>NC_132939.1:34597750-37169000 GCF_034638445.1 Ciconia boyciana | reverse complement strand
TCAATTTGACTTTAAAAATGTGTTTAAAAAGTAGCATTGTACATTGCTTCGTGTGTGTCTGTATTGCTTCTATCAAAAGGACTGGAGAAAAGTAACATTTAATTTGTTACCTTCTGCCAGACTGCTCAGTAAACATTTTTTTAATTTGTTCATTTGTAAGGATAAGGGAAAGAATAAAATCTAATTTATCATTTTATTAGAACTGTGTATCTGAGTGATGCAGGACTGTGGATTTAAGAAATCTGTAAATCTCTTTAATAAAGGCCTGGGGAATTATTAGTAGGGACAAATGTAAAATGCCTGACAGTTACATTTCCAAAAGAAAACCACAACAATCTCATTAAAGAAATTACTGACGGCAGCTCACAAATGTTAATGGTTGAAGCAACAAAGGACATACAATATCAGAAAGCAAAGATTTTTTTTAACTATTGATCTGCTAACTTATGGAGCATATCAAAATAATGTGCTAGACAGTTTCTTAGTGAACAGACATCTTCCTTAGCAGTTCTAGACAATGCAGTGCCAGAAAAGCTGCTGACGTACAGTGGCTACTACAGTGTAAAAAGATAAAGAGCAGCTACAGTAATAAATAGGCAGCTTCTGATGTTTTATGCTATAACTTTGCTGAAATCTTCAAAGATTAGAACGAAACAAAAAATTTCAAATGAAATATGTCTTGAAGCATACATTTGGCATGAATATTGAATATTTAAAATGTTTTTGCTTTCGTATATCTATGACTGATAAGTCTTATAATGGTGACAATTGCTTATTTCTTTTAGAAAATAAACAAAAAATATTTTTTATCTTTCCCTTCATATTTGAGTGCTTATATTAGATGAGCTTTTGTACAAGCACATGTCCATTTTACTTTGCCATAATTTAGAACTTTCAAAATATTGAAAGAAAAATAAAATAAAAGGCCTATTTCTGACCTGTTTATCTGCAACTATAACTGACATGAAGGAGTGCTTCACAGATATATCTGAGAGAATTAGTAAAATCTTATTTTACAGTTTAATTGTATCTTCTCCATTTTCTGCAGGCTAGGTTGCCAAATTATATACCCATGAACACTAACAGCCTGTATACAGACATGAAGAAATATAACCTCATTTTATCAAGGCAGTTAACCTGCTAGAGAATCTTCTCTATGTCCTGACATTCATGATAGACTTTTGGCCTTTTACCTTTAGTTTTTCAAAGCCCATCATAATATGCTGGTAACTGAGCAGGAATATTTTAGCAGTAATAATTATCTCTTCGGAGCAAAAGTAAAAATAATGTATTACATATAGAATTATATATGCATGAATTTTCCTAGAAATCTTGAACATATTAATTCTCTGTTAATTCAGTTAATCATCTTTCTCCCTAAAATGTAAACCATGGAATTTCAAGCGCATTGTTTCAAATCCTCTGTTTCATGTCTTGATCCTTGCAGTATTTTACACTTTATAATAGAGGAGGAAGAAGAGTGCCTAAGGAAGTTCATAGAGATATCATATGTAGCAGCAAATGACCTAGTTCATGCATATCATCCATCAGGTGGAGTCCAGTATTTGCAGGAATTTTTTAGCTTTAAAATAGAATATGAGCTGAGTTTTGTAACCAGTTTTTCTATTTTTATTTTTAACTCCTATGACCACCAGTAAAGGTGCTTCTATTTCTGCTTCCTCAGGATTCTATTCAAATCCATTAAAACCAGTCAGTTTGTTTGTTTCTTCAAATGTGCATACAAATCTCCCAGTGCAAGCACCAAGCGCTGTAAATATCCAGGAGAATCACTCCTAAGAATGTTGTGAGAAACTTTATATTCTATTTATTATTTTAATAATAGATGAGAGCATAAAGTTTCAAAATATAATCAAGGCACAAATGCAGACTCTCTTTATTGGCAGACTGATATAATTGCAAGTTCTGGTGCATATTTAGGATTTTTCTTTTATTCATGTGTTTTCAGACTTGTTTAAAATTAAAGAAAGCTTTAGCAGATTGTGACTTGACCACATCCAAATCTATTCCATGTAATATAATTAACTCCTCTTAAAATACCAAGGTTTTTTACATTAAACTTAAGTACAATGGTAAACATACCAGTTATTTTTTTTTAAAGGAAAAACTGTTAATAGCAAGTAGTAAAGATGCATACTGATTAGAAGAAATGGCCTTTTAATTTGTTTCACTCGTGTGACCTTCAACACTATGGTAATAGGGGAAAGCTTCACAATCACAAATGGATTCTATTTTCATGACATCCTGGCGGTGGCTTGTAGGGCTGTGCTTTGATAAATATTAAGCAAAAGCTTAATATTGAATAAATAATAATATTTGATAAATAAAAGCAAAAGCTTACTATTTGATAAATATTAAGCAATAGCAGGCTTGTAGAAGGCTAAGCCAACTGAGGAAGTGAACCCTCCTTCCTGGTCCCAGTTAAATTCTGTCTCCATTAAGCCAGTCTTCATAGCTCTGAGAAGTCCTCTTTTATTAGATTAGTAGTATCTGAAGAACAGTTGTGATCCCATGCAAACAATGAGAAATAGACCTATCAACCTTCAGTAGTGGGAGGCACTTTTCAGGCACGCACAGAAGGACGGCTGCGGTGTTATCAATGCGGCTGTGACCCCACTCATGCGTTGCACCTCTGGACATGTGCACTGTGAACTGTGCATTTCTAGGACACTGAGCAGTCAGTTTGAGTCACTTGGTGCTTACATAGATTAGAGGAAAAAAATTTCTGTACTATCTCTTAAAAAATACAACCCATGAATAGAACTGACCAAATCATTTGTTGTGAATATTACCTAAAATTAATTCCCATTCTTTAATGCCAGGCAGTGTATTCATGTGAGTGTGCTTTGATTGGTATTATTTAATCAACTGTAGAAAGAATCAATAGTATTTGAGCAGTGTTTTGTGCTAACTTTTGTGCAATAAACTCACCAGTTTACAAAAATGAAGCCAGCAGCATTTCTCAGTGACTGCTAAAGAAGGAAGCTGTGGAAGGGCATTTCTTATGAAGCATTCCTTGGAAAAATGTGGCTATTTCCACAGTGCTGTTAAATTAGGTTGGTAGCCCTTTGCAGAGATAGGGAGTTTACACTGCTGAATGGTAGATATGTTATTGGGCAGAGCCAGTCACACTGCAACACGGTTAACCCGTTTGTCTTGGAACCGTTTTTATGTTATGCCTGTGGTGTAGAGCATTCCCTAGATCGTATTTCCCAAGGTTCCACAGAACAAAGAGATCCCAGAAAAGCTGTAAAAGCCTGGGCTGCATAGCCACAGGCTCTGCGACCCACTCTAGCTTCAGACCTCTGTAGAAGATATAAACTAGGAGAGAGGGAAAGATGAAATACGGGAAACACCCGTGGCTTTCTCCTGGTTGAAAGGCATCCACCACAAAAATCTTCATGGATAGGACCTTGCCCTACACGGACGTAGCTAGATGCTTGCTCTTGATTTATGATGGTGATAGTACAGAGTTCAAAGATAAAGACGAGAGAGAAATATTTGGTATCTGTGGGTCATAATTAACAAGGAAAGACCACATTATCTAAATTTCTACATTTCAGGACAAGATTCATTCATATATCTGTAAATTGCCTACCACACACTGGGAGCAATATAAATCATAATTATAAAGTAATATGACACAGTTGATTAATTGCTTAATTAAGCCTTAATTAATATTTGTAAAGCAGTTTAACATCCTTGGTTGAAAAGTCTTATAGAAGTGTGAGATATTAAATAATACTATTTACAGACAGAGATTCTGGCCTGCCCCTGTTGAAATTTCAGAGAGATGCTTTGATAAATCAGCATTAAACTGTGGTTATTATTAAGAAGGCAAGAATCCCTCTCTATTTCTACCATGGACCAAAATAAAGTCCCAAACGCTTTGGATACACTGTGTATCTTTCAAAGTCTTCTCATTTTCATAGTCTGTGCTGATGCAATATATCTACAGACCTTCATTACACAGTGAAAAGAGTAAAATCTTTTTATTGACTTATTTCAATATTTTATCTTTTGTTGCAGTAGCATCTACTTTGCACTAGGCCTCACCTATAATGCAAAAAACCCCCAAACAGCAAAAAAAAATCCCGATTGCCCGTACCCTGAAGAGCATACAATATATAGCCCTTGTCCTGCAATCAGATCCACTTGGGCAAACCCAATTATAGGATCAGGGCCTAAATAGGATAATAGGTATTGTAGAAACTACCATAAATTTCTCTCTGGTGTCCTATTTTACCACTACTTGAACTAAGTGGATAATTCCGGTCATCTTTCTTGTTATGATGTATCAATTCAACACTGTAAATTTACTGCTATTGGTCTAATTTGTCCATAGAAAATCTTTGCAAAGATAAATTTATATATATTTTTTCTCCAGAAGCTAGCTAATTTTGCTTGGGAAAATGCAACCATATTAGACTAGAATTGAACGAATAGAATTTTTACAAAATAACGAACATGGAGCTTGGTAAATACAAAAAGAACTCATTAAAGAAATATCTAGAGATGTGACAAACTGCCCTCAAATAATCTGGATACTCTGTGAACCACAGTATCTGCTGGTTTGCAAGTAGCCAAGACATCTCATTGTCTGCTCTGCGTGAGTCCACACACATACTTATAATTAGATACCTGTTCTCTGAAATGATGGTGGCTATCTGATTTGAGAAGAGTGTCGTTCTTTAAATGTATTCTGTTGACTGTATTGTATCATGTTGTGTTACATAGCGTTCAGTTCCTTTGCATCTCATTATGACAAATACTATTTTGATACAAAGGAAAGTGAATGTTAAATTCTGAGAGAAAGAACAGTTTTTAGGTCAGATTATTGCTGTACCGTTGAGGTTTTTAAAAGAACATGAAAATTATTATTAAAGTTGGCCTGACTGCTTTTTCTTTAAGTTCTGACATGCATTCTCTTTTATCATTTCCAACTATTTTCTTTTATTAACGGTTATTTTGAAGTTCTGTTAAGAAAATCTTGCACCACCCTTAGTAGGCAAATTGCATAAACTGTGCTTGCTGTAAGCAGCATTTACGTGTTATCAAAAGCCCATTAACATTACTCCTGCTGTTTTCACTTCACTGACATAAGTCAGTGAAAGCCCAAATAAGTTCTAAATTTAATTTAGATTCCAGGATGTGATTTAGATGCAGAGACACAGGTATCTGGGGCCATTTGAAGTGCCCTGGGATATTACAAGGCATCTGCAAGAGCTGACAGATGTAAGACAGGACCTGCAGGAAGTCTGCACCCTTCTGGAGTGTGTAGGACAGGCAGGGCACCCAAAGCATCTCTGGCACACCTATGTTTAGGTGTGTGAATCTCACCCTCTGTAACACAAGAGTGCCACCTTATTACTTTTCAATTCTGATTAAGATACACTATCAACTTGTGAATTTCAGTATTGTGTTGTATTATTTCTGTATTCCAAATTTTCAGGCATAGTCTCTTTATTTCTGATGACATGAATAATTTCATACATCATTAAAATTAACTTAACTCTTTTTCTATGCCTGCAACTTGTTACTAGTACAGCAAGAGCAATTTCACCTGCATCTTTGAAGGAAAACATTGTATAAATATTATGCTGACCTTAATGTTCCTAAAAATGTTATACTTTATCATGTTAAAGATGCTTCTTTCAGCTGGATTGCAGTGAAAAGCTCCCTACGTTTCTGTAAGGACAGGTTTTAGGGCACAGTGAGGAAGAAGTACATACCAGTATGTTGACTAACAGGCTAGTTGACTAACTGATTACAAATGAGTTTCTCTAGACTGCCCAATGTATAAATCAGTTTGCCTTATGTTCTATAAGCAGTGTAAGGAAACTGCCCAGTTCCTTTAGAAATCATACCTTACGTCAGCCAAACAAGCCAAGAATTTCCTAATTTAGTAGTCAGCATCACTTACCTGTAAGTATTCTGAAAATGTTGAGTCCTGGTTTTTCTTTAAAGTATTATTTTACTGTATGTTTGATGCTATAAGAAACAAGACTTTAATGGCATTTTTTAAAATGAGGAAAAAAAGAGCAAGTATCTACACATGAAATGTTGCTCTCATCTTCATGAAGGAAGGAAAATACTTTCAATTTGGGCTTCTTTATAGAGGAAGTAAAGCTGAATGGTTATGTGTGTTCAGTATTCTTTTATCAAGAAGAGGGACCAGTAGTAGCAGTCCCCAAATAGAAAGTGTCCTGAACAGGTTTATCCAACATAAGACAGAAAATGCTGGGTGACTCATCCGTACTAAATAGAGGATTGAAGTGATTTTGAGCTGCAAAGCTTCAGAGTTTTCTTGAAGCATACTTACGTTAACCAATTTATGCAATTTTATCAAGTGTTCTAAGCAGTCCTACAGAGTAGAGAATACAGAATCAAAACCAATATGATCTGGCCTAACCTAAGATGTTCTTAAAAGCCAGGTAATATTGAACATAAAAGATACACATTCCTAGCGTAAGTGCATGTACTTTCAGTATTTTACCAGTGTTTGGATTTTCTTGGAATAACTTCTGATGTGAGGGATTCTTTCGAATCCTGTAAAACAATGATAGGCAAGGGTTTTAAAATAGTCACTGATTACATGCAAGGATTAGCTTTCAAACAGTATCTTTATTGAAGTTTATAGGAAATAAAAGTGCCCAGTGGTTTCAGAATGAGGATGAGATAATACAAGCACATGGTGAGGATATGCTTATGAAGACAAGCCTGGGAAGAGGACATTACAATTTCAAGGCAATGACAAAAATTCAATTCAAGTCTATAGAGACTGTATTACAGTGTCAAGACGATGGCAAAATTATGCCAATGTAAGTCTATGGAGACCACTTTACTGTGTCAAGACAATGATAAAACAATGTTATATAAAATGATTGAGACCACATTGCAATGTTAAATTATGATGCCAAAACCTTGTCATTTCCTAGAGTAATGACAGAGGATTCTGCATATGTTCCTCACAGCATCGCCGCTGGACCTGTGCTCCAGCTCAGAACACCTTTGTAGCTCCAACCCTGGGTCTTTCTTGAGGAGGAACCAACTTTTCTCAGACTTAAGGGTGAAAGCTGAGGGCATTTGAGTTGTTGGCGCTAATTTTCTTTGCCTTTGCAGATGCAAGGCTGAGGAAGAGCATTCTACCCTTATCTCTGATTTTTAAATTTTTTTTAATAGTAGGACACAGCCTGACATTATTGACTTTTGGGTGCATTGCCAGCCTGTCTAGTTACCTTTTTTACGTGATGTTACTTTGAAAGTAGATTGATGCCTCTGTTTTGGGAATGTTTAGTACTTTACGTTATGCCAGTTGTTTATAGCATTACAAAGCTATAGTTACTGTATATGTACGCAAACAATCTCACAAAAGAAAGAACTAATTCCAAGTACTTCTGCTGAAATTTCCCTCTTCAGTGTGAAAGTGCATGTATTTGATGTTCTTGCAAAATGACAGTTTGAAAGCTTGATTTTTTCACAGGACAAGAAAAGTGTTGATAATGGTAGAGCATATGTTAGCTACCTCTCCTCCCAGTATGTTTCAAGCCATATATAGAGAGAACAAACTTTTAGCAGTTCAGTTCTCGTCTGTTCAGTTCTTGGTATCATCAACAGAGAGACCAGTATTGATGTTGCTTAACAATTTGCTCACTCCATTATAAAGTTCTCTAATAAGAACAGCAGTGCCAGATCATATCAAAGGTCTGTCCATCCTAATATCCTGTATGAGGCAGTGGTCAAGAGTAGATGTGTAGTAAAGAGTACAAGAGCAGGGCAAGCACACAGTGATACATCCCTAGAATATTCCTCTTTCAGACTTTGCTGCCCAGGCTCTTCATTTGAAAACTATGAGAAAGGACTCATTCTATATGAGATCATGAAATAATTTGCATGATGCTATGATTACCTGATGGCTGTAATGACCTATATTTGAAAGAGGGAAATAGGCTGTTAGATTAATTATAAAATTATTTAAGCTGCTTAATTTTGCACAGTCACTAATATTGTCAAATTATCTGATAGACAAGTTCTGCTGTAAGTTCTCTTATACGTACAAGGTGATATGTTTACTGATTAAACCATTTAAATGTGAACTTTCATTTAAAAAGTGTGTGAAATGTATTTACAATTTGAAATCTGACATGTTCTAGTTCTAATCAGAATATTCAAAAAACTACTCAGGGACAGCTATTACGAAAAAACAAACAAGCAGATCTTTCAAGATCTCCAACTTTAAAAACACCCCTGACTTTTTTATGATTTGAAATGGCAGCTCTGGTCATTTATCTGGCCATGAAACTGATTGAAAAGATAACAAGAAGCCAATAAGAAGCAATATTCTAAGTGGTGTTAAAAATCCGTGTAATTGTGCAGAGACGTTTCCTATCTGAATCAGAGGAGAATTTATCTACCACTGTATAGACATAATATGTGGATATTATTTCTCGGTAGAATTTAAAATGCAGAAGACCACAAGCCAGGATGTTTATCTGTTAGTTATCACACAGTGAAATGACTCTTTCTCATGTCTCTATTTATGATATTGTCAGTGACAGGAGCGTTGCTATTTACCTAAGCTTTCCAGGAAAGGTATATTGAAGTTTCTTAAGAGGATGAAAATCTTTTTCAGATTTCTTTCCTGTTCTGCAGAGGTGTTAACAAAGCATTTCTCTGCATAATTTGGTTCTTAGTATTATGTTTGGAAAAACTAATCACTGTGATTGTGTTACGAGAGTTTCTGTATTGCTCCTGTAGAAATTATCCCTCTGTGCTTTGTGCCACCTCAGATGTCCTTCTCATTCAACACTACCAATGAGAAAGCACTCTACTAACTGTAGGAATCATCATGAGCTTTTGTTTCATGTGAAAAGTTCCATGATTTCACTGTAATAGCAGATTCACAGTATGATGTCTTTTACAGGTCTATGCTTCTATAATATTATTTTCAGTAGTTTGTGAATATGATACGTTGGATGAGGGAGTCATGGTTGAAGGGATTACATGGGGATTAGGGCAGAGGCTGCAAATAACGAGTGACTGGACAGTGGTCAAACAGTGTTTTGCAAACACTCATAGTGCCAAATAATGTATTAAAACCCATGGATTGCTTAGAAAAAATGTTGGAGGCAATGTTACTCAGCAAGAAGAAGATGGGCATAAAGCTTAAGAGGCACAGGTTATATTCTTGTGCTACTGGCATTTATTGCCATGGGGTATTAACATGCCCTGTCTGTACCTCAGTTGCTCCATGTAACACGGGGATAATGGTACTTATTTTCTTTTATAAAGCACTTTGAGATCCTTGCATGATGGGATAAGTATTACTATTAGTTTTACTATTACACATTATCAAAAACCAAAGCAGTCTTTAAAAGAATTCATTTAGAGGTTTTAAAAAGCTCATGCTACCTAATGTATTATGGGACATACATAACAGCAAGTAGCTTCCCACTCTATTTTATATATATTAAATTTTGTTCCCAACATTTCATTGTGCGTGCCACCAACAATAGCAAGTGTAATATGCTATACTTGGACAACTGCCAAAATTTGATTGTATTTATTAATTCCATTCTAACTATATTCGCTGCTGGACGTCTTTGAGTGGGACATAGAAATTGTAGCCATTCAGACATTGTTATGGGCAGATATTTTCCAATAGAACATGAGAAGAATAAGTCCCAATGAGCTAGAGATTCATTTTATAGCTCAACTGAAATAAAAGGTTTCAACTCAGTGAAAGTCTTACTGTGCTTAAATATTATCTGGAATGGCACAAAGAGGTGCATGAATTTGCAGACAAATAAAATTTAGAGATGTCATATATTATACAGCTAACATGAAAAGCAACTCTCCATTCAGGAAGAGGAACTGAATATTTCTTCTCTAAGCAGCTGAGAATAGATCAGAGAAGACAATATCCACAAATAGGAGGTTTCAGTCTGAGGGACTGGGAGTTGTTTTGTTTCCTCTTTATCCAAGAGTATAAACTGTCCAGAAAATTGCTAGGCTAAAAAGTGACCAGAAGTGACATGAGATTTCTCTTTATTGTTCCCCCACAAGACTACTATCACCATTGCTATTTCTTGGACAAAGGTGTTATCACCTTTGGTAACTGAAAAGTTGACTAGCTTTTCAGCTATGTTCGTGACTTGATCTTTCTACACTCCTGCCAAGGTACCTGTTTGAAGTGCTGCAGCTATTATAGGGGGTTTTCACAATAAACTTTTTCTTGATTCTTAGGCATCAGCAACAATTTCAGAAGATATGTAAGGGTTTTAAAGCCCCATTCCCTTAGATTTATTCTCTTTCAGGGAGGGATTTAGGTTCTTTCGTGGCTAACTAATTTTTTAAAAAATGAATGATGAGCAAACCATTAGGCATTTGGGGAAAATCTTTTGCAGGAAATGAGATCAGTGGTCCAGTTTGATGTGCCACTGAACTTCTAAGATGGTTTCAACTTTCATTGTTAGCACCACCATGTCTGTTGCTGAGAAGAGGAAATCTATTTCCCCCCTGCTTTTTCCCCCTGCATTACAAGTACACAGAGCTATCCAGTCCCCTAAGTGCATGTATCACAGCTTGCTAACAACTACTGCTGTAAACAAAGCGACAGGCATGCCGTTAGATTGGATATAGTCCTTCATCAGTCTCCGCTGCCTTCTCTGAGAAAGCTAGAGATGATTACAAGCACAGCTCAGGAAATAAGCCTAGCAGAGCCTAGAGTTGCGTGAATTCACAAAGCATCTTGCAGGGGTAAATTAGGCATTAGAATATAAATATAAAGTACAGAGTCAGTTCTAAACAAGTGCTTCCAAGGTCTTTGTGCACTCTGATAGCTTCAGATATTTGACATAAATTAATATTACTCTAGATACCATGAACTCCATGGCTAGCGGTGGCAGTGTTGCTTCTTGGACCTTTTTTTCCTCATGATTTGAAAATAGTGAATAACACAGATTATATACTTTTCCTGTTTATCACTGTAAATATTCATGAGTTGACTGCATCTATTAGCAAATTATATAAAGTGTGCAAAGTATTACAATTATATTACGAGATGGTTTCAAAAATATAAATAGGAATCTATCCTTTCTCTTTCACAGTCCCACAAGCAAACGGGAAAGTAGTTAGGACTGGCACATGCATTTTATGAAGACTATGTAGCAAAAAGGTAAATGAGGAATTAATATGCATTGAGATCTTTCATTACTGACCTTGATAATGTGATTAAGCCGTCTGCCTTGAATGAACCTTTGTATATTCATTTATTCTAGAATCCAACCTCAAATTCTATAGCAATAAATGAAGAGGTTTCAGTAAAACAAGAGATGACTGGGAGAGATCTTATTTTTGGAGCCTGCAATGGTAATTTCATTATCTCTGCTTTCTGTTACCTATCTGTTTTCACGTATTTATACTTCCTAGATCATGCTGTAAAACAAATAGAATAAACAGTAGCAAAAATAATATTTCCAGTTCAGCTAAAGGAGTACATTGCAAGAAATCATACAAAACCTTCTGAATTTTCCTGTCACAAGAAATGAGACAAAAATCAGAGGAGTCTTTCAAACCTAGGGAGATTTCTGTTACCTCTGTGTCAATGGGTTTCATACTTCTCCTTAGTGTTTGATCCTCATAAGGCATATGAGGATATTGTCACATCTGAGTTGCACAATTTCTCTGTTTAGCTCTGTTTGGATAAAGAAATGGTTTTACCTCCAGAGCTAGTAATCATCTGTGCTGATGTAATAGCAAAGGTGGAAGGTAATATATATGCTTACGTCTTTTTCATTTGGTGGAACAAACTCAGGAAACAAATTTTATAGCTAGTATTAGTTAAAACATTTTAACTTTAAATTTGGTTGCACTAAACTGAAACTGGATGACCATATGGGAGAAGATTGTAAACCTTACTGTTCTATGGAAATTTTGCTTCTTAGAGCTTCATAGTAAAAAATAATGTTTCAAGACAAACCAAATAAAATCTTTTTCAGTGGCTTTTTTCCTAAATTCCTGCTTACATTCTCAAATCTCAACAGCCCCTCCATCATTTTTGTCGCTGTCCCTCAGTTTAAATTTTCCCAAATCTTTTTTTTTTTTTTTTTTTTTTTTCCTTTCCATTCTGAATGCAGTCCTCCCTTTCTGATTTCCTTGATTCAGGTTCAGTGGATCCAGCTTTATCATGTTATTTCTCTTTTTACATTCATCCTGTTTCTGTTCTACCCAACCCAATTTTCCTCTGTGACATACTAGAGGCACAATGCTGAGGTCTGTAAAATGTAGTCATTCTCAGCTTACTTCTCCAGAAAAGCTGCCGCTTTCACAGATTACCCAAAATGAACTGTAATTCGTGCCTGGAGTCCAGGGCTTATAATTTGAAAAGAAAATTCTACCTAACAATATTTTGCTGGATATGAGCTTTTAAATGTGAGATCTTTAATTATGTAAAGGGGTCTTACTTGAAATTGAGGGATTTGTCAACGGAGTTGGTTCTGGCCTGATTCACTGTTTTTGAACTGGCTTAAGCAATTCTAATTATAAGCTACGATCTAGACTGTTACTATTTGCCAGATATTTCAACCTTGATGAGCAAGACCCTTTAGGCTCATTTGGAAAAGCTTACAAACAAGGAAATTCAGTGCTGTTCACCCGCTGGGCTTGGGACAAAAAGCAAGTATGAAAGCTGCCAATATTTCTATATTTGCTTGTTTTATCTGAGTGGGACCAGTGCAATGACACAGAAAAAGACTCTCTGAGCCCAGAGTGAAAATAACACACTTGAAGTGCTTAATGGGTTTCTTCTAAGAGATTTCTCCAGCAGCTTTAATAGAGCTGGGTGAACTGCTTGTATGAAAAAACTTCAGCTGATGAATTTCAGACTTTTTTTTTCAGTGTCTGGATTGTTCACCGAGGGATTTGATTTTATTTCTTATTTGTAATTATTCACAAACCAGAGCTTGAATGGTGCATGCTCTGTATATTTCTGATTCATTGCTTCCACTATGAGGCCATCCGCTTTTACTGCATTATGGTGTCTGAGTAAAGTGAATGGGTGCCCATGCCAGGCTGGGGGGAAAGGGAAGAACACAGCTCTATCTTATAAGAGAAAGCTTTAAAGACTTTGGGCCCTTCCCCTGTTTGGACTTAGGTCAACAACACAGGAAACATTTTACACCTTACATATTTCAGAATACATGAGTAAAACCTTGGAAAGCATTGTAACATTTTAGTAAGATACCATATTTTAAATGAATGCTCCTTCATAATCAGTGCAAACTTATATACACAAAAGACATAATGTCGGATCTTTGTCTAACTTATTTTGCCTTCGTGCAAAGGCTATGAGAATATTCCCCCAACCCCAACAACAAAGAGTATAGTTACATTACCATAAATAGATTGCATCATAATTAAGTGCATCTCACTGTAATCCAGAGCCTAATGAAGGCAATAAAATCACAGTCATCATTTGGGATCAGGTGCTTGGTGTTAGCATTTTGACTCTAGATTTGAGGAACTGTCAGCTGAAGTAGCTTTCACAGAATCACACAATGGTTGAGGTTAGAAGGGATTCAGAATCAGCTTTCATAGAAAGAGACTAGCTAGGACCTTGTTTTAGTACCCATGACTGGAATGGGTGCATTAGATCAATTTTCTCATGGAGCAGAAAACATGAAGTGAATTGTAGTTCTAGCTGCTCTTGGGGAGGGGGGTGGAAGAAAAGTGGGTCCAGGCTTGACTCCAATGTAAGTTTTACCTGTCCTTGTTACTCAATGAAAGTCCTTTTCTAGTTTTTATAGAAATATAGAGATAAGTCAGTGAAATAGTCTGTGAAAGTTAGGCAAAATGTAATGTTCAAAGGTTAAATTGTTCTTCTTTGCATGACTATCAACCTCTCCACCCCCAAATGTATATTAAGTTGAAATTGTGGGAGGTTCTTTTATTCTGACAGCCTTATAACTGAGATATATTTTCACCTGTCATGTAAATCAATAAAATATACAGTACTTAATACTTAAATGTTTCACTATTAGAATCATTTTCTGATCCCTCTGGATTAACACATTGTAAAATAGAACACTCAATTTTGTATGAATAAATTAAGTGTTTTGCAACTTACAGTAATGAGATAGTTAGTTCACATAACTTTATAAACTGGTTACATGATACAGCAATGCAAGATGTCCAGTTTGGAGGTTTCCCTTCCTTAATGAGATAAAGCTCCTCTTTACTCCACTGACTGCTCTATATGAGTAAGGACAGCAAATCTGATTAGCGTTTCTACATTCTATTTTTTTCACCTCTTATAATTCATAAATTTTCCATCAGCCTTTATTTTTCTTTTTATTAGGAATTCTTATGTTTCCATAAATTTCATAGCAAAGATAGCACAGGTTGTAAGATAGCCACCCTAATTGCTTTGCTTCCTTTCTACAGTGGCAGGTCCTAAACATATCTTTCATGGAGTAGCAGAGGAAAGTTTGTAAAACCTAGTGTCAAAGATTTGGCAACTATTTATAAACAATTTATGAAAATGCTCCTTGAAACTAATCTGAAGCGTACAGATTAGGAGACTGTAGGGGTATGAGTAGGGAACATTTAATTAAGTTCCCTGAAGTCAAATGTGTTTGTAGATGAAGGATTATGCTTCTGCTCACTTCTTAAGCAACTGGAGTTGCCCATGATGCCCTCACAGGCCATCCCAGTGGAAGCAGCTGGAGTTAGGGTTGATCTCTGCTACTAACAAACTAGCAGAGAAGTGAAAATTGCGGCTTCAGTATACACGAACAAGATGTAAACACCTCACATTAAGAAAGACTAATTTATCTATCTTTATCTAACTAAATTAGGATCAGTTAGAACTTTCTTGGGCAATCTAGCCATGCAGCTAATTATAATGTAAATGTAGCAGAAGTTAGGTAACAGTGATAAAAATACTGAATGCAACCTTTCTGTATTACAGCTGTCCACTTGTTTGTGTATTTGCTAATTAATCCCAGTTTCTGTAACACAGTGATTAAGCTTGGGTTTAGAATTTGTTAACTGTATGTTAGAAAAGATATCTGTAAATAAAAAGGTAAAATCATTGTTATGTAGGGAAGTATTACTGTGAAGATACCCTCTTTAATCTTTTTGAGGGAATTCCATGGTAACTGCATGGCAAATTGGAGTGAGAAATTCATAGATGTGGTAAGTTTATGTGGAGCAAAAAGATTTTCTTCTTCATTTGCATTTCTTTTTTGGATTTTAATAATTTAATAGAGGATTTCCCATCTTCTTCCTCATTTTTTCCCCCCTTTTGGGCCAAGGATGTCTTTCAAGGCATACTATGTAAATTATGACTTTTTGTTAATATGCATTCTATCAATCTTAAATCTTAGCTGTAAACAAATGCTTGGCCAGTGACAGTGACACAGGACCATCAGACCTGCAATTTCATCTCTTTTGATTGGGTAGCTTATATACACCACAGACATTTTTGGTTTAGCCATTTGTAGCCATCTTTCTGTTTGTCACGTTGACATACCACTCTGTCTTACACTGGACAAGATGTAGTCAAAAGCGGAGTGATTTTTTCTTTTTTTTTTTTTGAACCTGTCTTCAAAGAAGAGAAGAATACTGGCTAACAATTATACAGTTTGGATCTGAGTTATATATGTAAGCAATTTTTTGTAGCTTCTTTCCACTCTCCTGTACTGGCTGCCCAATGTCAAAACAGGAGGTTCTCTTTTCTTTTGCAGTAATCATCTCTGACATGCTGTTGGCAACATTATCCTCCAGGTTCTTTCTGTTGTCTTCTAGAAGACATTTTCCCCATGGGGGAGGAAAAAAAAACATTCTGCCTTTAAACTAGGAATTAAAAAAGCAAAGCTAGAAGATACTTGTTGGAATTCAGTGCCCTGACTCTTGCGCACCTATTAAAAGTAAAGTTTTGTTTTATCAGTGCACAGAGGACTGTTTCAAAGGGTTATGTATACTTAGCCTTTTATTTCCTTTAACATAGTGTTAGTAAGATTAAAACAGGGTTTTCTAGTGGTGCTATAAAGAGGAAAAATGGGAAGACCATTGCTCAGAGTGTTCGCAAGAATATAATACATGGTCCTTGTGATGATGTTGTCTGAAGCAATCCAGCATTAGTAGGGAGTGGACTGAATAAACTAAAAGGGTCTTAATTTTTTTTTTTTTTTACACAACAAATAGAGACATGGGGCAGACGATCCACAAACACACCCTTTTTTTAAAAATAAACTTGGGAATCAGAATGCATGCCAGTACAAAGAAGGGACCAGTCATCTAGGTACAACTGTCTTTTTACATTTTAATTCAAATGAATGAAAACAAATGCAAAATACAGAATTTTCTTTCATCATGGATCAAATTATTACAGTCCAACTTAGAAATCATGTCTTAATGATTCCCTAGCACTTCTCAGTCTAACAGACCTGCACCTTTCAAAAAGATGTAATTCTGATTGCAGAAAAATAAAGAAACTGGTTTGCAATGGCTTAATCCTCTGTTTCCTGCATCTGTCAAGAGTATGTTAGGTTTCCCTCAGGCAAGGCACTTTACCTGGCTAAGTATTTGCACAACATCTGTCAAGTTTGGTTAAAATTTGGTCAAACTAAGTTAAAAATCATACATGGTTAAGCGAAACAGACATTGATACAAAGGATAATCAGATCACCATTTTTTCTTAAGGAAACAAGATTAAAACTCTAAAATTACAAACTCCTTCCATATATGAGATAGATAGAAGAAAATGAGAAGCGTGAGATTGTGGTAGATAAATGCTGGTTCCACAGAAGCTGAGGGAAATTTTGTTTTATCTTTTTAGTATTGCTGTAACCTAGGCCTTATTCCTCTAAATTTTCTCCAAGCAAACCATCCCTACTAAACCCAGAAGTTTTTCCTGTGTCAAGATCATAGGGCTGGTCTCTGGAAATCTAACGTCCATATTATATTTGTGTTTGACAGAAAGGATTTCAGTTTCCTTATTGCATCATTGTGCCTTTGTGAACTGTAGAGCTAAGGTGGCTATGAATATTCATTTGCACTTTGTTTGTGTCTTTCTACTGTAGTTGTATATGCTTATTTACAAAACATGTTGACAATACAGTGAAGAATGATGTATTTACAAAAAAATCACTAAGTAACATGAAAAAAAAATTGTTCTACAGAATTCTATTTATAGAGGGTAACTGACTGTGTTTTAGCATTTATCATCAAATAAATATGCAGTATCCCAAGCATATATATCTTAATGTTCTTATATGCACATGTGGTTATATCCAATAACAAATATTTTATTCTACCAAAAGAAACTCTAAAAACCAGCCTAGCTTGAAAGAAGTCAGATGGTCTTATTAAGAGTAGAACTACAGTTATAGACAGTGTTCTCTTCAGAAGAAAACAAGAAATTAAAAAATGCTTAGATATTAAAGTTGATATTAAGCCTTTCACCTTATGAATAACATATCTGGATGCTAATTGTTCATTGTGCTGTTAACCAGTAGAAGATGAGTCCAGCCTCATCCCTGCCAAGGAAGTCTTTGTGGTGGAAAAGTCATTGTAGGGTAGAAAGATGAATTGGAATTATGTCCCCTCTATAGGGACAAGTTGTGAAGTGCCATTCGCAGTCACCGCTAGTTTTAATGCCTATGACACTCCAGTTTGAAAGTTCATAGGAAAACAACCATTCTGTACCAGCTTTTTGGAAAAAGGGTCACAGACTTTGAAAGAGGGACGGGTGCAATGCAAATTCGCAGAGCACAGCTGAATGATTCCAAGGCAAGTAATAATCTGAAGTGCTTGGGATCCTACAGCCTGGTTCTTAAATACATATATGCATCCCTATCAGAAATGGGCAAAGTACCTGTCAGCTAGTCCCGTCTTCCTCTGAACCAACTCCATTAGCAGTCGGCAGCTTCCAGAGAGGTACTGTGACAGAGGTGTGTGTTAGAAGAGATTTGAAGGACAAGAAGGTAGTGGACTTGCAGACCAGTTTGGGAAGAGCACTCTGTGCCTAAGGGGAAGAAGGTGCACAGACAGTTCGGTGAGAGGCAAATGAGGCCAACATCGTTAGTGGAGCAGAGGTGATGAGGGGTGATGCCGTAATAACCTCCTCAGCACACGTGGGGACATTGCTGTCAGTGACTGGCCCTGTCCTCATAGTTTGTCGAAGTGCAGCCATCAACTCTTCTGGCCAAACAGCTCCTCCCGGCTGGCTGCAGAGAACTGGGAATAATGAAATGGTTACCGGTCACCTCATCTGAATCCACCGTACTGCCCTTCTCACAGCAATACACTGGCCAGACATTGTTGCTGTCATATCACAGCTATTCTCATTTGCTGCTAAATGAGATGCAGATAAGTGTGTTTCACACTTTTAAATTTTCCAAGCTTCATGCATTTTTATCTGTTCATATCAGAAACCTGATTATAGCCACTTTGGTTCTCTTGCAGTTCTTTCTGAAGGCTGCAGGATAGAGAAAGAAGAAATAATCAATACCGTTGTCTGATGAAAAATCAGATGTAGAATTCCAGCATGTTAGGGCAACTTTGCCTAGGTTTTATATTTCATTATCTGGGAACCTCTGTGTTTTTTGTGTGTTCCCTTAAATGTTTCACCAATGAGAAACACTTTTAAATAGCACATAGTAAAAATTAAGTCCATGTAATTTTTTTACTATTGCAGATTTCATTATGAAACATCTCAAGATTAAATTTATTCCAATAATCATTACAATGATGAAAAAATTCCTTGCTTCAATAATTGATTTATGCTTCATTTAAATGTACAGAGTAGTTTCAATATCATTTCTTATTAGCTCTAATGACAAATTTTAAAATAGCAGGGCTTTGAAATAAAGATGAAAATTTGCCATACAAGTTATTACATTTAAATGGACTTAATATTTAATATTTAAAAAATCATTTGATGTAAATAGCCATCATGAATCACTGCAAATATGCTTAGATGTAATTAAACTTTTTCTTTACCCATATCTAGTTGCTTCATAATAAATTATTTTCTTTCCTCATTTTATTTTTTTAGGATCTTCAAGAATTTGAATTGGAAAAGCCACAGTTTTCTTCTGACATATCAGCATTGCTTATTCAGATTTTTGTTATTGTATTGGTCAAGAAATTAGATGCCACGTCATACGTATTTGCTTGTATTATGTATATGCTATTGTTTTATCCATAACGCTAGTATTATCTCCCTGTTTGGAAGTTATATGCATGCTATACTATGTATTCCACTATAAAAGAAAGACAAATAGAACATAAAGACGTCATTTGGCAGAAACCTGTGACACTTCTAAAATGTTTTAAAGTACAATGGCAGAAATATATGGCAGAATTTTTTAAAAAAATCTCTCTTTGACTGGCCCCATTCTGTAATTTGTTTTCCCTTCATATGAGATTTAAAGGGAAACATTATCCAAGACAGGACCCTACAGGCATGGCCAGAAGGCAGCTCACTGTCTTTTGAGACACCTGATGTGGCTGCTGTATACTGACCACAATACTCCCACAATACTTCCCAGTGGCTGCTGTAATGCATAGGAAGTCCGTGTGCTGAATTTACACAGTACGTTTTGGGTGCTAAATAATAAACCATGGCATTCGGTAGGTACTTTACTAGAGCAGCAGTCCCAAGAATTACTCACCTGTTTAGCCTCAGACACACCCAAAGGTTTTTCAGTGACAAACATTTTGTGACAGTACCCATCCGTTTGACAGAGCTGGTCAGTTAGCTGTCTGATGTCATCAGTAGAAAGTGCATTCTTAGAGAAATTATGCATGTTCTTGTATTAGCGATGCTGTAGCTTTACTTCCAGCTCTTTAAGAAAATGGTATTAGTTCCATGCAAAGCCTTAACTGAGAGTGTGACATTGATCTAGCCTAACACTTAATTTCTTTACTGTTTAGACCATAATTCTTATATGAAACGTCTAAAAGTAATGCAAGTAACAAGGGAATAACTGGGAATGATACACCTGAAATCATTGCACTAAACCAGAAGCAGACTCCAGAGATTTTTGAGGAAGAAAACCACTGGCATTTGAATACATAAACTGTTGAAAATTTAGTTGCTTTTAGAAAGTGAATCTGCTTAATTCTAAGCAGAAATGGCTTCATTAAATGTTTTCTGCTTAAAAAACGTAACAAAAAGATGAAAAAAGTAAATGGGAAGTTATACTGGAGTTCCACTGGGATCTGAAACGTGTTCGGCTCAATATAGATGATTTGGGAAAGGGGATGAATAATGTGGTGGCAATTTTCCTGATGATACTAGGTCATTAGTAGTTAATATTAGTGCTGACTGAAGAACTGCAAAGAAATTCCTAAGACTGAGTGACTGGGTAATAAAATGGCAAATGAAATCCAGTGTCAGTAAATGTAAAATGATGTACCTGGGGAAAAAACAATCCTAACTTCACAAATAGGATTGATGGTCCCTGACTGACCATTACCACTCAAGAGCAAGATCTCAAGGTTATAAGAGATAGTTATAACCCAAAGATTGCAATCATTTCTGTGCTCAGGAGTCTAACTTAGTATTAGGAATTATTAGGAAGAAAATGTACAACAAACCAGTGTAAATCCATTTTTGCATCTTTTGTATCCCATAGACAGCTGTCATCCCTTCCATCTCATAGCAGTGTATAATGCACAACTGAAAAAGAGTAAAGGAAGAGTTGGCATGGTGATCAAGGGTGTGGAATGGCCTCCCTATGCAGGACATCTTAGTAGACTGGGACTCTTCAGTAAGGAAGAAAGAAAATCTATAGACTGATGTAAGTGTGGTATAGACTGAACAAACGTATGATATAGAGCAGCATGGAAGGGGAGAATAGGAGTGACTGTACTCTCTCACTCCCAGTACAAGAAATAGGGGCACCAAGTGAATCTAACAGGTGGCACATTCAGAATAAGCACAAGGGAACCATTGCCCCATGTGTCCTGCAGCTCTACTCCTTAGTACGGGCCCTTGCCGATGCTAGAAGTTTATCTGGGGTCAGGACGAAACTGGGCAGGTAATGCTTGCTTAGGAAGTCTCTGAGACAGAAAGAGTTGATAGCTGGGATAGTTTTCTAGGGAAATGTGCTTGTTTCTTATGTATTTTCTTGTACTATTTCTTTGACATCTCTTTTAGGCCACTGTCAGAGGCAGGATACTGGCTAGATAGATGGACCTATGGTTTGAGCTTATGCGCCTGTTCTTAGTTACCAGTGCTCATTTACAAACAGTATTAGGAATGCTTTGATACAACCTGGGATTTTTTTCTTACAGTTTGTGAAGAACTTCTTTCCATTTTATGAGATAAGCATTTGCTTCGATATTTATTTGAGATTTTCCTTTGCAGAAAAATATTAGCAGTATTTTCCTTGATCAAAAGTGAAAACAACAGGGGCTTTTTGTTTGTTTTCTTGTGCAATGGGCCTAACTTCATCAATAATATCAGCAGAAGTTTACATTTGGTATAATTTACTTTAGAGAAATGTAATTCAATGAGAAAGATAGAGCTTCTTTGACAAATATGACTGATCAGTAGAGATGTAGACCACTTTCTTTCTAAAGAATTGTTTTGAAAATTATGTGTGGCTACTTTTACTCAGATCCTGCCTGTCACGCTTGTATTTTTTTGCAGTGACTTCCACTTGCCATAACAACAGAAGTTTAACGAACAGTGTTTATGTGCTGCAGGCATAGAAATGTACATAAACATAAAAGAAAGTAACAGAATGCAGGTTGCCAATCACATCATTCAGTTCTCCCCAAAGCTTCCAGATAGTTTTACTTTGCTAAAAGTTTCTTTCTTTTGTAGCTTTCTGAATTTTGGAGAATCTATATTTTCTGTGAGGGAAGTTAGTTGTTTTCCACATGGAAAACCCAACCTAAGAAAAGGCTTCTTCTGTTAAAACCACATATGTAGCTTATACCTATATTGCAAGTAACCATTTTTGGTGTCTGTTAATACACTACCGAGTTGTACTGCTTTAAGAAAAAAAAAAGTTAAAAGCCAATTTTAACCATTTAATGTTCCTGATTCCGGGCCATTGAAGTAAGTGGACTCGAGAATGGCTGGCAAATTACACATGTGAATACACCTGTCAAGCTAGCTAGTTATAAAATATTTGCACCTTTTTCATAAAGGTTGCATCAGCACAAGCAGCATACATATCTGCCTTGAGCATTTGCTTCTCAGAAACACAGAAAGAGAAGTTGGAGATGTGAGGGAGTTTAGCCATGAGAAATAAGCATTTTAAAATTCCCTTTATGTAGATGAGAAGTATTTCTGGCCTGGCAGCTCTCTAACAAAAACTAACAAATGGAAGATAATCATGGGCGAAACACAAGAAAAAAGTCAACCTAAGATAAAATGATATAAACTGACAAGAAGCACAGGGGAACAGTAATGTGTATTGGAGAAAGGCATATATTAAAGCACATACAATGCATTCTGGAAAACCTTGAAATAATATACCTGGTGTAGGGGACTATTAAAAACAAGTCACCTCAAAATACGGGCTAAATTTGTCCATGACCTAAGCTGGCCTTTATACTTCAGTCTTTAAAAAACACAGTATTGCATTTATGTTGAATTTGTATATGTGTCCCTGATTTTGTCCATAACTTTGCTATCACAATCATCTTAACAATTTGTCACATTTAAGCATTAATTTCAAGTTAGCACTAACTATTATTCCAAAGCAAGCACTCCAAATATACTTTCCTTTCAAAACTGACAGTCTTATGTATGTGCTGCATATCTAACGGAACAAACCAAAACCTTTTGTCACTTTCCAAGTTTCTGATTTCTGATTAAAATTATAGTACGTTCATCTAATTGCTTTAATAATCATCTTTGACAACTATATTAAGTTTTCAAAACACAGTCATCCGAGCTTTATGCAGAAATCACGCAGAATTTATGGTTTCTTGTGGTTTTGGAGCAGAAACAGCTAAATCTCTGATTTAACTCAATTTCACTTTTTTTTCTTTTAAAAGGAAAGCAAAATGAAATACAGTGGAATATTTGTGTTGAACCTGAGCACTGACACAAGATTTAAACAATCTAGCATATGAACTTTGAGATTATCCATATAAATAATAGAATGTTAAATTAAGCATGGGCTAAAAAATATGCTAACTTATAAATTAAGTTGATCATTTAAGGTTCACCATGCCTGAACATAAAGAAGTTTAGCAGCATATGGTAAGGTAATCATTTTATGCCATATATTTTATTAAGATGGTGTAACAGTTAAAACTTATTTCAAATGCAATATATATTTTTGGCATGATAAAATAATTTGAAAGATGTCAACTTGAATCACACAACAGTGATTATTTACTAATGTAAGATAGAGTCACTTTGATTCTAATAAGAAAATGCCTGGCCTGAAGTCACACCTTCGTATGCATCTAATGGTGCTCTCATTTTATCATATTTTAAAAATCCACACCTCATATTTTCTGTTTCCTTATATGGATGGTGCTAATGACACACATAGTAAACCTTCTATTAGCTTTGTACTTCAATAGGATTTGTTTAATTTCAGCTGTCAAACAATACGGAGAAAAAAAAATCCACTTTTTTGATAACGCCAGGATTTAAAATGCATTATCAGTATGACAGCAATAAATGTTTTCCAAACAATCTTATTTATGGGCCGTGTTCTTTCTTGGTGTATATACAAATCTGAGCAGTATGTGAAATCCCTCATTTGTTTGCCATAAATTGTGCATGTTACTGATGTAAGATTTATTATGTAAGAGTGGTTGAGTAACCCAGCACTGGTACTGTTGGTGTGCAGTGTTTTACCTCCAGCTCCCTTACTGACATCTGACTGGAGCTGGTGCTATCTGCGAGGCATTACCAGCTGATGACTGTTCAGTAATCAATTCTGTATAAATAATAATATAAATATGAATATAAATAATATCAAAATGTATATGCTAGTCCATCTTCTAACGGGACTTCAAATATATTATATGCGAGTAGGTGAAGCCAGCAATGAGAACCGACTTATCCCTAGAATGGATGACTTAAATTCTGCTATAAGGGCTGGGCAGTACAGGAAGCCATGGTTGCTGTTTGTACTCTGAGAATGGAAAAGCTGCTGTGTCCACTGAAGTGTCCATCAGGCACTTCACTGAGACTACCAACAATCTTTTCATATTCATATAAATTTACTTACCTTTTCCTACAAACAGGAAATTTCTGTGAAAATTAGTCACTGAAATGTCCCCATTCTCTCCCAATACGTTTTGCACCTCTGCTCCCCATTTACAGAACGCATGGCCGTGTTACACTTTGATTGTCCTATTCAGCTCTGTTGAACAGAGAACTTTGTGCAAGCTCTGACTGCAAGATGAATTCTGAAAAAATATTAGCAATTCTTTAGCATAGGCATAATGTACAAAAATAATATTTTAGTGCTCTCAATTTGCCTTTTTAATATTACATTATATTTCTTCTTATGGTATTTATAAAATCCTCGCTATGATGGTGCCTGAGAATCTGGTATTACACTAATATCACATAATAAATGTAATTTTAATTTTTTTTTTAAATTGGAAAAATTATTTCATGTTAATATATTACCAAAATCAGACAGTCTGACATCCATGCTTCTTATGATTTTACCAGAGCAATATGCTAATATTGGAGGATTGTGAGATTTTTTTCTAAATAGTAAAGTCCATCTGTCTTTACCCTACAAAGACTTTCAATAGTGAGAAAATGAGATTTTTCCAACTGCATATGCCTGCTTCAGAGGAGGCTGCAAAGACATTTTGAATGCATCCTCTGGTCCATTAGAGTAACTGAGTACTTGTAAAAACATTTTCTAGGCTTTCCCTTTTACGAATGTGAAGGAATTGTAGAAACGTGTCAGTAGTTCTGCAGCTTTGTAAAGGATCGATGTAGTTTCTGATGCAGGACCTGGCCCTAAAGGCAGCTCTCAACTACAAATCCCCAACTGCACTATGTAGCCTTTCTGCATAAAAGACTGTACATCGTTACTCGTAGAGTAGCTACACTCAGGTCTGCTTTAAGCTATAGAAAAACCCATCAGGAGCCAGGGTCCCAAAGTAGCAATCTGAGTTTTACAAAGTTCCTTTGTACTTTGTATACATTTCATATTTATCTTTTGTACTTTTTGTACTCATTGCATATTTATCTTTTGTACTTTTTGTACTCATTTCATATTTAACTCCAAATATACATATAAATCCCACTGAATCAAGTTCGTTTTGAATAGAAATGGATTTAAACCTAAGTTCGATGTTTTCCTGAGGTGGTAGATATATGTTTCCAAACATTTTCTGAGCCTTGTTACTTTTAGCTGTTTTACCGTTCAGTCTAACAGAAATGCTGACTCCTAAGGGCTAAGCAAATGCACGGCGCATTAGATACAATTATTTGAAATTCCAGGCTGGGGAAAGTGGTGGCTGCTCTAGTGTGTCAATTGGAAGTGCCAAGGCTGCTCTGCTGGGGCGGCTGCACTGTCACCACCAGGAATGGCACGTTCCTCGGGCTCTTCGGCTTTGTGTCTGCTCAGCTGTATTCAAAAATCATACCTCCAGCCTTCACCATGTTTGAAGAAACTGTCTATTTCTAATGTTATAGGCTTCTGATTGACTGCAACTGAAGAGAAACAAACAGGGCAGCGGTCACTCCGTCCTGAATTCGAACTAATAATGTGTGTTGCACAAAGAGATTGCAGACGTTGTGAGGTTATACCCCATGCAACCTTCCTCTTCTTTTCATCTGCGTTTTCTCTTTCTGATTGAAACGCAAACTAGCCTTTTCAAGCTCATGCTTCCTGCAAAAATGTGGAAAACGTATATATGATATTTTTCCTTGCACTTGAAAAATGTGTTCTAAAGGTTGGTTTCATCATGTAGATTTAATAATTCTGGATAGAAGAGCACACTCGTGACAGGTCTGTATTTTCTTGGACATATTGCATTTGATTCTGAGTGCAGCTTTCAGCTTTTTTAAATGGAATTTTGTGGGGTTTGAGCGTTTGTTTTTCATTATGTTAAACATAGAGCATCCATATGTTGCTTTCCTTTGGAATCTTTAAGAAAACAGTCATTTAAATCTGGGCTATTTTATCCCTGCAGTCATAAAATTCCTGTAGAAGAAGACTTCTGCCTTATATGATATATTTTTCTCTCTCGGTTGTTGCAAATGTGTGTTCTAATTCCTTTTCTTCATTACACTTTGTATGACAAAGTTGCTGCAGGTAGGTAAACGTGCATAGGATATGAAAAAGGCTCTTAACTCCTATGATATGCTCTATAATTCAAAATCTTGACCAAGGTGCTCAAGTCATATCCCTGGTTCATGACCTTCAGGTTCGTAGAGCACAATAGGAAGTATAATAGCTGGCTTCCATGGTGTAATCTTTATTGTAAGAATAATACATGAGATCTTACACGCTTCTATCAGTTGCAAATGTTCTTGTAGCTCATTGTACAATATGTCAGATGAAATGGATTTCATGATCTTTTGTATAATGCATATGTTCCAATAGTAATTTCAAACCTAATTTATTTCCTTAGAAATTCATTCATCTTTTGGGTGCCATTTTTAACCATCTTAATTTTCTATTATACAAGCACAGGGGGTAAATTCTTTACTCACATATACATGTCCCACTCCCATTGGATTTTGTACAAGATTTACAGTATCTAAAGGGAAAATTTAGCTTAGGAGTATTTTCATTTTATCACTATCATACAAGCCCTTTTTCTGTTCAAAACCTAGTAGTTATTTGGCAGTTGTGTTTCATTTTGGTCTTGCTGCTATAACTAGAAACGCTTTTAAAGATACGATTTTTTCCAGATAATGTACCTCTGTAAATGCCAAAGTTGACTTTATGTCTTTCAAAATATGTGTATAAGTTATTGGGAGTTTTAACATTAGCTGCAAGTGTATCACTGAAAATAGTAATTGCATTCTTCCTTTTTTTTACTCTACTGGTTGTTGGTGGATGATAGGTGTAGAAAGTGAGGAAAAAGGAACCTGCCATATTTCATTGGCTGCAAATTCCAAAGAGCTCCTAAAACCATGGGCACAGTTGTTCTTATGCTTTTGCTTTTAATGGGAAGAATAAGAGAATAGGGGATTAAGGTAGCCAAAAGAGCTTTTAAAAAGTATATTTCATTGGGAAGAGTGGCATCCTGGCAAGAACAAACATATTAAGCTGCAGGGCATTGTTAAATAGAATAATTTTTTTGGCCAAGGGCAATGTAGAAAATGACAGTGCTGGAAATTCCTTTTTTCCCTTGAAAGAAAGGTTTTTTCAGAGAGCAATGTAATTGGCAAGTTTAAATACCTCTTACATACAGTAGGATCAGTTTATCCATTTGTTCTGGAAACTACATGGTGATATTACAGTCTCAGCCCTCTCTCTTATTAAGGAAGTATGGGCTGAGTCTGTCTCTAAGGTTTAACAGTTACACTGCAGTCACCTTCCCTTAGACTATGAAGTAGTGTCTGTAATTCATATCTACAGTTTTATGCTCCACATTCTCCTCTATAATAGTCTGGTTCTTTTACTTGTCAATATGGTATATGAAAGTCCATCTAAGACATGGCATAATTACCTCTAGAAATCTGTTTGGGTAATAACATGGAAAGAAATAATTTTAAAAATCAATGAAATAATTAAAGAGGGTTTTTTTTTTTCCATCCTAAGGTGTAAGGCAACCTATACCTTGGATACTGAAGAATAGTTTTTTGTATCTTCCTGGAAACTCCAGTAGAGAAAAAAATGCCAGAAAGTTCTTCAAAAACAATTCCTAATTCAGGATTTTAGAAGAGTACATAGGTTAAAAAACCCCACATAATAAAATAGGCCTAAAAAATCTGGTAAGAAATAATCTTTGTCCAGATCTCAAAGCAGGAAAAGTTATACAAAGTGTGAAAATAAAAGTCCAAAACACACCTAAAGAGAAGTATAGCCTATAACAAAAGGTAAGCGATGCCTGCAAGCACAAACTTATGAAAGCATTGGTTCCCCAGTCCATTGGTGTCTCTTTCTCACAAATACACAAATAACTTATTTAATGTCAGACTTGAAATATTTTATACTTTAAAATGTTGATTCACATGAAGTCCACCCAAGAGGACAGTGACATTGCTCAACCAAGTGTTAGTACTGGTGCCTGAACTGTAGATACCTATCAGAAGGTTTACTGACTGAAGTTGGCGGGTAATAATTGCCAGCTGCAAGAGTTTATATGTAGACACTGGTAGTCAGTCTGGAGGAGGTATCGACTGGGACAGCTCTACAGATTGCTGCGCCTCGTGGAGACAAATGAGGGAACCAGTTGTTGATATACCCCATGACATATACAGATGAGAAGATGGTCAGGAACATGGGTGGAAGAATTAGATATACAGAAGCAGGTTTGTTCCCAGTGCAGTGCTTAAGTGCTATGTAAATTTTAGTATTCCTGCCTTGACGGTATAATAGTGGGCTACGCTTCTTTTGGTAAACTGCATCAGCATCTGTTCACACAGTTTCCTGGTAAAGAATTCAATGCAGTTTAAGAAGGCTCAGAATTACATTTCTTGTCCGTGTTGTAACATGTGGGTATATCAGTGTTGATAATATCTAGAATCCTAGAAAACATAAGCAGTCTTGTATACATCATCATCATTTTTTTTCAGCTTGTGAGCTGAATACTTTCTTGGCTATCCCTGTCTTTTCAGTGTCTGAAGATGTGAAGGAGCATATGATAGTACTATTAATTTGTTCATATTTTTCACAGTTTAAGTAAATTGAAACTATACCTTGAGTCATAGTGTAGTCAATCAGAGAGTGAACTGTGACAGGTTTTTTTTACAACTGGACACTTTGTGCATCTCTGCACTCTTTTGCATTAGCACAGTCTGAACAGATTATTTGGATGTATAAGCGCAGTTAACTGCTCCTTCCTTGAGTCTCTACTCTGTGATCACCGCTCTGTGTATTTGCGAGTGGACAACTCCGCTACACGGATTTTTCTTAGGTTTGACAAGTACGCAGATAAATTCACCTGTTACAGATGTCCTGCTGACGTGCATTTCTCTTTGTCTCTAACAGTCACCAATGTCTCTTGAATCTTTGTAGCTTTTGGACTCAAAGGATACAGGAAAACATCCTGTTCAGCTTGCCTGAATTCTGTTCACACATGCACATTTATAAGGAGTGAAAAAGGAAGGACAACTTCCATTATATATACATGAAGTGTTTCGGGTTGCCAATATGTTTTGGAATATTTCCCAAACTGGAAATCTCAGTATTCACCACAATCCTTAAATAAAATAAGGAATTATTTTGACAATTTCACTGCTGCCTAGTATAAGTGCCTGTCATTGGTGTTACTATTACAGATCACAGATTAAGCTGTTCTCTGCATGTACCTAAATAAGAACAACAAACGGTGGTAAATGAAAATTGTGATGTCCCTTTATAAAAATATATGATACCCAAGGAAAAAAAACCCAACCCACTCCCCCACCTCCCCCACCCCCCCTAAGCACCCATCCACATATTTAAAACTCAGAATCCTATTTAGGCAGATAATTAAAAAAAATAGCAAGATGTACTCTTAGACATTACGTCTCCGGAGTTATGTTTTTGAAAACGACCAGTGTAATTCAGTGATTCATATACACGGTTACCTATATTGATAAGGGGAAACTGTTAGAATGTCATGTTATAGACAATGAATGGGGCTTTGTCAAATTCATCTTTTTCCAACAAAGCTCTTCTGCTGGCTGTGTCTGCCCATGTATAAAATACTGCTACCGTCAAAGCCACGTCATTGGATTACAGTCAATTTTTGTTTTACTTTTCAGTGCATCTGCATGGCATAATTGGGCAGCGCTCTTTTGCTGTGCCTCACATTCCTCTTCCTGATGGCAATGGTTCATCACCAGCTGCTGCACAGCTACAATTGCCTTCCTCTCAGCCCTGTTTACTTTTGATTCTTCCTGAATGTGGTACATTTTGTTTTATGTCGTGTCACTGTTGTTATACTTACATAATGTACTTAAGTATTGTTTAGATTGACACAGTGTTAGTACTAAAATTGAAAATAAAATGTCATTATTGGCAAGAACAGCTGTTTTCATGCACATCATTTTCTGAGCTTCAGTTTATTAATCAGGCTAAGTGGGAGTTTTGTACAAATGGTAGTATTTTTTCTTGAAGTACTCTATGGACTTTAGATTTCCATCATAACAGAATTGAATAGTATAATGTAGCAGAAATGTCTGATGTGATTAAAACCTGTTTATTCTGGGTTTGTAATTGATTTAATTGTAACATCTAGAGGGCTGCAATTTTGAAAAGTTTCAGCCCTGATTGCCTATTATTCACATGACAACGCGAAATAAAATGACACTATAGTAAATGAAAACATAACAAATAACCCTGGTGGTTCAATAACATTTTGAAAGAAAATCAGTAGATGTTCTGCAGAAATCACCTACAGGAACAGCAGAAAGAAAAGCCCATGTTTTAAATCAGCTTTTGTAAAAACCTGCTAAAAACTACTATCACAGAAACTATCATAATGTTACTCATCCAGCAAAGCTCTTTTGATTGTCTTCTGTAGTATTAAATAATATCTGTTTGTGAAGTGTAATCAAACATTAGGAAAAAAGATTTATTATCTATGCTGAAACAAAAAGGCTGCATATCCCTACCTCTATCCCCAACCTTGACTACCCTCCATGTGAAAGTCAAATGTAAAATTCATCAAATTCACTGGGAATCTAGGAGTGCTTAGATTCTGAATGTGAAAAAATTTTTGTCTGGTCCTTGATCCCACACAAAGCCTGGGTGGTTTTAATTGGCTTTGCACAATATCTGGAAGCTCTTTTTATGAACTGAATTTATACAATAGGAAAGCCCTGGATACAGTACTTTTCAACACTGCCTCATTAATTGCGCCATGCACAGTATGCCCCTATTAATTCCTGTAAAGAGAAAAACAAAAACAAGATTCAAATTATTAACAATACAAATGATGATTATTTACCAGCCTTGTTCCTCTAAGAACAAAAAATTCATTTTAGGTGTTTCACATATTGCTATGAATATTAGTGTTGTGTTTTAAGTTACTGGACTGACATATCTCGCAAATATTTTTCTTTTCCTTGGTGGGCATCAGTTGTATACTCTACATTTTGTGATGAAATAGTAGGAAAAAGTTATAATGGCTCATCTTTTACTGTTATTACATACATTTCTGTTTACACATGAAGGACCTAAATTTAAATTCTGAAATTCAAACTTTCAAACTTAAACCATTAGGAAATATTCAGTCCTTCCTCTGTCGTTTCACCGTTGCAATTGTAATAAGCTTTTTGTGTGTAATTGGGCTTTATGTAATTGCGCTATAATATATATAAAGCCCAGTAAACTCCATTGGCGCATTACGCTGGGATAGGCCTTGAACTTGCATAGTTATTGATTTTACATAGTTCCTTGGTACTTGTCTTGGGTTTAACCCCAGCCGGCAACTGAGCACCACACAGCCCCCAGTGCTCACTCCCCCCTGGTGGGATGGGGGAGAGAATCAGAAGGGTAAAAGTGAGAAAACTTCTGGGTTGAGATAGAGACAGTTTAATAGGTAAAGCAAAAGCTGTGCACGCAAGCAAAATAAAATAAGGAATTCATTCACTACTTCCTACCTACTACTGCTGGGTTAAACCACAACAGCTAGGCAGGTGTTCAGCCATCTCCAGGAAAGCAGGGCTCCATCACGCATAACGGTTACTTGGGAAGACAAACGCCATCACTCCGAACGTCCCCCCCTCCCTTCTTCTTCTCCCAGCTCTATATACTGAGCATGATGCCATATGGTATGGAATAGCCCTTTGGTCAGCTGGGGTCAGCTGTCCCAGCTGTGTCCCCTCCCAACTTCTTGTGCCCCCCCAGCCTCCTCGCTGGTGGGGTGGGGTGAGGAGCAGAAAAGGCCTTGACTCTGTGCAAGCACTGCTCAGCAATAACGAAAACACCCCTGTATTGTCACCACTGTTTCCAGCACAAACCCAAAACATAGCCCCATACTAGCAACTATGAAGAAAATTAACTCTACCCTAGCCAAAACCAGCACAGTGCTTTATCTGTAGTTTTTAAGACCACATAAAAGCTTTATATACTTTGCTTATACTAATTTGTTTTTTCCTAATTTTATTGACTTACAAGCAATTCTGATTTTCACCAGTGGTTAGAATCAGGTTATTTTTTGGAGTTGTTTTGGTGACTATGACTGGAACTTTGAGAATGTGTGGGTTTCTTGAACATTACTACATGTAGTCAACCTAATCTTCAAAAAGAAAATAATTTTGTAAACTGCTTCTAATTGACATTAGGAGGCGGTGTGTGAGATTTCTTTTACTTGACTAATTCAGTTAAATATTTACTGGAAAAAAAATTAAAAATGCTTCACAGATGACACTGGATTAAACATTTGCTGTTGTTTCATCAGTGGTAAATGATTTGTGTGGCTGTTTCACTGAGCAGGTCTAATTCTTTTGCTTTTTGGAACAAGCACTTAAAAATTTAGAGCAACATTGTTCATTCATTGAGAGGTATTTTGTAATCTCTAATGGCAAAAATGAGCCATTAGATTTCCATATGACCCAAAGAGGAGGCAAAATGTATCTCTAAACAGAATTCCTCTGTACATAAGCAATATAACTTTTACAAATTCAGTATTTATTTTTTAATGTTTACTGTTGTGGTTTAATGTATTTAGGAGTTAAAAGGAAAGGCAGAGAACTGTCAAGGAAATTGAGACTAAAGCTACTCTGCTTTATTTCTGTACTGATTATTCTGAAAGGGAATTGTTGCTGGTAATACTACCAAGGGAAGGGCAATTGGTCAAAAAAATGGGAGCACAAAAATGTTTGTTGAAGTCAAAGTGGCACACTACTATGTATACTGTGCAGTCTCAAATCACAAATGAGAGATTACATTATATAGGAAGACATATAATAGAATGTAAGATTTAGCAAATCCCTTTAAAATGTGATCTTTAGTACCATAAAACATGTATGACTAATTTTGAACTCATCTTATTTTGTTTTTGAGAGCCTCTGAATTGTTTAAAACATAATATCCTTTTATGTCACTATGCATTCAGCTATGCATTGCCAAGAACATAAAACACATTTGCTTTAGCATTCCTGAATAATAAAGGTTAAGTAGATCTCATGAAGCTTTTGAACACTTGAAAAATTTCAGAAATAGAGGGATCCATTGTCATATTGTATCAGAGAACAAGAGATGGTCGAATCAAATCTGATCCTATCCTATGGACATAAACATTCCTTTGCACACTATACAGAAGCCTTACTACATATGACCTGTTACAGGTTTCTGATTATCATCTTACCTTTTTTGGGTTCTTTTGGTACCATAGAGTAAGATCACCTGCTCCTTTGGGTTCTTTATTAATTTATGTAATGAAGGGCTCATGTCATAAAGAAGAAAATATCCCCTCCTCCTGTAGGGGAATGATAGGCCACCAGAATGCCTTGTTTTACAAAAAGTACCTGCCACATGATTTTGGTAACCTCACTTTAAGGCTTCCTTCTCAGCTGGTCATTGCCTTCAGCAGAATCTGACAATGAAGCTGGTGTCTGGACTGGTGCTCACAGCAGAGAAAGTATAAGGAATTGGCATTGGAGATCTTCTGCAAGATCTGTGGCCTTTCCTGGTAGAGCTAAGCCTGGCCAAAACCTGCATAGGTAGTTTTTACTGCCTAAGCTGTTTCTTCGAGACCTGAGACTTTAGTCTCTCTGCGTAAAGTTTTCTGTGCCTTCTGGCCGTGACAGTTAACTTTGAATCCTTCAAATGTGACTGAAATATTTTTTTCTTGTTAGAAACAAAAGATTTGTGGCAGAAACACAAGACAATCAAAATGGCCTAGAAGAATGAGCAAGCTTTTCTTTCACAAATGTCGTGGTTTAGCCCCAGCTGGCAACTAAGCACCACACAGCCGCTCTCTCACTCCCCCCCCCAGTGGGATGGGGGAGAGAATCGGAAGAGCAAAAGTAAGAAAACTCGTGGGTTGAGACAAGAACAGTTTAATAATTGGAACAAAATAATAATAATAATAATAATAATAATGAATTATACTGAGAAGGAATACAATGAGAGAGAAAGAGGAACAAAACCCAAGGGAGGGAAACAAAAGGGAAAGGGGAAAAAAAAAAATAAAATAAAATAAAATAAAATTATACAACCGCTCACCACCCGCCGACCGACGCCCAGCCAGTCCCCGAGCGGCGATCGCCACCCCCGGCCAACTCCCCAGTTTATATACTGGGCATGACATCATATGGTATGGAATAGCCCTTTGGTCAGTTTGGATCAACTATCCTGGATGTGCCCCCTCCCATTTCTTGGGCGCCTGGCAGAGCATGAGAAGCTGGGGAAAAAAAAACAAAAAAAAGGTCCTTGACCAATGTAAATACCGCTTAGCGACAGCCAAAACATCAGCGTGTTATCAATATCATTCTCATACTAAAATCCAAAGCACTGCACTATACCAGCTACTAGGAAGAAAATTAACTCTATCCCAGCCGAAACCAGGACAACAAAGTATACCACACTCTGCTTACCGCTGCACACAAAGGGAAGGTGAATTATTACACTGAGAATGGACTAAGCTACCTAATCACAGATGTGGTCTAGTGTAGCCTTTGAGGTGTCATTACATTCTTCGAGGAAGTTCTACGATAATCTAAACAGGTGGTAATAGATCTTACTAAATAATATCTAGAGAGTGTGGTATAAGAATAACATATTGTTACGCTGGCCTTGTAGGTCTAAGAGCCTACTTCCTCGCCTGTCTGCAGGATCAGAAGGTGAACTGGTGCTCTTTAGAAAAGGGGATGGAAGGTAGTTGTTTTCTGGGAGGCTATTTCAAATGAGCGCTGTTGCTCTTTCTTCCTTGCTCTTTCTCAGTATGACAGGCTTTATACCATATCAAGAGTCACTATCTCTTTAAGTCATACTGGGCACAAATCTTCTAGAGGCTATTTAAAGAAAAACATCTTGAGATCTTCCTGGATCATGGAGGGGAAGACACAGGGCTCGAGGAAATACAGAGCTAAAGGGACACTCAAAAATGTTAATGTATGTGACCTGTTATTTAAGATATGTCACAGTACGGAGGAATCTTTTAGGACTCAGTGCTGCCTGAAGAGGCATGGAACAGAAATATACCTTTTTGTATTCTCTGTGCACTGCATCAAAGAAATATTTGAATTCATCTCCAATTTATTTTTTCCAGAGTGACTGGCAAGAAATTTTGGCTGAGATTAAAAGGAGTAACAATGAAGGAGTTACATGATCATTTAAAATGGGCACAAATAGTATTCAGATGTAATTTTGCCAGAAAGTTTACTTGTGTAACTAGAAATGCAGTACAACTAAAAAAGGGGACAGTAACAGCTTGTTATCAGTGAAATGAGGTGAACATTTAAATCTTTATCAGTGTTTTTGTGTTCATATGGGTTGTAACAGTATGGGAATGACACTGGTGCTGCTAATACTGAAATTTAGACTTGCAGAATTTCTTTACTATGGTTTATCCTCCACCTACACACTGAAGTTCACACTTACTATTAAGTTCATTGTTCTACCTAAAAGATTAATTTCATACACTGCTAATGAGATGGCCCTCAGGAAAGATGGGGAACCTGAGCCTTGTTAACGTAAAATAAAATACATTTCTGCAAGATCTGCCAAAGCTTGAGAAACTAACAAACATGAATAAAATCAGCATTATTAGACACTATTTTGAAATAGTTGCATTTTGGACATGAAGTAGCTTATTTGACTTGCTAGAAGTTATCCACTACCTATTGCATCAGAAAGTAGAGAGCATCCTCAAAGTTCTCTTTCTCCCCCCATCCAAATGACAAGGATTTACAGTGACAGGATAGTTCAGTGATTTGGGCGTAAAAGATTTGATTCACTGTCTCCTTTATAGAAGTGCTCTCTTCCTTCTCTGGAAAGCTGGTATATAATATTTCTCCCTTTCACAGGAAATAAGCACTTTTTGTATTGTGGAATGTTATGGCAATGGTTGCTATAAATACGTATGCACAAACACATTAGAGATGCTATACTCAGAGTAACTAACATTTCCTGATTTTTCAGAGCAAGATTCTCAAGCTGGAGACTGAGTGAACTGAACATGTCAGTGTATAAACACTAAAGGGAAATGGGAGAAATTCTAGGGTCATTGATTAGGGACAAAATAGGAGAACACTTGGACAGGTGCAGACTGGTCAAAGACTACCAGGACATTTATAAAGGGGAAGCCATGCTTGTCAAATGCTATTAACTTGTTTGAGGAGGTGACAATGAGAGCTGACAGGGGTGAAGCAACAAACATAATCTGCTTGGACATCAAGATGGCTTTTGATACTGGTACACAAGACCAGATACGGGGTTAGTAAGCATCTGATGATAAAGTGACTGATAGAATGTCTCTAAAATCTCTTAGACTCAATCCTGTTGACATACCACAGCAAAAGATGCAAGAAGATGTACAAAAGTGATGGATATAAATTAATTTGGTAGGGATTTTTCACACTAAAAAGAGGATGAATGGATCAGAAAGATTGTGAAGGAGGGAGGCAGAAAAAGCAGAGGGGAGGGAGAGGAAAAGAACTGGCCTGTTCATATATTTTGAAAGAGAAAAGGCTATGAAGATGAGTTTATGGAAGATCACTGTAGAAGAGATGAGCATAGGGACACCTGACACCTCTCTCTCTGTCTGTCTATATCTGCCCTTAACTTTGTTACAGACAGGAAGAGGTTGGTGGAGAGAACAGATGATTTTAAGTACGTGCTGGATGCCTGCTGGGAACAAGGCTCATAAGACCTTCTCGTTGAAAAGGGCAAAATTGAGGGTTTATTCCTACCTAAATCAGATTTAATTATTAAATATTAAGCAGTCCTGTGCTCGATACCTTCTTGTCGTTCCTTTTAATGGAGGATAGAAATAGAAGTGTAAAGGATTCTTGACTTCAGCTTCCTGTACAGTCATTTCTTTGGATGTTCACATTCTATTTGTGATGGCAAATAATGCATGGCAGTGTTTGCTTTGCTTTTCATCACTTGCCATTTGCTAAGGGAAGCAGCTAGAGTATTTAACAAACACGTACCAACTACAATAGGTCTCAGCAGCAAAAAAGTTAGTGAAGCAATTTCTGAGACAAAACTCGTAGTTGGAGTAGATAACTATATGGAAAATCCGAGGTAATAATGAAACAATATATGTTATGAAATCTTTCAATTCAATCATGTATTGAATTTCCAGAATACTGCATGAAGTTACAATACACCTTTTAGTTTTTAGATAATTGGTGCATTACAGGCATGGACAAAAGTATTCCATTGTCAATAGTCGAAGCATAGTTTACTGGTGTGGAATAGCCATGGGCAAAATAAAAGCATCTAATGAGAAGACCTAAATCTTAACTGATAAATCATTTTTGGTTTATTTGGTAGGCATTTTGGAATGCTTTTCAAAATTTTACACAAAATTTGTTTCCTGTCCTCTTTCAAAATTTAGAAACAAAAAGAAAAGGTTTTGTAACACATCCTTTAAATGAATTAATTCATTTTATCATTTTTACATTTAAAAGATTATGTTCTAGCTTAAAATGGTGGTCTAATTGCTATAATTTAATTCAGTAAACAGAGGCAGAGAATACTGATCAAAAAGTTGGTCCCTAAGTAAGAAACAGGAACAGTCCTTTGCATTGAAGAAACAGTACAACAGGTACAGTTCCTTTTTTGAACAGAAATGCAGTGGATCAAGAATGCAGAAACACTGTGAAGCTCCGATGCACAATGGTGGTGTATCAACTCTCCAAGAGAAGGTTGAGCTAATTTTTGACCTACTTACTGAGATGCATAATTTGGACATCTTCTAGTTCTAAGCAGCTCTGCAACTGCCCCGCATCGTGACTGAAAAGCCTTATTTGCATTTAATTGTTGTGAGTAGAAGAAAAAACAAGTCTAAGTTTAGGAAGAAATTTGCTTTGTGGGTTTTCTGTTAGTTAAGAGAGAAAGTTGTGCCATGATGATGGCTTAAGTGGCCAAATGTGCCAGAAAAAGAAGAACACAGCTAGCAAATAGAGGGCTATGTTCTTATTCTCACTTATTTAATGCTTTTGATTTTTTCAGAATCAGCCTGTTTGGAGCAGTTCCAATACCAAATTTGAATAAGCGAAGCGTCATAATGGGAAATAGGCTAACATTTTGGGACAACAGGAAAATGTAACTCCAAATTAATTTTTTTTATCTGTTTGTTAACCCTTCATCATCACATCTTTCGTGTGTTTTGGTTTATGTCATTTGAAGCAATTGAAGTATAATTACCACACTATGTCAAATACAAAATAGGTATATTTTTGAGCAAGGAAACTAATGCATACTGGAATAAAACAGGAAAACAAAAAAGGTAAACTTGTGAAATAGGGAATATTGTGCATTTATATACTTCTATGCATTTTCTTAACAAACTGAATATTTTAAAGCTACTTTGGATGTTGAAAAAAGACAAGCAAATTAATATTTTTGTGATATAGATGTCATCTTATATTTCATGCCTGATTCATTTGAAAATGTAGATTAATTTGCAAACAGTTTAGAGAGGTGAACTATTGAATTGAGTCCTATAAGATTTAGGATTTGTCATCTTTTAAAGTTGACACCCAGTGAGAGCTTGTCAATTACAAAGAAGTGAAATGAAGTGAAAATAAGCCTCGTCTTCATCTTCTTGTTATATGCTTGGTTGGTTATAGAGAGACACCATTTACAAGCTGAGAATAATTACTTGCAAAGTATTTTTCACTTAAAACCAAAATTATTTATTATTTTATCTCACTCCATTATGATATAGCAGTTGCTGTAATTTCCTAATCTCATAACAAAAATAGTCTTTCAGTACTGATGTGGCCACCTGAAATGTAAGTTTGTTTGGGTTAAAAATGAAAAATGCTGTTTAGAGTAGGATTTTTTTCTCAAACGTTACTAATCCTTTTGTGATGGGTTATACAGAATTTCTTCACTTTATAAATCTACAGCAGCATGTAATTTAGCAAATATACATATGATAGAGAGTATGTCAACAGTATAAATCTTTTTTATTTACATGCAAACACATCAACATTCTCTTCCAGCTTAAATGTGTATTATGTTATCAGCCTCTTGCTTATAGATTTGCTTTCTGCACAGCTCCTTCTTTTAAACCTTTCCATAGGCTGTAATACAGCCTTTTTGATATGTTTTTCTCAGACTGAAGTGAGTTAGCACTTTTTCTCTTATCAGTTTTATTCAGCACAATGAATGCTTAGAGCAGTTCTCTAAGCATGTAACTTGTGTCATCCTGCCTTCTTTGCATCCAGCATTCCTGCACTTCATAAATTCTGTACTAAATGCTGTTTTATCAAAATCCGTGAGCTGTTTTAGAAGAAAGTACTCTTTAATTGAATAATTTTATTTTAAATAAAGATAAAATGGACATATTCAGCAACTCTTCGCTCAAGCGTTACCTTTGATTTTCAACTGGGGCTCTGAGACGATTTGCTTTCTTGATTTTCACAATTTTCCATCATGGCCAACTGAAAAACAGAGAGGCCAGATGATTTGTCTATCGTGCTCAGCAAACCAGTAGCTCAGCCTGAACTAGAAGGAGTCTTCTCCCAGCTTGGAGGCTTGTGCCCAGACCACTGAGCTCCCTCACATGAAACACTGCAGAAAAAGTGCTCAGGAAAGCGTAGCAGCCTCTTTCTGAAGGGGAACTGGTACTTGATGCCGGTCATTTTATTCATAAATGTACACAGAACTTAGTGAACACATATGCAAAATATCAGATGTCAATTATTACTTAAAGTTTTTAGATGATATTTAGCTTTTTTTTTTTTGCCATGCAGTTTATTTTCTATATTAGTTGAACTGGATAATTGCATTTATGCATCATGCTTGTGCTAGTTGATGCACAAGGCAAACCTTATAACACCTCTTGTATTATTTCAATTTTATCTCATAGTACTCATGCTGTTCCCTAGTACAATTCAGTTATGCTATTTAAATGTACAGTAGAATATTTCCTTTTTATTGCAGAAGAATGCTTTGATCTATCAAAAAGTTTAATTTCATTTCATGCAAGAGTTCCTATTTGTATTAAGGTATATGTGTGGCAGTTGCTAAATTTTTCTTTCATGTCCTTCCATTCATTTTTAAAGCAAATTTTCTGTTACACCGTCACGTAATGTACAGTAGGTGCTTTGCTCAGATTCTGGAACTGCACATGTATATCTGATTTCCTGAGTCACCCATGAAGTGTTTTGCCAACTTGGCCTTTGCTTATTTTAATTATTCCCTTCCTGTTTGTGATAGACTGATGCATGGTTTTATTTAACATTGTTATATCTCTGGCTCTGAATAGGGAAACAGAGACCAGTGTAACTGATAACTGACAGCAATAATATAGTGCAGGCTGTATCATCCTTTTCACTTTTTTTCTTTTTTCTTTTTTAAATAAAACCTGAGGAAGGAAGATCAGTTAGTATAGAAGAATTGTTAGAGAATGCAAGACAAACAAACAATAGATAATTTGGAGATTAACCCTTAGGTTGACATTGTAACATTCCTATCCTACTGAGTAGCATGCCACTTCACATGGGGTCCTATAGAAGTAAAACTGCTTGAGGAAGAAGGAAGTAAAAAACTGAAAAACAATGTTTTGGCAGTCTAGAGATTAATGACATATAGGGTATTACTAAGAATATAGAAATACTTTCTGCAAAGCATAAAAGATTACTGAGTTTCAAACAGGCACTGAAATGTTTTTTGTTGAATTGAGACTTCAGTCTGTAATATCACACTCCTGTTCATACTTATCATCCTTTCTCCCCTGCTGGAGAATGCTATTGATCTCTCTTTTTCACATTGCAAGAGGTGTGGCAAAGTGAAGTATATTTGAATGCCTAGAAAAATGGCATTTATTTAAATGTCATTTAAATGACAAAATCAAATTAAAACTACTGATTCGTCACACTTAATCAATACTTCCTTTAATTGATTTACTCTTCTGGTACCTGTTATATGACATTCTTTTTTGCTAGCTTTTTACTCAGCTTTTCTCGCAGTGCTTTCTTATTCTCGCTTTTCTTCTTCTGTTCATTTATGTTGATACTTTCCTTTTCCCTGTATATTTTCTTACTCCTATGTTTCAACTACTATGGCCAAAATTTACTTTCTAAATCTAAATCCTTTCTCAATGTTCTCTCATCTGCAACCTTCATGCCTCTTTGTGGCTGCTCAGCCATTATTTCAAACAAAGCTGTTAGCTGAATAAGGTGTGAAAGAAAAGTAGAATGAAAAAAAATGGGAGCACACTCAACTGAATCCATGAATCAAGAAGCAAAACTGGCATAGCTGGCACACTGGGGTGGGGAATCCCAGGGCTTACCAATCAGTGCCCTTTGGTACATGAAGGTATGTGGAAATTTATAGGGTCTGGCCTGTCTTGGTATTTTTTTGAATATAAGCTGTGCAGGTGTAAAGCATTATGTAAATCAGCAGGACTACACTAACCTCTTTATCAGCTGTACTGGGGCTACCTCAAACGAAAGAAGGAAGTTGTTGCCAAAGTGCAGCTTGATTGATAAAAAGTAGTTTACCAATGCCATTGATCTCTCCCTTCAGTCAAAGTATTTAGATTAAGCTTCGATCCAAATGCAAGAACAATCTGTTTTGGGGCAGCTGAGTATACCACTAGCTTCAGACAGTAGGTGGAGAAACTGGCTTCTCAACATGGCTCTAAGAAGTAGGGATCAGATTGGACTGTGGTGAAGTCAGTGGTTGACCAACTGATCAGCCAACTGGCTTTTCTGCTAACATGCTAACGTGCTCAGAATTGCCTCTTGCATCAGGACAGAGAGGTGGGATGGAATATCAACAGAAGGTACATGATATGTATGACAGCAAAATAAATGGCCCATTATAAATATCATTGCTTTAGTGGCTTTTGTGTTGGACAAAAGAAAGAGTAGGAAAATCTGCAGTTTTATTTTGAACAGAATGTTTTCCTTAGAGTGTTGATACAGAAAAAGAAGACATTTTTGCAGGTTTCTGAACAAAATTTATGTCAGAGCCAAGGACTCCAAGGAAAGTGATTAGAAATTGCTTAACAAAAAGGACTTGTGAAAAAGCGGCAGAACCTTTTGTTGCCAAAGTAAATAAGAAGTTTTTTACTTTAACTGTAGAGATCATAAAGTTATCTTCAGTATCATTAAACCTCTATGTCACTTCTTTAATTTTAAAAAAAAGTTTCAGGCCTTTTCTATATTTTTTCTTTTGTAACCCTGCCAATCATTTCTGAGCCATCTAATATTTTGCCACAGGAACTCAAACTAGTATCTTTAGCTGCAGAGCATCAAATGCTGTTGATGAACTAGAAGCATTAAAGTTTCTCCCCACCACCCCAAATCCTGGTTCAAGATATGAAAAACCAGCAGCAGTCAAGAGAAGCGTGAGCTCTCTGAGGAGAAATGGAAGCAACTCCAAAACCAATTTTTTTTTTTTTGCATCTGACTGAATGTTTCTCATCTGATCTTGTTGAAATAAGACATCTTAGATTTTTACGTAGAAAATTGAGTCAAATAATGCAAGTGAAGCACAATAGAAATGAGAAAGTTCTAACAGTGTGCTGTGAGTGTACAATGTAGTTGTTCCCATGCACCAATTATAAGGATAAAGAGGACTGAGACTGTTTACTGTTTCTTTTTTTGAAGTGAGTGAGCTAAATACTGTGTAAAATGATTTATCCATTCTGCAAGAATTTTATGTTTCAACTTCTTAAAATGTGTTTCATATATGAGCATGTATTTATAATTTGTTTTTCAACCCCCTTCAATTTTCCTTTCCAAAGTTGCAGATTAGGCTACTCAAATACCTATATATTAATGCAAGTATTATTTACTTCTCGATTGAAAAACACAAAGTCATTTCTATTTATGAACATTTTCTTGTAATGCGACCTGGCATTTCTCATCACTACCGCTTGCAGTCTAGTCTTATAAAATTTAATGGATGTCAAAAATGAGCACAGTATGAAAAATAAATAGACAAAAGAGAAATACTTTACATGTTAACAAATGTCGCAGAAAGATCTCTTAAAGTTAAAATCCCTGTGGAGAAAAATAGTTTGGTCTCGACCAAAAGAAGTGCCTCTTTAAGATATATGGCTGAGGGAAATCTTGGAATTTTCTGTCTTTTGAAAAGAGTAGACTTAATTTGTATGTCCTCTCAGACTGCTTCATCTTTATTAGAGAAATCCTTCCTTTCCAATGGTTTTAGGCAGATTAACTGGCCTAATTGGACCTAAGCTGCTGTGAAGAGAGAGGAAAAAAAGGTGGAGGCATAGGCTCTCCAAGTCCTCAAGTCACATCCTCCTGGTTGACTGGTCTGCTTAGCCAAGCTGAAACTGGTCTTATTGTCATGTTGGGTGCATTAATTGGAGTGCAGACTAATTTGCAAGAATGCTTTAGTGCCCTTTAAAAGGTGATTTAAAATTCAAAGTGATGGAAATTGTATAAAAGCATGCTGATCTGATCATTACCCAGAATTCAGTTTGACATTTCCTCTATTTATCTGTTTTTATTGTTTAGACTTTAAGTTTACTGTGAAAGACTTAAGAGACTGCAACAATTCATGATATTCTCTGTATTGGTTGATAACCCCTCCTTTTTTTAAAAGGGAACGCAGTGAAAGTAAACTGGTTAAGCTCAAAAATGTCTTGTTTGAGGATGATAAATTAAGGAATATTTTTAGATCATACAATGTAATAACAATTACAGCAATAGGTTTCCCTTGTTTCCATCAAATACACGAAAATACACTCTCTGGAACATTCTTACCAACTAGAGACATTAGCAGCTCATTAACATAGACTTGAATACAATGGTAATGAGGATAGTGAATTTACATTTTCCAACCAAAAGGACACAAAACCAAAATAAGGCGCTGTTTTTGCAAACTCTATAGGTATAGCTATATCCATTGCTGAAATCCAACTATGTTCCAGCTATGTTCATGGACGAAGAATGGTTTCTGCCAGCACTACAAAACAGCTCTCCACAACACTTAACAACAGGAAAAAAAAAGGTATTAGTCATATGAAATTACAGAAGAAGCCTTTAGTGGGTTAATAATAAAAATATACAAATTAGAATCCCCTGTAAGCAATGTAATAAACATGAAAAATTTCCAGGGATATTTGAGTGATGGATTCTAGGAAACTGCAATCGGGATCTTTGTTCTGCATTTTACTCAAAGCCAGCAAATAGGTTTTAGTCCTGACACAAAGAAAGTGATGCTTTCCTGAAGTGAAAGCAATTGATGCTATCCCTGAAGTGTACTGTACTTGCCTATACCAGAAGCTGGTAATACTGGCTAATACTAGTGCAGAATCCTTGGTAGCTGGTGCTATTTCCTAAAACATTTAGATGCAATGCTCTGAAAACATACTTTTAGTTGGAAGTCGCCTCCTGTTCTATCTCTGATCAAGAGAGATTGTGTTGGCAAGAATCTTGTGCAGTAATTAGCATATTTGGATTGCAGGGTACCCTCTACCTGAGTAATGTCTCCAAGGCCATTGTCTTCAGTGAAATTGTGAGGAAAGGCCCCATTGTACATCTGGGCAGGAGAGGAGGGTGGGCATGGAATGGCTTCTTTTTGCACGTACCTAAGCTCCTTGCTTTACTGGAAACAAATGAGGTAGGCAGCATTTATCTCTTATTCTGCACAGAAGAGAGAGAGAAAAAAGGTTCCACCTTCCAGTGCACCAGTCAATCCTTTCAAACTTTGGGTTGAGAAACAGGTCCATGTCAGAGTGGGCTGAAACAGAGTAACTCTTCTGTAAAGAAAAGTTTTAGTGTCGCTTTCACTTTCTTTCTGGAGCTGTAATTTGTTCAGGCTGAACTGTGAGATTAATATCCAGTTCTCTGAGACTGTACTTCTGTCAAGTTTGCAGCACTACCTTCAGGTGCCGTAGCGAGGCAGAGGCTGACTTACAGTTTCATTCTTGCCAGTAGCAATACATCTGCAAGGAATAAAACGAGGACTTTCAGATCCTAAGTTGAGTTCCTAGCCTGACTGCAAATGTCAATTGTAAGAGTGGTAAGTGTGAATATTGAAAGAAAAAGTATGGAACTCCATGATGCTACTCGGCAATTTTAATTTTAAAGGGTAAGTGCTGAACTTCTGGCCTCTGTGTTAGCTGAATCAAGCTAGTGCTTGTATGATGTATTATATGCTTTCTTCTGTGATCCTAGCATAGCTGTCTTTTGGCCATTTCAACTATATTGCACTTGAGGAATTCGCATATTTAAGGAAGTCTATCAGATTTTTTTTTGTTTTGGTTTAATGGAATGAAGTATTGGGGTTTATTTACTGAAAAACTTTGAAACACTGCCACACTTCATAGCTTAAGATAGTGTTGCTTAACGTAGTGTTGTTTTCCTTAAAAACAAGTTTTACATGTATTCTTTTCTCTTTTTCATTTTATTCTCTATTAAAGAAGAAAATATTTACCATGGTAACCTGGACTACATAAAATACATATAATTTGTTCTAAGAGTCATGGTGATGTATAATGAAGTCTGTCCCTGAGATGTTCTTAAGAATGTTTTCATATCATGCAATGTGGTCTCATTGCTAGTTGCACAAGATTACCTGTGGGCAAAAAGCAAAGCATTAGAGGAAGCCTAAACACTTGATTAGTTGTAATATCATACACTGAAGACGGACAGTCTGCATGACAGGTTGTCTTGTATGAAAGAATTGGCTCCTTAACACACTCTACTTCTATTATCACATTCGGTAACAAAAAGAATACATGCAGAGCACATCTCAATGAATGCCTCAGCTTCTGTTATGCAAACAGCGCACACTTATTGTCTTTTCAGCACTATAAGATTTTAGGAGAGGAGGGACCAAAGGCAGATAAACAACAGTATTGCAACTTAAGAACAAGGCATGTTCCACTAGTAAGAAATTAATGGTAAGAAAAATGTGAGAAATAGATGCACTTACAAGCGCAGAATACAGTCCTCTGAAAAAAATGACTTAAGTAATTCAGTCAGATATTCACTGAATATATTTCACATATTCTCTATGTGAAAGGTATATATTAGCTATCCATGTGATCTTGAATATGAATTCGGCAGTTCTGGCACCTTGGAAGGTTTGCTGTGGACCTCAATACAGTCAGGAATTTGCCCAGTATGTCTTCCCTTTGTATGAAAGCTTAATATAAACTATCTTTTCACTCACACAATATTAAACTCTGGAATTTTTTACCGCTGTTTGACCTAGTGGTAAATAGAACTACCTCTGCATTTTCACCTGAACAGATTTGAAAACTGTGGAGTACAGGATGTTGACTTCTTCCATGCAAGCACTCCCATGAACCATGTCCTCTTTTTGCATAATTCTGAAGAGCTAGCTTCTGAAGAAGCTAGTCTGGTATTTATACTTTATTGTACCTTTCGGGAGCCAAACCCTAGGACACACAGCTGGTGCAGCAAGGCTACACAGGGCATCACTAGATAAGAATTAGAGATGGAGGAACCCTCTCCTCTGTGCAGTGCAGCACAAAGTCAGCTCCACCACACTGATGCTACAGGCACTTGTTCAAACTAGTGCACTGCATGGTGGTGTGGGGAAGTGGCGGATGAGTTGATTTAGTTACAGACCAGTTGGACATGCCAGCTCTGCTTCCAGAGCCCCAATCCTAAGTTGCAGAACTGAGATCTCAGAGTACCTGCTTAGGTCTCCACATTTTGGACTTTCACTTTACCTTGCCAATCTTTCTCCCAGGAGTTCATCTACTTTCAAGGCCAATTGATAAGAGCTCTTGGACTTTTTTAAAAAATGTGTCTGCTCAGCACTACTATGGCCTCAGAGTGCTAAGGGCAGCACCTGAAGATTCACACTGCTGGAGACAATCTAGAGAACAAAAGCAGTAATGCCCATAAGTCGTGGGAACATGACCATGATCGAAAGAATGGGCTTTCTTAACCCAGGAAGGAAATCAGCTACAAGCACCTAGAAGGTTGCTTTAGGAGTAGAAGAACTATCTATTCATGATGTCCTTTGTAGAAAGGATAAGAAGTAAAGGGCTTAAATTCATGAAAAAAAATTATTCAGATTAGGCTTTGGGGAAAACTTTCTAATAGTAGAGATAGTAAACGTATGGAGAAGATTGCCTGGGGACATTTCAAGAATTTCTATCTTTGATAGTTTTTAAGAATGGGTTCGAAAAACAACTGTCAGGAATAATACAGGTATATTTGATCTTGTTTTAGGCAGCATGTGAACTAGAGGACTTCTTGAAGTCCCTTCTAGCCCTACTTTTCTATCATTCTGTGATTTTAAAAGATGGTCAGTAGACAAAAAGAAATAAATATCATTTAATGCACAAACAGAATCTCTTTACTGAACACAATGTAATGTGATATTTCAGAATATGGGAAGCAAACCAGTTTGTTGTGTGTTTAGTGACAAAGACCCATTGGTGATGAAGTACAATTCATGATAAGTCACTTGGAAATTAAATAAAATATTCAGGAGATCCATAGTTTGAAATGTTTTATATTTTACAAAGAAAACATTATAGAAAAAGAACAGAGTATCCGATACTCAGGGACTCAAGGTTGCCTTCTACAAAACCCACTCAGACAGCCTGTGTTTCCTCAGAACAGCTTTTGCTATGAAATTGCATAGTTCTTGGTTCAAGCTTTAAAGTAAACTGCCTGTTATGAAGCTACTACAATATTGATCACTTACTAGAAAAAGAATTAATGTGATTAAAAAAATACATTATCTTACACTGTGTAGTCTACTATTTCTACACATACTAATCGTACTAAATACTACTAAAAACATACTAAAATACTTAAGAAAATAGCAAGCATCATTTAAAAAATGGAAAAATGTATTAAAATCATTTTACTGACAAAACCACATACATAGTAGGAGATCACAACATCAGAAATAGCATTCTGAAATTCATCCTTGATTTCTCTTACTATAGTACTTCTCTCCAAGCACAGGCAGGACTTCACAGTGCAGAATGAAAGGTAGATGGTAAGCATATCAGGTACAGCACTGTATAAGATGAAAAAAAGAGAGACAAATACTGGTAGGAGAGCATTAGGATGCAATGTCAGTAGCTAATATAATGTGACTACACATGAAAACAACTAATGTTCAGTATTTTGTTTTTTATAGAAATTGAAATCTAGTAAGTAGTTCACTGAGGAAGAAAAGGAACAGAGAACAGCACTTTTCAGCAATATTAGTGCTATCCTTTTATGAGACTAAAATCAGGAGAAACTTTAAAAAGTAATATGAAAATTTACTGAAAGTCCATTAAAAAAATTTACATAACGTGACAGGTTTCAAATAGCTGCTACATTTTGGAAAACCTATCTGTGTAGGATATTTCAGGTTATCTGCTGTTACTACATGAATGGTGCTACATCATTCATTCTAAAAGCACTTGGAAAATGAAGTTTTGTAAATGTTTGACATATTATGTCAGTTCTGGCCATGGAAGATCTCAAGGCTTGACAAGTGACATAATGCTAGGAGATGAATGTTGTGTGCCAAAAATTAGCAAGTGCTGTGTTCATCTTGAAGGAACGTAATACCTCCCCCACTAGCACTTTTTTTAACAAAAAAAAAAAGTCCTCAATATATCTTTTTACCCACATGAGTGCAGAGAAATCAGGCGTAGCAACCAAACTAACAATACTGGCAAGTACTCTTAAAATGTACCTGGATGTCCTCACTAAAATATTTAAACCCCAGCACAAAAGGCTAGATTCAATATAAAGCATGTTTTAACATCAATAGTACAAAAGTTAAAGTTAGCAGCCACTGCAAAGCTGTAATACTGCTACTTAAATTATTTGAACAGTACATAATCTAAAACCCATGGAAAATATTGGAAGGGCAAAATGTAGCTTCTGTAGCGTGTGTCTATTCCTATTAGCTGAATTGCCAATGCATATATATATATGGACATATTGAAAATACTATCATATCTGAAGGGAATCTGGGAAGATGTTTAAAGTGTTAAGACTGTTTGGTAAAGTAAGGGGGAACAGATTACCATGGAAAATATTTTGACAGAAAGGTTTCCCACCTTTTATTTTAAACTGGAAAATTAATTGAAAGCTCAAAAAAACAGAGGACACAACTGAAAACTCCAGAAAATTATACAGGGTATACATTATTTATTAGAATAACATGATTTTATTTGCATATGGCTTTTGCTGTTAGGGTTTTTGGGGCTTTACCACTGAAGTTTTTGGGGTTTTACCACTGAATGTAATGGTGATTGTAATTAAAGGAAAACCTGTAGAAAGAGAATAAAAATAAAATGAATTTGTTCTTCCCACTATTTGAGTTGCTCTTGTGAATTCAGATTTTCAATTTCATATACTAATACAGGTAAGATAAAAAAGCTGAGCTAAAGATGGTGAAAAAGTAATTTTTCTATTAAATAAAATCTTTCAAGAATTTCTAAATTGGTTCCATCTTTGGACAAACTATTACTTTTAGAGGAAGAGGTTCTTCCCCTGCAGAGGAACTACTAGTTTAAGATTAATCAGCTTTGGCACAGAATAGCAGACAGTCTGTTGGTTACATTGTTCCCATCAGAAGGGGTTCGATTTCAAAATCTGGCAGGACAGAAGCATGAATATCTGTTTATGCACCACCATTAAATGTTCTAAGGATGGAGTAATTGGCTGTACTACAGAGACAGGTACAGCTGAATGTACAGGCAGTCGAGTGGATTGCATACTATAGGGTCTCTTCCCATGACCATGTCGGTAAATCTGGGCAAACATGAGCTGCATGTATCACACAGAACATGTCCAGAGTCCAAAACATCAGAAACAGGTTCCAACCCGGTTTACGCAAGGTACAGTTAAACTGTAAAATTTGCACTAGTCATTTGTTTAGGGAAATCAAAAAGTCACTTTGAGCTACCTCTCTCACCAAGTTGTCCGTCTCCTGAAAATTTCAAACAAGTCCAGGGCATTTGGTGGTGTTAATAAAGAAGGTGAATTTTCCTTAACCCCCTATAATCAGTGGCCTCTTTTGAGATTCTGCCTCTAGTTTTGATCAGAACTTTCATCTTGCTGCAAAGCCTCCTACCAAAAGTCCCAGTTTTGACAAAACGTGGTTAGAATCTGTCTTGTCAGAAAATATGACTAGCACTAATGTTCATTTCTTAGGCTACATTGAAGGGAACCTGCTAGTGCTGAATATTCCCATCATATTCCTTAGTGTCAGATGGTTAAAATTTGCCAAAATGTGATTTGAAATTTCTTATGCTCTACAAGCAAAAATGTATCTGAAGGAATTTTCTGCTAAAATACTAGATATTTCCAAACAACTGCATTTTTTTCATTAGACTTTATCTGATTTTGTATGTAAAAATTTATAGCTAATAAAACTAATGCTGATGTTTGATTTAATTTCAGTTTTCACAGATCCATCTTTTAAATGATTCTTTGAAGTTGATCATCTTTTTACGGTAAAGAACCTGAATACTTACCACATTCTTAGATGTGATAGGAAGCCATAAGCACAGGAGGTTGAAAAGAGCTGCAAATGAGCCAGACATCCTCATCCAAGCAAGAGTTATTCATTGGTCTTGGCATAGACTGCAGCAGCCTACGCACTGCTTTAATATATGCTAAATGGCTGTTGACCCACAGTGTCATTTGGCAGCTAGCATTGTGCATTCTGCCACAATCTTCTCTGCCTCCAAGAACTCCTTTCTAGTGTCAGTTGACTAGTAGGGTGAGTTGACTAGTTTGTCCCCATTGCCCAAAAGAGGGACAGAAGGCCTAAGAATCCATCCTCAGGAGTTTAAAGCGTTATTTTAATAGTAATTTTAAATATTAAAACTTATATTTTAATGTAAGAAGAAAAGATGTTTAACATGAATAATATTTAGGTTAGGAAATGATTAATTGAAATAAATTAGCCTTTTCAGCTCCATAAATTCAGTACAGTAGCCTGCAGTAAAAATAAGCTCTGAGTTGATTTGTAATGTATGGAAGCAATTAAGTGAATTTCTTCATGTAGTAGGTATTGAGAGAAGACTTTTTTCTTTGTGTATGTAAATATACTTATCAGAAATGGCAGATATTATCAAAAGTTTGCACAGAAGTGTAAGTTGCAGCTGTGCTGCTAAGTAGGATATGCTATATAGTTCAATTACAGAAGCATCTTGAAAGAAAATTCTTATGGTCCACACAGTGGTTTTTGTCTTCCCGACTGCAGGAGAATTAACCAGTTTTTATCTTCACAGACGTAAACCACAGTCTAACATTTTGTGTATCTTGGTCACAGATCTGGTCTGTGAGGAGATCTTAAGACTGCAAGTAATAAGGGATAAGAATATTTTACTTTCACTTGTTATTTAATTTTCTTCCAAGTCATCTATTTTTCTCCCAAAGTCCAGCTGTAACTCAGATTTTTAAATCCCAAACTCATAATACATTAATCAGCAACTGCAGAAGTAGATCACTGACTTCTAATGGTTAATATTGGCTAGGAAGATAATGGTAGCATTCTAAATTGAAAGAGGTTATAAATACTTTATTAATATTTACTAAATGATTGCAAGATGTCACTATGCACTTTAATAGCACTTCATAAAAGACATTATAAACTGTATTATGAAAGCATTTTCAAGAAACTCTATTTTTAAGGCCTTCTTAAGAAAAGTGAGTAAAAACAAGCAAGATAAACTATGCCTGGTCCTGCAGATGCCCTAGCATGTGACCACTCAAATGAAGAGTCAGTGGGTAAAGATATGGGCATGCACAAGCATTTATAGGGAAAAGGAGCCAAGCATACTATGAAGTTCCATTAAGACAACAAGGCGGATTAAATTGTTTTGGAATTACGTCATTGCATCTGTACAACTTTTGAGAAGAGAAACATTGTAAATGCAATCTTGATATGAAGTATAATTAGAAGACTATATTTGTAATTCTTTAGCACATAGGCATTTAGCCTGCTGTTTGCCCTTAAGAATAATAAAATATAACAGAATATATAGCTACCAAAATGAGATAATAATGACCTTGTGGCATCCAGGTACCACATTTAACCTTGAATCCCAATGGTAAATGAGCTCATGATAACCACTCTGCCTGAAACTGCTTTGCTGCTCTTATAGCAATGTTACTCTAGGGGGAAATGTCTTTTCTAGTGGAAAGATGAACTTGGCAAACTGAAATGTTAAATGATAATGTCAGCACTTTCATCAGAGTTGTGTGGTTTGTGTTAATAATTGTGTTTACCAGCCAGTCTGAATTTTGCCTCTAGTCTAAACAATTTAATGATTTTATTCTCTCAACTTAATTCTACACTAATTTTAAAACTAGCTTCAAAGGATACTCTCTGATTTTTGTGAAAGATAGTTTTAGTAAAGTGGACCTATTTTTTCATTTAACAGACACTCAGATTAAGTCATCAGTAAGATGCAGAAAAACTAAGGACATTAATAACCTGGAATTACCAAAAATAACAATGCTAACAACCTAGTCATTAATGAGAATTACTAGGCTTGTTACTATAGAAACAGGACTGAAGCAAATAGAAATTATGTGTAATTTCTCATTCCCAAAAGTGACACACATTATGTCATTATCATAGTAACGATATTGTTACCCCAAATGTAACAAACTTAAAAGCTACTTACCATGAGAGGACACCTCCACACCTGAAAAAGCTGACATGTACATTCTGCTGTTGAACTTCATTGAAGCTCCACAAATAAATAACTGAAACAGAACTGACAAATTTACGAAGCAGTGGAGATGGTGGAGTCATCTCAAGACACTTGCCAATGGTTTGCTCTTTTTACTTATGGCAAACCCAAATTAAGCTGTCAACCATTGTAGATGATAAGAGGACAAAGGTAAAAGTCAGTCTAGTCTGCTGTCCTTTTTTGGTATGATCAGTAGTAATTGTTGGCTCAAACCGGGAAACAAGACAAAACTGCACTCACAAAAGGGCTGGTCCTTTCGCCCAGTCCTGCAGACAGGACTGGGCAAAAGGAATGTCTGTTTGCTTGTTTACTTTTCCTCTAGCTGTACTGGAAAGCCAAACTGAGCATTTCATTAGAGATGAAAATATATGTGTTGGATGTGATGTATTAGATAAACATATAGGAAAAGACTTCTGAGAGTGGGAATAAAAAAGGTTGCCTTGACAAAAGAAACCACTGGAAACTTCTCTAGTAACCACAACTAGCCTTACCATTCCCCATCAGGTTTGATGTTTTCCTGGTTGGAATGAAGCACCTTGCAGGTCAAACATTTTGAGGATGGTATCTTTTACTAATTGCTGTTACCTTTGTTGTCTTCTCTGTAATCACTTTTTCAGTGTCACGTGTAGGATAAAAGCCCTTACATTAGGAAGCAGCAGTAGAGTAACTGTGGCTAAGGTTTGATAGTGATGTTGCTTCCCACATTTAGAACAGGAACGAAGAGTATTCATGCATGTGTTGTCATTGAGTCATTCATCAGGTGCTTGTGACTTCAGGCAATGGGTTTGCTGTTATTCCATTATTAATTTTTATTAAGGCTTTTTCATTGCTCTAGGACTTGACACACTTCTATTGCCATAAAAATGAAAGCTAAACTTTACGGTGTCTCACTCTGCAAATTGTAAAGAAGGGATCACAGAGAACCTGAGAGTTATCACTCCTAGCTTCTGCTTCTCCTCATCATCACTTGTTAATAGCTCCTATTTTTCTTAAAGGAAAAACTTTTTTTACTGTGAAATTGACTGAGCACTGGCACAGATGTTAGGTTGTGTAGTCTCCATCCTTGGAGATATTCAAAAGACGCCTAGATACAGTCCTGGGAAACCTGCTCTAGGTGACCATGCTTGAGCAGGAAGGGATTGGACCAGATAATCTCCAGAGGTCCCTTCCGACCTCAACCATTGTCATTCTGTGATTTTTGAGATTTCTAGAAAACCTGGGATAGTAGTTGGTTAATTACCTAGAGTTGCCTTTTGGGGTGTCTCAAAACATTGTGGTAACTCATGTCTCTTATTGATTCAGGTTGGAAGCTATGATTATTACTTTGGTAAATCAGGCTGATCCTGAATTTATGAACTTATATATTGGCACAGACAGCTGAAGAGGCCTTTGCGCAGAAACTGAGTTCCTTGAGGGTGAGGTCATGAAAGTAAGCAAGCCTCCAGAGCTGCTTAAAGGTAAAGGTGTGTAAGCATTTTATGTCTTTTTAAAAACTGTCAAAGTTGTGTGAAAGCATGTTTGCAAGGGCCAATAATAAGGAATAAATAGAATATCAATAGACTATCATAACTGACAAATTCCTGAAGATTTTTTAACAGTGCCTAAAAGAATTTACAGTTTCATTGCTTCTGTTGACACAGTAGAGCTATTACAAGAAGGGAGAGAAACCAAGGTCTCATTCTTGTTTTCCATTGCAAGTTTGTTTGTTGCATCCATACAACTTAAGCAAATCTGCACTAAAAAGCCCCAATATGCTTAGAGAAATTATATGCAACACAATTCCAAATGAAGATTCTTTTTATGATGATTTTACACAAAGCATCAATTACACAAAGCATCCAGGTGTTTTCGGTTACAATTTTGTCTTAAAATGCCAGAAGATTTAAATGCAACTACACATAGCTCTTTTTTTATATGCCTCCATTTGAACTGAAAAATACGTACCTTCTACTTTTACCAAATGCAACAAATGTTTATTTAGCAAATACATAGTCTTGTACCTTTGGCGCAAAACATTGCTCAGTTTCTAAGGCAATGCAGATAATTACCTATAAACTTTACATACACAGAAGTGTGGTTGGTTTCCTCAAGCTGTGTGCTTAAAATTCATGCAAGACAGCTTTTGCTTGCAGAGCCGTGTTGATCTATCTTGCGGTTTGATGTGCTACCAAAACTGCAAATCATCTTCAGTAATAGCTCTGCCCCTGAAAAGCAAAGGAGTAGCAAGAATGAGAAAAATCTTGATTTTGCTCAGAGCACTGCAAGGGAAGGAGCCAACTATCCAGGCCTAGAACAAGCAATCAGTGTTTAGAACTCACTGCGCATAGCTGACTTACAAAAACAAGAAGAGGCATGATGAGTCTGTAAGCATGAACAGAACTTGGAAAAAAGCCCTAATGACTGACAACAAGCGTTATTTTAATGGTAATACTCTAGCTCTGGTGTAAGTTGCATGAAGATATGTGCATGCGATATTCTTCTGTCACCATTCTTGGACATAGTGGCTAGCTAATAATTAATGAAGCAGCAATTCATGTCTAATGGCATAAAGAGTTGGTTATTCCTTCAAATAAAAATCTGAGTTTGATTGACTCAGATCCACTGTTTGCAACCTCATAAAACCACAGTCATGAGCAATAATTGATTTACTCACCTCTCCAGTCGGCAATACTGTATATTGAGAAACACTGAAGTGGATAAGTGCCTCTGATGTACAGCTCACAAAGTGAATTAAGGCCATTACCTCTATTTATGAATCAGGATAATGTTACATTATTTAATAATTCCCTTTTTCAGTGGAAGAAATCTTGAGGAGACACCACTGAAATTGCAAGAAGCACCCAGAATACTTGGGTTTTCTGCTAACCTGGGTTTTTCACTACCAGGTACATCTTTTGGGACACATTTGAAACATTTTGATTTTGCTGGTCATGTGGAACAGGGTCTGGTTAAAACTATGTTCTAATATTTTACTCTTGTTGAGACTTTTCTGAAAGACTGTCATTCTATATGTATGTAAATCAGCTGATTTCTTGCCTGATATTTTAGATAATTTACTACCTTTTGAAGCTTTTAAAGATGAATTTAACTAGCAACTTCTGCTTTCATCAAATAAATGGATTTAAGCATGAATAACACTGCCATCTATATCAGTATCTTGCTGATGCCAAGACACTATAGCAAATGAACCAGGAAGACTCACCTGTATGCAAGATACAGCTGAAGGCATGTAAATACTTGGTTTTGATTGATAAATCAATCATCCACAATCTGATTCTATAGCTCAGAGAGAGCCAGTTTACCCTTCTTTTAAAGGCATGTGCATTTCTGCTCTACAAAGATATTTAATGCAGAGTGTGAGCATATTTCCCCCTTGGGGCAGAATATACAGTAGACACAATAAAGTAAGCAGTTGCAGGCCAGGAGAAACAAGAAGACTATGTGTTAAAAAGGTGTGGCTATATTAGTCTTATCCACGTATGTCTGTCTTGCAAAACTATTACAAAATTTTAACAACGCAAGGCACAAAATCGACTTGATCACCACAGTTTTGAATGAAGAGGAGAAACATAATGTCTTTGTGCTTATCAAAGGAAAAACAAACCAGCAACCCTTTCTGGGAATACCTTTTACATGTTCTGTATCTTCAAGATTTTCAAGTCAGTGCTACAATTACTGAGATTGCAGAGTAATTATTCTGGTGCTCTATTATTCTGGTGTTAGGAAATACCAGTTGTACAGCTGCACACTGAATGTGAATTATATTCCATGGTGTAATGCATTATTATGCAGGCTTTAATTATAGGATAATTGACTGGTCTTTTCCACAAAATACTGACCTCATTTACTTTGATTCTAAATATTTGCAAAACTGGCTTTGACATAATCATGAAAAATCTATGGTACTTTGAAGTGTATGACCTGAAGAAGGACTTGCATGACTGAAAAGGTTTAAATTCTCTGGCTGTCCTATTTGGGATAATGCATTGTTATACCTTTTTTTACAAACTTGCTCCTGCCTATACACTTAGAAGATGTTAGTAACAAAGAAACACCCTCTTGCTGGAATAATTGTCTTATCTTTGGTATATGAAGCATCTGTGTTTGCTTAGTGTTTCATGCTAATCCAAATGCCCCAGTTTACAACTAGGCATACAGGCACTGTCTTAAACAAGTAGTACCTTTAAATTTCAGTTTTGTATTCATCTTGTAGATAAATTCAGCCACTTGATTATATGGCTTTTAAACTGATGCTTTCCTTCAGGCTCCTAATATAGTACAGTTTTTAAAATTTCATTTTTATTTTTTAGGTTCTCTTTTCAAATTGCAGAACTGATTCCTTTCCCCTTTCAAACACGTAAACCAGAATTATGAGTTTCAGGAGTCTCAGTCATGCAAAATGTCATTAAAAGAAAATAAAACTAAGAATCCAGTTCTGGATGTGACAATATTTAAAACTCCCTTAATACTATTAACTAATGAAAGCTGTTGAACAAAAAATCAGTCTCATCTCTATCTGTACAGATTTTCAAAGTGAACATTTTTGCTTGGATATTCATTTCAGACTGTAAGAGAAATGCCTTTAAAGATTTTTTCTTAGGTTTTTGAGTTCTTGGATTTTCTTCTCTTTGCTGGTTTTGGTTGGGTTAAATATTTCTTTGCTGCAAATATAATATTTTCACATTGCTGAGCAGATCAAAATATATCTTATCTGTAATAATAGTCCTTAAGTCAGCAATATTAAAAGTTTTTTTCATATTGGTAGTCAGCACTGAGTTACTCTTAAAATATCTTCCTTTTATTAAAGACACAAAACCCACCCTAATCTAGAAGAAGCCAAATACTATGAGACAACTAGCCAGATTAAGATTTTTTTTTAAAGTTGGAACTCAGGATGACAAGTAGGCTTGGAAAGAAAGGAGATTAAACAAATCCTATTCCTTACATGGAGTCAGGAAAGCAAGTAATCACAATGACATTAATAAAAAGTAATATTTGAAATATAGTTGAAGGAGCATATAGCATAGACTGGCTGCTCTTAAAAAGCAAAGAAAACTAAAGCACGTATTTGAAAGCTAGGTAGAATCTCTACAGTTACACTCCACTTTGAGTATATTGAAATTTCCATCCACGTTTATTGGAAACAGAACATTTATCTAAGTAATATCTGTTTACACAAAGCTTCATATTGTAAGAGTGACAAAACTCTAGATGGATTTTTGGGTCACAGCTAGAAAGAGATTGACTCCAGAAACTTGTATGTTGCTTTCCCATATTTCTCTGACCACTATGTTTCATCTCATTGTCACATTCTTTGCTTCTCTTTTTTCTCTTTTAGAAAGACTTTGAAAACTTCAGTTTTTCTTAATTAGGGCAGACTCAGGGCTCCTCAGCAGAAGAAACAGTGGAAATTTGCTTTTTCTAAAGATGAGGAAAAAATGGTTTACATAATTCTCATTCTTGGAATCAGAAAATTCAAAATTGCTGTAGCAAAAGAGAGGTTCCCAGGTGCTTAGGAGAGAGGACTGAGAATCAGCAAAGCTGTTTTGTGGGAAAGGAAAGTGAGGAGAGAATGGATAATAGGTCTTGGAAGGTCAGGAAGATTGTGGAGGGCTGTTAGAAATGGGGGGGAGATGGAAAGACCACATGCTTCATGCATCAGTCTGCCTACTTTCCTTCCATACCCAATAGCCCTTCCCTGTGCAAACTCCTGTGTGCATAAACAGGAGGGAGGGAGTGACACGGAATGAAGCGGGAGGAAGGAGACCTGGGCAAGGGAGGAGAACGCCTGGACAAGCCTGGCACAAGGTGAGGATCAAGAGCAGGCTGGGCTCTGACAATAGTATGAGATGTTTCCACCACCACTGCTTCCTTTAGCAAGACCTATCACCTTCTCCACCCCTGCTGTTCCCTTGCGAGGCTGTCTGTGTCCAGCTGTTGAGAAATAAAGTGGGTATAAAATGTTAGGTGGCGCACACTACTCGAGTACCAGCAAAATGGTCATCAGAGCTATGGGCACCTGTTAGCAGAATTGGTTTGCTATCCCAAGAGGCCAGGAGACTGCTTCTTTTGCATAGAACTAAAATTAGCCCTAACCCTAGACCAGAAAAGGGAAGCAAAAAAAAAAAAAGAAATCTAAAAAAAAATTTCTCAGGTTTCGAAGAGTTTCCTGATTGGCTCTTTTAAACTATGATGTGGCAACTCAGCAAATCCTAAGCTTTTAAAAAACTTTAACCACTAAATAACATGTCCATATGGTCAGTGATCTAAACTGTTTAAATGGTTATGGCTATAGCAGATCTCTACAAATGTATTACTGAGTGGAAAGCTATGTATATGGGACCACTCTGTCTAATAATTTTCATAAGAATTATTTTTTTAATCTATTAAAGAGCACATGCATGCAGATTAATAGAACTCAGGGACAGAGCTGATGAATGAGCATTTTTCTGCAAAATAAAATGCATACAAATATGACCTTATTGCACTGGTGGGGGGTGGATTGCAGTTCAGTGTGAAAATCTGAGAAAGTATCTTTAAGCTTTAAATAGAATTCTCTTGGTTCACTGAAACCATGAAATGGAATTGAGGATATATTTTTTAATGCTGTGATCTTCTCCCAGACAACTATCCTTTCCTCCCACTTGTATCCGTTGTGACCTACAGGAAGCTCAGCAGTGGCATACGTGGAAAACATTCATCGCTGACTCACAAGAAAAATCATACTCATTCATTTTCTTCCCGCCAAAAGAAAAATCACCACAAAAGACTACTTTCATTTAGGGTTCTCTTTCCTAGTTGCTGAGTGCTGTTAGAAATACCATTGCCACATCTCAGTGGGAAAACATTCTGCTGATAGTTTTCAAGAGACATTGTACTATTGACTTAGAAATCCTGTTGACTTTTCCTAGCTGTTTTTATTTATTTGTTTAAAATATTGCTACTGTGGATTTCATAATCACTCTTTCCTCCTGGCAATCAGACATTAATTTGTAATCTGCACAAAAAAACAGATCTAAGTGGAGAGTAAATGCAGGCAATGTGTGAGGGTAATATTTGGGAGCTTTGAGTAAAAACCTTGATAGATATTATGTGAAAAATTGCATTAAATTAAAATTCAGATAAACAAAAATATGGTGAAACTTCAACATTCCCCAGGTCTTCTGAGACTCTGAGTTATAACTTAGATTAAACGAATATGGGAGGTTGGCTACAACTGTACACATTGCACAGGGCTGGGCCCAGAGTCCTGGTCATGAGAGGAGGTTCAGTCCTGCCTTTCCATCCTAGTCTATATTTATTTAAAGATCTCATATGTTTCTGCAGACCTTCAGATAGACATGGTTGTGTTTTATCAGGTATTAGATAATTGCCCTTACTAAGCACAGAGCTGGACTGGACCAGAAAATTCAACGTGCCTGATTTATGCACTCACATTTTCCAATATAAAACTGCCTTCAAAGTAAAAGAAAACTATCTAAATGTCTTATTTACTTTTGTGTTTGGGACTAAAGATACGTGACTTTGTCATCAAAGGAACTTGTGATGTTGAAGCGAAATTAAATTTGTGCCTAAAATGCGTAGACAGTATACAAGATTTTCAAAAACAACCTGAAAAGTTTTCATTTCTTTCTTCTTTACTTGTGCTAAGGACAAGTGACTTAGCTATCAATGATGCTTATTAGAATCCTGTAATATAATGAAAATGAAATGCATTGTGCCCAATATGCCTTAGTTTTCATAATAATGACAACACATATGCTGTATTTCTTTCTTTGTTTTCTTTATGTCAAGGATATAAACTGTCTTTCTGCCATCACAAACTGTGAATAATGTATGAAATAAATAAAAAAAAAGTGAAATATGAATAGAAATAGGCTGTGCAGGAGACCCATATGTTCTACTTAGGGATGGGCTTGATTCACAGCCTATCAAAGTCAATGCCAAGACTCCTGTGGAAATTAACAGGCTTTGATCAGGCCCTATAGTCATATATTTGGGGCCCTGGATTCTTAAGTAATAAGAAAAGAAACAACTTGTCAATGAACAGTATTCTTTTCCTTTGTGTTGCTCCTCAGGTGCCAAGAGCTCTCTTGGCACCCGAAGTTTGACTTTGTTGCAGCTTCCTACACTTGGCCCTGCTACCTGTGTAAGGTCCTGGTTTAAGGTTATTGCATATGATATTTAGATACGAGGTAGGGTAATTGAGCAGCTGGTATCAGACTGGCTGTTAAGTTCCGGGGATTCTTGCTAGCTAAATGAGATACATTACCACCTAACTCCATGTTTATTAGACAGACGAGTGCCTCTGTTTTGAGCTTTGATTTGTTAGTCCCTTGAGTCATCACTTAATACATAGTTGACATTTAAAAATAATCCTTCTTGCACAAGGGGCCAGCTTGTGTACACTGGGCCTGGAGAGCAACATGTCTGCTTTGAGCTCCCACCCACAGTTGTAACAAAGCTAATGAGTAACACGTAGTAATGCCAGCTCCCATGAATTAATGATGAGTAATGGGCTTTTGGCTGAGATTGCATGATGACATGGGAACCTCCAGGCCTCTGAAAAATTCTGGCTCCATCACAAGGAAAGCCTTTCATATTGCCTGCCTCCCGAGCTCCCCTGCTTCCTCAGGAAAGGAGCAAGTGGAAGCCTGCTGTGGGAGAGCTTTCTCTTCTCTTAGCAAACTGATGCTTACCAGAAGAAAGAAGAAGAGAGCTGAAAAAAGCATATCGTGATAAGGTCTGTTCACTTCTTTCCCCACCTTCCACATGCAGTGGGACAGGTCGTTTGCTTCTTGCTATGTCTACTTGCTGGAAAAGGAAAAAAAAAGGATCATTCTGAGGTGCTCATGCCTAGTCCACAAGAGCTGATAAAAGAAAAGGAAAAAAAGGAGTCTACAAGGAGCAAAACAGGGCTGGTGTGCTGGCAAGAATTGACAAGAGGTTGGGAACGGAGATTGAGAGAAAATTTGAGAGAAAGGTGAGCTGAGGGCAGAACTTAAGATGAGAACTGGTGGTCCGTCTGGCTGAGCACTGGGCACATGAGGGTGCAAGCAGGGCCAGTCTGATGGAGGAGGGGACCAGGCTTGTGCAGGGCTGAGGAAGCTAAGAAAATGGAATTATTTGCTGAGAAGCTCAGCAGAGTAGAGGAAATGAGAGAACATGTAGCACCAAATGCTTAAAATCACATTGCTCATTTTCCATGTTTCTCCCTTACAAGGATACAATTCAGACAGAGGGAATTAGGAAAAAAAAACACTGGTCAAAATCTCCAATAATATTGGTTTTATTATTTTAAACAAAGCATAATAGCATCAAAGTACCATTTTCCTGCTTTCTGAGGAGGAATATCAAGACCTAGAGGATCTCTTGAGTTGTCATTAATGCAACCTTTTGTTTCTGAGAAAAATACAAAGACTCACTGGTTTTTTATATTTATGTTTCTGTATATTTATACTTCTGTATATTTGTTATTTTTCATGTAAAAATTGCTCCGACTCAAAAATGGGGTAGGTTGAGCCCTTAGCACTCCAGGAACTCTCACTCAATGTAAAGAAGCCTTCTGAGGAGTATAATAAGAGGAAAGAGCATCATAGCAGGTGCTAGACAAGGCTGACTGGACCCTCCCACCAGACTGGAAGTGCCATTTAGATCATGAGAGAAATGGCAGTAAAAGAAACCTACACCCGAAGCCATCCATACTATGGGACCACCATAGGTCTCAGAGAAGTCCTTTGAAGATTGCTGAAAAATGGCAAAAAGAACATCAGTAGATGAATCCTGTCATCTCATAGTTGATCTCGGGCCTCTTTTCTGTTAGAGACAAGCATTCTTTCAGAAACTGTTATTTATGCCACCCCAGACAACAAATTAAAGCAGTACAAAACATTTGATTTAGGATATTGAATTTCATGAAGAAGGAGCTTACCTTCGAATGGTAATATATGTGAAATCATCCTACATAGTCTCATTTATAGGTGAAATATGTTTTTTATTTGTAATGGAAATGTGGAGGTGAAAAATATCAGTGTGGATAAGACAAACTAAGATTTTTCATCTTCTTAAATATTCAAAAATAACTGCTTCTGTGCTACATTTGCAGAGTTTCTAACAGTGATGAAAATAGAGGAAATTTTTTTCATGGAAATTAAGGAATAAAGTACTAACCAACTCTGCATTTTTTGTACCTGATTTGTTGTTTTTTAGACAGAACAGTACCATTCAGTAACTCATAAAACTGCATTTTCTTTCCATCTGAGTAATGTACTGACAATTACAACAAAATATGCCTGGGTAGCCAGTAGAAAAAAATAGACCATAAAATAATAAGAACATCCCCCACGTATTTAGCAGGAGAGAACCATTCTTGTCCATTTAAAGAGTGTGTACAAGAGTATTGCTTAAATGCAAAGTAAATAAAACACGTCAAAGTAAATAAACCACATCTAAAAAAAAAAGTTACTTAAAATCTCTAGGAACCTGGATAGAAAAGCTTTTTAGACCATTCCTCCTCTCTCCAAACCAATCTCTAGGCAAACACATGCCCACTTTTGCTTTAAAGTCAGTGGTTTGCTGAAGCTACTTGTAGGAGCTTTTGGATCAAATCTAGTATTTACATGATGTTGTTGTAACATCCATGTAAAATAAGTGATCAGACAACACCTATAAGTGAAAGTACTGGCAAAACAATGGTATTCATATTGCTGATTTGGCATTGGTTATGTGAGTAAATGATTATAACAAAGGGATAGAGAAAGTGCACAGGAAAGACTACTATCAGAAAGAGATCTGACAAAACACATTTTCAACTTTAATAATCTCTAAGCCATAGACTGTCTGGGTAGAATAAAACTGAAAGTGGATCATATTTTTCTTTACTTTTTTTTTCAATTGAGGAAAACCTTTGGCTGTATTTAACCATGCACAAGTGATTGACTGCACACTAATACACAGTCACACATGTAAATACCATTGGCACACAGAGTTGACAAATTTATGAAAAGAAATATTGTACAAATATTTATTACTCAGAAAGTGTAATAGAAGAGGTATACAGTAATAAATATAGACTATTTTAACCCTTTACAATCAGAGTTAGACCTGCTAAGGTGTTAAAATCCATTAATGCTGATGGAAATTGACAGTTATAAAATACTGCTGAATTCAGCTTATATAAGCATTTTAATTACTGTCCTTAGTTTAAATAAACAAAGGCTGTGAGTTAAACTTTCATACAGGGCAGGTATCTCAATATTTAGGTTAAACACAGAGCATTCAGACATGAGGTGTAAGGGAGTAACTTTCCATCATGAATCTTAAACAGTGCCATATAGCAAATATTGGTTATGTTGAATGTTTTTAGTTCTCCGTTGATTAATTCCATATTTGAAAGGGAATATATTGTTTCTTATGCACAGGTGGCATGGGTGTTGACATACAGCTGAATCCTATTTGATGAGTTTTGCACTTTTTGGTAGGCTGCATATTTCGCATTTGCAGTTATAAATGTGAACTTGAAATGCAAGCATTTGAAACCATGCTGCAAGATGTCGAAATTCTTTATTGTCCCTTATTGCAAGTGCAGTGAGTACATATCTGTTATAGATATTTTATATAAATACATAGAGAGATAAAATAAAGAGTCAGTAATTTATAAAAAATGAGACTAATATGTAAAAAAGTCTTACTATTTTATAGGGGATTGTAAGCACTAGATTTAATTTACAGAAGGCAGCTTCTAAGTCATAACGGAAGTGGTGCATTGTTAAAAATAATCGATAACCCATCTATAACAGCATTTTTATTTTTATTTTAAAGTGAAAACTGTAAATTGTTTCTACTTAGCAAGCAAATATATACCCCATCTCCTGGTCCCCAGGTCACAAAAGAGGGTTATCCTGTCACCACCACTGATTTCTTAAAAGTGTGACATGTATTTAGTTGTCAGTTCCTATCAGCAGCATTCACGAATCAACATTACATCAGCAGCAAAGCACACCATTTTATGCTCTTTTTGAAGATAATTAGAGTTCCCTTTTGTTGCAAATAAGATGTAAAACAGCTATAACTGCTGGTGAACGTGATTAAAGTAACCTCTATAGAACCCCATTATTCTAGACAGATTCCTTCAGATGCATAATTTCCCCATTTTAAGAAAACATAATGCATGCATATAAAATTCAAATTGTCAAGACACCTCTAACAAAAATTAGTTCTCTATTAAGGCATTCTTAGTAGCTGGTTAACATGTAAAACTCTTTAAGTGTATTTTAAAATAATCATGAAATAATAGTACATGTCATTAAAGGTAAACATTTTACAGTGAGAGGTTTGTTCAGACGAGAGCTGTGTATTAAACTTTTTCTTACAAAACTCCCATTAGAAGTGTATGAAGAGTATACCATATTCTCATCTCTCTAGCAGGTATGTGCTGGAACATCCCCCTTCCACCCAGCTTCATAATCATGCATTACTCTACACAGACAAATTAGAGAACGTCCTCTTTTTCAGCCCATAAATTATAGCTGAAATGTCCTCATTAGACCTCATCTAATATTGTAAAAATTTTGTTCACAGAAAAAGTATTCATCTACTGTTGGACAACATACATAACTTATTTATTTGGCACATATGGTCTGATCATCTACAGAGATAGCTGAATAGTGGAAAGATTGCCCTCAAATAATTATTTTTTAACAAGTGATAGAAAAAATTAATCAAATGAACTAGCGAATATTAGTCCATAGGTTCTCACTATAATCCCACTTACCAGTTTTAGAAGGTATTTTAAAAAAAACCAAATATCTGGCTTTCAAATAATTAATTGTGATTTTATAGCCTAGAAAGGGAAACTCCAACAAATTATTTTAAAACATGTGGATGATGTTGCTAAATCTCCAATATATCATTGCTCTTTAGCAGAAAATGTTACATTTCTCCTGAATGCACCTTTGTGCATATTATGATCTGTGGTGTGGAGAGCTAGGTACTGGTGCCGGTTCCAAACGTTTCAGGACACCTCAGGGCAGCTGTCGAGCAGTCTCATTTCAGAAGTGGATGGATAGAGTTTGACTCTAACCATACAAGGGCAATATGCAGTGTAGTTCCCAGAATTAGGTCCTTGATGATAGTTTACCTTTGAATTATGTAAGAGATAATTGTTTATTTGAAATTTTCAGAAGATAATAAACTATGATGAACAAATTAGGCAAAAATTGCCAATAGAGTGACCATTACTTTTACTGAATAGTTATAATTATAAAATCAAATCCTGGTTTGCTCTGTTGGGTACCTCAACATCTAAAGGAAATGTTATTAAAGAAGCTTACAAATGAATAATCATTCCCAACAACTCACAGCAGCACTCACAGCATGAAAGTGTAAGAAATAGGGAAAGTTTTCAAGGAGGGAACTGATTAGGGTGAGGATGATTCTCTGTCAGAAGAATGTATTGTGCAAGTGTCCTCTAGAGAAAAAATTTTCACCTGAAAAGAAACAGCATTATGAACACTACAGACTGTAGATTGCAGGACACTGATCTTATTAAGAACCAATGCTAATTTGCACACTGTCTCCTGCTGAACTAGAAGCAAGTTTACCACTGGGTTTGTTAATTTACGCAGGACACCATTATCTTTGGTTGGACTTAATGTATCAGAGTAGAGGTCATTAACTGCTGGGTTCATGATTATCTAGCATGAATTACAGACAGTATCACAAAAATACATTTGTTCTGAAGCTTCATTTCTCCTCATGTGATTTTTTCCCTATTGGTGTTTAATTCCATTTTCAAAACCCTAGGCATTGTGTATTACACGCACACACACACACAGAGTCAGTCTTTTTTTTGTTTTTTCTTCATTAACCATTCAGAAAAGTAATGCAATTTTAAATAAAAATAAAGTGCAATAGTATGTGCTTTGCATTTAATAGAAGTAATACACAGTCAGCTTGACTTTTTCAATTCACAATAGTAGGCATAATTACAATGTAAGCTCTAAGCTCCCCATTATAAGTAAATCAATGATTTAGGTAGCTCAGTATTGGGGAAATAAATGGATAAAACTCTGCCCTAGATGCTATACCATGGATTTATCTAAACTGTCCACTGGACTTCTGAAGCTTTTACTGTACCCTAAAATGTTGTTGGAGAAAGAGACTACAGGCTGTCATGGAACACTGTTTTTAAGTATAACTCCGTAAAATCACACATCCATGAGAAATCAGGAATTTGGAGTTAAACCTGAAAGCATATTTAATAGAAATATTTGTGTTTTCTGGTTAAGTAAACACATTTTCATAAAGATCTATGCTCAGTCTATTTTACTTAAATGGAACCAACCATCTACAAATTCATTTACAATTTTTAGATCTGTACAAGCACATTCCTAATAGCAGGGAACACTTTTGTGTCTCAGCATGATATCTTTAGAAAGAGGTGAATTTTCATTTATTTAATGCAAATATTCATACAAGGTAAACTGCTTAGGCATATATGGAGCATGTTTTCATGGAAGCTTTGTGGCAACAGGAAAATAATATAACATAATTGTACAATAAATGGAATGCTGCAGTTTCAAAATTACTCATGCTATGGTGCAGTGACTAAAAAAGAATATAGGAAGATTGAGATATTATTTGCTGGTTTTTGAGCTGCTTTGCTTACAAAAGATTTCATTCTAGTTTTACATGTATTTTAGGAATATCTCTTCTTTTGTACTAGACAAATATCAACAGGGAAGATACACCTGATCTTCTGTGAATACTTTTAAAGCTCTGGATACTGAAAGTTGTTTGCATTGTTATTAGAGCTTGGTGAACTACTTCATCTATGTAAACTACTTGCAGCAGCTCTTTTTTTAAAATAAATTTAGCCCCTTTTCAGTTCACAAATTTTATATAAATAGGGATTTTGTGTTTTTGAAGTGATTTTCATTCCAAGTTGTTTCTCTTTTTTATGCAAACAATTTAAGTCTTATAGTTTATCATGAATTGCCTACTATGACGATAGTTTTTATTATTTCTGCCTATTGTTATTCACTTGATGTTACTGGTTACTTGAATAACATGGTATTCTTTCCTTCTGTCTGCATGGTTGAAATATTCATGAGGAAGAGAAGGACTTGAAAAGTTAAGTGTGGTAAAGCACAGGTGCACAGGTGTTCATGCACCCATAAACGTTCTGAGAAACAAAGAATATCTTGTAAGAGTAGTTGTGAAAAGTAAATAGTTTATATCCTTATCAAATTGAATTTGTGGCTCAACTTATTGCACCCATAGAATTCTGTGTTTAACTGGTATAACTTTGAAGTACGTAATACTTCAGTATCATTCTGTCAGGTCACAGGCAGTATAAGAACTGCTCTTTTGTTAGGGTGTGACCACAGCAAACAACGGCATTTAGGAAGAGATTATTCCCACTGCTATATGCTCTCTATACCATTGTGACCAGGTATAGTAACTGTAAAGTTCTCTAAGTGAAGAAGTAGATCAGGAGGAATTCTGCTTCCTGAGACCACTCTAATTCTTTAATTTTTCAGCATAGGGATGTGTTAGATAAGAGCACATTTATAAACTCCTACAGCCTTTGTTAGAAACTCTGCTGAGCTCAAGAAGAAATTCACTGATGTCCTAGATAATTCCCCAGATAATAGACATTATGGATATCTCAAATAGAGATTAATGACCGTAAAGCTAGTTAACTGCTAGCTGGGGACAATGTCTTGTCCTTTTATTGACATGAAAACTGCACTTTCTTGCTTGAAGATGTAATGGCAATGAGGGTGGAAAAAAGAGAAAAGAAAAGGTGGCATTGTATACTTTATTTCATAACTTTTTTACAAGACCTTTTCAAACCATCTATGCTAATATGCCATTTTATGGACCATTTCAAGACCCATATCCTCCATATAAGATAAACAAAGATAAAACCCAGTCAATTATGTGTTTACAGCATTTTCAGTGTTATGAAATATCATATGTAGTTTTGAATAACTCCTTACTACAAAGTTATGCTCCAAATAATGAGTTAAATTAAAAAAAATCCATCATCATCATCTTTTAAAATTTAATCTTAGTGCAGATAAAGACATTTTGCTTGCACATGGTGCTTAGGATTTCATTTGCATTAATCCCTTTGGGATGTGTCATCCCCACACTTTGGTTCTTCACTAGACCTTACAAGGAGGTTCCCCCTGCAGCTGCTTTCTGTCCAGTTAACCTTAATAGCCACCATCCTATACTGCCTCTTTCCTCTTACAAATCCCTCTCTATTACCTTTACCTTTTATACCAAATCATATTCATTCCTCTATGGACCTCTTGGCTCAAGGCCTTTAACATTAAACATCTTTATATGAGACACAACTGAAGAAAACAAGGCAGACTGCTGTATTTGTGATAGCCGTCTAGCTTAAGATTTTGGAATACTAGCTATTCACAAGGTTGCCAACATAGAAAAGCAGTGAATGGAGGTAACAGTGCACCAGACATGATACCACATGGATAAAGATGAGACTGAAGAAGAATAATTAAATCCTGAACTCGTTTGTTTATATTGAAAGTTGTTATTTGGACTTCTTTCTACTTTTGAAACCATTCAAGTGGAGGAAGAAGAAAGGGATGAAAAAAAGAACAAGAGATGAAGGGCTTTTCATACCCTCAGAGCTCAGTCAGATGTTTAGTATTTGCACATATCCGTTGGCTTAGGCAGCCTCTGTCTTTTTTATAATGACAATAAATTTTCTACTATTGAAAAATAAATTCAGAAGGCCCAGATATGTCCTTTTCTAGAGAGACAGGGAATTCTTGGACTATATTACTTATGTTGAACTGGCACTAAATATTCTAGTGACCACAACTACCAGGATACAGAAGTGTGTCCCAAGAAACTCATTTACCCAAATCATCTACCTCAGGAGAACCAATGTAAAACTGAAGTAGGAGAGCTCCTCTGGCAAAACAACAGGAAACTCACAGACGACACCTATTAGCAGTATTGCATGATATACCACCTAAAATAGCTCTGCTAAAACTAGCCTGGTAGAAATAGATTCCAATATATCTGTGGTTATTTGGTATCATGAAGCATAAAATAGAGTGCTGAGTTCTTTTCCATTTATGAGCACACCATATTTGTTTTGCTGTAGATAGCTGGCCCAATAAAAATGCTTACTGTGTTGTAATCCAAAAATGATTGCCAGGAATGATTTATCTACCCTGTGTTTGCAGTTTTAAATAAGAGTAGAAGGTTATCAAAAATCATAGTGAATAAATTTGAGGAAGTGCTTATAAACATCAGAGAGTTTGCAGACAAGTTTTGTACTATTGTACAAGGACAAAAAAAAGGAGAAGTCTTCTGGCATAAGAACTGACAGATTATGTTACCGTCCACAATTGCAAAATTAAAAGGACTTAAGCCAAATGGTACAGCACATGTAGGTGACGTCATTCTTCATGTCCAGGAGGAGGTCAGTCTACCTGTGGGGGAAGTGCTGACAGGATGTTTATGTGGGATTGAAGGCAGATATAATTTGAGCAAATGAGAGCGGGAAGAGGGTGTGTAAATAGGAAGTCTCTTAATTTTGGTTAATTTCCTTCATTCTCTTTTTATTGTAACTTCTTTCATACCTGAAAAAGGAACTCTTTTCCACACAAGAATGATAAAAACATGAAACAAATGAATTGTCTTCATATACTTCAGCCATTTGTATAAACAGTTACTTTATTTTTACCTTCTTTATTTACATTATTCAGGAAAATGTAAGCATAAATGCCACTGTCCTTTGGCTGTATTTATTTATTACAAGTTGTGGTGTAAGTTCACCAAATCTTTAATTGCGAGTTGATTAGTTTTTTAAAAAGTATAAAAGATGACACTTTATACAGCATTATTAGCACCGCTGTTAAAAGATTCAATGGAAGATTTATTGAGAATGATTTTAACTCTAGTCACTTAGAAACTGATGCTTACTGACATATTGCCCTCAAGTAGTTACAGTATAAAACATGCAAATGTAATGATAGCTTTGTTATAGATGATGAGTTAGAGGGAAAAAGACTTTTGTAATAATTGCAATACCTATAATGAAACCATAATGTTAGTTTATTCCCCATTTCTTCCTCCATTTCATTAATTTATTTATTTGAAATATACCAAAGAAAAATACTGAAAACAAGATGAGAATTTTAATGAATGTTTTCTTCTGCTTCCAGACAAGTATATGGAATAGCAATGTGCATAATTTGCTAAGTTACATTTATGATAGTGTGACACAACACATGGAATAAAAGAGTTATTGTGTGACCCCTGAATGGAGTTCTTAGACATACCACTGGAACTGGCCAAATTATTCCTTACAGATACATTATCCAGCATATTTCATCTTTTTTAACATTCTTGAATCAAACTTGACTTCTGTAAATGTCCATAATTGCAAGTATTCACAAACAAATCGCAAAAATAGATTTCAGACAATCTTCATAGATTGTCCACATTAAAACACTGGCATTTATGTCATTGGCAACAAACAAACAAACAATATTACCTATACTAGATGGTGAATAGTCAATAGCAAATACCTTTGCTGTTGTGAAAGTTTGGTGCATTGTCACTCTGCATATCTTCATATTAAAAAATCATCACATACATAAACTAAAGAGGAAATAGACAAGTAATGCAAAGGGGGACTGTGAATGCAAGTATGTTCACAAAGAGAAATCTGGTCCAGCCGCTTCTTTTCTCTTTTTTATTTTCCCCCTACCCTGCCCTGCCCTCCCCGCCTTTTCCTTTTTCCATTTCCCTTTTTCCATTTTCCTTTCCTTAAATTAGGCTGTAGCTATTTACATTGTATCCTAGCACAGGCTGTTGTTTGTTTCCCCTATAAATAGACAAGATGGAATGATACTGTACAGTTCCTATAAAAGATAGGGCACTCCGTTTGTTTCATGACAGGTTTCAGTAGAGAGAGAGACTTACATAAATGTCCTTCATGATTTAATATCTTAAAACTGGATCTTGGTCCTGCAGTCAGACAGTATGTTTCTGGACCTTGGCTGACTTCAGCAGGTAAAAATACTGGCTGCTTACAGTAGTTGCAGGAGAATAGCTTGCTATGTTAGAGAAGAATATCCTACAGAAGAGGAAACCTGTCAGAGCTTTCATGACCAAGGTTTCATTTTCCCACTTTACTGCTTTTGGTTAACCACTGCATCTTTTTTTTCAATATTATTTTACTTCTACTTGGTCCATCTTTGCAGCATCAATGTATTAATTTATAGAGGTTTGTCCATAAAATCATTTATATTAACATGTTCCCACTGTCTGATGGTTGTCTTCTAAAACTAAGACTTCAAAGAAGAAGAGATGTTTGAAGATAGCAACCATTCCTCCTTTGAAAAAAACTAGGATCATATAGTAGCACCACTCTGTTCCCTAAGACAGGTAGAAAAATTTTAAAGCTTTTTTCAACATCTTCATGATCGATAAGAGTCATCACTGGAAAGCCAGCATTGCTAATTTCAAGACATTGTCTCCTGCCCTCAGCTGTAGAAAACTGGTGACACCACCACAAGGAGGTGGTGTCATACCCTGACTGATCATAACAGAAGGTAGGGTTAGTAGTTTCAGCAGTTGAATGTTATTTAGTTGAGGAATGTAAACTGATGATCAGCAGCCCCAGGGAACAGAGGAGAAATTCTGAAGACAATTTTCAACTGTCACCTGTTCTTTCATAATTTTTTTCAAGTTCTTACCTGAAGAACCTACTGCCAGGGTGCAACAACATTGTACAGCTACGTATTAGCAGGGTCCACAAGCCTGAAGCAGATACTTGGGCTTTCTGACCTGCTGTATGCCAATGGATATCCCTCATCACTGACGGTAGTTTGTCTGAAAATCAGCCCTTTTTCAACCAATATTTTGGGCCTTACAAGGAAGTACATGTCTTCTTCCACTGAAGACTCTTAGCTTGAAATATGTACCTCAAAGTAGATTTGTAACCCCTTTCTTTAAAAGAGTAAGGGTGGGAGGTGAAGGGAAATCATTCCCCACAATCAAAACACACCCACCTGAAGAAATGTCAGTGATGACATCACACTTCTACCAAAACAGTAGTTTGATAGTTTGTGCAATCATCCAGGGCAGACAATGGTTTTCAGTGCCCCATCACTTCAACAGGTGCCTTATGCCTCAAATCATATATTCTTCGAAAAGGAGGTCGGGATTTCAGTCCAGCTGAATCTTCTCCACTTTTCATGCCATACTTCTCACCCAGAGACTGAATGTCATTCTTTAGCCTCATGATTGCAACACTCACCTGGCAGTGGGGAGACTGGAATTTAGTTGGTTTGCTAATTAGTTTGACTGGTTTCCTCAGTGGAAGCTTCCAACCTGTGAGTTAGTCTTGTTTGCTTTCACATTGTCTCTCTCTGGCCTTATAAATAGTTCTTACCAACTGCAATTCACCATGCTAAAAAAGGTACTGAGAGTCATCTTCTTCAGCTGCCTGGGTAGCATATGCTGTGTGTGCCACGGTGGATCCAGGTGGGTTATAATCGGGTCAGATGCAAAACCGTGCAGTGCTATTGCATTGCTGTATGGCAATGCCCTGCATCTGGTGTAGTAGTCAAACGTAGCGAGAAGTCATAACAAGGAACAATAATTGGCTCAATATGAAGCAACCAGTCTCTAACTCAAAAATTACCTAAAAAAACTTCAACGGTGTTTACACTAGTGATCTGAAATTCCTGGCAAAAAATGATTGGAATGCATCATGTATTACCCAGGCTAGGACAAATTATTAATTCTTTTTCAAAGGTGTGTTCATCTTTATATATGCGCTTGAAGGCTTTATTTGACACGACATACTAGGATCAAAAACACAGTGCTGCTGGGCCCCTTGCTAGTATCAAGGGCTAATCAATTATTGCTATACTATTGCAATAAAGCTTTATAATAAAGACAGAGAATCTGTTTGATTAATTTCAGACTACAAGAGAAATGTAGGTGTATTTGTTTTGTCATTATTTATGAAATCTGACCTGGAATGAAATGTTGCCTTTTGTTAGTTTCTAGTGATGACTGGATTTTGTACTGCTTACACAAGTAAAATTCCCCATAACTTCATTGCAGAATTAACCCTGAACCAATAAACAAAAAGTTTAAATAAGAGATTTGCCTTGAGCTGGATTATAGAAGAAATGTCCTGCGTCAACCCCTGCTCCATTCATTCATGCATATATGTTTCTATTTAAAATAATGGTGCTATACTTGAATGAACAGGACTTGCCCCTGCCAGAGGACCTGATTATTAAAAATGAGCTCAAAGGAACAAGATCTGCAACATCAGAAGTACACCAGAAGTAACCAAAATGAGTGAAACTAGCAACATAAGAGCTTGCAAAATCAGGTGCTTTGTTTTTGAGAAAAAGAAGAACAATAGAAAAGGGAAGTAAAATAATAGAATATTTACCCCTCTTTTAGCGAGAATAAATATGCTTTGGAAAGAAAGCAGTTTGCCTATATCTGATTTATCCGGCAGGGCAGAAGGATTTACACAACAAAAGATAAAACCATTTTATAAAATTGGATGCAATGTGTGTTTACAAAGTGGACATTTCCTCTTGTCCCAGTGAATAACACAAGGATCTTGTATGCCATTTTAGTTCACAACACCTGTGATGAATTATTTGTAAATGCAATGAATAACATTACTAGGAACATGTCAAATTATACGTTGATAATGAATTTTTGGATGCATCTGCTATGTAATTGTTCCCAGCGGATGTGTATTCATCTTCACCTGGCATTATTTTCCTGATTTTGGGGTTTGTTTTTTATTATGCATTTTCATTTCTATCATAATTGTTACAGTGATCCCTGTTCCTTTGTTCTAATCAGGTCCCTTTAATGGTGTTGCACATTCTGAACAAAAGAGGAGGGGAAAACACACCAGGCTATTGGCAAAACAAAACACTGGTCTTTATTTGTGACTTTCTAAGTGCCTGCTTGGCCTCAGAAGCTTGGGTGGTGTTGACAGGGACCAGTTGTTTCCCTGAATGTGTCTGCCAGCTGCTCCAGGCATGTGTTCTGCAGAATAGGAGGTGAATAAATGCTAAAGGCTGCTCTGCTGACAGACAGGTACACGCTGCTTTTACTAAGTGCATCTGAGATTTTTTTTTAAAAGGTAAATAAAGCAAATTAGTAGCATTAGACCGTATGGTTTTTTCACAACACTCTGATATACAGAAACGCTCACAATGAAAATATCTGTCATCAGTTTATGGTTTCAGTAAGCAATCCTACATTAATTGTGTTTACACAAACTTTCTGTATAATGTACTGTTTGTCATCCAGAGGTCATTTTTACTTTACAGAGTATACTTGTCTCTCAATACGAGTAATTTCAAAAAGCTGCCAAAATCAACTGATCAAATACTGGATCTATGTGTGCAGAACTTAGGCTTTTATTAAAATTTTACTTTTTTTCTAATTCAGTAAATCATTTGCAGCATCTGCTTGAAACTGTTTTCCACTCTGAAATATTTGCTCTACACTTTACACCCCTTTGAATTCTCTATTGGTACACACAGAAGCTGACAGTCTCACTGGGTACTGGAGTGAACTACATGAACAATATAGCTGCGGTCAAAAGAACAGTCTGGTCTGGTCTTTTCCAAAGACTCAGGGTTTCTGTTCCAAGGCTATTTTTGAAAGAAAGGAAATCACTAAACTTCATATCTAGATCTGATTTTTTTTTCCTGAATTCAGAGGGATGGGTTTGGCCCTCTCTGTGAAAAATGTCAGGTGGAAATTTGTAAACAAAACTTAATTTTAAAAAAAAACTCTAAAGCCTGAAACAGCTTGTGTTTTTCCTTCCCTTCCCTTCCCTTCCCTTCCCTTCCCTTCCCTTCCCTTCCCTTCCCTTCCCTTCCCTTCCCTTCCCTTCCCTTCCCTTCCCTTCCCTTCCCTTCCCCTTCCCCTTCCCCTTCCCCTTCCCTCATGGTAAAAATTAAATGGTTTATGGCTGTTATTTAGCAAAATACTCCATTCTCTTTTGTGGAAGACTAAATTGGAAGGTACTCTCAGCTGAGCTGCCTTATTTTGAAACACTCATTGGCATTCTAGATTTTTTCATGTTTCTTTTAAACATTTGTAGATTGCTGCATTCATCCCAACAGTTCCATGAGTTCTCATTATAATCATTTATAAGATGTTGTTCTTAAAAAAAAAAATATATATTTCTAAATATTAGGCTTTCTGAAAGGGGCTATAATATGGAGGTAAAATACAACTGGTCTCTTTAATCAATTGGGAAGTGTTTATATTCAGAATAATTCCCCCAGTGTTTTAACATCAGTCTCCCTGCATGCAGCACAACATGCAGCTACACAGTATGGACATAGATTTTTTTCTTTAATTGTGAATGTGGAAAATAAACTTAGCGTTACATCACAAACATTAGTTTGCAGTAATTTTTACAGGGCTACAGAACATGCCTTCAAAAAGAGCACTGCATGAATGTAGATTATATTGCGTTTATTCACATTAAATAATTAGAAAGTGAACATTAAATTGACACTAATGTAGAAAGATGTTTATTTATAAGGCTTAATAGCTACAGCACCATACCAATACTTTGTACATGGACAGCACCTCTTAACAAGGAGTATTTTCAAAAACATTAATGAGCTAAATGTTAGGGAGACATGGAACTAAATTTTTCTCTTTATTATGCTGGCCTGAGCTAAGGAAATAGATGTATTTAACCTCATAGTTACTTCAGAAAATTGGGAGCAGAATCCAGTCAAACATTAGCTGTTTAATATCAATGCTTTGTAGATACGTTGCAATAGAATTTGGTTTGTACTTATAGAATATGTTTACGTTTCATATGCAGATATAATTGTTTTTCTCTTCACTATCACTTTGTGTCAGTAGGTGTAATATAATTGACAACACAAATATCTATTCACAGTGATTTAATAATTTACACCAGTTTTTCCTGTTGAAATTTGGACTTTGAATTTCTTCAAAAAAAGATATACAGCTACTGTATGATGCATATTTGGGAGTTAGCCTGAATTGCAACAATAGATAGCAAAATATTTAATTTAATCATTCATTAGTGTAATATATCTGTTCCTCCTCTGATCCTGAAAATTTCTAACAAGGCAATTGAACATCCTCAGTTTTTGTTCCTCTGGGATTTTTTCATCTGTCAAGGGAATTTTGCCCAACTATTTCAAAAAAATGATAAAAATGAGAATCAAGTGGCTCAGTTTACAAAAGCTATAATAAAATAAATGCCACTTTCTTCATTATGCTAAGCCAATTAAATCAAATTTCTCTTCTATTTCCATACATAAGCAACAGCTGTACATGCCATCCATGGGTAATTAATTGCTTCCAACTGCCTGCCAATGAAAGTGGTATTTCTTTAAATCGGTGATATGGCACAACACGGGCCTCTAAGTACGTCAGAGCACATCAGATCACACAACATGTGTGACGTACTACAAGGCACACGCTTCTGCACGTATGGCTGCGGAGCAGCACATGCCCCTGAGGTCAGTGCCCTAGAGCTGGGCTTGCTTTAGCTGTGGAATGACCATTGACACCATAGGGGCTCAGCACACAGACTGCCCATAGGACATCCCACAGAGATCGACAGCAGATGTCATGGTCTGCACCACAGAGCAGAGCAGGTAAGACATACGGTGCCCTTCCTTGGTGCCCCCGCTGCCAAACACAGCTGCCTTCAATCAGCAGGGAGCCATTTCTTCAGCAAAGTGACTTGCCATCAGAGAAGGACCAATACAGGTCTTACCAACTTTTAGCAGTAGTTAAAGTTCCATTAAAAAATGGGGTGAATTGTGAAACAGAGACTGGAATTAGTGTCCCAAATGTGCCTTATCAACCTCTTGCCCCCTCAATGGATAAGGTAAATGTTTTTCTTTCGGAAAAGGACATACAGCCTGAGAGCCTACTACTATAACTGGATTGTGTCTGGTCTGCGTTGTTATAGAAATGAGTTTATGTGATCCAGAGACAGCACAGTAGCCATGTGGCTCATAGTTAATAAAAAATGTCATTTTTTTTTTCCTGTTTGAAAAATTCATTATAAAGATTTCATGTAACAAGAGATTTTTTCCAGCTCCATTAGGAAAAAAATGAAAGACGTTTGAGGTGTGTGGGGGGGCAGCACACGGAAACAGCTTTTATTGTTTACTCTTGAAGTTCAAAAGAAGTAGTGTGTGTGCCAAGCCTTTGTAAAAGCGAAGAATAAACAAACATTTTTCAGTGAAAAATGAAAGAAATTGCAAGGGTTTTTAAAAAGGTACATTGTTTTTTCAGGCTTAAGCCATCGAGTTAAAGCTTTTAGTCTCTTTATTCTGACATGTTTTTCTTTGAATTTTCAGGTTTTGTGCTCTGTATGTATGTATATGAGTACAACTTTTAAAATTGTATATATATGGAAGAGAGGAGAGGAGACCCAATCCACCTTTTATATACACCAATACAAAGTAGGAGAGAAAACACCGAAGGCTTTGAAACTACACAAATGTAAAACTGGAGTAAATGAGAAGAAAATTAGACACGTGGAACAAAATTAAGACATGTTAAGAACATTAGAAGAGCCCTACTGGTTCAGACCCATGGTCAACATAGCCCAGTATTCTGTCTCTGACAGTAGTGCGGGAGACACTATTAGGGACAACATACAAGCCCACAACTTCTACAGTGAATTCCCCTCATCCTCCTCCAGTCTGCTGCGTTAGGGATATTAGTTCTGGACTCCCCCCAGTCCAGAACTGCTGCATTAGGGATATTAGAATGTACATCCCTGCCTAGTCTTTGTAAGACCCATTTGTGGACCTGTTGCTTTTCTAATTCCTTTCTGAACCTGTTTCTACTCTGTCCTCCACAGCCTTCTGTGGAAGCAAGCTTCTGAAGTTATCTACTTTCTGCACAAAGAAGTACTTTCTTTTATTTGTTTTTAGATGGCTCCTTATAGGCTTTAGTGAGTGGTGCTTGCTCTCATATTGTGTGGAACTTGTTGAACAGTTCCACATTCAGATTAGCCACTTGGTAATAAATCTTGACCACAATTGTCCTCAGTGATCTTTTCAATCCCAGACTGCTTAGTCTCTCCATATGCAGTTGATCCATCTTCTTGATTATTTTAATTGCCTCCTCTGTTTCTCCTCCAATTTCATGGCATCTCTGTTGAGGCATGGAGACCAGAACTGCACACAGTACTAAAAATGTGGGCACACCCACATTTTTATATAGCGGCAAAATTATATCTTCTATCTTGTTCTAAAAACCTTTTCTGATGATGTTCTGCATTTTGTTTGTTTTGACTGTTACTGCACACTGAGCTCATGACCTCAGAGATTTGCCAGGGATGACTCCAAGATGCCTTTCCCAAGTTCTGAATGATCATTCTGAGTTCAGCATCGCGGGGCATGTCTCAGATTATTTTTCACTGATACCTTACCTTAAATCTATCTACACTGAAGCTCATTTGCCATCTTCCTTCTCTGCTCAGTTTTGCCACCTTTCTTCTCAGCTCTGAAGTTCCTTCAGCCAGTTGGCAATGACATTTGACCACACAGAATATCTTGATATCATCCTCAAACTTGCAGATTTCACTGCACACTCTCTTCTCCAGGTCATTGATGAAAATATTTAATAAAACCAGTGTCAGTGTCTATCCCTCTGGGACCTTGCTGGTGAAAATAAACTATCCATCCTGTAAAACAACCAAAAAGCCCTACCCTTTTCTTTCTATTCTTTAACCACTTTGCAATCCATATAAGACATTTTCTCAACACCTGTGGTAACTGGGTTTCTTTACTAGCCCTGTCAAAGGCTTTTTGAAAATCCAAATATATTATGTCCTCTGTATCCTCTTAATCCATATGCTTACTGAAACCTTCACAGGACTCCAGCAGGTTAGAGAGGCAGAATTTCCTGCTGTAGAACTCATGCTGATTCTAGACAGCTTCTATCTGTGTATTCAGTCATCTTACTCTTTATTACAGTCTACCCTCTTACCAGGAATAGAAGGATACAAGAACAGCTCGTGATTCCTGAAAGGCTTAATGAAAGATCTGTGCAATTTTTCTGTAAATCATGTCATGCACATGCTCTTTGTAATATGTCTGTGGAATACAGCTTTTTAATATCATAAGCATTATTTATTATTACAAATTCATTAAGAATGGAAGTTTTCTACTTGCCAGTTTTCATACCCTGCCGCAGAATTATCAATTATTCAATAAACTCTGAAGGAAGAAGTTGGAATAAAAAGGTATGGACATGGAAAGAGCATGGTTGTGCATTATGCTTCCTCCATGCGCTCCAGGTCTTCTCCAGAAACCAATCCTGCACTCTGTCCGGAAATGGGAAATTTGCCCTATGTAAGGAGACCAAGCTCTCCCACCCCTCACTCGTTTCACATAAAGGCATAGTAGCATATTGGCTTTAGCCTGAGCAGTTTTATCATGGTTTTCCTATAATAAGAACCTGTCTAAAGAATTTCTATAAAAATTATACTTTTAAACCAGTATTCCTGGTTAAGTTTATCGTTAGAAGCTACAGAGTTTTTGCCTTGACACTTCAAACACCAAGCTCAGTGTTTCTCCTTTAGTACAAGCAATAAAACAAATGCCTGACCTTCCCTACTCAAGGCTCTGAAATACTGGTCTTCTTTAAACCAAAGAACATGATCAATATTTTGGTAGTTTGCATGTGTCTATTATGAATATATTAAATACACTGCATATGCACAATAAAAATATACTAACTTCCTATAAATTCTATTCTGTGTACACATATAAACCACTGCAATTTAGTTATTTACTGGGTACTACAAGAGCTATAAAATGCCACTTTCTAAGAATACAACTGAGGCTTAAGTCAGCATTTTTATGATATCATCTGTACTGGGAAAACATTAAAGGCTCAATATTTAATAAACATAATAAACATCCCCATGAAACAAATTGTTCATAAACTACCTGTTTAATTTTTCAGGGTTCCTGAACCACATATTTTCTTATTAGTTGTGAGCCTGCTGGGTTGCAGGATAGATAGGGCCTGTCAGGGATAGAATATAATGTAGCGGTTTTATGAATTATTTCTGTGAGGAAAAGCCTATTACAGCTGACAAGAGGATGATGATATTAGCCCATCATCATTCAGATGGCACCACCCTTCCCCCTTTCATCCATCAGACCTCTTGTATGGAGGCTGAAAGCCATACAGTCTTTGCATAGCCAACACAAAGACAAATACTGCTCTTTTTCTGCGTCCATGAAACATTTAGTATTTCATTTTGAATCATGGCAGATGACAGTAACAAATGGCCTAATGAATCTCCCTTATTGTCCCTTGTGAATCTGAAGATGAGCTAAAAGTAAAATCTCTGTTTCTTTTTTTGGACATGCTCGTTTGGGATTGAAAGGTTTTTGCTGCATTCTAAATAGCATTCCTCCGTTACTGAAAATTAGACCAATAAACAAACAAGCAACTTGCAAACCACACAGCTATACTGCCGTAGACTGTTCTTCACCCTGTACCTGTCAAATAGTATTTTGCAGAAAGTGCTGCAATCAACTTTGGCACAATTATTTAAAGCAATGTACATATGTTAAAAAAAGATATGTAAAACCAATAATAAAACTACATAATGAAGTTCTGTATTAGAAAACAATAGTAATACATCAGTGGGCATCATGAATTATAGACCTATTTTTAACGCCTTTTTGTTTAATTAAAAGAAAGTACACTAATGATGTCCACACTTCAGGGCAAGAGTATGGCATTGCCTGTATTAATTTGTAAGATCTGATCATCTAAACATGTCTTTAAAGAGGCTTGTCACTAAAAAATCATTACAGATTATCATTCCCCTCTTACCGCCACTGCCTCCTACATGTTACATGAGCTTTTCTTTCAGTTGTACAGGTGATTGCTGCACCTGCATCTCACCCCCTGCTATAACTGTCTTGCGTGCAAGCTGAACATTGGCTCGGGTCACACTGGGCTGCATGGTGCCCCCCATGCGCTCTTGGCATTCACTCCAGCATGACTGCATCCCAAACCTCAAGTCGGCCACATCTGCCCTGCTGGGCAGATATGCTTGGGGTAGGCCATATGGTTTTAGTTTCCTGGCTGCATCCTGATTCCAGGTCAGAAACAGAAATGTGAGTGCAATCCCTCAGCATGCTTGTCTCCTTACGGTGGACACCTAGATAAACAAGTACAGAGGGAGCTGCAATGCTCTGCAGTAAAGTCCACCAATCTGGATAATGAGGAAATTAAGACTATGGACTGCATCTATCCTGCAGCATAGACACAGGAAACCTTATTCTCATTGGCCCCATTTATACTTCAGTCTGACTCCAAGATGTTCTGATGTTCTGTACGTGCATCTATATCATGACTAAAGTTGTTGGGGTGTAACCTACTTGCTCATTCTTAACAAGGAGCTATCATATCCCTTTCATGGATGTATATAATGATAGCGACCTCACATTTGCTCCCTTTTACTTGAAAAAGTCTTCCCTTCTATTTATTTCACTTTTTTTCCCCTTTTAACTGGCTTCATCTATCCCCTGAATTGTGATTCATTGAGCTTTGCTCTTCAGTAATGTCTCTCCTGATTCCCTCTCATGCAACACACAAGCTTTCCTTTAGCAAAGCACAAGGCAGAGGAATGGAAGGAACTCCTTTTCATTTATTATGAAAAGTTGTGAAAGTACTTCAGCAGCAAATGCTTGTTTTGTTTTGTCAGGGAAGCTAACAAAAATGGCTTGCTTTATGTATGAAACTTTTTGCACAGCTCTGTTTGTATCTACTGTAGGCACATGTGCATTTTTGACATGACAGATCATAATGGCTCTTTCAGAGCCATTACAGTTACCAAGTAAATCCTTCTTAGTTCAAGTACATATAATTGATTCCCATAGACTGTAATAGCTCCAAAACCAAGGCAATACCCTTACCAAACATAAAAGCAGTGGCAGGACTAATACATAATAGCAGTCAGTTTTTACCACCATGGTACTAGAAAATGATGCAGTGCTAACAACGTGGCTTTTTTATTTGCTGATTTTTTGGCACAATAGAAGGGCAATAATTCCATGGTATTACAGTGGTATCATTCCTGCATAGTCCTGGTAAAGCTATAAATCCTCAAGTATCACGGTAGTCATCTCAGTCTCCATATGGAACGTAAATTAAGGGCTTGTCCATTCAACTTCTATGCATACAAATATTCCTGTACAGTTTACTGGGGCAAGTGCATGAATAAGGTTGGTTTTTTTTTTTTCCTTGTAAATTAAGGATGCAGAATAGAAGCCAAAAAACTAGTTAACTTCAAAAATGGTACCACAAATTATAATGTAACAGTAATTTAAGCAGTATTCAATACACTTTAACCTATAGCAAAAAGGAGAAGGACCTCAGTTATGCTCTACAGTCCTCGCCTGTACTCAGAACGCTGCAGATTGGTATTGCTCACGGAGGAATTGTGTAAAACCCTTTCCCAAGCAGCTTGGTGAGCAGTGGCAATACAGGGCCAGCATTACATTCTTTAATGTAATAGTCTGCTCCTCCTCAGCATGTCTGATAGATTCGATAAACAGCTTGGCAACATACATCCCTGCCTTCCTACTGCATAAGGGTATGCAAAAGGATAATCTCTGTGCTCATGAACATAGATGACCAATGACCCTAAAAGGAAAGAGAGCACCAAATGATATATTGACAAGAAGGGCCATTTTCTTTCACATACGGAAAATAGGTAGAGTGCAATAAGAACCTCCTCCTTCTCTTTCTTTTTTTTAAATGACTTTTGAAGAAAAGACAAGTTTTTAACATTTTTTTTGTTCTGAAAGAGTTTATATTACAATAGAAAAAGGTGCTGTAAACTTCAAGGAGCTAATGTACCTTCGGTAAAGAAGTCTCAGTGGAGATCATAGAAATTTCACATGACTCCCATATGTTAATAATGTCTTTGAATATAAAATCCAAATTAAAAACTGGAACAGAATAAAATACTTTTGTTAAAAGTAACATTTTGAAATGCTGTCGGTAACTATCATAAATATTTGAGAAGTTAATATTTTAATCTTCAACTATAGCTCTGAAAACATTTTTAGTGACAGACAGTGCTTCATTAATAGAGTTCTGTATGTCTAATTGCTTTAGGCAAAGTGGGTTGCATTATTTTGACACATGACATGCAATTAGTACATGGTCACACGGCTAAAGGAAGATTTTACACCTTTTTTCCTTCTACATTCAGAGAGGATAATTAGCATATTTTTTCTGCTTAGAATAATCATCAGAGCCTTAGATCAGAAATTGCCTAATGAGGTAAAATTCCAGTTGTTGACATTAATACATGTGACATTTTTTTCTGTTGTAAAAGTAAACCTACTGCTGCCATTTCATTTACTCTTTCCAGCATGTTCTTAAGATTCAGCTATGTTTTTTTTAGCATCAAGCCATTGAATAATCATATCTTTTCAACAGAGAGAGATGAACGATGTTTTTATATTTTAGCATATTTGCTTGATAGTGATATTTTAAGAAGATTAAATTTGGCTATAACCTGCAGCCATCCTAGGTAGCCTGCAGTTCTCTTAACACAAAAGGTAAACCATGATCACAATATACATGCTCCTCGCATATGAAATTTTTTGATATACTATACAAAAAATGGAACTCATTTTGCTTAGTTATAAGACCCATTCTATAGGCTGTGTGTAACACTCCTATAATGAAAGTCTGTCTTTTTGCATAAAAACATGTTTTGATTACCTTGTGTTGAAGAAATAATGAAGATTTATTATAGATAAGCTGATGGAACAAAATACACTTTGGCTACAGAAATAAGTGTTTTCCTAGAGAACAGATTTTGAAAATTTTAAGAAGGATTATATTAGGTCTTTTTAAGGAGATTTTTCTTCTTGCATTTAGCACAATTGCATATAATCACCTTTTATGTTCCGTTTCTAAAGAGCATATTCATTTGGGGCAAAGAAGTGGTTTGGATTCTCATTCCTTCACTCCTTATTCAGGCAAACTTTTCCCTGAAAAATTTGCATGAGGTGTGGGATCTGCAACTGAACCAGGTTTTCTGGATATGAGTTCTGCTAAAAGTTCTGAGCGTAGAACATACAGACAGATTCTTCAGAACTATATCAGACACTTAGTGCTACCTATAACAAAGGGCTGACTTAAGCATGAGGTGGGCAGATTTTTTTTTTTTTTTACTTTTAATATCCTGCTGTTCATTTAAATACACAGGAGAGAGGAATCATAGAGCACACTCTTGCCTTATTTCAGATATTTGATATTTACCAGGATTGAAACAGCAGTAGGGTTAGCACTTAACATTCACAGAGAACAAAAAAGGCATAGGCATTTACCTTTTTTTCATAAATTGGGAGGTAAATGTATTACAAACAAGCTTGCTAATTCCACAGGAAGGATGAGTTTATAGAACAACCTGACTACTTCACAGACATCACAGGAGACCAGGATGCCCATCCTGCTTCAAGAATGGTCAGAATTTATGTTTTTCTTTTGGGTTTTATCATTAAGTTAATTAAAAATGAGCAGTATTAAGGTAATCATAATGTTGTTTTCAGCATAGGTGTCCCTGGCATTCTTTTCCTATTACTATTTACTTTGAGAGCAATGATTCTTTTACAACATTACTTCCTTTACTACAGTTTTCAACTTCTCCCTACATGTGTAGCAGTCAGATTGATTTTACATCTTCTTAGATGATGAACAGCTGCTGTTTTAAAGAGTCCTGACAATGCTAGCCCACCTTGTATGACCTCTGTAAAAAAACCCCAAAAGTAAAAAAAAAGAATGCAAAAACCTGCACTTCAGATCATCATGTGTGTGTGATGAGGACCAGTGAAGAAAGATACAACTGTATGCTTTTAAAGAACCAAGAGATTCTATTGAATGGAACGTAACAAGCCAAAACAATAAGGCAATAATATATGCTAGCAACTGACAGGGAACAAAGTAAAGAAAGTCTCCCTTGTCATAGACTTCACTTCCTCGTCTTAACTCATTCCCAGTGAATAATGTGGAGGTCAAAGAAAAATAGGATAGAAGGAGAAGAGATTATGCTAGTCCAAAGTCCATTGGTGGCTACTGAATATAATGGTAAAGGTGAAATGTCCATCTTTGACTCAGAAGCCCCCCTGCTCCTGTAACGGCCAGATGCTTGGAAGATATGTTCCCAGAAGGTAAACTTTATACATATACTTACTTTCAATCTTCTTTATCTTCTGCTCATTTATCAGGCTAGATGGGCTAGATATTCTAATCCAGTCTGACTACCCTTCCACAGCATCCATAAAACAGTGTATTGAAATTGTTTAGAGATAAATTTTGATGAGTCTTAATTAGGGCTGATAGGATATTACATATGGCCATTTTTATTCTGAACATGTGGCATGTAGGATTATTTTATTAATATATTTTCTGCTGTGCCATAAGGTGGTCATGCATCTCTGGTGCTACAGGTAGGATAGTACGGAACTCAGAGAGCTCATGTTACTGGTGGGTATCTGTAGCACTAGTTACTCCATGCATCTTCTACTGCATTTTGGAATTACATTGCCGCTCTGTCTAAAAACATGCAGGTTCTGATATGAAAAAAAAGCTTTTCTAAACTACATTTACAGTTGCAATGAGACTGTCATACTGGAGTTTAGTGGCAAGATACGGTCATTCAGCAGCAAGTCAATGAGAAACCAAATGTCCACAGATTATATTACACTGCCACAATCTACGACATCACAGTAAGTCAATGAAGATGAAATTGGCAACCAGAAGTATGCAGGAAATCAGAAACACCAAAGAGGGCGTCTTTGACATTTTTGTTTAAGCATATGTTCACTGATCTTACTTATTTTGTAAAAGCTAGAGAGGCTAAATAAAACACATTAGAAATTCACAGACTAAATCCAGATGTAGAAAGATCCTCACAACCAAAGAAATATTGCTACAGATTCTCAGAACTGCCTGAAACCAAACTGAACACATACCAGCAAGATTTGTTTCAACCAGGCCTACATGTAAAAAAAAATGTATCTGCTCAACATGTTTACGATGGTATTCAGCTAGGACCATGATATAAAGTTAGATTTTTTGGTAGTGTTGATCCTGATCCATTATTTCTTCATTTTCCTATTATTATTACCGGTACCAGCTGGTAGATATTTGAAATTAGAGCTGAGCAAATAATTGGATGTTTTGGTTCACTGACATGACTGAAAAACTGGAAGTGGGGGGAGGGAATGATCATTTTAGATTGACTAGGAAGGATTGTTTGTTTGGTTTGGGTTTCTTTTACCCATAGAACAATCAGGAAAAAAACCTGCTTCTGGTAACATGAAATGATTATTTCATTTTCAGGTTGTGTGCTTTATTTTAAACTTATGAATATTAACTTAAATGAAAATATGAAATATTTCTTTAAAGCAGCCTTAAACAAAGAATATTTTTCTATTTTTTGTATTTTTTTTTGCTGTCTGAAACTGTTCACCAAATTTGGCATTATTTTTACAAGCATTTTTTAGTAACATAAATATTTTTATTTATTTATTGAATACAATATATGATCACAAATGTTTGCCTAGCTCTACTTGAAATATCACTGGATTAATGGCTTCCAGATGATTAAGTTGGAATCACATAGGAATCATTTTGTGCCTCTCTTATTCTTAGACTCCTTAGGAGAGTCAAGTCCCTGGGACACATTAGGGCAGCTATGGGAACTGCCATAATATCTACTTCCTATTCTCTGCCACAGTTCCAGAAGGCATGTAACAGTGAAGAATCATTGAGACACATGGAAGACATTATACCTACACTATGACCCTTTTGGCCAGCTATATCTGGCACAAAGAGCAGTAGGGCAATGCTGAATCTTAGTTTTTTGTAATCACATATAAACACTTCTCAGAAATATGATCAGTTGCACTAGGCAATGTTTAATGTACTTGCATATTTTAGCCTTTTGAGTAGGAAATTAGGTGTGTGAGGAAATAGTGCAGATGCTTTTCTGATTTTCTAGCTTTGATGAGTTTTTTTCTTTGACATCATCTTTTTTAGGGTCACCACATGAATTCCTATACTCCCAGATTAATACACAGGCGGTCACTCCGTTACTGGCTTGAATAAACTTCTTTCAGTACCAGCTAGAGAATTTCATTTCAGGAAACTTTTTCAGAGGACTCTGAGATTAAAAGTGATCAGATTGCCTCGACATACATTGCTTTCTATATATCTACTCTTTTAAAATGTACAGGTATAATTAAAATGGTATGATCCCTATGACAGAAATACAAAAAAGAGTCCTTTCCAATATTTGTTTGTATTGTTGCTCTGAAAACTTTCTACATATGCTTGGTAGAGAGAAAATTAAGCATCCAACTTGCAGAATACACTGAATTATACTACTTGTTTTACTCTCAGTTCTCTTGCTGATTAACTTGTTCAGCAGAAAGATTCCTGTAATATCTAATATAACATGCACATGTCACTTTATTGCTTTCAAGATGGCATAATAGTTTCCCCCAGATTATGATCTTGGTTTCCTTCTTCTATAGCTGGAGTTCTTTTTGAACTTGTCTTTCCCTTGTCTTTCCTTGTCTTTCCCTCGTCTTTCATGATGAGAATGCAGTTTCCTCCACAGTCCCTTCTATTCAACCTGGACAACCCTATTTACAATGCCAGATTGTAAATTTTGACTAAAAGCAATTCTTATGAAACAAGGTCAGCTTCTGTGTATTCATGCCCTAGGCATTATGTGCCTCAGGATATTGTTCAATGCCTACATGCCTACATCCTGTTATATAGCCACACGACAGAAAAGGATGCAAGTATACTAACTGGGCAAGGGCTCAGAGAAACAGAAAGTTGTATACAAAATTTGCCAAAATTATAGTCTCATAGAGCAATCAAAACTGAAGATTTTTTGTCAGTAGGAAACTTCTCAATAAAAGCCATTTCCAGCCCTGCTTTTTGTTTGATAACACTGACTAGACAAGATGCAGAAAATAAAACCTTTTTATTTGTCATTTCAGAATATCTTTTTCACTCCCTTTATTCTGCAATATTGCCAGAAATTTCTATGAAACAAATTTTAAGTACATGTGCACACACACATACACATCCCTGCTCTTCAGAGGAAATTAGTCCTGTAAAAAAAAAGCATCTAACTTCAAATAAGAAGAAATATATTGGAGGTCTTTTTAAATGTCATAGGTCAAGCTTCTAATGAGAATTGGAAGATGGGAACTGGAATGCTGTCATAAAATTTTATAAGAGCCACAACATTCAAATTATTGTGCTATATAAATAGATAAACTAAATGTAAATAGGTGCATACCGTTGGCCTCCACTTACATCCAACAGAGATCAATGATAACTTGAGAAACACTACAAATGTATGTACACCAGCAAAGCAAGTGTCCTTTGGCAGGATACACTAGTATATTCCAAAAAAGGTAAGTGCTTAATATGGGGGACAGAGAGACAGAAAAAACCCTACCCCACCATAACACCATTAATAATGCCTATTTTAGTTCAATCTTGAGTTATAATATCAAAAAATCAATCAACAACAGGTTCATAATTTCAATGTTTCTCATTCCATGTTTTGATTCTGATCTGTCACAATTGTTAAATGAAATTAGGTTGCAGTTACTTCAACCTGAAACACAAAAAGGTTATGACTTTTTTGTTTCAAAAGTCAGAACTTATCGCTAAAGGGCCTATTCTTCTCTCAAAGAGCACATATAACACTAATTAAGGGCAAAGGGAATGACATGTCTCTACTGAGAGGAAAATGTAAAATTTCATTAAAATATTTGTTAGTAATAATGCCAATTATTAAGGATTATAGCCTCATTTTAAAAGAACTAGGTCATTTTGAGAATTTTTTGTAATACTACTTTTTAACATAAATTAAAAAAAAATCTGCAAGCCATTTTAATAGTAGTGAGAAGGTAGGATGGGACAAGGTACATTTAGCCCATAAATGAATGTTAGAAAAGAGCTTTACAGCTATTTCCCCTTGGAAAAATCATTTTTATAAAGTAAAAGATATCTCAGTATGCTTCTCTGATACAGATGTATTGTTCTAGCATATGCAGTCCCTGTATCTTGGATTTCACAATTTATTATTTTTCATCTTTGTATGATCCAGTATTCATTAATATAATTAGTAAGATTAAAATCATAAAAATATTTTTAATAATTCAGTTTGTATTAAATGCTTAACTGCTTGCTCAATGCCTCAGTTATGAAATTTTCTGCATTCAGTTTTTAATTTTACTTTACATGTCACTTGGAGAAATATAAATGTTTGAAGCAACAAATTTCAGTTACTTCAGTTTTAGCATTTATTTTGTAATGCATAACTTGTTTAAAGGATGGATTTTAAATATTTTGTAATTAGGCACTTGGAAAGTTTTTGAAATACAGTATTTCAGTTACTAAAAACTTTTCTTATAACCCATATATAAATTATTTACTTCGATCATTTGGGAAACTATCCATAATTATGATGACTATTTAATTAAGGCTTCTGCAGAACTTGACAACAATGCTAATAAAGCAATTGAGGAGATACAAGTGGTTGATCTTAATTGGAAGAGATGACACTATTTACAAGAATAAAAGACGGTAGCTAATCTCACATTCGTAATTATCAGTGATGGGCCTACTTCAAAAGATGTTGTGGTTCTTGTCTGCTTTATCTGAGCCCCCCAAATATATGTGTTTATTCAGAGTTTACATGTCTATCTGAATTGTAAATGTAGCAATTTTTCTTACAGGAGGCAGCTGAGTTGCCTCCTGGCCCTGAACATTTCAGTGACAGAACAAGAAAAAGCTTTTATATTTGCCACCCAAACAATCTCTCTTCCCCTTTTCATCTTTTGGAGTTGTAAGCTCTAGCCTTGCAGTTTCCCAATGAAGAATGCATTTGATTATCTGGAGCAAATGATGCCCGGCTGCTCTATAGGAATACCTTGAGCATCCATATCCTCTGATACATATGTCTGCACCTTGCCAGGTGGAGCTCCATGTGTCCTCTGGAACACTGATATCTCTCTCTCTCTCTCCTTTTCACAGACCTGGCTGATGAGCCTAGTACATCAAGAATAGTGCCTTACAGTTCCTGGCATCCAGTCATTCCCTCTATAGCAACTCCAAACCTGAATGGAGGTCCAGGAGATGATGCCATTGGGTCAGCATTTTCAAAATGAGCTATTTTATTTATACTATCAGATTCAGGGGAAAAGAATCTTATGTGGCTATTTTTTCTTCACATGAGTACGAACTTTATGCTGTGTGTTTAACAAGGTCCTGAAAATACCTGAAATAAAGCAAACAGTACTTATATCTAGGCACTGGCAGAAACAATGATGCACAGTGAGTTGCATGTATCTCAGTATATATCAGGTTTCTCTCCCTTTCCCAACAAAAAGTTTATGAGATCCTGTGGATGTTGGCTGCTCATTGCTGGGAATTTTGGGGTAAGTAAGATATTTGAATTACCATCATTTCCTGTCACATTCTGGCACAGATAGGCAGACTTTGTTTTGTGATAGGGTTTGTGGCAGCAGGGTAAAAGGTTCTCTAGAACTGGTAACTTCAACTACCACTGTTTGTGGACCACCTCAGGGTATTACAGGAACAGTGAATGAAGCAATTTGAATTTTCATATTTTGGAGTGGATACTATGCTTCCCACACTGTTTCTCTGAGAGCAGGATTTACATTGATCAGCAGGTACTGTAAATTAAATCTGAAAAGAACACTGGGAACATATTTTCTGCTTGGAAAGGATATGACTCTTCTCCTTTGGATTACTATATTCTCTGCAATTAAATATGGCAGCAGATCAAGAGCAAAAACTTTTCTCTAGTCTCACTGACGACTTTGGTAATATTTAAGTTGTTTCTGGAAACCTCTGGTGATTTTCTAATTGAAACTTTTTATATCAGGATAACCTAGTCACTCTGCCTTCATTCAGTCCCAGTTGTTCACCTCTTGCTCGATAGCATGCAAAGAGCCGGAGGAGTAATAGTAGCAGTGCTGGGGTTTGATAACTAGTGACACAGTAGCAGTGAACTGTGACAAGTCTATTACAAAGCAAGAAGTACTATTCCCCTCCCTGTACTAATTTTTCCATTATCTTTCACATTATATATTGCATATACAGAATTTTGATTTGCACTAAGGATATCTCCTATATCTAACAAAAATAGACCATGTAGGATCATAAAGTCTCTGCTAGGAGAAGACATTGTAGCTGAAATTAAGGTGCAATTCCTACCCTGACTAAACTAAAATTGGTTTACAACCTCATTTAAAAAAAAATCTTGAGAAAAATTCTCCATGCAAGAAAATACCAAAAGAAAACAAAAAATGTCACACTGCAGTCTAAATCATCCTAAAAGCATTTTCTTAGACTCAGGTCCCCAGTAAATAGTATACGAAACGCTTTGTGAACAATGGCAAATAAGTTTTAATCCTAACAAATACGCCTATCAAGCAAGACCATTTTTAAAACAGTGATGGATCCATGGACGTTGCTGTTTCCTTTCCTCCTTATTAGACTACCTCTTCTTTGGCTCTTAGGAGTCGATTGCTTTCCATCCAAGGAATTTGTATGCCTCCCTTCTGTACATTTTTCTGTGGCTTGCATTATTGTTTTATAAACAGCTTATCACACACTATTTATCATGGGAATGACTTTGATACCTTTGTGTGGGCTCCACAGACCCCCTCTTCTGATGATTAAATCATGGCACCTATTCCATTACATCATATTCATAATGAATTACTTCATCCATCAATTATTGTAGAACCATTCTCATATCATGTGATAATGATATGGACTTTCCACACCATTCAAAACAGACTGTACAGCAAACAACCCTGCCATCAACTAAACATGAAAATGAAATTGAAACAGCAGAGCAGTCAGCAGCTGTGACATCTGTGAATGCACAGCCAATAGTTACATCACTGTGAGAAATGACACACTTTCTTCCACCAGCACAAATCCTGCATAGCATATTATACAGGAACATGACAAATCAAAAAGGTACAGCGTGCGATAGCACTAGATTCTACAGGTATTTGTCTTTTCTGAATCAAATCCTTCTAAATCTTGTATCGCTAGTAGTTATTTCATTGCTTTAGATACAGTAAATAGTCATTTAATAGAAGATAAATTGGCAAAACTACTTTTACAGAGCTCTGATTCTTTTTGCCCTACAAGTGCTTTTGTTTAACAGTTCTGAGTTAGAAGCAATTTAGGGATGTTTTCACAGAACCATAGGAATGTTAGGTTGGCACAGACCTTTAGCAATATCTAAGCCTTTCCTCTACCGTGAGCAAGTATATGTATACAAATATTTGTCTACGCCATTTTCCAAAAACTCTAGTTGACCTATCCTAATTAAATTATCCTTTATGCCAAAACAGTTTTCCTTACATATTGACCCTAAAACTCTGCAGCTCCACATTAGCTCTTTTTTATCTCATGCAATCTGTCTTTACAGGTCTTATATTCCACAAGATGTCCCATGATTTTTCTTGCTGTTTTCTAGAGTTTCTACCCCACTTTTAACTTTATGCCCTATCCTTAACCCTGTGCTATTCGAAACTGGACACAAAATTCCAGTTGCAAACTGTCTGGTGTTTAGCAAAGAGTAATAATTACTTCTGGTCTTACATGCAACAATCTTACTGGTATGTTACAAGATGACATTTGCCCTTTTTTTTAATAGCATTATTTGTTTTTTCAGCTTGGATTCAGTTTCATTATTGCTTCTAGTTTTCTCCCCATTTTTATTTATGCAGTCAGGTGGGGGTAGGGGGAAGATTTCCGCTTAGTACTTTGCAGTTATTCATACTGAACTATATCCTATTGATTTCAGATCCTTCTTGCAATTTATCAAGATCTCTTTGAATTCTAACCATGTTCTCCAGAATACTCAACATCCTCCTTGGCTCGATGCCATTTTCAAATTTTACAAGTAAACTCTCCATTCAGTCACCCAAGTTGTTAATCAAAATACAAACACCTGGATAATGGGAGAGATGGCCCTCTTTCTCTACAGATTAACCTTATTAAGGGGAATGCAATGGCGAGTCACACCATGGTGTAGATCAGAATTCTATTTTGCTTTAACATCCTTTTAAAAGGGATTTAACGCTTACATATTCTGTGGTCAGATATACTGTCTTGGTTGTTGCAGCACCCTACAATGAGTAGTCCTTGTCCAGGAGCCCTGTAAGTGTGCTTCATGCCTAAGGGGTTAAGCTTAATAGCACAACGATGTTGAGTCTAGCACCATTGCATCCATTAAAAACAGTATCTATATTTTAGTAGGTGATAGCAACAGACATAATACTTGTCATTGATTTTATAGGTTGAGTTTGTATCATAATATATTGACATTGTACTTTTATACAAGACTTGCTTCAGGGTGTAGCTGCATTCAGCACTGAATAACAGGCTAATAAAAACTGTAGCAGAAACAGCTTTACGACCCTCCATTGACTTGTGTTTTACATTGTATTATCTTATTGCAGACATCTGAATTAAAGGTTAACAAACAGTATTTAATGGGTTGTCGGAATGAATGTACAGTACATGAATACATGCCTAGCAATGTCTATCAGTTATCATACTGTACATGCATTGTGATTTGGGTGAAGACAAGACTGTAAATGGGTGATGGCTCTGACTGACTCTTTTTAGTAGTATGAAATAGCACATTTTGTTATACTTCCTCCAATTAAGTGCATATCTACCATTAAAGCAATCTGTCATCATTTTAACAATGTCATTAACTTCTACGGTGTCTCACAGACGCTTTGTTCTTCCTTCAAAATTAGCAGCACATACATTTATATAGAAACTTCAAAATGCAAAATAGGGAAAACAAGTTTAAGAAGCCATCATCTGTAAATTATATAAATAATAAAAAAGTGGTTACTGAGGAAATGTGACTGCTTTAAAAAGAAAAAGTACAAAGTACTTAATCTGCAGAAATTGTACAATAATAAAAATGTACTAACCTATAAAAATATAAATTATTTTTCTCTCTCTGGTAATTATAACGAAATATGGTTTACCATACTATAAAAATGTACTAACCCTATAAAAATATACTAAATTATTTGTCTATCTCTAGTAATTATCAGGAAATATGGTTTACAATAGAACAAAATGTACTAAGCCTGTAAAAATACACTAAATTATGTTTCTATCTATAGTAATTATTAGGAAATATGGTTTACAACTCATAAAAGTAGCATTTTAAATATGATAAGTTTGGCTACAGAACTACAGAATCAAAAATAAGACTGATCCTTTCCTATTTTATGCTCAGACAAGCTAAACTTACTTTAGATGGATCCAGTAAACACAGGAAGAGCTATTAAATGCCCTGCTCAGCAATGGATGTTTAAAACAATTGATGGATAAAACGTGAACACATTAAAAAAAATTAAAATGAATGGGTTATTTATTTCCTGAAAGTTTCACATTCAAATTAATAGCGATATGTCAGGCTGATGAAGTATCAGCTCTAGAGGCTAGCTTTGTTAACACTGCACTATATTTTTCTAAATATAGTTAAGCTGTTATCCTTTTAAATTTGATTTCAAACAATATAAATCAAGCATCCTATTTAGTTAAAAGCTAAACCACAATAAATTCATCTGCATCACAATTTTTAATTCCTTTCAACTGAAATGGGGCAAAGATACCAAAGACTGCTTAAAAATATATTGCGCTGTGCCAATAATGTGTATAACCTATAGGGAATATCAAGGGAAAATTTTTCAAAAGCATCCAAATCACTTAGGAACCTAAGTTCTAATTTCAGAAGTGACTTAGGACTGGATCTTTAAAAGTATGAAGCCCATAAGTCCTTCATCATAGGTGCTTAAAAGCTTTTAAAAACCTGCAATATAGATAAGTGCATAAATTTGCTAGCTTTCAGTGAGGCTTCTGTCACTCACTGTTGTCACTTCAGACAATGGCACACAGAGTCTCAGGTCACTTTTGGGAACTTCTGAAATATTAGCCCTAGTTCCAATAGTAGCCAGTCTTTTGACTCAAGCGCCACTTTGCATTATCATCAGCTTCTTTAAGTACTCTCATCAAAGGGACTATGATTCTTTTATTCCTTAATACAATTTAATGTCGAACTCATTGCTGTCAGGAAACTGGCATTGTTGCATCACGTCAGATGATTTTTTGTAATATAGATATTTGTCATTCTCTATATTCAGGGTCTTTCATAGCCTAAAATAATATTCTTCTTGAATGCTCAGAACTCAAAATATTCTTCTGTTACATAAAAAGCTTATAATAGTCTTCTCTTTCCGTGTAATGATGATCTGATGTGATAAGAACATTGTGTTTTCTTAATTACAACCTACAGATTTCACAGGACATGGAGAGGAATTTATATTAAACAAAATTTTCATAGGGCACATGTTAGACAGGGACAGAATTCTCATTCTAACTCTGAGAAGAATAATTATCTCCATCTTATTTTAATACCTTGGGTGGGGCATCATTTCCTTATGCATAAGTGTAACTGTAGTTATTTCCTACTGTTTCATTTCAAGCAGTGAAATTGAGAAACTCATCAGGTAGAAGGAGCAATTAGAGAGGGTCTCAAATACTGGGGATGTAAGGATCCTGATCTCCCTCTCCTTTCATGCTAATAGAAGTAACAGATCAGTCCTAGATATAAGGAGAGTTACTCAGGTCAATACTGAAAATCTAGTTCCTGTTCCATTTCTGCCTCTGTGAGATCCTCTGGAGATGAGAAAAAGAGTAAGAATCTTAAGCTTGCAGTATTTCAATTTCTGCATAATAAAATGGATACCCTGATACATAATATCCTCCACAGAAGCTAAAGGAAACAGAATGGCCTTGTCAGTATCTTGACATAAACCCAGAAAATTCAAGGGGATGTGCCAGTAATTCTACAAGAGCCTATTCCTTGGCTTTCATCCAGCTTGATCCTACAGAAGTTTTGACACCAGTCCAGCAAGACAGAAGGCCTGAGTCAGTTCTCCAGAGAGGCCTGTGCTTTGACATCACTGCACTATTCAATATACTGATGAGCTGGTGACCTCAAGGATGCATGGCAAAGTCTACCACTTTAGGAGGCACTAGGCTGGAGACCTCAGAGAAACTTATGCTTTCAAATCACCACGGCAAGCTAATGTTTCTGACCCAGTCACTTCATTGTTACTCACCACTTGGCAGCAGACCAGAAAGTTACAGATAATAAGCCAGAGACTTCATAGTGTTTTTTCCTCATTTTAGACTGTTCCTGGTTCTTCTGCCTCAATATCAGTTCAGGGAAGTTTCTGAAAGGGCTCTGCCTTGTCTAAATGCCAAAGTTGTATGGTTAACACAGTGGCCTCTCAAATGCTTATTCTTTCCCTTGTGGTCAGCAGACTAGGGCTGCTGAATGAGACAGTGCATGAGAATCTATGCCTTCGTATAAGGCTAGTAAAATGAATCTGGAAACTGCAGTTTCACTGAGAAAAGTAACTCTGTTTCACATAGGAATTCAATATCTAGCATCCCACAACTCTGGACTTTTAAACAAGTAGCTGGCTTAGAACTGTTGATGCTGGAAGACTCAGATCGGTGTTCCTGGTCCTCAGTCATGGACCCTAAAAGCCTTTGGATCATGAGCTTGCAGTCAGCTGATACCTGAGAAATAGATGAAAAATAACCTTGTCTGTCAGACAGGATTCTGTTGGAAATTCTACTTTTTTTTTCCCTCCTTGAAATTAAGGTGCAAGTAGGCCATCTCAACCAAACAGTCTGATTCATCAGCTTGGAAACCTCTACCAATGCACTTTTTTGTTGGAACATAGCAAAGCAGCTCTCCAGAAGAACACCAGATACTTTTCTTTGTCTTGATATCCCAGGTACCCATATGTGGTGAGCTACTGACTATATTAAACAAGACAAAGATCCTCGGAATGGTCTTCGCGGGAGGGCAGGAACCCCATATGATGTGACGACTTGGTATGAACATGGCATAAAACTGCTCAACATTTCTATTTATATTTATATTCTTGCAAAAACTGCACATCCTTGCTTTCAGCTACTTTTTTTCCTTCTTGATTTGCCAACTTTGAGGCAAATTAGATTAGCAAAAACTGTGAGGGTGTGCCTTCCCTGATGATGAAGATTGTATCATGGGGAAAAGGACATGGGGGAAGAAGGAAACAGCTAAGTGCAGAAGCTGCTAAGAATGATTCAATGCATGTAGATAGTAAGAGGTGGCAGGGAGGATGGAGTGGCAATAAAAAGGTGTCAGCTTGTTGGGTACGCAGCAGGATTTGAGTGAGTCAGAAAGTATCATAAAAAGTCTCTCAGCATTGTGACTGTCTTTCATCCTGGTGCCTATCCAAGAGGAAGACAGTATGGCTGCCCGTTAGCAAGGGCTCCCTCTTACGCTGTTTTCTCTTCTAACAAGCCGAAGCCTTCTCAGAGCTGTTGCTTTCCTTAATCGCCTTTTTAACCAAGTTACCTCCTTCTGACTGTATGCATTACTTTCAGGTGCTCTTAGAGATACATTTAATGGGTGATATGTCCCTTTGCATTCATAGTTTCACATTATGGGAAGTAGGTACAATGCGAGCTCTAGTGTGCTGAGGGAGTGGGCAACAACTTGCCCCCCCGCCCTACCCCAACCTGCTGATTTAGAATAATGCAGTATCCTGTTTGGTTCTTGAGCTAACAGCTTTCATCATTGGAAACAACAGGTGTCCTACAGCGGTCGTTAATTTAGGAAAGACTACGAGACAAGTGCAAGCATATTGTGGTATTTCCTCAACATACACTCCTAACTTGCAGACTTTTGACTCTAACATAGTGTCACCTATCAAGATGTACCAGAAACTGAATTTAAAAGCATGGTAGATCCATATCCTTACTTGGCTACTGTTCCTCCTGTATTTGCCTGTAAAGGATCCATGGCCTTGTCTCAGTAGCATGGTAGCTTTTGAAAAGTGCTGGTAGCTTTTGAAAAGTTAGATCAAGAAACAAAGATGTATCTGTTAATACTAGAAAGATTCACATTTTATCTTTGTTTATTGGCAGTAACTCACTTGTGACAAGTGAAAAAAATGAGCTGTTTTCTAAATGAGTGAAGAAAATGACATAATTACAGGAAAATGTATGGGGTGCAGTATATTTTTATTCTAATTATTTATTATGCTATTAATTATATGCATACGGCACTATGAAGGAACAGGTTTCTATCCATTTTCCTAGCCATATGACTGAATTCACCTATAATACACTGTCCTGTTGAGGATATGGTGTGACAGTGAGTATTAAATGATATATGATGAACTTCAAATAACCAGACATCACGTCCTATTGATTGACGTGCCAAGAGCATGGACACTTAAGACATTATAGACAATGCAAATTACCATCTTCCTGCAACTTCATTTAAGTATCTTTCTGTTGATGTAATTAAACTGAAGTGGCATCCAAAGTTTATCAAACAACTCATGGACTTAAAAGAAATGTCTTATAAAGATTGTCAAAGATTTTTGAAGTTACATTTTGTAGCTTTTTTTCTCCAAATGGTGGTGAGTTCAGTGAAATAGATGCATTTTTTATTTTATGGATTTTTATTGTCCTCTGTTGCTAAATATTTTTAATATTGGTCAGCTTTTAAGTGATAATATTGGAGTTTTCCCTCAGTGGATTACTAAATGTTTTTCTGGTATATGAGTCAAACATCTACTTTTATAAAATCCTTTCACAGATAATGAATATGACTGATTACATGCAGAGGGCAAAAAGGCATAAAGGGAGTATAAATCCTCTTATTCTTATTTTTGCTGGAGTTATTAAAGCAGATACCTACAGACTATCTTCTCAGGAGCTTCTGGAGTGGGGGCATGCCACAGCCAAGGCCCAGGAAACGAGGTGTGTAAAAAGATGGGAAGGCGCAAAGCTTTAGTAGAGGATTCTGCACAGTGTTACTTCCCCAGACAGCTGGTGAAAAGCTCTTATAGCTAAAGCATTCAGCCTCTAAAGCCGACAAGAAAACAGAGAATACAGAAGTATTTTACCACAACTTTAATCCTGTTTCCCTAGGGTGTAAGTTTAGTGCTGCACCTCTTCCCACACAGCAACTTACTCAAGCTTCTAATTGTTATCCACATTCAGATCTAAAAACCACAATATTGCTGTTGGAAGGAATAAGAGAACAACTCTTTTTTTTTAATTGAAACAATGAATATCATACACACAATACATTACCATTTAATGAAAAAACCTGGTAAGTCAGAAGCTTACCTGCTGTCTTTTATGTGCAACTGCAAATATTTGTCCTGGCTGCTTTAGAGTTATCAGATAAGCAGTCTTCCAAGTACTGTCTGCTTAATGTGTGTTCTTTACTCATGAAGTGATGTGAAAGGAATTATCAGGAACATGATTTCATCTATTGTATGGAAGATTACAAAAAAGAAATAGAACTTCACTTACTTTTACTTTTTACATTGTAGGGAATGACACATGTTCATGAGCTGGGACCAACTAACCAGAGCAGCAAAGGCAGATATGAAAACTGTTGAAGTTGAGGAAAAAATTAATTTGAAAACTTGATATACTGGAATCCTGTTATTCCAAAACTTCAGTTGTGGAGAAGGGTATTGGCTGCAATCTGGATGAGAAAAATAAAAATAAAGCAGTGAGAGAATGAAGTGGGTCAGAAATAACCCTAGTTAGATGAAGGAGTCATTCCAGCTACCACTGGAAGTTCATGTGTAAGGCCAGGTAAGTTTCTTAGATGGCAAACATCATGTCACTGAGGGGGACATACAGGAGAAACACTTTGCTGGGATGAGATGTCATATTCTGGATCACATTATATCATAAGAAAAATATCTGTGACTACCCAACTACTATTACTATTCAAGAGGGGAAAAAGGAGAGAAAGAAAGAAAAAAAGAATCAATTCTTCCAAGTTTAAAAGAACAATCTTAATTTAGCTAATATATACAAAAATGTTTTGTACGTTAATTTCATTTTTTGTATTCCATAGTATACAAATCGTGTTGTAATTTTAGTCCATTAAACTGCTTTACCAACCATAGAGTTTAACTGGCCACAGTAGCACATTGCATTATTATCCAGAACAGTGAAACCTTTCTTTTGCTATAGTCTTCCTTTCACCAGACCATATATGTATTAATTTACTGTTTATATTGGGGGATGATGTAATGCCTTTCAAAGTCACTGGGGTGTCTTTCAACTCATTTTGGTGGGTTTTGCTTCAAGGGCTTTGCTTATACTTTTATAGAGTTTCCAGTATATGTAAGACAAATATGTTGTTTGCTTTAACTCACAATCAGACTTTAAAGCTTCCTCATTCATCCAAATTTGTCTTAATATTAATCATATTATTACCAAACTGTCCTTCCTCTGTCAACAAGAAGAATGACTATGATAAGTAGCAATATCTCCTCTGAGAAAGAGTTAATGTTAATTAATCAAGAGCTCCATCTGACCTTTAATAGAAAAAATGGAGATTGTCACAAGGATGACTTGTTTTAAAACTCCTTGCTCACAGTCATGAAATGAGTCCAAGCCTAGCACAGTAGCAGGAAGGTTTAAGAGGAAACAGAGTGAGCAGAAATGGAACAGAATGGATCAAAAATCAGGACTAAGGATGGGGTCAAATCTTCAGGGCTTAATTTTGCTATAATATAGTGCCAAACAGAAGAAGAGACTATTCAAAATGCCATGGAGTTAATGAAAAAAACTACTCCCTTGAACCCTTGGGTAAAAGCATGAGTATGTAGCTGACAGAAGAGTTGAGGACCTCATTTATGTCAATATACACTGTAATTTTACAGTTTTTGTGCAAGTGTTTTTAAGAACACAAATTTGAATGCCTGTGTGGAAGTGTGCAAGTGCCCTTTTAATAAATTAAGAAAAGCATGATAAACATAAACCTGAAGTTATAAATTTCAAGCTTATCTTGTGAGAGTCTCCATACATTGCAGTTAAGACTGGTAGTGATAACTATCTTTTTAATTCACTTTCCCTCCCATAAGACTGTGTGACTCTGTACAACAATAATTTTGTGTTTGATTCTTGTGTAGGAATGGTCCTTTTGAGTCACAGCATCTTTAGCAGACGATTTACTGCAGCAATTTTTAAAGCAAAGGAACTAGCTGAAATGATACTGAGGTAATTCTCCAAGACTATGCTATTAAACCAGGCACTTTCTCCATTTCCTGTAAAGTGATGCCAACTGCTCCTTGCTGAACGTAGTAAAAGGTATTTAGTTACTTAAGATGTGCTATTCCATTACACGGTAGAGAAAAATGAAAAGGGAAACTATATCAGTCTGTGTTTAAAAATACCTCCTCAAGTATGTGGTCAGTGAAAACCTGCCCAGATGTTACTTTATACACAAGCATTTTGAATGTTCTTTCAGATGAATGGCCTCTAGCCAGCGCACCTGCCCCATGGGGAAAATACACGTGTAACTCAGTTAATTAAGGGAAAAGTATGTAAATGGTGTCAAAGAGGGAAAACGGCAATGTATCTAGCCTAGAGCAGTCTGACCCTGAAAGGCATCCCAAGGACTGATTAACGAAGAGGCCATCAAGGTGCTGTATAAATATACCCTTCCCTTCATTTTATCTACTACGCTACTGATCAGTTGGAATATCTCTTCAGCCTCAAGAAACAGCCTTTTCTGGCACTGAGTTAATCCTGGAGCGCAACACTAAGGAAACCGTATTTTCGGAATAGTAATAGCACCTCTTGTATCTGCCAAGCAGGCAAAGTGTAGTCCTGATTTTAAAATGGTTACCCTACTCCCAGGCAAAGTTGAAAGCAGTTTAACTGATGGATGATTTTCTTACTAAGAAACACAGTTTCACAGCACATTTAGCCTGTATGCACGGAATGGGTTTGGATACGAACACCATGTTCTGGGACACATTCAGAGGGAAGGTAGCAGAGTCCTATCGCTCTGTCTGCGACCAGGGTGGTACAAGCACCCTCCTTAGATGCGGGAGCACCTGGGCCCATTGCCTTTATTCTTCTAATCGCCCCTTTTTCTCACGTGTAGGTCAGTCCCCAACTGCAGTGCCGCGCAAGTTACTCTCGAGTCGTTCATACTAATGTGTTCTGAACATGCAAAATGTTATCCGACTCACAGTTTCAAGACCTTTTTCCCACCTCGCGGCCAGCAGGTAAATGAGGGAAGGTTGGTGAAGCCCCTCCGTGGCAGGATCACAGTTCGGCAGAGGAGCTGCCTCAGCCTTCTACGAGCCGGGAGCTCCTCAGGGGTGACCAGGTGGCTTTCAAGCTCAGATCTCCCGCCCCGTCAGGGCGTCAACAACAGCACTGCGTCTTTCAAACCGAGCAGCAGCAGAGCGGGCCCCGGCATCGCCCTCCCGCTCCCCTCAGGACGCTGCCCGGCGCTGCAGCGGCCCCTGCCGGCCCGCGCTCGCCGCCGGGGCCGCTGCCCCAGAGGGGCGGCCACGCGTCAGGTGCGGGGAGGAGGCGGGGTGCGCTGGGGCAGTCTGAGGAGCTTCTGAAAGGTAGGGTGAAGCTTAGCTTTCCTTTGGCCTCGGTGCAGTCATGCCCGTACTGCGGTGGCCTTTCTCCGCGCGGCCCGCGGGTGGTTTCGAGCGACAGCAGCAAACTTTAATCGGGGCGCGGTGGTGGAGGGAGACCCACGCTGGGACCCCGGCCTGTGGCGTGCCCCTCCGCCGGGCGGGAGGAGGAGGAGGAGGAGGAGGAGGGGAAGCGCCTTCTCCCGCGCGTGGGAGCCCTGCGCTCAGGGGAAGGCAGGTGGCCACCTACTCCATCTCCGGTGGATTTTGCCCTTTGCATGCTTGCTTTTAAGTTGAACAGAAACTCTTTTTTTACTCAAAAATTTAATTTTGGTGAGAAAATCTAATTATTGATTTTTATTTTTTCTTTTCATTTCAGTCCCGTCTCTGCATACTTCTCTGTAGAGTGGCTAAATACTGGTAGGTTACACATGATGAGACGGCTGCACTATTAATATCAACTGTCATAGGTCTGCTGAATTCAATCAGGCTAGTTTAATTTACAGTCCTGGAGGATATGATCAAGTATCACTACTCCCAGAAAAATGAATAATTTTCTAACCTCAAACAATAACAATGAGAAATTAGTTTAATCTGAAACCTTTATTTCATGTGTTGCTGCACTTTGCTGAGATTCAGAAACTGATTCCCAGATTCAGAAACTGAACTGGGAAATGAAAAAAATTGCAGTTCCCCTTGCTTTTTAATGGCCCAGATCGAAAGCCTTCATTAAAGCATTGCTCATGGTTTATTCGCAAAGTGAGAACCAAATGTTGCAGCTGGTGGTTATCTCTCTTTTTAAAACAAAGCAAATTTAATAAGAGACAAGTTGTTAGCAAGATTACTGGAATTTGTGCCAGCCTACAAATAACTGATAAAACTGGCCCATAGATTTTTGAGAGAGTAACGTAAATTAAAGTTTGTTTGCAAAATGTACCAATTGGCAAAGCATTCTCAGTTTAATTTTAAAATATATTTATTCGGTCTACCTAGCTGTTACTAGTTGCCAGCTCTCTTTCAGCTGTATGACAACATTCCACCTCATCCCAGCAGGTATGATGCTGTGCTGTCAGAGCTGCCATGGAAATTGCTGGCGCCTAGGGGGACAGGTAAATAAATGCTGCTTTCTTAGTATATAACAGTTTTCCCAAGTGGTGTATCCCAGCGAAGTGGGAGACAGTATGCCACAATACCGAAGGAATCTGAAGTATGTACACTCAAAAAACCAAGGTTATCATCACTTTATGTTCTGAACGCTTTCCTCAATATGGAAGAAGAATGGGGTCTAATATACCTTTTCCAATTAATAATTCTTCTCCACTACTAAGTCATTAAGTATCATATTCCTTATATATAACAACCAGCAACACCCCAAGGACTTGAAACAATAATGATGTGCATACAGTATCTGAAAAAGCTGGAATGCAGTTTCCAAGTATTGCATTTCCACCGTAGCAATTTCAGTTACCTTAGCTAGAATTAGTAGTATTGGTGTAGCCATGATGGTTACAAAGAGGAGAGTAAAGATTATAGGGAAAAATAAAATATTTAATAAACATAGTTGGAAAAAAATGCTTTAAGGCGGAGAAGAATCTGAAGAATGGCTTGTGCAGCTGAAGGTTCATTTGCTTTCTGTGGCTATATTCAGTGACTTTGGTAGAAGAAATTACCTCTCCCTATAGGTTATGCCTCATCAGATTTGAAGGTCTTCAGCAGCTTTTGGCTGCCTTTAAATCCACACTGTTGTCCTAAAAATATTGTGTCTTAAACATGTCCTAACAATTCTGTGTTTTGGATTGTGACATCAAAGAGAGATCAATAGAGCAAGTATTTAATCAAGAGTGAACAGTGAGTTTAGGTAAATGAGTAGAGACCGTGAGGTGAAAAAGCACAGATAAATTCTTCAAATTTAAAGGAAATGGGGAATTATTTCTAATGTTTTAATCTCTTCAATATTAGGGAATCTTTATTTTCTTTAAAATATTTTCTGTTTAAGAAAATCTGTATTCATTTGTTAAAAAGCAAAAATTTTCACCTGCCTTTGCTGGTGTGTTGAACCTGACTGATACTAAGAAGGTAGGATTACTCTGTTATGTGTTTTTATGTGTTTGTGGAGGCAGTCTGGAATATAAAGAAAATATAAGTAATCCAACTATGCCAGTTTGAAAAAGAAGTGGAGCTTTCAAGTTCCTGAGGAATTTGATAAGGAGAAACTGTAGCTGAAGAGAAGGGTTGAGGAACAAGGAGCTGGGATAGAGTGTTGTGGAGATATAGCTGGTGCTAAGGTATGTATCTATATACAAGGCTCCCCCATGAAAAATGTGTGATGATATTGTACCTTTGGCTACATATGACTCTCTGTATTCCTTCCTCTAAAATAAATAGACATTATGAATGTAAGACGGGTCTTAAGAACTTTACTAATCAAATCCTGCACGGCACATGCACTCCATTATGTTTTTCTTAGCCGTACCAACAGATGTTGTGATAAGGATTAAAATTTTGTCAGTGTTGTCCACTATTTCTTCATGTGGTTAAGAAGGAGATAAAAGAGAAAAACAAGTGTGATTGCCATTGTAAGGCAAGAAACAGTTGCATCCAGCTCAGAAATATGAAAAGACAAAATAGAGAAAATTTTTGTATCGGTAATAGGAAAAAAAATCAGCTCAGATATTTAAAGAATTAATTAAAAACAGTTTAGAAGTATGTTAATATTACTTTTAATTTGGGAGTTGACGCTGTTACTAAAAGGGGAAATAAGCTGTAATCTGAGAGGCCTAGAAAAGAGGAACTGCCTCAGGTTTGTGCTGATAGACCTCCTTAACAGACAGGTAAAATCTGTCAGGTTTTGTTATGAGTATGGCCTTTGAGTGTTACACATAACCATAATGCATAAACCCTGTTTACTTCTTGGAAAATATCAAATTATGGTAACTTCCTATCTAAGAAATGAAACAGAGCAGGTATGAATTGCTGCCAAAGGCTGGAGGAGGTGAACTCAAGGGCTGCCCGCAAAGGTTGCCTGGGGCAGCCCGCATGTGGTAGGGGAAGGGCTCTGCCTGGACACCCAGTGCCTGAGCTCCCTCTGCTAAAATCCTCTCCAGGTCTCCCACCAATGCAGGAGGTAAAGCCATCCTAACGAAGTGTACTGCTATTTTGAGTTTGACAGCAACATTCGCTCACTCCGGGTTGTCTCTTCTCTATCAGCAGTCGGCAGCGAGTCAGGAGAGCAGGCATGCTGCTCCTCTGCGCAACAGGCAGCAGTGCCAGTCAGGGGAGCCAGAACCAGAGCTGCCGCCCTGCCTGCCACAGCAGACCCTGCCTGAATCTCTGCCACAACTGCGAAACCAAGAAGATTTGTGTAGAACTAGGCTCAATTTTTCAGTAGTGTATTTGAATTGCTTGGAAGTGCAGATTTAAGCTGGCTACCACTTTCACAAATTAGTGTAATTTCATAAAATTCTAAAATTCTGAAAACTTAAAGAAATAATAATCCTTGTCTGGGAAAAAAGTGGAAAAAATCAGAGATTTGGGTTTTTATTTCTTTAAAAGAATTACTTGAATATACTTTAAAGGATAAAGCTAATCTTTATAGGGGAAAAGCAAAACAATTTCATTTTCAAGTTGCCTGACTTTTTCTGTTGTAGCACTGCTTACAAAAGGCTGGTGATATGATTTTAATAGATTGTAAGGCAGTGCACACTCTTTGGAAAATAAGTGGGGATCATCTGTGCTGCTTCTTGTCTCATATATTTAGACTAACATGAGCTACTAACATGACTGGTATTGTAATACTCAGCACTGCTCCACAGTTTAGTTATTTTCTAATCTCTGCAAATATAGTTGGGCTTTATGAAAAGTTTAGCAAGAACCAGCTCCTAGAGAGAACAACATGAGAAAAGCCACTGAGCACACACTAAAGGAATTAATTTTTAATTAGATTTAATACATAAATGAGTTTCTTGAAAAGTCTCTGAAACTTAATTTTTGTTTAGAGATTCTGTACTACAGACTTGCCATGATAAACTGTATTTCCAGGCAAACAAAGAGGATGAATTCTCTCTGTTGGAAAGTCTTATTTCTCCCTGTTCAAGCCCTGGATTTAGAGTTCCTGTGAAAAATTGACATTGGTTGTGATGATTTATGAATCGAGTGACCTTGCTGTTGGGATATTTTCTTTCAGTACTGTTGGGCCTTTGGCATGTTTGAATTAGGCATATGACATTTAACTTAATAGAAGCTTATTGGGGAAACTGTAAGGCAGCAAAATGCTAAATATAGCAGGAATTAGTAAAAATCTGTGCCCTAGCTTTTAGCTACTAAGGTGCTATTTTGAGGATCACATCAGTGTTACACAACTTCTTTCATCAGTGCTAGACACCACAAGATCAAAATGAGCACATAAAAGTTAAAAAGTCATGCTTTTGGGACTGGGAGGCTGTTGTCATGCAAAGCAGATGAACACAAATTGGTGCTGCTGTAGGGACAGAAGAAACAAATCTGCTTTTCAAGCCACTTTTCTTAAACTCCAGTTTCTTTTATGTTGGTCTTTGTTTTCAGTGTTAATATCACACAATATTTTGTGTTAAAAATCTATCTTGTTAGCTGTATTAGCCTTTGGATGTGAGCCCCCCAAAGAAGATTCAGAAGCGCAAGACTTCGAAGTCGCATCCAGCATCTTAGCTGAGGGTGAGCTGGCTTGACCCATGGCACAGACCAGACAGTTGCTTATAGTGGAAGACGGCACTGGCTCCTTAGTAGCGGCAGAGGAGCTGTGCCAGCCCCTGTCTGCTCCCTTCAGCAACATGGAGCATCTCCCCAGGCACACTGCTGTGCTGCTGTAGGCCTGCTTTGTATTTTCTTCTCCTGCCCTTCGTTCCCAGGTGCTGGGGACACTGGGGATGTCTTCACAAATTGGAAGAGAGGCAAGGAGAGGATCTGAGCTTCTTGTGTTCCCTATTATTTTTCCTCTCCTTTGCAAAGTTGTCTCAGTGGGAACATATGTACCTATTTGTTAAGGGCTCTGCTCTAATAATTTGTTAAGGGCTCTAATAATTGTTAAGGGTGTTGCTCTGATAGATATTCTGGTAGCAATACTGCATCATGTTCAACATGCCAGCTCAGTGGTCTAAAAGTTTTTTCAGTCCTCTGCATTGCACAGTTTCTTTTACTCTGAGTAAGAAACAATTCAAAAGGTATTGACTGAGTCCACCACCTAAGGTGACATGATATGGAAAGTTGCCACCACTAGCTGATGTAGATTTTATAGCAAACCCCTGTTTCTCAAATGCCGTGTTGTTGTTTAAACTCCAGTGACAGTGACTGAAACTGGTGGATTGCCTTCTGGTAATATTTCTATTGGACAACATGACAAGTTGAATTACTGCTGTATAACAAATTCTACATACTACCACAGCTTTTAGAAAATTGTTTTTGTCAGCTAAGAAATTATTGATTGAGTAAAAAATATATTTAAAGTCAGGCAGTGAGACAACTGGTAAAAAGGTTAGGTATAGTGTACCTTCCCAGAAATTGCCCTTTAAATTCTTCAGTGATCAACACTAAAACCATGATACCACCTAAACTTCCAGGTACATCTCTAGCTACAGAATATATGCTTTAAGAGACTCAATTTTTGTTGTACAGAAGAGAAACCAATAAATAAAACTTCTTACTGAATTAAAATGATGTAAGTGAAACCTGTTTATGTCCTTCTAAGCTAAAGGAAAATGAAAAATCCCACAGTAATTAATTTACAGGTAAAATGCAAGACTTATTTTATATGGCAGGTCAGCAAAGTTAAAGGGAAAAAGTGTACTTAGTAAAGGGAGTAAATAGCTTACAGAGACATAATTGTAACTTCGTAAACACCCAGAATAATACTCCTAACAAAAGCCTTACACGAAACAAAACAAAAAGACGTGTTTTCTAAGCACAGTTAAGGGACCTGGTTTAACTCTGTAGGTATGAAAAGTGTTAAGATATGGAGCAGTGGTTTTAGCATAAATTGTACAGCTTAATGGGACCTTGTATGAGTAGGAAGAGACATAAGAGGAACACAGGTGACATGGGGAGAGGAGTTGATTTGCAAGGCATGGCACAAGTGAGAGGCAGAGAGTCTGTTTATTCAGAGTCTGCATTGAATGCAACAGCTCTCTGTTTAGTACAGAATGTAAGGATTGGAGCCTTCAAGAAGGCAGCAGGATAGGTTCAGTTAGGATGTCTCATTAGTGCATTTTGTGGGCCATGCTACATATAAAAAATACATCTGTGTTGTTACATAATGACACTAATTTTTAATTGTTCCACAAATACAATTCCTTGAGACCTTGCAACTTAGGGCCTGTAGACTCTCCCCTGGTTCCTGAAAAAAGTATCTTATTGTTTTGAAGAAAACTTTGTAGATAATTCCAGCTGTCAAAACCACTCCATTTTTAGATGAATCCTTCATTGCTTAATTTTCTTGCTCTCTGCGGCCTGATATTCCATTCATGAAAAGCTTAAAACTTCTGTTACCCACTGATCCCATGGAAGTTATGAAAGTACTGCTGGGCTGATGCTTTACCACTTTTTAAAGCTTTCCTTATGTCTTTGCCCCTCCTCTAGGATTCTCAGAGGTTTCTGAAATGGCATGTATACAGAATGTCTGAGCTATGTGAGCAGTTTGAGCGTAATATCTCTTCTAGCTTCACTTGCTTTCACCAGCTAGAAATTTATTTAGTTGCATATTCTAGCCCTAGATTTTTTCCTTCTTTAACAATATGACAATATCAGGCTATCGTTGTAAATACACATGCAATTGTCAGTTAACCTTATGCTATTATTTTCAGAGTGCCTGCGGCACTGTATCAGTACTGTCAGAGGAAAAATACCACAGAACAAGGTATTTCCACATTCTTTTCCATGAGCCAAGACACAAAATGGGCTCATTACCAACATGTGGTTGTCTGCAGTTCAATATTAATATGTCTGCAGCTATCCAAAAAGCATAGTGTATTTGTGTAATTCAGCAAAATGTAAACATGTGTTCCTGAAGAGACCAGGTGCTGCCAAAGAACAACATTTCATTTCATTTTAATCAGGCATAAAGAGTTTTTGTGCGAAACTGTTCAGAAAGCCTGTGGACTGAGTTCAGTGTTGGTGTGCCGGATTCAGAAAAATTGCAGCTGCTGATGGCAGCAGAAGGTGTGGCCCAGAATTGCTTAAAATCATCAGGTGTCACGTTGGTGTACTGGGTCTGAGGACTGAAGAGAGGAAGCCCCAGGTTCCAGTTCTAGCTCTGCTGCGAACATGCAGAAAGGACTTGTTTAAAATTCTTTATGACACTTAACTAATCTGGCTAAATGTATCCCTACTGTAGCTCATGTACGAGGTTGGCCTTCTGTGTCAGCTTCACCACCTGTAAATGGTGATGATTATAGACACTTACCTCACAGGGATGTTGTCAGGATTCATTAGTTAATGTCTATGTGGTGCCTTGAAAATGTTAAATGCCACATGCTGCAAAGCAAGGTATCATTAGAATGGTTTAAAAAGACCATTTTAGAGATCTTCTTTTCTCAATTTGTATACACCTCTCTGTTGATAATAGGGACTTCTCATGTGCCCCAAGAGGGGAAAAATACATAGGGGCTTAAACACTGTGGGACTAATTCTCTTGTCTTGGAAGAATGACCTAAAAATTTAGTCACAGGACATCTGGAGTCTTGCTATTTAAAGTTCTTATGACAAATTTTGAAGTTTAAGTGGACAAGATGGGATACAGATGACTATTATCATATGATATCAATTACCATACCTAATGCCTGCTTAAAATGCCATTATGAATTGGTAGTAACTTTTTTTGTTGCTGTATGTCCTCACACTATGGGTGGAGTTTTTGTACCCTTGAATGTCATATATGATGTAATCACCTCTGATAAAAGGTGCTCCTGTTGTAGACATTGTCAGAATCTCGTTGTTATGAGACGCATACGTTTTCATGCTGGGTAATGGTGGTCAGGTTAATTTTTAGCAGTTTCACATTACCGTAGGCCTCATGATATTTTATGAAGACAAATCTCTATTATGTTTGTGAGGTAGATGAGATAACAGAGGTCAGAAGTTCTACCTAAAAAGAAAGTAGATCTTCTGAGCGTTGTCTCGTACTGTAGTCCCTGAGCACTGTTCAATGAAGTCAGTAAAGTTACACGGACACAGTAAGTATAGCCCTCTGTATTTACATTTCTGTGGGGTTTTTCTTTACAGTCGTATCATATAAAAGTCTGAATATCTTATGTTTTGTTGAAGTCTATATTTATTTTTTTCAGACAAAAGTAGCCAGTAAGTGCACTTAAATCTGGACTGTGAGGGAAACATTGTAACATATAAAAAGTAATGCAGTCTTTTGTGGGACAAGGTTGTTCTTGACAAAGCTGTAATTCCACACTGGGATTCAGATACTATTGTGGTTGATCTCCTGCACTAAGTGTGACCAGGATTGTTCACACAGTTTATGGGAAGAGATAGGCACCCAGTTGTTCTGCCAGACATGCAATGATGACTTAATGAGTGAAGTTGTTCCCATTCTTAGCCATTGCTCTGCCCTCTGAAAACATTTCCAAGGTAGGGAAGTCTGATCAATTCATTAAATGGCTCTCAAAGCATTGTAAGTTTTAGCTCAGTAGATTGAGAAAGACAGAGCACAAAACTAGCAGCAAGAACTTTTTCATCTGTCCAACTTTAATTTGTCACTGATTATCTGTTGAGTCCTCACACAAATGCATGCAGAAGCTAATGAACTGAATGAGTATCTACCCTGCTAACAAGCAAGATATACTGAAGAAGACAAAGCGGGTACTTAGCAGGTATCTGAGTTCCTGAGCTAGGTCATCTGTTTCTCATTTTTAAAAAATGAGGGGAAAAAACCCAATAACCACTCACACACAATTCCCACATGTCTTGTGCAATCAGTAACCTGTTAAGAGGGAAGACACTTCAGATTCGAGAATGCGGAAGAGCAATTTGAAAACATTTCACATGTCTGGGAATGTCAGACCATCACATAATTTTCTAGTTGTTTTCTCTAAGTCCTTTCTATTGAACTGTTTGACTTCAATAAATTAATGTTATTTGGAATAAGAACCTTAATCTGAGGTTCATGTAGGCAGTAGAGCCAGCGTTTCTCTTCCCTCTTTTTGGACAATGTAGTGATGTCAAAGATATAGAGAGCAATACAATATCTTTGTGATACTATTTCTCACTTATCTAAGTTTTTAGCGCTAAAGATCTGGCTGTCAAAAGCAGACAACAAAAGTTTGACAGGCGTGATACTGCCATTCTTGCACCTCAGTGTTGGACTTGGATGCCTAACATGACAGCAAAGTATTTGTAATTTACCTATAGCTGTTGACTGCTGGCTGGCTAAGTGTAGCGCTGAGGCCGCATTCTTAAAGGAAAGCATGTACCCTTTATGCTTACAAATAGAGGACTCCCATTTTAATGGTCAGAGTGCAATTTGTTCTCTGCTGTTTAAAAATAAAGCTTCTCATGATCAGGATGAGAAAACTCATGCCTCTGAGACAACGTAACTTTGACTCTGTGAGCACACTCAACTATGAATAGAAATACCCACCTGTCAGTCAGTCAAGGTAGTTTAAAATACCTGTGCTGCAAAAGCCTATGTGTCATTATAGATTTAGCAGTATGAGCAATGTTCTCTTTGTCAAACAATGAAGCAATATGACTAATTAACACTCACTAGGGAACCTGAAATAATGATCTCTCTCTCTTCCTAGAGCCAATTACCCCAAATATTCAGATTAGCTACCTACTATTTCTCTGAGAGAAATGTCTTGCTTTCTTTTTCTTTTTAATTTAAGGCATTATGTACCATGTAGCATCATGTTATAGGATGTTATGTCACATCCTGACAGCTTACAACTAGGGATATGCTGAATTTATTGGATAGTTAATACCTTCCTGAATTAACAAGATAACCAACTTTTCAGGAAAAGGAAATCTGGGAAATATTTGCAGTACCTCCTTCTATATCTGTAGGGAGGATTTACCTGGTTGATTTAATCAGCTGCAGTATTTCATTATGGCTTCCCACTAAGATAATGTTTAAGTACATATGTTTATTTATGCAGACATTTAATTCACATAAGTGTATGATCTGATTTTACAAATGCCTACAATATGTATAAACATACATGATGGTCCAGCATTGCAACATAAAATGATGATGTTTGAAAAATCCTTGATCAAGAAGATATTTCCAAGAATATTTTGGTCAAAGTTACCAACTTCATAAATGATAAGACCACTTACAGAAGTCAATCATCTCTCTGTTATATGGTAATTGTAAAGCATTACATCAGAAACTTTCTTATTCTGCATGGAGAAGAGAAAGGTTTTTGCTGTATATCCTCTCCCAGGTAAAGTGAGAAACCAGAAAAGTAGTTAGGCATGATGGTTCTCAGTTTGCAAGAGCTAAACCTTGGGCACCTGGGTCTCATGTAAAAAGCAGAACAGTGTTAGATGTGAAGGCTACCAGAGTTAATTAATATAATTAATACAGAGCTAAGTAATACAATTAATAGAGAAAGTTAGATTTCACAAAGTAGGGTCTGAAATACATGGAATAAAGCCTTAAAAACAGAAAATATTTTAAATATCACATCTTTCCAGGACTTAATCAGGCCTGAAGAAAGATGCTTTTTGTGAACCAACAGCTGAAGATCCTTTCCTGAAGGTAGAATAGTATGCTCTGGTTTACAGAAATGGAGCAGGCTTTTTTTTCCCCCCCGAGATGAGAGATTGGATGGGTGTATTGCCTGCGAAGCCTGGTAATACTAGTTGGGGGTTACCGGTTGGGTTGAAAGCAAATTGTATCACGGAATTAAAAACCTTTCTCAGCTGTCCTGAGATTGCTCTGACTACAAGGATGTTTTGAGATGTCTATGTTTTCACCCCTTTTCTATTGAAGGTTTTCTACTAGGCTGAAAAAAAAATCATGAATCACTGAAAGGAGCGATAAGCATGATGAAATTATTTGGAACTTATGAGGAAAAAAAGGCCTAGAACTTGTCCTTGTTCCATTCTTCCCTGTTTTATGTATTTTACCTAATAATTGTTTTATGTGATTTGTACAGAGTCTTTTGAGCCAAGAATGAGGCGGGTGCCCTTACCACCAAATTACAGTCATACTCATTTAATAAGTTGTGTGTTTAAAAAGAAATTTTTACATCCCTGTATTGTAAATTTTGCACATTTCCTTTAAAAGTGGCAGAAAATCAGTAATAGTGTGGTGTTTTCCTTTTTAACCAACACTGTTAAGAAGCACCTGTCTATCTTTGCAACTGCTAAAAAATAAGGAAACTAAGTTCCCAAAGTGATTGCAATCCAGTTTGTACTTAAGATTACTCTGAACCTACTGATCAGATCTAACTTTTAAACCATTTTATTCTGTCTTTTATGCAACTTGAGGGAAGATCAGAATTGATTCCCAAATCAGACTTTCTTAAGATTGTATGAATTAGGTGACAAGCAAAATTATTTTTTGCCACATTGTACTAACTTAGAGGACTGCTACACAAACACACTTGAAGTGACGTTGTAAAGATTTTGAAAAATTTTAAGGACAAGTCTCCATTTTCAGTGGGAAAATTGGAAAAGCTGTGTAATCTGATGCACCGGTATTTCTTGTGCAAACATTTCTTTCTGATGAAAAATACCTGGACTCATAAACATTCTTATTTCTGCTACTGTTTTTTAATTACTGTGTTACTGGTGCTCTCTATTTGTATTTAAACTTTACTGTCACTGGTTAGACTGTAAAATCATTCTCTAGGGCAGAGGTTTGCATAAGCAGTCTTAGCAGTGCATGACACTGATACACATGTATAGATACAGAAAAATGCTGTTTATTTTCTCACTTGTACATGTTACAACATGTAGTAAGCATAATCAAGGCTTGTCAGTCTGATGTGATCAGGTGGATTAGCAGAAGTTATCCAGCTAAGGCTTGAGTATTTGTGTGCTAACTACAAAAATAGTGTCTGTATCAAGCTTTGAAAAGAACATATGTGGACATTCTTTCTTTTATTTCTACTTGTGGCTGACAAAAAGACTGGTTGGGATTGGCAGAGGTAGTGACATCAAGGTGACATGAGGCTGTCAAGTTGGAAGTCAGTTTAAGACAAAAAACAGGGCAGCTTCCATTGACTTGACTGGAGTGCACACTGTAACTTTAAGGGCAAAAAGTGTGCTCTGTCCCCAGTGTTTACAAATTAATTCAGGGGTGGAAAGTGCTTTTAAGTTGCTCTGGATGTCAAATTTATAACAGTTTTAGAAGAAAACAGCAGAAGGTGTCATGTCCTTATAATTTGACTCAAATGTAAGTTATCTTTGTCATCCCTGTGCTCACCCTGCCTCTGATTTACCTAAGTTTAGCATCCTACAACTGATGGCTCTTCAGGCAGATCTATGAAAAGTCAGCTCTGTCATGTTTAGGCTTCTTTGCTTGTGCCATTCTGCTGTACTTTTCTTATTTAGACAGACTTTTGCTTATTAAAAAGGTTGAATCCATCAACACCATTTGAAGTGGTAGCATAAACCTGTTCTGTAGAACCTAAACTGCTGGCACTGAGGGGCTGCCACTGGCTTGTATTGCTGGCTTTCCACAACTTGGATCTTTCAGATGCTTATATAAAGTAACTAGTAGCAGCTCATCCTGTTTAGGGATTTTTGGCTATCATAGTAACAGAAGTTGCAAGACATTGTAATATATATTTTATTACAGATATTTAGTGATTATTTTCTTTGTCTCCCCTCTCTTTCTAAAACAAAACAAGGTTTCTTAACTGTTTCTTTGCATACTGTGCTTTACAGAAAGCTGTTTGCTGTCTGGCATTGTAAATGGAATACTGATTTGTTGCAGCTTCCATCCCTTACTAGTGCTCCTGCTGCTCTCCTCTTCTATCTTTAGAAACTTCCTTTTTAGACGATGAAAACAGGATAAAAAGACAGAAACGTACTTAGTTTATTCATTCTCTTTCTTCAAGCTGCATCATATGCCCCATATTACAATGACTAATGTGATAAATTACATGGCATAGAGACTGAAACAAAGGTACTTAGAGGAATTGGAAATGTAGCTCTACAAATAATTTTCCATTACCTTTTAAACTAATAGTTCTATAAAACTTCTTGGAGGTTCTTAGGATTCAGCAGACTCCAGTTAATGCATCTTTGTTCAGAGTTGTGTGCGGTTTGGCTGGCTTGTTGGCCACATGATTACAAACCAAATTATGAGTAACCCCTTTGGCCTGTCTACTATGTGTGTATGGGAACCTGCTAAACCACGTCGCTGTTTCTGTGATTGCTTTAAACCACAGAGAAATACTTGGAACTCCATATAACTACAGAATGGTTTTTTTAAGTGACTATGGTAAGTTAACACATAAAATAGCATAAGATGGCCCAAGAGTCTTTTGTTATATGTAATGCTGCTTGCTGCTCCCAATAGCATTTGCTGCCTTTAGTTTTCTGCTTGACTTCTGCAAAAGCAAGAGGGCTATCATACTGACTAACCACACAAATGTTTTCTAAAATTATTATGGAGCTTATTTTACTGAGCCTCAGAAATGTAAAGGCCAAAGAGCAAAAGCATCTCAGAAACAGCAGATGAAATGTGTGTAAAAATAATATTTCTGAATTTGTTATATGCTGATCTCCCTCAGTTCTTTTTGAACTCATTGCCATGGTCTTTTTAAAAGCACAAGCTTTTAGAACCATGACTCATTTAGACAGAAGTTAATTACTTGCGACTTTTGTGAGCAAGTATGAACAAAGGAGAGTAGAACAGGCAGTCTTATGCAATTTAGAAAGAACATTTCTACATTTTAGTTTGAAAAGCTGTGTTACTAAAAATGTTACTGCCAGTGAAGCTTTCCAGTATGATAGCACTGAGACTGCAACATTTTCCCTTGATAGCAGTCTAATCACTGCCAGATAGGAAATCATTTTTGAAACAGGTGTTTGCTGTCCTTTTCTTGTTGTTGTGCTTGCTACCTGGGAATAACAGACCGCAGGTCAAGCCAACTATTGTTCTATTCCGAATGAGATATCGCTGCTTCTAGCAATGATAATTTTAGAAATGACCACTATGGTAAGAAAAAATGCATCGGTATTCTGCAGTTTGTGAATACATTTCAAATGACTGAATCTTGTTAAGAGGACGTCATTTTTGTTGGGTGTTTTTCAGAGCTGCATCAACTTTCGTATTGGTGCTTCTTTTGGTATCACCTTTGGTATTGCATTTGGCTTTCTAGCAAAGCATATTCAGTTCTGTAGAGTTGCAGTGGTCTTCTAGGAGTGTGCTGAAACCAAAGTTGATGCACGTCTTAAAAGTCAATTGTGAAATGAAAACTATAGTTATTCTTCTCTGCCATCCTGCTGTGTGTGGCAGATGGGCTGTATACACGTAGACCTTTGGAGCTGGAGAGCTGTTGAATTAGGAGGATCAGGTGCTCCCACTGCTGGCTCTAGTTAGCACAAAGCAGAGAGAGGAAAACCAAGAAAATTCAGTGCTGATTACTGCTATTGTTGAACTCTGAGTCCCTGTCTCTGCTATCCCTGCTGCTGTGATTACAGTGTTTGCCCCTGCAACCTTTCTGGCTCAGCACAGTTACCTCTGTGGTAGTCTAGGGCAAACTTCCCCTGTTGGCTCGCACTCCCTGAGGTGTCACTCCTCTTGGACTTGTTATAACATTCACAAACCGGCGTCTTTTGTTTTGGGTTTTTTTTCTGTGCAACAGTATAAGCTCTCTGACAGAGTTTATGCTGCATGCTGTCACCCCGTGGAGTTGTCTTGCTCTTGGAGGTCATTGAACCAAACAGTTTAGCTGTATTTTGTTTTAGGGGATGAGTACTTTTATTTGGATTATGAATGCATGTGTTTTTTAACACTCAGTAAGTGTAATGAGATGAGATGCTTCAGGGTATATGTTTGTCACTACCTAGAGGGGTAAGGAAGGAGTATGTCCTCTATTGGACAACATTAAAAGTTTGAGGACTAGAAGCTAAGGACAGTCACTCTTGACTAAATATGCATTGGTCATTGCAGGATATAGGAGATCAGTGATGGAAAAGTACTGGAGCACTGATTTGTTCATACGGTTTCTGCTTATGTTCAGAATTGTAAAAGTTAACTGTGGGTTTTTAATTTTCATTATTTCATTGCAATCACATGTTGATTAGTACAGTTTCAATAAAAGTATTCTAAAGAAAACTGTGCACACGGTAGAGATGACAGATGGAGAGGCAAATAAAGTCCTGCATGATTTCAAGTTTTAAGTGATTTATCTTGCTAAAGGCTGCATACTTAGTGCAGGTAACCACTTCAGTTAGATTGATACAGTTGTTGTTTCAGAGCTTGTCCAAATAGCCTTTTATGTTGCAATCAAGTAATAGATGCAAGATTGACAAGTTACAAAGAAAAGGAGCTTTCAGTCAACAAACAGACTAAAATCCATTATTGTGGAGTGTACACTGTGTCCTGGACCTGTAAACACATCTTCATTGATCCCATAGAAAGATAGAAATATCTCCCCTTGTATGGTTCAATCAAGACCCTTTTCACAAAGGCAAAGTGCAAACAATATTGAAAAAGCAGAAAAAGACTGACATTACAGTCAAACAGTAAATAGTGGTTGTGCTCAGGAAGCCTATCTATAACATTTCAAACTGCTGTCAGCTCAGATGAAATGTATAACCTCTCTATTACAACCTTAAGAAAGATCAAAACACAGGTACTGTACATTCCCCTTACTGTCATACCCTTTTTACCAACTGACCAAATCAATAAGAAAAAGAATCTAATTTTTTTCAGTTTTGCATGTTTGTGGGTGTCTCAGATCTGGAAAAATCATTGAGAAAAAGTTTTTCTCTTTGTATTTTTTTTTTTATTCTCATCATTGTAGTGTCTGGCAAAAAATGTTGAAGTATTTTTAGCTGAGTTTCATGTGGTTCAGCAAAGGCATATAAGACAGATGACCTGATCAGACATTGTTCTTTTTATTGTTTTTTAAATATATTTTATCGTCTACATTAAAGTTATATTTAAAATTTCAGTATTTATTTATATAATTAATAAAAGGCACATTCTATTACTTTGCATATTTAGGTCTAGAAACCACACACAATGAGTTCACAGCAAGTGCACCACCCTGGCAAATGACTAGCTTAGCCACCCCTTTCACTCCACATCCCAAAATCCCATTTAAATCCTTATTTGAAACTTTAAGTGGAATTGAAATCTAGCATAAGCTTTGGTCTGTCTCAACAGTGGCAGCGAATTTTATGCATATTGCACCAGGTGGTGCTAATAACTGTAAGGTTCTGCCCAAGGATTAAGCATGGTCTATAAAAAGATTAATTTGCTATTTAAAGTTAATATTGCTCATCTTGAACTGTCATCTAGATGGTACGAAGCTGCTCCTCACTTTCTTGAGCACTGAAAAGGGGCCTTTATGTAATGAATAATTACAGCTTCTGGCTAAGGTCATTGGAAAGCTGTTCTACAGGAAACTTGTGCAAATGCATGGAATTATGATATCTTTTGGAAATACTCTTTTATGAATTGGATTAGAGGGCAATAGCCATTGCTGGCTGACATCTTAGGAGGTACTGCAGGGGGCTGTGATTACCCTGCTTTATGAATCTGCTTCTGTAGAGGTATTGCAGGCTCCTTTTCTTTGCAAGGTCAAGGTAAAAATTTGATTGGTAGTAGTTGGTAAGAAAGTAATAATAGCATTTACTTGGGCCAAGTAGTCTAAATCCGTTGGGCAAGTGTTACAGAATCACAGAGTGGCTTAGGTTGTAAGGGACCTCTGGAGGTCATTTGGTCCAAACCCCTTGCTCAAGCTGGGCCACCTGGAGCTGGTTACCCAGGACCATGTCCAGATGGCTTTTGAATATCTCCAAGGATGGAGATACATCCACAACCTCCCTGGGCAACCTCTGCCAGTGCTCAGTCACTCTCACAGTAAAAAAGCATTTCCTGATGTTCAGGAGGAATCTCCTGTGTTTCATTTTGTGCCCATTGCCTCTGGTCCTGTCACTGGGGACCACTCAGTTATTATCTTTTGTCATTATCTTTTATCTCATTGGTGTTTGCTTTCTATCTAGAAACAGTAAGTATGGGAAATCTTACAAGACAAGTCACTTTATTATGAATTCCTTTTTGTTTCACAATCAAAGTGATTCAACTGTTGAAGGAAATTTCAGATTAACGTCAGGGGTGAAATCCTGGCTACATTGACATTGAGGGTAATGAGACTGTTGCCAAGGCTTCAGTAGGGCTGAAAAGCTTTGTGTCACCAGATCAGTCCTGCTTATCATTTGCTCAACAACAGCTGACTTCCTCACAGGAATGAGGATATTGTGACCCTAGATTAAATTTTGAATGTTGAATGTTTGAGTTAAGGGAGTTAATAGATGATGGCAACTTTTACTAAAAAAATTATATGGGAAAAGTAAGACTACTAGATAGAAGATGATAGCTGCTAGTATTAGAGCCTTACAATAGACTTCAAAAAAAAAAATATGTGCAAGGTTAGAACAACTCCCAGTGTAGCAAACACTTGCCTGCTTGTTATGTGATATCTCTGGTAGATGGAAGACCTAAATTAAAGACCTTCTGCTTAATTAATCTGACTAGGTCACCTACATTCTATATAGGTGCAACAGTATAATGAATCTTTAATTTTTTACAAAATTGAGCTAATTGGAAAAGCTTCGTCCTACTCTGATATACAGCTGGGTAGTTAAAGAACTAATCTAGAAAATGGGAGCCTAAGGTTAATTGAGAGCTTGAACCAGCAACTCTCACACCCTACATGGGTATAATAGATACTGTCTTACTGGTATTTGGAACTTGGTGGTCTTTTCCTCCTTGTTTTTCTTTCTTTTTTGCCTTTCTTTACATTCAATTCCTTGGAAAGTATTGGATTCTTCCTGTAGCGTACTAGTGGGGAGAACCGTTAAAATTGGAAAAAATGTCTATCCAACTCTCCAACTACAGATCCAGTTAAGAACCATGGGGGCTAGAACTGAGAGTTTTGCTCTGCTTGCTTATTTGTTGCCTTGCCCTTCCATACAAATAAAACCAGAGGGAAGGCTTTTCTTTTCAGCCTTCGTTGAACACTGGATTAATGTGTCTAAAACAGCAGTGCTGAAAATCCTAACTGGATGTTCAAGACGAAAATAGCTTTGGTTAGCAAGAATTGGCCTCCAAAGTGTCAGATGTGAACTGTGTGCCCTAAAATATTTTGTGGCAGATTTTGAAATCCAAATTTTGAAACAATATCTGATTGTTTTGCAGTTGCATTCTTCTCTGTTCATGGTAAGCCTGCAATTGTAGGACATGTCGGGGTTAAATGGAACAAAATTCCTGTTTGAGGCCCAATATCTGTTCAGCAGCAATGTCCTTTATGCTTTGCTTAAGGTGGTCTCATTAGAAACTGCTCATTTTTCAAAGTTTCTTTGCTTGGCCATTAAAATTCACTATGTGCTAGAATGAATTTGTTTTTGTAGCACTGATTGAATGATAATACAGATTGATGATTTTGGATTCCAAAGTGGAAAAGAGTGTTCTTAGTTATTTGTTTTTCTTTTATTACTAAATATGTATACTGTGCTTAAAACATCTTCCTCTGTTTTCATTTTATATTCCCTGTCTAGGACCCCCCTACCTCCTCCTTTTAGGCCATTCCTCAGAAAGAACTCTGCAGGCAATCTTTCTGGAAAAGCAAGAGAGTACCAAATAGTCTTTCTGTATCATCAGGATATAGGAATGTATATGGTGTTTGAAATGGAGAGAGGGCTCTTGAACTATAGGTTCATAAATTTACTGCATAAAGCAGTAACCATAATGGTTTTAAAAAAAACTCTCACAAGAAGATGCTCTTCATTTTTGTTCTTTTCTACAAGTATTAAAAAAAATAATGTCCTGGATATTGTCAGATCTTTAAAACTTTGTATTTCATCTATGAAAACGGCATTAACTGATGATCTCCTAGTATAACTGCATTTCCAATATTGAAAGTAAAAAGGCAAAATTATCTATATGTTGTAGGACACCAGCCTCTCAGAAAACAAAAGTGGTCACACTGGCTTTGTCTACATTAGTGTTTTGTTTTGGATAAGGAGCATGTGAATATCCCAGTAGTCTCCAGTTATCATGCTTTGGCTCACATCTTGGCATGGTTTCTGAGTCTGCCAGCTGGACTTTTTTAAGGTGAATGCTAAAAAAGATGCGCTCGCTAAGTGCTCCCAGTGCACTTGGATTACTAATGAGCAGTAAGTCCAAGGGTGCAGGCTAGAGATAGCTGATGTAAACTCACCTGATACACATTTAGTGTATATAGTGGATCCTTGGTAGACTGTTCTGCTCCAAAGTTCTATTCTTACTTGATCACTCTACTTGCTAACGCAGGCACAACGCTGGGTCCACAACCTGTTCTCTGTCGGTAGCCAGTGGCAGAGGTGTCCAGAGGGGATGCTAAGAGAAAGGCGAACATAGCAGTGCTTCTGTAATGTGGTTTCCCAGCCACCAGCAGTCAACGTCCCACTGATTTTCTAATCCTGATCCTGATAGTCTCATTCATGCTCAGTACAAAAAAAGGAATTTAGGAGCTGTGATGCCAAACTCAAGTTCTTGGTTCCAGTGCTTAACCTAGAAGATTGTGGAACTGAGGTGCCTAAGAGGTGCTGCAAGAGGTCTCAGATGAGAGTCTCAAAAAAAATGTGCAACCAGAATGGACAAAAACCTTGAACAAGCACATTCAGTCCAGCAGTGGCTGGGGCTAGGCTGAAGTCACACTCCTCAGACTGCCTTTTCAAGGCTAAGAGTGGCACTTCCTTCATTTGAGACCCACATCACTGTACCCCTTCCTGTAGCTAGGTGCCCAGGCCTCCACTTTCAAAGAAGTAAACGGGGATTGTTTTCCCTTTAAAAATGGCAAGAATGGGGAGATGGCACTTCTTAATGCAGTCGTGCAGTGGTTACAACATGCACACTGGGGGGTAAATGTCTTGATTCGGTTTAACTGTTTAACCAACAACCGATAGGTTACTCAGGGAGGGAGGGTTACTCAGCAAGTCAGGGCAGATACTTTAGTTAATATCAGTGGGATTTACACCTAGAATCTAAAGAAACAAATGCACACCCTAGCTGCACAGAATGAAGAACAACTTCTGAGTGCTCAATATTTATCAGTCCTGCCCACCCCCTCAGGCAGATCCCCAAAATAAGTTGCTTAGTAGCCTGTTTGTAATGTATGAATAGGAAAAGTAAGTAAAGTTCTCAAATAAGCTATTTGCCCATCTGTAATGAAGGTATCTGGGACTATTATGACAATACCTTTAGACGACATTGAAAAAGAATAAAAGTTAAATTGATGAATGCCTGGAAATGTAAGACTGTAGAAATTAGCTGATGTTGTTTGAGAAACAGTAGATTTGCAAGCACTTATAGACTGTATTGTAATGAAACACCAAGAAAATTCAGTGCAAAGCTGTGATTTGGACAATGGATTTTTTTTTTTTTTGTCAACTGGTTGTTGTCTTTGTGGTCAGGAAATATTAGTTTTCTAACATAATATTATAATATTAAATATTAACAGTTCAAGGATATGTGTTTCCCCAGAATGTATGTATAATATACATCCCAAGATAACTGTTAAGCATTCAGTTGAAGCACTGAGTGTAGAAGCACACTTACCCTATGCTCCCTCTATGGAAAATGGAGGCGGCAGGCACCCCAAAGGGTAATTCCATTCATCTGAGATCTGAATTGCCTTTTGGCAGTGCCTATCAGTCTTCATTGACAGTATAGAGAGCCTCGGGACAAATGTGCATCTAAATCCATCCACCTAACTTAGGTGCTCCAGTTAAACACTGAATGTTAAGTGGCATAAACCTGAGCACGGTGAATTGTGTAAATTCTCACTGGTATTTAATTCAGTCCTGTCATAGACCAAGGTCATTATAATAATAAAAGTGACTTACAATCATTTTTCCGTAGACACTCATATCAGATAGCCTCAAGCAGCATTACGTATAATAATTAAACAGCTACTAACCAAAATAGCATATTCAGTTGGACAAACAAGTAATGCAATGTATGAATATTGTTGTTGGCATCAGAAGATTTTACGTGCATATTTATTTTTTAATTAAAGGAATAAGAAATACGTACAAATTTTAAAATTAAGGGTTTTTTTATTTCTGGCCTTTCCACAAAAGACTTTTTTTAATCAAATGATAGAAATTGATTCTAGCTTCCCTTCCTATTTTCTGTTACAATTTGTTTTTAATCAACTAACAATAAACCTTCCTGTATCTCAGCTTTCATTTAGTTTCTTTCAGTAGCCTGTTCTATATTGTTGTGTGACATAAGCCTAGATAATGGATTTAGGATTTTAGCAGTGGAGCAGTGCTGAAAAATGCACAGTACAGCATGTTCAGCCTCTAGGAGACAGATACTGACTTAAAATAATTGATAAACTATCTCTGCTGGGTGATCCTCATTTGAGGTACCCTCACTGCTGTGTTCTCACAGAGAGGGTGGATGACTGTGAAATAAAGTACTTGAAAAATGGCTTGGATTTCCATATGACACCCAAGAACAATATGACTTCCAATAGTCAGTAATGCAGTAAGAATTTTGTACCTTGCTTTCTGTGAAAAATATCAATCACTTGTGATTGAAAAATGAATCTGTAAAGTTAACCTACTCTGTCAAATTTGATTTATTCAGAGGTAAACAACATTCCAAGAGGATTTAGTGAGCCTGTGTTTGGCAAAGGAGTATGTTCAGGTTGTGGCACTACATAGATTGAATGTCCAAACATTTAAAAACTCTTTTATCATTGGCCTGAATACAAAAACGACAGCCTTCATTTGGTGACCTTAGAATGTCCCTGCTATTTGTTATGGGCTTTCTGTATTTAGTTTAACCTTCCATCATGCTGGGGTTAAATAAATGACAAGTTGTTATTTTTCTGATTTTTAGATTAATATTGAGCCATTAAGCTATAAACATATTGAGCAAGATCTCAAGCCAGTGTAAATCAGTGTAGCTTCATTGTTTCCAGTGGAGCTTTGCTGAATTGCATCAGCTGAAGACCTATCCTGTTATTTGGAATAGTGCTGTATCTTGCTTTCCTACACAGCTTCTGGCTGGAATGTTTGATCTGTAAATCACAATATTGTCACTCTATTTCTTATCCTAAGCTCTGCCTGCTCCTTCAAACATGTCTTTATTCTTACTTACAGCTGTTCTCCCCATCTCCTTTCCTTCACTTCTGAGTATTTGGAAACCAAATAATAACCCTGACATATACTGATATTTATGAGGAGCAGAATTTTGGAGTGGTAAATCTAACTGTGCTCTTATAAATATGGACCACATTTTAAAAAAATAATCAAGGCCTGAGGTCAATTTCCCCACTATATTTACACTTGCAATTACCATAAGTGTACATGCAAATGGGGTGACTGAATGCAAAACCAGTGAGATAGGTGTCAGTCTAAAATAGACGGATGGTAATTACATACAGAAATGTCAGGGAGCAATTGCGCACAGACCTTTAGCCTCCCTTTCAGCTGAATTTAGCCTTTGAACTATTTCCCTTCTTTTGCAGGCCACAGTACTCCCTTATGATATAACTTGTTGTCTTGAGGAAAGCAAGCAGACACAGAGATTCTGTATCCTTTCATTATTTTTATTTGCAACAGGCATGTGGTTGCTGTTACTGTCAGGAGAAAAGTAGCAAAAAAATTAACATACAGATATACTTTTCCAAATCTCTAGCACAATGTATTTCTGTGTTCAGTATCTCCAAGCTTTTAGGTACTGTTTCCAACTAACCTGGTGTTGTCTCAGATCACACAGAACCCATTACACTCCGATTGTATAAAAGCGTATGCCTGACCTGCTACTCTGAAATTACAACATTCACGTGGCTTTGGCCTTATGGTTCAGAGAGTTGTGACAGTGGGGTGTTTCCATCAGACAAATGGCAGTAGTCTGTGGTTGTGCTGCTATAAAAGCTGTTTAAAACAATTAATCTAAAAATTAAATTGCCTTTGAAAGAACAGATAAGGAAATGTGGCAATTATTGTATAAATTTCATATTTGTGTACTTTAAGTCATTACTATCAACCTATAAAGAAAGAGAGCAAGCTACATCAATGTATTTCAATTTTTTTTTCTATATTCTTACAATTATGTTGCAGTATTTTGGATAAATGATACATGTTTATGCTAAATTTAATTTTATCATATTTATAAGCCTGTCTTAATACATAAACCCAATTTCCCTCTCAGAGAAGCATGTTACAAGTTTCTGATTTATTGTATTCCCTCTTTCCCTTCTTAGCTTTATTACAAAATACAGCCTTAGCTCCTTTTTGAATACTGTATGTGTTGAATGTCCAATACAGATCTCTAAATCTAAAAGGAAATACTTATCACAACATAACCAACATTTTTTTTTAATGTAAAAGCCTTTCACAGTTAAAATACACTAATACTGCTACTGTAAAAATAACAGTTACTTCAAGGAAACTGTTGGGCATGGCTATAGCACAGGTGTATGGCAGAAAAAATACTACATAATTTGGAGTATGTTTCTGTGAGCTTTAAAGAGTGTGTGAAATAGATGGGTGCTTATGCTTGCATATAAAAAAAAAATCACACATTTATCAATTTTCTTACTTCTACAGTTTTTTATTTGAGTGAATCTGGTCCTGCATCTGCTCAAGCACTGTTCAGTAGGGAACATGATTCACTGTATGTTTTACATCACCATCCAATGATGTGACAGGGCTTGGTCTGTGGACCCACAGAAAAGCCTCCTTTTAGATGTTAATCCCGACTAGAAGCAGTTGCCAGACATCTTTGTGCCACCTGCCTCGTTCCCTGGGCAACAGATTAACTTACCTTTCTGTTTTCCCAGTCAATGCACTTATTTATTTTTCGTCCAGTCTAACACTCCCACTCCGGAGCTGGCTACTCAGCACCATGGTGGAGAGCACTCGGTAGTGGTTACTGTGCTCCTAACCCCTGCAGGCCTCTCAAATACTTCAAAGGCAGCAAAACGCTTTTTGAGGAGTTTCCGTATACCAGAGTTGATCTTACTGTTGTCTATTCATGTGGGTCCTTAAAATGCCTTTAGTCATGCAGACTGATGCCAGATGCTTCCGACTAGAAGTTGCCAGGTGCGGACAGAAGGTCCCGTGGGGCAGCGTGCAGCCTGGCTTTAGGAGCTGACCCTGGTTTATTAAGAATATGCTTAGTTTGCACATTGGTACAGTGTCATGTTATAGTTTTCATATTATCTGGGGAAGAAAATAAATTTGAAGAAGTCACTAATTTTTTTTTTTTTTTGAAAAATTTTTGTTCGAAGGAGTGACGAAAAATATGCTTGCTATTAACATGACATATTTCCCTCAGGTTTAGCTGTTTAGAGTTTTCTTCACTGTTGTTTAACAAATACTACATCTCAATGCGCTGTTTATGAAAACTGTAGGATTTGTTATAGACAGGCATTGCAAGAAGATGGATACCTGAAAAGTATGTAGCTTGTGACCCGTGATACCATTGCTGTTCGTATCCTGGGCCTTTCATATGGAAAAATAAGAACTAAAAAGAGACATCAAAACTCAGTTTCAATGTGACCTGAGCAAGGATTTGTATTGCAGTATTTCTTAAACAATGAATGGATGCTGTACTAATTTATTCTGCCACTAAGTCCCTTTGCTCATTCTCTCATGTAAAATTATGCACAGAAATTCAATTATGGTGCTATTTCCTTTATCAGCTTCAGTGTAGGTGGCTGGGTTGAGCTGGGAGCCTGAACCATTCCAGGTACAACACATGCTCTAACATCACATGTGGTGATGTGGCCTGTTGAAGTTGGGTCCCTGGGAGGACTAAGGAACTGACCAGCCACTCACCTTGGAAACCGTTCCACATACCCAGGAAGCTCACATTAAGATACTTTTCTGTTGTAACCTCCAGTCCCATTCAGCCACTGTTCTCCAGCATGCAGTCAGTTTCTTGTTCTGAATATTCATTTCTTGTTCTTCAGTGTATAGCTTTGCATTTAGTTATGTTGATATTTTGCATGGAGGGAGCCAGCATACTATGCTGTCTTGACTGCTAAGTGTGGCTTTCCTGATCTCTGTGTTACCTGCCAATTTTATCAGCCTTGCTTCTTTATTTACTGCCATATGGCCGATGCAAATTTTAAATAGGGTCAAGCCCAATGCCAGTTTCACACAATAGAAACACCCTCATTTGGTGGTAATTCTTCACTGAAAACTGCCTGTGGGACCTATCAGCTGGTCAGTTCTTAGTTCACTTAACTGCATAGCTTACCCTGCCCTAAACCAAGTTTACTGGACAAAGCTTGTTTGGATTACTATGTATATGTCAGTGGTCTAATATCTGTTCTTCATGTTTGTAACAATTGTGAAAACTTCTCAAGCCTGGTTTCCTTTTGAAAACAGGTGTACTTGCCTCCATTTTTCTGTCTTTCTATCTGTGTCCTCTGCTAATAATTTCTAAAACAAGTTCCTGATTTCCACTGAATTTTAGAGACAGTAGTTATTGGACAGGATACCAAATAAAGTAAAAAATGTGTTTGAGGTCCCAAGTGAAGAAGGCTGCTCTGATCATTCACACCTTGAAAGACACCAGAAACCCCATCTGGGAGAGATGCTCATATAGTGGTCCCAATGCAGTTGGGGTCTGCACTTTCTTTAACAGCAGAGTCAACACTAGAGAAATCCATGGAAAAGTGAGTTTCATTGGTTCAGACAATGAATAGTTTATAGGGATTTTTACCACTATCCACAAATACAAAAATAAAGACATTCCATAAATTATTCTGTGGAATGCCCCAGAGAGAGGGTGAAAAAAATGTTGATATGGGAATGTAGGGTTCTGCAGAAGAATCTTTTCAAATCAGTCTGGGAAGCACAGACAGTTTGCCCACACTTGGCCCACACTTGACAGACTTGACAGATTTTTTGGCAAAGATACAGGTGGATCCATAGACAAGGGGAGAATCTTATCTGCAGCAAACATAGCCACATTCTGCTAATACAGTTTGTATCTTCTGTGGTTGAGGTTGCAAGTAGGATGCTTCTGTAGTGCAGCATTAGCCTAAGAGCTATAAAGGCAGAAATACTAAGAAGAAAATGCAGATTTCAGAATAGGCAGAAAAATTTGTTGCCCATAAACCAGATCAGGCAGACTAAAGGAAGAACTGCCGGGTTTATATATGGTTTTATATCTACCTGGTTCTTTTTATGGTGTCGTAAGGTGCTTGGGAGAACATGTTTAGTGATGTAGATATTTTGATTCTTTGAGTTGCTATTTGTTTCTACAAGAACCATTTAAAATAAATGTGATGTTAAAAAGCAGGTTGTTGCTTACCTTAGCTTGGATCATGTGTGGGGTGTACAAATATCCATTGTATGCTGGCCTTGTTGCCGTTTCTCTGGCTTTCTGAATTCTCATCTGGCAACTGAACTTTCCATTAGGTAGTGTTGATGGAGAGGAGCCTTCTCATCTGTCTCCTGAAGAAGTAAGGGCAAGTACCAAGAAGTCCCACAGAGCACTTCAACATATGACCTGTTACAGGAGACAAAAAGGATAGGGAATATAACTTTCAAAATACCTGCAGTAGCCTGTATGAATATCTATGTTGTCTATAAAATTGCTCATTTTAGCTCTTATTCTGGGGTCTTCCTATTTGGACTGGACATGAGCTGCATACTGCAGAGTATTTTAAGACAACTTTTAAAAATTTTCCTGAAATTGCCAAAGGTTGGTTGAGCACAAGACCGATCAGGGCCACAGGACACAGTACTGGAGTCTCGTTTCATTGTAACTTTTCTGGAGTCTGTCTTTTTTTGTTGGCTTTTTTTGAACATATGTCCATAAATTTTGAAGGGATACATTGGTTCTGCATTTTTCAACATTATCTTACTTTTATGATAATAAACTATCACGTAATGTCTAAATGGAATAAAGTGCCAGAAATTGAGGTACTAAATCTTGTTACACCAAAGAGAAATTATTAAAAATTTTATTTTCACCCAAAAGAGAACCTAGAAATATTTAATGGTATTCAAATTCACTTCAGCTCATCAGAACTAACCACCCAGCTGGATTCCTTCTCCCATATTTTGGATTTTTTTCTGACATTGGAGGAAAAAAAATATTATTAAGAATTGATGAATAATCTTGGCTAAAGAGACCCAGCTGGCTAAAAGGGAAAGAAAACTCTGCTTCATTTTAGAGTAGAGCGCTGTTTCTTAGCTTCTGATTGTATCTACAAAACATTGTAAGAGTCAGAAATGGAATTCAGTATTTCAGTATAAGAAATAACTACAAAGTCAGACCCAGAGTCCAGTAATCTAAAATGCAGCTACTATACTGTTTTAATGGTCTTATTGAGACAGTTTTTATGACAGTATAGATCTCTTAATTTATAGTTAACTTTATCACATAATCTATATGTGCATACACAATGAGTTCAGTGTTTTCAACCCAGTCCCTCATGGACAGTAATCTACATCACAAAGCCACCACACATAATTCACCTAAATTGGCAGTCTTTCCTCAAAAGAGTTTTGCTCAAACTTGACCTGTAGCAGCAGAGGAACTGAACCGCTTTTGCTTCACCCCTGTTGCTCTTTTTTTAAAGTGTGGTGTGCCCTGATTGAAGTTGAGGTCAGTGGCAGGGCAGAGCTGGAGTAAGTGCTGTTACTCCGAGCTTGTCCATTTCCATCCCTCGGGTTTGAGGCTGGATGTGCAACCTTCCACATTGACAGACCCTGTCAATGCATAGACGTTGCACGTGTTAAGAAATAGAAAATATTTTTTCTGGTTATTATGTGTAAACATGAATTCTTATTCTGTACATTGCAGTTGTAAAGCAGGAGGAGAATGGTGAGCGCGTTACACAACGGTTGTGCTGTAGATACTTTGTAGTTAATGGAGTCAATCAATGAACAAAATCCTCATCCTTCACTGCCCAGTCTGCACCCTATTATTCTATATGTAGGAATACATAAAGTGCAATAACCTGCCAAACACTGACACACCAGTATGTCATACACTCTACTAAATGGTTACTACTGGATATGCCAGGTCTTAATCTCTCTCCTTTACTCTTTCTTCTTCATCTCATATTGCACAGACTGTAAACAGGATTCCAGAGTCTCTTTGCCTGCTTCATGTACCTGGTGCAGAATATGGTGCTGGACAGGAGGGAGCAAAAGGCCAGTGTTGAACTGAGGGGCTGTGTTTCTTAGTCATGCCCTGGGCTGAAGCAGTATTAGGAGCCACTGTCCCCCATATATTCGTATGTAGTAGCCCTTCTACAATTGCATGAATGGATGGGGTGCATCCCTTACATCCCTCCCCATGTGGCTGCAGTTCATATTTACCCCTACTCATGTGACATGGGGTCTCATGCCTTGGCATGTTAGAAAGTTAAAAAGCCTGCTTCTGGGCTGTGGAAAATCATGGTTATGCAACTTCCAAAACACCACTGTAGAGTAACTAACCACACTGGAGTGAGAGGAAGCCTCAGGTTTCAAGAGGAGATGGGACTGAATGGAGAATGCAAAGTGGTGGGTCTGCTGCTGAGGGACAGGCTGCAGAGCCACAGCATAGAGTACAGGCTCCTGAGCATGTCTAATAAAGCTCTGGTTAATAGAACTCTACTTGCTTGTCATGTCACCTAGGGCAGTGATGAAACACATGTGAAGCCCCTAAACCTGCAGGCAGACCTGGAACTATGACAGCAGATGACAGAGTGCTCACCCCACCATGCTGTTTTGGGGACCTCTTCCAAATGCTAACATGTCTATCAAGGAAGCTATGCTGTAATTTAAATGTTCTTCTTTTCAGGGCTGCTTGGTAAGGGACTAGAAGAGACATGAAGAAGTTAACAGTGTTTTTAGCTGAAATAGCTTCAGTAGAGAGTTTTTGTGGGGAATATCAAGGAAAATGCACAGAGGAAATCATATCCATCGCAGATAACCTACAGAGTACTAAATGCATAAAGCAAACACCATGTTTGCTGGGTACTGATTTTCACTCCTTTTTGCTCTTTTTTTCTGTGTTAATGTAGTAGAACAGAACATGGCCTTTAAAGCAGTCTGTGTTGGTTTAGCTTCTGTTTCAACAGAAATTTCTTTTATACTGTTTGGGAACTATGTACATTATAACTTTCAAAGTACAATGCTTGCAGCACTGAAGTAAATAATAGCAAATCTCTCATTGGCTTCAATAGAGCCACAACTCTGGTTTTATTTAGCTTGTGGTGTTTGTCAGGTTGTAGGCTTTGTTGCTTTTTTTGCAGAATATGCAAAATGGATCAAAAGTATGATTTGATCAAAGTAAAAATTTTGCGCACATCTTTTTGTGTGTAAAATAAATGTGGACTGACATCATCTGACTTTTTCCACACATAGACCACACCACCACTCTATAGAATATTTAAAAAACACTCTTTGATCAATATTGTAACAATTACAGAAAATGCATTGTAAATATAGTAGGGAAAGAGGCAACGAGATCATAAATTGAATGACTTTGTTTACTTGAATAGTCCCTGAGCAAATTGTAGTCCATGAGAAAAAAAATCCATAATTTCAAGCCATTTTGCACAATTGACAGCCCCAGGAGAGGAAAAGATTAAGGAACAGAAAGATTCCCTACCTTGATAGTAGAGAAGACTCACTTGTTTTCCCTTTGCTTACCGTCATTAGCTTGGAGCTGCAGACTGTATTATTCAATTATTGTATATCTCTGGTAAATTACCTTGAAATGTCTTGATGTTTCAAAGCACTGTACAAACTGGATTTTGTGTTGCACAAGATAGTTGCTTATTATTGTACTTACCAAGTTTATGTGTGGCAGGACCCAATGTGCAGTACTTAGAAAAAATTATAGACTTAGTCTGACACTTAATCTCTTGAGTGCGTGGTATAAGGTAGGTGGTGCGGGTGCATTCCGTATGGTCTTGCAAACGGGCATCATGAGCTGAGGCATTCTGGTTTTCTATTAATAGGACTTTCTAAAAGAAATATTCTATAATTTTCTTTATTCTAGTAGTGGTTTTTAATCAAACCAGGGAATATCCTTTTTAATACAAGAAACAGATTATTTTCTTTCAGATGTAGTATGTTCTCCAACACTTTCTATTTCCAAGTTTATAGAAACAAATCTACCTATACCCTAATAGAAAAAGGAAAGGCCTACTCGTATAATAGAAAAATATTTTTGAACCTTCCAGATTTTGTTGCTGTTGGAACCTATATATTCATCATTCATCATTATTTTTATATATTTATTAGAACTGACTGAATATTAAATGCGTCTGAAGTTGAAATTAAAGTCTAAAACTTATGAAATTGTTAAATTCACTTGTACTAGGGCCTCTTATTTGCAAATTTTGGGAAATGGAAAAAATTGCAAAATGCTTTATTACTTAAAAAGATACTTAATTTTCCTCACTTGTAAGCAGTGCAAAACAAACATGGAACAAATGTTAGTCATGTGTCTTAATACTAAGTAGAAGAGACCACTTCATACACATTCAGGGACTACTGTGGTGAATACAGTATAACAGGAAGCATAGAATGGGAGAGAATGTCATGAATAACTGCATTTGTATGGGGAAAATGCAGGTATGAACAAGCATACCTGTTGTTGGGTGTTCACTGTTCATAACTTGCTAGTCTTATGTCCAAAACATTTGAGTCATCAAAAGGAGCTGCAGAAAAAAAAAGGTGACTTGGATGACCAGTCACACTGAAGAATACACTGCAAAGAGTCAAAATTAATATATTGCAAATAATCTGTAACCAGATATGCATTTAAATTAAAAAATAGCTACAGATGAGAAAGTGGGTAGCAGAAACCAGCTTCTTCTTTAGGGCTAGTATAAAGGTCTGTGTTGCACTGATTATACACAGTGAATAGTTCAATGCAAGTCTCATTTTTACACCCCTTTAATGCTTTCTGGTCCAGGATAATTTCATAAGGCAGCTATATCACATGATGAGTGGCGATGATGTGTTATTGTAGTATTTCTGTAGTAATGACCAGACAAAGGCAGTATTCTTACAAGCTAGTTGGGATTCTTTAACACCAACACCATCCCTCTTGGAGAAGCTTGGTGGCTACAATTCTAAGACCTTAACTTTGAAAAACAAACAGAAGAGGTGTAAATTTATTCCTGGTGTTGGGCAATTCATGGAGGTTCGCTCCATGCTGGAAGCATCATTGCTTTCAGTTGAGAGAGTCTCCACAGTGTGATGGCTAGCTGCTAGAGGAAACATAGGACATGTGTGCACCTAAATTAGGTGCCCAAAGTGGGGTCTGATGAATCTAGGACAAAATCCCCATAGAATTTAAACATTTTGGAAGAGCTGTTTGCACCTGGTAGGCTTTCTTAAAGTCAAACTCAAGTTGCACAAATCAGATGTACTGACCTCAGAGGGGATACACAAGTTTATAGCAGCTGAGAATCTGGCTTTTTGTATGATAAAAATGGAATTAGATTAAGTTCATTACTCTAAATGTCACTTTTTCAATAAAAAAAAGAACTGAAGAGAGACTGCATGACAAAACCTGCTATGAAAGGGTAATGAGTGGTAAAAGACAAAGGAAGTCTAAATAAGTCCATTTACCACAAAACCTGAGAAAAATAAGCAGAAATGATAATGTATGTAGAGGAGAGAGAAAAGTCCATGTTGGACAGTTTTTCTCCTTGGGAAAGATTTATTTAATTTAACAGGGATTAAACCCAATAGGTTTCTATGTAATCTGTGTAGGGTTCTTTAAAATTATTGTGGGGGAAAATAAACGCCTTAACACAAGCACAGAAGTTGACAGTTGCCACTCATCAGTGCGGTAGCTTTGCTTTGCTTTGCTTACATGTTGCTTCTCTTCCCTCACTTTTAACAGTATATTCACGGAAGTGGTAGGAAAACTTATTTCAGTACAGATAGGCTTCTTCAGCTAGCTTTAATCTCACTAGAGTGGCTGACATTAGCTAAGAAGCAGTGACTGCACTTCGTTTCACAGGGTAGCCACCTAAATAAATATGTTGTATTTTTGGTATGCCAGAATGTTCCCCATGACTCCTGCACCCCTTGATTGTCACATTTTTTTTCTTTTTAATGAAGAATGTCCTGTCTCCTAGTTGCTATCCTGTCGTGGTTTAACCCCAGCCAGCAACTAAGCACCACACAGCCGCTCGCTCACTCCCTCCAGGTGGGATGGGGGAGAGAATCAGAAGTACCCTTCTGATGTGAGAAGTGAGAAAGCGAGAAAAAGTGAGAAAACTCGTGGGTTGAGATAAAGACAGTTTAATAGGTAAAGCAAAAGCTGCACACACAAGCCAAGCAAAGCAAGGAATTCATTCACTACTTCCCATGGGCAGGCAGGTGTTCAGCCATCTCCAGGAAAGCAGGGCTCCATCACACATAATGGTTACTTGGGAAGACAAATGCCATCACTCTGAATGTCCTCCCCTTCCCTCTTCTTCTCCCAGCTTTATATGCTGAGCATTATGTCATATGGTGTGGCATATCCCTGTGGTCAGTTGGGGTCAGCTGTCCCAGCTGTGTCCCCTCCAACTCCTTGTGCACCCCCAGCCTCCTCGCTGGTGGGGTGGGGTGAGAAGCAGAAAAGGCCTTGACTCTGTGCAAGCACTGCTCAGCAATAACAAAAACATCCCTGTACTATCAACACTGTTTTCAGCACAAATCCAAAACATAGCCCCATACTAGGTGCTATAAAGAAAATTAACTCTACCCCAGCCAAAACCAGCACATCGTCCACCCCTTATTCCATACCATTTACATCATGCTCAGGTCCCACGTTATCCAATGCAACCTCATTAACCATCATCCCTCTTCCCATCCTTTGATATAATACACAGATATCATTCTCTTATTCTATGCACCACCCCTGTGAAATGTCCATAAAATGCCCATAAAATGTCCATAAATGTCCACAATTGTCCACTGAGTTCATTTAGTCCCTGACTTTGGGCTCCATCTCTTATGGTGGTAACTCAGGACAGGAAAGGTGGTGTGTTGCGTGGCGTTATTGGGTACCAAAGCCAGCTCAGGTCAGGTCGCTGCTGCACTGCTTCTTGTAAGGGTTGTCCTCCATTGGTTCGGGTGGTTCCTGCTATAGTAATTCCTATAACATACAACTCATATCCTGGGTTACAACAATTTAAAGGTATTTCTGTTAGAATCTCCACCCCTGGTCCCTTTGGGACAGGTTATAGGGTTTAACATTGCAATGAACTCCTCTCCTTCCCTGTGCTCTGGCTTGGATTTATCAGATTGCAGTCCCTTAGGGGTGTACCTGCTCCAAGTGGAGCCTTATCTATGAGCCACAGTCTCTCCAGGGGTATACCTGCTGTGGCATAGCCTTACCCACAGCCACAGTTGCTTTGAGGTGCACCTATTCCAGCGTGGCCTTCCCCATGGGCCACAATGCCTTCAGAGATATACCTGCTCCAGCATGGCCTTAACCCACAGCCACAGTCCTTTCAGAAGTAAACCTGCGCCATGGCCTTACCCGTGGCTGCAGTCCTTCCAGGGGTGTACCTGCTCTGTTGCGGGCTTATCCATGGCCACACGCTTTGCGGTGCTCCAGCATGACCTCATGCACAGCCACTGATGCTTCAAGGTGTACCTGCTGCAGCATGGACTGTGGCCCATATCCTTGGGCCACAATCCTTTCAGAGTTATGTCTGCTGTAGCACAGACATAACCACGGACACAGATGCTTCGAGATGTACCTGCTCTGGTGTGGACTTATTCACAGCCACAGACGCTTCAGGGTGTCCTGCTCCCGCATGGACTTATCCACAAGTCACAGTCCTTTCAACTCAAGTTCAAACTGGAGTTCCATCCTGTCCTGTACAGCAGCACAGAAGCAGCAGCGATGCCCTGGCCAGCTGCCAGCCCAGGCGCATTGCTGTTGCTGTTATCAAAATGTTCCCAGGCACAGCAGAGTATGATAAGCAGTACAGCAGTACAGCAAGCAGCAAAAGCAAAAAGCAGCCACTAACGAGCACTAGGCTTTAATATACAGTAAGACAAGCAAGCCCCATGGCAAGCACAGGAGCCTGCAATTAATAGCTAAACAGCAATAACAAGTATAAATTTCATCTAGCACATTCCAATCAAACCTGTCATTATCTTGAACCCTTTGAGCCCCACGTTGGGCGCCAAAAAGGACTGTCGTGGTTTAACCCCAGCCAGCAACTAAGCACCACGCAGCCGCTCGCTCACTCCCCCTCGGTGGGATGGGGGAGAGAATCAGAAGAGTAAAAGTGAGAAAACTCGTGGGCTGAGATAAAGACAGTTTAATAGGGAAAGCAAAAGCCACACACGCCAGTAAAGCAAAACAAGGAATTCATTCACTACTTCCCATGGGCAGGCAGGTGTTCAGCCATCTCCAGGAAAGCAGGGCTCCATCATGCATAACAGTGACTTGGGAAGACAAACGCCATCACTCCGAACGTCCCCCCCTTCCTTCTTCTTCCCCAGCTTTATATGCTGAGCATGGCGTCATATGGTATGGAATAGCCCTGTGGTGAGCTGGGGTCAGCTGTCCCAGCTGTGTCCCCTCCCAGCTTCTTGTGCCCCCCCAGCCTCCTCACTGGTGGGGTGGGGTGAGGAGCAGAAAAGGCCTTGACTCTGTGCAAGCACTGCTCAGCAATAACGAAAACATCCCTGTGTTATCAACACTGTTTTCAGCACAAATCCAAAACATAGCCCCATACTAGCTACTATAAAGAAAATTAACTCTACCCCAGCCAAAACCAGCACAACCTACTAGTTGTGTTATTGTTTATTGTTACACTGTCTCGCATAATCTATGGGAATCTGTGAATAGTGACAGAATAAAATAATTATAATGATATTTACCATTATAATTTCTCTCACTTTTCCCTTACTTAAAATTAATGAAACCTAAAATAAGATTCCACGCTATTGTGGCAAACTGAGAAAAATGCCATATTAGGTTGCTGGGTAGTAGTGAAGGATGCTTTGTATCTGGCTATTCGTCGCAATATGCCCCAAACAATAGCTTAACAATATTTGCACATTTTTAAGAGAAAACAGGGAAACCTAGGTAAGGGGAATATTATTTTCTGTTATTTGTATTTATTAATTCCATATCGTTTCTATTGTTCTGTGGGAAGGTGATCAGTTAAGATTAGTGGACTATTAAGCACCAGTGTACAAAAAGGGTAATATGGATTCCCTTTTGAGAAATAATGATTCCCATGATGAGTTCTTTATTTTAAGCCAGATGCTTAGATTATGGGCAATACATTGCTCATTGTAATGCCTATGGCATGGTTTGCATATAATGCTGATAGAAAAGCCTACCATATCGCTCTGATGAAACCAACCTACAAATCAGTTTCCCAGAAATGAGAATTAATAGAACAAGCAATAACATCCTAATTTCTACACGACAGCTAGAGTAACACTTAAAAACATTCTGCATTACCAGATAAATACACCATTCATATTCACAAATGGAGTCTGTTTCAATTCTCAGCTGTTGGATGATGATTTGACTTGGAGCAAAGGCAGCATAATTGGGTAACAGCTGAAATGTGCTTCATTGAAAAGGGTTGAAAGATCCATTGCTGGATTTCCAGGAGTGTGAATTACAATTCCAATACTATCAGAAGCAACTAATTCTATTCTTTAGAAGTGAGGACATAAAAGAAGTTTTAGGTTTTCTTATTTCAAGCTTTAATTGAGGCCTAGATTGTAACTCATTTTCATCCCTGAATGGGTGGTAAAAACATACACAGTAGGTAATTCACACTACCTCAAAAACTGTTAGTGCCATAAGAAGACTAATCAGGGTAAGCTTCCAGTAGCAAATTATCAGCTACAAATTAAAACCTTGCCGCATGTCTGCTAAAAGCAACCTTTTTTTCCCCCCACTAACATACATTTGTCTAGATTAGTAACTGTTGGATTACTACAGGATATGAAGAATAGGGAGTGATCTGAGCAGGCCTTCAAAACATTATGTTTCAGAAGTGAACAGGGAACCGTTTTAAGCTCTTACTTTTGCTTGACTGCCACATTTACTACGTTTTGAAAATCTAGTAATTTTTTTGTTAAATGACACTTTTGAAAATAAGTCAAGGAAGCAAGTTTTTTTGCAATTAATGTATTGGTTTTATTTAATTTGTAATGCATCATTCCAGGCTATGAACTAAAGGAAAATATACATACATTTGGCAAAGCACCTACAATCCTGTGGATATGTACTCAGGAAGCAACCTATCCCATCCACCATTTAAGCCCTTTGCCCTTTCCAGGGACACATTAACCGACAGACTGCAGTCTATCATCAGGAGCCCTGAATTCCCTGAAATTTTCAGGCAGCTTCCATACCTAGCAGAGAGTTTCATTCCCTTTGTGATAAACCGTTGGGTTCATTTGGCCCCTGAATCTTAATTTCTAGTTTTCTGTTGTATTTGTCGTAGCATTTTGGTTTTACATCAGATTTGAAGTCAAAAGAAAATATAATTCTTCAGTCTCATCAATAAGGGAATGAAACGTAGAAGAGCAGGAAGTGATCGAGTTAAGGATAATGTGTCATGTAATATCGAATGTTGTCATTTTGATCTTACACCTCTGAATATATTTTCTGAAAGCATCCTGTTTAATAAAAAAAGGGGTGTGGGAACATGAGTATTTGAATGTTCTTTTTCAAGATAGTCTTACTGTTCTTTTTCCTAGCTCACCAGTTGTTTAAAAGTGCTAGAAATATTTACACGCTGTGCTTGTGTTGGTAGAGGAGGTTTTTCGATGTTGAGGGCAGGGGTTTTTACAAATCACAGGAGACTTGCTCTCTGCCTTAATCTCTCCAAGTAGAGTCAATTTATGGTGTGTGTTTGTTTGGTATTGGTGTTTAGGTTAAAAGAACAGTGATCCCTGAAAGAAAGGATTATCTTGTACTCTTTGCAAGCACCTTATTTATGAATTGCTATATACATAGTGTGAACAAAAAAGTTACAATCAGAGAGTGTCCTGAATATCTTTCCCAATGCTTATTTCTTCCTCTGAATTCTGTTTCATAGACCTGAATTCCACAAAGCGCTTAAGCCTACACCTAACTGCAAATGGTTTGTTCACTCTTTAGCTTTAACTGGGGCCATGTGCTGTCCCATGCTATAGGTAGTCATGATGAACCTTTTTGGACTCTGGTGATAAAAGTAATGTAGCTCATTGGTGCCAGGTGAATTCTTATCAGTGGCCAACATGACAGCAACGCGAGCAGATACAGCATCATTTTTATGGAGGATATTTTTCAACTGAAGGTAGCTCATGCAAAAATTGCAACCTTTGCCCTTTGTCCAAAGCCTAATCAGAAAAAAATAATGCTTATGTATATATGTATCACACATGGAGGCTTTCTGTTGTGTATTTTATATTTTCAAGGGCTTTATGTTGTTCCTGATAGCAAAAAAAAAAAATATCCAGGATACGGCTTATTCTCCTGCTGGTTTCTCTTTGTCTGTGAGCAGGTAGCACTGCGTAATTCCATGACAGTTAAGTGTACGGTATATTTAATCAAGTCAAAGAGAACCTGATCCAATCTAAATGAATTTGTTATGTGTCTCTACTTCCAGATGCTTCTCTTAATTAAGCTTCGTAAGTGTTAGGACTTTTCATCAAACTAGTCATCATCTTGCATCAGGGTCTGGGTGAGTCCCAGACAACCAAGGTAATACACAATACTTTTATTTTTGAGGTTCCTGACTGTTCCTCATATGTGTTAAGTTATACATGAATGCTCATTAAATCTACTAAGATAACTGTTTGATGTGTTACTCAATAGATGAAACATAAAACTGTTCTTTAAAAAATCAGCAAAATTGCTTGGAGGAACAACAAATTCATAGATCAGCCCATTCTTTATGTTCTAAAGTGCAATTTACAGGACTGAACTAAAGCAAATGTCATACCTTTAATTTCGTAAAAAGTTATGTAGAAGTCTATTATTCAAAATAATCACATAACTGGGAAATTCACTGAACAGCTACCTTTCTGCTCAGCAGGGTGCCATTTTATAGACTTTAAAATTCACTAAGTTCAAGCAGCTTTCGTTCTCAATAATACATGTGCTAAATATGTCACATTAAAAGTGCTTTTGGCATGTAAATGATCCGTTTTCACATAGAAATGCTTTTAAAAGAATCTGAGCTCACTTTTTTGGAAATTATAAGTGCATTGAATTTCATTGTCCTACAGAACCATGTAGAGTTGATCGAAGTGAACTACAATGACAAACCAACCCTTGTCAGCCCTTATATTTATGTATCATTTGAGCTGTCAGAAGTATATATAGTTGCATTTTCTTCTACTCAGTTCAAAAAAATAAAAAAAAAATTTGGTGTAAGGAGGGGGAGGTGGGTTTGCTTTTCTAGGCCTAAGTGCTCACAAGCACTTCTGTGTATAAAAAGTTAACATTTCACTGGAAGACTTGCAGCACGTTAAACTGATTTCCTAAGCTTGTTAATTTTTTCTTAGAACTCAGCAGTACTTCCACTAGTGCTTTAATGTTGAAAGATAAGGCAAATGTTTTACAGGTGATTTAGGATGCTTATCCTCCAAAGAACGAATTCTGAATTCTTATGCATAATATGAATAAAACTGAAAGCATAATCTCTGTCTCTCACTGCTTCATTATACTGCTGCATACTGAACAAATTCTCCATACTCTGTATACTGCAGAGTGAGATTCTTTCATGATAAATTGATTGTACCTATTCCCATTCTCTGTAACTCCATGTAAGGGACCTTGATAACGTCAGACACATCCTGCTTTTAAAAATCTTTTGTTCTTTCTTATTAGAATAAGTAAAGCAACTTGAACGCTGTTTGGAAGTCATTACGTTATTATTCTGGTTACCTATAATACAGTACATGGCTCCAGGGTTCTCACAGGTACTTGTTTAAGAAAACAAACTGTTTAAAAATGTTCAATTTCTATTTTAAATACAGAAACAAAATTCATGAGATTACTCAAAAAAATTAAACTAGAAAGACTTGGTTTCAGGGAAGGAAAAGCAAAAGAAAAAAGGAAGGAAACATATATATTGGTTTGCAAGGTCCAAAAAGAAATGAAGCCGAATTCTTTAACTCAGTGGAGTGGCCATGTATTGGAAACCCTGTACAGGCCTGTAGTAGAGATCACTGTGGGTAGGCATTAATCCTGGGTGCCAAAACCTATGTGGGAGGAAAGATGAAGAAGTCCATCATCCCCTTTTTTGCTTATCCATAGCTGCAACTCTAAAGTCATAAGCTGTAGCTCTGATCTGGATGTAGGATTCCATTTAATTATCTTTCCATAAGTGAGATGTGTCTTTATTATACATTATACATGTATAAGTGAGCATTTCTGCATTTCTGTTCTGTGTAATTCACAGCATAAATAGACAAAACACGTTAAAAATGGGGGAAAGTGATGTGATGTCAAGTAAAAGCAAAGGCTGAGTATCTGTTTGGTGCATGTTTAATTAACATTTTAAATTCATTTTTTTGTGTATTTATAATATAATGTAATTTCGATCTTTTTAGCATTTTGATTTGTGGGTAACACAAGAACTTAAATATTTTTCTGTCTTTAGTACTCTGAGGCAATACAAGATGGAGACTTGAGGGATTTAGACTTACATTTCTGCTCTTTCTTGGAGACATTCCTTGTTTATTATGTTTTTATCTAAAATTAATCTGAACTGAGAATAGTGGTTGATCCTTTGAACATGGAATATCTGACAGAAAGAGCTCCAAAAGCACTCAGGCACAAATTCTCCATCCTAGTAATGGCTGGTTATCGGCTGGTTATAAGCAGCCATCACTCAGGAAAGTCTGCCTCTGGAGAAACAATTGGCCAAGGTGTCCTGAAAGTTGTTCATTTTACTATGGTGATGGGTTTGCTAGACGTCAGTAGGCATTTTAAGCATTCAGAGCTCTCAGATTAGCTATTGTAGATTTTTCTTACCAAGCATCAGATTGCTAGATTTCTACATGCTTTTGTAATACCCATTTAATAATGAGGAAAAGCATTGTATTGAAGTGTCAAATATTTGTTCTACCATCTTCCAGCCTCGTGTGATTATTTTAACATCAGCCATGACCTTGTCTTCCTTCTAAAACACAATAAGAAATGTGAAGGACATTAACCTACTTAATCCTGGTTTTCCATCAAAAAATGCTTAATCGATGTTTCTTTAGGATTTGGGTCTGAACTGACAGTGTCCACATACTCCTATCTCTTAAAAATAGATAAACTTGTACTTAAAGAAATGCTTTTCAACTTCCATTCCTGAAAACAGCTGTTGAAGAATGACCTCTGAATGTGCCTAACATGTTCATAGCACAAAGACATACTAAAATATCCTGAAATGTGAAGTAATTTCTTCAAAAATGCTACCCTTACCTGTGAGGTATTTATAAATTCTAGTTACCAACAGCTACAACTCAGTATGGGATATTTCTTATAGCTCATATGTATGATTTCATATACCCTATGGAAATGCCATACAGAATAAATAACAGAGGTGCAGCCCGTAGGAGTCAACAGACATTGAACTGACTTCCTTAGAAATTAATCTAAAAGCTGATAGTCTTTAGTAAAGAACTAGACCTTTTTGACTATTTCTTTTTTTAATCATTTGGCATAATATTTTATCACAAATCCTGCTATATTTTTTAATTTCATGGGGGTAAGCAGGTTGTTAGATTGTAATTTTAAATAAATTCTGTAGAACTTTTGTATAAGGGTTTGTTAATCCAACTCAGACTTGGTGCCAATAAGAAGCACTTTGTTTAATATATTTCTGACTTCATACAAATTCTATCTAACTTTGTGTCTGGCATTCAAAACCATTTATGGGGATTTTTGAATTACTGACATTTTTAGGCTTTTAGATGTAGTGGATACAACACTGAAAGTACTGATTTACTTTTTAACTTTCTGAGGTATGCTTTAATAAAAAAGAAAGTGAAAAACATTGCCTAACTTTGAACATAAAAGAAATCTCGGTCTCATTAAGTCAACAGTAATGCTCTCCTTAACTTCAAAGGAGACCATGATTTCATCCAACATATCTAACAGTTCCATAAAACACACAATGAAAATCACTTTACAATATTGGCAGGCAGAGTATGCATTTTGTATGCATCTCAGTGAAGAAAAGGCAGAAGCATTCTGACTTATTTACTAATGCATGCCAGCTAAAAATTAAAAGAGTGGAGGATTTTTTGAGAGACATTGTGTTATTGTGTTATAACTCTCTGGGAGTATTAAGTGTGCACTGCCTCCATTTCAAACAAGACTTAAAATCTATGCTGTGAAATTACAATTATGTTATTCTGAGTACTCCCTTATTTGCTGGCTATGAAGTGTGGCGCGTGATTTCTCTTAGTGGGGGAAGAATGTTTGAGGTGCATGGGTGAAATACACACACCAGCAGCAAGCAACCAGATGAGCTCAAAGCTGAAAACACTCCAGTACAGGTTCTGTACGAGTACAATAAATTCAGTCCCCTAAGGTTAAGTGAGTTAATGCATGTTCTGTTAGTCATTTTCCTGTGCTAATGATAAAGCAAGTCTAAAGCCATACCTTGAAAACAAACTGCAAGAAAAGGGAAAAGACTGGACAGATGCATTTTAGTGAAATTTAGTACTGATAAGTGTAAATAAGTACTTTAAAAAGTATACCTTAGCTTAAACTGGAAGTGGAGGAAAGGACTTGAGAGCAATAATTTCAAGGCTGGAGAAAAAATTTGTAGAAATTTTTTATATTATATAGAAACAATGAAGAAAACTCACCAGAAAGCTAATATTTTCTATTACTGACTCTGATGGTATCACACTTTCCTCATTGTCAAGAATAGCTTTCTAATAATGTAGGAATAGTTTGAGAGGATTAATTGAATTCATGGTGTTGCTGACCTTCTGGAACAAAATTTTACAGCTCTGCTCATGTGTCTGAAGATCTTAATTGCATATAAACAATTTCCTTTTCATAAGAAAAGGTTTCCAAACCTCTGGTGAATTATAGTAATCTTTATCTGATAATATTTTCTGCTCTGAAAACTGCTAGGTGTTTGGATATAACTTCATTTCAGTTGAGTCCTTATATTGGTAATTGTTTCCAACCTTCCCTTCTCATAGAGAAAGAGATCTAATGCTTCCACATTTTTACCTTAACACCAGAAGAGTCATCTGCTTATGAAAAGCTTTTTTATTCTCTACTTACAGAGTATGTCTGATAACAGGTTTTTAGTAAAAGGGGTGTGGAATGATGATACGATGCATCATCCTCCTGAATCTTACAAAAACTAAAAAAAAAAGTGTTGTAAATAGTGATTGGAGATTGTGTGGCCGTGTCTTTGTCAGCCGAGATCTGTTCTTCAGTCTGAACAGCGTGCTGACCAACATGTCATTATTGTGTTCTCACCAGGTATGTTAGCACATGCTGGTTCTGTCCCTGCACCTCCTCATTTGTGTGTAGCCTGTATTTCCATGTTTACTCTCTCTATCTAGATCTAGTTCATTCATAACTGGGAGGAATTTTCAGGAATTTGCTCTTTCTCTTTCTCAGCTGTTAGGTATCACAGTCAATCTGAGCCATGCTGTCTGCTTACATGAGCACTGCTAGGCTGTTTCAGCAGAAGCCAAGCAGGTTACTTTAAACCATTGCTGAATCACGAAGTGTGGTTTAAGCTAACATGTTTGTCTTCACATGGGAAAGGGCAAGAAGTGCTGAGATTCAGGTATCACATCACAGATGGTGAAAGCCAAGAGCAGAGTCCACATTCTTCCTTCTGTTGTGTTACTTATCTCTCGCTCAGCTCAACCCCTACTATGCATTAGTGTTTGATGTTCAGGTGATTCCCAGGGGCACTTCTAGGACAGATTGAACATCACTGCAATTAAATGTGTAGATATAGCTCTTTTAAGGCTTTTTGATATTTTACAATAAGAATATAAAAAAGGTGCTGATATATATATATCCTGCTGGCATTAAAAGCCAATAAGTCTCCAAAATAGAGCATAAGGAAACAAAAAGGCCATCATTAGACAAGGGCACATAATTAATAGTGTATTCCTTTTTTCACTTGAGAAGGCGATCAAAGAATACCATATATTCTTAAAATCACAGAACCTACCTTTTGAGGATAAAATGAATTTTCTGATCTTTACAATAATGCATTCAAGAGTACTGCAGAAAATGGTGTTGGTACTTCCATAGGTTCTGCTATGATACGCGAAGAGTGTTTTATGTGCCTGTGGCAGAGATAAATTCTTTGTAATTGTTTAATATAAATGTAACTGTAATAACCCTCTTTATTCTGGGGTTTGGAGAGCCAAGAACTTCCGTGGGGGAAGCCTGCAGCATTCTGCAAAATCAGTATTCGGTGCAGCAGCTATGGTGTGGTCCAACACCACTCGCTTGGACCACAGCTTCCTCCAGGTTCTCTTTTTGTCTGCTTTGACCATGGGGATCCTAATCTCTGACTGGCATCCAAGAGTGCTACTCCAATATAACAACTGCTAGTGATGGTTAGGCAGTGTCTGGCTGTATATTCACAAGCAGCAATCGGTTAACTTAGGATGACTGTGGTGTTTCCCATTCCCTCATATTAATGTTGCTCCTCTCCTAGATGTTACTGCCTCCACTGTGAAAGACAGCTCATCTGCTCACACCGCAGTTGTACCACTGTAGTTCAAATACGTATGTGTCAAGGTGCATTAGTCCTGATTTGGGATTCTTTAATATTCTGGGATCTGTTTGGCAATTGTGGATGCTCAGTGGGTGGTTGAGTATTATAGATAGCATATAGTAATCTCTGAAGTGAAATCATATAGTCATCACTGAGATCTACTAACAGAGGGGCAGGAAGATTTACACATGACCCAGGATAAACAGTTTCCACTCCTGAATCAGGAAATTGTCTGTGGATTAGAACCACCTCGCACATTGAATACATGAGAACTCAGACCATTGGTTTTCAGGTGTGTGCTGGTTTTGGCTGGGATAGAGTTAATTTTCATTATAGTAGCTAGTATGGGGCTATGTTTTGGATTTGTGCTGGAAACAGTGTCGATAACACAGGGATGTTTTCGTTATTGCTGAGCAGTGCTTGCACAGAGTCAAGGCCTCTTCTGCCTCTCACCCCACCCCGCCAGCAAGGAGGCTGGGGGGGCACAAGAAGCTGGGAGGGGACACAGCCGGGACAGCTGACCCCAACTGACCACAGGGCTATTCCATACCATATGATGCCATGCTCAGCATATAAAGCTGGGGAAGAAGAAGGAAGGGGGGACATTCAGAGTGATGGTGTTTGTCTTCCCAAGTCACTGTTATGCATGATGGAGCCCTGCTTTCCTGGAGATGGCTGAACACCTGCCTGCCCATGGGAAGTAGTGAATGAATTCCTTGCTTTGCTTTACTTGCGTGCATGGCTTTTGCTTTCCCTATTAAACTGTCTTTATCTCAGCCCACGAGTTTTCTCACTTTTATCCTTCCGATTCTCTCCGCCATCCTACCAGAGGGGAGTGAGCGAGCAGCTGTGTGGGGCTTAGATGCTGGCTGGGGTTAAACCACGATGAGGTGCTACAGCACCTGACAATATGGCCCACACTAGTTGCACTTGATGAGTATCCTAGCATACTTCAGAAATAACAGAATTTGTCAAGCTTGCTGTTCTATGTGAAGCTGAGTAATTCCCATAGTCCTGAAATTTGGGATATATTGTCTTTCTGTTTGAAGAAGTTTAATAGGTTTTTGTTTATTTGAAAGCATAAGCTGCGCTCCATCTCAGCCGTGTCAAATTTTAGTAATATTGCAGACAATCCCGTATGGATAACATAAGGAAGTAATGAGATACCTAATGGGAGCTCAAACACACACTTTTAAAGTAGAGGTAGTTTTGCATTTTAAGATTCTTCATTTTGTTCTTGCAAGGTTTGAAAATGTGGTTTGAATATATTTTGAGAAAGGGTGTGAAAAATAAGACATTACACAATGTTTTTGTTTACAATGCAACTCCCTCCATACGCACACATTCAATTAGAGCACTAAACATTTTCTGGTGCTCTTGTTTTGCAATACAGGCTTTGCCTGCTTTCTGTTTGCTGCTTACAACATAATGACATCTGCTGGAAGAGGTCACTAGTAAAAGGGTGTTAGCAACTGAGAGAGAAGTTGAAATCCAATCTGGATAAACGTATGTTTGAATCTTTACCAGTTATCACCTAAAGGTGTATTTACAGCAGATAGATAAGTAGGTGAAAACAGTATAAAATAGTACTACCTAAAATGTATTTTAAAAGTGATATTTAAAATCATAAGACATTAAAAAAGTCTGTGCTGCACATAAAGGGATAGGGATGCAATCCAAAATGCAGTTATATTGATTTGACTCATTTGGAAATATTGTTGATCAGCAAAAGCAGGTTTGTTTCCTGTGAAATATCTTGTACAACACAGTAACACTGTGTTGTAATATCAACACAGTACCACTTAACCGAAGGAAGGGCTTCAGTGTAGTTTGCATGGATTCCTGGGAATTTCTCTCAGATCTGGAGCAGGTTGTTTCTACATTAGCAAGCAATACCAGTTAATTAGTAGATTGATACTGTTGGTGCTGAGGCCCTTCCCATCTCCATCACATGCGTTTTGAGGAATTTACATCAGATAACATTTTATCTGGTTATCAGACCAAATGTCTTTGGCACACAAATGGTTTGAGGCTCTCTGAAAGGAAAAACCACTGTGCTCACCAGGGAGAGCCTGTGGTGGTGCAGCCCACACCCCTGCCGTGGAGCCTGCCTGGGGTGCTCTTGGAGCAGAGCTGCTGCTTTAGTTTCCCCCAAAAGAATCCTAGGTCAGCAAAATCACCCTGTGAAGCAAACCAGCATGTGATGAATGGAGATGATCAAGGGATTTACATAAGCAGTTTAACTTCAAAACTCACTGTTATTCTGAACCGTGTAGCTAACATAGACTTAGCTTTAGAAACACTCAGTCTCAGGACAAAATATAATTTACTTGCAGTTACTGTAAAATATCAGTAACTTACAGGTTTATAGGAAATTTAATAACTGGTTTTAGGCAGGTTTAGAAGAAAAATAAATATGAAATATCTTACAAATCTGAAGTCTTCAAGTTTTCTCCACCCCATTGGTGTGGCTTGTTTATGTTCAACATACCATACATTCATACATAACTTATTTGGAGACTTTACCATTTCTGTAACACTCAGCAGAGACATGGAAGAGTTTTCTGTCTCAGGCCACAGAACAGCTCCAGAAGAATCAGCAGGGAGTATTTCAGCCCAATAGCTAACTTCATCTTCATAATGCATTTATGGGGCTTCTTCATCAGAGGAAATTAGAGCATTTGCCAAATAGCATATCCCCTTAACATATTCTTGACCAAGTAACTGTACGGATTATACAGAGCCATAATCTGCCCATAACTGGGTCTTTCTAGAGACAGCATCCTTTTTACCTGGGGAAAAAAGGTACATATACTCCAAGAAAAGATTAATTTTGCCACCAACAGCTGAGTCATACTGCTGTTCTGAGACAGCAGAATAGCTTGGAAAAGTTGGTAGCAGAAACAGTTTGTCCAAGTAAGTCCCTGTAGCTAGAGAGCAAAGGCTGTTTCCAAGGCTACTTAACTCTTCTGACTTCATGCTGTCAATCAACATTAGGATAGTTTTATGTTAAAGCTTTGAAAAATTCAGCAATATACAAGCAGGATGGAATCCATATTTAACAAAAGAGTGAATTTAATAGCAGAGCGGTAGATAAAACATTAGAGGTCAAAAATACACAGAAGAACAATAAACACACGGTGATACAGGAAACAGTATAATGAACAGAATAAACACTGTACTAGCAGTTGAAAAGTAGTATACACTACTGAGATATTAATCAAGAGGGAATGTGGTTTATGGCTGGATTTGCCTTGAGACAGAGTAAGATATAAACCAATTTATGTAATATATTTTTGTTTCTAATATTTTCACAGCCACTAAAATGAATATTTAATAAAACAATTAAAGACTTATCCTTTTTGATGTGATAAGAAACTAAGAAACAAAAGCCCATCGCTAATAGTTCATCTTTGTGGGAATACTTATCATTATTTTGACATGAAGCCTGAATTATTATTGAAAGCAAATAGAGAAACAAGGTCTCAAAGCTCTTGGATTTTTCTTTTATTGCTGTCATTGTCACTGTGTATACTGTGGCAATGAAACAGCTGATAAATTAAGGCTCATAGGATCAGATAACCTCCAACGTTCCTTATAAGAACATCTTTTTCCTTATGAAACTATGCAAAGGATACATTTAATTTCCCCTTGTTCTTATATCTAGACTTTGAATTCTTTGATGCCCTGGACTTGGAGGGATTTAAATGGCTGAAAAACTAGGTGCTTTGAGTCTGTACTTCCTTTTCTACTCCTTATCAGTCATTTACAGAAGCTTTTTCCCCAAGGACTTGTTTTTACTCAGGGAGAAATGTACACCCCTAAGAAAAAAAACCCAAACAAACAACAAAACAGGACTTTTTCCCTCTTACAGAATTCAGGGACAGGAAGTCTCTGAAACAATGCTTAAATAATACCAACCCTCAGCAGCACACAGCTGGCTGTGTTTAAAGAGCTGCAGGAAATGAATCAGCGTCTAACTAAAGCTGGGCAATTCCAAAGGCCAGAGGATGGAAAGACCTTCCATAGTGGAAGGAATCACTAAGAAGGTCGGGTAGCACAGCGATTCTGTAAACTGGCCTTCATCCTTTTACTTTAAGAACCACATAAAATATTTTTAAGCCACCTAGAGATGCCACAAAAGCCTTTGGGAGCAACTGGTCTAAATATATTGCAGAAATAAAGCCAGGTCATCTAAAGGAGTTGCTGGTGTGAGATGACCGTTGTGCTGATTTTACATACCAAACGGAGAAGGAAGCAACAGAAAATTAACACCAGTTAGAGCCAAGAAAATACTGTTTAAAATAAGCAATCCAGATTTTGCATATGTACTTTGTAAATGACACAGATGGACACTTAACCTCCAGTCTAGAGGTTTAGCCTTCAAAACACAGGACATAACTTTCATCAGACCTTATCCTTCCTTTCCTAACTGGACAGCAAAGATGCCAAAAAGATAATTCCATGTTTGTGATTTTTGTTCACGGCTCCTTATAAACCTGAAAAGTTAGTGGAAGAAATGGCCAGCATTAGAGACAAGAGGAGTCTTTTCTCTTTTTAACTTTGGAGAAAGTCACCTTAAATTTATGGTTGGCTGTATTATAAAAATAAACATGCCAGCACACATTTGGAACCCCATATGACTAATTTCTTCCCAATAAGACAGTATGTTCAGAGGAGTATATTATTTGACAGTCGTTAGCAAGCAGAGAAGTCCATTTTTCTTTACCAGTGATATCCTTTCACCTCATTATAAAACAAGAATTGTCATACCAAAATTGAAGACTTGTCAACAGAGTGGGGAAAATCATTTTTAATTACTGTATGGATAAAACTTCGGGATGATAAGAATTGGGGAAGGGAAGTGTGATAATTGAAAGAATTACAGGCAATTCTTGAATTAAATCTTGTATTTTTAGTTGTTAAATTTCTGTGTGTTTCTATATTAAGAACAATCAAAAGATTCGTTGGTACGTGAATGCGCAGGATAGATTCTTTTTAAGTATTTCCATTGTTATTACCATGTATGCTGCAGCTCCGAAGCAAGCTCTGGAATAAGTACACTTCGATTCCGGACTTCAGCAAAGATTTAAGGGTCAGTCAGTAGTGAAAGTCATTCATCACAAAAGGGATACTCAAATTTGATTAAAAATCAGATGTATACGCTATTACCTTTTAATATATAGTTTTGAATATTGGAACTGTTGCCTCTGTGCTTCAGCAGGTCCTTAGATCCTTTGATAAGATATACAATATACAATAAAAAGAGTATTAATATTAAGTAAAGCTATAGAAAGGCGAATGCAGTTGAAAGATTATTGATTTAAAAATGTTTTTTACTGATAAGGGTGTGTTTACTAAGTGGAATATCATTTTACCTTTTCTCTTTCAGGCATGAATTATTCAGCATTACTAAAATACTTACTAAATTGAAGAAATAAAAATTAGTAGTAATTAATAATAGTGCACTTACAGCAGCAGAAGTACAAAATTGCCATTAGTTTCTCAATATCAACATCCACATTTTATTATGTTCCATTAGTATTTTATTTTAGTCCCCTCACTGTTCCTCCTTCAGAGGAGTCTATAGCATAAAGTAAATGGGCCACATTAATATGCCATTTCCACCTGAGCCAGTGCAACTGCACTATAGATAGCCATGGCTGGGTGCATTTTCACTAGTAGCTGCTAGGCATAATTTAATCCTTTTTAATAATTTTATAGATATAACCTTTTACTCAACTGCTCACTCTGTTACATTAATTATTAGTAAGTGAAAATATAATTTAAACATGAGTGAATAATCTATGATATATTTTTTGTACATTTCCTTCTTAGGGAGCCCTACCTAATAACAATAATAAGATTTCTACAATTATTTTGGTGTATGGCTTAGCAATAAATACAACAATGTGAACGAAGGACAAATACTAAGCAGGATATGTAGAGTAAAATCAAATTAGTTTTCCAAGTACTGCATTCGACATGGAAGCTTGAGACAATATGCATATATTAAGACAATCTTTTAAGAAAAAATGATACATCAAAGCCCTCAAAACTTTAACAACAGACTATTTTAACATTTGATTTAACATGTTTCTAAAATTCATTTTTTTACAGTGCTGAGATATCCTGGCTACATATAGCATACAGAAACAGCCTTCCTTCAGCTCGGAAAGGTTTTTTATTGTATTGAAGGCTGCATCCGTCCTTCCCCCATAATAATTTTCCCCTCCATGCATTCATGAGCCTGGACCTTTAAATTCCACAAAACCGAGAAACTGGAGCTCTGTGGTGGCTATTTTTAGGCTTTGTGCTGCTTGTTGTATTTTTCTTTCTATTGGCTTGTAAGACACTGCTAGCTTTTGGCTTTTCTGTTTATTAGTTTTGTTTTCATTTCTTATTTCGTGAGATCTGACAGTCTTTCTTATGAGTTCAAAACATTTTATTTCATTTCTCAGAGCACAGAAGAATTGAGGAAAAGTGAAAGATGATATTTTCAAACATAACCTGTAAGTTTGGATATTGAGTTGAGAAAATGTCTAAACAGAGATATCCTCTACCTGATTTTTTCATAGGCATTTATCCAATTCAGCTCAAGGTTACTAGGAACAGGTAGGTAGTTGGTATGACTGAACACAAATCCCATTTTTGAAACTGGACATGAAAAATTAGAGAGAATTTCTGAAAATCTTCTGCCATTTTATTTGAAGGGGTACTAAGCACCTGCTGTTCCCACACTTTTACTGATTTCAAATCAGTAAATGTATTCCATCTAATTAGTATTTCATGTCAAAAACATGAGTCCTTCGAGAGCTATCAGAATCCAGGTCTCTTCCCAGGGAAAAGCATTCATCCCATTCTCCATGAGAAGAGGGAATGAAATCTAGGTCTCCTACTTCCCAGCCTCCGGCCACTAAGATCTTAAAAATGAGGCATTGCTGCCTTCTTTATTGTGCATATATTAAGAGAATTAGATGTGTAAAAGCAAGTCAGGCTAAGTCAAGCTGTAAGAAAACTTATGGAATAAAACCCTTTGGGGAGGTTGGTCAGAGAAGCAGTAATTTCTGGATCCGAGCTAGGCTTACGTGAATAAAAACATGATTCAAAACTGCCTAAATGTGCAGATGTGAATCTGGCACCCAGGTCTTGATTTTAGGATCCTAACCACAACGTCTGTGATACTGTGGACTTTGCCATTAGCTAAGCAGGGCTTTGGGGGATCATGACTTAGACATATACACATCAGTCCTTCTTGCATCCTTGGTTCTTTGTAGTTCTTAAGCTTAGAGCAGAAACCACCAAAGGTGCTGCTAAAATGCAGCGTGCTCACTAAACAGTCCCTAAACAAACTAGGAAAGTATGTTATAAAGATTAGATAATACAACTGATCATTTAAAGGGGTGAGTGGGGAAGTTCAGCTATTCTGCAGATATAGAGAAGTATATAGAAAGGATAATGAAAACAGTTTTCTTTGGTAGGTGAATATCTTCTTTGTGCTTTTTCTGGACATGGTAAGAGGAAAATAGCTGCACACCTGCTAGCCCTGCCCCCACCTCGGCTGTGCTTACCTTGCGATCAGGGATAGGGTTTCTCTACTGTTGGAGAACATCTACTGCTTGGAAATTGGATGGATGGACGAATGGATGGATGGATGGAGAGAGTCATTGCAGTCTTTATTAGCTAAAAAATTGCAGGAAGGAGAGAGCTGAGATTAATATGAAATGACTAATTCAGCATGTTTAATGAAAAGCAAGTCCTCCTGCTGAAAAAATACTGCTTGATTGTTGAAACTCAGATAAGAAGCAGTTAGGAGCTCAGAGGCTTTGTCTCTGGGAATTACAAGCACCAATTTGTGGACATATGTATATTCTTTAATTTGTGATTGCATCCATTAAATACATCTATTGAATTAAATCTATTTAATGTGTTAATTATCTCTTTTATCCATTTTTAACTAGTTCTGTTTTCTCTTTAAGTAAAGTTTATGGCTCTGATAGGTGACTGATAGGTGACTGAATACCTTCATCCCAAATTAGTCCCTATTCCCATGTCTCATCCACTAGATTGTTTTCTTTCTATGTTCGCATTTGTAAGGTACTTTACAAATTGTAATTACTCTTCACAACACTCCTTCGAGAGAGATAAAAATACGGAGAAATGGATGTATTTACAGTAAGTGTTTCAAGGCCAAGAGGAGAACTTGGGCATTTCTGGTTCCTGGAGTCAGACTGCACCACCTATTAATCAACTGAATGAAAATTTGACTGTAAAACAAATCATAAAGTAAACAAATATCTACTTCATGTCCCACTGAAGAACATGATCATAGGATAGGATGCTGAGAGGTTTGTAATGCTGGCAAGTTGCAAGGCAAAATGGGTCATATCTTCAACAATACAAATAGCATTCACTGTCCTGCCTTTACCAAAAGCATTGTATGAAGATAAGAGCTAACTGCAACGCTTCCTGATTTTGAACAAATGTTTGCATCATTTAGTTGTGTGGCATGAAGGTGCTGCCCTTTTTTGCTGATGATGGGGAAGGTGCTCAAGTGATCTGATAGATAAGTCCTTGCTGATAAGATAGTGGAAGTGAAAACCCTCTCCTGAGCCATCGTTACCTGCTGATATGCTCAAAAAGAGGGTCGTTTTGGTATCATTGTGCAACTTGTATTTCATTGAGTTTTGATCTTAAGACTATGGTCTGGATGGTAAATAGTGTAGCTTTAGGCATGGGGAGAATTAATTTTACTGAGTGTTGTTCCAAGATCCCTGGTAAAATTATGCTGGTTTCCACCAATAGCTTGTAATTAGTAAATCTCATTTTCAGATCTTCCGAGTTTTGAAGCCAGCTTTAGGCTCTATAGAGCAGGAAGCTGGACTCTGATCTGTAAGGAACCAGTCTGGTCTGTATGCAGTACCTGAGATTTGGGGGCAAAACAATCATATGTTATGAATAAAAAGATACAGTCCTGCTCGGAAGTGAGTAAAAGTGAAAGCTTCCCAGCGGTGCAGCCACAAGCAGATTTCAGTGTAAGCACCATGAATGCTTTGGGGATATAATGCATCTTGAGCTTAGCTGGTAAATGTGTGTCTGGACTACGCTATGTTGAACAGTGGTTTTGCAGACCTATTAGTTCACATCAAATCTGTCCGTTTCTGAAGCACTGTACAGACTGTGACAAGTCAGGAAGCAATGGACAGTTATGAATATTGACTGAATTTTAGTTAAAAAAGTGAATAAATACTTTTTTTTTCAGCTTTGTTTAATCATGTGGCACTTCCAGACTTTTCTATTATAACCTCACTGGACCTGAACGGTAGTATTACTTGCATAGACTTGAGAGTTTTACCTGGCCAAGTGGGGTTTATATAATTTGGTAAGTTTTTTCAGTGTATTTTTGCAAATTTCTGAGTGATACACATACCAACGTTATATACAAAACCTTTGAATCTCTGTGAGCAGTGATTCCTAAGAGAGAGATTATTGGTTGCTAGGCTTGAAAGAAAAAATTCTGTTTTTTCTGTAGAGTCCTTTTATTCTAAGTCTATAACCACAAGATCTCTGTGCTATGAGAAATTAAAATAAAACTTGTGTTCACTGTGACTAGTCTGACATTATCTTCCACTGATGGAGTTTGAGATACCACTTTGCCACATGACCCTTAATTGCACTGAAACTCAATGCTCTGTTTTAAACAGACCCGTTTAGTAAAATAAGTAGCTACTAAGTACCTCTCATCATTTTTCTATTTTAACTGCACCTCAAGGTTGAATGACAGCTCATATTGATATGTGCCTTAATATTCTAGAAAAAATTCAGATGCAGTCTGTGTAAAGGACAGGCTTTCATGACCTTTATTACCCTTGATAAAGGCCATCAAAGGATGCTCTTTATTGGATGGTCCTTGAGCTTTGCATATATATCAAGAAAAAAAAGAAGTGCAGTACGTGGAGCAAGATATTTGTCTGCATCTTTGGGCACTAGAAAAGAAATGTAAGAAATTAGAAATACAGCATCGCTTCAAATTAGCAAATAAATCAGAACCAATAATGCATTATGACTTTTTTTTTATTACGGTGTTTTCTCTGAATAGTTTAGTATTGTGAAAGGGTATCTATTTGAAATTGTCACTGTTCACACAGGCACATGCCATGCTTCTGCACTTGGATTGAATAAGCATTTAGCAACCTTTATGTAATATTTTCATTCCAAATTAAACAAATGTATGCTTTAGTATTCAGTAAGAATTTACATGTGATCTCTTCTCTTGTTTCTTTTTCTACATAAAGCTGTGGTGCTGTACCGTGGATCCCTAAAACCTGTAAAGATACTGATAAAAAGTTAAATTAATTTTTAGTTCCTTTGACTTTGTTAGGATTACTTACACAAAGACCTGGTCACATTATGAAGAAAGGGTCACAGCATGCTCCTCTAAAAGGAGTCTTAGTGATTTCGAGGGTCTTGTTCTATGTTATTAAAGGGCAGCACTTGTACCTACTTTGAAATTAAGGTACCTAAATATTGCCTAAGTTTTATTCCATTATAGATTTCCATTTTTTTCAGGAAAGTTCATCTTTCGTCTTTCTTCTGGCCAAGAAAAGGAGGACTTCAATGTGTTATTCATCACTATTTCATGTTTAGTATATTTACAAATTGTCTAATGGCCATATATTTTTAACGAGGTAATGTGAAAAAGCAGAAAACCTATTTGTGAAAAGGTGTGGTTTTGATGGCAGTCTACATCTCTCTCAAAGCAAGTGATCTTGCCAGAACGTCAAAAGAAAAGCAACAAGTTGTCGGTTATTTTTTCCAACAATTCTTCGTGATTTTCCATAGACCTTTAAGGTTAAAAAAGGATCAGATCATGACTGCTCATCAGCATCTCCTCTTCGCTCTGGTCATAGAGCCCATCTTTCCTTCCTGTCAGGCACTGAGAAAAAACATCTTTCATTGTAGTTGTGTTTTAATTTAAGCCAGCCATTGTGCTCCTCCTTACTCTTGTCTTCAAACGATCTTGCTTGTATACCTTCTGACTTGCCATTTCTGCATCTCCACTATGTAACTCCCTCACATCTTCCAGCCTTCTTCACAACTTCTGACTTTTCTCACCTGTTAGGGACTCCCTACTCAGAAGCTTTCTGTCCTCTGTTTCACCCCTTCAGTCCCCTATTATTACTCTGTGGGATGTTGACAAGGTACAGTTAAATATGACAATTTTTTTGGTACTAAAATACCACTTACAGATCTAAATCAGGAATCAGAAATCTCTTTTTGCAACCTACTGAACCTGCAGATAACAAAAGCAAAAAACCACCCCAGCTTCTAGCATGCTAACTTATGATCTAAGACAAACAAACAAGATGTAAAGAAACAAGCAAATGAGATGAGTAGGACTAGATAGCAGTGAAATTACAAATTTTTGCCTATGAAGCAAAAGTTCTCTCACACCCTAACTTGTGAATATTTAGCTCCAGGGTGACTTTATCTTGACTTCTCAGATCAGAATCTGCTCTATGGGTTTTATATAAATCCTCTTTATTGTAAATGTTACACATGAAAAATTAGGGTGTGCATTTTTTTTTTGAAGAGCAATCATTGCTGTTTTATAACAGAAAGGTCTGTATAATAAACAAATTTCTTCTTTTACACCTGTGTAATTTTCCAAATGTGTTTTACTGACTCAGCTGTGTAAATATTTCTGTTGCTCCATCCACTGTTGTAGCTGGATTTTTGGCTTACAACCAACTATTTATTTATTTATTTATTTAAAAGCTTACAGAAGAAATATTCCTAAACCACAAATGAAGTTTTACTTACATGTATATTTTATTGTAAATCTGTAAACATTTTATACAGAAATGAAAATCCTTTATGGGGCTCAAGTGCAATTTCTTAAGATTTTAACCTAAAAGAGGTTTCCACTTGAGTAGTGCACTTCTATAAATAGTTATTTATAGTAATATAATATAATATCTAATATAATATTTACAATAGATATACTGGCATAGCCTGAACTCTAGATATGTGAGTGTTACTTCTATGAGAATATGGTTTATTAGTTAAGTATAAGCAACTTTCAGAAGAATTTAGTACCTATTGGTATTTAATATTCATCAAGTTACTGAAAGTATTAGTACGTTTTGTATCTTTTTTGTGCACTTTGAATAGCATTTTTGTGATCAAAGTTTCATTAGCAAGAACAGTTAGGGGGAGATTTTGTCTCTTTTTTTTTGTCTCCCAGTAAGGAAGACCCATGAAATGTAATTGTCTGCTTTTGGACAATACAAGGTACAATTGCTTAAACTAATATGAGAGAAATGTGTATGATATTTTCATGCTCTTAAAATCAGTAAAATTGCTTTATTTGGTTCAATTCTCTGAACACTTCAGATTGAATTAAAAGCAGTGTTTTGAAGAGATACAAGGCACATTCTTGGCTTTTCATTAATAAATACATTAAATGTTGTTAAAAAGATGTAAAAGTTTCAGAGGTTTGATAATACTCAAGTATCAACTAAATCAGCTTGCCATTGCTCTCCAATACATTTTTATACCAGCAGTAAAGACAGAAACCCTTGCTGCTCTGTATCCAAATGTTTATGTGAACTATACACACAGTGGACATCCGGTTTTCTTACTATAACCTACATAATTGACTTGCTTTGTCTACAAAGCAAGGAAGTAATTTTGGCTTGCATTGGTAAATTATTGGATCTACTGTGAGCCATATGGTCATGGAAAGGTTGTTGAGAAGTCATTTGGTTAAAACTCAAGCAGGACTGATGCCAGCAATAAATTGGGTAAAACCATGTCTTTGTCTAGTGAATCTGGATAACCTCCACAGTGTCTCTGGACTGAGAAACCATAGTGAGTCCAGGAGAGCGCTGCCGAGATGGTCAGGGGCCTAGAGAACATGTGGTTCTTTTAAGAGTGGTAGAGGGAGCTGAGCCTGTTGGTGATGAGGGACAGTCTAACAGCACTCTATGACTGCTTGAAGTGGAGTTACAAGCATGACAGTATCAGACTCCTCTTAGTAGTGGCAGATGGTGTAACACCAGGCAGCAGCCTCAGGGGGGTTCAGTTTAGGAAGTTATTTGGTCATTAGGAAGTTGGTGAAGAACATGACTAAAATATTTGTGAAAATTTTATTAGTGTAATATTATGTTTTAAATTTGTTTCGGGTTTTGTTTATTCCTCTGGTCTTAATACGTTATGCTGTTTCTCTGCAATGAAAACTGGGTAGGTGGGCCCTGGGTGGAATCTCAGCCTGGGTCCATTTTTCAGCCATGAGGGTGAGGGACACAACACGATATTCTAATTTGTATTACCCATGGGGAACAGTCCTGGTCTTTCATATCTCCTGAGCTGTGTCTAGGCATTGGTGGGAGAATGTAAATCGACATGGGCTGAAACCATGAGAAGGAGTACAAGTGTGTACTGAAGCTCATGCCCATCTCTGGTGGGATTACTAGTATAAGTGTAGCACCAGTGACTTAGAACTGTATTCTGAGATACAACCTTAAGTGTCGGGGCCTAAATTCATTTCTGCTATTACTTTTTTAAAATTCAGATTAACTTTGTGATGGAGAGCCGGACTCCTCCAAGCATAATGAATACATCTGAATGCATTTACGGGTGATGCAAAAATAATAATAGGCATCTTCAAATTATCTTCAAATTTTACATCCAGTTTCCATTAATATAAATCACATTTCACCCATAAAATATTGCTTTTTTTTGGAAAGCAGGTTAAGTATTATCCTGGAGATTGGAGAAAGACAACACCATTTGCATTTACAATACCATTTTCATGTAGTGACTCTTCAGGTTATTGCTATATAGAGAGTTATAGAACTATCTGAACAACACTGTTCCCGTTTCTGGTGAATGGTAATTGACCTTCAGGTTATGAACTCATATAAAATATATTGAGGTTACTGTTATACAAATAAAATACCAAAGCAATATAAAGTTTCAGGGAAGAGGATCCAAGTTGTTCACTGTGAAGAAAAAATATATTCTATTCCACTTTCAAAGCTGCTGTATTATAATCTGGTTTAGACTGCATCGGTTTTGCATCAGTGGAGTAGATCATCTTGAGTGCCATCACACGGCATGTAGAGGATAACCAAGGGATCAAGCCCAGCCAGCATGGGTTTAGGAAAGGCAGGTCCTGCCTGACCAACCTGATCTCCTTCTACAACAAGGTGACTCGCCTAATAGATGAGGGCAAGGCTGTGGATGTTGTCTACCTAGACTTCAGCAAAGCCTTTGACATGGTTTCCCACAGCATTCTCCTGGAGAAACTGGCTGCTCATGGCTTGGACAGGTGTACTCTTCGCTGGGTAAAGAACTGGCTGGATGGCCAGGCCCAAAGAGTGGTGGTGAATGGAGTTAAATCCAGTTGGTGGCCGGTCACAAGCGGTGTTCCCCAGGGCTCTGTGTTGGGGCCAGTCTTGTTTAATATCTTTATCAATGATCTGGACGAGGGGATTGACTGCGCCCTCAGTAAGTTTGCAGATGACACCAAATTGGGTGGGAGCGTCGATCTGCTTGAGGGCAGGAAGGCTCTACAGAGGGACCTGGACAGGCTGGATTGAATGGTTAAGGCCAATTGCATGAGGTTCAGCAAGGCTAAGTGCCAGGTCCTGCACTTGGGCCACAACAACCCCATGCAACGCTACAGGCTTGGGGAAGAGTGGTTGGAAAGCTGCCCAGCAGAGAAGGACTTGGGAGTGTTGGTTGACAGCTGGCTGAATATGAGCCAGCAGTGTGCCCAGGTGGCCAAGAAAGCCAATGACATCCTGGCTTGTATCAGAAATAGTGTGGCCAGCAGGACTAGGGAAGTGATCGTGCCCCTGTACTCGGCACTAGTGAGGCCGCAGCTCGAATACTGTGTTCAGTTTTGGGCCCCTCACTACAAGAGAGACATCAGGTGCTGGAGCGTGTCCAGAGAAGGGCAACGGAGCTGGTGAAGGGTCTGGAGCACAAGTCCTATGAGGAGCGGCTGAGGGAACTGGGGTTGTTTAGTCTGGAGAAAAGGAGGCTGAGGGGAGACCTTATTGCTCTCTACAACTACCTGAAAGGAGGTTGTAGAGAGGTGGGGGTTGGTCTCTTCTCCCAGGTAACAAGTGATACAACGAGAGGAAATGGCCTCAAGTTGCGCCAGGGGAGATTTAGATTGGATATTAGGAAATTTTACTTCACTGAAAGGGTTGTAAAGCATTGGAGCAGGCTGCCCAGGGAAGTGGTGGAGTCACCATCCCTGGAGGTATTTAAAAGATGTTTGGATGAGGTGCTTAGGGACATGGTGTAGTGGTGGTCTTGGTAGTGTTAGGTTTACGGTTGGACTCAATGATCTTAAAGGTCTTTTCCAACCTATACAATTCTGTGATTCTGTGATTCTGTTTATTTGTTTGTATACAGGGACAGAGTGTATTAATATGTGACAAAAGCAGGAGTGTAAGGGTGGGTACATGTATACTGTACTGGATTCATCTGTGTGCTGTTAAACTGATTCATTCTTTCACAAGGGGAAATGATAACGACTCCCTCATCATGTATGCATAGACAAATTAATGCATCAGTAGCATTTACACATTTGAGGTGTGACCAGCTGTGCACAGAAACCTGTGCAGTTTTTTCCTCACACTGTGACCACTGACACTACTGACCATACAATGACCTTTCAAAGCAAGAATATAGGACCATAAATAAATGGACCAAAATCGCAGCCTATATCTAGCACCATAGGTATTGTACTGTAAGGGCTTAAGGTGGCCCTGCCAAGTTTTTATAAGTTTGGGATACAGTAACAGACACCAGACTAGCTTTAGGGATAAACAGTTTATCTCTAAATAACAGTACAGTAACAAATACGGATCAGTAGTACAATTATCTGGGTCATTACAATAGTAAATCCAGTAATTCACCAATATTGGGCTAAAATTAATATCTGGGCATTCGAAGACTTTCATAACTATGGTTATCAGGAAGGTGGGCAGGAAGCAGGGCATGGCTTCTTCTCCAGACAATGAGCAATTTGGACCAGCTGATGGTTTCGGGGAATGCCAGGCTCCCTGATCGGACTGTCCTTTTTTGTTGCTGAGTGGCAGAAGCGCTGTCTGGACTTGTAAGCAGTCCTCACATCCCACCTCTGCTTCCCTTCTGTGCCGTTCTGTCCTTGGTGGGGCAGGAAATACCTAATGAGGTAATGCTAGCGCCATGTGTACTATGTGAGACATTTTAAGGATTGTTACACACTCTGAGCTGTTTCTTCAATAAATCTTCACAAAAGTATGTAACACAAGTTTTTTGTAATTGTGATACATGGGGGAAGCTGAGAGTTTATTTGCCTTTAAAATTCTGCTTAAACAGTCTCAGTATGAACTTCTAACATTAAATATATCCTAGTGATAAGAGAACTTCATTCTTTTACGTTATCAAGTACTTGAAAATTGAAAAAAACACATTACTTAACTAAATTTTTTGAGTCAACCTATCACTTGCTGGATACAGTAAAATGTCACTTATGGTTGTTTTAGAACAACCATAGATAAGTGTTGGGGTTTTTTATCTATTTAATTTGTTTATTTTAGTCCTGATCTCATACAGACACATAATGGTGGGGTTCCAAGTATTCTGCAAGTCACTTTTAATATCCAGATCCTGGCCCAAAAAGCTTACAATTAAAAAAGCGGAGGAAGAGGAGGGAAGAGAGAGGAAGGGCAACCACAGAAGACGAAGAGTTCTTGTGTGGGGGTCCTCCAGTGGAACAGGGACAGAAACAGGGAGAATCATGCCTTGTGTGCTACAGTTTTCCCTGTTGAAACAAAGCTGACATATCTGGGTACTGCTGAGGTCACCTTTGTTCTCTTCCTTCTCTCTCATCTTCTTAGGTTCACATTTCCCTTTTTTCTCTTTTCCTCTGTTTTTCAGCTTGGAAGACTTTCACTCCCGTCTTGTCTTCTATCCATTTTCCCTGCTCCCTTGTACACTTCAAGTCTAATTTGTTTGCAGTCGTCTGGAGAACAACTGCTCAACTCAGTGAGGCATTATCCAGAGACCCCCAAGCTCCCACAGACCATGTCAGCTCCAGAACTTAAACACAGGCATTTGAGCACAGTTTTGCACCTGGAGTAGTACAGTGATGGACAGGATCGATTAGCCTAAGAGCAGTGCTATATCAAAGCTACCATTTTGTTTTTGGGAGCTAGGCTGTTGGCACTGTGTAGTGGTGCACTGTGACGTCTAAGCTCACAGGTTGAGCTCAAAGGTTGCTAAGGTTGCTCAAAGCAATCTCATGAGTCTCGTTCACTTGCAGTGCAGAGTCATGAAGATATGTCCCAAGATATTTAAATAATTACCAAACTTTGGCCACAGGAGAATAACATGGAGAATCCCAGAGGGCACTTAGAAAGTAGTAGTCCATTTTGCAGTTGCTTGAGCTCTTATTCCTGAGGGTTTCTGTGGATTACAAATCAACTTCCCTGCTTTGCCCATATGTATCCTTTTACATGCAACCTTAATGATATAATGGAATAAGTAGGTCTTGTTGCTGGCCTGTGAAGGGAATTAGTGCTCGTCTCTTCAGAAGTCTTACAACTGGTTTGGACTAATTGCAAAATCAGTCAGATAAGAAATTAAGAGTTACTCTTTCCTAGGCTTTTCCTTTCCCCTCTCCCTTCGCCAGACTAGGGCTGCTAAAGATTTATTTCAAACAGAAAATTGGTGAAAAGCATAGATTATGTTGGAAAGATTGAAGCTCGGGAAGAGAGAGAAGTATCTGTGAATCCCTGCTGATTCAAGAAGGAACTCATTCTTTAGAGGATTTGTCATACTGAACAGGATTGAAAGAGAGGTTTGCCTGGATCCTCTGTTACATGGTCCATCTTTAGAGCTTGGAAAAGAGGTTTTAATTGAGACTGAAAAAGCAGTACATTGTTGCAAACACTGTGTGGATATGTAAGTATTTATTGATCATTTGCTAAATCTTACCATGCTTCGGTGGAACTATCACATCTCTGGCTCAGTTAAAGTGCTCTCATAAAAGCAAGAAGCTAGATTAGATTTTTTTGCTAGTAGGAGGCAAGGAAAAAAAATATGTTAGAGAGAGAAAATGGAGACTTTCAGACTGTTTTTGCACCCCATAAAATTGGGAGATCGGAGAGCAAGAAAGCAGCTACAGTGTCAAGTCACCATTAAGTACCTGCTGGGCAACAAGCTTATTTCTCTGTCTCCTGTGGAAGTATCCTGAAGGTTTTCTGTCCCCACTGTTAGCTCCCAGAGTTAGGGTCGAGAATGCTGTTGCTATTTATGGTGTGTTTGTTTTTTAACTTTGTGCTTGTTTTGTTTTGCCTTGTAATAAATACAATTGCAAATAGGCCTTTTCCCTACTTATTTACAGTCAGTGAAGGTGTAGTTGCTTTAAAGCTACCAAAGGTTAGTGTTAGCCTGAAGATTTGTCTTCAGGCATGTTAAATTAAGAGAAGTATTATAGTCCTGTCATGAGGAAGGGTGTCTGCCTCTCCACAGTTAAAGCGAATAGACATTGTTGGTAGCAGAATGTGAACGTAAAGACAACCTTGTTTGTCACAGCCTAATCAGTACTTGTGGGTGACATCCCTGACAATATTGCTGCAGGTTAAGTAGTTTTAATGCTACCTTTTCCTTGGTTTCTATTGTGAAGAGTTTTTGTTGTTCTTTGGGAGTTTGCCTGCTGCATATGACTTCAAAATTTTGCCAAATCCTTTCTCTTACTTTATCCTTTAGCCATTTTTTTTGAGTCAAACATTCAGGCATAGATCATTTTACGTGCATGCTACCAGGTTTTTTTGCATAAAAATAAGGATTTGCTCACTGTAATCAGGATTTCCATAAATAAAACATGAGTAAAACTTATGCACGTAAGGGTTTAGGTAACTGACTTTTGGCTATTAACTCTTAAAGTTGCTTGGCACCAGATTTGGCTCTTTAAAATATTTTAGGGACAATTTAGTATTCACTGTCCAAAACCACCCAGATAACAAGCAGTCCTTTGTTCAAATACCAAATGACTGTTTGGCTCATTTCTTTTGCTCAGTGTTCAGGATTGCTTATGCTGCCAGATGACTGCCCACGTGTAGCTTTCTTCCCTATGTTTTTATCGAGTGGCAGCACCACTGTCCTCACATGAAGAACGATGGCATCAGGTGATAAGAAAATGGCTGCACTCGGAAATGGAGCATGGCACTTCGTTACCCTGCACTGTGGCAAGTAATCCGGCTCTGAACAGTGCAATGCTGTGAGGATGCGCCGGTTTAATTCCAGGCAGAGCCTGGCTACATTAGCCTGGCACTGCATTCAGACTGGTGAGCTTGCTAGAGTTGACTAAGTTGGAGTTGTAAGTTCAGGATCAGACCTGCACAGTTTTGGGTGGATGGTATGTGTTACATGCATGTTTGGATACGTTACTAATATGTATGCAAACCTGCCAGGCCCCATCTCTCTGCAGTGTGCTGCCATGCAGTAGCTTAAGACAGAACGAGTTGCATCTGTTTGAAGAGATTTAATCTAAGTACAAGACTGCATGGGAAAACCATTTCTAAACTGGGAATTGAGATGTGTGTGCGATGTTCTAAGGCAGAACATAAGTACAACTGTACCCATAATCCTGAATTGCAAACCTTGTTCTATCAGAATGGGTAAAGCAAACTTTGACTTTCATCTTCAGGTAGAGTTATTAGCACCTGTCTTATGTCTCTATATTACACCTGTGCTAAGAACAAGTAAGGGTATTTTTAAACACGAACACAGTCATGTTGTATTAACAATTTGAAATATGACTCTTTGGAATAAATAAGCTGAACAGAATAGGCTTATAAAGGGCTAGATCTTTGATGATCAATGTCATTGAATTTCTCGTGAGTCTTTTCATTGCCTTTAATGGCAGCTGAATGAGGCCAAATATGTAAAGTTAGGAAACAAGTTAGAAAAACCTGAGTGTACTTTTTTTTGACTTTTTTTTCCTTTTTGCTTCTGTTGTAGCTTTCCAAGTTTTATGACCTGTAGCTTTAACACAAGAAATATGTATCTAGTGTCCTATCATTCCTTCCAAGTTCTTACTTCTTTCTGTGTGCTCACTGAGCATTCCCTTGACCTACAGCTGCTGCTGTGGTCTTGAATCTCAGACCAGAAGGAGGCGCAAAAAGTCCTTCTCTAAAAAAATTTTTCCAAGTCAATGAAAAGCACACAGGTAGTCATACAATAGATGTTTTCCTACATTCATAGAAGTTCACAAGCTTCCACAAATAGTCCGATAATCACTTGCTAACAATGAATGTGAGTGTTTGACTATCCCAGTGTAAATGTGAATATTAAGCTATCCCAAAAATAGCATAGCGAGTCAAATCTAGTGACAACTAACTTTAACAGTTACTGGGTCGAATCAGTTAACTGAAATAAGAACCACTGGAGGGCAGGCCAGTGAACATAGGTAGTTAGCTTGAATGGCTAGGTAGTTAAATATTATGAAGTCTCAAAATAGTGCTTATATTTGTCATCTTTCTTTTTGCAGATGCATTCTTATGCTAAGACAAAAGAAGGCACTAAAATGAGATTGGGAAAAAATAATTGTTACTGATATGTCTGGACCAATGACTTTAGTATTATGTTGCAATCCAATAATTTTTAAAAATACATGTTTTTCTTTCTTCCAATAAGTTTCACATTATTCTGTTGGTTATTCATACACCTCTGTTATCATCAGTATAAGGCAAATAGACATATCTGCTTACACAGTGGCTCATCAATAGAATAATGACAAAGAGAAGGGGCTTGCAGTTGCAGAGGTCCAGGTAGGAATACCCACATGGGCTCTGAAATGTTCTGCCAGTCCACCCAGATTGGTGATGGACTATGTACTAGTTAATATACCTGTCTATATGTCTGTGTCACTGCAGCTGGAAACAAGTTATCTGCTGGTTCTGAAGAATATACTTGAAATTCCTGCTCCAAAATGAACTAGGCAGGCTAGAGGGCAGCACCGTCATTGTGGCTATCTTCTCCAGCTGCATGGGAGAAGAGGCTTCTGATAAACGTACTGTCAGTTAATTCCACAGTTCATGCCTCTGGAACTGACTTTTAAAGGGGGCTCAGAAGCAGCATGAGTGGGCACAGCTAGGCTGCCCATAGGCCTTTGTATTTTCCTGTTTTGAAATGCCACAAAATCCAGCTTTACACATCAAAATAAATTAGGACAATGAAAAGAAAGAATAAATTAAAACAATCACCAATTGTTATACTAATAACTTTAGGTATCTTTTCTGTTAAGTGAATGACTCTGCTTTTACAGCAAAACGGGGAGAGAGGATTTGCCCTTCAAGTCGACCAAAAGTCCATTGCTTTAATTCCTCATTGCTGCCTTTTTTTGGCCTTCAGCATCAGTCACAGTGTTTACCAGTGAAAGTCCCAAACCATACAGCAAATATCAATTCAAGAGCTACTTAATCTATGGAAAAGTAACTGAGACTGTCTTTGTATTTGACTGAAGCACTGTGGGGAACTAAGAACTGGATTGACAAATTAGACAAAAGATATTACTAATCCTATTCACTGTATACTGTTAAATATGTATGAAGAGGATTTATAACCAGTTCCTGAAGAGTTACTTTATCATCGGTTTCATTTGTAAAGGAAAAAAGTCGAACTATTTTGCAGCAGACTTTTTCCCTGTGTTTTGCTTCCAGGGTTTGCTTACCTGTACCCTGTCTTCTGTTGACAAAGAATCACTTGCTAGGGGTCTGCCAAGGAGTAGTTCATTGACTCTCTGAGTATCTTAGTAGGGCTCTCGTAGTAACTTTTAGTATCACCCTTTCCGAGTTTTATTCAACAGCCCAAATGCCAGCTTACTCATATGATCTTGAAATAAAGCTTTTAGCTCAGGAGTGTTAAATAACCACAGGCAAAGCTAAGACAGACTTCTGTTGTTACATGGTTTGATCAAATACTGAGGTGTTCTAAGCATTCACTTCAGTTTACCATCTAAATATCCAAGTACCAGAAGAAAAAGAGCAGATGTTGTAAGATGCATATACTTATGAATGTGTTTGTGAAGAAGGAGAGAAAACAATCAGGAGGTATGACCTGATCACTTCTGGACTTATCCTGCAGTCCTTGCTCTGGCAAAACAGCCACTGAAGTCATTCAGAGCTGCTTGAAAAAGGAGTAAAAAATTTTGTTCTGATCCAAAGCCCATTGAAGATAACAGAATTTTTTTTTTACTTTGAGGATTTGGTCTATGCTCTGCATTTTATAAACACACAAAAAGAAAGGCGTGTTTCTATAGATGAACCTAAGGGACTTAAAAATCAAAGTCTCATTGAAAGTCAGTGGGACCTAAGTTTCTGAATAATTTTGAACCTTTAGTATGAGTGAACACACTATCCAATTCCACCTGAAATGCTTAGAACTGCTTTTATCATTACATATTCCAGCAAAATTTAAACTGGTACCTGCCACAAAGTTCAGCCAGATGGATTAAAGTCATTAATGCAAGCACATTATTCATAAAACAGGATTTTTTTTCCTTCCACAAATCAATCATTAAACCAGAAATAATTTAGTTCCTAGCAAGCAACCCCTGCCTGCTTCATCTCAAAGAAAATTAGTGTTATATACACTGTTGCCAAAACAGTCCACCATTTTAGGTACTTCTCCGAGGCATTTCCCTGAAAACCAGCAGAAAATTAAGTTTCAAGACCACATTTATTTGGAGCTGATCTTTTCTGCTGAGGGACCATCTCTATTTGAACATATACAAATGAATGAAAATGGGTTGTCTTGATGCTACTGTGAGTTGGCTCAAGAAATGAAAAGAATACTCTCCTTTTGTCTCTTGAATAGCTTAGGTAAGGCTTATTGTAAGCATGGCGTATCATCCCTTCATTATGAAATACTGAGAAATACTGAAAATTTTTGTCCAACCAGGATATCTGTATTCACATACTTGCGTCTTTCATTGTTGTGCCTCAAGACATGTGATAACCTTTGCAGTTTCTTTTGTTTTCCTGATAATATTTTCATTGCAAAGTTTTTGGTAAGTTTTCTCTCTCCCTTTTTCTTTTTTTGTTTTGTTTTTTTTCTCTGTGTATTTCTTTTTAGATAGCCTAGCTGAATTAAGTGAAGAATTAAACTATATAATACAGCCGTATTATAGGCAGAACAAAATGAAGATGATCTGATGAGATAAATCGCTGAAGGTTAATAGCTTTTTTAAAATCAATCTTCCTTACAAAGGAAAAGGGTAAATGGCTTAGTGGATGAAGCCTTGGCCTCTCACCTTTCTGACCATAGTTCAAGTCTAAACTGTGAGGGTCCCCAGTTACATGCTTTATTGGGCTGAGATCAGTCTCTAGTGGGCAGGAGTCTGTATTACAAGATTCATGGATGTATTTTTCCATACAGGCGGTAGCAGCACGTGAGGCTGATACAGACTACTCTATCATCTCCCTAAGCAGCGAGGCTGACGGACCAAAGTTAGTGTCACCCTGAGCAAAGCGTGAGGACGTTCCAGCTTGCAGCTCTCCGCGCTGTGTCCGTGCTGTGCACTGATTACGGGGACAGGCTTCCAGAACACCTTACAGCCTTTTGTCAACAATAAGTGTAATGGTCTCCATTTAACAAACAAAAATGAGATGACGTTTTTCATAATAATTAACAGATTACTAGGGAGCTTTAATAATTATAATTGATCATTTTTCATATCAAGTTCAGGCAAAGAAATAATTTATCTCAGCTGTTATTCATAAGGAAGGCAAAATTCAGAGAACAAAATAATTGAAGTGTCAATTAGGAAGTTTAAGTAAAAGTGGGGAAATTAAAAAACCCCAACATTTCTAGCATAATTTATTAGCATGTTAATCAAGTTTTAATCAGATATTAGTCTGATAATTTATGTATTCTCATCAGTCATGTGCATGAAATGACTATTAAATAAGCTTCTTTCTGATTTAGTTTTAATAATAAGTTTTAATAGAAAAGCACACTGCATTCTGAGCAGCAAAATGAGCAACCCAAACCGTCTACTGAATAAACATACAAGGCACACACATAAAAAAAGCTTTCAGTTAAGGAAGCTGTTGTAAGCATGATTTTTGTAAGAAAAGATATGTTCCCTTGGGACCCAACTAAAAGCAGAATTTCTTAATCTTATGGGAAATTTTATTTTCTAAGCCAAAACAATGTAGGAAAAACCTGTTATTTAAATGTGAAAGGAAAGTGTTTTGGTTTACCTGTTTGGCCTTTGCAGCAAGATACACAGAGTCTTGTGTGAAAGTATTCAGCTGTGTGTCTGTGTATTGTGAATGTTGTGCATAAGCTTAAAATCAGATATATAAAATGTGTGTTCTTGCTACTGAAAACACTGGGCATGCTTGTAGTGATTAATAATTAATATACAAATATAATTTGAAAGTAATGTGTATGCTAAGACTTAGGAATTGAGTGCATGTTAAAATGTGCATACATTCATGACACTGACATACTCTTCCCAGTGATTTTTAATGATTATTGCTTACTGTTAATTCAAAACACCTGCAAGTCCCTTTGTTTTGATCAAAGCACTTTTTCTCCCTTGAGACTGATGGATGGCTTTGTAATTTGTGAGGTAATATGTTAAAGGTCATGAGTTAATATGTCCTGTGGAACTTGCTCTTCTTCTTGCCTTCATTTCCCAAATGGGTGAAGGGAATAGCTTTATTTTTCTGTGTATGTGGAACTCCCATTCATATGTACACTAAATGTATGTGTGCTCACATTTATGCATGTGTTTATGTGTGTGTATCTCAGTGTGTATACATACATACAAATGCACAGAGTCACCTTTAAGACAATTTTATGCAATACTTCTTTTTGTAACAATCTATCGCTGTCTAAATCAAGTATTATTATTATCCTTTTTAAAATTAAACTACCCACAAAACATGCATTTACTTTCTGCTATAGAAAATGCTAATAATGCTTTTAGAATGGTCTTTAAAAAGTCTAATTATATCATTTAAAAACGGAGAGACCAAAGGGCAAGCTAAATTCTCCTAACATAAATCAGACTTTTTTATTTCAATGACTTTAAAAACCTCAAATGCAGTAATTTTAATAGCAATGAAAGAATGAATAAGTCATAACTCCGCCTGATCACATAACTGTCTATAACTGTTATTAAATGCTCCAAAATAAGTGAACTCATTATGTTTCTGCACTGCTTTTAGCTAATCTAAGATTCTGCTCACTTAATCATGCAGAAAAGGCTTTAGCACAGTTTTAGACCCTCAGCAAGGTCACTTCAATGCCTTTTTTTTCTGTTCTGCACTGATCATTTAAGAACAGCACTTTGACCCGAAACTGATGATCTCTCATATAAGCTTGAATGCTTAACCCCGAAAGGGCTGTGTTTCAGATGTACATTTGCTCAGCCTATTGTCATATTTGCTGCAAACTGAGCCAGACTCTCTTTTCAGGGAAGGAGGAAATGCCAATCAGAATTTGTAGATGTGCGCATGATGAAAGTACATTTTATGATACCTTAAGAGACCGAAGTAGCAATTCTTAAAACATGTGCTCCTGCTATGAGCTCTATAATGAGTTCTAATTGGCTCTAGAGGTATGGCAATGAAATGCTGTTTTTTTACTATATGTTTCTGTCAGACAATATATAAAACTTACATGTAGAATTTTCCTAGAAATCTAATTCATTTAGGCATGATAACCCGTTTAGACATCTCTTGCCTACAGTAAAACTATAAACACATCCAAAAGCTAGGGAACAAATGTTGTCCCTTCTTCCCTTCACGGTGTCTGTGCTACAAAGCAAAGTGCTTTTTAATGTCAGTAAAGTGTTGTCAGAAATCAGGAGTAGAGGCCAAGTCCTACACCGCTGTAGCTAATGGAAAAACTCTTTTATTGATTCAGTGGCAGCAGGTTTGGGCTTTGAATCGCAAATGAAGGCTGTAATCCTCAAACGCTAGTGCACATGCTGAACTTTACTCATCTGGTTTGTGCTGTTGATATCAACAGGATGACTTCACCTGAGTAAAGTTAAAGAAAACTTCATCCTAAAGGCATTTATTTCCCGATGTGAGCTTTCCTTTCTCTCCTCATCTGTGCACGCAGTCAGAGGGAGGTATAATGCAGCCGTAGCACATATGCAGAGTGGTTATCAGGTCTATTATAAAGGTAATTGTCATCCAGCACCACTGTCTTCTCTACACATGATGAACAAAGGTGTTCTTTATGGTGCGATAAGGTTGTTTCAAAAATACTGTCTTTTTTCTCCTTTTTCTTTTTAATGCTTTAAAGGGAGAATGTGTTTGGCATGGAAGAGAAATCATTCACATATTTTCCCCCCTCTTTTCTGAGGCTTAGTAATGCAAAAGGAAAATTTTGTTTTATTACATTTAATTACAAACAAGGATTAAAAAAAATACAAATAAATCCTAAGGAGGGCATTCAACCAGTTCTACATTGCCCAATGCAGCTTTTCCAGCTCTTGTGGAAAAGCTGTAGCTGTGCTTACCTGCTATGGAGAGCCAAGCACTGATCTCTCACACTTTCCTGGGAAATGAAATTATCTTCTTTTCTACAGATATAAAATATACTTTGCAATTGTATAATTTCTGGCCATTCAATGCTGCCTGGGGTTAGAGTCATAAAATCTAGATTGTAGATCTATTATTGTTCTTCCCCAGAGACAGTGCTGGTGGGAAGAAACCCTCCCTGCCCCCTGGCTCTGGGATGGGGAATGGGAGCTGTATGCAAAGGCATTTATACTTCATGGCAGTGCATTCGTTCCTCAGACTACTTGAAGAATAGCAAGGACATGTAAAATGGTGTCATCACTCCCTCAGACTGTGGGATGATGGGTGCATTTACAAAGGAGGTGTGCTTTTCAGCTGTATGGAAAGATAGTTTTCCCTGTACTGCCATAAATCTTACGGCTATCACCGCTCCTCTGGGCCTTGCATTGGTCATGTCTGTTAGGGGGCCCCAGCCAATTGTTTGGAGTCTGTCTACAGTGTTGAACCATAAACTCTTCAAGTCACAGACTATTCAATGTTTTTACTGTACCTAAGCACAACTGGTCCCAGGTCTATAGGCACTACTGTAATGCCCTTGATGTAAAGGCAGTATAGTAATTCCTAATGTCACACCCTAGCTCTTGATGCTTTTGCAACACTTCAAGATCCTAAGATTAAAAAAAGCTTTAGGATTGCAGTGTTTAAAAAAAATGTAATATGTATTTCTTGTATAAAATCGTACTTTGGCATATAATAAGTGAGTATTGTTGTATTTTCTGGGAAGACGAACATAAAAATTACATTATGGATATTCCACAATGGAGCAGCAGGTTCACAAAAACAAAAAAACAACAAAAAACAATAAATAATGGAACAACCCTTCAACTGGACATAGAAAAACAAAATAATATTATATTTCAATATTGTTTGCTTGAGGACAATTAATATTTAATTAAAATGTAAATTTTGGTTCATGCTATTTAGATAAATGATTGAGCATTGAATCAGTGCTCCATTTCTCGTTTTAGATAAGCAAGTGTACAAATAGAGGTTTGAGGGAGACAAGCTCAAATATGCCTCAAGAAGAGGAAGGAAATTGCCCAGTTCCCACTGGAGAGGTGTTGTAGTCAGAGCCCCATTTTTCTGTCTCTTTTCTCATGTCCATTCAGGAACTTCAGAATACGTGTTTGGTGAATTGTGTAACCAGGGGTTTGTAGGGCCCTTTGCAGTTGTTGCGCCCTGTCCCACATTCTGTCTGTGAAATAAGGCCACTGAAGCACTTTAACAAGTCAGATTCATACTGCCCTGTTCTGCGTATGGTAAATTATTGTGACACCATGGTACTGCCACTGGGCAGTGCCACAGAATCACTGCTGCAAGGAGGATCTCTTCTATTTTTCTAAGTCTGTGCTCTCATCTAAACAGGCTAGCTCTTCACTGGGAAAACAAAATCCAGCTGCTTAGCAGCAAGAAAAGTCACATCTTGGACTGAATAAATAAAAGCTAAATATTACTACTAGAATGGCAAATGAAGAGATTTTCTACAGGCAAGCACAAAGCAAAATCCGATCCTAAGCATTTCAAAGTATAAGCAGTATCTGCATCCAAATCAGAATTGCATAAATGTGATCCACATTCTTAATTCACTGAATCTAAATCCCCAAATCTGATGATTGTGTGTGTGTGTCATGTGAACGGAGGAGAAGGAATTCTACCACATTTTATCTCTGTATTTTACCACATTGTTAGTGTTAGACTAGTTGTTAGACTACAACTTGACTACATCTGAGATTTAGGAAATGCTTTAGGGCCGGCCAATGAGCAGTTTTGCAAGCGAAATTACTAAATTCACGTGGTTATGATTTATGAAGACATAACATTATTTATGCATATTTGGGTAAGTGCTGTGTATTAGCAATCATGTTTATAACCCCTGATGTTTAGCACAGTTTAGCATGAATTATTATGTATGTGAAATACTGTGAAGTTGGTTTAGAATATTATAAAGTATTTCCTCCTAATAAACATGTTTGCAAATATCCAGACTGGCCAGTGGATTAAAGCAGGGTGAGAGGCACGAATCTGTATTTATTAAAGTCAGTGTGACTCCAAAAGGAACCACATCAAACTCTAAAAACTTTTTTTTGCCCAGAGGATTGACCAACTATAAAAACTGAAACTGGTTAAACTGAAAACATCATGAAATAAAAATATCCAGCCATGCAAAATTCTGACTGTATAATCAGTTAGCCACTTGTAACTTTTTTCCTGCTAATTTCGTTCAGTGTTGGAGCACCAGACCTGAATAGACTGCTTGTAGGATTTCGGAACAGAGGCTAGGCAGGATTTTTAACTGGTACTTTCCAAATATGTTCTTTAGCAGTAATTCTTTTGATTTACCTTTTCTATCCAAATGTTTTTCACACTATGCTGGAGTGCAGAGAGTTATGGTTTGAAGGCCTATTTGAAATACTGAGTCTTACGTAGGATGCAAATCCATTCAAATTTTAATTTGTATAAAACACATTGGTTTCACATCTGCCAGCACCATAGAACTTGGAAATTCATGTTTGTAAATATTTCAAATGAATTGTAAGCAAATTTGTGTTGATTCAAGTTTTTTCCATGGGAATCACCAGAACTACATTAAATGGGTATCTTCATTGTGGTTCACATTTTGTTTTCCAATATCACCAAAAACAGCTCAGGATCTTCTGTATCCAGTGTAATCCTAGCATGAGAATGAAGAAACTGTTTAGAGCCCCTAACAAACAATTGAGTTAAATTATTGTTCATGTCTGTAGCGTTTTATAATATAATGCAGTGCAGTACAGATACCGTTATATCCCACTGATATCCAGAACCTTTCAAATCAAATTACAGATAAACCCAATTGAAAAGTGGCAGTATGCTAAGGTAAGGCAAGAATGGATAAGGATGCTTGTGGTCCAAATTATTGAATGGATTTGCAGAGAAACAGAGATCTGCTGGAAGAAACAGACAAAGGTGGCTGAGAAACATACTGTTAAGCACACAAGGTTAGAATGGAATAGGTAGACATGGCTTCCTCTCCAGGTACAGAGACACACAATTTAAAGCCTGTACAGTCCATAGTGTAAATGTATTTGAAAAGTCAGTTGAATGATCAAGAAAAGACAAAAGGAGTGTGCTTTCAATAGTGCCCTGGAGGTTCCTAGGTGTGTGTTCTATCAGCTTCAGCCAAAGGGAGTGAAATTTTTGGAGGTATCTGGAGGGAGAAGACATTAATCTTTGTACTTACATTTAAAAACAAAAAAAATTAAAGAGTAGGCTGTATCTTTAAAAAGCAAATAAAAATGTGGGTTTTGCTAGACAGAAATATTTTTATGAATTCTTAGTAATTAAGCTAATTTTATCTAAATTATTGATTCATCTATCAACCTACAAATATTCCTTTCAAAATCACACATATGCACTATGGTGGTGCATTGAAGGAACATTGCACATTACCTAGTCAAATAATGTGAAATATTTTTTCCAAAACCTGAAATGAGGAGAAATCTTAATTTTCTCCCTTTCTAGTGGTGTATTTGTAGGGAGGAGAGGCTAGCCAGCTAGCCCTTCTTTAGTGTGTCTTCTTTGGACAGTAGTTACTCCTGCACTGTATTCCTATCTAGCCTGGTCCTTTCATCAGTCAACAGCCTAAAAAGGATTTGGAGATCCCTCCCTATAGTCAAGATGCTGTACTTAGAAGTAAGTTTGCACTGCTCAGACAGCATAAAACTCTTCAAAAGTTGGCTTAGCATCGCCCCAAGGTCACTTTTGGGCCGAAGGTATATTTAATCAGTTAACTCTGAGCTCTTGTGTTACTCCTTTGCCTAAATGCCACTATAAGTAGCCATAGCCACAATGACCTTCTGCCAGGCAGACCAGGCATCCAGACTATCATAGCCAGTGTAATGCAGAACAGCTTTTAGATTGCTTTAATTTGTATTTTGGACTGGACCAATATCTGCATGACTTCAATTTTGGAGGTATTTGAAGGTCAACTTTACATCATCTTTTCATGTTCAACTCATGGCTTTTCCTATTCTAAAAAGAAGAGAGATATTTCCAGTTCTGCTTCTGCTCCTGTAAGAAAAAGGATTAATGGATTCTGCCTTTCAAGCAACAAGTAGTCCTTATATAATGAGTGTACTGGTGGTAGTTTTAGCCCTGGAAAGTAGAGGGAAAATATTTTGATAGCATGGAGTTAGTATAGGATTCTTTTCCCCCAGCTCTGAAAAAGAGAGGAAGTAGAAGCCGCCACTTATCTTTTTCAAGCCCATCTTGATTATCATCGGATATAATCAAAACAACTGGCTGATCTTAGACATAAGGGAAGAAAGGAATTATTAATCCAAGCCTCTGACCAATGATTATGTCAAATCCATAGCTTTCTAGAATTTGGGATTAGCATTAGAGAAAAAGGGAGCCTAGAGGGTTTTCTATGTTTAATTTCAAAGCAGACCGCATTTTCTAGCTTTCAGTCATTTTATTGCGCTTCCACTTAAATTTCTGTATTTCAATAAAACAGAAGTTATTGAAGTACTTGCAACCACAAGAGTGTGAAGAGACCTAAGATCAATGTAGATTAAACTTTATGTGAAATTTATGAAGACTCATTGACCCAAAATCCAGGTCCTCAGTTTTGAGGCTTACTAAGGATCTTCACTGAAATCTCTTTCACGTCATAAGTGATCGTAGTGATTTTTCTTCCCTAGTTAAGTGACTGGTGCTGTACAGACCATTATTATTTTTCAGATATATATTATTTTTGTCTACATAATTAGTGTGGCACAAGGAAAGACAATAAAAGGTTTAGCTTGTCCATAGGTAGGGGATAGTCCATTCAACAGGAATGCTGTTAGCCATATCATTTATTAGTTTTTTGGGAGGAGTGAGAGTGTTCCTATCCCACATCATTATCAAACTAACCATAAATTCTAAATATTTTAGTAAAGATCTTTACTTATTGTGAAAATATGTTTAGCAGCTTGAAGTATTATAGGTGAAAGTATTGCTGTAATTCTCAACATCTCCTCACCCATCTGTCCCCAAATTCCTTGATGATTCAACTAGTGGCGGGTAAAAGAATAGTTTAGTGTCCTCTCTTCCACTTATTCTTACTTGACTTTCCCAGTTTGTCCAAGGATGGCCACTTGAGTAAATTGTGATCAAGGGATTTTTTAACAATATTACCAAGCTTTGAAATGAACCCATCTGTATGATTCTTTCTCGGGTGGTCTCTGAAAATCTGTAAAGAACATATACTCATCTTACAGAGGACCTTAATTCATCCTCTTGGATATTTTTATTTACTTCAGTTCTTGCAATATACTTGCTTATTTGGATGAATTTACCACAGTAGAGAGAAGAAGCTATTTACTTCTGAAATGTCGTTGATTTTTTTTTATGAATAGAGTGTGATTTCTAAGTTAAGAGCCGTTTTCACAGACATAGAATCTTGTCAAAGGGCTTCACAACAAACACACTTATCTCTGCTGGTGTGGTCATAGTACTACCAGACTTTAATTTAGGCCCTGTAGTGGAAAGTAGGCTTAATCATATTCATGTGGATAACAGGAAGCCCCAAGATATTCCAGGTCAACCAGGATGGCAATGTCTTGTCTCTTTGGCAGTAGTGGCCCTCTTACGTCCATGTCAAGAAAGGTCACACTTACTGTCACCGCAAGTTAAAACATGATAAACAAAATATTAGTATATTCTACTATGAATAAATCGTGCATTTTAAAACAAAGTTTAATTTGTTTGTTTTATATTCAGCTGAGTTGTTAGAGGAAGTGACCAACCGGTCATCACACAGCCCATGCTGTGAACCAGATTCACAGAACGTTATTCTATGTGTGCCTTGCAGACAAAGGTGCTAGCTTAAGGAACAGTTTTCTGACATGTGCTGTGCTTTCAAAGAAAAGGGAGTATCAAAAAATTCTTATGAGAATTTCTCCTTCTTGCTTTCCTACTAACAGATTTTTAGCAAAGCATACTGTTTGCCGGCTATACGTGACAAAAATCATGAGCAGGGATTCCCTTTAATTGGTAGAAACTAATTGTTTCTCTATCCATATGTTTTAGATAGCATGTAAATCAGCTATTTTTAGCAACTATTGGGAATGTAAAACTCCCTCCTTTTCTTCCTCTCCCCACCCCTTCTCTTTTGTAGGAGAAAGGCCAGCTTCCCTTACACATCCATTGCTTGTTAAATTCATTCATGCTGCTAGGCTTGGCTAGTGTGCTTAGACATAATATCTTAATGTACATATGTTTTTAAGCAATGACTTGCCTATCTTAATAACATCACTAACTCGATTTGTTCTTAGGAATATATGGAGACCAAATATTACAGTAATAGAAAATGGAATTAAAACCAAGGTGCCAGGACTATGTTTCATTGTTAGCTTAAGGAAGTCCTGGTTTTGTCATACTTTCTCCTTAGCCCTCCCCCCCTCACCTCACCAGAATTGTCAGTGCTGTTTCACAACAGTATAAGTAGTCCCTTTGTGAGAGACTAATGAACTTTTTGTTAATTTTGAAACTTACCAGGAGTTAAGCGATTCGTGGATACACACGTGCATCTGCTGATAAGATCAATCAGTTTTCTCCACTGAAGTACACTGTAGTTTTATGCAGCATTTAATCACTATTCCTGTTTTGCAAGAATATCAATAAAATGTGTTGTAATGTTTAAATAAAAGGCATTCAGAACGAAATCATCAGTGGAAGCACGTTTAAAAAGATGTCAGCTTACATTTATGCTAGTGATAGGAGCAATCCACTCAAACTGGATGCAAATGGCTGGCAAGTTAGAGTATTTACAAACGCCTTGGATATTTTAACATTCACAGTCTTTCTACCTGCCACAGCAAATTTGAACTAGATGTTCCAGCTGCTGTCAGATCCAAAAACAAGAGTGTCCTTCATCACGGGCACCCCTACCAGGAATCCTTGGCAATATATGCCTATCTTTTCCTTGTATTCTCTGCCCTGTAGCTTGCAATTAGTTGATAGACTAGAAAAGGAAGGACTGCAGAATGATAGAAGTGCTGATGCTTTGCCTCGCCTGGTGGAGTATGAGGGTCTTTAGAGGCAAGTTGGATGTCAAAAACGGAGACAACCCCTCCCTTGCTTAAAGGAACAAAAAAAACCTCCAGGAGAGGGTGTGCATTGTTCAGCTTTAGGCATATAATTATGTAATAGACTACAGTGATGAGTAACAGCTTGTATTTCAGTGTGGCAGAGGTAATGTAGTACAATGACTGAAAATACGTTTTTTGTCAGTCCCGTCCTGAACCACCACCTTCACATACACCGCTTTGCACTTCATGCAGGCGTTCTGATTAGGCAGCATTTTCTTCCTACTTCAAGTAGTCATTATAACAGCTTAAAGAATAACATCTAAATTAGGCCTATTGCTGTTTTTTGTAGTCATAGGATTCTGATCGTATGTGTGACTGTATTAATAGCTGATACGTTTCCCCATAATTTTTTGGGTTCTGAAAGGATCCTTATTTTCAACCAAAACAAGTTTGACTTCAGTACTTTTGTAAACGCTCCAACAATTTTGCTACTTTTGACACATATCAGCAGAACCTTTTGCTGTTGGCAAACTATCATTTAATGAAACATCGGGAAACATACTATAACATTCATCTAAATGAATCTCTCATGCCTAAATAGGTAATATTGAAACACAAATATTTTTGTGTTCGGGAGAGTTTCCCTCGAGACAAGCATACATAAAATGGAAGCTGTGTGAGTAATGAGTGACAGTTTCTAAAAGGTTAATATTTTCTTTAATCTATTTCCATAACAGGAGAAGAGAAGAAAATACTGTGCTAAGCATAAGGTGTGCTTTTGGGATTAGAGAAACAATCTCTGCTAGTATGTATATCTCAGACCACAGGGAACAATACGCACACCACAAACACATTTTTATTTCGTTTAATCAAATATAGAAGTGTCTTAAATATTTTTTCCATGTTATTAAAAGGATTGAGGATTCCTTAGATTTTCTCTTTTTTCCTTTTTTTTTTAAAGAAAAGTAAAACTGCCCTTAATGCTGGACTAGACTCTGTGATTGTCATGTAAGGTAATGAAACCATTAAATGCACAGTATTAAGAAGAGACGAGATGCAATTAGCCAAGAAATTACTCTGATCTCAGTGACATTTTCAAAAAATCATAATACAATATACATTGCAGGACATGATTGACAGTCTAATCCAGTTTTGATGGAACGTAGTCCACATACTGAGAGTAAAGCAGTACACGGCCAGATAAAGCTCACAGCTGTGAATCCCTGATATGTCCTTACAGTCTTGTCACCCAGGAAATTCCTCAGGTTTAAAAGATGATGAAAGTATCGACCATTAATGACAGGATCATCTCCTACCCTGAAATAAAATGTACTAATCCCTTTTGCTAGGTCTATGAATTCCTAATATAAATTATATAAACTGTAGTAATTCATCTCTGTTAGCACAGTTGTGTTTGGAAATTGTACAGCAGTCTTTGCCCTATTTGAAATGCTAGATGAAAGCAAGACATGTTCGTTTAAGCTGCAGCATAAAGTAATTTAACACAGGGCACAGAATAACTTCTGGATAATGAGCAGTAGATATGTAAAAGAAGGAAGTTCTGAAGTTCTAAAGTGGCCTGATGGATTTATGCCTGATCTTAGAAAGAGGCCAAAAATGTAAATATAGGAAGTATGGTTAAATGCAGGTGCTTTGTTAGACATTTGTAAGATGATTTAATGATTGAGTCATACAGAATACATGCTCTGACTTCAAAGAGACATACAATGATCATTTATGTCTTACAAATAATTTGGATGGTAACCTATCCATCATTTTAAAATACAGTAATGTGGATCATACTGGATTATACTGCAAGGGAAAAAAAAGTTAAAAATGAATTTGAAGTGACATTAAAAACACATTTGAATTTCTGTAATCCATTTTTGATAATACCTAGGCTGCACATATCTATCAAGCTGGACTTGCAGCCTTGTGCTCATATGTCTTGACACCTGCAACATCACATAGACAAACAGTCATTGATGAAGTCACATAGTTAGCCTTCTAAAGGACGTTCATGGCATCTGCAAATCATACAAAGCACAAAGCTGGATCTTGAATAGTTTTCAAACAAGTAATGACAGTACAAAACATGCAAGGTTATTAAAAGAAATATCTGGGATGCATGGATGTAAAGTAAAAGCATTTGATAAAATATATGTATGTTTCAGCTGTGTGTACTGTGCTCGTGCATAACATTAAGAGTAAATAGAGCACAGAGAGAATATTGCTAATAAATAATATTTACATTTTCAAAACCCATGTTTGTTGTAGAGGTAATTGTTTAAAAGGATTCTGTGTTTGGTAGCCTTTCTGTGTTCTGAATCTGGTGGAAGTCTGCAGTGGAAATCATTGTATTGCACACGCACACAAAGCAAAGCCTGATGTTATTCAGTGCTCTGAGAACACTTTAGGAAGCAGAACAAGGGAGAGTCAATTCTTTTATGTCTGACTAGCATTGCTTTTACCAGTTATGTTCAGAATCATTGTAGTAAGATCAAAAGCTAACACTATACATAAGTTCCCACAACTTGTGGGATTAAAGATATCCCACAGGTATGATGGGTTACAACTGATTCAAACTCTTCAAATTTCAGCAGGTTTCAGCATAGCTTGAAATATGAGCCAAGCCACAACTGATTGCATGCCATTCTGAAATCACCTCAAAGAACCCAAAAAAACCCAAAAAAAGCAGCAGAGGTCTATTTTGTATTAGTCACTTGAAATGTTCAAACATGAATTCAATAGATAATGTCAGACCAAAAACCAGAAGTCAACTTTGAACATTTACCCTAGCTTACATGCAAGGAGGTGAATAATGGATTATGCCACTTTATGAGTCAAACTTAAGGAAATACTACATTTCCATCCTGAGGAGTTGATTTATACAAGATGGGTGGTACTAGAGATGAATATGACTGGGTTTGTAAGAAGGTTATATTAAATTCAAGGTTTTGTTTGGGTTTTTTTTAAGTTTACTAGAAGTTACAATTTAACACTAAATTCTGTTTAAAAGATGTTTGAATCCCAAATAGCCTCTGGATAATTTTCATTTGTGTATGTTCTATTTATGTTCTACCACTCAACATAGACATATTTTTTATGATCTTATCTAACAAGGTCTTGAACATTTGGAAATACAACTGACATAAAGCAGAATTAGAAAGCACAAAATGCAGCATTTAATGACAAGATTTTATTGCAATGGTGTACATATAAGAATTCAGTTTAGATTACTATCATAAGTAATACATTGCAATGCTGATAAGAAAATACAAGAAAAAGAATGCTTCCTAAATTAGCAGCTTGAAACTGGCAATGTGACAAGTGCCTTTGATTTCACTAAATTTGGTAGTAATCAAGGGCTCTCAGTGACTCCCAGAAGGAGCTCTGCACCCCACAGCATCCGATCCTAAGGCAGAAACATTGTAAGAAGTCAGGAAAGTGTATTATAAAGCAGGGCTGCTTCTGGTGCTGCACAGTATCTTCCATAAGCCTTCCATGAATTACTTAAAACTCAGTGAGGCCTCCTCATGGAAAAACTTCTGGTCCTGTTCTGAATCAGATACTGTGCAATCTTTACTCACTGTTATAAATTAGCTTCGAATGTATCTTGCCTACACAGCTTCATGTCACTAGGTTCTATCTTTCCTCTTTTTTTTAATGAACAAAAAATTGAAGTATATTTCATTCAAAATTGGGTAAAAAGGAAGGAACATCTGTTTTTCAAGGACTAGTTTGTTCTTATAATATGGGTTCTCCCAAGTAGAGATGCAGCAGAATGAACAAGAATTTTTGTGGGTTTGTATAGTGAGTATTTTTACGTTCAACAATGGTACAGTTGTGTTATTTGTTTTTAAGTATGACTGTCTTTATTTGAGGTAACTGAAGATTATTGGCCCAAATTGTTTCAAATTGGTTTTGATTACCTATGCTCTAATCTTTAGATTAATAGATACTCAGAACTGCCTTTTCTTTTTCCCATGTGCACAATGTGATCATGGTTTTCTATTTGTATTACTACTTAGGGAATATAATAAAAGAAGGTGGCTTCAATTTTAACTGTTTTCATAGATTCATAGAATGGTTTGGGTTGGAAGGGACCTTAAAGATTATCTAGTTCCAACCCCCGTGCCATGGGCAGGGATACCTTCCACAAGACCAGGTTGCTCAAAGCCCCATCCAACCTGACCTTGAGCACTTCCAGAAATGGCGCATCCACAACTTCTCTGGGCAACCTGTTCCAGTGCCTCACCACCCTCATAGTGAAGAATTTCTTCCTTATATCTAATCTAAATCTACCCTCTTTCAGTTTAGAGCCATTACCCCTTGTCCTATCACTACATGCGCTTGTAAGAAGTCCCTCTCCAGCTTTCTTGTAGGCCCCCTTCAGGTACTAGAAGGCTGGTATGAGGTCTCCCCGGAGCCTTCTCTCCTCCAGGCTGACCAACCCCAACTCTCTCAGCCTGTCTTCATAGGAGACATGGCCCTGCATGGGCCTCCACAAGGGCCCTCGTGGCCCTCCTCTGGGCTCGCTCCAACAGGTCCATGTCCTTCTCATGTTGGGGACCCCAGAGCTGGATGCAGTACTCCAGGTGGGGTCTCCCGAGAGCAGAGCAGAGCAGGAGAATCACCTCTCTCGACCTGCTGGTCACACTTCTTTTGATGCAGCCCAGGCTATGGTTGGCTTTCTAGGCTGCAAGCGCACATTGCCGGGTAAAAAAAGTAAACAAATATGTTGAGCTTTTTAAAAATAAAAAATACATTGACATTTTTGGATGTCTTCCTAGGTTTCAGTACTTTTCCATTTATATTCAATTTTTAGGCAATCAATCAGCTTCAATTTTGGCATAGTAATTTATTAGAGAACCCGGATTCCTTCAAGAAAAATCAAAACTGATGATGCCAGCAGGCTCAACATGAGGGTATAATGCAAATGCTGTTACTTTGCTGTGTGAATGTTTAAAGGGAGGGAAGAGGAAGATGCTACTGAAAAGAAAATGAATACTTTAGTAGGTAATGTGTTAACTGTACAAACTTTGCTCTTCATATTCTTCTCGGGAATCTTAGATTTTTAATACATATAAAACTATACAATGCCTAAAGTCCTAAGTTTTTTAAAAATAGAATTGTACACACTGAAATTTAAATGGTTGAATATTATTTTGCATGTTTAATTCCAGCATCAGCTGCACTAGATATCTTTTTATATTATTCTGCTTTAATAACATGAGTATTGTCATGATCTGTCATTACTTCTGCAGCAAAATCACAATAACAAAAAACATTATTTGTTTGTAATTTTTAAAAGACCTAAATTTCTGATATTAATAGTCTGATAATAAAGAAGATTATAGATGCTGCTGCTACCAGTGGTGGAGTAACTGAATTTGCTCGAAGGCTAAATATAGGATGATGAGAAATGCTCTTTATACTTCATTCAGAAGGCACTGCGCAATGTTTCTATTTGGCCCAAACTCCTAAGTAACTCCCTACAAATGTTATTATTTTGCTTAAAAAAAAAAGCACTGAGGTTAATGTATTCTGAACTGTCAAGAATAGTAGATAAATTAGTACACAAACTTGTTGATGTTATATTCAAGGGGGGAAAAAGACTAGTGATGGTCTCTAGCCAACACTAGATAATAATAGTTCACAGTCTATAGCGCGTTACATTTTCAAAGCTCTGTATAGTCATATGAAAAGCATCAGAAAAATATGAAAAGAATAAATCACTCTCAGTCTAAAAGGATTCTGTGTGCTTTTACAATTAAAAGAAGACCTGAATGCTGGTTTTGGAGAATACATGTGTGTGGGGGGAAACCTTATTCACTTAAAGGTGATGTTAAATATTTTTCAAGATTTGAAATAACTTTTTGACAGATCTGTTATGTTAATTAATTACTTTCATTTGCTTTAAGTTGTATACTTGGAGATGAATAGTGTATGATAACAAGGCTAGACTGTGTGAGGAAGACCTTTGGTAGTCTATACAGTGTGCTGCCTCATTACAGAGCTAGCTATCTGCAGGAAGCCTGACATTGAAAGGTACCGCACATCCCATAACGCCCTCCCTTAACTGTGATGATTGTAGCTTCTTCCTAAAAGTGATGATTAGGAGAGAGAAAAGCAAAACTGAATGCTGTATGAATATTTCATGTAAATGTAAGCAGGCACTTACTGGACGTAGACCTTGATTGATGCTAGAGTGCCTTTAAATGCCTTGACATTGAAGGGTTTAGACTCCCCTTTCCACAATGACTGCTTCAAGAGCTGCAGTTAATAGTGGAATATAGCTGTATTTAGCTGAAGAGCTCTTTATTACTGACTGATATTAAACAAGACCACAGGCCTTATGTTTGAGTAAGTGAATCTAGATAAAAGAGTTAGTGGATATCTAAATGAGATAAGATAGTTAAGGCTTCTTCTCCTTCTGCCTTCCCCTTCTGTAGCTCAATTGCTTGCATCACTTTTAAATTCCTTCCTACGCTGAAGTGAATCAGCAACACACAAGAGGAATCAACCATAAATTGTTTTACAATACCTCTGTTCAACAAAGCACCAAATGGAAATGTCTAAACAATTTCTTACAAGGAGGCAAGAGTTTTTAAAAGGTACTAAAATTAATACAATTATTCAGATTTTAAAAAGCTAGAATTTTAATATCTTTCCCAGTAAGCATTTCAAACTACCGTTGAAACACTGATCAAAGAGAAAAATATCTACTTTTTCAAGGATTGATTTCTCTTTTGCTTTCATAGGGACACAAATATTTCTATGCATGTGCTAAATAAGAACCTAATTCTGTCATACTTTTGAATTGACCTCTTGAAAAGAGAGTGGCCTTTAATGCATAGCTTTAAATGGAATAGTAAGGCATGCACGTAATCTAGAAGCTGAAATCAGCGTTGTAAAGGAATCGTCTTTCAAAATCAGTGAAATGAAGGAATGATATTTTGAAAGTTGACACTGAGATGTTTCATAGTGAGAATGAGATGATGGTCATACTAAATGTTTTCCATGTCTTATTAACAGGCAAATCACGCTTTGAAAAAATCTCCGTGACTACCATGCACTTTCATCAGGATTACAGGCTGCACTTTCCAGATACTTTTTAAGCATGATATAATAAAATGCCATTATTTTGAGCTCTGCTGCATTTAGGCAGAAATTTTAACTGATATGGTAGTGAGGGAAGTGGAATGATTCCTCACCATAAGTTGGAGAAAGCAGAATATGCCCACATGCAAAGTGTGTTTGACAATGTTTTGTACCTACTGAAATACTTTGCCCTTGAAGTCTACATAAGTAAGACTCATATCAACCACTAGCTTTCATTAATTGCAAGTCTCGAAACAAAATACTGAGGGTGAAAAGATAAAATAAGCAGAGTTATACTTCCCGTAGGAGTGGGAAGGCTAGAACCAGTGAGCCATCTCCTCTGCCGTTCCAGGCATTTGTGAGTAGTTTTGTAGTGGCACTGCCCATGTCTCTGAAGGAGGAGTAGGAGCTACGTATTCTTATGGCTTCCTCCTCTGTGCCTCCAGGCTTCTAATGTTTTACACATTAGAAAGGCAATTATATTTCTTTTTAAGAAGAAGAAATCCATCTCAAATCCAATACACCATAAATAAGAGGACTATGGGGCCACCTTTTCATTCCCCACACAGGTTCCCTCAGACGCGTAGAGGACTGAATTGCCCCTTCCCAAGCATCCCTGTAGGTGTGTGTTCTTAAAGCTCTATTCTTCTGCAGGGCTTCCAGTAAGATGATTCCTCAGGTGGTTTGAGCTGAGAATTGGCTAAGCTGCTTTTGTTTGTTATTATCACAAAAGCTTGAGTGAGTTTTCCATAGATTTTTTCCAGCAAATTACAAACTATACCAGCAGAAGAAAAGAAGTGGCTTTTTTTTTTTTTTTTAAATCATTACACCTTCTTTGCTCTAGACTCAGGCACTTCCACTTAACTTGTGTTTTGCCAACAGATGTCCACTAGCTAAAAATAAAAATAGAATTGAAAATACATTTTAATTTATCTTTTTCTTGTGACACACTGTAAAAAATAAAGCAAAAGTAAAATAGTTAGGGTTTTTTCTAAAGGAACGTGTTGCACCTTGGCTGTTTATAGGATAATAGGCTACATGTAAATGGAGATTTTTTGCCACCTTCATCACATAGATCACATCTAAGTATGCTTTCTTGTCAAATAAAGGGCCTGGATTCATTTCCTGGTGAAGTCAGCAGGATTTTTATCTATTGACTCTAGCAGCAAGTGGATTAAGCCTAATATATTTTCCAGTTTCCCACATATTTGTTTTTTACTTTAGGAGTTTATGTATTGCGTAAAGCGTAATGTGAAAAGAAGTGAATGGTAGCTCTGAGGGAAAATTGTAGAAGGTGCCACGTGAGAGCCACTGCAATGTGATTTCATTTTTTCCAATAATACATTAAAATTGCTGCTAACTGTGTGCTAGTTAATAAGGTTCTGAGCACTCTCCAGCTGTGAATAGTCCTTATGTGCTTGTTCATGCCCACAATTGATTTTGCGTGTTACTGAGCTGACCATATATTTTAAGAACGCTAAAGCCCATATGCACCCTTATGCCCCTATAAAAATTTCATACAATGCTGAAGTTAAGCTTGTGCAGGCAGATCATGGCCACAGAGTGAACTAGCAGGGCAAAAGTGAGCCTCGGTAATGTTACAGTCCTGCTTGTTTCTGAAGTGGAGTAGTGTGCCAGTATTATGCACTAGAGACAGGGGAGACAAGACCAGGAATACAAAGCTGCATAGAGGGTCTTGAAAAAAGTCAAGTTAATGAATACTGGGTGCCTTTGTTATTAAAAATAAACACAGATTTAATCTTAACATTTTGTAGTCAGTCATGCGTCTGACTTTAATAACTGTAAACTTGGACACACGTCTTTGTGCACTAAAACTAATTCTCTAATTACCTACAGATGCAGCCTGTTCCTGTGTCTCTTGAGCACACGAGTCACTCCGCTACCTGCTGGAACTACAGTAGATGGTTATTCAGGCAAGAGCAGTAGAATTTTGATGCCACAGTTAGATATTTATGAAAAGAGATGCATTGAATTTTATCTCAGTATTATAGATCAATTTTCAGGACAGAGTTCCTAACAGTGTATTCATAGGCTGGGTACAAAACCAATTTTATCTGCTTCAGTGGTGTGTGAACTGTATAAGGAAAGACATCTCTTTATTCTCTGATAGCTTATCTTCCCTGGTGACCATTTATGCATGCTCTTGTAAATATACATATTTTACAGAAAAAGCTCTTTAAACTATCCTTTGAGATGACCTTGAAATAGGAGCATTTGAATCTTCCAGGAAATTAGCAGCAAAGTCTGTTTTGATAATGATTGGTAGGGTGGGAAGTGCCACTCAAAGCAGAAGTAATAATCAGTGCAGCAAGCTATTTAATAGTACAGGTCTATTACAGATTAAGTTTTTTAAGAGGAAATACACAAAAAGAAAAATATAGCCACTCTTCCAGCCCTGGAAAATTTCTTAGGAACTGGGAAATCTTTGGAAAAAAATTGTTTGGCAAAGGGGGGCTACTGTTTAAAAATATTTAAAGCAAACAACAGGAAAAATAATATAACCACTATGGTTTTTGTCCTGCTGGGCACATAAATACTGACTAAACTTAGCTGATATCAATAGAGAAAATAATGATGCTTTTCCAAGTGATACACTGAAAGTGTAGAAATTTTTAACAAGGCAACATAAGGAATTGCTTATTATATCTTAGTGTGTAGTTTATTATTTTTATTTTCATTTCCCTTCCCTTCTTTCTACTTTGTTTTCCCACTTTTCCACAAAGACAAGCTTCCCACAGATACATCCTTCCAATTACAATTTTAGGTCTGTACATTGTAAATATGTATGTGGAGTGAACGTTGATATCACCTCACTTATATCCACTGCCCTAGCTTATACACAAATCCAAAGATTCTCCCTTTATCTATACATAAACAGACTTATAACTCCATGCCCAAATTCCCTCACACAGATGCACACACTATACAAATACTCTGCTCTATAAATGTCTTCAGGCATACGCACTTTTGTCCCTAACAAATGCATGCTTTCCACGTGCATGTGCACATTTTACAGAGCACACTTTCCTGTGTTCCTCGCCAGCCCACAGCAAATGCCTCTATTTGCTTCTTCTCATGCTGTCTCTTCAAAGATGCCTATATAAAAATTCTCGCCTTGCGTTATGCCTATAGTGTGTGCTATACATAGATATATTCATTTTCTATACACAAGCACACACAGTCCTTGTAGCATTCATTATGTGCATTTGCAATCTTGTGTAGTAGCAGCTTGATTAACCATGAACTGATGGTAAAATTTTCTACGTAAAACTTGGAAACACGCCTCTATAATGATACTACAAGGTATTCCCTTTTAACTTCGCTGACAGCGTCAAACTAACTCAAACAGTTTTGCAAATGCTCAGGAAAGAAACTAGCAGATCAGGTGACACAGTGATAACTTATTCATTGCTGGTTTGAATTTTGTTCATTGAGACCATTACTGTGAATTTTACTCACTCTTAACATTTATGAAACTATGAGGAATCAAAGACAGTTGTCAGTTCCAGATACCAATATAAGGTATTTAGCAGTGACTCTGGGACAGACTCCCAGAGAGGAACATAGAAATATTGCTTGGAGGTGCAGAGGAGGCAGAAGCTCAGCTGGAGCTCGAACTAGCAAAAGATGCCAGGAATAACATGAAAGGCATAAGTATGTGAACAGCAAACAGAAGTACAAGGAAGGTGCAGGTCCACTACTGACCAAATTAGTACGAGCTGACAGGTTAGTTAAATATGATACAGAAAAGGCTGACACTAAACGCTTTCTGTGCCTTGGTGTTCAAGGGTAAAGTTAGCCCCTAAGTCTCAGTGCCAAGAAGCAACAACAAAGCAAACAGTGAACCACTGAGTGAAGAGGAGAGTCAAGAACTGTCTGTACGTATTGGACATATGCAAGTCTATGGGACCTGGTGGGATGGGTCTGAGTGTGCTAAGGGAGTTGGCTGACAGCATTGCAAAGTCACTCTGTTTCATCTTTGAAAGGTCATGGAGATCAGGGAGATCACATCAGGGAGGTTCAGGAGATCTTGAATGACTGCAAAAGTGTAAATATATACCCATCTCCCAAAGGGAAGATCTGGGAAACTACAGATCAGTCAGCTTCAAGTCAGTCCCTGAACAAATTACGAAATGGGCCCTCATGGCAGCTGTTGCCATGACCATGAAAGACAACAAAGTGATTGGGAAGAGCCAACGTGGATTTACCAATGGTAAATGCTTGACCAACTTGATTGCCGTCTGATGAAACAACTTGCTCAGTGGATGAGGGCAGAACAGGGGTTGTCATCTGAATTCATTATAGCAACACGTTTGACAGTCTCCTGTAATTCATTTAGGAAATTACACTATGAAATGGATCCTAGTCTATAAGGACCATGTCTATCAGACAAGAGAGAGTGGTAGTAATCATTTCAGAAAGGAAGACAGTAAAATCCATGGGTTTGTCTCAGATATGCCATCACTGGCATATTGCGTGTACCTAAATAATTTGATAATTTCTTTTAAAATTTTTCTTTTTTTTATTTTTATGAAAAGCTTTGTTTTTTTCATGCTATTCATGAATATAGATACTACAGGATTTAATTGCCAGCAAAAAACAGTTGGGGGGAAGTAATCTGAGAAGTAAGGGACTCAAGTGCAAGTTCTTGTGCCAAATCAGTCAGAACAAGGGCTTTCACTTCTGTGTGGTGTACATCAATTACATTTACAGTTGTTTAACTCAGAAATAGTAAGATTCTGTTTCAGCTGTGTTCTTCTAACTACAGTAATTTCACATGAAAGGTAATGATAGCCCCTTCTCAAAGGCTAGGCAAACAGCAACCCTAGCCTGTGAAAAAAGACGCAAAGGGAAAAAGACTTTAGGCTGAGAAATACTCATTTCTACTGATCATGCTGCTACTCTCCAAAATACTTATTGAAATCTTCTCTTTTACTCTCTTGTCATTTATGTCACCGTTTCTCCAAACTCCTGAAGTAAAATCCTCACTTCAACTGTATCAGTGACAAAACTCGTTGACCTTCAATGAAGAAAGGATTTCAGCTCCATTGGGTCCAATGATTTTAAATTGGAATCTATAAGCTTTCAAGAATGTTTTGATGCTGATCTCAGACTAGGCTTACATTGTGTAAAGTAAGAGTAGAATTTGGATCAATCAGCCTAATTAAAAAACTTAAGGACTAAACATGGTAGCCACATCTAAAGAAAGATTGAGTGACTGTAGAGGTAACCAGAGTGAAAGAGAGTATTTTACCTCTAGAACTGAATTCTGAAGTATTTTAAATTTATAATAATTACGAAATCCCATATTTATAAGGTCTGGGTCCTCTGTGAAATTCAGAAAATTATTAAATTTGCATAGCTAAAATGAATGCACTTAGTTTTAAAGTATAACAAAAATGCTGCTTTTTGACATCTCCATTTTCAGATGCCATCAACAAATATTCAGGTATAGAGGCAGAACAGGTTTTGTTCATTAACAGCTGCATGGATTATCATAGACTAACTGTCATTGCTATGTTATTTGGAAATTTGTTTTTAATCCAGCAGCACCATATTGCTAATGATTGAAACATCTACCCGCGGCATCTTTTCTAACAGCAGAGAAATGCCATGGAATTGATTTTAATTAGCCTTTGGAAAAAAAAAGAATTATGTAGAATTCAAAATCCATTGTTCGAGTCATATGCCAGCCAAGCTGTGTAAGAGGTTTGTACAGCTAACTGGACATTAGGGACTCATGTCTGTGTTCAGAAATGTACTAATCATTTAATAGAAAAATGTTAGGGATATGTTCACTTACAGGTTATCTATCTAGGTAGCCATTTAATTATGATTGTGATTGTAATTGTAACTGAGAAACAGAGACAAAAACAGAGGCCAAATTCTTATCTCCAGAGCAAAGTTCAAAAGGACTATAGGGATTTTTTTTAGATGAAGAACATGTGTCTGCATCATATTTTAAATATGCCTGCATCAATGCATGTGAGCATTTTACTAAAATACGGTTGTGATGTTCTTAAAATAAGGTCCATTCTCTGCTGAAAAATACAAATCACAAAACAAGTTGTTGACTGATATACCATGCCAGATCCTAGGAAACCAAAGCCAGATACTTTCATGTATTTTAATTTTTGTTAGTAGTCTATGAGGACATCAAGCAAATATCCATAAAAATGCCTTTTCTTTGGCTAAATGACATGTGTTTTTAGGCACTAAAATGTTGACATCACAAGCTGAACAGGCATTGACTTTCCTTGCTGATCTACAGGTGTTTGGATAATCCAATCACACAGAGTACAATGTAAAGAATTCTGACACACATAGCTGAGCTTACAAAATTCTATGTTTCTGAGTACAGATTTCAAAAAACTCTGAAATTTCATTTTGAAAATACAATAGAGTACAAGCATTGAAATGAAGAAAATGTTATGAATTGCAATAGAAGTGCCAATTCACTACTGTTTTTTTCATTGAAATTTCATTGTTTTGTAGGACAACACTGAAGCACTTGTTAAATTTATTGCAGTTATGCTTAAACACTTATTACCACCTCTGATGGTTCAGAAACTCTGGTCCCAAGGTTTTTTCTGCATACTCTGCGAAGGGGTCTTGCTGGAGCTATGTGGAAGATTTGCTTCAGATACCCAAAGCTGTCTGTCTGAGTTCAAGATTTATTATGTTTATTAACCATAGTTCATGATAATCAAATGCCAAAGTCAAGTATATAGGAATTCTGTTTTGTGCTCTGGTGAAAATTTTTTCAGAATACTTTAAAAAAAAAAGGAAAGGGAAAAAAAATTAGACAAGGACAGAAGGCAAGTAAGAAACAGAAGGCCCAGCTGGAGGTTAAAATCATCACCTGGTATACTGAAGACCCATGTATTTTAATATGACTTTTCTAATGGTAGGTCCTTCTGATCTGGAAAGGCAATTCCATACTGGGACTAAGAAAAGCAGTTTTGCTTTGATGAATCATAACTTTTACAATTCTCCCTGCCTATTCTAGTTCACTAGGCTAATATCTCTAATCATTAGGTCAGCAGAGATAATGTTTCTCAGTCTTTTCAGACCTGGCTGGAAGGGATTTCTGGAAGTCACCTCGTCTAACCTCCTACTCAAAGCAGGGCTAACTTCAAAGTTAGACAAGATTGTTCAGGGCCTTTTGTGGTCAGGTTTTGAACATCCCCAAGGATGGGGGTTGCTGAGCTTCTCTATACAACCTGTTCTAGTGCTTAATTTCTCTCATCGAGGGTTTGCTTTTTTTTTCCTGATATCCAATCTGAATTCCTCTTGCTGCTGCTTCCAGTTGTTGCGATTTATTTTTCCATGCATACCTCTGAGAAGAGTTTTGCTCCCTCTTCTCCATAGCCCCCCTTTAGGTCCAAAAGACTGCAAACAGAACCCCATCAGCCTTCTCGCCTGCAAGCTGAACAAATCAAGGTCCCTCAGCTTCTGTGTATATCTGTACAAATCATATATATTTGTGTATATATCATGTACTCCAGTCCCATACCCATCTTGGTGGCTTTCTGCAGGACTATCTCCAGTTTCTCACTCTAAAGGGAACAAAACAGGACACTGCACTCCAGGTGCAGTTCATGGGTGCCAGGCAGAAGGGAATTATCATTTCCTTTGGTCTGCTGACTACATTCTTGACAATGAAAACCTGTCAGTGGCTAGTGGTATCACCTCAACAGCACATCCCTGTCTCATGTGCAGGTTGTTGTCCACCAGAGCCCCGAGACTGCACACCTGCTGCATTGCCAGTCAATCCACAACCTGTCCTGTTTGATGGGTTTATTCCATCCCAGGAAGGATTTTGCATTTGTCTTCCTCTTCTTTATGTGACTGGAAAAGGCTTCAGTGAGGACTTCCTCCTTAATCTTCCAATCTTTTCTTTAAACAGTCCTAGAACAGTCTTGAATTAAGATAACATCGTGGAGCCATATGGACTTAGCACCTAAAAATATTCAGAGCAAGTAGGTCTCTCTTCTTTCTACAAACTTTGACACAAGTAGTCCTATCTTTTTGATATTTTATCTCATAAAGCTTTGGAAGGGATGCAATAGAAGCAATATCTGATTTTATATCTGTCCAGTCTTTTTTGCTCTTTTCAACATTAAAGCTGCCCTCTTACAAAAGCATTGCATCCAATATTCCAATCAAGGGTAGCCCTTTTAAATATAACGTAGTCAAGCAGCTGCTGTCTTAAAATGAGAGTTTTAAAACCATCTGCTATCAGTGACATCTGCCCATGTTCCAATTGGTAAATGCTCTTCCTTTTTTCCTGGAACGATGCTGCTTTCTCTCACCTATTTCAGAAATATCATACAAGCCTGGCAATATTAGAAGAGTTTCCCATTCATTTCTATGGCAAGCCCACAGAAACCCGTGGATAATGTCACTGTTTGGCAGCTGGCTTTGCGTATTTACATATATATGGATGGATGGATTTTCTTTTCAGTGTTAATTTGAAAAGGAATTCAGAGGACTGACACACAGAACTTTGGTAATAGTTTAATTTAAATTGTTGAAGCAAAATAAAATAGCAATCTATTGAGACAGTTCTGTTGTTAGGCAGATTTTTTCTTAGAGCAAAAATGACTGTCTTGGTAAGAGTCAATAAACCAGGTCACAGTTCGGTCTATGCAGTTTCTTTGGAAACCGCCTTGTTACATAGATGAAACTGAGACACATTTTGGACAAAAACCTTCTCCTGAAAACAACTAGTGAGCTGCTTTGCCAGTGTTGCACTGCACTGTAATATAGGGCAAAATACATTTCTATCACAGGGCTTCTTGTCAGTATGACCTCTCAAAGTTTGCAGAATCAATTTAGTCCAACAATGTTAGCATAAAAAAGCACATAAATCACTGAAAGGAGGAAGGGAAGAAATGTTCTCAAGTACTGTAGATCAGAGCATATCCACAATCATATTATCAATGAAGAAAAAAAAAAAAAGCAGCAAAAAGCAGTGAAAAACCAGTATCTTTATTTTGATTGCGCTAATGGTCATGGTTCAAAAATGTTTGTATCATATATAATGAACAGTTTGCCATTGAAGCATTTTACCTTACAAAACAGTTGAGAAATTAAACTGTGCAAATCATGAGTGTTTCACATGGCAAAGATGATTGAAAGCTATGATGTCAAGATCTGTCCAAGCTGCTTGTGAAAACCATTGGGAAGGTTATTTAATGGGCCTATCTCATATTTTCAAGATTCAATTGTCCAACTTGCTCTACCTTTTTAAGACATTTTTAAGAACTTTCTTCTGTTTGTTAATTTGCAAGTTGAAGTTAAGAGTCAATATATTCTTCCCACTTTTCCCCACTGTGTCTTACCTCACATTGCAAATACTGCAGAGGTGAGTAGAGTGTACAAACATTTTCAAAAAGAAGCGGTTTCTGCCTAAATTTAGACCTTAAAAGGACCCTTGAGTATTTTACACTATATAACAAATTACAACTTCTACTTTGTTGACCTGACAAAGGTAAATTATGATCAAGTCCAGAAAAGAAGAATTCATAGCAGGAAAAATGAAAGACCCCTGAGTGGGAGAAGTACTAATGGCCTTTACAGTAATGCAGCATCAAGAAACTTAATTCCAGAGAGCTTTCCACAATTCTTTTAATATTTCTTTTTCTTTATCATAGCATAATACCTGACTTGACAACAGAAATGTCAACAGTTAGGGCTCTATTCTTCAAATCGTCATGCTCTATTAATGCTGTTTTTCTGTGGGATTTACCCTGTCAAAGAAGGAATCACCAAGGAGTAAGGTCTATGGTTGTCTTATTCACTAAATCCCTCTTCTCAGTGATGCACAAATGACTAAGTGCTTCTGGTGTCTCTGCAAGACAGAAAGTTAAAACAGGTTAGTCTCAGGTTAGGGCGATAGGAAGTTTGTCCTATAGGAAGTCCTGCACATGCCAGATGTTTTGTATGCAAAAGAAACACAAAAATCTCAGGTGATTAAAAAAAAAAAGCACATAAGGAATAAGTGCATGATGGCAGCTCTTCCTGCCATCATCTCATTTAAGGGGATTTGACTACGTGCGATTGTACACAACAAAATTACTCACACACACACTTGTATTACCGGTACTTCTGATGTATGGTAGCATGAATATCATTCTTTCAGCTCTTTCCAGGATGCGCAGCTGTGCTTTGCTAGTGTTCTTCACTATGCAGTGATGCAAGGTGGGCCTGGGTCCTAGGAAAGGAACAAGATGAGACCCCGTAGTAGATCACTGCCGAGGCCCATTGCCTCGTGGGTTCCCATGCAGCTGCACCGCCTCTACATTTACACACAGTTACGTACCTTACCTACGTGCACTATAAGGCTTACGAGGAAACCTGCTATGACACTATACTACTGAGGAGTATTTGGATATTAGCAAAGTGAGGGCTGAAGTTAGGCACCTTATGTGCTGGACTTCGAAAGGATGGAGGGAGGCTGTTTTTGCTGGTAAGTTGAAAGTATATCCCCTTTTGTCATGCCCTGCACCTCCAGCATTTGGACTGGCTACTCAAGCTGAGAACTTAATTTGCTCCACAGTGCACATAGTCTGTGGGGAAAAAAAATCACCATAGCAGTCAAATTAGGAGGTGTTTATTATCAGTGTAGAATTATTTTATAGAATGACCTCTCCAGTTCTGAGCAAATATTGGGTTTTGGAAAATGAAGTGGGAAGTTTTACTACTGTTGTTGTTTGACTGAATCGTACGGCATCATGTTTCGACAGTCTCTTGTGCTGCCTCGAATAATTATCAGTAGTATTTATGAATGTGAGGAAGAATGGGAAATGCAGATGTGAACCTGTAGGGTAAAACCTGTGTGTCAGCAGCTACATATGAAGATTACTTTCTTCGATTTTCTAGTAATTACTTATAGCTATATTTTGCCCTATAAAAACTCTAGGATATAACCATGAGAGTAGCACCTACTTAAAAGTTATTCCCTTTCCATTTCCATCCTTTTAATTTTTCACCTTTCAAAATATTCGTTCTCCTTAAAAATATTTCTTCTGCTAGAATCTAGGATTTAATAGCTACTGGAGGCTTTAAAGATGAATTTTTGGTCACTTAATTTCTCCTACAAACTAGTGATAAGATTCTCTTTCTTACATCATTTTTATACTGGAAAAATGCTGAGCAACAGTCAAATAAAGTGCTTCCTGTTTTGTACAAGTAAGAAGCAAATTGGACCAGCTATTTAGATGCTAAGATACATCTTAAGGAGAATATATTGGAATAAATGGAGAGATTTTTAATAAGGGAGGAGGGGGTGCACTTAATAGAAAGAGCATATAGAGACCCTGACTGTGGCTAATGTGCATAAAAAATTCAGCCTGTCAGATCCTCACTTTTCTAATTCAGTAATCTAAATAATTTATTTGACATTTTAGCTCAAGATGACCTTTCTTGGGAAAAAAATTACTGTTTTAAACTTTTAGCAAGTGCAACCACTGCAGAGGATTGCTGTTGAAGTCTGCATTTTCCCAAACGAGTAAAGGTTAATCTTGTACAGCTCAAACACATTTCTGACCCTTTTAAACAAGTTCATAAAAAGTCATTTAATTTTTTTAATATAATTTCAATTATATTGCAATATTTGTGTTAAACGAGCTTCCTCCCCTCCTCCCCTTTTATTTCTGTTGCTCGGAAGCCATTTCCCATGTGTTCAGATGGATTTAGGAAAAGGACTTGTTTTGAATGAGTAAAGGTACTATTCTACCAAATGTTACTTATAAGAAAAGTTCCATAAATCAAGTGAAAATACATGGTAGATTAATAGGTGAGTAGGTTAAAACAGCCACTAGTAATAGCAAGAAAATGACTGTCCAGAGGTTCACAGTTCCCAGATTGGTCACTTGACTCAAGTAATCAGGCTCAGAGCTATGCCACAAAAAATGATCATGCCTGTCCCTGGATTCTCTTCCTCTAACTAAACAATCCCATATTTTGCAGAGGGCATTTCAGTGGTTCTACTAAAGGACATTTAGTGTAATTTTACTTTGCTATTTCTGATAATTTATCTAACTTTCCGACAGGTCACTAAAAAAATCTTTCAATGTAAGGATTAATATACCCCCAATTGTACATAATAAAGGCTATAATTCTCTCAGGGTGTTCAGGTGACTTTATAGGGGTACATTATTTATTATTGAAAATGTGAATTTGCTAGAATGGCTGAAATATCACAAAGGTTTCAGATTCTGTGCAAAAGCTGCAGTGCAGCTGTCACCTATGAGAGGACCTAAGTAACTAGCTATCAAAGAAATAGATGACCAGCCATACTTAACCCACTCGTGAGATAAAAATGGAGGGTCTAGTGTTGTCTTCAAATTGGATTTTTCCCCATGTTATTTTTTTCCCCTAATTTGCATCATTTGTGTGGTTCCAGACCATCATATTACTCATATCAGTGTGCAACTGGAAGAACTTCAGTGTAGTCAGTATGAAGCCAGTGTAAGTTTGATGTAAGAGGAGAAGCAGTACACTCGTGTCTGCTGTGATATTCCCTCCTCGTGCCTCCACTGATGTCAGTTAGTGCTTTCTTTTCTGACATAACAGTGGGGGTTTGATCTGATATGCCCGCACATACCAGTCAAAAACTGCTACAAAACCAGGGAGCTGAATGATCAGTGAAGCTTATGCTCCTAAGGCATTTTGACAGTTTAAAATCTAGCGTAAGTGTAATCAGCCTCTTAAAGGCTTTCAGTATTATTAACTCTTAATTAACAGTAGTGGGATTATCTACCTTGCAGATAGTGTTAGAATTGCAGACGCAACTTAGTTTGCAAGTGTTTATTAGATCAGGTGTGATCTATACGTGAAAAACTGTATTACTTCCAGGGACAGCTTGTCGCTAGAAGTGGCATGGCTCTTGTACCACACAGGGATAAAACTAGTGAACCCTTCTCCTGGAACCAAGCTAAAGCATCGAAATCCAGCCTGCATTGCTCTTCCCCACATTGCAGTAACTTGGAGCACTGGGCAAAAACACCCCAACACAGTACAGGGTGAGTTTATAATAGCTTTCAGACTCATTAACAATTAGAATGTGGCATGTGCATATGTTACAGTTGCTCCATTAACCAGTAAAATGGAGACTGGACCCATGTGGGAGCTATCCATATTCACTTAAGGCATGCCCACTGGCTACTTTAATTCAGAGCATCCAAGTTTACAGAAGATGACCTAGAGTTACTGGATAGGCAGCATTTTATGCATTGCTTGTATTTTTCTATCATCTGACATGCTTCTTGCAGCTCTCAGCCTTCTCAAGCAGATGGCCAGAGGGCGTAGCCTTGTGTGGTGAAACACTACGGGACTGTAGTTTGTGCAATTAATGAAGTGGTATATTGCACCATATTTGTGAGATGTAGATGGTTTTCACTTTATGCAAAATGTAAACTGTCATAGCACAACAGGAGTAGTAAAGCTCACAACAGTATTAGACAATGATCGCTCCACTGTTAAACTTCTCCAATAGAGAAAAGCTTCTGTTTTATAGTTCTTTATTGTCTAACTACCATAAGCCAAGATGTTACAAAATACTGCTTTGGATACCTCAATTTTTATTATTCAGTCTGAAAACTGTTAAAAAGGGGTTGATTTTGAGTAAATTAAATTGGACTAATAGGATTAAATTGAGAATTCAAAACTGGACATGTTGAAAATGTGAACTATTACTAACAGGAGAAAATGTTTTCAGCACTTTACTGGGTAAAGCTAACAAAAAGGACTTGAGAGCAATAAGCTGCAAACACTGCCATATGAATTTTATTGCTATTTGGCATGATTGCAACGTTAGTGGCTGTATGAAAAAGTACTGGTATACTGACATTGGGGTGAAGGGAATCCTGCTCCCTTGCCAAAAATGGCCTGAAGGTAATGTTAGTGATTACTAGTTACTTGTCCTGGTTACTTGTCCTGTTAACCTTGTACTAGTTTTGCATCTTCATTTCTACTTGTACCCTAAAGAAGTATGAGCTATCTTAGATGGTAAGAGAGGCAGAGTTTGTAAAGAGACATAGTATTATTTCTTAGACCAACAGATAGTATTAGGTGGTATTGGAAGTCTCATTAAGATTTAGAGTTAAGTGTCCATAATTGAACAGTAAGTCTTGGACAATATTTATCTTTGAAATTATTTGTTCTTTATTTTTAATTTTAGAAATGTGTTTTTGACTCATGATTGAAGTATGAAGTAACTGTAGCTTTCTGTTCAGAGAATACCTTGAGAAGAGAGGGACTACTCAATTTTCCTCTAAGCTCTGGCAGGGTTTTTTTGTTATGTAAATTGTTGTCCTGTAGCCCATAGGCTGAGACAACTGGCAGATCTTAATGACTTCTAAGGAACTTGAGTCTGGATTTGAATTAGTAATCTAAAGGTGAGAGGTTTGTTCCTCCCATTAACGGTTCTCTATAATGTCTAGATTTTCTGTGTTGTAAACTTGTTGCTGTTGCATGCAGTGCTGAGGCTCTGGAAGTGTCATCGTGATAAAATTGTAATGAAGTTATGTTTAAATCTTCTTCCTTGTTTTCATCCTCATTATGCAAATTACATGTCTCAAAACTGTCTACCTATCAGTTATAAGTTTGGCTGGTGCTCACATGACTTTTCTTGAAAGATGTTTCTAAACATTTTTTCCAAATTGATATTCTTTACCCTTATTTATTTCCTACACATCTGTGATGTCCATGAGTTAAGTAAAAATGTCTTAGGGCTTCGGTGGTGATGTGGCAGATGGTGTTGTTTGTTCTAAAGCTATTTAATAGATATCTCAGGAGTCTTCACAGGGAAATACATGGAGAAAAAATACTGAGGTACAGAAGGACTGATCTGCTGTGCTTTTGGATACTGATGCTGAAGGGCACTTCTTGGTATTCCTATCTCCAATTCACTTAGCTGTGCAACCAAATTGTATTGAGGAAGATGGCATTATTCCTCATGTTCATTTCTAATGTGCAATGAAAATACAGAATTCTCAACAGACCACCCATTAGTTCCCACACAGTGTTGGGACCCTTTTCCCTTCCTTAAAGCAGTTAACAAGAAATGCTGATAAAGCCATTTCTCATTTCAAAGGAGCAAGAAGAAAGTAGTACCAGGTGGTACATGAACTCATGAGAAGGAAGCTAACAAATCTATTTCTTCCCATTGCACAAGAGGGATTCTTAAAATTTGCCTGTGCCTTTAGGAGATCCCTCAGAACAAATAAAATTTGGACGAATTTGTCTCACCCATTGATACTGCTTTACATGAACTCCTAATGTGAATGCAGATTTCTCCCTTGGGTTTGTCTGGCCTGCATAGCAGGGCAGCATACAGTCCTGATTATAACAGGGACACCATGTATTTCTGAACATCCGTGAAAATCTGTAGTGTTCCTTAGGTATAGGGCAGAGATATGACCTTACATTTGAGGACAGTATAGCGCTCGAAGGTCTGGCATGAAGAACGGTAGAATTCGCACAATAGATTGCTATCTACTGCTCCTCAACTCATTTGGTTAAGGTCAAGAAGCTGCTTGTAAACACACAGTATGATTTCCTAAAAAGGGATCTCGTTCTTTATCCCACTGAGTGGCACTGTGACACATAAAGGTCAACCTTAGTGACCATTAAACGAGCAGCTACTTAAGACGGTGAAAGGCAAAACTGGTTTCCAGATGCAGCTGGGAAAAGGCTGGAAGCAAGAACTCTGAACACTCCTGGTGTCTAGGAAACACAGGGTCTTAATCAGACGCTGAATCCCAACAGTGTGGTTTAAGCTACGCATTGTATGTCTGCATTTCTGCTTGAAACAGCTTATCAGGTTAATACGGCATGGTATTAAAAATGCGGTTCTATGTTAAAATGGTCATAAAAGTGATAGGGGTGTGAAAATTGTATCAGATCCAAATTTGTCTTATGACCCTATTTCCTATGATGTGAAAATGCAACAAAAGAATATAATTTTGTTCAATTTCTAGTTGCTGTGTTGTTTTCATAAAACCATAGTAAAACTAAATTTGTGGCCCAAATTACCAGAATATTCACAGGTAACGTGTCTGTGGAATAGTATAGGGGCATTGTTACATTTGTGCTTTGCATTGGCAAAGAGCACTGTCATAACGTCTCTACTTGGTAAGCTGAAGTGGGGCAAGGTGGGGGGGTCTTACTAGTGATCTAATTCTTACTGGTGGTCTAAAATCTGAGTCCTCTCACACAACCCAAATTTAGGTAGTTAACCCAGCTACCTCATTTAGGTAGCTAACAACCTCAGCCAACAAAGGAGAGTCAGTTAAGAGTACCCAACTTATAATTTCCAAGGGAGTTTCAGAGTAAGAACCCATCTCTTTTCCGTAACGATACGGTATGATTATAGCCAGCCAACAGCCTGCTAAGCCAGATGCCTGAAATTTGTTTAAGTGCTAAAGGTTTTAGTCTAAAGATGGACTAAATACGCCCTAAAGCTATGTGTCATTAGTTAAAACTTTTGCCTCTCTGATGCACACGGGAGTCCATAGATCTCTGTTGTCACTAATGTGTCATTAGTTAAAACTTTTGGCTCTCTGATGCACAATGGAGTCCATAGATCTCTGTCGTCACTAAAGAAACCGGAATTTTTTACCATTTGCTGTTTCTGACCTGTGATGGATCATAGTGGTTGCTATTTTTTTGTTATGATCATCACAGCTTGAGACTGTGGTGCACAAAACATTAACCTCAAGCCCTGCCTGAAAGTTATTTACAAGGTACTTATACCTCTACACACTGAGGAAGTCTCAAAAAACAACTTTGTATCAGAAGGGTGAGTTGCACTTCTGTATACGAAAGAAAAAAATTGGTTTTGATTTCAAACTCTAAATGGAATTGCTCAAAATGTGTGAGAGGTGGAATGAACCATCATCTGTATAAAATAAAGAGAGAATGTGGGATAACTAGAGAAGAGAATTTAAGGTCTTTTATCTCTACAGCACGTTTAAGTTCAATCCGTACTGGTAGCAATACCAAGTTAGTATAAACTGTTGGCTTCCTGGTAAGCTGTGTGAAGTAAATCTGCTGACCTCCATCCAATTTACACTGCCAAATCAATGTTCCTTTTTCATGGATCTCATACCAATTTTAGGTACTCATTAGCATCCTTCTTGGAAATCTCCTTGTGGCACAGGACTGGAAAGAGCTGGACTGTCTAATAATACCTGAAAGTGCTTCCTCCATTTCTAGCCATCTTTATAGGAGTCTCTGTGTGTGAAAGATGCAAGCAATACAGTACATAAGTTTTCTTTCCCCAGGGATATCAATCTGACCCTTTTCAAAGCTACTCAGCTTTCAGTTTTTTTCTTGTACGCTGAGTTCATGTCAGGCCCTGTGTTCAAACATAGATGCTCTGTCTGGAAATATTTCATTTTTTCCTGGGAATTATTTTTTCATTATTTCCCTGTCATCACTACTCCTCCTTTCTTATTTAATGAAAGAGTGTGGTGGGATATATAGGTTCATATGAAGTTAATCTCGAGGCTGAAGTAAACTTTTGGCCTAAAACTCTCTTCCAAAAAGAGAAACACAAGAAATAATATCTTCACTTAGGCTCAGATGTCTGCATGGGCTTTTGTGCAGCTGTAATAAATTATTCGCTAATTTACTTGTAATCAGACTATTTGATCTGCTATTTGATGGGTAGCCCGGTAGGTAAAGAAAACCACAGAGATGGAGCATTGCATTCAAACTTGTTACAACAGGTCAGGGACCAAAAATGAGAATGATCACATGACTTCTATTAAATTGAAAAAGCTAGCACTCCATTGTGCTATACTTTCCAAATGTCATTAAAACCACTTACGATGCAAAATTAAAATAGCTGGCACCTACATCTAGCTGATGTTAACTCACTTCCTTTGCAGTGTACTGAGTGGGAAAGGAAATCCAGGAAGGTGAAAATTTTTAGACAGACTTAGTGATTGCTAAGGGAGAAAAAAACAAAAAGTACACACATATGCACCCACACACCCCAATACCTTCATCTCCTTTCCTTCCCCCCCCCCCCCCCCTCCGCCCCGGTCTTTTCTTATATGGCTGCTTGATTTGATTTGAGAGATGGAATTGCCTATATAGAATTGACTATATAGAAGCCAAAGTTTTTAACCATGAGTTGCAGCAAGCCAAGGACATTTCTGAAAAAGGTTCACCGGGCAACCTGTTCCCAAAAACTCACCTATGAAGCAGCATGTGTTTGCAGTGCGTTTCCTCTGAAGAAAAAAAGGACAAGCATATGGCGAAAACAACCAACCAACCAAAGCTTTGACACATGTTTGGAGAAGACAGTTTTCACCTGAGGACAACAGGGAGTGTTTTTAGACTGAAGGCATTCAGCCTATTTTCTGTTATTCAGAAAGAAACAGTAATATTTCTGGTCCACCCTGCAAGCTGCTTCTCCTCAGCATGGCCCTTCTCCCTCCCCCCCCCGCCAGTCACACTTTGCTTAAAAACAGTTCATTGTGGTTTGCTGTTTTATTTTATTTTTCCAGCCAGATAATGTACTGTTATTCTGTAAATGTTTTCTTGCTGTCATACTTCGCAGACGATTTTCTTCCTATTTTTGGAGGCCTGAATCTGCCTTTGGTCACACTATTTGCTCCTCTATGGTCACCTCTGAGAAGATTAACCCTTTCATTAAAAAAGCTTGGCCAGGGTCAAACTACCGCCTGGCTCTGGACTCTCACATCCCTTTGATCTCCCAGCTATGGAGAAATTATTAGCAAATTCTAAGCCTTCCCATGTGATTTGTTTTTGTAAATTTGTAGAAATTATTCCTAATCCTATTACGTGGCCGAGGGCAAACCTGCATTAAATATATGAGACTTTTTGTTATGTGGCAGATGGATAATAAAGGAATGCTGAATGCAGCCCATTCCAAGTTATGGGAATCTGGACACTTCATCAGCATTCACTTAATCCTCTGCCATGGCCTACGCCTTTGATGAATGCTCTCATTTATGACCACTGATGCCACTCACTTAATTTCAGAGAAGAAAAATAATACCTAGCTGTTAATGTGAATATTTGAGTTTATGGCTGTACAATGAATAATTGTGACATTATCAAGGGAACATCTTCTTATACATTATTCACTTGTATAGACCACATTAACCAGAGAGAGGAAACTTGCAGTTTTGCATCTTCCATCTTCTTTGGAAGGTAGACACCATGCAGACAAAAGTCAGTGTCTTAACCCAAATTCTAGCTGACAGTCCGTATCAGCCCTCACTATATTTTGTTCATTGTGGTGCCAATCTCCTATCTCGCCAATGACATTTTTTCAAAGAAAGAGTGGATTTCCTAGAGACTCTACCCCATGCAACTTCCATGGCTTTTTATTGAATAGGAAAATGTATCCCTCCTTTTTGCTTTAATACTGTTGCCATGTAGTATGTCTGTAAATTTAAGCTGAAAATTAAGACAGCACACAGTTTTCATTTGTACTTTATAAAAATGTGTCCCGTATTCATAACATTCTTTTCATGCATTTCAAAATAAAACTAAAATTCATAAATAAAAATAAAATTTATAAAATAAAATCTTCAGAGTTTCTCATTTATTAGCTTGCAGCTTTCTCACTCAGAGTCACAAATATTAAGGCATGGAAAACATATTAACTTGTTTTATAGAAATCTATGTTATCTGAGGTAGGTGGGGTTTTAAAGCATGTTTGTACTGTATCTGATCTCTCTTCAAGTTTCCTTATTTCACTGGAGAAAAAATGTGATTACATTCCTAGTGTAAATATTATTTTGTAATTGGAAATGCTTCCACATTTTAAAGTGTGTTTATTTACTTTTCTGACTGTATAGCAATATTTAAGAGTAGGAGTTTGCTATGTTTTTATCCTCCTTTTCTGCAAGTGTAGTAATTTTAGTTGGTATTTAGTGGTGCTAAAATTCTAAAAGTAGAACCCTGCTGTCCCTTTCGGTTTGCATGTATAAAATTCAGAGGTAAATTGAAGTTCTGGTAAATCATCAGTGTGAGAAACGTGTCTGGATTTAGTAAACTGTAATAAAAAAAACATTTAAACATCTTTTCCTGGTGGGAGTTTTCACACACTGTAACTAATTTGCTGGAATCAACTAGAATATTCAATGAGAATAAAAATATGTAGTTTATTTATTTATAGTATGTTTATTGATCACTACTTTGAAATCTAGTTGTAGCAGCCTATCAGGACACCCTGGACTGACTGCTCCAAAATGAATATGGATAGGGGTCCTGTGTAGAGTAGTTGCTTCAGTTATCCTCTTCCATACTGTCACCTAATTTAACACACATGCTGTACGAGGCACATGCAAGCTTCTGCACACAGGTTTTATTTGGTATTTGCTGTATGTAGCGAGGTACCCGTCAGAATCCGGAGCACTGTCAAAGTGGAAGGTTTTATTTGGAAAAGGGTTTGTAATACCTTGTGCAGTGTGTCCATATATTTATACTGATCCAAGATCTATTTTTTAAGGAGAAAGAAACGCAAACTGTTCTGTGATTGTAAAATGATACGATGATGAAAGATTACAACTTAATTGACTTCAGGGAGAGCAAGGCATGGCCTTAATTTAACATCATAATGTGCTGAGCTAAATTCTTCTCACCCGCTCGGATCTCTACGCTGATTTCAGATGCTTCTGGTTTTTCCCCCGAGAATCACTAATCTAAACATTTCTGCAGAGTCACATTATTATTTCTAAAATATTCTATTCCCTGTTAACCAAAGTGTTTGTTAAAAAAAGAAAGGAAGGCATAGATTTACAAAAGTAGAAGACAAGAATACAAAGCCTATTAACAGTGAGTCAAATCTTCCAATCCACCTTTTGGTGAAAATCTCCGTGATATAACTAGCCCAAAAATTAACGTCCCCCAAAAAATTATGGTATAGACTGTAGTAGCAATGTTGTTGAAGGAAATCTAAACTGAAACCCAGAAACTAAAAGACAAAAAACACATGTTGATGGACTTTAAATTGGGTATTTTTATTTATAGATAGATATTTAGATATTTAGATTCAGTCCTTGGAATAAGTAATGAGCAATTAAGGAAATTCGGATTTGATCAACTTCTGGAACATCCCCAAGATGTATGGGGTTTGGCAACTAGAGTCACGATGTATTTTCCTCACCAGCATAATGTCAATGGAAACATGTAACATTTACCTGTGGTGTGGCCAACCTTCTTTGGCAGTCAACTTTGCAAAATCATCCTTTATTACTATAATAAGAATACAAAGGCTTCATTATACGTGATAGATGATCAATGCCTGGGGATTACTTGCTATAGCAGTTAAGGCTTTACTGATCAGCCAGCTAGTGGTCAAACTCCCTGTTTGCTATTAAGTACAGATCACTCTACGATCATGCTGTTAAACGTAAAATGTGTAAAATATCTTTCATAAACTATAAATTGGAGATGATTATAAAAGAGAGCAGGGGCAGTATAAATGTTTTTTGTGGTTGTTATTTACTAGCATTAGGGCTGACAGCTAGAACGTTTTCAGAAAGTGTAGGGAGGGGGGGGTTACCTTCTGGTTTTCAAGCTAGTTGATACAGACTGGTAGGTTGTTCACTGAGTTTTTCTTTAGATTTTTAAAGCTCCTCTTACATGGTCTCTTAGAAGAATTTTAAATGAGTCTAAACAAAGCCCTTGCTCAATGTAATATTACTGTAAAACAATGCATCCTTTTCATATCTGGGATGAGAAGGTAATGAAAGCACACTGGTGTTGTGGCTCCAATCTTGCAATCAGAGGAGCTTGCTGGACTATAAAGCATAAGAAGAAGGGAGGGTAAGCTGCAGAACCAAGAGAAATCTCATCAACCAAGGCACTGGCTGTTTAGTACTGGGCACTGAAAGCAAAGCAAAAATGGCCTCCTGACCACCACTGTGGGTTTCGTGATCGCAGAGTAATCCTCCAAACCCAGAGACTGAAAAAACGCTTTTATTGAAAAGCAAGACACACTCACGGCTTCTTTTTCATGAGTCTGTTTTCCAGTGTGATTGTCTTTGAAGCATACAGCATATATCATGTGTGATAAATTATACTTTGCTGAAGTGTTGCCTTGCTAAAATATGCTAAGAAAGCTCTGAGCAATATTTACAAATAGTTTAAGTGTCACAACAATACACCCACCACTCAGGCTTCCATCGATTTTACTGTAATAAGAGTTATAATAAAGGATACTACTTTTAAGTATTATGAAAGTATTCTTTATAAAGAAAGGTAATTGGGAGAAAAATCCCTAAAATCTGTATCAAAATCATTTTGCAGATTCTACCATCACAGCTGTCAGAAAAAGCAACCACAATCTCTTTTGTCTAAGAGTTCTGTGCTGTTGGTGCTTATCTTTCTTTTTGTCCCATGTAAGTAGTTAATTTACTCATAAAGCCCAAAACTCAGCTACTGCCACACTTAAAAAAAAAAAAAATAGTTGCTATAAATTAATTTGGATTGTGCTATTGGAAAGAACAGCAGCCTTGCTTTCCCATTCAGGATGCACTTAAATCCTGTAGACCAAGTGTTAAATTCTGCTGCCTGTTATATGGGTGTGAACCTGGTGTAATTCCAATGCCACCGAAGGAAGCCATTCAAATTTACATCAATTCGAAAGAAGGAAGAACTAGACCTTCCCCTGAGCATTTGAAAATCACTCCAATATATTAATGAATACTTCTCTTGCATCCAACTTTATGTTTTTAAGATCTACCTTAGGGAAGGTAAAAAAGGCATTCAAAGACAAGCTAAGCCTTTCTTTTCCTATCCACCTTTATCTTTATTTGTTATTTTTAATGGAGTGTGGAATATGCCTGCTACATTTGTCAGTCACAAGGGCCTGTTTCACCCACTGGCATCAATGAGTGACATGGGGGTGAATTTAGCTTAGTTAGTTTTGTTCTAGAGGGTTACTATAGCTGTCGATCCACACCACTTAGGTCTTGACAGAAACATAATCATGTTATATGGGTATATACAGAAGAAGTAGTTAAAGTATATTAGAAAACGTATACGCTGAAGTGGATCATTTTTTTCAGTCTAAGAAAGCAAGGCACAAGCTGAAGGCTGTTTCTCTAGTTGGAGCTTGCTGTTATTTGGTTAACCAAAAGGGAATATGGTGTAATCTAGAGAACTCATGCTCCACCTCCCAAACACATTGTCCTGTTTTCTACTAAAATGGATCTATAGATTCAGTGACTTCTTGAACCCTTTCTCTCATGCTGAAAGTAGTGCTTGTGAAAAGAAAAGCCTGAACACCCAGACCACACCAGTGTCAGGATCTCAAGTCTGACACTGCCAATATGCATTACATTCTAGCTGCATTTTTAGCATAGCAACTGAGGATAATATAGTCAGGTGAAATCTAAACTAATTTGCCCCACCCTCAATTTTTTTCCGAAGACCAATCTGCATTTTCATATTAATAGCAATGTTTAGACCTGCCACCCTCCTACTGTGAAACTCAAATATCTATGGAGAGCTTTTTAATTTTTTTTTTCTGGCAAAAGCAACCAAAGTCCTATAATGGATGTTTTGTTTTACAAATTAGATGTACACGGAGGTTTACATGCAGTTAGCAAAACTTTCAGAAGGAAATAGCCCTTAGATTTAATAACAAGCACACAGGAAATGTCCAATGAATTCCATGGCAGTGTTTGTCCAGATGAGCTACAAAGCAAGCTGGGATGGAAGGGAACTTGTGGGTCCCTGTTTAGTATTAAATTTCCAGTCTTGATGTGATTGTATTATTTTATCTCTGTGAATTTAGCACATTTGATATACGGTTATAGCCTAATAAATGTAACAATAAATATCACATTTGTATTCAATTTCAGAGGTCTCCTTCCCTCCCTCACACCAGCAGCAATGGGTGTGATCTTATAAGGGTCTGACTGTAAATAATCTGGTTAAATGCAAGTTTGCTGATGGACTGACAATATAGAGAGTCACAGAGACTGTGGTAAGATTCAAGCCCCCAGATGTGTCTCCTTGCCTCAGTCAAAGCAGATGTATTTGATTTTGAAAAAGCAACGCATAATCTATTTTTGTTTGTTCAATAAAGGAACTGTATATTTACCATATCTTTAGGGATTACTTTTTGTTGTTTTCAAGGAAATAATTTCAATGCTTACAAATTGTTGGATGACATTCCCTTGTACATTTTTAAATATGATATGCAGGGAAAATATTTCTAGTTCTAATCTTTTTATTTAGAATAGAAAAGCTATGTGTAATCTAGGAGATGAAATATGATATCTTTATTAAAGTGGCACATGCTAGCTCTATTACACTTACAGGTCTGCCAGTATATCCATTAAGGAATCCATTTTTCAGACTTTTAACACTTGTCTGTATTCATACTGGAGTGAAACTTGGCACTCAGGTTTATAGCCCAGGAGCAATTTGTGCTGCTATTTACAAATGTCTCTTGGTATTCATTTAAAAAAATGTTTTTCTATTAAATGCCTGAAAACCATTTGGTTATTTAAAATGCAAATGGGAACGATATTAAAAAGAGCGCTGTTGACTGCTCTAAGACTCCCATGTTGTAGTCTGATAATACTTCTGCCATATGAAGTTTATCATACGAAACCGTTTTGGAATGAGCTGAAAGTTAGGAGATGGGGCATTTTTTGAGATTACAGAGTTTATATGCCCCTGAGAGACCTGCTTCTGTTTATCATTTAGCTAATACATACTTCAAAAATTGCATATGCCCTCATTTGCGCATTGTAATGCTCCAAAGGTCCTTATACTCAGGTAAATAACAAGCTTTGTTAAAAAAACCCCTGAGTATGAATTTATATAATTCAGTGGTTTATTTCAGTCAGTACTGAATCTATTAATAGTCCGTCATTGTAGCGTAGTGCTGTTTATTTTAGTTAATTTAGGTTTTTTCTTAAAATAAGTAAGTAGTTCTACCTAAGTATGCCATTTTACCTTGGCAAAAGGTGGAGAAAAAGCACATCCAACTTAAGCCCAGTCTTCTCTTCCACTGTCTTACTGTTTGAATGTAAATTTTCAGGGATTTAGTTCAAATATACTTTTGCTTCTTTGCTTGTACATAATCATTTCTATTTGCTCTTTAGATAAAAGTTCAGTTCTTCTGAAATTAAAATAACTATCACCATTTTATTCTAAAAAAAAGAGCTTTATCCTCAACTGATGTAAGTCAACAGCTCTGTTGACTTTGTACTATTTTACATCAACTGAGAGATTACCCTGGACTCATAATAAATACATAAAAAGTTCTTAAGTAATTTGAGAAAAGTTGGAAACATAGCACCTATAAACCATTGATATCAAACCTCATTATAAATAAAGATCTATTCCTACTTCCTCATTTAAATTCCTTTTTTGACAATAAATAAACCTAAGATGATTAATAGAATTTTAATAACTCCTTATCAGACTGGGTTTCTTAATTTTGTGTAAACTACTGTAGTCTGAGCTGGAAGCACTAAAGAAAACGTTACAAATAAAAGAAATCCAAAGTCAAGCGTTCTTTCTACCTTCAGGTCATTTCAGATTTTAGGGGTTTAGAAAAGCCCCATCAAGCTCCATTTAGACTTCAGGAATAATTCCTTCAAGCAGTTCTGTAAACAAAATGATTCATAGCGTAGATTTTTTGTTCAATTTTGTAGTTGCTGTTCCTCAGTTGTGAAAAGTGTATAGGTTTTTTTCAAGACTGTACTTTTCACTTCTGCAAACCTAATTTTTAGTCTTGGGTTCTGAAAAATCAGAGGCTATTTAGAATACAATAAAGAATAAAAATGTGATCAATTGTAAGAAGTATTTCTGTGAAGCCTGAACAAAGTGGGAATCTGAATTGCAGCCCCAAGTATTTAAATAAGCTATTACAAAAGGAGTGCTAGGAACCATTATATTGCATGATTTCTTGTGAATAATAGAAATGCTCTCTATCAGGTATTTTTACTTAAATGGAATAAATGTTTGAGAGAGATGGTGTTCATCCATTGTAACCTTTCACGCCACTACTGTTGGTATTGTTATAACTTCATCTATTAATAATATGCTTTGAAGCTATTAAAAATACTCTAAAACTTAGAAAGAAGTGTAGCTTGCACCACCATACATTATTATCTCCATCTTTTGGTAGTGTGTCATTTATGCTTTAATGACATCAGTGTAGAATTTCAGCATTCTTATACTGAAAATGCCTGTCATATACAAACAACATTATGGCACTTTTAGTATAATATGCCTATAGTAGTGCTATTATTTAATGGTGTGCTTTTATATTGCTCAAGTAAGTTTTTAAGGATAAATGTGCCTACATCATATACTAGTCCTGGGGCTAGTAAATGGGATTACTTGCTGTTAATAAGGTGAGCAGGCTTTCATCTCTGGATGTGATGGTCCTGAGCCAGTATCACTGAAGTAGAAAGAAGTGTCACATTTATGACTTTAATAAGAGCATAAGCAATCTGTGAGTCCCAGTTCATCAAACCTCCTGTTTACGTCTGGCACTTTTTACTGGTGGGACACACTCATGTGCTGTAAGAGTTTGGCTGAATGGGGCTAGGTTTGCTCGATTGCCATTTAGGAACATGGGTCTGTTCTCTGTTTGGGCTTAATTCTAGGTGGTATCCACGCTCCTCTTGCCTTTGCCCAAGGAACAACCAAAGTAAGTATTGTCTTAGATTTTTAAAGTTAAATTTAGGAAGTCTGCCCATAGTCCCGTATGACCACACTGCAGCCAAGGGTGCTGCTTAGATACAGGTAAGAATCTGGTTTAGGCGGGGATCAGCCAAGAAACAAAATGAGGAAATATGTTTGTGTCCAAACATATAGAGTGGTGTTACAAAACCGTATGTGCCATTGCTGTTTCCATGCGCCACTACTACATGATATTACAGTAACGCTGCATATTAGGGTACCATTTATTGGATGTGGTGAGATCTAGTATCCCAAATACATGTCCGCTTCCTGTTCATGCAACATGACCAATTGCTATGAACCGATGGAGGACTATTTCTTTTACTTAGAGTAATTTGTTCTAAATGCCAGAAATATCCTGAAGTGTGTGGGGGGTTATGAAAAATAGGCTAGTAGAAAGAATCACTGTGTATGTTTTATTAGTGAGAAAGGCAAACAATACACATTGTGTCTTTCTAGTAATGGGCACTTCATTTAGAGTATTATTTTCTGATGTAAGATCCAGTTTTATGGAATTGTTTTTTAATACTGCATTACACACTTATGAAAGTGTCTATAATACCGTGTGGTTTTTTTTAATTTTGCATTATATCTACTTTTTCATATTCTATACAGTCATGGTTTGCATATTCTTTCAACTATGTATGAATTTCCTCACCGAAACCACAAACAAACTGGCTTTCCAGCTAAAACATGAGATGCATTCTCTGGGCTCACATAACCAATAAGTATCCTCTTCAAAAAGTAAATACTTGAATAAAAGCTCACTGAGAGAATAAAAAGATTCATTACCCTTAAAACCTCTAATAAATTACATTTTTAAGATAATAAATGCTTGAATTTAAATTGGCTGGATGCGTATGGAGTCTTGGGGCCATAGTGAAATTTGAGAAATAGAGGATAGGTGAATGTATCACATCACATCACAAGGAAACGTATCCTTTAATAATGACATCAGTTTCACGTCCACTAATGTAGTTCGAGTGCTATAGGTTATTTAACTCCAATGGACCAAGCTTTCAAATCCAGTTAAATATCTCCTTGGTGTTCTTTTGGGAATGCGTGGCATGATCTTGGGAAAATTGAGCCCTTTTAATTCTGCTGACTTCCATCACAGTCCATACCCACCACTTCCAGGTCAGTCTTGGTGTCTGCCATGGGAGTCCTTGTCACGATGTTAGTGAAGCAAATGTCTGGTCACAACTCGGGCCTGCAGCTGATGCGCTTTGTGTCTACAGGTTCTTTGATTCTTAAAAGAAAGCCTTGAAGCTGTGGCTCTAGCTTAAATCTTACTCAGTTTTAATAAGGAGTATTAATTGTGATATGTTTTCACCGATTCTAGGGTAATTTATTTTCATAAACCAGTGGATGATAACTCACTAGTTAGCACATAGTAAAGCTCTCTTGTTCTTCATTTAGATTAACTCACAAAAGTGCAAGTCTGCCACTGTAAGAAATAATTTTATATACATTTGGAAGAAGACACTGGTTGTTCAGAGAAAATAGATGCTTCAGCTGAGATGCTGGGATTCTGATCCGGTGACACTTAGGACTAGTTACTAACTAGACATGCACAAAAGCAATAGCAGTTTTGGTACATTTAAACCCTAGTTTTACCTTCAAACATCGTTACTGGTCTTTAAGCTGAACCAGGTGGGATATTCAGGTGAATAGGAGCCCTTCAGCTAATGTGCATTGTTCAACACACACCTGTGTGTGTATTTGGAAAAGAAAGTCTCTCTTGTTTTGCTGCTGAGGCAGCCACAAAATGTCAAGATAATCTTAATTTATCCATTAAAAATGTAGGCCCATATTTAAGAGTCATCAGCAATAAAGGAAAATATACTGAATCATTTCAAGTGCATGCTAATCATTTAATGTAATAAATGGAGCAACTCTAATTATCTCCCGAGGAAATGATTTCACACTAAAACAATGGAAATGAAGACGTTACTTTGGGAGCATTATACACAGCTGAAAATTACTCATGTGAATCTAGAGGATATTTCAAATAAATAGAAAGGATTGCTTATGCCTTTTCAGTAATCATATAATGCTATGAGAGAAACACTAAACGATGGTAAAGATATTTAGTAATTTGCACTCAGCCAGTGAGGCTTTCGCAGGTACCGTTATACAACCAAGCACTGTTCCTTTCCACTGAGACACTGGTTAGCACAAGATCAATGTCATAACTACAGGTTCATAATGCAGAATAGTCGAACAGTGAACAAAATATTAATATATTTGTCTTTCATATTTATTAATTCCAGTTTGCATTATAGATTTGTAATTGATAATATCTGTGAGCCTTTCCCTCGAGGTCTCTGGGTTTCTTTATTTTTAAAAGGATAAATAAAAATCTTTTTGGTTTTTTTTTTTCCCTAAACTAAATCCCATGAAAGCTTATTTTGGAAATTCAGCACATTTTTAGCCAACAAAGAAGAAAATGAAAAGCAAACTTTTGAATAAGATGTAAAAATTTCTCAGGGAGTGGGGTTAAAATTGAGTTTAATGATTCAGTCCATTCCCTCCAAGGGAACTGATTTCACTGCAAGCTAAAATGTTTTGTTAAATTATGTACTTCAGTTGCTTGGGTGTTATGTCTCTCTTGGAGAAGCACATGAAATGAGCACTATCCTCCTAGGCATTTTAAAAACACATCCACATTAAATAGAATATATATACAGTGGTTGAGCATACAGTCTTTTTAAACTAGATAACAAAATGATTTTGACTTGTTTTAAAATCTTTTTCCTTAAATGGCTCTAAAGCTAAGACTAAAAGATAGATAATGTGGACTGAAAATTTTCCCCCTTGCTTTCAGTTTCGTAGAGAATAGCACATTATAGGTACTTTCCTTTGTGCAAGAATCACATCAAATGCCAGGAAAAATACATCTGTTTTGGCTACATATTTAACAGCATGCTTTCCAGAACCATCAATTTGTCTTTATTAATACATCAAGTGTGGCTTGTTTAAAATGTTTGTCCATTCCACTGCCATGCTACTACAGATATTATTAGCTTATACTTATTACTAAAATTGGGTAAGATAGCAGGGAATACAGCTCTTCTACATAGTGAGAGATATGACCTAGTTCAAGACAAATTAATGCACGGCAATTCTAAAAGCATAAACAGACGACTGCAACTTTTTGAAGGTCTGCATTTATTCTGCGGCTGACATGAGTATTTCACAAGAGACTAGACAATTGTTTTTTATCATAAGATTACCGTTCATCATGTACAAGAAAACAATTGTTATCAGGTATGAACTTAATTGGAATCAACTGTAGCAGTCTTTACAGGAATTTACCGAAATGTCTGCCATTCAGAGCTGGCTTACCATAATATTCTCTATGGAATTGTTGACCACAGGATTCTCATTCACAAACAGCCAGGTTAAACAGTTAAATGCTAGCAAATCCTGCATAGCCCTGTGGGAAATTTCACTTTAATCCCGAACTTATAAGAGGACAATCAAAGCCCAAAGCCTGGGTAACAAATCTGATCCTCTGTTGCAATCTGTGTCCTCATGGGAAGGAGAGAGATGCTCCCTGTACAAGCCTGAGATGGATAAATACCTAAATGATGAGATAGATGGGGAATGCAGAAGAAGCGTCTGGCTTCAGCCATTCGCTTCCAATTTCACATTACATTGTGAAAGGCAATTCTTGTGCAGCTCGGGAACAGCCAGTCCTGATTACTATAAGTTGAAGTGTGGCTTAAGGAATGATTAATGACAGTGTCAGGAGAAAACAAAGCACAATGAGAGTTATCTCTAATCCACCTGCTTGCAGATGCTATAGTAAGGGAATGAAAATGGCCCCGGCGAGCCCTGATAATAAAAAAATCAAAATAGAAAGGTGCAAAGCTGTAGATATGTATTAATCTGATATATAAAAACTAGGTCTTAGCTTGAATAAAGCATTAGGCATGAATGGAGCCCCATAGGTGATAGATATTAGAGCATAGTGGACTTCACATTGTCTGTATTTTTTAAATCAAACAGAACTGTTCCCTTCAGTATTGCCTTTGACATTAATAGGTTGGTATTTGAAAAGTCACAGTTCACTAGATGAGCAGGCTTGTGAGTTCAAGCTCATTAAACAAAACCTCTTTTTGTTGTTGTTTAAAAAAAAGTGACGCCATACCACCACCTTGTGGCCTGGCGATGCAGGAGCCCAGGGAGGAGAGCATCAGCTGTTCCCATTTCCAAACAAGCTGCAGGCAGATACAGCATAATTATGAGATCTCCTTTCTTTTTGAAACGCAACCAGCTTACAAGCTCCTTCAGCTAGCGCAGTACATCTGAAAAGCAGCTAAGCCATTTCAAAGGATTCTCCGTTAGTTTTCCGGCCAGTCCAGGTAGGTTTGCCCTGAGCCAAGACTGCAGCTATTGCAGAAGTAAGGGGGTCACTGATCACCGCTATGACTGGATATGCACGTTATGGTAGTTTGCTTCAGCTGGATTGCAGCTGCTCAGCTTCTCTCCTTTCCTGATCTATCCGTCTTCCTAAACTTCATGTCTGCTGGGAAGTCTTGCGCAAGCTGCGTAGTGAGCTGAGACCTGGGAAGATTCACAACATGGAGCTCTGAGACACCCTCTCTCACTGTTCGGTGCTCTGTGGTGTTCATCAGACAGGGTACGTCTCTCCAGATGCGCAACAGTGACAGTCTGCTGTTTGATATAAATTACAGTGTTCACATATGCACTACTTGCTTGCTTTGCAGGTTTCATCTACTGAAAAGCGGATTTCGCGCCGTACTAGAGAGAATGCCACTGTGTCTTTTCACAAGGTAGAATTGTTCAAATGCAAGGCACACTGTAAGGTTGCCTAAAACACCTAAGCTACCCAGGAATCTAAACTTTTTTACTCTTGTTGGGACACCGATTCCCCCCACGTCGCCAAGGATACTTTGAAAATTTTAACCATCATCATGCGAGCCAGGAATATAGACTGAAACAGAATACTTCCTGAGACCTGCTTCTGTGTTAGATTTAAAGCTATTGCCTCTCGTTGCCAACAGGGAGGGAATTATTTGGCCCCACTGAATTCAGAAACAAAAGTCTCATTGATTTAACTGGGTCAGGATTTCATCCCAATGGTTTCCCCCCCTCTCTTTTCTTACTATGACCAGCAACAAGTTAAATGTTAATTTATATTTCATGGAAGTATTTTAATATTGAAAAATCTAATGAAGATTTAGCACTCAGTTTTTAATGAGGCTGACATAACTGTCGAAAGAAAGCAAATACATTATTTTAATTAATATCAATTCATAAGTGCTCCTGATTTATATATTAAACAAAAACGAAAGTGTCTTGTCATACACTACAATTTATTCTGTATTCACCCATCATTTAGTCGGAATCTTTTCTTTTTTTTTATGTGAAGGGTATGATGGAAGCTGCCATGTAGAATTGTACAGCTGCTGCATATGCTATAAGTACTGTGATCACATCACCCTTATTTTCTGATGACGCGCCTCAAATCAATTCTATCCGTGTGTCTTTGTCTCCACCTGACACCTCCTGCTATCATAATAATCATGCTGTATGGTTTAAAGCTTAAAGCTTTTGTATACTGTATTTTCTTAATAACACCAGGGAGCCAGACAGTTTCTGTGCTATAAAGATACATTGTTATAGGCAACAAAGGGTCTCACTTGAAAAATTTTTGATCAAGGTATTGAAACCAACAAAAATCAGGTGTGTTACAGCTGAAGTTTTGATTAGTCCATTTTATAATCTGACAAAAAAAATGAGATCTGGCTACATGTTGGGGTCCTGATCTCTTTTCCAGGCATTAGGGTTTGGGGGTATTTATTAAAGCTAAAGTTTGGAGTGGAACAGAACAGAGTGGAATAGGTTATGAATGCATTTGGAAATGTTCCTACCTGTGTAACAGCACAGAACGGGCGAATGATTTAACCAAGAAAAAGCAGTGTTGTAACTACAATGTTTCGTATAGTCATGAAAGATGAGTTAAAATTTGAAAAGTAATGTGTCAGCATCATTAGACAGACATTTCACTGTGAAGATGCAATAGGTTTAAGATCACTTTCAGATAAATGCAAAAGCATTTAAGGGTTAACTTCTGAGCTAGAATCACAGCATTGAAAATATGAAGGTACCGTTGTCAAATGGTTGTCTGAGATGCTTTTATATCCGTCTCATACTCCTCCCTGCTTCTCTGTTTTTCTCCTCTTTCCAATCAAATGTTTCATTCCCTTCAACCTCATCCTCCCTTCCCGTCACACTAGTTTCTCTCTTGATCCTGAGCAACCCTCAGGAACCTGAAAGGTTCCCTTTAAAAGATTGCACTGAGCTTTCAAATGTCTCCTCACAAGCATGCTACCTTTGGATGAAATTCTGGTCTTGATGCATGCTCTATTTTAGGTCTGTCTTCCTGCTTTCTTTACAACGTGTGCACCCAGGGATTTTCAGGCAGGATTCTGTTCTGAATGTACAGTTCCTGAAAAACATTGAATCCTCGCATCACACCCTGTAAGATCTGAAGGCAGCAGCAATCTCAGCAGAGATTTACAGACTATCAAAAAATGTATTTTAACGGAAGCTCAGAATCCTGTTATATGGTGTTAAAGGCCAGGGATGAGAAAAGGTAGAGGATTAGAAGATCAAACTCCTAAAAAGGGGTTCAGATTGATTTTGGACACCTGACGGAGGTTTAAACTCGATCTTTCCAAGCTGTTTTTGGGCAAGCAGATTCACCTCTGAGCTGCTAGTTTATTCAGAAAGCTCCTTAACCAGTTATTTCAAAAGATTTTGCATGAGTGTTCTTTCTGGCCAAAACTCATTCCACCCTCCGAAGTCAGAAACCAGCCAAAAGCAAGAATGAATAATTTACAAAGGGCAGCTGGCCTGGTTCTTACAAAATCAAACTAAAATCTTGGCTCCAACCCTCCTTTAAGTTACTAGATCCAAAGCTGAGCCCTGCAGGTCAAAACTATTCCTACATCTGTGTTGCATATCTGCCTAAATTCCCCGTCTTCTACTGTATGTGGGCCTTGGGTAAGGTATTCTTTTTCCACTCACTTCCTATCCCCAAATTACGTAGTGCTGTTGATTCAATCATAGTTACTTGTGATATTATATTTGAAGAGTAGGTGAATATTGTATGTCGCCTGCAGAGGACACTCGGATTAGCGCCTGGGGGGGAATTTAAAATAGAGTATGTTAAAATAGAGCTACACTCACTTCCTCTAAAACAAAGTAGCACCCAAATTACTTGCTTGTGTGTAATTATGGAGCCTCCGTTGGAGTTACCCTGTGTACAAGGATGCTGCTATGTAGCAGTTTGGTAGTAAGCCATTGACTCACTACTGTCACTTCTACAGGGAGTATTCTGAGACGGGAGACAATATGGTACCTCATCTTTGGTTAAAAATCCTAGCAGCTGATGTGAGGTAATGCCGAGATCCCTATCTAAATTGCATATTAGGACTGTTATTTAAAAAGACCTGAATATATTTTCAGTATATCGCATAGTGACTTTTAAGCGTCTCCTTTGACATATGCTAACCTACAGCAAAATAAAGATTTCTCTGTAGAACTTAGCTAGACAGCGTAATATCAAGTTCAGTTGTATTTACCTTAATTAACAATAATTCCAGTCATTTATGTGGACGCTGCTCCTGCTGTGACTGCATAAAACAATAATAAAGAGCCAAACAAACATTTGGAAATGGGATCACTCCTCGACGTTCAGTAGGTGTTGAAATTCAATGTACTTCAATTCTAATTTGAGCGCTTGTTCTTTGTAGTGTGAAGTTGCGTGTGCAACTGTTCGTGACAAAGTATCTGCCACTGCAGTACAGCGTTCAGAATTCTTGTGAAAGAATCCCAACACCAACAGCTGGTCCATACGCAGTTTACAATAGACTGAATGTCTTGGCTAGATGCATGATTTTCTTTAGCAGGACGTCTACAACTTGTACAGCAATCGTCAACGAAGTGTCAGTGTAAGGCCTGGTATAGTCCTCAAGGGAATCACCTACACCAGTATAAACACATTTATGCTGATAACTTAGTCCATGCTGTAGCCTTTTGTGTGTTCAGAACATTTAAAAGAAGCTACATTTTTATGGAGTGAGTTGAGGTGCGTAGTCTGGAAAAGAAGCAGAAACAGAGCATAAGATGAGGGTAGCTCAGATGCATTTAGCATCTGCAAACAGAAATCAGCATTCACTCAGATAAATGGATTTCCATGTGATATTCCTTCCTTCTCTCTTTGTTAAGCATGAAGCTTTTTTTCCTTTTCTTTTTCTTTTTTTTTTTCTTTCTAAAGCTAGTGGTATATCTGCTCCTGGCAGTATGTTATGTTCAACCATTAGTTTATTTTTTAAGACTAAGAAGAGATATTTCTACATTATAAATTATTTATAAACATTAGAACAAAGGGAGGCTGTCAGGGCTGCTGGTACTTTGAGAAAACAAAAAAAAGACGATGAATTTATGAAGAATACAATTTTATGAAGGAAGGGGGGGGGAACGCAACTACTAATTATTAACATTCATCTGCAGACAAAGACCTGAAAGGATAGGATTAGAGGGATACATTTACATCTGTCTGTCACAAAAAAAAAATCTCATTAAAGGTTTACTAGACTGTCAGAAAACTTCTTCTAATGTTAAACTTGAGGGTCTGATGGGGGAGAGGAATATCTCACTTTTGGCCCATTCAATAAAGTTATATTAAAAACAATTTTAAAAGCAAATAAAAACACTTGAGTTTTCAGTAAGAGCTCCAGCTGAATCTCCTTAGGTGACACAAAGGTTCAGATGCCATGGAAAAGTTTTACGTGTCAGTACAAGTTTCAGTAGTTTCTATTTACGCAGCCATGTGTACTTTGAGACATGATATGACTGCCACAGCAATCACTTTGTGAATAGCATTCATCATCTGGACGCTTCTTTTCATCTATAAAAAGAAATCTGCAATAGGTTGCTTTGACAAATCAAGATGCTGAGCCACAGTTTCTTTGCTTTAAAGAAGCAGACATTAAGGTTAAATACATTAAAAGTGCACAAAAATAAACATGCTGTGTGTGTACAATATGTTGACAATAGCAAAACTTCAATCTACTGTAGTTTTTGATCAAAGAGCTGAATCTGTGGAAAAGAAATCCTGAATCTAGCTAAAGCTGTCATTTTATTTTTCATAGCAAACTAATTTATATTGAACACACATCACTGAGGAAAAATCTAGAACACTTTTATAGTACTTGAGCCATTGTATGTGGCTGGATTACTAAGGTATTCAGACAGCTACTCTTAGGGTCATGCATATCTTTTTCTAGAATTGTATTCTGGTTGATTTTATTGTGATTTATACACTGGTTTGATTAACATATGCAATGGCTTGCAAGGGAGAAAGTTTTCGTCTTGAGCATTTTGTTAGAGGTAATCAAAACTAGCAAAGAAAAATGTTAAAGATTCCTCTAGATCCGTCCCTTGCCATGTAAGGATAGTCCTCTGCAGTGTACAAACTAAAGCCAGGTTAAACTTTGAGATTCAGCTGTTCCAGTTAGTAAGGATTTCTTTTCAGGTTTTGGGTCAGGTTCAAAGAATACGTAGAACTCTAACCTCTGATTTTCCACTCATTTATTTTTCTAAGTCCAGAGTGGAGAATATTCTCCAGTCTGTATTTTCAAACCTGACTGGTGATTACTGATGTCTACTTTTATATGCAAAAGTTGAGACAGCATAAAAAGGCCTGATTTTCAGAGGCTAGTTCCCAAGGTCTGCTGAAGTTTCAGCTCTCTAGGTCTCTCAGCTTGGGCACCCAAAACAGATGCATCCAAATGTAGGCCCATATGTTTGAGCATGTTGCACCACTATATATGCACTCCCTGGCACTGTTGAAAGGCATACATTCCCTGCAACCCTCCTACGCTCCTCCCTCTGTTCTGCTCCATTTAGGTCTGTGCACATAATCTAGATTTCAGGTAACCCGAATGAAAAAGTTCTTTTTATTCCAGTAGCTGAAAAATTTTATGGTCAAGACGGGAGCCTAGGCGGTAGCCCACCTTTCAGCATGTAAATTCCCTGTGCATGCCGTATTCGGTTACCTGCAAAGGACACTGGCAGTGAAAGGAAATGGAAAAATGGCTTGTAAAACAGGCGTTGTAGAAGCAGTAATAACAAGATATTTTATTCTGAATATAACTAGAAGCAGTAATTACAAAATATTTTATTCTTAATACATCTATTTCCACATTTTCCTTCACTCAAAGCTTCTTTTACTGAATGCAACTGTATAATCCACCTGAGCTATAAAGGTAACAAAGCAAAACTATCATTGCAACTTTAGGAACTACCTTCATACATTCTTGAATGACTTTAAAAGATAAACCAAAATCCATACAGCAGTCTCCAACAGACAAACCCTGAAGATACAGAAAAAGAGTAACAGTAAAAATGCCCAAGAAATGTGCAATTATAGATGTCAAAAGCAATTGGACTCTTATTCCCCTTTTCTAATCACATATCTTCCAGACAGCTCTTCTTTACGCCCTTTTTGCAGTTCTTGATATTTTAGGGGGCAATAATTCTGGTTCGATAAAGGGTATTATTTAAGAGGGCCACAAAAATTTCCTTTCTTGCGTTCCCTATCATACAGTACATTAGCACTAATCGCATTCTAAACAACAGAAAAAATATACAGTCATTTAATAGGGAATTAAACTTCACATCTTTACAGTTGGAAGTCTATTTTCTGTTACTCATAAGGCAGGCATAGGAAGCCAATTTAAGAAGCAAATGGTGAGAGATTTAAAAAGCTACACTAAAGCTACAGTTGAATATTTACTTTGCACCTATTTTCTAATATACATATATATACACATATATATGTATTAAAGGCAAGTGGAAAAGAAAATCTTTGTTTCTTTTTCATTTCACTTTTTACCTGGGAATTAGATGTTTTGCATTTTTGCATCTGAAATAAATGTGTCTGGGAAGGGGAACCACATGAAACACCTTTCCAGTCTGCAGACAGAGCAGAGTTAGTGAAAAGCTTCTTATAACTGAGGATTTCTGCTAAATGCAAATTATTGTAGTTAATGGCTATATCAATATGAAGAGTATAATACACTCTTGTGCATTGCTAATGTTTGCTATTGTAACATATACTGCTACAAATAAAATTTCAGACAAATTTTCTATGTGGCTTAAAGTAATCTATGATTCAAGTGTTCTTATTTTTATATAATAAGAAAATATGTAGTGTAGACAGGCAGGTAACAAAATAATTGCTGAAATTCATCAAAGACAGGACTTTCACAAGGCAGTTATTGAATCTTATCAAAGTTTGGAATGTGACTCAAGAAAGATCTGTTTTCAAGTGCCTGTGCCTAATTCCTCCTCTGAAGTGAGCCCTTTGCTGCATCTGTGTGAGGGCAAGATACACAGCTCTAGAATTTGCTCTCTGCTTGTGAGCAAGCTGAAACTTGTGGGCACATCTCGCAGCCTGTCGTGTTTAAGCCTGACTCCACAATTGTACTGCATACAGTTGTACTGTACTCCATAACTGTACTGCAATTACATAGCTAGTACACGTGCACGGTGCTATGCTGACGCCAGGCAGTCCGCTCTTCTCTGCTAAGAAGTCTGCACAGCTATGGTGATCAGCCACCTTTTCTGTCTCCTGCCACCAATTACTTCTGGTGAATTTTACTGCGATTTTCATAAACTGCATATTTGCTCCTACTTCTTGGTCCATGCTTTACATTACTTTCTGTATTGTATTCACATACAGAAGTTGTGAGGTGGAGATACTGATGTTCCTAAATAGACATGTCAGGGTGTTGATAAGGGCAGCAAGTAGTTAGTTTTGGTGATTTACATGCCAGGGTGGGAGAATAAACAATGAACTGTTGTTTGCCACCAGCATCTTTAAGAATCTGTTCAGAAAGGCCCATTTTGTGATTTGTATTTGGCCTTGAACAAGCAAACAAGAAAGTAGCCATGAATGGGTATAAAATTAGATGTAAGAAAACCAAAAGTAATCAGTCAAACTCTGGCAGATATCTGCAAAGTGAAGACAGGAGCATGGATCATATGTATAAGATCAGGGAGTTTGGGCGTGAGGCAGCCAGTGAAATAATGGGGTTTGAAGTTTGGATTCTGGGACTGCTCGTGCGTACACACAGCCTGACTAGGAAACACTCCTGTCTGGGATTTGACTCCTGACAACCTTTTGCATCTTTATGGCACAACATGGAGTGGGTAAGCCTCTGCTTTTGCCTACTTGTCAGATATTCTAGAAGACTGGAATTCAAGGTCTGGAGCTCAAATTTTAAGTGAAGTAGAGATTGAGGAAAGGTCAAACCATTTCTGCAGTTCAAAAGTGTAGGTATAAACTCTTAGATAAATGCCAGGGTTGTGGTGGACATATGAACAGAACCTTCTGCTTGTTTTAGTAGTAATATTTTCCCTCCGGGAAAAGGCAAATACTGTTTCTAATCCTTCCAAGAATACCTAAATGGTAGCATAAATTTCCAGTGGGGACTTAACTCCGCTAAGGACAGCACTGTGGGAGATGCAAAGCAACAAAGAACTCCGTATGATTGGTGTCTCTCTCATACAGGCTTTCTGCTTAGAGATTCCAAAGAATTGCTAAAGTTAGGTCCATTTTGCGGACAAGGAAATTGAGGCACTGCATAGTGCAATAAATTGCCTAAGGTTCAACTACAGGCAAATAGTCAAGCTGCAAACAGAAGACAGACTTTTTGTTCCTTTCAGCTACTAGATACACTAGGCCAACCAGCTTCACTGCTTTAAAGAAATATTCCAGATGTCCTGAATTGTGCACCTTAGTGCAGGCTTGATTTTGATTTAATTAGTGATAATGAATAATGGGAGCTAATTTTTGAAAGTTAAAGGAGCTACCCAACCGTAAGAACTTGACACCAAAAATTAGTTAGGAATTTTAGATACCTTTTCAATAATGAAGGTAAAGTCACTGAAATTATTTAAATGCACTGTTTAGAGTCTGTAAACACTGGCAATTCTAATGTCAAGTTAGGAAATCCTTCTAAAACAAATGATCTCATTCAGAAAGGAATTAATGCAGGACATTGTATAGGAAGTCAACCTAGGTGATCACAGTTTTCCTTTCTGGCTGCATAATCTATAAATAATGTGGATATGTGAACATATTGAAATGCCGTTTTCCCTTAAAGTAACTATATACATTTTGCATGTTATATCTCATTGTCTAGTGACAGACTTTATATTTCTGCTTAGTGTGCTGTAAAGTGGGAGAAGATTTCTAAAATATTGTTGGAAAGTAATCCAAGTTCCGGCAGATTTCCCTGAGCTTTATACTGAAAGCTTTAGGTGCCCTCTTTTGGTATACTGCAGGAATTGCAAGCAGGCTTTGTTGTTTAAAATAACCTTTTGGGGAAGCACATATCTCCAAATTACGGGAATCCTATGGTGAGTGTTATACAAATGGAATTTTCCCACAGAAAAAGCATTGTATTTCATTTGAAGTCCTATTACATGGTGTACTTCAGTATTAATATTGTGCATACAATCAGTTCATGCTTTCCCATTAAATTCTCAAAGTGCTGGGTTTTGATTGTGATGCTTGAAGAATTATTTATGCTTAAAGGCAATCTACCCGGAACGCATATGTGCAGGGAAAGCAGAATTATAATTCACAGAATATTTGCTGCTGAATTGAACATTATAGTTATGTCATACCGTCTCTACAGCTTTCTGTAGCATGGGGACTCATCAACACTAGCTAAGTTTCAACACTAGCTAAATATTACTAGCTAAATATTCAACACTAGCTAAATATTACTAGCTAAATATTACTAGTAATATTTAGTAATATTACTAAATATTACTAGCTAAATATTACTAGCTAAATATTACTAAATATTACTAGGGAAAATATTACTACTAAAACAACACTAGCTAAGTTTCAACATCTACAATGCAGTAAAAGGTCAAAATCATTTCTTTTAGGAATATACAGGTACAAATGTGGAGATTGTATAAGTTTAGCTGATAGCTCTGTGTTGGGCTATCTGGCTATCTGTAGTATACTCCTATCCACGTTTCTGTCTGTCCAGACCAGCGACACTCTAATCTGTGTAACTTTCCTTTCTACCGGTTCCCTTTCTGTTTTTAGTTTGGGTCCTTAACCTGTCTTATAAAGACAACAGAATCTATCTTCTCACTTCTTCTTCCTCAGTAACACTTGCTATTATGATATTTTGAAATATATTCAGAGTTATTGCTAGTAGTTAACTCCAAATTTGTGCTGTGTGAGAGTGAATCTCAAATGTAGATAACAAAGTAGTGAATGTCAGTTTTAAGTAATGTTTTCTGCTAAGTACATTAAGAAAATCAGTAGAAATTGTTTATTTAGAGGGCATCAGTAGGACAGTGTCTTTTCTTTAAATTTTACCTTTCAGTTAATGGAACATTGTCACTGCAGGAAAGAAAAGGTGTGCTGAAAATACATGCGCAACAAATACAGCACGAAACTACAAGGGAGTGCTTTACAAGTTTTGTACTGGGCCTTAGATATTCTTCACAGAAGTTCTTATACCCTTCTACACAAGTCAATTTCTGTTTCTTTGATCATATCAGCACTGACCAAGAGATAAATGATTCAGTTCTTCCTTAGCAGATAGTCCTATTGAGTCCCAGTTTCTGTTCCTGTGAGGGGTGTTTGAATCAAAAATCTTTTTCAAACAGGTAGAAGTATGAAAATTTTAGTAGGAAGTGAATATGGCTCACAACATCTGTTTCCAGCCCTTCCTCATAAAAGGAATGGTCTTTGTATCTGCTCACTGCTGTTGGTATTATCTCTAAAAGCATGAGCTGCAATTTTAACTGCAACTAGCTGAACAGCGGTTGAATATGAATGACTATAACTTTGCAGACGTAACATCAGTACTAGCTTTATGTGCAGACTGAGGGCAATAGGGCACATTGTCACATCAATTTTTAATCAGGATTCTCCAATTAAATCAATGGACAGTACTGTTTAAAAGTCAATAGTACAGTAAAGCCCAGTACTTGGCTCAAATCGACAGATTTAGAGGATAGTCAAATTCAGGCTGACTGTAACATAAATAATGGCACTTGCTTTCAAGTGCTCTCAATCATTTAGCTCATTCTAAAATGCAAAGTTACAAACTGCACATCTGATGATGCAGTTAGACTCCATTTGTAAATACATTTCCTATTATGTGGGATGCAATGTATTATTCATAATGTGATGAAGAGCCATATAGTATGGAGCAAAAAAGGCAGAGCTTTGTAAGCAGGTAGGAGACAGAGAAGTAATTTGTAATAGTCACAAATCATTGTTGGCTAAGCAAGAAGTATTATAATATATTATATTATATTATATTAAGCAATTTGAATAGCTTTTCTGATATTCCTGTACAACAGCACTCTTTTTTTTTTTAAATAAAAGTTATTTATAAGATCTTTACCATACGATTTCCAAGTAGCTAGTAGTGTGGCAATTTTCAAAATTTCTTGGCTTTGCATGTTAATGAGGCAGAGAATGAGAGGACTATTATATGGCAGTGTTACCTAGTGTTAGGTAAAACCAGAAAATATTAAACATGACCATTCCATAATATGGACAATAGCTGGAAAGAGAAATAATGATGCTGTCAGGTATGTGACAGAGAGTTAAATGTTCCTCAAGCAAAGCAGAAACTAATAAAGACTAAGGGGTACTTCTGATAAAGGGGTACTTCTGATAAGGAGAATTTACCGGTGCCTACCAAGAGATTTATTTATGAGTTCACTAGCATTTTAAAAATACTTTATTCAGGACCTAAGAACACTCTAGAAAGGTTGAAGTTAAGAGGTTAGCAAGATTTTTTAGACCACGTTGATTACTAGTGGATCTGTGTTCTCTACAAACAGTTCAGCCCTTAAAGCTGGGAATAACAGGAGTGTTTGCTTGCAGACCAAGAGCACTGTGTTTCAGCAACTAACTCTGAAGCCAAAAAGGAAAAAAAAGTGGTCCCAAGTTTCAGTCTGTCTAACATAAAGTGAAAAATTATTAAACATACATGCCTTCATAGTGAGGTTTTTTTATTCAGTCAGTCAGGATTATAATCCCATTTCTCATTAGCTTTTTTCAAAGGGCCACATTCCTGTGAGGAGGAACATGAGGTTGTTCAGAGGAATATGTATTTGCCTAGAAATTGTTGCCCTGAAATGAGGAATAATCTAGAATTGACAAGTTAAAGCTAGGTGGATGAGACATGCTTCCTTTTATATTTCAGAAGATACAAAACTCTTGATAGGCTCCAGTTCAGTGTCAGAGACCTGAATTGTTCAATGCCATAGACACAAGTAGATTGTCTGTATATTTTCATGAGTGTCTGCAAGAATGAGAGGGTTTCGGGGTCAGATCTGCTGATTTTGCAGAGGCTAGGAAAACTTACATTCGCTTTTTCAGAAGCAGTATTAGTTTCATCTACACTGGTTGATGTTCTTAAAACACTGAGTCTTGATTAGTACTGAGTGCTTGACTGCATCACCCTTCTTGCCCTCTGCAATTAATGATTTGGCAGTGTTGGCTACTCCAACCATTCGAAAATCTTGATCAGCCACCCAAAACTATTTATAGTGTTTTGGGAATTACATTTACAAAAATACTACATTTGGAGGGTTATTTGTCTTCTGGGTTCAAAGTGTTAAGAGTTCATATTCTCAATTTATTTTCGCAACTGCCAGGCCTAACAATTTTTTGTGGGAGTGAATGAAAGCTGAGAATCTCATTTAAGTCACAGTTTCCAGGATTTGACATTTTAATAAAACAATACAACGAAGTTTTGATTTTGGTGAAGTCCATGAGGATTTTGGCACTAATTTCTAACTGGCCAAGTTCACCCATAAACATATCAGAATTGTGAGGAATTTCCAAAGCTGGCAAAACTGACTGAATATAAATGTTTGGGGTTAAAGGCAGGAATTAGTTGCTGTTCTCTGCAGTTTCTGTGACTTGGTTGTCTGCACTGAAGCATGGGCTTCATGGGGTTCTGTAATGTATTTCAGTGGATTACTAGCAAAGACCAGAATGCAAATCCAAGTTAAAGAGCAATAAATTTACCTAAAGGTGAGTGTGTTTTAGACAGTGAATATGTACTTGCTATTTAGCATTAGCATGGCACAATATGGTCATCTTGTATAAAGAAAGATTTGTAGTTGGGCAAGAGAATGACGTACCTAAATACCTGACCTTCTGTTGTGGTTTAACCTGGCAGGCAGCTAAGCACCACACAGCCATTTGCTCACTGCCCCCACCAGTGGAATGGGGGACAGAACTGGAAAAAAAAAGTAAAATTCATGGGTTGAGGTAAAGGCAGTTTAATAGGACAGAAAAGGAAGGGAAAATAATATTAATATTAATAATAATGATGATGATAAAAGAAAGTACAAAACAAGTGATGCACAATGCAGTTGCTCACCACCTGCCGACCAATGCCCAGCCAGTTCCCAAGCAGCGACCGCTGCCCCCCGGCCAACTCCCCCAGTTTCTATACTGAGCATGATGCCATATGGTATGGAATAGCCCTTTGGCCAGTTGGGGTCAGCTGTCCTGGCTGTGCCCCCTCCCAGCTTCTCGCTGGCAGGGCATGAGAAGCTGAAAAGTCCTTGACTAGTGTAAGCGCAGCTTACCAACAATTACAACATCAGTGTGTTATCAGCATGATTCTCATACTAAATCCAAAACACAGCACTATACCAGCTACTAGGAAGAAAATTAACTCTATCTCAGCTGAAACTAGGACACTTCCCCACAGGTTTCATCAAAGGGGGACTACAAGCTTAGGCATCCTAAGAAAGGGGACTGCAGTTGCCTGTAGCAGTGATTATAAAGAGTCTGATGACAAGAAGGAAGGACGGACATTTAAGAGGAGACAGAAGGACTCAACACTACAGATTTGTCCTTTTGGACTCATAATGGATGAGACAATAAGAGAACATACTTTGCATTTTATGAAGCCAAGAAAGGCCAGTGCAATACATGCTAGGAAGGAAAATGATGGAAGTGAGAAGGCATCATTCACATATACATCCCCCTTGTCTCAAAGCAGGGCTAATGGTATTCAAATGCAACAGCACTCCTTTGTAACTCCAGCCATCCTGGATCAGAGCTCCAGAGATCCTCAGTACTTCCCAATACCATCTCAACATCACCAATTTAGATCTTACATGCTCATGTAAGCCATTGTTCCAAAGTTTTTCAGATGCCAAACTGCTCCCACCCCTTTACCAGCCTATTCTACATCCTTTACAATATTCTTTTATACATCCCACATCTTTCTTAGTCCCCGGTCTTTCCACATTAGAGTCCTATTCTTTCCTATCTATGGATTTCTGAGCCTCCAATCCATCCTGTAAGCCTTCCTCATTCTACCTCATTCCCAACTCTACCTCTCTGATCTACTCTGGTCAAAATTAATCTCTGAGGAGATGCAGCATCATCCTGTGGAAGCAGAATTTTTTTTGCAGGAGTTTCATAAAGCCAGATGCAGGGTGTACTTATCAGAAATCCATCTCTGGAAAACTTTATTGGACCTAGGAAAGAACAATTCCTAGAAAATACAGATGTGTGGTACTTATAGCTCTGAAATTATGGGTTTGTTAAGAACCCTTCTTTTCAGCAAAGATTTTATCTACTTTAGTCCCTCCTCATATCACTATAGTAAATGAGTACAGTGATTTGAAATTCCTTGTCCAATAATTAGTATTGCTCCATCCCCAAACCTCAAAATCAATCCTGCTTCCCAGACCCCACATCAGTCATGACCTGTCCCCATCACTATGATGCCATTTCAGATCAAAACCAGCAGAGTCATAGTTAACCTCCTAGTGGTTTGGCTATCAATAAGATGTGGGAAACCCACATTCTGTGATCTGAATTAAAGGTAGGAGGGGTTTGGAGTTCCATACAGTACACTTGGGGTTCCAGCCACTGGGAAGGCTGTTACAGGGTTCCTTGGTTTGGGGAAAATTCTTGAAATCTCAAACATTTTAACAGGCTGAGAAAATTGTTTTCCACTCAGTTCTAATTAGATCATAGGCTCAATGGAAATTGTAATAATTTCTGACTTTGAAAAATGTGATGTCTCATTGGCTTGAACAGTTAATCAATGATTGTATTCACTCGATATAAGTTTACTTAAGAAACCAGAAAACAGATGTTATGTCTCATTCATTTTGCTATGTGGGCTCAGAAAGGTAATTACTACCAAAACTTGGAAATCCTGGTCTCTGACAACTGAATTAAGTTTCTGTGAGCATATACTGTGTGCTAGGAAACGTCCAGGAGTTGAGAGTTACATATTCAGGAGCTGGCCTAAGGGGACCTTTCCAGACTTTTGAGATTTCTACAGGGGTCAAAGATTACTCACAACTCTGACCAGCTAAGTGCTTCATGTGAAATAAAAAGAAGGTAAGAAAGCCATTTTGCATAGAATCAAAGTGGGGATGTTGTAAAAATTAGGACAAAGAAAGCACCCATGTGGTGCTAAGATAAATTACCAAAGATATTTCTGGAACTGTAACTGTCTGTATAATAACTTTCTGCTTGCATAATCAATAATTTTACTTTCAAAATATGAGATTGGATTCCAAGTTTACAGCGGGCGTTCATGGGTGAACACAAAAGATTAAAAACATAACAAATAAATAATTATTTCTATATATAAACTCTGTTCCTCAGCACATCTTATGACAAATTGCACTAATGCAATGTTAGTCGGGGAGGGTCTTCTAGGTAAAGGGAAAACAAAATCTTGTTTAGAAGGGAATCTCCTTTGTTACATACCTGAACTTAATAGAACAGTGATTAATTTGAGGTCTATGTAAAAAAAAAACCCCAATGTTTGTTAATGTTGATGTGAAAAAAATCTTTTGTCAGTCTAGAAACTGAAGTCTTTGCTTTATATGCAGCTTGAAAGGTTATTTCACTAGGTGACTTTTAACACACCAGTTACATTTAGTTCCTGCTTGACAATTCCAATGATGTATGAGCCACAATAGCTGCTATGATTCTTTTCCTTTGCTGAGCATTTTTGAAAAGGGCCTTGAAAAGGGGAAAAAACCCTGTATTTTTGGCACTCCCGTGAATAGATCAATTGAGTAAGAAGTTGTTTTTACACAGTGGTTTTTTTAAGCATAAATGTGATCTAAACCATAATAGTCGTTAAAAGATTTTCGTTTGTATTGGAAGGAATTGAGAATCTAGGAAATCCACAGTAACTTAAAATGACTTCCTGAATTTGCACCAAGTTTTCATTAAGTCAGCTACTGCTTAATCTTGTTTATAGAGACAGTCCTCTGATCCTGTTGGAATCTCAAGAAAAAGGACATTGCCCAGAGTCTTAAGTCATTCTGAGATGAGTAGACTCAAAGAATTACATCATGATACTTGGCAAATCCTATGACCTTCTTAACTCTTTCGTTGCCTTGGGATATTTGATTTTCCTGCAGGAAAGTACATCTAACTCACTCAGTCTAGGGTGAAATACCACTTCATTTATGAATCTGGCACAGACAGAATTATAGCACAAGATAAGTGGCCCTTGTCAGCCCTCCAAAGAAGAATGTGCTTTTAGAGAGGGAGCTGATGCACATTTTATCGTGTGGTAAAACACCCCTCCTTGAGGCTAGCCAGCTAGGAAAGACTGTTGTACGTCAAACAGTCTGAAACTGCACTTCAGTTACTCTACTGACTTTTTATTGTCTTATTTTGTTCCATTGATAAAGGTATGCAAGATTAAAAGCTTATAATGTTTGGCTAAAAATATTTGGTCTGGAACCTAGTCAACAACAAGAGCTGGCAAAAAGTTAATGTTGGCTTATATCACCATTAAATTGAAATAGTACAGCTAGAGAATGTATAAAGGAGATTTTTTGTCAGGCATCTGATATATTATATGTCACTGCAACATAAAAAGCTGTGCAAGAGAATGGAACAAAAAATACATAATCTACCTGATGAATTTAGCCTTTTTTCTTACTGGTGCATTGTTCTTTATTATATAAGGCGACACACAGATTTAGGTGATAATCCAAGGATTTCATGGATTTTATTTTAATTTTTTAATATCTCCATACTTGAATCACACATTTCTGCAAATATTCAATGTTTTCTATCCATATCATTTCACTTAGGTGTTAGTGATTGAAGTGGTACATAATTCTGCTACATAACAGGGTGGCAGTGCTCAAACACACCTTGTTGAGGCTAGTACTGTGCCAGTCAGGTCCTGCATAGATGACTTCGCAGATTCTTACAAGAAATCTTATAAGTAAAAGTTAATGATACAGATGTTGTAAAGACAGTATCTGCAAAGTGAATCCGTTTTTTTAAAAGGGAATGACCTTTTCTTTTTCCTGCTAGAGAAGTCACACTCCAGGAATGGTGATTTCTGCAATGACCTACCTATGCTGGTTTTCTTCACAAAAGCTCAGTTTTGGGATGTTAAAGAAGCTTATGTGATAATTTTTGTGTTTTGACTGTCATTTGCTGCAGATAAAGCGACTGGAGAAAACTGAAAGAGAGTAAAGTTTTCCCACATAATTCCTTCTAGCCTGGGGAACATTCAGTAAATTGGAAAGGCAGGAACCAGGACCTGTTGCCCTAGCACCCTTTCGAAAACTTTTACTAATGCTTCAATACCTTCAGTACCTACTTCTGAGCCATACAAGGCTGAAAGCCTTAGCACAACTGAGATGATAACGTCATCCTCTTTGCCATTACGGTAAATGAACTCTTCCTGTAATCTGCACTGACACAATCAATCTTTTCCCAGTGTCAGCCGAAGAGCGCTATTTCTACAGTTTCTTCATTATTATCTCTTGTTGCATGTTACTTGTCCCTCAGATCTATCACCTAAATTACTGGTATGAGGACTCCCTCATATACCAGGATAGCTCCATCGGCTAACTCGTTCTAAGGGGAATGGGAAGTGCTCCGGCACGGGAGTGCTCAGTTGGCAGATCTGAGGAAGACAGGGGTAATCAGGGGAGGGCAGTGATAATCAGGTGGAACTGCCATTTCTTTGTCTGGCAGAGATGGAGCTAGAAGAGAACACGCACCCACGGTCTAAGTTTCTCTGTCATTCTCATAAACGCTAGGCTACATGTAAAGTTTTGTAACTGCTATCATTTCCACAACAAAAATCCTGGCTCTTTAACTCAAACAAGAAACAGTCATGTTTTTTTCATTTAGAGATGCCTAGCTCAGGCGCCACATGTGAACCAAACATGAGCACTGTGACATTTAGCTGTGCTGTCTGTAGCCACTAAACCGCAATCTGCCACAAGCAGAAACTGAAACACTGAGCTGTTCCACTGCTGTCTGACAAGCACCCATGAAGCGATTGGCAGAGCATGGGCTCGGTCTCCTTCTGCATCTCCCTGTTCCCGCAGTCCTCTTCAGCATTCCTCAGTATCGACTTGTAGGTGAGGCGGAAGAGGTTAACAGTATGAATTTGAGGGGTTTGGATTAAAATACAAAAGAATTGGGTGAGGATTTTTGAGTTATCATTAGAATAATTGATTTTTATTGCACAGTATTTTATTTAAGTAAAACATTAATTTTACTTTTCTGACTTTAGTACTTCCAATTTATTTGATTCTCACTGCTCCCTTAAAAACAGAGCAGGGCAGCTATTAGTGGCTCTGTTTCAAGAAGATTAAAAGCAGCATGTGGGAAGTTCTGTCTGTCTTTAAAAGAAAGCGAGTCACTGTTGTAAGGGTATTTGGAAGATGAGAGCACCTGCTTCATTAAGGTTATTCAGTCAAGGACCTTTCAATGCAGAAAGGTACAACAAGAACTCACAGAGCCACAGACCTTGTAGACAAGGGATAACAAGGCAATACCAAGGACGAAAAGTCTCCAGTCACTAATTGATGGGCCATTAAGAAACTACCAGGCATCACGTTAAAAGGGGCCAGCTTGGACTTTGTAACTGAGGAGGTGGAGGAAACAAGAGCAACGTGAGGATGTGGGATATTTGAGGGGGTCCTGTGGGACCCCCATGATGCAAAATTCATGCAGGAATGTTTAGGGAAAGGGGACTGGGGAGGAACAAAAGGGTCCTGCCACATTTAAATCATTGCTGCTTGTCTGACCGAGCCCTGCACCTGATCCCTGCAGCCTGCCCTCTCTTCTATTAAATACTTTCTTCACTATCTCTCTGTGTAATCTCACTCTGTACTCCATGTGCCTGTGTGTGCTGTCAGGGCTAAGTGGCAGCTACTGGTGGAACCTGCTTACAGCAGATTTGGTGGCAGCAACTGGAGTCAGACCAGGAGTGTAGGTGTCCCTCGCCTGTGGTGCCAGCAACTGGAGAAGTGGGGCCCTCAATGCCAGCTACTGGAATGGGAACAGTGTGTCTGGAGTGCCAGCTACTGGGGGGACCAGTATGAGTGCTGTGAGGGAGGGCAGGCACCTGGCACTGGTGGCTGGAGTCACAGCCCATGTGCCTGGTGCCATCAGGGCAGAGAGAAGTGTTTGTGTCTTCCCCAAACCTGGTGCACGTGAAGGTGTACGTGTGCAATTTGGTAGCAAAGCTGACAGGGGACTAGTGGGTGAGTAGAGAGCCCAGGGTTCAGGCAGGGGTATCCGTGCTGGCATTCAGGGTGACCCACCAGTGCGGGGTGCCTGTCAGATGGGCATGTGAGTGCATGCTTCTGTTTGCTAGTGAGCATCAGTCTGGCTAGCCCGTGAGTAGGAGATCTGGGGAGCGGGTAAGAGGGCTCAGCATCTGGGCTGAAGAAGCCGTCTCTTACCCGAAGAACCTATAGTCCAGGGTCCTAGTCTCGCAGCTGGATCCTCACATTTATATCAATAGATGTTCAGAATTTTACATGATTAACTTGACTTTAAGATCAGAACATAGGACACAAGAAAAGTGGAAATCCAGCAGAAAAAATATATTCCTGTGTATTGCCATTGCAAGATGTAAAAGGGAGATTTTTTGAAGGGTTCGTCATTTAAGTGAAGTAGAATTTTTGGTTATTTTTTTAAGGATCATTAAAAAGGCATAATTCTAAAGTAATTAGATTTTTAAATCATTAGATCTTAAGGCAGGACAAAGTATTGTATACATGTGTGTACTGTCTGGTAGGGAAAAAATATCTTGCTTTCAGAGAGATTAGATTAATAAAACAATTTCATTACATCTCTCCTGTAATAATTTAAGTAGGAGTTTGGAGAGAATATTTATTTTAAAAAAACATAAATATTATTTAAATATTAAATCTCTATTTGATACTTCTAAATATTGACAAATGAAAGATGAAAACCAGGAAAATACAGCTGTTTATATCAACTCAGTGTTCCTTTGAATGAGATCACAGTATAATTGAATAAAATATGTATCTAGAAGGGCATTAATTAGCCAGCATGTAATAGTTCACAAGACCTGCTAATATATGGGACTTCTGGGAGCTTTTTCAGATTGCAGCAATTGATTTTGTCACAGAGCCAAAAAGTGGAGAGGAGTTTTAATTTTTTTTCTTCCTCTTCCAGAAACGTACCTGATAAATCTGGTGGTGGCTTTTCTTTTGTTACCCTCTGTTCAAATCAGACCATAATTACTCTGGCATCAAGGTCAGGCGACTTGGCTAGCTCTGAAAGATATCAGCTGTTTTTCTCATGCTTGCTGAACCTCTCTTAGACAAATTTTGCATTGTTTTTTGTGTCAGTTTTATCGTGGAACATCGTGCTGCCATCTGGGAAGAAAAACACCATGGTACAGGAGCAGCTGGTGAATGAGAATGGCCAAATAAACATTGGCACTCACTCTGCCATTAGGTGAGATAAGAGGGCTGAGGCCAAGCCAAAAGAGACAGCCCAAACTGCTGCCATTATCCTTCACTATCCCCTTTCCCCTTATCTCTGTTTAAAAACACAGCTATCATTCATTTTAGAGAAGGGAAACCAAACCTAGCTATCAGGTGTTGGACATGCCCTTCTGAAGCCTGGAAAACAGAGATATCCACAGTCAAAAGCATCTGAAGTGCCTCGCCAATTGGCTGAGCGACTGGATACTTTTATTTCCCTGGAAAAATAACAAGAACATTTCATATTTCTGTACTGATTCCTGTCATAGGAGCTCAAAGCACTTTAGATGTAAATTAATTCTCTAAGCACTTTGAGAATGGGTGAGGAGCTATTAGCTTCATTTTCATTGGCAGGGAAGTTGAGGCACAAAGAAACAAATACCTGATTTGTTAGATATGGGTTAGATACAGAGTTTGTGTTAATGCCAGGAATAAACCCTAATTCTGAACTACTTTGCCTTTTTCCCTAGCAGCAGCCCAATCTTCCTTCCAGAGACTTGAGGCCAGACCAGAAATTTAGGAAGACAAGGGACTTACCCAACCTAAACTTCCAGAAATGCAAAACATGATGCAGGGTTGTATTCTTATTTATTGGTTGGAGAGCTGAGTTATCTTTTGGGGATCTCTTATTTGCAGACACATGGCAAGGTAGCGGACAGAGGACCTACATCCAGCTATCCATGGCACAGACTTTCTAAGAGGTATGGGGGGCTGATTCTTAACTCCTGGACACTGAGTTTCTGTAGGTTTCTCCTTCGATGTCAGAGTATGTATGCTCGCATTTGCAGCTTGGATCAGTTGAGAATCTATTTACATCTGGCACAGACTGGACATACATAGGCTTGCAGCCATTAGCAGTGCCTAAGATTGCCTATCAGCTAATAGTTCTGGGAAGTTTTACTTAAAATATCACTTCTTTTTTCAATAATTAGCATGATTGTGAGACAAAAAGCTGGAAATTTGAAAGAGAAAAAGTAGTCTGTATGGTATTTAAAATCAAGGATGAATTATTCCTTATCATCCATTAGGTCTGTCTTGCTGTATCAAATAAAGACTCGGTTGTCCATTCAAGCTTGACTGCCAGTGGTCTTTATTGGCTGATGGCTGTTTGGGGGAGAGTTTAGTAATCTCAATACACTTCCCAGTGATAACAGCTGTCTTCCTCACAAAATCACATATGGTGCTAACTGGCATGGCCTGTCATCCCTAGTAAAGCTAACATCATGGTATTAGCATTGTCTTTCCTTTGCGAAGAACACTGTCGCTAGGGTACACTAGTGTGGCCTTCTAGGGGAACCGAAAAAGCAATGACCCTAAAAGCTTGCTCTGACCTAACATCCCTCGCTGCTATAGAAGTAAGAGCAAAGTTTAGTCCAATCCAAAATCACCTTGTTTTGCTTTCTTATGTCTTCTACGCAACTGCAAAAGACCAGCCACAATTCACAGGCTTTTAACAGCAGGGAGAACCATCAGCAGCTCTGACCTCCTGCAGTAGCCACAAATCTTCACATCATTTATATGGACTGGGAGCAAAACCAGGCAGTTATTCAATGATCACAGAAGCTAAAGAAGCCTTGCTTCTTCTCAGTCTGTACCACCCATCTACAATCCACCCCCTTCTCAGCTCCTTCCACTTTCCAAGGCAATTCTTTGTCCTCTGCCCAACTCTTCCAGTTCCTTCTGAGGGACTCTAATGGCCACATCTATTAAGGCTGATTCAAAGCTCCCTGTAAGTGTGTATGATGTTTAGCTGTTGACACTGTAAATGGCTACAATGGGCTGAATTCTGCATGCCTTTCTCTCGGTGGGAGCGCTGTTTTAGGTCTCTCTCCTCTACTGCTCTATTCATATTCATGAACTTGTGTCATTACGCCTTTACAAAGTTGCTGGGAGAAGAAGGAAACCTTGCAGATGGATGCAGTGTGCTGTCACATCGGCCTCGTTTCTTTAGAAAGCTAAGCTACTTACCAAACACCAACAGCTTTGGGTGCAGTCACAGTCATGGAGAGTGCGGACTCAGCGCCACAAGACGTGAACATCAGGCAGTGTTTTTAAGGTGACCAACTGTCCTGTTACACTATCCTTACTACAAGAGATTTGTCCTACCTTTGCTATTTTCCCAGGACAACTTCCATACACCATGGAGAATGCTGATATTGCCAGCTGTTAAACATTTCCACCAAAAGAAGAGTAAAAAAAAATGAAAAATTAGACAGTGAAAGATGCAAAAGACAGTGAAAGAAAACAGAGACTAAATTAGGTGTTTTCAATAAATATATTCATTTAAATTAAAAAATGCTTTAAATAACTGATTTGACTCTCCCAAAGCGTTTGCAAACTGGCATTACAGGTGTTTTACAAACCTTGAACTCTCTTACCAAAAACTTCAAATCCAAACTACTGTGAATAAAAACACTTAAAAACCTTTACAAACCAAAAAAACCCCCCAAAAATATGTGCCTGTGATTGAGGCATTGCCTATGATTGAGGCAATGCCATGTTCCAGGAGTAAACTCAGAATTTTAGTAGGCTGATACTGTTTTTGTGTGGAAACTACTCAGATACTGGCTAGTTACTATAATATCTTAAAAACGTGTCAGTTCCACACAATAGAGAACACCCCAGTGGGAATCTGCTGTGGCCATGTGGTATGGTATAGCAGCATGAAAAGATATCATTTCAGGTCCTGAAAGTAATTTAAGTTTATCAGTTTAGTATTACACCTAGATTAATTAGCCTTAATAATGTTAAACTTAATAATAAAGCTACCTCTAATATTGTCTAATTCCTCTTTCTGGGTACAATATTAACTGCAACTTCTTTTGGTAAAGTATTTCAGTTGGTTTTGATTGTAAAGACAAAGTGATGGTAACTAGCAGTGACTGAGAAATATGATTTCTACTTTGAACTCTAAAAAGCTAGTCTGTTTGGGTTTTAGTTTCTTTTTCCCGCCCAGATTGTCTACTACAGAGTTGGAAAAGCTGAAATCTTGCTTTGCAGGAAAACTATGTATCTTGCTTGACTGAGCAATCCTTTGAAACTTCCCTTCCACACTTTACTGTGCTCTCAAGCTTTCCTTTGATTTTAATGTCTGATTGAACTCAGTAGCTCAAAGACAACAGCACTAAAAATGGTTTCTCAGCAAAACTCATGCAAAGTTTGCAAAAACATAAACAGTTCAGAAAGTGACTGAACACAAACCTGTTGTGATGGTGGCATTTTGACTGTATGGTGTGACAGCATCAAGTCACAGGACAGAGGAGCGGTTATGAGGAGGTTATGGTCTTGGATAAATACGGTTCTGGACTTTCAGATCATATAACAAGCAAAAGCTTAATTGAGATGCTAGGAAATGGCATTTAGCATGTTCTCCAGCTGCAATACCACTCTTCTACTCAGAATTATGGATCTGATGGTTATTTGTGTATGGCCTATGAGAACTCAGACTAACAGTGAGATGTGCTGCAAATACGTGAAATGCAGGTGCAATGGTTGCAAAGCATCAAGTGGGGGCCAACAGAAGGAATATATCTTCACGTGCAAGATATGGCATTGAAAAGGCAACAGTGAGTATAAAAGAGCACTTAGAAGAAATGAGATGCTACGGATGCTATTTCTCTTTGACACTGGTGTTCTGGGTGATTCTAGGCAAATCACCATGTCTCCATGTTTAGTCTTAACATCTATAAAACAGGGATGGCCTCAGTAACAACCCTGGTAAAATGCTGTGGATAAAAATGCTTTGAGATAGAATTTTTTTGCCAACGAAAGCAGTATGCATGACCTAGGTTTTCCTATTGCTTATCATACAAACCATTCAGTGCATCCAATCTCAGTGTCCATCTTATGATAAAATTGTTTCTGTTGTGGCTCTCTGGTGAGTCAGCAACCTGCTTTTCCCCCCAGTTGTTTATCACAACTCCAGCAATTAATCCCATGGACAGGTTTTGTTAAGAAAGTGTTAAACTTCATTTTAGATATTTTTAATATAGAGATGCAATGAGAAACAAAAATAAGGAGCCAGCACTGTGTAACTGTTCTCAGCAGGCTGCTGATCAGTCTCTCCCAGGGCCATAGTTTGTCAACCACTCATTTGAAAAAAAAAAAAATAAAATTCTTACTGTAGGTTCTGTCATGGCAGAAGATCCAGAAGCTCCACTATCTCCATATGGTAACTCAAGGCTGGCTTGTTTGACATGAGATCAGATAAGTCATGCTGGTGCAAAAGATCCCTTTAAAAATTATTGTTTAAAGTGAAGGCCTGCAAATACAGCTGGTGTGGAGCAACTGGAATCTACTTTGCTCTGTTCCCTTTTATTTCCTGGAGATACCCTCCACAGAGAGCGAAGTAATGAATGCACGAGAGGAAGGAAATAATAGTGATGGGGAAACAAACTAATTTCTGTAAGTAAAATGACTTAGTTGCAAAGAACAATACTAGTCTGCCCTTCCACGGTGAATGAACTGAGGTCTTTGCCTTAGCTGGCTATTCCATCATGACGATGTCACAACCGTGCATCTTCTCAGGCTCCTACACCCTGAGCACCTGCATACTGCTGTTGCTGCTGGAACCATCTTGTGTCGTAGTGTCCAACTTAGTTTACCCATAGTATCTCGGGTACCAATAGAAGTCTAGCTGCAGCAGCACAGAAATCATTGCAGACAGCAGAAGTATCCAAACGAACTAGATAAATATTCAAATGTTTTCCTTCAGAAGAAGTCCGTATTACTCTGAGTAGAATCTTCTCAGCATCAGGGTGGTACTTTGAACTTAGCTTATGTATGTCCTCAAATACTGTGTTTATATTGCCGTAATGTATCCTGGCAGTAGGTACTGACGTGTTATATTCTTTTTGTCCACAAGATGTCAATGCATCCTAAGAATTCTAGTGCACATAGCCTAGTTTCTTTGCAAGAGGAAGCCAAAGTATTTGTGTGTTAGCGTTTTGTGTAGCTACAGTGCCTACGCCATCATAGCCGTGATTCTGGGTCCCCTGAGCAAATGTCACTGCTAATAACTAATAAACAAACAAAGAAATATAATAATAAAAACAACAACAACAACATAGATCATTCTGTCCAGCAGAAAGAATCTTTGGGAAGGGTGCAAGCCTCCATGAAGGTCTTATGCCACACAGTCTCCTACTTGTCCTGTTTGGACATCTGGCGGGGGATGCATCAGGATGTGGTGGTTAGGAGTGCACATGTGCCAGAAGGAGAAGCAAAGTCTGGTGACTTAAGCACTGCGCCTATTAGCTTGAACTCCCAAATGGGAGCTGCTCAACATCTGACTCTCAGAGCGTGGGTGGAATGAGTCTATATGTATCAACAGCTGTCTGTGTTTACTGATACATTTCAGTATTAAAAAGGATTAGAATTAGAGTTCTGGAAATTCACATTATTGCCTGTCTTTACAAAAAACTTTAACTTTGCTCTCATTTACATGAGAATATTATTGGAATAACACAAATGCACTGAAGTAAAATTAACAGGTTAAGGAACAGAGATTGTTTCTTCTGATTATAAAGAACTTCTGAGCTCCTCAGATGATAGGCATTAGGGGTATGCTAGTTTTTACTGTGCTTTTCTGCTTTACTCTTTTTTGTGTGTGTCCTGTAAACATAGCTGAAGATCAGAATGTGCCTGTCTGATACCTGAAGCCACAGATACAACCTAGATGGACTGATGTGGTCCTTATTTGCCTTGATTTAGAGTTAGTTGTGATGGCAAAAAAGGCCTACTTTAAAATGAATTTTGATGTATGTCAGCAAGACCTAAGAGTGTGGAATTGGTGTATCTGTAAAGGGAGACGCCAGGGTGGGTACTTTACTGGCATTCCTCCAGGGAAGAAGCAGCCAGCATTTATGAATGTGTTTCAGTAATGCAGTAACTGCTGCCAGTTTGTCAGAAGCCAAGTTTTGCCAAATGCCTGTTCATTTTTTCCATAGACCTTTAATATTTTCTTTCAAAAGAGGAGGATGGAAAATGAACTGAATGTCATTTTTTACAACAGAGAAGCTAAACTTGTTCTTTCTTGAATCTTTTAGAAAAATATGTAATTGTTTATGGTTAATTTTAAGTAGCGTAAACTACAATTCAAGCACTGTCATTTTCTCACGTTTTCAGTAGGAGACTGATCCTGTTCCCTTCTACCCACATAAATATTTTCTGGAGTCAGTGGAATTAAAACAACATAAAACAAGTTTCAAATAAGTTTTATGTAATCTCATTGGTTATTAGGTGCCCAATACATGATGTCTTGATTCTGCTTTCACTGGGATAAATCTGGGGTAAAATTCATTAATATCTCCTTTTCTACTAACCAGCACAGACAGACGGGGGGCCTTTTTTTGTCTGAGGGAATTGTACCAACTGAATAGTAATACCAACAAAAGCTTCAAAGTATCTGTATTTTATTATATATCTACCTTGTTAATGAAAGGAGGAAAAGTTAGTATCCTTTCCTACAAACATAAGTGATAGGAACTACAACTGGATGTGGTATGTAGGAAAATGCATCTCCTTTTTCCCATTACAAAAATGGCATCTTCTAGGAACAGTTCAGACACAAAAAGTATGCTCATGGGACATGGTGTTCTAAATGCCAGGCTCCCACCTGTGGGACCTCAGACCGCTTCAGCTATTTGGGTCTGGCTGCTTTAAGTCAAACATTTCTCTCTCCTCTACAAGCTGGTAGTTGCAATCTCTAAGCTTTTACAGCCAAACTTTTATAAAGGGTGAAAATGTTATCTTCCCAGCCCTGGTGTGTTTTGGTATTGGCTTTTTTTTTTGCTTTAAGTTGGCTGGGCTGTTAGAGCTGATTGAGAGCAGATTGGTTGCCACTTCCATGTAGCAGATACAGTGCTGCCTATGAATTCATACCCAGCTGCACCTGCCTGGCACCCCCTGGTTGTGCCAAAGGTCATGCCAAAGCCAAAAGAGCCAAAAAGCCCGAGGAAGCTCTTAGCTTCTGAGCTGAACTGGTGGAAAATCTGTTTAATAAACCACAATGGAAAATTATCTGAACAAGACTTACAGACTATGAAATAGGAACTAAAGTGGTTTTCTTTTGATTCTTTGATAGCATTTTAATCAGCAATACATTAATCTCTCCTAACTAGGAACATCCTCAGATCCACCTCTGGCAATCTCTCTTTGTTCTCTGTCTCTGTCTCATCTCTCCCTCTTTCCCATCCTTGATGTCCAGGAATATTTCTGACAAGTCACCACAATAATAAATTATTCCTTTTCTTGTGCTACTTTGATAAATGGTGAAATAACAATGTGTTGTCCTTCAAAAATATTATCTTCAGTATGAGGTGACAGCTAATGGGACAGTTAATGTCTTGGAGCTGTAGTTCCAGGCTTTAAGCAAATTCAGGCATTTCTGCATCTGTTATACTCCCTTCACATTTTGATGATCTTCATTAAGACCATAACTTTTGGAGGATTATTTTCTTCTTTAAGTGAAAGCTGAGAGTCTAAATAGCAGTTAAAACAATGGCTTTTTTTCCTAATCTCGTACATGTATTTTGTCCCTTGTTTCTCAGGCATGTGCCTTTCCTTGCACCTTTGCAAGTAAAAAGGGAGGTAATGTAGTTTATCAGCTTCAAGTGGAAAGATTTATGTTGAATGGGGAAGACAGCTGGGAAGTCCTGCAGCAACACAACAAAATGCCCATTTCAAACACAGTATAATACACACAAAATGAGAAACAGAGTAGAAGCTACATTTGTGTGTCCGGTAGCATACATATGGCCTCCTCTCATCACAAGAGTCATCTTTAAGGAAGCTTTAAAGATGTTGTTTTCATAGGACAGTGAAAGACAAGGATAGCTTCAAACCCTCCTGTTAGACTGCTCCATAGGGCACAGGCATGCATGATTTCACTTCCTTCCTGTAATTAATCATTAAGACTTTTTTATTTAACAAAAAGACCTTCTGTATGCAGCATCTGAATTTGTGGCAATCATAACGTTTATTCATTTCCACCAGACTGGTAGGGAAGACAGATCAATAGACAACATTTTGACCTGAGGCTTGTGAGATGCAGACTTTGTGTCTGTAATGTGCGAGACCTCAAACAAATCACTTTGACACAGATATCTTCAAAATGACCTAGGAGTACCTACCGACTGTAGTTTGTTTCAGGTGACTGGCAACCTCTGTGGATCTTGTTTTTAGTCTGGGTATGCCTATATTGTCTTTTGATGGCAGTTTTCATGACCAGACTAGGGCATGAGAGTGTCTGATCAGATGTAGAGTTCTCTATCCAAATAATTGTCTAGGCTTTCTACAGCCAACAAAGAGAAATAGGCATTGGAGAGTGTGATTCATCTGTTCTTTAAGCAGATGATTCATGCCCTAAAATTGTCTATTACTCTCCATTGACTATTAAGGAACCTCAGTCTTCACTACAGTGACCTGTAGTTGGATGAGAGGCTGTGGGCAGCAGGTCTGGAAGTGTGGCCCCTGGAACATCTGGGCAGTCACCTTTAAAGTACATAGTGTATCACTTTTAATTCTGTGGGTTGTTATGGTCAGGCAGAGTCTCAGCAGCTGCCTGAAGCTTTGTAGCTTTACAAGATAGCTGTGAAGACATGAGAAAAGGCAGAGTGTCGTGTTCATAGCCATGCTTGAGACCATTCTTAAAGAACAGTGCAGAGTATAGCACTTCTGTATTTCAATAAAGTATTGAGGACAAATGCCCAAAAGATTGTGAGGAGCTTAGCTACTACAGTGTGGAGGGCCATATAAGGGCCAGCTGAGATAGATAAAGCCTGCTGTTTGGAATTACGTGGTTTCGTACATCATGATCTTCTGCACAGTGGTGCCTGCCAAGTGTACTACAAAAGCATTTCAAGTACTGAGGCATTAAGAAAGTCACCCCAGAAGCAGCTAAATTGTTGCTGACCAGATATATACACCCTGAGAGTTAAAATCTTTTTTATGTTTTGGGGGTTTTGCTTATTTGTTTTGCTTAGTTTTTCTCACCACCCCCCTACGTAGTCTGTTTTCTCTAGAAATTTTTCAGATTAACAGAAAACTGTTCAGCATGTAAATAGTGATCCAGAACCATTATTAAACATCTGTTAAATCGGGCAAGAGCCAGGAAAAACTTCAGCTGGATTACAATTGCTCTTGAGAGGGTCAGCAAGGGAGTGAGGAAGCACACAGAACACAGGAGGCAGCCAGAGTCTGTTCACATTCGGTTTCTTCCCACCCCCCACCCCCCGCCCCCGAATCATTACTGTTAGGAGGAAGCACATGGCTGAGGCTCTCAGACCCCAAGGGGTGTATAGCCCTTAGGGTAGGGTAAGACGACGAACTTGTGTTCCACCCCTCCCGCACTTTGCCATTTTGTGAAGTGCACAGATATGAAGAGGGTTATGGAGAACATAGTAGCTGATGTTCCTCCATGTTTTGACAAGTGACCCATTAACCTATTTCCCTCTCCAAAGTGGCAACACTACATTAGCTATCCACTGGCTTAGAAACTGCTTTTATCTCTGTAGAAGGAAGCTGTTAACATTTTGAATTTTGAGAAGCAAGTTCTGGCAAATCCTTCTTCTGAAATTAAAGATGTTTCTGCCTCCAGCTGTCCATCCCGTTCCTCTGCCAGGAGTTACCACAGAGTCAGTAGAGGGGAACATGTGTAGCACTTCCGCTGAAAAAGCCCGGTGTCCTAGGATAAACCGCTGTGGAAGATGGATGTCAGCTGGCATCATCTAGATGGAGTAGTTAAGATATAGGCATGTTATTTCTGCTAACTTCGATCCAGGAACTGTAACCTTTGGCTGGGGGTGGGGTAGACAGCTACCAGCAGTAATGTCTTAACTCTAAAGCAGCTCAGCTATTACAGCTCCAGCTAACTTGACACTTTGGTAATGGAAACTACCGTGAAATCTCCATACACTAATGCATAGAGCCTTAAATGGTATTTGCTTTCATAATGGCACAGTGTCTATCCAAGTGTGAAATCTGAATGAAGCTATTGCAATATAAACTGGAAGTGCATAGCTTTTCATTCAGAGCCGGGGCAGAATGCTATCAGTCTGGCTGAATCTGTTCAAATGGAGTTGCCATCTGTTATCACAATGCCATGTTGCCCAATTAAAACAATATGACTGGATTACAACATTTTGAATAGTATTTTTTGCTAGATTGTCCCTGATTCTAAAAAATCTACCATTCCTTCTGACTGCCTCTGCACCTGCTAATGCAGACAGTGTAAAGAAATTGCAAGCTTCTCATTTATTAACCATATGGCCATAAACTAGTTCTGAACCTGAAAATATTTCTGCATTTTAAACTTTGGCTGACTTTGTCCCGTAGTCATTTCTCCATTTTTTGAGGAAGTGCATAAATTTGAGTATGAGAAAAGTTACTGCAGAGCTTCTGTATACACATGGCCCATGGCTACTAAGGATGTAAGTTAATCAAGGTAAATGAAAATATGTTTTAAAAAAATAACTATTTTTAGTTTTAAATAAGATTTTTAAATGTAATGTTCTTTACTTCCTTCCTGTTTTAGAGTCCTAAACTGATAATTAAGAATGTCTCTTATTTATATATTTAACTCCTTATGACAAAATTTCTGACTTTACAGAGTTCCACATTTATCATCTTTTCTGTAGCATGCAGATGAACATGCATTTTGGGGTTAGTTGAGCTTCCATTTTTATATTGTATTCTTTAAAAGACAAATAATAGCAAATGCAAAATGGACACCAGCAACTGAAATCAGTGTTGTCAAGAATAAAAACAGCCATTGATGGGAGAATTAACATGATGACTAAGAGACTAAGGCAAGCCTGTTAATCAAAGACTATTATTTTAGACCTCTGAAGCACATTTATTTTACTTAAATAAAATGTTCAGTTTGATAACTGCAAAACTTATATCAGTATTGGACAAAAAGCCTTTCAAAATGTGCCTTATAACTGTATTGACATTTTTGCTTATGAAGATTTTAATATAAGAAGGCCAGAACACTTACCAGGGTGGATTTCTGAGTTGCTATCTGGTCCTGAATGGCACCATGAACATATAGTTCCTTGAATTCTCATCCAGCTTAAGCACACTTTCTCATTGTAGTGTAGTCTTTGGCTACCGATGGGTCCCTAGACAATTGCAATAGCCACCCTTGGGCCAAGCACAGGGATGGGTTGCATACCCATAAAACACCCTGTTCTACGATTCTGAAAGTATATTATACCACATCAGAGTAGGTGTCAGTACTGCTGCTGTTATTAATGGAGTTAGCCATGGCATTCTCTTTGTACACTACCCTTTGTCATTTCCCTTATGCTGAACCTACTCTGCACCCTGCTGTACTTCTGCTTTTGCTCTCTTTCTATCGCCTTTAGAGATCCTCAGTGTTACTCATGTGGTTTTACTATTCTAGTAGTGAGAGGGAAAGGAACCAAAGGTTGGTCATGCTCTAGTTCCCTTCCTCTGTCAATCAGCACTCCTTTAGAGCTGCCACAGATATGGGATATGTGAGTCCCAGGTAAGGACTGAATGAGGAAGGGTGACCGGATAAAGTATTCCTCTGCTTCCAGTGCTGTGTAGCATCCACTTTGCTCTGAAATCCTCCCCAGACAGGTTTTGACCTCCAACAAAATAGTAATACGCTCAGATTAGTAAGGAGTGAGAAAGATCCCCATTCATAGGTTTTTTTCCCCCTTCTAAAACCTCACAGACCTTTTATTCAAAATGTTTAGGATTAAAATATTCAGTGGTAATATGAACTTTGTATTCTGAAAAGATTCACATAGTGTCACCAACCAGTAGTCCACTACAGTTTTTAAGCCTTGTTTACCCATGCTTTATTTTTAGGATGCAACCTTTTTGTGGTTTCTTTCCACTAGTATTTTCTCAGTATCCCAATCAGCACAGAACTGCTATTTGGTTTTGAGGATTCTGGGCAGAAAATAAGTAATGAGGCTCTGAGTGACAAGTCTGGAGTGAAACCTGAGTCCTGGACTTCCTGCCCACTTACAGAGGCTCTGGTTAACGTTTACCTTAAGAGATTTTTTTTTTTAATTTGTATTTTTTATTACCAGCTTACAACTAGGCCATTGCATCTTAGTGAAGACTGCAGGCTCCTGAGGACTTTTAAACCTGTGTGGAGTACTTAATTGAGAACAATTTAATATTTTGTAATTACATTTCCCCTTTGGAGAAAAGCACCCTGTATTTTCCAGACCTTTCTGAAATTACTTTCAATGCCAGGAAAGATTTGACAAAAAGCTAATCTCTAGATCCAGAAACAAATGCAAAGAACAAAAACCATAATGTGCTTTAATACGCAGCTTTGTTTTAATTTTGGATCCTCATTGTGTTTCATTCAGTCAGAAGATACCAGGCATGAATAGCAGGACTAGCAACACCATTTTCATGACCACCAGATCTCTGACATCCTGAGCAAGACACATCTTCTAAGCACACTGTCTCTAAACAAGAATCCCTATTTGAGATAAAGCTGTCCATCTGCTATTTGCTCTTCTCTGTGGGTCCTGTTTTGTTCACATGTACTCCTAAATATTTCCTGAGACTCTTAATCTTATTAATGTGAAATGGCTTGGCTGATGATGCTGGTTGCAGCATTAGTCTTTGATACATAAAAGTGTTTTTGAAAAGTTCATGATGGGCCATCTAGACAAGGTTATCACCTGACTTGTCAGCAAACATGGATTCAGAAGGTGTCAGTGCAGTCCCTTCTGTCAAAGTGGTGAGGCTTTGAATATTTCTTAAGAGCAAATTCAAGTTTGATTTCAGAACATACTTTCCATAACATACAAATAGCTACTCATAGACCTGCTAGGAAGAGCTACTTATTTAAATAATGAAAAGGAGTGTAGCTCTTAATCACTTTCAGTAGATTAAACATGACATAGTAAGCCAAACGTGAAGGATAGTAAACTTGGTCAGTTTTTCTTGGTTCTCCTCAGACTCTCCTACCCCCACGTGAGGTAATTTGCCCTGTCACCTGCATAAGTTTCCCAGGCATCCCGGCGTGCTGTGAAACCCATGGTAATTGCCTTCTAACCACTTCTGCTTCAAAGAGATCATCTACCTTATTTTCATATGTCCCATTTGCCTTTTTTGAATTCTTATCTCAAATCTACTTCCTTCCATCTAAGCAGGAGTACCGTAAACACTTGAATTTTCCACAGAAAATGACCTAAGTTCTTGATCATGTCATGTCCATCATTCTGCTTACCACAAAATGGAAGAAGCATATCACAATGCTTCTTTATCAAACAAAAAAGATTTATAGATTAACTGAAAATGACAAAAGCACTGAAGAAAAATAGCAGTTTTATGATGAGGTGAATCTGGACAGCTCCACACACTTCTGAAGTAGCTACTTGACACCAGTTGTGGTTTACAGCATTTTAGAAGTCTGCCTTTGCTACTCACATCATCAGAATTGAAAAATATTTCAATTACAGTGCTATATGCACCCGAAGTGCAGTTGACCTCTTTGCTTATCCTCCCCACTAACCATGAGGAGATACAATTGCTGCCCAGTCTTGTAATCCATACATAGATATATCAAATGCCATTTCTCTTGCTGTAGTAAGTCAAAGGAGCACAAGGTACAAAAAAATAGATTTTCAAAATCATAAGAAGATGGCAAGAATTTTTCATCATGAATTACTACTAAGTGATTACAGTCTTCAGTAGCTCATTTTCTATGATTTGGTTGCTATTTTTAAAACACATGTGAATGATGTCACTGACTTATCACTTTACCGTAAATTTATATATCTGGCATTTACACTAAACATATACCTTCTGGATTTAAATCTCTTAACTGAGAATCTTAGTTTCCTTTTGAAAACAAGTTCTGAGCCTGCATGGCTACACAGAAAACTTCAAAACCAAATAACCATAGAAGCTAAAAGAGAAAAATTTATTTATTTATTTATTTATCTGCTTCAGAGTGCCATAATAATTAGGCTAATCTCAAGGTGTCTGTGAATCTCAGTCCTAATTTTTCAATTATGTGTGACTTTAAGTGCTCTTCTAGGGAAAGAATCTTCCGGTCTCTGTGATGGGCAACACTGGGCTTAGCGTTCCTCCAAAATTCCCATGCTCACCAGTGACACCGAGAATAAAATATACTCTTTAGGCCTACCAGCAACATCTGAATCCCAGTGTTAGCAAAGGATTGGAAAGAATCAGGAAAAATCATATACTCCTGACTTACACCCATAGGTCAGAATCAAATGCACTGCATATGTAGGAAGAAAAATGTTTTGTTCTTATTTCAATTTGCTTCCAAATTTGTAACTCTTTCCCAAAATGTGATGAGATTTTCTAAGTGGAAAACAATCTACAAAATGTGGCTGGCTAACAAATCTATCTTAAAACTTCTAAGAAGATTGATGTATTGATACTGTAAATGGAAAACAGTAAAAACAATTTAAAAATGTTTAAAACTATTCAAGTGACAAATCTTGAAAGTATTCCAGCAAGATCATCATGTTCTTGAGAATTTTAAGGAAAATCAGATCTAGCTTAAGAAAACCGAAAAAGAAATTAAAACTGTTTTTCTTCTTGTTTAAGCAGCTTTAAATACTCTGTGAACAATGTTTAGGGTTCTTCTTCTCTGTCAAGCAGTAGCACATCTCTTTTTCCCAGCGCTGCAGCAAGCAGCAGTAAAAAAGTTGTTTTATCTATTTACTATTTTGAAATCTAAGCTTAGGGCAAGAGCTACATAAACATAACATGATGCTCATAGCATCCGGTCATGATTAAAGCAAAACCAATACGGAACAACAACAAAATCTCTATCTTAAGAAGAGCTTAATGGCAGACATGGGCTTTTACAGTGGCTCTCCGACAGATCAGTCACTACTGATGATGATGACACTCTTGCAAGCTCACCTTCACTTCTGTTTGCACCGAGGCTGCTATGAAACCTCCCACTTCAGCTTCAAGAGCCCAGTGTCAGCAGCACAGGATGACTCTTTAGGGGGCTGGAGGGGTGGAGGGAATACGCCTAATGGTGCACGTCCCTAGTGGGATCTTGGCTGACTCTTGTGAAATACAAGCTTTCTACAGGTGTTAATTCCTTGTTGGGCAGTTTGGAGTAGGTTTGGGAGGGGGAAGGAGGAAGGGAGGGAAGGCGAATAGCTGTAACTGAAAGATTAAAACAAATATTACTAGCAAACAGGGCACTCACAGCTCCTATCATCATTCCTTCCTCAAGGTAGGAGGGAAAAGTAATCCCTTTAGGCCTTTAATTGCCTCCCTCTGCAGTCTGTCCTGAGCTGTCCCCTACCCTCCCTTACTAAAACAGCACTACAGCTCACTCCTAAGCATAACTGCTCTATAATGGATGAAATTAACACCCCAAGTCTAAACCATACTCCAGCGTTGAGGGTTTGAAAACCAGATTTTTACTAAAAGTCCAGATTAGTCTTAGACTTGGCATGTAAAAGAGAGACAGAGACATAGAGACAGAAACAGACAAGCAGAGACAGAGACGGAGACTAAAACTACACTCACACATGTAGATACAGACTGACCTGAGCTCAGAGAGGATCAGCAGTGAATTAACTGTTGGTCTCATGAGAAAGTTGGCTTATTAATTAAAGCAGTATCTCCACCTGTGGCTGCACAAACGCAAATCAGAACTGTCCAGCTCGGCACGTAGGGAGAACTGATCGGTCTCAGCATACTTCTATATACGCAGAGTCAGGACAGAAGAGAAGGGAAGCATGTGCTAAGTTGCAAAATGGGACTGAAAATGCACTTCTGATGCTTTGGACCAACAGCACATTCTGCAAAACAGTAACCTCTTCTCTGTATGGATACTTTATCAGCACTTCACCATTGCCACTGTTGTCACTTCTCTCATAATAAATTAAAAGTGATTGGAAGTACAGCTTCAGAAAATTTCTTCACAGACTCTAAGCACCTGTGAAACTAGGTTGGCCTTGGATTAGTCAGAAATACAAAACTCAGCTGCCGTTAGCAAACCCCTAAAGGAAATCCTGGTGTAAGTTTTGAGTGAGCCTGGTCCTGTTTAGAGAGTTTCATCGAAACCACATGAAACCATGTGACAGTCAACGCTTTTCATGGTGTTTTGCTTTGAATGTTGAGTTAATTTAAACCCTAAATTAAAAAGAAACCACAACACTTGGAGTCTGTATGAAGCGACATTGACTGTAGTGGGCCCTCAAGTCAAAATGGGTGAGTCCCATACTCAGCCACGCTCGGTAATTCTGCTGATTCGTTTTGCATGCAAACAATTGAAAGCCACTAGGGTGCTTTCACTGTCAGGAATGGAAGGCAGATCTGGGTGTATTTTGCTAGGTACAGCCAGACTTGAGTTCACTCCATCAGCACAAGAAACTACAAATACGAGGCATGAACTAGGCCAGCCTAGCTGGGGGCTAGCTGCATCAGCCTGGCACCCCACCTAAGCCAACAAACCTTGACCAGACTCAGCTGGTTTGTACAAAATAAATGTGTCTACTACCCTAAGGCATTTCTTCATCTTTTCTTAGTGCACTTGCCCCTAGCAACAGGAAATGAGCTTCTGTATTTTCCTAGGCGAGTCACAAAGACTCTTTTGTCTTAAACTATTTCAGTGAAACGAAAATAATCGTATTTATCGAAGTGCTTTGAGATCTGTGGATGAGCAGTGTTATATCACTGAAATGCATCATTGATGATTAGATTATAAAATAAATCTGCAGTGCTGCTAATTGTAACACTGTGTATATAATTAGGAGAGCTTTTAAAAGTCTGTTTGCCCTTCAAATGAATATAGAACTTCCATATATTATGGCTAGTTCCTAGTTCATAACATTTTTGCTATTTTATGTCTTGATATTGCTCTAAATTAATATTTTCACCAAAACCAGTGCTCTTACTAACTGTTCAGATTTTAACCTCTTTCCACATTTGTATTAATCTTTGTATGTAAGGATTGTTGCCTTTCCTTTTCAGTTTAGTCTCTCATACAGAAACTTTCCAGCAATTGAAGCAGTTGCAGTTTTACTAAAAATGACCACACAACCATTTCCAGTGCCAGAAACTGCCTCTGATGAAAGACTTTGGGCCATCCTTTGGCCCACGGTGCCCGGCCTGATGGCACAAGGACACTGCAAGGTCCCTTCATGCAGTGATGCCACAGTTCCACCTGAGGACTGGAGTAGTGAATTGTAATAGGTTGTAGTAATGAATTGTAATAGGTCCTTTGACCTTTTTCTGGTATCCTCAGTGAAAAAAACCACATTATTAATGTCGACTTCTCCTGCTTGCCCTTGGGCTCACTCCAGTTTGCGCGATTCCCTCCTAGCACCAGTGCATCACTGACGTGTATGCGTAGTGATGTACGCCATTGTGAGACGCCATTTCTGGCCTTGATCCAGCAAACCACTTAGGCACACGCTTCACTTTGAGACAGGTTGTACGCTAGGCCCAAATCATATGATTACTGCCCTAGGAACACAGCAAGCAAAGCGGTAAAAAGAAAAATGTACATTAAAAGTCAGGGCTCTGCAATTTACAGCACCATGCTGCAGAATCTGGGCTCTGTGTTTGGGTTTTTCAATAGCTAGGAAAAAAAAAATCCTCCTGAACATAAAAGACCCAGTGCTGTGTGAGTCCCTGGGGGCTCTGAGACAACAGTGGACCTCCGTGAGAGGAAAGCCAGCTTTGTAAGGGGACTGTATGGATGTCAGAGCGGGTTCAGGGAGAAGCCATTGGGATTCAGCACATCCCTCTGCAGCTCGGCTGTGGCGGGGGGAGAGCTGGCGTGTGATGCACTGGGAACATTTGGCAGATCCTCCTGTGTTAGCCCCTTTCTCTTCCTGTTGTGGTCTGAATGAATAGCCATTCTGCTTAATTTAACCTCTTTCTGCCTAAGTGCATACCCTGGCTATTTACCCTAAAGCTAGATCTGAGTAGTATTTGTATAACTAAAATTTTTTGGTATGTTCTAGCAGTGCTGATTCATTTGTGATTTCTTGGCAAGACTTTTATTCAAGAAAAATCCCTAGTGTAATTACAGTTGTACAACATTAATGTGCTTTTTGCCATCATCATAACTTATTTTGCTCTCCCCCCCGGCAATATGAATCTGCAAAATCATGTTTCATTGATATAAATTATATCTGCACAAAGAGGAATTATTGCAGTAGCTTCACCCACATAGATACAGGCAACTTAGAGAGTAGCCAAATTGCTACAAAGACTTCTAACATAATATAGCCTCTTCTATATACAGAATCAGGCTAGTAAACAGTTTAGGCTAGCATATCAGTAGAAGTCTGTTGCTGAAAACTGCATTGCATATTTTTCCAACATGGTAACAGATCAGTTCCCAATTATCCATACTTTACATTGCAATCCTTAACACAGTACGTTCCTTAATGAACAGCATAAGTACAGTAGCTCAGCGCCAGATTCCACTAGCAGGCGCCACCCTAAATAGAATTAAAATACCACAAATTAAAAGAAACTTTGGCAGAATTTGACAGTAAACACTATTCCAGTAAGAGCTTCTCTTCTATTCTGTCATGTAAATATGTTGCTCGTACAGCCTTTTCCTTAATTGAGACACAGAAATCTGACAACATTCAGTGTGGTAAATGGCTTCAAGATATTACATATACAGGAAATTTTGTCAGCCTTTCTTTCGAATTACATGTTTTCCAAACATAGTTTAATATTGTTTTTCCCAATACAAGTGTGTCTCAAGCTCCATCATGTCAGTTTATTGTCATCTACTACTGCAGAACTCTGGTGAGGATAGTCAGAATAAATCAAGATTAATGCTTTTTCCCCATCTAAATCTGAACAGGTTCTTCTTTGGAGAAGTCTTATTAACTTAAGTGTTTCCTTTTACACTAGATTTTCTGATTGCAATCAAAACCAGAAGTGGAACTTCCAGAAAAAAATGATATATTCCAGAGAACTGTCTCCATGTCAAAGCACTTTATGAATTAAATAACCCTTATTAACTTTTTGAGATATCAAAGTGCTACTATTCTCATTATTGGACCTAAGGTGACATAGTGATCTGTGCACAAGCCAGCAATTCAATCCACATCCTCAGACTCCTCTTGATCATAAAGCTTTCTTTTTCAAGAAAATTTTTGCTTACTCTTGAAGACCACAAATATTCAGATATTCAACAGAAGATAAAATAAAGATCCAAACATTTGATGTTTACTAAATCTTATTCTTAGGGAAAAAAATAAAGTATGCATATTTTTTATTTTTATATAACAAAACTAATTGAGGAAGCATTAGAGCATTGGTACTGTCAGAATATTTAGCACATTTATAACCATCAAAGTAATCTAATCTAGTGTAATTTTTATTTCCAGATCATCAAGACAGCCTGGAATGTCATCTTATACAGGTAAGATAAATGTAAAGAATACACCAAAATGTAGCTTTCTTTTCTAAAGCTAGCAGTAACTTCTCTGACAAATCGTACTTACTTTACACAGTCTTATGTATGATTGGGCAGTTCAAAAACCTTCAAAATCTTATTTTGTTTGCTATGAGGGAACACCTATATTGGCATGTTCATAAAATAAAATGACTATGCATACAATAAGCATTTCAAAAGATTTTTTTGCTGAACAATATTGGACTTGCTGTTGTAGCTGGTGAACAAAATCTCACTGCTATCCCACCAGGCAACTGGTGGTGTAAAGCACAAGATACTCTTGTTATGGAGAAAAATATTAATAATGATTAGAGCGCTGTGTCTTGTCTTTATTCATGCAAAAATCTCCTTCCCAAGGAGGGGAGTAATTTCACGAATTGTTATCGTTATTGTTCTCCTGTGTAGCACTAACCCAAGACATATTTTTCATGAGTGGGGGTTTTTACATTTATTGAGCAGTCCATTGCCAGTTATGCCTCTTGTGTCGGTTTTTTAGTTGTATTTGTATTTTTTTAAAACAGTGTGCTTCTTTTGGCTCTGATTCTCATTCCCTGCCTATACCGCAGCAGTTTTAGAAAGGTTTCATGACATCCTGTGCTTCTCTGGGATTATCTATAAAGGCAATGGTAAAGCTTTGTCACTAGGTGGAGCTTGAAGCTTCAGTCCTCAGCTGCTCATCAGTTTAATTTCCTGTCACTTTAGCAGGGAGTTCCTCAACCTTTCCAATCCCGTAGCTAGGCAACTTCTAAACCATTTGAGGTAAATTTGGTTGTATAATCTGTTGTATGTTATAAGTCCTATTAGAAGCGGTTTTTTACATATTGAGTCATGTTTGCTGTGACTGAAGTTGGATAATGATCAAAGGGAAAAGAATAAAGACGTTCCACATGTGGGCCTGCAATGTAACTCGTGTAGTAGATTGCTCCGTGTTTGGCTCTTCTAATGCTCTACCAGAAAAGCAGACTGATTGCAAAGTAAATATGGTAGTGCCGGTAAGAGAATGCTATTTTATATTATTGTCGGGCTGTGGACGTTAATCACCTGAATCAGGACTCTCATATGCTGGTAGACTGATAGATACGATAGCTATGCATCAACACCCAGTGGCACACAGCTGGGGCTTCATCAAGTCAACACAAACAGTCCTTATGTCCTAATATATTTAATGTGCAGTCAAAAAAATATTTCCTTTATGCTGCAAGCCGCGCCGGTTCAGAAAGCTCTTGGAAATATGCAGCCTCACATATGGTAGCGTGACATTTACTCTTCCGGTGCCACATGGAGTGGAGGAGGAGCTGCCTCATGCTAGCCGAGAGCTCCGTTGTGGCAATAACTTGACCTCACTAGGGAATCAGGAAATCTCTCCTGATTATTGCAAGACTCAGCAGGGCACACACATCTCCTTTCCTAGCAGGAAACCTCTTTCCCGTGCTCTGTTCAAACATGGTATGAGCTTCACTGTGTGAAAAATGTGGCATATTGAATCTTGAACTAAAGCTTGTCCAGAAGGACCTAATCAGAGCTCTTAATTTGTGCCTCTTACAGGTAGGTTGAGCTTTCCAACCTTTCAACATTACTGGAAAGATACAGGAAACTTTCAAGAAAAACAAACAACATTTATATTTAGGGCAGTAAATAATGTGCAGTGGTAAGATTAGGACTTTAACCCACAATGTCCTGGCTACACACTATTCCCAGGGAAGACTTCTCCAGGCAGGTTCCAGAAGAAGGAACGCATTCACTGCAAAGGGTGGAAGCCTGACTGGCACAGAGCAGAAAGCATCCCATGAACAGGGAAATGGTCAGGAAAACTCAGAAGAAAGCAAGAATGTTTAGCCATTTGTTTCAAAGCTGCTACTTTAGCCTAACAAATAGATTGAACTATTCAGAGAGGGGAAATCCTGATAGTAAATAGGTGTAGAGGTGGTAGTAGTAGGAAAGCAGTGCCTGGAATTACACACTGTTTATGTAAGCATCTGGGGTCATATTTTTGTACAACAAAAATATTGCAGCAGTCAAGCTTGTAATTAAAAGGTTTTCATCTAATAAAAACTGACCTGAAAGGGAAGCAGCTCAGGTTACCAGGCAACGATTTGCAATGGATCAAGGCAAAACTAGATAGTGCCTATCTCTGGGGAGGAAGCTCTGCTGATCTGGCAACAGATACATTGATTCTCCGTGCTCTTTTATAATCTTTGACCACTCCCTTTGTCCTGTCGACCATTAGTTCAATTAGAGAGTAAGAACTGCTTCTTGCAGTAGCAGAGTAAGGTGTATGTTCTGCAGAACCTCTATGAATTTTATCCCAAGTGAACTAGAATTTAGTCTATTCTTGAAATATCTAAGCGCACGTGCTCTTTTCTGCACATGCATTTTTGAAACTTTTACAGAAGTTAGTGTCATTGCAGAGTGAAATTTCACCATGACTAATTTCTCTAATCTACTAGCTAAAATGATGTAAATTTTGCATAACAAATGAGGCCTATACTGCATTATTTTGTACCTTTGGCATATTTGTACTTATATACAGGATTTCCTTTGACATCAAAGGCCCATGGATGACAGTGCTCTCAAGATTGGACTTGTGACTTGGACTTTCATCCTTCTGTACTCTCTACTCTAATATGATATCAACTGATGGTGGTATAAATCCCTGACAATATCAGGGCTGCTTTTAATTGTTACAAGGTCTGGTACAGTGCATATAGAATCATTAAGTAGTAGATGTTCTCCCCTTTTAAGGAACAAATGTGTTGGGTTTCAGGAAACATTTTGTTTGTAAAAAGCCAAAGGCATCAGTACATTTGAGTGCCTAAAACTCTACCACTTTAAAAAAGAACAATTACTTTAGAAGTTAGTTTGGAAGCTATTAAAGTAGCTGGTCCATTATACAAGCCCAAGAATAGTACATACAGTAAGATTCAGGCACATTAAGTTATGTTTAGATAGGGTAGATTTTCCTGAGGCTAGTCCTGACTGTAGTTTAAGCAACAGAATTAATGCAGATTATGAAGTGTACGCTTACAGATACTGACTTACAAATTAAGTCAAATGTATTTCAAGCACTTCTTTATTTACACATCCATGAGTTTTTCCACTTCTGCTTTCAGCATTTTGCCCATCTACCTCCAGAAAGGTTAGATAGTCTTAATGTTTGAGCACAGAAGGGGGTAAGTATATGTGCTTAACATAAACTTAATACCTTTTCTTCCTTTAAGTTTATCACTGTGACATTTGGCAGCTGAGGTTCTGTTGTGTCTTGAATCTCTTGTAAGAATCTTAATGTAATTTATTGCTAAGTGCATGCCTGAATTGCTTGAATATGTAGTACATTGATTTGAATCAGGTATGACTATAGCTGTACTAGAATGCTGGTCACTAAATTTGGGAAGACAAGTCTCAGCACTCCACAGTTAAGTATGAAAACGTTTATCGTTCAGATAGTAAATGGCAGTTGATGCATTTTATTCATGTTGCAAATACAGTCACTTACTGAATATGTTGAAGACGTGTCCTAACAAAGATCTGAAGATATCTCTTCGAGGGAGCAGAAATTTGTGATAACATAGCAGTGCGTGTGGTACAGGTCCTGCTGGGAGGCTGATGGAGACAGCTGTTCCCTTTAGTCTTGGTCCTCAGATTTTGATCAAGCTGTTTTTTTAAAAACTTTGTACGCCGTGAACACACATACTAAGGTGAGACCTTCCTTTCTTGTGTCTTTTGTAGTCTCTTCCCTACTCTGAGATTTTCTGTAAACCAACACTTTAGCAGGAGTTGCAAGCCTTTAAGATTAAACAAGGAGCCTCAGTAGCTCCAAGCTGAAGCCCTAATACCTCTGCCTTACTCCCCAGACTTTCCCTCATTTCACTGTTCTTTCCTCTTTGCTAGTTTTTCCTTTGGAAAGACTGACTACTTTTTCAGTTTAATTAATTGACAAATCTACAATCTGAACTCCAGTTCTCACATTTTCACTTATTGTTTTAATTCTCTCTCTGTTGCCTTTGCAACTCTTCCCATAAAAAATGAGGACAATAATAAAATGCAAAATCACCATCCCTCTTTCCTTGGCCTAACTTCTCACGATACTCTTTCTACACTTTCATCTTTTGTCTCTCTTGTGCAGAAATAGAAGTCTGATACCTGATTGTCTCTTCCAATTTCTCTATGCAGCCCAGTGCATGCATCCCATCTCCTTCGCATCCCACCTATTCCCACCTCTCTTATTTCTCTATTTCTCACTCTCATTCAGTGTCTCATACACAATATAGTCATGTGTATGTTTCCCATCCAAAAAAACTGGTTTGTTCCTAGTTGCCTCTCCAACTGCTTGCTGTCCTTCACCCGTTATTGCTAAGCTCAACAAATATTCATCTATTATATCTAAACAATTGAGGCTTTATACTTTTTCTTCCAGTTCTGTGCTAGATGTTCTCTAGTTTCTTCCCATGGCACTCTGGTGAAAGTGCTCCCAGGTAAGCCTGTACTTACATCTTCCTAGCTAAAACTCAGGATTAGTATTACGACTTCATTCTCTGTAACTTGGCAGCCATTTTTGACAATATCACCCATGTGCCTCTTGAAATCCTGTCCTCTCTTTGCTTCTTTGAGACCAGTATAATGAGAGTTCCTTTGAACTGCATGCTCTCAAGACATTCTTCACATGCCCTCACCAGCAGTCTTTTCAGAATTAAATTTCTCTTCTCACTTTGCACCTTAACTGATGGCAGTCTAACGCAGAAGCACAAATTCAGTTACTTTGCTTCACTGATGCTCATACTGATTACCTGCCTTTTGTTTACTACAAATTTATTTCTTATCCAAACTAAAATTTCACCTTGATGTATCCACGGAGGTTCAGCTCAAGCTCAACCTGATCAAACCAGAATTTATTGTTCCTTCCCCACATCCTCCCTCACTACTTCCTTTGTCATTCATCCTGAGCAATGCCACATCCTGGCTGTTCAAGCTGTTAACCTGAGCATTTTTTTCAATTCCGACCTCTCTATAAGTTTTCATATTAGTTCAGTGCTTAGGTTTTGTTCATTCTTTCTGCATAATTAACATAATTCTATCCATTCAAACAGCAAACTCTTGCCCCTGTTTCCATCATATTGTATTCATTTTTTGCTTTCAGCCATCTCTCACGCTTTTCCCTATGCAGGTTTTCACAGCTGAGCACCTACACAGAATGTTTTTGCAAAATTATTTTCCTAGTTCAGTACTTGGCCATGTCTAAGCTTCTGTACCAAATCAAATAATTTGCATGCAGTTTTCAAGGTCTTCATAAGCTCTGCCTCACAACCTGAGGATATGGGATCCTGCCTTTACCTGGTCCATGACACTAGTTTCCATTTGACTCAGAAACATTTAAATATATCTACGTATTTGTGTTTTATCTCATGCTGTTTCTCATCCTTGAGAGTAAGTCCCCACAGCCATCCAAAAATGGTCATTATGCTAATATGTTATCCTCTTTCAAAACTAGAAAAGGTGGGATGTGGTTCAGTGGCTGAAACTACCATCTGTCTTTCTGAAGAATATTGTCTCATTGTTTCACTTATACTTCTGTCATCTCTTATTTCATCTTTACATTGTAAGCTGGGGAAAGGTATTGTTTTGGGTTCGTGTTTGGACAGTATCAAGCACAACTGGGACATGGTCTTAGACTAGGACTCTTACACATGACAGCAATATAAATAAATAGCTGTGGTAATATATTTTTATGCCAGAAAGCGGTCTCTCAAGCCTAATTCCATCTCCTTGTGGGGCACTATGTGCCATAAATACAAACGTGAAAACTGGAGAGTTTTCAAAAAGTGGCTTAGGAAATAGATTTTGTCCTGAGAAATCAAAGGGAGAAGCATCGATTTTGTTTTGTCGTTATATCTGTGTTCTGCATATTTGAAATTGCAAGGCTGCAGAGGAAGTTTAACTTCCTTTGTATTTCCTGTCATGCTGATATCTCAAAGTGCATGGAGTAGCAGACCTGACCAAGCAAAATATAGTGGGAAGAGCCTTTTTCTGGTGATAAACATTACAAGCTTTCTACTTTCCAGGAGAAAAACTAATATTTAGATTGATTTATTATTTTCTGAGCTTTTTTGTATACACCATACATGTTCTAATCAGTATTCATGTTGCTATGATTGTTAAATCACAGTGTTAAAAGTTCATTTAATACATCAGTTTTGCATTTATATTTGCAAGTGTCAGTTACACAGATCTGATCCTAAAACAAAACTGACTAGCTCGTACAGATGACTATCCTATAATCTGTAGAATCAATAATTTTGAATATAAAATATCACATACTCTCAATGAGCTACATATGAATGATAGATCACCAGCTATTCATAAAAATGCACCCAGAGCAGAATTGCAAGTGATGAACACTATTTAAAGTTGTGGCTTATCTACAAACTAAAAAAATCAGAGATTGAATATATGCATATCTGTATATGTTTTTATGGTTTACATAAATTCTTGCTAATGAGGTTGCATTTCTGAGAAATAAGAATAATCTCAGCACTTCTTTCCAGGTGGACTTAAGCATGCCATCTTATGTTATGACATGTTAAAGACTTCTATTTTAAGGATTGTAAATATGGAAAATCCATTACCATTTTTTATATATTTATCTGTGATTATGGGGCAGTCTAAAGTAATTTATCTTTTTCCAGAAAAGGGCAAAAATACAAAATGCTCATATCATTCTCTTGGCCTGTTTCTGTCTCAGAGCTGCGCAAAATACATACTGCATTTGCCATCATTTATGCTGTCAACATATCTATACTAGGAAAACTTTGCACTTGTTAGTCACGTCTTGTACCAACAGGATGTGCTTTGGCAAAGGCATTTCTTACAGATAATATGGAACTGGCAAGCATCGTGGCAGAGAGGCATGGGTTACAGTCAGTTGCTTTTGAATTGTTCCGCCATCTTCTTTATGCACTGTCTTCCCTAGAACTGAGTGCAGGAGTGAGCGGAAGATTGTAGCTTCCTTTTGTCTATGACTCAGAAGCCCAGCTCGTGTTTAGCTGTCGTATTTCCTTCATATTCCCTGCTTTCTTATAAAATATTTTCAAATGGTAGATTTTGAAAATATATAAACAAATGAAACCGTGCCCAGAAATTACCAAGCTCCACAATTTTAGGCATAGCAACCTGTAATGAATTGTGGGTAGACAACTTGGCAGAAAATAATAGCTGGTTTGGGTGTTTCAGGAAGAAAACCAGTATTCTAGGTCATTGCTAAATCAGAAAAGTTGCAAGCAGGATTAGTAGAAAGGACAAATGCCTTAAACATAAAGGACACAACTACTAATCATTTCAATGTCCTTATTACAGTGACAGAAGAAGTCGGTGTCATCATTTTTTCCTGTATGAGAAGACACTTTAGTTAAAAATTTTAGGGGAAACTTTATAAATCTGCAAGAATGAATGTAAAGATTCTGTGTGATATTTCTAAAAAGATTTTCGGTAATCTGGGTGTGTTATAACAAAATAATGGACAAACAATTGTGCATCTTCCTTCATATAGAAATCTAGAACAATCTTTTCATGTTCCAAAAATTATAAAGTACCACTTGGCATTCAAGTTTATGAGATTCTTGAAAGGTTGAGTGAAGTTAAGTTTTTCTTATCTGTCAATGAAACACAAAATGCTTACTCACTACTGAGTATAAGAAATTTTTCCAAGATGGTCTCAAGTGCTTACCAAAACTTCAAGGTTTGCCAGTGTTAACTAATTCTCAAATGTTTTCTCCCAAATCAGATAATTGCTAGAAACCAAAATATAATGTTTATCAGAAATTCTTTCGGTTCTCCTATTCAGCCAGTTTTCACTACCATTGACTAAAAGCATGAGAAAGTTGCATGATGTGCCCTAGTGTGCATGAGTTATTAACTTGGCTGGGGTTTCAACCAGGGAAGCTTCTTCCTGCTAGTCTTTTGCTTTTAGCAGGAGATCATATGGCATATGATGCATATACAGCCTGTTTATCAGGGAACTCTCACACCACAGGAATCCTCTCATCTGGGGAGCGCCTGTAAAAAATAAACAGAGACTCTTCAGCATAAATGCCATCTGAAAAATCATCTACATTTTTGGTTATCCCAGCAAATTAATTCAGATTGCTTGGATACCTTATGATGCCCTCATTATCATTTACAAATATCCTAAGAAGTCTGGAAAGAGATTAAAAAGGGATAAAAACGGCAAGTGATAAAAATTAGATTAAGTAACTCAAAATAAATCTTGTGATGAAGTAAGAACTTTTTGTTACTGTAAATGTGGTCAGAGCTACATTTAAACTGTGTTTAAAGTGTATTAGTTTAACTGCATTTGTTTTTGCTGTTATATCAATTTATTGTAGAAATATGGCAATGATGGGACATGTGTACTATATTCACCATACAGTGATATTAGACCAGTCTATGAATGTACTTTTAATACACTAGTCTTGTAATACTTCCACATTATTTCCCCCAAATATAGCAATGGACTAGTCCCTTTTTTCAATATTACAAGTAACTCCAATCAAGGTACATATATATTAACACAATATTTAAAGTATGACTGGCAAACTTACCCTTATGTCTTCACTTGCTCTATAACCAGTACAGCTGTTACAAGTGGAGGGGAGGGATCAGGATGTAGATCACTAGTGTGTGTGTCCTTGACACTAAGTAAGGAAAATGGCTCCTTGTTCAGGGCTGTTGACAGGCACTAAAGATCTCAAATGAAAATTCATCTTTTTTTAAGCCAAATTGAAAGTTTGTTTTAAGGGGTGAATGGAGGGTGGAAAGACTATTGCAGATTTTTGGTGGATTGTGATCCCCTCCAAATGTCTCTATATCTGAAGTAGATGCCAAAACAGAAAATAAGTCAGTGCTTTACAGTTTTAGAAGGTCAGGTCTGACCTGATCTGGTCTGACCTGATCTGATGAGATCTGACAGCAACCCATTGCTGTTAAGACTCATGTTATATAACCAACAATTGCGGATAGCGGTGAGGAAGGTGAGTAGTGCATCGTTAATGGTGGATTGTATGGATTGTCTTTGACATCCACATAATATAACAGGACCTACATCTGTTTTCAATGGTATAAAATTTTGAAGCTACCATTAGATCATCAAGCCTGAGCTCTTATCATCAAGACATCATAAGGCTTAATTTTTATGCATGTATTTTCTCCCTAATATTTATAAATTTTTTGAAGAAAAAGGATCTATAAGAAGTGAGTAAGTCTCTAGCTTTTTTTTAGTCCACTATTTAATAGTCCACTATTTTTTATCTAGTAATTATTAGCTTTCTCCATCAGATTAAATAACTGTTTATAGTTAGTATTGTCTATCAATATATTTTTTTACACATCACAGTCATGTCTTCTCTCCAATTTCTTTCTGATAAACTAAATAGATTGATAGATTAAATCTATTATTGTCGGTCATGTTTCTTACCCCTCAGCTAATTTTTCATGGATTTTTCCCTGTACCATTTCCATTTTTGAAAAGATATATCCCACAGTATACTATGCATGGGCAAATAGAGCAATCAGATATGACCCAAAAAGGCTCACCTATGAACAAGTAAGAATTAGATGTAGAGCATAACAAAGATGGATTATAACATTAGTATACATGTTTCTGATTTCAGGAGTCTCAGCACTAAGGGAGTCCTTTTTCACTTAAAGGGATCTTTTGGAAGAAAAATGCTGCAGTTGGCACTCTTGTAATTCAAAACTTTGAGAAAAATGACATTAAGGTAGCCATTGTAGAGAGGGAAAAATGAACGAAGATCTAACAGTGAAGCTTAAAGCTTAGTGCATAGTTGTATAAATCCCTAAATAGCAGAGTCAACTTGGTATTGCAGTATTTGCACTGCAAATACTAGTCCAAAAGGGATTGTTAACTGGGACTGGAACATAGGTACCCATCTGCCCATGGTAAGGATGTAGTGGGTTTCTGTGGTCCAGGTTCCTAAGGAAACTATGTAGATCCCAGAACATTCAAATCTGCCAAAACTGAACCAATAGTGCTATAATATGATGAGAAGAAACAATATGAAAGAGTTAGTATTTTTTTCTGTTCAGTTCATCTTACACAACTGTATTCTGTTGGAAATTCATTGTCTTTTCACTCACTTGATCACTGGTGGTTTAATTTCTTCCAATACTGGGATTTTTTTAAATACCTGCCCGCCTTTACTGTGGAATTTAATAACCATAATAATGTCATCAGTAACTGGTGGCTTTGTAGAGTGCTTTCATCTAAAATGAAGAGTTTATCCAGGATTGTTCACTCTCACTGAAGCCATCCATGTTTTACACATGCAAAAATTGCTTTTGATGGATGATCTGAAATAGTTCTGTTCTGTTGGTAACATTTGAGAAGAGAAACATTTTACTGGCATCTAAAAGATATTACTTACTGTATGTTCAGTGTTAGTGAAAGCAAGGACAAATTGACGAAAAAGAGTATCTCAGAGTCTATCAGGGTATCAAGGTCTTATTGGTACAGAGATGGATTTGCAGTTTTGATATGTGTGACTGCATAAACTGGACCCTCCAAGCAAAAGAGGAGAAACAGATGGTGTATTCTGAAATGTAAAATTGCTACCACATTGTGAGAATATTGGGAGCAAACACATGAGAAATAATATTTTATTTAACTACGTAATGTTATATATTAGGATATCAAAATTGTATAGAAAAGATTAAGTAACATACTCAAGATAAGTCTACGAGAGGTAGAAAGAACACCAAAAGATCCTGCATCTTCATGTTTGGCTTGAACAAGAAACTTCACTGCATCTTTGAGAGTATAGATGTTTATTTTATTTTATTTTGAGTGACAAAGATCATGAGGCTAGAAAAATACACAGAATATTTGTGGCACCTCTCTTAGAAAACCAGCTGTCTGTGGTAATGTAGATGCTGCAAAAAAAGCTGAAGGAAAAGATCAAAGAAATGGGAGACCGTATCATTAGCTAGATTGCCTATGTAGCAGAGTAAAGAATAAATGCCAAGTAACAATAAGGACTGCTAGTATAACAAGGCACCAGTACAGGCCTATTATGATTATAGCCAACTGTCACTGTAATAAATGTGTTCTAACCAGTTTCTGAGTAAAAGTAAGCCTTATCGACCAAGCTGATTGTTATCAGATGGTCTTCAAGATAGTGCTTTTAGTGGCATGTATTAGATTTGACAAAAGACTGCCTGTGGCTCCATTGTAAATGTGTTTTAATGCCACTCTGCAAATGATCCAGTGGTTTACACAAGCTATCTGCCAAAATGCAGCTCTTCTACCTTATACATTCTGAATATTCGGATATTCATAGACAATACAAAGAAAAGACTCAGACTGGCAACATACACCATGCCAACTGTCATTTTGTTATTAATCTTGCTTTAAGCAAATTGTTTGACATACTGGTAGAAAAGGCTCTGGATATCAGAAGTGAAAAAATAATATGGATGTTTGCAGATAAATACAGTCCAGAATATATTTCTAACATTACACTAACCAAAAGAGAACTGTTATATTTCATTTGATAATGCAGCCCCTATAAAAATCTATGATCATCAATTTGCTCTTAAAATCAGACATTAATGCAATGTTTCCATATGTTGGTATTTTGATAATCTGTGCAAGTTATGCTTACTGTGAACAATTTAATACCAAAAAAAAGATTAAAATGAAACAGAGCAGGTTGTAAAATTGCATATTTGAGGAGGAAAAGATTTCTTTTTTATGACTTTTCATCAATATGGCATGCAGCAGCCTCGTTAATATGGTGTGCAGCAGACCAAATTAAGGATGCAGATGAGTAAGGCCAAAATGTCTTCACACACCTGTTAATTACCTCTATTATATGTAACAGCTTAAGTTGAATATTCCACTAATGTTCCAAAATATTTTCTATATAGGATAGCAGGAAAGTGTCTGGCATTCCTCTCTCCTCTCCTGAAAGGAATGAAACTCTGCTGTGCTTACTGGAGTTATTAATTGAGCTTGGAACTGGCATGTATAGTTTGCATAAAGCTCATGCACTTATATACACGTGTATGTACATTTACATACAAACACACACAAACACACATGAACAAATGGAGGAATGGGAAGGGTATTATAAATCATAATCATTCTGGAGTGGGACTGTGGCAATGCAGTACTCTTAGGATTTGTCGTACATATCCCATTTAACCCAAAAGGCCTTAGTTGATTTGATATCAAAATCTTGATTTAATCTGTTGCCTTAACATTGTTCTGTATTAATAACTGGAACAAAGATCTAGAAAACACAAAATACTTTTTAAAATAGGGTAATTTCAACTATTTCCAAATAGTATTCCAACAAACATTATTGCTTTAATAGCTATAGCCTTGTTTTATAGGCCTTCATTATGTTATGAATTTACCAGACACTTTCTCAAGGGGTAATGAGTAAGATTCAGGAAGCCGTTTTCTTAATGTTAAATACCTGTGATTAATAACATCTACCCATTGCCAAAGGTTAAATGTAAAACATAGTAAGATAGCTCCCTTTTTTCAAATCTGAAAGCATAATACCATGTTTTCCAAGACCATGAAAATGTAAAAGCTTATTTTTTGCCACAGGTAGCTTTAGAATAAATACAGGTTAGTCTATACAGTAATTTTTGGTTCTGTAAATGCAACACAGTGGACTTCCTGGTGTCATCAGGCTTCTAGCATTCAAGTGGTGGCTCAAGATCTTAGGCTGACTGTAACTACTTTAACGAATGCTGAGAGATTAGTGATTGTTCAGATAGCTCTGGTCCGAGCTGTTGCAAGTATGTTTGTACCAGAACAGAACTTTTACACCATATATTATATCTATTTGTGAACTGAAATACAGGGGCTCTGTTGAAGAACTGACTAATGTTTTCTGTGCTGCCTAACAGGCTATCACTGTCTTTTTACTCTGACACAAAGTTTTAGTGTAAGTTAGAGTGATTCACATAGTCTTTCTGCATCCTGAATTCCCTGTGTGTAAAATGGTGATGATACTTCATTTCACCCACACATTACTTAAACTCCAGACTGTTCAAGGCAGGACAGTATTATCACAGCCTTCAACAAAATTGCACCACTTTTTTTCCAGTACAACTAATAGATCATTCTTTTAACCAGATTAATTAAATGAATGAATAAAAGTGGAATGCATCGCATCTTATTTTAGCAATCTAAATTTAGGCATTGAGTCTCAGCTAGTCATCTGCAATTCTGTAGTAAACGAAGAGAGGTAGAGACTCCCGAAGTGTGATTCATCCCATCCGAAGATAAGTGTCTAGCATAGATGGAATGAATTGCCATCTCTCTCTCTGCCCCATGAGCAGAGACAGCTGGTTGACTACATACATACCTCTTCACAGCTGAAAGTAGTTGAAATTACTTGCATTTTTGAGTATACTTTTTAAAAATACTGTCATTAATCTTTCTCAGGTTCATTTGTAGTAGATATAAACCCAAAGAAGAGATTCACCTTAAGGTTTCAGACAACACATGGTTAACATTTAAGCGTGTCAGTGTTGACAGGAGAAATGTATACTGCTTCACTGAATGGGATAGATTTATTTGAGGGACAAAGTTAAGTGTGATGGATACCTGAGCTGAGGCCTACCTTATCTTCGCTTTTGCTTTTGAGAAACAGAAGTCAATACAGCCAAGTACATCTTAAACTTTTACTTCTTTGCAGATTTATTTAAAACACACATTAGTTGTAAAAGATGAAACTACTAGCATTACTGAATCACCGTATTAGTCAATAAATCAAGGTTAAAAAAACCAGCTGATGCATCCACCTGAGGTACAAAATTTGGTGGTGCATTTTGAAGATGTCTGCTTGCAGGATTTCTTAGTTGTAATAACTTTGGCTGAGTGGTTGCTCAGTGGTAATTTTGACATTAACAACAGCAACCACCTCTCATGCTAAAAATGTTTTTGCATTATAAGAAATAAAGAACTAAAATATTTTCACTGTTTAACTGTACCAAAAGTTATAAATACATAACACAATATTATCCCATCATAAAAGCATATTCAATACACTAGAGGACAGATTACTGAAATTATTGTGCTGAGTGTATGAACATTTGCATTTTCATCACTGATATGTTGGTTAGTACAGTTTTAATAGTTTTATAGTTTTCTGTACATTTCCGTCCATTACTAATGCATAGAAATTATTGCTTTGAAAGGAGTGGACACAGTTGCATTTCTAAGCTTCAGGTTTACTTTGGGTACTGAAAATGCAGTCACCTACCACATTACTGAAATTCATTTTTGCTTGAGTTATCCAGCCATATCCTGTGTATATCACTGCAGAGATTTTCTCCAAATTCCTGCTTGAGCTTTTGTATAAGTGCATGGTAAAATAGACAGTCTTCGCTTAGTGATAATTATGTGGAATCAGTTTCACATCTGATAATAGCTGATAATAGTATACTTTGAATCAGTCGTCAGACCTCCACAGACATGCTGAAGTTACGTCAATGCCTGCCATTTCTAAAAGAGATGTGGTAGGAACTCCTGTTGCCCAAACTCTAAAGTATGGGCTCTGCTCCCTTTGCATAAACATTTATTTTGCCTACAAAAGATCTAAAAAAGTTATAGTTCAAAACCTGAAGAAAACAAAATGAAACAACAAGAAGAAACAACCCCTGACAAAAAACACCAAACCAAAACAAAAAGGCCATGCAGTTCAGTCAACGCTCTCTGACTCCCGAGACATCATACTGGCTTCTGTGTGAGTCTTGTCCAACTCTTTCTTATAGTTTGGGCAAGACTTTTCCTTGTCAAACCCAAGGCAGCACACAAGGATGTCTCTGTCTTTACCACTAAGTGTGACTAACTTTTCATTTCAAACATGGGAATATGTGCAGCAGTAGATAGGAAAAGCTCATGCGTGAGGTTCTTATATCCCTCAGAGCTGTCTTTCATTAGCTTGAAGCATGTTACGTAGAAGCTTGCTTCCTGTGTACAGAACTGTCATGTACTCTGTGTTTATAAACTTTTTTCATTCTTTAAATAATTATTTGGTGAGGCTTCTCTCCACTGTTGGGTTTTTTGATCCGCTGCTACATTCCTGAAGCAAATCTGATGTTAGGTCTTACATCTCTTTTTCCAGTAAATATCAAACACAGCCTAAGTTCCGTGGCTTTCTGTACCTTTACATAGTACTAAATGCTAAACAAATGCTTCATATTCTCCAGATGTGTCATGAACACTCTTCCCTCTCTGAACCAGACTCATTCCATCCAGAATACAAATAGCATGGGGAGAGTTTCAGTGGAGCTCTTCTACTCTTTCTCTGCTTATGCTTGCCTTGGTTACTTTTTTGTAGTGATCCATACATTTCTAGTGTAAGGTAGAGGATTGGTCGTGCATACCAGTAATTCTCTAATGTCCAAGTCTGAGCTTTGAACAGCAATTATCATGTTTTCAAGTTAATTCCTGTCTCCTTTGAATAAGCTGTTTCCTTTCCTCACATGAGATTGTTTGGCCATCTGTTGCTTTTGATTTGGCTTTTTTCAACTCTGTCTTTAACGCTGTGAGAACATATTTATGGAAAGCTTATCCATCAACATGTTTTTCAGTATATGTTTCAATACGTGTTTCAGTATGTGTTTCCCTGTGACACCAGCAATACTAAATGCTCCTCCAAATTCAGTTTTCAGCTTGCAGTGAATACTTTTTGTTCAGAAATTTTATCTATTGAGTTTCATGTGGTACCTTACATGCAGCTTGTCTTTCAATGAGCTAAATCAATACTATCACTTACAGATTAACAAAAATGGGGGTTTTCGATTCATGCAAACAGTTCATGGTATGCAGTACTGTCTGTCTATTGAGAATATTCACTGTCTTCTCCCATGTTACTTCTGTTCTCTTCATCTTGGTGTACAAAACCATAATAAGGATCCAGCCATCAACTGCTTTGGTGCAGCTTTTTGTACTTGTGCATTTGCACAGTGTACAGTGCTTAACTATCTCTCCATGAATCCTTCGTCCCTTCCTCCCAGAAGAAACATCTCATCTCACTTGCTGTTGAACTGGTTGGAGCCTTTCTTTGTCTGTGTCTAGCCTGAAGTATGCTCCACGGCTTACCCAACAATCCTGGTCCTGTAGCTATTCAGATCAGAGGCCAGAATGTGATGTGGTTTCTAGCCTACACACCTGTATTTCCTTCCAAAGGAAACCAAAGTATGGAGGAAGTGGAAAGAGGAAGGTAGTGTTATTGTTGTTGAACCCGCACTTGGGAACTGAGTCGTGAATTTTACACGTCTTCTGTGATCATGTGTCTGCTAGCGGCGCCTTCACTGTTCAGCTCAATAGGCATGACACAAATGACACATATCTTATACTGTACAAAAAATAATCAGCCCACCATTAAAAGAAGTAATAGCAAGGATGCTAGCAAATGTATATTATGGAATCAAGTTACCATTTTACACCTTGGAAAATATGTAGACAGGCTTTTACATATAAAAAGACTCCCCTAAACTATGCTGTTAACCCTGTCCACCTCAAACTTTACCATTTCCAATGCTACCAATCACCTGCCTAGTTCCTGGACCATGTGATATTTAGAAGTTCAGTGTTCTAGTATATTTTCTCACCTTTCACTCCATCCAAATCCCACTTTTCAAAGGATGTTTGCTGATCAATGGAAAAAAGGTAAAATTTCCTTTTATGAAAAAGGTGAATAGGCAGGTATTTATCAATTCTGAGCCACTATCATGTAATTCTAGGAATAATTAAATGACATAAGTTTGTATTCTAAATCTCATATTTGCATCCTTGTGAATTCTCCATTACAAGATATTCAGTAAATATATATATTCTCATCCTGTGAGGAACAGCACCTTTATAAAGCTCTGGCATAAGTCAGTGAGAATGGATTGTTATATTGTGCAGAGACTTAAATTATGCAATGTGTATTAGTAAGAACTGAGATGGTTTATGAAGCAGGATCCTTCAGTTCCTTGGCTCTGAGTAATTTCTGAACAGCACATAGTACCAAAACAAAAATGGTGTTCTGAATGCAAAAGTAGACCAGCTAAAAAACCTAACATAACAAGGAAACAGATTTCTTGGGGTGATGAACTGTAAAGAGAAAAGATGTGTGTAATCAAAATCATCAAACTAGCAACCTGGGAGTATTAGTATGCAAAGATGTTCAACAGATATGGAGAGTTAGTTGTAACAAAAACGCTGTCTTGAAGCCGTCAAAGAGGCAATAAGGTAATGCGAAAGTACTGTATAGTTCAAAACTAAATTGTCCACGGATACTTCAAATTCAGGCTATAGTACCTTTCTTACATCAGAAGTGGAGGCCAGTACTTCATGCATCACAGGCATTAATAATAATTGTCAGTATACTCACAGAGAAGGTGATTACTTTGGCCTTAATCCCTGACCATGGAAAGTTTCACCTGATTTATTATTACTATTCCTCTTTCATTTATAGGAGGAGGGTGTATTTATAGGAGAAGAATGCTAACCCAATTACTGAGTTGTAAACTGTGTCCAAGAAAGCAGATTCTTTTTAAACTAAAAAAAAAAGGTGTGATTTGTAAATTTAATACAAGGATGGAAGAGACTTTATGATTCTGGGTAGCCATTCTGGAGTATTTGACAAACATAAACAGAGCAACAGAGTCTAGTAAAAAATCTGATTTTAAATAAGCCTATAAGGTTTGACAAAGCATGGACTGTGACCACCAGAGCAGCTACTGAGAAAAGGTTTCTGGAGTCAGTAGTTAAGATTATTCATACCTGGTAGTTGTGCAGTATATTTCTATCCCCTCCAAACAGTTTTAAAAGGATCTTTTAATACTGTGTGAGCTGTTCTTTAAAGGTATCAGATTATGGTTTCTTGAAACAAAAAAAATGTAGAAACTATACAAATTCAGACATTGGTTTAACAGAAAATAAATCCAGCCAGCATGGCTAGAAAATGGTATCACGATCACAATGGCTATGGACACATATAAGACGAAGAAAACCTAATAAGCGCTTGAGATCCCAAGGGTTGACCCTACTGAAGGAAGTGTTGCGTGTATTGGCTGGATACTGTCATTACAAACAGCAACGGCATCACAAAAGACAATCACAGGTTTGTATATGGCTGTTGCTTCAAGACAGACATGTTCTCTTAAAAATAGGAGGCACAGGAGGGGAGAAGTTTGCCGTTACTTGGGTAGGGTTGGAAGCAGGCTGAAATAGCTGTAGATCAGGACATCATACTGTTAAAATTAATGGCTTTACCAACATCTTGAAAACTGTATTCTTGGATATGTAGTGCCCTTAAGATATGTTCTGTATTATGACCTTCTGTGTTATTGTAGATTTGGCTATGCAGGATATTCCTCCTGGTGAGGGAAGGGAAGGGGAAAAGAGGATTGTTTACTGTGTTCTGTAGCCACTTTATATCAGCTTTGCCAAAACAGAGGCCTTCTAAAATATTTTCAAACATCACACCTGCCTGCCAAATACTGCTAGAGAACAGAACACAGATTCCATAACTTTTTTTCTTCTGTATGAATAAGCGTACTGGGAATTAAAAAAAAAAAATCTGTCATGATTTACTGCTTTAGATGATGACTATTAAAAAAACATTTTCCTTTTTTCTTGGAAATGTCATAATTCCTTTGGAATAGATCAGCCATGCCATGAAATAATTTTAGCTGAAGGGCATGAGACATTCAGAGCTGTAATAACTTACTTCCAAGGCTCAGGCCTTATCATCATAACTAATACTTAGAGTACTTCAAACTGTTCATCATTCTTCAAAGTATTTGAAAATTCTTGTCATTGTAATCAATATGACAACTTTCCCTGGTTAAAGGTCACAACAGCTAAACTCCCACTCAGTTAAATTTTCCCTTAAGTTATTAAGCTGTAACTTTAAACATACATTGCAGCAAGAACTGCATTACATAATGTCTCTCTCAGTCTTACAACTACAATTATGAGACAACACCTATTCAAAATATGAAACAGGAAAATTTATTTTTTTTCTCTGACAGTATAGCAGACTGAAGAGAGAAGTCTTAAAGTTAGCCTGTTTCAGGGTGTGATCTGCATCCCTAGTTACTAATTTAGCATCAAGCAAGATGATGGTTTAATTAGAAGCAGCACATTGCCTTTGATAAACAGATGTTCCCTTTATTTAACTGCTGCCCACAAAGTTAGCACAAATAGATTTTTTTTTCTTTGTCACAGCCTGTTAATTTCCGGCCTCTGGTCATTGCATCCAGATATAGTTCCCATAAGCAAAACATTCCCAATTAATACGTATTGCCATAAATAAGTATTAGTTCATCCCTGCACATCTCTATAATTTCCTTAAAGCACTGCAGCTAAGAAGTTGAGCTTCTCTGTCAAAGCTGTATGAGTAACAGTCCAATAAAGCCACACCTAGTTGTCAGTGGACCAGGATTTGGGTAAACATGGTCCAACCCAGCACTCATGTGTCTGGTGACTTGGTAAACAGTGAAGCATTCAGAATTTTAGGGTCCTACCTACTGAGTGAATAAGACCCCACCTTGCTATTATTGCTGTAACAGCAAGGTAAACAAAAACTCGACATGCAACTCAAAAGAGCTGCTGTTGGACCTACTTAAAAGTAATTCTGTGCAATTGTTTGATAGGTTGCTAAGCAAATAAAGGCTCGGCTTTGTTCTACTTTTCTAGCCTCTAGGTAAATAACAAGTGTAGAAAAGCACCCACGAGTTAATAAGCAAATAAAGCTTTTAACTTTTCAAAAATTATCTGTGTTAGATACTGTAGCAGATGTTATCATGAATATATTACTGAACGCACCAGTTTATGAAGAATGCTTTGCTTTATTCTTTCAGGTTGTATTTTATCTTTATGTGTCTTTAAGAGCTACAAATGTTGAGCATCGAGTTACAAATGTTTAGCATCCAACTTATTCTTAAGTGGAAAGAATGACTAGATGTACTTCTAAAAATTGATATTTACCATTTGTTTATTTTGTTATTACAGTTCAACTTCTGTCCATGTATAGCCACAAAATTCATGTAGCTTAGGACATTAATACTTACCAGGGATGGATATGAACATATGTGTTTAAGTTGCAGTCTCTCGATAGCTACCTCAATGGATTTGCTTCAACATACATTTGTGATTGCTATGTTCCAGATTTTCAAGGGTCAGCATCTAACATACCAGTTACCTTTGAAAAGTTCTCTTTTTGATTATAACTTTAAAGTTTCACAGAAACCCCCTTGGAAATTCTGCCATCTCAGGTTCAAATTTTTCATTCACATTCACTGACAATGCTGATGTCTAGTGGGCAGAAAAATTTCCTCTCAAGCACTCCATCCACCTCTAAGTAAGAGCATTCACTGTAATGGTATTTCCTGTAGGTACATAATAGTATGGTTTTGGTTACTTTGTGCTCATGAACAGTTAAATATTTATGATCTGATATTCTCGGCAGCTGAGCACCTCCTTGAAGGTGATGAATGCCTTTGCTCTGGTCAACATGTTGATGGCTACTTAAAGGTTGCAAAGTAGAACTGCTGCTGTAGTTGTGCTTGCTTTAGCGAAATACTTAGGCCATGCAGGGGAATATAAGAGTTCTTACTTTGCCTTTATTTCCCTGAGCAAACACACAGCTGGGGCCTATGAGTGAACTGTTACAGAGCAAGAGTTCTATCTGTACTACATCCTGTATTTATTTACACCAATGGGACTTCTTATTTGAAAAAGGGCTGGTAACATAAGCAATTCCAAAATTAAATTGTAAGGTTTTCCACATGACTGTGAGGATTTTTTCATGAGTACTCTTAACTGAAAAATGTAGAAAGGAAATCTTATAGGCTGAGGAACCACTATGAGTCGGAAAAACTACTGTGAGCCTTACAACTAGAATACACACATTGGAATCAAGCAAATCACAGCTATGTGGTGAGCAAACCAATGATGACAATAGCAAATAGCTCTTTGCAAACAAACTGCCCTTTTGTTACATAAAATAGGATAGAAAAGCAAATTAGGGCCCAAGTACTAACATAGTTCAGCTATAATGTATGATCTATTTCCTGCTTCACATTTGCTATACAGTTCTGGTTTCTCTGAGAAGACTATCCCAAAGCTTCACTTTTAAAGAAATGTTAATATTTTATGTCACTATGAAGATGAGAAAGGTCTGTGTGAAAGAAGAGAATTATGAAAAACAGCTTTCAATATTGCTTTTCTAAAATGAATTATGAAAACACAGGAGAGGGTTCTTTATCAATAGTCTAATTCCAACTAAACAGAAGCAGGAGAAGGACACTCCCTACCTCTAGTTAGAAGATAATATGACATCCCATAGCTTGCTGGCAGTTTACCAAAACTAGAAAGATCTCAACCTATGGTCATTTTAGGACAGCCTTCTTTATTAGCAGACAGGGATTTTGGCCCAGCAAGAGATTGAAAAAGGTGTACAGATCAAGGGCTAAACTGTTTACCTTTGTAACTGGAACATACTAAATAACTTGTTTAGCAAACAGATCAGTCCTGGGTGCATTGCAATTCTACTATTATTTAGGGCTTAGGTGAATTTACAGATTTGCAGGCAGTTTGCAGCCACTGTATGATTTTTGCCTTTAATTTACCATCAGGCCTTGGTTCTGTTTTGCAAGGTAACCAACCTATTAAATGTTCACGTATGCCCATCTACGCTGTATTTTAGCTTCACTTTGTGCTTTTAGCTCCTTTGGCTTTTAGAGGCAGGAAAATATTGCTCGATAGGAAGGGTTATTTTTTGATTGCCAGAATTCCTTTGCAGTTTTAATGGAAAGAAGCAGGACTTTTTGGGGGGAGCCAGCATCTCATTTCCATTCCGCTCTCATACAGCCACTGTTGTATCTGCAGGGCCTGCAGAATGTAACTGCTGCAGCGGGGCAAACAAAGACGCCATTCAGCATGGAGAGCAGCTTCCCTTCCGCACCACTCTCTGGCCACGGCGACGTTGGCTGGAGCATGCTATCTGACCAACACAGGATTCGCTGCCTGAACAAAACTCCCCAAGGACGCCCATTCAGCATCCTGAATTAGTCCAGTGGGATGAAGACTTCCTTTTCAGCGCTGGCGTGAGTGCTGAGAATCAGCTGTGACTTGCTTTTATTTCCCCACTCTTTACGTACAGACACGTATTCTTTGGGATCGTACTTAATGAAACTATTGCTCTTTAGAGCTCAGGTGGCTGGTTCCACTACCCCAACTGTGTTCTGTGATGGTATGCTCCAAAGTTACAGAAGTTGTAAGAGGACATTGTTTCTAATCTGCCGCCTCTGAAATCCCATCGCAGGGGTCACTTCCTGACTTTTGTGTCATTTCAGTCCAGTCCCTTCAAAGTACCCACCCACTGTGACTTCGTAAACTAAGTAGATAAATGAGGTATTTTCCCATATCTATTTCCTAGGTTATGCACATAAAAGAATTTACTTTAGTTTATGATTTTGCTTAAGAAAATTAATGTAGGCATTTGCTGATTTAAATAATTAAAATAGGATTAAGTTATAAACTAAGCGTTTAAAGAGAAAAAAACACCTTATTCGTAGTGTTTGTTCATTTTCAGACTTCAAGATGATCAAAAATATCCAAAAATTGTCAAAGCTTCATAAAATGCTTAACACTCCTTAGCGAGAACTCATGCCAACCTTCAACATATCTGTTTCTTTAATGAGCAAAACCAGGTCACAACTTTCATTTTCAAGCTCTAAATTACATAGTACCCATACTAGATTTGCAAGTCAGGCTTTGCTTTGTAGATAAACAACAGATACGGCTGAGAGAGGCTAAGCCACCATGACCATAAACACCATTTCAACACAGAGTCACCATTAGGAACTGTGTCAGTACAACATCAGAAGCCAGCAATGAAAGAGAAAGATGAGTCAAGCTAGGATTAGTGGATCAACTTTATTCCTAATGAAATATCATTGAAGCAATGGAAGTTTATATCATGGATTCATAAGGCCCAGTATGTCTGCTGTTTAACTACATGCCATGAACAGATACGGCAGAAATCTTCTCCCAGTTGAACCAGTTTAGCTCCAGTGACTTCAGGGACATAGTCTTTATTTAAATCACTATGATCAGTGCAATTGGTTGTCCGGTACAGTTCTAATTTGAAGGATAATGCAAGCAAACCTCTGATTTGTGTAGTATGTTGTGTTTCCTCCTTTCTTTCCCAAAGTAAAACTATTTCATCTATACTCATCTCCACAAAATGTGGACATCAGTAAAGGATGAGTCACAAAGATTTGGTGGTTCAGTTCAGATATACATCCAGAAGTTTAGCGGTTTCCAGAGTTTACCTGATCTCATCCAAACTTCTCCAGTCTGGAAATTAGATGGCAATCTCCTAAAAACAGTCTGTCTTGTGATTTTGCAGTACTTCCTTGTTTCATTCAGGTCAGCTGTAGTGCAAGAACAGTATTTTGGCATTTCCGATTTCAGTTCTGGCTGAAACAGAGAAGTACCGAGGCATGAGAAATAACTTTGCAATAGCTTACAAAACATTTTTAAGAGATTAGATTTGCTCCCTGTTGGTTTGAATTTCACGTTAATTTTGTTCTAGGTAGACTGATCTAGCTATTTCCACATAATAATTTCCCTAGTTTCTTTACTGACCAAACAAAATTTAGCCAGTAGAATTTTCCAAAGAACAAAGCAATTTGAAGGGAGTGCAAAAACTAGCTGGCACATAATTACATAGAAAGATTACTGGACTGTTGACAAATGTTTTTTTCTGCACTTTTTAACTTAGCTCTAAGTTGTAGTATACTTATCCTTAGACTAAGTGGTATAGCTAGATTTATTAAGAGTACTGTTACTGACTGAACCATGTATACTACAGCAAATAAGAGGCAGAATCCTGTTACACCTTACCTGGCAACATTTTCCTTTATTAGGAAGTCCTCTAGTTGTATGAATAAGGATTTTTGAAACAATTGCATCAGCATTCCAAGCAAGATTGGAGAATAATCTTTAACAGTGATATTGCCTGAAACTTCTGACTTTTGATTTATTTTTATGATACTTCTTATATTCCCTATAAAGGAATAAAGGGTCCTCATCCATAATTGAAATGGGTCAATCATTTGCATAAACTTATTTGGGTAATCAACTTTTATACCCTTCAGAACCAGTCTCTGGTAGAGTGAAGATAAATAGCAAATAAGCAGTTGAAGAAAAAAACCCATGGATGTTTGATTTATCCTTTATTATTTCAATGTGATACTCCCATTTCCTGTATTTAGACATAAACACATACACACACATGTATCTGAACTTTTATTCCTGAAATCCACCTTCTGCAGGCTGCACTTGAAAGGCACACACCTACACAGCTGTTAAGCAGCGATCTCTCACGCAAGTGTCCAAACAAATTCACACTTTCTGCTAAAGAAAGCCCCGACGATGTGGCAGCCTTATACTTGCAGGATGCACAGACACGGTCAGTGAATTCTAATGGAATTTAATAGAGGCAGTGCTGTCCAACTATACAAGTGCCTACAAATTTTGGTGGCTGCAAAGCTGTCTGATTGTTTTGATTTTTTTTCTTATTCCCTCATACTTTCAAATGATCAACTCAATTCTTTTTAGGTGTTTGTAATGAAGAGGTATAGGAAGGAGGAGAGAGTTTGATTAAGAAAAAAAAAGAGCTAAGATACAGATAGCATTTAAGAAACCAAATGATGCAGCCAATATGATGCTACTGTAGTAAAGAATCCTTATCCGGCCTAAGGAGCTGCAAAGGGCAAGGAATTAGTCTTCCCTGTTTCACCAAGATATAGAGCATAACCAAATGAAAAGTCCATCTATTCTATTTTCTTTTCTTCTGACCTTTCAGATTATCTATAAATATATTTAATGCTAGTTGTTGCCAGTAGATTTACAATCCTTGGGAGACAAATTCTTTTGTTAGCCATTGTTCAGATAAATGAATCAAAGCAGTAGTCATGGCAATGCAAGCTTTTGCTATATTGTCTGCTAATTACCTGAAAAGAAATTACCCTAGGTTCTCACCATAGAAAGGTCTCCAAGTCAGTGACTGGCCATCTAACACCTCTAAAAAAAGTGGTAATTAATTCCAGCTTTTCTAGCTTTTTATTTCATCAAAATTCTTGTCCATTAAAAAGACATTCCTGATATATTTCATCTTGCTCACACACAAAAAAAAGAAGCCGTGAAATAAAAACAACCTCATTGATATCTTCATTAGCCTAGTAAAAACTTTTAAGCAGCAGTCAAGAAGCGACTTCTTTTGGGGTGCTATTACCAATAGGTTGGGCCTGTACAGCTATCATGGGGTTTCATATACCTTAGAGCTGGTTGAGGACTTTGTATATCAAAGTGTTTTGTGCTTTCTTTTTCTCCATATAGAAAATACAGTGTTACAATATCATCTGGGGTTTTTTTCCACAAGAGAAACCTTTTGTGTAGATTCCCTCCATTTTCCCATAAGGAAAACCACAAAAAGAAATAGATTCTTTCCAGTTAGCTGAATAGGAAGCCAAATATTCTGGTTTGCTGAACAAATCTGAAATGTTTTGTTTTAAGTCAGCACATACTGAAATGCATATCCCTCTGCAGCTGCTTTGCTATATATGTCTCTGTGCTGGTTTTGGCTGGGATAGAGTTAATTTTTTTCTGTAGTAGCTAGTTAGGGGCTGTGTTTTGGATTTGTGCTGAAAAGAGTGGTGATAATACAGGGATGTTTTCGTTATTGCTGAGCAGTGCTTGCACAGAGTCGAGGCCTCTTCTGCCTCTCACCCCACCCCACCAGCGAGGAGGCTGGGGGGGCACAAGAAGTTGGGAGGGGACACAGCTGGGACAGCTGACCCCAGCTGACCAAAGGGATATTCCATACCGTATGGTGTCATGCTCAGCATATAAAGCTGGGGAAGAAGAAGGAAGGGGGGGACGTTCAGAGTGATGGCGTTTGTCTTCCCAAGTAACCGTTACGCGTGATGGAGCCCTGCTTTCCTGGAGATGGCTGAACCTGCCTGCCCATGGGAAGGAGTGAATGAATTCCTTGCTTTGCTTTACTTGTGTGCACAGCTTTTGCTTTCCCTATTAAACTGTCTTTTTCTCAACCCACCAGTTTTCTCACTTTTACTTTTCCGATTCTCTCCCTCATCTCACCGCGGGGAAGTGAACGAGCGGCTGTGTGGGGCTTAGTTGCCGGCTGGGGTTAAACCACGACAGTCTCATACCCGTGTTCCCTCTTGCAGGCTAGTGTTTCTTGCCCAAATTCTCTCTTTTCAAACGAGATGGATGGCGCTTCATCAAAGACACGACCTGTGTGTTAAGCAAAACACTTCAGTTTGGCCGTGTGAAAATATTTCAGTTGTGAAAATGCTGAAATTAAGTATTTCCTTATTTCTGCACTGGAATTTTTCAAAATATTCTGTTCAACACAATAGATAGGAATTTCAGCTTTTGTTTCACTCTGAGATGAAAGAATGTATTACAATATTATTAGTTTCAAACAGATCACACTCTGATTTTCATTCAGCTCAAGCATGATTAGAAAGAACTTCCCGTCTTATTAGTACAAACTAAATCACTTCAATCTGTATACTTTGGTCCTGAGTTTTCTTAAGAATCCCATAGGTTCCCATGAGGTTTCCATAACCAGAAGAAGATAGCAGCTTAAGTGTTTCTTGCACTAAGGCCTGAGTCTGCTCCCACTGAAATGAGTGGGAGTTTTGTCACTGACTTCAATGAGAAAGGATCATCTTAAATGAATATTTATGGGTATAAAAGGAAAGCCACTGGGCATGTGGTTATCTCCCAATAACCCACATCCTCCTGTGTTTTTTTGCTTACACGGATTATAAATAGCCACGTTATAACAGAATTGAGAGTTAGCCACAGTTATAACAAAAGAACCTTTTAAAGTGGAAGTACTTTTACTTTACTTGTGATTAGAGTTGCTTGGTAACATGGCTTGATATAGAGAACGAATAGACCAGTAAAAACCTGGCTTGTTTTAGGGTCTGGTCTGTCTTCTGAACTGCTTCTGCGAATGCAGGGAAACACAATCTGCAAGACTGTTCTTTAACCATCTTGGGTGATATATTTAAAAGTAAAAACAAAATATAGCATGTCCATCGATCACAAGAAGTACCTACATGAACTGATGTTGTGTTGAGTTTGCTTTCTATTCAGAACAGTTTCTGTGTAAGAAACACAGTTTTAGGGGTCAGCTTAAGCATTTTATCATTTATTTTCATAAGAACACTTGCAATTATTTTTCTGCCTGAGCCAGCAGCATTTGCCTGGAACAAACTGTGTGAGATCCCTTTGATTTTTTTCTTTGTGCATTTGTTTCTCTCTGCTTCATCACTGACTGGGAACAACCAAGTATTTTAGAACAAACAGAACCAGAAATTCATCATAAGGGGATCAGGGCATTTACATAAAGTCCTTAAACTTCCTAGGGATGACATGAAACTGGATGGTAAAAAAGAAGATCAGTTCAGTAAAGTGAGTGGAATTACTTGTGCATTAAGGAAAATGTTCAGACATTTGATCTGTACAAAATAATCCTCTAATTTTATGGTGATACTTTGTTTTTAGCCAGTCTCTGACTGATTATAGAATGTACAGGTCTTTGTTTTAGTTGACTGAAGTGATATGGTTTCTCTTCAAAACCATTTTTATAACTTTGAAATTTACTGGTTTTCTTTGCTTACATAGAAGAATATCACTTGTTCTTTAAAGATACTACCTGATTCAGCAGAACCTCTTGTTCCAATAGTAACAAAGGATGGAGTAGACAGAAAAAGCTTTTTGGACGTTCAGTTTTGTAGTATGTAGCTGTCCCTAGTGAAAACTCCTCTTTAAGTTACTTGATGTCTAGGAAAATATTCTTTGCCGGCATGCTGAATTAATTGTACATAACATTTCACAAGTTCTGAATTTAGCTTCCAATGGCTTTTGGCAATAAACTGTGATACTCATAAACAAAATACCACTGGCCCTACCAAGAAACATTGTGGTTCATTCCAAGTTATGAAGATCATCTTCATTATTTTAATTCAAAAATCACTAAACAAACAAAAAGATGTTATGCTGTAGAAGTAATGCAGAGAGATTTCAACATCTTTATAAAAAAGGCATTTTTATTTGTTTATTTTTAAAAATGCTTTCCAGTATCTACAAAAGAGAGAAATAATGAATGCTTTTTGCACTGATTGATTACTACAAAGAACATCTCAGTGCATCATGTGTCATGTATTATTATATCAGGTATTATCAAGTATCATGTTTTGATCAAAAGACACTTTTTTGTATCCACATGCTATGACACTTTTTTCAGTACACACTTCAGCTATTGAAATCTGTTTTCCATAAAACTATATTTTTCTAGTGGGAGAGGGATAATTTTTCATTTACCATTGTATTACATATTAATGAATAGAATATTTTACACAAATCCTGCTCTCAACTGTCATACAGAGTATGTGAATGACTTTGGGATTCATCAAAGACAGTTACTGATGGTCACAAGCTTGAAACCACTAACAGCCCCTCACTTTGGTGTGAGTCTCAGGTTTGCATATGTCATTCTTTGGTTTTGACTATAGATTTACACAGAGTGTGGGGCAGGGAACACTCAGGGGAAAAAAAAGCTTTAAGACGAAAGCTTTTCTTGTATTTATCTTTTAACTTCAACTAAAGAGTTTCATTTTTATTTCCACATACCAAAAGCAAAAAATCAGGTGCTAATAGACTCTTTAGTGGTTAAAAAAAATGGAGAACACATGCAAAAGGCCACACAAAAAAGCAAGTGGTAGAACTGACAGTGGCAGCTGAGAGGTCTTACAGACTGTTCTTTGTTCTACTCATCTTTACACTTCTTCATTTCCATGTCACCTGTGTCATCAGTATAATCTACAATGACTTTGTACATTTGGAACACCCAATCTTTCTTCATTCTCTAATGCTTCTTAAGGAAGTATTTTTTCATAAAATTATAGCTTGTGTATTTGTGGAATTGTTATTTATTTCTATATATTTTTTAATTCCTTTAAAGGATACAAGCCTGAAGCTATGCACACTGCCATAACTAAAAAAACAGCTGGATTTATTATTGTTCTCTTTTTTCCCCCTGTTTTTTCTTTCTGTCATTTGCTGTTTCATCAAAAATAGGGCTATAAGCTGTCAGAGGGAAGCATTCTATCTTTCTCTGTGTTTTTAAGGTTTTCTCTACATTTAAATTCCATGGCTGTGTTATGCAAAAGATTGACTTTAATGTTAAAAATTATGCCTCTGGTGCCATGAAGACTTTAAAACAAATGATCAGACCTTGCTCCACTGAAATCAATAGCAGCTTGCCACCAACTTCAGTGCATCCACGATTTTATCCTCTGAATCTTTGAATCAGTATAAATTTAAAGTATGTTCTTAATTGCTGTCTCTCAGCAGAGAATACATTTATAATCTGCCTACTTTTCACGGATTGTTTTGTGGTTTTCTGTCACACCATCAAATTAGAAGGCAGTGCATTGATAAACATCCATTAATGCTTCTTATATATATTTTATTTTATTTTATTTTATTTTTTTTTTTTATTTATTTAAAGCAACTATTGATCATGTACGGCATGACAGTGGAATAAATTCAGTGACTGATTTACTCTGAGGCATTTTCTGAAAAAGTGTTTTCTTTACTGGCTTTTGCTAGTTTAACAACTTTTTTCCTTCTTAGCATCTGAATTTATATCTACATAAATCCACTATTTGTTCTCCTGAAAATATATCAGGGTAAGAAATGGTAAGTTTTCTATAATTATGTTTAATTTCTTTTTTTCAAGTGCAGAAGTATTTTTGTTCACATTGAGCTATCATGTTTTAAAATGAGATGTGTCTCATTTGTTGGTTTAGTTTTTTTCATGACTATCTGAAAAGAATACTTTCTATATTTGTGTTTATTCATATGTCTCTTCTGTGCTTGTTCTTCCTAACTTCCTTCCTTAGGAAATTGTCTTTTCTGGGGATTTTACATTTACAAATGTTTCTTCAGATAGTTTTAGGATTCATTAGTTCCTTACAGTTCCAACAGAAAGTTTCTATATTATTCTATAGTGTGTGTGAGTAAAATAAATTGGTTTTCTATTAAAAGATAATTTCCCTCTCAAATATTTCCAGTTTCTTAGTAATCACTTTTAGTTTCTTTAACAGTTACAGTTGATATCACTGGAAGAATGACATATTTTAGTGACCAAATTTATTGATTCAGAAATTTATAAGATTCAGATGGACTATTATGATCATCTAGTCTTACTTTGTTAACAATGCAGGACAGAGAACTTCTCTGAATGACCAAATTCTTGTTTGAACTAAGGCATATCTTTTAGGAAAGAATAGCCAGAAGATATCCAGGACAGAAGCAAAGACATAGGAAATACATTAATGGCATGGCTCTATAGGCTACAGAAAGTGTTGTGAGCAATGATATGATGTAAGATGTAGGGAGCAGCCTGAGGTATTGAGCTAACTATCTATCAATGTATAAATCCACAGAAAACCAAGCTTCCTTAATTGTGGTACTCACAGAACAATCTGCTATTGTTTGATTTCTTTTTCTTTTTTTCAGTATTTAATTGAATGCCTTGTAAAATTTTAAGACCATTCTAGAAATGTTATTAACCTTTATCAATCAAACTTGTAATATTTTCTTTATTACTACCATATTCCTTTTTCTTCCTCAAGTTGGAATCTGATTTTTAGCACTATGTGGAATCAAGTTCTTTCAGAAGGACAAAGTAGGCCCTGATCATGATAGTCCTGAGCACTTCTAGCAAGAAACTGCTGCCCTATGGTACTACAGTATATTGAGTTCTGGTTTGGGGACGGTCCAGGTGCTCAGCACTCCCCAGGAAGTGCTCAATATGTTCTTTCAAAACAGTGGAAGATGAATGATGAAAGCTCAGGTAAGATGGCAGTAGTAAGGCACATATCTATGCCTTGTTCAAGGTCTGAAATCTGATCCTATTTTTTTACCAGGGACTCTATTTTAAAATCAAGACAAGATGATGAGACTTAGAAACTTATTCATTCATAGTTTTGCACTCACAGAAACATAGAAATTCAACTTGGGGAAAAATCCTGATAGTCACTTAGTCTGGACCCTTTCAAGCTCTTCCCTAATTATATTTACTTCTAAATTTAATCACCAAATTATATTTATTTATTATGTTTATTATGTAATCAGTCTAGTTTTTGACATGTTGAAATGTGGGCTCTGATACCCTGGCAAGACTGTTGGAATATCTCTGCATTCTGAGGAAGGCTCTAACTCCTCACCCAAGACAAATTAAGTAAAGTACATTAATGCAAACTTCAGAAGACTAAAGATCAGACTTGTCTAAACCTCCACATAGAAATCACAGACTTGTATATAAAAATTTATATGGGATGTCAGAAACCTTCATTCTTCTTAGTTTGCATCTTTTGTAACGTATCTAGTTTTAAATATTTGGGACTTAGTGCATCCCACATATAGTTTTCTTTTTTTCTTCTCCTCTTCTCTTCTCTTCTCTTCTCTTCTCTTCTCTTCTCTTCTCTTCTCTTCTCTTCTCTTCTCTTCTCTTCTCTTCTCTTCTCTTCTCTTCTCTTCTCTTCTCTTCTCTTCTCTTCTCTTCTCTTCTCCTCTCTTTTTTCTTTTCAGAAAAGGTCTGCAATCGTTCTGAGAAAAAAGTAACTGTCATGAACTTTGTGAAGACTGTCTAAGCAACTGGTGCTAGTATTGAAAACTGCCCTGAGTGAACTTCTTAGTATTGGATTGAAATTCTTTCATGTGTTCCCCTTCTTTCACTTATCAAGAAAGATTTATCTCAAAGCATTGCCAACTTCACTGAAAAGCACTTCACGTTTACTATTATTTGTTCTTGTCAAGTAATTTTCAAGTTCTCCTGAAGCAAAACTTATCCAAGAAGTGGACTTGAGATTCCATTGTGCATGTCATTATTACCATTCCACAGCAGCAAAATGCCACCTTTGCATTCTTTTCTAGCACCAAAGAACTGGATTTCTGACAAGCTGAATTCCCAAGACTAATATTATGACTGACAAATAACACCAAGAACAGCAGCCTTAATTTTTTCACATATGGCAGGATGCTTTTGGGTAGTCTACATGACTTAGAACAGACACTTCTCTTTTCTTCATGGAACCTTGGAAGCAAAAATATAAAACCATCAGGCAGTAACCATATAAAAGGAGGATACTTACCCACATCAAAAATAAGATCAATGCAATAATGTCTTGTATTAATTTTCTTATATCATATTTCTGTAATTGTCAGACCAAAACATCTTACTGAAGTCAGCTTAACCCCTCCACATACACATATACACAGAAAATCCTTTTAATTTTCCTTTCTAAGGAGCAAGATACTCAAATCTTTGACCCCAGACTGACTTCAGCTACACTGTGCTATGAGCATCCTGTATGTAATTAGGATAATTGGTAAAAAAAGCTACCTATCAGTTTTTGGCTAGTGGAGCTATTTTACAATCCATTCTACACCATGCCTGTTTTCTTTTCTACTCTGGCCTTTTTGGCTAGCTATATTACACTGTTTGACTACATTACTGTGTAGTGTCAAATGAAACCTGGATAATATTTTCCGGGTGGGCAAACAGGTTGTGGCATGGCAGCAAGGGCATGGCGTGGCAGTTTGCATGGGAGGGTGCACAGGAAGGGCACTGAAGCTCTGCCAGCTCAACCAGGGAGCAATGGTATCCACCTAGCAGAAAGCCATGGCCTCTCTAAGCTCTGCACCCACCACGACTGACGCAGCTTCCCAGGCAGAGCTCCGGCGGGAACACGCTGCCGCCCAGGTGTGGGGCTGCAGGGTGTGCCCGACTCTTACGGCGGTACCGGCGGGCAGCAGTGAGCACGCCTGTGGGAGGTGCGCCCAGGTAGAGGAACTCCTCCGCCTACTGACAGAGCTCCAGGAGGAGGTGAGTAGGTTGAGGAGTATCAGGGAGTGCAAGAGAGAGACAGACTACTGGAATCACGCCCTACCTTCCCTGAGACAGGCCCAACAGGCAGACAGGACACATGATACAGAGGATGCCCTATCCCCCTCCACCTGGCTGAACGCGGTGACTTAAGGGATAGGAGGCAATGGCGACAGGTTCCCGCCTGGCGCAGCAAGCGCGTCTCCTCTGTGACTTCCCAGGTGCCCTCGCATAATAGGTACGAGGCTCTGCAAGTGGAACCGAACAATGACGAGGACGATGGTTCATCTAGCTTGGAGGTGTCGCCAAGGTTAAGTCAGCCTATGCCCTGCGTCAAAACTGCCTCCATAAATAAAAAAAGATGGGGCATTGTCATAGGAAACTCCCTTCTGAAGGGAACAGAAGGTCCAATATGCAGACTGGACCCACTTCTCAGGGAAGTCTTCTGCCTCCCTGGGGCCCAGGTTAAAGTTGTGAAGAGAAAACTTCCTACCCTGGTACAGCCCTCAGATTATTATCCTTTATTGATTTTTCAGGTAGGCAGCGATGAAGTTGCAACAAGAAGTCCGAGGGCAATCAAGAGAGACTTTGGGGCCTTAGGACAACTAGTTAAGGGATCAGGAGCACAAGCAGTGTTCTCCTCTACCCTTCCAGTTGCAGGGAATGATGAGGGAAGAAACAGGAAGAGCCAGCAGATCAATACTTGGCTCCAAGCCTGGTGTCACCAGCAGAATTTTGGGGTTTTTAATCATGGGTCAGTCTATACAACACCAGGCCTGCTGGCAACAGATGGGGTACCCATGTCTCAAAGGGGGAAAAGGATCTTTGCACAGGAGTCAGCAGGGCTCATTGAAAGAGCTTTAAACTAGATTTGAAGGGGGAAAGGGATAAAACCAGGCTCACTAAAGATAAGCCTGAGGGCAGCATGCCAAAGTTTGAGAGACAGTGTGCTAGCCAGGTCCTTCAGTCTGCTGTCTCAGTGGAGGTAGGGGATGGAGATCCATGCGGCAGCAAAGACACAAGGGTTATTGATGTGTTAGAAACCACGGAAGCAGCTGAGAATGGTCACATAGGAATTAGTGCTTGTCTCCCCAAAAAGGTGGCAGGATCAATAGCCCAACTGAAGTGCATCTACACCAATGCATGCAGCATGAGCAACACACAGGAGGAGCTGGAAGCCATTGTGGAGCAGGAAAACTATGATATAGTTGCCATCATGGAAACATGCTGGGATAGCTCGCACGACTGGAGTGCTGCAATGGATGGCTATAAACTCTTCAGAAGGGATAGGCAAGGAAGGAGAGGTGGAGGGCTAGCCCTGTATGTTAGGGAGTGTTTTGACTGTCTAGAGCTTAATGATGGTGATGATAGGGTTGAGTGTTTACGGGTAAGAATCAGAGGGAAGGCCAACAAGGCAGATATCATGGTGGGAGTCTGTTATAGACCACCCAACCAGGATGAAGAGGCAGATGAAATATTCTATAAGCAGCTGGGACAAGTCTCACAATCACTAGGCCTTGCTCTCATGGGGGACTTCAGCTTACCAGATGTCTGCTGGAAATACAATACAGCAGCAACTAAACAGCCTAGGAGGTTCCTGGAGTGTGTGGAAGATAACTTCCTGACACAGCTGGTGAGTGAGCCAACTAGGGAAGGTGCCCCACTGGACCTGTTGTTTGTGAACAGAGAAGGACTTGTGGGTGATGTGATGGCTGGAGGCTGTCTTGGGCGTAGTGATTACAAAATGATAGAGTTTTCAATTCCTGGAGAAGTAAGGAGGGAGGTCAGCAGAACTACTACCTTGGACTTCTGGAGGACAGACTTTGGCCTGTTTAGGAGCCTGGTCAACAGAGTCCTCTGGGAGGCAGTCCTGAAGGGCAAAGGAGTCCAGGAAGGCTGGACATTCTTCAAGAAGGAAATCTTAAAGGTGTAGGAGCAGGCCATCCACATGTGCTGAAAGACGAGCTGGCGGGGAAGAAGACCAGCCTGGCTGAACAGAGAGCTTTGGCTGGAACTCAGGAAAAAAAGGAGAGTTTATGACCTTTGGAAGAAGGAGCAGGCAACTCAGGAGGACTACAAAGAGGTCGTGAGGTCATGCAGGGGGAAAATTAGAAGGGCCAAAGCCCAGCTAGAACTTAATCTGGCTACTGCCGTAAAAGACAATAAAAAATGTTTCTATAAATATATTAGCAACAAAAGGAGGGCTAAGGAGAATCTCCATCCTTTATTGGATGTAGGGGGAAAACATAGTGACAAAGGATGAGGAAAAGGCTGAGGTACTTAATGCCTTCTTTGCCTCAGTCTTTAATAGCAGGGCCAATTGTTCTCTGGGTACCCAGCCCCCGGAGCTGGAAGACAGGGACAGGGAGCAGAATGAAGCCCCCGTAATCCAAGGGGAAATGGTTAGTGACCTGCTACACCACTTAGACACACACAAGTCTATGGGGCCGGATGGGATCCACCCAAGGGTACTGAGGGAGCTGGCGGAAGTGCTCACCAAGCCACTTTTAATCCTTTATCAGCAGTCCTGGCTAAGCAGGGAGGTCCCACTTGACTGGAAGTTAGCAAATGTGACACCCATCTACAAGAAGGGCCGGAAGGAGGATCCAGGGAACTACAGGCCTTTCCCTCAGTGCTGGGAAAGGTTATGGAGCAGATCATCTTGAGTGCCATCATGTGGCATGTACAGGACAACCAGGTGATCAGGCCCAGTCAGCATGGGTTTATGAAAGGCAGGTCCTGCTTGACTAACCTGATCTCCTTCTATGACAAGGTGACCTGCTTAGTGGATGAGGGAAAGGCTGTGGATGTTGTCTAACCTAGACTTCAGTAAAGCCTTTGACACTGTTTCCCACAGCATTCTCCTGGAGAGACTGGCTGCTCATGGCTTGGACGGGTGTGCTCTTTGCTAGGTAAAGAACTGTCTGGATGGCCGGGCCCAAAGAGTGGTGGTGAATGGAGTTAAATCCAGTTGGCAGCCGGTCAAAAGTGGTGTTCCCCAGGGCTCAGTATTGGGGCCAGTTCTCTTTAATATCTTTATCAATGATCTGGATGAAGGGATCGAGTGCACCCTCAGTAAGTTTGCAGATGACACCAAGTTGGGTGGGAGTGTTGATCTGCTTGAGGGTAGGAAGGCTCTACAGAGGGATCTGGACAGGCTGGATTGAATGGTTAAGGCCAATTGTATGAGGTTCAGCAAGGCTAAGTGCCAGGTCCTGCACTTGGGTCACAACAACCCCATGCAACGCTACAGGCTTGGGGAAAAGTGGCTGGAAAGCTGCCCAGCAGAAAAGGACCTGGGAGTGTTGGTTGATAGCTATCTGAATACGATCTGGCAGTGTGCCCAGGTGGCCAAGAAGGCCAATAGCATCCTGGCTTGTATCAGGAATAGTGTGGCCAGCAGGACTAGGGAAGTGATCGTGCCCCTGTACTCGGCATTGGTGAGGCCGCACCTTGAATACTGCATTCAGTTTTGGGCCCCTCACTACAAGAGAGACATGGAGGTGCTGGAGCGTGTCCAAAGAAGGGCAACGAAGCTGGTGAAGGGTCTGGAGCAGAAGTCCTGTGAGGAGCAGCTGAGGGAACTGGGGTTGTTTAGCCTGGAGAAAAGGAGGCTGAGGGGAGACCTTATTGCTCTCTACAACTACCTGAAAGGAGGTTGTAGAGAGGTGGGGGTCGGTCTCTTCTCCCACATAACAAGTGATAGGACAAGAGGAAATGGCCTCAAGTTGCACCAGGTGAAGTTTAGATTGGATATTAGGAAAAAATTCTTCACCGCAAGGTTTGTAAAGCATTGGAACAGGCTGCCCAGGGAAGCGGTTGAGTCACCATCCCTGGAGGTATTTAAAAGATGTGGCACTTAGGGACATGGTTTGGTGGTGGACTTGGCAGTGCTAGGTTTACGGTTGGACTCGATCTTAAAGGTCTTTTCCAACCTAAATGATTCTATGATTCTATGATTCTGTGATTCTAATATTGTTACTAATGATTTTCTCTTTATACCTGTTTTCTGACTCTTGGAAAAAAAAAAAAAAAAAACAAAAACGGTAAGAAACAACCAAAGCTGTTAGGTTGCTGATTTCATACATTTTTTTTAGAGTCTTCATCTTTTTCCACACACATTTCCATGAGTATTTGTAATGATGGGAGACATTATTTTTCTTGGTTTCAAAGTTACATGTTCCAGTTTAAACTATCTTTTGCTAATCCATGAGAAGACAGAAGTCTGAGTCTAATGAAGTCAACTTCATATTACCTAAAGCTTCTCGGGACGAGCCTGCTGAGTCCCCAGTTTCAGGACAGAAACCATGGTTCTATAGTTTGTAGGCTAAATCATTCCCATAGAAGCTGCGGTTGTTTCCAGGAGAAGCCAGTCCCTGCACCACTAAAGTAAGACTTGAGGACACAAAAGAAAAGGTGTCCCAGGTGATCATCTCGATTCTTGTCCCCAGTTGGCAAAACATAGAACACGGCTGCACTCATCTAGTGACAATTTCAGCTCAGAGAAAAGTTATGGCAGTTACCTTGCTTCCTCCTTCCTACCTACCTTCCTATGCTTCCCAGCATAGATGGGAGTGCACCTTCCCTGATTTTTGTCTGTCAGTTGGTACTCAATCAATGTGTGTTGATGGAAACCTTGGCTGGGAAAACTTGTGTCAGACTGCATGGCAAGCAAGGAGGCAATACAACGAGCAGAAACCAGTAAGGGAGAACTCAGCTGGAGACCTGGTTTTCAGTGCTGCATTATTACGACTCTGAGTTGTTTCCCCTTAGCTGTGAAGCTGCCATGCCACTTGGTTTGTCTTCTATTCTCTGTTGTTGGCAATTACTAGATTATACAGGATGAATTACAGGAGCAACTGAAACTCAGTTAAAGCTACATTTACTGAAGGGAAAAACTCTGGGTTTATTACAGACACTGTACTTACTCAAGAATATCAGTAGCATTCATTTTGATAACAACAAGGGCTGCACTTGTCCAGTGCAAGTACCTATATTTATTCATCACGATGAAAAGATAAAATCAGCATTTCGTTTAACTAGTGTTTGTCTACAGTTTGCAGATCCATTTACAGTGTAAAAGTCAGATTTTACAAGGAATTAAAGCCTTTATGCATTTCACTCACTGCTTTTGGCAGCCATGTATATATACACCATTAACAGTTTACCATAACCTCTACAGAAAAAGTATTTACAGTTGTAGTGTCATGTCACATAGTTCAAAACCAAAATATCTGTGACAGATACCCTAACACTGTCAGATTTATTAATCTCAGCATTTAATAAAGGATCAAATTTCAGAGGCTCCTTTAACTGGCCAACTAATTTAACAAGTTGCTGTTACAAGTTGAAGTAATTTACACTTCCTTAAATTGACAACGTTAGATGGAATTTTTCAGAAAACACTTGCTACCTGCACAATTTTTTTAAACTTGAAAGATTTCCAGCTTTTATCCTTTTAATTTGTATTCATGTTATATAAAGCTTACAAATTTTTTTATCATTTTAAATAAGTAAGGTGCTGTTGCATCAGTGTAGCAGATGTTTTCTTATTTCATAAATCTTATATGTGTGACTAGATTTGGCTGATTCCATTGAGTTGATTACTTACCTAAATGGAAGGCTGGCTTTAAAATAATTGCCCCGTGTCAACACAGTTAGCAAAAAAGGGCAATACTTTCACCTAAAGGGGTTCAGAAAAGAATCCTGTTACTTTTCTGCATATCTTTTGCTGGATTTCATAAAGGACAGTTTACTTTGTAGAATCTAATGACCTAATCAAGGAAATAATGCCTACAACATTTTTCCCACATTCTACTTAGGAGCAGTTTTAAAAGACACCTGAAAAAGGAAATGGGAGTCTACAGGAATCAATCATGAAGGACAGCCTACTAAAAGGGGTATAATTTTGAGAAGATTTTAAGTTATTAGAAGAACAGCAAAAACAGCTGTTAGGTGACTTAAAGCAATGCAATATGTTGACAAGACTGTGGCATTTGTGAAAGTTGAAACTACACAGGGAATGCTGTTTTTTCTGCCTAACAAAAAAAAGGGAAGAAGAGGAATGTATTCTTCTTGTCTGTGCCTTATTAAAACTAAATACAGCAGCAAATGCTAGCCATGGACTTAGATTCAACTGCCTAATGATCTGCAGGTCTCTTAAATTCCTTAAGCGGCTTTAGGCCAGGTGACACTTGATGGTCTTGCTATGCAGGGATTTGTGAATATTTCTATGGGTTTTATTTCTTGCCATGTGCAGGAGAGTTAAGATGAACGACAAATCTCAGTGCTCAGACTGCCAGGTTCTCAGTGTTTTCCCATGATATTGGCTCTGGTTCTACTGGAACTTCCAGAAACCTTGTCCATCTGCAGGATTTACAGTAAAACTACATGTTAAAATTCAGTCTCTGTCCATTAACATTCCAGAAACATGAGCCTCCTGTAAAAGAGATGATCCTATACTCGTTCTTACACAGAAAACAGAAGTTGACTCGCTGTTGTTTATGTTTGTGATGATGGTTAGTGACATTATTTAGGACATAGGAGATGGAGGACTAATGTCTTAGCCTGAGGGGTTTTAAATCTACCTCTTCCTCCTCTCTGTGGCAGTTCTGTAATCATCCACTGACAAACCATGCTGGATGAGATGTGGTGATATTGAATTACCACAGAACTACCAGATAGGAAAAAAGTTACTCTTCTCTCACAGTATAAAACTCAAACAAGTTATTTTACAGCATTGAATTAGCTGAATTAGCCTGATTTATAAGTATAGAAACATAAATAAAAGTGATTTTGTGACTGTTGTGGCAATGCAATAAAAGCAGTTTAAAATAATTATCTGTTCACATAATTCTCAGAAAAATTTGATATTATTTAGACATCTGAAGCATCCAGCAGCCTTGTATATTAGACATGAAGATCTGAAACCTTCATCAGCATAACATCACATGTTCAAACATAGGTAATTGTTTAAGTACTTTACTGCATTAAGAGCTGTCTAGCATCAGTTTCCCATCAGACATGGTAGTTATATGGTCAAAGTATTTTGTAAAAACTTACAAATTAGTTGTCTCCTTGTACTTGTGAAATTAGAACAATATCACCATCCTCAGTTATAGATGGAAAAGCCGACAAATTACTTTTCCAAGTTTATGCAGCTATGGTGACAATGTTAGAAGTCAAGCTCTTCTGACTGCAGAATTGGTGTGTCTTTCTTCACACCACAGAATGGTCCTGCAGTTAGTTTAATCTGTAGAGAGTTCTTGTGTTCAAAATCTCACCCATTATTTTAAATCATATTTTACATTCTAGAATACTATTTCTGCCTGAGCGCCTTACCCTCCTTTAGCAATACTCTCTAGTTCTGCCTCTGCCATAGGTGCAGGAGTATGATAGGATGGCAATAGTCCAAACTTTAGCTTAATGTCTAAGAGTGCATTACTATACCAGCCATAAATTAGAGTATGCCTAGTCAGTCAACTGATACTTGCTATTGTAGTGGCCTGGGAAATATGATGTAGAGCTGCAAAGCTGTCTTAGTTCTTCCTGTACCCTCATGGACTCCAGCAAATGGAGCACCCAAAGGATTTTGATCTTTTAAAGCAGTTATACCGTCCTTAATTTTAGGGGAATACCAGTGTTCATCTGCATTGGTCTGAGTAAGAAATCAACATGACTGCCTATGGAGTACTATGAATTTTATAACAAAGTGAAATTACAAATGAAAAACTGTACCAAATCCATGTATTTAGAGAATACCAGTCCCTTTCAACTCAGGTTCACAAACAAATCTGATATTAGTCACAGGCACTATGGTTTGGCCCGCTTCTGTATACAGGAATTTCATCCTTGTATGAAATTCCATCTTCATCTGTGCAAGATCATGATGTTATTGGCCTTACATGTCTTTAAAACTTACAAGCAGAGAAGTACAATAGTAAAAAATCAAAATCTCACAACTAGTCATATGCTTGGAGGCAGCTGCACCAAAGAGCTTTGTGACCTTGGTTCTTCCACAGTAAAAAAAAAAAAAAAAGGTCAGTGACAGCTAGTTTTTATCAATATTATTTGAATCATTGCAACACCTTGAGGCATCAGTCAGAGATCCATGTTCCACTGTCCTCAGTATTGCATACACATAAAATGAAGACTGTCCTTGCCCAAAGTTTCTTCCTGTTTTTCCATCTGATGTTAATGACTTGAAGGGGGATTTTTTTTTTCTCTCTTTGTTTGTATTGAAAATAATACATATCAACATCTTTTATGGTGGCTGGGATTCTGTATTTAGCTTCATGTAAACAGATCCTTACTTCCGTGAATTCAGTGAGGTTCTATATAGGAAAAAGAATTAAATTAAAAGTTCAAGGCTTATGTGAGCGTCACCACCAATCTGTTTGTGGCAGACAGCACTGTTGCTGTATGCAGGGTGACACAGAAAAATTAGTCTAGTTGAGACAGAAAAATCCTGAGCACTCTTTTCTTTCCACTCTAGTTCCAGATCCCCTCTTCTGATTGCATGTATCTGTTGATTTTTGGTTTTGGTTTTTTTTTTTCTTTGTGCTAATTGTTGTGTTAAAAAAGCCTGCCTGAGGCAAGATTCAGTCCAAGTCCTGCCTGTTAGAGCCAGGTAATTACTTCAAGAACTGAACATCAAATTCTGGGTTTTTTTCCAGGTAACTGGTGGGTCAGTTTAATTGGTACTTGATTGCTTCGCTGTAGTTAAAAGCATTCTTGAAGCAAACTGGTATTTAAAATATGTCTGATCTCTGCAGTAGGCTACATTCTGGCCAGGTCATTCCTGTGAGGGGACAATGGAAGATGGTCTAGAAAGTCCAGGGCATTTAAATGAGGGGAAAAAAATTAATGGAGCAAGGGATCTGTAAGTTCAATACTGTAATCCACTTGCAGGCCTAAAATCCAGAGAATTGTCCTAAGTCTGAGAATTTAATGAAATCTCTTGTAGCTGTGAATAAGATAAGATACTTCTCGACCCTCATTTTCCTATGGTGGGAGAAAGAAATGGCAATATTGACTGATCTCACAGGTTAGCATTCAAAATGAATAAATAAATGTTTATATAAGGCTTTGAATAGGAAAAGTGGTCAACATTTTAGTGGAATGAGAATAAGCAAAAGCCAGGCACAATGTATAATTCTAGTAGTGTATGTGCATATACAATTACCCTCTGTTACATAAAGTATCACAGTTATTGAATCTCAGCTCTTTGAAAAAAAAGTATTTAAAGAGATTTCAAGTACTGGAGTATGACTCAGAATCCTGTTCTCCCCTTAAGATCCTTTGTGCTGTCTGAAAGATCCACAAAGCAACAGGGGGGACAGACTTTATAGGAGAAGAAGTGAAAATGCTGTCAAAAGCTAATGTAAACAAATTTAAAATATAGAGAAAAATATATGTGTTTTGCCATTCCTTATGACTCAGTGATGTGTTATGTTTAGTATTGTCAAGCATATGTGTTTAAGGCAGAAATGTGATTACATTTCAGCTGATGCTCTTTCTTTGATTTCACAATATACTTGAATTCTGCACAGCTCTGTATTATTCACTGAGATAAAGGATGATAGCAAATGAATTGAATTTACATCATTCAATACATTTACTGTTAAAGACAGTAAGAGCAAGATAATCAAACTCCTTTCTGCTTTTCCAGTTCATCTCTTTTGCCCTGTTTTATACACTTCATTTTTTTCTAATGAGGTTAAAGGGTAGTTAGCAGGCAGTGTAGTACAATACCAATTTTACTGTATCTCTCTGAGTCACTAAGAATCCTGAGAGATGATGGTATCCAAATTTGTCAGCTTGGTCCCCCTCCTTGCATCTGGCATAGCTTCAGTGTCAGAAACAGGAACATAGACTGGTTTAATATAAAAGGAAGCGAGCAGCAGGACCAAAAATTATGTATGTGTATTAAGAATGTGCACAGCTTGGGAAAATAGTCTCTTTTCCCCTACATTCTCTGGTTCATCCGTTTCTTAGGAAATCACAGCTGTTCAAGTTTACAGTGATCTCTTTATAAGCTGGACATTCAGAGATTTGTGAAAAGCTGACTTAAATTTGACAAACAAATAGTATTTATAGCAAGATGAGGCCAGCTACTTTTACAGATTTTGATTTATTGAAAAATAATGCTAATAGATGTTTCTCAGAATACAATCACCTAAATAACTAATACATGACTAAGGCAGAAGCAATAAAAGAGGAGTTATTATTTAATTCCATAGTGAACATTTTTGCTACCAGAGTAGCTTCTGTATTTCACAACAGAGATGGCTGTACTGCAGTGACAGATATATAAGTTTTGGTTGTGAAGTATCTGAGCCCTTCCAAAAGAGGATATAAACATTAATACAGTGAATAAAGTATTGTTAAAGAAAATGTTCCAGAACAAATGCTGTTTAGAAAACTTGCTTTAAAAAATATTTCTTCAGAAAACAGGAAAAAAGAAAGAAGTAAACAGCAAAGAGTCAATAGATTTATTTTTCTTCAAAGGTAGAATACTGTGCCCTAGAATGTTTCCTGAAAAATGCTTTCCTGGTTTTTGTAGAACTTTCTTTGATAACTGGATAAGCAGGCATGTCACCAGTGAGCTCTAATGCCATTACTTCATACTGATTACCAAGGACAAAAAATGTATTTTCTGAGGCCAGGTTTATTCAGAAGGTACCTTACAAGATAATTTATTTACTGGTTTAATTTCTATAAAGAAAAGAGTTATTCCCAAACTTCTGTAAGGCTTAGGGAGGTTTTGTAATCAAGCCTGATGACATAGCCCGAATCCTAAAATGAACATACAAGCAAAGAGTGCAAGGGGGTTAAAATTAAATAGGAAGGCTCTTAACCTGAGCTTTATGATTCAGCATTTCTCATGCAAGTAATTTACTATAATTGAAATGAGAACACTGTGTCCTTACATGCCTGATGTAAATTTGGGTCTAAAACATGGGATGTCCCTCATAATGAAGCATGGGTTTGGGTGTGTCAGATACATGTGTGGCTTCATTTGAAATTAGCTCCATGGCTGAACATTACAGGAAAAGAACATGCTGAAGTTTCTTCTCATACCATAGCAGAGAATGTCACAATGAGTGACTCACTGCCTGAGCTATATTTTCAGTTTGTGTTGTGTTTGGTCATCTTTCTCCTGTGTGGGAAGGATGGCATGTCTGGTCTCCAAAGCCCCACCTTATGTGCTGTAGCTGAAACATACCCAGCTGCAAAGGTGAAGCAATTGTAAAACGTATCTCTTCCCCTTATCTTTCCACTTGACACATTCAGATCTATGTCAAAAAGCTGGAAGACTTACAATGAAATTTTGTTGACTGTGTGCTCTTCCACACATAGTCTTCAAAACAGAGATGGCAGGAAACTTCCCTTTGGGTGCAGCCCTACAATACACCATACAGTGTTTCCTATGGGGCACTCAAGCCCCCTAATGAGAACCAAAGACCTTCCTCATCCAATCACATCTGGGACAGAGTGTATCCCATCTCTTTTTTTTAAAAAAAAAAGATGGCGTATTCATGTCATTTCAAACAGAAGCATCCTTCCTTTAATATAAATAACTATATTCTCACATACAGAGAGGACAGCTCATGCTATTTTGATAAAAACAGGAATTTTTAGAGAAAAGAAATCTTTCAGGACCCTTCACAGTAAGCAGAAAGCATCAAAATTGTCATGATTGCACTGTGGATTTTACAGACCACATTCTCTCTAGTATCTACTTTTACCAGGGTACAAAAGTCACTGAATTGCATGGAATGAAACTTGAGACAGAATTTCTGTCCAGTCCTTTCACCAAACTTTATTTAGCAAGCTTCAGATCCTAACCAGAGCCCTCGCTATATGCAAGCTACACATGGATATTTTGTATCCATGAGTCTTTATTGTCTGATGCTTATATTTTATTATTTCAACAGTAGCTCAACCAGGTCTGTTTCAAGCAATTCTGCCGAGCCAGAAGCTGTAAAGTTCCTCAGGTCAAAATGATACCATGGGTTCTCGTGTACTGTTCACTACTCACAGTGCAGTATGCCAGGGTGTGGATAACAAGCTCCCCCATCAAGTAGATAGTACTTGCTGGGGATAAAATACCATTCCTCCTCAAATAATGAAAGTTAGAAATAGGTGAACACAGTGCAACAGTAGAAAAAAAAATCTGCAGGTGATTTGCATGTGAGACATGAATACTTCTGTTTGCATGACAGCCTACTGTCTGTTTGCTCTGAACTAGCTCACTCTTTTTATTCCTCCTTTTTTTCTCTTCATGCTGTCATACAAGTTGGCTGAGTGCTTTACCATGCTATATTCTGATATTTATGCAAGTAGATTGAGTACTTGCTGTACTTCTTTGTGCACTAGAAGCTGAACTTCAACTCCATTTTTGACTGTTGAAAAGATGTATTGTGTGTATGTATGGAGAAGGGGTAATTTAGGGGCTTCCTCACTATTTATACTGTTTTCTGTTCCTTTTTTCAGTTTTACGCATCCGCTGATTATTGTCACAATAATATTTCTTCTATGTGATAAAAAGTATAGTAGCACAAAGAGATATATTTCATATCTCCTTCAGCACCTCACCTTACAGCTTTACACGTTTTACACCTTTTGTGTACTTAACATGAAGTGCGCACTTCATTCTTTGTTCTCTGATTCCACCCTCCTTGCTGAGATTTGGTCTATCATCTCATATATCCACCCACTTCCACTGGACTCCTTTTTCACTAGCATCATGATAGATAGTGGGGCAATTTGTAATAGGATGATCTTTCTGGCTTATTTCATTACTTTCTTTTCTTTGATGGCCATTTAAGAGAGACACATTTCTTTCTCTCTGCTCACAGAACTCATTATTTCTTCATACCTAGATGTTGCCTTGTGTGCTCAATCACTTCCTCTCTGTGGTAAATTTGTTAGACACAGATACAGTCACTTATGATATTTCTTAAATTCCGTTGAACATGTATTTCTGACAAATGCTACGTGTTCAATCCAAGGCATGATGCAGTGTTAGTCATCTTTATGTATTCATACTAAAAATAGTCAACCCCACAGCCAGCTACCTCTCTGTTAGTGGAAGCCAGCTCTGTGACTCTGGAAGGGTGACTAACTCCTAGAGCAAACATTCTCCAGAATGCCTCCGCTTAGTCAGCTCAGCTAGGACGTTTCCTCCACTCTCTGGATGATTAATGTGCTGACCATTGTCTTAAATATTAGCTTTGTATTGACAATGGTAATGAGAAACATTTAATGTGAAACTTTGCTGCAAATTTAAAAGACGCTCTTTAGCAAGTTAAAGGAGATATCTTTATTGTTTGTGCTGCCTCACGTTCCATTTTTGCTGAAGCACGTGAGATCAAAGCATGCCCTAAGGCATCTTACACCCCTGCTACAGCTTAAAAACTGTGCGCTGGCCGGTAACTGGCAACAGTTGATCGCTGAGTGTCCAAAGCCATGACTGGATCACCTTATTGCTATAGAACTAATGGTGGGTTTTTAACACCCTTGAGGAATCAGTTGCTGATTGTCATCACTTTGCATTTGTCCCACAGAAGACTGAAGTGATAATTTGACCCTAAATACATTGACTAATACAAATTTAAAACTGGGTAGCGAAATGTATAGTGTTGCTTCACAACTACTTCTGGCAAAAAGCAGAGTAAAACAACATAACTAGAGAGGAGGTTTGCTAACTTGTAAAATAGTCCAACTTGTAAAGCAGAGGGAGGTCTGCCAGATTTCACCAGGCACCACAGAAAGGGTCAAATTGATATAAAATTTTAATATCTGTCAAGAGGAAGTGAGAATCTTCCTGGGAACAGAGAAGACAGCTGCTACAGACTTTTCTGTTCTGGACTAAGCCAGATCTCTGCAATGCCAAGTAATGGTTACAGCAGTAACAAAATGTAAATTGTCATGCCTATTATATGTATATGCAAGTTTGTATACATACATATATACATACATATGTTTGTGTGTGTGTAAAATATTTCAATATAAATATATACATAATATAGATCTATCCATATACATAAAAGAATGTGAGTATGGACAAAAACTCCACAAAATATCTGAGGTTCTTATAAACGTTGGTGGAAACATTTTTAATCATCTAATTGAGCTGATATGTGTGGTCTCCAGCTCTTATCTATGGCAAACTACATTCCCAGTCCTAGTTCTGAGCCTAGTGCTATAGGTCACTATTTAGCTGAAACATACTGTCAGAATCCAGGCTAACAGATACCAAACCAAACTGATTAAAAGAAAATACCAGTTTGAACTTTCATCCAGAACTTTGACAGACCTGAAGCACTAGCTGTGGGATTAGAGCCACCAATACATAAAAATAATAAGTTCAGAGGAAACATCAAAAGTTATCCTACATGCAGGAATGTTTTGATGGAGGGTGGTTAAAAAGATGTCAGCATGAAAAGAGGACTGAAATTTCAATCTTTACATTCAGAGATAAGTATCTGTATTTATATTATACCGCTATTTGAAATGAAGGCTTGTCCACTCCATGAATCTTGAACATTTTCCTTCCAGAATTTGAACAGACAATGAGAAACTGTTAGGTCATTTCGTTTCAGTGCTAGCGGTTCTAAAAACAGTTATCTCCACAAGGACCTCAGAAATTAACAATTACTGCTCTTACTGCATCTTCAAAGTAATTATTTTTTATTGTTTCTAAATGTGCTTTTTGTGAAGGACACACCACTCTTGCCTAGTTTCCTGACTACAGTTGACACAGCAGAGATCTAGAACAATATTAGCGTGACAAACAAAAATAACATCAAGGGGCCTAATATACAAAATAAATTACTTGCTTTTACCTCACTGACTGCCCAGAATGTCTTAATAAGTAATACTCTGGCTCCCATTCAACTCCCTGCTTGTGGCCCTAATAATGATGTCAGAGACTGTGTTTCAATGTACATGCTGAAAAAGATAGATACACACTCAAGCAAAAAAAAGTTGGAGATCAGTATTTAGCTATCTAAACAGAAATAATTTCATTTCTAATCTGGCCTTGGAAAAGAGGCGCAAAAATATCCCTCATCTGGTGTGTACAACACAGTTTTAAAGTAGTATACTCCAGAGGATCAAATTATTCAGGCAGCAGAAAGAGAGGCGAAACAAGCAGCCAAGGATTTTGAATAAATACTACAGCTGTGGGGAATGAGTTGCAGAAATAAAAGGAGGAGGGACCAGCTAGTTTTGAGGGTAATAAGCATATGAAATCTAAAGGAAACAGAGCAAAACTGACTCTGATTTATACCCTAAATAACTTCATTGAATTCATTAGAGTTCCACAGGATACTGAATACATCATCTTAGAAATTGGTTAGTATATGACGGCTGAGAATAAGAAAAGGGAATTCTGCAGAAATACCACTCCTTTTGTCCTAAGATTTTTACATTATACTTTTTCAGAAAACTTGGAAAGTGACAGTCTCAGAGCAGTAGCTAGTGCCAACAGTATTGCAAGCAGGTGTTACACAACTCCCCAGCTCCCCCAGCTCTAGTGCGCTGCCTTCGTCCACAATTCCTCTGCCGCTCTCTTTGGATTGCTCATGAATAGCGCTAGGCTGTTAATTCTGTGATGAACTGGGTAGTGCTTTTGTTATGCATACAGATGTGGAGCGCTGACTTGAAATAGATCTCAAGATTGTTTCCACTTTAGGTGTGTTGACCTTTTGTCTTTTGTCTGAGCTTTTCTGTATTTCCATGCTTTCCAGTCCTCCATGTTTGTAAGGTGAAAACCAAAATGGGCTGAGCCACCCTAAAGTGATTCTCACCTGGGGACTGTTTCTACTTCTGTGATTCTGTTTCATGCACCCTTCCTTCCAGTTGACTCTGCTGCTTTGGATCTCCCAAGCTTATTGCCAGGGAGAGGATTTTGTTGCCCTCCATAAGTCTTTCGCCCACACCATCCCCATATAAGTATATGTTTGGGCATGACTAGGAGATGAGTATTGCTTCATACAGAATCTTGCCTCCTGTCTGTCACAAAAAGAATGCATTTCTCTCTTCAGCCAAAAAGCAGAGAAACAAATAGTTAATTCTGATTCACAGGGAAAGTGTGTTTTATTTAAGATATTTTGTGTTGGAAAATATACACACAGCAGCAATTGTGACTTCCTACAGCAGACGTAAATGTGCTGTGCCTGAGCCATCCATCTGAAGTGGTCCTTTAAAGTTTTAATTATTTTAATTATTTCCTATAACCTTCTCAATTTTTCCTAGCTTTAACGGAGACTGGCGATGGAAATCTGACATAATCCCAAAGAAGGAGGCCTACCATTCAGAAAGATCAAGAACTACATAGGCTTATTTTCAGGTGTTCTCTTACCTAATTGTTAAACCAAAAAGGTGGAATCTGTGCCAACCCCCCCTTTCTTGTTCAAAGGATCTCTTGGTGCAGCTTCATCACAATCCTGAAGTTCTTAGTTACATTGTATTTGCTTTTTGCATACAGCTCAAGCCAGGTCCAAAGCTCCAAGGCTGGTTAAAAACTAAAAATACTCCAGGATAGGGCTGTATGGAAATAAAGTTTGGCACGTTTTCAGCCTGTGTCCTAAAGGTTAGGAAATGTTATACAGTTTATTTGAAAGCAACAGTATTCTAAATAATATTGTAATCTTCAGTCTACCTCAGACCAGATACCCCCAGAAGTTCCTGTGTTTAGAAATACAAGGATACTTCAGCCTTATGGTATATGTCATTTCAAAGCTCCAGGCAAATTTACAGAGGTATTTTACCAAAAACTGAGAACATAAACCTTTTTTTTTAGAAAAAAATGAATCATTAACAGGGAGCTAATCACTGGGACAACAGACATAGTACCTGAAGCATATCCCAGTCTGCCTGGATATCGTAAGGCTACATTGTCATTTGTATCAAGAATAGGCTATAAAAACAATATGTTGAGTTGGAAAGCAGGGTTGGGGAGGAAGTACAGTGGGAGACATTGTTGTATTGGTGATGAAAGATATATGAAAAAAATCACACTAGGATGAGAAACTGAAAAGTCTTACTATTACTCGTCCTACTGCTATTCAGTGGCAAAACATTGCTTTTGCTAATTCCCTTGAATTTCAAAAAACATTCGATATCTGCAAAGCAGACATGGGAAGTACATACCTAGGATGCCTGGTGGTCCGGGTATTTTGGCCAAAACTACTATTGATAAGTCTGAGAAAGGCTTAAAATCAGACATTTCTTACTGATTCATGCTGCTGCTGTATTTACCACTTGCTGAATACGATGTTCACAAATAGTGTTACTTGCAAAAATCCTCTTTTCTGTTAGTCTGGCTTTACAACACATGTAGTAAACAGTGGGGGCAGCAGGAATGGGCTAATGCATGGAGGGAGACTTCACTGCTAACATTGGGCAGTACTGATCGTGAGCTTAAGCTGTTATCGTTTAGAGTACAGCTAGTCTGTGCAAGAGACTGACTCAGCTTCAAGTGCCGAATGTACTGCAAAAAGAACCTAAGTCATGTTATAATGTGTTGACTTTTGGATGCAGTTTCTTCAGAATGGGAATTAACTCCATATGTGATACTTCAGTCCTAGCCATAAATACTGGGAGTCCAATGTGTTTGGCGCTCAGGGGAAGGGTTAGCACAAAGAACAAATTAAAATAGAGGAAAGGATAAAGCAAGAAATGTTTTCTACTTATCACCCACATTTATAGAAGATGAGATTTCAATAAAACGCAGTGAAAACATGATCTGGAAAGAACTTTTTTCCTCACTTGAGCTATTTATTTTCTGCAGTAAACTGCTAGAGGCAATATCAGTAGCATTAGGATCCTAACCAGCAGGCAAAAGAAGCAGTTGTAAAAAGTGAGCTGTTTAGGTGGGAAGATCTTTTCAAGAAGAACCAGCAAGCCAAGACGTTTGTCATAAAGGGCAGAAATCAACATAAGGGAAGGAAAACAGTATTTCGTGAAGTATCTTTACAAAGCATGTTATTGCAGTGACCTACTCTCATGAAATCAAGATTAAATCCACAGGAACAATGAATATGGAGGACTTTTAGGTCCTTACTTAGATGCTTAAATGCAGAAATAAAGCTTCGGAAACTTCATGGTTTTTCACTATGATTCATTGAAAAATATTGTGGATATACTTGGAAAGCCAATGGACGGCTTCATGCCACTAGATTCTTCCACACATCTTGTGACGTTTATCATCTTTAACTACAGGTCTCTTTATACTGCACTCTATCATGACCTCAGGAGAAGGCCAAGATACCAATTTTATCTTCTCTTGCTCCCAGGGATTTCTCTCCCAAAGCTGGATGTGGTCAGTATTTTGGTAGAAGTCGCCAGTTTCTGCCTGTCAGGAAGGATGGAGGAGCCTGTATCACATGTATGAAAGGAAGTTATAAGAGCTTCATTTTTTTAAGGGGGTTATTTAAGAATAAATGTAGGGTTTCTTTTGTTATTCTTTCTTATGTTGCCATTTTAATATTTTCTATAGAATTATTCTTAAAGTCTATACACATGCATACACTGAGGAAGTTTACAGTCCTCACATGAGAATTTGTTCATGGACCTCAAAAAAAGGAGAAAACAGTACTCTCACATCTGGCAGTCATTTGTTCATCACAGAATTGTGCATCTGAAAGTATTGCATAATAGATATGCAGGGCCAAAATCATCCTGGGTGTAACACTGCTGACGTCAATTCCCTTACACCACGAATTAATTTTTTGTGCAGAATGCAAACTGTTTTCATGAAAGACAGAAAAATGGTTTAGTATGGACTCTTCTTCTCTTTATTTTCTTTAAACAGCTGGCAGCTGGTAGACACTGGCGTGCTGGCCAAGTGCAATAAATGAGATGGACCATGAAAAAGAACAACTACAAAGAAAAATGAAGAAGGTCGTTCAGATAGGAATGGGACTGTATTGCGTTTTCCTACTAGGAAGGAAAAGGAGAAAAGGGGGGGGATGGTGTAGAAAAATGATAGCATCTCATCCTTTTTAGGAAGAAATTATAAAATCATGTTTTTCACCACGAACAGAAGCAGATTGTTATAATCCATTGCAGCCACTTACAGACTAATCTTTTTCCTAGTGTGGTCATACAAATTAGTGCTAATGCTCCATGTTGTTTAGCATCTTCACTAATGATCTGGATGATGGGGCAGAATGTACCCTCAGAAACTTTGCAGACGACACACCAGATGGTTGTGCTGCCATTAAGAGAGATCTCAACAGACTGACGGGAATCTCATGGAGTTCAACAAAGGGAAGTGCAAACTCCAGCACCTGGGGAGAAATAACCCCATACACTAGTACAAGCCAGGGGCCAACTGGCTGGAAAGCAGTTTAGCAGAAAAACACCTGGGCATACTGGTGGACAGAAGTCGAAGACAAACCAGCAATGTGCCCTTGCAGCAAAGAAGGCCAACAACCAACATCCTGGGCTACATTAGGAAGATCATTGCCAAAAGGCCAAGGGAGGTGATCCTTTCCCTCTGCTAAGCATTGCTGAGGCCTTATTTGGAGGGCTAGGTCCAGTTCTGGGCTCCCCAGTACAAGAGACATGGGCTTAGTAGAGCCGGTCCAACAAAGGGCCATGATAATGATTAAGGGACTGGAGCACCTGCCATACAAGGAGAGGCTAAGAGAACTGGGATTTTTCAGCCCGCAGAAGAGAAGGCTCAGGGGGCATCTTATCAATGTGTATAAATACTTGGGGGCGAGGGACAGTAAAGAAGACAAAGCCAGTTTCTTCTCAGTGGAGCTCCGTGAAAGGACAACAGGCAATGGGCAGGAATTGAAATACAGGAAATTCCATTTACACATAAGAAAAAACTTTTTTACTGTGGAGCAGGTTGCACAGAGTCATGGAGTCTCCATCCTTGGAGATACTCAAAACTCACCGTGACAAAGCCCTGAGCTACTGTAATTTTTGCTGTAATTGACCCTGCTTGAGCAAGGGGTTGGACTGGATGATCTCCAGAGGTCTCTTCCCATCTCAACCATTCTGTGATTCTATGAGATTCTGCTAAGGTGTATATAAGCCACTGAACAGCACAGGGGATCCTTACAAGGTCATATGGGTGTGGTCAACACATAATATAGGAAGAAGATTTTATTTATCTTAGATTGAAATGTGGTACAGCTGGATCTAGGTGACTGCAGTATTAATCATGATTAATACTGACTCTTTGCCAGATAATGTTTTTTAGCTAAAACTGTATTTGTCTTACCTACTGTAATACTGTAATCAACCAGTTTTTGCGTTGAGAAGGTATGCATTCTAAGGGGGTCAAATGACACACAGAAGTCAAACAACCATGTTTTCTGATGCTGACATGCTTCATAGCTTCATATAATCATTAAATCTTTCTGTGCCTTGGTTTACCCAAGTTGTACTATGAGGATAATTATAGCTACCTGTACTTTACAAAGCAGTTTAGGATGATTACTGCAGGTTTGTCTGAAAATACAGCGCACTCTTTTGTCTGGCACGTGGAAAGGTTTATGAATATCTCAGAAGGCAGGATTTTCTCATCTGTATGTAATATGGGGTTGACATTTGACATTTTGACATTCAACAGCTGACAATTCTAGTGGCTTTATCATCCTCAGTCCTCACTCCTGAGGCCTTGTCTCTCCATTTAATGTAGGTGACTGAGGAAGAGCAGCCCTGTGTATCCCTAAAGTCAACTTCTGTGAGCATGCCCCATAGACTTTGCTAAACAGTTGACTGTTTTGATTAGGAGCAGAGATAGATCTCCAAAGATCACAGGGTTCATGAGTAGCTGAAGAGGCTATAGGCATATGGATGAGGAAGAAAAGCTTATGGCATAAATCTGAAACAAATGCAGTGGAGCAGCTGTCTAAATTACATTTTGAAAGACTGTTTTTCAAAGAAAGCTGACAAAACAATTCTGATTCGTTCAGAGCTAAACTTGCTACCAGTAAGTGGGGAGGCCAAAAAGGAGCAGAGATATGGAGAATAAAGCAATTGGTATTGAGGATTTGAAATACTGTGTGTATTTCAAGGGATACTGTTTCAGACTAGATCTCTAGACTGGTCCCTTGAATTGAGTACATACTATAAGCTGGAAAAAAACAGGTGTGCTCCTGAAATGCCTAGGATCTTCCCATAATTAACATGCTTGGATCTCCTGGAAACATGGATCATTTCCTGCTAACGAAGGGTAAAATTTTCAGGAGTACCTATGTGACTTAAACAGTAGACATGTACTCTTTTGAAAAGGGCAGGAGCAATTTGCAATTCTTACGCTGTTACATAGATTTAATATCTCCAGCTGCATCACGTCCCTTGTTTTTAAGGTTGCTGGTCCTCACTGCTTGTCAGCAGAGACATTCCTTAGAGCACTCCCTAACTCACAGTGTTATAAACAGGCAGACTACTTTAGTAACACTTGGATTTACCTCCTGGTTTTGCCTGATGCGGGTTCAGAAGCATCCCAGTGAACCATTCTACTCGTAGAGAAGCAGGAAGGGGAATTTCTTGCAGAGAGGTCATGACAAACTTGGGAAAAATAGTATCTGGAAGCACTGACTGATCACTGGTAAATTAATATTTCTCTAAGTTTTGTGATGTTGAATTCTGTTTTTGAAAGCCAGTTTTTGTGGGTGATCCTTTGTGTCCTAAGAAAGGTACATGTTGTACATCTTACTAAGAGCAACCATGCTGTTTATCAAAAATCAAAAAAATTACAGTACAAACAAATAAGACATTATGTAGGTGTAGGCTCCACACACCTAACAAAATTATATAAACACTTATTAATCGCACATCTCCGTAAACCTTAGCCACAAAATTTCAGGGTACCTTTGTGGCTTCAGTGCAATAAATGGAATCTTTGATAAAAACAGAACTTTAGCCTTAGCCCAAAATCAATTTAAATTGTTTCACAGCTCGCCTATGCTTTTTGCAAATAATGGCTATAATTTACTAACTGTATTGTCCTGTGCAGAGGAAACAGCATGATTCTGCTTCCTTCCCTGTCCCTCCGTGTCTCTGGGCTCCTGATCCGATAGAAAAGGAATTCCTGAACTTCCCTGAACAGAGGCTGCAATTGCTGCTGGTACTTACAGTAGCCACAAAACTAAGAGCAGTCACAGCTTAACCCCAAATGCTAAATCAGGTCCTTGCGGCTAAGAATACTACCAATTTAAAAAGATTTTTTTTAAAGCTGTATATGTCTTTTTTAAAGACTTATCATTTGAAATGTACCTGCTGAATAACTTTTGTGTATGTTTTTCTTAAACTTCTGTTCCTTTACAGTGTTCTCTGTTTGATTCTATTTAGCAGGAACAGGATCAGGATACAGGATCTGGATCTGTATACATATATGTAAAGAACAATTTATCCTTAATAAGGGTTATATTGGAGTTGGCTGTGAATTTATATTTTTATATTGTTCAGCTAGTTTGCTTCAAGAGAAACTTAACTGAATTAAACTGAGCTACAGCAATATGAACTCATCCCCAGAAAGTAAAAGGAAAAATCTGCATGTGTGTATGTATATGCACAGCTTTGAATTAAAACTGAGATTATTATTTCTTTAATTGAGCAATTTCAGACTGCAAAAATCAATGTTTGCAACTTCAAACACAAAACAAAAAATAACATCCTCAGTCTAGTCACAGTTAACCACATAGTGACTAAATATAGCATCAGCTAGTCTTCAGGATGTGTCCACAATAACAGATTACTCAAAATGTTCTGCTGCTATTCCCTACCTAATATTATGCCTACAACAAAATGTGGAAGTTTAAAATATCTCTGTAATTATGGTAAACAGACAACAATCACTAAAATTGCAGAGTACTGTCTGCTGTTCCTAACCTACAGGCTGTATATAGAAAGCTAAATTAAACAATTCTGCCTACCACGGCTAGTCAAATACATACTAGATTCCAGGTGTTGGTGAAGCACAGGGAAATCATATTTTGAGTGGGATATAAACTCTAATCCAGATTTTCATGAAGGTTTTTAGACGATTTCTAATTCTGAACAATTAGCGTATGTTTCCTTACTAACTGTGTCAAGAATTTTCACAGATATTTTAAAACATAGGAGTCATTAGATATAATGACACTATTTCCTCTTACTTTCTTACTTTGGAATTGGGATATTACTCAGTGTCCAAAAACCTTTATGTGGCACTCAAGCCAAGTTCGTCTCTGAATTGAACACAAAAAGAGGCAGGTATCTTCTTTAAGTGTCTCTCCACCTGTGTTTTGAGGGAAGCGGTACTTGTTTCCGGGCATGGCTTCCACCCCTCCCTGCCTGCGACCCCACCGATGCCCTTCTGCTTACGTACAACAGCCTTTGAGGGAGAACAGGAAGAGGCGAATCAAGGAAGCAGCTGTTCTCTGAATCACAATCCTCTCTGGATTTCTGTATTAAAAACTAATAGGAAGATAACGCAGAGCAGAAGCATAATATTCCTTGAAGCTACCTCTGCAGCTGCTACCAAGAAGACGCACCAGAATGGTAGTAAAGATGGATGCAAGTGCATGGAAAGAAGTTTTGTCTTCACAGACTGAGGGCCTCTTCCATGTTGGTTTGCACAATCTACAGGGCCGGGTGGCTACAAATTCAGAGAGTAGTCTGGATGAACGATCTATTAGAAGCTGCCTTAGTTTGGCTCCAGAGGCTTCCCTTCTATTCCTCCCTGAATAAAGACTTCCCAATATGGATTGATGGGAAATTTAACCTAACAATAGATGGAGCAAAAATTCATTACGGATTTCTGCATTCAGTGATCAAAGGGAAAGTCTGGTTCAATAGCAATTCATATTCATCTTATATAGCAATAAATGGCCACACTTTACATAACAGAGAAATCAAATCTTGATTCTAGCATCTCAAGACTGAGTATGCAACATACTGTTGGTAAGACTTTCGTATTTACTGACATGTCCTGTATTGCTGCCTAGCCATTGGTAAACATTATCAAAAATTATTAGGGTAGGCTTTTATGTGGAGAGACAAATTCCTGGATGTTACATGTGCAGATAGCATCCTGTTTGTGCCTTCTTGTAAAATTTCCAGAATTCTTCAATGAAGTGGTAACCATATGTGACTAAAAGCTAAGTCACAGAAATATTTGTTCTATGAAGGACAGATAGGAGACATCAAGGAGTACACAAGTCTGGTTCCTGGAAATCCTTGAGGTGTGTTACATACCCATTGTACTGCAGAATTTTCCCAACACTTCCTGAAGAGGCTCTGCTTTTAATATTTTCAAAGTTTGTATTTAAGAATCCCCTCTGTCTTAGCTATTCAAATACAAATCCATTCATCAGTCTACTTGCTTCCCTGTTTAATTGAGCATGTAGAGGCCAAAATCTAACAACAGCTGCAAACAGTTTTCTGTCAAGACACCTATGAAAAATGTATAGACTTGAATAACAATTTTTTTGCAAATTTAGGAAAATCTGTCCTTTTTCATTTTAGAAGAGACCAACTTGCACTGTATTCTTCTGGAGGCAGATTATCTGTTTCTTAATTACTTCAGATGCTTATTCTATGAATGAGGCTGTAAGATATACTGAATTTCAGAGTAAACTTCCTTTTGTCTTTCCTCTCACAGACGAACTAGACCATTTCAGTACCAGATATTCTCAAGATATTTGTAAAATAGCCAAAAATCTGAGCCATGTGTTCTGAAATGCTTAAAAACAGGACTGAAACTGTAATCTACACAAACGGCTCAAATTTTCTGGCCTGAGACCTGACTTTCTATTCAGGTTTTACTTGAAATTTTATCAGCAATTAGAGGTAGCTAGCAAGAGCTAAGATAGCAAAATGAATGTAAGCACTCCTACATTATCAGTTATAAACGACTGTGCTTTTATATCTTCCTCCAGTAAATTGTACCAAAAATTGACAAGTACATTCATTCACAACTGATCAATTCCCATGCAAATTCCCGAAAGCTTCTTAGACTTAATTCCTTCTCTCAGCTGCCATTTCCCTTGTGCTATTTTGAGAAAAAAAGCCATTAATGTCTCTCCTTCCTGGCTCATAGTTCCTTCCTTTCTTCCTGCCCTCACTGAGAAATTATCTTTTTCATGATCCTCTTGAAAACTAGAAACTCAGTCTTTGTATCATTTATATATAAAATCAGATGCAGAGTCACTTAGATTAAGGGATTTTAATGTCCCCTAGTAGTGCCACTTCTTATGTGCTTCCACGTATAGCCACGTGGTTCTGAAGTTTTACCTACACTTTCCCTCTTTCCCATTTAACTCAAGATTTTTTTCATGGTTTAATACATTTTCATTAAAGGAATCCAGGAACTCCTTTCAGTGGGTCAATATGAAGAGAACTTCTAGAAAGCACGTACTCAAACTACAGGAGCAAGCTGGTGAACAATGACATTTAGTATAATAGATCCCTGCCACTTAATTTAGCAGCCTCTTCGGTAAAACTACATTCATTGTGCCTTCTTGCAAAATCTTTACATATCTTCAATGAAATGGCTAATAGCCATATATTAGCCATAGCCACATATTAGCCAATATATTAGCCAATAGCCACATATTAGCCACATATATATTAGCCAATAGCCACATATTAGCCATATGGCTAATAGAAACAGTTACATTGCAGAATACTTGCTCTTTTGAGCATACAGAACAGGCTTTTTACATGTTAAGGACAAAGTTTGACACTCACATTTTAAATTTACAGTGTCTGACATGAAGCCAGAAAAATGCGACACAACTTACTTGCAACATGTTCATGGACAGCATGTAAAATACATAGACCTCATGGGATCAGGAAAGTACCACGTTCCACTGTGACTCAGTGAAAAAGCAAGCAGTGATATGTAGAGGATGCTGAAATTGGACATTTGCTACCTTGTTGCTTATGGACATTAAAAGTTACCACGGACCTTTGGAAACCTTTACTCCCACTCATTGTGTTTTTAAGCATGGATGTTAATAAATTTCATAATGTAGAACATGGTGAAAAACCAAGTCTCTCTGTTCTGACATTATTAAAATTGTATTTTAAATTCCCATTCTGGTAATTTCTGTAGACCTTTTTCCATATATTTTGCATGTAGTACTAATATGGGTAGAAAAAAGCCTTTCCTACAAGTTTAGTTGGTGACCTTAGATGACACTTTACATTTCAGTGTGAAAACAGTCCTAGTTAATTACTTAAAACATTTATTTCCTTGATTAAACATCTCATGAATACATGACTAATTTTCATTGGAACTTAGGCTTCTGAATGGAAAAGTCACTTTTGAAAAAGAGCTTAGATGCCTGACTTGGATATTTTTTTAAAATCATCCTTTGTTAGCTTTAGCCTTTAAAAAAATGAAGCACACATTCCTGTAATATTTCATCAAGTTCTGACTAACAGAGAATCAGAAATGTTCTAAAATGTACAATTACAAACAGGCATAAACTTTGAGACATTTTTGTGGTTTCAGAGAAAACTGACTTGAGTACATACGTCTGGAAAGTCCCACCAAGAAGCCACTTCTGTATTTTCAGGAAATTAAGCAAAAGGGCCTACTGCAATTTTTCTATTGTCCTTTGTTTATTTATTTTAAGCCACATAATAAGCAGAAATTTATGATCATAGGTACAGTATTTAGACCAAAAGACATTGTTTGAAGATAAAAGGGTTGTTTATATAAACAACTGTTCTTAAAATTTTTGAGACCAATTGTAATGGTCTTATATTCTGTGAGACTGTGAATAGTGGGGGGTTTCAAAGCTTTGCAGCTGTGGAACGAAGCCACGATCACAGTCATTCTCCTAAGTACTCTGTTTTTACTTCCTTTTTCTGGAATTACCCACAGAGATTACTTGACAGATGAAAAGTAGTAGGATATGCCAGAAGATGCCTCTGAACAGTCTTGATAAAAAAGGTGACTGGAAGAGTAGTATCAGTATCCTGAATTAGGTTAGCTATACTAGATCCGAAGGCCCATGTAGCCCCACATCCTGTCTCCAGCACTGGTCAACAGCAGGGACCTACAGAAGAATGTAAGAACAGGATGAGTATATTGTCAACATTCCCTAGTATTTGGAAGATCTTGATAACCAGCAGTTTGTAATTCAGAAATTTCTTTACATAAGAACAGCAGAGCCTAGGATTTGCCTAGCCCCATATTCTAGCTCCAACCATGTCCATAACTAGATGCATAAACCCCAGTAAAAACGGATCAAACATATACTCTCTAGCACTCTCCCAGCCTCTTGATTCTTTCAGATTGGAAGACTTCCTAAGCCTGATACCGCTTGTTCAGTAATCCACCAACAGACCTCTCTCCCAGTTACCCAACATTTCTCTGAAATCCTGTAAACTTCGTGCATCCAGAGTGTCCTTTGGTAACAAGTTCCACAGGTCTACTACCCACTCTGCTTTGAACTTGGCTGCTAATATCTTCATTTGATGGCCACTACTTCTTGCATTTGATAGAGACTGTAAACAGTTGGTCCTTGGTAATAAATGTTGGCAGGATTAACATTACAGTCACTTGGATTCTGATGTAGCTCAGAATCACGTTTCCCCTTTTCAAAAAGCAAATGGCTCCATCAGGTCTACTTTCTGCATTGACAGAAAGGACAGTCTCTTTCCTTTCTTTAAGAAGGTTTTCCTGATCAAAGGCTCTTCCCATTCCCTCAGAGTTTCTGGACTTCAGCAGCTCTTTCTGTCTAATGCCCCTGGCAATCCAGAAGCCAGGCTGTCTGCTTGAAAGATTTCAAGCATGAGTAATGAATCTTCTTCCGATCCTAAGAAAACAGATCTGGAAGACTTGGAAGCAAGACTTTTTGTAATGAGACTGATATCAGACAGTTAGAGACTCACCGCTGCCGACCTGAAGTCTGATCATTCAGGATACTTGGACCCTGTCCCAGCTGACTCCTCAGCAATATTGCAAAGCTGTGAGACTTTGAATAAGCCCTAAGCTGCACAATTAGTGATCACAATGGAGGGATCACAAGTTACAGCGTTAAATAGAAAGTATCCGTTTCGTATCATTGCTGTGCAATCTTTACTACTTTGTGGTGAGGAAAATGGGAGTTCTGTAGGACTAACAGGAAATGGAAGGAAAGGAGAATATTCTTCATATTGGCATAACAAGGACCACTTTAGTTCTGCCACGTTTCTCCCACTGAAAGAATGATGTGCTTACATACTTCATACAATCACATCATATGCGTATCGTTGAATGCCCAGCAGCAGTTAACAACATTGTTCCTTTGTTCAGCTGCTTCTTTGGTGTTGTGAAAGCAGCTGTCTTCTGATAATGTAGGATGCTTTTTCACATTAATACCTTACACTTACTTCTTGCTTTGTGTTTTTAGGAAAAAGAGCCCAATGTCCTACCTTACTAAAGGTAAGAGGTTGTATAGAGTAGGCATTTTTGTAAGGTTTTAATTCTGAAAAATTTAAGCAGTGATGAGGATTTACCGCAGAACCATCCTGTCATACTCTACCCTGCTACTCCCACATACAGCGCAGTGCTGTGTGCAGCGTCATGTCCTCACCTCGCATAAGCCTCCAACCCGATAAGATATGACAGCTGAGCTTGCACACACTGTTATACTTTACTGAAATATTAGGGTTTGTTGTGTATAGTGACATGGTGATAAACTCTTAATTAGCTGCTGTTTACGAATGTCTGCTTTTACAATAGATCCTAATTCATTGGCCTCTGCCTGTACTATGTCTCTATATGCCAAATATGGATTATATTGCAACTGGTATCCTCTTATGTATGCATATACAAAGGATGATTAGCTGTAAAGCCTTCTGTGAGACATTTTATATGGAAAACTACTTACAAAATATATCGGGTTGCACCAGACAGCTGCCTAAATTCTGGAATGAATATCTGCTAACCATTTATATGCCAAGATTGTCATATCTGCTAACCATTTATATGCCAAGATTGTCATTCACAGTTACTTTGTAACTGTATCCAGACCACTAAAGCAAAAACATTATTTGGCAAGTAACATTTTTCTGATCTACAGTTGCACTGGTACTAAATAGTACACCAGCCTAACACAAGCATGTTATTATGCTTTTTCCTCACTTTACCAATCTCTGTGGTCTACCATGCCCTCACTTGAAATTTCAGATGTCTGTTTCTAATTGGATGCTTCCTTTTGTGATAATAAAGATGATTCATATAGTGTCCTAAACATTATGTAGTTTTTTTCAGAACACACTGGACACTTCTGCTTTAACGCCACTCAGTGCTGTTCCATAATTATATATGGTTTTCTCAAAAAAAAAGGCTGTACTTTCCTAAGAACTGCAAATAACATGATCTCTAAAGAGACTTATGTGAAAAAGATATAAATATAAATTTGTTCTCTTTGCAGTGGAATCATTTCTGACACAATTTCTTTTGTGACAGTACCTAATACGCTACAGTGTCTTCCCTCTTTCAAAGAAACGTGACTTTCTTTTAGAACACATTCTTCTGTAAAGATGCGGAATAAAATTAGGCTGTACTTAGAAGCTCTTGGGGGCACAGATACCTGTTACATGCTGTCTTTGAGCAGCAGTGAACACAGCAGGAATCTGTGCTTCTACTGGAGTCCCTTGTCGCTCCCACAATAAAAACAACAGTGACTGTGCTGAGTAGATGTGACCTCTACTTTTACTTATACTGCCTTGTTTTTATTTACACTTGTATTTAAACTTCTCCCTGCTTTAAACTTCTCTGCCATAGGTCATAATTTATGCTTCCCCACCCTGTCTTTTCATTTGCATCCCAATCATAGTAAAGCTTGTGAAAGAGAACCCTGTAGAGAGAAATAAGAGAGAAACAGTGCAGGCTGTTTCACTAGAACAAGGGACTTTTTCCCTCTTCAGATACCAAGAGGCTTTGTCTGTGAAACTAATGGGTGACCTTATCTCTATAAACGCACAAACACACTGAACTCCTCATTCCCTGCCACTTTAGCTTTAACAAAGTAGAAAGAGTCACCAAATGATCCTTGTGGCCTGTGACTTAATTTATCTATCCAGAGATTCTCTCAGCACTTGAAATGACAGGTAAAAATAATATTCACCCCACCTTACCACCCAGCTAAATCGCCCTTTTTTATCCCTGCGCAGCTTTTCCTTGTCTAACAAACAGACATGGGAGCGATTGCAGAACTCCCTTAGTTTGGCTGCCAAACCCTCTTTTCTTGTGGTAGTTGGGAGACCTGCTAGGAAAGGTATCTTCTGCATATTCAGATTTGAAGGTCATTATCTGACTTTGTGTTCAAGATATGCAGCAAGCTCAGTGCTGCTAATACAGGATTCTTTCTTTGAAGCTTTAGCCCAAAAAGACACCATTTCCATTTGGCAGCAGTATCTGATTCGCATGTTCACCAAAGTCAGGCTTCCTCTTTTGAGAACTGGAGGAAACTAGATTTGTCATTTGAAATGTCAGCAGCCTTTTACGTAGCAAAAAGAAAAAAAAAATCATGAGGAGTAAAGCCAGTAGTTTCTACTTCTATCATAACAGTGGCAAGACCTCTGAAAACAGGAACAAGAACAGGTCTTGGGATATTTTAAGTGTGGTGCCAACTTAGTTTCAGCCTGTATCTATTAAAAGCTACAAGTCATCAGGAACATAAAACACTGCTGATTTATGTTCCTTATTCTCCTCCCAATGTCATATTATTCTCATTATAGAGTTGTTTTTGCAAGCTCCAGCAAAAGACTGACATCACCAAGGACTATGGAAGGCTCTGTATACATACACACACACAGAGAAAAGGAATGTCTCCTCCCTAAAGAGCAACCTTACCTATTTTGCTCAGTGTGAGGCTGGAAACTGTAATGTACTCACCATTGCCAAAATATGCTCTAAAAAGAATAAAAATTCAACACAGAACTGTCTTCTATAAACTATTTTGCAAACAACCTGAGGACATTATTATCAAGTGGACAGAAAATCAGTTTTTGTCAGAATAAAGTTAATTACAAAATGTAAAGTAATATTTACATATTTACAAGCACCACTGCTTAATGGCAATGCAAGGAACTTCTGTGGGGGACAATTCGTGACCTATTGTCTATTAAAATGGGATCATTTGGCCTGATCTCAGAAAATCTACATTGAATCAGGTCAGCAGTCTGGTGACTTCACCCATTACAATCATGTTTTATTGTATCCACCGCAAGAGACTGCACACGAGACAGACAGACATGAAACTGAAGAATCAATAAAAATAAGATCTGTGGAAAATGTAGTCTGAGAGCAGCACTCAAAAAACCAAGGTGAATGAAATGTTTGTAGATAGAGGAGTGCCACTTCTTTGACACAGGATGGCAGACGGGTAAAGGTGTGATTCACAAGCATTTACTGAATAGAGAATTAATCTCAATATTACAAGCGAATTGTGCTGCAGAGGAAAGTCTGAGAGAGACCATATGGCTTTAAGTCATGAAAATAACAGGTTTGCTGCCTTTTAAAAAAAAAGTACTCTTAGTGAGGTATGTGGTTTTGATGGCAGATTTAGAAAATGATTGGCACACTATAATAGATTGTAATTTTAAGAACCACTGAATTATCCTACATTGGTGGTACATGTCTTTTATTGTACAGGCTGAAGTCTCAGCCTGGCTTTAAATGTTTGTATCTACTCTAAGTGCTCTTTTATATATTCATTACTCATTTTTTTGCACAAAAGATTCTTTTTTTAAGAGATATGTAAAATGTCATTCAATTTATCCATTGAATTTAGCTTTATTTATTTGGGAGACAGTCTCTAAAAGCAATTTGTTTCCATTTGGAAATGTGAGTAGTTAACAAGAAAATTCTGTTAGTTTTGCAATTAATTTATTTTTATGGATGCATAAGTAAAAATTTGAAAAAAATATAAGCTGGACAAATTTTATCCAATTTTGGAGGTGAGATCACTTTCCTTCACAATACTTGAAAAAAGAAGGTGAGGGAAATCACTAATGTGATTATTCTAAATATGTTCAGTATATACCTAGGAAAAAAAATCTAAATTGCATCCTGTTAAGTATTCATGGAAACTGGTGGTGACCGCTGTCAAATAGGAAACGCATGGTAGGGGACAAAACATGATGAAGTGGCTTCCAGAAGTCATACCTCAGCTGCCCAAGTGAATTTACGCTGTGTTTTGACTAGAGAACTACCAGAAAACAAGTGCCTTCAGTCCTTTCCATGGAGAGCACCCACATTGCTTCCTCCTCCAGTAAGAGTACCCAAAAACCAGGGGAGCCCCAGTTGTGAAGGTGGCCCCATGTTGGCTGGCTAAGAATGCGGACCCACAGACATCAGCATTGTGTGGAAGAGGGGAGGTAGGGGGGCACAGCGGCCAGTGCTCTCCTGCCAGAGGGCATTGCCAGTCCCAGTGGTGCTACATTCCCTGCTCCGCTAGGACCCCGTGTTTCCTAACCGTCCCTACACTGGCAACAGACCTGAGCAAATTACATGAGTGAAGTCCACCTTTAAGCAGAATCCCTGCAGCGATAGAGACATAACTTGTGACGCATCTTCTCAGTAATTCACCCAAAAGCAGACCAACCAGCTGAGGAAAAGAAATGAGCAACAGTAATTCCCCTCAGAACATTTGCATCCTTTTCCCAGTACTTCCTCATGTTCCTCGTTGCCATCTTTTCTTTCTGAATGTAGAACTTCAAATATATGCATGCATAATTCAATTCTTTTTTATACAGCTTCTTCTGTGATTTTTCCTACTATCCTTTTTCTGCTTTAGCAAGAATCTTTCCATGTTCCTCAAACATGGGACTAAACAGAGCCCCTTTTTCCAGGAGTAACACAGAAAAATAAATCTGAAGCATTTTCCAGCCATTTTGGCATTTCCAGGATGATCTTCAGTCTTCTGTGTAGCTCTGAAGAACCTTTATCTAGTTTCTCAAAATCTCTTTTGACCACTTCCATAAATCTACTAGGGGTACCAACTTGAGCGCATAACAGCAGTCCTAAGTGCCCCTAAATTACCTTCAGAAAATACCTGAGATGCCTCTCTTCCATTTACATGCCTGATTAAGTGCTTATTTGCTATGTAGAGCAAAGCTCTTGCTTTGAAAGTTCTGTTTACTTAACAATTATCTTTTTGAACTAGAGCAATGCTAGAGGTTTCTACTCTGGTATTTCCAAATCCCTCCTTGGCACGGTTAATCAATCCCAAAGCCTTTTTCTTCTTTAAATAGAAGACTGGATTTATGAAGGCCACAAATCAGGTTTCTTTATGTGATGTTATAGTTTGAGTAGTCTCTAAATTTCTCATCTGTAATATGAAGACACTGACCCTCAGGCCAGCTTAGCAGCTCTGCACTATTCCGGTGAGACAAAACAGTTTTAACTGCTGATAGGCTTTATATAAAGAGAATTCTCAGGTGGTCAGAGAGTAGCTTCAGTGGCTACAACATCTTCAGCTTTCCCTTTTCCAAAGACTTGACATAAACAGCTCTCTGGGAGAAAGTGGGTATGTTCCTGTCAGACTCATCTCTGCCTGAAACGTGGTGTTCAAGTAGTGGTTCTTTAACTTCTCTGAATGAAAAGTTTTTTCTTTGTCCACTCTTTGTTCTTTTCCAGAATCACTTCATTTGAAGGAGAATGTGACCTGTCACCTTCTGGTGGGACTGGGTTGTATCCTAGCCCCAAAATTTAGTAACCACAAAGACTTTTTTTAGCTGTGTTCACCTCCCTCTTAAGCTACCCTCTCTTCCTTGTGATTTCAAGCATGTTTCAGTATTAGCCAATATGAGACACAATATGTATATTTTCATTCTTACAAAAATAGCCTGGTATTAAATAACTATAAATCAGTCAGAGACTGATCCCAGCTGAGATCACAACTCAAAATCCCAAAACTCAGAGCAGAGAACGCAATGTGTGAATCTCTGCTATCCAAAATTATATAAATCCCTCATGAATGTGGCTAAAGTACTGCAACATAGACAGCTTCAATTGTTTTCTGTTTCTGCTTAGCTGTTTTCATGGCCTCAGTCTTGTCCCTTTACCTTTCTCACACTCAATTTCTCCAGCTATAAAATGGTGTTAAACTTTACTTAAAGTATTTTTTAACTTTACTTAAAGTATTTACTTAAAGTATTAACTTTACTTAAAGTTAAACTTTACGTAAAGTATTACGAGATAAACCAGTGAAATGTTTCTATAGTACCTGAGTTTTATTATAGTGAACGTGATCAGTACTTGATTTTGAAAATACGTTACCCTAAAGATTGCACTGAATGTAAGCAAAAGACTTTTGTTCAGACATGTTGGTTTAAAAAAACAACCTCCTCTGGACTCAGCCTAATGACTATTTCAAACTACTATTTAGGTAGGAAGGAAACAGATTTTTAAAGCTGGATATTTTGTAAGCTGCAATACGTACAATATTTACTAATCAAGGTAAGAAGTAGGATGCCAACCATGCAAGAAAAGAAGAAACTTTTTTGATGTGCCATTCATCATAGGCACAAAAATAAAGCATTTTTGTGGGTGTCAAAACTGGCTAGACCACATTTGTTGCCCTCCCAGTAATTACCCATTCATGAGTGACAGACATATTTGGTAGCTGATGTATGGCATGAAGGAGTAGTCTATCTGATGAGTTCCAGCAAAACGGATACCCTTGTTCACCTTTAGTCTGTGATCTGGCATATAAATAAAATGTCAGAGGATTTAAAAAGGTTTCCACAATGGTATGTATGTTTGTAGGATTAAGACTGGAATTTTTCAGGTAAAGTATTTTTGAACCAAAAAGTACCTCCACTTTAAAAGGCAACATGCAGTTCTGGCAGATGCCTCTCAACACAGGACAGTGAATGAATCCTTTGCTGTTTTGCACATGCAGGTCATTGCCAATTATGTAAACAGAGGAGATAAGAAATCAAAGAATCTTAGCCTGGGCAGTGTTCTTTACTAGGATAAATAATTTAAAAATATAGAAATAACCAACCTTGGAAAATTAGGCTTACTTTTAAAAAAATACCATTTTTGCGGCGAACTGTTACCCAGTCCTTGCATCATCTTGCCTTACAAATTGGCCACACAGTCACGCTGACCTAAATTACTGGTTTGTAATTGGACAAACCTTTGAAAAGTTTCTCATTTAGGATTGAACTTTTTATGACCTGCACAGAAAACTTCTATTTGAGAAGAAAAGCCACAATTTCAACTGTTGAGTTTTGCTCATATGGAGGCAACAATTGATTTGGGAACTCAATTTACGTGGAGGTCATTGTATTTTACAAATAGGACAATTACAGAATGCTTTTCTGTAACTAAAGAGTTAAATTGTCAGGGGCAGCAGTTAAATCTGGCCCTAAAAAGCATTTAAAACACTTTCTGAACTTCTTCTTTTGGCTTTCCTGTCCTTTCATGCTATGTGAGATGCATAAGAAGTCCTTCACCTAGGATTTCTGTGCAAAGACAAGGTCACCAGCCTAACTGCTCAAATTGGTTCATAGGAATGGGCTTTGTCCCAGTGATAAATTAGTGATTCGCTACAGAAAACCACTCTGTGCTGCAGATTTACTTGCCAATGTTGGGTTTTTGTATGTGGACAACAAACCTGAAAATATGGATTTTGTTGTAGCAAGACAACTCTGGATTTGACTGTGTCCAGACACTTTATAACCTGCCAGCTAGATCCAGACAAACTGACTATAGGTAATATGTACTATTTGCCTGCAAAGTAGGGGTGCAATGGGTGGGAGTGACATTCCTTACAGCTTTTCTTCAGAATGCTTTCTCAGGATGGTGTAGAGAGTCATTAAGATCAAAAATCTGCTCAGCAAAGTAAGGGTGACTCATATAAGCAACAGTTTGCTGAATCATCCATTTTTACAGTTGAAGGGCTTCACTCATTGTTCTTCTTGCATAGCAATTGCACAAATGCCAGCCTAAACTGGGTATAATATGCTCCTAAATGTGGAGATGCTATTTTACACTCTCTGAACTCAGTTAGTTCAAGTGTAAATCATTATTGAAGATAAAGAGCAATGGCAAACAGGACTTCAAGAAGAAAAGTCAGGGCAAGTATTATTCTGCTTCTATTATGCGCTCTATGGGATAAAATATGTGCAAAATCACACACAAACAAAGGATTTTTTACTGTTACTTATTTTGCAGGTTCATTATTTGTCATGTTGCTTTAGGCCAAAGATTCTATCAATTAGGGTTTAGAAATAATTTTATGTTTATTAAAAAAAGAAAAGGAACATATTTGAAATCAGTTATTACTGCTAACTTTGCTTTGGAAAGATCCTGTCCTGAAAAAATTTGAACATGTTCGCTTCATTAATTTTTTGTTAGTAGCATCATTTCTGAGCTGTAAGTGCTCCTGGTAGTCAGTACACAAGTCAGAACTTAGTTTCTTCTTTTTAATTGACTTACAAAATAGGTAGAAGGAAATCATGTTTCACAGTATCAAAGGATCACCATAAAAGTTTCATTATTGAAAGTAACTTCTATCTCCACTATGTCTTTTGCATTAAAACTTCAAGGAAATTCTAAGGGAATATTTGACTGTACAAATATTCTAAATTAAATCTTACAACCCTAGCGTGAAATACTGATAATAGTGTGGGTTCAGGGGTACAGAAAGAGCACTATGAGATACTAGGTTCACTGCTCATTGTTGTCACCAAAACACCCAGGACTGAGAAGAAAATCATTTGAAGAGTGCCTTGTATCTGGAAGTCAACAAGGAAAACATCAAGGAAGGTGCTGAGTCCACCTTGTCTGGATTCAAGCTTCCAGCCCTTTCAGAGTTGTAACTCCATGCATCTCAGGAACCATTTTCAGTGCTGGAAATCTTTTGTCATAGATCAGTGATGCATGTGTCGCATCTGTCTATTTATTATTATTATTATTATTATTATTATTATGCATCATTATTTCCTTCATGTGCAAAATACCAGTTTCTGAGTACCAAAAATACCCAAATATTCGTGGTCCCAGACCTGAGAAAAGTTGGGTTACTGGACAAAAGCTAACCCGTAGTGACTTACAGCAGTGTGGCAGTGCATAGATTACTGTGGTTACAGAATCACCACAACCTAGCTTGGTTCTTTGACTTTTGTCGGAGGAAAGTACTGTTGCGAGTTTCTGTTTAGAACTAAGCCTGTTACCAGCAGCAGTTTTTGTAGGATGCATCCTGAACTCTTCAAAATCATGCTAAGATAAGTGCTAACACATTAGCAGCCAGATGCTGCTCTTTAGGAAAGAAGAGTAACTAAGCTGGAGACTCTGGCAGGTATCAGAGCAAGAAAACCTTTTCTCTCTGTATTTCTTTTCTTGTGGGGCAATGTGATTGCAAAGCTCCATTTCAGAAATATCTAATCGGTCAGGCAAAAGCTGACAATATATTTATGTTCAGTTATAAAATATGACTGTTTGTACTCTGAAACTCTGAAATGGCTTTCGGTTTTTGATATATTACCGGCCTGAAATTGTTTTCATTCATGAATAAAATCAGTTAACCTATTTTCCATCCCTTAACCAAACCCAAGCACTTCCTGAAACCCTTGGTAACTGTGCTACCTTCAGTGCTTTATTACCTGGGCCTAAGTGGGGAGAGCTGCTATTCCAAGCTTGATACAACTACATTGATTCTCTTTTCCTCAGGACTAAAAATAGGCTAATTCAGGTTCATGGTGAGCATAAACTCTTTACAGCACATGAACTCCTTCAATGAGCTTGTCTACACCTACCTTAAGGGGGTTTATTTGAACATTCCTATCCTCACTGTAAAAAATATACAGTCAACACGGCCTCCTCCATTATGGCAAAGCTATAGATAAAGCTTTTGCATTGTCCTTAAGGTAACATTCTCTTTGTATGCAGGTGTCCTATCAAGTTACTTATTTACAAGTTACATCTCCATCTTCTATTGTATATATCTCTGTGTGTGTACGCGTGTGTGTGTGTACAGAAACACACGCATACATTAAGATGAAAACCAGTAAATACGCACAGATATCCAATCCACAAATGGCTCCCTAAATTTGTAACACTTCAGTCTTAACAGTACAACCAATCTGACTAATCTTTGCTAGGAAGCAGAAGTTCCAGGTTAATAATATGACACGCAAGCAGAGTTATTCCCTGCTTGCTGCAAGAAATGTGGATTCAAAACTTAGGAAATCTTTACTGTATATTTTAATACACTCAAATGTAGTTAAAGTCTTTTATACAGCAAGACAATTGTTAATTAAATGATCAGGTTTCAGTTCATTTAACATGTGTAATATTTGCATGATAAGGTGTTATGCATTTCATTGACATTCTTATACTTAGCCAGAGAATATGCCATGCAGAATTAATGAAATAAATTACATGATTCTCTTTGTAATGTTTATTCGCTGTATTCTCATCATATGATTTCATTATTCTGATCAGTGTAGGTCTGACTGTCATTACACTCATGCAGAGGAAGGGCAAACATCTGGAATTATAATGGTAATACTTCAACCACTTCGCATGAAATTATAGACAATATTTAAATTTCCCTGCAAACTTAGAATACTTTCAGCCTGGGAACACATTTGTTACTTCAGGTTTTCACGGCTTGGGGTTTGCTTATTTTCCTAGTAAGCAGAGTTATTCCTAAGTTATCTGAGTTCCTTTAAAAATTAGACTTTTGCATGCATATAGATTTGTTCTTGAATGTCTAATAAACAGCTTTGATTTGAAAACTAAAAACTGGCAATTGATTAGACTGCCCTAGAACACAATATAGCTCTCTGCACTGATCAGAGCTATTCATATTGGTTTTACTGAAGTAAGGAGGTACAAATTGCAGCTTGTATACAAGCACCTTTCTTAGAGGGCTAAATGACAGATACTTGCCCCTTCACAGACTTGAACTTGTCTGCAAGTTGTGACTTGCAGAAGTGATAAAAATCTAGGCAGTAAAAGTGCATTTGCTTAGATTTCCAATGGTTTGTTTGAGAGCTAATCTTGATCTTGTTGAATTTGCTGGTAAAATTCATGTAAACATCAGTTGGATGTCTAACCCTTTTGTGGATTAAAACGTTCTTGCCTGTAAGTGGAGATGTCAGCTATTGGCCCACCTGAAAAAAATTCTGTATAACAATACATTAACAACCTGAGTCTGAATTAGATGGCTCCTTCAATATTCATACTTGTGGCTCAGCGGAAGGGGAGGCTATCTGTCACAACATACAGGAGCCAATTATTGTTTTATACTTACTGAATAACTCACTAAAAAATGAATAGTGCAAGAAGTGTGCTTAATGTTTTACTCAGTTCTGAAAGTTTGATTAAAATGTGTGGCTGAACCAAGCAGAAGCTTGGCACAGTATTAGTACTGGCACTAGATACGCCTTTTCTAAGAGGGAGAAGCTCAACAGAGCTGGAGCATTTTGATTTGAAAACTGGCAATTGTGATTGCCTGGGGGGGTGGACAGGGGTAGAAACTGTTTTATTGAGCAGATGAGAATTCTGAACACAGCAGGAAACATGATCTACAAAGCTTTCCAAAAATGCCAGCACTGATATTAAACATGTATGCCTCGCCCCATTTGAGTAATAAGAGTACTGCGAGTTAAATTTATTTCTCATAGTGGGGAAAACATGTCCCACGCAGATGTGATAAAGCACCAGAATAACAAGGAGACAACGTGGAGGACAAACACCGTGCTGTTCGCAGCATAGCCGACCTGTGCTGTGCTACGAGCCGGTCAGGTCCCATGGCCCCTCCATCCTCCATCCTGCACTCTCGTGCAAAATTGGATCCCGAGGAAAAGAATGCCAGCAATGTCTCCGTGCTGCACGACTCCCAGGCTGAAGTTGTAGCTCATGAGAACTAATCACAATGGTAACAACTATTTAAGCACTATTTGAAAGCTAAAACCACAAATTCTAGGTTGTTTCGTACCTCCTGCTCACTTTTCCTTCCTGTTCCCAGGGGAACTGCATCAAAGGGTCTGCCCTGTGTTTCACAATCCTCGTTTTATAATCCAAGAGAATATGGGATACTGTAAACAGTTATGGTCAGTGGGAAAATATCTCATCGGTCTCTCTGTAACTGCAAGATCCATTTTCTAGAGCTTGCCTGGCCCAGTTCCCTAAACACGGGAACTCCTACCACTTCCCCTGGGCAAGCTCAGCACGGCCTCGTGCATGTGTCCCACCGGCAGGAAGCTTACCCTGACCCAAGGGCTCTCGCAAGGACAATGGGGTTTTACTACTAAATCTTTGCCAGAATCAAAAGAAAAATTATGTTGCTTAAAGCACCCCTCTAGGTGCCACAGGCAAGCAGACCATCCTGCACAGTAAGAAACACCCCATGCTCTCTTGTCCTTCTCTCCATAGATTCTATGTTAAGCTATAATTGAGGGGACTGGAGGCACAGCCTTCCCTTGAGTCAGAAGAAAACGTTGTTATGCAGTAGCCCTTGGTGATTTATCACTCTTTAAACAGAAATATGGGGAAAGCAACCATCAGAAAGTTCAGCCAGGACAACATACTTCCAGTTGCATCTCCCTGTGCTTGGCAGATGACAAAGGCATTGAACATCAATAATTAGACCATATGGACTACATTTTTTACCCACTCCACTCCCAGCTCCACACTTTCTTGTGGCAAAGTATGGTTTTGGCATTTGATCTGTTTTAGTCACCCCTCCCATCCCTTTGATTAAATTAGTTGCATATGTAGATTTGGTTTTATGTGTTCTCTAATCTCAGATAGCATCTAATACTGCATTTCAAACAAGAGGAAGAAGAATGGGCACACGCTACTTTTTATCAGTGTGTTTCACTGCCGACTTCTCACAGAACATAGCATGGGTCTCCTCAGACTTCTCTTTTTTTCTGCCTCTTTTTCATATATCTTGAACAGCTTTTTGTGTGTTGGTTTCTGGTAGCTCACCCTCCTCTATGGAAAATACAAGGATTGTAACTGAAAAAAAAATACCTGAAAAAAAATACAAATGACATTAAGAAAATAGCAACAGGCAAATGTGATCCCACACCATTTCCTAACTTGTGGTGTATGAGGCAGTGATGGACTTCATGCTGTGAGTGTTTTATAACTATACTAAAAAAATAGTGTTTTATTGTAGGGTTGTTTCAGACCTCAAAAGCCTAATGATGGTCATGCCAAAATAGCACAACATGGAAGTGGTAAAATAAACCCCAAGCAGATGCCTCATAGGAATATTCTGCACTGTATGATTGCATGGCTTTACTAGGGATGGCTTCCTCATGCAAATAGTCTGATGGAAGTCTAAGAGACCATTAGTGTACCTGCCAGTCTTAGTGGACATTTCTGTTCTCTGTGAAGATATAATTCCTCTTTCTGATTGTTAGGAACTTGTTTATTCATGTATTTTTGCATTACAAAACCTGACAGATTTATATATCATACTCAATACACTAATAACTAATATATTGCAGAGGAGGTGTGTCTAAAGTAGAAATCAAGATCTTCAGTGAAACCATTGTGAAAATGTCAAAATTTGGTAGCTTTTTCAGAAGCATTACTCCAATTTTCACCAATTTTAGTTTTCATGTAAGAGTTACCAGCCACATTTGTTTGGAAGAAAGGATGTGTAATACACATGGAAGAATGATTCACAGAAGAAAAGGGCAGAAAAAGGAGAGAAAAATCTAAAACTTGGAAATAGATGGGATGGGAAGAACAGAATACAAAATCAGAAAAGTGTGAAGCCAAGTCAGGGCAGTTTTGAAATCTAGAAAGAGAGCTTTCAAGCAGATATAAACAGGAGTAGAAGAAGTCATATCCTGTATAGGGGATCTCTCCTTAAAATATTTTTTGCAGACAAGCTGATCAGGAAAGGGATTTTACTTTAAATCCTGATCACACTTTGTAAGGTGCAGCCTGAGAACCATGATTTACGTAAAGAGCCTCCACATGAATAACTACACACTTACTCAGTCTTGTGTTAAAAATGTAATATTAAAAATAAAAATAATTATTTGAAGCTAGAGAAAAATACTCCAGCTCAGTTCTTCATCACATTGGCTGATGAATATTGACTCTCCTGCCTTTGGTGTATTGCCTGATACCAGCTACTGCTTTTTCCAGCTGGTGATTATTCAGTCAGCAGTAAGAAGAGATAGCATCATTTCTATTATCCAGGTGGTAGTTATGTGATAGCAACAATCTTGCTCAAAAAGATTCAGTGATTCATCCAAAATCACAGAATGGGGTATCCTGATCAATCCGAAGGTGGCACAGAAAGGGCTTCTGAGTCTCTGTGGGTTTTGAGATGAAGTAGGATTTATTTGCGATTGTACAGCAAAAGAAATGTTCTCAGAACTGTTTCTAAGAATAGCAGGATGACTTCTTTAGCAATCCTGTGAGTAATTTGAGAGCAGCATATATTGTGTGTTTCTGTATCCCATGAGAGCATTTTAATAATAAATGTATATAATTTTACATCAGCATTTTTTGCGCCTGATTTTTTTCATTTACAATAGCTTGACTTGCCTAAGAAATTTGCTGTGGTCTACAGTGTTTGAAGAATCTTTGTGGGATTTGGAAAGCAACAGCATGCACCAACTCTCAGACTGCACGTTGCTTCGCCTTATCTGTGAGCAAATGACAAAAGTCTGTGGAAAACTAAGTGGTAGATTTGAAAATGAAAGATCTGGGAGCTACAGCAAAGCAGCTGAACCACAAGAGAATCATTCTCAGAAGATTCATTAAGATGCTGGCAAAGCTTCTTCTATGTGTTTCATTTAATATAAGTACTCACCATACAGTAGCTAGCATATAAATAAGCAGTGAAATATGCTCATGGCCACCATAGGAGATAGTAATGGTCTGACAGTTTGGGGTAATCCCAAAGCAAATGTCAGCTGTTCACCAATCCTGAAAGCCATCGATTATGACTCTATTACTAATGGAAAATAAAATAAAACCCAACAGCATTGACGTGATTGGAGGAAGGAAAAAGAGTAGTGGAAAGATCAAAGGACAAATGAAAAACACCCTGATCTAGCTGAACCTAGCTGAATGCAGTTGAAATGTTCAGAGGATTAGTAGTGACAAGAGGCTGCTCCTTTTACATTCTCCAAGTCTTGAAGTTGTTGGTCCCAAGGTCAGATCACTTCAGGGCTGCCTTAACTTATAAGTAAATCATGAGATCAAGAGAGTGTTTTGTTAGCAAATTATTGCAAAACTATATATTCCCAGTAACAATGTCTTTCCTCTGGAAATGTCCCTTGCACTGCTGGGTTGGCAGAAGAAGATATCAAAGAGCATATTTTCTGTAATCTAGAAGAATATGTTTTCTTTACATTTCATATACACTTATGGTTGCCATAAGCTAATGTTTCTCCAGTAATATAATTTTACATTCTCACACCAGGCAGAAATTTGATCCCAAACCTTTTGTAAGCCATACAAAACACAATAACATTTCTAAAAGCAAAATGGAAAATGTAAATGTAAACATATGCATATTTGGCAGTTTAAATATTTGTTAACATTTGTTAGAAAAGTAATGCAGTGGAGGACAGAAAATTCCTGCCAGTACAATTCATACGACATAGCACTTGGAAACACATACAGGAATAGTAGGCCATACACAATTATTGCCTGAAAGTCCAAGTTAGCTGTTACAGTCAATGTTAACTACATAAATGCTAAACTAATAAAAACCAGCAAAAACTTACTGCTACGTATTGTATTCAAGTTCTCCACTGCAAAATACAGCAGCTGATCTTTGAAAGCTTGTAAGTACTAAGGCATTTAGCACCAGACCAAGAAAAATGTCTTCCTTGATTCTTTCTACTATGTCTTTGTCCCTGTTTGTCTATTCCTGGACTTTTAAAAACTTTTTAACAAATACCATTTATCCTATCAGACCATTAACACCGTGAAACACACCACAGCAAAATGTTTCTGATGGTTTCAGAAGGAGATCAGGGGACATAAAAGAGGCAAATGTGACGAATGACTGTTTTGCTTGACTCCTCCTCATTCCTGAAGATATATGTACTTTCTTTTTCTGTTTTGAAACCTGAACTGTGGTTATAGGAGTGCTGCTCAGATGGTACTTGCTATTTTAATAGGGTTAATTACTACATTCATTCAGGAGGGCATATCAGCAAAGAGATGATATCTCAAAACTTCATTGACAGGAATCTAAAATGACAAGAGTCCAAAGAATATCCTCAAAATGTATTTTCTACTGGATGACTCTTTGCAGCTCTCCATGTAGTCTGTGTCCTGTGAACAGCAAGTTTCTTTCTAGTCAAGTGACTCAAAAAACAAAAGTTATTTGCTTTTACATTAACATTGCTGTTGCACACTAGGTGGATTTGAGTTCTCTATAAAATATATGTCAATCAGCTGCTCTCTCCATTGACTTCCAAGAAAGTCTTGCTCTTTGATTCTCTCTTGGGGATTTTAAAATTTCTTAATTTCCCAAAATGCTTTGCCAATCCACTTTTAGTATGTCCACTCTTACTGTTCTAAATTGATTCATAGCCAGTCAAGCCAAGTAACAGTTCCCAGCAATCTCAGATACACAGCATTTTCAGGTACATATTTTCTAGTAACAGTCGAATAACGTATGGTTAACATATTACACTGAAATCAAGAGATCGGGAATCAATTCATGCTCTTACCGCAGAAACTCAGTGCAAGCTTGGGTAAATCACAGCAGGAAAAAATATAAAACACATATCTCCAGGCATATGATCTAGGTGCCTCACTTACAGTCTAGTCTCCCTATCCATCTCCAGACAATGGACAGATAATAGCTCTAGGTGCTTCCCATTTCTGTCTGCAAACACTATTGGACTTCCACTCTTTATTGGATTATTCTTCTCTGTGTGCACATTCAATGGGTAGTGCAATGAAGGCCAGATCTTTGAGCCCCATAGACACTCTGACACTAGCAGCATCAAAGCCTGCCAAGTAGGTATAACATCATGGAAGAAAAATAGCTGAAAAGCTTTATTAATTTATAAATGCTTCATTTTTCAGGAACAACTGAGATATGTGTTCATGCATATGTATGCATAGCTGTGCACACGCATGTGTATGTGTGCATGGCTATACATGCGTGTGCGTCTGTGAATGAGTCTGTGTGTGTATGAAAGACAGCTTAAAAACAAGGACACTTCACAGACATTTAGGAGAAGATTGATTTAGTGATGCAAGAATTCCACCAAAATCCCAGAACGCATTTCCAACCATGTCTTCTGCATTGTACTTGCCTGCATTTCCCATCTAGAATGAATAACTGGAAACACTCTGTCAGTACCCCAGATCACAAGAGGAGCAGGATGCTTCTTGACTACCACACATTTCGTAAAGGAGAAAAGGCTGTTTGCTGTAGTGTAAGTCAGATCAGGCTGAAGAGAAGCAATTCTGTCTCTTCCTCCCACACACAGACAATTTACACCTGCACAATTCAGCTGTGCTGAAGCATTTTAATCAATCTCAGAAAATCAAGAATAGGGTTTAAAATCCCCTTCTCCTCTTATACAGACCAGAGATGTAGGAATGTTATATCATATGTGTTGCAGCTTGTGTGTATGATGGAAAGAATTAAAAATAGTTTCTAAAACCTGACTAAATGTTTTGTATATTTGTGAATGGGATTTAGGCATTACATTAACTGAACACTGCTCTTTGTACAGCAAATACATGTACTTTGTTATTTACATGGGAAGATTTTTTTTTTTAATCTTTACAGAATGTGGAGGCTAAGAGGAAATATGTAAAGCATTACTATTATCCATGATTCATTGACAACAGGGCAGGTTTTGTCCATACTTCTTCAGAAATGGTGTTTCCTACAATAGTGCCAACTAAGAAAAAGAGCCCATTTTTCTAAGCACTATGGAAACAGAATAATCTTAAAACTAGCCCTACCTCAAACAGTTTACAATCTAAGAAATGAGAGAAAGCAGATAGTAGGTGTTAGTTTAGTCTTTATGTCTTGCCTTGTATACTGAAACTGTAAAGAATTCTATAAATTGTTGCTCGTTCTGATGCAGCTTTCTGATTTGCAGATTAAACTGAAGCAGTATGTATGGTTTCTGCCTTACTGTTCCAAAATGTATTTGAATTTCTGGATCTGAATGAACCTGACGACCTTCCTTCTCACAATGGCTTTTAGTTTTTACTTTCATAGTTTGAACAAAAACTTGGATGAAAGGGGAGGCAAGCTGCAGGTTTTCTGATGCCTTCTAATCCGAATTCTAAATCAAATGAAGCATCAAACTTAGATTCTACTTCTTTATACTTAATCTGAATACTAATATTGTTTATTTGCCCTTAATTGTTCTGAAGTTGTTAAAATGCTCTCATATAAACTAGTGAATTGCCTGCAAATGTTAGCAGTCTGAGGGAGCAGGGGGAACGCTGATGGACCAAAATAGCTTTAAGGCCTTGAATGAGGATTCTAATCTCTTTGACAAAAAAATCGGCTATCCTGTCTCTACTTCTTCTGTTTACAAAATGCATCTTAAAATCTCATTTAAGGATTCATGCAGGAGCAGTGGTCTCCATGTCATCTTACAAAGTGCAGATGTTTCTCATCAAATGTTGAAAGCAAAGCGTCAAGCTGGAGAAAGGCAGCTAGCGGAGTTCCTCAAGCACTGCTCTTGGGATCAGTCTTATTTGCATCTGGATGGATGTAGATGTCACAGAAAACATCTGTGGTTATGAGACGGACTGCAAAGCAAAGTGATCACAAAGGAGGAGGATATCGCACCAGAAAAACCAGGTAACTTTGAGGACTGGAGTAACAGAAATGAAGTGAAATTCAAAGGCCAAAATCAAGCATTTAGAAACTAAGAACAAAAGTTTTACTATAAAATCTGAGCTCCTCAGCTAGACACAACTCAGGAGGAGGATGACATATATTACTGGAGGATGACATTAACTGGATACAAAACTGTTTGAGCTACCAATCTGCTATAACCAAAGAAAAAGAGAAATGCATTCATAGGCTACACCAGAGACATGGAAGGACTCATGCCATTAGTGCAGAGCCCTGGCAATACCTCAGATGAACTATTCTGCACAATTCCTGTGTTTCATGTTCAAGAAGGATGAATTCAAGCTAAAGCAGTTGCAGAGATGGGCTATACAACTGCTCTTGGAAATTGAGAGCCTGGCATATGAGAAGAAAAGGGAAGATCATGGTCTGGTTCATCTAGAGTATAGGGACTGATATAATGATGGACTATAAATATATCAAGAGGGAAAATAACTATTTAAGCTAGCAGACAGTGTTGTCCTGAGAACACGTGGGTATAATCTGATCATGAATAAATTTAGGCTGGAAATTAGGATCTTTTCTCCCAATTAGGGAATGAAGACAGAGATCAGCTTCCCACTGTGAGTACGGAGGAGAAACAAGTTGGGTTGTTCTAACATGAAGTTTGGTCACTACAGAAGAAAAATGATATAACATAGGTGCTCATGTCAGCGAAGCCACATACGTCTAATTAATGTTTTGCTCCGTATTACTTTATAGAATACTTTTAGCTTATCTAATGCAAAACTTCATTTTTAAATTGAAGTGGTGTTTCACCAGATGGACTGAAAACTTTAAAAGTTATTTATATAGCCAAACCCCATCGAATACTTGCAATTAAAATATATGGGTTAAAACATTGGGAACTCAAGTATTTTTTTCCTCAAATGATTTATGTGAGCCATGCTGTGCTGTGGAAGATAGGAAGAAAACTTTTTAGTCAGTCATCCAAAAAGGCTGTGATACTATTTTTAATAATACTGCTTTCCAAGGCCCCCCAAAGGACAACAGCTTAGTTGTTTCCTACGTGGTATGTTTACCATCCATTTTATAAAGATCATCCATGTAAATGTTACTGTATAAAGCAATTTGTTAGTTTTATTGTTTGCACCCTGGAGATGTCAAATATTCCTAGACAGCTGGTGAGCAGTCATTTTTCGGAGATATAAGTAACACTGAAATACACTGAAAGTAACTAAGAAATTATTTTGGCGCATTTGCCCCTAAACCTGTGTGTTTGTGATCTCTGCGCTAACAGGTACTGCCTTAACATCTGATAGACTACAGACAGCTTCAACATCTTTTCCTTTTGTAGCTGCCTGTGATGTCTCAAAAGAATTAATTTCACCATTGATAACTAATTTCTTTCTTCAGAAAGTAGTGAGAACGATGCAAAACCACTGAGTCCACTCTTTTTCAGATGGATTTAGCGTGTCCTTTTTCTTTATAATTCAGCTCTCGTTGAGATCTGAGACTACCTTTTTATGGTTCACAAGTTGTTGTTGTAATCAGCTTGGCTGCAGGCCCAAAGCAAGCTGTGTGACTCAGTGACAGTTGCAATCAGTGCAACCAGGAAGAAGACAAAGAGCCGATACATTTGGAACCCACAGCGATGGATGAAAATGTTTGGAGAGCTTTTCACAAAGTCTATTGGTTGGAGAGCTTCAGATTAATCTGATGTTTAAAATATTAAGTATCATTACCAAGGAACATGTATACAGCACCTAATGCTGCCAATTTTTTATTTAAAGAGCATTATGTTTCAATTAGATATGGTATTGTTAATGTCCCACAATAAAATGTTTCACTGTGCTGCTGTGCACTACGAGACTTTTGTTTAGGAAATGCTTAGAGTGTTTTAATACAGGCAGCAAATTACACTATCCTAAAGCCGCAAAGCTGTCAAGAATGTGCTTAGCTTTATGCATGTGCTTAATTCTCAGAAACATCAGTGAGGTTTAAAAATGGGCTGGAAAGAAAATACTTTGATTTAAACATGACCATTCACCATCCCAGAGCCTAATACATTCTCATGAAAAATAACAGGTTTCCTGCCTAGGATTTGAAGATTGCTTTGAAATCAAAGATGTTACTTCAGTAGAAGGTATCTAAAATTTTTCTTCCTATAAATGATAAAATCCCCTGATACAGATCTCTTGTGTAAATTCTTTCACAAGCATTTTGGTAGCATTTGTGTGATCTGCTTGTGAGAGCAATCAGGAACCCACACCAGCTAAACACTGTAGGGAGGAGTTGAATCTAGGGTGAGATACAGCCCATGTTAAATAGTTACACCTGTTCTGCCCTTTCTGCGAAGAAAGCAAAAATGCACAAAGCATATGAGAATGAGTTAAAGATATCCTGGATAGCTCCAACTTATGTAATAGTACTCCCACTTTCTCTGCTAGCAATTCATTCCTTCTTCATGAACAGAAATGTACTTAAAAGTCACCCACAATCACACATATGAATACAGTCCCACTCGTTTGCACATTTGTATAGCGATTCCTACAACATTACCTTGTATCGAGCAGCTTAAAAATGAACTTTTAAGGAAGAACATACAATACACATTTTAAATAGCCCTGGGAACTCGGCAGATACATCAGCGAGAACTATGACACGTCCTCCTGTCACAAAGAGCCTTCGGTTACATAAAAATTGCCAGATTGGCTCAGATTAGTTGTCCATCGAGTCTCGAATCCTGTTTTTGAAGGTGACAAGTACCAGATGCTTCAGAGGCAGGTGCAAGAAACCCCCATACTGAACACTTATGTAATAGAGAGGGCTCTTCCTAAAATCAGGCAGTTGGTGGGTGGCTTATGCTTCACAGCAGGAGAGTTTATAATGCCGTGAAATGTTTATCTTCGTTATGTAACCATGGATGTGATTACCCATCTATAGTCAGCTCGGGCAAAAAGTGCCACGGGGCTTTTAATAAACACTGCTAATCAGGACCTTGTTTTATTTCTCAGCTGAGAGACATCAGAGCAATTCAGGATCTGAGAGACCCTAGAGTATTATACTAATTTGCTAGACTGATCATTTTTTAAAGGATAGAAAGCGCTCGTAAGTAGGGTTCGTTTAGCCATCTAAAAGTTGGGTGTCTGGACTAAGCTAGTCACTAAACCAGAGATACATCCTAGTCCGAGTGCTGATAACTAGAAACAGTGAGTTTCTAGGATTACACATGATGAGCTTGAATTGGAGAAGTAAGCAAGAGGACTTTTTCCTTCAAGACCTTCTTGGGCAAAAGAAAAATCTCTTAGGCAATTGGAATTAAAAATAGCCCAGATCTGAAGTACACTACCAATTCTAAAATAATATTCATAATCTCCATTACTTAAGAAGAAACACAGTAATTTTTTAAATATAAGGATGAATTTGCTTTGTAGTAAAGAAGGAGGAATGGAAACATGCAGTATAAATACCAAAAAACCTTCTATACTGGATGCTTGATTTTAAAATTAGTTTATATTGCTGTTTTAAATTTTTGCTCTCCTTCCCTGAGTTAAAGCTTTTCTACAAGAGGCAGCATGCACATATAACAATTTAATTGAATTTGCTTGATGGTATAATCATGCTATTAGTTAATTCAGCACAACTCTGTGTGGCTCCCAGAAATAATGGCACATACAGCTTGGTTGTCACACTGGTTAGTGGCACAAGTCCATTTGTAGGAAAAGAAACAAGCACAACGCAGAGAGTCTGAGATTTTACCATTCTTTCACATTAAACAATTTCAATACAATGGCAATAATAAGCATGGTGGAAGAAGATACTGGAATAACTGGGTGCCTGAAGCGGTGCAAGGCAAGTTCTCTCTTTGCAATCCTGGTACTGCACAGCCTGTTTTCTAAAGCACAGACTATGTGCAACATTCACTTGCGCTTCAGCTAACACTCCATTCAGACCTTGCATATCCATTTCTGATTCTTTTCTGCTTCTAATGGAATGGAAAAGCTTGAGAGAGTTATGTACCCTTTTGAATCTCTGAAGCACCTTTAAAAATATGGCAGATATTTCCATTCTCTTTTCTGGAAATGAGAGAAATCAGGGTAGAGTAAGAATTGTCCTCCCATGGAAGTTGAGTGATGTAGGAACCTACCTCCTCATGGCTGAACATATTAAATGGTTGTGTAAATGCTCCTTGTTCATTTTACTGCAAAAGAAACAGGTTTGCTTTAACTCCCTGCAGTGGTAGGTTGAAACTAATCTCCCAGCTGTGCCCTGAAACGAATTAAAAGTCTACATACAATTGACCACAGCGTCTCAGCTGAAATCTCTTCAACTACATTGCAAGCTCTTGTTCAATCGTGCCATACCCCGCAGATTTTTAAATGAATTGCCAAAGATCGCACAACAGAGGGGTGGCAGGGCTGGGAGGAGAACCAGAACTGCTGACGGGTCATTCTGTGTTCGCATTAGACCACAGTTTCCCCTAGACAACACATTTCTGCATATGGAACAGAAATGTGTCTCCAGTTCCTATTTTATATAGACTGACATGACTGCAATGAATCTGTCCCCAGTTGCTGGCCAGCAGGCACCACTGTAATTTCTGAATACATTTGGGACTTTCCCTTTGGAGGATCCTGGGGCCTGGTTTTCTGGGTGACTATTGACAATAATGGGCCAAAAAGTCCAAAAAAAGAAACACATGAAAGATTATATGAAATTTAGAATGAGATTCTAAATAAGATTTTTGCATCTTTTTCACAGAGTATTTACTTAACAGAACCATTAGCAAACAAATGAGATTGTAGTCATTTTCAGTGTACTTATATTGTCTGTTTTCTTCCTTTTATGTACCGAAATTTTGCGGTATTTTACCAAGCCACACTTTAGGTTGGCACAAATGACCACTGCCTCCATAAAAAGTAGTTTTGCGCTGCCACCATTTTCTTGCTCCCCCCTCCTTGTTATCCATTCTTGGGCGAGCATGGGTGTTTATCTAGTTGCATGGTTAACTGGAAATACTGAAAGACTAATCAGTTTTTATTTCCCACACTGGGTGAATTTCCCAGTGCAGTTCATTGCTCAACACACAAGTATTTGGGCCACCTGAGGTGCAAGATAGGGAAGGGAGCAGAGTAGGAGGAAGGTGAGGCTGCTCCTTTCAGCGGCAATGCTGCCCTAGCTGGCCATACCTTAAGGTATATAAAGTACCACAAAACCCGAACATATGCTTATCCCAAAACACCCTGTAACCATGCTCAAAAAGGATAGAATAAAGTTACTGAACAACTGATACCACAGATCACCCCTGCGACTGCTGTGCACATGAGCCACATGAGCCACATCAAAGGTACAACAGCTGATACATTTGAAAACACACAAGATGTCCCCCCATCCTCCCACCTGGGTCTCCATTTTTCCAACACGTAGCAGCAATTGCTAGCATTTTTCTATCTAGTATAAATAGTTCTAGGTTATTGCAAATCAGTAACTGGAATAATTTATGAAACTCTGATATTCTGATGAGTTAGATCCATCTCAAATACATTGGAATTGATATGGATTTGACTCTAACATGGTTTTGTATCTTGCTGGAAAACGTTTTTTGAGACAGTAGCATCAAGTAGAACAAACAACTTTTTTATCCTGTATGCAATAACAGGATTCTTGGTTAGAACTTAACGAAATCTGACTTTGCTGAAATACTAATATAGATTTAATCAGCTCAGTTTAGCTAAATCCTTATTAAGATGCATGTAATGACCACCCAGTGTTCAACTCACACTAGGATTCTGAATGAAAGCTATTACAGAAGAAATTCCCAAATGACCTCTAATAATTTTCCTCAAAATGGCAGAACGTCCATCTGACCTCCATTTTTTGCAAATTTATCATTAGTGTGTGCGTACGAATATAGGCATCACTGTGTTTCACGGAGGTAGAGTTCAAAACTTTCATATTTAGGAGCTAAAACCTCAACTAAGAATTGGTCACTTAAGTTCTGCACTGACCGACTAATCTGGATGGCATTACTTAACTTCCACTGATCCTATTACGGATTTTAAGATGTGAATGCCATGCCGATCAGAATTATGCAACCTAACCCCCCTAACACATCTTCTATATATAATTCTTCTGCCGCAGACTCAAGAGTCCTGCTACACTCCATGGCCACTCCTGACCACCTCTTTCATCAGAGACATTCACAGACACACACGGAACCATTTCAAGGAATGGCGAATAAGCATATTGGGCCAAATGTATGCTGGCTCTACATTCAGTAGTAGTATATGAGAAATGCTTTAGTCCCTAAAAGAAATATGTTTTGTAACATAGAGCACACTGCTGCCTGATCATAATTACTCCTGGTTAACTGAGCATTTTTAAGACTAGTGTTAGTCACAGAAGGACAAACGCTGATGAGTTTGGGATGCATACTTGTGTGAAAATTACAAAAACACAGAAATTCAGAACACAGATTATTATTTTGCTTACATAGATTTCTCCTTGTATGTTACATGGCTTCCTAATTACATACATTGCCTTCATTTTCCTTTAGAAGTAACTGTTGCCTCCCCATTTCTCATTTAAAAGGGTCTCTGGAAGCAAAGCCAGAGAATACTTGCACCTCAGAGGTCCACAGCTACCAAAATGTTACAGAGGAGCAATGGCATTGAGGTATAAATTAGTTTTTGTAAAGTGCAACTAAAGTAGGCATTGGATGTAGGAAAACATCAAAAGCAATGTAAAAAAATCGTAATTTTAAACCACATTTGTCCCATCCCATACTGGGCATATCTTGTCTCTAGCTAAGCCATCCCTGTATCTACACCAAAGAGTGAGTACACCTCAGCAGCTCTAGTGAAAAGTACTAGAAGCTTTCATTTTTAGAGTTATCTTTTCCAGATCATATACAGGAAGGCCAGATTTCAGCTCAGGATATTTAAATTATACAGTCTGGAACATCGGAAAGCAAAGAGGCACAGAATGTATGAAGAAAGACAAGACCCCAAAACATGTGGTGCTTGGGACATGAAGTGGCCATTTGTCTGAGGTTTCTGAATGGTGTCACCCATGCCTAGCCTGCTTCTGCCTTGTTTGCACAGGCAGCACTCACACGTACTTCTGAAATAAGCCATTTACATTGAAAACACCTGATCACTTATTTCTGCTCCAAAAAGTGAACCTGGAAGGCCCTGAAACCAACTGCTGCTCACCAAAAGGACGCCAATACTCCAGGACTGTGTTCTCTGATCTTTCCAACCTGGGCAGAGATAAACAAACAGGATTTCAAAATCAAGACACAGACCAGTGCAGATTTTCTGTCCTCTTTATGATATTCAGGTGGAGGGACAGAAACTGCTTCCAAGACCTCCGCTACACATACCGCAGCACGAGACTGCTTGCAGAAGTCGAAGAGCCACCGCAGGTGAAGAAGCGGTGGGCCTTTCCCCCTTACCCCCTCCACACAGACAACGAAAAGTCGCAGGATGAGTTTCACATTTTCAGTTGACAACTGAATACATGTCTTATTCTTAATAAAGACACTCACAAAAACCTTAAGGAGACTGAAATGGTTTGAAATTATTTGTGGTATATTACAAAACAGTTCATTTTATTGAATTGCCATGATCAAAATCACTTTTTCCTTAAATATATTTAAGGAATTTGAGATAAAACCCCAGATTAATGCTCTTTCTTGTCATCAACATGTCTCTTTCTTCAGGTGCACCTCAATACAGCTATACCACCATCTGACAAACTGAGCTGATTCTTCAGCATTCTTGTACAGGATCATATTCATCAAAGTATCTTAATAAAACCATTAGCTTACAGAATGTTAAATATTTCAACTCTGAAGCCGGTAGAAAATGAGAATTAAATTAGCAGGAAGTCACATTATCTGCCAGTCACAAAGTTCTCTGAAAGAATTCTCACTGCCAAGTAGAATAATACTATGGCCCCATAGCTGAGTTTCAAAACACTTGAGGAGGGTCCCATCCAAACTCAATTTGATTCATGTGTCTTGTAAAATTGTACAAAAATGGGTTTGTAATGTATTTTTAGTATTTGGATGAGGTTGTGCCATGAATAATTGATCCATTTTTGAGTGTACTCTTTTAGAAAAAAAAAAAGTTTTTACAAAACAATCGGAAATTTTCCTCCAAAAGCCTCCCAGATAAGGAAGCAAGCATTATTATGGCAGGTTTGAGATGTGTGCTGCTTGGAACATGTGTTATAGGCCCTTTATCAGAGAGCGCGTGATAGCAGTTTACTATAATTTTTCCATTATGCTTATGGTAGAACCCTCTTACAGAAACACAGAATTTTGATCCATAGGAATACTGCAACGAACATAAACGATCTAGAAACGAAACGCGCCTTTTCTTGCCTCCTATAAGGTAAAAATAAATTTAGGTTTAAAATGCTTTAACTAACCACCCCTCAAAATAAAAACCTGACTGAAACTGTACATGCTTTTTCCTCACTGCAACATTTTCTTATAGTTTTCAACCACACAGAAAAAGGAAAAGTCTTCAAGAAAAATCTTTGGGCATCGAGACCCATAGACAAATTGTACTTTGAACCTTAGGTGAAAAGGAAGAATTTCCTTAACAAACACCCTTGATAAATGCAATACTGCCCTGTTTCTGTGCATTCAAACAGATGCTGGAAGTTTGTAGTCTGGCCTACGATGACGTGAGGCACTCCAGGTTCCCTTGAAACGGTGAAATCTCCTTCTCCCCATTTCCCATGTTCCAGTCTCTCCCTTCCTTGGGAAAAGCAGCCGACCAATGGTAGTGTGGGAACGGGACACGTTATTATCGCCAAGGGAGCTCGCCCCATCTTTTTCAAACAGGAAGAGAGAACAGCTCATCGCTGCTCCTATGACACCACCAGAGTCGGGAAGAAATCCTGCAGTTACAGAAAGAACTGAAATGGGATTAGAGTTGACAGAGAAGGCTCTTGGAGAGCAGCTGTGAAAAAGTGAGGAAGTACCCAAGAAGCCGGGGATAACGAATGTGCATCAGGGAAGTGATGCCTCTTACAGTAGCACCACAATATTTTACTCCATAAATTTCAGACAGTAAGATGTACCAGTTGGCAAGCATGCATACAAAGACTAGGCAGGAAGAAATCAAAATCCAACCGGCAGACAAAACCACAATATAATCTTTTATTATAATCTAATTTACTTGATGGTCTGACTCATGATTTTTGCGTCCTCAGGGTTTGCAGCACTGCTCCGCTTTTCCATCCGATCAAGCAGCACGTTTACCATGTAAATTCCTGAAAAAGGATTTGGGTTCAGTTGCTGCTGCATCTTGATTTCACTGCTTACCTGTATCAACTACAAATGCCTCAATTTCAGCGTGCATTTAGAAAGAGAGGCCAAGTCAGGGTTTCAGACACCCTCCTGTGCCATCACAGGAGCGCTTAGAACCGCTCCCCGATTTAGAGAGTGAAGGAGCTAATTACAAAAGGGCTCCCCTTTCAAAGGGAGAAGGTGAGCCGTGCACCACGCCTTCAGAGGTGGCACAGCGGTGACAGCCCCACATGGCATCGCTTGAAGGAGAGCAGATCCAGGTTAACACGACCGCGCTTCTTGCCTCGCCAGTCCACCCTCTTTACCGGCGCATTTCTGTTGAAGACGGAGGCTAACGGCGGGCTGTAAGGAAGGAGATACCGGTACCAGCTATCGGGAACGGGACACCGCCGGTCCCGCTTCACCAGGCCCCCGCACTCCCCAGCGGCTGCCGCACACTTAGCGCTTACATTCTCTTCGGCTTAAAAAAGTAGAAGAGTGGAAACCCTTCCCGCAGGCGGAGGCCCGCCGGCGCTCTGCCGCGCCCGCCAGAGCCCCCCGGCCGCTGCAGGCCGCCGCCGGGCCGGGCCCCCTCTTTGCCAGCGGCCCGCTCCCGCCACACCCCGGGCTGCCCGCCCCGCCTCACGGCGGCGGCCCCGGGGGTCTGCGCAGCTCCCCGCCGACCAGGGGCCGCTGGCCGCGCTAGCGTTGCGCCCTCGCCCGGGGCCGGAGCCGGGGCCGGGGCCGGTGGGGCCGAGGGCGGGAGCGATCACCGCGGCGCCCCGCGAGCCTGAGCCCCTGCCCGCGCCGGCGGAGCAGGACGGAGGGCGACGCCGGGGCAGCTCGCGTATCCCTCCGCGGCGCCGTGCGTGCGTGTGCGGCGGCGGCGGCTCCTCAGCAGGCGCGTGAGGCAGCGCCGGGGGCAGGGAACTACTTTCAGGAAACTCGAGCGCAGGGCGGGCGCCGGGCGCGGCGGGCCTGTCCAGCGGCGGGCGCGGGGTCAAGGGGATTACTTTCTTCCCCTCGCTCTTCCCTCTTGTCCCTCCTCCCTTTCCCCCGTGGTTATTTTGGATCAAGCTGTGGCGGCGGAAGGAGCTTGAAGTCAACGCTTCCGCCCAGTTTTCCTGTGAGGAGGCGGCGGAGGCGGCTGCGAGGAGCCGAGGCGGCGGCCGCTAATGGAGTTGCAGCCGGGGAGGGAGCGCTGTCGCTGAACTTCCCCGCGGACTTTCTCCCTCGTCTCCCCCTCGTCCTGCGGCCGGGGGCTCCTCTCTCGCCCTGGCAGCTCCTCTTCCCGTCCCTCCCCGCTCCTCTCCTCACACAAACAGCCGTGACGCATCCTCTCTCTCCTCCGTCCCCCCCCTTCCCACCCCCAGGCTGGTTTAAAACGCCTCCCTCCCCCCGTCACCAGCCTTCTCCTTGGGGCCGGCTCGTCCTCCCTCCGCAGTGCTCGGCGTCGCTTTGGAGGGGGTGGGAGAGCCCAGCCGAGCGGCTCTGCCCCCCTTTCCCCCTCCCCCGCCTGCCCCGGCCTGTGGCGGCCCCGGTGTCTGGAGGAATTTCTGCCGCCGCCGCCGCCTGCCCCGGCTGGGCGCGGGAGGCGGGCGGGCAGGGAGGCGGCCGAGCAGCAGCAGCAGCAGGAGGAGGAGGAGGAGGAGGGCAGCAGCGAAGGCGGCTGCAGCGGGAGATGAGCTGCAGCGGGAGGACGGTGCGGTGCAGCTTTTTGCGGCGGGGAGCCCTCCCTTGTCTCCACCACTCCGTTCCCCTTTAACTGGGAGCAAGAGCAGAAGATCCGTGGTTGTTGCTGCTGTTTCCACCACTACCTTCATCATCGTCATCATCATCTCTAAAGACAGGGGGAAATACGCTCCAGCGCCGGACAACAGGATTTCGTGTTTCCAGGATAAAGATCGCTCTGCCCCCCGCCCCCCTTCTCCCCTCCCTCTCCCTCACTTCAAAACACTGCCCGTGCCCTGGCCGGGGGCGGCGGACCGGGGGGGTAACAATGGTGAAGTTTCTGGTGAGTTCTGGCTGCGCCCTGGCTGCGTCGGTGCTGCTCCGTCTCCCGGTCGGATCGCGGTGAGGAGAAAATGAGCGAAGAGACGGCGACTTCTAACAACGAGTAAGCGGCCGTTCCCCCTCGCCGCCGCGGCGGCTCTGCCCTCCGCCCCGCGATCGGGCTGGGGCTGGGGCTGGGGCTCGGCGCGTCCCCCCGGCTCCGCGCCCCGCGGGGCTTCTGCCCGCGCACGTACGTGTCCTGGCCTCCCCGTGCGCGTACTGCGCATTTCTGCTCGCGTACATGGAAGCCCAGAAGCTGCCTCTTTGTGAAGGAGCTTGGTTTAGCAGGGCTGCGAGCCAGCGGCCAGAAAAGCGTGGCTTAATTAAAGCCCGGTAGAAAACGGTGCAGGTAGCGATGGTGTCTTGGAGGGGGAGGATGGGCTTTGAATGCCCAGAGAGGTATCGGCACGTACCACCTCTGATAATATCCTATTACTTGTAGATATTTCACATGGAAACTAGTGTGTGGGAGCTTCATCCTGCAGGAAACTGCTCCTGAATTTTAATTGGATGAGTCAGTCAGTGTAAATACAGCTTAAACCTACCCTAAAGCCTTCCCCCCCCCCCCCCCCTTTTAATGAGCACTTGGGACTTTTTTTGTTTTTAAAGAGGAAGGGGACAGTTCGAGGATCTCTTAATATTTTTAATGTGACTGGTTTGGGGGAAATCCAGAGGAGAATGTGTGTCTGTGCGGCTGTATCCCCCGGCGCACAGTCTGTCTTTGAAACACGTTTTGGGTCGGCGGAGGTAAATATTTGTCAGAAAACATCCGACTTCTTTATGGCATTGAAAGACAAATAGAAAGTAGTTTGAAACTTCTAATATTATCGGCAAGTTTGAGGTTGATGGCTACAGTCTCCGAGCTGTAGCCTTACGATGTGCCATGTCGGTATTTGCTCAGGCTGATTTTATGAATGATGCGGGTGCCGGCCGCGGCCATGGCGATGGGGAGGGAGCGCTGCGCCCATTGTATTGGCAGGTAGCGGTGGGTGGATGGAGAGAGCCCGGCTGACGGGGAGCGGACGGCTCTCCGCCGGCAGGAAAGGCCGATTTCCCAGTTCGCTGCCTTACCCTGAGCGAAGCCTGCGCACCTTCCCGTGCGCTCCCCGAAATACGGTTTTGGCCCCCGAGGAGCAGTGCCGGCGGAGCCCCGCAGGGGAGCGGAGCCCCGAAGGGCGGCGGAGCCCCGCAGGGGAGCGGAGCCGGGGGAGCTCCGCGCTGCCGGCCGCGGCGCTGAACGCTGCGCGGAGCGGGCCGGGCCGGGCGGGAGCCGCTGCGGCACCCGCGGGGCCGGGCGCCGGGGCCGCCGCCATGTTTCCTTTTTTGTGAATCGCTCTCATTTGCATACCACAATCTCCATTCATAAAAAAAAAAAAAAAAAAAAACCAAAACCAAAAAATTGCTGTCATCACCGCTGACCTGCGGCAGAACCTGCCCTGCAGAGTGCCCAGAGCTGCTGCTCCTGTGCTAAGGACCAGCCTGCAGCCAGCGGCTGGCGGAGGAAGGTCTCCAGGACCTGCTGTATTAATATGTGCTGTTCGCTGCTTGTTGACACAGTTATGTGGGAAATATCAGCTCGGGGAGGTGCTGGGAGCACGTGATCCGCTCCATTCATAAAATACCTGGCTGTCCATTCACAGTGCAGTACAGTGTCTGCATTCAGCAGCCTCGCAGATCAGACCTGCAAGGGAAGGGAGAGGCAGGCCGGCAGGTTTATCGGAGAGGGCAGCAGAAAGAGGGCTTATGGCTGCGAGCATGGGAAGTTACTGTAAAGATGGTGGGGAGGGAGTTGTTTTTATGGTTTCTGTTTGTCCTTTTCCTATAAAGGAGCATTAGTTCAGGAGTACCTTCTCGCTGTACCGTCTAACATTTAAGCAGGGAAGAGTTTTATTCAGAAAACGTTGAAATATTTTCCCCTCCAGAAATACTGACTCAAAAATAAGATACTGAAAATCAAATTCATTATTATGAACGTGTTTTCAAGGCAGTATGTTAATCCATTTGGGGTAATTTACTTTTTATTGAACAATACTGTTTTACATTGCAAGATATCAACATAGCGTAGAAGGAAGTCGGTCATACCTAATGAGACATCTGAAAATGTTGCCTATTATAAAATTCAGGTAACAGTGAAGACAACTAAATTGGTAGAAATCAGCGATGCAGTTAATTTTTTTCTCTTTTCTTTGAGAATTTTACAGCAGATTAGCTATTGTCATTTCTCCTTAACCTGTGCCATGGCTGAAGAGATCTCTGAAATATCAGAATAACAGATAAATGTTTTTAATATGGCAGAAACTGTTTAGAGGTCAGTGTATTAACTTTGATTTTAAATATTTTGAAATATTCCAAAAAATGCAATCGAATGAAACTTAGTGATGAAGGATCCCTGAAACAGACAACGTATTTGTTTGATGTAACTGTTTTGTGGTTGCCAGTGTTAAAATGGTGATGTTCACTGCTCATGAATACACTATTTCATTATCTTAACAAATTACACTAAGGTAATCCTTAATTATACATTCGTGGAGTGGAGGAGGTGTTGTTGTTAGTGCAACCTAAGAGAGCACCTGAAAGATTACTAATCTTTACTTAAAATGAGAAAGGAAGGCTCGCATACAGTATTTGGTTTGAGTTAATTCAGTGTTGTTATAGAGGTAAATGTTACACAGCTAAAAGCACTATAAACAGTGCTTTTTCTCAAAGAATAGGGTTTTTTTTTTTACTTTGGTTGTTACAATATCAGAAGAAAAATAAGAAAAATATTTCTCTTCTCAGTTTCATTTGCTTTTTTTGACAGTATTTTTGGCGAGGCCAGAGTCGTCGTTCCTCTTTGGTTGATTTTGCACATAGCACAAGCGTGTCACTTTAAATGATTGGGAAATATGATTGAAACTCCAAACAAACCGTTTGTGAAAATAGGGCAGATCTACAAATTGAAATTCATCATATGTGAAAAGTTCACTGTGTTTAATTTTATCAGTATAATTGATGACATCAATGGCCTTGAATTCATTAACAAATCTCTTGGCATATAAGGGCGAATACGGGTACTTTGCAATGCATTTTGTGTCATTGTGGCTACCGGGAATATTCTGGTAATTGAGCATTATTATTTGTTTATAAAACTTCATTTTGTGGAGTAAGATGTAAATATTTGCGGTATCTAGAGTTTGACCTCAGTTAATAATGTTAAATTCTCAGTGGTGGTGGGAAAGATTAATTAAAAAGCTGCATTAAGGACTACTAGGTTTCCTGTCAGTCATGAACATATGGAAGGCAGCCTTATAAATTTCTTATTGCCACAGATGAATCTTTGGTGGTGATTTTTACATTGTTCTTGTAATGATGTTATTGTATTTGTCAGTTAGGTATTAGTTAAATGAGAGTATTTCTATACCTCCAGATATTCCCTCCCGCAGTGGTGTTTTGCAGTCGGTGTGGTCAGCATGAACACAGTGTGGTGTTCACAAATACGATCAGTTTTTAAATGAAGGAATTAGTAGGATTTGTGGACTCGTGGGTTGATTCGCTGTTCATGCAACTTAACATAATAATGTCAAAGGAGGCAGGTCAGCAAGCACTGTACCAAATTCCTGTTTTGGTGGCAGATTTTATTGCTGTCTAGAAATGCTACTGAATTTCAGTGTTAGGTAAAACAGAATAATTGTTACGTTATGTAGTCCCCATTCAGTAGGGATGAATGATGACAGGCTTAAGATGGAGTCTGAGTTGCTGCTATTGAAAAGTAGGAGCACTGCTTTATTGGCTTGTTTACTTTCCTCTGTCTTGCAGGTGGCCTCTTGCTTTTTCAGGGAATGCTTGTGCTCTTGATTTATATTCAGAGGTTATTTTACATACTGTATTTTTACAGATTTTTTTACTGTCATAGGCTAATTGTTTTGCTACATAAATATAGGTAATCTTATACTCATTTTCCTAGATAACTTAATTCAAGAGATTATAAATTAAAGAAACACGGAGTGTATACTAATGCTGTGTGCTTAACAGCCTCTAGATTATGATGTTATAAATGTCCTCAAGTGTTGATTTGAAAAAGTAAAGCTGAACTAGATTTTAAAAATATAATACTTACTTGATATGTTCATGTCTTCCTTCAGTAGTTATGAAAATACTGTTTATACTTTATTTGTTCTTCAGAACTCCTTGTATTACAAGCCCAAATACTGAAAGATGAGCATGAAGTTGTATCACAGAAAGTAAAGCCAATTAGTTTGGTTTTCTTAGTTCTGGGAGAATTTTAACAATTTTCAGCAGGCTAATTTTCTTTCTGCTATTTAGGGCATATATAGACTTTGGAATTCTTCATCCCTTAATGTAAGGAATTTGTAAAAAGTAAGACTTTTTTTTTTTTTAAGGGAAGCATCTTCTAAACCAATTGATTATAGGAAATCATTGCAATTCTGATATACTTTCTTTTGGGGGAGTGGTTCTTTATAGAGTCTTGGCAAGGCTTTTCCAGTCTTATGAACTGCTTCTTGCTATCTTTTTGGCTTTATGTTACACGACACTATTTTGAAGGTGAAACTGAATTTGCATGTTACATAATCTGGGAGTCAGGGGTTTTTTTGTTTGGTTGTTTTTTTCTATTTTATTTTATTTTAAGAAAACCAAAAAAGGTTCACCTTAGCAACATTCCTTGATGACTGTGGCATTGCAGAAAAGTGCTTTCTGGATGTTCCAGCATGACTGGAGCCAGTGATAATATTTAAATTAAAAAATGACGAATGTTTCCCTTGTTTGTTCATTTAAAATTTAATGTTCTTGAAGTGTTAAAGTGGCAGTAAGGACGTCAGCATATGTTTCAAAAGTAGAGATGTTTCTTGAAAGGAATATATCTTGACAGGATCGGAAGTCACAGGATTAAAGCTGAGGGCATTCCTGGTGGTTTTTAGGCTGAACACTAGCATTTTTGTTTGTTATGTACCCATTCTTATGTATATCTGGAGAAATTGTATGTATTGATGACAACTTGATGGGATATGACAAACACCAGAAAAAAAAATACTTTTTAGAATATTGACACAAGTTTAAAAAGGAGAGAAAGAAAATACTTTTGTCTTTTTTGGTTTTTACTCTCCTGATTCAAAAAAAGTAACTATGATACACCATACAATGTATGTTGTCTTAAATGGTGGTGTTCTAATGTTTAAATGTCTGCTTGCTCACTCTTATTCTTCTTTCTCGATTGGAACATGTTGCATTTTCCTTAAAGGGATTTGAAAGATGGCTGGGAGTTGCCATGTCATTGAGGATCCCAGTTTCTTTATGGTTATATTAAAAAGGAACTGTCTTTGTCTTTTTCCTCCCTGTTATAATGTGCAACAACATTTGAGCAAGCAAATTTTAACTAGCACATTTTCCACAGTTACTGAATGGCTGGAATTGGTTGTAAACAGAAATGAAATGGTCCCTGAAAATACAAAATTTGTTCCTCCTTTCTCTCCCTTGAAAATACTAATTCCTCTTTCTGAAAGCACTTCTAGCTGTGAAGTATTTATTTAATTATTGGCAACTAATGTGGTACAAATATTCCAAATTAAAATTCAATAAAGATGTAAACATATTTGCAACATTTTTTATACTTTCTAATACTTTGTTAGGTGTGTCTTCTAACCAGTCATGGTATTCAGCAGAAATAATCTTCAGCGATAGAAATAATCTTCAGCGATTTTGAGGGAAGGAAGAGGACTGGATGCTCTTTTGATATGCTGTATTAACATATGTTTCTAGACTTAATACAATAGCAATACATGCTTTTGTTGTGCTTACTTTTCCTGTACTCTGGAAGAGAGGATTTTTTTATTTTTTTTTTTTTGCTAGTGCTTAGACTATGATCTAGTAAAATCTGTTGGCTGGCACTACTCCTTGTGGTTTTTCCTCATACAGGAGGTGGTATCATGTTGCATATGGTAACATTTTATGGTATATGGTACCAGGGTAAACATGGTATCTCTCCTACTTGAAAAATATCTGTAATAGGAATCAGTCTTTAAGACTATGGTGGTATTGAACAGCACTTACTTGTAGGAAGTAAGCAGGCATTTTAAGTGCGTGTGTTTTCACATCTTTTCAAGCATATCTTTTACAAAATGTTCATGCTGATATCTGTGATATCAGTTTGTTAAAAGAATATATATTCATTTATTTATATTCAGTGCTTTATATTTACTGTTTTTCTCCTATGTATGACAATAAAAGAATTTTTTTAAAAAAAGACCAACAAATCTTTAGATATGCTAAGGGACAAAAAATGTGCATTTAAGTGCTTTGAGTACTAAAATTGTTTATAAATGTGGCTCTGATTAAATACTAACTGACTTGCTACACACAGTTGCAGGCCCTAATTCCCATTGCTCCAAATAATGTGGGGAAAATAAATAATAATAATAATAATTTTAAAAGTCCCAATATAATGATGATAAATGCATCTGTATATGCAAGGAGATCACAAGCATTTTATCTCTAAGAACTCACAGTCATATGACAGTAAATACTTCAATTCAAACAGGGAAAATAGGCCATACAAACTTCAGCAGTTACTGTGCTCCATTCTGCATTGCTGCCTGATACCAAACTTCCATTCAGAATAAAATATTTTTAATGTGTGCACTGCAGAAGAATTCCCCAAATATGTAGTGTTGAAATATCTAAACCATCTTAAAAATGAAGTGGTAAAGATATTTTTTTTTCCCTCCCCTCCCTCCCCGCGATGTATTCATTCTTGTGTTTGAAAATTTTGATGACTGCTGTTTGTGATAGTTTAGTTAAGTGAGGAAGTCTTGTAATCCATACTTCTGCTACAGCGAGTCAAACACTCACCTGTTCAGAACCCCTAAAGAAATTGGGTGAGCCGATGTTTGGCTTGAATGGTTTGCAAAAGCAGGTGTCATTAAAGTCTAGGAAAAGTTGTCCTCTTTTCTTTTTTTTTTTTTTAAAGAAACTCCAGAAAAACAGTACCAAATAAATAGGTCTTCCCCAAGATGATCTGACAACTGTTGACAATTACCCTTTCTTTGACTTGTACTGATGAGTTGCGACACTAACTGAAGTTTGTCAAAGCAAAAATGAAACTGATTTATTTCAGTTTTAGTGAAGTCAAATGCTGTGAATAAACAAGCATAGCAACAAGAAGTATCAAGAATTTCATTAATAAAACAAGTAATTACTGAAAACTAGTGTCAGGTTTAGTAAAAATTGTTACTGAGACTGACTGCCTTCCCTAAATAAACCCAGAATTGGTAAAATATAACTCTCAGTGAGGATTCCTGCCTGGGTTTTTTTTCTTTCAGAAATTGTGCAGAACTGTTTTGGTGAAGTGGTATAGACCTTGAGGGCAGAAGTGATTTCTCTCTCTTTAACCTTTTGAAAGGATTAAGCAAGGGCAGTGAAAGGTGGGAGTACAGAATTCTTATGTAGCTTCCTAGAAACTTTTCAGCCTCTCAGACATGATGAAGTACTCTGTGCCGTAGGTATTTCTTTCTGTGCATGGCGTGCTTACTCTGGATCCCAGTACAGCATGCCTTAATATGAAGCCTGTGATTGAGGCTGATACATGTTGAGCCTTGAACAGGAACATGTTTTTGAAAGGTGTAAAGAAGCTAATTCAGGATTTATAATTGAGGTCTATACATTTGAAATGGGAAATCCTGAGCGTTTTTTAATCTACGCAAGTGGCTGACCTTATGTACCAAACCTGTATGTTTTTAGCACTAGTTACTGTTGCTAATCACTGCTCTTTGCTCCCTTTAGGACCAAGAGTAGATTCAAGTTTCCTAGTAGGGTAGTCTTAGGATAGGTATGTCTGTGCCCTCTTCAGGGGGCAATTATCTATCTCACTGCAAGTTCCACTTGTAGTTCAAATGCTACTGATCTGTGCTACTGATGTTATGCAAACAAATTTTGGGGTTGCTGTCTCTAATTTTGCAAGATTTTGAGGAAAGAAAACTAGAAGCAATTATGATTGCTGGTACCAATGGTACATAATAAGCGTGCCGAGGGAATGCAAAGTTGTAAAATGAAATGCTTGAGAATTTTCAGGCTTGAGAACTGAGATTGTTTGTGCAAATATAATCCATGTGGCCAGGGGGTATGAATTTTGATGATTTTGATAATGAGACAGAGCCAGGAATACAATCAGATTGCCTGGGTTCTGCTCTCAAACCTTCAATACTAGGAAATGCCCATTTTCTTTTTTTGAGCCCCTTGCCTCATTTGCTGCTCATCCTGTGCTGGAGAGGAGGACTGCACCTTCTGATCACGCACAGGTGGTGCTGTGTAGTTGAAGACTGCATCTTAATAAGCGTTAAAATACTATAAATACTAATATTGAAAAGTAAAGCAATGTTCTGTCAAGTTTGTTAGGGGTTTTTTTGTTTGTTTGTTTCTGCAGTTTAGTCTGGTTTTAGTCTTTAATCTTCAGCTTTCAACTATGGAAGTATTTTAGTTGTTGGTAATATTGCTGTAATTCTATCCAGACTTGTAGCGTGCTGTTTCTTATATTCTTTCTGCTAGCATGATTTTCTTAATTCTTATCTGAAAGTTGGGTTTTTGGTGTTGGGTTTTTTTTCTGCCCAATTTGGAAGCTTGCTCTAGTGTAGTATGAGAAGTTATTTGAGGGAATAATACATTTGTTATGTTGAACTTGCTTTTGGTTTGGTTTGTTTAAGGCGCTGATGACATCTGTTACGAGAAGTCATGCCACTGTGGAATATGTGCGTCTAGCATGCTAGTCACAGGGTGCCAGTTAGGCTGTTGACATGTACGGGCATATTTGCTGTGGAGGCTCCTGACATATGGATTACCATTAAGCCTAGGTTTTTGTGGTGTCATTCGTATCCTACAGGAATAGTGTCATACTTCAGGCATGTGAGTGCAAAGTACTTGCGGCTGTCATTGAAACAAAGATGCCAGTTGCTTGTAATTTCTTAATCAGTTAATATGTTTTTCTAATCAGATCTTTTTTCTACCTTTTTTCTTTTTTTTTTTTTTTTTTTGGCAATTGGTGGGTAAAGTGTATTGTTCTTAAAATTTTTTACTATGTTCTGCTCTGTGGTTCCTGAAGAAGCTAGTGTGTCTAAAATCAGGCTGTTACTACACAGCTGTTTTTATGCATTAGGCCCCATAAATGTCCTGACTGAATCTTGCTCCATCTTCTGCTTCTTTCAGCCTCCAGAAAACTTTTTAATGGATGTGTAACCACTGCTTAAACAGTCCTGTGATGATCTCTAGCATGGTACTTTCATCCTTTCTGTATTTCTACTGAACGGGTCTAGCTTAAAATAGCTTATATTGTCTTAGCTGTATTCAACTTGACACATCCTCTAGAAGAGCCCCCATATGCACCTTAAAATGTACGTGCTTTGTTACTATGGTGATGGAAAAGAATCGTGCATGTTAACAACTGCGGGTTAAGTAATGGAGGATTTGCAGAAATCGGTTAAGCATTTGCCTGGGGCACTGAATATTGAGTCTGTGACCATACGTCCACCCCAGCCTCTTGGCTACAGGCAGGCTGAGGGAATCTTGTTATGGGATTAGACACTTCTCTGTTTTCAGGTTGTTTGGGGGGTGAAGAGGACTTTTTGGAAAGGGTTTCAGAAGAAGCTGAAGTGGTCTTGCCTTATCACTTGCTTTTAAGTATCTTACGTCATATACTTAGGGCGCTCTGCACAGCGTAAAGGAGATACTTGTGCAAGCATGTTGTATGTTTGTCACTGAAACAAAACCAGGTTTGTTTTTCTTTGAACTCCCTAGGTTGACAGTGCAGGAGTTCACTACCTTTCATTTCTCTGTTATGGCTGCCTGCAAATCCTGCAAAGGGAGAATATGTCCACATTCATTCCCCTGAAGCAAAGTAGAAAACATGAACTCTTCTTCATCTATTAGTTGAATTCTGGATGAAGAACAGGTTTATTCAAGGAAGCTATTCCAGAACAAGACATGAATTTAGAATGCTATAGTTTAGTGTAATTTCCTGTGGGGGGCCTTTTATTTTCCTTCTTCTGGAGTAAGTTGTGGTGAACTACGGTAAAACTGATAAGATTAGTTGTCTAATTAGAGGAGCTTTTCAGGTTCTCCTCTCTTTCCTTCTCTCCTGTACCTTTTTAAAACTGTAGTTTTCTTGCATTAGTTATTTTGTTATTTGTGCATATATATTTGTTTGTTTGTTTTTACTGCTGAAAGTGGCATATCTTTATGTGTTTTGAAGTGTGTTGGCTTTTAGAGACAGCCATCCTTGTAGCTTTTGTTTTGTTTTTAGCATTTTAGGAAGCATTTTTCTGAGCATTTCTCTGTATTAGTGTTCTCATACAGCTTATCCTGAAAAGCTTCTCTGGAAAATAAGACACTGGGTAGTGTCTCTTTGAGACATTTTGACCGGTCCACTGAGCACCCTTACAGGTCTTAATATCAGGGTTTTACCCTTGGGCAATGCTAGCAAGAAGTGTGGTTTTTGCCACTCTGGGACAACAAAAACATAACCCAAATAAAAGCATGTGTTTCCTTTGCTGTAGAACGACAGAATGCTTCCCACAGGCTACAAGTTCATCCTCCTTTCAGCAATGAAAGGAGAGACATTACAGAAATGGTGAAAATCAATGTTGAGTGACTTCTCCACTACAGAAAATGCAACTCTTTTTATGTTTGTGAACAAATCTTCCTGAAGTAGAGCTACAATTATAACAAATTTTTATGAATTTTATGAACAAAATCAAACCGTATGGATTAGGCTTGTGGAATAACTGGAAATAAGTTAACCAAATCTGTTATGTCAGCTGGTTTTTTAGGCCTGAGCAGCTACTGGGAGGTATAGGATTGGCTTTTCTATCTTTTGGCAAATCTGATCCCCACAACTGAAGCTCAATGGATGAAGTAAAAGCTTTAAGTAAGCTTTAAGGTCCTCATGCTCCTTCCATCTGGAGGGTGCAAATAATGAGCTTTGATCAATATATCATCCCAAATAAGGCATGATGATCCAAATCTTTGCCATGTGCTTCAGAAAAAGATCATTTCAGTAGAGAAGTTGCAAGAGCTATCCTAATTAACTTTCACATGTCAGAGGAAGAAACAAGTGTCAGAGGACACTTGTCACATGTCAGAGGAAGAAACAAGGAAGGGCAAGAGTAATTTTGGCCAGCTTTTCTAAGGTTGCTTCACAGTTTCCAAGGCAATTACAATCAGATAGTGCAGACATCATAGTATCCTATAGTAGAAAGGATCTGCTTTTTACATTTTTTGTTTCTTGTCTAACTTAGGTGTTTTACGGTGGAGAAAGCATAACTGTAATTTCCCAGTTACAGCATTAATATCTATGATCTAGGGTGTATTTGGTGGGAGGGGATTTTTTTGCATTTTTGGTATTCTATGGCTGAGACAAATATTCCCTTATTTTGTCTATATAATAAAATGGTATATTTGATTCCTGAGAAATGCAGTCTTAACAGTCAAATTGAAAGATGCTGTTCAAGCTTTTATTATTAACTAAGAAAATCAGTTTGGTTGTATCGTGTTTTCAGTAGGATGCAACTTCTGTTGTCTTTATTTACACTGGAAACTGGTGTTCTCCAAAGGACTATTTTTGCTTTCCTCTGCAATGAGTTCTTATTATAGTTCAGCAAATAATTCTGTCAGGAATTGTTTCTGTTTGACTTTGGGATATGTCCTTTGGCAATAGCAATGCTGGTCAAAAAGTGGGAAGTTCTCTTGGTCTAACCTTTTCTTTGTGCATTATTCCAGTAGATCACAAGAAGCTCAGATCGATATTTCTCAAGGTTTAAATAGCCAGGTAGTATTTGTATGCCTCATGTAGTATTTTGTATGCCTTTAACTTCCATAGAGAGCATGATCAGAAATTGCTGTAATATCTGATAGCAGAAGTAGGGAGGATTATGTATTACTTGTCTGTAATTTTTTTTTTTAGGGTTTGTTTTTTCCTAATGGTAAAACTTCTGTTCATTCATCTTCATTCAGTCTCTTGAGCTCCATTATATACAATTTCCTTCACAAAGGAAAATGTTTTGTGTGTGGTTTATTCATTTCAATATGTAGCCTTGCAGCAGCAGTTGCCCAGTCTGGTGGTTGAGGCTGCTACCAAGTGAAGTTCCAAGATCCAGAAGAATTAAGTTGAATTCAGTATTAATTATACTATTTGGGGTTGCATGGATTTATCTGTCTGTAGCTCTGAAGGTCTGGAAGTTGATGCTCCTTTGTAAAACTTTGCAGCAAAGGGTACTCACAAGCAAATCTCCATAATTCTGTGGGTGTTTTTAAGAGATGTAAATCTGAACTTCTTGTTAAATACCCGCTCCCCCAAATGGTATGAAGTTTTGTAGTGGTATAACTGATATGTGCTATGAGTGGGTTTGTTTTAATGTTTTTTTATAGACTATTTACATAATTTGAAATACTTAACTCTTCACAATGGGTTTGGGTTTGGGTTTTTTTTTTTTTCCAGATCCTTTCTGTCAACCTGTGAAGTATTTCAGAATAAGCTAAAGTTGCATAAGTACACAAGCCATTTAAAATAGAAATAAAAAGAATTCCATTAATGCCCTGCGTTTTACCAACACTGACAAATCCAGTTTCACTAAATAAATAGCACTGGTGCTGTAATTTTGACACACAAAATAACTTTGTCTCTATGTAGTTAATAGCCACCTCTTGAAACATCTAAAGCAAATTTACAGTTGAGATCAGTTAATGAGGGAGAGTGGGAGTAGATTTATTGAAAATTCACTGAACTTAACTGCTCACTTGTTTGCTTTTTAATGGTAAAGTAGATCTGTGGTTTGAAATGGTTTGGAGAAGTTTTTGTGACAAGGCAGATGATGGTTCAGAACTACTTGAAAACTACAAAGAGGTCAGCTACAGTTTCTCATTTCTGGGAGACTGGAAATCTCCCTTTGCAAAATGTTCAAGAAACTTGGTAACAGATATTGAAGGTCTTCAGAGATGCAATTAATATCTGCACAAAATGTTCCAAGAACATCACAAATTAACAATGATTTAGTACTATATTTTATTATCTTAAGATGTTAATGCTGCTATTACCTTAAGATATTAATACTTTACGTAAAAACATAAGAATTGCCATAAAGGATCTGGCAAAAATTCTTGCTGACATCCTTTCTCTGACTTTTCCACTTGCTATACTTGGTTAAATTCCATATACATCTGTTCTCCCATCAGGAAGTTTGAGCTGAAATATATTATTTGTTTCTTGATTCTTTGGTGGAAAACTTTACCATGTGGTTGTTTGGTAGGACTTCATTTTACTTTAGCAGCAATTTAGTTTTGGATGGTTTAATGGTTCTTAATACAAGTGTTGTGTTTTCAGGCATTCAGAAGTTGAAGCAAACTGAAATTGCTATGCCAGATTATTGTTTTAATCTTTTGGTATAGTTGGCTGTTCATGTTTGCATGTTAGAACTTGAAATTAGTCTTAGTATCTAAACAGAGTATTTCAGAGCATTGTGTAATGCGTGGATATTTCTTTTCTTGAAATGGTTTGTCTCACAAGAACCATGTGAATAAGGTGATGAGATAACATGGTAAACATGATGTTCTAGGGAAAAAACTTAGCAATTTGGTTTTGTTAGGAAATGCGTTGAATTTATGGTCGTGTCAGTGTCAACTGCTTGTCGCCATCCCTGGAGGTATTTAAAAGATGTTTGGATGAGGTGCTTAGGGACATGGTGTAGTGGTGGTCTTGGTAGTGTTAGGTTTACGGTTGGACTCAATGATCTTAAAGGTCTTTTCCAACCTATACGATTCTGTGATTCTGTGATGCTAAAGTAGTGTTTTAGCAGAAGGAGAATGGGGATTGGGAGGTGCTGGTGCTCTTGGGCTTTGGCCTTGAACAAGGACCTCATGAAGTGGGGAGGGGATTGCCTGTGTTGTCTTCCTTCAGCATCCAGTCAGTCAGGGCTGGCTCATTAATACTTGGAAACTGTTTTTTTTTTTTAAAAGATGCTACTTTAAACTAGATACATCTGAGGTGCGAACAAGGGATTTCTTGATTAAAAGTTAGGTAAATACTTCAAAATTTATCTGTCTGTTCCATTTACCTGTAGGTCTGTCTGTCATTTTTGTACACAAAACAAAATGTGCTTAGTAGAAATCAATTGAATGCAAGGAATTTCTAACTGGTTATTTGGGCCAAGGCAATACAAACTGTGAATGTGAAATCATACGGGTCTGAGAGAGCTGCTGAGTATTTTAAATTACTTTTTTCCCCTGTTAGTGTTGTTGGATTTCTTAGAAGTAAATTACACCAGGGCTGTTCTTGTTGTATGCAATGCTTTCTCAGCTGTAAAATCTTGATGATGTATCATCAGTGAAACTGTCTTGTTTTTTCAAAGTGGGATTAGAGAGATGAAGGTATCGAATGAAAATAAGGGGGGGGGGGGAGGATGGAAGGGCAAAAGTAAACCTGCTGTAAGAGCTACCTATGTCTACAAAATATATTAATTCCTTTCCCCTTATTAGAGCTGGGCCTTCTGCCAAGACAGACTGCTGTTCCAGCTGAGGCTCGCAAAAGCAGTAGTCACTGCGGGAGGTGATATATACCATTCTTTTAATTCTCAATGGCATTGACAGTTACCAAAGTTCCCTTTCTTTGCTCAAGTTTATCCTTGCTAGAAGCTAAAATTAAAGGCAATAGAGACAGTAAGACAATGCTGAAAAGATAAAGACGACTGACAAGGAGAGAAATCTAAGGCCTAGTTTTAGGTATGCATTTAAAAGTCAATTAGGCAAACTACTGGCATTAAGTTTCTAAAATTATTTCAGATGCCTGTCTTGCTATTTGAAAGCTCTTCTTGAAGCAGATTTTTAAGCTTTTTCATTGAACTATAGTACAGTGAACATTAGAGTCCTTTATTAAGACTGCTTCTCATATTGAGTTATTGCCCTGTCACTCAGTGTGTTGCATTCTGGAAAAATACCTAGTAAACTCCACAGTCTAATTGATGTACTGTTTGGAAGTGTTGGAAGCTATAGATAGTTTGTCTAAGGATTGCTTCCAGTCCTCCCAGTGGTATCCATGGCACTAGTAAGAAAGCATTTCTAGGCAATTTTTATCGGCTTCACTTGTTAGCTTTCTTGCTACTTTTAAAGAATGCCCAAACACTATTCTGAAACTTTAAAGAAATGTAAAGAGAAGTTTAAATGTCTCTGTGGGCTATGCAGCTGCCACTCTTTATATGAAGAATGACAGGCTTCACCAGAATGCCTGGTTCTTAAGGCAGGAGACCATGATGCTGAAACACATTAGAGCAATGTTATTTATATTCTGCCAAAAGCAATTATCCTGCAAGACTTAGAAATATGTGTTAGCTTTTATGTGTGTGATAAACTTTACAGACTTCCACAGAGTTCTGTAGGTCTACTCAGAGTGATATATTTAAATTTTTGCAGGACTGAAGCCCAAGTGCTTGCATAAAAAGATGTTTCTAGTTGCAGGCGTATGCTGATTACTCAGTAGCGTGGCAGAAGTGTTTCTTTGGGATTGGTCTGTTATGATTAGGATTGTTATTATGCCAAGGTAAAGCGTTTTTATTTTTAATAGTATTTGATAAGAGTTGTTTTAAGAAACCTGTTTTGATCCACCAGTATTTCTTTCCAACAACTTCTTCTAAGCTCCCAAGGGCTCTTATCTGTCCAAGAACCCTATTGTTAATTTCTGTTGAATCCTATAAGTTTCCTCCCCGTGAAGATTTATTACTCCTTAAAAGTATCTTCAGTTAGCTACTTTAAGCCCTAAAAGTGGCCTTGTTCTGTGCTGTGTCTTTCCGTCACCCTGTGACAGAAAATGAGCTCCACTGTTCGAGGGGAAAGGCCTGTACTTTGGATCTTGGCTACCAAATAGAGCAGCTTTTCTGTTCACCCCACAGCTGCTGTTAATGTTTCATTTTGCAACTGCTAGAGGATGGGCAAGTAACCGTCCTCATACGAGACAAAAATATAACTCCATTAGTCAGCTGGCGTGGGTTGTTGAAGCAGAAATGCAGGCAGTATTTTCTCCTGGTGGAGAAAAATCCATCACATCCTATTAAAGTTGCCATTAGCTGACTATGGGGGAATGTACATTTCCTGAATCCACGATTGCCTGTTCTCCTTACTTTGATGGCTGTCTACTTTAAAACTTGTAATTTAGTCATAACTATTATAAGATCATGTTACATCTCTGGGGTTAAATCTATTTGACATATAATCTGTCTGAGAAAAGCCCTTAAGAAATAATACGGCTTGACACTAACTGAACCTTAAATTATTGTGGCATGAATTAGAGAACCTTGTTCCTAAAGAGGTTCTGTGAGCTTTCTGAAATCTGTATCACCCTGTAGGACTTCTAAGATTTAGTATTTCAACTTTTAGACTATTTAGTATTTTAACTCATTACTGTTAAACATGGATTTTGAAGTTTCTTTCAAAGGTGGGTTTGTTTGGTTTTTTGTGATTTTTTTGTTTGTTTGTGTTTTTTACAGCTGTCTTCTGAAGGTTGAAAATGTGATAGACTAGTGGCATCTTTGACATCCTCTTGCAGTGTTCATTGTAAGGTTTGAGTGAGGGAGAGTTATAACCCTTCAACTTCTTCATGGTAACATTGGAACCCTTAAAGTTTTTTGATGTTTAATCTTAATTACATGCAGTTATGACATAAAGCAGAACCAAGAAAATACAAAGGTGCCTTCTTTTCATAGCATATCAATGAAAAGAAAATTGTTTTTCTTTGTTATTCTGGAAGTGGCAGTGTTTAGTCATGTCCAGAGCAGTGTTTCAGTAAAGGATGATTTTTTCTCTCTAAGACAAATACAGATGTGGTCAGACTTTCTCTTCGTTTAGTGCTTAGAGATTTTGTTAAAATTTCTTGGCCACCTCACTCCTTATTTTTTTAATTGCTTATGTCCTTTTTTTTTTAATGAAGTGTGGTCAGAGAGAAATGTTCAAATCTCTTAAACTGAGAGTGATGAATATTTAACCTTAACATGAGGAGTGAAGGGTTCCTTACAGTAACATTTCTGGTATTAGTATATCAAATGTCATGGATCTGTGATTGCAGATTACATGTGTATTAACACCTATAAATTAAAGGCAGAATATTATTCAATCTTATCCTGTACGGCCCATGTCTGTCTCCACATTGTGTACAATATTAAAGTTGAAGAAGAAATGATGCAATGGCAAACAGTAGTCTAGTTTTGACTTTTATTGTAGTTATGTTTTAATATAGGCAGATCCTGGATATATCTCCAGCTGGTTGGCAGTCGTGTGTCTCTGGTGTTTTTTGTGTTTCTTTAGGGCAGGTAATGGACAACGCCTTATGCTGCTTTTGGTTTGCTCCCTTCTCCCTCTGATATAGTTGCTTCTTATTATTCTCAAGAAGCTATCCATGTGGTAGTAAAGAACTTCTGAACATAGTAGTGAATAGTAAAGTTAAAATAAGAAAATTAGATTACTGTGTTGTTATACAAATATAATTGTTACATACTTAATGACTCTACTAGTTGAATTAAACTAAAAAATTATGCAGCTCTAGCTGAGGGGGCTATTTTCTGTCAGGTCAGTTCCTTGCATGCTTATGTAAGTCCTGTTCCCTAAAACTTAGTATGGAAATGTAGACAAAATTTTGGACTATTTTACACAAGAACTTGGTTGCTGGGCTAAAAGCTGTTGTAAAACACAATTATTATTTTGTAAGATTGAAAATAAAGTCTCTGTAAAAATCTGTTTTAACTTTCCAGAAAAGGAAATGAGCAAGATCTTATTCCAGTGTATTTGATCAGACAATCCTTGTTTTACCGAAGAGCTAAACACAACTTCATGTATCCAAAGGTTGGGCCCTTGTGAGAAACTTACCCACTCTTCACTGAGAGCAAGTAGTGGAATTTCTCCTGAGGTGCTGTGTCTGGGGGTTGTTTTCCTATTGGATTTTTGCACTTTGGTGTTCAATAAAACTTTAATGTTTTCCCTTCACGAAAGGAAAATCCATCTCCACTACGTTTCTGGTTGGCCTGCCTCTGCCTGGCAGCTTCCAGGCAGCTACGGAGGTTTCTTTTCAGCTTTCAACCTTTCTCCTCTTCAGTTTCACTCTCCTGTGAGTAGGCTCATCCTCTGCATGCGCTGCTCATTAAACAGGCACTGTTTTTCCTTCAATACAGTAATTTTCTTTATGTCAGAGCCTTCCTGCATGCTGAATAATGCATCTGAGTCTTTGGTTTTTCTCCAGACTACTCAAAGTTGCATGTAGGCAGCTGGCTGGTTTTGTGTATGGTGGAGAGAGAAGCTGGAGCATGCTGTAAATGCTTGTGTGAGTATGGGCAGGGCTGCTCTTATCCTTGAAGCAACATTTTCTATAGTTTCTACTTGTTACTTTAATGTATTGGCAGAATTTAGTAACTGGTCTCTGTGAATATGGAGATGTGAGCACTGGTATCTGTAGGCTTTCTCTCTTACCTGGATCCCTTCGGATTGGGTTGGTAGGGAGCTTGTTTTGCCTCTTACGAATTGAAAGAGATTGCCATATGGTCCGGTATAGTTCATGTACACAACTGTGATCCAGTAGAGGAAAGGCAAACTCCCAACCCCCCTACTGCTGTTTCAGAAAGGAACAGACAGGAGGAAGTAGGAGTGAGAACAGATTTCTGGATAGATTGGTAGGCAGCGGGGTGAATTCTTAGCACTTCCCACCAGAAGTTTATTCTAATAGGCATCGGGTTTTAACCATGTAACTGCTGCTCAGGAAGCTGGAACATGAGGATCAAGAGTAAATGCATAAATAGACTTACAGGGCTAATTTCAAATTAAAATGATAAAAGTATTTATTTCATATCTGAAACAAGGCTGTAATGCTCTCAGCCTCTAGTTGTGTGCAGTAATCATGGCTTGATTATTTTTTTTGTTTTTAATTTCTGTTTTTTTCAAACTTTTTGTATAAGTGAATGTAAGCACTACTGGCTATATCTGGAAAACACTACTGTAGCGGTATGCTGACTGAAGTGAGACCTTCCTAAGAGTCACACCTGATGGTGGAAGTGTGTGTATAATAGATCTACAGTGACTGAAATATGTCAGATGCAACAGAAAATTTTTCTTGGTTTCTGGGTCTCTTAAAGCAAAGGGGTAATTTTGTCTATTTGTTCCCATACTGTACAGGAGGAACAAATGGATTTTTATGTTGGACAAACAGCTACATTACTGGTCATCAGTTTCAGACTGATTTAAACCAGAGTTAAAGCAGTAAACAAAACAAACAAAAAGCAAACTATTTAGAATTAAAATTTGTGTAGGGACTAGAGAGCAACTGTTATGGCTTTCCTCTGGATTAAAGGTGAATTTATATACAAATGCTTCCCCCCCCCCCCCCCAATGAATAGGTTAGATAAGTCTTTCAATACTTGTGTAAATCTGCATTTCTAATGATGGGTTTGGGCTGCCACTGAAAGGGATAGTTTGCATTCACCTACACAGCCTTGGCCTTAGATCTAAGGGGCACATGACTGCAGGTGATTTGGGGCACCAATCTGTCAGAACGATCTTTTTGTGATGATGGTTTTTCTGTTTCGGTTGCACAACCAGCCCACTTCACAGTTGCATACTGGTTTGAATTAACACAAAGGAAGTAGCAGAATTGCGCCCCAAGTCTGGAGGAGAAGAAATGGGTAGAGATTCAGGCTGGATTTAGGAGAGTAGGTTTAGTTACCTTCCCATTATCCCACAAAATCAAGTAATTTTTGCTGCAGACCTACGGAAGCTGAATCACTGGTAGAACTCTACATGTGTGACTGTTTAGACATCTCCTATGAATAAAACCTTGCAATTAATAAGGAGCTCACAAGATGAGAGATCTGTGTAGCATTTATGTGCTATGCATAGTGCTGTACTCCTATCATATAACTGTTAAATGGAGCATCGCCCTTTAGTTTGTCTCATGGAGATGCATTGTCTCTCTGTGTCAAAATGCTTGTATGAGTGTAATCTGGAAGCTGTTTTTCTTCTGAGTGCCAGTGTACTGGAACCTGGTGTTTAAAGCTTGAAATTCATGGATTTTGTATTTCCTTGCACTCTCAACAAATACTGAATAACCTTCTATAAATAATGATCCTTATTAAAGGATGAATAGCTGCAAAACTTGAAGGGTTTTTATGTGTGTTTGTTTTTTTTCCTTCCTCTTTTGAAGAGGGGCAATTTGTATTTCCTTTCCCCTTATGTGCTTGGCATAATAATGTAGCAGCACAAACTAAAAAAAAAAAAAGTGGAAACAAGCAACAGTGGTTCATGATGCCAGTAGTACTGCAGTTTGGAAGTTGTGTTGTACCAGTAAATTGACTAGTCTCAATTAAAATTTAAAAAGTCTCCATTACAAGTAGTTAGTTAATGGTATAGTCACTTCATTGATTTTTTTGTTATTCCTTAAAATTAATAAATGTTTTCTAGCAGAAAAGCTTCAGCTGTTAAATTAATTTTTCTAGGTTGTTCTTAAAGGCTACTTTTCTATTTTAAAACTTTTTTTGGGTGATATTTCCTTGAATATTGGTGACTGTGCATCAATGAAGATGAGCTTGAAGCAATCAAGATGAGCTGTGCAGCAATGAAGATGAATCACTTGAGACAAATCACATTTGTTTGGTATATATTAAACTTCTTCCAAATAGAGGTTGCTATAACTTCTTTCCAATAAAAAGATCCAGACTGAGTACTCTTAACCCTTGCTGAATCTTATTACAGTTTGCATTCAGACTTCTAAATTTATACAGTTGGACTACAATCTTTAGTGTTACTTTATTGTAAAATTATTGCTTTATGCGTATAAAAGTTTGGCCATATATGCTGTATCAATGTTTTAATCTGCAGCAAGATCGTGCTCATTTCTTTTATCTCCATCTTGAAAATACTAGGTTTTACGTGGATTAATGATATCGAAATTAAAAGCTACATGCAAGTTACATATGTGTATAATTGATTCTCATATTATGATGTATTTTCAGTTGCATTTCTTGAAAATTGCGGTTTCTCTGCATCTCAGTTTTCACCACATTGTGGGATAAACTTTTTGCACTGTTCAGAATATCTGTTTTCTGTGCTACCAGAGTTAATCCCCTTGCATCTTCTGGAATCAAGAGGGCTTTCGCTTTGTGTATTCAGTCATTACATAAAGGAAATCCAGTTTGTTTTGTTAGCATGTAAATTGGGCTTTACTAAATATAGAGAGGCCAAAACCTCTTGCAGTAAGAATTTAGAGAAAGAAAATGTACATTTCTTGGGAGGAGGAAAACTATTCATAACTTTGTTACATGTTTGGTGCTCATCATTCCACACGCATGAAGCTAAAAAAAAGGAAAATTTAAGACTTAAGTTTGGTTGATACTGCAGAAAGAGATCAAATGTGCCAGACTTTGTGACTTAAATCCTAGGTGCTCATATTGCTAGTTGTGGCTTAATCTTAAAATACATATATAATGTAGAGAAGCAGTCAAGCTCCAACTGGGCTGTAATGTGACTGACCCATTCTTTTCCTGATCCATACAGACTTATGTGAATGAGAGTTTGGCAACAGTTGCTGATGGTGAAGCAAACACTCGTACACATGTTCAGACACTGCTCGGGAACTTGCGTTGAAGTGTCATATCTACAGAACCATTTTGAGCAGTTACAAGATAGCCTTGTGACCAAAATCAGTCGTTTACTGATTAAGGTTGGATAATTGTTCTGGATTGAGGTGAACCTTTCTTCTGGATTACTCTTGATTTACATCAGCTTCCCAGTGTTGATCACTGCAAAGTTGCAGAAGTGGTGGAGAAAGTGCATGGCAGGAATAAATGATCAGGGCAAGAGAAGGATGGAGAGTGCTTCTGGCAGCAGTGCCAAATCATATTACTTTAAAGTGCTTATAGCAATAACGGTAGTGCAAGCATAGAAGTTGCATTGGACTTGTTAGTAGAAGATAGTGTAAATTGTCAGTAGTTTTGTATTCTCTAACCAGTCTCTGTTAAAGGACGTCCTGAAATCAGGCTGCAGAAATTGGTTACAGGAAAGATAAGAAATCTGATTGCTGTGCATTTTCATGTCTCTGCTTACTCACTGTGGAAATGCATCTTAGAACTTTTCTTTCCTCTCCTTCATGATCCCTAGCAGTTTTCCACCTGTGTTACTTAAAACTATTAATATGATATAGATTGTAATACAATACCTTGCATTTGCTGGAAACTACTTAATCCATATACAGTTAAAAATTAAAAATTTAAGTATTTTACTGTGGGGTTTTTTATTGGAACCAATCTAACCAAATTTTTACTAGTTTAGATTTAGCTACAAAATTTCATGTTTCCCTTTTAATGAAGAAAAAAATCAGTGTATTATAGAAACCCATAGCATAAGAATTGCATGCTGAACATATCACTGTTCTGTGCTTTGTGTTTATGCTTCTCTCATATGGTTACAACCAAATACTTCATGTTTGGGCTGCATGCATTGAAGAAGAGTACCCAGTTTTTACCTTATGTGTCTGCTTCTTGCTTGGGAAAAGGAGATGCTGTTTCCTCTCTCTCTCTCTCCCATTCCTCTCCCCCCTCCCCCACTTTTTTTTTTCCTTTTTTTTTTTAATGTTATTTACTTGGTAGGGAAGAATTTATGCAAGCTGTATTCTTCCCCCTCTGATCTTTTCATGTCACTGACTTTTGAAACATCTATTACTTCATTTTTGTTACTTGAGTTCTGGCATTTTTAGCTCCCCTTTCTTCCCCTTAAATAACTCTTGGGCAATCTTTTTCTCTTTTGTGCTTCCTAAAGAAACAACTGTGTCAGCTGTTTTTCTTTAAACATCAGCTTTTTATGTGGAATAGTTAATATCTTTTTTTTTACTCAGTCTTTTGTGAAAATGCCTCAAATAGATGGTTGTGTTGAGTACCGGACACACAACGCTTCCCAGTCAACATATGGGCAAAGAAAATAAGGGTGAGCTACTTTAGTCATCAGGTAGTTAAATTTGCAGAGTGACGGTTCTAGAATCCTTTGACTCAACAATCACTTCTCTCTTGATTTTTCTTTTAGTCAATAAGATTTTAAAAATAATAATTAACAAGTATTTAATAATACTGGGAGGAATGGATAAAAATTACAGGCAAATGAATTCTGTCTAGGAATTACTGCATGATGAGTGAATATTCTTCTCTTCGAACACAATAACTTTTTGATGTTTGAACAACCAAATTCAAGGAGTAGAGCCCTCAAAACCACTATTGTACATCCTGTGTATAAAGCTTATACGTGATGAATGCAGTCCGAATGTTGGGTTGTGAACAAAGTCTGCAGAATTCTGTCAGATGAACTTTTATGATACAGCCAGTACTTGAGGCTTAAATTCCTAAATAGTGAAAATTTTGGCTCAAAAATTGGAGATATTTGTTAGCATCACTAAAGAAGTTACTTGTAATACGTTATTGGTCTTTTGACCTCACTTTTCAGGATGCATAAAAAAATGCTGATTGCTCTTCTTTAGCTAGTAAAGCAGTTAATGGCTTCTCCTGGTTTATTGGGATTACTTCGACAGTCTTATTGGAGATAAAAGTACTCAAAATTCATTGTTATTTATAATAAGGGAAAATTATTTGTAATTCTTACTGTTTTAATAGTAGACCCTGTGCTTGGGATATGAATAGAGAAGGTCCTTCTGTTGCTGGAATAAGAGCAAAAGTCCATAACAAAACACATGGGTACAAATGAAACATCCAAATTTAGATTCCTTTCTTGAGTTTGGTCTTTGCCATCTACACCTATTTGATCATTCCACCAGTTTAATTTCTCCTTATATTTATTGAATATATAATGTTGTCTTCTGTCTCTCTGAGCAGAGATACTTTCTGTTTGTATTTCTGAAATTATGCAGTCAGGATTCATTTTCAGTGCTGTTAAATACAAGAACACATTTGTGGAATGGTGTAATGTATATTCCATTGACTTAGTAAGATTTTTCAATTTTGTGCTTTATACTATATTTTATAAACTATTTTATTATACCATATTTTGTGTAATAGAAGTGGCAAATAGCCACTTAAAACATTTTTAGGGTGGATAGCAATCTGTTTTGTCTAGTAAAACTGTGCAACATAGATGTCAGAGCTGCACCAAAAAACTTCTGCCTAGTTGTTCCTACATGACATTTTTGTCTCATAGATTGACTGGAGCAGAAAGACCTTTCTTTTACTCCTTACTTGGATTTTACTGTCTAAAAACTGTTTTGAGCTTCCATTGTGTCATGTTGCACTTGCTTTCTTGATACTCTAATACTACTGCAGGTACTACTCTAATACTCTGTCTTGGTAGTGTTAGGTTTACGGTTGGACTCAGTCTTAAAGGTCTTTTCCAACCTATATGATTCTGTGATTCTCTGATTCTGTAATAATATATTTTGTGCGGTTTGACTTGGCTATCTCCAGCACCCTTTTCAGAACTTCCTCCTTAGGGTGAAGTCCCACCCCAGACCCATAACTTCTAATGGTATTAATGATTTTGAAAAGTCCAAAGAGGAAGCAACGAGATGTAATCATAACACTAAATCATCCCATGATCTCAGTGTTGTAACCCTTTGTTTAGGACTTTGTCGTTGCCAAAACAAGGAAAATGTAGCTGGTGGATCCCTTTTCAGTTGCTGAGTAGACTGAGAGATTCAGTGATTATTGTAGGAGTTCTCACGACTAGCTATCAGTTATGAAATGCAAATGCATTCTTATTTTGTTTTGTTACATATTTGGGAGGGGGAATGCATGTATACTTTTTATTCTCTTTCTGTGCAGTTGGTTAAAAGTTTCTAAACTTTTCATCTGGAACAGCAGCAAATAATACAACGTAATCTTCCTTTTGAACTGAGAGGCCTTTCAGTGTGCTGTTTTGCTCTGTTATGTTCATGCATGACCCATGTATTCATTACATACAGCTTTTTGTAGAGACTTGTGACAAGTATTACTTTAGCAGTAGTTGGAGTGGGCAATGTAGTTACACATAGCTTAGTTACACTTTTTTGATGCACTATTAACATTGCTATGTTCTCTGACCTTAGGACTTGTGAATCACTTATTTCTATGCTTGAGACTGCTGGCTAGGATGCTAATTATTACTGAGATTATCAAACATAGATCATACAGTTGTATATTGGCTATTTAAGGCACATTGTTCATGCTGACGTATTGCAGATATGGAGGGCCTACCATTAAAAGTTTTTGTATAATCTTGTTAATGTTTTGTTAAAACTACAAAAAGACTGATTCAAATCACAAAGTGTGGTGCTGTGTAGCAAGGGAATGGTAGCTTCCTTTCAGTCACTGAACATAGACCTTTAAAAGAGATCTCTAAGTTCACAAGCTGTCTTCCTTGAGGCTCATTCAGATTTTCTTTTTTACTCTGATTTTGGTGCTATTTGTTAAGCATTTTGCAGTTTGGCTTGTAGTCTTTCTGTTTTGTTAGTGTGGACATTTAGGATTTGTCCATTTGTGTGTGTTTGAAACATCCTTTTGGATGTTTGTTGTTTTCTTATCATGTTAAAAAGAGCAATTTAGCATTAGGGATTTTCCTAGAATATAATTTACTTTGCAAGATCACTTTCATATGGGCAGGTTAAAGTCCTTGAAAAGCCATGTCAATGTAAATGTTGAGGCAAGCTTTAGATTTAACAATATCAACAAATGATCCTGCAGTTTTAATTCACATAGTTTTAAAACACTATTTCTTATACAACATTCATTAGCAATCTCACAGCTCAGCCAGGCAGTTAAAGGAAGATTATTTTTATAAGTGTGGATATACTTTATTTGGTTTCAGGTTCTGTTCCTTTTCTGTGCAGGCTGAGTGGGAAATGCAAGCCAGGAATGATCTGGACCTTTTATAAATTTGTTTTAATGTGACAAGATTAAAATTTAAATTTCATGGTTGCCTTCCTAATACCAAGTGTTGCTTGAGGTGAGTAAACTCAGTGGGACTGATGTGTTTTTCTTCCATAAATGTATTGCCAAAAGATTAGAGTATGTAGCAGCCCACCAGCTAAACTCTGTATACCAACATGCACTCAGGTCTTTATTGAATTATGCTCATTACAGGCAGTCCGTGTCCCAAAGAGTGTATAGTCCAGGACAAGCTGAAAGAAATTCAGACATAGTAAACATAAAATCTGAGACAATGTTTTCTGGTGTGTTAGAGATAGTATAGCAGGGTCTACTTGGTTTATCCTTTATCTTTGTTAAATAAGTTCTTAGGTTTGTTAGGAGGAAAGTAATAGCTTTTTGGACACTTGTGGAGCACTATTCTTAAATGCAAGGAGCAGTGGAATAAAAAGTACACAGGTGCTTGTTTGAAAATAACATATTCAGTACAGCCTGTCATACCTTCTTAGAGCAGCTAAAATTGTTCCTAAGGAATCTTACTATGGTCTCCTTTCAGTGTATTAGTTACCTTCATCTTATTTTAGTGGTCAAGAACTGTATTACAAAATGACGTGTTGATTAATGCATTCACATCTCCTGTTAACAGGGTCTCCAGAGTCCTGCCATCCTTAATCTTGATGGCTAGATGACTAATAGCTTTGACTATGAGGGTGATCTAATTGTACTTGCATACTTGAGTGAAGCTCAGGGACTTTGTGAGTATGTAAGACTGGAGGAAAATGGCGCTGAGAGAAGAGAGAATTCTGATTTGTTCAGATAGAATAACTATTACCTGAAAAACTTTCCTTAAATTATGTATCATAAACTGTAGTAATCATTGCTATTCCAAGGAAAATAAAAGGCACAACTGAATCTGTAAGCTTCATTTAAAACAAAACAAAAATAAAAAATTTCCTTCTAGACTGGATGGATGTTGTTTGACGACGTTTACTGGAAGTGTCAAGTTGTCTTACTTGCAGTGGAATCTGCCTTAGGCTAGAAACTTGTGCTTGTCCTAAGTTTGCTGAAGTGCCAGAGAAAATGAAAAGCTTGTCTTCCATCGTTTCTTTAGATGTTCCTCTGTTTTTGCAAGGTTGGAAAGAAATGGTAACTTTTCTTATCTAAAAAATTAACTCTTTCTCTTGTTTTATTTGTGGGCTCTTTCATCTTTATCTACATGTTTCCATGGTAAGCAAGTAACAATTAATACGTGGCGTCAGTACCCAATAGCTTGATTACTAGTTGATAAGAGACAAGTACTGATTTCACAAAACTAGAAGAGGTGCAGACAGTTCTGTGCTATAAATGGAGTGAAGAGATTCCTCTGGATCTTCAGAAATTCTGGGGTAAGGAGGAAGAAAAAACTATGAGAATATATAGAGAGGAGAAGCCGGGCTGGGATGAAGAGTGGATATGTCTGGAGTTCGTGGCTGTCAGCTTGTAAAAATGAGGCAAATTTAGGGTTTTCTGGAGGAAGCCCATTAGACTTGAGGGGTGTATGAGTAGCAGGATCTGACCACTCAGATTCTGTTATCCCATCTGCCTAAAATTGGATGGAATTTAATCCAGGAGTCCCTGGTACCAGCAGTCCTCTGTTGTTAAGCCCATAGCTGTGGAAGTCATTAAAAAACATCTTCCATGTCCAGCTCACCTCACCAACTCTTACCAAGGGGAACTACATAGTATATACTGTTCTTTTAGTTCAGTGACATGTGTCCAAAACCTGTGGACCCATCTTTGAATGTTACTTTGGTTCTTTTTAACTTCTGTGTGGAAGGGAAGAAAGAAAAATAAGTTTGGGTTTTTTATTTGCTTGTGTATTTGATATCAGATGCAAATTTTTTAAGTAATATGCCTTGACCAGATGGTGTTACAGAATCCATACTATTACGAAAACTTAGGCATCCAGAAGGCAGGTTCTTTAAAAGAGGTGGAACCCAAGTATGTGTCGTGATCTCCTTTAATCTGCTAAAATATTACTTCATTTAACCAGTCCTCATGGATGACATACAGAAGTAATAGAAACGAGCTACCATTACTAAACAAGAGGAGGTGCTGGGGAGCAGGGCTAAAATGTTATTCACAGAAATGTCAAAATATCTACTTTGTATGTAATTTTAATGGTTTTCAAATTTTTTTAACAGCTTCTCCAGTCGTCTTGTGCTTTGCAAAAGTTCTTGCGGTAGTAGCCATTCTTCCTTGCAGCATCGGTTACTTTAAACGGTCACAAATCTTAAGTTGCCTGTATTCAAACAGGAATATGGTTCTAGTGCTGCTATTTTTTAATTTTTCTTTTCTTGATGTTTCCAAGAGAATACTTTGTAACAGCAATATACTGTTTTGACCGTTTCCCATTCTGGACACTTGTTCATTTGTGTCTCATTTTCCCTTTTGAATTGTAGGTGCAGTGTCAAACACCTTGTTTTACAAGCCTCTCCAGCTAAATAATAATTGTGTAATGAAGTATTTTTGTCTCTTTCAGGATACCAGTTATACCCTCCTTATGTAATACAGTTTTCCACTGTATTATGGGTTCAGTTTTGGTAGTTCAGGTTTCTCTAAGTAGATTTTGGTTGGTTGGGTTTTTTTGTTGTTGTTTGAGCAGGAATGTCCCAGTCAGGTTTTTTTGGCAAAGTCCAAAGCTCTTCAGTAAATCGGTGTGGGTAGCAGTATCCTAAATGTAACAGCATTTGTCTATAGTTCCTCCTGGAAACCCATGTCTTTTCTTGCTAAGCTCCTCACAAAAATAAATTTCCTAGGCACAGTAGCCACGCATGGTTGCTGTACCTCCTGTCTTTACTGTAAAAACTAGCTTTTACCTCTCTCTCAAAGTAGAAAATCTGCAAAGTTTTGCCTTCTGCCAGCATATAGTTTGATGTATATTCTGATTTGCTGGTATAATTGCAAGAGGAGAAAGGTAACAGTGATGTCAGACAGAACCTCATATAGTAGTTGTTATTATGGCAAAAAATATATATACAGCAGTTTCCTTTTCATAAAAATTAATAGGATGTGCTGCCATATGTTTTCTTGATGTAAATTATGTCTTTTCAGTGCTTGTGCTATATTTGCATCTCCTTCTGTTGTAGATAAGTCATTAATGTTTTGTGCCAGTGGCAGTCATTCTCTAAACCTTTAGTAACAAAGGGCTTTATATCATCAGCAGTGTACCTATATGTTCATGTGATACTAGTGAAATTAATGATTTTTTTCTAAATTGAGTCAATACTCAACAAATGTTATCTGCAAGTGAAATAGACTTCAGCTCAGTGGTCTGGTATTATCTTTTGGTACTCTGGGCATGCACGTACTCATGAGTGCTTCTCTAGCTTGGAATCATAAAATATTCTGCTAAGCTGTTTGGATAATAACCATAAAAAGCCAAGTATGGTTCATGTATGCTCTTTGGGTGAGGCTACAAACACATAAGTATATTACAGCAGAAGTTGGAGGGGTTAAAGTACGTGTGTAAAGTGCCAGTCAAAGGTAAAGAGCCTTGATCCATGACCAGTTCACATTCGGCGATCAGCCTGGAGCTGTTGCTTGCATGCCAGCAGAGATAGTGTAATTTCATAGCAGAGTGTGTCACGATTTTTCAGAATGCCTTTTTTCTTTTTTTTCCTTAGCCTTGTCAGAAGTGTTTAAATAACAGTTGTGCACAGTGACAACTCTTACTTCAAAGTACCATGACTTTTCATAAATTAACCCATATTAGTTATATCTATAAAGTTGTATTTTATTGAAATTGCGGTGCTTTGAAATATGTTATTTAATAAAATAATCACAGAATAATTGAAGTTGTAAGGGACCTCCGGAGGTCATCTTGTCTACCCGCCCTGCTCAAGGAGGGCCACCTAAAGCAGGTTACCCAGGACTATGTCCAGGTGGCTTTTGAATATCTCCAAGGAGGGACACTCCACAACTTCTTTGGGCAACCTGTGCCAGTGCTCAGGCACCCTCACAGTGAAAAAGTGGTTCCCAATGTTCAAATGGAACATCCTGTGTTTCAGTTTGTGCCTATTGCCTCTGGTCCTGTCAACTGGGCACCACTGAAAAGAGCCTGGCTCCATCCTCTTTGCACTCTCCCTTCAGGTATTTATATGTGTTGATAAGATACCCCTGAGTCTTCTCTTCTCTAAGCTAAACAGCCCCAGCTCTCTGTCTTCCCTCATGACAGATGCTCCAGTCCCATAACCATCTTAGTGGCCTTTGCTGGACTCCCTCCAGTAGCTCCATATCTCTCTTGTACTGGGGAGCCCAGCACTGGACACAGCACTCCAGGTGTGCCCTCACCAGTGTTGAGTAGAGGGGAAGGATCACTTCCCTCAGCCTGCTGGCAATGCTTCTCCTAATGCAGGTGAGGACACCGTTGGCCTTCTTGTCTCAAAGGCATGTTGCTGGCTTATGTTCAGCTTGGTGTCCACCTGAAACCCGAGGTCCTTTTCTGCAAATTTGCTTTCGAGCTTTGAAAGAAACCATAATGCTACATATTTTTACTGAAGCTAAGAGGGTCAGTTTCTCGTATAGTTCAGTTTATAATTTCACTTGAAGATCCAGGTTTCTTGATGGTGATGGTAGTAACTTTATAGTACTAAAAAACAATTTGCAATTGCTGTTCAGTTGTCTTAACAAACATTTGAGATCATTGTTGTTATTTTTCAGTCCTATATTAAAATAGAAATGTGTAAGATGCAATATAAATAAAAGAATGATAATGCTTACTATGAATCTAGGAGAGGGAAGATTTTCATACTGTTGAAACTGGGTTAAAATAAATGTAATGCAACAAGATAGCTGCCTTTTTTTTTTTTTTCCTCCTTTAACATCTCTTCCCCTTTTTCTCTGGGAAAAGTATTTTGGCAGAAAATTCTTAACCTTCATTCTCTTTTGGATTGCTAATGGAAGAAAGGACAAATGTTGTAATAACGCTTGGTATCTTTAATTGGCTTGATATTACACATAAGAAATACCCCAAATTACCAAAATAATTTATTTTTTACAAAAAACCCCATAGTGATGAAACTACAATTGTGTTCCTCCCCCCAGCCACCAAAAGCAGGATTGTTCATTAGTGGCTGAGCTGAAGGTCCCAGCCTGTCGAGGTCAGTGGAGTGCTTCCTGGGCTTGAACAACAGTTTGATCATCCAGGTCATAAGTCAATTTGGGCCCAAGAGCATTACAATGATATGAACACACAGCTTTTGGAGCAGGGAGAGAGCCTTTAAAACCTGTGGTCAGATTTTAATGCTTGATGCTCTTAAAACAAAGTTGATGGCAGGCAAGGACTGTAAGTCTTGCATCTTTCTTGTCCACTTATGGTTTGTAGCCCTTTGTTTCTGCCCCCTAATGCTTTCTCAGACTTCTTAGTTCACCCCACTCCAGGTTTTGATTTTGGTACATCTTTTGAATCATCTTCATTTGCTAATATTTTTAGAATGAAACTTTACACAATATGCTATGCTATCTTAAAATGATTTCATTTGAAGTTTAATCGGGTATACCATTCAGACACGTGCTGTACTCTTCAGTAGCTCTTAACTACTAGGGGAAAATAACACTGTAGATAACCTTTTTTTTTTTCTTTTTTTTTTCCCCCTGCTTCATCACAATTTATTAACTCACTGTAATCACATAAGAATACCGTACTCTTATCTCCTTACCTGAGGACCTCAGCTGTTAGAGAGAAGATCTGTTTCCACAGTTGTTAGGAATTTATCTTGGATTCCAGTGTGGTTGTCCCCAGTCTTCACTGGTGCTCAGCACTGACTCTTGGGAAGCAGCATTTTCCTATGGACAGAATCCCATTTGTCTTTTCCTGTAAACCTTGCTCTGCCTCAGGAGTTTCCAGTGGCCACAACCAAAATCAGGGGGTCTCAGAAAAGGTTGGATGTGATACAATAGGTTTGGGCCTGCTGTTACAATGCTGCTCTTCATGCTACATTTCACATGCTTTGTGGTAGCTCTAGTAAAAGGTTTCGTAAGAGCAATGCTCAACCGATTGCCCTGTTTGTTTGGTTTTCTTTTGTTTAGTTATTCCTGATAGAGCTGCTAAACATGCAAGAGTAGGTAAAAATGTTAGGCTGTAAGGGTGGTGCTGGAAAACACTGGAGCCTTGTCTGCCCTTTTTCCCACAGCTGAGCTACACCGGCAGTTTAGCAATTTGTTCCGAAATTCCCAAAAGTAGATGGGGCTATAACACTTAGAGGTACAAGGCATCTGGGTGGTTTCGGTAGCACCAGTAGCATGACAGGCAGATGCTGTTTTGTTTGCAGAGGATTCTGGAAATGGAAATCACTCTAAGTCCTGCTGCTGCTTTGTGGCTAATTGCAAACCAGCTTGTATTGTTACTAAAAATAGCTATCATTACCGATCGTGAGTTCCTTTAAAATATAAAAAATAATACTAAAGAACAACCAACAACAAAAATACAAAACTAAGCAGTCTCTTCATAGTCTTTGGCATTGCTGCAAGTACAGTAATGACTTTGTCTAGTTAATTTACAGGGTGGTTGTCTGGAAAAACTGTTTTGTTTTAATTTAAGAGGTTATTCATTAAATATTACCTGTTCGGGAATTTTGTTTTGGCTCTTGCACTGGATGGAGTGCAGTGGATTTGCAGTGGATTTGACAGTAGTTTCTAAAATATTTGAAAGGATAAATGTTGTTTAAAACAGTTTAGAAAATATGGAGGCAAAACACAAGATTGTTAACTAGACCAGACTAGGCATCTCAGTGTAGGGAAGGGGGAAAAAACCCAACACTGACAGAAAACTTATTGCAAATGGAAGTAGCTAAGCCATTGAGGTATGATATGTATCCTTCCTCTTTGCTTTTCCTTAGCAATTCTTGAAGAGAAAATGGATGTGGAGTGTAAAATTTCATTAAAAAAATATTCAAATAAAAAAAATTATTTCATTAAAAAAAAATTCATTAAAAAAAAATATTAATCTATTGTAGTTCAAGTTTTCTGATGTAGCCTAAGTGAAGTTCTGTGATATACCTAAATGATGCTTAACTGAACTCTTGCTGCAGTCTGTTAGTATACAAAAGAAAGCTCTAGTATTCAGATTTACAACCAAATTTATAGAATTAATAACTTTAAAGCTAAATTTGTGGTTTGCTTGAATGGATAATAGCAAAGAGAGTGTGTAGGTTTAACCAATTGGTGCATCCTATTTCTTACTGTTTCAGAGGAAAGTCCCAGTGTCCTCAGGTTCTGTCAGAAGAGGCTCTTCACCTGAGAGAAATGAGACAAAAGACTACCTGTGTCTGAAGTGTACAGCTACAATCAGAACTTATCTCTGAGTGAAATAACACTTAGTGAAATACCATGGAGTGAAATAGAGACCAATTAATGATTCAACTTTCAGTAATATTATTAAGCATCAAGATATATCCATTTTTATTTGCAGATACTAGAATTGATAGATGCATACAATGAAGGATAGGATTTTTCTTTATTATATTTGTCTGCTGTGTGGGAGGAGTTACTAAAAGATGTTGGTACAGAAATGGTGAGAAACATTGACTGAACTGTCATGTTAACTATGAGGTTTAGGGGGAGGAGGCAGCTGGTTTTTTGCTTGGAGGGGGCAAACAAAGTCTCTATAAACAAATTCACTTGCCTATAAGCTAAAATTGGATAGTCTTGTTTTATTTCCCATTTTGCAAACCGTTATGTATTTAAGCTTTAGATGCTTGCAGCAAAATTCTTTTTTATACATATGTGTGTATATATATATATATATGTGAATCATATGTGTGAATCATATGTATGTGTGAGAACATAATATATTAATTACGCAAAAAAGCCTACCTTCAGTTATTTTGGGACATTTGAGGGGACAAAAAAAATAAAGCAGTGATCATTTTAAAATACAACAGTTTGGTGAATGGTTATATCACAAATAATTTTGTACAGAAGGAACAGCTTTGTCCTCTTCTAATATTTCCTGTTCAGTCCTTAAATTTGACATCAGTAATGCTAACTGGCATAAGTACTTAAACTCTCAATCAGAAATACATTGCAAAAGGTAGCATGAAGCATATTTCTTTTAAAGTGGTGGAATGTTCATTCATGGACTGTTACATTCATGCAGTAAACCATACTTTGAATGTAGGATCTAATAACATCCTTGGTAAACCATGGGGTTTTCCATCTGATGTAGCAGCAAATTCATAACCAAAACTAAAATGTGTCATTTAATGTAAAAGAAATAAATAAAAGCTGAGAGAGGCAAGATCACCAAAACCTGTTTTTCCTAGACTCTGAAAAAGGAATTTGGCTTTTAAGTAATGAAGTCATAACCATTTGTTTATTTTGTAAAAATGCTAAATGATGGAAAAAGCTGTTAAATTGTAAAATGCAAGTAATTTTCCAGACACTGCGAATACAGGAGAGAACCAGCTAGTAGACACTGCAAATATTAGGTTTTAAGTAGCCGTAACTGGTTCTGTTGTCAAACCCCACAGCGTGTGTGTCCTGACCTACCCTTGCAAAGGGCGGGTTATGTGCGTGGGGAGGAGGGAGGGAGGGACGAAGGGAAGCGGGGTTTCTGGCTAGAAGCCTGTTCTTGTTTAGATTTCAGTGGCAGAAGGCCTGACCTCTTTCTGCTTTCTTGTTCTCTTTTCTGTGCAATTTCATGGTGGCTGACTGGCTTCATGATTAGTCTAAAATAAATCGGGAGTTGATTCTTACTCTGTTCCTACCCCTGGCCCTCTCTAGCTAGATCACTGACTGTGACGTTTTTAGAAGAATATCAGTTTTGACTCTGAGGAACTATATTGTCTGATTAAGTTTCTTTACAAGGAATTGCATGTAAGCTTCAAAAAGTCATAATGAAGGTATAAAAGTACAGAGGGTCATCTTATACTGGTTTCTTCTAGGTGACTGTTATGGAAGGACTGATCCTCCACAACATTAATTATCGTGATCTTGGTTGTGGGTTTATTGTTTTGGTTTTTAACTAGACTTACCTGGTTTGCATTTATGGAAAACTAATTTCTTCTTTTGTATCTCTTCCAGTAATAGTTATGCACGAGTGCGAGCTGTGGTGATGACCCGGGATGACTCAAGTGGTGGATGGTTACCACTTGGAGGGGGTGGACTAAGCTGTGTCACAGTCTTCAAAGTCATTCCCCAGGAAGAGAATAGCTGTGCTGATTTTCTTATCCATGGAGAACGACTCAGGGATAAAACGGTAACAATTTACATCCGTTTAATGTTCCTATTAAAACTACATAGGACTTAAGAATAGATGTTTGCTTATTGTTGCTTGTAGATTAGAAAGTAAATTTATAGTCTCAGTCTAATGCTGTTGCTGAGCTTTTATCCATATCAATGATTATATACCTAAACAGCCAGTTATTTGTTTAAGGTGTAATACCATGAATTTCTAGAATTAAGCACGTTGATCTTTTAGAAACTTTAAAACATATTTTTTTCATTGCAGATTTCCATCCATTTGGAGAAACATTTTGCTATTCAGTTTTTTTCCAATGGAGGATTAAAGTTAAATCTTCTTGTAAACCTTCTTGTTAACCTAAATAACCTTGTTAACGCCAATGATGCTGTGCTTAATAGGAGTGTTGGAAAATGAGATAACTAGTTAAAAACACAAAATCTGAAGGAATTCCTCAGTAATGATTGTTAGTTGTGGAATTTGGCTACGATAAAAAGTAGCCATTTTACATGAAAACAACTTTTGTATTGGAAGAAAGCATGAAGCTGACAGGTCCAAGGATTGATCTGGTTTGTTGAACACATAGACAGTATTCATTTATCAGCTACATTAAATAAAATACCCGTAATAAACTTGTCTTAAATAGCATCATGAAAGTCAGCCTCACAAAAGGAAAACTGGTGTAGATCTCAGCCATTTCTACATGCAGACCTATGGAAGACAAAATTAGCTTACTAAGGCTCGCTTGGTTACTTGTGTGCCAAATAGGTTTCTGAAGGGGGGGTGTCTTACTGTGGAAACAAAGAGAAGTGGAGAAAGCACAAAACCTCCACCTTAATGACTTTTATTAAGAACTTACTCTTTTCTGCCAATAATTTATGACTCCTGTGTAAGCTTACAAGGTAGAATTGCTTCTTATACCGTCCTGCTGATTCTTTCTCAAACATACCAGTTTCTCCCTTGAGGCAGGACTGCTGAGTTTTCTGCCTTGACTGTGACTGTTGTAGGAAGAGAGCATATAAATAGAAATTCTGCTGACTCAGTTGTTTCAGCGAGGCGTAGTGCTATTAGCAGAGTACCCTGTGTTCCCGCACAGCTATGTGCACCTGCAGTTCCTTCCTCACTTTGCAGTAGTTCCCTTTAGAACTTTTTTTAGCCTTATTGAGGCTGTTTTTGAGGAGCTTAATTGCATTTAGAGATACTTGACAATTTTCTCTTAATTCTTAATACTTTCGACATTCACAGCTTGCCTTCAGAATCTGAGGGTAATAAAATGCTCAGAACTGAAGGCTGGTTTAATGCTTCTCCTGCATGCGTATGAAAATGTCGCAGCCATCAGCGTCCTGATGCGTTTGCGCTCTCTCTCCTGCTTCCCCTGGGCAAGCCTTGTTTCATTTCCACTTCTGGTAGAAGGCTTTAAATGTCTTTGCTCCTCTTCCTGTCCAAAATTGAGCTCATGTTGGTATGAATATGTTTTCCAAACCTTTATTGTCCTGAACAGGTTTTTTTTGTTTTGGGTTTTGGGGGTTTTTTTTTTTGTTTTTTGTGTGTCCCATCCTGTGTCCGTCTGTCCCCCTCCTACTGCCCCCAAATGTGACCTACTAGTCTGTCAGGGCAGATTTTGATCTTAACACAGTTTTAGGAAGATGCCGTTGGAAGTCAGCCCCTCAAAAACACAGCTGCATTTCTTCCATCTTTTATCCTAGGAAAAACATCTATCCAGTGTATATTGAATAAAGCTCAGGGAACTAACGAACACAGATTTAGGCGGTGGGGAAGAATACTGTAGAGCCAGTGATGCTTTGGTAATGGAGTAAAAGGAAGCTATGTATGCACGTGTTTCCTCAGACTTCAAATAATGCACTTATAAGCAACAGCTAATGTGTAATGAATTAACAACAAAGTTGCACAGTATGCAACGAGACCCCTGTTGGCATAAAAGAAACAAGATCCTACACCAAGGTATGTGAAGACATCGTTAGGTCATGACACTTTTTCAGAAGGACCGCAGCAGGGACTGAAAGAGAAATTCTGTTGGACAGGGATCCGGTCACTGATTCTAAAACTGTTCTGATCCTTATGCTTTCGATATAGTTAACAGTTTTACATTTGTTCTCACGATATTCCTGTGGATTCACTGTTCAAGCACAATTTTTAACCTTTTCTATAATGACGCCAAAGAATTGGGTTTTTAGTCCAAATAGAATTGACAGGTGACTATTATATGGCATAATACAAAGAAAAGAACAAGAAAAACAACATCAGGAAGTTGAAATGTAATTGTCTGTTCCAACTGAAAGAGAGGAGAAGGCTGTATTCTCAAAGAGGCAACCCTGAAAAGGACTGTTGAAGAACACTTCAGTGGTGTAAAATGCTATTTTTTTTTTTTTTCTTGAAAAATAAAGTAAAAGTGGAAGCTGTTATGGGTTCATCATGTTTGCTATTGAGTAGGGACCAAATATTTTGATCATCTTCTGATTTTGAGTAAGAGTTTTACTGAATCTGCTGTTTCTGTGCTCCAACATTGCGCTGATCTCATTTTAGAATGGCTTTGGTGTGTCTGTATACCTGAATACTCTTTGAAGTTGGTCGTACGCTGTTTCGTTGGTTGCTCTGCAATTGTATTTGCAAAGAGAAGGTAGCAATATTGTTTTAAAAAAGCTTCCTAAACCATTTTGATCATTTCAGTTACTCATGTGCTCAAAGTCTGTGTCTTCTGGAATGTTTAATCTATTGTAATATTTAGAACTCATTACGGCTTGGTCAGCTGGACCATGATTTCCAGTTCACTCACTTTTTTGCAAGGTACACGCAGCCATTTCTGAAAATACTTCTATGGATTAAACCAGAAAGTAATCCTTACAAATGGAGCCTTCCCCCCTCCTCCCCCCCAAGTCACATTACACACTGTTAAAATACCTGTATAACTAGATTATATTTTGATTTCCTCTGGCCAGTTAAGTCTTTCTTTTGTGAACTGGCTCAGCTTCTAGAACAGGTGCAGAAATTCCCTTATCCTGGAAAACCTATAGCGTGGAACTTGGAGCACTTTTCTGGGACACAGGGAAGCATGGGATTTGAAATACCTCAGGTTAGAGAGCAAGTGGAATTCAGATTTATGGCTTTTACCTAAGATATATGGGAATCATAATGCTGATATTACTGTTCAACCTATGCGTCAGTAGAAAAGTGGAATTTATTCCAAAGCAACTTGAAATCCATAGGGGAGGTATTTGATGGAGGTATCTTCCAGATGCCTCTTAAATGGTTAGACTCAAAAAGAATGAGAGATCTTTTATCTCTTCTCTTACTGTTTCTTGTAAACTAGCTTTAGTTGCTGCTTCTCCAAGTACAGCTTCTGACACTACACTGCAATTCCATTCCAATGTGCCAGATCTCTCCATATATTCTATAGGATATGTGGGCATTTAATTAGGACTATAGATCTCGGTCTGTAAGTCAGCTGTGTAAATTAAATACTTTGGGACGAACATCAAAATATCCAAGCTGCTTGTTGGGGGGGGGTTTCTCATCGGTTTTTTATATACCTGAGTGTTACATTGCTCTCAGCCGTTTTATGAATCAGCTTCAGACTACATGTACAACTTCCAGAATTTTTGTGCAGTACCAAGCTATTTAAAACATCTCATGGGGTTCACAAAAAGCATCCTAGTTATCTGAGAAGAAAAGCAAAGGGGTGGCACCATTGAATTAATTTAGGAGAGGGAATGCTCCCTGCTAGTTTGCTCAGGTTGTTTAGATCTGTGTTGGAATGTAAGGGTATTTTGTGAAGACTTTGACATAATTACACGTTTCCTCCTTTATTATACTCACCTTCCTAGATCTGGCTCCAGCCAGTCTGCTTGGAACAATTGCAGTCCTTCCTAACCTGGTCAGGTCTGCAGCTCTCTTTTTCTGTGTTTACAGTAGCTCTCTTCTATCTTAATAGCACTAGTGTTAAACATACATTAGGCTCAAGCTTACAGGTTTTTAGGCTTTGGTGAATTTTACATTCTTGAATGGAAAGTCTAATAGACTTCTCCGTTTTGCTTTATTTTCGTCTCCAGTCCTTTGCCATGCAAGTTTTTACTGAAGGAGGAAAAAAAAAGTGACTAGTATCTTTTGGCTCGTGAGTCAGGAGTGACAAATGAAAGTTTAAAATCTTTATTTTGAAGAACACGTAGTTGTGTAAAGGGAGAGATACAAAGCTGAAACTGAATATAAATACTGTTCTCTTCTAAAAATCTGCTGTTCAAAAACTTAATTTATCATTTACTTTTTAAATTGGCTTTAAAGTTTGAGAAAACATTGATCCTGATGGGCTGTAGTACAGTCCTCACATCATCTTACTTTTGAATTAAAAAAAAAAAAATCACACATAGAATAATAATGTCACGGTGGCACTGGGGCCACATGCTTTGTAGAATGAATATACTCAGGTCATGCTGCTTTGTCCCAAGACTAGAGAAAAGCCTCTGATTCTATTTAGCAGAAAAGGCATTCGAAAGGTTCATCAAAAACTATATGCTTATGTGTTTGTAGATTTGGGCTGGGAATGAGAAATTGTGAAACTATCTATCTACATGTAATGTTGTAAGCTGTTGGAAGTACAGCTAGAAACCAGTAAAATAGTATCCAGTATCTAGAAATATTCACTTATGGGGTCTGTTACCAAAATAGAAATTTATATCAAATGCCATAAGGGTTTTTTCATATTTGTTTCCAAAACAAGCTCTAGATGATGATGCTAATATCTTAAATACTCATCTTATTTTGTTTAAAAATATTTGGGTTTGAAGTGTTGAAGTTGAAAATTTCTGACTTGAGATTCATCTTGTCTACACAAGCCAAATAGTTTCTAGTATCTTTAAAGAATGTAGCTTGTAGAGGTGAGAAAAGAAACATGTAGCAAGCAAGTATTTTTATGAGTAGCTATGAACTCATTAGTGTTACGCTTAGTGACATCTGGATATTAAAAGGATTTTTTCATTAAATAGTAGTAAGTAGACATACAGCCCTATTTATGCTCTGAGAATTTAGATCTTGATCATGTGGATCTGGAGCTCTCCGGTCTTGAGTCTGATAACTCTGCAACATTTCCCATTACGTGCTAAGGTGGCTGCTTCATATTGTCATGGAAGTCGTATATTAAGTCTCCAAATGAAGAAAACCTTCAGAACAGTAACCCATGTTTATTAAAAAATACAATTTTGTTAAGCCATAGTCACTTAATTTACAATTTTGCAGGTTTTTGTTGTGCTTATCACTGGAGATCTTAGGGAAGGTCTACCTGAAAAGGTTTGGAAAGGCAGATTTTTGGTAACCATGTGGGAGAGTATGATATCATCTTCACACATGATGTGGAGAGTTCCAAATCATAGCAAAGTGCAGTAAAAATAATTGGATTTTTGGATGTTTGAAGACTCAGAAAATATCTGTATTGCTAAAAGCTTGGTTTCCATTTCCAGGCTTTGGAGGTATGTGTATCAGGATACTTCTTCCTCAGCCCCAATGATAGTTTGCATGCTTCAGCATAAAGAAGCCTTTGACAGCATTATGTTTAACAGGGAAAAAGTACGTTGTTGCTGCAAAGCATAGAATTGATTTGGGGAGAAGAAATGCTTTAGGGGATGGTTGGTATGGTTTTTTTGTTCAGTTTGCGTTTTTAGTATTTCTGGATGCAACAAAAACTGTTGAAGGCTGGTTGTTTATAGTTTTGTGTCCCACTGATAATTCTGACCTAAAGTTTTTGAGTCTTTTGTCAGGTGGGGCAGGCATAAAGTCTCCCCTGTATGGATTCTTGTGTCTGATAATGCATACAATTTTGATGCATCTAATTTTTCCCCTTTCAATGCCCTTAACCACTTAGATCTACTGTGTTAACAGGTCTGTTTTCATATAGGTTTAGATCTGAAAAAACAGTGTCATCCTGTCAAATTTGTTGTTTCCTTAAATTAAGCTGAAAACAATTATGGTGTTTGCTTGTTTTGTTAATGATTGCTTGTCTTATAAAATGTTGTGAGGGTTGGAGGTGGGGGGTGGGTGGTAGCAGTGTTGCTTTTGGGGTTGGGGGGGGTGGTTTGGGAGTTTTCTGGTTCAGTTTGGGTTTCTTTGAAAATCTTAGCCTCTACTCAGTAAAGTTTTAATCCAGTAGTTTATCTCCAGTGGTACTATCTTTTAAAAAATATTTGTCATCCAGGTATGAATTTTCAGTATAAAGTAATCTGGATTAACTCCTTTGGGAGCAGGTGTTCACTGAGATGCTATAAACTCACTCTTGCAGTACTTTTTGTTGATATTTTGGGGGAAACTGCACGCAAAATATAGTGTAAAAATAGTTGGTGTTTAATATAGTAGAGATCCCCGAAAAGTGCTCACAGACCTCAAAAATGCAGTGATGTGAGAAATCTTCATTTTTTAACTCCTCTTTTTAGGAGGAAGCAAGCTTAAAATCATCAAAAGGAACAAAGAATGATCATTTAATACACCTTAGAATTGCAGAATTATACTTTATTTTTGCTGCAGCACCTTTTCCTGCACATCTACAGCAAATAGATTCCTTCCTATATTTTCTTCTAGGTGGTTGTACCTACATATTGTTGACCATTTAGGGAATTCAGAGTGTAGTAACAAAAATAATTTTAATGCTGAAAGAGTTTATATGTGCAGGAAGAATGTCATCCTTCTGAAGATAGAGCTAAAAGGCAGTAAAACTTGAGAGGACGTGATTAGTGGTGGGGCGTAGGGTAGGGGGAATAAATAATGAAGAGCAGGAGAAAAAACTCTATTTGCCTATGTAATAATTAGACAAGGAAAGGAAAAACAAAAAGGATAAGTAAGAATAATCTAAGTGCAGATGGATTTTTTTTTTAATTTAGAGATTTTTTTTCTCAGTGTATAATTAACCTAATTTTTCCACATGCTGTAAGAAATTTTGTATTTTTCTCTCAAAAAGCTGCATATGTAACAATTAAAAATGAAAATTCTGAAAATACATTAATGTTGAAATGATAGAATATTAAAATTCCTCATTCACCTCTCAGTGTAGGTTTTCAGAATCTAGTAGTAAAACAGAGATACAGGCTGTCTTGCTGGGCATTTTATTATACCTAGTGCTACAGGAGCAGATCAGTGCATGTCCCTCTGTACTTTCTTGTTCACCTTGGATTTTTTTAATCAAGAAACATTCAATGTAACAATGTTGTGTGAAATAATTTTTGCAGATAAATTAAATATGCAAATGTATTTTAAAAACCAGCCCAATTCAAGTGGGGAAATGATGTGAAGACTGCAACTTTGCTTCATAACTGAATGTGCATGTATACCTGTATAGCCAAATAATTCTGTTAATTATTCCTAATTACTATTTGCATTATAGTTGAACATGAGCCATAAACATATTTGTGTCTAGGTACAGGCAGTAATACATTCACAAAGATTTGAGTTTTGATTCATTTCAGGTTTTAGAACAATTCTCCTATATTATTTTCTTTTGTCTAGTAGCCTTTCTGGGAGAAAACTGATATGGCCTGAAAGCAGCATAAAGTTAGTTCAGTGCTCAAAAATTTTATAGAATAAGTATACAAATAAAATTCCCAGTGATACAATAATACTTGATATCAGCACAGTAATGTGTTTTTGGGGGTGTGGCCTATTTCATTTGCTGAACATCTAGCCAGTCTGTACCGCCAGAAGTGCTTGCTACGGGTATGAGACAGATACTTTTGAGGCTGGGAAGATTCACTCAGTATACACATAGTGTCCTTAACCCATACCACCTATCAGCATTTTTAGTGAATAATTTGGCCATAATGGAAATGAAGTTAAAATTACATCCTTGTAACAGGAAGAAATTTGAGCAAGAGTTTTATCTGAAAACATACATCATAAGAGCAGGTAATTCATGAAGACTGCATTTTGTTCTCAAATTTGATATTTGTCAGTGATATCTTTTCCTCCTGTCTTCTTTCTGGAAGGTGGTCTTGGAATGCACATTAAAGAAGGACCTCGTTTACAACAAAGTTACTCCTACTTTTTACCACTGGAAGATTGATGACAAAAAGTTTGGCCTCACATTTCAGAGTCCTGCTGATGCAAGAGCATTTGACAGAGGTATTCGGAGAGCAGTAGAGGATATTTCTCAAGGTACATATTTCAGGTGAAGGGGTTGGCGGGGCGGGGGCGTTGTGCTTAGTAAAAGAGAAGTCAAAGCACTTTGCGTAACAATGCTGACAGTATTTAAGGATGTGGATTGATCTATAGCATATGGAGATTTTAACAGTTTTTAAATAGTACTTCTGGCACTTCTAAGGTGCCATTCATCCAAGTGTCTTAAATTGTTTCACAAACACTAATAAGGTAATTCCCCAAAACATCCCTACATAATAAAGCATTGCCTCTTTTTTTTTTTTTCTGAAGAAATGGAGGAAGCTGGAGTGTTATAGTGTCTTACTTGGATCTTCTTCCCAGAAGCTTCTGTGTTCTTAGAGGATAAGCTATGAAGTTGAATGGTTTGAGACCCGTTGAATTCTCTTTTTATCTGCACATGCTTTTAGTTAATAGTTTTATTTGTTTACTAACAGCTGACTAGTTCTGAGGACAGGTTTATGTGGAATGGCAGAAGAATTTACAGTAATAGTAATATGGCTAACTGGTTCCAGAGCTTCACTGACCTCAAGGAAACTAGCGATCAAACTGAAGATCATCAAGCCTCGATTCTGAGCTGAAAATATGATAAATATATTGCTGGATGGGGAGAGGGAGAGAGGGAAGAGAACAGGTGTCTATTGAATGGAAAGAACGTCTCTTTCAGGCTTGTAAAAAGTAACTCAAAGGGAGAAGTTTAAACAAAATATTCTGTGATGTGCTGTAAATTTATGGATTTAATGTGTGCTATCATATTAGCAAAGGGAGAAGCATGTTTCTGAAGGGAAATGCATTTTGACATACTAGAATGACTTCTTTTGAATTGTGCTGATATCATCCATATCTCTGCAAGAGAAATAATTAGAGAACATATGAGTCCTTTTTGTCTCTTAGGGTCTCACAGTTCCAATTTCTGCTGATTTATAGCAGAATATAGCACAGCATGCATTCATGCCAACCAAATGTATCTGCTGTTAATCTTCAAAATGCTACATTAACAAGAGTATACTCCCTTGCTTCTGACTTTTGATGACATGTTGAAAATGCTTTTACGAGAAAGGTGTGAACAAGAGAGAGGTGTGGCTAGGAATACTGAGTATATAAAATACAGAATGTAGAAATGAATGGTACTTATTAAAATCAACTTGAAATACAGTGATTACTGATTATAAAAGTAAACAACCATATTTATATCGTCATAGCTGGATACTGAAGGATGGTGTGGACTACTGGAAGCAGTAAACTGTAAATAAAAGGAAAATAACCTTGTCTATTTTCATTTTTTTACTTTTTCTGTAGGTTATCCACCCTCCCAAAATGATGTTGAAGTGACAGAAGACTGCTTTCAAGTGAGTATTTAAATTTTTAAATTAATTGTGCAGTTATTTTTTGAAGAAATTCATTGAACAATTTTTGTTTTCATTAGTGAGAATAAGCAAAATAAGAGCAATAGCAAAATTCAGTTTAATGAAATAAGTTCCAGAGCAGTTATCTAGAAGACTTACGATATTGTCTGTCCTAAACTAAGTAGTCAATATTTAATCAATGGGATGACTAACCATCCTGAGTTTAATTTTTAAGTTTACAGTGTCTGTTCTAGGTTATGTGTCCTCTGTGAACTCATGGGAACATTAAATATTCTTCTGGGGGGAAAAAAAAAATAGAGGGGTCAGGAATCTTCTTCTTTTACATGCACATCCTATTTGTTTTCCTAGATTTCACTTTGCAGGGATAGACACTTCTAACATTGTATAGTTAGAGTTGAAAAGATGCTGAGATAACAGTTAAAAGAATCTAGTCCAAACAAGGGCAGAAGTTCAGATAATTTTTAAAAACACAATGAAGATAAAGGAGTCATGTGTTGAAATTCAAATTTTTATTGATCCTTATTTGCACCATTCAATTTCTATAGGTCATAATGGCATAAGAGGTAAAAAGGTATTTCCTACTATGCTTCAGAGTTACAATGCTTTAAACACCATATCAAATACTGTAACACTGATGTGTAGCATTGCCTGGTAATATCCAAGAATCCATGTAATTAAAAAGCCAGTATAAACAAATATTATGGATACATATATACACTAAATAGCTGTAACATAACTGAGTAAAAACCTACTTGTGTCTATGTGTGCTTGTCATCTTTCTTATTTACAGTTTCAGGGAAAGTCTTGGCTTTACTCACACATACGTTCAGTTTTCAGAGTGCAGATATTTAAATTAATATGAAGCTGATATAGAAACAAGTTGACTCAAGGGTCTTAGTGCCTACTCAGAAAACTGATAGTATTCGTAAGTGGTTTCTTGAGGGAAAGAGTTTTGCCACTTATGCAATATTAAATTCTTTATCAGTGTAGATAGATGCAGTGTAGAACCTCTGCAACTCAAAATCAAGAAAATTAGCAGCCTACTTTGAAGATATGGGTAAGAATCAAATTATGATAGGAGACTGAGAGTCAAGTATTTAGAAATGATACTGCAATGCAGTGGCAATGCAGAAGGGTGTCCTGATTTCCTTCCATTTTATGGTAGAAGAAATGTATCTCTTTGTGTAAGTGTTAGCTGTGCAACCACCTGTTGTTCTTTATTTGCAGTGCTTTATTTTAAAGCACTTTAAAATTGCTATAAATATTAGATATTTTGGATTTAAAGTAGGAATGAGATTTTGACAGGGTGGAGGAAATGTGTGCCAAAGTTAATGCAATCCTTAACCAGCTTTTAAAAGACTTGTTTAAAACACGCTTTGTTGCAAGGATTAATAATTCAGCAATTTCTACAGGCCTAATGAGGTTAGAGGAAATCAATTACCTCTTGATTATGCTGCCTAGTTATTACATTTCTATATAAGGATGCCAAAATTGAAGCAAATATCTGTGATTCTTTATATTTACAAAGTTTGTTGTTGGGAAAGTGGAGAAAAGTATATTTACATAATCTACTCTATATAGATGTAAATATAGATATATTTAGATATGTAAATAGATGATGTAGGTTTACTTTTTATATATTTTAAAAAATAAATACATATATTTAAAAAAATACTCTCTCTATATATAACTTACAGGTACAAACAATCCTGTTTGGTGCAAACTGCTGGTAGAATTATCTGTTACATTCCAGACAGGAAAACATATTTCATGACTTCACCACAACACACATTGCTTAATTGTGGATTTGTGCTGTGGATAGATGGCAAGAATTACCTGTTTTCTAGAGGCAAAAAAGCTAGCCAATCTCTCTTACCATATCTCTGCATACCAAAGTAAAATAAATTATACTAGAATTGCCTATTGATAACAATACCAGAAGGTGGGGGGGACATGGGGAAGAAATGCAGGGAAGGCTGAACCCACCCTGGTTTAGCTATGCTTCATCTAAATCAGGTTTATGCATCAATAACGAAGCTGTAATTGCAGGGTTATGAATATCAGTGTAGAAAGACTACAGCATTTTAGTTACAGGCACCAGGTCTAGTCATCAAGAATATCTTGGAAATACCAAACAGTGTACATTCTCCTCCAAATGATTAATTCCTTCACCCTTCCAAGATTGATACTGTTATAAGTAGAATTTGATACCCCAGGTTTTTCTTAACTTGAAAGACTGCTAAGACCATTGTTTTTAAAGATAACTTACTATGTATTTGAAGAGTCATGTTGACTTGTCCCCCCATTTTTCCCACCCCACTACAGTTTAAAAGGCCTAATGATTTCCCCTCCCCCACCCTGTTTATTCTATAAGCTGTTTTCACAAGTCTCTACTAGTATTTTGGGGTAAGTTTTGGAGTCTCTCTATGCAAGGGCATTTCAGAGTGTGGATAGAATTCTAAAGAGCAGGTTGACACTTGGATATGAGGGCAATGGGATGTTTGTTGTTTCATCAGAACAATCTTCCAGAATTGTAATTTGTAGCATCTAAAGAATGAAGTACAAAAGATCAAGCAGTGGAGCTTCTCCATTTAATTGAAAATATTAAGTAGTCATAAGTTGTTTCTAAAATAGAAGAATATCAAAAAGAGAAAAGGGTTATTTCACACTTACTTTTCATAGCATGTTTGTTAATGAACTTAGATTTTTGTCTATACCCTGTAGTAACTATCATGTGTATTGGTATTTTTCAGTTTCATTTCTTTCTTCATTAGTTAGTATGGTAGGTAAAGTCCCCAGGATGTCATCAAAGTACATTTTAATAGGTCTTTGTCAGTTACATCATCTGCTGTCAAGGTGTTTTGCCTATGCTGTTCTAGTCATCTTACACAGCAGGAATCCTATATTTAGTGCATATTTGAAGTATGAATATAGTATGTAGTTTGTACATACATTTCATTAATAGTTTTTTAAAAATGAAGATGATTAGTGATGGAGAAAGCAAAACATACTTCATAAGTTGTTTTACTGGCTGGTTATATTCAGTGCTAGAGAGAGCAAATAAAATGATCCAAATAAGATCAAAACACACAGCCTTCTGATCTAGTCAGTGGCACTGCTGTTAAACCTCAATGCCTACTTGTAATAAGTAGTATCACATTTTATAGATGTAGCAAGCGGAAATAGGGGTTGTCCAAAACTTGTATGTGCAACTTTTAAATGTAAATCCAAAACCCGAACTCTTATCTTGTGCTTTCTAGGCTAGCATTTTGCTCACTATATTGTATTTTGGGTCACTAGATTTTTTTTTTTAACATTCTTTAAATAAAATCTTACAGAGAAAGCATTCTTCTTACTGAAGATCAAATTTATCATTTTAAGGCATAGCTTCATTATGGCTTCTTTAGATGCTCTGTTGTTCAGAAATAATGTTAAAATCTTAGTATTAAAAAAATACCGTCACTTAAGGGTGTTCATACTTGCTTGTAAAGGTTGCTTAAATGATTACAATTATTATTAGTTGTTTAATGAAATATTATATGCAAATTGTTTATATCATTAAATAAGCCTTAGCTTACTAGATTAACTTCAAATAGAAATACACAAATGAGTTAATGCAGAGCTATCTGACTTCCTGTAATGTTTGTAAATGGATCCTGGGAATGTATATATACTTATATGGAAATACACACTGGGAATTTGTTTTGGTAGGAGGTTGGATTTTTTTGGTATAAAACCAGGCATTTTGAATGCAGTAGACAAGCAGCTTGTTTAAGACCGTTTGCTTGTTTGTTCAAAGATTGGCTCAGATTCTTTTCGTCTACCAAATATAAACTTCTTGCTCTAAAACTCATCTAGCCTAACTGAAAAATTGTAAAAATCGGATTTTTTTTTTTTTTCCTTAGAAGTGAATCTAACTAAATGGCATCTAGAGCTCATGCATTTAAAAGTATTTTTATGTGGGTTTTGGACACTGAAATGCGTAAGTCTTGCTTTTGAGAACCGAAAAATAGAGCAGTTGAGTCTTTAAATTCTTGCAGGTTTTGTTGATTCAGCCATACTGGTGTTATTTATAGGCTACCAACACATTTTAACAGTTTTGAACTAATAAGAAATGGAGCACTTATGCTTTTGAGTTTCTTACTAATGGCAGAAGAAAACTGTAAACTGATAAATTGTAAGCAGAAAAAAAAAGTTCGGCTTGTTCTTTCAGAAATAGGTACATTGGGCTTTTTGTCAATATGCAGGGGAAAAGACCTGCAACTTATGTGTATCTTAAGTGGGTTTGGTGCAGGCAAGGAGGACATAAATAGTTCATGTGCCTCTTTGTCAATACAGTATTTAGTGACCTCTTTGTAAATGCACTATTTAATGATCATTCAATTTATTTTGTCTAAAGCAAAAGGTTCGCAGAAGTCTTATTTTGAAAAAATAACTTGACATTATGACTTGTAAGGAAATGTGAAATAATTTACCCTTGACATTGTATTGTTTTTATGGAGAAGAAAATACTACATGATAAAACACTAAAGATTAGTAATATTTAGTGCACTTAATAAATTTGCTAGGTGTAGTTCCTAGAACTAAAAGTAATACTAATTTATATTATCCATTTAAAATAAATCTAATAATATATTGGGCTAAAATTATTTGGGTTTATTAAGTTTTTTGTGGAGTAGTATTCAAAAAAGAGGAGGAATGGTTTGGTGGTTTGTGTTTGTGGGTTGGTTTCCCCCCCCCCCCCCTCACCAGTATCCCTAACAGCCTCTTTACATCTCCACGTCTCTCTTATTTCCTCAGAGTTATGCTTTGTGTTTTAATTTATTAGTTCCTTCCTTGGAATCCCTAAAAACCTCGAGTATGCTTTATATATTCAGGTAGAACAGCCTGGGAAGAAAGAGGCATGTCAAATGCCTTATTTTTTGCTTTAAACTGTACAAAACATTCAGAGTAATCTAGGTAATATTTCAGTCCATGTCAAAAATACATACCTGATTATAATAGAGTTTCTTTGCCAAATATGAAAATAGTTGCTCCATCAGTCTTAGAAATAGCTAAAGCAGAAGGAAGTTATTCAAATGTTTTTGAAACCTGTATCATTTATTCACAATTTAAAAATTAAGGAAAAAACATTTAAATGCTTCTTGTGTTGGTTAGCATCAAACAGCAGATTTTCAGGCCTCATGGGAAGTAAATAGAAGAACTGGGGTGCAACGGAAATGTGGTCTCTCATCCATCCTTCTGTGTAATCATTAAGCTTACTTAGAGCAGAACATTTTTAACAATGTTTGCAGAACAATGTTGAATTCTCTCCCAGACTTAACTCTGGCAAACTGGGAGAAGTAAGGAGAGAAAATTTGAAGAAGAGAAGCTCAGTCTGGTTTTCATTTTCTCTACAGCTGTCATCTGGCTTTGAATTCTGCTGGAGAGCTACAGCTGGAGTCATTTTATTGCTTTACCCAGCATCCTTTTGCCTGTGCGCACAGAAATGTTTTAGTAGTCTTGGAAAAAAATTCAGAGTATCTCTTAGCAACCATAGGACAGTAATTATTATACCAGCAGCTGGGAGCAAACCAGATTTCCGTTGTGCATTAAAAACTGGCGTAGGTTACTTTACAGATGATACTGAATAACCTATGCCAGTACTGTACTTTGCAGGCTGTGGTTAAAGGATATTGAATGTGGGCGGTGTAATTGCTTTGGACAGTAGAAAAGGGGAATGTGTGCATCTGTGTTTGTGTGTAATATTCTGTATATTTAATATACCAATCTTAGTTCTTGTGGAAAACTTTACATGTTTGCTTTTTACTTAAATGCATTTTCAATACAATAGCATTTTTGTTTCTAGGGTCTCTCCCTTCAGGTTGTCAGTGTTTCCATTATAAATGTGGGGTTTTGGCTGTTTATGTCCGTGTCATAAAACATCACCTTGGAGCAGGAAGTGTCATCCAAAGATTCCTTTTTGATACTAATAAATGTGGTTTGGCTGTGTCTAAACTATCAGTTTAATTAAAAATACGGAGTTCAGGATATTCATCTGGCATTTCTGTAGTTCTGCATAATGAATATTTATAGACTAAATAAGATCATAACTGACCTGATGGCTTTTAATTTTTCATAAATACCAGAAGTTGGGCTGTGTCTGCTTACCTGTAGTGTCTGGGTTGGTAGGCTGAGCATTGTGCTTTCCCAACAGCTGTCTCATCAGTTCTTGCCTTACAAAGGTCAGATGCCTTTGTCTGTCTCCTGCCACCCCCAAATTTGTCCTTGAAGTCAATTAGCTTGAATTGTGGTGTCTGTGTTGGAATTTTATAAAAGCATTCCTTTATAATTGCTGCATATAGGGCACAAAGGCTTGCTTTAAGATTAAGGTTTGTATTTCATACATCAGTGTCTGGCACTGCTAGTTAGCACTGTAATAGATGATCAGTGCCTGTATACTTTATTAGATGGAGCCCTTCTTGACTGCCAAGGGGAGCGTGTGTGTCTGTGGGTCTGTCTGAGCACGTGCATGTGTCCTTTTTGCTTTATAGTGTAGGTAGTTTATTTCTGAAGAAAAAAGGTGTGAATCACCTGCAGGGACAGGAAATAATGCAGGCTGTTGCAAATCTCACCCAGGGATAAAGACTTGGGGGTAGTATGTGTTTTTTCCCTGGGAAGGAAGGAGTAGTAGTTTCTGCGGCTCTCATCCTTCTCCCTAGACCACTCGAATTGATAATAGCTGGGGGCTAAGGGGGTTAGGTAGTGCTTATCACTGTGGTTTCTGTAAAATGGCTTCTAGCTGTTAAGTGTGTTCCTAGCTTAAATAGTTTCTGCTTGTAAGCATTTATAACATTGCTCAAACCAAAAATAGTTGTAGGCATTTCTTCCTCATTCTGAATGTAGCTCTCCTGTGGTTTGAACCAGTGTTTTGGAAGCTTTTTATGTCATTGGGCAATGTACCTGCAGGAGTACCTCCTGCTAGGAAGTTGTTTGATATTGTGCTAATATTTGATACTTTTTGCTCTTAAAATAAGTATACATCCATGAAATCTAACTCTTGCCAGTCATTTCAACATTTATTTTATATTCCTTTCCCAACAGCATTTGACCAGAAAATTTAATTTTGACAACAGGGTCGATTGCTTAGTGGTGTTGTCAAGGATCTTAAAGTACTTTTCTGGAGTTTTGCCTGTCTTCAAACTTTTCAGTGGAACTTTAACCTGATTGAGCTATTGTCTTTCATGGGGTGTATGCTCTCTAATATTAAAGTTGATCATTAATTAATTACTAATTTTAATGTTTTTCCACTCAGAGTGCTTGTGAACAATATATAAATTCTTAGTGATGTGATGCTTTTCTTTCTTCTAAAGATCAGCTACAGAACAGCTACTTCCACTTTATCTAGATGTCTTAGAACTTGATACATTAGGCTTTTATGTACGTGAGGTGCTAATGTAATCCCAGAATAAGTTCCTTAAGTATTTTGATAAATGAAAGATAATGATTCGGTCTTAGTACTTAACCTGCCAAAACTTCAGGTTTGCTTCTGCCTTAGTAGTTTTCTGCAGCATTTTTATTGTTTCCCCCTTAATGTTTTCTTGATATACACAAATCCTTACAATAAAGCTGAACATTCTCATTGCTGGAAGTTGGATGTTGCCAGAATTTTCTCAGTGCTGTCAGATGATGACAGCCAGTTAACTTTGCAGTGTCTCTCAATACAAACAAAACATTGTACAGTGCATTTTTTGGCAGCCCAATGGGATTTGTATCAATATGCTCTACTGTATCCTAAATATATCCCAGTCAGTTAAGCTTAAAGAATGAGAACTGTTTGGTTTTCTATTCTTTTCAGAAATTGGATCATCTCACAAACCAATATTCCACCCAAACATACTTCCTCTTCCTTATTCTCAGTGGCACACATCCTGTAGATATCTCGTTATATGTTGTCACATGGTCTCATTTTTGTATCAAATTGCCTGATATAACCTTAATTTAAAAATGACAGTCATTAGTTGTTTAATACACACTTGCTGTAATTAGATATTTTAATTGAGCCAGTATATGTTAAAACTGACTTTCTGTTCCTTTCCAGCTGATCTTGCTTTTAATTTATTAAAAGGTCTGACTAGCTTTTGCCTTATTAGTCTCAGAAATTTTTTCCTCCAGTTGTATATTTGTAAATACTGGCAGCCTTGTGGGTAGTTAGAGAAAGCATAATCTCAGAGACTGGGCTAATCTCTCCTTCCTTAAAGGAGCTCCTCAGTCTGATTTGGCAACTGAGTTACAAAGGCATATATCTCTCTTGTAACGAAGTTATGTATGCTCTGCAGAGACGGAACTCTTATTTTCCAAGGCTGACTCATAGTAAAGAAAATACTTGCCTACTTATACGTACTTTAAAAATGTGTATTTAAAAATACTTGTGTTTATGGATGCCTCTAACACATTATGTAGAATATTAATGCATTTATGTATTAACTTGGCGGTTTTGGTGTGGTTTTTGTATAAATGCAAAATCGTTTCAAGGGAGTTCTTATGTATTCTAGACTACTCAAGAAAATGCATCAGGTTCATTAATGAAAGATCACCTTTTCCAGCATGAAACTGTAGTAACCAGTGAACCTTACAACAGTGCAAATTTAAGGTCTTCAGCATTTGAGGATTTCAACACCAGGAGAGCCTGTTTTCCTAGCCAACCTAACCAGGTAAGACTACCAACAAAAGAAGCAGTTCTTTGCTTGCTGCATTCACGGCACAGTATGTAGTTTCTGACAAGAAAGCATTTTCATTCTAAGTCCCTGTATGTAGTAGTATACTTTCAGCTTCTTGAAATGATCAATATAAGCATTGCAGCTGAAATATTACAGCATTACTATGGCAGAGGTAAAGCTTTGTGAAGGTATTTACCTATGCTTGTAGTGCAGCAGACTACATTAATAAATCTTTCACTTTCTTTGAAGGCAGATTTTTGTATTGCAGACTTCTCTATCTGCAGCCTTGAAAAGCAGTTTAAATTTGTTCAGAAAATGTTAATTGGCCATGAGCTCAATCTGGGTTACATGTATACCAATATTGTTTCAATTAGGAATATTGAAAAGTATCTTTAAAATTGATATATTGGATGTATTACACAGTGGGGCACTTTTGCTAAATATTTTTAGTGAAACATTGTTTATGCTTTCTAACTGCCTATTTAAACTAAAATATTCTATTTTGGTACAGAAAGGAAAACATTCTATCAGTTATGCAGGAAAAGTATGAAGCTATTGGTAAACAGATTCTTAAAACAGAAAAAAACCCACTAACATGAGGAAGGCTGATGTACAGATATTTTTTCAAAGAGGTCATATTTATACAACATTAGATTGGAAAGGCAATGTTACAGCTTTTCCTCTAACAATATACATTTTGCTTTTTTCTAAGCCTCAAAGAATGGACAGGTTTTGTAGACTGTAGAAGTAGACTTAATAGTGAGTTGGATAATAATTAATTTGAGGGCCTTATGCCTAGAAGCAAACACATGGGAAGCTTTTTTAGAATAAGCTTAATAACAGAAGTCAAAGCAGAATGCAAGTTCAAGTACTTGTGAACACTTCATCAGAAAATATTTCTGCTCCTTGAAATAAAGCTTTTTAATTCCCTTGGTTATTCTTGCAAAGAAAACAGGATTGTATTAAAGTCTTGTATCAGCTGCTTTCTAACTGCTTTATTGAGCAAAAGAAGCAGTGTTATCTGGAGAACTAGCTAAAGAGCTTGAAATTATGAACTTCTGATTTTTAAACATTGATCTGCTCCAATTATCTCTTTGTATAAGTCACCTCATATTTTTGTTTGTTCTGTTTATCAAGAGGTACATATTTTTCCCTCTTCCTATTTACTTGCAAAGATAATTTAAAAATTTCTTAGAACAGAATTAATTGGTAATTAGGTTATTGCAGCTAACACTTAACAACTACAGTAACCAGTGATGTATGTGCTGTTAGTCTTCATTGGGTTGTAAAGAAAAGTGCAGCAGCCTAAAATACCTGATAATAATGATAATTTAAGCTGTGGTATACTGGGTAGTGTCTGTCTGATAGAAATTAAATAGGAATTTCTTTGAAAGGACAATGCTAGAATTCACTTCTTGTAGACTGGAGTTATGGGAGATTCCATGGAAATTTAAGTAGATATTCTTTAAAATGTTTTTCTCGCATTGTAGCACCACCTGCATCCAACACTCTGTGCTTTTTGCATGGTCCTGTGGTGCACACATTTAGAGCATAGGCAAGTCAACAAAATCTTACATTCAGTATGAGCACACACTGCACTGCCTCTGCTGAACTCCATGCATGTGACCATGTGCCACAGCAGATCTTGAGGTAAATACCTATTTTGTTTCAATTTTGTATAAATAAGTTTGAACACTCTTACTGTGCTTGTAAGTTGAATAGCTCAAGAAGTACATGCTCAAACTAAAGAAGTGATTAATGACAGTTCAGATCTTCACCTGTAATACTCTGACTGTTACTAAAAAATACCCAAGACCCTCAGCTCTTCAGCTTCTGATGCACTGATGTGTGTTTAACTTAAGTTTAGTACTTTGCAGTGATAATATGCAGCTGCTGGTGTCCTCATATTGTGGAGCTGCAAGCTGAGCAAAGTCAGGTATATCTGTTTGACGAGAGACAGCAAAGGCTACTGTACCAAGCAAGTGTCCGTGCTTTGTTTGAAGGTGCACCCCTTCAAGTAAAGTGTAATACTAGTGATTTCAGTCATGTCAACAAAAATTTTCTGCCTAATTTCCAGTCGGTTAGTTATGTTCATAATGAGATTCTCTGTGGAATTTCAGTTTGCTGTAATATTCTTCCTCCCTTCCTGCTTCAGCTATTACACAGAGATGGCACTTTCGTACTGAGTTATAATTTTGAATGGCTAGAGGACTATGTGCATTATTCTCAGTAAATTTTGCTGGTATTTGTACATAACTGAACCTGGATTATGTATTGTTCTTAAGATTTCATGTACCTCATGCTTTCATATAGGTCCCATTAAACACCCAATATGTAAGCACTTCATAAATAAAGCTTTTCCAACATTTCTCCTGTTTGCTTGTTTTTCAGCATTTCCCACTTGCTTTGTTAAAAAATGATTTCTTAATATCAGTTGCATAAAGAATGTAATGTTGCCTTGTTTGTAACATGTCAGACCTTAAGCATTTTAGTAGGTGTTTGGCTGGGGACTTGAAAAAAAGAAATGAGTTCTATGTATGTGGTGTGTTCTGCTCAAACAAATAAAAAGCCTTCAAAGACTGAGGAGAGGTCAGATTTTACAGTTGTTAATATTTGTAGTGATCTTTAATGGCTATTAGCTGTCTGGGGAATGGGAGGTTGAGGGTGGGGTTTTTGGTTTGAGGTTTGGGGGTTTTTTTCTTTTAAACAATGGGTTTTATTTAATGTCTTAAGTGCATGCATAATACTCTGTGGACAGTGGAGTAAATATCCTTTATGCCTGTAACATACAGAATTGTAATGACATTTTTGATGCTGTTAACTGTTCAAAAAAGCCAATTACCCATAGCTAGTTATTGATGCTAAAACAATAGGCTCTTTCTCTTGTTTGAAAACAGAATAGAGTTGAGAAGCACTCTGCTTTTGTAAGTAAAGGGGAGGCCTAACTGATTGCATCAGAGCCTGAGGAAGTATGGAAGAGCAGTGATGTTAGCTGAATAGGATATGACCTTTCTTCACCCTGTATTCTCGAGACCTTGTGGAAGTCCAACTACGTGGCTTGGAGCCAAGAAAAAAAATTATTCTTGTTAGCATACTCCAGTTGAAATTCCCAGGGCAAAGCAGCTCTAATTACAGTTCTGTACTTAAAATATATCACACAAGGATTATCAAGCAGGGAAGTGATGGTTAGAGCAGGCTACAGATATTCTTACATAATCAGAAGCTGGCATGTTTTAAGAAGCTATTCCTTCCTCTTTCCCAGCTGCCTTCCCTCTTCTGCCTCCTACCCCAAAACCAGGGCATGTAGACTTGAGTGTAGTAGGAGCATAGACACGTGCAAAGTGAAACAGAAGTGTGTTAACTTAAAACATCATCTTCAGTAGTTTGTCATTACACACTGCAACAGATCAGGAACATGCAGTTCAACTGTTGTCCTAGACTATGGAATGGCAACACATTAATTCTCATTAATTTGATCAGTACTAATAAGGTAAACACTCTCAAAGCAACAACACTGATGCCAAAGATGCATTCCCAAATAATTCATGATTCTGGAAGAATTTGTAAGGCTAATGGGTTAGGGAGTGATTTTTTTTTTCAGTCTTTTCTGTGAGATGGTTTGCAGGCTGTGCACTTGACAGGAGAAAAAGGCGGAATTTGACTTGAAGCTCGCTTATATTCTGGCTCCGATTATAATAGTCCTACAGTGTAGGAAAATAATTGCCTGTCTGTAAGGCAGGAATACTGGGACATACTGAGACTTTTGCTTTTTTGCTGCACTATCTGCTGGTTTTGGGAGCTCTTTCCATACACATGTGCTAAATTTTTATCCTGTCATTATTTGCACCTTTTCGTGAAAGTCACTTGTGATTTCAGTAATATTTAGTGGCAGTCCACTATCTTACACTTAGATATAAGGTCTGCAGTATTTCAATTCGGATTATTCAAATTTGCCACCTTCAACAACTTTTTCATGCCCTTTCATCGTAAGGCAGAATAAACAAGAACTCTATCTTACCTCTCTGCTGTTTGTTTTGTATGTGTTTAGCATGTTCCTTCTTACTTGTCTTTTGAGGTAAAAGGTCTTGGAATTATGGTCAGTTCATTACACGTTGAGAATTTTACAAGTACTTAGGTGTTTGCCAGCCAGTGTCCTAAACTAATCGATTTAAGTACTGCTAAGGGGAGATGCCTTTAGAAGCCACTGTTATTGATTGATCATGGTACTGAATATTATTCTTCATATGGGAGAATCCTTACCTAGAATACAGCTTTGAGAATAAGTAACCAGTATTCAATACTCTTGTTGCAAAAGTGGAGGGAGTTTGAAAACTTAGAGCAGGAATAAAAGAAAGCTTCTCCTAGATAACACGAGTATCTCAAAGTGACTGTATCAGGGAGTTAATCCTAAAGCAGTGGATCACCACTGGTGTGAAATCAGCAAATTCACATAAGGTGTAATTGATCTGTGGAATTAATTGCCACTGTGAGATGTTAAAACCTGAATTTTGAGCATAATTCAAATAGCAATATCAAGTTTTATGCGGATACCAAAATATCCAAAGCTCTTATGAGATACTAAAAAGAAAGAGTACTAAAGCTCATGGTCCTAATATAATGCAAAAGGCTCATTATTGTGGGGAAGTCTGTAAATTGTACTATTAAGAAAATAAGCTGAAATTTTTATCTTCAAGCAGCAAGGAAAAAAATCCTGATTTTTAATTTTCTAATCTAAGTTTTACCTTGTAGGTGGGCATAAATTTGGGATTTCACTGTAGTAAATTTATCTTGCTTTGCCATTTCAGGTCCCACTGAAGTCAATCAGACACGTTAGTTTTCAGGATGAAGATGAAATTGTTAGAATAAACCCTCGTGACATTTTGATACGTCGTTATGCAGACTACAGGCATCCTGACATGTGGAAGAACGACCTGGAGAGGGATGATGCAGACTCAAATATACCATTTTCTAAATCAGACAGTAAAAAATCTGACTATTTATACCCATGTGGGGATGGAACTAAGTTGAATTCCCTGAAAGACTCAAAGAGTTCTGTGGTATTTAAAACTCAGCCTTCCTCATCAAAATTTAAAAACTCAAAAAGAAGAAAAGAGGATGGTGAGCGTTCCCGCTGTATATACTGCCAGGAAAGGTTTAATCATGAAGATAATGGCAGAGGAAAATGTCAAGATGCGCCAGATCCTATTAAAAGATGTATCTACCAAGTTAGTTGCATGCTTTGCGCAGAGAGCATGCTGTATCACTGCATGTCAGACTCTGAAGGAGATTTCTCTGATCCTTGCTCGTGTGACACTAGTGATGACAAGTTCTGCTTACGCTGGTTAGCACTGGTGGCACTCTCGTTCATTGCTCCATGTATGTGCTGCTACCTCCCCTTGAGAGCATGCCATCACTGTGGTGAGGTATGTGGGTGCTGTGGAGGAAAGCATAAAGCTGCGGGATGAATCAGTCTTGTGCCAAACAGAGCTGAAAAATCTTTGTTTCCAGGAAGCATCTAACTTGGATTTGTGGAAGCTTTTTGGCAAGCTGAAGGGAATCTTCTTTCGTGTAAGAGATGCTTGATGTGGAGGAAGCAGCAAGACTTGTCAGACCTTGGCATTTTACAAGTGCTAGCCATGCCTAACTATTTCCTTTGAGTGCGTGGCATTTGTTGCAAGTTGTGAAGGAGATTTTGCAAAGGAAAGCCTATTCTTATTATTGGCTATAAAATGAGTATATAAACTATGATTATACTAAAAGGGATTAACTTTTGCCACTTTGTACATTCATGGTTTAGGTGAGGGGGCTCTTTTAAAAGGATTAAAACTTACCTGAGGGGAAATTTTAACTAAAAGTGCACTAGTGACAGTTGATTTAAGATTAAGAAAAGTTAATACTCGGCAAATGAGAAATGAAACTGATTTTAAGTGCAACTAAATCACTTATTAATAGTTTTTTGGAAGCGACTTTATGTATAAATAACAAATGTTTATATTTAACTAAATGTGTAAGGTACGAATTATTACATGTTAAACTTTCCTTCCCTCTGATATAGTAGGTATGGACCATATCTACTGTCACATTCCATGGTAGTATTTTAAATATTTAATTAGTTAATTTAGTCGCATTTTTATTCCAGATGGACAAATTGATATTTTCAGTCCTGTTTCCCTTCAGCTACAGTTTGTGTTGTATCCATACATTCTGATAATCTAAAAACCTTTAAAATATTAATTATTCTAGTCTTGAGTGACCAATATTTTTTTGTTAAGCACAGATGTAATTGTCTAAAATGTTCTTGTTAGAACATAACATTTATTTTTATATATAAATGACTTTGATTTCAACATGATAGCAAAAACGAAGTTGTTTCTGTTGCTCAACCAGCAAGTTGTTTTCTTTTGGGGTGTCCTCCAAAAATACTTTATTGCATATTCAAATGTTCATTAAGCAAAAGGTACATTAAGGCAGTTGTAACAAATTGTCATCAGTGTTCTTGTTTATCCTTTTGTTAAACTAGGATCCTGTTCAGCTGTTTATCAAGTACTATGATTAAAACAAAAGATTAATAACAAAAGTGAAATTGTTTTCATTATTTTGAACTTATTTGAACGGGCAAGAACAAAAGTACTGTGTGTTTTGTTCAAAAACAACAACAAAAGACTTAGCTTGAGAAATAAATTACAGCCCAGGCAAAATTGGAGTGAACTTCTTAATTGAGGAAATTTGGAGGGAGGATGGGGGAGGGAGTGAGAGAGAGAGAGAGTGTGTATGTATGTGTATGCGTGGTGGTATATTGTGTATGATATTTGTTATGGCTTTGTACTTACTAAGTGTTTAACTTTCGGATAAGATTTAACCGATTAACCCATAGAGGATTTTTTAAAACATTACATGCTTTGCTCTGTCATGAAGTAAGAAACGTTTACTTTTCATTAGAGATATGTAAAACACTAAAAACAGTCATAACTCATTAGCAAAGGTGCCTGTTTGATAATCCTGGCCGGAGTGGGACAGACTGTCCTCAGTATATCCTTGTATTAAACAAAAAACCTAATTGATTTTAAAAAGTATACATGACTGACTTTTCTTATTTCCTATGCATTTCTTCAGTATATTTTGTGTAATTTTTCTTTCTGCATGTATCAGCGCCCTTAATTTTCCTTTGTAGCCCGGAAGTAAAATGAGAAAATGTATATAACATTATCTGTCTGTAAAATACTTTTTAAAAGAAAACATTTATATTTATATTACAGCTTGAATTGACCACCTTGTGTACATAGCTCATCTCAAAGTATTATTTCACATTGAAAAGAAGACAAATATATTGATAACTGTAGAAGTTACGGAAGAGCTTCTAGTTTTGTATTAAGAGTTGATTGGATGAATTAAGTCCAAGAATATGACACGGTAGCAGCAGTCTTGGTTTTTACTGTTTATATATTTGAAAGCTGCTACTCTGGTTGATTTTCATGCTTCACACATTTTCAGCTAAACTTGGTTGCCTAGAATAGACTGTTAACTTTAAAAACAACTTTGATAAAAAATGGTGATGTTTTTCTAGTGAATGAGAGGAATTTAATATTTGTAAGTGCTAGGTTCCTAATTCAAGGTGAAGAGAGGTATGAACAATCTAAGAAAAGAACTTGCTGGCTGTATAGGAAAATGCTGTAGAATCATATTGTGTATATACTTCAGAAATAAATAAGTTTAACAGTTTCCTCTGAGCACTATACAACATAGTGAAACTCCTGGTCCTGTACTGTATTTTATAAAAAACATATATGCTTTAATATTTTTATTGAATGTGTGCATTAATATTTTCACCTTGCATTTAACCACTCTGCTGCTAAAATGTTTTCACCTTTTGCTGTCCTCTTTGAAGATTTGATCCATCTAAAAAGGGTTACTGAACTGACATATGTTCACTTTTTCTTCTTGTGCTGGAAGTGTCAGCCTGCGTGCCCAGTTTGAGAGCCACTAAAAGAACGGTAAAGATACATGGTTACATGAGGCTTGGTTTTGGTAGGATGCACACGTGCTTTTTCTTCTGGTGTTAGGGATCCTACCCACTGTTGCAGTTAAGAGATGAGTAGTGGAAGGTAGACATACAGCAAACACATTCCAGCACAGGCTGTTATATCCGTGCATCTTTTGTTTTTGACAGCACGTAACATTTATTCTGTCTCTTCTGAAATACTTTCTTAAGCATTTGGGAAAAGAAAAAATTCTTACTCCTCCCCTCGCCCTTAACATCAGAACTGTAGTTTGCCAGGCATGTAGTAGCAGAGCTTTGTGTTGCTTGGAGGGGAGACCCGAGCCTTGGGAAACCATCATTGAATATCAAGTCCCTTGCTTGTTGAAAGCCTCAGTTACCGTGAAAATTAAGTATTTCCCCTTGAAAGCAGGGGAAGAAGTTAAATGCTAGCAGCACTCGTGCACCATCTACTGGGGAAAAATAATTCAGCTGCATTCAGGCACAATATTTGATTACATAGCAATTTAACTGGCTATTGGTGCACTACTTAAGCTAAAAAAATATGTTAAGCTTTAGTTATGAATTTACAAAACAGTAATTTGGACTCTTACTGTGATACTTTATCTCATCATGCTTCTTAGGTTTCATTGTTAATATTGATTGAAAGTAAAAATGCTTTAACCATATATTTTGTTAGGCTTAAAATAGTTACGATGGCCTATTTGATTCTGTCACTGAGTTCGTAAGAAAGATTCCCCCCGCCCCCGAAGTTCTTTCGCACAGCAAAGCGATGGAGTTTTCATGTTCATGCAGAGGGAATTTGGCCTTTTGGTTTGTGATACGAATCAAGTTTTGTGTGTGCACAGGTGGGTCTGTGCGCTCGCCCATGCGATTCAGCAGTTGTGAAGGGTATACCTACAGCGGTGTGCAAGATTAAAGCAATATGCTGATAATAATCTCCAATTACTATGGTAACTGTTTAGTAAACAGCAGCAAGCGATGGCATAAAACTCAGATGCCTTTCCAGAGCTTATGTAAGGGATGTTCCAAACAGTCTTAACCAATGCAGTTTCCTCTAGAGAAACAAAGGTATTTTGAAGAATGTCTTAATTTTGCATGTTGGAATATAACATTCCCATTTCAGATGTGTTCTCTTCAGAACGATCTGTTCATGTGTACCTGGAGGATAATGTTGAACTCCCGTGTAAATAATGCACAGGTTTAAATTAGACTTTAAATCTTTTCAGAGCTTATGGCACAGTATGCAGCCAGTACAGTGATACATTCATATTAATAAAATGAAGATCAAGGGTGGTGGCTGGCAACAAAACAATAACTTTACAAAGATGCCTTATGGTACTGTTAGTCCAGCAGCTGGGTGGATAAAACTTCCATTTCCTTTGGTGCACTGATAAATACAAGGAGGGGTTGGGGGGGTTGTTCGGGTTTGGGTTTGTTTGGGGTGGTTTTTTTTTTCCTGAAAGCTTCTCTTTCTTAATTGCAAAAGTTGTGGTTCATTTAAGAAATCAAAGCATTCGGTGAAGAAGAAGCCTTCATGTTCAAAGCTGCAGTATAAGCTGTACATAGTTTTCCTTCTTTCGCTTGGTGCCATTTGCGTTCCACCCTAATGACCTCAAAGTGCCTCATGTGTATATTGTTTCCATTAAACCTCAACTGCTATTTCTTTCTACTAAATGATGTATAATTTAGTTAACTCATCCCATAGATGTTTCCTTTATGAATATGAATACAGCTTGTTACTTTGAGTATATAATGTAAATATGCCTCTAAGTTTGTAACTGGTTTGTTACATCATATCCTTGTAAGTTGACATAGCAGATAACAGCATAAAAATTGTTTAAATGTTTTTTCCTGTAATTACCTGATTAAAACTATCTTGAAATGAAACAACTGACATGTTTTTCCATTCTGTGTTGGGATTACTCAGAACAGTGCGTATGAAACTAAATGTTGCAGCTCAAGAACAGAATAAAAAGATGTAAATACAGGTAGTCATTTCGCCATAGTGTTCTGCTTACTGGTTAAACAAAACGTTAAATCAGATCACTTTATGATTTTAGGACTGGTCAAACAAACATTGTATTACCTTCAAGCTCTAGCATCTTTCATCATAAGAACCATTTTTAAGAGTTGCCGTAATGATTTAAACAAAAATGTGCCTGTACCAGCTTGCTTTGTATCTACAGCAGTACTTGTCCTTGATGTTGTGCTATGGAGGTCAAGATTCCTTCATATAAATCATGTTTATTTGAGTTCCTACTCAACTCCACCACAAAAATGTGTATCTCTGAATATAATTCTAAGCTTTGTGCAAGTTAAAGAATAAGATGTACACCAGAAAAGGAAGAAAAACTAATCAGTCCATGAAGAAAAATGAAGATGAACACATAGAAATCTGTGAGAGTATAATTTGAAAGCTCAGTGGTCAGAGTTTAGGATAGATTATTCCAAATTGAATTGTATTTGCCACTAGCTTTTGCAAATGTTTTCTTACTGGTTACAACCGATAAAGTAATTCTCACTGTTCATCTGATCGGTTTCTAACTTGAATTTTATTATTGCCAGGTGTAATCATTACATGGACTATTAACTGTTGATACTTAAGCTTTTAACTGATGATTTGAAAATGCAGCTTTACCAGAGAAAGGAAACAGGCAAATGAATTGACTAATAAGGCGAGGGGTTAAGAGAGAATATTACAGGACTATGTGAAGGCCACATATGAGAAAGTGACTCAGCATTAAACATGGTTCCATAAAAATTAATAACCTAGTGTTAGATCTCAGACAAATCCACCTTAACGTCATGGATAATGCACATACTTCTGGTTTTGAACAAGAAAAAAAGGATAGGTAAGGGGCTCTTCTTTCTTTTGTTGTTGTTTGTTTTTTTTTTTTAATTTTTGGTTGGGTTTTTTTTTGACAGGTAAGTCAAACTCAGTTTCTGAGGTTTATAAATTAAATCAAAAACTGAAGTCAATCCACAGCTTATAGTCTGTAGACCACAGACCTAGTGGCCAGTTTCTAAAGAGGGTTCATAAAAATATCCCAATTATTCCTTGCCATATAGCAATTAATACTCAGCATTTTGTATCACTGTTTCTTGAACCTTTTGGCTTCCTCTCATGGATCACTACATGCTCCTGTACCAGAATGGAAAGACTTTAGCCTGCAGGGTTATATCATCACTTCCATCATTTGGGAACACTGAGCTATGTAATGTAATTTAATAGCTTGGAAACAGATGCAACAAGTAAATGGACGAGAATAAAAAATAATCCCACATTTCATACCTTTAACTTGAGGTTGGAGAGTGTGTGCATGCATGCACAATGGGATCTGACTAAATTATGCTTTGAGTACTGCATAATGTGACTGACTAGCAATATTTGGTTTTTACCTAGAAGAAAAAGAGAGAGAGAAGTCAGTTCTTCAGGAAGCTTGTAGCTCTAGATATCCATGCCCTGACTTGAGAAATCTGGGCATATTTGAGAAGATAATGACTTTCACTGACAGAGTAAGCCTCTCACATGAATCGTGATTTCAGCTAAGTGGTGATTTGGCAGACTCCAAGCACATCTCAGTACCCACCAAATTATATCCGATGTGTTTTTAGCAATGTATGGCTATTTATGTCAGTTTGAAGTAATGCACAGGAACAATTATTTCATGTTTGGCATTTACTGCTTTTTTTTTTTAACCACCAAGAGAAAACTCTTGAGTAATATGTATCAGGGTAAGGTAAGCTGACCAAAAAGCTCAGTGTTTGGTGGGAGGATGGGCGGAGAGGGAAAAAAAAACATGACCAGGAAAGCTCTTTTTAGTTCCTACCCAGGCCTACATGGTAGATAATGAAACAGCTCCTAAATGAAAGCTGTTGCAGTATGACCTGCTGTCTAAAAATGGAGACTTTATAGAAACACAGATTTAGCTGCTTTCCATGATAATGAGCAACCTTGCTAAGAGATAGTTCTGATTTCACCACGAAGGACACTGTGCAGATGTTAATGAGCTTGCTAACAATGGAAAATACTGCAGGTTTTGTGATGGTAGAACCATGTTTAGTGGGATCAACAATAAATGTTTGAAAGAGAAAGAATTATCCTTTTAAATGTAGATCCAGTATTGATCGATCAAGTCTGTTTCTCCAGTCAATGCTACAGTTAGCTGTACGAAAGCCTGTTAAGATGATTAAACTTCCTGTTGCATGCAAAACTGGCCTTGAAATACGGGCTCCCCTACTCCGATATTGCAGCCTGCCAAACCATTGCTGTGTGAGCTTTCTCCTTCCGCTACTACATTTGCAGAAAACAAATCCATTTACATGTATTAAAGACCTCCTAGCCCCCAATGTAGGTAGCTTGCCATTTTGTATCCCATGTAAACAGCAAGTAATGGTGAACTGTTTCTCTCAAATTGAGGATATGAGACTATTTTCATTATTTCTGAAGTAAAAGGGGATTGTGAAAACAGACATGTGAAAACAACTGTTCTTGTTTTCCATGTTGTTACAACTATGGCTTTAAAATGCTGCTTATGAAGGAGAGAGCTCTTTTTCTTTCAGGGCTACTTCTGTCATAAGAATGATGAAATGACTATTCCTTCTTCCTTGGGCTTGGTGGTCTTCAGTGAGTTCTTAGAAGCCTGGGAATTGGTGGAGGCATGAGATGTGAGGATGGTGATCCCTGAGCTGAAGAGGTACAGTGCAGGACAGAGGTTAAATTTTGTGTGTGTGGAATAATGGGAATGGAGAGGGAGAGCAGAGGAAGAGGAGCATCGTCTCGGCCCTGGTCACAAAATTAACTTCTTCAGGATGCGTTGACAAGTGATAGAGTATTCCCAAGAGATTTCAAACTTTCTGAATACAGCTATGCAGCTTCTGACTTCCCCAGGACCTTTGAGCCTCATTGTGTACCTGGATAAATATGTAGTCTGTTACAGTCCAGGTCCTGGCTCTTCCATAAGAGGCACTGTCTCTGAAATCCATCAAGTCACAGTACAGAACACTTCTCTTCGTAAATAGTGCTTGTCTGGGATTTGCACAGATGAATAACTAATTGATTGATATTGAAGGTTGACTGCTCTCCAGACATTTCAATTAACAGCCTGTTCTAAAGTGGTGGTGGTATTCAGACTTCTGAATAATTTTAGCTTGTGGCAGGCTTGCATAGACATCTCTGTGTTAGCTATGTTAGTAAAGTAAACTTGTATTTCTAAAGTCATGGTTGTGAAGGAGTATCCAGAAGGCTTTAGTGCATTTGGAGCTGGTTGCCTGGAGAGGTGGACGAGTCTCCATCCGTGGAGACATTCAGAACTGACCTAGGCATGTCCCTGAGTAACCTGCTCAAACTGACCCTGCTTTGAGCAGGTGGGGTTGGACTAAGCAATCTCCAGAAGGCACTTACAGCATCAGCTTCTGTGGCTTGTTTTTCAAGAAAATGAAGATTTTGGAGAAGCATGCAAGCAGTCTCAGAAAAGTTGATGCAATTTTGTGCCTGCTAAATCTGGTCTTTGATTTGGAGGCAAATCCTACTGTTAATGCTTGAACATTTCAAGTACCATAGAAGGATTGTCATTTTAGTCATGTCATCATTATACCTCAATATTTTTTCACTGACAGAATTATTAAAATATGAATATATTTCATGAACAAAGGTTTCAATATAAGTAATAGGTATTAGCATAGTATTGAGGTGAGGGGGAAAGCTATTCCAACTGTTAGTAAGCTTAAAAATATGCACAGGTGTTTGCATAAGTACTGAACAGCTGCTTCACATGCTCTTTTGGCACAGAAAATGTTTTCCCAGAGTTGCTAACTAACTTTAAGATAGTTTAGTAAGGAAAAAAAAAAAAATTAAAAAATCAGGCCTCCAAACCTTTTCCAGATTACTAATCTATCTTAAAAGCATCTCTAAAACCTGGCTGGAATCTGAGGCAAGTTTCCTGAGTGAAGCCAGGCAAAACTGCCTGAGCAGAGTGTACTTGGCAGGCACACGCACATGCTCAAGACTGAAGCATCAGTGGCAGCGTGAGGCTGGACACGGGTGTCCTAACGCATGCGGAGCAGGCAGCTAGTAATGGCTGTGGCTCTGGGACCCTGTAGCTACTACAAAATTTATACTGTGCTCAGTAGCCAGAGCCAAAGGATGGGTGGGGAGTTGAGAAGATTGAGTCATTCCCCTTCATGCCTCTCCTAAAAAATCAAAGTAATGTTACTGCACACAAACATCCATCCTGTTTTTAGACAGACGTTTGTCTCAAGTGGTTACTAGAATAGATTTTAAGTATATAATTGCCAGTTCACATTTCTTAGTCCTGTTTCTCTCTTACAAAGTTTAGAATAATGAAATATTCTAAAAACCTTGGCCCTTTTTGTGTTCCTAGCAAATTCGAAAGTACCTGAACTGCATTGTTTGCTTGTCAGGTATCTTGTTGTCTATGGATGCCTGCTAGCTTACCTCCAGCCAGTTCTGAAGTGGTAACTCTGGCTCATCAGCTTACTCAGTAACATGCTGATCATGACTCAAGTCCTTCCTGCACTATCCTTGATGACTTCATGCTCTCTGTAGCTTTTCTCTCCATTGATCTACCAGTCTTTCCAAAAAACGCTTACTTTCCTGAAGTCTGTCTTCCCTTTAGACCTTTCACCTCTTTGCTTTCCTCTCTGTCCTCATTTGTTCAGCCTGATACCTCTGAACTGACTCAAACATTCATGAGTGTGGCAGCAGTTCTGACCACTGACAGTATTGTCTTCCTATATTTATTAATTGCAGACCTCATTTCTTGGTAAACACTGCCTTGAGGCCTTACAGTAGTGTAAGTAAAGTAGAAGGTTTTTGCCCCAAGAACAGCAACAACAAAAATGTAAAGCAACTCAGTCTCTCCTTCCCGGAAGGTGGGAAGGAAGCTGAGGGAAGGTGGGAGTGGATATGTTAGTTGTACTTTTCTGTGCTATCGCTCCCCAGGCGTGCAGTAATACCCCTTTGGGCAGGAGGAGAGGTCACACAGGCACCAGAGTTACGACTGTCACCCACTGGAGCTGTAAGACTCGCTCTGACTTCACCCCCTGAACGTGTGGCCCACGTGTATCTACTGAAACACCTTCACTGCAACAGTTATCTCCATTCTCTCTTCAGCGTCTCTGTTTCTACCTTTCAATTTCTTTGACACATACTTTACATTTAGAGGGAAAAGTAGGGTGAGAATGCTAGCAGATTTGTATTGTAACAGTATGTTAGGACAGTTACTATTATTTAGAAGAATTTTAGAAAACAGGCTCAACCAGTTGAGCTTTATATTTCTAGATGACTTAGGGTAGTTTCAGATCTTCTAAACTAACCTTTACAATGTGCTTTGTCCAGTGCAGGTATTTCTAATTGGCTATGTATCTGCTGAAGCGTGATCTAGAAGTTACCTTTAACACACCCCTAGGGTTTAGGCTTCGGTTACATCTCAAGTGCAAAGCTACCTGCACTTGGCAACTGCTTTTTTCAAGTCCCTGATCCCTTGATTTGTATTTTTTCACTCTCTTCCTAAGCACCTGCCCTTGAAAATCTACTTTTAATCTTCTGAGGATGATATAGAAGCCTTCCCCTTCATGGAGCAGGCAATCTTTAGGTAATACAGTGGAGTCTTTTTGTAGACCTGGACAGAACACCGTATGGGCTTGCTCTTCAATTCACTAGTCACTAAATCAGTGATGGTTTGTGTTACCATCATTTATCCACAAATGAACCTTTAACAAATGTAGGCTTCCTTATCAGGCTGTTGGTTAAAGAACTGTCCTTTGTAAATTGTCAGACTAGATCCTGCTATGTGTGTGGACCTCTTCTGGGATTATGTGCCTTCTGAAAATTTTGCATGTGTGAAAAATCTCACTTTGTGTAATTAATGATTATATTGTAGAAAAGATCTTTAAGCATGCCCAGTTCAAAACTGTGTGTGTGGTAACTGGACGTAAGAACATTTAAATGAAACTGCTCCCATGTGTTGCTAAGGTCATTTAGGAAAGGTTGACATCATGAGTGATTCATGTCTGCAAAAACAGAGCGACTGACATACTATCACAACACCACTTGAGATGAAAGTCTTGGCTGTCAGAGCATTTGGTGAACAAGCTGCCAGGACTTGGTGGAACTTTGACATCTGTGATGTAGCCCAAGGGGAATTTCAGTTTGCATATTTACATGGATGATCAGATGGCACCTCATCAGCTGCAGTCCATCTTGCAATTAATTTTTTTTTTCTATTTCCACTACATGCTGTAGTTAGGGCTTAACTATATCTCTGACTACGAAGATCAACTCTACTTGCAGTAATCTCACCAGCTGCTGACATGTTTGGATAGTCACTTACCAGACTTTAAACAACTTCTGAAATGTGGCTGGTACAAACATGCTAATATAATTTTTCAGTAAGTTCTTTGCTTCCTTTTTTGGACAGTAAGTGGCTTGTCAATAACACATCTACAGCAACAGTTTAAGGAAGATCATGAAAGATTGTCAGTTCACTCTTGTCTTGATTTGTTAGAAAAGTGGAGAAAGCTAGTCAAGAGGAGGTAGGTATCAACAGGTGTTTCTTAGTGTCAGGGGACGTAGCTAGAATGCAGAAGTATTCAAAAGCCTGCCATGTCATCATGTATCATCACAATACCTGAAAAATTAGTGTTTTACCTTTCTCTGTTTATGATACTGACTGTTAGATGACAGTTGACAGTAATTTGTGTTGTCAAATCAGGACTGAAGCAAAGATTCTTCCCAAATGTTTTTTTTTAGTAGCATCCTCCAAGTAAATTATATGTTGGAATATAGCAACTTATAGTGGTCATAGATATTAGGCATTCAGGATGTAAAATTGCTTAAAAAGTTAACTGGGCTTATATACAATGTGGTGAATGCAAAGAACTGCTGAGTGCACAGTCTTGGTTTCTTCCAAAAACTTTAGCTTGCTGAAGACTTTTGCGTCCTGTAGCTCTGTCAGTGAGCAAGCAGCAGTTTATCAGCCAGCTAGATAACACTGTAGACAATGTCTTAAAATGGCTTATTAACAGTCTTCTTCAGGTGAAATAGCTCCTGATGAGTTATTGAGGGCTGATGCTAAACATCAACTGTATGAGGTTGCTTCCATTTTTTCAAGCCATTAATGGACTAGAATGGGAGAGCTGAGATGGGGTTTACCTTGGCAGCTTGGTATTCAAGCTTGTTCAACCCATTAATGGACTAGAATGGGAGAGCTGAGATGGGGTTTACCTTGGCAGCTTGGTATTCAAGCTTGTTCAACCCCTGCATTAGTTCTGCTCTTGCGTTCAACTTGATCACAGCCATTCCAGCTCTTCTACCAACACAAATATCTCATGCAGCACTCTGCAGAGACATGGCATGAAAAGTTTCTTTTCAGTGGGGCAGAGCTTAGTGAACCACAGCATGTCCCCAGGAATGGCAAAAATATCCACTGCCATGTTGAAAGAGAATGTGGTATCTCAAGCAAAATCTCCACAGCCAGGTGAGCCTGCTCCTCTCCCATCACCAAGTACATCCCAGAAAAGTGTTTTTTTGTTTTTTTTTCCTTGTTCTCAGTCACTTGTTTGCTTACATACAGTGTTCCCAGAGCAGCAAATGTACGTGGTTAGGCTCTTGTGCTATTTGCCACCTGTAGCATTAGAAGGACATCAACTTGGGGAATGTTTGTAGAAGTGTCTGCTCTATATACATGCTGCTTTAGAGTCCTTTTGACAGGGTCATGGCCAGCTTTGTAGGAGCTCTGCTATGAGCTTGAATCTTTGACAACAAACATCAGACAAGAACATGATCGATATCACTTGTAGTCTTGCAGGTTCCTGTGGTGTGAGTTGAAGCCTCCTGATGCTTTTTGTTAGTCTAGCAGTGACAGCGTTACATTTCATCAGGCACCCCAACAATGACATCGCAATCTTGTGCTAAGATGTACAGACCATGACAGAGTTGTCTACCGATCATCCCCTAGGAACAAAGAGAAAAAACTTGCAAAAAAAGCATCTTCTAAACAATGTTTCAGGAAAGAGAAAGCGTATATCAAGGTTTCCAACAATAATATCACAAAATTCTTTAGTTATCAGGTTAGAGGGCAGTATACCTTCAGCTTGAGGTCCCAGCAGAGAAAATTGATCCGTTCCTTTTGAAATGATGAGGTCTCATAGATGGGCTCCCTGATCTCATATTCTTTTTTTACACCAGCTTTTCTTCTTGCCTCAGAACTTCCATGGTGACCCCACTCTATTGCCATTTAGTGTTTTCATTATTTAAGTACATTATTAAGCACTACCTGCACAGCTTCAAACGCTGCAAGGCTAATCTAGCCTTCTACCGCTCCGCGTACATGTCCTGGTAGGCCAGGTGGGAACCCCTCACCTGCTTCCTATGCCACCAAAGCTCCCAAATACCAAGTTTAATGTTTATAAATTGGATCACTACATAACCACCTGGAAAGTGGCACTGTCAATGTGTGACCCTCTTGTGTGTTGTGTTCCAATGGCCTTGTTGTGCTCTATTTTTAGCTCACTTTCGGACTCTGGTTGTCCCAATTCCACTTTCCCTCTTTGTTTGGTCGGTCCAGTACATCCATTCCAGCTGGTAACAGGCCTCTGAGTTTGTCATTGCTTAATGAATGAACCACATTGATAATGTTTTTGTAAGTTGCATGGAGAAACCCTGTTGTGCTTTTCCTCCTTTACTCCCTCTGCTGTGAGAAGCTTGCATAAATTTTAGTGTCACTTAGTCACACATGAATAAGACTCTTTCAGTGCCGTGAAGAAAAATGTCATTGAAAGGCCAGTTATGAAAACAACTTTAATTTCCCTTAAATCCAGTAGAAGCTGTATATATTCATTTTATCTCTGGATCACCCCTTTAGCTAGCAGAACTTCTTTTTTAGGTGCTGTTACTGTGCTATACATTTTGAGTTAATACTTTTTTCAAGCAAAACTGCATAACTGCATGGATTTCAATGTATGGATTGAGAATGTCAACAGAGAAATACACTGAATATTTCCAACATTGTTTTAACCCATAGGTGGTTAATGTTAACATTTGTCTAGTGCCAATAAAGTTAAATTTATGTGGCACGTAATTTAGGAAATTGAGTAGGCAGAGAGCTGGTGGATGCCTTCTTAGCTAAAAAAAAAAGTTCACTTTCCGTTAAATGCTCACACACATTTGTCATAGCAACCTTGAAGGTGGCCATAATGCTAAGCAAAATAAACAGTGCTAGCATAATGTTCACTGTAATAACATGTCTCATGAGCTAGTTCAGTACTCCTTTTTATTACCTTATTTTCATTGCTCATTCACTGTGTTGGAGTTCTGTTTTGTGGTTTAATCATTATTACATCATTTTCCTTTCTTAATTTAAAGCTGCTGCCCTTTTCCTGTCACTCCATGCCACTTCTTTACTACGTGCACGTATCCCTTTTAACTTGCTTTATTTCTTAATAGTGAGTTCTCTACTCTATTAGTCCCCAATAAAGACTAATAGTTGGATAAATTTTGTATAAATCTAACTAGACAATGCTTTGCCATTAGGACAAAAAAACCCACCATGAAGGAAAAGGGCAATACAGTTAAAGTATTATAACACAAAATGCATAGAAAGGTTAATCAAAGTCCATCATAGTCACATCTATGCGAAAAAAACCAAAATTCTGAAGTTTATAGATAATGCTCATTGAATTTCATAAATCATGGTCAAAGCACCCAATATTTTGCACAAATCCTGAGTTTAAAGTAGAAAAACTGTTCTCTATTCCAGTTGTCTTCTATCCCTCTCTTCCTTTTGTAGACGAAGAAGCCTAGGTAAAATTGAGCATGTTTACAGAACAACATACCAGAGATTTCCAGGAGATGGACAATTGCTACCCTCTGTGCCTTCCCAGTCACTCATATATATGGCAAAATCCCTGCTGACCCTCCCTGGGAAAGGCCACCTGCCAGGTCAGGACTGAAGAGGGACAAGGATTCAGGGCTGGCACCCTATTTTACTCCTTTTACCCTTTAATAATCGACATAATGAAATAACTGAACTGCTTATTCTTAAGCAGCATATATGTACTGTATGAACAGAAAAAAATGAAAATACTATATTGCCTTTTCCCTAGGAAAAACATGCTAGTTCATCATACTGGTAGCTATTTTTATCTGGTAATCCTTCTCATCTGAGAGATGAAACTCTGTTCACTTCAGATGGCTCGTGCAGAGGAAAAGAAACAGTCACTTTTCAAAAACCCTTCTGAGTCCCATTCACTCAATTCTATGTAAATTTGGGAAAACAGGCAGTTTTAAAAAGGTTTCATATTGTCCATCCTCTGATATTCTGTCCAAGTCTCTGTGTATAAATGTATGAAGAAATGACCCTCATCACATCCAAAGTACATCTCACAATGTTTATCCACAGTGCTATATTTATGGAAAGACTATCTACAAGTGACATAGTCCTCCAGGTTTTAATGAACAGCAGAAGGAACCAACAGAATGACAAGAAATCAAATGTAATGATACATTATGTATATTTGCTTTATAAAACCCCAAAGAAAATATCACAAATCCTTCCCCCAACCAAAAATATAATCCACAGAAAAGATACTTGTTTTCAGGAGCTTTTCCCAGGTGCTGATGCTTCACCTTCAATGATTACTGATGCAAATGGTGAAGTGCACCTAAAGCAGCAAAGTTACTCTCATTTAACTGTCTGCACTGAAATATGGTATCATTATTATTGCAATGGTTGTGTGGTTTCTCTCTTTTCTCACTAATCCCCCTCTCCCTGTGCAATGCTCATCTACCAAAATAATTGGGAGGAAATGCCATTAGGCAAAACTCATTTCCAAAGGTCTATCTGCGTGAGTAAGGACTTGCTCGCAAGAGTGCAGATTGAAAGTCTGGGTCAAATTTGGCTAAAGCACGATAGCTTCATTTAAAACCAAAACAAACAAAAAACCCCTTTCTTATTCCAAATGAAAAGGAAATCCATATAAGCAACACTCTATAAATGGAACAAAAGGTCTTTACTGATATTTTTTCAGCAGTACAATGTGACAATTCATTTAGGGAATGGGGTTTATTTGAGTATATATGCCCTAACCTTTTCATGCAATGGTATTCTGAAGAAAATAATAGATTAGCCAAGAGCTGGTGGGCTAATGCTGTTTGTCTTTGTTTTATGATGTTAATTAGGTTTACTTGATTGTCTGCCATTTACCTCAGACCACAGGATTAACTGAGTGCCCTTCATATTAACTCTCTCATCAGATAATTATCATTGCTTTTTCCATGCAACATACAACATTTACTTTAATTTTCTCCAAATATTGAATAAAAAGCGTATTCATTATATAATGTATTTACTCTTAGAGTCATGAAGTCATGAACTCATTTTAAGGACTGAGGAAAAGAAGCAAATACAAAATTATTATGGGCAAGACATGCTGTCTGCCTCAGCAGTCAGTTTAACGTCTATCATGGAGAAATATATTTTCCAAGGCCAACTGTGGCACAAGTATTTTTAACTTGCCCTTGCTTACACTGGTTTAAATCTGGAGTAACTCACTAAAGTTAGAGAGTAGAAGCCTGGATGAATTCCACAAACTGAGAGAAGAATTTGGCTGCTAGCACATAAAACTGAAGCTGTTAATCTTCCTTTTGATTCTAGAGTTGGTCATTTCTTTATAAATATTTACTACAGTTGTAGTATCTAGGAAGAAACTTTTTTAACATTTTTCGGCTGAAAATATATTTTCTCCTCCTGAAATCCATATCTCAAGAAAGTGTCTTATTCTGTCGAATACATTAACCTCCCTCCCTTTCTGTACAGCCATACTGCCTCTACACTTCTCAGTCTTACCAAGTGGTTTCCTTTACAATACTTCTGAGAAGTAAGGATGTGACAGTATTCCCATTTCATGGACAGCCAACTGAGTCTCATAGGGATTGTGGGCTAAGTTCAGAGCAAGGATTTTTTCCTCAAGTGTCTCTGCAAGCACTTACAGACACCTTCAGTTGCCTTATCTACTCAACACAGAAAGGCACCTAAAGTCACTCAATACCTAATATTTCATGTGTGAAGTTACATTATCTGTTGCACAGACATACAGGTGCATCAAGTTGCAACCATATCAAACAGCTGGCTGCTGGGCAGCTCCGGAGTTCTGCCAGGATTCACAAAACAGAGATTCCTCATCCTTTTTAATCCATTATTCTTTATTTACTACCTAAATCTGGAATATAAATTCTCCAGTAAGACAGGCATATGAGGTGGTCCCAATAGTTCAGCCTGTCTGAGTAACTCCTTGGGCTGTGGGTCCCAGGCTTGGTCCCCATCAGCGCTAGTGTGATTGCTGCTAGGTGATTGCTCCATCCACCTGACAAATTTCTTTCGTGGAGTTTGCTTTCTATAAAACACTGGTTTTTAGTCTATATTTGCTGTGCCAAAAAGGTGCATTTTCAAGGCATGCAGCTGGGCAGGGAAGGACTGAGTTCTAGAAATTTCTCTGTGAAACCAATTTATTCATAACTGACGATCTTCAAGAAGAGGGCTTGCCTGAGAAATCCTCAGCCTGTTGGCTACACAGTAGAGGTTTGAATTTGGATGTCCCATAATACACAAAATGCTGGAATAGTGAGTTGAAGTGTACCACCTCCAACCCTCTCTTCTTAGCTATTAAAAAAAGAATTTGACTGTTACCTAGAAGAAGGACAGTGACACTTAGACCCTTGCCTGCCCCTTGATGTGTCCTACTGGATAACCAAGCTATGTCCTGCTCAGATCACTCAGTCTTACAAACTTCACCCTTCAGCATCGAAGTCTTTTCATGCTTTATGGAGTACAGGCTGGGCACTTGCATCAGGGCATGCATTACAGCCGGTAGCATGCAAAACCTAGCTGAAGATTTGAGCACCTCCATTAACTTGTCTGCAAGAAGACTGACAGAGCTGAAAAGTGACCTGTGAACTCTGCTCCAGCATGTTATCCTGATTCCTCCCTTCTGTCCACCATATTTTTCTTGAAACTCAGCAGCGTCTCAGTGGAATCAAAAACTAAAACCATTTTTTTTTCCATCTAAAAATACTTTTTCACTACTTTTATTTTATCTTTATGTTTAGAAAGACAGAAAGGAGCACCAACCCTGTGTGAGAAAGGAGTGGTGAAAAGATCCATGGGTGCCCACACAGTGTGCTCAATTTGTCTTAGTGTAAAGGAGCTTCTCCATTGACATCGTGGGACTGCAGTGCGCCACTGACAACTCGTGTACTTTGTACATGCTGTGATTTGTAACTGTTCCCAAAAAAAGAGCTTGCTGTCTTGCAAGATGCTGAACTCTTAGTAAAGAGTTCTACTCTACTTCATCTTAGTAAAGCCAATAGGAAACAGCATACCAATAGGAAACAGTATACCTCAAGGTTCGGTCATGTCTCAACACTACCTATTTTTTTATTCGTATTTACGATTGGAAATATTCTGGGTAGACTGGTGTCTAAATGGATGTCTATAATGTAAAAAATAAAACAAGGCTGAGCAAAAGCTCCTCCAAGAGAACTCTTAAATAATACTACCGTGTGTATAGGTGTCTCCTAATGATGGGATCAAATAAGGGGAATGATAATTTGTGAAGATCAGCATCAAGAGCTAACATAAAAAGTATTAAAAGTATAAAAAGTATTAAAAGTTTATTGCTAAAATGGGGGTTTTGAAAGACTATTAAGGAATATCATTCTCAGATAAGCACCTAAACGGATCTGCATATGGAGCTATATGGAGCTGTGTGTATGGGGGTTACAATGAAAATTAGTTAAGTTGTGAAGCAAACTTATTTACTAGTTTGTTTTTATTTACTATCTTATATGCTGATGCAGAAGCCAGAAGACCTACTGAAGCAAAAACCCTCTAAGAACACACCTGAACAGAAAGAGGAATTACGAAAAAAATACGGGGCAAAAAGTATATTTTTACATTAATATAACTAAAATTATAAATAACTTGAATTTAATATACTTTTTCCCCCCAGGAGTCCTTTCCATTCCACTAAGGGAAGGCTACATAATAATCATTGTCTACAAAACCACTCTGTGCACATACATTGTGTATGTAGATAATATACAGAGCACCATCTACTGACACACAAAGAGCATGAAATATTCTTCCTTCCTAAATCATCTTCATTGCAGCTCATAACTGTTTGTGATTTTAGTTTTGCTACACCCTACCACCTGGCCTTCATTTAGCTATGTCTTCCAACTCTAATTCACACTATAACATGTAAAAGGACTATGAGGCAAATAAAAATATGTTGGGAAGTAATCAGGCTAAGGACTTGCTCTTCCTATGTCTCCAGCCAGCATGTGTCGTGAATGTGATGATTTCTGTGAGTAATCACATCATGTATATAGTAATAAAAATGTGAATTTAAAAAAAAAGAATCTTCTTGCATTGGCAGGGAGTAAAGCATGCCTTTGCAGAGGCCATAATCTCTCGTTCATTTTCTCAGTCTGCATAATTTACACCAAATCCCAGCTTGGATGAATTCATCTTTCACAACACTAGTCTTAACTTTGCTTGCTTGTGGGAAGAAATAGTAGAAAGTAACATATTACAGGGATCACTGTATCTGCCTCTCCTGTTAAGCTGAGTTTAAAGGTTTTAGCAGACTATTTGAGAGCTGTTGATTAAGTACCGCTGTCCTTACTTCCCTCAAACAAGAGGAAGTGGTGTATTTCACAGTTCCTATTCCTCTGGCTTCCACCAGACAGACTGAAGTTGAAATTTCAAGACTGCTTGTAGCAGTTTTACTGCTGTCACCCTCCAGATATGAGCCTGTGTCCCTGAAGTGGCTCAGATAACAACAGTTTGTTGATACAAGACAGTGCAGCTATGTGAGAGCTGTATAGAGCTCTGTGGGCTAAATGTTTCTAATGTAGATTTTTCCCCCAAAGATTTATAGATATGAAATGCAGCTCCACAGAAAGAAGGTATGAAGGACAAAAGATGTCTTGGAAATAAAAAGGAAGTTGAGTCTTCCTTACTTCTCTGTTCCATAGTATATTAAATTTTAAAAAAATCAAATAAAAAACCAATAAAGGGAGCGAGAAATCCAGATACTTTTCTCTATCTGTGTAGTTCAGCCACTAGTTACTTGGTGTATGAATTAGCAATGCAAATAGTGAGAGGGAGAAGAGTATTTACAGAGTAACTGGAGGATTTGTGGAAGCCGTCACGCACGCATGATGACAGTGTCTTGGTTTCACCCACATTACTCCCTCTTCTCAGTTACAGAGCCCTCAACTCTTTGAGGAGCAGCCATATGGTTAGGGAGAGGGGAACTGATGCTGCACAGACAGGATCTGGGTTTTTTTCTGTGCTCTCAGACAGAGATCTCCTTGGGGACAAGCTGGGCTTAGGTGGTTGCATAATTTTGCTATATTTCCTAAGCAATTTTTTGCAAGATCCTTTTCAAAGACTTGCACAATTCGACTTTTCTTAGTTTATAAGTTTATCTTAGTTTATCTTTTGGTTTCTGTCTTAATAACTCATGTGAAGGCATGCTATTGGCAAAAATCTGTCATTTAACAAAGGCCATCCTTCACAGCATAGCCAATATTTTAAAGGATTATACTAATATTAAGAGGGTGCACAAAAATCCTGCCAGATTCTTTCTGAAAGAATTGAAAAATTTCTGAGCTTCCTGAGTATTCCCCAAAGGCATTTAAAAAAAAAAAAAAGTCATTTGTGGATGACCCTTCCGATTTCATCTCACCAACAGTATGTTGAGGTCATCTGAGATTTATGCAATGCAGACATTTGGGGAAAGGGAGAGGAGACTATTCTTAAAGAGCTTCAAGGGTGCTAACAATTACTGTCATTATATGCTACCAGTAAGCTCAGAAATATATTAGAAGCCTTCGTCAGCCATGATGTTTGGAATCATTTGGAATCCATCATTTGGAATCGGAGCCCCAAAAAGGAAAGCATAAGCAATAAATACGCTGGAAGGTCAGAGAAAGAATTTGGCACTGTCAGAATGGACTGGGACTAAGCATTTTTCCTGATGGGGAAAAATGGCCATTAGAAAAATGATTGTTGCTATTTATGAACATCAGGTTGCTAAGTGACATCATGTGATGTTCACTGCTTCATCAGCCACCCACAGTTCTCAAGGAATAGCAACAGAGGGGGTGAAAGGGGTGAAAGAAAACCAAAAGGCTGAGTTACTATTAAAAAAAAAAAGGCCTACAGTTCAAGGCAAAGCAAAATAAGCTTTCTAAAAATACCTTCTTTCTTTTTCTAGGAGAATCCAATAGAATTAGCTTAAGAACTTTTCACAGAAGCAGTAGTACATGGGTGAATCATTTGAAAGAGAGAGCCTAAGAACCAGAACCTACCCCCAACCTCAAATATAAGTTAGTGACCTGCTTTTAAATATACATACGTATATGTATGTATGTGTGCATGTATGTGTGTTTGTATTAACTTTTCCATGAGAGGAAGACTGTATGCATTAAAGGCCATGTCATACATTTTTTAATTACTTCTAATGTTGTCAGACTTCAATCATTTGGGCTCAAATGCTTCATGCTCCTTTAATTGACTCAATTTTTTATTACTTCAGCCTGTCGGCTCAGCTGCTTAAGATTATTTAAGCAACCATTTCACAGAACCTTTAGCACTTCCCGTGCTTTGCAGTCTCTTGATATTCATGAGGGGAACTGGGACAAGGACAAGATTGAGATGGAGTGGAGAAAAAGTCTGGATCAAACACCCCAGGAAAGCATGCATGAGAAACTGATGAGCTTGGTTGTAGAAACAGAGAAGACAGAGAAGAGGCAACAGACTGGACAATTCATTTTTTTCTGTTGACTTGTAAGAAAACCTCTAATGGTATGGGTGGGAGGCCAGCATCCAAATCCTCACCATGTCCTATTTTGGATAATCCCACACTCAGGACTTGAGAGGCATGGGGCATAAAGCAAGCATGCTCAGCCTTTCTAGCCTGTGTAACTTTTCAGCTGTTAATATTCAGTAATGTTTTTAGCCCTTTTTTTTTAATCACCTCTCCCATTCTCATTTCTCTTTGATGTCTTTTTGAATGCTTTACTGTGGACCGCAAGCACTCAACTTTATTGATGCTTTGCTTTAACCTTTAATATTAGTATTGGTATTAATAATTTATATTTATATAAATTATTTAATAATTTAGATGATTTATATAATAAATTTATACATTATATTTATATAAATTATATTAAATGTAATAATTTAATAAATTTATATACTTTATATATTAGTATTAATATATAAAATGATCAAAAATATATATCCCCTAAATGTCCCTTCTCCCACCCTCTCCCAGCCTCCTGTTGCCTCTCTCCTCTTCAGATTCTTTCAGTCATGTTATCCACAAACTCTGGCAATTTTCATTTTTAATGAGCATAAGTACAACAGGTTATTAATTTGATGTTTGTTGTCCAGAGAAAACCATTTAGGATATTGAATTAATTTTCTCTATTCTCACATACAGTGATTAGAAAGGAAAGGCAATTTGGCACTAGTGAGTGCTGGGATAAATGTGTTAGCCAGGTAAGTTAGGGGGAATGTTTGTTGGTTTTTCCCTCACAACATGATTATCAATAACTACCCATTATTGATACTTCATTATTCACTTTCCAAGTTAGTACGCACAGAGGTGAGTAGCCTGTTTACAGTTTCAGAATCACAAGTTTATGCTGGTTTGCATTCAGGTCACACTTTGATTTGGAACTTAATTCCCTACCTAGAAGGGAATTTCTGTCAGAGAATGCAAAATGTCAGGTTCTAATCTTCCTTGTTGAAGCCTTTCCATTACCAGGCTCCCTGAAAACTGCTTGTGTAGCACTACTGAAGTGTGCCTTCTTTTAGAGAGGGAAAAGCAAGAATTTCATCTCATGCACACTTCTTTGTTGACATTTTCATTTGTGCTGTTGAAAAAAAAAACCAACAAAAAGATAAATATGCCCTCAGTTCATTTTCCCATGCTAACAGAGTAGCTTTTTTTTCTGTGGCAAACACACCTTCCAGACAGGGAGTTGCTTTCGGACTTTAGCGGTTCACTCCCTTCCTGTTTGAGATCAATTACGTCTCATTTGCAATGCCATTAGTCAAGGAAGTGGCTATCCTGAGGTCACTTCTCAGCCCATCCTTCCTAAATGGCACTGGTCTGCCTTTCTTCCAAGCCACCAGGCCGTGAGGTTGGGTCCTCTTTGTGGTGTAGGCTCCTCCAAACGTACAAGCAATGTAAACCTTTCAGGACTGGCCACAACTAGTGCAAGTTGAAATCCTCCAAACTAATTTGAAAGCTGTGGTTTGAAAAATGATGCTGGCTATTTATTAAAACAGCAAGCATGATCAGACCAAGCCAACTTGCTGGTTTAACAGATGGAAGCTTGTTAAAAATCTTTATTCCAATATGTTAAGAATCCAGTTTTGCTACAAATTGTGAAGTATGACTTGTGAGTCAAGCCCCAGTGGAATGGATGTCTCATACTTTGAAAGTCTCAGCTTTACATTCAAGACCCAACATTTGCCACTTTATGATGTTTTGATATGGGTTTTTTTTTCAGAAGGAAACTATTCCCATCATTTAATAATATCCCATGTTTCCTGTCTTTTATTTTAACTAGGACAGATATTCTGATACTTTACATTTTATCAGTTGAGGAGAGTATGATGATGATGATTATTATTTCTTAAATTCATTAAGTTCTGGTCTACCGTCTTTACTACGCAGATAACACGGTTTTTTACACCTGAAGCACAAAGAGTTTTAAGTGATCTCCCAAGGTCACACTCTGTACATGACTAGCAGAGAAATCATTTTGTCTTACAAAAGATTACGAGACATTTTGTCTTGCAAAAGATCTTCCTTTCTCCACTTTCTGTTCTCCTCATCAGAAAGCTAACGGGAAAAAGCCACAGAAAATTCACTTAACTGTGGCAAATCCATGGAATAAAGAAACAGGTAGTGATAAAAAAAAGAGTTGTGAGCTGAAAGAGGGAGCTTTTGCAAATCTATATGCCTGGTTTCCCCATGGAGGTAGCATAGTCCCTGTGGTGCCCTCGCACGCACACACTTTCCTGGAGAACCCTGCAGCCTTCCAGTGTTACTGAGACAGGTTGTGGGGACTCGGTAGCAGGTTTCTGACCTCAGAGAATCCCTCTCAGGCAACGCACACACCTGGTCACATACCTTCTTTGCCATTTAAACATTCAGCATATTTTAATTAAATTAGTGCTTGCATAAGAACTATCCTAAGACTTTCTCTATTGTTTTCTTAAAATGAAAACAGAATAAGTATCAAGCAGGCACCTATGACTACATCATACATGAGTATAAAAGCTTAAAATAAAAGCTTGTGTACATTTCTGAGGAGATTAATTTTCAACCAGAAAACCTAAAAGCAGGAACACTTTGTGCTTGGTTTTTCACTCCTGTAACTCTAGTTTTGAGCTGAGATGAATAAAGTTACCTTTCAGTGAAACAAGTGAAAGAGAACTGAGAATGGCTGTAATACATGAAGCTCCTCACAGTGAAGCCCCACCACTTAACTTCTAAGAAATAATGTCAGTGTAAATCATGATGTGATGAATGCTTCACTGAAATGATTCATGCCATATGGTCTAAAGAGCAAAACAGGCACAGTTTATTTTTAAAAGAATGAGAAATATGAACTTGGAATATTCATTGCTTTGTCCTGCCAGGCAGAACATTTGCTGTAGCAGGGGCCAGACTTACTGGAGGTCTGTCTTTTTTTGCTCACTTAATACGTTGCACTAGTTTGAGGCTTCAGTCTCATTCATAGTGGAATAAAGTCCACAAAATTGTGACCAGTACTCAGCAGCCTCTTCTGCAAACAAGTGTTCACTGGGCACCTACAGACTAAATCATCTTCTCACTTTCTCTTTAAAAAAATCCATGGGAAACTTCAGAAGTAAATAGTCCTCACAGTGTAATGACTATCTTGGTAGTGAGAAGACAATTAAATTGAGTCCCCTGACAGAAGTGAAAGGTGCTGGCAATTCCATGAGTCGCTCAGCTTTCCCTTTTGTAAAGCTGCTTATGGTCAACACCTTTCTTGCTATATTGTTGTGTATTAATATATTCAGTGTGAGACTCCACTTACGCAAAAAGAAATCTAGGTTCTTTCAATAGCCATAATGCTTCTCTTGTAATGCACCACTAGAAAAAAACAGAAGCAAATAAATGTAGATGCCTGGTCTATTCCTATCTAAAAAAGGAATTATTTATTTTTATCAGTGATGCTAAAAGGTACGAGCACATCTCACTGAAATATTTAGGCCCCACACCTACTCCTTCTAAAGGAAATGACAAAAATCTCAGTGCCTTCAACTATGTGTAATTAAGTCTATAACATTACAGAGCTAGACTGTGCCTCTTTCATTTTATTCCAGCTCAAGGACAATGAAGAGCCACTGTCTCCTTAGACAAGTACTGGAAAAAGAGGACTAGTCAGTATGTTGCAGTCATTGTGCAAGGTGTTGATGACTGCCTGGTTCTGACCTCTCCCCCACCATCTGTGCAGAGACATGTGCCCTGAGAAAGTAGTTTGAGAGCAGACCATTTTCAAGAAATTGAAATTTTCATTCTGCAAAATTTATCACTGTGCATAATTTCTCAAAATAATTCATTTTGGATTGAAAACTTTGATGTCACTACTTCAGGTGGCTTGATTTGGTCTGGGGGATCTTAGAAGGGTGACTTCTAAATCAAATGTCTATAATGGCAGGTCAGCTTCAATTTCAGTAGGGTAGCCCTTAAATTGATGGGCAGGATTCTTGTAGCTATTATAAATCCGTTCAGGTTCAGTGAAGTTAGTATAGCCATCATTCACATCCACTTTATTTGCAGGATTGATGTAATTTATATATAGATCAATTTTAACTTGCAGTCTGGTTCCACAAAGATGTAATTAAGTCGATGCTGCCTGGGGTGGGTACTCCCAAATCATCCTTAAAGATAAGAAGGAGTTTATAGAAGGATTAAAAGCAACTTAACATTACTTTTTAAACAAGCAAGCTACACTTGTTTAAATGTCAGCAAGTTGAAGAACAGTGCCTATTTTTTTTATTAGGTTAAAAGAATGGCTATTACTTTTTTACAGATGGAAGTTGAGCAGGTTTAACCTGTATTCATTTAAACTGATGAAAAAAAAATCTGTGTAAAGAAGTTATTTCATTTTAACAAATAAACCTGTTATTGATTTGTTTTAAACTCAATATAAGCTTCTTATAGCAACTTAAGCATGCATAAAGTGCTGTCTTTTCTCAATCATTTTTAAACTGTGCACATACAGTACAACATCGCACGTAGGCAAGCTTGTCTTAGAGGAAAGCATTTATTACGTAGTAGATTCAATTCCTTCTCCACTCCTATGATCCCCTCTAGTGGTCAATAATTGTCTGCTAAACGTTTCTTAGTACTACAGATTATTTGTACCTCTTCTGCATTAAAGCAGTCTGTCTCCCCCTCATTTGAATTCAAGAGATGTGGTTTTTTATTCCTGTGCTGCATATGAGAAGGAGAAAGCGACCGAATCTTTCGAAACGTGCAGCTAGCTTATCTGTGGGCAGTTTTCCTTTCCCTACTAGGAGCAGATAGATTGTACACACCACGTACAACCAAAAGCCTGCTCTGTTGGCAGTGCAGACCAGGAGGTGACCACTCTGCTGCAGCAGTAAGCAGGACCCTTCCACCCCACCCTTGCCATTAGGCAGTATGAGAATGCCCGTGCCCATTCGCAAGCCTGGCAGTAGGAACACTTCTCCAGCAGTTTTGCATAGCATAACAACATATGATTTGCTATATTCATACAAGTAGTCCGGTAAGTGGTTGAGATCTACCTTAGTTTAACATTAATAGAAAATTGAGTTATTGTATTTTTTATGTATCACATAATACATACATTATGTATATGTATTATGTCATCTTACTAAAAAGATTACAGGCAACTTGTAATTGTAGAGATTTAATTTGAATTGGCAGAAGACCTATCCCCCAAATTCCTATCTTCACCTTGGTTTCAACTCAGGGTACTTTCCAATATATTTAAGAGAGGTGTAGACAGCCGCAGCTGTATGCTCAATGAAGATGCCATTTCGTATCAGTTCAAGTTGGTTCAAGTCAGTGCTGATCCAGTGCTATCTTCATTTTCTAACCTTGGCTGTGCAGTTCTCCTCCTTCCTTGTGCTAGCACCGGGACTCACCTGACTGCTGAGGGAGATGGCTGACTGGCAAAGCAGTGAAAAAGAAATCCTGACAAAAACTGAAAAGCTCTTAGGGCAGTGATGACCTAGTTGAAGCCACATACGCCTTTCACATGAAAGTAATGGCTGCATGCTGAGACCTCTTCCCTTGGTGTTCTTGTTTGTACATTATGAAGGGCATGGGGCAAAGGCAAAGTCCACTCCTGTGGGAGTAGACTGCTACAAAATATTTTTTAGCCAGCTTTATCACAACTTTTTTTTCCTCCCCCAGGGATGGGAAACTCAGGAATGGACATGGAGAAAGTCGTGGACTGAATGAATGGCAAAGTTGCGAGAAGTTGTTACGGCAACCTAAGTGATCACAACCAAAAATGTCTTTCACTTGTGGGTCTCAAGACACAATTTGTGAAATTCAGACTTGTATTTTCTCATATACATAATATGTCTACTTTACAGAAAAGTTAGGATATTTCAAAAAAATCTTGTGGAATTAAAACAGTGACTGATGCATGTGTTTGGCTGTCATATATATGCAACGTTATCAAAAGACAGTAGGAGAAATTACTAGTTCATGTATTGTCCTGTAACATAAATTAGCAAAATACCTTTATGGCATGTAGGAAAATTTGCAGAGAGAGACACCCAGTGAATAAAGCTGCCACCTACTTGTACCACACAGTACCTCTTAAATTACCAGATTACTTTTTAGTTTTGATAGATTATGTTATGCTAGTTTCACTTCCAGTTGTTTGCAGTTCTTTTTCTTAGCATGCACTGTTGGGTGATATGAAAACTACTCGGTTTCTCAGAACAACTGTACAGTGATGATTCACTGCGGGTAGCATAAAGATACACCTTTAGAAAAGAAAGGGAAAGAAAACTGGCTATTTCTGTCTATTTCTGCATATCTTGTTTTCTCAATTAATTGGACACTCTATTAATTGGACATTAATGTTGTTTAAACAGGAGTAGGAGTTCTTATTTTCAGAATCTCCGCTCTCAGGTGCATGCTCCTTCATTTACATAAATTATTATGTTAACCCATTTGAAACAAACGTCCTCTTAAAGCTCAGTCATATGCAGCCAGACGCGGTTGAGAGTTGTGAAAGAGACCGCTGAGCTACTGGCACTGATGTACATCATATGGTCAACATAAGCCTATCAGACTGTAAGATGCTCTTCTTTCCACTGACTGCCATAAATAATGATTTTAATTTCTAGATTCCTGCCTCTGTGTGGGGGGGAATGTCATGGCTGTCCTGATTCCCATTTTTTTTAAAGCTTAGTACTCAATAAAGCCACGTCTTCTGCTAAATGGAAATAATTCAAAATAGTTCCTTCAAAAATTGTGGAGATTTCGCTCATTAAGAATATCTGTGTTGTAATTATTTCCATCTGATTGCACACCTTTACAGGTCTTCATCAGATTCAACTGCTGGATTTTCTGAAGGTCCATATAAGACAACACTGGTAAAAAAAAAAAGGCAGAATTTTCCTTCTAGTTAATCAGAAAGATAGGAGTCTACGGCTGAGCTAGATGAAATCAAAAACTCTGAGGAGCTAATGTAGCAATATTGTTTTAGAGGGAATTCAGGGGATGCTTCCCCAGAAGTGGCTGTGAGCGAGGGATAAAACAGGGATAGTTTGGGAACAAACAGACAAAAAAAGCTGGCGCTAGTTTATGTCTCTCTCTCAACATTGACATCGCTTGGAAATGAGAACCCAGACATCTCAAAATAGAAGACAAAAGAAATCAAAGATCAGACAAAGTCACGTGTTTTGGGAGACCTGCCTTCTAGTTTTCCAGTTAATAGGTCCAATAGTACTGAAACTGGGAATCCCTGCAGGTCACAGGACTGAAAAGCGACACGCTCAGCGAGAGACAGCGGGTCATCCCACTCTATTACACGCAGTACGCAATCCCACACCGGCTACAAAGCTGTACGCTGCTTCCAAGGTCTTCGTCACAACGGCCACATCCAGCTGGAAACCCTGCACCCCTCGGGCAGGAGCAGCTGGTCACTCTCACAGCTGGTACCATCGCGTGAGGCAGTGCAACGCAACCCGCCTATCCCAGCTTCCCTCCGTAATTTATTAAAAATATCATAGACAGCCTGGATCTTAAGCTCACCCAGGCTCCGGGAGCTGGTCCCCCCCGCCAGGCCCGCACCCCCGGGGCAAGGCTGAGGCCCCCCCGCAGTGGAAGATCCGGGCAACGGGGGCCCTGTAGTTGTGGTCTGCACCGCCTCAGGCAGAATTTCACAGTTCGAAATTCACAGAGATCCCAGAAATACTGCAGAGGGCCAGGCCTAAAAACCTGCTTTTTTAACCACGTCCCAGACGAGACGTGGGGCAGGCTCTAAGGGTCTGTGGGTGGCAGAGCTGGCTCCCCAGGCACCAGCCATGTCCGGAGGCCAAAAGGGCGGCCGGCCGTGGTCTCTCCTGGTCCTGTATTTCTTCCAGGTGCTGGTACCTGATGGAGGGGGGGCAGGTGACGGGTGAGCCGACTGCAGCGGGCAGTGGTTTGGGGCCCAATCCGGGCAGGGACGGCAGTAGGGCCCGGAGACAAGCCTGCCAGGGAAGGGTGAGAGAACCTGGACGCTCCTCAGTAAGGGAGGAAAGCAAGGGCCGGCCTAACGGAAGGTCACCTCCAGCTCCGTGCGACTCGCTGGCACGGGGCGGCCCTGCAGCCCCTCCGAGCGCGGCAGGCAGCCGCCGGGCGAGGGGGCGGGAGCAGCCCGGGGCCTCCCGCCGGGCCTGGGGCCTGCGGCGGCAGCGGAACGCAGCGGCGGGCGCAGGTTGCGGAGGGCCGGTTTGAGGAGGGCACAGCGCGGCGCGGCGGGCGGCGGCGAGCCGCGGTGCCGGCATGAGAGAGCTGGCGCCCGGCCCGAAGATGGAGTGCGACATCTTGGACGCGCTGGAGGCCTTGGGGTAATCGGGAGCAGCAGCGGCTCCCCCTTCGCGGGGCGAGGAGCCGAGGGGAGTCCGCCGCCGCGCTACCCGGCCCTGCGCGCAGCGGGGCCCCTTCGCGGCGGGCGGGAGGCCGGGGCCCGGGAGGCGGGGGCCGGAGCCGAGCGGCGCCGGCCGCGGCGGGTAGCTGGCGGGGGGCGGAGGGACGGGCCCCGCGTTCCGGCGGGTGCCGGGGGAGGCCCGGCGGCGGCCGGGGCTGGGCCTCTCGCCTCGCCCGGGAGCGGGGTCACGGCGTCTGCGTTGGGCTTGCCCTGGTTGTAACGGGGAAAGCCGAAGGAAGCGCGGCTCCGTGGGCGTTTCTTGGGGTGCAGAGGGTTTAAAAGCGGTGACGTGCAGTCGTCCTGGAGCGACCGCTGGGAGGCCGGGGCTGGCCGGGCGGGCGGTGCCTCTGCGGGGGCGTCCGGGCCTGCCCCCGGCCCGGCTGCCCGCCCGGTTCGGTCATGCCTGCCGACCTCCCGCCGAGGCGCTTCGGATGCAGCAGAGCGGAAACAATGTAAAATTTAGCTCAGTTTTCAGTTATCTTATTGCCAGTACTCTAGGGCAGTGAGTTGTTTATGTTGGGAGGAAATTTGACTAAACACTTGAATTAATGCTGGAGTTCTTGTCTGTTTAGTGTGTATTGAGAGACGAAACTCTGTTTTCACATACACGTGTGATATGTGAAAATGCCTGCCTCCTATTTTCTTACAAGCCATTTTCTTTATACTCATTTTTTGGTGTTGTTAAAAAAAGTCTGAATTATTCCTTGGCAAAAGTAACTTACAAAGATTAATTTCTTCCAGTGTAGTTACTAACCAGCTTATAGTAAAATGATTTTTAAATGTATATTTTACATTAAACTTGCTTCTTATCACTAATGTTTTTGTCTCTGTGCAGGTACACGGGTCCCCTGTTGAAAGAGGAAGCCCTGAACAAAGCAGCAGAAAATGGATTGTCTTCACCAGAATTTTTTGAGCTTTGCGTTTGGTTAGGTTCCCAAATAAAGTCACTTTGTAATATGGAAGAAAGCATCACTTCAACAGATGGTATATGAATGTTAATTTATTAAAGTAATTTAGTATTTTTCAGTGGATTTAGACCCATATTGTTCAGCTAATAGTGAAATTACAGTGTTGAAGTGTAGAAGATAGCTGAAAGGTAGCCAAACTGAGGCTGATATTTGCACGTGTGTGGCTCGTAGATTAAGGTCTGATCTTGTGAAGATTCTTTCAAAAGAAAAAAAAAGTGTTTTGGGGCTTTTTTAGGTCGACATAAATATAAAAAGTACATTCATACATCCTACAAGTGGTTGTTATATGTAATCATATTTTGATGGCTTAAGTTCCAGTGCCTGTTATTTTCAGCTAGTTGGTCCGATGCAGTGTTCCGTTCAGCACTGTGTGTAGGTATGCACGTTGCTTGTTAGTGCTACCTGATTCTTTCTGTTGAGTGCTGGAACTTGGATGAGATTTTATATTGCCTGTGTTTTCACAAAAAAGTAGTAAAACTAAAAACAACCACTGAAAATAACAGGCTCATGACTCCTGTAACTTGTTCATCAGAAAATTAACTGCATTGATACGGTGTTTTGTAACATAAGCTGTTCACTTCCTAGTGATGTTCATTTGCATTCATGTCTTCAAAAACTGCTGTAGCATCACCTTCTCATTCAAAGCATGAGTACAGTATTGCTGTAGCTATTAAAAGGCTTGTCTGTTTGTATGTAGGACTTCTTTAAGAAGAAAGAAAATGTTACTAGGGTGGTAGGTGGTAAATCTTTGTCTGGGCTATTAAAACCTGCAATTTAAACGTGTAAGTTAAGAAAATTCGATTACAGTTTGATGTTTCTGTAAAAAGCCATTAGCTTTGCCTTTATTTATTCCCATAGGTGATAAAGATATAGAGAGCTTCCAGCTTGAGATTAGTGGCTTTCTGAGAGAAATGGCTTGTCCGTATTCATCGCTTGTATCTGGAGACATCAAGGACAGATTAAGAGAGAAAGAAGATTGTCTTAAACTCCTCTGTAAGTTATAACCATTTTTCCCATTTACAATGCAGTATTGTACATGCATATTCTATCACTATTGTACAATTTACATTAAGTAGTTCTTTAGTGTATTTAAGTACATGTGCACAATCATTACAACCTAGCTGAGCATGCATCAGCTCACTGGTGCAGAAGTGGAAAATAGAAAACTATTAGAAAACTATTTTAGCAGAAACTAAAATTTCTTTGTGAAGTATGGCTCAACCTACTGAGGCCTCCTGATCCCTCTCTTGATCCAGTTCCAGCTCAGCTGAAACTGGGACCTTGCTTCCTGTGTTTCTGAGAGGTTTCTGGGCAGATTAAGAGAAAATGCTACGTGATTTGAAGGTGCTGAAAGCAGGATTGAGAGAAGCAAAGTCTAGGTTTAAGCTGGACTTGGAAAAAGGAGTAGCAGCAGGAACCAGTGTGATAATATGAAACTAGCCAAGGAACTATGGGTCTGGTGGTGGAAGTGGTTTAAGCAGTTAAATACAATGTGTAGACTGAAGGTAGGAATTAGGTGAGAATTAGTTCAGATAAAGAATAGGAAACTGATACTGACCTGTCTGGGAGAGAACTCAGAAAGAGTCTCCCTTTTATCATGGTCTTATTATAAATGTATATGAGAATGTGGATGCAGAAATATTCAAGTGTCACTAATGCCATTATGACACTTTTCTCTCTAGTATTTCTAAGTACAGAACTTCAGGCTTTAAAGATATTGAACAGCAAGAAGATTAAAGGCTCTCATTTGGAAAAGCACAATGAAATTCATCAGGAAGTGCAAGCTATTTGCGATGCACTGGGCCTGCCAAACTCCTCGTCTTCTGATATTCCTCCCTTGTTAACCAATGTGGAACAAAAGGTAAGGGCTTTTATGTGTTCTCTCTATTGTTAAACTGTAAGCATTATCTCTGTAAGCATTCATCTTGGAGTTAAGGGCCCAACAGTCTAATCCATAAAAGCCCTATCTGACAAGTGCAAAGGAATTTTTATTCTGAAAGGCAGCTTAGTGTTTAGGTTAAACTGTTTTAGTTATGAGGTGAAGTATTTCAGCATTTCCCTGAGGATGCGATGTACCTGATGAGGCATACTTTGCCATGCAAATTTAAGGTATGGGTTGAAGTAACATAGTTTTCCTGTTACCCATTCAAACGTGCTGCAGCAAGCAGAAAACTTTGGTTAATAACTAGTTGTGCATTTATATACCTGTAGTCATTTCTGGGTTGTATTTAAATTTAATATCCAAAACTTACATTTTTGCTTCTTAGTTTATTAATTTCTTAATTGCAAGTATTGATTTGTGAGTGCCGTTTCCTTAGTTGCAGAAGAGGGTGAAAATGCCTGAATAAGACAACTTAAACCTTATTCAACAGGATAGTTCTTTTCAGTTGTGTCCCACCAGTTTCTAACTCGTTTCACTGATGTGATCCGTAATCTGACTTCCTCACTGCAGAATGTGAATAGTCTGTTGGGGTGGAATTTATCTTCTCTTGTCAGGCAGCTAAAAGCTTTGCTCTTTATTTCTCCCTAGTATTTGGGGAGAGAGTGAGTGACCGATCCCCTTTAAGAATTATGGGAGATACATGGAAATGAATCTCCCTCTGCTGCTGAGTCTTTTGAGTTTAATAATTTTACATGATTATGCATCTTTTTTTCTTCCTCCTCCTCCTCTTCCCATCGACCAGTGGGCAGGTGAACATTCAGAGGTTTTGGGGAGAGGGCCTGTTACTTGCACGGTTTTCTTACATCTGTACATCTTTAGTGTGACAAGGTGAAACCTTTAATAGATTCATTTATAAAAAGCAGCATCCAGGTGACGGTGAATATGCCAATTCCTGCACTATTAACTGTGCTTCACCTCTTTAGTTCTACAGAAATCTTTATATCCAGCCTTTCCGTTAAATATTTTTGAAAGAATGAAGAAGCAATTCTAGCACTGTTTTCTGAGGATGAAAATGTCAGAGTTCTAGCTAATAACTAATTGATTGAAACTTGCCTGGTACTGTTGATCTCCCTCCCTGCGTGTTAGATGTGTTTACATCCATGTGGGTTTGTAGGCTGCAGCCACGGGTAGTGGCCTTCCTTGCTCACTTCCTTGCTTCGCTTCTTGGGTACAGATTTAGTTTCATCCCATGTTAAAGGGGTAGGACTCTAGTTCTGCAATTGCAGCACAGCAAGACCAGACCTGGTGGGCCAGTTCCTTCACACACACACACATAGAGAGTCTAGAAAGTTTTCTTTGAATTATTAGACTCCTAGTATCTGCCACCTTTTGCAAAGTCCAAGATTTCCTTTCAGATAGGATCACAGGCTTGAACTGGTGTGTAGGGTGTTACTCTTACAGTTCATGTAAACTGTTACAGTTCCATAAGTACTAAAATGAGCAGAATCTTTAAAGCGTATTATCTTTTTTTTTAAAAATCTTTTTGGTTTTTAATAATAACTGCCTGGGCTATTTTGCGATGGTTTTCAGGTCTGTCAGTTCCACAGTGGTTATACCACTTGTACTCACTTAAGAGTGTAGAAGGGTGGCAAAACTAGTTCGTTCATTTTCTGTGACTCCAAATTAATAGCATAATTTGTTCTCTGCATGTTTCATCCCTTACAAACAAAGGATTTTTTTCCTACCTTTCAGGAGATTTTGTAGAATTTCTATGTGTTTCCTTGTCCTTCATCCCTTACTTTAATATAGGACAGGTTCAGAGTTATTTTGATACAGTACAGAGTTAGACACCTAGATTTGTAGAAGTAGCTGCGTTAGAACGGTGATACCACCAACTGGAATTCATTGGCTTTGTAAACTTTATTTTTCAGAGTGCCATTTGTTACTTTTTTTAGGTTCTCACAAAAATTCACTTGAAATTATCAATTTCTTTTTCCAAATATTTTGTTGCTTCTGACTTCATTAGGTTCTGTGTAAAATTGCACTGTTTATTTTTAGTATTATACTATCTCATTTGTAATAGAAACTTACATACTAATCTGGTATTTTTATTGAACTTGCAAATGTATCTGCAGCATTTCAACATGTCTACTCTTTGTCTCTGTCTAGCATCTTCAGCATTGTCAGTAGCTGTGGGAATAGTTCTGAGAATAGTTTGGCTGTGCAGCAGCAATCTACCAAAGGGACAGATCACACATTGTATTTTGGTATGGAATGTTAGAACATTAATTGTTTTTAATAATTTGTCAGTTTATTTAAAAGACTAGTGTAAAATCAGCTTTCTTCATTCAAACTATGAGTTTTATAGTAGCTCAAACTTTGAATATGCAGTCACAGGAAGTACCTTTTAATGAATCTCCTGTAATAAACAGGAGTAGTGGTTATCAACATACATAAGAAAATGTGAGAGATGAATTGACAATATCACAGCCTCCTACTGCTAAATATATTATATGTTATTCTATAGCACTGAAAAACTAATAGTAATTTTTTAGTTGTTTTTTTTAAGATGCTGTGCCCTTGTAAAGTATCTTTACAAAGGATAACTCTGGGAGGCATTCTGAAATGTAGTATCAAAAACCCCATAAATTCTAAAGGAACATTGATCAAAGATTCAGAAGAGTTTATGCCAGTGTTGTGCTTTGTAACTCATGTTCGCATCTGGCTTTTTTCCAGTCGAGAGAGTGTGAATTTCACACCTAATTACAAAGTGACATTCTAATACTGCTTATTTGAAAGGCTTCTTAATACCATATTATTTGAAAGACTTCTCAATTTTTTTTGCCCATGTTACTTGTTTTCTAATATGCGAAAAGTAGTCCCCTAATAGTAGAGAATGAAAAGAAACTATAAAGGATTACCGAAGAAATTAAATCAAAACTAAGCTAAAATAACATTTAAGTGAAATATGGGAAGACTATCTTTAAAAATATTTGGCAATACTTCCTAGAATTTATTCATGTTTAAGTTAGTGTGTTGCTTTTAACTGTTAGTGTTTAATAATTTTACAGATGTAATGGTGCAGGGAACAAGACAAATGAGTTGTCCTGTTCACCAGACATAAAGATCAAACAAAAATGTCTTTAAAGTTAGATAAATATTGAAATTAAAATGATCTGCAGGTAAATGGAAGAGAGGCAGAGGATGGGTTAAAAATATTTCATGCTTAAGATTTTTAGGTTATCTTTCTACAATTGTGCAGTACACCTTATGACTAATTAAGACAATGTTCCTTCCTTAAAGTGTTGATAGTTTAGCTTAAATTAATAAAATGACACCTCTCTCCAGGTCAGGTTTCTTCAAAATCTTAGAAACCCTGGAGGTGCATGCATATACGATGTTTATCTGTGCAAATGGTGTTAAACATATAAATTATTGCTCTATTTTGACAGAGGGTAAAGATAAGTAATAAATATATGGAACATGGTAGTGAAATGTGAGCTAAAATTTTTTTAAAGGAATATAGACTTATAAAACAGATGACAAATGTCATGTTCAATACATAAAGATATGCTTTATTTGGTAACAATCCAATAACTGTATATTTTTATACAGCAGATTTTGAAGTCAGTATTTTTGTCTCAAACAAAACCAATAACTGATTTGTTTTTAAACTATTTTTAGAGAGTGTGTGAACTTCCAAAGTAATACCATAAATATTTAAAGTTACCAAGGTCATTGATTACACAGTATGTCGAATAGTCAAATATATTCATCTCTGTCTAGCTTTTAATTAATTGGTTGGCTTTTACAGCTGAGTGTCTGAGAACTTGAGAATGATTTGGCTGTTACAATTTGTTTTACATTTCTATGAGTATGTTTTCACTGCTTTTTTATCTGGGCACTGCTTTTGGTATTGTTCCCACTTACACATACAGACTTCTTTCTGGGTTGTGGTGGTTTTTTTGAACTCCTGCTTATCCTTCTTAATCTAGGGCAACTGTCATGTTTCGGAATGTGGGTTATAGCATAGATTCTCACATCAGTTGTATTCTTGTCCTCTGGCAGACAGGTGTATGTCAAAGCTCTTGTGCTTATACACTCAAGGCTGGATGATGTATTCTGTAACTGTAAGGCAGCTCTGCTTATTTCACCATTATAGTTGTAGGATGTTCCCTCAGAGTCCTGCTGATGGGAGTGAGGGAGTAAAGTGGAGATCCAGCAATCTGGGTATGACTTTACAGTGGGTCACAAACGTGAACGTAGACCAGTTCATCAGTGAAAAGATTCCTTCTGAAATGTTACTTGCTTTATAAACCTGTCACTGGATAAAATTACATAGGTATTCTCTTTAACTTGGAAAGAAAAGGTTGCAGAAATTTTGGAGGCAGTTTCCCAGTCAATAAAGGATTGTTTCATTTAGCTGCTCTTGTTTCTTCTAGTGCTGATTTTCACTGATTCTCTTCCTTAATTGTTCTCTCTAGACTTCCTTTCATTTTTCAGTTTATGGAAATCAGGAGTACACAGTGCTGGGTTAGGTCTTTTAATTGTGATCGACTTGTGATGGCAGAATGTATGGCTTTTGTATGTGGAGCCCAGTATTGTATTTACCTCTTAGCTGTCCTTGCAGCTGCAAACTTGCAATAATTGTAATCTCTAGATAGTATTCAGCATTGCTGGTTTCCAGATTTTCTTTCATTCTGTAGCTATAAATTACGTTGAGGATTTGTTTTGGTTTTGTTGTGTAGCTTTTTTCCAGCAGCCAGGCTCATTTTGATAGACGCTCTTCCTTTCAGCTTGTGAGGTTGAGGTTATATTTCTGACCGTAATGGTATATGGATAGACACCTCATGCATAATAGAATTTTTTTAATACATCTGCTGTTTATTCCTTCTTCTATACTAATTACTGATTTCTTAATCTCTTGCTGTCATGCTGATTTTATTATATTGTTGATTATTAACTTTAGTTTTTGATTCTTCAGATATTTGTTTAAACTCAAGCATAGTTTGTGCGTAGGTACATTTGAATTTTGAAGTAGATTGAGAGGCATCATGTACATGCTTCACTAAAATCAAAACAAGTTTGCTACAGTTAGAAGACAGGCAAATCAGACAGCCCTGGAGGGCTTTTTGTAAAGAAAATAAAGGTTGCAAAGAAGCAAGAATTAGCAGAGAAAGAGGAGTCTAGGGATCAGTAGGGTATATGGAACTGAACTTCACCCCTTATAGTAACCTCTTTTTTGATGTGGATGGAGTATAATAGCGGGGAATATTACAGTAACTAGATGGCCACTTTTCAGACACTACTAGGCTGTCTTTTCTGCTGGAGTCAAAATACTGTTTTCCCATAATTTGCTCCCTGCACAATATTTTTTACTTCAGGCTTTTTCTGGGGATATTGTGTTTTTAACTTGCCACAGTGCTGCCCAAAGGTGATGTAAAAAGAACAAAATATACACCTTGGTTTTCACACAAAATTTGAGATCAGATTCTTTCCTTGGTATATGCAAAAAAAAAAAAAGAAAAGGAGATAATTACAAAAACCCTGAAATATGAGAGTTGGTTTATCAAGTATTCCTTTTAAAGTAGCTTTCTTTAATCAGTTAACTAGATGCTCTAGAATTTGATTTCTATCTCCTAGAGTTTTTTTTCATAGCTATCACTGGAGGTGATATTTCTGTAATACATAGAGCTCAAAACTCTGACAAGATGAGCTAAGATAATACTGGAAGAGTGCACTTTGAACCATACCTTTATGATAAATTTAAAGTGCCTGTGTGCCTACATGAAGTCTTGTAGTCCTTGCAAATGTATCTAATGGCTGTCCTCAGCTACAGGTTTTACTGTAGATCATGCACTACCTTAATCCTTCCTTGTGACATGTAAAAGAAAATAGACTCTAGTTTTGGTCTTGTTTGACTTGGTTCCCCATAATTATTACAAAAGCAAATGAAGATGTAGTTTTTCTCATCAGACTGTGTGCAAAACTTGCAGGAACAATAATATGCATGCAGTCTACTCCAGATGAAAAATCAGTTGGCTGAAAGTTATGTACGAGTGTTGTGGGTGTTCATGGTAACAGTTTTAGAAGAGCTGTGGCAAAGGAAGTTCCTTCAAGAAGAGGAGGTAGAAGTTTCTCGTAATGAGAGAGGAGAATGCAGTGGAGTTTGGAAGGCAGAAAGAGAAAGCATACTTCATCCCTGATTATTGAGGGCAAAAACTAATGGAAGAAGTATGAGCAAGGTTGATTTGGAGCAAAAGTCTTAAACCTAATGTTAAATGGAATCAATTATAGGATTAGAAGAAAAGTAGTGACAGAGAATGACCGCATACCTATCATATCTCCTGCCTTTCTTACTAGCACCCATCATCAGATTTTTGTAGCCAAGTCTAGCATTTGGCAACAGAACTCCTAGCTTCCAATTGTTACATTTCCTTAGTTGTAGTTAACAGCACTTACTACTAAGTAAAATGAGTAGTTTAACTAGTCCTACTGCCTATATGCACTTGATAAATTTGCCATATAGATATTGTTCTGTTATAATTAGGAGAACTGGTGTGCCTTAAAATATTTTTGTATAGAGGTTGGTCATGTAGTGAAAATATTCAGGAAATCTTTTTGTAATGGATGATAAGCCAGAAGATGTGTCTCTGTTTTTATGAGTCTGCTAAAACAAACGTGCTATACTTGATCTTACGAGTAGCAAATTGTGATTGCAGCAAATTGTACTGAAATAAGTGTAAATATAATTTGTGTTCTGAGAAGAAGTATGTGTTTTGTTTCAGATAAAGGACATTCTCTCAAAAGCTCAAAATAGCCATGTGGGGAAATCACTGCTAACAAAACCTCTGAATTCTGACCAAGTGGTAAAAAAAGTCTCTCCATTTCTTTTCTGTATTTAACAGGATGGTCAAAATTAATGCATATGGCTTCATCTAACTTTGTCCATTTTACAGTCACTGTTCTATTGCTAAATATTAATACTAAAATTCAATTGCTAAATATTAACAATGCTAATCAGCTACTTCCAGAATTAATGTTATAAAACAGACTTTGTGTTGATTCATCTACTTATTAACTTTCAAAATATTTTGTATATACATATCACTGTAGCACTATACAGATGCACTCCTAATTTTATATAGTTTATAGTGGTCACGTGGGGATAGACATCTTAGTTGCTGAATGGGGTTAACTTTAAATTGACTTCTATAACTTTATAGATTTGAATGTTTGGATTTTTTATTGTAACACTGCAGGAAAGATTGGAAAAAATCAATGATGCTCTTCGCAGTGAGTACGAATGTCGCCGTCGTATGTTAATGAAGAGGCTAGATGTGACCGTGCAGTCTTTTGGCTGGTCTGATAGAGCAAAGGTAAGCTTGCTGTATCTTTTGCTTCCTGTAGGTGGGAGACTGCTACAATTCCCCTGGTCTTCCTACCGAATATACATGCCATATAAATACACTTCCATTACTGTTGTCTCTTTCTAACAAGTTTCTCATCCCAGGTTGTAACATCCAAGTCCTAGATATTGAGGAAGGGGCAAGATTTGACCAGATGGCACAGTCCATCCTTTGTGACTGTTTATAGCTTCACAATTATAAATTTTAGCATCCTCTGTTGGGGTTTCTCACTTCAATAAGTTCACATCTCCCCTTTTCTTTCCTATATCCATCCCCCTCCAATCACGTAAACTAGGAGGGAACCTCAGCATTTCTCATGCAGATGCAAGAGGAAAACAAACACTGGGCCTTAACATAGATTGGGTGCCAAGAGTGACTGCCCATAAAGTCAGTGAGATTACAGTGACGGCTACCTATCCTGGATTCAAAGCTACTGAATAAACAGGTGGTCAGTTGAACAGGTTATTTGAATAGCAGCTTGTATGAGAAAAGCACACAATTACTCGTAATCCTTCAGGTGGCTAAAAATTCCAAACCACTCCTCTGGATTTTCTCTGCTGGTATCATTTTAATTGTGATTGTTTCATTTGTACTATTTCCTAGCACTCTGTATATTAAAAAGTAGTTATGATTTAACCAATCTGATATTTCTGAGCTAGAAATATACATTGTTTCTATCCAAGAGAGTAGGGAGATAAGATACAAAAAGTTTGTAATTTGACGAATATACCAGTGGGAAGCTGGAGGCAGATGTTTTTGCTCATGAGCTTCAGGATCAACTTTCTTTCCGAAGGTTTGTGTAGAAAGCTTAAGATGGATAAGTCTTAAAACTTTGAAAGCTTACTGAAAGTAGGGATTGTTACAAGTCTTTCTGGTGTCACAATTTGTCGTTGATGCGTGCAGACAGAATCGGTTTCGTGAAGCTCACTAATTATTACTGGAAGATGTGAGTCTAGATGCTCCTGTGCTGCTTTGGAATGGCTCACTATTTAATTTCTGCAGGGGTTGTGGATGCTTTTATGCTGCAAGAAAGGAAGAGAGGGCATTTAGCTTACACAAGCCAGGAGATGTCCCTACGCGTATAACTTCCTTATAGCTGTACCAATACAACTATATATTTTCAAATTTAAAATATACTTCTAAAAGCTAGTTGATATTAACTGATGACTGACTTAAACAGACTAAAATTTTAAGTCACTTGATGTTATCTCATTCAAACTGTGAAAAACAATGAATACACTTTCACAATAGAACAATAATTTAAAGAGACTTTTAATAATGATAAAGTACTAAGATGATTAATTTTCCTGTCTTATAAAGACTGTTGATGTGAAATAGTATGCAGTTACAGAAATAACCAGGTTACATATTAATTCAAAATTACATATGATTTTAAATCTTTTTTTCCTTATTTCTCCTGTAGAAATATTTGTTTATAACTTCTCCAAGAAGGTTTTGGGGATTTAAAATGTTTTGGCATTGATATAATTTAGATTTTTTAAATTTTTTTTTTTTAAGCCAAAAGGCAAATTGTTGTCCTTTTATAATTTATTTGCTAGCTTGCCTTTTTATCCCTGCCATTAAGTAGGTATTGATAACTTTCTCTGCTTTTGATGGTGTGGCATTTTTTGTGTGTGTTGTTTTGGTTTTTTTTTAATTTGTTCAGTCCCCAGGAGGGGTAAGTTTGCAGACTGAAATGGATCCATAAATGGTGTAGTAATTGCCTAGCGAAACAGTCATGTAAAGAAACAGCACCTGTTGTCTTGTCCATCCAAGATCAAATTTCTTTTTACTCAGAAGATCATTCTACATGTTCCCAGAAAGTGTATTTATTTATTCTTTTTTGTTAAACAAATGAATCATCAAAGTGTGTTTGGAAAAAATCTTATTTTCTCCCCTTCTCAGTTGCACTTTTTCATGGCTTGTACAAGTGTTTTGCTGCATTGATACATTTTAATTTTGTTTTCCACAAATTGAACTTACTTTGAAGCTGCTCTGTTTTCATCCCATTTCAAAGTGATCTGTTAAATATGACTATGTAAAGCTCTTGAGAAAGCAGTTTGAACTCTTAAGTTTTAGTCTTTAGATACGTTGGAAAACATCAAAGAATCTGTTTGATGCCAGTGGACAGGAGAGTTTCTTTTGTAATGGTGCTAAGCTTCAGCATCAATTAAACATAATCAGCAGCATTTTTGGTACAATAGCTCCATCAATATGAAGAAAATTGGTAACAATTGGCGCTATATTTTCTAAGATAACCTAGATTTTCAGACAGTACACCCTGTGTTCAAATTGAAACTTACTGAGACCAACACATGGTTTATGGTAAGTGTGTTTGTGTGTTTTATGCTTAGCAAGTAAGTTGTGTTTGATTTTATCATTTAGGTAAAAACAGATGACATAGCACGAATCTATCAGCCCAAGCGCTATGCATTATCTCCAAAGTCAACTATTACATTAGCTCACCTTCTTGCTGCTCGAGAAGATTTATCGAAGATCATAAGAACAAGTAGTGGATCAACACGGGAAAATACAGTCTGTGCAATCAACAAGGTATACTTTTTCTTTCTGGGATGTGATAAAAGGACATGTGAGTTTACAGACCTATCAAAAGTAATTCTGGGATTACACTCTTTGCTTAGTATTTTAATTTCTTTTTGCAAGATACCTGGCGCTTTAAGAAAGGAAGGTTTGCAGCATTCCAGTAAACATTGCAGCAACTTCTTTTTTATCTTATTAGACAGTCAGTCATGCAACAGGATGAAACAGTAGTCTAGATGAGAAGGAACAGTGGTGGGGGGTGTGCGCAAATGACCTCTTGAGTTCAGTGGAACTGCATGCCTCAAGTTAAGGGTACGTGTAAGTCTTTCTGGTACCAGTTCCTGGGCGACCTGTTGCCAGGATTATGTTGTTCCATTTGTAAACCAGTGTCTTTATCAGTATATTATAAATCACAAAAGTTTCTGTGGAAGTGTCATTTTGCTGCAAAGTAAAATTAATTGGTTTGGCTACAGTAATAAATCAACATTGTACTGCTTTTTTGTGTATGATATAAGCTGAAGCTTGTGAGTAATGACGTTAGTTTCACCACTCAAATGGTGACCATTTTTGGTCCTTTTTATTTTTTATTAATCCTTTATTTACTGATTTTTATTAATACTTTGTATTTAATTTTTCGTTTTTATTAATCCTTTATTTTTTATTAATCCTTTTTAAATTAGTTTTTATTAATCCTTTATTTTATTAATCCTTTGTTTACAGATTTTTCCAAAGTTTTGTGCCGCGTTTAGTATGTTTTGATTCCAGATATGTTTTGATTCCAAAGATTCTGAAATTTCTTAATTATTGTAAGATCTCAGAGAAAGTTGTTTTTTTTTTCTTGAGAGGACTTTAATTGGAGTGCCTGGAACTGACCAGAGTATGTTACCATTCATCACACCAAGAGTTTAGGAAATGTGCAAACAACAACAAAAAGACCTACTTGGATACCTCTCTGTTCTTCAACTTAATGTTTTGTGTAACTTTGTTCAGTACAGTCTCCCTTTTGTACACTTGAGTAATATCCACCAAAATCAAGATCCCTTTTTTTTGTTCTTTTCTTGAAAGTGTTACTGCAGCATGTTATGTATTTTGTCTGTTCCAGCTCTCTACTGAGTGTCAGTAGTTTCTAATCTAAGGCAAACTGGTGTTTCTTGAGAGTTGAGCATCAGTTTGCCAGTTTATGTTTTTTTGCCAGCTGATTAGGTTTCAACTTGAACTTTGAAATTTAAGTAGAAGAGCTGCACCATAAGGAGTCTTTTCTATATGAATATGTATTATATATTAATATATATATTATATGAATTATGTCTATTGTTATTGTAATACTAATGCTTCACATGCGTGTAGTTTTCTTCATAAAGATTTCACAAAAGTAAGATGAGCCAGCTAGCTGCAGTTATTTCAATTTTACAGGTGGAAAATGGGATAACTTTCAGAGTTCTGTTGTGTTGTGGCAAGTTACAAGGACAGGAGATAGGAATTCTGCTGTCAAACTCCACACCGAGGGGGCTATATTTCCTGTAAGGAGCAGGCAGCATGTCTTTGTCCATAGGAGAAGAACCCTGTGTCCCTTCAAGTTGTTATTACTATTTTTTTTAAACTGAAAATTACCTATTTTTCCATGTAGGTTCTGATGGGGAGAGTACCTGACCGTGGAGGCAGACCAACAGAGATTGAACCACCTCCTCCCGAAATGCCTCCTTGGCAAAAAAGACAAGAAGGTGGTGGAAGAGGTGGTTGGGGAGGTGGGGGTGGAGGTGGAAGGGGCAACTGGGGGGGTGGAGGGGGTAGAGGAGGAGGAGGAGGAGGTGGTGGTTTTGGAGGTGGGGGTTTCAGAGGTGGTGGAAGAGGTGGAGGTGGCTTCCAAGGTGGCAGGGGAGATTATGGTGGCAGGGGAGGTTATGGTGGCAGGGGAGGCTATGGTGATCCATATGGTGGAAGAGGAGGGGGAGGATACCGAAGATACTAAAATACTGTAAATATTAACAGAGTAACTGGCAAAATATAGTGGTGGTGTTTACTGGTATCAGGAATTTAGATATGTTAACTTGGGTTTAGATTAGAATTAAGTATGACCATATGAATCATTGCATTAGACCAACTGATGTTGTCATTGAATTCTCTTAGTTACCTGAACAGAACTTTTATACTAAAATGTGATGACTGAAGTCCTTGTTTTTCGTACTGCTCATATGGTGTTTTTTAATATGTTATTTTATTTAAAATAAGCCTCAGAAAACTGAATAAAACCCTTTCTAAACAAACAAAAATTATATTATTTAATGTTCAGGCCTCTCTAATTATTGCATGTTGCATGTCCACTCCCCTGCTTCAAAATGCTGTGTAGAAAAACAAAATGGGCCTAAGAACTGGATGGAAACACTTTTAAAAGACTCGGGAATGCTGCTTTCAGGCTTTTTCTCTTCATCTAGTTTTCATGTGGGACGTGTAAACAAATTTTAACGTAAAATGTTAAAATCCTTAAGGCTTTGGTGAAAATTATTCAGTTAGGTTTCCTATTCTTCCAGAACTTCACATAAAAGTAACATTATGAATTAATACACTACAGAAACTAATAAAATCAGGTTGTTTTGTGTGTTCATAAATATATCGGAGACTATTTGAAGGTCAGAGTGTGTACTGTGAACTCGGAATCATGGTGAGTTTTGATAGTGTCTATTTTCATTTTACTTGTTTTCCATTTTATTGGTGTTTCATAAAATTATTTTACAATCAGATTGGGCAGGAAACTTCTGCAGCCATCATGTCTGGTAAGAGTTCATTTATATATTCCTTCTGAATCAGCCTTGAGGCATAAAGGTTGAATAAGCTGAGCTTCTTGAGAAAGAACATACCATTTCTTTTTTTTTTTTCCCCCTCCCCTGCCTGTTCTATGTTTGGGAATCGCCAACTGCCCAGCTAATAAGACATCTCATACAGCAGTTGCCCTTCCTCAATGACTTCTCTCTCTCCCTCTCTCTCTCTTACTCTGCCACCCAGTTGGTCTGATAACCTAAGAGAAACTCTGTCTTGGTCTGGTATGGGTGCCTTCTCCTTCACAGACAGGGTTACTCTAGAACGAGGAGGTAGCTTTCATACAATTATGGCTGTAAATACATGTAGACAAGAATTAAATTTAGACCTGTCAGTTAAAGATGACAGTTTCTGTTGTCCAGCATCTTTCAGATCTCCTCCCCGCTGTGAGGCCACTCCGGAGTACAGAGGTGGAACAGGGAGATGATGCCCAAGTATATACTCATGACAGGATTTATCAGGGTTAGGTTACTACAGGGAGATTCGGGAAGATATCTGATAACCTGGGGATGTCTGTTGATTGCATAGCACGGAAACCTTGAAGCACTTTAATGGAGTATGTAGGTGTAGGCTTAACTGCAGCTTGAGCTTTAGGATTTGATTTTGGTTTTATGTTCCACAGTTATGAGTTCTTTCTGCATAAATTTCCTATTGGTGTCCATATTTGGTGTGCTTTAAAGATGTTATTTTACCTTAAGGAACACGTGCATCATGTCCTGTTTCATAGGCAGCTTTATGCATGAATGTAAAGCTCTGTTCAAAATCAATTATTAGCTCTTTCAAAAGCCTGTGTCAGTTTTGTTAATTAGCCATCACCAACCTTTTCATTTGAAATTTTAATCCAGATAAACTTTGAAAGTTTCTCTCCCTTTATTTCCTCTCAGATCATAGTCTGCTTGAGAATGCTGCTTGTGATGTGATAGATACGGCTTTACCCATACTTCAGGGTCCCAGCAGGTGCCTAACAAAAAAGGGCAGGAGTTTTCCTTGCTTGAACATGTTAGCTTGGATGTGAACTTGAAATAATGGCTTAACTTCACCCAACTGCTAGCAATATAGTTCCTTTGCCAATTTTTTTCTATACTCCTTTCTGGCCAAAGCCGTTGTCAGCCTCTGCAATCTTTATGGAGAGACCCTCATGGGTCATGTGGGAGCATAGTACTGGTTTTCTTGCTTTTGAGCTTGGTTTTTGCGTAATGCTCTGGAATAGCTCACAACTTGATGACATACCAGCTGAGACTGCTGGCCTTGGAGGTGTTGGTCAGCAAAGGAACTGAGAGAGTAGTTTTTAACAACCAAAGCCTTAATATAAAATTCTGTTTGCTCATCCCAATGTTATTTTTTGCTACAAGCAACTTCTGAACAGCAGTCAAGCATTTAGCTTCACCAGGGAAATATGCTAGGAAAATCAGATGGCTTATCTATGCATAAAGATTTCATAAGTCTTAAGATGTGCAGTTGCACTGGTTTAGTTGAACTGTTGTAACTGTGGATGTGGATGTGCCTTGGTGCTTTTACACTCATCAGTTTATCCTGTTTGTAGCAGGCAGGACAGTTCTGAATGAAGTGAACCAGCTATGTGCCCATATGTAATTCTAACAGTTAAATGTAATTGAAACATGATATTGAAATAATTTATGTAGACCATGTCAAAGATGGAAATTTAAATAGGTTGGAGACTTTGTTTTTTCATCTGGCCATTTCAGTTTTTCTTAAATAATTCCAAAATGTGAAGCCAGTAGTTGAAAACCAAAGTAAGCACCACCACATTTCATAGAGGTATCCTTTTCTGTTTTAATTTATCAAAAGATGCAATAATACCGTGAAAATAATTGATTTAAACCTCTTCTCAAATTTTGTATGTTTGTCTTGGAAAAAAGTATTTTCAAAAACTCTGTTGTAAGTAAAAGATTTTCATATATATGTTTGTGAGCATTTTTGTGTTTATTCACATTTAGTGAATATCTACCTGAATATTGGTTGGTTTGATAAAGAATTGAAAAATAGGTTGGGCTTTTTTTTTTTCCCAGGATTTGAGAGAGACACTTTTGTTAACAGCTGTAAACACTGAGGAATAAAGTACTGTATTTGAAGTCATTTGCATCACTTGTGTAGTGTGATTTGGATCCACCATGTGTTCCTCCTGTGTTTGTAAGGAGGAATTCCTGCTGGTGATTTACAATAGTGATGGAACTTACTTTTTATGATAATGAAAAGTAACAAATATATTTTGACTAAACTGGAGAAAGCTGTAGACAACAATATAGGAAAAGTTCAACAGACAGGGCATGTCACAAATATATCCCTACTGCATTGTCTGGGATTACTAAGGAATCTCAGTTAAATTTTATCTTAGTAAAAAAAAAATTACATAGGTCTACATGATCATTACTTTTGTCTTTACGTAAACTAAGGAAATATCCTCCAACTACTTCTGAAGTTTTCTTTTTTTAATTTCTATAATTATGAAGTAAAACTTGTTGTGTACGTGCCAGACTGTAGAGCAGATTTGCCCATATAAACAGGAATTGTTTTCAGTAGTTAGTCTGCACACCTTGTCTTCTTCCCTCACCTCCCTCAGATGATTGAAGATAACTGAATGAATGTTCATTGCCCCATATGAAAACATATTTGAGATAAGGTATTTTGAGGTTTACTACAAGGCAAAGAATAGAAAGTCTTTAGGGTGCTACAGTGCTGCCTGTGCAACAGCCAGCATTAGCAGACAGTACAGAAGCCTTGTTTAAACTTGTTTAAGCCTGTTTCACAGGCTGTCGTGCTGTTAAATCTTTTCAGAATTGGCATTCTTAACAGAGGTGAGAGATTGTGCTAATGAAGAACTGTGCTTTGTAATACCTGGAATAGGGAGTAGCAAAACGGTGTCTGTACTGTGTCAACCATGAAAATACCGAAAGAATAACCGGCAAATACCTAGCTTCCTAAGTTTTCTCAGGCAATGTTCTAAGGCTCACAGAAGGTGAAGCTAGACTAGGGACTCTGGTACGAGGTTAATCCTGCAGAAGTGTTGCAGATGACAGTCAAGGAAGATGAATATAGGTTGTTTAGATTTCTTTGACATACAAACTCAGAGGCTTGAAGTGCAATTTTAATATTTTTCTATTATAAATATTAAACTGAAATCTTACAATTTATATAAAATCTTTACAATCTGTACAGTTTTTCAGTCTTCTCAAACAGCATTAAAACCAAAATTTTTCAAGTTACCATAGAGATCAGTTACAACAAAATAACAGATTGCTACTGTAACAAAAACGTATTTCCAAAAACATATATAAGCTACTTTAAAGGCAGTTGTGTTTAATCTGAATATGAACAGTAGCCCTGCCTTGTTAATTGTGATATTACTCAATCTATTTACTTCAGAATTCACACTTAAATAAGCAGTAGTTGAGGTGGGGGGGCACTTGTTTTTTCTTCTTTCCTGTATGTACACGAAACACAGCTGAGCTTGAAGAAGGAATAAAGGTGAGTGCCTTTCATTTAAATTATCCATGACAAGATAAATTTCAATATCAGTGTTTGCTAACATGACTTTTAAACAGCACTTAGTACTTTAATTGTATCTTTTTTCCTAAGATAAAGCAGCTTGAAGATTAATACAGATGTGAGTGATTTTTTGTTCAGTAGCTTTGTCAGTTTTACCAGTATCCCTGTAGACAGTTTCTGCTATTAGTCTTTCATGCAGCAAAAAGGAAGTCCCAAAAGAAATAAAAGGGACTACCACCATTAAAAAAAAAAGAGAAAACTGTAAGGGGAACCTGAAGGTGCTTTGAGAGCTCTGAAATTCTCCAGGTATCAACTGACTTCTTTGAAGCAGGAAGTTTTCAGCATACATGAAGCACCACATACTTGTTCTGTACAACATTCCTGCAAACAGATCCCTTTTAAGTCATTCAGATTGTTTGTACGAGCAAGACAACAACACAGAGAAACATTAAGTCAGCATCTAAGACTACAAATCTATGGTCATAACTCAATTTTGAGTATTAAGTACTCAGCCTAGTAGCACAATAGCCTCTGGGCCAGCTGCTGATGGTAGGCAATTTTCTTTTTAAATAAGAGTTTGCTCATGATCTCCAGCCCCCAGCATAGACAAAGTATATGCACACACACAAATTCTATTAGAATCCAGAGTTTAGACCACAAGCAAGCAGTTTTCTTAGCTGCACAACAAGATAGATGAGTCTTAGCTGCTCTTCTGGGGTGTTTTCAAAATACGTGAAAATATACTCAATTTTATCTTGTTTATTTTAATCGTTGTAGAAACAGACTTTTATTTGCTAAATGCCTATTAGAAATACGCCTTGCTGTAGTTCCCTGAATAGAGGACAAAATCAAGAAGCTTACAGAAAATGGGCAAAGCAAGTTTGCAGACATGACCTGAAAGCCATTCAGATTGCTTCATTGATCAAAGTGCAATTCCATGTTAATTGTTAATAATTCATGTTTAGTGTATGAGGGAAAAAAAGCTGTACAATCTTCACAGCTGCTGGTTTTTGTTCTATGCATTTCAGTTATTTACAGTAAAGTAACAGAAAATCTACTACTACTACTCTTTCCCTCCATTTGTTTTTACTTATGCATGGAGATGTAAGCACAATCCAACTTCAAAACAATAATTTAGAATCACTAAACTGGCAGGTAGTTCCAAATGGACTTTTTCTATAAATAAAGCATTCATATACTTGATAGTGACTGTGGATGGAGCATACATTTATACCACTTTGAACACAAAGCACACATGCTATTGTAATAGGTTGACTAAATTTCAATCTATAATGGACTTGTAACTTACAAGTCTTGAGGAGCATTAAGTGGAGTTTGTAGATAAATATATCAAAGTCATAAGTTTCTGATGTTTAAATGTGTGATGACATCCCTGTTTGATAAATGCAAGCAAGTTTTATACAACTAAGTGTACAGATTCTCTTGGAATGCAAATGCAATCTTAAAATTGGCTATTCTGACAAGTAGATTTATCAGTAACTTGAAAGACTGTTTTGTTGTCTCTTAACAATATGTACACTTTGTAGCCTTAAGAAAACTAAGTTACATCCCTAGCACCTTTTACTATACAAAATTTACACACATAAGAGCACACTCATCTTGACTCTTTACCTAAAGTGCATGTGAAATCTAGGAGAGAGAAAATGGAGAAACCTTGGTTAGAACCAGAAGGTGTTAGGAGCTCTGGAATACAGTAACTGTTGCACTGGGATTACTGTATAGTTTCCCTCATAATACAGCCCTCAAGGTTCTACTCAACAATGGTGTCCACTTTGACATGACAAAAAAATAATCAGCCTTGTCCCATATCTACCATATGTGGAGAACAAGCTATCCCTTAAGCCAAGTAAGTAGGGCTAAGTGTTCCAAGCTGTGGTGCGGAACACAAAAATGGAAGCAGTATTAAATGTAAACTCGCTATAGTCTCATCTATTTTACCTTAACAAAGGTAAGTGTTTGAGCAGCAGGACTTCTAAAGCTCTGAAAGAGGTTTAAAAAAATTGTCAGTTTATCTTAAAGTCTATGAATCAAATAATCAAATATCATTAGCTTAATATTCTTGTTAAACTTTGGAAATGAAGATGATAGTTCACTTCATAATTTTAATTGGTTTCAGCCACAATGAGAAGGAACTGTTTCTCTTAATGGAATATTTCTACAGTTTTACTTAAATACTCAGCTTTACTGAACATTTGTTTCTACAAACCTGAATTTGGGCCAAATCTGAGGTGACACCGTCTTACGAATAGCTACTTTGTCAGAACAGTTGTAGAGTAAGGTGGTGCTGCTGACAGCCAAGTCACTGGGGAATCCACATGGCTTTCATCATGAACAGAAACTTCAGCAACACTGTCACTCCTTTTAAAAGCAAACCCAGAAGATACTATTTTCGTTGCACAGATAATGCTAAATTACCTTAAAAAGTCAAAGGAATGGATTTATACATTTGGGAGTGTATGTTTAATATGGAAGTGTGTTAAGTAAAGAGAACATTTCTGTTTAACGTCCTTCGGACTCTCTCTCCAGTTCACTTGGTAAAGCAGCTTTATCACAACCTCTCCTTCAGTCTTACATTCTTCCACAGGAGATTTCCTCTCTTGTCTGCTAGGAGCAGTCTCTGTGGTGTAGGTTGTCGACTACGTGGTTTCTTCTCTGGATTGTGAGAGATTCAATTGTTTTATGTGCCTGTTCCAGTTGGATCTTTAAACCTTCATTGTCTGCCTTTAGAATATTCCTTTCCTAAACAAAAAAATAGAGAATGGTATTTTATTTTTAATTTGTTTCAGGACTGTCCGATTGTATGTTTAGGTTGACTGGCATAAACGTAAGTTGGTGTAGCTCTTATCAGTGGAACAGAACCAGTAACTTATTTGAATATTTCCATAGTCACTGGTCTATCCTTTGTGTATGCTCTTAAAACTTTCCAGCAGCTGGTATCTGACAGTCATGTCCACAACCTGCATTTATCCACCCTCCACTGCTCCTCTCATAGCAGCAGTAATCTAGGGAAAACAAGAAAGCTCACACTTTACTGCTCTACTAATGCAGAAATTGATGTACAGTAATCTAAGACATTAATTTATAACATCAGCTGCTGTTCAGTAATTGAGGTCAGGATCTGCTGAGGGAGCAAGGACAAGTGTCAATTGTGGCACTCACATGAATGGGACATTTTAAAGAACCAGTTCTTACAAGTACCTCCACACTTCACATCCTTGTCTATATTGAATGTACTATTGACTGAAAGAGAAGTGGTCTGTACTGGAAGATTCTTGCTAATTGTCTTAATCTTTGTCTTAATAAACTAATCATCTTTCAAAAAAGATGAGCTCACTTTATCAACAGCAAAGGCTACTTTGAAAGTTATACTGATCATTCAAAGATCAGGCTCTGGTCCTGTTGTTGGACTGTTTCCATGTTGTCCATCTCAGAATAGTCGATAGTAATGAGTAAAGTATGAAAGTAAGTCCACCTTTGTTCCTCATAATCATGCCTGGATGCATCCATCAGTTGCATTGTTGATATTGTGATAGTCTCTTTAACCTGTCTGGAAAGGTGGTGTTTCTACAAACCTGATTTTGGGCCAAATCTGAGGTGATACAGTCTTATGAATAGCTACTTTGTCAGAACCCTTGTAGAGTAAGGTGAACCTAGCAAGAGGCATCATGTCTGTTCACACAGCAAAATTTCTTGGTGACTTAAAGTTATCAAAAAAAAAAAGAAGGGATTCACTGTCAGTTTAACAAAGGCAGAGTTCTCCGCCCTGTATATTCTGTCACTTAGAGGAGCAGAGGCCACCAAAAGCAGGAAGAAACTCGGGGCTATGTTACTCGTTTTATGGAGTAATATCCTGTCGTAAGCGACATTCTTGCCTGTCACTTTTAAGACTGACAGGGATCAGCGTAATCATAACAAGGGCTTCAAAATTTATTCCCTAAGCCCTATCCTAGTACTAGAATTTTTGCTTGAAGTGAATCATTGCTGGAGTTAAAGTGGCTAAGAATTTATGATGCCACTCATGGATTGTTCTGGCAATTAATTACACTGGAGTAAGGTGACACCTTTGCACCCAGCCACGCCCCCACACCCTCCAACTGCTTTACAGTACTGTTGTGTAAACAGAGTTTGTTTCATCATGTATGTACCTGCTCAAGTTCCTGGTATGAGGGTTTACAGCTGTGATGCTCCTCCTTCATCTTCTGGCTGGAGTCCTTGTTTTCCCATTTAACGTATCCCTTTTTGCGGCCTAGAATTGGGCTTGGACATGGGGATGGAGGAGCTGCCTGGAGATAAGGATTTTCTGGCATCCTATGTTCTTTCTTCTCTGTCTGCCTACGAGATACATCACCAGCCAGCAGTACGGGATCAGTCTGTGTACCTTTATGAACCACAGCTGGTTTCAGTCTCACTGAGATTTTCTGAGCTGAGGAACCCATAAGCATAATGGTTCGGTCCTTGCTGTCTTCATTTTGTTCCACTACTTCTCCATTAGGAAATGTGAATGGTCCTTCTTCTTGTCCTGTAGAATAGATATGGTAAATTGAGTCAAGATCTTAGCCCAGGAAAGGAGAAACAGGAGGCACGGTCATTAAACATGATTTTAATAAATAAAACAACATTTATTCTTTATTGATTTTACATTCATTGCTCTCCAAAATAGGTGTCACTGGAAGTTTCTCAATGTTGTGTCTCTTGGAACAACTCTTTGCCCTGTTTCAGTATCATAAATATGGATCAGTAAGAGGAAAACAGGTGTATCATCACGGTCAGCTAGAGAAAAACCTCTAGATAGCTAAGAGGTTTTATACAGACCATTGATCTTAGTGATTGGGCTGGAAGATTAAACCTGGGTGTTAGTTCAGCATTATCACAACTTGCAGCTGTCAGATGCAACTTATCTCATCCACTTTATAAAGGTGAAATAATGACATTTTAAATTTTACACTGCTTTTGTATAGGACATCCTAAAATACTTTTGCACTTAAAAGTAAAAACTGAGGGAGGGGGGGAAAAACCCCCACAATGTTAGAAGCAGTGGGCAAAAGATGTGATTAAAGGATTTTTAAAAGACCTGTTTCAGATAAAGTAATTTCTGTTGTTGGGAAGAAAACAAAATGAGACTGCATGTTCAAACACATGAGGGGAAAAAACAAAGTCAGTCCAGTAGCTGCTGCAGGCTCTGGAGAATTAAATGAGGATATGGATGAACAGATGAGGCTTACACCTTCAACCTAGATGTGCATTCTCATTCTTCGACGTGACGTAGTGTTGAGAGGTACCACATTCTGGCGCACTGGTGATGATGGGGCAACATGCTACAGTTCAATCCCTCTATAAGCATGACATCCCACGAGGTGGTTATTATGCAGTGCTGCAGCCATTGCAGGGGCAATGATAGAGGTGCACACGGTCAGTTATCAAGAGAAATTGGCTGCATTGTGCTCCATCTAAGTGCTAATAGGAAGCCTAAGATGAATGAATGCCTTATGAATCTTAAATACAACACAAGATTGATATCAAAGTGGCAAGAAGTAGATTTGAAGAACATTAGATACAGGCAAAGAGCAGGACAGAAATTTAAAGAAAGTGAGTATGGAGGCAGTTGGAACATCAAAATCAAGAGAAAAACAAAACAAAAGTAGCCTGAGGTCTTATTCAAGGACAACACCTCCTCCTTTGGAGGCCTACATGGTAATAGACAATAGGAAAAGTTTATACGGCTTGTTTGATATAAGGAGAAAAGAACAGAGAAGTGCAGATTTTTCATTTCTGATTAAATGAAAGATGGGCTGACGAAGAAGAGTTGTAGATTCAGCTACTGAAGCAGAAAAAATAAACACAATGAGCTTTGGGTTTTCCTAGCACACAGATATGTAAGTAAACTGACTTTATAAACTCCACACTGAAATCTGTCAGAATTGTAAGCAGTAGTTGCTTAATGTGACAACAGTGGTAAAAACTGGAGTGTACAAAGACCTGCTGGTCACAAGGTGACAGAGTTAAGGGAACCTGTCAGCTGTTCAGTTCATGGCATCTAGTTCTCATGAGAGTCTGGCAGAAGATTTACTCTATTTTTGTGGAATTTGTGCACCACACATTGTGTAGTGTGACAAGAGATTTCCCAGAAAGGGAGTCCTTACTTATTCAGACTGGAACTGGAATGGTGTTACTTGGTACAGGCTCACCTATGCCTGGTTCTAGTTTATATGTTGATAGAACACTGCAGTTAACTAAGAAAACCTAAAATGATGCTGTACAACTCAGCTTTAAAAGAAAAAGGAGCAAAGGAAAGATTATCGAGATCTTTCGATCTTTTCAGTGTGATCTTTTCTCACCATGGAATTGCTCTTTGGCTCCTACTGGGCAGAGGCTTGAAGCAAGAGCAGATGTTGGGCTGCTATCTGCAACTGAAGTTTTGGGTCTTCTCTTGCACTCTATCACAACCAGGTCTTTGCATTGCTTGTGACAGTTCATTCCACAGTCTGTAAACAAAACAAATTTTATGTGACTCAGTGGCTCTGTTGTAGCGTCTAAGATCAGCTCTCACACTGTGTTGCCTCCCCAGGAAGCAAGAAAGCATCTTTGGTGTTCTCTACATGCATTACCTGTAACAACATACATCTGGTAAACAGACCAATGGCATCGCTTGGCTATATAGGCCTAAAGCTTCTTTTCATTGCAAAAATACAAAATAGCAACATTCAGTCGTAACAGTGTTCTGACTATAGGAGTTGCAGAGAAAGCAGATACCTGTATGAGGAAGAAAACTCAGCAAAATACACGCTGTGAATGCGTTGCACAGTTTTCACAGAGTGTTGGCGTTTGCGCCCATTGGAACAGAAGGGTCTGGTCCCAAACCCTCTAGATTCAGTGATGTTTTGCAAAGGAGGAGAGCTATCAGTTATGAGTTCCTTCATCTTTGCATTTCTTCTGGACCATCTGTCATGCTATTCTTGAATCAGTCTTCTCCTCCCTGAGAGGTCAGATTAAATAGGTCCATAGACATAGCAATGGATCTCAGGATGATCAGGTTTTTTTGTCATTCACCATCAATTATAGATTAAAATTAACAAAGTATAAAGTATCTTACCTTTGCATCTGTATCCTTGTTTAATGACTCCCCATAGCTGAAATTCAAACAAACAGAAAGACTATGTGTTAATATATTTCTCTGCACGTTTGATACCTCCAGATATAAAAATCCACTAAAAGCTCCACTCACTTTTAAGATCTGAGCACCTGCAGAATACCTTGTTTTTCTGCCCTTTTCATGGTAAGGTCAAAATATGAACTATTTACCTCTTTAGCATAAGGTAAACAGAGTATTTTGTGTGCATTCCTCAATCACAAACAAAATAGCTTGAGCTAGTCTTAATGAATACATCAGCAGATCTGACAGGCCCCCAGAGAAGTTGTGGAGCTGGAGTAGATGGAGAATTCTATCTCAGCATCCTTGTTTGATCCCAGCTAAACTGGAGATTGGTAGGGCAGTCAGTTTTACTAAATCTTTCTGTGCTGTAGGCAGGGGACATGTCACGTCTGTATCAGGACATGAGTTCTAACAGCCCCATGGAGTGGAAGGTTCTGGATTTGGCAGTCTTGCCTGAGACTGTGTTTGGAAGGTTCTGGATTTGGAAGTCTTGCCTGAGGCTGTGTTTGGTGACACAACCAAACACCACGAGGTAGGAGCCCTGTTTAAACAGATAATAGTACTGCCAAGAGGGGTGTAAAGGGTACCTTAAATAGCTACACAGGCAGAAGCCTGGTGGTCTATATAGCTTCACTGGTGTTTTATATAGATTCATTTCTGTATATGACACAGGGTAATTATGAGATTAAAAAAGGCATTATTCCAAACAACGTTAACATAATTTACTAAAAAGTAGCTTACAAATCCAGCACAGTTGTCGCAGAAAGTAGGCCTCAAATAAGTGGTCTCTTGGAAGTTGTGAGCAAAGCCAAGTCCTAATTTGGAATAGATTGAGCTAGCCCTCATAAAGTAAGCTGTTATTTCATCCCTGCTAATCAAACCTTCCCTGAAAATAAACAAGAAAAGCTGTTTGTGAGATATAAATTTTATTAAAAACATAAAGAGAATTAAACATATCTTTCTTCACAATTTATAATGGCAATAGTTTCATGGGCCAAAAAACTACAATGCCTTTGGGATAACAACCTCAGTAATCTTGTCACCTGCTCTCAAAGTCTACAGAAGCTTATCTACACATTTAAAATGCAGCCTGTAAGGGTAAATGAAATATCTGCATATGTATTGCAACCTCAAAACTACTTCATAGAAAACCTCTGAATAATCACTATTGTATTTTGCCGTGCTTTAATATGCTAAGAAAAATGTTCTTAATTTAACCAAAATATACATTTGCCACTTCTCTTATTTTTGAGGGAGAGGTTCATCTTAGGAAAGTTCTTTAGTAGTATATACTGAATATCATTAAAAAAAAAAATTCTTTTTCTATTATCTATTCTTCCTCCTACATCAGCCTGGTTACTACTGCTGTAAGCTCATGAAGATGTCATTCACAACACATTTAGAAGATGCTTTTGTCAGTTATGTTTTCACTTCTATTTGTGGGTGAAGAGGATGATTTTACCATCCTAATGATAGAAATAAAATTTTAAAACAAAAACCCTCCCAAAACAGATGCTACAAAGTTGATAAGCAGAACTAGGTTAAAAGAGATTTGTATGTACTCACCAGTCCTTAGCCATTACACAAAATGAGAATGGAAAACTGGCGGCTATCTTTTCAAATTCTTCCTGGGAAATGTATCCATCCTGATCATGGTCATAATTTTTGAACACAGACTGTGCAAGATAATAGTAGAATAGTTTATAATGAGGATGGGCTGAATTACCACTTTAGAAAGTCTCCACAATATTTATGGATTTCCTCTCCCACTTTCTCCCCAGTATCCATTAAACAGTGCAACAGTCTAACTGCTTTTTTTGCTTGAGATTAAAGCAGCATTATGATTTCTTGATTGTAGCAAAATGTAGATAAGTCAACATAGGCTGGACTAAATGCTTCACTACACAATGACAGGTCTTTTTTAGTTTTGCTTTAAGATTATGTCCAGGCCTACATATACAACTTGTACTACTGCTCTCAATTAGTGCTCTCAGTGATGATCTCTGTAGCCAAATCAGTGTACCTGCCTAGCTTATTTCATCAGGTCAATGTTATGTGAAAAGTAGTTATATGACAGAATTGTCATGTAGACACCTATTTCCACTTGTGGAACGACATTACTGTTTGTCTCTGGCCCTAAGGCAAGGAGCACACCTAGGCCAAATTTAGAAATACATTCCAAAACAATGTGTATCAAAGGATACCTAGCAATATTAGCAGCATTTAGAAGGAAAAGAGATGAAGCGGGGATAGAAAGACAAACTCTTTACCTCTCTCTCTCCGTCAGTTTTGGAATCAATCACCTGACAGTTTCCAGTAAAGTGGGTGACTCAGAGAGAAAAAGCAATGGCTGCTAGTAACAAAGCCGTTCAGAGGCCCACTTTCAGACTCCACCAATAACATGATGTTGGAGTCCCTGGTAGAAATGGACTCCCCGGCTCCTTGGAAGAATGACTCTGGAAGTATACAAACCAGCATTCACACTCCCCGCTGGCTCCTTAGCTATTTAAGGAACTTCCTTCCATGCCTCACGGGCTGCTGCTGCTATTTACAGCTAGGCAGAAATACCTGTTTGTGAGGAGAGAAGTACTTACAAATTCAGCCAAGTTTTGAATGTGTCCAGTATTTTTTCCCTGCTTTGTATCTTCTCATACCTAGAGATTAAGGCTACGACTGATACGTAAGGTAAATGGGCCAACCATACTTACATCTACCATCCTCTGAACATGTTTGCTGATGGTTTTTGGATCAGGTTTTGGGGCTACTCCTGAGGCCCAGTCTGCAACTACTGGAGGTCTGGAAGGTGTCAAAGGCTAGAATAAATTGAATGGAACTTCTTTAGTACCACATGGAAAGATTTTCAGTATTACACTTCTTTCATTTGTGACAATGGACTATGTGATACAGGACAGCAGAAATGGCCTGTTGGACCCAACATCATACTTTTGATAATTACGTGGTACTTCAGGGGAAGCTCTTCCCTGAACTGTCCAAAACAGTGGTCTTTCCTTTAATTGTCATAGTTTACTGACAGCCCTGTAAATTCACCGTCTTTTCCATATTTATAAAACAGGAACAAAACTACAATATAACACTCATGGGTTTCATCATCTGAATCACATAAGAATTATTCATTTAAAAGAATCAGTATCAATTGCCAAGATTGAGCCTGATGTCATGTCTCTACACAAGTAACTTCATTTGTGTTTGTGTTCATATTATAAAACCTGATATGGTTTAAACTCTCCCACATATTTTAGCTTAGGCTTCATCATCAACCAAACAGTTCATGCTTTAACAGATTTTGCTCAGTCTATAAAGCTAAAATGTTTTCAGTTTAGCATAAAATAAAATAAAATGAATGCAAGGAATAAAAGTTACATTACTCATAAAAAAAAAAACCTTTGTGTTAAGAATCTGGAAAGACCCTTACGGCAGCTCGGTGACTGCGTGGCTCTCGTGCATATGAAAGCTCATAAATTTCATCTTCTGTGTAGTAAAGATCAAGGGACAGCTGAAAACAAACACAACATTAATTTAATCCCAAAACAGTCACTGCTACTTGATATACTTGTTCCTGGCATGCAGTAGTATTTTTTGGTGGACTAATTTTTAATTTAGGTTGCACCTAGAAAAAATGCACTTGAGCTGCACAGGTGTTCACAGTGATTTGAAATGGGTACATTTCTAAATTCCAGACTGTTATTGCCATTATCTGGAAATCTGTAACATTACACAGCTACAGTCATTAGCACAGCAAGTGACTGTAGGCATCATTAGCAGTCAGTTAATATGTAACCTGAAAAAAACCTGTTACCTCCATAATATTCAAGTGGTCTATCGTGCAGCTAAGCACAAAAGCACCATTCCAATGAAACTGTCCATCAACTACAATTCTCAGAAAACTCTTGTTTAAACATGCCATATTTATCCAATCCAGCTGTGGCCATGTTGAACTAAGAAGTATATGATGAGGAGAAAAGATGGACTTGCCTATATTTAGTGAGAACCTTTAGCTGTCAACAGCAGTTACGTAAAGCAATAAACATCACACCTGGGTAAATAAAGGAATTTGAAAAAATTATCAAACTTATACCTTTGCTTTTGCATGTGTCCTGGAAAATAGTATAACAAATGTTTTCTTGACTGGAAGCAAATTTCAAGCAAAGACTGAAGACTGGTAACATGACACTTTTTGAATATTTACATGAAAATATTCACATTAGACATGACTGAATAGAAAAGCCACACGTAAATACGTTACAAGCCTCAATCTATGGCAAGTCCAAAGAAAATATAAACTTGTTACAGAGAGTCAAGATTGCGACAGTCATATGTATATAAACTAAGAAACCAAAATATGCTATTTTATCCAATGAATAACCTCACTCAAATTGCAGATATGCAATAACTTTCTTGTGAACAACTGCAAGAATTACTGTTGTAGTCATAATAGTGAATAATTTTAGATTCTTGGGGAAATCTTAAAGTAGTTTCTGACACTCAAAAAACAAAAGTCCAAATGTTACAATACTTCTATGAATTATTGACATGTATGTAATTACTAATACCTCTTCAAACTGATTTGCCTGCTAATGGGAAAGCATATGACTAAAGGAAACAGAAGAAGGAGAAAGACTGTTGGAAAAATCAGGGAACAAACAGGAAAATTATGTGCCCTGGAATATTAGCAGATTAGAAGCTCCTGCTTTGAAATGAAGTATTTCTTTTAATTTATGTCCTGTCATATATAGCTGCATGAAATTGTGGTCAAAGTTCTACATATTTGTAATAGCCATTTTTATAAAACATTATTTTTTTTTAAAAAGGGGGCAACTTAACAATAATTTGAGAAAAACATTTACTACATTTAGCAGGAAGAAATTCACCACTTTATGTAGCTCTGTTTCAGGCCCTGAGCACATGTGCTTAATTTCACACACAAGTGCCCCCAGAGAGAACAAATAACCACAAGCATATAAGCATTTTTATCTATTAACTTTTTGCTGAAACAGGGCTTGTAACCAGAAAGTGGAAGCAGCCTATCTAGTTTTTCCAAGCTGAGGTACTTGTTAAGGCCAAATAAAACTGTGAAACAAGAAAGGTAGATTTACTATTTTAAGAAAAGGTAGTATTTTAACTTACGAGGAGAAGCTAAAACTATTGTTGTGACGTATGTCCTAGGTAGTATCAATTTTGTTAGTAACATGGCACTGACTAGATATGACTGGAAGAGTAATGCAACAACTATATTTGACTAACATTTATGTCAGGTTTTTTTAGTACCAAAAGAAACTTGGCTAGAAATGTGGTATGTTTAACCCTACACATCTTGAGGGACTGAACTTTTATGTGAAAGTTGGTGTGTTCAACACAAGCTTTGTATGCAAACTTCTGCCTCCAAGGTGCATCTAAGGAAGCTTTCTACCTTTCTCCCTATTTAGGCTTAATCAGCAGAGGATTCAGAGCGTTTCCTTAGTGGAAATACAGAGAGAATGGATACTACTGTAGTGAACCAGAAATAAACATTTCGTTCCCTTATAGAAATAACAGGAAGCATACTGCTGAACTGGCACCTCTACCCTTGCTGCCAGATAAATCAGTACCACTAACTTTTTCTGTTCTTCTATTATTATACATTTCCTTAAGGAAAAACAAATCTTACAATATTATGTATTTATAATTAATGGAATTCTCTACTTAGTTGTTTGAGAGGTATATGAAATTATTTTTAAAATGGAGGTGTTTATCTCATCTAACAGACTTACTGTAAGCAAATGAACAAGGTCCATATTAGCCTCCAGGGGAAGTGGCATTTCCTGGAGTTGTATCAGCTCATTTATGTGGTTATACAGAGAGTATAGTTTGTATATGTTAATTTTTTTGTCCTCTAAGTAGTCTGGCATGCCCTCATAAAGTGATATCAAGTCTTTCAGGTGGACCCCAAGGATTGGGATCTTAAAGTTACTGCACTCGTTATAGGCACGTCGGTAATTGTCATAATTTCTGTAAGATGAAAGCAGTTCTGTCATTTCATTAAACACCTAAAAATAAAAAGAAAACAAAAATCAAAATTGGTTACTGTTTTTGGTCTGGTCATACAGCACAAGAATTTCCCATATTATTGTTAAGGGCTTTACTCACAATGACTCTTGAAATGGATTTTAAAACTTTAGGCTTCAAATGAAATCTATTCACCTCACCGAATTTAACTATCTATAATATGTAATTATAGATAGTTAATCTATAGCCTAATCTATAATGCTGGTCTTCCTACATTCCTTATTTAGTCAATGAAAAGAAATAGGATCCTCTCAAATCAAGAGGATGTGTATGCAGTTAATGCGTAAGCACAGCACAAGCTCTCTGACCTTCATAAAAGGAACCATCTTCACCTTGAAATGTGGAATGCACTTCTCTGGCTTCCAGGTCACCAGCTGGAATTGGAAAGTCCTGGCAGAGAAACCCTATGCTACGGTCCCATCACAGTACGACCAGAACTCCTACTACAGTTCAAGGTGGCACATCTGTGCTTTTAAGAAAACTTTTTTTCCATGGAAATGAAGAAGAAACAATATATTGGACTTGTTGTAAAGGCCAAATGAATCTTAAGTCTAGCAGTATAAATATTTCCCTTGTTTAAAACTATACAGGTACAAAGCTGACTCTTAACATTATAAAATCAATGGCCCAATGTTTTCTTGTGGAAGTTCCTGTCTAACCCCTTGATTTTTAACCTTCACAAATTGTTCATTATAGTTAAACTTTAAAGTATGTTCTCAAGTCACTAATTACCAGCCTTTATCTACCTGCTTTCTATTAGCACTTGTATACAATTTCTTGATGCAAACAGTTATTCAAATGATGGACACATATGCAGTCCACTCCTCATAATGACAAAATTTGTAAAACAACAGGCTTCTAAAATAAGATTGCTAACTGGTTTTATAGATCCTGGGAGCTGCAACCATTATCAGCAGGAGGTCATACTTCTGGTCTATACTCCAGGTATGCACTGCTCATTCAAGCTGTTTAAATATACTGTGATCAAAACAAGTTCATTAGATACCTATATGAAATCTTTCAGGCCCCAAACAAGATAAAATAATAAAGCATATTAGTCTCTTCAGAAGAAGTCATTTAAGAAGCCATTTCATTGCTAACAAATAGGCTTTCCTTCACAGTTTTAGTAGCCAGAATCTCAGCAAAAAATATCTCCATCTGTATTTCACAAGAATTTAATTGGAGATTACAACTAATTCCCTACATTCCACTGCATTATAATGTGTGTGTATAAGTTTGTTCAAGTCTGAACCAGATAAAATCTGTCACAGGGAAAGATCAGATGAACAAAACCAGTCCTTTCAGTTTGAAACTCAAAGTGCAGAGGTCTGTGCTAGCATTTCATAGACTCAGGATGGTCAGTGTTGCTATGGATGACAATAGTTTTGTTCTCAAATGTTCTAGGATCCAATTCTCTGCTTTCGTGTTTGAATGCAATTCTGTACTACTGCATATAAATGAAAATGCAGCTTGTCATATCTGAGTATTAAAAGAGAAACTTTGGAGAAGCTATACAAATCTTGAAGAAAGGTGGGGTTGGAAGTGTAGGAGTAACTGGTGGTGTAGAGATGAAATGACAAAGAAAAACCCTCCAGAACCAAAAGAAGTCTTCCTTTTTCTTTTTTTCTGTCTTTCTCTCCTTACCTAATGAAGTAAGGTTGGTTTTTGTGTGTACAATGACAAAAAAGTTAAAAGTTATCTTATTTGTAAAACTTAGAGGAGCAATACCAACCTTAATTACATCATGAGGAACACATGAGCTTGTTTCCTTGAGTCTGGAAATGGAACTGTGACAGAGACCTCCTATCACTGCCATTAATGTATTGAAATTCTGCAGCTGGTGGAGCTTCTGTGTTGACATACAAACAATCAGTATTTATTATTTAAAGGTTCAAGTTGTTCAATACACACATCCAAATTCTACATCTCCTCTATTGTCTTCCTCTAAAGTCTTGCAAGTTTTGTGCCACTATCCATTTGACTTCATTCATTTTGGTAATGAGTTGTGATTTTACTGGGTGTAACATGTATTTGTTCTACTGTTATTAAATCAGATATTAATTCTGCAGATACAGTAAGTCTTCAGAGTACTTCCTCAATACTTCTCCCTCTTCCCACAGTATACCACAATTAGGAAACACTGCCTATTATCATGGTTATGACTGCAGTTGAATAAGCATGCAAAGAATACTGGTAGGACCATAGCTCACTTCTATCCAGTAAGGCATATCTGGTAGAAATGCTTCCACTTACGGCCAAAGGAACGATAGCAGTTCATGCTTTGGAAAGGCAGGCAGTCACAGCTTGGAGTCTCACCAGCTGATTCAAAAGCAAGTCTAGTTTTTCAGTGAAAACAGTTTCTTCAGAATGCATATGTGAAAGTCATGGTGCCATGACACTGTAATATCTGAATACTTGGTATGAAACCGCAGCATACACAAATATGCATGCTGTATGTATGAACCAGAAGACCAGTGCCAATGCTTCCAGCTGACCCTACAGTGGTAGTGTGGGAAGAGCAACTAAAGGGCTGTATCAGAGAAAGACAAAATAAACACCACACATGTCAAAATTTAACTGACCTGTGCAACATGAATGAACTTGATGAATACTTCAGCCCGAAGCTGTGGTGTTGGTCTGCTAAGAACCATTAGCTGCACCCACTGAGAGATACCATTGCAAAGAGCAATTGATCTTTCCATTGTTGGATTCTCCTTCACACAACTATTCACAATGTAGTTCTGATAATCTGAGAACTTAAAAAAAAAAAAAGTGTAAATGAAAACTCATCTACAGTTTCATATACTTCATGATCTGTGTGCAGATACAGGTCTGCTTTTCAAATGAAATATACAAGATATATTTTACAGCTTAAATATCCATAAGACTGAAATCTCTCCTTGTCAAAGCTTTGTTCAGTTCAAAGCAAAAGGCTTTAGCTAACTGAATTAACTGAAAGCATCTTTTCACCATAATTTGTATTACATCATTTGCATCATGTATATCTCAGGAGCCTTGGCTCTTATAAACCCTAGGATGAGTAGAATTGGGGCTTTCCTCCCAGCCTCAGTGGCTCCATAGATTCATTGAATCTAGGCTTCTACAGGGAAAGTTAAATTGAATTTAAAGTGTAATCTAGTAACTCAGTGATAGTCTAAGGAAGATTAAGGAAGTTAAGCATTCCATTCATGTAGCTAGGGCACACTTCTGAATTAAGCTACACTAATACAAAAAGCAAGTTCAATGAGATTAATATAAAACTGAGATAAAACCATTAAGAATGAGGGCTACAGATTCCTTAATATTTTTAATACAGCTTGTGAGATTCTCTTCTTTAACCAAAGCAATCTAAAATCATTCAGTAGACACCTGTATGTGACAAATAGATTTTTTTAAGCCATTCTTCCCATTAAGATCAAAGAGAAGCAATTGTTTGTTTTTGTTGATGCAATATTTATCCATTCTCTTGATTTATCCATTAACAAGAATACACAAGAATTTGAATCATCAGAAAATGTGACACAGGATTTACACATCCAGTCTTTACTATGACCACTAATACTAACATCTTACCAAAACCATCCATAGCTGTAATACACACATATTCCTTTCTTAAGGCCACAGGAATATGCTGAATGGCATTGATCCTTAAGAAAAGGCCATAAATTGTCAGGCTGCTGCTTGTTTCTTGCTCTCCCTCTTGCACTTTCTCTTCACTTTTTAACTTTTTTCCATCCATTTAATAAGAACTATTAACACTTTAAAAAGCAGATATGACAGCAGACATCTCTGGATTTGTCCTCTTATTAAATTACAAATGGAAGAAACATTAACAGTAATAAGTAGAGCTGTCTCTGAGATTACATAGTACGTACTTACAATTATTGTTTGAATTTTGAACCCCAGCCAGATTTGGCTAGATGTTGAAATTTAAGCAACTACTCTATACAGATAGATAATTTTTCAATTTCTGACTACATAATTATGGACTTCATAACAGTTTCAGTACAATTATGAATCAGTTTGATTAGTTTATATTTTGTTCTCAGCAGCTCTCTCCTTCAGAAAATATTTTTTTTTTAACGCTGAACAAATTTATATCTAACATGCTACTTAAAGTTTCAAAATAATTTTTGTGCACAAATTTATTAACGAGGTCAGCTGTAACAAGACTGTTAGTGGCAGATACGGTAAAGAAGTCCAGGTACTTAAATAATACAAGAGTCTGGTATTGCAATGACTAACTTATGAGCCTCAACAGGAAAGCAGAATCCAGATTCTTACAAAAGAGTGTAGCCTCTCTGTATTTTATAACTATAAATTAAAATGGTTTCCAAACACCAGCATACCTGCAGTCATTACTCTGTGAACACCACTCCCTGCATTTTTCTTTGCTGCAAGATGCATGGTGTCTCATGGAAGATTTTGCTGTGTGCTGTATACGTTCAAGGGATCAAGTATTCCTTTCTGACTTTCAAATAACCGAACCTATGAATAGTTATTCCAGTGACTGATAACACAGCAGGTCATTTGCAGCCTTTCTCCAAGTATATGCTGCTACGTTAGAATAACAAAAGGATTCTGTGGCTTAGCATATCATGAACACATTCTGCAAAGAGTTAATGAATATAGCTATTTATTAATTACACATTAGTTTCTGATCTGAGGTTTCGGTAAACTCAATTTATACCAAAACATATGCAGGGACCCCGCATATAAAATGTATACAAGTATGTAATCATTGGAACTCTATGACACATCTGACACTCTGACTGCAATCATACTTGTTATGCTCATTAATCACTAATTACTTTATGTCTGCACAGAGCTTGAAAATCTTAAGACTTATATAAGCTTTGCATATTATTACTGCCTACAGGCAGCAATCTGTGCATGACTTTGGTTCTATAGCTTTTTGAATTTAACACAAAACATGAAGAGTCATGGACTGTCAGCTCAAAATAAAGTACACTAACACGTGACTGTGAAATCTTCCACAATCTATTGAGAGCCCCTTTCCTGGCAAGACTTCATCTTCAAATTGTAATGTTTAAAAAAAACCCCACTAAATAACCAAAACAAACAAAAACCCCTTAAAAACCCACTTTGCTTTCACTGTTATCATCACACTGACTTTGCAACCATCTTAGATTTTGGTCTCTAACATTCACTTTTCTTTTGCATGTGTGAACTGTATCAGGTCTGAATAGAAGTAATGTAGCATACAAGGATGCAAGTGAAGCCAAGATGCATAGGGAAGTTAGCATCTTATCAGCTACCAACATAGCTGAGAAAACAAATCAAATGAAAGAAAACATAAATGAGATAAATTCTTAAGAACTGTTTGTGTACTTGAAAGCTTGCCTAATAAAATATTTTAAACCCCCCTTACATTTAAAAATGGCATTTTCTCAAGTGCTTTCTTATCCCTAGTCTTTATTTTGTTATGCACAAATCAAAAATGGCAAGCAGAGTCCAGTGGACAACCTTCTATACAGACAGTCCATTAGTCACTGCACAAGAATGCTGCACTGCTTCCTACAGCCACAGGAGGTTAGCATTCTAGGAGAATATTCCAAGTTTCCTTCATCCCCTGAAAGCCTGATTACTGATTTGAGTCAAAGGAGGCTGCTTGTTCCTGTGCCCAATGACACCATTTGTTCTAACAAAAAGTGATTATTTGGAAGAAGATCAAATGCTTTACTCCTCTTCCTTCCAACTGACCTTGCCCCGACTCTGTTCCACAGTTGCTTAAAAGGTTCACTCTCCCTCTCTCAAATTACTGCAGCAAAAGGGTATGTACTCCGAATAAGTACCACTGGCCACCTTCAACACTAGTAAAACAAAAAGAGTCTGGATACAGACTCAGCTTGTCCAACAGCTTGCATTGCAGGGTTAATCTTGTTATACTAGCCCCTCTCCCATCTTTTCTACATCCTTCCCATCTTTGTTTAAAATAAATAAAAATCACTTACTGATATTCTTCTGAAAGACTTAAATTCAAGATAGGTAAGGTGGTCTGACAGCTCCTCTGGCTCAAGGTGATCAAAAAGAAGCGAGACTTTCCGTTTCTTACTGGTGTTGGCCTTTACACGCTGTGTCAGCTTTCTAGACCAATCCCTAGAATTTCTTTTAGACAAATTTTAAAACAGAATTACCCTGAGTTATTTTCTGAAGAGCAAACTTTTCCTCTCTCCCTAATACAAAAATAACATTGTTTTCATGCCTTACTGCAATAAAAAGTGAATTATTTGAATTTCTAAACAGCAAGCTCCTTTCACGCATTAGAGATTGTATGACAAAGCATTATTGTTAGTCTTTAAGTATTATATTGATGTAGCACGTAAGTACAATACAATTATATTACTAAACAGCATGAGATTATATATTGCACTTCCAGAATTGCTGTCTGTAACTTTGTCTTCATTGAACATATCCAGTGCTCCTCCATTTAATAATTCTTACAGATTTCCTTGACCAGCCTCTGAGTATGAACTGTCCCTCTATGCTATTCGCCCATGGAGTAATGAAATTTAATTGGATTTGAAAAACTAAATACCCTCTTTCACAACCAGACATAAAATGTATGCCAAATTCTGCTCTGCTTTTGCCTGTGTATTTGCAACCAAAGTACGAATTGACACTGTTATACAGTTCCACAGAACTATCTTACTCCCATATAACAAGGAAAGTTCTCTTCCCAAGAACTATGTGATGTATAGCTGTAGGATTTATTCTTGACAGGGCAAGTAATTTTATAGCTAAAAATCACATAAAGTAGTATCAAGAGTTTGACAATGTAATAAACTGTATCTTCTCACCCTTGGTGTTAAAAATACAAACACAATTTTTTTTACCTCATCTGTTACCCAATCAAAATGTATCCTCCTTTCTCATTGACTTCAAGTGATCTTTCAAAATCATTAGTCCTCTACAAATTTTCTAAGTTCCCTGGATAGAGTAAAATTTATCTAGCGTAGAGCATCAGCACGAAGTCTACACAGCAGTTAAACTCAACCTAAGCCATTCTTAAAAGGCATTCTGTTCCTCTACGTAATATATATTTCATCTATAATGATGTATAAACTCTTCTAAGGATAGATAACTTATGACTTATTAAAATTAACCCACTATAGGACCATTAACATGCTATACTGGAGAGACGTTATATTTGCATAAAGGAAATTCAGAGCAAAAGTTTGTTTTCCAAGCATATTGAAACTTTGGCACTCACATTTGAGTTGTGTCAATTAGATGACAGTGTAACTCCTCACCATTAGCTTTAACCAGTTCTTGAAATTCCTCCATAGTTGTGGATAGTTTGGAGTCCATTTTGAACATAACCCAGAACTCTGTAATCCAATACCTATTGCACATTGAAAATACAGAAACACAAAAATAAAGGTTTTGCTCTAACATCAGTAGGGCTGAAGTTTGGATTGTATTGTAGTTGTATTTCTTCTTGACCAACTTCAGGGGATAAATCTTGCTTTTAGATGCTTTTGCTAGGCTACCTCGATTTACCAAAAATCAAAATTTCAAGATTAAAAATGAATTAGAAACTACCTGGCATAATGCTGTATAGAACTATACTACATATATGTTTGCAATCAATTCAATATCAAAATTTCTAGTTTCACATTAAATCTAGATAATATGCATGCTGATTTTTTCTTCATGAACTTCTAGATAATTTTATATATTCCTTTAAAACTTGAAATTATTTGGTCTGGACATCAAAAAAAGCACTATGCTAGTCAGAATTTTATCTATTAACTGAAGAAAACTTTATTAATTAAATATATTTAATAGTTTACAGTGATTCAGTCTCACATGCACAAAATATTTTCAGAAAATGACATTTTCCTATGTTGGGCATGCAAATTGTTTCAGTCATACATTTTATATTTCAGTTCCTATATGTGACTTGTCACCCATTGTGGTGGGTTGACCCTGGCCATCAACTAAGTACCCACCCAGGTGCTCGCTCACTCCTCCCCACCCACCCACAGCAGAACAGAGGACAGAATAGGCAGGGAAAAAGTGAGAAAAATGTGTGGGTCAAGATAAAGACAGTTTAATAACTGAACGAAAGAAAAAAGCCAACCAGCCAAACAAGTGCTGCAAAGGCAATCATTCACCATCTCCTACAAGATGCCCAGCCAGCATCTGAGCAACAGCTACTTTGGAATTACTACCCCCCAGATTTTTATTGCTGAGCATTATGCTGTATGGCATGGAACACCCCTTTGGTCAATTCAGGTTACCTGTCCCAGCTGTGTCCCCTCCCAGCCTCCTGCTCACACCCAGCCTACTCTCTGGGGGCTAGAGTGAGAAACAGAAAGTCTTGACACTGTGCAATCACTGTTCAGCAATAGCTAAAACTTTGGTGCATTTTAGTCACAAATGCAAAGCACAGCATCATATGGGCTGCTGTGAAGAAAGTTAACTCCATCCCAGCCAGACCCATTACACACATGCATGTAAAAATCTGTGCTTGTTGGAAAAATGGAAATGCACATTCTTAGGGATGCATGTATGTATGAATTTGCCTAGAAGCTTCACTGATGTTTAAGACACAGATTCATACAGACTCAGTTCAAAACTGTGACCCAATAATTCATGCACTGACTTCAACGGATCTGCACAAAGCCGCTTGGGCCTTTTTGTGTAAAGCTGCTGAAGTGAACCTTGAAAAGCTGAAGCAGTATAGCTGTTTCTCTTTTTAATATCAGCTTAAGATATGCAAAAGCATTCTTATGTATGGCACATGGGTAGCTGCAGACTAATAGCTACCAAGCAAGAATATTCTTACCTCACAAAATAGCATATCTTTACACACAGCATGGAAGATTTACTTTCTAAAGCATTAAGATAGGTAGAAAACTGTTAAGGAAAACCACATCCATTCACATATGCTATGAAATGAACATGCTTGATACTTCCCTACCTGTAAGCAATAGGAATCATTCTACTGATGGCATATAATATCAGATTAGTTTTTTACTGGGTTTTACACAAGTGTATACAAAGCATATCCCAAGATCGTTAGCAAAAGTTTATCGTAAATTTGACTACTATGAGTAATACTGATGTAGCTGCCCAAGTACTGAGTAGCGTTAAGTAGTGAAATGATTCTGGTTTCTACATGTCTTTGTAACATGCCTCACAATTTCTAATAAAACTCATGCACTTGCACATCTCACTAAAATGTGAAACAGTAATACCAGATTTATCAATTAGTGTTTTTATGAAGAAATCCTTTTCAGTTAATTATGATTCACTGGAGCTTTGCCAAAAAAGATGCTATTTTCTTTTAAACATAACCAGTTGTATACAATGGTAGAGAAAAATGTGAAATGCCTCACCTTTCTAACTATGCAACAGTTCTCATTTGACTTGCTGTGATAACTGGAAAGAAACACCCATATTTTTAGTCTAGTAGCTCTATAAAACATGTTTTGATATTGTAGCCAATGTCTTTTGAAGGCATGGAAAATCCATTTGGAAAATGTATTATGCATATCTTGATTCTTCTGCTGTAGATTACACACATATTTTCAGTTCTACAAAACATAATTTAATGAAAATACCTTGTGGATCCTCCCACAATCTGACTGAAATTAACTGCAGCCTAAATCTACCACAAGTGCGGGGACATACCATCCACAATTTAAGCACCCATATTAAGTGCTTAAATTAGGCTGACTATAGAGCTAGTGAGGTCTGAATAAGTTCCCAAATATTTTGAAGGGCCCCTAACTGAAGGTCTGAAGTTAGATGGCTTACAAATCATCCATAACCACCTAAAATCACTCATGTAATTTAGGGGATGGAAAATGGTGAAACTGGGACATTTGCAAGGTTTTTCAAAATACAAGAACCCAGACTATCTGATCCATTCAAAAGTCTTTACCTTTCAATGTGTTTACAGGGAGCTATACACAGAGTCAAAAACCAAGCCTGCAAAATATGGAAGTCTGATAAAAGTTTGAATCTCTTCTCTGACTGTAGAAAAAGTTACTTCTCAGAAACATGCAAGCAATTACTTTCTTCCATTTTCAAAAAGCACGTGAGCCTAAGTTAAATGCAACACTACACCACGGTTGTAGCTTGGCACACTTGATCTAACACTCGTGGTTAGAGAAGCAGCAGGACAGTCAGAATCTAACACTACAGTAAAGCTCTGTAGTGAATGATGCTGCTTTCAAAAGACAGTAAGATACAGAGTTTAGGGGAAGAAAAGATTATCTAAATTAAATTGTACCAAAACTGGCTGGAGATTCTTAGCACATCAGGTCTGCTTCCGGTATTGTGCTCATCTAATTAGGAGTAAACATTCTGTAAAGAAGTCAGGCAATATATTCCACAATTAAAAATTCCTAAAAAAGACTAGAATTGCCAATATGATCTAGTAGCTTCATTGTGAAAAATCTAATGAGCCAGAAAGACACATGTATGAGTCCAGGCAATCACCTCAAAATGGGAACAAATAGGAAGGAAAAGCTTATGATTTATTTCAGTGCACTATAATTTTGAGTATGTTAATGAGAAATAATATTTGTTGAAAATTTTCATCTCCAGATGATACAATCAGAATATTTTCAAAAATTACACTTTTGTTCTTTGCTTTTCTACTTGTATGGAGGACAGAAGGAAAGAGAGAAAGAGATCTGAAACTTAGGCCCAGGTTCTCAGTACCTATCTGAGGTGCCTGCGTTAATCTAACACCCGCTAGATATTCCCCCCACAGCCATTGGAGGATGATTTATCCTACTTAAAATCTGAATTGGAGTTTCATCTTTTTCTCTGTGGATGATAAGCTAAACCAAACAGATGAACAAAAAACCCCAACCCTAAACCAAACAAAAACACACTATACAAACAAAAACTGTAAAGAACAGGTATATTGTTTAATTAGTGGAACAGTAATACACCCATAGATTAAATATCCTCTACTTACCCATTTCAGAGTTGTCAAGTTATCTAACATTACCTTAACAGCAGGTGAATATTACAAAGGATATAGCTCAATGAGTTTCTGGAGCATGTCTGCAGAGGAGATGATAAACTGATGCATGGCCAGAATTATCTTTAGCAGCTGGTTGTTTTGATATGCATTTCCTTCTAAATCTGAAAAAAAAAGAGTTTGCATATTGAAATCTTCGTATACCTTGATAAACAACTTGCAAGAGGCTTTTTCAGAATACTAATTTCAATCGGACCTGTTCACCTATGGTATTTCAAAGATAGCAGTAACTTAGTAACTTAGGAAGCACATCATTTTTCTGATGAGAGCTATATAACAACAACTATATTTCACTACCACAATTTAGAAGACCCTTACCCCCCCCCCCCCCCCAAAAAAAAAAAGGCAAGAAAAAAAGCAGCTGTGTCTCAAAAGCACTCAAAATATCCAGATAATTATACATAATGATCTCAGCCCAGCAATACACTTAAATGCTTCGCTTTAGGCAGATGAGTATAACCTTTGAAACAAAGTAATGAATCATGGAGCAAAAAAATTCAGTTACTGATCCATACCAGTCAGTCAGTGGCATGACTGAACTTATCAAATAGAATGGCGATATTCTTAAGTGTTTGTGAGGCTTGTTTCACAGCTGACATGCATAACACTGAAGTACATGCACAAGTTAGGATCTATACCTAGATGTGTATGGAACAAGATATAATATATGCAGAAGCCCAGATGTTAACCTATGCATACTCCCAGTAGTGGGGGTCCTAACACATTTCCTTCAACTATGCATTACAAGGATTTCACGTGAAGAAGGTTTTTAGACTACAGCTATCTTATGGGTCTTGTGGGGTTTTCTTTCCATATTCAGAAAAGATCAAGGACATCAAATGTAGCAGAACATTTTAAAAAGTTTCCATTTCTGTAGCAAACACACTAGTGAAAGTGTTTGTAAATATTAACAGATGACAGTTTTGCTACAGCCGGCCATGAGAACCTAAGTAGCTTGAACTGGAATTAGACCAGTTCAATTTCAAACACAAAGGAAAATTTACTTTTTTGAATAATTTTAAATACATTGTCCTCTATGAGGATAAATGTAGTTATCACTTAAAATAGCAAGAACAGGAACAATATACAGAAACAATGCACAATAAGGCAAAATGGAAGAGGCAGGTGAAACAGCAGATTTGCAGCATATGAAATGGCATCTATTACTAGAGAGGGAAAAAACCCATTTTTAAATTGCACAACACCAAAAAGGAACATTAAACTTAGCCCACTTGCAAAACAATATAATCCACGTTAGTTGTTGAGCAAGAGTTTCCATGCCCTTCTACAGGAAGGTACTAAACACAAAGAGAGAACCCCAGAGCCCAGGCCTTTCCTTTTGAGCAATACATTGAATCTTTGGTAGAACTAATAAAGCCTGATTTCCTCTAGATCTGTCTCCTCTGTTCTTCACTTCACAATAGTCCTATTCATGCCCTTTATCACTATACTCTCCCCTGAAAGTCTTTTCCTTCTCTTCCCCACAACAATGCCATAACTCCTCACTCATGCTTAAAGCTACCAGCTACACAAAAGCAATACATGCTTTGGTTGAATCCAGGCTGACTGGCCAGAGAGCAAATCAAATCAAACCAATGCTGGGCTCACACAGCTGCCCCTACACTAATGTGGGCACCGATCTGGATGTCTCTCTTCTCCACAAGCAATTCCTCGAGATTCCTATCTTTCCATCAAATTTAGTTTAAGCTGGCAGACAGGCTGACTATTTCATGCAGAGTAGATGCAGTTCAGTAGGAAGGTGACTCAGAATGGCCTAGATCTGTAGTTTACAAGTGAAGTTACTGTTTTAGCTGACTGTCTGAAGCCCTGAAAGCAGAGGACATGCTGGGTATCATATACCTGGTGTGGGTAATTTCATTCTTCTAGCAAAAGCATACTCAGCTTGGAGGAAACTCAATACAATAAACAGTCTTGAAATACCTTACTACAGCCAGCCTCTCAGGCAAGACAAGCAGAAAAATCCTGATCAGTAAATTCTGGCAGAGCCTATGTGAACATGTAGCAACACACTCGGCACTACCAAGCCCAGAATGAGAACTTTATGCATCAGGTGGTCTTCAACACTGAACATGAGAAAACATTTTCTGAATCTGTCTTCTCTAGTTACACTAATTGTAAGGAGCAATTCTACCTACAGTGATATGGGTGAGGGGAAAGTCTGTGTGTCCTACAGCTCTCATAAATGAGAGCAGTATAGACTCCAAGTAACTAAAAGTTCTTGAGCTGCCTTTTGACTATACTACAAGTTCTCAGTTTTATAGCATGAACTGAAGTTTATGCATTCCTTGTTTATGTTCTCACATAATTTCAGTCACTACCTAAAGAATTTTTCTGGGATATAAACTGCCTAGGTATTACAGCAGGTACACTGAGGGCAAAACAGCAAAGCATTCAGCCAGAGAAGTGGGAAATTTGCAGAGGAAGGCTGGGACATCAGGAATCAATACTTATTCAGGCCTTTAGTTTTTGGCATTTTGTACTCTTCCAGTGCCTTCATGAAGAGTAAAATTATTTTAGGCCTTGCATATAGAAGCCTGTATCAATCTTCATCCATTTTACAAAACTTGGTGTTCTGCCAGAGCCTCCATCCAACAGCTCTTGTTTAATCAGAAAAGCAGTCCAATGTATGCTTAACTTGGAAGCCAAATGGTTATGTGCACACATACTATTAAGTATATACAGCTGTAATTAAATCACCACATTTTCAGAAGTGCTCAATATAGATCATCTCCAGCTGACAAAGACAACAAATAACTCTCTCTCAGAGCAGTTTGTCCTCTGGGCATATTCCAAAACCCGCTGCCATGACATAACACAGGTACCATGTGGCACCAGATTGAATTTCGGTCCTCTAGAAAGTATCTTTTCCATTTTACAAAGATGCAGAGAAAAACAGTATGTTCTGCCTACTATTAGGGATTAGGTCAACACATTTATGGTATTTTCTTGCATAATAAAAGTACCTTTATGCTTCACAACATCCAGACCTAACTATCTCACAACAGAGGTAGACTTCATTACGACGACATATAATTATTTTGCACACATTAAAGCAGTACTAAGTTTTATGCCATCCATTCCCTCACCCAACTAAAAGGCTCATCTCCACAAAGAAAAACATGGCATTAGTGATGGTCTAAAAACAAAAATAAGCAGTCTGCAGCAAAAAAAATCTTAAGGTTCCCAGTACAGTTCAGCACTGAACAACAAGCCTGCATGGAATTGTAGCAGCACATGATTTTACAAACACATGCAGTACCAAATATTTAATGTAATCTTCCTGCCCAATTTTAAAAGGAGGCACTTTTCAAGGGCATATACCATGATATGGCAAATGTTACTCAAAAGAAAAATATTGAGTCTGATTCCTCTTCCATTTGTATTTCACAAATTCATAATTCAAAAAAATCCATGGAGTTAAACTGGTAAAAATGGGCCATAGATGAGAAGAGACTCCAGCTCAGTTTCGGTTTCAGAACTGTCTTGGGTCTTTCACATCTCTGACCACTAGGTCACTTCTTTTCGAAGAGCTAACCTGCTAAACATAGCTGTGTGTAAAGAAGTAACAAAAATTATGGTAAACTATTTTCGTGCAAATGGTGGAGCCAGTAAGAGGGCTTTCCTGACTGTGTTGCAAGATTGCCTCTGAATGCCTCTGCAGCATTCTCTTGAACCTCCAGCAGTTTGTTTTAAAACTTTGAGACTCATTTTCATTTCCGTTTGTATACCTGTTTCTAACCACACACCCTGCTAAGCAAAAACCACTAAGTGAATACTAAATAAAGTGGAATGGGTGTGTTTCAGTTAGTCAATTTACCTTAAAGAAAGCTGCAAAATACCACCTAAGCCTTAGCTTTGTTTCACTGCAGCAAAATACAAATCACCCACTGGTTACATGCTTTTCCTCCTGTAAATGCCCTTATTGTACTAAGATGTTTTAATAAATATTCTCTGAAACAAACAAGGAAGCAGGAGTTGAATATACTTTCCCAGTATTTAACTACATGAGTGAAAGCACAAAGACATTTAGGGTTAAATATTTTATTATCTATGTAGTAACACAAAGCCACTAAAAACTACAATTACAAAAGTTCCACTGCATACGTGAGACTCGGAACACACAAGGGTAAGAACATCCTAATCTAGGCCTATCAGCTACTCCACTGCACGGTCCAATTGGTGGCTCCCTGTAATCCGTGATTTAGAAATAACTGAAGTATCACTTGTTCCTAGAATAGTTGAAAGAATCAAAGTACTCAAAAGCCAATAAGCAAGGCTTTAAGAGCAAACTGCTTGCTTTTCACCAGGTCCTGATGTTCACCAAGCCTGTGGTAAATGTACTTAACAGAGAGAGTATGTTCCATAGACAAGATCATTGTAGTGAGACCTTCCCACTCATGAGTGCAATGATAAGGCAACAGGAAGAATGCCAAGGATGTCTTAACTGAACTGAATTTTGCGAGAAAGAAAAGTTAGTTTTTTCTAGGTCTAAGAGGCCTTTATTTCATAAGCATTGTCTTTATTTCATAAGCAGGTTCCAACTCTATCACCTAGTATACAATGTGAAATGAATCAGAAGTAAATCACAGAGCACTGACATCACATGATCAGTGACTAAGCTACTAAGAGCATGAATAAGTTATTGTAAACTCCCTGAAGTCTTCCAGTGGTTATCAAAAAGTAGGACCAAAAACAATGCAATGCAAGAAAGCATCAAGCAATTGCAAGGCAGTCTTATTAAGTGCCAAGCTGAAAGTCGTGGGTTGCTATACTGATGTGCTACATAGAATTCTTCAAGATTTCTGCAAAGTGCTTTTTTTCTGGTGGCTTAAAGATGATGGTGTGGGGATTGTGTTATAAATGTCTGCAAAGATTATTAAAGCAGCACATGATTTGAAAACTGGGGGAACTGATGTTCTTAAGGTCTCAAAGACCTTGATGAAACACACAGACATGTATGAAATATGGAGGTACGTGTGGGAGTACATGCTAGGGTTTAGTGACTGAACTGAAACAGCCATAAGTCAATGTCTCTGCCCCACATGTAAGGTGCAGCACTACAAGATAACCTTAGAATGGCCAGAAGCAACCAAAATTGAATGAAGTATTTCATGATTACTTCCTGGAACTTCACAAATAGGAAACACTGTTCCCCTTCAGCTTAAAACTTATGCAACACATAGTAGTCTTCTTACTGCAGGCTTATTATTGCCACACTGGAATTTGGTAGCCTGTAACAGAGGTAGTCATTTAACTCTCTTCATTAAATTGATCACATTTGGTCAGAATCAGATTCATAAGCAGCCACCATCTTGCTCATCAGTTATGACACCATCATTGAGGGTCAGCAAGCAGATTCAACTTAAACTAGGGTGTTTACTTTTTGAATTGGAAATAGCCTTTATTTTTTATGACAGCTGAAAGCTCAGCTGATGGCAGAAATCAGGGCTAGGAGCTAATGTACTCTATTCCTGCACTGCAGCGCAGAATCAGCTTTCTTGAAGCCAGTGTGCTTCAGAACCAGTTTAATTTGTTGTTAAAATTCTACAGTGATGAAGATTTCACAGCCTCTGTAGGTGACTTATTCCAGCACTTGAGCATCTCTGTCATTAGAGAGTTCTCCTTACTGTCTAATCGAAGACTTCAAGCAACTTGGGCAGCTTAAGCCCATTATGCCTGGCCCCCAGCAGACAGAAGAAACATTCTCTTTCCCTTACCAATATATTTTCTCTATTTAAGGATTGCTTTCCTCATCTCTTTTCTGAGCTAGGAAACACCAAATTTGACAATTTTTTTCCTCAGAAGCCAGGTTTTCTAGATCTCTGGTCAACTTTGATGTCCTTTTCTGAACCCTTTGCAGCTTGTACCTCTATGAAGCAAACCTGAATATAGTTCTCCAGAGGAGGTCTTAGCACCAGAGTTAAAATATTATTGTTAATATCCTGTACATAATACCTTTATATACATATACATTTGTATATATGTAAATGTACATATGTAATGTATATAGATAAAAAATAAAAATAAGCACACACATCCCTCTATGCATGCACTTATCTCCTTAGAGTTTCTGCAGTGGTGCAATATCATTAAACGATTTTCAGTTTTAAAATCCATCTTCACATTGAGATCCTTTTCTGCAGAAATGCTGTATATCAAGGACTTTACTGTACTGTTTTTACAACTGATTACTCTAAGTGTAGAACTTCGTACTTATCCTTAGTGAATTTTTCTTTATTTCAGACCATTATTTTAAGTGCTTAATATTTTTCAGAAATAACACAAGTGAATTACAATGTCCTTACAAAGATGACACACTAATTATGTAAAAGAATGATTGTTTTAATTTTAGCTGCAGCAGAAAGCAGGTGGAGTCTTGAGCTCTCCAGCTTACATCATCCTGTATAGAATTAAATGGTGTTGCCCCCTCATGCAACAAGAATGCTATAATGTTTAGCAGACAGCACCAAAATACTCAGCGAATTGTGCTAAAGCTTTTTTTTTTTTTAATTGGCTTATTGTCCATACATGCTTGTAACTATTGAGTCATGCATAAATTTATTTACACAAGTAATTGGTCTTAGGAGGAAAAACTCCAAAGTTAAAATAAGAACAAATCAGTATTTTCCAGAGAGGAAAGAATCATACTACTTTGTGATCAATCCTGCAGAACCCTAAACAGAACCCTAAACAAGCCAAGTAAACACAGATGTTGGAAGAAAACCTATAAACTTGATGTTTCTCCAAGTCTACTTCCCCCTTCAAACTCCCTACAGAATGGGGGGGGGGGGGGGGGGGGAACAACCCACTGCTGCTCCTCCAAATACTCATTAACAATGCAGATAGATCCAAGACACAAGTGAGTCTAATATGCATTCAAAAAGGATAATAAGACTGTTCTGTGTGAGGGTAGGGAACGTTAGGGGAGAAAAACCTCAAGGGAAAGCCATTACCCTCTCTCAGATACAGCTTTTGGAGAGCTAGATCTTGCAGAAAGAGCTCTGGGTGGGTAATTCTTTGAAATGAAAACAAGAAGATAAAAGCTCTTGTCAAGGGGAAATAGGATGATTTTGAGAAATTAAAATGTACTTCAGAGAAACCAAATGAAATGTGGGTGGAAAGCATTCCATTAGCCTTGGAAATTCAGATCAAGTACACAGAACAAGATAAAAAGTTAACACACCCCCCATACATTGTTCTACAGCATGTTTAAAATATTGATTTTAGCAAATTTAGATGAGAACTTTTTAATCAAATAGTCTTTTTCTCCAAAGCATACAAAACATAATTTGAGTGTTCAAGATTCTTTCAAAGCTTTAAATCATGATATGGGAGCCACGTGCAGTTTTGAGCTGCAGGCAGCTCTTGAATAATTCAAGCGTAATGCCTGGCAACACAGCTGTGCTAGCATAAGCACTGATGGATAAGACAAATGAGACTCCCAGAAGAGAATCAGAAACTTCTGAGGCCAGTATCACTATTTGACCACAGAACCCAGCTGCATGCTTAGCACTTACTCATCCCACAACTGCAGTGTTTTATAATAAGCTTTTCTCTAACTGCATGATTGATCCTGGGGCAGCCAGTCATCAGATCCCAGGAATCACAAAGTCAGCCCCATCCAAAGGTTCAGACTGTAATGGACTAGCAGATACCAAGCTCCTTTCCTCCCAGGGACTTGCAGATCACTTAGATCCCAGTTCCTGGCCTTGATTTTCATTACTGATGTACGCTCTATCTCTATTCCTGCTCTAATATTTCTGACTTACTGTTTCAGGTTTCCCTCCCTTACGTACCTCAGCTTCCTAGTCTTTGCTCTAACTTCTAGATCTATTTCTGGGATTAGTGTTTACAGATTCTCTGGCAAACTAGCTTCTTACCCAGCAGCCTTCTCACACTGCCCCACCAGCGAGTAGGCTGGGGGTGGGCAAGAAGCTGGGAGGGGACACAGCCAGGACAGCTGACCCCAACTGACCAAAGAGATACTCCATATCGTATCGTGTCGTGCTTAGCAATAAAAACTGGGTGGAAGTTTGCCAGGGCTGCCATTGCTCAGGGACTGGCTGGGCATCAGTTGGCTGGTGATGAGCAACTAGGGTTTTTCACATCACATGTTTCTCTTGGTTTTGTTTGGGGTTTTTGGTTGTTGGGGGGGGGGGGGGGGGGGGTTGTTTGTTTAGGTTTCAGGAGGTTTTTTGTTGTTTTGTTTCTTTGTTTGTTTTTTAAACTTATTAAACTGTCTTTACCTCAACCACGAGTTTTCTCACTTTTACCCTCCCAATCCTCTCCCCCATCCCACTGAGGGGGGTAAACGAGCAGCTGTGTGGTGCTTGGCTGATGGCCAGGGTTAAACCACAACAGTTCATCCTTAGACTGAACATCTCTTGTTCACCATGGACCAAAAGAACCAAAGTTTCAAAAAAAATCTGCAGCTTCACTCCAAACATACCTGATCACCATGCAGCACTATCAAATATCTGCACACAGAAGAAGCTTCCCAATTGCTGATTCAAGCTAGCTGCAGTATGCCAAATTTTCATCAGAGAAACATTCCCACATGTGTTCAAGTGTAAGCTTTATTGGCCCCATTGTATCAGTTGGTCTAGCACAGAGCAAGAGTCTTATGCCTCCTAAGTACTGTTACAGGGCATTTCTTAATATTAGTAATAAAGGTATCTGAAAATTTTCTCTGTTATTCAACCTAAACAAGTACTTTTTTTTTTTAAATGTATACTTTTAAAAAAGAGTAACACTACATACTGGAGACTGACATTAAACATAACTAGTTCTCCTGGAGGAAAGAAGACAATCTCACCCATACCCAAAGTGAATATTTTTCCAAAAAAATGTAAAGGTTAAAATAAAAAAGAAGCTCTTGACATTTCACACTATTGTTCTCTGACAGAGGAATTCCGTATTTTGAAAGAAAGATATTATGGCATATCTCTAAATGATCTTTCATCACAATACAGGTGGCACGAGGCACTGAATTTTTCTTAACATGACCTCTATATACATTTTAGTATTAAAACTGCAGTGTTTGGGGATTCCTAAAGTCATCGCCCATGCAACTGTAACCTTAATAGCTCCCAGGAAGTACTCTCTTATCTTTGCCTTTTGCCACTTGTTGCACTTGCACCTTCTTACCTCAGTAATGGGGGAAAAAAGTGGTATCACGTTTAAAAAGTTATCTTAGCTTTTAATCTCCAGCCTGTCCTGCATAACAGAAAGATCTACTGAACTATGTAACAGTCTAAGGGAAGCCCCTTCTTTTTCAGACTTTTAAAAAAGCAATGCAAAAATACATCTCTCACACATGGTGATACACAGGAAAACACTGAATGACTTCACACTAAAGCACACGCAAATCAAACCAAGTAACATAGAAAGTAAAATGCATGGGGAAGCCTAAGAACAAGTGACTTATTTCTTGCTTCAACTTCATACATAGATTGAGGAGAAGAAAGAATTAAATTCATACAACATTCTCAGGAGAATGAATTATTTTCTGTTGCTATCTAAGCTTTTTTGCATTGCTAAATAAAAGTTACTGTTTTTTCTGAAGTTATATTTAGAGGTGTGAAGATAGAACTTTCTGTCATATCCCTGTCGTAAATATAAGTAAGTGGAAGACTGCTTTACAAAGCAAGAAGTCTAAGTTTTCTTAATTTTCATTTATTACTTATTTCTTGACTTTGGAAAACTATATTGAAAAGACTGAAGTCAAATTAGCTAAATAGAACTTTCAAATATATATAAAGATATCTAAAGTTTCTTTTCTTTGGGAAAATTTTTTCCACAGACATCAGGTTAAAAAATAAATCTATTTTCATTTTGGTACAATGACAATTAACTTTAATAGTTAGCTAAACAGCACTTAGTATTCTCCAGAGCAGTAACTACTCTTCTGTTCCCACAATGACATGCATTCTAGAGAGCAGTAATGACTCTTCTGTTCCCACAATGTCATTAATTGATCATTAACATAGTTTCTGTTGCCAAGCAATACTAAAGTTTCTGCACTGCATTTGACCAAATCGCACCCAGATTACTTAACGCACAGTGAACAACATTTTAATACAGAACACTGTGAACAAACTTTAACTGCTCTTGGGGGACCGGAGACCTCAACTTTCAGCCTAGGCTTCAGGGGCGAGGGGTAGAACCCTGCAAGTTTGCAGAGCATGAGATAAAAACAAATGACTGTTCAGGCAAACCTAACAGAAAAACATAAATGACTAAAGTTGCCTTCTGTGGGTGTGCATATGCCTTGAAAGACATAACTGCTTTTGAGTCAGATTTCTATATCATAATTTGGTATATGGGAAATTTGGTAAAAGGATAAACTCGGTACTTGAACTGTGATTGTTTTACTAGTTATTGTGTGTTTTAACTAGACTGTAAGAATGTACTTATCTAGAAAAACCCACTCTACTCTTAATATAACTGAAAGGGGAAAAACTGGATAAAACTTTCAAATTTTCTGTATTTTAGAGGAGAAGATGGCTACGGTTCTCCTAATGAGTGAACTCTAACTTGCCTGTTTCATTGTTTGTAAAATGGATGCCATACTTAACCTGGCTCTCAAAGAATTCCTGACTCAATATATTTTTGCATTATATTGATACCAAAGTGAGCTATAAAAATATTATCGGTTCACAGAACTAGACAGCTCTGCTAACATAGTTATTTTTTATTCTAGAAAATGTTAGCTATGATTAACTTGTAGTTTTAGGTAGCTAGCACCTAAGAGGCAATCAGCACCAGCACCTTTGCCAGATTTCTGATTTCTATCAAAACAATTCCATGGCATCTTTCACCCAGATGAGTCTGGAAGTGGTTTCCAGAATTTCTAAGGTTTGTTTACAAACATCTCACTTTATCACACATTGAGACAACAAGCTAATTTAGCACTGATCAGACACTGCAGAACAATTTACATCACAACCTACTCTTAGACCTAGCTGTCTAAGCGTATTATGACCATTAGAAGTCGCAAATTTCACTAGGTTCACATAAATTCTATTAAAAACATTGCTAATCTTTGAGGTTATGGTTTTTAACTTCTTTGAAAAGTAGCTGCCATGGGTTTAAATCTTATTTAAAATTTTTTTTGTATTGAAGATTGACATAGCAGTATAAACAACTAACTCCACAGCAAACTTTATCGTGGCTGAGCTTCCAGAGAATTATGCTACATGCTCTCGGAAATATTTTGGTTGCTCTCCTAAAGCCCTTTACTTACATCTCTCTTAAGAAACCAGACACAGGGACACTGCATGGTGACATGCATTTAAAGATGATGTTTCATGATTTCTTTTTTCCACTGAGCACACTCATCTTGTCTAGCAGTAACCAAAATGCCTGAATTGTAGGATAAGCATAGGTCTTCTGTGTGCTACAATAAACATGCTTCCAGTACTCAAATGTAACAGGTGAATGAGTAAGATCTCGCACTCAAAGGTTAAGGACAGAAATACCTTCATAATATTAAAATTTTGAGATCTTAGGGATTTCTCAGCTCTTAAATGACTCTCAGATGTTTTTAGGGAGACACAAGCATTTGCATAAATTATGACTTTCAATTGTTTGTTGACTTGGAATTGTTTGTTAGGTATTTCTAAGTAACATTTCAGGACTTTACTGCAGCCAAAGCAGGGAGATAGCAAATTGACACTATGCTGAAGATACATTTTGTCCTGATTGCAACAGAATTTTTAAACACTTGTAAAAAAAAATTTAAACAAGTGTTTTGTGTGGGCAAGGAAAAGGCCCTCTGACACTACATGGTCTATAAGTTTGAATGCATGTTAAAACAGGTCATCAAATTTTTGAAAGGTGTATTTGTTTAAAAAAATGAGCACACTTAAACAAACTGACTTGCTAACACATAGTCAGAACATCAAGCTCACAGTAGCATGAGGATAGCCTAGGCTGAAAAGTGTTATGAACAATTATTATTTCATTTCTATAGTTAGCAGATATACAGTTAACAAATTAAGACATCGAGTGAAGTGAACACTGCTGATATATTTTTCCTCTCTGATCTGTAACACTTTCTGGACTAAATATATGTTAACATCCATTTATGCAGTCTCACAAAGATAATGCAAAAAGTAGGGCTGTGCTACTAAGCATATGCTTCCTGTGTTCTACTGAACTGTCAGCATTAAACAGTCAATATGGCCGTGGACCAGCAAACTAGACCCTACTCTGTTGGTTTCAACAACAAAGCTTATGGAATAAGTGTCTTTACAACTTGCAGCAAAGTAGGAGACAAAGCCATACTGACATTGAGAGAATTGTCTGCTAGTCAAAAGTACATTCTTTTCCAGGCATTTTATATACTACGTAATGGAAAAACATGGATGCAGGGGGTTAAAGTCACTGTTCTACTTACAATTCCACTCCAGAATCACAGTCACTAATGAAGATTTCCTCCAGAATAAATTATCTCCCTCCTGAAGCTGTCATATTCCAAGCCAAGATCTATTAATTAATTATTTGCTTCCCTGAACTCACAGCTTCAGCCACCTTGTTGCCAATTGAACATCTACCTTTAATTTTCTCTTTATGACCTTTCTGTTCAGAATTAAGCTCTCTGATGGAGAGGTTTCACTGAATCTAACCTTTCTACAGCCTCTGTATTTTCTAGTCTTTTCAATCATTTTACCCTGCCTCCTGCTCTTCCTCTCTATGCACTCTCCTCCCTTCTTTGATTTCTCTTTTCCTCCACTTCCCTATTATGACTTCTCTTTCTTTCCACACAATCACTTTTTCATCTTTCAAAGTTATAGTCAGCTCCACTTATATGCTACACTTCCCCTTCTTTTCTAAGGCAATCACATGCGATGCATTTATTTACGCTCTACAGCTCTTCTTGTCAATCCAGATCATAGCAGTAACAGCATCCTGTAGCTACTTATAATGTTGAGAGATCTTCCAAGTCATGTAGAACATGTTTTGAATCACTGTCCTACATAACCAAATCTCTTCTCTTTAAACCCATGAGAGCGGTTTCAAGTCTCTACAAATCTTCGCCTAATGTCCAGACCAATATTCCTTTCTAAGACACTTCCTGCCTTCAATCTCTCATCATGCTGTTTTTCCTGAACTCTTGCCCTAGCTTACATCCTGTTCTTTCTGTTGCCTTTACTTTTGGCAATTCATTTGCAGGATGATTCATCTTACTCATCTGTATTGGGTTTGCATGGCAAGGTTTTGGTAGCAGGGGAGCTACAGGGGTGGCTTCTGTGAGAAGCTTCTAGAAGCTTTCCCTATGTCCAGTAGAGCCAATGCCAGTCGGCTCCAAGATGGACCTGCTGCTGGCCAAAGCTGACCCAATCAGTGACAGTGGTAGCGCCTCTGTGACAATGTATTTAAGAAGGGGAAAAAAAATCTGCACAACTGCAGCCAAAGAGAGGAGTGAGAATATGTGAGAGAAACAACTCTGCAGACACCAAGGTCACTTGAAGAATGTCACTGGAGGTGCTCCAGTCACTGGAGCAGAGATTCCCCTGCAGCCCGGGGTGAAGACCATGGTGAGGCAGGCTGTCCCCCTGCAGCCCATGGAGGTCAATGGTGGAGCCGATATCCACCTGCAGCCCATGGAGGAACCCACACCAGAGCAGCTGGATGTGCCCGAAGGAGGCTGTGACCCTGTGGGAAGCCTGTGCTGGAGCAGGCTCTTGGCAGGACCTGTGGACCCATGGAGAAAGAAGCCCACGCTGGAGCAGGCTTGCTGGCAGGACTTATGACCTTGTGGGTACCCACGCTGGAGCAGTCTCCTTCTGAAGGATTGCACCCCATGGAGGGACCCGTGCTGTAGCAGTTCATGAAGAACTGCAGCCTGTGGGAAGGACTTACATTGGAGAAGTTCGTGGAGGACTGTCTCCTGTGGGAGGGATCCCATGCTGAAGCAGGGGGAGAGTGTAAGGAGTCCTCCCCCTGAGGAGGAAGGAACGGCAGAGACAAGGTGTGATGAACTGACCGCAGCCCCCATTCCCTGTCCCCCTGCACCGCTCAGGGGGAAGGAGGTAGAGAATTCAGGAATAAAGTTAAGCATGGGAAGAAGGGAGGGGTGGGGAGAAGGTGTTTTAAGATTTAGGGTTTTTTTTCTCATTATCCTACTCTGATTTGATTGGTAATAAATTAAACTAATTTCCCAAGTCGAGTCTGTTTTGCCTGTGAAAATAATTGGTGAGTGATCTCTCCCTGTCCTTATCTCGACCTATGAACCTTTAATTATATTTTCTCTCCCCTGTCTAGCTGAGGAGGGGAAGTGATAGAGTGGCTTTGGTGGGCACGTGCTGTCCAGCTAGGGTCAACCCACCACATCATCCTGATGCAACCTTTCATGGGACTTGAAGAAACCTCTACTTTCAGCATCTCCTTCTCATCGTGCTATTGAATAAACACGGGTGTAATGCTGATCTCTGAGACGTAGCAATCATCCAAGTGACTTCACACTACCTCATATGGCCCTCACTGTTTCTGTCTCTAAAGCACATGCCTATCATTCATCAGTTCAAGCCAAAGATGACCAAATTTGAGAGGCGAAAGAGCACACCCTAATCATCCCAAACTAGATGTTTAAGTTAATTACACTGAATAAGCTTTTGGTCTTTTCTAAAACAAGAAAACAAAAGGCCTCCTAACTCTTTACTTTGGGAATTAGCAGGTACACCACCACCATTGTAATTCAAACTATTCTGTTCACCTTCTAGCCTCATCCTCTGCGCAGCACTGTTGTAGACCCACAGACAATATCACTAACTCCAAGATCCAATCTTTGTTCCTTGCCTCCTTAGCATAGGTTTTGGATTAACTTGGCTCTCTGGACAAAACTTGTATTTCTACAAAGCATCCTGGAATCCATTTACAACACTGTAGCAAAGCTTAGCCTTCTCACTCTTAACTTCAACTTAGCATATCCCCCTTTCTCATTTTTCCCACCCTTATTCATACTTCAAGAGAAATAACTTATACTTGTGTTATTCTTCACAGCTGTGTGTATTAATTCTTAATACCTTCTTGGTTAAACCTTGTTGTATTCTCTGCATATATGGCAAAAGGCTGCCAACTTCCCTTTACACACCATTGTTGACAGCAGCTTCTCTTACACATTATTTGCTTTTTCCAAACTTGTATAACTGAGTCCAGGAACATAAATTCAGCTGCATACTTTATATAGGAATTGTACTTGTAATTGTACACATAATATTAGCAAGTGCAGTATAATGTTAACATGATGCAGTATTTATTCTGAAATGTGACGCATCATCATCTCTATCTACTGCCTATTGTACTCCTTAACCCTAGACAGTGTCCTGGTTTCGGCTGGGATAGAGTTAATTTTCTTCCTAGTAGCTGGTATAGTGCTGTGTTTTGGATTTAGTATGAGAATAACGTTGATAATACACTGATGTTTTGTATGTGTTATCACAGGGCTTTTTCTAGAAAGTAAACTTAAAATATACAAAGGAAATCTGTGTTTATGTCTTGGGGGTTTCTGTATTTTTAATACTGAAATAAAACTTGCTCAGATCCCAATAATGACTTTCTAGAATAATATACAAAATATTGTAGGTCAGCATATCTAAGACAGAAGATATAACCTCAGTCTGAATAGAACTGTTAGAATACAGTCTGAACAGACCTATTTAGTACTATGCACAGGAAGAAACTTGCTCAATCACTCCGTTTACTTGTAATCATTCCGCAACTATGCTTTTTTTCCCACCATTTTTCTCCCTATCCCCACCCCTCCTCAAACCCCCAGATTAAAGTTTTTTCCATCTCTTCCTGTATCGGCACGATGACATGAATGAATTTTGCACAGTGTTTTTGCTGGTAGCTACAAGAACCTCGTTTAAGGAATTCGTTATGTAGGTTATCTATAGTTGTAACAGTTGCACTTTACAATTTATTTAAATACCCTACTGGGAAATTCCAGCATAGCTTAAGAACATGCATAATGTCATAGATGATGTACAAATACAGATACTACTGTGAATTGCCCAATGAAGAGTCTAAATCCTCGCAGCACACATCATAATTCTAGCAGTGCTTATAGAATTTAAGATTATGTTTGCAGATGCACTACAATTCACTTTGCTAGACCTACGTACCACTTGTCAAGGTTCAAGAAAACGCTATTTAGAGGACTATGGTAAATTTCCTAACTGAAATATGAAACCCTTTAGAAAGATTCACATGCATATATAGCTGAACTGGACAGGTACACTTGTTTTTCTTTGTCACCTTAGTCCTTATAATATATGGATACCCAGGAATCTGAGAACGCATAAGCATGTGTATGCTGATATAGAGTGTATTAAAGTATAAAAACGTATTAAAATAATTAAGCTAACAATAATGTCCCATTAAGGGTTTCACCTACACCACTTGAAATCAGTAACCATAATCATTTTACTAGATTTTTATAATGTTACATTTAGAATACCTTTTTTCATAAAAATGTGGACACATAAATATTGGTCAAGTAGTCACAATATTAAAACTGTATGAAGGTCTTACACGTGCTTAGATGTCTTATCTCACTCCCAGTGAGTGAAAACTTATAAAAAATATGAATCGACATTTGTTTAGGAATTAGGGCTTTATAGCAGTTCAGTGGATATGTTCTTTACAATAATTAAATGGAGAAGAAAATAAGCCAAAAAGAAACAAAATGTTACTGACAATTACATGTTTCATCAACTTTTCTCAGACATGCATTTCTCTGCACATGCTGATTAGAAGGCTTTAAAGTTAAAAAAAAAAAAGGCACTTCCAATGAATGTGAAAGATTAGTCATTGTTTATACAGTATTTATGTGCTGTATCACTAGATCAGCACTGTGTTACTATTTAACTATGTAGATTAATTATTTTAGAGCTTAGTGGGTGTTCAAGTACATTTATTTTCTAAGGACTACTCTGCAACTAAAACTTTGCCACATAAGCTTTGGAAATAGCTCACAGCAGTGAAAGACAGCATTAACGAACAGATGCGCTACTTACAAGCAAATTGTTCAGAATAATTTTGAGTGCCTTCAGTACTAATGTATTTCAGTAATATAAAAAATAAACACATTTACTAATGAAAAAGTTGGAAAGGGAAACTAGGGATATAGGGTCAGGCAACTGTCACGCTTGTCCACATATTACAATTCTTATTGTAAAAAGACAAATGGATAACTGATAGGCTCAAAATGGTTATTCATTTCTCTGAATCAAAAAAAATCACAGTTGTGATTTTTGTTTGGATTCTTTCTCTTTTGCAGAGAAGCAACTTTAAATCTATACTGATATTGCAAGAAGCAATACAATGTTATTTCACCTAGTTTAAAACTAGCCCTCCTCATTTCAAAATGTTTAATATAAACACATTGTTTACACACATTATGAGAATGTTACTGCAATATGCAAAAATTAATGATTACTTGCTAAAGTTAACCAAATTGGTACTTGAACAAACAACAAAAAACACACATAGAAGTACAGATGACTGGTGTTTGTCTTATTCTCTCAAGAAAAAGCAGTAGTCACACTAATTTCTTAGCATATATTACACACATACGCATAAACAGATCCACAAACCTATAAAAATATGCAGTCACCTGCAGTATAGAAAATTCTCAGCTACGCCTTTCTACTCCACTAATAAATCAATGTAACTCACTAGTAAGTGACCTAAACGTAGCCAGGACAGAAACAAATTAATATGATTCTAAAAACCTCCAGACACTCACCAAAAGACTGAATGCAGGTTTCAAGAAGATCTTCCAAAGTGGCCCCTTTGGCTAAGTGCCCCAACGGCACCATCGTGACCTGGGTAAGATTTGAAAGGCTGGGACAATGACTGATCTGCTTCAGCTCATGTGCTGTTTCAGGGGCAGCGCTGCATGCTTGGGCAGGTTGCCTAAAAGAAAGCACAATCGTGAAGTAAATACATGAAGATCGACTAGTAAATTTTCCACTGCATGGCAAAGGAGGAGAGATTTAAAGGACAATTAACTCCCTGTAGCTAGGGTGCTAAAGACATAACCCTCCCACTTAATACGCACACCAAAGAGACTGCTCAGTAAGTGACTTTTTTTTTCTCCTAAATGTGGATTGTAGAGCACACGGTTACAGAACTCCTTGAATGATCTGTCAAGATTACCAGAAGTCTTGTTTCTTTGCTGGGGAGTTATGTTTACATTACGATTTTAGCACAAGCATAAAACCCCCTCAAACTATGCAACAGGAATATCGTTATGCACTAATCTACCACCAGATTGTTATGCAGTAATCTACACACCATTTGTGTGCCCACCAAAAGTAAAGGGGAAAAAAATTATAACTATAATCAAATATTACACACATTGGAAAATGCCAGACTACCTTTATTAATTTCATTGGGAAAATCACTATTAAGTAAACAAAATATCAGCGCAACTTTACAGTGGAGTATTTTACAATTTTAAAAAAAAAAAGATTAATTTGCATCCATTCTATCCTATTATTTCCTACTAAGTTGTTTTAAAATTGCATACATGACTAAATTAATGTCTTTATTATTAACGGTAAAAGAGACCAAAATAAAGCACATATCTAAGATATTATATGATCAAAATACAAGCCTAAAACTAGTTATCAAGAATGTGTATGTTTACAGATAATATTAAAGGCTGTTCATTGTTTGCATACAAGTTCATAATTCTGTATGAAATAGTAAATAGGCACATTATTATATCGGTGAAAAGTGCCAAAACATTTTTGCCTGCAAATCACAGGAACCACTTCTAAATGTGACTTGAGAGTATAACTGTACAGTTCATAAAATGGCAACAACCACTGCTGGTTCAATAAAACTTGGGTTTATTTCAGGGACAACTTACACTCCACAGGCTTCCTAAACAAGTGACTCCAGCATCTTTAAGATGCTATCTTAAGCTTTCATACAACTTATCTTGGAACACTATGCAAGACTTTATTAATAAACTGACAGTCCTGGGAAGAAAAGCCGTAGAAATGTATCCAGTGTGCATATTACATACAGATAGGGAAGGGAAAGACACAAACATCCCTACATAGGCACTCCTGGATGAAGTTGGAAATATGCATGCCTTAGGAAAGCAGACTGGACCCTACCTTATCCCACTGAATTTCAAGCCTTATCTTAAATTTCTGTCTCATCTGAATGCTGGGAAAGCCACAAAACTGCACATTATGTCACTTACACCCCAACACTGACCCCAGGCCTCCGTAGTTTCAAAGTCAGGAAAATACAGGCCTGTCCCCGCAGAGGTAGTGACCATCACTCTGCTCCTCCACAGTTAAGCTGGCAGTGGCGATGCAAAGAATGTTCTCTTCCCTTCCCCCTTTCTCTAAATTTCCCTCTTAGCTTTGTGATCTGACTTCCTGTTCTCATATAAAAAGAGCAAGGGCCTGATCAGCTTTCAGGGTTTTCTCTTTACAAGCTTAAACCCCTCTCCTAACTTTACTCCAGTGCCTCCTCCACACAGGGCAGAAGATCCTAGCAATACAGTAGTAATAAAGCAGGAGTTACGGCAAAAGGTATTTTAGGTCATGACAACAGAGTGTAGAAAAACTAAAGTGTCCACACCCCCAAAAAAGTTTACAATAACACTGCGGCCGACTTGGCAACACCGGACAGGCAAAACTCAGCCGGTGACACGCCTGAAACTAACCATTCATTAAAACAGATCTCCTTGCAGCAGTTACTTGACATTAAAAATAGATTAAAGCTGTGCTGGGGTGCGGCGCGGGGGGGACGAGCACCCTGCATTTCCACTGCACGCTACTTGGCGGTGGGTAAGAAACCACAAACAAGTGACCATCAGCTCGTGAACTGAGCCCGGGGCAGGTGGCGCTTCCCCGGCGAGGAGGGGACAGCCTTGCTCCCCGGCCCCGGCTACAGCTCCTCGCTCGGCGTCCCCCCGGCAGACCGCCGGCGGTGCCGCAGGTAACCGGAGCCCGGGCGAGGGCCGAGCCGCCCCTCCCGCGCAGCCGTCACGCTGGGACCGTAACGTGAGGCTCTTCCCAGCCCGTGCTGACCGACCTGCCCGGCGCACACTCGCACTCAGAAGGGTGAAACGAAGCCCTCCCCCCCCGCACCCCCTCCCGCGCTTCTATTCCCCTCTCTTTCCCACCCGGGAGGGCCTCGGCCGGCCCCCGCGGAGCCCCACCCGCCCGGACTACCGCCCCCGCGCCCCACGGAAGCCCACGCCAGCCCCGCCGCGGGGGCAGCACAGCGGCAGCACACCGCACCCGACCCCACCGCCCCGGGCGGGCACCTCACGCTCTCAGGCGCGGCGGCGTGCGACCCCGAGACCCGCCGCCGCCGGCCCGCAGCCTGCCCTGCGGCGGGGCACCGTCCCGCCGCCGCCCCGGGGAGCGGGAGAATAAAAGAGCAACGGCGAACTCACTGGTTTTCTCTCCTTTTCCCTAAAGTTCCCATGTCGGTGCCAGCCGCGCCTCCGCCGCCCGGCCGGCTCTGCCAGCAGCGCAGGGAGCGGGGCTGCGCGGGGCGGGGGAGGCCGGGGGGAGCAGCGCGGCCCCGCGCATCGCCTCCTCCCGTCTCGCCGCTCTCCCGCTCCCCGTCTCGCCTCGGGAGGAGTCTGAAACCAATTCAAGTGGGGCAACGGCGGCGGCAGCCGCCACCCGTGACGAGCGCAGGCGAAGATCTTATCGGCAGAAGGAAGTACTGAGCTACTGGGCTGCTCTTCTCTGAAGCCACCGGATTTACCAGGTACCGAAACACGCTCTCCTGCTCACACCGCCTGGCTCTAAAGCGGCCGCAACTTCTTCCACGGCACAACTTCGGCCCGGCAGGCCAGGCCCTCCCCTGCGGGCAAGCCCCCTCCCCACGGCGGGCTGAGCCGCCGGGGCTCACGCGTGCCTCACAGCAGTCGGTACGCCTGCCCACGGCCCCCGCTGGCCGAAGACAGCGGCTGCCGGGGCACCTGGGAAGGCTGTGCCGGGGCGGGGTCAGCCGAGCTCTGGGCCAGACCCCAGCCCCTGCCCGCGCAGCGAGAGCTCGCCTGTCACGGCGCCGGCCGCTACCCTGCCCTGCCCCGGCGCCCCCCCCACCCCCGGTACGTGACTGCGGGTGGGGTGGACCCACGCGCGCCCTCAACCCGCCCGCGCTGATTGGCTGGCTCGCCAACGGCCGGCGGAGGGGTGGGGTGTGAGGCGGCGGCCCCTCCGCGCCGCTACCTGCCGCCGGCTGCGGCGAGAGGGCGGGGGGCGGCGGGCGCTGGCCTTGGCGAATGGGTTGGAAGGCGGCGGGCGGCACGGGCCCCTCCGCACACAGAGCCAGGGTGCTGCGCAGCGGGGGCCCGGCGAGAGGCCTGGCTGGCGGGAAGGTGCCCAGGGCATTCAGCTCCGCGTCGGCGGGAACACGCTGCGCTCCCCCCGCGCTGCACGCAGCTGGAAGTTAGCCTCTGCGCGATGCTGGGGTGGGGGTACAAAACTGAGATACCCACATTGACGATTATTATTTTAAAGCCTCTGTGCTCATTTGGCACCTTACGCTGTCCCTCCAGCTTAATCGCAGAGCAAGGAAAGGGGACCCAGTAGTTTTCATGGTCCTTGTACCACAATTAGGAGTCTCTGAGAGCTCTTCCAGCTCAACGTTGACAACTCTTTCACTTCTGAGGAGAAATGACCAGGCAGAAAATCTGAAAGGGCAAACTCATCCTATATCCTGTAACTTACACTTTGACCAAATGGTCTTTTCTTGAGAAATACACCCAACGGAGCAGTACAAAAGTACTGGGTCACAGGGCACTTTGGCTGCTGCATTGTCAACAGCTTCTTTTGAGAGCTCAGTTTATGTTCTTAAAAATTACTTAGGCCATTACATAATGCCATTGTGCCTCACACCAAGAGCCAGTTTTCATAAACTGTTTCTTTAATTTTAAGACTAACTGGTAAGGTTCACGTATTCAAAGTAATTCTCTGCCAACAGCCAGGGCACATTTCTCTTTAGATCTCCAAAATGATCAATTTTGCAAAGGACGCAGCTCACTGGCGCTTTCTCAGAGGCAGTGGTAACTATCATTACCACAACAGGAGCTGTGCAAACCTGGCTTTCACTTTGCTGAAGACCGCCAGGTAAAAGGAAAAACCCTACATGCTCCTGGAAATCACATCAGTGATTCAGTAGATGACATTCTTCTGAGTAAGTTTTAAGCTCATTCCTAGCATAGAGCTTGAAGGTCACTGTGGTTTACGAAACACAAATACATTAATATATATCCAAGACCACAGGTCACGTGGTCTGTGATATTATCTGTAGCAATTATGTTGTTAAGCCAATATCCTGGCTGAATTCTACTTCAGAGAAGTACATCCCAGCTATCTTTTCTCTTTCTTCAACACATTTTTATTGAGAAGTTCGTGTGTGTGCATGCATACACACACAAATAAATGGAGGTTTGACACAAAGAATACTCTCTAGCTTTGTGGTCAGAAGGTAATCCATATATAAATCTTAGAGTACACAATCTCATACAGAGATTCAATTGTAACTTACGTGCTCACACAGCAGTGTGACATACTGATCCTTGAATGTGACATTCTTCAGATTAAATGGTCTCCTACTGTAAAGTAGATTCATGCCTGTTTTGTGTCCTCAGCAGATCAGAGATTTGCTCTGTGGAAAGGCAAGATATTTCTTCTGTTCTCAGAATTTCAATCAGTAGATTATTACTTTAAAGTACAACTTATGATCCAAAGGAGCCATGCTAACAGAGTTGCGAGATGATGATGGCTAGGATGGGCCATATTGCTCCCGAGGGAACATGACCAGCCAGGCGTTTTTATACTGTTGTGCTCAGATTCCTGGAAGATCTTGCAACGATAGTAACTTATAAATTGGATTTTACCATTGGAACTAAGTGAAGGGACAATTTACTGCCTCAGCGCAAGCTGGATCTTTGAAGTTCTGTTGTACTTCAAGATATGCCTTTCTCCCTCCAAGTTAGTGCGAGTCCACAAACCTAGCTTGAAACAGAGTGAAAATTTTCTTAAGCTGTTCTTTCATATCTACTTTAAGCTCATTTAATTTGCCATGTTTCCTGGGTCCATATTCCTGCTCTTTACAATGGGCCAACTAATGGAGCTTGTACAACCACATGATGAGTTGCAGACAAAAATTAGTCAAGGCAAAAAACCCAACCCAACCAAAAATGTTACATATTCTGCCATACAGTACCAATTTTTTAATTCATTTCACCACCCACTCATATTAGCTGAACTGTTGCCACAAACAAACAATGGCAAGAGAGCAAGACCACACATTTTTCCAGTAGCTTTTACTTAGATCTGTTTTACATAGATCATTGTAAAATCACATCCTGATTCCGAAAGCTTTTCGGTGTCCTTGTGGGATCAAGAATGAGAAGGTTCCTTGGTGCTGACAGAGCATCTGCAAGGTGGCGGGGTCAGTAGACAACATTAGAAAGGCAAGCCAGACAATCCAGTGTAGGAAGCAATTCCAGAAAAGGAGAAAAGCTTGCTAACGTAATTGGAAAGAAGGACAGCAAATGGAAAGCTATGAAGAGTCATTGTATGAAAAGTCAATGTATGTTATGCAAACTAGGTAGTAATCAGAAACATTGGGTTTAACAAGTTGTCATCAGTGAGGGCCTGCTAGCAATTGCACATGAAAAAACTTCTTTCATCTGAGCTGTGATGCGCCAAAGGTGTGGCTATCCTGTATGATCAGCTGATAGGAATAGCAGCCCTATTTAAGTCTTCATCTAAATGTACTTCCCTGTTATAATTAAAGTTTGTAGCTGTTAGAACAGTTTTTGTTGGTATGAGTGTTATTTCTGTTACAGCTAGTAGAGCATTTCTAGTCTTGTTCCAAGCCTGGGTCATAACTTTTGATTAGGATGATCTAGGCTTTGGGTGCTTTCACTAATTTATCAAACATTTCTATTTTTAGAAAGTTGTAGTGTTAGTGAAGGTTTTGATCTGATAACCCCATTGAGGTCATCAGACCATGGTAATTCTCCTGCTATTTTTCTCTTGACGCACCTTTGCCATAGTGGCCAGGGACGGAATATTCCACTTTCTGAAGCAATGTGAACAACTATAACAGTGTTAGTTTTTTTGACTTTATCACAAGTATCTTCCTTCAGTGGTGCATGTTCTAGGGTGACTTTTTGGACAACTACAGCTTTCATTTATAAGTGGGAGGCAATAAAACTCATATTCATGATTGCAGAATGGGACCTGAAAGTGTAAGACTGTAGGACCGAGAGAGTGGATAGTAAAATAAGAAGAATGTGAATCCTCTTTTTAAACATGATCTTTAAGTCAGGCTGAAGACGACTGGACTAATCTTATTTGAGTGCTTTGGGTTGTCAATAAGGTACCTCTGAGGTTCCAGCTTTTCTGCAAGAATAGAAGGAATTGAGAGCACCCAGTAGCCACTGCTTCCTTACATTTAAGGACCATAGGATTGTGTACATTATATGCAAGACATCTTACAAAGTTAGTAGCTATGCTACTAACAGATCTACCTATCCAATCTACCTCTATACTGACATTTCTTCTGTAAAGGCTGCTTCTGTTAAACCTTTTAATGTCCAGCAGTCAGCCTTGAGCTGAACAAGGTGGAAAAGAGACAAGACTAGAATTTATGAAAGAGGAAAAGGAAAAGCTTAGGAGAATTGTCAGAACCTACAGTAGAGCACCAGGTCACACTGGTTTTGGATTTTTCCAGAGCATTTCTTAGGTTATTTGCCAGCCATGGGGTCCCCACCACTCTCAGTGAACACTCAGGCTGATTATTACAGCTACTGTGAGTCATTTTGTCAGTTCAGATGCCAAAGGTCTGTAGGATGGATTGAATGAGTCCAGTCCTAGTAACGATCCATGTAGGTATAAACATGCTGTCACTTGATGGAACATCTGTGGGTTTTACTCTTGGAAATTATAGGCAAGATATCGTTTGTAGGTAAAGGCAGTAGCTTTTATCAGACCAACTGGCACAGTAAGAAAAAGACAAGGTTTTGAGTAGACTTGAAGAGGGTTTCTGCAGAGAATCACAGAATCACAAAATAACTGAGTTTGGAAGGGACCTCAGGTCCAGCCTCCTGCTCAAAGCACGGCCAGCTGTAGGACTAGACCTGGTTGCTCAGGGCTTTATCCAGTTGGATCTTGAAAGCCTTCAGGTCTGCAGACTGCACAGCTTCTCTGAGCAACCTGTTGCAATGTTTGACTGCTCTCATGATTAAAAAAAAAGTATTTTTCCTTATATCCAATCAGTACCTTCTCTTGTTTCAGTTTATTTGTTGTCTTTCATACTCCTGCCATGCACTGCTGTGAAGAACGTGGCTCCTTCTCAATAACCTTCTCAGGAGTACAGTCAGTCTGCTATTACATCCCCCCCCTGAGGTCATCTCTTCTCCAGGCTGAAAAGGCCCAGTTCCCTTAGCATCTCCTCACAGGGCAAGCGCTCCAGCCTCCAACAACCTCGGTGGCCCTCTGGTGAACTCACTCCAGTTTGTCAATGTCCTTCTTGTAGAGGGGAGCCCAGAACTGTACTCAGTCTAGAGTGCTGAGTAGAGGTGGTGTAATCACTTCCCTCAATCTGCTGGCTCTGTGCCTGTGAATACAGCCCAGGGTACTGTTGGCCTTCTCTGCTGTCAGGGCACACGGCTGGCTCGTGTGCTGCTTCCTGCCTGGCAAGACCTCCACCTCCTTTTCAGCAGTGTTGCTCCCCAGCCAGTCAGTCCCCAGCCTACATTGGTGCAAGGGTCTCTTCCTTCCCAGATGCAGGTCTCTGCATTTGTCCTTGCTGAATTTCATAGAAGTTCCTGTCAGTCCATTCCTCCAGCCTGTCTAGGTCTCTCTGGATGGCAGCCCTGCCCTCAAGTGTACTGAATTGTCATCCCAATTTGATGCTGCCTGAAAACTTGAGGAGAGCACGCTGCGTCACCTCCCCCAGCCTGTTGATAACTGTTAAAATGGACAGGACCCAGGATAGACCCCTGTGCTACTCACTGCCAGCCTCCAGTTAGACTACAACCCATACCCTCTGAGCCTAACCATTCAAACAGCTTTTTACTAGATGGGTGTCTAGTTGTCCACCTATCCAGATCTCAATGTCCCAAACTGAATGCAAGAATATTGTAGGAAATGATGTTGAAAGCTTTACTAAACTTAAAAAATAGTAACATCTGGAAATCTGTCTACTTTTTCCTATATTATACTAGTTGGTCTAATAAAATGTATTATCTCTACCTATAGATCTTGTCTTGACTGTGTCTTTAAGCCATTGCAGTTATGACAGTGGTACCATGTAGAGATGTCCCATGAAGAATTGTGTACTCCAAAATTAGGAGATTCATGTCTCATTGTGTGTAGGGATGTCAATATTGCCTTTAACTATAAAACAAGATACAATTTATTTCATAGCACCTCTGCTTCCATTCAGATCATAGTATGGATATGTAGTAGGGGCAAATAAGGAGGCATACTGATGGGAGTTGTCATTTTCAACTGCTTTGGTTACAGAAGGTAGATGGCTTGTAGTCACTACAGAAAGAGGATTGCAGAAGTAAAATTGTGGTCTGATGGCTGAGATAATTGCAAACTGCTTATGCATCTTCTATGGACTCTCCTAGAGTCTCTTGCCCTTCAAGTAATGATGCTGAAAAGAGCTTTCTACATATCTATTGACTGTATTCCTCAGGTTTTGGATGCTGACTGGGCATTCTTTTACCTGCAGAAATTGCAGAAATCTGAGCATTCACTAGTGAAAATTCAATAAAAACATGTACTTTGATCATGCAAAATACTAAGTAATGCTAATTAGTTTTTTGGGAAAAACATCCTCATTGTCTCATTTCGAGTACCACAACTTCTGTGGCTTTTTCCTTGTGCTTCTGCTCCCCCTTTTTAAATGGGAAAAACAATCTCTCTGTACTTCACAAAGATGACTGATAGAGTCTTTTCTTGACTTACATCTGTGTTGGTGAGAATTTATCCAATTGCTTAGTAATACTCTGAAAATAATTGCATTTAGGCTTGTGAAAGTGCTCATATATTCCAGTGATGCACAGTATACGTGAGTGCATGATTTTGCAACCCCGATTAGAGGTTTTGCATTCGGTCCAGGACATTTGACAGTGATAGATGGATATATGCATCAGGCAGTTCACACAGTGCACCAGTACCTGAGTTTCATCAGTACCCTGATTGGGATTCTGAGCAGAGACGAATCACCCCAAAATGGCAAAATTCCTTTTCCCTTTTTCTTCTTTTCAGACAAATCTTACAAGATGAAATGAGCCAGTCCAGGAAAATTTAGATATTTCATAATTTTTAATAACTTAATTTCTCCTTCTATTTTCACCCTGGACTCCCTAAAGGACTTAAAAGTCATCAAAGAGTCTAAAATTTACTTTAAGAACTATGCCTAAGTTTATCATTAGTTGTTTATACAGATAATTTGCAAGCTGCTGATTGGCAGCAGTCTTGTACTGTCAGCTATGTGTAACTGAAATTGTTAGATTTTTTTGGTTGTTTTTAATCTGGAAGACTTTAAATAACAGTGGACTAAAATTAATTGTTCTGGTAAGAAAAGCAATGAACATATATATTGTTAATATATAAAAACATCAAGTCTGGTAAGTCAGAAAATGTTATTAGCTGGTGGCATTCTTCTGAGTAGCAGCACACTTTGATTTGTATGGCTTTTGAGGCTCAGTCCTACAAGTAATCTCAGCCTTTCTATTGATTAAAGATTTTGGTGTTTTCCTATTTAGAAGAATGCTGAAATACAGTAAGCACTGGTCATCTGCCTAGAAGGATCATCTGCCTACCTTGCATTAATCTCCAGCTGTTTCAGAAGTAGCACACAGTGGGGCTATGATGATACTGCAATAGGCAGTGCAAGGTAATGGTATTGCTAACTGAAATCTGTGTTCTGTATCACTAAAACCAAAATCACATTTAATTCTGGCATCAAGGAAAGATAAAAGCTTTTATTTACTATAACCGAGTCCAAGAGCATTGTCATCATAACTTCTATTTCCATCCAGTAGTCCATAGCAAAATAGTTTTCTTTCCTTTATAGTCTTTCAGAATTAACATACTCGATCAGTTTTGATTCAGGTCCTCAGGATGCTTATGTGTACTTACAATTTACCAATTGATTTTAATAAAAATTGCACAAAAATTAATCTCCTTTCCTTCCTCCTGCCACTCCCCCAAAACCCCAACCATGCTGCAACACCTTCTTTCTTAAAATGCATGTGTATAAAGTATGGGTAGATAAGGTGAAAAACAGCTGGTACCCTTGAAATAACTACTGTCCAGGAACAGTGAGACTCAAGATACAGAAAGGAAAGAGCGTAACAGTACTACTAAGAATGCCACTTTTTGGTTCACCATCTCATTTAAAAGAACAAAACAGCTATTTAAATAGGATGTAGATAACATCATCCCAAACGTCTCTTTGTGAGCATTTTCCAAGGAGACAGTGATTAGCTACTTCCTTTACAGAGTATCTCTTGGTCAGCAAGAGGCAAGACACCACTCACTAGAAATATATTAAGTGTATTGTTTTAACCTTTTAAAAGTGGTTTCACAGATAAATTATTGTGGATATGACAGTCCCTTTGAAAGTATCACAGGATGAACATTGGGCTCACAGAAATGGGGGGTTTTGTGTTTAATGTAATATTTACTTAAAATTTTTCTGTTTAGCAAATAGCAGCTAACATCACATTAAGTGATCCTTCGAGTTGGAAAGAAATTTAGACATGATTTCCATGTGGTTTGTTTCTGACAGAGCTGCTTCAAAATTTCCAAACTCAGTGGGCAAAATTTAATTTTGCTGCTGGGTTCAAGGCCAGTATTAATGATTTTGCCCTTGTTACTTGCAGTGACAAAGTCAGTGGTAGGGATTGTGTGAAGAAGCAGGAGTGACAGTTGAGGTGAGGAGAAACGAGGAGTAATCACAGGGGTTTCACAGGATGTGGGTGTGTAGGAAGTGGTGTTTCTCTGCCCTTTCTGATCTCATCTGCAGGGCAGGAACCTTTTCCAAGGGGATTTCACCCTGAAGTGCAAGGTTGTGCTGATTGGAACTGAACACTGAGTGCTGAAAATGTAAGTGGACATGATATGCCACATAGACAAGGCCCATACTCCTCCTCTGCTGAGGGACTCTCTTTCCTTTTGCATTGCTTTAAGGGAAATGCTCTTTTCCCTTCTCACCAGGTTTTGCTTGCCCCTCTCTCTGTTTCTCTCTGTATGCTCAGTATGTGAGTCAGCTGGGGAAGAGAGGAGGTGAGAGGAGAGGGGAGGAAGAGCATCTTCCCTCAAACCCATTTCCAGCAACTCACTGGAGCCCTTGGTGCTGGGGGATCGGAAGGAAGCAGAACAGGGCTAAGAACAAAGGCAGTGTGGCTGCAGATAATACCAGTGGCTGCCAAGGGCTTTCTGTCTTCTGTTGTTATTGATATGAGAATTAAGGGTAAGTTGACCGTTATTTAAAAGGAAAAAAATAGTCTTAGTTGTGGGCTGAAAATGGTAAGTTTACCAGCCATGTGTATGCATGAAGGGAAAGATTAATCTATCTAGGACTCCATTTGTCTCTCATGTGCTCTCTTGTTCGCAGTTAGTCTGTGTACTTATGGCTTGACCTGGAGGCTATTTGCTCCACATGTGCTGCAGAAGGAAGCGTGGTTGACTGAAGAATTTATTTGATGCCTTTTCAGTTGAACAGAACTGATATTTCATAACAAATTTGGAGCTAGTTAGAAAAAATGCTGTTTTTTTCAAAGCTGTTTACAAAAATTGTTACACACAACAGTACTTTGTTGAATTTCTACTTTGTCCCTGAAGAATATAATCAGGATAGGTCAATGCACTGGTCAGTCTCTATAGTTCTTAGGGTTATTAAGAATGAATGGAGAAAATACCTTGAAGAGGTGGGTGACCAAAATACTAGCAAAACTGTGCTGAGACTCTTTATAGGAGAATACTTAACAATCCTATGTTGATACCCTCAGACTTCTACTTACATGAAGGGAATGTAAAACCTGTTCCTCAACTTGCTGGATTTAATACACACTTTGCAATAAATTATGTTGGGAACAGGATGAGGCAGATGAATGTAATAAAGAAAATCTTGAGTAAGCAGAGAGATAATGGACCACCTTCATTTGTGGTCCATTGTGGCTAGATGTAAAGTGAATAAGGGGAAATGTCAATTACTTAGACCTAAAATGATGCAAGTTTTCCTGAACTCCTAAGTTCTTTTCCTTCTCCCAGTTTTATACCTCCTTACCTTCCCAGCTTTAAAGCAATATGTATTGTTTCCTGTTTTAAAGGACCACTCAGAATAGCAATATTGTCAAGCATTACTGTCACTTTTCTGGATTAGAAGCATTATCTATTGCTGGCTTAAATTTTAATCAGGGAGAGTAGCTATAGCAGTACTGAACAGAATGTAATTGTGAATATATATGAAAACCAATGTTCAGTACCATATCAGTAATTACATCATTTGAAGATATTTAGGCACCAATTCAGCAAACACATTTAAACCCACTCTTATTTTAAAATGCCAGACAGGGACAGGCTGAAAATTAATATGCTGAAAATTACTCTGGTTTAAAAGAAATCCTTATTTGTTAAGAGCTCCTCAAGGGGCAATATTAAGGAGTTCTTGTAAAGCCCTAGCCCAAGTACATTGTTAGGTTCAGGAACTTAATCTCTAATGATAGGTATCTCTGTGAACTCTAACTTAGAAAACAATGCACAATGGTCAAGATATGCTGAGCACCTTTAGTGCTAAGATTTCTGGTAGTCAGGCTACAAGACCGTTAGGTAAAGTATCCAAAACTTTTTGTTCAGCTAGAAGTTTTTTTCAAAATCGTTAGTTTGCAGCTTTTTATTTTGCCCCTTCAATCATCTGCCAAAAAGAGCTAACCGTACCTTTCTTTAACACTTTGGAAAGCTTCTAAAATCCTGTGGTATAAACATGAACAGTGAAGTCTTATGACAACCTGAAAATAATAATGTAGTGAAAGCTGGAGATTCTATTTCTGTCTGAAAAGTGGTTGTTTGGGTGTGTTTCCTCTCTTCCAATCTACCTGTCCTATTTTATCACTTCTTTGGAATTTTGCAAGGAAGGGTTGTTAATGTTGGTTCAGAATGACTCACAGGTTAAAAAAAAAATGTTGTGTGCTATTTCTTTGTCAAATACAAGCACATTTTAAAATTTGAGTTTAAACTTAGTGGTATTTATCTTTAAAAGGTCAGAAAACAAAGAGGAGGAGGGAAAAACATTGTCAATAAACTGTGTGACTAATGAGTCAGAGTAACCAAACTAGTATTCTTAATGCAGATGGTTTTACATCACATTTAAGAACATGCCAAATACTATTATTCTCAGCATCAGTTACAGAATATTATTTAAGAATGTGGACAAAAAATGTGTGTACAAAAAATGTGTACTGGATTTACCATTGTAAATGTACCAGTGTAAAATTGTCCACAGAGTCGATAAAGAAATCCCCTCTAATCTGCAGGAGGATTTCAAAAAGTTAGCTGTGAACAGCTCTATTTTCTGGTGCATTGGTGACTGAAGTCCTCAGATGTTGTTTCTGTTCTGGTTAATTATACAATAATCAACTAGAGGAATGCTGCACTATGTATTTGAATTGATTTTTAGAGTCTTTCATGGGCATCAGCATGGTAAGCCCTGTAAAGACATGGACAAAGTGCTTGCTCCTGCCTGACTGAACTGTGTCTAAACAGGCAAAAGGGGAAATGGGAGATGAGAATTTGACCAAAATTACACAACTGACTAATGGTAAACAAAGGAATCACGATTTCCTGCATTTAAGCCTGCTAAGCAGTGGATCAGGCTGCTTTTTACCTGTAGAACTTACAGGGGAAACTACATACTCCATTTTTTCACTTGCTAGAATGTGGATAGCATATTGGATTAGGAGACGCAATTTTGAGTTCTCTGGTTTTGCCTCGTTTTCAGCCTGGTTTCCTAAGGAAATGAAACTTGCGCAATCACGGTGGGTGGGTATGGGTGCCTGCACATGTGTTCAAGTAGTAACTTTTGAACCTGTTGGCAAACTGTAGCAAAGCTGGACACAAAGTATTTGTCTCAAAGATAATGTAATTCAAAGGTATTGGTCTCAAAGGTAATGTAATACAAATGCTGTGAAAATAAGGGGACAACTGTAGATGCCAGGATGTAGCCTGACAGCAAGAAAATTCATGTGATAGAAATCATACTACTTTAGTTTTGATGTTAACAGAGCCACTCACTGATCTCTTTAGTTAGGCTTTAGAGTTTTCCTCCGTATTAAGAAATTTATTAATTAAAAACCCAACAACAAAATGGAATCTCATGAAACAATGCAACATTAGGAACTGGAGCTTAAAGGAAGAAAGACAAATACAGTATTATTCATAATAAAATAATGAACTAGAATAACTGCTCATGCATGGATGGCATGTGGATCTCTCCTTTCAGCCTTATCATGTCGTTATGAATAGCCACAAAACCATTCAGATTTCCTCTGTGCTTCAGAGGGTAAAACTGGGAGTAGCAGAAAACCCCACTGCTGTATTTAAAGGAAGAAGGAGGAAACAGAGATGAAAACTGGGGTGAAGCTATGTTCAGGACTGAGAATATTTATGTTCATGATCTCAGAAGTTATAATCAGGCGAGGTCTATTAAAAAATACCAGTGTAGACAAGGCCTCATTGAGGCTCAGGGAAGGCAATGATTCAACTTCTAACATTAGAATATGCAGTTTGAGCATCTGTCTCATGTTGGAACTTACTTGCGCCCTTACAAGCACTGCTCCTCTTCCTAGCTGGTGAGGTACCCTGCCAAGAGTGTGAATGAAGCTGGAAGGAGGGTTTATATGTTTCATTTGAGTACTGCTGAGCAGGTCAGAAATATTATTCTCCTTTTTAAAACAAGGGTTCCAGTATAATTCAGTGTTCCACCCTCACTAATGTGAGCAGCCTTCAACCAAACCAAAGCACACAGTTTCCATTGTGTCACCCACATTCACTCAGCATAAGCATAAAATGGAAGGAGAGAAGCTGAAACTCTAAGACCTTTTCACATGGGACGGGCTAGGGAATGTTTTTATTCTGGTTGCTATAGTAATGAATACAGATAAAGCTGATTGCGCAACCACTGCAATTACGCATTTAAAGAGGGTGGTACTTTCAAACAGTAGCAATACAACTGCAATGCAAGAAAGTGATGTAATCAAAGAAAGATGGAAGCATAAGTCAACAGCATGCTTATGATGTGTTTATTGGATTATGATGAAATATTTGAGAGAGGAAGGCTGGCTCTTGGTTAAGATGTTAGCATCAAAATTTTGACATCTAAATTCAGTATTTTGCTCTTCCACAGCTTTCTTTTGTGACCTTGACCGTGTCATGCAGTTCAGATCCAGTGAAACACAGTGTTGACTAAAAGTTATAAGCAGTAACAAGCCATTTTAGGTGCTTGGCCGTGGAGCAGAATCCAGAACCTTAAGTTACTCAGATTGACAACAGGCTGCATTCTGAGCTGGGAGCCACTGAACATAGTTAATAGTAATTCCTTCTGAGAGATCATGTCTTAAATTACATCGCCTGAGATGCATAAGTGGTCTTTGCTGAAAGGAGGCACTTCTTTTACTTGAGGTTCTGGAATCTCTCCCCAAAATAGATTCCCTTCAAAGGCCAAGGAAGTCAACACTGTTTTTGTAATGTATTTAAATTCAATGGCTCAGATGCTAGGAGCCCTCATGGAGATGCTCTCACTCATAGAGAGTGCTCTAGCACTCATTATACCATTATATGAAATGCCTAGGTTCAATTCCTTCCGCTGTCTGTGGAAATTCAAATCTTACGTCCTATGTCTCAGTGGAAAAATGTCTTACATGCCAGGCTATAGGGTATTTAAAAGGGAAGGGTGTTCTCACTCTCTCCTATTCAATAATTAAATAACCTTGTGTGCACAGGGAGTGTATACAACAAACATTCACACAGCCAACTACCAGAACATGTTCTTGGGAAGGGGAGAAATTAGGTTCCATTTCTGTTCTGTTTAATATTAAGTAGTCCTTGGATCAACATTTTCAAGCAACATAGCCAGAGGAGCAAACAACCTATGGCTTTTGATTGCTGGGGGCTTACTAGTCTGTACAGAAACAGAGCTTTAGATGCCACCAGACTGAGGAAGCAGCTATGTCAGGGTATTAAGAATTTTAACTTGGATCCAAAGAATTTGGAATACAAAATACTCTTTGGACTGATATGTCAATCTTGCTGAACAGCTGTCCATTAGTAAAATGACAATGTTGGTACTTCCTACCTGCTCCAGGTTCTGTGTGATTAACTACGTTAAAACTGTGAGAAAATCAGAAGTTACCACCATATGGCCATGGAAGATAAAAATACAACTGACAAAGATTTAGCAAAGTGAAACGGCTTCAAATTAAAAGATTCCTTTAAGCAATTTTTCAAAGTATGAAAAAGATTAAAAGAATTAAGCTTGCAAAAACATAGTATTTAATCAGTCAAAAGACAGCACAAAGACTTTGTATAGTGGGAAGTTTTTGTTGTTTTTCAAAACATATTCCATAAACTAATTGCACAGCACTTTGAATAATTGTCTTGTTAAATAATTTGCCTTGTGAGAGCCAAAGAGACAGATGAGATAAAAAGAAATAAAAAAGGAAAAGGAGATATTTGCACAACAGATAAAATGAAATTTAAAAAAAACCCAACATGTTCTGGTCTATACAAAAATGGCAGAAAAATGAAAGAGAGAAGGCACATGATTGAGATAAGCTTGTTAAATAGCCGGGCTGGCCTCCTGAATTTCCTCTTATCCCTGATGTTTCCAAAACCACTCATATTAGAGTACAAGGAACAGGAGAAGGAGGTAAATGACGAAAGTAGAGTTGAGGGATACAAACAAAGCTTGAAAAGGTAGCTGCATATTAACTTGAAATGTATATAAGTAAATACAGGCAGTTAAAATAAAACATGAAAACAAAAGAAAAAATCAATGAAATAACTCTTTCAGTCCTGTGTGGTATACCTAAGCATGTTTTGCAATGTACACAACTCCAAGGGAACAACTTCCTATGGAAGCATGTCAAACATTAAAATTGTATCTGTTTATCTGAGCATCATCACCACAACTATTAGCATAGCACAGTCTTGGAAATTTGTATGAAAATGAAATGGTCTAGCACATCTACATACTTGCCTAGCTTCTCATGGTGATGAACAATGTTTTAAAGTCAGCATGGCACGTGAATGCTTCCCACTGGTGGGTCAAACTGAATCCTCAGCAGCTATCCTGCAAAAAAGCTGAGGGACCTACAGATCTATTTTGTTCAAGAGTTTGAACTATTTTTTCATTGCCACAACCACAGACTGAGACAAAAGCACTTAAACAACCTTCCTGTCTGAATACAAATAGTTTGCACCTTGTAAAATAGTGATTTGAATATTGGTAGAATCTGACATGTCCATTTAAGCACAATTTTCCTTCTGTATTGTCATTTCTCTCTACCATGGAAACACACATTAACACACATGTAAATCCAGTACATTTACACTGGTACTGGATCATTTAAAAGCAGAAAAAAAATCAAATAAATTACTCCTTATAAAGAATTAATCCAAATTACTAGTTTCTTCTACTCTTAAGCACTCTTCTTAAGGAATCTTCTCTTAAGCACTCATTTCTTTGGCTATTTAGAAAACACAAGGATCCTAAGGGTGAATTATGGTCTTACTATTTCTCCTTTTTCTAAATTGAGAATGAAAGCTACATTGAGAAATTCTGTCTAGTTTTTATGTTGCTGATGGTGCAAGTGCTGATAACTGTAGTAGAATTTTTTAAGTGAGTTCAAAAGAGCTATAAAAGCCTGGCTTGCTCAGTACCTTACTGTAAACAGACCAAGGGATGTGTTCTACGATAAGATAGTAAGCATGCACCACACCCTAGATTCAGTTACATCAGAAAAAGTGACAGGTTTTCATTCACACTGCCTCTCTGAGATTCTGTTTACCTCTGCTTTTCTTTCAGCACAGACTAAAATAATGGATTTGTGCCTCAAGTTTAACATGTATAAGTAAGGGTTCTGAACTGTTAAAAAGCCATCTTTAGCTTAACCATAACTGACGCAGTCTCATTTTGCATGAAGAATGTGTGCGGTGCTTTGGACAAATATAACAGTGATCCCACAAAGCCTGTGCAAATTATGAGGAACAGTCAGTGAAACTTGAGCTTAGTTTGGATTAGACGTCCATCATTCTCAGTTTATGTTAAATCAGTAACAACTTTTATATTGACAAAGCCACCTCCTTCCTCCAGTTACTTTTAGGTCTCCTTCTTCTTATGTACAGTGTGTTTACGAAGGCCTATTTCTCTTTCATGCACTAATCTAGGAATTTCCAATGTTCAGAAACTTCTGATTAATTTTCCTACCTGACTGATAACTAATCAGAATTTGTTCCTGATTCATAAAAGGAATTTTAAGAAAAAAAACCTTTGACAAGATATGACTAGTATACACAGCATCAATTAACGGCCGAGTACTAAAAAAAACCTTTAAGCTGGCATTAACTGATACTCTATGCAAATTAGCATGAAATGCAGTAGCAATTAGTACAGTTAAGCTGATGAGTAAAGGTTGGAATAGTAAGGAGAAGCAAATATGTTGTCTGTGCTAGGAGTGTGAGAACTGTCATTCCAGAATGCATCAATGCTCTTTCCTTTCAACCTCGAACCTTGCATTTATATAATACATTGAGTACCTCAAGCAACACTTAAAAAAAAAAGTGCATTTTTACTTCAGCAAACATTTCCATCATGCGGTGTTGTAGATTTTGTAGTAGGCTCTTTTGTACTTAGAGTGCTGCTTAGGAAAGAATCCCAAGTAGTTGGGGTTCAACCTTGTAATGACTGCAACAGTACTGTCATGAAACAGAACCTTTTCAGATCCCCTAAGTGGAAAGAAATTTATTCTTAATTGTATTTCCACTTTTTTTTTCAAATGCCTTGTGATGATCTTTGAAGCAGCCCATTGTGCAAATTGTGTGCAGTAACTACAGAACACTGTTTTAAAAAAAACGGGTAATGCCTCTGTATATCAAAGATCAGGAAACATCAGGAAACTGGTGTCAAGGAAGGCGTATAAAATACACTACATGGATGTTTTCTGTAACTTAGATGTATGACACTTGTACCCACACAGCTGTACATGGAGTAGAGAAAACTCTTTTTCAGGTTTTGGGCACGATAAGAGAGATATGATGTATGTTTTTAGAACAAATCCTTACAACTGACATAAGTGAAGTTGCTGTGTAAAAAGCTTCAGATGATAAATAAGGGAAATAACTTGACAACGTAGAAAATATTATTTAACATTGTTTTGAAAAAAAAAATAGCACAGATATTTATCCTTTCTTATCAGCACATTTATGAACAAAATTAATTTACGAAGCTTTGCACATTTATAAAATCTAGCTCATAGCTTACTGATTCTGCCATTCATTAAACATTCATTATTAGACTTACTACATCTCTTAAAATGACTCATGCACTTGTGTGCAGAATTTCAATAACATCCCAGTTGCTAGGGTACATGTGATCACTCTGAAGTATAAAGTGTCTGTTAGAAATAGATTTTTTTAAAGTATATAATGAACAAATCTGTAGAGTTTTTTATTCAATAAATGTTTCTGCCAGTAGTTAATTATGCAAAACAGCATGACATTTTATGCCTTCAAATAAATATTTAGTTGCATTGTATGCAATCCCTAACTGATACATATGACAATTTTTTTTTTTCAATTTCAGTAAACAACTTTTTATTTCTGCCATATGCGTGTGATAGAATAGTTTCCTGGGTGATTTTCCTTGACTTATTTTTTTCCCCAGTGGGCCACTCTGTCAACATTGTTGCTTGCCTATAATTGGTTTTTATCATTGTTTCAAGCTTCTCCTTTTCTGAGGACCAGTACAAAAAACATTACCTCAAATATGCATATGGCTTTTGATATATACTTCTATGTCTTCACCTTAGAACTACAGGCTTGTTTATGCACATGGCACTGTGTTTGTCCCTGCATGAAATGCTTTCTTGAAGAGACTGGGGAGATTTGCAGGCGCTATCACTCCTCCATTAGTCCAACCTTCTCCAGAATTTATGCTCGTGGATCATGTGACACAATCTGAGCTTTAAGACCAGAGCTGTCTCTGCCACACTGCTATTTAATTCTAAATTGTGTCCTGAAAAACCTGTGTTAAAAGAACACTAAACCTGCAAACTGTTGGGGTTGGCATATGAGGAGACCAGAATTCATGCTGCCTGTAAAACTAGAGGTGGGTTAAATAAATTATTTTTTTCGTTCCATTGCAAAGTCAAAACAATCAGAAAGTACATTCATTTTATGTCAATCCAAAAGACTTTTTTTTTTAACTCAAAATATGTTTTTCTTAGTTTGAATTCACAAAAAATACTTCATTGTGAATAATTAAGAATTTTATTCATTTATTCCGTGTAACATTTGCGTCTTTTCAATTGTTTTTAATTTAGCTCAGTAATGAAACAAGGCATGATTTTTCAAAATGAAACATCAAAAATATTTCGTCATTTATGAAATGAAAACTTTTGCCTTAATAATAGCAAAAAAAATAGAGTTTAATACTCCATACCTCTTAGTATTATGTATCAGATTCAACAGTGTTTGCAAATAGTGTTAGTACAGTAGAAAAAGACATTTTTGATTACTAAAAAAATTCCCTAGATTTATAGAAATCCTTACTTTAGTCTCTAGGTAAACATGCATCATTAGACAGTATTTACCTGAATAAGAATATATTATTTCTGCAGGACTCCTGCCTAATGACTTTGCATTCAGTGCACATGATAATCAGTGCTCAGTAATTATTGCAAGCACTATATTGCGAGGGAGGAAGCTAGCTAAAAGGAAGATAACAAGTGGCATTGAAAGGGAAAGTGCTGTTACGAGAGTATGATTGTTGGAGCTCTTCAAGGGTCAGTCTTTAAACAGTTCTTGTTTAATGATTTCATTAATAAGCTTAGTATGGAGATACAAGGGTGTGATAATTGAGCTTGCCAACAGCAAAAAAATATGTCCATCATCAACACAGAATGTTGCGGCTGCAATATCCAGGAAGACTTGGATGACTGTAAGGACTGGAATAATATAGAGGGGATGAAATTTAATGGTATGAAGTACAAGTACTCTTCAGGACTAATACTGAGAGTTTCTGTTAATTTGTGAACTCACTGACTGGAAACAGCTGTGGTGGGGACAACTGTAGTGAGTGGTTGATCACAGAATGATTTATGAGTCACCGGTGTGATAAGGCTGTAGAAGAGGCAAGCGTACTAGATGACATTGGTTATAGTAGTGTTGGAAAGCAGTTGTGTTATTTGATGTGCAGGACCTATCCCATCTGCAATAGTTCTTGGCATCCAAGCTCAAGAAAGATGAATTCAGAGTGAAACAAATGTTATGGAAGGAGGTGCTCCATTTCTCTGCTATATTCCAATCTGTCATAAAATCTTTGTTCATTTAGTTGAATATATGAAATTTCATTCTAAAGGAAAACAGGAACAGATAGAACAAGGACAGATAGAAACTTCCCATGAATAAATTCAGATTGAGCATTAGAAGTTTCTGGCAAAATGGTCAGTAAATCCAGAGATGGCTGGGTTATTGTTTCTCCTGTTATGGGCAAACAATTCAATAATCCTTAAGATCAATTTGGAACATTTAGGAAAAGGATTAGATTATGTGGTTGGCTGCAATTGCAGGAGATTGGATTTAGTGACTCACAGCATAATTTAGGTCTGATAGTTGTATGGTCCTATGAACAGTTTGCTATTTTCTGCAGTATACTGCTCCATTAATTATTTACAGTTTATTGCAGCCTGCGTTGAATACAGAATAATTAGCTTCCATTTTACAATTTCTGTTGTTATTACTTAATTCATTTTAATAAAGATTTAAAGAAAAACTGTTTATGTTGTATATATGGAATACTGTCATGGTTTAAACCCAGTCAGCAACTAAGTACCACACAGCCGCTCGCCCACCCTTCCCCCCCACAGTGCAATGGGGGAGAGAATCTGAAAAAAAGTAAAACCCATAGGTTGGCATAAAGACATTTTAATAGGACAGCAGAGGAAAAGAAAATAAATATTATTAATAATTTATAATAATAAATAATTTATAATAATAAATATTATTATTAATAATAATGATAAAAGAATGTACAAAACAAGTGATGCACAATGCAATTGCTCACCACCCACCGACCGACGCCCAGCCAGTCCCCGTGCAGCAATCGCTGCCCCCTGGCCAACTCCCCCCAGTTTCTATACTGAGCATGACGCCATATGGTATGGAATAGCCCTTTGGCCAGTTGGGGTCAGCTGTCCTGGCTGTGCCCCCTCCCAGCTTCTTGCGCACCTGGCAGAGCATGGGAAGCTGAAAAGTCCTTGAGTAGTGTAAGCACTACTTAGCAACAACTAAAACACCAGTGTGGTATCAACATTATTCTCATACTAAATCCAAAACACAGCACTATACCGGCTACTAGGGAGAAAATTAACTCTATCCCAGCCAAAACCAGGACAAATACCAAAATACTGAGAGTAAAACCCAAACAGTTAAATCAAGTAATGTTGGGTGTCCCATCTAAGATATGTATAATCTGGTTTTCCAAGTATTTAGAAATTTATATTCAAATCATACTTATCACTAACTTCTGCTGAGGAAACTCTGCTCTGCTGCAAGTCAGACCACAGGTACCTTTTTTTTTTCTGTGTCTTGAGTGATACTTAGATTGAGGAACTCCATGGAAGAGGCAATTTAATATAAAATCCTCCATTATGTTCTATAACACTAGTTTAAGCGGTAGCAAAAGACCATATTTCTTTTCACCTGATTTGTCCCTAACAAGTAGAGATGTTTATCTAAGCAATGTTTTATCTCAAGGTGACTGTTAAGGGTAGAAACTGAAATGGTGCTGATATGCAACTTATGCAAAGGACTTAACTAGACATGATTGAATTAGTATCATTTGTTAGCTGCTCTACCAGTCGCTGTTATTATGCCCCTGAGTTTCAGTTTAGAGGATAGCCCCCACAAGCTCTAATTCCACTATATAGGGCTTCAGTGGTAATGCCAGTCCAAGGCATTGTTGTCTCTCCCATGCCTGGACATCGATTACTCCAGTGCTGCAGTTCACGTCCCCTGCCTCCTACCTGTACAGCTGATTGTGGGACTATGTTGTGAACTAAGTCAGCCAACTGATCTGCCTTATTTGTGCATGTTTTCTTTCTTTCTAACATAAATCAGTTAAGTCCTCCGGTTCACAGAATGACTCACAAACTGTTGCTCTGACTTAACCTAGAAGGGGGACTACCACACGAGTCCAAGAACAATCAACCTGAATAGCTCCTCAAGCCACGCTATCATAGAACAGTGACTTCTGGGTATGTCTGTGTTGGGCACTAGATGTGTGACCATTGCTTGGGTAGACAAAAGAGTTCAACTTCGAATTGCTGTTTGGTGAAACTGGCTGTAGTCATTACAAAATTATCAGATGAAACAAGTTTTAATCAGAGCAGGCAAATCCACACCCTCATCTTGGTGAATTTAACAAAGCCTGAAAATATTTACTATATCCACTGATACTGTGTATAGGTTGATCCTATTATTTAATCTTCTCAGTCTACAGAAGTCTAGAATGTAATTTAACACAGACAATACAATGTATTTTCTCTTGATTTTACTCTCAGACATGGTTCGACTGTGGTAGCTGAAATTTACAGAAATACCCAGCTAGTGGCAAACAGTGGCATGAAGAATTTTGGCCCAAATAGTTGCAGTTTGCTAGTTAGAAACAAGAAGAAGTAAGTTCTTATTATGGAAAATTATAAGCATTAGAACACTTACAAAATGCTAAACCCGTAAGCATTGCATTTACTGCCCTACTTAAAAAAAAAAAGGCAGGAATATTGTTTTCAAGCTGTGGTTTTACCCTGTCCTTACACGCTCTGCTTTGATTTTGACACAGCCTGTATGAGTGCTTCTAAAAACTGTGATACGATAGGTGTTTTTAAAGTGTGCTTCTGGGAAATCTTTGTGCCTGTCAGGTAGTGATTTTGTAAAATCTGACAAAAAAGAGAGCATTAATCTCATCACCAGATACCAGTTTCTTCTTTAACTTTCTTTCTCAGTCATGTGCAAGTAGTTTCTATTTAGTCAGAATTCCTGAACAGTCAGACCTGAACTTTTCTCACACTATAAGGTGCTGCAGGTTGCACAGGTGCATTTGAGAAGTGTTTTCTCTCAGATGTTTATTGAAGTCTGGGATTTAAGCCAGAATTTGTATGTTCATGAACTTCATGTTACAGTATGCTACCAAGCTCACCCGCGATATGCTTTAACCAAGGGGTCATTCTGCTTTTGATACCATTCCTTTCAAAGAGAAGGTAAAAACTGGAAATTTTAGCAGATGAGTTAATTATAGTAAAACAATCATTTTCCTTTTTGCATACGCTTCTCATAGGTATCATGTAAGGCAAGTGCCCATGTTTTCATTTTACCTAGTGTTGAGCAGTGAGTGCTAAGCTGAAGGATATAGCCTTTCAAGTTACTTTAATTACGGAAACTGGGAATGACTGCTTAAAGATGAATCCGTGTTGCAATCTTTTTGTATTTTGTCTATTCAAATTTTGCTCACCAACTTACTTGCTAACTCAACTGTGGTCTTGTATTGAGTCTGAAAGAGGCACATGTGACAGATTTCAAATGAGTTAATTAACTAAACTAACCTAACTTGAATGTAAATGCTATATGCTACAACATTGCGACATCTAGAAGTCTTTAGCTTATTTATAGCCTATGTTTGTGCTTTAGAAAGCACTTGTTTCTGGTTTGAAAATGGAGAAAACTTATAAATAAATAAAATAAAAGCAAATAGATATTGAAACATGAATTCTGTATGAGTAACAGCTGAAGTCCCATTCTCAATCCAGGCTTTTGTGTAAAGGAACACCACCTATATTTCACATAGTAAATCCATGGGATGAAAACTTAACTTCTTTTCCTCTCATTCTAGCTAAAAGTGCAGACAAGGCTCCCTGTGAAGTAAACACTTATCCAGTAAGAAAAGTGTCATGGAAAATTTACATTTCTTTAACAGATAGACTCTACCTTTCTGTTTGTATGGCATGTAACACCTGACAAATAAGACTAGACATTTTTTAAAGAAATTCTACAATTGAGAATTATGTTTAACTAATTGAACAAATCAGTTGAGGGAGAGAAGGGAGTAAAGTTCAGTGCTGCATGCATCACCAAGTAGAGAAGACAAAACCCTATTTCTTATTGAAAAAGTTCCCAGACATTGGTTCACCTAATGCAAAATTTATCCTATTAGAAATATTGCTTTGGTTTCACTTCTCTGCTTTCTCTTCCACGTTCTCCCTCTCCTCTCAGAGTAGTAATTTATCTGCTGTCTTTTGAGAAGTCACAAATGTGTCCCTTGTTATATAAACAAATACATTATACACTCTTTAAAGAACAGATGGAAACATCACAGTAGAGGAGGAGGAAGGAACTACACGGCCTTTCTGCTGAGGTGGTATGCCATGTGTGCTTAATGGGAGACTACAGGCTTCTTACCCTAAGTCTATGCCTAAACAATTCTGTACCTTGTAGTCTCCATGATTCACTGATTACTTTAAACTCAGCCACCTAAGCATATAAGTAACACTCATAATTCAAAAATTCAATTAAAAAATCAGCCTTAAACTCTAGCCTGCTGTCTAGAGGAATAATCTGTATTCTGATTTCCCCACACAAGCATTCAGATGAAAGACCTCTATCTTGCTCGTGGGTGAACACCATAACCAATTAGGTCCATCTCTAGCTGAGTGCATGAGATAATGCATGAATATTGTTTTCCTACAGGGTGTCAAAAACTAAGACCAGATGATACATCTTCCTATTTTGATCTACTTTCACCCTCACAAGAAAAGTGTAATGCATATATTTGTCACAGAAAAAAGCCCTTTTAGTGAAAGCCCAAGTTGCCTTGCATTCAATATTTAATTACATATTCAAGAGACAATCTCCACTTTCAGCAGCAGCGCAAAGGAGTAATGATTTGGAAGAAGCAATTTTCAGAGATTACTATAGATAAGTACATAAAGTTTCAGATATTATCAGCAGTATTTCTGAGCTTTGTAATGGTTGATTAAAGAAGCAGCTATGTCACTCAGCATTGACCCAAAGAAGAATACATATCCTTAGGCTCTGAAGAGATCTTAAATAGATGTTCCCTTTACAGCCTGAGTATGTGTTGGAACTAAAATGGAAAGAGAGGAAAAGAACTAAAAGTTCTGTAAGGAAACATCAAAGGCCATTAGAAAAAGAGCTTTTAAAAAGGAGACAGTAGGATATGGCAAAATGATCAGACACTGCTATATAGACAAGAATAATATTCAGCTATTAAATGGAACTGACTGACTATATTTTGAAAGCAATAGAACATTCAAAATGTATAAAACTTGCTTGTGAGGTGTTTTCTCTTTAGTTAAAAGCTATTTTTAAAAGGTTTACCAAAGGATAAGCATTTATTACTTCTCTGAATTCATTTATTATTTTTAATGGAAAATAATATTTATTGTTAATATATTGCATATAGGTAATGTCTGGTTGTTCTAGGCTGAAACAATATATAGATAAAAAGAGTTCAGCAGGTCTACCATTTTAATGCATTTGAATAAAACCACCAGAAACTCTATGTGGCTTAGTAAATAAGAGAAGATTTTAATTCAATGGAAACACTGGTTGACAAAAGAATGGCCACTTTTAGTCATATCACTTTAATGAGGTAATTTTACATTTAATAACTCAGACCATTTAACACTGAGATTAATTGATAACATTTTTCTTAAAGTTATTGCTAAACAATGTTATTCACCATTGAACCTAGGTAAATCTTTCAATACATATTCTTGTATCTCTACTTTATGCTAAAAATGGCCTCCCTGAGAACGTACTGACTACGCAGCAAATTTTTAAGTATTGAAAACTTTAAAATGGCCTAAAAAGCGAAGTATCATTCTGAATCTATATCCAAACTCTTTGAAATTATAATATTTTTTGAAATCTGGACTCATTTTGAGATGCACATCCTTCATTTTAGAAATGCTTTCTCTAGTAAGCAAGCAAGAGCAAAACTTCATCCAGTCATCCAGTATTGCAAAATAGTAAGTGAGAATTTGGCATGCTAGTTCCTCTTAACTGAAATAATCTTAGCATGATGCAAAGGGTAAACAGCAGGGCACATTTCAAAAGGAAGTAAAGGGCCCATTAGGCTCTTCATTCCTGTAGACTCTTTAGAAAATTCAGTTACAAAGAATATCTAATCAGGTATATGATGTTTTATATATAGCATACCGTAATTTGTTGGGTTTTGATCTAGTTCTTAATCTCCTATACTATGAGCTTGATGTGTTAAAAATAGGCTAATGTATAGCTACAATTAATTGTATTAGTAATTGAGGAATACATTCAAATACTGGACTTGGGAAGTATGTAACCCAGAGTAAGTCTGGTTGTAAATCAGGACATTAATAACTCAAAAGTTAGTAGACACATTATCAATTAACTGCTAGAAAAAAAATGCTTTTTTAAATTGAGGCTGGTTTTTGAAATTATTCCTAGATATTGCCGCATTTTAATTTTGTATCTTTTTTCATTATCAATATTTCAGGATACTTGAGTCTGTAGATAAAAATCAATACACAATGTCAAAGAGTGTAGAAATACAAATGTAAAGAAGTAAGTTCCTAATTTATTTTTCTCAGTTCTGATTTTTGTTTTGAATTGCTGTTTTAAGGCTGCTCAGTGTATTTGCCAGGAGACCAACAACTCATATTTTACTGAAAGAAACAAGTTATTTACAATAGTAACTTGAATGCATGTTATACTGGAAAGCATATGCACCTCACTGGATGGATTAGAATTGATATTTTGCACAGTACCTGGCCTGCACAAAGAAAAGAATCTCATTCTTTTTTTCCAAATTTTCCTGGTTTTGGTCCAGGTGACGTGTGACTGGTGAGGTGCAAGACTGCTTTGCTTGTCACAAGAGTCATCCAAGTCATTGGATAGAGTGAATAACATGTCCTTTTGGAAGATCATGTCTTCATCTCATCTTCACCTTGATAAAAAAGCAAGGAACAAAGTTGGACAAGCAATATGGGAACCAGAAGCCTCAACTGTGTTGGCCATGCCACACTGATCAAAACTGGCAAAATCCTGTTTGACTTGGAAGAAAAGGCTAGGAATCACAGAGAAAGGTGTATCAATACCAGTGTCCACAGGATCAAAAGGTTGTCAGTTAGGAATGAGTTCAACACCACCCAGGAGCCAGAGAGACTTGGTGCTTTTTGTTGTTTGGGTTTTTCTCTCTGAAAACAGGTTTTTCTGGGAAACCACCTGTCTAAATCATGACAATTTTTCATTTATATTTCAAGAGAAATTTCTGTTTATATTGCCTTATGGTAAGTTTATGGTACATCTCCCTGGAGCAATATATCTTACACCAATATATGTTTTCAGAACTTGCCTGATTCATGATACATGAAATAATTTGCTTTAGCCTTTTTGTTTAAAACAAAAACAGCTACAGTGTTTGTTGTTATAGCCTGTATTAACTATCTCAATGTGTGTTACATAAAAGAGTATGAAGACCTTGCTAGTCACCCTAGGATCTAATATATATATGTGCTTCTTTACTGAGAGCTTGTTCTGCAGCATATCCATGCACGCTCTGTCATACAATAATGTGGTATCATCAGGGTGATTCTGGTGCCTGTTTTATGAGACATTAGTGAAGAGGAATGGGGAGAATGTGCTGAGGTTATCTTCCCTTTTTAACTCCAGTTTTTAAAGTGAAGATTTGTGCAGGAAACCTGCACTGACATTCTTAGGTTCCCTGCTGAAATATCCAGAAAGATAATGTGCTGCTACATCCAAGACCAGTCCTACGGATTTCTCAGGAAGTGTATGTGCAGCTTTGCATCCCTTAAGAACATGCCAAGTAAAGGATTTGTAGAGCGTTTCCAATAATGTAGGAGTCTGTCAGACAGTCAAGGCAATCAGAATGCCCATCATTTACATCATTTATGGTTCTCTCACACACAAAGTAATAGATGAAACCAGACAGCTTAAACATCTAAGGAATACTTTTTGGGAAATGACAAGGCAAATCAATTGGGGAAAAAAATCAGGAAAAGATATCTTTACTAGCCTAGCTAAGTAAAAAGTCCAAGTATAGTTACATGAGTTAAGAAAGTACAATAATGCCAAAACTGAAGCTCCGTAGAAGCAACCCACCCTTTATCCTTGGTGCAATGCATGAGGGGTGAAGAAATGCTTAAAAACTTTCCAAGCTTTTGCACATGAGGAGTGACACACCCACAGCTGAATGATCCCTTGTCTAGAACTGGGGTTGCACTGTGTTGACACAGAATGATTAACTTTCAACTCAAAAAACAGGTAAGCTTTCTTCTTGGTTAAGAGTTTGCAGAACGAGAACTCTCATACTGTAAATTTCTCAGATGTGACCTGAAATGAACACATTTCTGAGAGTAGGCTCTTATACTCTGACAACACTGGCTGGCATTGTGCAATATGTAACATTATAAAGTAATAGCATATGTATACAGATTTTTAAAAGTTTATCATCTTCTGCTCTTCCAGCCCTCAGATTGTAAAAATACCGGGAGGAACTCACAGCTAGCTTGGATACACATACTTGAGCAGCAGTTTTAGCTCCTGAGCACATAGTCGGGCATCATGTCTTTATTGCTACCTCTCAAAGGAAGTGTTCATGTTTTTCTGTATAACTAGCTCCACTGTGAAGGAGTCCTGAGAAGAAAAAGGCTTGGTTATCTTGTTAGACTTGTGGTTCAGCAGGGTGGGGGGTAGTGAGGTAGAAGAGAGGGTTTTGCACTTAGTCATAAGTGGTGCTGGAGGCAACTAAAATCATTAGTATAGACTGGCTGTGTGTGGGATTCCATTACCAGCAGAGAAGAAGAGATTCACAACCCGAGAGTGGTTTCAGAGAAATGCTGCAGGGTGGAAATTCCATTCCCTCCTGAGCTCTGGACCTAGGGGCTCGTTTCCCATTAGAGAACAAGAAAGAAGAAAAATAAATTTCTGTGCAGATAAGCAACATCCATGCGTCAGATGACACAACTAGACACAAATGTGAATGACATTCCTGATGATAAGAGTGAAATTTGTTTTCTTTTCAATTATTTGGTATTTTATAGTATCTAGCAAGTAAACTTTTGCACGAAATGCTACTGAAGAGGCACATAAGCAAGTTCAGCATAAACACGTACGTATATTTAAGGAAATCAATTGAGTTAGTATCTAGATAATTTGAGAAACAGATTAGAAATAAAATTACTTACCTGTCTTATTGTTATCTCTGTGGTTTTACCTAATGTAATTTTAATGTTTGTTTCTCCTCTGTTGTTGTATAAAGTACAATATAATTGGTAGGACCCACTTGACTAAAGCATATCTGATAGGACTTGATATATCTGATTTTTCAGCAAATACTACATAGCAAAGCAAAGAAAACCTTTTTCATCTTACTCTTTCAGTGGTAGTTAGCTAAAAGTAAAGACAAGCAGCTATTTGAGTTGCAAGTGTTTTTAATAGGATGCTATTTCTTAGGAAATGGGGCTTAAAAATCTTTTTTAATTAAAGAAGGGGGAAAGAATACTAATAAACTAGAGCTCTGGTCCTGTAACAGTAACATGCATTAATTGCTTTATTTGCATTATTTGACTACGTACAAAATTGGTAATTGTAAGAGTATATAAAACTACATCTCCACCTCAAAAATATATAAAACTACATCTTCACTCCATCATAAGTACACATGTAATGATGTTGATACAAAGATACTTGCACAAAAATATATTGTTTATTATAATACTGTACAGGTTTAATTGATTTGATAAAGAGTAACTGGAGCCATACTGGAAACAGCTAACTTCCCATAAAGTAGCAAAATGTTTGAAATGCTCTGCCTTCTCATCATAAGATCCTCAGGGCAGAGGCTTTCCTTATTCATGTCTGTACAGATCTTATTTAGGAAAATGAAGCAGAATTATTTCCACTCTCAATTTTAGGCCCTCAGTTTGGAAGACTAAATTAGTGCTGTACAGTCAATGACAGAAGGAAGGCACTTCTATGGGGCTATTCAAACCATCTGTGTCAGAAGTCAAACTGCTGCCCATTTTAGGTGGTCTGAATTGCCTTACAGAAGATTCCCACCTTTCCCCATTAATACATATAATTTAGGAAGCCTGCTCACCTGTATAGAAACTTTATGCAGCTGCATATAAATTGGACAGTACTATTAAAATTTCTTTGTACAAGACCGATAAAGTATAGGTATGCACTTCACAGGCATGAAATAATACAAGCCACTGCATCATTTTTACTAGACTGTAATGATTTGCAGTTGAACCTAGTCTTGTGCATTCTCTTACTGCTCTCCTCCATATTTATGTTTAGATGGCTGAGAATATAAACACATTACCTTATTTCTCCTTTTAAAATCTGACATGACATGAACGAATCACTTTTCTACATAAATTCTTCTCTGCCCCACCCCCCACCCAAAGAAAGAAGTGGAATTTGGAAACATAGGATTAGCAATTACTTTTTGAGTCACTCTGTCTAGTTCCCTTTCATAGGCAACCATGAAATCTCTTTTGTAAAGTAATAAGGTGCCATCCTAAAGCCAGTAGGTTATTTACCCCATTATTCCTATTGTAAGACTATTTTGGAACCTTAGTTTCCTGATGGTTGTAAATTTTCTTCTAATTTACAATCTAAATGTGTTCATACCACATATATCTACTTGTGTCTTGACTATCATTAGCCTTAATCTAAATAATATCTTACTTTCTCTCTGAAGGGTTTCTCTAACTAATGCCTTTCTAGACAATGGAACTTGTTCTTTTTTCCACACAAGCCAATTCTTTTAGTCTCCCCTTGCAATACATGCTCTTTATTCCTTTCATCATCCTCGGAGCTCTTTGGATTGTCCTGTCAGCAAAGTATAAATAATTGCCAATGCTGGCAAGATTCAAAGCATAAGAAGGGAAGCCAGGCTTTTTTAATCTGTCTAAAAAAATACCAACAAAATATTTACACCAGTCTTGCTACCAACCCTTAGTTTTGTAGAAGGATGGATTTTCACAAGAGTCCCACATGTCCTTTGTGTGATATTTTGAACTTTTAGAAGGAAAGCTGCTATATAAAAAGTAAATAAGGAATTTACTTGTTATAGTGAAACCTCCATGATGAGAAAACATTTGCAATAGAACTGAATGAAGATCCTAATTTATCTCTGCTTATTGTACAACATGCAGATTTTACATCACTTAACAGAGAACTTCATCGAAGAGTTACATTTTTTAGGCCAATAAGGACTATACTGAAGTTCTGCTCCTACCTGGTTAACACAAAACCAACTTACTTGACTTTACTGATAGCAGGTGTCTAATGTTGATGCATGTGAACAACCATATTAGTTCCATAGCAAAAGTTATATAGGTATGTCGTGGAAAGGACTGTCGTAGTTTAACCCCAGCTGGCAACTAAGCACCACACAGCCACTCGCTCACTCCCCCTGATGGGATGGGAGGAGAGAATCCAAAGAGTAAAAGTGAGAAAACTCAAGATAAAGACAGTTTAAGAGGGAAAGCAAAAGCCACGCACACAAGTAAAGCAAAACAAGGAATTCATTCACTCCTTCCCATGGGCAGGCAGGTGTTCAGCCATCTCCAGGAAAGCAGGGCTCCATCACACATAATGGTTAGCTTGGGATGACAAACACCATCACTTCAAAAATCCCCCCCTCCTTCTTCTTCCCCAGCTTTATATACTAAGCATGGCTTCAGATGGTGTGGAATATCCCTGTGGTCAGTTGGGCTCAGCTGTCCCAGCTGTGCCCCCTCCCAACTTCTTGTGCACCTGGCAGAGCATGGGAAGCTGAAAAGTCCTTGATTTAGTATAAGCACTACTTAGCAACAGTTAAAACATCCCTGTATTATCACCACTGTTCTCAGCACAAATCCAAAACATAGCCCCATACTAGCTACTATAAAGAAAATTAACTCTATTCCAGCCAAAATCAGCACAAGGTATCAAAAGTTGTGTTATAACTTCCATAAAATCATGGTTGTACAATATTAAAGTCTACAGTTATTTCATCAAGATTTTATGAGTTCTGTTTAGCTTAAATTGACATGCTTATATATGTGTATGTATAAAAATATATATTATATAAGTTTAAAGAAAGACATTTAGACAGTATTTTATTTTGTCTTAGACCACTTAGAACACTACAAAGCCAGAAGGATTTTAAAGGAGTTGCTGTTGATTTACAAGTTAATTGGGCTCATATTCAATAAGAACCAGGAAAAATGAGAGAGTGCTGATAATAATGGATGAGAAGCATTTTCATATCCACACCCACAAGTTTTGAAAATCTTGAAATGGATTAAATCAGAGCATTTAAAACCTTAAATCTACATCTGGACTTTGTTTTGAAAAGTGCCAGTGACTCTGGATATTTCAGTTTTCTCTGTACTTGATTGGCAAATCCAGGTCTCTGGGGGTGCCCATTAGTGACCACACCAGTTGTTCTTAGTGCTATTGCTGTGCATCAGGTCCTAGATATTTTGAGATAATTAGTCAAAATGGCATTTAAATTCAAACAGCTCCTAAAACCCTACGGCCCTTCTTTTAATTATTAAGTACTATTCCAGCCAACTTTATGAAATCCATCTAACTTAGGGGTCCAGGTCTTAGTGGTAGCTAAACTATAACACTCCGTGCTAACCGTCGGTGAGATCATTTTCAATACCTGAGGCCCTGTAACCCTTTTTCTTCTCTCCTGTGTGCACCTTGTCTTTGTACCCTGTCCCTTGGCTGGCCACCCCTGCCCCGTGAAGCAGTCATCTCCCTCCACCGCGGGACTGTATTTCAGAGGTGCAGCAAGTGAAGTGCAGAGGGATGGGAAGGGAAGCCAGGACCAGCAAGCTGTGGAGTTACTTCTACTTGGCTTCCTGTGCTCCAGCCCTTCACGCACACAGATGGGTTTCAAACACATAGTGCGGAGGAGACAGGGGCAGCTTGGCAGAGCCACACGACCAACTTCAGGCCCTGGCATGAAGCAGAATTCCTGGCGATTAGATTAAGAGACCTTTAATGTGGATGGTTAGAAGGTCTGGGTTTAAGGGCATCCTATCGTATTTCAGAAATGAAGCTCTCATCGACGTCACACAGGCCTAGCAGCACTGAACACAGTATTGCCTAAATACTTTTAGAAGCTGAAGGCCTGAGATAATGAAGCTGTTTTCTGAAAATGTATTTTTTAAGGTGTTAAAGTCTAAGCTATTTTCATTCATTGATTATAATCATTGTAATTATGGAAAAACTGGAGTTTAAATTGGACATTAAATACACTGAATATTTGGCTTTGAAAAATGAGTAAAAAACTAGGAGTCATCATCACCAGACAATAAATACATAATAAACATAAATGAATATATTTTAATTTTAAAAAAAAACACAAAACCAATCTGTTAAGTACCACAAGTTACCTCTTGCTCTCTTCGCGTTGTTCTTTTCATTGTCAGTGATGTAACAGACATTATCCTGACACCATGGGTTTGAATCTTGGTAACTGACTTGAAGAGAGTGGGAAGGATTTTAATTTTTCCAAAAAGCAGCAGGTGGAAAGTGACTTGGTAAAGATGACAGTTGACTGAAAAAAAAGCAGCTGCCTACTCTTTACCCAAATACATGCTCTTTGGAGCAGCTGAAACTGAAAATTTTGACACTAAAGGATGCAGCTTGCTTTGCTTCATGCTATATCATCACATCCAGCAGTATTAACAGCATACATCAACCAGAATATCTTCTTCCCAGAACATGCAAAACATTTACAAGCTGCTCTGCATCAGATACGCTTTAACACAGTAACTGCTGAAAGTGGAGGACCTCTCAAAACGTACCTTTTGTTCTGCAATTAGCTTATGGTTTCTCAAGCAGGAAATCAGCTTCAGGGGTGGTGGTTTTTCTGCAGCTAACATAACCAACATAGGAATTGTTTGATCTTTGCAGGTTTTTAAACGGATAGTTTTGTGCAGAGTCAATGGAGAAAGTTAAGTACCTCTGTAGCTACCTGAAAATATCTCATAAAGCTATAAATAAATGGATGTAGAAATTACTGAAATGAGAATTTCTTCACATTCCAATTTTTTTTTATTCTACATTTAGCTGTCTTGAGAGCTTGTATATTTATGAAAGATTGGAACCTAATGGAAGAAATAATATGCTGATGCAATAATATGCTAATAACTTTGTTTCCTCTAAAACATGAACACAGGACGTTTTCCTTGTTTGAGGATTACACAACGTAGGTTATTTAAAGAAGTATCTGACTGGTAAAGGGAAAACTATCTAATTTGAAAAGGGGAAGAGCAGTCCTACAGCTGTGACACTGTACACAGTGGTGGATGCGTCTTCCATTCCTGGCAAAATTTCCTCTGAGAGCACGTGCAATTCATAGTCTGTTTCTATTGGAAATCTCTCTTTTTCACTTTTCCTTCCTGCCAAAAACAGTTACAAATACCACAATCTGAAAAGTGCAGTATGTATTTATTTTGCTGTATTCCTTTATTTTTTTATTTTTGAAGGAAACATGGATTATAAACATTTACTTGACAGAATATAGTACTCACAAGATATTGTGGCAATTTAAGAGTAAATTAAAATTGGGTGTAGCGTGGGAAGCTGGGATGACATGTAGCGTTTTCACCTTGACAGCCTTTCACTGGAGGTGGCATAGCAAAGGATCTTGACACATCTTAACACCAGTGTGAATGCCTTCAAGTGGAAGGCAGGTAATTTTTTTCAGATGCAGTAAGAATTCAAACTTATCGGTAGTCACGAGACAAAAAAAACAGTTCTGCATTTCCTAGATGAGTGCTGATCTTACGTGTATTTTTAGAAGCAAAAGTAACTAAAAATAAAATAAATTTAGAAATAACATATAAATAAAATATATGTAAAAATAGCTACATACACATAGTTAGAACTAGTTTTCCTAGTAGAGTAAAGCTGTGGAAAAAATCTAATATGGCAATTTGGAAAATTGAGATATTTGGAAATGTCATGTTAAAAACAGTGCAAAATTCCAGAGATCACAAAGAACAAAGGAAATTATAAGTATACAGCAGTAGGTTCTTATTTGCCTCTTTTGTTAGTTGTCTGAAGCAACTTCTCTGTTCTTTTTTCTTCTGAGTTGCTGCCTTCTCTGAAGTTCTCATTCTCAATGTATTTAGTGTCTCTCACTCATCTTTTACGTTTTCTTCTAAAATAATTGAAAATAATAGATAAGCAGACATTTAATTCTAATCCTGTAAAATAAACAGTTTTACTACATGAAATTTCAAGTTTATTTTAATAGGATTGCTGACTATGTTAACATTAAATACAGTCAGTTTTCATTTCTCTAAGGTGATGAGGAATGAGATGACACAGTTAAAACATACATAATACAATACTTAGGTAATAAAGCTAGAAGAATATATGATGAGATGTAATAAAGAAAAGATTAACCATTGAACAACGCTTAGCTGTAAAGTGCAGACAGTTTCAAAAGCCTGCGAGCTCACACGATGAGGCATGCCACATACATGTGTATCAGCGAGGGAAGGTGCAGAGCCATGGTCGTGTGGTGACGCTCTCAAGTGACAAACCCTGTCCCCTGAGGCTGGGTCACATATGACCGCACCAGACACTGCAGAGATCCAGTTCCCATAGTGATACACAGAAAGCTGACCTGAGCTTCTCTGCCCTCACAACATGCTGAGTCCGTGAAATGGATTAAGATCCATCTACAAGTAACAGAAAGGTATCTATATGCGTAAGAGGTTTCAGGATTGTGGCTTTGTAGGTAACAAGACTGTTTCTAACTACATTCACATATAACCTTATGACAGATGTCAGTGCTATTTGTAAAAGTAACTGTAATGAAAATAGGAGTAATAAATGTGACCTTACTACTGCCACCTACAATAATGCTGCAGGTTTGTGTCTGGTTTTCTCTAGAAGTTTATCAGTAGACTATTCAGATCTGAAAATGGCTGATATAGAAGTTATACTGTGGTCTCTTAAAACAGTCACTATTGTCTAAATCGAGGTCTGTTTGTTTTTTTCTCCATCCTATTTACTAACCAGTCCCAGCTTGTGAAAATGTACGTGGTGCATTGGTTGAACTGTTTGCGTAAGCCTATTTGAAGGTATGCTCCCTTTACCGATCTGCTCTTCAATATGAGCTGGACTCAATAGCCAGTAGAAGTCTTTGTATTTATTACAAAGGTAACAGGATCGGGCCATATAGGAGAAATGTATGTCTAAGTAAGTCACACTGTGCCACTGTTTCTACCCAGTTAGAACTACTGATGCTTTATGAAAAAAGAGGTTGCGTATGTCAGTGGGTGGTTAGTGGGACTGAATTTCAAGAGACCTGGATTCTATATTTAGCTTAGCCATTGACCTTCCTAGACAAGCCATATCATCCATCTGTGCCTCTTCTACCTAATAATACGTGCTGCCTTGTTTATTTGGCTTCCAAGCTTTTCCTAATAGGTCCTGCCTCTTACTGGATTTACGTAGCATCTAGCGTAGGGAGGCTAAAATGCTAGTTGAGTCCAGCAGGCACATCTGTAATATAAATGTGTAAAAAGAAAGGGAAGGGGAAAAAAAGAAGTAATAAAAATAACTGAATATTCTTGTTCATATACAATTATCTTTTCTACTGGAGGAAAAAAAAAGTGAATTTGTATACAGAAATTAGATCAAAGCAACCTCAAAGTTGAAAAGAATGGAAAAAGAATTGGGGGAATATATTAAATAGACCCACAAAATAGTTATCTACTGTCCTTTAAACAGCCAGTAGACAGCTTTTTACAGATGGAGGTTTAAGAGGAGCCCAGGACCACACAGCAGGAGAAAGACAGAGTTAGAAACAGAGGCCAGATTTCGTATCCCAAGCACTGGGGTATCATAACAACCCCACAACGAACAACTATGTAACTGATGAGTATAGGATGACTAGGGGGAAAACTGAGGAAGGAAAGCCTGTGTGTGCTCTTCAAAGTAAGTTTGCTTAAAACCACACATCAGGCTGTTGTTCCTAGGCCAAAGAGTGCACTTTGATTACAGACAGGCACAGCAGAGCCCTCCAGTGACATGTACATCACTATGCAGTCTATGAAACTAAACAACAATGCCATCATGAAGATTATCTACAGATTTTATTTTTTCAAACACTCACTGTTGGTATGTTAAAACAGCCTATTTCTGCCTCACTGCACACAGGAAAAGCCCATTCCACAAGAGAAAGAGAAAATGGCATTAAAAAAGGGAATCTGTGGCTTCTGTTCTCTGCTACATTCCAGTGAAGTTCTCCTTTGAATTCACAGATGAAATGTAGTTGACACTTGTTTTTGTCCAACCCCAACTCTAGCCCTAGGTACAGCAGCACGACCCTCAAGCCTGCACTGAGTTCCTAAAACTACATGCATTCCATCACAAAATGATCTAGTGATCATTGTATCTAGCAATACATTACATTCGTAAATTGTTTAAATTATAAGGCTATTGTGAAAGTAGTTTGAGACAGCTGATCTGTAGTGATGAAAAATACTTCTATAACACTCAAATCCTTTAGCACCCTTCAAACATTCCAAAAATCAAAGGACACTACTGTGTAGGCATAGCTTTAAGCTTAAAAACCTTTTTATGCAAGAAATTAAGTCTTCATCAAGAAAATAACTGTTGAAACCTTAATATCTTTCAATGACAGCCACATTTGAAGAGCAATTTTATAGCATAATGATCCTTGTTGCATAATTTGGACAGGCTTTTGTTCTCATTTTAATTTCCCATACACAGCTTGCTTTACCATCTCTCCTTCCCATACCAATTGAAAGGGAGAGATCAGAAGTCAGGAGAGAAAACATCAAGATTTGGGTCTGGAGTTAAACTTCTAAAGATTTCAGAACAGCTCCTACTTCAAACATGCTGTGGCATATCTGACTAAAGCCTTGGGTGCCTCATTATAAGATTTGGGCAGCTGCATTCCACCTGAGATCCCACTGTAGGCACAAGTCCAAAATAGCAACTTTAAAACCCCCACTCAGCTTCCATCCAGGACTAGAAGTATCTAAACTTCCTGCTCTTTGATTTTTATATTCTCAAGGCATCTAGAATATGAACCTGCCCAGAAGATGTGCCAGAAGAAGAGGCATTTTTTTCCCTTCTATTTTACCTCATGTCAAAGGTTGTCTGAAATCTAGAAATTAGTTCCTTAGTCTAAACCTTCCTCCAGTAATGATCTGACAGGCTTCCTCAAAATAGGCCTATAGGACTGGGTAGGCTATAAAATGAAGTTTCAGATTCCTGCTTTATTATCTGTGTAGCTGGAGGAGAGGTTTATACCCATCTTTTATACAATTTCATAACAGTTACAGTATTTGCCAAAGAATGCAATTTTCACATTTTTGTGCCCAAGAGAGTCAAACACGCATAATTCTCCCATTAGAAAAACTTCCTAACCATCAGTTGTTACCCTTAGTACATAAATTGCTGGATTGTGATATACAAGAGGTCAGACTAGACAATCTAAGAGTCATTTCTGGCTTTAAACTCTATGATAATCTATGAAAACTAATGCATTGCCATAAATAAAGAAGGCATTTTGCCTCTGAGTTACTACTTTCATAACGTGGTAACAATTTGCTAAGGCAACAATGAAAAACTAAAATCTTGTCCTTCTGGAATATTTGTGAACAAGTTCTGTGACATAAGACATGATGCTTAGTGTCCCATCTAACTTTTTCCTTGGGGTCTGCCCAAGTCAATGCCTTTGTACTTTCAACCGACTGAGGATTTCAGCAGGTCATCTGCATCCTATATATAGTTTGTGAAGCAATTCTGATCTCAAGTATTCTATAAATGTGGAGTAATATAAGAGGAATCTTAATTTCCTTTCCATGTACAGAATTATACCAGCCTGAAGCTTTTATTTCCGCCCAAGGAAGTTTTATTAACCCTTAAAATCTAGAAACATAGGTCTTCAGAATGAATGCATTGTCTCAGTAATGCATTCTCAGCATGATTACTACAGTGGATCAAAATCATATCTCCTCAGAGAAGAAACCTGTATTGGGTTTGCATGGCAAGGTTTTGGCAGCAGGGGGGCTATGGGGGTGGCTTCTGTGAGAAGCTTCTAGAAGCTTTCCCTATGTCCGATAGAGCCAATGCCAGTTGGTTCCAAGACGGACCCACCGCTGGCCAAGGCTGAGCCCATTAGTGATGGTGGTAGCACCTCTGTGATACCATATTTAAGAAAGGGAAAAGCTGTGGAACAGCAGACAGAGAGAGGAGTGAGAATATGTGAGAGAAACAACTCTGCAGACACCAAGGTCACTTGGAGAAGGTCACTGGAGGTGCTCCAGTCACTGGAGCAGAGATTCCCCTGCAGCCCGGGTTGAAGACCATGGTGAGGCAGGCTGTCCCCCTGCAGCCCATGGAGGTCAATGGTGGAGCCGATATCCACCTGCAGCCCATGGAGGAACCCACACCAGAGCAGCTGGATGTGCCCGAAGGAGGCTGTGACCCCGTGGGAAGCCTGTGCTGGAGCAGGCTCTTGGCAGGACCTGTGGACCCATGGAGAAAGAAGTCCAAGCTAGAGCATATTTGCTGGCAGGATCTGTGACCCTGTGGGAGACCCACGCTGGAGCAGTCTCCTTCTGAAGGACTGCACACCATGGAGGGACCCATTCTGTAGCAGTTCGTGAAGAACTGCAGCCTGTGGGAAGGACTCATGTTGGAGAAGTCTGTGGAGGACTGTCTCCCGTGGGAGGGACCCCACGCTGGAGCTGAGGAAGAGTGTGAGGAGTCCTCCCCCTGAGGAGGAAGGAGCGGCAGAGACAAGGTGTGATGAACTGACTGCAGCCCCCATTCCACGTCCCCCTGCACTGCTCGGGGGGAGGAGGTAGAGAAAATCAGGAGTGAAGTTGAGCCCGGGAAGAAGGGAGGGGTGGGGGGAAGGTATTTTAAGATTTTGTTTTATTTCTCATTACCCTACTCTGTTTTGATTGGTAATAAATTAAATTAATTTCCCAACTTGAGTCTGTTGTGCCTGTGACAGTAATTGGCGAGTGATCTCTCCCTGTCCTTATCTCGACCCACAAGCCTTTAATTATATTTTCTCTCCCCTGTCCAGCTGAGGAGGGGAAGTGATAGAGTGGCTTTGGTGGGCACCTGGCATCCAGCCAAGGTCTACCCACCACAAAACCATACTGCCTCTGGTTCATTTTTCAAGCTAACTAGGCAACACGTCCATATCTTTCCAACTGAAGTGGAAAATGGGAAGATACATCTCTTGAACTATGGTACACGTATAATGGACATAAGACACTTGAAAGTCTTACACAAAAGCAGAAAAATACACAAGCCAAAATACACAACTCTTTCCTGAGAGTGGATGGGAAATAATTTCTCCACATCGCAAATACTGACAAAATTGTTCAGTGACTCGACTCCATTAATAACCTCATAGAGCCTAGCATCTGCTTCCCTTGCAGCTCAAGTCAGTGTCACACAACTGTGTTCTAAAATAGCAGTTACCCAAATAAACTGAATTCTTGACACAGAGAGGTTTTACAAACCCAGATTTTGCCTTGGATGTAAAATTTCCAACCCTTCAATGAATTATCTATTTATGATTTAAAAATTAAAGCGTCCTACCAGAAACATTCCATAATCCTCTAAATGCAGTCTCTACTTACATAGAGTTGAGAAAAGAAAATTATAATTCCTATTATCTGAGTGTTATCCCCAAATTCTAGGATTCACAAGACATTAGGAGGAGCCAGTTGATGAAAAAAATCAATTTCTCCTTTCTGAAAGGGATGTGCTGAAAAAAGAGCTCGTATTAAGTAGAATTAAAATGAAAATGGAAGGTGAGAAGTGAGAGGAAGAGATTTTTTTTTTCTTCTAAGTGCCACTATAGACCCTTGATTCAGACTTGGTTAAAGGAAACTATTATGGTTTGGAGTTTTTTGTCCGATAGCAGCATTAAATCTATGGTACTGCATCCTTCTCCCCTTTTTTCTCCTTTTTTCCCCTGAAAGGGAAGTAATTACCATTTTGCTCTGCCTTGAAGACCTTGCTTGAGACTGAAGAAGCTATTGTTGTCCTGCGTTCAGAGAACAAGCAGACTTGCAACAGATGCCTTGAGAACTTGCTGGGGAAGTCTGCAATCTTTGCTGATGTGGGAAGAGGTGCAGCAGCAGCTAAGACGCAGATTTCCAAATAAGCGTCTATCTCTGCAAGATATAAACAAACAAAAGCATTTCTGTACTCTAGTGGCAGGGTAACTGTCATTATCCTACCTATATCCTTAGACCAGGTTTGTAGATAAAAGCTCTTGTAAGACCAACTGGTACAGGTTGGAAAAAAAACAGATAAGCCTTTAAGCATTCAGGCTCTTTTTCAAGTCTAAAAGAAAAATACTGGGTATAAAAGCTACCACCCCCCCAAAAAAACCCCAAAAACAAAAAACAAAGCAAAAAATAAAACAAAAAAAACCCATCCAAGACAAACGTTATAAACTATTTTAAATTGCTATTAAATAAATCACACCAGGATTTCAAACTGGTTTTGCTTTGTATATCTTGAAAGTAAAAACCTAAACATAGAATTGCTATGCTGAATAGAAACAAAAGACTGCTATGACTATCTTCTCTGAGAAATGGAGCACACTAGGAAAAGTGAATGAGGATAAAAGATTATCCACCCTGAGGCTACTTATCCTGAATTATCAATATTGCCTAGGCCATCAACAAAGCACTGACTGTTTTTTCTATCTACTATAGGCTACTATTTGTAGATCTACTAAAACTTTTAAGTTTTTTTTCTAGTATTGTTAAACAAAAGCATGCTTTCCAGGAGAGTGGCTTGAATTCTGGGAAATCTTTCCTAGGCTTTTGGGTGTGTTTAGGTACTTGGGTCCTCCCCTGGATTCCCATTTGTCATACACATATGTTAAGGTGGAAATATGCATCAACTTCTGTGTTAGTTTCAGCCTCCTTTTACCTTTCAGATTTCTGTTACATAAACCTTATTTAAACGGGAGATTGCAACTCCTGCCTTTCCATTTTGATTCTTTTCTTTCTGGGTATCTCTGTTCTTTTTAATGTTACTACTAAGGTAGGAAGCAAACCAATTGCTTCTTATATCTTTTAACTTCTAATGCAATTTTTGCAAGCTACTGAGGTGAATGTTACTAGTCTTCATTTATTATTTCCATCCTGAGCAGACCATCAGTTGGTCTGCCTTGCTTACATGTTGCTTAAGCTGTCCCACAGTCTATGATGTCAATAAAATACAAATCTATAACTAGTCTAAGTATGTTATGGTTGTATCAATCTATATTTTAAGTCATGAAGTCAGCTGTGGTTTAAGCAGCAGATGTGAAACTCTGTGTCTGTTAGACAGCTTGTTCAACTCTGCTTTTATTTTAAAGGTACATCCTGCAGCTTGATATACAGATCCATGTTTTGGTTTTACCAGAGAATATTCTGCATTGAGGAACAGCTTAAAACATTGTCCTTGTTAGAGGTATCTTAACACCTTTTATTTTAAATTCTGTGCTTTAGGGTTGAAAACAATGGGTGAAGATTGCACATCTAGTTGTTAAATCATTCTATCACAGGTAAATTGCCAGTTTCAGACCATTCAACCACACAAGCGCAAGAACTGGAAGTGAGAGAAAACCAGAAAAGAGAACAGTCTTCCTACTAGTGTTGTTAAAGATGAAATGTATTATAAGTGCAAAATGTCATGCACAGTGTCAAGTATAAACTCGTACCTTCAGCCATGCTTGAAAACATCAAGCACTTACAACAGAAAGCGTCTACGTTGAGTTGACCAGTGTGGTATCATCAGTAGCTAAGCTGCTTTGAATCAGAAGCACTCTTTAAATTTCACAAGCTGGTTTCCAAGACCGTATGTGGCTTCAAAAAAATTCTCCCGCTCCTTAGTGTGGTAAAAGAAATTTTTCAAATCTCTCTGCCTAATCAACAAATCTTGTTACTTTCAGTCATTTTCTGATTCTTTATTTTCTAGCAGAATTCCAGATGAGGTGGTGAACTTTAAACCCGCTCAAGTTGATTGACTTATTCTAATTAGCATTTGAAGGTATCAGAAGTACTGTCTCCAACCCCAAAGAAAAATAGGTAAAATACTTTCTCAGTGCAATAAGCATGGAAGTTTTGTCACTGACTCAAGATCCTAGCATTATATCTGTTAGAATCTGCCTATGAAATCTTCAGGCTTTTCCAAAGTTTCATCTATGTAAAATAGAGATGCAGGTATCTTTTCCCTCACATGGTGATTCTTCCGTTCCTTCAAACATGTGGTCCTGCAGAGTAAATGGAGGAAAGGTATGCTGTATACTCCTGTTCTCTGAGAGCTGTCCCAAAACTTCTTTAGAAAAACTTGCTTGACTAAGCACTAGTGAATGTAAAAAAAAAAAAAATTACTTCTTTTTACAAAATCAAGTTTTAGAATATTTCAGACAAAATAAATACTGATAATTCTTAGTGTGGAATATTCAAACTTGAATGAGTTAGTTAGCTTTGATAATCTCTCCCCAAGAAACCTGTATGTGGAGCACGCTCAATAATTTATAAAATTGATACTAAGGTTTTAAGATTGTCGTATCTAATTTTCTGCAATAGTCTCTTCAAAAACCTGAAGTGACAAGATGGTAAATTGAGACCAAATTCATAAGCCAAATGAAATGTGGGTTAAATAGAATTATTCTATCCTCAAACCATGGTTCAGAGGAAATTCATGTTGAATGTCAGTTTGGAAGACACTCTTTCTAACCTTATTTTTGTACTTCAGATACTCTTTAAATCCTCTTCCTTACTATTTTCTTGATCTGGAATTAGTTTTCATCAAGCTAGTCACAGAGGCAGGGGATATAGTTAAGCGTAAATGTTGAAGGTATTTAGAGTATCCAGATTGTTTTGCTTCTGACATAATTCTGAATGGTTGCAAGTAGGGACACTGTTGCATGAGACTGATCCCCGCCCAACACTTTCAGTCCTGGGCAAAATTGTTTACTGAAGACAAGGCAAAGCAGCGGAGGGAGTGGGAGATGGAAAAGGGACATAACTAATGTAAACGCAGGCTGAACAGCACGGAGAGATGACAACTGGGAATTGAAGTAAATAATTCTTCATTAAGAGAGAAAGCGAGGAAGAGACAAGAATGAGTAAGGATGTTCAGAATAAACTGTATTAGTAGTCAGACTCTGACAACATCAATGCATAAACGTCCCTCGTGCAGCTACTTTTCAGAGTTTCTCCTGGATGGCATTGTCTGGCTTTCTGCCCTCATGATCTTTCTTTTTCATGATCTGCCCTTACGATCTTTCTGCCCTCAGCTGGTTTGATCGAAGAAGTAAGGCAAATCCAGCCCTTGTATTGCCAGAATGAGGGATACTTACACTCTTTCCCACCAAGTTCTGAGTTTGTTCAGGGAGGGGTACTTCAGAGTAAGGTCTGTTTTCCATACTCCTCGTGATGTTACTCTGCTTGTTGAAGTAGCTTGTTTCTGCTTCCTCTGGCTGAGTTTCTGGTTGGTTTGACCACTGACTGTTCTGAGTGGTTACTGAAGTGAGACTATTAGTAAATTCTTGACTTCTTTTTTAAAGCTCTGATTTCTGGAGTAGCTTCCAAAATTCACAAAATGCCACGCTAAATGTAGGTGCTCATGGTTTTTTTTTCCCTCCCCAAATGTAAACATATGCCTATATATGGATAGTGCAAAAGAGTGTCTGTGTGTACAACTACATTTGTCTATTACATGCTGGATGCAAAAAGGAGTGTAAACGTGGGCCTCCTGATGACAAAAGAGTTATGCCACTTACTTCATTCAGGACAGGATTTCACCCATAGCCTCTGAAAATTAGAATTATTTAAAATGCCAGAAGCTTGGCATGTCAATTCTTACACAATTCGGGGGGGGGGGGGGGGGGGTGGGCAAATAGCTTTTTACTTCATTTTTTCTAACTCAGTTTTGAAAGAGTATCATAGATTTGAGTTGAGATGCTACAACTGGTTCCAAAATTAGATGCCTAGTTCTTATTTGCAGAGTAATTTTTCTGCTCCAGTCTCTACCTGTAAATAAAGCAGAAATATGTTAAAATAGTCACCTAAAGGATATTAAAATATGTGTCAAATATTTTTGACAAAATTATTAGATAATACTGTGGCTTTAAATATCTTCTGCAAAATGTAAAAAATTACCTCCATCACTTTTTTGGGAAAAAAATACAACACATACTGTCATCATGTGTTTTTTCTTATGGGAATACTGAATGGAAAATTCCTGACATGAGTAGTTTTGATATATTTATCAGATCACAGCTCCCTCTTGTGTAATTCATCATTACTACAGAAAACTAAGCTGGATAGAGATTGCTTAAACTAAATTCTGTGGTACCTATTTTATTCCTTTACTTTTCTCATCAGTGATATTTTAGGTTTTGGAATTTCGTATTTTCATGTAATTTCAATGCCAGGAAAGATAATAATACTTACAGTAAGGCTGCACTAGAACTACATTTAGAGGAATATTACTTTTGCTCAATGACATGATGTTGACATCCATAAACAAAATCCTGGGTTTTTACTTAAGAAAATTCATGTCTAATCTGCTATTTATTATTGCTGCTAGGTCCTTCTTCCACAAAATTTTCTAGGTTTTTTTTTCTCTTTATATTTTGATGACTCTTGGAAAACTCTAGCTATTCTCCTTTTTGTTTTATTCTCTAGTTTTTGTGTCCACAGGTGTTCACAGCACCATAACATGGTTATTATCATTCTGTGTCTAAGCTTTGTGGTATTCTCTTTCTGTCAGTGAAGTAAGGCTCACTTTAGAAGTAGTACCAGAATATGTATCAAGGAAAAGCTGAAAAGCTTATTTTTGCTACAGCACTTATTTATGACTCTACACAGAAAGGCTGCATTTCATTAACTTGACTGTTATTCAGACTTGAAGACTTACCTTTGGAATAGAAAATTAAAAAAAAAAACAGTGCAGTTCTTCCTATAACATGGTGCAAAACCCCAAATGACCCTCCTGGAGACGGTGTATGAGAACACAGTATGGAATGGGTAAGCAAACCCAAATTTAGAAAGTACAAATAAAGCTGCTGCTAATGGTTTAACTGCCACTTAAATTCCGAGTTGTGGTTTTGTCCACAGAAAATGATGAAACCATCTTAAACGGGTCTGCACAGACCAAAGCTAATGCAGGAGAAAGTAACATCACTGACTGAAGTAGATGTGAAGATCCTTAATCTTTTTTCTATCCCAACATACGACACCATTACAATCAAGGGAGCCTGACATCGTGTATTCATTCCTCCTTGAAGAATTCCGTTTATTCACAAAACTGCGGTGATTTACTTTAAATTTAAATGTTTTCAAAGAAACAAACGAACATTTCTTTTCAAGTAAACAACCAACCAAACCAACCCAAACTTAGTAACATTGGCCTGGAACTTGCTGGGGGTGAGGGGAAGGAAACGTGGTAGTTTTAGTGTTGGAGGACCCTCCCTCTTGCTGCGCCTGTTACTCCATCCCGGCTGCTGGCTCCCTCCGTCTCCCACTGCCCAGAGACCGGTCAGCGCTCAGCCGCTCACCGACACCGACACCGACACCGACACCGACACCGACACCGACACCGACACCGACACCGACACCGACACCGACACCGACACCACCCGGCAACCGGCCGCAGGAGCTCCCGGGAGACACCGCCCACCCCTCCGCAACCTCCACAGCACCCTCCCACCGACGGCCTCAGGGGAGGGCCTTTAGGTAGCCAGCGCGATCGCCCAAAGGCGGCGCGCGGGGCCCTGGGAGCCGAGGCAGGCCGAGGGGCGGCGCAGGAGCCAGGCGCTGCCGGGGCAGCCCCGAGTGGCCGTTGGGCGGCTGGGGCCTGATTTCGAACGGCAAGCGGCCCAATCAGAGGCGCGAGTGGCGTCGGGCGCTGGGTTTGAGCCAGGCGGTAACCGGCGGTGCGGGAGCGGGGTTGGGCTGGGCCGGGCCCAGCGTCGGGAGGTCGCGATGGCGCTGAGCAGGGTCTGAGAGGCGGCGGGGGGCTGGGGAGCGAGAGGTCGGGGAGGCGGCGGGCGCCGGGATGGCGGAGCAGAGGCGGAGGCTGGTGCGGCTGGCGGTGCTGGAGGAGCTCCGGGCCTCTTACGGGATTAAGGTGAAGAGCGGGAGCTGCCTGGCAGCGGCCAAGCAGTCGGGAGCGGCGGCCGCGGAGGTAAGGAGGGCGGTGGCGGTGCGGCGCTCGCGGAGGGCATCCGCTCCCCGGGCCGGGCAACGGCGGCCCCCGGCGCTCCGCCGCGGCGGGGTGGGGGAGCACGGCGGTTGCCGCTGTGGGAGCAAAGCTTAGACCGGTCCGGGAGCTGGTCTTCTGTCCCCGGTGAGGCCGGGTGGCTACCGATTCTGGCATCAGTGACGCTTACCGTAACTCTGTTGCTCCTGCTAGCCCCTGACTGGGCATCACCTCCCCTCGTGGGAAAACGTTTTCATCCCTGCCATGGGGAAAGTCGGGTTTTCCCCCTTTTCCTCAGCGAGTAAGGGCTCCAGACGGTCGTCAGGATAGCCATGTTGTGATTTAGTAAGATAATGGTCTAGAGACGCTGAATTCCCCGCGCCCGTTTAGGGCCTGAGTGTTGCAAGGCACACCAGATGGTGAAGGGGATGTGTTCCTCGTTTTGTTAACGCAGTTGATATTCTCTCAAACATGCATGCATGCCTCTTGTCTATGTAAGAGCTTTTTATACTTTACTGTGCTTAATGTCACTGACTGTGGAATTTAAATCTTAGTCTTGGAATACATAGCTACTGTGTAGTTTCTAAAAGTTTTAGGTCTTTTATTTTACTTGATTCCTTAGATTTTTGGTTTGAAGGGCTTTATTTGTATGGTTTCTTAGTACAAGACATGACTATGGGAATTTTGGTGCAGACAGATCTGGCCTTGATTTGCCTGTGCTCTGAGGACTGAAATCTGTCCTGTTATCTTAAATACCTACTTTGACTTCGTTGAAGGAAAAAAGTGTGTTTTCTGTCTTGGGACTCTTATTTAAAACTAAAGTATCATAAGGGATGCCAGTTTATACAGCACTGAAGTCCATTTCAGAACACTGATCTTCTGGTAGGCTCTAATTTATAAAGCATGGACTACTATTAAGTCCTAAACCAGATCCCTGTGCAACTGATATGGCACAGAACCGGGCATTCTCAGAAGGAGCTTTCTGTAAGGCTGAGAAGGTATTACAAAATGCTGCAGTAACCCTTGGTCAATATAAGCCAAAGAAGTTGTGAAAACATGCTTGAGTTGGGTTGTTTGGAAAGGGAGAGACCAACAGTAAAGTTAGAGTTCGCTTCTTCCCCCTTGTCAATATCAAGTACATGGTTCTAGACTTTTTTTTGCCACATTTGAAGGAAGGTAATAAGAATTGTGTATAATATATGTATGTCATAATAAAAGATGTCTATACAGCTGTCTAGTGCTTAAATTTTATACAAAGAAGAAAATGTATATTTAAATAACAACTGAGCAAGGTAGAAAAAGGTATAGAATAACATTTGTTTTGCCAGGGGGCATTTTATTCCTGTTGTAAGGGAACAGACATTCTTTTAAGACCTTAAATCACAATTTCTGACAAACAAAACCTAGTAAAGTGAGGATAGCAGTTATGAATTTTAAATGTTGAATTACAAGCCACTGGAATTCTCTATTACATTATCTTGTAAATACAGAAAAACATTGTATCTTGGAGTTAACTTTCTTTTTGTACTTTTACAACCTGGAATACAATGACAAATGTGTTGCTTCTCTTTCCTTATCATGTTATGCTTGTTTTCTGTAGGACAGATAGGCCCAAGACGGCCTAATGGGTTAGTTATTGATTAACTATTTTCCTAACATGGTCAGCACTTTGAATTTCAGGTATAAGTGACCAAGAGTTTGCATTCATCTCTGATAACAAGTTGGGCATGATGCCAATCTTCTTCTGTTTGGGGGAGGGGCCAACTTGCATGTTCTGTAAATATAAATAGAAAAGAAGTGGGGCAAAGAAAGAAAAGTACAAGTTGTTACATTGAAATGTGGGCTTTTATAACTGAAACAACTGCAGTAACCTCGCATAAACATTTTTAAAAAATGCTGTGAGCATCAGTAGTAATGACTGAAGAAATTGCTTGTTTTCTAATATGTAACAGATGCTCTGATGTCTTGCTATAAGGCCATAGAGTTATAACAGTTTCTTAAATACAAATGCTAAATATGACAGTTCAGAACAGTTTTCTAGACTATTCTGTTGAGTTTAATCCTCCCTGTAACAGCAATCTTAAGTGCCTCAGATGAAGAAAAAGTTACTTAAAAAAAAAAGTTGTTTCAAATATGTTGTGTTGATTTTTAAGAAAAATGGGATTTAGTCAATTTGAAAAGGTAAGGTGAGATTCCAGAACAGTGTGTTCAAAATCCTTACTGATTTGGGGGCCTTATAGGAAAACTGACTCCTTGTAAAATAAAAAGTGCAAAACATACTGCAGAAAACCTTTCTATTATTTCACAGTAATCTAGGGTGTTACCTGTAAGTAGAATCAGCATAGGCTCAGATTATCTAGAGATGATAGTGGTTTTCCTGACAATACCTCTTATCTGTCTTATCTGAAAGACTTTGTTTTTTGTCTTAACTACCCTTCTGTTTGTAATTCGTGGAATACGTGATTTTCTGTAATATGTAGTTGGTAATCCTATCAACTTTTGAATAACATTAACTGAATTTTGTATTTTAGGATAAAATCTTTGGAAAATCTTTTCATGCATTACCGCAGTCATTTGTGCCAGAATATGGTTATATTCCAAGGTAAATTGACACTGTATATTTAGATTTATGCTTACTTTGCTCTGTTTATAGTATTGAACTCTTGTCAGAAGACACAACATAGTATTCCAGGCCTGCTAAAGCTTATGGGATATATAAGAATAGCTTCAGCTGGGGAAGGAGGGATGCAGAAGTTAGATGGGGAATTCAGAGCCACAGCTATCATTCAGTTGTATTTCTTTATACTTCTTTTCATTGGGGAAAACTATCCTATATATTAAGTTTTATCTATTTATAATGAAATAGTTTTTCTGGAAAAAATAAGCTTTATTCTGAGTGTCAGAAGTATTTTACTGTTCTTTCCTCAGCTTTCTTGTTGATACTTGTGAATATTTGGAAGAACATGTTCACACCGAGGGACTCTTCAGAAAGTCTGGCTCTCTTGTTCGTTTAAAAGCTTTAAAGGTATTTGCTAAAGCCTCTGGTTTTTTTCTTTTTAATAAGCTGCATTTCATTTGATCATCTGCATGTTTTAGTTTTTGGACTCCTTTCAGTCATATTCAAGTTTTAATTTTGGAAGTAGTCTGGTAACATTAGCTGCTTTAGAAATGACAGGAGATCTAGTCTAGACACTAGTGAACTTCACCTTTACCCACCCCTCCCCCAGCAACTTTTTCAGCTTTCCAGATGGTGAGAATACACTTGTGACTGAACAAACTTGTTAGCAGTTATGCACACTGGATGCTGTGAGGATATTTCTTTAGCAGTGTTCTCCCAGAAGGATGTGTACATGGGAAACCTGTAAATTAACACATGCGGTCTGACAACGTCATCTGTGTGTCTTTGTAGATACTGTAGTTAGGTAAAACATGACAAGGCTGAAACTAAAAATGGGGAAGATGTGACTGTCTTTTCTGATACGGGCTAGAGGATTAATGCCTAAACTTAGAAATCTGACGGTATGTTGAAGACTTCAAATCATGTTTCTTATGAACAATTTCAGAGTAAACTGGATCAAGGTGAAAACTGCCTCTCAGCGGCACTGCCATGTGATGTTGCAGGGCTTCTTAAACAGTTCTTTAGAGAGCTGCCAGAACCCATCCTTCCACTTCACCTGCAGGAAGGCCTTTTCAAAGCTCAGCAGCTAGGAAATGAGAAGAAAACTGCAACTGTGTTGCTGTCGTGTTTGATGGCTGACAGAACAATTGAAGCTTTGAGATACTTTTTCAACTTTCTGAAAACTGTGTCCCTAAGGTCAGTGGAAAGAGAGTGCTTGTAAACAGCTCCCAATTCCTTTAACAACTTCTCTTTCCAGGCAACTGCTCTAACTTTCTGTGAGTGGTTTGTGACTTTAAACTTTCTTATCTGCAGTCATTCACTAGAATTCAGTCATGGTCTTTTCTTTCATAAATCCAAAGTGTTTTCTTTATGAAACCTTATTTTGCTGGAGACCTGACTTTGTTGCATTCTTTCATAGCTGTATTCCTCATTCTTCTTTGGAAAGCAAAGGAGTGACTGATAAAATTAACATAATCTAACTGATACCTTGCATTCCCCAAAACTGACCAGGGTCTATAACCTCTTGATTTCAATAACATAGTCATGCGGTTACCTAGCCTGGGGTGCATAAGTCTACACGTTAATCTCGGTATGTGAGCACTCAAGTGAATGACTCTGTTTTGTTTTTTATTTTTTAACTGCATTTGTTTTATTTGGTCTTTTCTCTCTCCACTGCTTATGTCCTGATAACTTGTGTAAAAAAAACCAAACCAAACCCAACCTTTTCTTGTTAAGATCCAATGAAAACAGAATGGATAGCAGTAATCTGGCAGTGATTTTTGCTCCCAACCTCTTACACTCGAATGAAAATGAAAAGATGTCAGCCAGTACAGAAAAAAAAATTCGCTTGCAAGCTGCTGTTGTGCAAACACTTATTGACCATGCAGCAGAAATCGGTAAGATGATAAATTTTTATCAAAATGTGTTGTTGCACATACTTGTATACAGCTTTTCTTTTCAATTTTTTAAATAACTTAAAACCAAAAATATTTCTCAACTAATTCAGGACAAGTACCAGAATTTATCTTGGAAAAGATTCCTGCAATGTTAGGTGTTGATGCCTTTCAATCTACTCCCTCGCTGTGGGGCCACGAAGACAGTGAAAATGAATCTCCCAGTGAATGTAAGAAGAGGAGGCATCGAAGTGTTGGGGGTAGGTATGTTGTGTGAAAGTTTCAGCAACTAAAATAGAATTATTTTGAGACTTCAGGTGTGCTGATCCTAAGCACTTGCTTCTTCCACAAGCAGAATAGATGCCTGTGAAATTTGTTGGGTTTGATTTGCAAAATCTATATAAGACTTGAGCAATCACATCACTTGATTGTATATTTACTCTGAGTTTATTCTAGTGTGTCTGTTGTCCACCAAAGAAGCTATTTTGCTTGTGTTCAGATTTGTGAAGCCAGATTAATCTTCCAGCTTTTTGTTGAGTCAACTTCAGATCCTGTTGCAGAACAGTGATAAAGGGGTTTTTTCTTTTTTTTTGCTAGTTTTGAAATTATACTTGGACACTAAAAGATATTGCATACTTTGATAAGTCAGGTCATGAGAAGGCAAGAATATAAATGGCATGTGTGTTTTGAATTAGAGTGACTAACTTGTGTTTTGAAGTGTAACTCTGAATTGGATATTAGTGGATACTGTGTGTTCTGATATCATGGGTCTGGGTTTTTTTGCAGTTTAGCTGTTCAATGGGGGGGTTGCCAAATATGGACGATCAGATGGTATATTCTCTATTCTGCATTCTCTTTGAGGAAATAGTATGGAATATGTATACTTGACTTGAATCAAGTCCACTATAACACTGATTTTGTATGTATTGCTATAAAAATATGAGGCTGTATTTAGCTTATGTACCTGGAATATTAAACCTGACAGTAATTGAAATTAAGGCTTTATTTTTGTATATGTTTAGCCAAGGCATGGGATTTTTTTGTGTAATATACTTTTCCACTTTGAAGGATGGAGATCATCCTGGAGTTGCAAAGCAATAAATGTTTGTGAATGTTAAAATTTTGAGGAGAAGCAGTTAGAATTTGTTAATTCTGCGGAGTAGATTCTGGTAGTAGGCAGCTTCTACTCTTTCTCCAGATGTAGTAAAACATAGTATTACTACACTTTATTTTTAAAGATGAGTTTTTAAAAAGTACCTGATATCTACCAGACACCATAAAAGAAGTACCACAGGCTTGTAGTTTGCTAAGCTTCGCTATGAACACATGGAAATACAACTGTAGGTTGCAATAGCAGTTGATAAAAATACTTCCATTTTATACTTTTAAAAGCAGGAAAAACAGTTAAAACTTCACGTGTATACTCTGCTGGGTTTAATTTTGCCTTTAAAAAAAAAAAACAAAAAACCAACAAAAACCAAAAAACACAACAGCCCAAAACAAAAACACATAGTTGACAGAAAAGTTGTACGTTATTCCTTTTCAAGACCAAAATTTCATACTTCTATTTGGGTCTAACTTCAAAGCTCTAAGAGGTTTTCAGCTTCAAGACTACTCTCTAGTAAAGTGAGAAAGTCTGTGAGACTTTCTGTGACAGACTTCAATGAATACCTTCTAGGTTTGCCTACAAGAAATCAGAAGGCATATAATTTTATAATGATCAGTAGAATCTTCTATGAGAAAATTCTGTTGTCTGTGCATGATTTTTTGTTGTTGTTGTTAAGGAAAATAGAATTTTTCAGCTATTGTGAAAGCAACAAAAACTATGTTGGTGAGAAGATCTGGACTATAGTTTTTACATAAAACAACCATTTAAACTGATTTGCATTATTTCTCTCTGAAAGAATACAAGTTAAACTTGAGTTGAAAATAGAGCAAGACAAACTTAATATTTAAATTTGATTGCTCGGTGTGTCTTGCATTTCAGATGTTGTTAGTGGAGCATTGAATAAATTTAAATCTAACAGAACACCCTCCACTACACCTCAACAAGACAGAAGCGGTAGGTATTGGTGTATTTGTACTAAATAAAACCCATGCAGTATCTTCTGGATTTGTCAATTATATTCTACAATTTTCTTTTAACTGAAGAACTACAACTTAGTTTGAAAATAAGTGATTACATTTAAATTGTTTAAAACTTTGAATGTAGATACATATTTATTGAGGATACTGCATTTACTGTAGTTCTTGGAGCAGCTACAATCACTGCAGCAGTGTGCTGTGCAGTTCTAGGATTACACAGCTGAACTATCGCTTTTTATCTAATGCACACTAAGGCTTCAGTGCAGTAGTGCAGCATTTTATCATCTTGGGAATGAATTGCCAGGACTGAAATTCTTTCGCTCTTACTCTGTCTCTTAAAGTTACAGAAGATGACTATACTTTTTTTTTTTTCCTCCTAATACCTATAATTTTATTAATATGTGGTTTTGGATTTTCCTTTCTGGTACTCTAACTTGCGGGGAAAAAAAAAAAAACCAAAATAAAAAAACAAACCCTAAGCTATACTGATTGCTTTGCCTGTTCAAAATGCATGCACTTTAGCTAAGCTTTTACAACAATTTTCCTTCAGAGTTTAAAAAAAACCCAAAACAACTGTTTATATTTTAGTAAACTCTCAACATTTTAAGCTGTTATTGCAAATTTGTTTTTCTTAATTTCAGTCCTTTCATCGGTGACTCCAGTGGTTCTTACTCCAAGTACCAAGCGTAAACTTCCAACTGATTGCTCTCAGGGCTTGTCCAGCAAGAAGAGACGATCTTTTAAGCATAGTTTTGCGTTTGAATTGTTACCAAGTAGCATTTTTAACAGCAGCTCAACACCAGCATCAGGTACAGTGCCTTCATTTTTTCCTTGCTGCTTGAAGTGGTTGTTTATGGCTTTTAATTTAAATGTACAGTCTTTTGTTCTTGTTAGGCAGTCATTGATAATCTTCACTTAACAGTGTTCCTTGCACTACTTTCCTGTCTTAGTCTATGTTCATCAGCGACTGTCATGTTACATGGACTGAGCAAAAGCAAAATTCTGTTTGTTTTCTGTTATATTAATCTCTCAAATCTGCAATCCTGATGTCCTTTTATTTTTTTTCAGTCCCTCTGTATCACCCAGGTTATACTCGCGTTTCTATCTTAGCACACAAATCCATGAAGACTGCCTATGCTTCCAACCTTTTGAAAGTTGTAGCCTTCTTCTGTCTCCTAAATACTTAAATAGCTGGTCTTATCCCTATGTGAAATGTAACTGTTGCTATTATAAAGGTTCTTTCTTGAATCCAGTCACCTCTTGTTTTCTCTAGATGCTAAATAATCTCAAAATTCTATAGAAAAAGTTTCTTTTGTTTGACAGTGCTTTAATACTTCATTCTACTAGAGTGCTTCCAACTGTCAGGCTCTTCTGCAAATCTTATTTTATTTTTGTTTGGTTCCTTAATGTGCTGCCAGCTGAAGTTAAAGTAAAAAGAATTGTCTAGATTGGCTATGTTTGTTTTGCCTGAAGATAAATTTTTTTTCGTCAGTTGAGTGGTATAAAACTTCTTGCTTTTGTTTATTAAATCACTTCATGCTCACCATGAAATTATTGTTTCTATGGATAAGCAAACCAAAGCAATGACATTTTCTAAAGATAGTAGTAATGCATCTGTTTCATAAAAAAGTTTAGTAGAATACTAACTCTTTCATTTATTGTTGCTTTAACTGTTCTGGCTAGGTATGTAAAAAAGCACACTGCAAATAATATTAAGACTGAATCTAATTTTTCTTATTAAGCTCTTAAATTTGAGGAACTGATCTGATGATAGCAGTGTGGAAACTTAATTGAGGTAGTGATATCAGTAGTATGCAATTAATTGCAATCCAGCTGCTTCTATGGATGCTACAAGCAACAGCTTCATTTAATATTAAATAAAAGTGGAAGTCAAAGTAATTTCAAGCCAGCATTCCACAAAATAAGCAAGCAAATCTGTCCTGTTTAAAAACCTATTCTTTATTGTATTAACTGTAAGTCTTTATCTGAAAAATGTGACTATAGTAAGATCATGTAAAAATGATTTTGTTCCTGTAGTTCAGTTTGAAGCAAGCCCTTGTGTATCTCTTGAGTCATCACAAACATCACTGTCTCCTTCAACTGCTGGTGAAAATCATCTGTCTAGTACAGGGAACAGAAGAAGTAAAAGACATGCAAGCAAAAAATTATACAGGTAATTTGCCTTAGCTCTCAGAAACTACAGATAAATTGGAAAGGTAGGTCTAGACCCCTTGCTAATGATGTATAAAATCTCAATCTGTCTTTAAAATGATCTTTTTTGGTGTTCAAAACATACCAAATTTTTATAGTAATCTTAAAATCACCAGATCTTCCAATGTTGCAAAATGGAGCTCAAAACAAAGTAAGGTCTGGCATAGTAGCATCCTGTGTCTATTAAAAAAGTTTGCCAAGAAGGCAATAGAAGAAGTAAAACTAGAGGAAATAACCATATGATAACTAAATGACCAGTGTCAGAATGTTTTATGCACTCCTAAAGAGTTTTTTGTGTCACTTCTTCCCCTCTGTCCTCCCAGGGCTGAATCAGGAAAGACAGGTTGTTTTTCTCCAAAGATTAGCCGAAAAGAAATGGTTCGTAGGTCGTTACGCTTGAAGTTTGGTTTGGGGAAAAGCAACAGAGAAATGGTAAGTATTCTGCTTCTAACCCAGTCTTCTTGTTACTGTGCAAATTTTAACCCTAAGTTTTGGGCACTGCTTTTCAGTAGCAGGAAGGACTTATTTGGTAACAGAGGGATCACAGCACAACTGGACCTGCTGTCAAGTACAAGAAGCCCTATGTTTATTTTCATAGCAGTAACTGATCAGCTTGTACTGGGTTTGGCTGGGATGGAGCAAGAGGCTGGAGGAGGGGACAGCTGACCTGAAATGACCAAAGAACTATTCCATACCATATAATGTCATGCTCATCAATAAAACTGGGATGGGGGGAGTTTTTGCAAAGTAGCCACTGTCAGGGGCTGGCTCAGCATCGGTCTACTTGTCAGGAGTGATTGCTTTTGCATCACTTGTGGGTTTGGGGGTTTTTTGTTCTTTCCCTCCGCCCCACTTTTGCCTTTCCGGTTCTCTTCCTCATCCTGCTGGGGAGTGGGGGGAGTGAGCAAGCAGCTAGATGGGAGCTTACCTGCCAGCTGGGGTCAACTCACCACACTTGTGATCAGTAGGTCTCACAGTTCCTGAAATTCTGATATTACAGAGCCTATGCACAGAATCACTGTGTTCAGAGTATGGTTAAGCCTACCTCACTGCAGGTGGGTTGTTCACTACCTAGGTCTACAGAGAATTGAGGGAAGATGAAGTATGGCCAAGAAAAGGCTCCTATGCTGATATGCATAGCCTTTTACTGGAGGTTCCTCTGTAAATGAGATTCCAAATTACTTTCATATAAACAAGTTTATATGAAAGTAATTAATACCTTTTATTTGTTCAAGAATGTTGTATCAGGATGTGCGGTTGGTAATAGATCTGAAAATATTGGAAGGCGCCTTGCAAGTCAACAAGGTTTGGAAAGCAGAACTGAATGTGCAAAAAGAGATGTATTCTTCAGCCCATGTGTCAATGAAAAATTCCCTAAGAAAGGTAAGTATCTAACAGAATATATTAGATGGGGAAGACTTTTGCTTTTGAAAAGCAAAAGTAACTTTATTGATAAAGGTATAAAAGCAATTGGATTTAAAGTGCTTCTAGCTAGTAGGACAGAAGTTACTTGAATGTTAGTGGCTTCTGGGGAAAAAGAATTGGTTTAGGACAGGCTTGCTATGTTTCTAGTGTATTTTAGTAGTTCTCTTTTGTTAGTTAAGCAAGATGAGAGATGTAATTTTAGTTCTTAATATTACAACCTTTTTTCACATCTCTGAAACTTAAGGGAGTAACGGCATCTTTAAATTCAGTGTTGCTTTGATAATTAGGGGGTTTTAGCAAGAATTTTGCCTATAATGATCATTAAAATCACAAAATACTGTTCTTAAACGCTGTGATGTTTATTTTAAGGTTCAAAGTATGTGAGCAAGTCAGAAGAAAACTTGCTAACTCCAAAATGTCACGACAAAGTAGTTCACCAAATGTCATGGAATAGTCCTATTGTTACAGATTCTCAGGCAATCAGCAGGAATGAGGGAATTCTTCCAGGACACCCTGAAACAGGAATTGGTTCTTCAGAATCTGTTTTGATATTTGGAAAGCCACCAGTTGTTCCGGGTGGTTTCAAATCCACAACTGTAAGCAAACAAGACAACAGCTTAGAACTTTTGCTTTGTGAAGAGGAAAGTAATTCAACTGCAGAAACATTACTGAAAGTTAAGCAAGCCTTCTCTGCATCTGGAAGTAATCTTCACAATTTGATAGGTGATACAAAATCTTCCTTCTTGGATGTAGCAGGTGAAACATTAAATGAAACTCTGTGTCTCACAGGGCGCAGTCCAGAGAAAGAATTGTTAGCTGAAGAAGTTTCTGAAAATCTAGCAAATACAAAATCCAGAGAGCTGTTGCGCCAGTTTAATCAATCTTATACTATCGATAAACAGCAATCAAAAAAAGATGAAATTAAAGTTTTGGAGAAAAGAAACTTCAAAACTTCTATTGAGATTGAACTTCAGGTCCCGAAACCAGATATAAAAAATGTAACAGAACTTCCTGTGCCTCAAGTACTGGCCAGGGAAGACAAGTTGACTGTTCAGAACAGTTCATCAAAAGATGACTTAAACAAATTGGATTCCTTTGGAAGAAAAGAGGAAATAGAATCAACACATTCACAAACAGCTGAAAACTGTATGGTAAAGTGCTGTAATCTAGAAGAAGATACTGCTAAACTTTCCGTGGCAGGACAGCTTCCTACTTCGCAGTTGCCTAAATCACAAAATGAAGTAGGCAACCAATACTTGCAAGCTGAAAATTCTGATAAAGCTTTAACTAAAACATCAACTGTTTCTGACCATGGAAAGGTTTCTGACCATATACAATGGTTCAACAAGCTTTCATTAAATGATCCAAGTTCTGCAAGCAAAACTAAACCACCTCTTAAGTTTCAACGTACTCCTGTTAGACAGTCTGTAAGAAGAATTAATTCCTTATTGGAAGCTAACAGACGATCCGTAAGCTCTCAGCTGCTTAAAGCAAGTGATGTTGGTTCACCGCTTGTTAAATCTTTGAGCTATGATTCTGCACTATTCTCTGGCACAGAAAAGCCCTCAAAGAATTCCGTGGCTTTGCCACTCAGGAGTGAAAGTACGTATGACCAAGTTTCTGTATCTCATAAGCAGCTAGACTTAACATCCAAATCATGTTGCAGGCCATTAAATCCATCAGACAAGCCTGATGCTTCTGTCAGAACTGCTGGAATCCACGAACAGAAAGCGACTGTTCATCCATCCAAGTCTGTTCTAGAAGATCTAACCAATCATGAAACAGTGAAATCCAGTTTAAAAGTTAATGCAAATATAAATATTCCAGGTGCTGCCCCAGAAAAATCTACAATCACAAGAAGTGCTTCAGGAAAAGAAAGAGTTCGTTATAGAGGCTCTCCAAAGAATCCAATACCTAAAGTGAAACTGCTACCAACTGCAAAACCAATAGACTTATAAGATCAAATATGATGACTAAATGGGCTTATTGTAACTTGGTTAACCTTTGGAAAATCTAAATTTGTGTGATTATTTTTTTTAGCTCTAATTATTTGTATTTTTTTTTTAACTGTATGAGTCATGGACTTGTACAAATAACAATTTGTTTTATGTTGAGATTTTCTTCATTTACTGAAACTTTTGTAAATGCTGGTCAGTTCATCCAAACAAATTTGACTTCTAAAACAAAAATAACCTGTTCCTACAAATGTTTGTTTTAGATCTCATATTTGATTATCTCAGCTTCTAACAACATGCTGCATCTCCCAAAACAATTTTTGCAGTATTTAAACTAAGTACCAAGTTTTTAAAAAAAATTCTCAAACATTTAAAACATAACAGACATGTGAAAGAAAATGTCTTGATGCTGAGTATTGGTAGTTAAATTTATTTACATCTTAGTTTTAAGTGTATTGTAGCACTACTTTGATATTTAGGTTGGACCTTACACCAGCTCTACTTCTTTTGAGACAATGGGTTTTATCTCTATTGGAGTAAATAGGGAGCATATTTTCCTTGTTGAGTAGGTAAATGAATTAATTTTGACATGTGTACATACACACCGGAGAATTATTAGAACACATGGAAAATAAATGTGCAGTTTATTCAAGAAGGGAAAAGTCTTAAAACTTCATCCAGCAATGTGTTCTGCAATAGGTACCCAGTATTTTCAGTTGTGAGCAGTAAAATATTTTATCTTAATATGAAAGGATGGTTTTAACTTATTTTTAGAGCAATAGAATAGCAGTAACTAGATGGTGCAGAAGCAGGTTTTAGGTGCTGATAATGTTGCAAGAGACGAATGTAAGAAGCCATAGTGTGTTAAAGTTTATTTGCACAAGCAAATGTTTACATCTTTTGGAATTAAAACTGTTTATGTCTGTCATCAGTTGTAAAATTATTTAAGAGTAAACATCCGAAACTGTTCATTAGCTCTCTGTATGTGCGAATTGCTTATTGGCAAAATTTAAGAGCTGAAAGCACTGGATACTTTTGGTTTTAATAAAACCATTGGTTTTGTCCCTTTTCTGAGCCCATTCTTCTATAATGACTTAGAAATCTAGATTATGTTGTCATATGCAGACTGTGGACATCAAAAATGAGTAAGTCTGCAAACACTGAAGTCAGAAGTGATTCTGTTCTGGCTCTCCTTTTTGTTCATCTTGGGTACATGTTGGTGATTCTCGCAACCAGCAAAAGGCATGGTGCAAGATAATTTAGCAGGAGTAGGCTTCTAAACTTCTCGAGTGATACGTTAATGAAAGGAATAGTTCTGCTTGCTTTCTGTTCCCTGCCTCCTTCCCCACATATCCACCAACTTACTAGCTGAATTGGTTCAGCTCAGTGATCTGGGGGAAACCTCCAGCCCCCATCAGCCCAGCTGAGCTGCCTCACTCTGTTGCTATGTTATTGTTAAGATCTAACACTAGGGAAACAGCCATGAGAGGATCTTCATGGCTTCCGAGCCATGAAGCCTTCTGTTGGCTCCCTTATTGCATGAAGCTGAAGCTTCCGAAGCCTTCTTCCGAAGCCATCGGAAGCTTCAGCTTCATGCAATAAGGGAGCCAACAGAACAGTTCACCCCCATCCACAGAGGAAGCTGCTTCTCCCTGCTCTCAGCTTTGTGCTCCTACCCTCTGCCTTTAGCTGGTGCTGGCAGATCCCTCAATAGGTTGAATGCAGGCCTACTTCTGTATCACCACACTTTGTATCATTTCACAGAGGTAAATAAGGCTCAGCAAAGCAACTGCCAGCTGTCATAACTGATGCAAGGAGGTAGGAGATGGAAATAGGACAGAAGGAGATACAGGCAATGTCATGAGGAAGAAAATGAGATCTGACTCCTGTAATAGTGAGCTGTCACATCAATTTGTGTTTGAAAGAGCAAGACTTGAGACTTTTTTTCTATTAATATGTACCAAATATTTTGAATGTTAATGTAGCTTTGGCAATGTGTCATGGATGGAGCAGTAAACTATTTTTGATCAATGCAAACCGGTCTTGAACCAGTACACTTAAATGTCAGAAAGGAAGATTTTGGTAGGGGCCTGACACACAAACCCTTAAACACCAGGAAAGACTGTCAAAGAAAGCTGTAGGCTCTGTTTTCAGAGGTTTTACAGAACAGCTTAGGCACACATCCATTTACATAAAGTTGATCATGTTTTGGAGAAAGATTAGAAACACTAGATGCTCAATGGAGGTCCCTACTGCTTAATCCTGCAAGTTACAGACATGTATAATGTACTGGAGACCAGCAAAAAGAGAGAGTAATCTACATTTGAAAGTGTAGTTCACGGATCTGTTGTGGTTTATGGGGTATAATCTCAGAGCTTTTCTGTAGATAGTTATCCTAAAATGGAACATGGTCCCATTCACATCAGTAGCAGTGAAGATGTGTTACATAAAATAACGTTTAGAAATTACCATTTTGCCAAGTGCTGTAAATGATAGACTTCATTTAGCAAGATCCTTTTACAGGTGTCTTTTTGTTAACCTCTGCTATGGATGATGTATATGGATTTGCTTAACCCAGGGACCTTTACCTGCAAGTGCTTAGAGATGGTTGCCATGTTGTTACCTTGTAAACCTGCACTTTGGTAATACTATTATTCTGTAAGTAAACCGCTGATCGTATTATTCCAGGGAGAGAAATTGCAGCGGGAAGACAGACACAATCCTAGGAATACGTAATACCTTACTTCTGTAACCGTTAATCCGTCAACAACCTTCGGTTTATTTTTGGACTATAGCGTTTAGCTGAAAAGGCAGATCTCGAATATCCCCCCCAGGCTTTCTGTCATCTGCATCGGACAAACCTACGCAGCGAGCAGAGGGCCGCGGCAGGTGCCAGCGAGCAGCTGGCGGGCCCGGCCGCGGGGGAAGGGGGCGAGGGGCCGTGGCTGCGCACGGAGGATGCGCGGCCGCGGAGCCGCCGCACCGCAGAGCCGCGCCGGGAGCGGGAGGTGAGTGGGGCGCTCCCGGGGCGGCGGCGGGGCCCGGCCCGGCCCGGTCCGGGGGGCTCCGTGCCGCGGCTGAGCTGCCCTGGCTGCGGGGCAGGGAGGGGGGTCGCGGTCCAGCGTTCCACGGGCGCAGCGCAGAGGTGCGGGGCGGTGCAGGCAGCGGAGCGGCGGCCCTGCTCCTCTGCACATTAACGGGGAATATTGGGTAGAAAGCAGGCTTTTTTTGCCTCTGAGTAGAAAAAAGGGGGCTCGCCTGGCGCGCAGCTCTCCTGCAGAGGCCGGTGAAGCGGGGATGGGTGCCGTGCCGTGCCGGAGCCGTGCGCAGGCGCAGGGAGGAATATTTCCAGCATTGTTTTTTTCAGCCATTTTTGTCTCAAAGACGTTTTCAGGTACCTTGCGGGGGGCGGTTGGAGCAGTGGAACATCTTTAAACGTCTGGCGTGGAGAAATCAGGCAGCTGTGTGTGTTTTAAGGAAGACAAGGGGGACTTGAGGGGTTTTTGTTTATTCAGGGGATTGGAAGTGATGCATTTTAATTATTCTCTGATGTGAGGGGAAAAGGAGCTTTAAGAAACAAGCATTCTGAGTCAAATTCAGCCTCTCAAAGAGGACAGTAAGTGGTGCTTAGTTGTTTGGTTGGTTGTTTTTTCCTACTTAAACTACACTGTGCAGCCATTTAGTGAAAAGGATTTAAGGAAGCAGCTGAAACCTATTTGCTTCAGGTGGGGAAGATGATGCATATGAATAGGAAGCCTCTTGTCTTAAGGTACAGATAAAATATAATCCAGGTTGTTCAGCAGTTTCTAGTGATTCATTTTTCAGGCAGTGCAAGAATAGAGCTTGGAAAACACAGTTCCTGGCTGAAGACTTCTTTGCTTTTAGCCCAGAGCTTTATAAAATAGCATAATAAACATGGGGGGGGGGGGGGGAAGGGAGGGGAAACATACTCTCATTAAATGAAACAGTGGATCCATTTTGTTTGCAGTGACTGTTAATGAATGTTATGGGCAAATGCAAATCAGAAAAGTGATTTCTGCAGTTTGCCACTTAATATATTTTTAGAAGAGAAGAACCTATCCCCCCCTATTCCCCCTGCTCCCCCCCGCCTTCAGCTGGCTAGATTTTCAGCTGCCCCTAGAAGCTGTGGTAGTAAACTGTGATGTGCAGTAGTAAGATCAGAAGTTATTTCCAGCATGCATACTGAACTTTTTTTCCACTATCATTTATAATCAAATTCCTTTCTTTTTCACAGGATAAAAGTGGCTACCAGAATGACAACGACCTTGCTTTGTAACATGATATTTCTGCTGGCATTTGGATTGGCTTCAGCTTTTAGCCACAGCCCTAGGACCCCTGACAGGGTTTCTGAAGCAGATATTCAGAGGCTCCTCCATGGGGTTATGGAGCAATTGGGCATTGCTAGACCACGGGTAGAATATCCAGCGCACCAGGCTATGAATCTAGTTGGTCCACAGAGCATTGAAGGTAGCTAATTTCTACTTTGAGTTATGATGAATTTATTAGTATCCTTTGGTAATAACTATTGTTTTGCATATAGATGCAGCATATCCTGAGCTTAAAATCATGGACTTCTTCACCATGTTGTTGCCTGATCTTTGTTTTAAAATCATCATCCAGCTTTTACCTTCCTTAATGTAATGATTTTGGCAGAAGAAGTAGTGGAGTTGTTTAATGCACAGGCTTTGTAGAAAAAGTCATGTTGTCTTGGAATTGTCTGGTCTCTAGTACCTCAAAACAACAGGTTTAATAAATTCTTCCCCAACAGTGTGTATAAATATATCACATATATATTTCACATGAAACAAATGTAAGCTATACAGCCCAAATCTCATGGCTTTTTAGAAACATTTGCAGACCAGAAGAGGTCAAATGTTTGCGTTGTCATGTGAGATAAAGGGAGAAACCTTATACAGGGGATTCTTCCTACGTGCTGCAGAACCCTGTGCAGCTCTCTGTGGGACAGGATCCATGCTGGATCGCGCAGGGCTGTGGGCAGGGGGAAGCCAGGGTTCCAGCTGAAGGGGTGCAAAGGAGACAGGTCTTCCTGTCCCTGCGTCCACAAGTAGCACCTCAACATTGTGTTGCTGTGATGGATGCTCTGGGCTTAGGTTCATTTTTTTGGTCAGTACTTCTGGTCTCGCTCTGTGTGAGTAATTTTCCTTGGAATCAGTCTTACAGCTGTGCAAACCATCTGAAATATCTCACTCAAATATTAGGGTATTAGGATAATGTTGCAGTGTATTGCTATTTGAATTGTAATAAACTAGCTTTTATTTTGGGATTACAGCAAAAGGGTGAAGGTATGTAACTCCAGATATTATAGTTTATGTGCAAACATCAAAACTGAGCAGAAACTCTCAACTCTTCTCTCAGAATTAAACCAATTTGACACAGTGTAGCAAGTCTTCACAGTTCCTAAGTCTGTGACCTTTATTTTGTCCTCATTCGGATGTGCAGACTATCCTAGCCAAAGAGATACAATTGCCTTAATGGCGGCTAAGGAGAGGATTAAAGCTGAACAGGCATATCTACCAGACAATTGCAGACCTAAGCTTATATATTTTCTAAAGAAATTTTGATGGACATATGCTTTTCTGCAAACTTAAATGACAGAGATTAGGTTTAAGGAGTAAAATTTGGCCTTTGCCCTTTCCTCCTCCTTTATGAGAGTTTTTGTGTAGAGAAATTGGGACAGACTGGTAGAAGTGAGTAATTTTACTCTCCATTTCCCTCTTTTCCCCAGACGTTTTTTTTTAAAAAAAACAACTTAGATAAGCAAATCTGGATCTCCGACAAATATTTCATCTCAGCTGTTTGCCATTACTTCCTAATTGCAATGTTAGCAAAAGCAGGTTAAGAATCTCTTCTTTTAAGTATTGAAACTTTTCTTGTGCTTGTGAGACTTGAATAATACTAGTTTTCCAGTCATCCATACGGTCTTTAACAAACCTTTTTTTTTTTTCCCCTCTCTTTCTTTTCTTTTTTTCCTTTTTTAAAATAAAAATACCTTCTGTGTATATAACAGAGTAAAACTGAAAGGTGGTAAATCCAGTTTATTTATCATATTTAACATTCCTCTCTTGATCAGATGAGGATGACTCTCTGTTTTCAAGTCTACCATGGGTATTTAACAGCCTGTTGAGAAATTTCTGCCAAAGTGAAAAAGCCTTGTAAGGTGAATGCTATCAATCAGTGTAGAAATAGACATGCAAATCAGACCTTCATGTCAAACGTTGCTTTTCATAGAGTGTTTTGCAGTAAGTTTTTCAGATAGTCATCGCTTGCTCTTTCTTTGGTTTCTTGTGGTGATATATGCCTATCTATAGATAGATATCTCTTAAAGTATCTGATTAGAAACTTCAACTTAAGAAAGTGTTTTGAAAGTGTTGGTTCTAGTTGCAAGATTAACTTGGTCTTATGTCATTCTACACAATATTTTCTCATACTGCTTTTTAAAAAAGTACATATAATTCAATAAATTTTCACCATGAGTTTAAATATAGACCATTAATTACAGGATAGCTAATCCAACAAAACTTGAATTTCATTCTGTACCAGTGATTTTAACTATTACATTGTGAAAGACTTCAGAATTTAAGATACCAATTACTAATCAGTTAACAATGCTCTGTTTCATCCTCTTTGAATATTTATTTTTGCATAATTTGGGGAAAAACCTGCACAGTGGGTTTGACTTTCTCTTAGGTGTCTACTTTGGAAACAGAACTGATAAAATGGCATGGTAAGACATTTATCCAAAACAGTCTAGTTCTGTAAGAGATTGCAATACATAATGCTTCCACATATGGTATCTGCCTGAAAAACTGCAGTTTTTACCATTTTCCCCACAGTCTGCCCACTCCTCAGTTATTGCCAGGAGACTGACATTCCTGGCCTTCCAGTGGCTCCAGTCAGCCAATGTTTTCTGAACAAAACAGAATAGGAACAGGATTCAGGCAAGGACCTTGTCCTCTGGGGAGGAATGAGGACAGGAGGCATTTGAACGAGGACTCCCGTGAGACATTGACCTGTTATGGGCAGATGAAGTGTAATGCTTAGTATAGTAAAAATATTGTGACCTTTCTGAACTGGGGTGGTTTTTTTTGGGGGGGGGAGGGGGGGGGCGGCTGGGTCTGGGTCTTACACACATATTTTGTGACATTCCGTTGCATGATATAGAAATGGAATTTCCTCAGAGGAGGAAGCTCCAATTTCTGCTCTGCTAAACAGACCTGCAGGACTTCCTGGAAGAATGTTTCTGGTGGTGGTGAGCTCTTACAGCTTGCTTGTGTCTCAGATACTTCTTGGCCAATGTGCAAGGAGGTGAACTGAGCAGCGCAAGAAACAGTGTCATGGATTGTAACATTTAAGCAAAAAACTCTGTGCCTGTAGCACAGGTGTTGGCTGACAGGAGTATTGAGGAGGATTGAGAAAGGACTCGTGATTGATGTTCCCACTGGTATCCATATGAACAATAAGTAATTTATGGTTGAACTATAGAAAAAATAACTGCATGTGTTTTTAGAGTACATCAGTACAAAGCTTCAGATTCTGAAGGATTCACCTATGGGCTTTCCACAACATAGTTACACTGTTATCACTGGCTAATAATTCTGTATGCAAGTGCTTAAAGAAAATCTACAGGACAATAGAAGGGACAAATAAGGGGGAAGGGAAGAAAGAGGTTTAACAATAATTGGAATATGTCACAGCAAAATAGGGTTTTCATCCTAAATACCATCATGGCGGAGTGGTAATTCACCAACTACTCTCCTGAGCGCTGTCTTCATTGGGAATTTTTGCCTGAAAGTAGTGAAGAGTAGAATTGGGTGTGAAACTCTTACTAATTATGAGAAATTCTGAGCTGCCAGGAGTGTTGACTTCCAGCCATTTTTCAGACTGTAGGTTGCAGTGACCAATGTAGACAGTTTAAAACCTGGTTCATCCCGTGCCAGCATCCTCATCATCAACCCACTGACTGTTCTGGAGTGTGTCTGTTTCTCATTTTGACCAGATATTGCATCTCAGCATAAAAACACTTCATCAATCAGAGCTGAATAAATTTAGTACATTCCTATAGAAAATTGTTTTACTTAACAAAATGTTTTTGTCAGAAATTGCCCCAGCAGTGTAGACCTGCAGCAGTGTTGATAGCTGTGGATGTCACCAGCTTCAGCCCAGCCAGGATTCCAGAAGTACACTGATTTTCAAAAGGCCAAGATTTCACCCATTATATGTGTACACTTGCAAACAAGGTGCTGTCAGGAAAAATTAATTTCTGTGGCTTTGGAATTTGGAAACCAATTTAGGCTGCTGTAATATAGACAAGTTTATACTAGCAGCCTGATTATAATGAAATGTTTGCAAATTTGAGTGATTATTATAATAACCTTTTCCAGCTGAATAAGATCTTAATAATTTTATATGTAACAAAAATACTATTGCTGTTAGTTCATGTCCTAATTATGCCCATTTTCTATCTTGGCTATCTACATTTTTTCTGGTGTTAATCATCATATTTTAACTTTAAAATGCTAAAAACCAGAGGGTGGATGTGTTGCAAGGAACAATACATGGTCTCCCCCACTGCCCCTGCCAAAAAAAAAATCAACCCAAAGACCACTTAGGGCTGCCTTGGCTGTAGTAAGGGAAGTCACAAGCTTGCTCTGTACCAAAGATAACTAAAAGATGGCCACTTTTCAGAAAATACATTTAGCAGCATGTGTTCTCTTTCCGAAGTGACCAGATAGTTGTCTTGTTGATGGATAGAAAAAAAAGTACAGCTTGTTAATTGAAAGAAGTTACTGCCTTTTCTTTTGAAATCTATAAATACATTGGGGTTTTTTTTTCTTTGCCTTCCCTTTGCATTTGTCAATTTACCTGTTACCTCAGGTCAAGCTGCTAAAATAGGAGTAGAGTCTAGAAAATGCCTGATAAAGAGTTTAATCTACCAAGAAATGACTGTGAAGTTCAAGCTGTGTGCAATCCAAGGCAGACGTCGGAGGTCCAGAGGACTGCGAGCGCGGTGGGTTTTCTCTCTCGGTGGCAGCAGGAGCCGCCTGGGGAGGATGGCTTCTCCGCCCCAAGCCCGCAGGGATGTGTGGAGGCAGCGTGAGCTCTTCTCCTTTGCTAGGGCTCTGTTAGCTGAGTGGAAGCAGTTTGCAGGATAAATATGCCACAAAAATGGGAATTTGCTGGCCAATTCCCTGTACTTGTGTACCGGAGCCAGCAGATGGTGCATGGCACATCGGCACTGCAGAAGCCGAAGAGATCCTGCGTGATGAGTGTCAGGCGAAGGTGTTTTTAACACCCGAGGTGATATCTTAGGAGCGGCTGGTTTTTGCTGACCACTGAACAGATTTTCTTCCTGCACACCTCCTGATTCCTAAAAGTAATAAACCCATATTAACAACTTTATTTTCGCTAATAATATTCGCTCTCCTTGTTAATTTATATTTTCAGAAAGCTATATTGGAGTCACTTAGCAGTATCTGTAGAAAGAGGGGAAAAAACATAGAAAAGCAAAATAGGAATTTTTAATGACTAGCTGTGTTTCTGTAGTTACTGTTTAGGTTTATCACTAAAATACTGTACAAGCACCACTGGGCTACATTCAAGTTTGCTATACACAAGGGGGGCTGTACCTATGTTAATAGAGGACAAAAGAATAAAACAAAGAAATGCCTTCAACATTTCAAAAACATAGAAGTTATTTTTTTCTGCCTGGCAGGGAGTTTATGAAGTAAGAGAGACTTTTTTTTTTTTTCTTTCCTTGCACGCTTATGACTTTATGTCAATATTTAAGGGTTTTGGGGGGGGAGGGAAAGGGAATATGTGTATAATGCAAATGTCAGGACTACTATACCATGCATAGGAGAACAGTAAAATCTCACTTAAACACACGGGGGCACCAGTAGCTCAGCTCGGGCAGTTTATAGCACTTGGACTTCACATTTCCCATTATGAAGTTTATTTTCATTTTGCAAATATCATCTCCTTACATTTTCATTGCCTCCTGTACAATTCAATACAACAGAAAGCTTCTTGGGTGGTTTGTTTGTGTTTGATTTGGTTGTTTTGATTTTTATTTCTTAAAAACACTTCAAACGAGATGATGGTTGATAAAGGTGCTGGCATGACAGCCCAGAGAGTCTGAAGTTTTCAATCCGCAAAAGAGGCATAATGCTGTCAACCTCAGTGACCACATTAAGTGATGTCTCTTAAATCCTGATCGTTTGTAGGAATAAGAAAATACGATGCCTCTTTGGGAGGCTTTGGACTCTCCTGCAGAGACTGTTTATAGCTACTGAGAAAAGGCTGGGGATTATTTTATTATTTTGAAAGGAAGTAAATACCTGTTTATTGTTTTAGAAAAAGGTAGTTACTGTTTGCCTGATTGAGATGATGAAACTCAAAAGAGTCTGGAACATTATGCTAATATTTCTACTAACAACTGGTAGTTAATGACTTGTCAGCAGAGACTGTACAAATAGCACTTTGCATGACATCTACTGTCTGTAAAATTATGCAGATTACTCATGCATGTTAATAATGTCTATTTTGTTTACATTTTCCTAATAAGGAAACTAAGACAGTGCTGGATTACTTTGCTGCCTGGCCTGTAACATACCTGCAAGACTGCTACTTGTTTCCTATAAGGACAGTAAAATCTTCTTACTGAAAAGTTGCCAAAACTTTTGCTTATGAATGCACTCAGTGAAACCAGTGCAGAAATGACCTTTGCACTCGTTTGCTTTTGGGGTAGCATGTGCTGTGCTTATACCTGAATATATTAGGACTGCCTTGGGTGACTAGAAGTAATAACCATTGCCCCATGGGATTATGATCTCTGGGGGTCAGCAAACATGGCAATGCGATGGCTGCGTCCTCTTTGCTCTAGTTTACATCCTCTGTGCCAGCATCTGGGGGTAGCAGTGTAGGAGTCCCTGGGCTGGCAGCGGGCCACTGGGCTGGGGCAGACCTCCCGCCGCCAAGTCTGCTGCTTCGGGGCCACTTTGTAGTGTCAATTTAGCGCAAAGAGACCACACAATCTTTTGGGATTTGGATTATTGTATCTGTTCTATAGAGAAAGTCCTGCTGCAGTTAAGACATAAAGTTACATTCACATTGGGACTGCTTCTGCTGAAGCACACATGACTTTAATCAAGTGCTGCCTTATGGGCCTGACATTTAACAAACAAAATCAAACACCAACATTGCTCTACTAGTCTCTGCTTTCAAGGGGGTTTTTTTGCAAATTACTGAAATAGCCCGGGAAATATAATTTCACAATTTAATATGGACATCTCCAGTTTGTAACATAAAATGGAAAGGGTAAAGCTACACTTTTTTATACATTAGTATGGTAGACATCTGGATTTGTATAGATCTGACTAAAAATACCTATCATTTTCTTTGTATTTTATTCCCCAAACTGTAATGTCAAACATAACCAGAATTTGAGTATCAGGCAGTGGTGCATGTCGTAAGAGAGGCAATTTAGAATGCTAATTCCTGAATTTAAAAGCTAATGACACTGCCAAATGACAGTGGTGGTTTACAGTGGATTTTCGTTATCTGAGTAAGTGATATAGCACAGCTCTGTGAAGAAATTGCATGTAAAATGGTTATACCTGTAACTCCACAAACAGGAAAATAATGAGGTGGTATGACTTTATTTGTTCTTTATTAAAGACAAGTGTTCGAAAATTTGGCCCGTAATATCTTTGCCTCCGTATGAATTCATAAGCCATGCCAAGCCGTGAATAGTAAGAAAGCAAAGCTGGTGTTTGTATTGCTATGTGGAGGTGGTATCGTGTTACCGCAATGTGTTTGACAGCTTTCCCTCTTGAGGAGCAAGGACAGGATCCAGCGAAGGCTGTGCGTGTTACCGCTGTGGGCTCTGCTACTTCTGAGTTTGGGGAACTGCCCTTCCTCGATGCCCCTGTGGTGTAGGAGGTGTGCGGGCGGTACTCTTGTCTTGGTGGCGCTGGGGAGAGGCAGGGAAAATTCTCAAAACTAGTGTGCTCATCAGAGAAAGTCAGTCAATGGGGAACACAAGAAGAAAAGTGTATTAATCCCTGTTTCTCTCTAGATCTTTGTTATTTGCATGTGGGTCTGACTAAGGGACCTATTTAGATTTGAGGCTTTGAACCTTTTCTTGAAAAAACATGCGTATAGCAGTCCTCGTGGCTGCAGGAGGGAGTGCAGGTGTCACATTCCTCTTCTGAGGAATCAAGAAGATAAAGTGACTCCAGCTCTTAAAACCTCCCACTAACCGCTGTTATGTGGTATAGACTGCTGCTGCTATTCAGAGAGTCATCTATTCATAGAGTCATTTTAAGGTGCCACCAAAGGAGAAAGCAGTTTGAGATGGGACTCTTTCAGGGAAGAAAGGTGGCAGGTCTGTAGGGATTTAGAATTAAGTAGATTCTCATGTACCTAAAGGTAATTAATCAATTAGAATGGGATTTATAGCCACAATTATTTTTTTGTACATGTTACTAGAGGGAAATAATCCAATAAGAGAGGTAAGAAACCTGCATAGGAGAGGGAATGTGATAGCTTCTGTATTGTCTGATGCTTTATAGTACTTCTGTTTTCTAGTGTTGGCAGATGGGATATAGAAATTTAATATGAAACTGTAAAATTTTATCTAGCAATGGAATAAGGTCCATAAGTATTTAAAAATCTGCCAGTGAAGATCAGCCAAATTATGATGAGCTCTTGTTTTCAAAGATTTTTTTCCCTGCTTGTCTTTCACACACATAAAATAAATCCTTGGTCACATTAGTTAGGATTTATACCTTTTTGTAATTGTTCTCAAAATCATGTGCATTTCCCCTGCTCCCATCTGAATTTTAAATTAACCTGCAGTAAGAAAAGCTTTTTTAATTTATTTGGTGCTATGAAAAGATATTTTGGAAGTCTAGACAAAGAAGAGATTCTTGCTTTTCTGGATTGTGGTGTTGTGTGCAGGAGATAGGATCTCTGGCATGCTCTGGAGGTTTCCAGAGCTATTCTCTCTGTGCTTCCCGTCGTGCGTGCTTTCAGCAGTGCCCTCACAGCTGCCGCAGGGATGAATGAGAAGAGGAATGTTCTCAGCCGCTGAACAGGAGGGAGGAAGAAGCTGGTTTCTCCCCTTGAGATGCTTTAGTACATCAGGTTGGCTGGCCTGAGTCCCTCTTGCAGCGCCAAAGGGCCTGGTCTTACCTGGCAGGTCTCTTCATCTCACCACTCTCTTGCATCTTCATCGTGTGCCAACGCTTTTATTCAAGCGCAAAAGAAACCTAATCTTGACTCAGGCCATGTTGGCAGAAGTTTTGAATAGCAGCGCCTCTGCTTTTGGAGTTGTGGGGTTATACCGGCTCACCAAAGCAAAGACTTGGGAGCCCTACACTGGTATTGTTCATGATGAGGTTGTTTGGGGGAGTTAGAAAATCCGCGCTGGTGGCAGCTGTCAGACAGGCATGAGAAGTTTTTAAACACTTCTGGTGAAGAACCAGCAGGGACTTTGAGCCATCTGCATGGAAAATGGAATTGAATGAATGTGAATGGGGAAATGAACAGGAAAACTTTGTGAAGTTCAGTGGAGCTGTAGACAGAAAACATGGTCCCATTCTGGACAATTCTGATGCCTCCATGCTTCACATTACAGGAGCGAAAGGAGTATTTTTTTCTGAGTGTGTTGACATGGATGGAGCATCGGGGCTTCTCATGCAGCTGGTGTCAATGCCAGTGAATAAAGTGCTCCAGTCTTTCATTGGCACATTTACGTTTATAGGATTGAAATAGCGTCCCATCCCTCGTGGTATAAAGTAGCTCACTGGCTTCCTGTTGTTGCCTTGTTTCATAGAGGCATGTTCTGCACACGTGGTCATTAGCAAGGTAATGTTATGGCAGCTACAGGTGGGTGTTGTTTGCTGGACGTGCTTTCCTGTGACTCTGCTGATGCGCGGTAGCTGGAAGTCAGCGTGGCAGAGGGGGCCTGTTGCTGCATGCTGCAGGTTACACTGTTTGTAAAAAGGGTACGCTTCTCCACACCGTGAAGTGTGAAAGCTTTCTGCTCAGACTGAAGGGCAAGTTAATATAGTCCGTTAGAGGACTGCTCAACCAAGGGAGGCATAAGAGATTGCTTTTGCGCTCTGTTAGCAAGTGAGCTGCTGGATTTTTTTTATTGTGTGTGCAATTTGAATAAGGAATAATAATGGCATATAAGCTACTGTTGTAAATTTATTGTGAGAGGCGCATGGGCGTTACTTTGGCCCTAACCATTCCACAATAAAAGCATTTCATATCTTAAATATTTGTGCTGTTTGTAATTAAAATACGGGATTAAATTGAATTATTCACTGAAAGCAAGGTCAGTAATTGTGTGATGTGTGTGCTTAAGGCTTTAGAAAACACACTGAAAGGAATTTGTCCTTTTGCAGAGAAAAGGAAAATTAATCTTTATAGTTTTAAGAAACTTTGTGTCATTAAGGAGAAGACAAGCTGACTCTGGAATCTGGGATGCTTGAGTATGTATAGTTGTAGTTTTCTTGGGTTTCCTGAGGCATGCTCTTGAATGGTTAAGGAAGTTGGCTACATTTGCATTTTTCCGTTCTTGGTTCCCCTATGCTCTTTCTCCTTCCCTGTTCTCTTATTTAGCAGCTTCTGTGGAATAGAGAAAATGTTATAATTTATAATTTTTTCAGTGCCTCTCATTTCCTGATCTTAATCAATCTCAGCAACCAGGATAGGACTCTCTAGGATGAAGCTAGGTGAAGACGCATGGGGGGAATGGCATTGGGACTGTAAAGCTTTTAGTGATATTAGAAAGGGTAAGGAAAATGAAAATGCATTTTTTTGCATTCAGGATTTTTTTGACAGTTTGAATTAATCAGATTACACAGTGGGGAGTCTTGCAGATAATAAAGGAAAGGAAAAAGAAAGTTAGTGGATGGTGTCCCATTTTAAGATACAAGAGCACCAGAAAGCATTCTGCCAAACTTGCCTTTGATTAGGGATGAGACATCACTTTTGAATGTGACAATGACGCATCAAAGGTAGATACGTCAAGATGACTGGGCTTGGAAATGTAGGATGGTATGGAAAGCTGTCACAGTGAAAAGAAAAAGAGCTATCGCTGTATCAGAGAGGACACACTGGAAATAATTTGGAAGATTTTTCCCAGTAATAACAACTAATAGTCTAGATGAACAAAAGACTTTGCAAAGTAGCAAAGATGGTATTGCATCTCTGATTAATATCTATTTACTCCCTCAGGGATCTTACACAAATGGGATAAGGTGTACCAGGCTTCCCTTGCAGCTCATATTTGCTTGGAGTTCGTACAGCTCTAGATCATAAGAAGTGCAATTCTTACTCAGGGGGAGTATTCCTCTGTGCATCTGGGAAGGGCTTGGACACACGAAGAATCTGCTTCATGATGTTTAAGATCAAAAATATGAAAACTAGGGCATCTAGCATGGCTCTGTAGGTCAAGGGCTTTAATTTGGGATCTGCGATTTATTTACTCACGACAGATACTCATGATCCATTCTATTTTGTATCTCCTTGCTAAGATTGGCCAAACCACTGCTTTTCTGAATTTGGAAATGGGGTAACCCTATCTACACCATGATGTGGGAAACTGTTCCAATCAGACTGAAAGGCAAATTTGTCTTTAAATCTTTTGCAATCATTTTACACTTTTGAAAATTAATTCTCACTGACTTTCTTAAAATGACTCTTCTGCATGGCAGAGTTGCCTGTTTGTATTTGATGTGGAGGATTGCTTCTGAGAGCAGATTTGTTTCAGTTGTGCTTTATGCTACCAATAGATGGGTAGCAGCAACTAGAACTTCGGTGCACTAACAGCATTTCCATTGGATTTTCCATTCTTTCCATTCAAAGCATTTCCATTCTTTTTTTTTTTCCTCCAAGAACAGAGTGGTTGTGTTGTCCTCCCACCCATAGAGATAGTATTGCTCCTACAAAGAAATGAGCTAAAATGTGTGCACTTTAGATTTTTAGTAATTCCAAGTATCTCTAGTTGAGATGATACCAGCAGTTGGTGAGAAGATTAAAGACTTTTCCAGAATTATAGGAAAGGGGAGAGGCATTGTTCCAGTTTTGTTTTCTACCCTGCAACAGTTCAAGACCAGTGCCAGAAGATGGTTACATATATGCATATATTTTAAATGAAATCCAAAGCTTACTTGTGACAATACTGACCTCAGTCCAAAAGACCTAAACTTCTAGTTTATCCTGTAGGGGTGTAAAATAACCACATGCTCACAGAGAAATCCTGCATGTGAACGGGAGCTGTTTGTTTTGAAGGGGTGTTTTTTGCTAGTATGTGGCACACAAAAGCCAGTTCATGCAAGAAGTAAGGAGAGATGGGGAAAAACATAGATTTATCTAGCCCATCCTTTCTCAGTACAAGGGTGTTCTCTGTACTATTCTTCTGGATTTTTGCTAGTCCAGTTTCAAATAATTTAACAATGGTGTCTCTCATGCTTCCCTTGGATAGGAAATTACAAAAAATTCCTCGTTATTTAGTAGTCTTGTCTTTTCAGTCTCTGCCTCAAGGTTCAAGAGACCCATCTTCTGCTATTTTTGTAGCTGACTGTATATGTTTGTATCACAATATTTTGACTTGGTAGCTGCAGTGTATTTAATCCTAATGTGTTTCTTCAAGTCAGTAACATTACAATGCCAAAACTAATGCAGCTTGTGAATTACTGTACATAATACCCCTGTTTGGTATATTCATAGCATTTCATTTTTATTATTGCAGTCTTTACTGAGTGCACTATTTATTAGAGTTTATAAGGAATAAGCTTTGCTAATGCTATTAAATCACTCAAGTGTGCCAAATTATGGCACCAGAGCAGGTGCTATTGTCTCCAGCTCTTTTGGAAAGAAAGGAAAAACCCTTAAATGATTCTGGACATTTATACCTAAAGGAAACAATCCTTTATGTTAATATAAAAAGATTGTTTTGTACTCAGTCAAGGGAATTCTTGGCAGTCGGTTTAAACTTACATGTATATATAGCACACTGGAGCCTGCTAAGTACCTCTGTTTTCTTTATGGATGGAGCTTTGGTGCCAAGAGGTCTGCACCACATACAAGTGTAGATATGCTTCTATCTGATGGATTGTCCCATAGTGAACCACATTGTATACAGGATGTTCAAACACGTATTGATTACGTGGTTCTGTAGTTTACAGCAGAATCATAACCTGATGCTTTTAAGTACATATATGCAATCAATCTTCATGTGAAGGAGCTCAGTACAAAAGAAATATTTTATGCTATATATTAGACATTAGATTAAATGACATTAGATTAAATGTATGTTACACATTTTTTAACCTCATCACCATAGCATTATTGTGAATCTATGCAGTTCTTACAAGCATCATCTTTGTGTTGACTATGGGCTGTAAATGTATAATGACGTTCATAGTGTTTATAATGCTATTCTGGTTTTAGTACCAGGTCTCATGGTCAGCTACAAGGGAAAACCTCATATAACACAGATGCAAAATTTTTATAGGGCTACTTTTATGTTTGTTACATATCTGTAAAACTCTCCTTCAATATTGCATTACAGAATAAGAAACTTGTACTTGAGGGGGAAAATTAACATGTTGATTAGATTTTAGTCCATCATGCAAATAAAATTGAAATATATATGCTTAAAGACTAACTTGCTTCTGGTACTATAATGCCAGCTTCCAAATGATTATTTGCAAAATATAGACAATTTGACTCAACTACCACTTCTAAGTGTAGAAATGAATACAAAATTTGTCAAGACTGCCTTATGTTAACAATTTTTGAAAGTGATTATGTTAGCTTACAATGCCTAGCTGTATAAAACATGATTTAGGCTGGTAGTATTTATTTGTAAGTTGGGACAGGAGTACTTGAATGATTCTTCTGGAGCAGCTTTCATGTCCAGAAGCTTTATTCCAATCTTTTGGATCTATGAAAATTATAGAAATTGAAAATAAGACTATTTGGTGATAATACGGTGATTGTGCTATTTACCCAAACAGTTGTGTCTGCATTCACTCTTTAACTCACATTTCCCCATCATTCAAATTTCTTTTCCTCTCATTCATTGTTAGTGGAATGTGTATGATGACTGTATGTTGTTATCCTTCATTATATAGGGTTGTAAAAAAATGTTGCTCTGCTGTCACACAACCGTCTCAGTACTCAATAACTACATTAGCTGTTGCTGCAGTGTGTGTGATGGCTATCTTATGGCAGGAAAAAAGAGCATGCTTGAAACTAAGTTTTTATTTGTCTGAAATTCAAAAGAATACTGTACAAGAGTATTTAGAAAACTCTGCAAGCAGCTGGGTTTTAGCCTGCAGATGCATTTGGACAGTAATGCGTGCAGAAAAGATCTGGAACAGATAAATATTAGTAGAGAGGCATATAGAGATAATTGCCTGAGCTTGGTTCCCAAACCTTTAGTGGAAGACCCTACTTGTCAAAGGCAAGGCGCCCAAGCTGAGATGTGTGGAAGAAGACTGTAGCTCACCACTTCTGTGTGCATTTGCCCAAGAACAGGAAGCTCGTCATCGTGTCCTCTGCCACTGAGTTATAAAACCTGCTGCACACTGCTGTTGTAACCCTGCAGCAATGATGCTCCGAGTCCCACAGGGCAAATAGAAGAGCCTGCATCTAGAACTCGTCTATTACGTAAAGGTGTAAAAGTCATTGAATGTGATGTTTCATACCATAGTGACTACTGTGTAGGTGTACTTGCACAAGAATTCCCATCAACAATATGGACTCTTAATCACTTTTCACCATTACGCCAGGAAAGTCAAATTTGCATTTAATAAATGGTTTGATTTAAAAATAATTTTCCTAGTTGTATACAACCAAATTTGCTGTAATATCTTGGGTTCCCTCACATGACTTAATTTATTAATGCATTTCTAGGCTGTGCAAATAGTACTATTTCTTTCTGTAGTGTCATTAACTTTGTCTTCTTGCCATGATGCTGTCTTGCCATATCTTCTTCAATTATTAGTTGCTACAATGAACAATAAAAGTATCAGTGACTGAAGATGATCGTGCAGTAAACGTATTAAGTTCCATTACTGTCTCATGTTTCTTTTTCTTTGCATTTTCTTACCTATAACTTACATAGTTAAGGAAAAAAACAACCCTAAGATTAATAAGTGGCTGATTTTGTTTCCTAGTTTTATTTTTCATTACCTAAGTTATCTGATTTAGGTCACAGGGTTATGTTTCTAAAAGAGACGTTTGAAATCTCAACTTGGATCTGTCTCTATAACTATTTTATATATATATATTTTAAAGCTAAGTCTGGATTACCTGAAGCAACTAAAGCACTTACACTTTTAATCTTGTAAAAAGACAGTGTGTGTACATCGTCTTTGCTAGGTGGTGCACATGAGGGTCTCCAGCACTTGGGTCCTTATGGCAATATCCCGAACATCGTGGCTGAGCTGACAGGAGATAACGTACCAAAGGATTTCAGTGAAGATCAAGGATATCCTGACCCTCCAAATCCCTGCCCTATTGGAAAAACAGGTAATTCTGCTGTAGCCTTCGCATCTCTGTCTTCACTGTACTTCTTTCAGTCTTTCAGCGCTGTATTAGGCAGTACGACACTTGATCAGCAATGGGTGTTTTCTTTCATTCTCTGCCCCAGGAGCAGAACCGTTGAGCAATCAGGTGTTTTAGATGAGATTTTTTTTTTTTTTAATATGTGCACCTTCTGTATTGCTGTATGACTGCTAGAGAAGGTCAGGTGGAAGAAATCATCTTGACCTTGGAGTAGAAGATAGTGAGATCTATGATTGGGTCTTGTTCCTGAGAGAGTTCATTTTTAGGCTGGCCCCTGAACAAAGTTATCATTCTCTACAGATGAGATTTACCCTTATTTTAGAGACTTTCATTGTGCCAAGAGGAATGAAACTGTCTGCCCTGATCTCCAACCCAGACCATAAGTCAATATTTAAGATACCTTGGCTCCAATCCATGTGGCTTTATAGCTCACTGAGGGTGCATCTGTGCCAAGAAATGGAGAACTACGTGGACGTACCCCAACACGTCGCACGCAGGCTCTCTCTGGCAGAGGAGCAGTGCAGCCTCAGAGTGCCAGAGCGGTACGGTACCCGAAACACCCAGTACGACCCTCAGCTTACAGCTGCGCATATACCAAGCCATGCAGGTGGCTAGTGCTGAAGGATCTCTAAAGCAGCACTGCATGTGCATGATATAGACACACTGTAAGGGAATTTATCTTTTTCCTGTTATTTGAGCCAAGGACTGACTTCTAGTACTGAAAGTAGTAGTAAAACACCCATTGGCTGCCTTGGGAGCTGGAACTGGGAATGAGCACTCTATTTTTCTCTCATTTTTTATTTGTGAGCTAAGAGATCCTTTCAAAATCTTTTCTGTTTAGTTGTCTTTTATGTTATTTGGATAATGCAAAACAGTTGTCTGTATTCTTATTCAAAAACGTTCCAACTAGCTTAGAATTGATCAAAAAATAAATATTTGTCATGAAAAGTTTTTCAAACAGTGTTTGCATTTCATTCAACAATATGACAAAATTTCAAATAGTCCTCCCTTACTGTTTTCTATTACAGCCCATTTGGTGATGATGCCTGCATCTCTTCTGAAATAGTATCTAATCTTCCATTTTGTTCAATATAGCTGTTGTCTGACAGGTTGCAAATGATGGGTTTAGGTTTTCTTGCACACACACAGACTTTCTATCTTCTGTGCTTGCCCATTAGACTTCTGTTAGTGATTAGATAAATAAATTAAAAACCTGGCATCCAGAGAAATGCCTTTGAAAATCCCTTCAATTTTTCTTAGGTGAAATAAAAGTTGTTAGCTAAGCTGATACAGTCAGATCTGAACACAGGGAGAATACTTAGGGATGTGCTGCCTGCTCAGATAAATGGCTCTGTCGTAGGTACACTGTGAGTGAAGATAGTATCTACTAGGATTAGAGTAAAATGTTTTTCAGAGCCTTAAATGGAAATTCAAGTGGTGACTGCATTATGCATACAAATTACCAGAGGCCTTCCTCAATCAGTTCTGTGGATTTGCTTAATGGAAAACAATTTTTCCAGTCACTGTCTACATATGCACTTTCCACAGCAGGAATACATAAGCCTGGAGTACTTGGGCTTGAAGACTTTTGGATCAGCGATCGCAGAGGGCACGCATATGCCCAGATGCCCTTTGTGTTTTCTACCAAAAGACACAGACACTCTGAGAAGGTCTACAACGTTTCTGTTGTCACCTGCTTCTCTCTTGAGATGATCCTGTCCCTGCTGAGACTGAAATAATTTTTAAGTACGTGTAGTTAACTTTAATGGTTTCAAAGTTACTTAGCCAGTATGGTTAGTTTTCCCCTGTTTCCTATTGGCAATTTTATTTTTTTCCCGATTCTAAGGAGAAAAGAGAGAAAGCAGGATCTGTTGGACTTAGAACAACCTCCTCAGGTCATTGAATCAACTCATTTTTAAGTCAAGTCTTTACTGTTTCCCACATCTAAGGGAAAAAGATAATCCATCTGCAAATCTTTTTACATGATGATTGTACAAGGACAGAAGGGAAAGTCTATAGGCGTGTCCTCTGGATACCAGTGTTCTGGCAGATGTAGCTGCTTGGATGCCCAACATCATGCCCCGGTGGTAGGATCTCCTTGAGTATGTCTGAGAGGAACTTGGACTGCAAGCTCCCCATGCTGACAAAGCAGAGGGAACTCCAGGAGGAGACTCTATCCAAAGAGCTACTCTGGCCTCAAGTTGCTGGATCTTTGTTTAATCTAAAGATGACTTATTTTGGTAAAAAGTCCGTATGCTGATTTTTAAAAGGGTATTACCCTTGATGTGACACTGTCTGCAAAACCATCCATTGTGATTAAAGGAGGTTTCTGGATCCATCAGATCAGTTACCAATCTGCAGAAATGTCTTCAGCATAAAACTTCTGCCACATCGCATTTTTATGAGATCTTATGATGTGTAAATGATTTTCAGCCATTTTGAACAAAGTAGCAAACCAGAAATGGAGTTCCATGAAGAGCTACTCAGTGAAGGAAATTCTGTCTTTGCTCACAGGCTCGTTTTACCATGAGCTTCAAAAGTATTGCCTAAATAATTTCTACAACTTCCTGTGGGCATTTAAAAATTAAAAGAGGATCCCTGCTGAATCAGAATAACATGTAGTTCTATGTAAAATCAAGCTCAATCACTAATTTAAAAGAAAAACAAAAAGGAGGGGGAGAGCTTGGAAAATAAATTTGTTTAGTTTTGAAGTTTCATTAAGTTGCGTTTTAAAAAAGAAAATATTTAAATATCTCCTGACAAACTCCTTTCAAAAGAAAAAAAATACCTGATATTTTCCAGTCATCCAGTTCTTTAAATGTTTTTTTTTTTTAATTGCATAATTGCATTTAAGAAGTTTGCTGACTAACGTGGCACATATTGTGTGTTTCAAAGCTACTAAGCACTCAATGCTTTCTAACATACTTTTGCAGTTGATGATGGGTGTCTAGAAAACACCCCAGACACAGCAGAGTTCAGCAGGGAATACCAGCTGCACCAGCACCTTTTTGATCCAGAGCATGACTATCCCAACATGGGCAAGTGGGTGAGTACCTGCTTCTTGCTTATTTTTGTTGCCTGTGAAACTGGGTGTTGTCTGCTGCATGGGATACTATGAAACCACAAGGAGAATATTGTGCTTATTGCTGGAAAAATTATCACCCTAAGGGAAACTTCTCAAAAAGTGAACTTGCCCTTAAAAATATAAAAATAATGCCTGTGTTTGATGAAAAGCCCATAAAAATAGAAAGTAGAAATCCTTGCCTTATTACCTGTCCCAAAGCATGACAACTATGTATGTGCTTGATAAACCACAACAAACCACATTTCAAACTACAGTGAATGTGTAAGCAAAATTCGTGCAGATTTTAGCACAAGATTTCAAAAGATTATCCAGGTTCAGTGACTATACACTGTTCAGCTACTTAGAAGCTAAAAAAAAATAAATAAATGGAGTGCAGCAGTGCCTAAACACCTTAAAAAGTCTAGGTCCAGACAACTTGCTCTAAGGAATCCTCTCTGGCTGAAAGGATTTTGGAGGACTTGATGCTGCTTCTTCCTCTATTCAGGTTGCGCACTATATTATATTGAAAACCTATTTTACACATTGCATATAATAAATACAGCGAGCTACACGAAGGGCAAAAATCTTGCTCTGAGCATACAAGGACTTTAATAACTCCAGCTAGACTATTTCTGCAGGCTAGAGGCTCCAAAGAGAGCTCTGCCGCTTAATCTTAGATTACATCAGTTAAATGTCCAATCCAAAATCCATCTTCAGGCGCCAGGAAAACAATAACAATGATCATAATTTATGCTTCTAGAGCAAATCATGAAACCTCATTTTACATTGTTGTAACACTTTACTTAAGATTGCCCTAAACCAGTGCTCTGTAAGCATATATCGATAAATGGACATGTTTGGCAGCCTCTTCTCCTGCTGTAATTGTGAGACTGATTCATCTTTCATAATCAAACCAGTGTAAGATTTATAGTCTTAATTACTTATGTGAGTGCTAAATTTCTAGAGAGAATCATGCCAAAAATCCAAATTTTGGAAACTTGTTGCATTCTAAGTAATTACCATCAAAGGTTTTCATTTTAAAAACACCAGATGGTGAACTTTCTTATTTATGCCAGATAATGCTGTTAGTTTTCTTATTATTCATAAGTAATTTACTTTCATAATACCATTTTGAAGACTATAAAAGCACTTCTGTAAATCTTTGGCCTATAGCAATATTTCAGAATCAAGCATACATACTGCATTGTCATCAGCAACATATATACTTAACAAATGGTAGGTAATCCTTGGTGAATACTGGCCTTTTTTCATTTCTCCATCCATCACTACTAATTCAGGGGAAAAAACTGCTCACGCATGGATTAAAACAGACTGTTAGGTACTAAACAGTAATCATATCTAGCTGCAGCGTAGCCAACTCCAGATCTTTTTAATTAGAGATGAAACAGCTGGTAATGTGCATGAGCAAATGTTCTGCCGAGATCCAGGAGAATTACCCCGATTGCCTCCTCATTGTGTATTACTACACATTAAAAAGATAAATACAACGGTATCTGGTTTTATGGCTGGTTTTTGTTATTTTTATCTCTCTGGAAAAATAAGAGCAGAAAAGCACTCTAAAAATTAGCTGTTTGAGACTTTATAAAGGAGAGATAAAGTAGATCAGATCTTTTAGATCACTTATTGTCATCTGGATTACATCGTAAATGACCGACACAGCCGACTGTGGGCTGCCCAGGGGGTAACTGTGTGCATCGTCATCCTCCCACTGCCCCCAGCCCCCAAAATCCCCTCTGCCCGACAGCAGCCCCTTCCTGCTTCTCCCGTGGAGGAGCCTAGGACCAAATGCCCCAGGGGCTGTAATGGCTATGTATTTACAGACTGCATTTCCACAAACTCCTGCGTGCTGTGAAGGCGCTGGGCTGTCACCACCGTCTGAAGCCCTCGGAGTCAGTGTGTCTCCTGGACCCGTGCGAGCTGGCGCGTGCTCGCAGCTCTCGGGGGGGCTTCTCCCCTGCCTTTTCCTGCCACAGAGCGGTTGAGGCAGTGTTACAGTTCCCACTGACTTGTTCTTTCAAGGAGCCAGCATGCATTCCTTAGTGTAACCACAGTAAAACCCAAATTACATTAGCAGGTCAGAAAAAAAAGACCTGCTTGTTCATGAGTAATGGGAAAGAAACAGGTTGCTTGGTTTGTTTTGGTGACAGACTCTCATGCTTGCAAAGCTGTGGGACCTCTGCAGTACCCTGTGAATAGTAGACGTATTTTATAAGGGTAAAACAAGGCTAGAAGCTGTCTCATACAGCAAAGTGTATGATTCTATGTAGATGCGAAATATTACATGTAAATACTGCTAATACATATGAAGATACCAATATATAAATAATGATAAATGTGTACTGGGCTAGGAGAGGGAAGAAAGAGGAAGAATTTTCTTGTGTTTGGGAGAACTCTCCATATATCAATATGCTGACATGTGGGAATTCTCAGGAACAGGCTCTGTTTATAGGGCAAGATACAGAGCTTATACTCTCCTCCCCAGCCCTGAAGGCTCTTTTTCTTCTCTTTATATGTGGAAAATGTAAAGGGAACAGTGGGAATAGTAAGGTGAGGGACTTTTGGAGGTTTCTACCTTAGTGTGCAACTATAGTTTCTACAATTTCTGGCCACGGAGGTTTTGGAGTATTTTTTCCCCCTCAGTTCAGACTATTCTTTGCAGGAGACAGGTACTTTCCATGAGTCTGCCTTTTCCGCATCTTGCAACTTGACTCTTTAGATGGTCTGAAGAAGTGTTGTTGGCATCCAGAAGGACTTGCATGAAGATAGTTTACAACACACAGTTTACAATACAAATTTAAAATCCACTTACATGTAAGTTGTATATTTACTGAAACCCAAGTGTTAACCGCTACCAGTTGTAGGGTTAAAAAGAGGAGGGAAGTTCAGCTGTGTTTTCTGACACCAGTATCAGTGCAAATGGAAAATTAAAAGCAACTATGTTTTTCAGCAACACTTCTTTTTACTGAAGCAGTGAATAATATTTCACTCTCAGAGTAGAAATAACACTGGTTTTGCTTATCAGCTGCCATGGAGGGCTCCAAGACAGTACAAAGAAAGGCAAATGGGAAGCAGGGATAAAAATATTCACCTCCCTGTTAAAGAAGTTGCCATCTCTAGCTTCCTAATTGTAATGAAATCCTGAAGATAGTCACTCATAAATTTCATTTTATTCCAACTTCAGTTATAGTGAGCAACATTAAGTGCATCATTCTTCGCCAACTGACGTTTTTAAATATCTGGATGGCAGTGGTGATTATTAGGATGGGTTATGTTAGGTCTGGTACCCCTCTCTACTTTCAGGCAATAAATACAGATTGTTTAATTCAGTGTAGTATGTTTGGTGTAACAGAAATTGTCATGCCTGATATTCCTGATAAGGCTGTAAATTGACTGGAAAAAAAGCCCTCCCAAAAGGGTGCAACCTTGCTAATGCAATTTTCCTTTTCAGTTTTGCTTAATAATTGTGCAGGTCCAGATTACAGAGCTGCTGATTTTTACTGACTTAAACAAATTTCAGTGAAGTCTGAAAGATCTCAGGGTAAATCTCTCTGGCATTAGTTAGTTGGTTGTAAGCATTTTCACTTCTGCATTTTTTCCACCCAAATCCCAACCTGTAGTACCCTAATCCAAGTAGCTGGGAGGGTGCAGAGGAAGCTCCAGGAGCGAGGGGAAAGTAGCAATTCACGTGCAGCACGTCTCCAGATGGAGGTGTATCTTTAACCAGAGAAACTCTGTGTCTTCATTCCTAACGAGTCCTAGGTGAAAGAGGAGAATGGCAAGCACTTCGCAGGCAAATTTTGGTGGCTGATGAGCTCAGGCCTTTACGCAGTGGAACATATTTTCAGGATTGCTGTTACTGTACAAGCACATTCTTAGCTTATGCTCCACAACCTCATTTGCTTTGCACTCCACATAATGCTTAAGTAGTAGTTACGGTCTTAAAACATTCCCAAACAGACTAAACAAAATACGATCTTCCTGAGCAGGAACAGTTCAATTGTAAGGAATTTTCCTGAGTGACAGAAATGTTAGCTCCAGTAGTCATGAAATTCTTATTTCAGAAACACTGTTTTTCCTCTTGTGAAAAGTATAAAGTCAAGTAGTTTACAAAGAGAGGCTTCGGCGGTGCTTTGTTTCCTAAAGAAAATAATTTACGCATCCTTGGGTTTCTTTAAAATGTTAAATTTAAGTTTTCTCAAAGTGCATTTGCATAAATGACTAGCCAAGAATGTCTCCCTTGGCCAACTTCTTCTCTGTTCCCTTTTGGCACAGCTCAGACTAAATAACTGAGGTTGGGCAAGAGATAGGCCTTGTGAATTTGGGGTTTAATGAACATGAGAAGTACAAAACAGACAATTTTGGCAGATTTCATTGTAACACTTGAAAATGTTTGTTTTTTCTCATATCAAGGCTGCAGAGAGGGTAGAAGTGTTTGGTGAATTTGTCTCGTGCTAGAATTACACTTTCTATTTATATAATCAACATTAAGTCAGTTGTTTATAGCAGAATTAATGGCCTTGTTTATACAGTGTTCTGCTTTTATACATGTAATTCTTCTCTCCTTCCATTTTCAGGTTAGGGTTTGGTTTTGTTTTTCTTCATAATACACAATTGAAACAAAATGTGTTGAGCATGTGTGTGTTGTTCCAGACTTTATTAGAATTCACTAGTTGTATGAAATACAACAATATGTGGATGCACTTATGTAAACTATGGTCAGAGGGGGTTTTTTTGTGTTGGTTTTTTTTTTTCTTTTCTCATCATCATAACTTTCTCTTCTGCCAAGATGTTTTTGGCAGTTTTTAAAAGGTTCGCCATTAAAAATGTTATAGACCAAATGGTTTTTAGAAACTTTATTGAGGGCACTACTTAAACAAAGGAAGAGTTGGCGCTGAACTCCTTTCAGCAGAACTTTGCACTGGGAAGTGTTGATATCTGGAAGGGAATAAGCAAAGACAACAAAACAGTAGGAATGACGCTGATTGCCGTTTTTAAAAAGAATTAGAAAATCCCTTGTAAAGGAAATATTTTTTGCTCCTGTTCTTGTGTCACCTCAAATGTATAGAAAGATGTACCAGAGGCAGGATTCCTGCTTCCTCTCCCTCCCGCTCTTATTTTTCTTTTTTTCCTTATGTTTTTGGTTGGGTTTTTTTTTATATATATGTATTTATACCATGTATCACATGATGAGGAACATCCAGTCTATATCATTATACCAGTATGTACTTGAAGCACTTATTGCCTGAACACAGGCGATAATATAGTGTAACATAGTGGAAAATTACTGGCTTTTTAATTGTTGGTGAGAACTGTGACTGCTCCTGAAGAACTGCAAAATGTTAGCAAGAATATCCAAATATTTATTTGTGGTTTATCTTTCCTGTAAAACTACACACCCCTCTAAACTTGCTAAAATTTAACAGCAAAAGTAGTATTTTAAAAGAAGAGCGTAATGAATTTGATGGCTGCATTTTTTTCCCCTTACAGAGCAAGAATTTACTCTTTGAGAAGATTAATGGTGGTCCAAAAAGAAGAAAGAGGGTAACTATCAGAATACTTTATAGCCCCTGTATCATCTAGAGAGCTAATAAGAATTAAAATCATACTGTTGAAATGAAGAGTTAGTCTAATGCATCTGCATTATACCTTAGATAATGCATAAAGTCAGGAAACCTCTGTGATAAACTACTACAGCAGGCTTCAGGACTGTCCACCAAGTACAAGATATATTTCTCTAAATAGCCTATTGCTTTCAGAAGATGCACTTCAATGCAGAGCATTGATTTAAAAACTTTATAGTATCTGTGTTTTTAAATTGATCCTATTTGCATAAAACCATTTAAAATTATTTAAGTGTCTTTAAAACAGAATTTAAAAGTTTCCTACTAAAAATATTGGTAAAATTAATTACCACTACACGTGCACGTGAATATGTTTTTGGGTGTAAATGACAGTAGAACTGGTCCTTTAGCTGATGTAATTTGATTCACTTACATGCTTAGATTTACCTCAGATTAAACTCCTATTTCTCTGTCTCACTTGCTTGAAAGACAAAGATGAAAAGGTTCTCATCTTTCTGACCCTGAAACAAGAAAGGCAATCCACATATCACAGAGAACCTCTGCACAGTCCACCTCACTATCTTCTCTCTTTTTGCGGTAGTGTCAGCCTTACTTTTATCAAAAAATCACTTTAAGGCAGAGTCAAAGTCTTTAGCTTTGCTGCTGGTATATTTTTTTAGAAGAAGAAAAAGTCTAGCTCTCTGCCAGAAAGTAGCTTTTCAAAATATGACAGCACAGTGTATATTGTAAATGAAGTAAATTTGGTTTAAAATAAGTGAAGCCTAAGTGAAGATGATTTATTTAACTCTCAAACCTAAAGGCCTTTGCTAGAAAGGGAGAAGATAAGTTGATTACTTACCAATTCACACATCACTGGTAATAAACACTGTTCAACCATAAGTTAATGATCTATCTTGCACTTGGTATTTGCCTCCCACTTGCATCTGATTTTTGAGTTTGTTAGTGGATGAGGAAAAAGGGTAGACACCTGATTTTAACTCTAAAGTAAGTAGAATTTACTCTGGAAATAGTTATGTGGAATATTTATTAATAGCTAGAACAGCGTGTTGAAGTAGGATTAGTACAATATATACATGAGAAAAAAAGAAAAAAAAATACATTTTCTGTCTGTGTGCTGACTGACGTAATCGGATACAAAAGGGATAATGGCTGGAGAGACATGACGGCCAGGTGGCTGGGGGTAGCCCAGAATTTTGCAGGTGACGCTTCAGTTTCTTGCTTTGCAGCAGATTTATTTTCTTAGCACAGGCATGTCACTTAATGGTAAATTCGTTATCATTTAAAGTATTTTATTGTTTTGAGGGTAATAACGTAATGATTGCTAATGCTTTAATGAACAATTCAGCATTTTCACTTTATCAGCTGAAGGGTAACCTAGAGTTGTCAGCAGCAGAGTGTATTTTTCCAGAAACCCAAAAGCCCACTGGATTCCCTTCCTGCCTTCTGCAGTCCCTGCCACTCCTCTGTGCCCTTCTGCACAGACAGAGAGTTTAGGGAGGACAGCTTCCAGCAACAGGTTGGTCTTTTTGGGTCAGAATGTCCCAATTTTAGCTTAAAGCAAGTCCTCTTTGGAGAACTGGGTTGTCCACGGACAGTAACTGTGTTGTGTCTATATGAAGCTGTAGTATAACAGTCACAGAGGCACTACTGGAGTCTACAAACTACATATTCTAAGTATGTGTGTATATTCATATATTTATTTATATAAACACACATACAAGCATACATAGACATAATCAGTGTATATAGCAAAGGTATGTATTTACCATTTGCTACTGTGTTATTTTTTTGCAGCCTTTGCAGTGCAAGACAAGGAAGCCTCCAGTGACCTCTAATTTAACTAGCAGTTCTCCCCTTTTTAAAATTTCTATGCATGAGCATAGCCCTGTCCAGAGTCTAATATCCTGAACGTGACAGGAGTGCTTCTATAATCACTGAGTCACGTTGCCGTGGGCTCAGAGCTGTGCACAAAGGTACTCGGGAACTGCATTACTTTGAATTCAGCACAGCTGTATAAGATTAAACATTTTTTAGTCAAATCAGCCAAAAATTTTGCATTATATTTTGTTTTCTTTTGTCGGTTGAGGAGGATTCAAATTTTTATGTATTCTCATTCTCTTCTACTTTATTTCAAAAAGTAGCAAGCAAGTACCATTCCAAAAAAAAAAAAAAAAGACCAATTAATCTTCCTAAGAATCTTCAAATAATTCCTAGAAGTTTATGCAACAGCTGAATTTCACTAAATTAACATTAAACAGAACTTCTTTAAACAAACACAAACAAATCATTTACATGTGTCTTATTTTTAACAATTTAAAGCATTAAATTAGTGTTAGTTTTATTTTCAGAGATTTTTCCACATTCATTTCTGGTTCTTAATATTTTTATGTTTTCACTTGCAGCAGGCAAGGCACTGAAAAAACAATAGAAGAAAGCAAAAGGGCTGCTCTACACTATGATTAAGTATTAATGATAGCATCTACAAATCTGGAGAAACCCAAGGGCTTAAACTCGAAGACAAACAAACCCCAAATCTTTTCCAGAGATTTGACAAATACTTGGGATATTTGAAAATAAATATTTCATGCCTATTTTAAAAGCTTTTTTTTTTTTTGTGTAGTTTTGAATTCCTACATTTTGGTGAAAGAAGCACAGAAATATCTCAAGAAAAGTAATTTCTATGATAAAGCCAGCCTGACAAGAATCAGGAGATACTGGAAAATTTGCATTCCTCCAAAGTTTGTCCTTAGGCAAACAATTTTTATTGGCATCAAAAAACAGCACACTAGATTTTTTTTGTCTGTATCTGTGAAGGAGAAAGTATATACTTGAATTTTGTTTACGCTGATGCTGTAACAGGCCAGAAAGTGGATGTAAATAATATTTGTTAATTCTGAAGCTCCACTAAACTGCTTGATGCTTGCAAATACAGTAAATACATTTTATTCCATGGGTATAGGTAAAATTCAAGCATAGGCTTTCTACACTACTGTGATCTCCAAACAGTTTTGAGACAGGATCTGTTCATCTTCAGTCTCACATTGTGCTGCTTACATGGCGCAAACCCTCTCCAGGGATCTTCTTTCCAGCATTCCCTTGTTCTGGCAGTGGTAGGAGAGCCATTTCCTATGCCAAAACCTTGCTTGTCTCTGCTTCTGTGCCAGCAGTTTTTTATCTTAGCATCAAGAGAGGAAGCGAGGAGGGGTTTCCTGGAGAGGAGATGGCCTGAAGAAGAGACTTTGGTCAAAAATGGTATCGTGGTATCTAACTTGTCTCCCAGCATAAGGTCCATCAGAGGCTAGTGATTTAAGCTAAAGCTTACCTGTACTTCTCTAACAAGTTCTGTCCTGCCTCAAGAATTAGGGAGTTAGATCTGCTGCTGCTTCTCTGCTGAGCTGAGGAAAGGAGGAGTAGAGCAAAAAGACAGTGTTTAATTCAGAGTGTCCTATATTCTTGATAGTCCTCCATCACTTGTATTCTTTTTGGTGGATTGGATTAATTTCTTGCACGCAAAAAATATTAGAAAACAAAACATTGATTGACTTTTAGATTTATTCCCTGGGAGCAATTTCTTTTTTCAGTCTGCAAGTATTTGACAGGTAAAAAAATATATAAGTATATCCACTAAACCTAGTTACGTTTTATATGTATCCCTGTTTCTAATAAGTATAAATAATTCTAAACTTTTTCAGAGTGTGAATCCGTATCTACAAGGACAGCGACTGGATAACGTTGTAGCAAAGAAGTCTGTTCCACATTTTTCAGATGAAGACAAGGGTCCTGAATAAGTACAATAAAAATGAATGATGAAAACTCATGCCATCCTCTGCTAGATCGTAATATTGCTTATATATAATCATCTATTAAAATCCTTGTGAATGGCAGCATGTTTATTATTTATATAATTGTAGATGAAAAACAGCTGTATTTATAACAGTATGTTCTCCTAGATAACAAAAATATGGTTCTGCTTTTTGTTAAGTTATGGTAAAAGGACATTTCTGTTGTTTTTATTTTAGTCATGGAGCAAACTTTAAAAATATTAGTCATTTTAATAGCTAACGCGAGGTAAATGGTCTTAATGACCAGCTTGTAAATAGGAAGATGTAAAAAAATGCCCGGTCTGACTCCAACATTTAATCTTAAACATTACTATGTTTGACACATGAAAATTATAGTTTTATGTTTTGTTCACAAATATTGTTACTTAGCAAAGACAAAGTATTTATTTTACCCAGAGAATTTTGGCTTTTGGTCCACTTTAATAAACATTTAAGCAATCTACAAGGTTTGCAAAGTGACATTTTCCAAAATATTTCAGAGGCTCATTTGTCTCGGTTATTGCTGTGCAAATTTAAAAATTAAAGAACTGCTTTTTGACTCTATCCACTGGAATATTTTTCTATTAGTTTTAATCATTTCATGTCCACAACTTTCATGAACAGTTGCACATCTTTCTTCCTTATCAATGGTACTGTTGTGTGGAAATTAATCTCCCCTGCTGTTCTTTGTCTTAGTAACAGCAGCATTTGTGCATTATAATGTTCTTAAATTATGTTTCCCTGGGATATTATAAGTGAAGATGGAGACATTTGTCTGTGTTAATAGGGTTGTGTCAACATCCTCTGAATCTAAATCCAGGATATGAAGGTCATTACCGTTGATGATCTTCTGAAAAACTGATATTCTAATAACACTGGTAGCTATCACTGCTCTTGAAGTTGCTCTGGGAAGCTTAAATTGCCTTTTTGCCCCTAGGAGATTGAAGAACTTTATATTCCAGAAAACTGAGTTCTCCCTTTCTGAAACATGAGAACATAAAATTACCTGAAATTTTGTTATTTTCAATATTTCAAGCCATGCGCATGGGGCATTAGAATTATGGAAACCAGCATTAGCTTACAGCTTTGAACTTCAAATCTGTGAAAAAAACCTGTAGTTTCCTTCCCCATCCTACAGAAAGACACAGTAAAATAATGATGACCCCTTAGAAAAAACAGATAAGAAACTAACAGAAACTAAAGATCCTAGCTACATAAGATCAGACTTAACAGGATGGCACAAATATGACTATGGCATTTGCTTTTTCTATCCCAGCACTTAGTAATTTGTAATAAATTATGTATGCAGAGAGTCAGTCCTCTTATGTCATTTACGGGTAGATTGCAAAACTCCGTAACATTCTAGGCTGAACTATCGTGTTTTTCATCATATTTCCTCTTTAAACAAATTCTGGAAGAGAAAACTAAATAGTATGTAATGCACTGGGGTTTATAAACCCATTTTACATGTGACACGAAATTGAGGAGTTTGTGTGAATCACGGAGCTCCTTCTACTTCCAGTGCCTGGATGGGATGGGAGTAATCCAGCTGTTCACACGAGAGAACTTGTATTCTCTGCTTCTTAAGCTTACTCTTTTTATCTGCACTCCTGCTTAGTCTTCACACAGGTATTGAGAATTGCAGAGTTGCAAAGGTTGTCTCCAAAACCAGAAAAAAGCTATATATCGTGGCATGAATCTGAAATCGGAACCCACTGATGCCCAGTGGTCCAGAGTATGTGAAATGGTCTTTCCTCCCACCTAACCCCACAGCCAGCTGCTGGTGCGGCTACAAGGCTTCCAGGTGGTCAGACACTAGATTTCCATTCTGAAGAAGCTGGTGTTTCTTCAGGTACTCAATGGTCTTATCAAGGCTTTTAAAATAATCTGAGCTACATTCTGTCCTTATTAGCTCCAGTAAAATCCATTTTAATCACAAAAATGAAGTAACCATGAAGGCAATTTATTTCATTTTTAAGCTCTTGGTAAGGACCAGCACATAATAAAAGGCAGTGTGTACAGTAAATGAGGGGCTTAAAAAGGGAGGGGCGAAGAAGTATTGCTTGCTTAACAGTATCAGCAATCCCACGTCTGATTTCTTGAAGCACTTCAGCTCACTACACCCACTGCGTGGGGATGTGATAATCTGGCACTGCAAACTGACCCCAACAGGAAACCCCGGTGGCTGCCTGTGACCGCCTGTGACCCTGGGGGGGCCTGAGGAGCTGCCCTTCTGTCTATGAGAGATCTGCACAGAGCAGGTGAAGGAAAAATTACACAATTTAGAGATGTGTTTGTCTTTAAATGCAAGCAAAAAATCCCCTTTAGACTGCACAATACAATGATGCGTCTTACAGGAACTGTCTGCTGGAAGAAATCAAATGCGTGGTGGTGAGCAGCCATCTGCTGAGTCCATCAGGCAGCTTGAGTGTTTCACCAGGAAGACTCAACAGCACTATTGTGAAATATTAATAAAATATAGCTATTACACCATGATAATGAGATTAATTACTTGAATTTCAGTTTCATAGTAGACCTGCCTTTCTGTACTGGGATTAGTAGTCCCATATTAATTAAAAAAACCCAAAAACCAAGCCAAAAAAGTTGCCTCTCCTACTGCTCCAACAACAGTCCAAAAACGTATATGTAGGGGTTTTTTTACAAAGAATCATCACAGTGCTGGTCTTTTGGAATCAAGGAACAAAGATACCAACTATCCCCCTCACTAAGAGCTCACTCCACCAAACCAATATTCACAAGAATGTAAACAGTTGCTCAGCTCTTACAGGTGTAATCGCCCTTTAACATTTATGATGCATGTGAATTAAGGAGCATGTATATTGCTATTGTTGCTTAGAATTTTCATTGAATTAAAACCTTTTTAGATTATTTTAAAATCTGCAAATGTTAATTACTTCTAACATATTTGAGACACAATGTGCTTGAAAGAAGCTATAGAAAATAAAGTGTATTGCCATGCAACATTGCTTTTGTCTGGTAAAGAAATATTTATGACCCTAGTTTAAAAAAAACACTGTGTAACTGAGCAGATTATAGTATTTGATTTGTGACACAAAACTTACTCTGGGGGTGCGTCTATATGTACATATATATACACACACACTCGCATACACACATACTAACATACACTGTTTAAAAGATAACATAGTCTTATAATAAACTCTGTAGTAAAGAATATAAAGATGTCAACCCACAGAAGAAAGTAATCTAGAAATGCTTAGTGAATTATTTAGGAGGCGAAATAGGAGCGGATATGCTCCTTTTTATTGGCACATTTGCATTCACCTAACTAAACCATGCCGCTAATCTATTCAGCAACTCATGAGCAAACCAAAGAAACTTGGAAGTAGTTCCTGGGAATGTGATGTCAGAGTCCCGAGAGTCACTTACAGGACTGTAGGTGAAGCTGATCTGAAGCTTATTTTATCAAAATATGATGAAGCATACCTTCATCTGTTAAACTGAGGAGGGACACAGGCAGAAAGATGACTACCAAGTCAACTAAGTTTTTTATTTCGTTGTGGACAAAGTAAAATTCACGCCCCTTTGTTTCCAAACGTCAGGAGTTGGGGATGAAGAAAAGTATTTGTTTGACGATGAAGAGGAGACTTGAGTCCGTGCCCTCAAATCAGGCCTCTAACCAGTAGCTGTGTGAAAGTGTTGAAAAGGCTTTGTTTCCATTTTCATGCTGTACAAAAACTGATTTTTGAACCATTTAAATTTGTTGGGAAGAAGCCCATAACAACACCAACCCAAAACAAACTTGGAATCTTCTTACATTTTGCTGGTAAACTCACTAAACCAACTCTTACCTCATTTGTAATGCTGTAACACTTGTCCTGTGAATTAATTTTTATGCAAGTACTTCTTTTTTACATGGAAGTCTGGAATGTTTGGATCATTAAGACAAGGAGTTCAAAGACAACTTTTCAGTCAAAATCACAGACTTAGATTTATGGAAGGAGAAAGGGAAGGTAGGCAGAGTCAGAAGATGCTACCAGGACCACACAGAAATTTAAAATGTACAAAGTACATACAGTTTCACATGACCCATAGGGGAGATGAGTGTACTCACTGTTTTAATAGCTAAGTGCGCTATAGGTAAGATTTAAGATACCTCTCCGTCCAAGTCAGAAGCTACCAAGGATATCAGGGAGTCAGAGGACAATACCTCCAATTTTGAGACATCTGAATCCAAGAATTTGCTTTATTTATGATGCTAACTTCTTTTCTGTGATTACATGGAGCCTGATGGTTGGAAGAGCTGCTAGCCATGTGTTCAACACATGGGAGCATAACAAACTTCAAATGATGTGAGTGTCATGGCAGCAGCGTTACCAATTGGAACTAAAAGAGCTTAAAAACATTCCTGTTTTACTAACAAGGTCCGTTTTTGTATGTGGGGCAGAGGTGGGGAAGGAAGCAGTAGATGGTAGGAATTGGGAATGGCTTCAGACTTTAAAGATTAGGTAGACCTGAGTCACCTCTTTCTATTTCTTCCTAAATTTCCTGTTACGAAAACACATGGAATCCAGCTCCTATTGCAATGCATGGGTGTCTTTTACATTTAATCACTGTGTTTCTTCATCCTACTCTGCTCTCCAAGAACAACAGTGGTGGGAGTTGGTGGCTAAATTTCATTGTAAACCGAGTGAGGCAAAGGAGAAAGCACAAATAAAAATAATGTGGTGTTTGCTACTAGTCTCAAACTCTCCCGCATTCCCTAACCAGTGTCATTCATTTACAGACCATTAAGCCCTGATTTTAAATGTATAAACACTGACTACTTTTATTCCAGATCTTTGTTCCGAACCTAACCACCATATGACAATGTAACTTTCTTGGGAGTCACCAAACATCTCCGTTACATATGATAGGGTTTTTAGGTCTGGGCATCTGAATATTTGTTAGATCACAGAAGGGGCATACGGCTTTGATGCTGAATTCAGTCTTAGCCTCTTTTAATTAAATCTTTATTCTGAGAAACAAACAAACAAAAAACTGTAGCAGTTCATCAGTGCATTATCTACATTCTAATGCCCAGAAGTCTTCTAAAAGTGGCTGAAATTCAAATAGGATAGCCCCTGTGGGGAAATATAGTTCTGATTATTCATCCTAACATAGAACACCTTTCTACATTGGGAAATAAAATACCACGTTGTGGCATTTTATATTTCCAAATGGACAAAACAGACTCATGAAAGAATAAGTCAGGTCATCCAGAGAAGCACTCATAATTCACCATGGGCTAATTTTTCCCTTTTTTTTAACAACGTTGCAACCAGCGACTAACTCAATTGCAAAACTTTAAGTGACTCCAACAGGTAGTGCAATGGCTGCAAGATTTATGGGCTTTAAAGCTGTGTTACTTCAGCTGAATTAAGAAACCTATTTTTAATGCTGCATAAACGATTTATCAATTTTAAAAAATAGTCATAGCTGATTTAAGTAAGTTCTTGAAAAGTCTTTGTTAAAAGTAAGTTCTTTAAAAGTCATTGTTATAACAGATAAGCATTGCTGTCATAGTTCATGCATAGACCCTGGCTATTGGTTAAATTCGCAAACAACCCAACGACTCAGCTGCCATAGGGGTTTGTGCATGTGCGGGTAACGTGTGTGCGCACAGTTAAAAAAATGGCAAAGTTTGCCCTGCTTCTGTTTCCTTATAGCTTCCTCCTGCTATTCCCACAGTGTCTCCAGCTTTGCTGCAGACTTTCTGATGGCTATGGATCTGAAGTTAGGGGTTCTCAGAAGACTTGTTTTCAGTAGGTCTCATGCGTGCAAGTTATCCAGCATGCAAGCAATATGTGTCAGAATAACATACATTTCTTTCAGTTTAAAATACATTAATTATTTTCTGCTTTAGTAGTTGAGGCTATATTCTAATTTCTAACCATATTGGCTATTTCCTGATGTGTTTTTATGTTCTCAGCAGCAGCCTATGAGCCCTTAAAAGGACAAGAATTATCCACAAACTTGAAGATAAGACCTTCATAGATTGCCCCTAAAATATCGGTTGCTTTGTAAAAACACTTTGTGTCTATTTTGTTGTGTATCTGGAGGTTCTTGATATGGAGGTTTACAAAACTGGAAATTATTTCCAATTAACAGATGGGTGAACAGTTGCAAAGAGGTTGAGGGCCAGCTCCACTAAAGGCTTAAGTGCCCACAGGTGGACCTTTGGTAATACAAATACCAAAGTCCAAGCACATGATCCTCAAGCCCTGCCTCCCTTGCCCGATTCCTTAAGCAGCTGAACAACTATGTTTTCTTGTCAATGAAGTACCTCAGGCACCTAAACTTCTACTTCCATGCATGCCTGGACTGTTTGAAACTTGGTGAACCTGCACAGCTCTACACCTATCTCAGTCCTAAACCCAACCTGAATCCACAAACTTGGCAATTCCTCCCCTATATTTCCTGAGGGAATCAGCCTGGTAAGGGCCCACCTCACACATGCCTACAGGACCAGGCATTGCACAAAATACCACAGCAGAAGTAGACAGTTTAATTAAAAAAAAAAAAAAGGTCTCTAGAAGAGATACGGCAAAAGAATCAAAGCTCTAACAGCGCCAGAGAAGGGGATCAAGAATGAACACAAATTTATCATCTAGTGGTTAGCAGGGCAGGGTGAACATGAGGACAGACAGGGTAACACCTGGGCTCTAGCTAAACCTCAAGGAGTGTTTGGGGAGCCAGCCAGACACTGGATAAAAATACAGAAGTAGTCTTAAAGCATGGTGAAAACAATCCAACCACCCTCCCCCATCCTCCCCACTAGATGCCTTACTTTGGCTCTCTGTCTTTATTTACTTGTTTCCTGAATTGTTGTATGGGAGGTGCAGAGTCCTCCCATACAAATAGGCTCCTGCCTCGTGGCATAGAGGCTACACCTCTGGAGGTGTAGGAGGTACAGGTTTGAACCCCTCCAGGGAGTAGAGAGAGACCACAATCTTTTCTTGTCGGATTCCTGAAACAATACCAGCCTTCTTTTACTCATTTGCATGGTTTTCTTTGCAGGAAAATGAGATGTATTTAGCTGCTACCCAAATAATTGGAAGAATGTTACATTTAGCAAGACAAATTAGCAAGAGTTCATTTACTTGACTGTGCATTCTTTATTCTAGTAACTTAAAAAATATCTTTAGATCATTTTGCATCTGTTGAAAAGAAAGCCTTTAAAAACCCACTTTCTTACTCACTGTTAGCATTCCACTGACAAATTTGATCTCGCAATCATTGTCATCCATCAGGTTTGTTGACCAAAGGCTCCAGTGACCCTAAGGGACCCTGTTAGTGTTGCTAACAGGATATCTCTTTACAGCAAGACATGTCTTGTTATAAGCATTTTGAGTGTTGAAGATAAGTCACAATCTTTTCCGCTACACCAGCAGGAATAATTCCTTTCAAGGTGATTTCACGGGGAATTCTCCCTATTAAAATATGCAAGGCCAAACACTGAAGGGGTTTTCAGAGCTTTTCCAGAAGCTGGTGGTAGTATACTCAAAGCAAGAGGCTTTGATAGAGGCCCAGATAGAGTAAACAATTTGATTTGAGATACTAAAACATAAAAGTATTTGGTCTTACAAAGTACTTCTCTAAATTAGACACAAGGAAGTCCCATGTGGTTATGCTGTTTTTTCTCTATTTAGGAAGGCGGTTTTGTTACACTTCATTGTAGTAGTCACCTCCTCCCTAATGCGCAGAGGCTTTCTAAACAAATCGTCCCATCTCCATTGGATAAAAAAGTGCTTTCTGCCTCTAGATAGCCTGTGCCCTCACCTGGATTTATCTCAACTAATTACATCAAGATAAAAACCCCTGTACCTTGTCTCTGGCATGTTTTTACATCATGATAGCTGTCTCAGTGTAAAAACTTCAGCCTACAGGAGAGGCATAGCCAAAAGAAGTCATGAACTCTGAATCCAAGAATTTACTATATTAAAAAGGAGGATTTCTTCTTTGCCTGACAATGCAGGAAAATATCTTGTTTGTTTCTGTTTTCTCTTTGGTCAGATCAGAAGAACAAGAAATACCTACACGGACCTTTTCTTTTTTTTTTTTTTAATGTGTGTTGTGGTTTAACCCCAGCCGGCAACTGAGCACCACACAGCTGCTTGCTTACTCCTCACCGGTGGGACGAGGGAGCGAATTAGAAGAGTAAAAGTGAGAAAACTCATGGGTTGAGATAAAGACAATTTAATAGGCAAAGCAAAAGCCACTCATGCAAGCAAAGCAAAGCAAGGAATTAATTCACTACTTCCCATGGGCAGGCAGGTTCAGCCATCTCCAGGAAAGCAGGGCTCCATCACGCGTAACGGTGACTTGGGAAGACAAACACCGTCACTCCTAATGTCCCCCTTCCTTCTTCTTCTCCCAGCTTTATATACTGAGCATGACACCATATGGTATAGAATAGCCCTTTGGTCAGTTGGGGTCAGCTGTCCCGGCTGTGTCCCCTTCCATCTCCTTGTGCCCCCGCAGCCTCCTCGCTGGTGGGGTGGGGTGAGAGGCAGAAAAGGCCTTGACTCTGTGCAAGCACTGCTCAGCAATAACAAAAACATTCCTGTGTTATCAACACTGTTTCCAGCACAAATCCAAAACATAGCCTCATACTAGCGACTACGAAGAAAATTAACTCTACCCCAGCCAAAACCAGCACAACATGTCTGATAGCTTTTGGTGACACCAGGTCCCAAAGATTCTTTCCTCTAAATGTTCTATTATATTTTTCAAAAGGAAAAATATGTAATTTTTCCTGTGACTTCATATGTTCATTTTGAAACCCTGATAATGATAATGATAATGATAATGATAATGATAATGATAATGATAATGATAACAACAACAATAATTAACACCTCCTTCACAAGGAGTCTAATTCCATCTGGCTGAGAACCAAAAAGCCCTGCCACAGTCTGATCTGAAGTGTAATTGATTTGGTCACTTGCAATTTAACTTCTTCGCTTATGTCTTTAGTGCATTACGACTTCCTTGGGAGAGGAAAGAAAACTGTTTACATTTTTAGACTTTTTAAAAGTGCATCCAAAAGCTCCAAGTGTTTGGTGCCTGATTAATTACAAACACCTAGAGGATTGCTCCCAAGCCTATTTACAGAATAGCTCCTAACATCAAGTGATTTTACACTTTTCCAGGCACTTTGAATCGTATGTTATTTGTGGAAAAAAAAAATATCATTTAATCAAACTGCCAATGAAAGCAGCTAATGGAGAATTGTTGGGCAGCATGGTGAGTCCCAGAATGTAAGATGACAGCTCTTCCATGGCTCTGAACAGCTCCACAGAAAGGGAAGAGTGATGTCTGTTGTAGCTATATTTGGAGAATAAAGTAAAAGGACTTGAAAAACGCTAATTAGAATTCAAGATACCGTAAGAAAGGGAAAGATCAATGAAGAAATATCCAACTGCCCTTAGCCAAACAGGCTAAACAGGATACTTTTGACAAGGAAACAGAAGAAGCAAAACAGAGCAGTTGGAAATATCAAGACAAGAGATTTGGCCCTAGGCTCGCCTGTGTAGTTTCCCAGAAGTGATTTGTTTTGGCAATTTTTGAAAGAGTAAATTTTTGGTAACCATACAGATAAAAAAGAGACTATTTTTGTATTTTATTATTATTGTATTGTATATTTAATTCTTAAGTTCATAAAGTTTAGCATTCTAGTATGCACATCAACTAGAATGCCCTTTAACAGGGGAAAGATGTATATATAAATTATTTTGGGGTCTTTTAGAAAGGCTTGCCTGACTCAAGCCTCTTGGATTGTTGTGTGCACTTCATTTTATACACTCCGCATAGCCCCACTGAAAACAAAGTCAAGCATCTGGCAAGTCCCTGCAGGATTTGGGTCCGAATCTAAGTATAGCAAAAAACTGAAGTATGCGCACAAGTCCACCTTTCTTACCAAAGCACTTACCTATCTGTTCGCATTTATGTCTATACTTAAAATGCTATTCAAATCAACAAAGACTGCTAAATTGGAGCCTTATCTTTAGCAGTTCTTTTAGATAACCACAACTGGTTAAACACTTCTTTGTCTGCCTTTAGATTTTTTTGTCCACAACAGTGAAAACTTGGCTTATTCACTGGAAATAGGATTTTTTTTTTACTGTGGAGAATTACAGAAGTTAGAAGGTCTTCTTCCCCATTAAAAGCTTTTAGAAATTGCAAAATGGATGCATTCAAGCACGTAGATACAAAATAGGTGACAGTTAAAAAAATATGATGTATCTTCCCAGATTAAGTCGAACTCTCAACTCCTCTTATTAACTGCTTATTTCATGGGAAGTTTGGTACCGACCCAGCTTCAAGGATTTAGGCCAAAATGATTCTGGCTCCGAGAACTCTGTTCCCTATTGCAGTTTTATAGGTGGGGAAATGGAACGAAGAGAAACTCAGTGAGTGAAAAAGGGAAAAGGATGAAGGTGGGGGGTGGGGTGTACTTGTGTGTCTTAGACCTCTTCTTCTTGACACAGAGACCATCTAAATAAAAAATTGCAGGGAGGAAGAGTTCTATTTCTTCCCACCCACATTAGTATTCACTCTGAGAAGTGGACTAACCCATGCTGGAGCAGTACAACTGTTTGACAGAGTTCTTTCCTTCCCGTAACACAGCAGCCATTTTTGTGACACTGGATTTCAAATATAAAATGCAGAAGTTCTATACAGTCTAAATAAGTTGTTGTCTCAGCCAAAAAAGGGCTTCAGCTCTTTCATTCCTGCAAAGCTACTTTTTAATCTGGTATTCCATTTTTACCTGGATATCGCCAGGAAAAACAAAAAGATTAGAATTTTGAAGAGGGCAATGGGATAAAAGAAAAACTCAAACCGAAACAAAAGCCTTGCAAATCTTACATAATAAAATGGTTCTCCTGCCTCTCTCACTCCTTTTTCTTTCACTACAGTCAGTAAGTGGCAGAGTCAGGAAAAAAGCCTAGACTTCTTAACTTCCAGCTATCTATCTTACCTGCTAGGCTGACATCGTATGCTCTATAGGTGTTGCACAGAAGCCCCCACACTGCAAGGAGGAGAAAGCACTCCTCTTCCAGGCAACATCCTGAGTTACAGGTGGGTACACAACAACAAATTGCCTTTCATCATAGCAGGAAAGGAGTAAAAAGGACTGTTTTGCCAGAACTGTGTATGAGATATCTATACATGGCTTAAAAGTGTATGTAATCTGTCCAAGATATTGGGATGCAGTAAGGTGTGGGAAGGGAGTCTTTTAGTTTTGCAGCATTGCTGGAGACTGTATTTCATAGCTGTCATATCCCTGGAATGAAATATGGAAGCAAATAATACATCGAGCTCCTTAGGTGCCTCCTTTCATAATAGCCATTTACGACTTCAGACTATAAGGGCTTCTTATACTCACACAAACTCAGTTTGCTTAGCTGAGTCACTTCTTGTATCACATTGCTTCAGAGCTGCCCTGAAAGCAAAGCATGCCAGCAAACCTCTCCTACAGATTCATGAGACAGAAGAAAAAGAAAAGCAAATGCATGAGGGCAGAGGAATTTTTAATGGGTATTTTATGGCTTTCATTTTCTTGGCAAATTCTTCTATAGCCATCAAATACATAAGATGCATCAAAAAAATTGTGAAAAGAGTTATAAAAGGTTAGCTTGACAAATGATATTTCCTCATTTGGCATGAAAGTTTATATTTGTTCAGCAGTCAAACTTCATCCTAATAAAATAACCTTTTCTAAATCACTTTTGAAACATAGTCACATATGGATTGTGTTATATATGTGGGTGTTTTGAGGCCAGAAAACATATTTTTTGTTCTATGCCTGCAGCACAGAGCAGAGTGGAATGCTGGTGGGTGACCATGGCTCTAGGTGCAGAGATCATTACAAGCCCACAACCTGACTCTACATGTAGTAAATGCTAAACAAGAAAGCTTTTCAGACACACCAGGCCACCATACCTGCACTTTTCAGAGCGGGATCCTAGATCTTTAAAGTATTTGGGTGCTAAAAGCTAGGGATTTTACCTTGAACCCATTCATTCTTTTGATTTCCAATGTTCTGTTTCTGAACATTCACAAATGAAATGGGGGTATATTCCTAGATGAAGTCGTATTTTGAAACTAAAAAAATTAAAATATTTAATTTTCAAAAAACCCTGCAAAATAAACATTTTCCCTTGCTTAATTTTCTCTCATTCAGCTGATGGAAATCTATACATTAAAATATTGATGTTCTGTCAACTTAAATCTAAAATACTGGTTTTTTAACAAGTACAATATTATCCAAATCTTTCTTCTCAGGCTATGGGGTAGAGCCTCAGCCACATGGACATTAATTCTAAAACTCAAATAAGATAAAAATTTAAGTCCTTTAATTAAACAGAACTTTGCTAGTCTCAAGTAATTTTTGCACAGTCTCAAGCTTGATTTTTTCCAGTAAATTTTATAAGAAATGTAACTCAATCCAGACAAACCTCAGCTTTTTCTGGTATTATTTTATACAGCTTGATATGAAGTACAACGGTCAGATAAGGTTCAGCTACCCTATTTAAATGAGGGGTTTTTTGTACAATAATCTGTAATAGAATAAACAGTGGAGTACCCGAACAAGAACCATAGGACTGGTATGTTAATAGAGTATGTTGAAACCAAAGCCCACAACATCTCCTTCCCTCATCTTGTGCCATTTATTACTGTCTACCTACTTAGGTTTGAAATAAAAAATGAGAAATCTTTTTCTTTGTTGGTTTATCATAAGGCTTTTTGTCCATTACTTTTGGATATATGTAAATCCCACAGGGAAGTGGATTCTTGGAGCATCACTTCTTTTCTATGACAAAACATGTTTGGTTTTTTTTCCTATGTAAAGCAAACAAGCTCCCACACTTGGGCAATAATGTAACAACAGAGCATTTCTATGCACAGCCCATCCAACACACACTACATATAATCTTGCTTACGCTCCCAGTCATGAATTACACTGCTCATCTCGCTCATCAAGATAGGAAGATCAGCCATGTACACCACCTGAAGGTCGACAATCCCCATAACATGAAGATACCCCTCATCTTTGAGAGCATGTCCCACAAAACTAATTTCTGAAACCAGACACCTCTGCAACGCACACATCTTTTGTCGCATCAGATAACCACTGTGCCAAATTTCATCGTGTCACGCCTCTGCTGGGCAGCTTCAAATTCCCCCCTGGGATGGCAGGTGGCGAGCAGCAGACTGCAGTGGAAATCAGCGCTTGCTTCTAGCCTTGTTACAAGCTCAGTAAGAAAAGTTATGGTTGTGTTGGTGAGACAAATTCTTCCTTAACACTTCACTCCCTTATTTTCACAAGTTTTTCATGAGCACCACTGGAATTTTAAAGGACGAAAAGCACAGCAAAGCATCACTACCTCTGTATTAACAAGAAGTTGAGGCACGCTGGTAGGTAGGTATGTAGGTATGTACATGTATATTTTCTGCTTTAAAATACATGAACAGAGTGGTTTGGCGTTACTCTTCTTGAATGTTACCAACAGAAAGGAAAAATCTCAAGTTGCTGCCATACAAAAAGCACTGAAAACATTAGAGATTTTGTCATCAATGGCTGAGTCTTATGTACCCTTTTAGTTTTTCCTCTGTAAATTAGTGCCAGATTCATAGCCCTGTAAACCAAGCTCCTTTCTCTCCTTAGCAGAACAGTTCAAAATATCAAGTAAAGCAGTTTAGATGTGCCCTGTCTCTCCTGGACAGCTTGCCTTACTTCTGACCTGGAGGAACATGTCGAGGAGTGAGAGATGTTGGATTTCTAGGTATATTAGGGCCAGATTCTCAGCTGGCATAAATCAGTTACATCTCCCTGAAGTTATTATAAGCTATTCCAATTTACTCAAGAAGAGGATCTGGCCCCTGTCAGTCTTTGGCTTCTCTGCAAAGGCTTTTAATAAGGCGCCAACTGTCCTGGCAGTGAGGATATACTGGGTAGCACTCAAAAGTTAGCAGTAGCAGACAGGAGCTCAGCCCAGTAACATTTTTCTCTGCAAGAATTAAGTACAGCACTTCTTTTAAGCTTAAAACAATTCCTACTGTTCCACTAAAACAAAGACCAACTCACACAGCGAATACCAGCAAGAAATGGGAGAGGAAATTTAAAAAAAAACAAAAACAAAAAAGCCCAACAAAACAATAGCAAGCGGATAGTTGAATCCAGCCAGGTTCATAGTACATGGCCGTTACTGCCCCATGACATTGAAGCTCTTAATCTCAAACCTATGCCACAAAAATATGCATATTCCCATAGGCCTCTTTTATACTAAATAATTATATAAAATTTCCCCATCAGTATTCCAGCTCCAGTTAGCAGCACTGGTGAGCATCAACAGAATTTCAAGTGTGGATAAGGGGGGAGGAAGAGGAAGCATTTTCTTTTAAGCAGTGGGGGCTTTTTAAGCCAGAAGATAGCAGAACCTCATCTTTGGTTGGATCTGACCAGCACAGCTGAACCTTTGGAGTAAACTTGGGGAATGTTTTGTTAAAGAATCCATCAGTAAAAGGAATACAAACTTCCAAGCTGGAAATTATCTGGATACCTGATGTGAAAAGAACAATAAGGAAAAACATGTCTTCCCCCCACCTCCCTCAACCACAAAGAAATAAAAATAGACAGAAATGTTTCTTCTTTTTTGCCAAGTCTTCTTTTTTTAAATTTATTTCTACACTCATTCAGTCCAAGGAAACAGATACAGCTACAATTACTTACCTAGTTAGTACCCAACTGGTTTATTTTTCTGAATGAGCAGGCAAACTCTTGCAGGAATAATTCTACTTTCCAATCATCGAGAAATCTGAAAAATTGTCTTGCTGGATGCAAGATGCTAATGCCTACTTGAAACACTCTGTGGATTAAACCGAGTGAAAGAAAACAGATGGGAAAATATGGTGCAGAACATTCAACTGCAAGAAATGGAGAGAGGTCTTGAGAAGGCAACACACCTTCCACACCTGGAGATGCTTCCTAAAGGGTTTCTTAGTTTGCTTTAAGTCAAACTGAGATCTACTCCACATCAGCCACTCTGGCTAGATGCTTGACTGCAGTGAGGCGTTAAGCGAAGATGACTGCTCTACAATTGATGCCCAGAAGTGTCATTATCTAAGAAGGTCAATGCCAGAGTGGCATGTAAACTACATCCCAGAAAAACACAGCAGAGAGGCAGCTTGCCCGCAGGCCAGCAGCAATGCCTGGAAGTGCATGCAGTGCCAGTGTGTGCTGGTTTCAGCTGGGATAGAGTTAATTTTCTTCCTAGTAGCTGGTATAGTGCTGTGTTTTGGATTTTAGTATGAGAATAATATTGATAACACACTGATGTTTTAGTTGTTGCTGAGCAGTGCTTACACTGGTCAAGGACTTTTCAGCTTCCCATGTTCTGCCAGGCGCACGAGAACTTGGGAGGGGGCACAGCCGGGACAGCTGACCCCAGCTGACCAAAGGGCTATTCCATACCATATGGCGTCATGCTCAGCATATAAAGCTGGGGAAGAAGAAGGAAGGGGGGGACATTAGGAGCGATGGCATTTGTCTTCCCAAGTAACCATTACGCATGATGGAGCCCTGCTTTCCTGGAGATGGCTGAACACCTGCCTGCTGATGGGAAGTAGTGAATGAATTCCTTGCTTTGCTTTGCTTGTGTGCGTGGCTATTGCTTTCCCTATTAAACTGTCTTTATCTTGATCCACGAGTTTTCTCACTTTTACTCTTATAATTCTCTCCCCCCATCCCACCAGGGGGGAGTGAGCAAGCGGCTGTGTGGGGCTCAGTTGCCCGCTGGGGCTAAACCACGACACAGTGCCGTCATCAGGCACCAACAGGAGCTCAGAGCAACCACAGAGAACACCTCCTCCAGCACCAAACGCCTGGACCATGGCCCTAGGCCACCAGCTTGGCTCTAGGGCGGGTAATCAGAGTCAGAGACAGAGCAGAAGAGAGGTGACTAGACCCCTTCCCTACACATCAGTACAACTACTTAACAGAAGAAAAGGAGCATAAAGTCTGTCAACATACTGAGAGGTGGGAATTGTGACTTTTTCTCTGGATTCATAAAGGAAGGACCCCAGCTGATTAAAAACGTCTATTAACTTCAATAGCAGTTTTTTGAGTAAAATAACAAAAAAACCCTAAAAATTTCCTAGGCCTCTCCTTCCATCCATCTAGATGTCATTTGCTGTGATTCTTTGCCAATAATCCTTCCCCTTCATTGTATTTGAATTTCAGTGGCCCCTGCACACCAACACATTTTCCCTCTCATGCTGCCACCTACCACTGCACTGCGGTTGCTTGCCCTGTTGCTTCTGCAGCATTTCTACATGCTGCTGGTCAAGTAATTGAAGTGATTATTTTTCAACAAGTTATTGCTAAATGTGTGTGTGAATTACAGCAAGGGGCCTAATTTACTACCTTGCTGAGCACTCACCTATATAACTGGCACTAAGTGGAGCCATCCTTCGGCCTTAAGCAAAGAGCAAGCTGCTGCTAAGTACTGTGAAAAGTCAGAAACCTGGCATCTTGCCTAGCCCTGGCATCCCTAACGTAGCAGATCCTTTCATTTTAATTCATCTTCCCCATCTGCAAAACCAGGGACAATAAAAACCTCTACTTGTCAGGTGAGATCCGGGCCTCTCCGAGGCCTGAAGTGGGTGCTGACTACCAGGGCTGGGTCACTGAGGTGCAGGGCCGGTTTGGTTCGCAGGCAGTAATTCGTGCCGGACAGTCAGGAGAAAACAAAACGGCGCTTGCAGCACCACCTGCACGGCCCGGGTCCGTCGCAGGGCGCTTCTCTTTGCTTCGCTTCGTGCTGGGTGATGCCCGCCGCTGGAAGCGGCAGCTGACAAACGTCTCTCCTTAATGAGCGAGCCCAAAGGTCAACCCGTATTTCAGAGGCAGCTCCTGCTCGTAATGACTCCGTCCTTCGGTAGCGTTGCAGCCCCCCGTGCTAAAAAGCCCGTGGGAGACGAGCGCCGGTGCTGGAGCGCCTGGGGACCGGGGGGCACCGCGGGAGGTGCGGGCTGCCACTGCGGGCTGCGAGGTCCCCTCGCCCCCCAGGGCTCTGCCGCTCGGTGCCCCGACGCTGGCTGCAGACTCGGGGTAAGGCTCGGGCAGCCGCAGCGCGGAGAGGCCCTCCCGGGTTACGGCTGCGGAGGACTCGGTCCGCAAAGACGCTCAGCCCCCGCCGGTTTCTGCCTAATTCCGAGCGACCCCTGAGAAGCGGTGGGGACTGGCCCGGGAATCGCGGCCGCCTGGCCCAGGGGATCCGGAGCGGCAGCCTGCGGGCCGGCCGCGGGCGCGGAGCGGAGCGGAGCGGTGAGTGCCCCCGCGGCCGCCCCGACGGGCGGGCGGCTCCGGCCGCCTCCGCGCTTAGCCCAGGCGGGACGCGCCGTTCCTTCGCCGCCCCTGCCCTTCGCGGGACGCCTGAGGAGCCCGCAGCCCTCTGAGAGACGCAGTGGCGGGAGGGGAAAAAGCCACCCGAGGTGTCCCGCCTCTGGCGGGACACAAAACAATAAAACAAACCAACAAAATCTCACTGATAGAGCCGTGAGAGCGGCTGCGGATCAGGAGCCACACTTTAACACTCCCCCACGCACACACACACAGAGGGGTTTTTTGCCAAAGCTGCGTGACTCCCGGCATATTTGCAGAAGGCAAACCTCAGCAGTGCCAATTTGTAACAGGGAGGGCCGGAAAGGTGGCTGCCTCCCTCCTGGCCAAGGCAGGCCGGCAAGGGGCTCCCCTCGGCGGCTCCGCTGCGGGACCCACCGCTCGCCCGGCCGGCTCTCGGGCAGGGAAGCGCCCCGGCAGCCCAGCCCCGGGCAGTGTGCATGGAAGGGCAGCGGAGGCGGGGGCGGGGGGGCGGATTTAACTCTTCTTAAATGTCATACTTTAATGGGGATGGAAAATGTGAATTTTCTGTGCATTCCAGGAACAATTCCTTGGGGTGGTGACCTTTAGCACCGATTCTCTTAAGAGAGGAAAGTAGTCGAGTGTTTATCTGGACGACCGAAAGCTTTCCCTGGTGGAAGTTTATGGAAGTGTTAAAGGGGGCGGATAACACGGGCTTTGGAGGCGCTTGTCCAATGATCTGGAGGGGCTTGGAGAGCAGATCTCAGCTGGCAGACATTTAAATGGGAGACAGCTCGGCGCTGCTGCAATTTGTAGGCAGGATCCGAGACTCACTCTCTATGGACTCCCGGGCCGCTCCGGGCTCCCACGCCACCCGCTCCGCCGAGTGACCCGCCGGGCAGAGCCCCGCCGAGCCCCAGGCCCCGCCGAAGAGCCGCCGCCGCCGAGCCGGGCCCCGCCGAGGAGCCGCCGCCGCCGCCGCCGCGCAGGTGAGCCGGGACGCGCTGCGCTGCGCGCACGCACGGCGGGGGCGCAAACGGGTCCGCCAGCTGCAGAGTTCGGCCGGTCTCTGTGGGAGGCAAAATTTTAATCTCTGTATCCTACCTTCGGGGAGGGGGAAGGGGAGGAGTCGTTCATCGGTGTCTAGCAAAACTCCTGGGCGCCTCGGTTTTGCAGAGGGTGACACCCGTCCCTCCCGTCAGCGGGAGTGAGGCGACACCGACACTTCCGCTGCAGTGCTGGGGGTTAGGGCGCCGTTACATCTCTCCCCTGACAGGCACAGGGATTGCCAAAGCGCCGTTAGCTCTGCCTCTCATCTCCGCCTACAGCATCACTCCCGACAAATTGGATTCGGCGCCCACGCGACACACGGCAAAATCCCGGCCCGGCCTCTGCGCGGAGCGGGGCGGGGGCAGGTCCCCAGGTGCCGGCCCCGTCCCCTCCCGTCCCGTCCCGTCCCGTCCCGTCCCGTCCCGCCGAGCTGCCCTCTACGAGACCGCTCGGCCCCCGGCTCTGTCCCGGCCCGCCTTCGCAAACCTCCGCCCCTCCGCGGAGCGTGCGCCTGGGCCTCCAGGAGCTCCCCGGGGCGGGGGCCGTACCGCCCGGGGGAGTCGGTGTGTGCCGGCGGGGTCGGCCGCCGCGGAGCGGAGGGTCTGCACCGGCTGCGCGCCCGCGGGGAGCGCCCCGCGTCCCGCAGCCGCGCGTCCTCGGGCGCCGTCGGGGGGGACGGACCGCAGCTCCACCGCTGCGCCCGGCGCCCCTCCGCCTTCCCCTCCTCCGCCTCCTCGCTCTGCCCTCCCACCTGACTCGCAGCCAGGGGCGTTTTGCCGCCCCGACGGCTCCGTGCATCCGTCGGCCACCGCTCCCCGTCCCCGCGCTGACAGGCCCCAGGCTCGGCTCGGCCCAGCCGGAGCCCTCCCCGCAGCGCGCCGGCCCGGGCGGCCCCGCGGGCGCGGAGTGGCCGCGCTCCTCTCGGCCCCGGGCCCGCGGCGCGACCTGGCGCTGGGCTTTTCCCTCCGGGAGGACTCTTGTTTCCTCGCCCCGTCCGTTTTAATGCGAGCCCCCGGGGGCTCGGCAGTCACTTCCAGGGAGCTCGCCCTCCGTTGGATAAGCCCAGACGCGGCCGCCCCGCGGGAGGAGAGCCGGGCGGTGTCGCCGCCGCGAGGAGCGTCCGCACCCGCGGGCAGCCGGGTGAGAAGTTGCCGGCCAAGCCAAGCCGAGCCGAGCCAAGCCGAGCCGAGCCAAGCCAAGCCAAGCCAAGCCAAGCCAAGCCAAGCCAAGCCAAGCCACGCCGGCGGCCCCTGCGCCCCGACGGCCGCCGGTGACCCTGCAGCTCACCCAGGCTGCGCTCAGCGACAGCCCCGTCTTACCTCGGCGGGTTGGGCGGTGCGGCGGGGCCGTCCCGTCCCGGGCGGGGCCGTCCTCTTCGGTGCGGGGCCGCGGCGGCGGCGGGCTGGGAAGGTGCGCGGGCCCCAGCATCCCGCTGTCCCGGTCCGCTCTTCTGAGCCGTAACGTCCCTTCCCGGCCGTCCGCTGCGGCCTCGCTCCTGCTGTCCCGCTCGGGGCTCCTCTCGGTGAAAGAATCGCGAGTGAACCCCGTTTCGCTCCTCGGGTCTGAGGTCCAGTACTGGGGAAACCTTTTTTTGCATAGAGAAGGGCTCTGAAACACCAGCGTGCGTTTGGCTCGCTCTGTCTGCTGCAACGGCGCGGGGTTTAGTTACCCGCCCGTGAGATGCGCGGAGACCTTTGGTGTAGCGCCGGTAGCCCCCGAGCACGGCTGCCCCTGGGCTACGCCCGGTGATCCGTGAGCTGGAGAACCGCTCCCCTCCTGCCCCCGCTCCTCACTGCGCCGAAAAAGCCTGCGAGTCACCAACCACCATGCGGTGGAGACTGTATGTAAGTGGTGAAGGGCGCCAATGCCCCTGTCTTTCTGTTCCTCTTTAGGATTCGGTCCCAAGCTGCGCTAAAGCGTTTATTTTTCTGTCGGCGATGTCACCCAGAAAAGCGTGGCTTCTCCTGAAGACTTTCTCCTTTTCAGGACGCGTGGCTGGGCGCAGCAGCACAACTCTTCTGGTGGTTTTAGGGCTCCCTGAGCAAATCTGTCTGAGGGGAGTTTCGCTCTGGGGAGCGGAGCTGTCAGGCTGCATGGGCGTCTTCAGGGCAAGTCTAATTCGGGTTTGGTACCAGCCGTGCCCACCATGGTGCCCTGTAGTCCCGTAGGCTGTCCTACGGAGCAATGCTTTCTTAAAGGGGGAATTCTCAAAGTTTCAAAGTTCTTTTTTCTTTCTTTTATTACTGCCTACACTCATTAAGTGTCTCAGAACAGCCATCTCCATGACTCGCAAGAAGGAATTAGCTGAAATGTGAACGTATCAAAATTCTACCAAACAGAGATGTTAGTTTTGCTGTCTTGATCTCAGAGAAAAATTATGGTTCTCTGGGAACTGCCATTGCCATGCCTTTTTGTATATTCAAAAATACAGATCTATGAACTATGAAAACATTACATAAGACTATTTCTGTAATTCATATATAATAAGCCAGGCATAAAATTATTCTGATCCTTTGGGACATAAACCACTTCAATTTTCTGAGTAGTCAAAGGGTTGTGTTTTGCCTCTTTCTTTGGCTGGTATTTGAAGCCCACCAAATACATTTATTTTTCTTAGGTCTTCGTCAGATTATTTTTCATGTTTTCTGTGAAGCACATGAGTCCATGTCTCATAATAATATTTTCCTAGTAAATATGGTTCACAGATGAAATTATGGGCCTGCTGAGGTCTGTGAGAATTTTGCTGTATATTTCAACAGAACCAGGATTCCATCCAGTTCTTTTAAACAAGTTGCTTTGTGCTAAAAAATTTCAGTAATAACTTTCTGACTCTGCCTGGGAACTCCTAGGGAAGTGCTGTTTCTGAACTGACATGTGGCGATCCTTAATTTATAGCAGAAAATGCATAAACGAAAAATTACAGCTTAATTGTATGAAATAATAAACCTGAAAGCATTTACACTTCTCTATGAATGGTTGCGAGTATTAATCCACAAAATTCCTAATCTGTTTTAGATGATGAGATCCCAGGCTCTAGATAAACCACATATGAGGTGATATGAATGTTAGGGCCCAATTCTGCTCCTGTTTGAAGTCAGCAGTAAAATTTCTCTTGGCTTTAGGACTAAGAGTTTACAGATGATGAGAAGTAGAATCAGCTAGCAGGGAAATATGGAAAGAATAGATTTTTGAAGTATTTTGTGACTTTTAAAACATAAATATTAATGGCATCAGATCTCTCTGGATCTGAACAAAATAAGTGGGAATTGACCTAGGCATTTTGGTTGTAGTCATCCGTTTGTTCAAAGGATTCTCAAATGGATTCTCAAAAGGATTTCTGCCATGCCAATGCTTCTGTAAGAGCCAGTATCCAGTACTGAAAATTTTGCAGAAATTTGGAATGTAAGATTTTACAGCCTGATTCCTCACAGCTCCTAACCAAGCTCCAGTTATTACTTCTGCAGAGTGATGGCTGTGACAAGGAAAAAACCATGTACTTCAGGAGAGATTTCTTTTTGGTAAAACTTTGGGTGTGGTAACAGTGATTTAGCTACTTGTACTCTTCTGTGTTCTATTTTTTTGCAGTAATAAAAAAACCTGTTAAGGAAACATTCACAAACACTAATTCATAGATGGATGAACCATGCTAGTTCCTAATGTAAGCAAACAGAGGCATCATCTTCTCTCGTAAGCAAATGCATTGCCTTGGGACCAGAGGTGGTGCGGAATGCCTGTACTGCATTTTGCTTGCTTTCCTTACTGAGGCATACCACCTCATTTGCCTTTGTATTTTGCATTTTAAAAAAATAATCTTAAGTTTTAATAAATGTTTAATAAGTTACTCTTAAAAGAAGGTCCTGCTTGAGCTGCTGTGGGGGTCATGAAGTTCACATAGCCTCTTCTGTGGGTCTATGTTTAAACTGTATTTAGCTCTAAATAATGGGATTACTTTTACTTTTAGATGTGTGTTTTGGAAGTGAACATAACAAATGTTTTGGCTGAGTTGCTAATTTTCATTTGAATCACAATTGCTTTTGTGAGCATGTAATATAGCTTCTGCCTTTAAGGTTGGAAACCAACTCAGTGAAAAATTACCCTTCCTTCCCCAGTTTAGGGTTATATTGAAACACATGCTTGCATTTCCTTAGGGTTAAGCACATGCTTAATAAAGATGCATGAATCTGGGGTACAGATCTTACAATAGCAAACATTACCATCAAATTTCCCCCAAATTCCCATCCCAAAGTACATCTCGTTTTCACATGACTAGACCTTCCTGTGTCATTAATAGCACATTTATGGGGAAAAAAAAAAAAAAAAAAGGGGTGAAGCAATGTGGAGGTCATCAGTTTTAGAAATAAAAGTAGTCCAGGAATATGCATGTTGGTGGGACTTCAACTCAGTTATGGGACACTAAACAAACACCTGAAGTTTCCTGGCACTGCTTATAAACTAGCGATTTATTTTCAATTGCATGCAATGACTCTTTTTTTTTTTTTCTTTTAAGGGTCTGGCACCATGTTGAGTAAATAATGTGCATATTAAAATACTGTCTAAATACAGCATGGGTATACAGTCACCAGAGAAATAGGAATAGTTTTGGAAGGAGTCATTCTGGTCTCTTGAGGAAATAAGCAGTGGTTTATAACTCTTTTTAAAGAATTATTTTAAAGACAAAATTAAATTTAAAAAGAAACATATTTAAATAACATTCAGGTTATAATAGAAATGGGGAAAACCCAGCAAATGTGAAGTCCAAGCTGACACTTGAAATTATGCCGCATTAGTCTTCAATTAGAATTCCCAACTTTTTTTTGTTCTATGTCAGAGCCTTAAGGTTATTAAAATTGCATGTTCTGTACCATATTTCATTTAGATATTAAAAGCAGCCCTTCCAAGTTGTGTCTTGGGGTCGGCAATAGTGTCATTCTTACATCCCTCGCTTGAAACCTGAAGCTTCTGCCAAACATAGGACAAACTGGTACATAAATATAAATGAATAAAATGAATGCATATATTTATCATACGTATTATAAACTCTAGGTGCTCTAACAGTCTGTAGACAAACACTTAAAATATTAGATCCACAAGCAAATCCCTGAATACAATGGAACCCCCCTATGATACTTTTCCACTCCAGTAATTCCTTTCCCAGATCATTTGGTGAGAAATGCTTTTTGAACAGCATAATATAGCATTTATTTTCTCCGTGTGGCTGGAAAGACCTAGTAACTGAGAAATTAACAGCTATCTTTTATAGCAAATGGTACTTACCCTGAGCCTCTACTGAGTCTCTAGGTGGCCCTTACAGCATTGGCATTTGGCTGCTTTCCTGCCTAGTTGTGTGGTCCCAGGCAGAGCGGATAAAGCCGTCCAGGACGGTGCCCTTGCTTTCACATATGTTTCTTGGGTAGTAACACAAGCAGGACTCTCAAATGCTAATTTGTCCCTTACTGATAGAAAGAGTCAAAGAAGGATACAACCGCAGCACTCCAAGCAGGTAGAAGACACCAACATCCTCAGGTTTTTTTCACAGTTCTTCCCCTTTTTAATGTTTGATGGGGTTTTTGCAACCAGTCTCTCATTTCTGGTGGTTTCTTCCAGGTTCCCCATGGGGAGGGTCCCCTGAGAGCCTCATTCCCCGATCTGTCTCTCTTGCTGCCACATCCCTTGGTTTCCAGAACAACATGGAGACCACGGTGCTTCTGGAAGGGGGGAAAGTGTGATAGCTGATGAGTTTCTTTCCGGCTGGTTGGTGTCTTGAGCTGACTGAGCAGCCAAAAGAGCTCAGAGCTTTAGGAAGCAGCAGAAATGATGGGCTAAGGAAGGCAAGAAAGGCTGTTCCTATGATAGTAATTAGGTTTGGAGCAGGGGTGCCGTTTTGAAGAACCTGATAGTCTCCACTTACTGCACTTCTTGAAGTATTTTTGTGTGTGTGTGCACAAACTAGATTCTTTTCTGATACTGATACCTCATGATACTTAACGTTGTATATTAAACTCTGCTGTCCTCATACATCCTTTCAATATCATGCTGTGTATAATGAACAAAATTCAGAGATCTGAAAAATTCTTAACACTGTGACTGCATCTGTGTAACTTCTGTCAAGGATTCAGAGTAATGCGTGAGAAGGTGTAATTTGAAATTACAGGTGTATCTCTTTTAACCTCTACCTAAACATTCTTTTATGTTAGTTGCTTATCTCTTGTTGCACATCTCTTACCTTAAGCTTCCTTACACTCAGATGCATTGGACCAATTCAGAGGGGCAATGTGACAGAGCTTGGGATGCTGTAATTCAACAAGTGGCTACAGCACACGCATTACATTCTGGATGTATGTTATGCAAGAAGCTGTACAAAGCTTCTGAGTCTGACTAAGGAACACAGCTACACTGCGTCTCATAAGTCAAAGAGTTTAGCCCTCTGGTATTGCAGATAACTATGTCATATAAATCCTTGTGTAGCATGAAATCTGTTCTTCCAGCAGTGTAAGTGAGGAGCAACATTCCTTATGTCAGTGAGCTATAAGAAGGGAATGAGAACTCTTAACCAGGGTAATATACATGGAGAAAAGAGCTGGGAAAAGGTGCGTGCTACACAAAATGAAATTCTGTTTGGACTTACTTTAGCCTCTGACTTTCAATCACCATACATTAAAGCTTTTATCACTTGGTAATTTGGAAACAGCTTTCAGCTGCTAAAGGCTAAATGCTTATCTTCTATAAGTGCGCGCGTGCACACACATATTTCTTTTATGGAACTGAGAATTTACTGCATACTTGACTTCTGTTGATATCTGAAATCCACAACTGTGCTTTATTCCCTCAACTTCCTCCATATAGGATGGTCCGCACACTGTATGCCATCGGCGCTGTGTTTCTTCTGATGGGATTGCTGCTACCGGGAGCAGAAGGGAGAAAGAGGAATCGTGGATCTCAAGGTGCTATCCCTCCTCCTGACAAAGATCAGCCCAATGATTCAGAGCAAATGCAGACACAGCAGCAGTCAGGCTCTAGGCATCGAGAACGAGGAAAAGGCACCTCGATGCCTGCTGAAGAGGTGCTGGAGTCTAGTCAGGAGGCATTGCACATCACTGAGCGCAAATACCTAAAGCGGGATTGGTGTAAAACTCAACCCCTCAAACAAACTATCCATGAAGAAGGCTGCAACAGTCGTACCATTATCAACAGGTTCTGCTATGGCCAGTGCAATTCCTTCTACATCCCCAGGCATGTCCGTAAAGAGGAAGGCTCTTTCCAATCTTGTTCCTTCTGCAAGCCCAAGAAATTCACTGCCATGACTGTTACACTCAATTGTCCTGAGCTTCAGCCCCCGAGAAAGAAGAAAAGAATCACCCGAGTTAAGGAATGCCGGTGTATATCTATTGACTTGGACTAAACTGAGAAAAATACGGTACCGATTGCACTCTGACTGTACGCAATCATTGCCAGCGTGAGAGTGAGTGGCATGAACTAGCATGCCTCTGGGGCTGGACAAAATTGTGAATTACCTAAAACAAGAAAAAAAACCCCAAAACAAAGAAAAAATTGATGTAAGGGAAGGGCACGCATGTGTATGTTTGTGTGTAAGAGAGAAAAATGGATGTGTACAAGCAAATATATGAATGTTCACTACAACAAAAAAATTTAACAGGGGTATGAAATATTAAAAAAAAACTATTTACCCGCAGTCATGAATTAGGTTTCCTAGTGTATATTCACATTTTTGCCGCTTGTTGGGAAAGTGGAGCTGTGGCTTTTGCTAATGTTCACCTGCCGTGCTATTTGCTTTTACTGTATTAAGAGAAACATCAAAGTGAGAGGACAATATATTTGAAAGCATGAATCTATTCTTAAATACAAAGTAGGCAAAAAGCAGTTTAAAGCGTAGCAAAAACCATCACTGAAAATAGCAGCTGTATCAAGAGTTTGTAACATGCTTCTTCAAAAAAATAACTGTAATCCAAAAGCCATGTCTGGAGAACAATGTGGGGATGTGGGAGTGTTGAAAAGTCAGTATAGGTGGATGGAAAACAGAGCTACAGAAAGCAAAAGGCCAAAGTAAGTAGATGGGGAGAGTACAAAAGGGAGTAGAAAAAGGAAAGATAAATAAATGGAAAGACACAGAGGAAGAGATACTGTCTTCTGTTTACGTTTTGCTTTAATTTATATACCTAGTCATATATTACATAAATTAAAGAGAAACTATATACAAGGCTATAAATATACTTCTGAATTCTAATGGCTCTCTAAATCGATCAAAACCCATTCTTGTGCCACTAGATCCATTTGATGTCTTGTATTTCAGTTATTCTTCATATCTACATATATATGTATATGCAGTATCTTTTAGTCATTAGTATCTATTCGTACATACAATGAGTATGCATACTCCATTGTGTGTATCCAAACTCTCTCCTTCTCTTTTTCACACACATACATAAAAACCATACATAACCACAGCACAAAAATCTTGCTAACCAAGATCAAGTACAGAATGGCAGTAATTTAGTACATAAAGAGCAAAGCAAAAATTAAAACAAGCATCATGTGACGGCAAATGCAATAACCACACAAGAGACAAAAGACATGACATTCATGACTAGTAAACATTGCATTGTTATTGTTATTTTAGCTTTGCCACAGGCATGCAGTTTGTTGAAAAAGAGATGCAGAACTTTGCCAGCAATAATCCTCTTTTTATATCTTTTACCACAGACTTGCCTTTAAACTGGATTTGGACTAAGTAAAGAGAATTTCCTGAAAATTAAGGGCTAACTGCCCCTCTCATTTGGGGGGAAAAAACATAAAAGGGGACACACTACTTCCAACAGCTCGATTAATCTCACCTGAGAGGTTATCCTGCCTTTTCTTTCCTTCAGGATTAGGAGCTTAAACTTGATCAGGGCTGTGGGTTTTGGCATGAGCACAGAAGGTCCTGCAAAAGAAGTTGCTTTAGCTAGGTGGACCCTGGGCCATTGGACCTGAGGGGCAGCCCTTCCATGCACATTGCCCTTGCTTTCCTGGGGGTCTGATGGGAAGCCTGAGCGCTGTCTCGCTGGCTGCATCTCATACCACATGGTGTGCAAACGACTCATGCTGTCCTGGGCGCTGGCCTTGCAAGGGTGCTTTCCGGCCGGGTGGCGAAGAGGTGACAGGGTGCTGCACACCTTCCTGCCTCTGCCTGTGCCTGTGCCTGCGCCTGTGCCTGCGCCTGCAGGGCCCCGACAGCCAGTCCTGCCCGGTGGCATACCGGAGGAAAGGCGTCTTCCTACGCCCGAGTCAGTACCGGGCCTGCAAGCAACCCGGGCATCACTGATGTGAGTGAAATGGGAGTTAGGTCCACGTTAATTCTACAATGGGGCTTGGGTAGTCCAGGACTCAGTTTCCCCATTCAACAGCGATACTCTCTAGTATCCACTATCAGTGTAACTGCTCTTTCTCACACCAGATGCCTCTCTCAGCCACAAGGTGATTATCTTGACAACATTTCTGTCCTTTGAATGCTGAGGAAGACAATTCTGCTCTTACCGACATGTCCAAAGGGAAAAATATACGGTGGCATGTCACAGATGCATCCAGTCTGCAGGCATTACATTAGATGCCCCAGCTGTTACACAGTGCATCACACAGTTATTGGCGATATCCTGCATCTCTACAATTAATATATTTTTTCTGTTAAAATCCACTGCTGTGAGGTCTGCATTTGTAAGATTAAGAGATTGCAACTCGTTGATTGATACTATTAAAATGCATTTCATCTGGTGTACTCTCACTCAGCAGGTTTGGCATATTTCTTCATGGATTTTAAAATCCAATTTTAAAATCTGGAATTACAGGAGCTAGATTTCCACTGTGTGGAATGTGAATAGTTAAACAGAAAGATATGGATATTTAATGTTATTATTAATACAAATCCTCTTTCACTGATAATAGGCAGGGGTTGTTTTCCTTTAAATTACTTTTTTGAGTTGGTTTGCAGGGGAAAAGGGCCAATCTCAGTCGTGCTGAAAGTTTTATACTAGCTGGGGCTTCCATTCAAGAAATGGGCACACCTTAAGAATGAATTTTCTTCTTCATGTGAAGTTGACAGCAAAACTCCCATTGTCTTTTACAGTGACTGCTATGTCCCTAAACCCTTAGCCATTAAGCAAAGCTTCAAACATTACTGACTCCTTTATTTAAGATTAGGCTAGTGTTCTGAAGGAAAATTGATATAAGTTTTACAAACCTTTATGTTCCAAAACAGCCTGTACATAGATCATGATGGAACTCCCCTTGAGGCAGATCCCCCCCAATATGTAAATTTTATACAAAGAACTTTTATGAATTGCTAGTTATTGCCTGAGAGTAAGAAAGTTCTGCTAACTTGCAATTATACGAGATATTTAATATCAACAACAATATGTATTTAAATGTCTGCTTTATTCTAAAAACAATGGACTATATAACCTAAGGCTGCAGTATTTTCATGCTTGGTCTCACAAAGCAAAACTTGGTTTAAAATGAAGTTTTAATTATTTTGTAACTGAATAGAATTGGAGTTTTTTCTTCCCAGCATTTTGTACGTCATTTTAACTACTAGTAACAAATAAATAAAATATCTTCTCCAGCCCATGTCTATTGTGGGTTTTTTTTAATTATTTATTTCTTCCTTAAGTTTCCAGCTCTTTCTGGATCTGTTGTACTTTACTCTGACTTCTGTGGTTTCTTCTAATTACAAAAGGGCTTACATTATGACAATGAGACACAGAGACAAGCAATGGCACCATCATTCAACACGGCTACTTCAATAAGGTTTTTAAATGAGATCTGTCACTTCCCCCTCACCCTCCCACAATTTACAGAAGGAAAATCTCAATCTTTACTTGCACTTTTCCCCTTGTAAACCATATAGTGACAGTTCAAAATATAAATCAGCCTTGAATTGTTGTAGAGTTAAAGTTGGAGTCGGCGTGCCTGCCTTACACCTTATCTCAGTTTTACATCTAGCTAGCACTTTACTCCCACTTTTAGAAGAAAAAAGAGTAAGGAACACCTTACAATGCAGCACGTTACAAGCTGTAAATAGGGACAGAAAGATGAAAAATAATTATAAACAAGAACAGGAAGATTTGCCATTTCCTTTTACCTTCTCTGTCCCTGCTGGCAGCACTTGAGCAAGGCCAGTGTTGAGGAAGGACTGCAATCACAGAGAACAGGCTTCTTCAAACTTTCCAGCCCGCCGGTGGGAGATGGGCAGCAGCAGTATGACTTTTACCTTTCCAACCTGCCACCCTGCCAGATGTGTGAGGGACTCGGTCAGTCATTGCAGCCGCCCCGGTCCTGCTGTCTGCAGTGGTGGTGGCAGTGTCTGCCCTTGTGGAGAAAGCAGCTCTGACTGGGATCACCAGCTCACTGAACCAGACTGAGAACGGTCTCCAATTTCACATAAGCCTCTGAGCAGTAATATAGGCCTATTTCAGATGTACACCTTTTAGTTCAAAAGACTGACAATGACGTAGTCAGATATACAATCTTAAGAGTGAACAACATGTAGTGTTTTCCTGTAGCACACACAGATAACCAGAGAAAATGGTCAGATGTCCCTTTTCCAGCTCTGAAAAGCTGGGTGCTGGTTAGATCCGGTGTGGTTTTCCTTCATGCAAAGCCCTTGTGAAATAACGGAGCTGAGCAGTCTAGTAGTACTGGTTGTCTGGAGTTTTTAAAGGCTTTTTGGTTTAGTCTTCCTTCTCTTCTAGCTTTTTTGTTGTGCTTCTAAAACTTACTGAAAGGCTAATAACATTAAAATAATTTTTTCTAAAAGGCAATTCACTTTTTCTGGTGTGAGATATAGGCACAGTTGGACCGAATAAGTTTCCTTGAAAAGATATGCATATATCTTTATTTGAATATTTAAAACAGAGAGAAAAACCTCCTGGCCTCACCTTTCTAGTACTCTGTACCATGGTCTTACTATTTATGTGCTAACAAGCTCAGACATTCATTATCATTTATGTTTGGTCTACATACCAGCTTGGAATTGAAGATACATCCACTGTGAAGTCCCGTGTGCTTTATAGATAGTTACACTGATCAAAAGAAGATAACAGAGAGAGAATTCACACACCTTAATCAGCTTTCAGGGACACAGATAGAAATACAGCTATTTTTTTCTCTCTCCCCAGTGAGGTAGGCTAGATTTCTGCTTGGGATTTCTGTGTGTGCTCTGTCATCCATGTGCTGCGCAGTCGATTCGCACACACGTTATGGGGCTGAGGCATCAAGAGCATGTCAGATTTGCTGAGCATGTGCAAGACATCTGAGCAACACATGCGCACAGTAGGTATGGTGCGTCCTGGATGGGTCAGTGGAACAGACAGCACCGTGGCTCCGCTCCAGCTGCCTGTCAGCGGCAGTGCCTGGCTGGGAAGAGGGACATTGCATTTGCAAAAATGAGGCAGTAATTTAACCTTGTAATTTACCTTCTCCGGAGTGAAAAAAAAAAGGAGCGCTGGAGAGCTGTGCCCTTGGGGACTGATGGTTCTTTGTGCTGTCCAGTGCATAGGAGTGAGCCGAGAGTTGTTAGTTCCAAAAGGTTTCCTAAAGAAGCAGCACCAAGTCACTGGTAGAAGACTGAGATGAGAATGCTGGTTTGCTTAACCCAGTGTTCCCCTTACGCACTCTTCCTTCGCTTTTTAAAAAAACATGTGCCTTATTCCTTCCAAATAACTCAAACCTGCCTTAGAAACCACTCCATTAATTACTGAAATACAGCAGTCAATACTGGGTGAAGAAGGCCCGACATCGTTTCTGAGTCATTCTGCTTACCTGGACGGTTGTACCAACCAAAGACTTCTGAAGGGGAGAGCTGCATCATTTAAAACTTAAAGGAGTGAAAAGAATAATGTATATTTGGATTTAGTCAAAACACTGGAGATAATCACTGCTACATATTTTTAATAACCATCAGATCTTGGCCTTAAGGTATCAAAAAGATTAACCACAATAAGCTTCAGATAACTTGCTTTTTTTTTTTTTAATCAATCAGCTGAGACTGAAACCAGAAATACACAGCAATGCACAGGTATCGTAACGAATCCCAGTAGCACAGGTTTTTGATGCTACCTTGTAATGCAGCTTCATAAAAACATCTGAAGCCTGTCTGCACTGCCTGCCTGGGAATGTAGCCGATGACTTTAAGGTGCCCTTTGACAATGTGTGGCTTCTGGCTGCCTGAATTCCTCCCCTAGCTTTTATGGGTCTGGGGGGGAGGAGTACAGAAATTTTAACTGTCACTTGCTCCCTTTCCCAATATTTTCTAAAACTATTGAAAATAAAATTCATAATCTACCTCTTTTAAATGATCAAGGAGCAAGATATGAGGATCAAATTGTATACTGACATAAAGAAGAATGTTTGGGATCGCATTTAAAAAAAATAAACATCTAAGTTGCGATAAGCAATAACTCCTCCTTGCTGTGATACAGATGTAAGTCACATAGCTTGGGGATGAATCAAATGGAGAAGTTACATTGACTCCCAATAAAACTTCTGCAAATAAAATTTGAAATCACCATGTTTGTATTTCTTTTGTAAAGAATGTCTTATGGAAACAGCCATATTCCAATTCATATTACAAGAGATCAAAAGAACAAAGGTTAAAATAATATCTCCATCTCTCTCTAGAATAATTGAGAGCTATATCCTTCTGTCTAGTAATACCAGTATGGATTCCAGCAAGAAAGCAATTGGAAAGAATTAATGTGTCAGTTACAGCTCATCTGGGACACCAACACTCAAATTCATTAATCATAATTTTATAGTTATTGCATGGCATCACTACACAGCACTGTTAAGTTTCTTTGATTTATTTAATGTTGAATTTGAAGACCTTAATATTGTTTTTCCTTTAAGTTAAACTTTACTGAATTTCTATGTTTTGTAATTAGTTTGTTGAGGTATGAAGGCACAGTCTTTTTTGTGTTTAAGAAGAGAGACATATTCTCAGTCTTAGCTTTGTATTAGTGTATTCTTCTATTCAGAGAATTAAGAATTGTGCTATATAGATACAATATACATATATTCATCTCTCTAAACAAAGGTATCAAGATATATTAGATAGATATATTTAAAAGTCTGAAAAATGTACATTTGATAAGTTTATACATAAAAGTATGGGCCAGTGTGCCAAGCTTCTTAACAACATACTTTATGAGTGATTGGTATAGAATAAAGTCAACAATGACAATAATTACAACAGTAGGTATGAAGAATTTATTTTTCAAGGAAGGGGACAGGGTTGTGTGTACTCAGTAAAGTTTATTTCTCGACAATTACACTTAATGGCAAAGATGAAGGCTAGCTGAACTTCTCTGCTTAGGATCTGAAGGACCTTGAATGTTCCTTAGGAAACAGATGTTCACGAGGAACGTATATGTCCATTTTTGTTGTTAACTTGTTTCAACTCCAAATGAATGAAGAGGCTAGATTTTGGGTGTTAAGTTAGATCTAGCAAATAAAAAGGAGAAAGAAAACTATGTGCACAATGGAAAGAACTTACTGAATGGATCTAAATCCTATGGTAGGTAATTTGATCTAATTTTTGCAGAAAGGCAAATGCCAGATGTTTGCTCCACTTTGATCTTAATAACACTTTAGGCTGCAGACAATAAGATTGGTTTAAAATTTATTGTCTCTTTGATTTCTCCATTCTAATGCTTTTTAAATTCTTTACACAAGGCAGATCTATATATAGGCAACTGGGGTGGCATCAGAAGCGTTGTATACTTAAGACATTCTTGAAAACCTCAGTGTGGAACAGTGTTTGCTGTTTTATGCATCAAAACAAAGCCAGATTTTATACAAGCAACATTCAATTTTCTTTTTATTATAATGTCTCTTTTTATTTTGCATATGAAGTTCTGACTGTCGCATCTGTGGCACAGCTCCTTATATGCTTTTATCTTTCAATAACCTTATTAAAAGTCAAGACAATATATTAAATCAACATTAAGCAGCAGGAGTTGAAAGAAAAGTTAATCTATTCCCTTGCATTGGGAGTGTAATCTATGTAGATCTTTAATTTCACTGTTAAGTTGCTTTTAGGATTCTTTTTGTATGGAATGTGCTTTAAAATGAGAGCTGCCACTGGATGGACACCAGTGAAAGCCTCTGAGAAACCATAACATCCAAGAGGCATCCAACTTGCCTTCAGTTTGGATCTTCACATTCAAGGAGGCCGTTGCTCTGTGAATGTGAGTTGAACTCAGCTTATGGCTGCTTATTAAGTGGCCTCAGGTTCCTAGCAGAATATCTCGTATATTCACTATTACTGAGAAACGATGAAAAGCAAGTGAGACGGAGAACAAACGGTAGAGCAAGCATAATGATTAAAAAGAAAAAATAGAAAAAATCCTGGTATGCAGCCTGAATGTCTTATCATAATTCTCTGGCATAGTTCAGAGCCATCTGTCCCCTAGATCCATGCATCACGTCTCTAAACAATTGTTTTCACTCTGCTCAGCCCAGTAGTCTCAAAGGTCAAAAAGTCAGAGCCAGTTTTCCTCTGAAGGAAATTCTGAACTTTGCCTGCTGATGAAACTGCCATCATTCAGCCAGCTGAGAGAACAGCTACCCTGGCAGGTTTTTGTAAACTGGCAGTGTCGATGGGCTATCAGAACTCAGCAGCCTCCCTTCGCCTCTACCACCACGTTTAGTTCTTGCAACAATGTCCTTCATAAACCAAAAGAAAAATTCCTTCCTTCAGAACCAAATATTTTAGTTCATTACCAAGAACAAAACTTTATACACAGATACATGGTAATAAATATTCTTCTCTTCCTAGCATGTTACCATGACAAGTGGGAAGACTCCTGTTACCTCACCCCAAGAGAGAAGCTGGGTAAACCAAAAATCTCACTGAGTGAGAATTGCCTTAGGTTCAAAGGCACCTTCACATCTTTTCTTCCTTATCTTTGCTACATCTCCAGAGCTAAAACGTCTTTAATGTACTCTACTATCTTCATTTATCACAATTACATTGAAATACTGTTCGCATAATTCCAAGGCACGTTTTGTCAGTCTTCTCTTAGACATAATGTACCACCTGTACCATTGGAGAAGGGGCTATTTGGAAAGACTGGACAACTAAGTCACAAAAGATAGGGAGGTTTAAATCGCATTTGATTTCAATTAAGAGGAGTGCAGAAGCACTGGTTTCCTAAAAAGGCATGATGTTACGAGACTCCGAAAATCTTCTGCAACACTAGCCTTTGTGCATCATAGTTGAAAGGTGTGCAAGTACTACCCAATGAAATTTAATGGAAGCCACACAAGGAAAGATTTTAGCCTCGACATTTATCTTTACCAACACATGGAACCACCTTGATCTGGTTTACCGTTGGTGAAAAAAGAAGGTAGTGTCTATTTCACAGGAGAGGATAGGAAGTAAGAGTCAGTGTGATGGATGGTGGAAAGAAACAGAGGGCAAGAGGGAAGAAATATGAGCATCAGGTACTGATCTCAAAGATGAGGTCTAGTCTGCTGTCAGAATGTGTACAAATAGCTTATTAATAACAGGAGAGATGTATTGGCATTAGTGTGAAAGGAGGAGTGTATTCAGTTTGTATTGCGTTGTCAGAAATAAGCCATCTGGGTAGAGTCCAGTTTATATTTGTTAGATATGAATAGACTACGCAAGTACAAATCAAGTACGGATCAATTCCTGTGAAAATATTCACTCACCTCAAGGCATTTATCCAGCAGATGACACTGCAGTAACCTCTGCCATCTCTATCAAATCTGTCGCATTCACTTACTGGGGGCATATCTGCACTTCAGTGTAGCATAGAGATCCCAGATAAGTTTTAACCTCACAAACATGGCTACCAGCAATAATTTAATTGCAAAAGGTTGAAGTTTATTTTTCAATTAGCATCATTCACTGGGTGAGACAAACCCTGCTTTCTGTCCCAGCATAGGGAAAAACAAGGGTTATCAGGGAAATTTTCCTATAATCTTCTATTACGATTACATCACATCATTGCTGAGTGCACCAACATTTAGGAATGACGTCCTATTCTCTACCTGGTTCTCTTCCCTCTTAACCTGCCTGTCCCAACAGCAGCTCGGCTTCCATCTGGGGCTGACACATTGGGAAAACGAAGACCAAAATCACTTGGTGAGGTGACACTGTGGAGGGGGTTTATGCTGAGGGGAACCCCTGCAAAGTGGGGTTTGGTGCTACTTCCATCTTGTCCTTGCTGGAAAGGGAATGAATTCAGGGAGGAGTGCAATATCAGAAATATTGCAGAGCATCCTCGACACAAGTTCAACAGCTTGCTGCTGAAATCTCTCACTGTCAGTGCCAGTACAACCAACATCTCCTGGGAAGCAATCTGGTTTATTGCTCCACGCCCAGATTTTTTATGATATTTAGGAAATGCTTCATTCAATGCTGCAGGTCTTGCTTGATTTAGGCACCTGAGCCTCATCTCCAGTGACTTGCAATGAAGTTGTTCTTTGACCTATTATTTCTTTTCCAAAAACCCTAGTCTTGGGCAATATGTTTTGGTTCTGGGTTTTTCAGATTTATGAGGTTTGTACTAATTCAATTTACTGCTGAACAAGCTACTGCCTGATAGCTATGGAAATAGGTTCCCCAATCTGTGGGTTGTGCCTTTAGGAATAAACTAAGCATAGAATCTTTTCAAGTGAAATGTTACAAAGGAGCTACAGACTGTAGCCTTTTCTCGGGGCTTATTGTTGGTACAACTATGTGAAGTATATATCCAGTTTTCATTCAGGTCAAAACAGCCTGGAAGCTGGGGTGGCAGCTCTGATTTTTCCAGCTTCAGCCTTAGTCTGTTTGGCTTTGCATAAAAACCTATCCTTACAGCACAGCCTTGGATAGGACTTGTTTTATGGAGATGGCGCAAGCTGCCAAAGCTTATGTGTAGGGCTGTGTTTGGGGAAGGACATCCATAATGTAAGGCCTGCAGTGCTTATTACCCTCTGAGCTGAAATCGGATGTTACTCCCTGAGGCACAGGTCAGCACGTCCGTCATGCATAGACGAGACCGTCTGCTCCTCTCGGTTGGAGAGGGATGTTATTTTCTTAAGGAGCAGGATGTTATTCCTAGAGGTCTGCCCCTTGGTAGGGTCAAGAGTAATATTTTATGGTTAATGTTTATGATTAATTTTCGCTGTGGCCTTTCCTTTCAGAATTTGTATGGTGTCAATTCAAGTTGGTAAGGGGGAAGCTTGACAAGGTTAAGGCGTGAACCATATACTCACTTTTCCTTCCAAAGTAAATACTACAACAACAATGCACATGGGAACCAAGCAGCACATTCCTAAATCAAACCAGAAGACTCACACAGGGAACTAAAACAGTAGGGTCCAAGAGGGTGGGTTTTGCCTTTTTTTTTTTTTTTAGTCCAAAGGATACATTTTCAGAAGGATGCCTTGGGAATTAGCTCAACCCAATCCCAGGAGCAAAAAGGGCAGTTTGGCATCAGATTTCTTGTGCTCACATTGCTTAAAAATTAATATTGCCTTTTCCCCTTTTCTCTCAAAAAATGTCTGCTAAAGTAAGGTGAATGATTCTCAGCTGTTTAATGCTGCTTAAAGGAAAGGAGATGCTAACATCACAGTGTGATGCAAGTTTATATTGAATCTTGCTTTTGGAAAATATCTGGATTTTCTGCCTGGCTTGGAATAGGATCTTTAGATTCATATGCAAGTTGTTCTCTTTTTAAGAATCGTAACTCTTTTCTCAGCTTCTGGAAACTGATTTCCCTTCACGCTTCTTATTAATGTGATAGTTTCACAACAGGCTTGCAGATGGATTTGGTTTGATATTTTAGAAGACCCTTAAGACCAGAAGAGATGGGAAACTTCTTTTAAAATCTCAAGGTGTTCTTTTTGTTGTCAGGACATGGTGTATGGTCTCATAACTTGCTTTCTGTGGCAGTATCACCAAACGGAGAGCAATGAGTAGAAAGAAGACGTATTCTTGTGATATTGTGAAAACTTCCAAAAATATGCTATTAGATGTAAGCAATAAAGATGACAACTTCAGAAGTGTGTGCATGAAGCAGTCTCAGAAACCCATCTTGGATCTGCATCATCATTTTGGAGTTTTGGAATGCATCATCCAAGAGGTGTGTGTGGGAAGATCATCATATGAGAGTTTCTGGTGATGACTTTAAATCAGGAAAAAAAAGAGGGCAAAATTCACATGGTGAAACACCTTCTCTCTCTCTCTTTCAACTCTTGTCTCTCATTCATCCTCTAGGAACTCATTTCTGCAGTCAGAGAATACACCTCACATTGTGCTTTCCTTTAAAATACTAAGATCTTTAAAAATCTTTCAAATCTTTAAAATCACTGAACTTCAGACCCTAAGGGGAGCAATCTTTTGGGAATACATACACCTCAAACATCTGAAAGCATTTTGTGATCTATAATTAAAACCTTATTATCCCACATCATGAATGCACAGCCTCCTCGGAACATTTGCATCATACCATTGCATCTCTCAAAGATAGGGTTGTTATGACTGCTCTGAATCACATATAAAACCAGCACTGCCAGTCTTCATCAATACTTCAATGGAAATCAAAGATGCTCAAAGTAAAAAAATAATGAGCGCAGCACATTTCTGTTTGATTCATAATCAATCAACAGCGCAAAATACTGCTAAAGATGCTGCAAGTGAGATTGGTAAAGAGCACTTTCAAACATCACCATGTCACCATTTGTTGAGGTCGATAAAAGAAGCGAAAGAGAGAAAATATAGACATTAAAATTTAAAAATGTTTCCCTTTTAACTCACACACATGGTCCTTTGGAGCTCACTTTATATGGCCATTTGTGGGTCAAGTTTTCATAACAAGTTAATTTCAAATTTTACTGCTCAGCTAATTATGTAATTGTAGAATTCTCAGTGGTTGATTTGCACTATTTTGATTAGTTATGAATCATGTGGTAGGTTTTTGTGCCTGACTCTGTGACTAGTAGAGTCTGAAATAAAAATTTGTAAGTATTTGTACAAATACTTAGAAGTATGACCAATAATCTGGCTGAGAAATTTGGAGATCAATTAATGGAGCCATTTCAAATGGCTTAATCATTGCAGTCTTGGAATTTACAGTTTGAATAAATTTCATTATTAGCAATGAACAAATGTTGGAGCTGGATAAATGCACATGAAACTAGTAATGGTTTCTTAAACAGGGAGAAAGAGGAAGACAGAAAAATTTACAAAGAGGAAACAATGCAAAAGAAAAAAAAAAGAAGTCTTATAACACACTGCAATTGAAAAAATTATTCCTCACTCACCCCTCACATTCTTTTTAAGAAGCTGCAGAGGGTTTTCATGAAGACCCAGCATGCCTAAACAAGTTTCACTCAGAAAGAATAAGTTGTAAAAGTCAAATCACCACTCATTTCTTTTGAGCCTGTCTTCAGCTGTGATCTGTGGAGTTTTAGTTTCTCTAGTCAGGGATAGATAAAACAGTACTGTAAGACCAAACTTGAAAAATCCTGACTTTTCTTAAGTGTGTGGGAATTACCTATATAAGAACAGTATTTCTTCCAGCAGTAGCCCATACAGTAGATAGCCTATATGGAAACCAGAAACTTCTGAAGCCCATACACCTGTTCATCCACTGTCTTACAGAAAAGATTTGGCACATTTATGAATGTGTCAAAGATTGTTTGTAAGATGCAAAAAACCTAGAGCAAACAGACACAATGAAATGCAACAATTATGTAGAAAGCAAAACCGAGACTTGCAAACTGTTTTGAACACTTTTTTCATCCTTCCCAAAAACACAGCACAGAGTGAAAGGCAGATATCCTATTTGGCTGGCTGTGTGGCTTGTACTTTTTTTGCATCTGGAATCCCTTGGTTTGTTGACTCACGGTAGTGGCACTCTCAAGACAAAGGACTGCTTTGTTTGACCTAGGGTATTCATCAATATTTGCATTGTTAATTTCATTATTTTGCAAAGCACCTTGGGATGTGTCTCATGGAAGAGGTTACACATAGAAATCCCCAGTCTGCTTTGATTAAACTTTTCTGACAAGCACGTCTCAGATGCTACTGTCATCAGCTCATTTGCTTTTAAATTCTTTCAATAACTACAGTATTCCAGCTTTTAATATTGATTTTGTGCTAACTATCCTTTCCTGAACTAATGGATGTATGAAAATTTCATTATATATTACTGAAATATGGATATTAGATCTATGACTGGATCAATTTATTTTGCCATATAAATAGCATAGCTTGTATTAGAGATATGTGTATATATATATTTAAAAAACCATACATATGCATATATATGTATCTGCATATTTATAAAGAAAATAACTTAGGAATTGCCTGCTTTTATCTCCAGCTTTAACCTATGGATAAATAGCTGTAATATTTACAGATATGAAACAATGCATCTCTGAAACTATTTGTTTGAATCTAATCTGCCTATTAATTAGCAGCAGACAATTTGTATTATAGTACTTAACAGCAGTCTATCCTAAATTCATTCTGTATTTACGAAATAACACTTTTCAATAACCCTAGAGCTAAAATACACTAACAGATAATGAAAATTCTACAGCATAGAAAACAAGGTTTATGTCTGATGAGAGCTTTGTATGTTCAGAAGAGTAGCATTTATTTTAGAACTTCAGGACTGGTCTCACTATTTTGGATTTCTAGTCAACTTTGGTGTTATTATGTAGGTTTATTCTTGGAAATAAATTCACTTTATCTGATGTATTTGGTTCCCTGCATGTGCTATTTCTCCCTCAGAATAATTAGCACAGCACTATGGCAAACACTGCTCTTTGGCTAGATCTTGTGAGTTGCTGAAAAAGTCCTGGATTCCAAGAAGCATAAAGACAGTTCAAGAACTTCAGGACTCCAACACTTCTTTTGGACACGAGGGTCAAATTTAGGTTCTTAATGAACACTAATCAGTCGTTCATGTGGATAAAGAAAAAACAGTCTGTCGTCTGACATCTTGGTGTATCAGTAGGACTCCAAGCAAAAAAGCTTGTAACATCCATCTCTTCAGCAGCACACCATTTTATTGTCTTAAAGGATCAAGAAAATAGGCAATAAATAATAAGAGAAGGAAAAGAGAGCAACTGTCTCTAAGTTGGATTGCTTTGGCTTATCTAATTTTAATTAGGATGATCTAACTCATTACATACTTGCTTAACCATTCAGTGCCTAGCTAGATATTTCTAACATGCTTATCATTGTGGTATTTAAGCATCTAGCACGTTTTTCCCAATACCTATGTGTCCCCTTCTCTTCTACAGAAAATTGATTGCAAAGAGTTCTTCATATTTGGTTAATGTCTACATCTTGGTGATTATTTCTGTCTGGAATCTCCAATTCATTTATGTAGCTGAAATCCTTGCTCAGGTTCTTGTCTTCTCCAGTCTCAATGCAGTAGTCTCTTCTGTGATGAGAAATGCAACTTTTCAAACCAAAATCCATGGTTTGATTATGCTGCTGTAGATTTGTTGAGTATCTCTACTGACTCCCTCATTTAACCTGAGTGGTTTGTTATGATTTTCAAAGTCCTTCATAGCATATCTTTGCTCTTACTCCCTGTTGACGTGATCACTCCAACCTCTGATAGGCTAAGGATAATGATTTCAAACAAACACACTAATGCTGTTCTCAGAAACATCTAAAACCAAATCATATTCTTTCTATTTCAAATTTATGTGATGTATGATGCCAAGTTCCCCCCCCTCCAAACTGGTTAAAATATACCAGTCTTCGGAGAGTTGCTGAGCATCCTGGTGAAGATGCTTCCAGTTTCTGTACTCCCCAAATGGTCAGTTGCTGGATGAAATTACTGCTGAAGTTTATACTTAAATTGTAATTATTTTCTATTCTGACTGTAGAGAAACTGGAAAAAATATCTCTAATGATTTATAGTAAGGTTTCCTAGGCTATCAGTCTAGAGTAATACAAGTAACAGTAAAATATAGATAAAATTATAATGTAATTTATAGATTTTTTTTTTTCCCTTAGATAATGGAGCCCAAATATTAGCGTCTGGAGACATGAATGATATATACCTTTGAGATACTATTTTAATATCATTTTGTGGGCAGTATGCTCTGAGTTACTGAAAAACATTGAAGAGGTTTTCAATATTATGTATTTGGAAATGTGACAAGTTGCCAAAAGTGGCATGAGAACTAAAGGAAATCCACATCCCCAGACGTGTGTGCAAATTGTTTCAGATGCAACCCCCCTCAACATTTATTAAAATACCTTAAAGAAATTTACATCAGTGAGCTACGTGTTTGAATTCTTTGCAGATCCCCAAAGTATTGTGTATCTTTTAAACAAGCACACTGAACCTGGAATATTAACTGGATCAGTAAAGCAGTGTAAATAAAACCCATTATTTAGACAGAATTATTCAAACAGAGAAACCTACAGTATCTCAACAATATATTTTGCATACAAAAATACAATTGATAAAATGAACAAAAATACTGAGGAGGAAAATATACTCTTTTATTTACAATCAATGGTTCCTTAAGAATTTAGTTTAAAAATAAATACTCCATTCCACTACAATAACTTTTACAAAGTTAATCATGTGCACATCTTGTTTTTTGAGAAAATTAAACTTTCAGATACATAGTAAAACCACACACACATACACACACACACACATGTACAATTACAATGTGAAGGGGGGAAAAAAAGCACCTGAATCTATTTAGCTTATTCTTTTCAGATATTTGTAACATACTTAGTCAAGAGCTACCCAAAGGAGTTTGATTCCTGAAAAACAAAAAACCTAAACCAAACTCAAATTCCATTATTTTTGCTGTACATTTTGTGGGATGAAAAATGTAAAGTTGAGCTCAATTCAAATGACAGCAAATATATAACTGCTGAGTGCATGTGTGAACATTCAAGCAAAACTATGATTTTATTAAAGCAAATCCCATATGGACATGAGAGACACAAACCTTGTTAGGTCTGTGAAACTTGCTAGGTACACAGAGAATATTAATAGCTTTGTGAGAGAATTTGCCATTTTGCTACATCTTCAAAGAGAAGTTAACCAGCCAGAGAGGCTTGTATTTTGATGTTTTTGAGTCATATGGAGAGAAGAGAGGGAAGGGTACCAATAACAATAACGTTCAACAGTGCAACTATTCAACTCAAATTGATTGGGAAGGTAAACAAAAAAAATTCAAAACAACTAAATGAAGGTTGAAAATCCTACTATAATCCTACTAAAAACACTTTCCAGAGGCCAACTCTGATTCCTCCCAAAATAATATTTCTCCATTTTTGCTTCCTGTAACTTCTCAATATGGTGAAGCTTTTAGCTTTGTACTTCAGAGAGTAATAACTGAGTACAATGACAGGGGCAGCTTTTCTTCTTGAGGCTGATATGGCTGAAAAACAAGTGTCATTAAATATATATTTTCAAAAAACTATAAAAAGAATTCTGTTTCTCCTGGGCAACATATTGCCAGTCATCAGCTGGGCATTCACAGCTTTGCTGAGAGCTCCTACAAGAAATAGTACTTTTACCAACTCTGTGTAAAAAGTCCTTATCCAATCCCATCTGACACAGAGCATGAGCCTTCTCTTCCTTTGCAACAGATTTCATTGATGTTTCAAAACCAGTGCAATATGACAAGAATGCATTTCATTTTACGTAGCTTGGAACTTGACACCTGAAAAATCCATTAAATTTCTCTCTCAGGTCTCTCCCTTTTCTGAGCTATATGCAGGTGAAATGGTGTTGTTCAGGCTACAGGAGCTACAAGTGGACCTGTTGAGTATGCACACAGATTATTTTACTCGACTAGCACTCAATCCCCCATAGAAGCTTGTCCAAGACAAGCTGTCTTGATTATCTGATATAATATCATCTTCTAATTAAAACAAACAAACAAAATCAAACACTTCAACGGGAAGTTATCTGAGGATGGACTTCTTCAAATGAAAATCCTCTAGAAAGAAACAGTGAGCTTTATATTGTTTCAATGGTATTTTAAACCAACATTTTCATTTTAGGTATGTTACTCAGTCTCTTTACTTGGCCCCTGGATAAGTGATGGAAAATATGTATAAAACGTAATGCCAAAACACTCAGATACATCTCTCATATCACACATCTGGTCTGGAATCAAGCAGAAGTTGATTACGTAACTAAATGCACAAGTTCTGCCTTCTACACAGAGAGACAGGCTTTCTTGATGTAAAATGGTAACAGAAATGCATGAAAACACTGTATTGACTGCCTAACTCTTTGAAATGGAGTTGTGTTCAACTTGGGTGAATTTCTAAGATTCAACTCATGCTCAGTAAAGCCGCATAAGTCTTTATGGTGGTTTGGAAGTTAACTGACCTCTTCTCACCCAATAGCTGAGTTTTTTGTGGACCTTTAGCAACCAGTTTGGTAGGTACGTGACTTACTTTTAATAAAAGAAGGAGAGTGGGGAATTCTATGAATCACTGAGGAAAAAAAGGTGATAGGGGAGGAGTTCCCCATGCCAGTTTGCTGAAATTGAACATTACAAGGAATCTTTAAGGAATGAGATTCATAGCTGGACCTTCTAATTTCTTTACAGCCCTGCTAAAATACACTGGATTGTAACACAAAATGAATAACAGAATGAAAAGGAATCAGAAAAATGTATTGTTTTTACGTGGAATGAAATCAGTTTTATTCTTTCACCCTCCTGTCAGATACGAAAGAATTTTAGAATAGAACTGTGACCTTGTTTCATTTTGATTCACTACAAAATTGTCTTTCCCCCTAAAATCTAGAAGATACCCACACCACAAAAACTCATTCTAATAAAGAGAAAAAAATAAGAAGTATAAGAAGAACAACATGGCTTTTATCCAGTTTATAGTGATTAGCTGCTAATGGCAATACATTCCTTAAACTACTTTACAACTAAGAAATAAGCATCAGGTGCTATACAATATATATGCTCATTTGCTGACTATCGATGCTCCAAGCAGTACGAAATAGTCCTATATTCTTTGATCTTCACACAGTTTCTGCAGTTTCTATAACATATTATCTGTGGATAGTTGCTCAGGATGAGCATTTGTCCAACTACAATGGAATGTATTTACAGCATGCCAAATGAGAAAGTAAAAATACAGAACTACAAGCTTGGTCCCTCTGGGAGAAGTCAGAGAGAAAATGTACCATTTAAAGTTTTCTAATGCATAATTAACAGATTGACAAAAATCATCTTGCTGCATATTCAAAAGAAAGATTAAAGAAACACTATCGACCAGTGAACAGATATTACAGCTCCCATTTCTAAAGTCACTTGAGCTTAACCTGTAAGGATGCTGTGTGTTAGAGTCAATATAGTACATGAATCTCAGACTGTGTCAGTACTCTTTAGGACTTTGAGCTTATCAAATACATTACAGTTTAATGGGTATCACAAAAACACCCCACCTGCCATCTTTAGGATTATTTTGTGCCCCAGTTAACTTCTAATTGCAGTGAAGACAATAGTTATCAGTGATGATAGAATTTGGCTCTAATCTACAAGTACTAGTTTATAATTAGGAAAGGCTGAGAACTCAGATGGCAGCTAAACTCTTCTTACCTCTAGGAAAATATGAAGGTTCCTGGCAGGATGACAGTGGTAAACCTAAAATACAACTGCCTGTTGGGACTCTGTTAATGGATCTGTCTCAACAGTTTTTGTAGTCAACACTTTAGTGGTTGCAGCACAATAAAAGAGTAAGAATATGTAAGTGATTCTGTTCATATAAATAATCATATAAGCAATAAATACAAGAACACAGGCACAGAATGAAGTTCATATATGAATGACAAATTTCTGAAATCTATACAACCCAACTAAAGGATACATACAACTATACAAAATCTCTGCTATTTTGGAAGAGTCTGCTAGCTTTTACTTTAATCTGGAAATATAACTATGATCTCTTTCCCTTTTGAAAATGTATGGCCATTGATGGTATTTTCCAGTTTCCCTTCCAGGAGTCGCTGGGGCAATCTTGGCTCAGGGAATTCAACTGCAGGGTAACTCCAGAGAAGCTGTACTTTCAGGAATTGATGGCTAAAGCAAAGATGCCATGCCAACAGCCTCATCCTCCATCCTCCCAAAGCTCCAAAACCTTTTGAGGCAGATCCTACCACAGAAAAAAAATCCATGTCCCATACTGGGATAGTTCAGGATAATTTTCAGATTTTATTCAGTCCCATGACCCCATAATGTCCTCTATGGATATTTTGTACTGTGTGGGCCACAGGAATACTTACATAAATAAAACTATTTGCATATATAAGCACTTACACTATCAGCCTCTATAAAAAGGCTTCATATTACCTCAATATTAGATTGTTAAAGATGAAATCGAGGCGACAAAGTATGAAATGAAATTACCCAGAAATATCTAATAAAAAAAAATTGCTGCCTTTAATTTACTCTAAGATGACATCTGGCAGAAACAAACCACAGGAAACACAATGCTGTTCTACATTATGGGAAACTTATGCTACTTGATAATGTCCTCCCAGGAAGGTGGTGCATTCTGGGTCTAAGTCATCAGTTCAGCATTTTTACTTCATTGCTTCTTAAAACAAATGTTCTCTTATACTCAGCGCTTACATTTTACAAAGAGGCCCTAACTTAAAAGCTTGAATTCTATGAGGTATCAAATCAAAATAATTTAAAGCCAGTTGAAGCTTGCCAAATTCACTGAAAATATTACAGAGTTTAGGTGTACCACATTTTCAACAAGCAGAAAAAATCTAATATCCATTTTAGTAATGTTTCTAAGAAGATTTTTTGAATTGAAAAAATTGTAAAAAAAAAAACACACAAGAAAGAAAAGTTCTTGCAGTTCTTGCATTTTGAAAAAAACTTGCAAAACCAAGTATTTTTGAAGAGTTCTACCAATTTTGCTTGCACAACTTTTGAACTTTAGATCTCTAAAACAATTGCATAAAATTGTTATGGTTCAAACCCTTTTGAGCAGTGGAAATGCTTGGTAATGATATTAACAGGTCATATCTAATAATTCACTAAAAGGAGAGACTGTTATTTAAATTTTGCATCACATTAGCTGTACCCAAGGTAAACTCCCTTGCATATGCTCAAACCTTTGACAAATACAAAGGAACTAAGGTTTCTGTGATTCTGGGATTTCACATTGCACAATGCAAAATGCCAGTTTTCTCAGACCTAGATTGGGAATCTCTAAACCAGTGTTGAATTCCTGAGTACATAAATTTTCTACCTTGTAAATACCACAAGATGCATCAGACAGATATTAATTAATTAATAATTTGAAATACATATGTTTATAATTTGATAAAGTTTTCCTGCATTATGTTGTTCTACACCACACTATTTGTGATATTTTAAATTTAAAATCACAAGAAAGACCTCTTCTAGATTAGATAAGAATATTTCATTACAGCTGAGAAAAAAATATTTTATTAGGTCTTTTGACATACTTATTCTTACATTTTTCTGTCTAGAGGAACTATTTGATCTGGTGAGTCAATGGATATGGGATGCCACTTAGGTACATCTGAACTGAGTCCAATAAGCTGTATTAGACTACACAAACCTTTCAGAAAGATGTTCCATCCTGATTTGAAAGCATCAGAAAATGGAGAAACCACAACTATCTCTGCTAACTTCTTCCAGTGGTTAACTAGCCTCATTACTAATAGTTTGGAATTGATTTCTAATTTTATCTGGTTTTAATTTTTATACTGTTTCTGTTATATTTTTCCTTGCTGGCTCAAGGAACCATTTAGTTCCTAGTATTTTCTCTCTTTGAAGCAACTTATTGACTATAATCAAGTTACCTCTTAACTTTTTAATTTTCTTTACATTTATATCCAAATACATAGGCTAATCTTCAAAAGAAGAATGCCAGAGAACCCTCCAGACTGCAAACCCTGAAATTCACTAACTGGCATTAATAAATTCTAAGTGTGTTTAAAAAAAAAAAAAAAAAGAAAGAAAAAGAAAAAAAGAAAGAGTGAGATCCATAACAATATTGAACAAGATCGAGACAAGGCCAAGAATGAGCAAAAACTAGGTGGATATAATTTTCTGAAATTAGAAGCTTAGACTGGTGCCTAAACACAGATTAAGGAGGTGGATTTTCAAAAACACATCAATGCTGTAATGAGATGAATATTTCTAACTTGTTTGGGTGCTTCTGAAATTCCACACCCACACAAGATTAAGGCATCCATTTTTAAGATATTGACCTGAAGCAATGAAGAAACAGTATTACTAAATAAGTAAATACACAGTGTTCCACTGCTCCATATTCATCAGCTGGGAAAGATGTTTAGATCTAAGAAAGAAATTGGTAACAATTTACTGGAAAATCAGGGCAATAAGAACCCTGTACATCATGTGGAAAACAAAATATTTTATTCATGTTTCATGTAGAAAAAAATTAGACTGGTCAGAGATACCCTGGCTGTTTATATCTGGTTGGAGGAGATATCCTCAGCAATTCAGAGAGGTGGAAATCCTATGTAAACTTTATGTTTCCTAGAACCCCTTAAGATGTTAAACTATTTTTCTCTCTGCTTTCTGAATATTCCATCCATTCTACTTTAATTTTCTACATGTACAGAAACTGAAGATCATACAGGTTCTGTTTTGCTGCAAAAAATTTCTAAGTTAAAAACAAAAGTATAATATTATTCAGTCTATACATTTACAACCTTATAATAAAGCACACGATAAAACATTTACATGGGTTAGTCCTGGCAAAACACCTGGGTAGTTTTCATAGATTAATAAAAACATAATGAAAATATAATTTGTATTGTCAAAATATTTCAAAGACACTAAAAGGTCTTTAATTTTAAAATCAGTAAGTGGTAATGTTGTAAATAAGGTAAAGAGCACTTCACAGATTATTGATATTTACTCATCTATGCTGAATTCTTCCTAATAATTTGATTTATAAATCAGTAATGTATATAATTTTCCTGGGTAATAAGCATCTACTGAGTAATATGAGTTTTAATACTGCTTTGCTTTACAGACTTTGAGAAGCTTGGCAATAATAGAAAGTTGAAAACAAAGCAAAAAACAGGAAAAAAAACCCTCTTAAGCCACATCTACTTTGTGGTCATAGAAGTGACTTCTATGTAGTGTAGAGGTATTTAAATTACATAGCCCAGAAAATTGTAACTGTCTAGCTATTGCTGCTTGGCTTAATTTAGTCCACTCTTTACTTTTACTTCCTTGACAGCAATGTAGACATGTACCAGAGACTTCTGTTCCATTCCATCTTTTTATTTTCTTTCTTTTCTCCTTCTCTCCTTTTATTCCCCCCAAACTAGAAAGCTCAGAGTAAAGTCAGGCACCAAACTCAATGCAAGCTTAAAACATAACTTTTGGTGACACTTGGTGACCCCTAGATGAATGCTGGTAGACACCCACTTATTATGTCTGTAGTGTCTAAATATTTCATAATTAAACAGGTTATATAGATATATAATATCTGTTAATATCTCTTCTCTAATACAACATTTTAGTTAAGGTCAGCAGGTGTACCACTGTCACTTCAATCACTGTCTGAAGACTCTTCTGGGTACCACTTAGGGATACAAGTGTGATATTTAGCTGATGAATTCCATCCAAGAGTCTTAAAGTCTTGATTAAGAGAATGAATCAAATAGTCTGGGTGAATTCTTTTTTTCACTTAAAAATAGTTTAACTAGTAGTAGAGGATTTAAGTCAGGGGTGAAGCTGGAACCAGAATCTCTGTCTTGAGAGGGAAATCAGTACAACTGAAGATGAGGAAGAAACTATGTCTCTGTGCTATATAAGTTTTTGAATCTTCTGAAAAAATAGCTTAAATTCTCAAAACTTTGGCAAATTGATAATCTGAAAAAATAATTATAAATCTGATCAAGGAATGCTTTACATCAATAATTTTAATTTTAATCCCTTTTTATATACATTTTTCAACATTTCAAAATGAAAAGTAAATTTGAACTGAAAAATGAAACTTCATATTTAGAAATTTTGAAACTGGATATTTCAATAATTTAAAAACTTTCTTCCATAATATATTTCTAATGAAAATTTTCAAGACCAATCCTTTTTCACAAACAGTGCTACTCTTGTTGATTAATATTTCAAGTAGAACGTTTCATTGAAAAATTCCCGATCAAGTCAAATGGCATTATACACTATCTTCATGATAAATAAAAAAACATATCAAAACTCAACACTTGTTTACTTAAACACTCATCAGAATTGCCTTGCTTGCTGTTGTTCTTTGGCTTTTATAAGCATTATTGCTCCTGTCGTTTATCACTAATAATATCGGAAACAAATGTACTTTACCTATTTGGTGGAAGACAGAAAACTTAAATCTTTGGAATCTATTTCTCTGCAATGGGAATAGTCAAACTACAAATCAGATTATTTTTGCTGTTATATTATTGACTGTTTTCATAAGAAGTATGCTTACACACCTTGAGTATATCTGCAGCAGCTAGAAACTCCAAAACATGCAAGGGAATCTTGATTCCCTTATTTTTATTTATGCAGGAATAAGAGAGATACTCATTTAAGAAACCTGCAATGTATGAAATTTTCAGGTTAATTCATGAATGGGGGTGTCCACAACTGCTGTTTTCCTTAATCAGTGTACACTTCTAGGGATGACTTTGCCTTAGGTTTCATCACAGTTTCTCTATCCAATTTGCTGCATGGATAACCCATGTCTGTCTCGTGTATATTCTTTCCAGCTTTTAAGCAAAGGACTAATACCTTCTCCCGTTACCTTTTTGTACTTTTTTGCTTCACCTAATTTCTCTTCGTAACCAACTTCAGACACCATTATCATAAAGCCGGAGATTTCTCTCTTATGGACAGTAAACAGAAGCATGTTTTCTCCAGTTTGTTGTTCCTATTTATAGGCTGTTACCTACTTGTATTTAAAAGTCACTTTTCTCTTTTACCTTAAATGAACTTCTTCTTCAAGATCTCTCCTTCTAAGAGTCCAAATCCTTAAAATGCAGTAAGAATCTTCAAGTAACATTTGATATTCTGTAGGGTTTTTTTCAGGCTCTGTTATTTTACAGGCAATGGTTATAATGTTACAGGAGGACAGTGAGACTCTTTTATTTCTTCCTCAAGCTTTACTTATTAAATTAAATTTTATATATATATATATATATATATATGTATGCTGGACAAATTCTTCATACAAATATAGGGGGACAAAAGCAGGCTGCATAATATATATTAGAGTGAGATATTCACTGTTTAAAAGAAAGCTTTCAATAGAATTGAAAGCCAGAGATTTAATGGCAAATGTGTAACTTCATGGAGACATATTGTTGTATTTTAGTGCAATGAATAACCACTAATAAAACCATCATTTTATGGAATTTATATTTTCAATATATACTGAAATAAAAATATATATTTTTGTAATTTGTCTTTTGAAGCTCAAAATTTAGGAAATGTTAGGTTAAAACCATAAAAATAATGAGTCAGTTATGCCATCAATCATAAAACTAAAGAGTTTGAAGCTATTTCTTTTCATGTGCAAAATACTGTTTCCATTTCAATGTATGGCATAAGCTGGAGCTTCTATAAAAATATTTCTAGTAAAATACAGCATAAATCTATAATTACATTTAATCAGTTTTAGAAAGATGCATCCAGTACTTAGATAATGTAAAATTATTTAGAATCAGTCAATTTTACCTCAGTTACTGCTGAAGTAACAAAAAGTATGATGTAATAGTCTTTTGTGAGCTGAATGGCATATTTGCTCTCATCTACACAAAGCCTGTAAATAACCTACAGGTTGTTAGTCATTACGTAACTCAGCATCCAAAATGCTCCTTTTAGCTCTTCCATATTAATGCATTATGCACAGAGGACTTTAAATAACCATTAACAACCAGATGCATTTTAAGCAATGTAAGGAAGAGTTACAGAAAATAATTTTGACTTCCCCTGTAAAAACCTTCTTAGAATTCCCTCCACTGAATGTACAAACCCCTCCGAAGGAACCGAAAAGTCTTTAGTGGATTGTCTTGGAACAGATCAGCAAAGCAGAATTCAGTAGCTAATATAAGGTGCTCCCTGGGTCATGGGTGTAGTAAAGCATCATGCAAGGGATAAAGTCACACTATCATTTTCATCTTTCTTCTTTCAGTTGGCTGTCACATTGGCTTCCTTTTGACGAAGTCTTTCTTTCTGTTAAAGAAAAAGAAAGAGTTTCATTATAATTCTTGTCTACAATTTTCCATCTCCTTTCAAGTTGCCATGAGCATTTGGTCTAGAAGTCTGAGAAGTACTAAATGAGTCACAGTAGATTAGAGTTTTCTTTAATTAAAACAAAATAACGCCTGGAACACTCAAGGAAGGCTCAGAACCAGTTCATTACTTACTGTAGAAAAACTGAGCTTGCTTTAGCTACACACTTGTCAAATACTGTGTACCTTTAAAAATATGCAGCTCTGTGAAGACCAGTGCAGCTAGAGAAAACCAGATACATTTCAAATTCATGTGAATCTAATACCTTCTCTTGTCTGGAATGGTTTCTGCTGACATAAAGGCTCTAATTTAGCATTAGCTAGATTATGTTGTTTAATGACCTCTTCCCAAGCAAGTGTAGTCATTCGTATCTCTGCTGCCTGGCCTGCAACTGATATGCTCTGCTGGGAATGGAAATAATATACTGATTCCTTCATGTACATTTCCTGCCCTTAGTCTCTTGCTTCCTACAGTTTGAGAAATGCTGATCTAACCTACGTGCCTTGCACACAGCCAAAAAAGGTTTTATCTACAGTGTAAATTGTTAGTCCTCTTTTTGTGTCTTATCAAAAACCTGGGAAACAGCAAGGAACAAAATGGGGATTTAATCCCTTCTAACATTATTTAACAGAGCAAACAAGATTTTGTAAGGTTTTGAAAAAAACCACACACTCAGCCGTTGAACAAATATATGCAGTGAGCCTCAATGCACTGTGGAGCATGGAAGAAAATACACGAGACTTCAGTGGAAGGGGGGAAGAAACTAGAAAAGCAGCTCTTACCATATTTTGTTATCTAAAATGGCAGAGCCATGCTTAGGCACAACTAAATTAAGTTTTAAACTTAACTGTTGGACTACCACAGGGCACAAGCTTAACAATTTCTCCTTGGGAAGAAAATCACTCTGCTACGTTCAAACTAAGCATACTACATCACACTTCAACAACAGCAGAAACCCGCCATCCTTCTGAATGACAAGAATAGTGTCACAAAAACCTTCTGAATGTCATACTGAGAAACACATCGTACCAGGCTAGCTGTAGGATTGATTTTCTTCGTTTCAACTTTCTTCTCTGCAGTTAACTTGCTTACTGATTGCTGAGCCACTTTAATTCTGAAACAAAACACATAGAAAAGACGTTGTTAGATTCAAAGAAATTAAAGCTGTTCTGGCTCTGCTTGGTATATACTCTATTTGTAAGAACCATCACCCTAACTTTTTTTAGGCACATTAGCCCAAAAAACTGCTATTACTATTCAAAGGCGCTTAATAAAGTACCAAAAGTAGATCAGAGCACATTTTTAAGTAGAGAAAATCAAAAGCAAAAGGACAGTCTGCCTGTATAGCTCACTGAAAATGTCACCAGGCAAACAATTTCTCTCTTCTTGCAGGATCTGGGTTTTATGGACTACCTTTCCCACCAAAAAAGCGGCAGTGTTAAGGCAAAAAGATACTCCTCTGAAAAAACCCAAAAGCTAGCTGGCTCAATCTGTTGTATATATAGAATATACTATTTTAGTAGGCCATTTGCCAGACTACACATTATATTTCCTCTGAAAATGAAACAAAAACATCTGCCAGTTTTTCCTTAATGTTTTCCCCATTGCTTTACGTGGAATTGACTGACCAGTCTCACTGATGTGGTAAGAGGAGGAGAGGCAAATTAGAAGGGTTCTTGTCTAGGGGTAGTTAAACCTATCTAGTGTGCAGCTACAGACCAGTCTACTGAAAGCACTATGGAGATAAGGGGAAAGAAGAACACAGATCTGATTCCTTCGTTTCTTGCCTTTTGCTCTTAGGGTCTTGCATACAGAGCCCTTGTTTCTGTGGGGATTTAACAAGAACCACCCAATCAGAAGTTTAATCAGGAGGAAAAAGAGAAACAGAGAATTTAACAAAAAGGGACTTGACTGTCCTCTTACAGACAGCGGAAAAGGCGGGGGAAATTATGTGCTAAACAGTGGTAAAAAGGAAAGAAAATTCTTGGCACTCTTAAGACAGGATCTGCTCAACTATCAGTGCCTTTAAAATGCTGATGCTATAAACACCTACTTTACAATTCTATATGCAAAATGCAGAGGGAAAGAAGTTGCGAGTTAATTTTTACACACAAGGACAACTCAGCAAACCAATTTTAGCTAATGCGCACCAAATCAGTCTTTTACTATAAACAACACATTTCTTGGCACTCTTGAACTGAAAAATTCTACTTTCTTCTCCTATTTAATTTTTTCCACTGGCAGAAATAATTGCTATGGCCAGTCAAAAAGTATTTAAAATACCATGTCCAGTTCAAACCACTTTTGACACACTCAATTTTTGAGGAATTTTGGAAGAAAAGCAAAAAGCAAAGTGGATTATAGCTGCAATTACTGATGTGTACTTCCTTGCTGTAACACAAGCAGCAAACGATTCTGGACAACTTCTTCTAAAAACATAGAACACATTCACAAGTTCATTATTGTGTTTATCAATACTCAGTGTTGGAAACTAAAATTCCTCCTCTGAGCTATGTATTTTAGAAGCTTCTGCTGGGTAGTTATTGGTGTTGTCTCACTTTCCAGTGCTTAGGAACAGGAGGAAACAGTTACAGTACTTTTAAGTAAACTTATTTTCAGCACTATTGAGCTACAACATTGATTCAAGCTGTAAGTACATCCTCAAATATATAAATATGAAATTATTATTCTGTACATTTTTAAATATATCTGAAGTCTTTTTAAAACTTAATTAGCGTTCCCTGTTTGTACAGGTAAACAACTAAGCGGCAACACACCATTCCATCTTTTTCAATTTTTTGTTAATCAGCAGCGTTTACTTCTTCATGATGGATGATAGCAACCACTGGACAGCATGCTATTCCTCACAGCTACAAGGTTTATGCAAAGATGATGATGTATTTCAAGTGCCAGTATTCAGGTTCAGCAGAATCACACCAAGGGATCAACTTCTAAACTCTTCCCTATTTTGAGCACATTTTCTTTTTGATCACATGCTCTTTGGTCCTAGGAGTGTTTTCCGAATAGTTTTTAAATGTTTAGAGCCCATATTTTAATCTGAAGGGAGAATTCGAGAGATTATAAACTTTTAGACTTAGAAAGAAAATTATGCCTGTCACTGATTTAGGCTGTATTTTATTTTACACTCTGTGTAAAATATTTTATTATACACTCTGTGTATTTTATTGCATATTTGCACAATTTCCAGGAAACCTGGATTTTTAAAAATAGAATGCATAGTTTGGAATACAAAATAAAAATAAACCAGCTTACTAACATGATTTGAATCATGTGATATTTGGCTCCTAAAAATTACAGACTAATTATATATTACACTTTGGTCTCCTAGGGGAAAAAGCCATCAACTTGCTAACATACGACTGATAAGATTAGCAGGCATTATCAGGACCATAAGTGCATAATTTAAAAGGAATGTAATTCTTTGCGATTTTTTAAAATCAGATGGCTCAATTTTAAGAAAGTAGTTAGCTCAATAATTACATCAATGAAGCACCCATGCTGTAAAGGTGCCTTATAAATAAAAAGAATGCTTTGTTAAACAGGGACAGGGTACTAGAACTATTGTATTTGGAAGCACTATCCCTGAAATGAGAAAAATGAAATAGTACGAAAATTAGCAAATTCAAAATCATAAAATTAGCTAACAGCAGAAGTCTAATCTTCATATTTTTTCCATTATTTTACTTTCTTTAAAAACACTCTAGGTATGAACACATAATTTTAATTGGCCATTAAAAGCTATGACAGCCTTCCATCAAAACTTACAAACACACACAATATCCTTTACCGGCATCTGAAGTTGAATGTATGCACAACATTTGACTGTTACTGAAAGATAAGTAAAAACAAACAAATCACACACTTAAAGAATGATTAGCTAGTGATGAGACAAACTCTGTTAATTCAGCTTAGGTATGCCTCTTCTCTGTTCACTCTATTTTTTTTTCTACCACCTTTCCTTAGCACAAATAGAAATAATTTCCCATTTGTATAAATCATATAATATCATAAGTTTTTTGAAAAGATTTTCATTACAATACTAAAAATTAGAAGTATATTAAAATTAGAAGTTAAATTAGAGATTAATAAAGTACAGAAAGAACAAAACTACCAATAAAATACATCCAAAAGGATAGAACTAAACTACTAATTATTTTCTGATCTTTTCTTAGACCCATATATTATGTTATTAACCAATCTGCAGATATACCACACAACATACTATTATTTTTAGTTAACTTAAACTATTAAATGTATTATAATGTTAAGGCATTAATTGTAGTTTATGAGAATTTATATAGATGTAAATTGTTTAACAACTTCTTATAAAAGTAGAAACTTCCTTGACTACCTTTAATTGTTCAGCAGTTACTTGTTCAAAGTCTGTTTGAAGTAAACCAAAAGCTAAGTGATAGAATGTCAAAATGTAAGGTAAATAAATATTCTGTTAAATTTCCCTTCTTCCTTGTGACCAGCTGCAGTTATATTAGATGATAATGAAGGTGGCCAATTTTAACATTTATACTTTATAGAAATCAGGTGGAATAGAAAAGAATTTGAGGGAATATGGGAAGTCAGCTGAAGTCATGTGTTCAGTATAAGGGCCAACAAAACATCTAAAGAGGACTTTGAAAAACATTACTACAACATTTACTGTAGATTTACTAGACTAAATGTCTCTTAGTGACACTGCTTAAGGGGTGAGATTTATAAAGTATGGGCTTGAAATGTTTCCTCACTTCATCTTGTTACTTAAACTCGTTCATTACTTGTTACATGAGACACCAAATAGAAGTTGGAAGAGGATGCAGAATCTTACATAGTAAAACAACTCCCTAGAGAGGCAGGGAAATCATTAAGATAGTACAATAACCATCTGGAAAGATAATAGGGACTGATAAGTTCTTCAACTTAGGGAAGTTCAATTAATGTGTATTCTGACAAGAATCTCCTCAAGAGCCTTACCCTGGAGAAACAGTAGCAGAATCAAGCCCTGAGACAGAGCTCCACAATTTACAACTCACAGGCGTAGGCTGAACAACATGAACTAAGCATCCCACCAACCACTCTATACCCCTTTCTTCTGAGTTTTTGTTGTGTGAATTAATGTACAGGGGAGCAGCTCACATGAACTGGACATTTACAGAGGCATGACCATGAAGGGGAGTCTGGAGATGTGCAAAGGAATGGACTCAATGAAAAGATTTTTTTTTTTCTTCCTGTATCAGTATAAAATAGCATGGATGGCCACACTAGTCTAGCCATGTTTGAGAGATTTCACGGAAGAGAAATGGGGATTAAATCTAACAGATATGAAACCAAGGAAGAAGAAAGGGGAATAGAAAAGTCAACAGAAGTATATCTAAAACAGAAAAGCAAGAAGGGATAGAAGTGTGCAGTAAAACACGCTAGAAAAATAGTGACAAGGACACTTTTGAACAGAGAGCACTGCAAAGGACAAAGAGACCAGAAAGGATGGTAGAATAGCTGAATCACAACGCAGGGAGAAAAGGTGTGCAGGTGCTAATTTAGCAAGCAATAACATGAGGCCAAAAAATTAAGGAATGCAGGTCAGTTAAGCCTTGACCAGCTGCAACATGGATGTGTTCAAAACAAAAGTTACTCTCCTTCAACAGTGAGCAAAAGAGGTCCATACACCTTAATGGATAAAGATGTGGTGTCAACTGTAATACTGAGCAGTATTGCACATTACCACACAATATGGAAAACAAAATTGAATACAATTATCAAACCAATGTATTTTTAAATAGGAGAACCATGGCTCCAATACTGCATATGGATATTTACTGTAAGCAATGGGAATATAATTGGCTTTTTCCTGCCTCTATGTGTCAGGTGTTGTCTTCCCCTGTAAACTGGATGCAAGTCAGGCCTCTTAAATTAGAAGATATTAGTGAAAAATAAAGACATTATTTTTATTCAAAATTATTATTTTTATTTTGTAACTAGGGTCACAGAAACTAAATCTAAACAAAAGCCTGTATTTATTAAAAGTATCCTTCATAAGCTCATGAAAATACTTTTCCTCCTTACAGGAAAAGATATTATCAAACCAGAGACTAACCAGATAAACACATTATCATTTTCACCGCTGCTTCCCATTCAAGTCAGACAGAAGGAGGTGTGAGCTGGCACGCTCCATGCCCTAAAGCCCCGAGTTAGAAAAACTAGAATCCATTCCAAACAAGCCAGTTGCTACTCGTGTACGTTCAGGCTCTGCTGGTATGCGAACACAGAGGCCAAATTATCTGGTTCTCTCTCAGCCTCTTGATATTCTGGAATAATCCATTCTATTCGCTTCTACAGCTCCTTCCACATAGCTGGTGGGTTACGTAGGTAGTTGTGGGTTATGAAATAGCTTGGAATGACAATTCTGTGCCACCTGAGCTTTCCATGACTTGAAGTTCAAACTTCTCCCATAAGACTGTGTTGGCATAGGAAGTTTTGTGCAATCCAAATCTTAAGATACGGGTGGAGATGAACAAGCAGGGGTAGCTACAGTCAACATCAACTGTTCAACCTAGAGCCAAGCTGCATACCCAGCCCAAATCCTTAACACAGCTGAAACAGTGACTCCCCTTGAGAGACTAAGAAATATCCCCATAGCTCAAATTCCTTTCATGTGTTACATGCCTTACTGTTCTCAGGCATATGATAATTTCTGTATGCATCCCATAAGCTAATCCTTAAGTAACAGCACCGTTTCCTGAAAATACTGTTAGCCCACGCGATATAACAGGCTACATTTCAGTCTCAAAATTTTAGAAGACAGATGCCAGTGTATTACCTGTCCTGGCAGATGATTTTATAGAGTTCTTGGTTAGCTTCACAGTTAGGAGTCTTATAACAGACTATGGAGGTTGAACTTCCATTACGGTGTTGCACCATACAATTGCCTGATCAAGCCTTCAGGCTTAAATCTTCTGGAAAGAACTTGGTCATTATTGATCAAATCTTTAAATTGCATTTAGAATAAATGTTCACTAACTAAATCAGAACAAATACAGTAAAATGTATGTTGTTAGTGGACTTTGTCTCCAAACCTCAAATTGCTAATACACTTGATATGTTTCTATTTTTTCTGGATCTACTGACAGTGTTTTGATTATCTGTATAAAGTGAGTGAGAAATTTTAGCTCTGTAATCACAAGAAAAAAATCTATTTTTATGCCTTTAGGAAAGCTGGTGCATAACAAAAACCAATAGGAAGAAAAAGGCTACGCCAATTCAGATCAAAAATATGCTTCAGTCCATCTGAGCTGGCCACTAGCAGATACCTAGGAGCATATAAGGACAGCCAAAGCATACAGTGATAATCCCCACAATACTTTCACACTTGGAAACTCTCTTCATATGTAACAGTCCTTCACGGATTTTTCTAATATGAATTTGTATTGTCACCATTCAGAAGCAATGCAAGCTTTTGGCATCTGTGACATCTTGTGGCAACGTGTTCAACAGTTTAAGTATGCCTACTGTAAAGAGGCATCACTGCATTTGGCTTGTACCAGCTACTTGCTAATTTCATTTGATGCTCGTCAACTGTTGTATCAGATGAGGTATGTAATGACTACTTCCCATTCACCCTTCATGCTTGTACAGATCCCTATTGTATCCTTTTCAGCAGGGTCCTTTCCAAGCCAAAGAATTCCCCTTTATTTAAACGATTCCTTATGCAGAAGCTGTTCTGTACCTGATCATTCTTATTCTTACCTCTCCTAGCTCTACCACATCCTTCTGGAGAAGAACTACATATGGATAACTGTAGATTCATATAATGATTCAGTGATGGTTTCTGTTTTGTTGTATAGTGCTTTCCTAATAACACCTAAAAAGAAACACTATTTTTCTTTACAAGAGCAAGAGCCTTGACGCACCACTTTGCCAGATCTGTTGTATGCTGTATGGGAAATAGCCATTGTTGTTTTGCAGCACAGGCCTGTAATTTGTAATTATCTCCTCAGTTTGCACCATATCTACACCTTAACCTGAGAAACATGTAAAAATCCTCCCTTTTTTCTCTGTCTGCATTGCTAAACAATCTGGTACAACTCTTCATTAGTTCATGTATCAGCTGCTTCAACCCTACCTTTCTGGTATAGACAAAGGCTATACTGGCCACCTAAAATCTGCTCAAAATGCATGTGGAATGGAGACATGTAGAATGTCACCTTCTTCTCTTCTCTTTCTTCATTTAATCACAATTAACTTAAACTCATTCCAAAAGCTTTTATATGACAATGAACCATTAGCCTCCAGCCTGGTAATGCTGTAGGGCTCATTGATCAAATTTTCTCATGAATTTGTTGCCTTTTCCCAATGCTCCAACTATGTGTACCAGGAACTCCCAGCATAAATCCATAAAGTCACTTAGTGATCCTAATGATCGTATTTCAAATATTTCCTTAAAACTCATTTATGTTGTGATGTCAGTTTGCCTTATTAGACCATTAGTTTAATATCAAATGAAGTAACATCTGTTACACTCATCTTTTGGCTTTTATCATACATGTAGATTGTATGATAACTGGATGATGCCCTGTTTTGGAGTGTTTGACTAATGCTCAGGACAAAGTGTTCTACCATAGTACAAATTGATCAAAATGGCTGCAAATCTAGAGTCTCAGCGACTCTCATTGTCTTAGGTAACATATACATGGCATACAATAGATGAAAGATAAATTTACTTTTAAAATCAAACTATAAAATAAATCTGGTCTTCTAAAATAGATATAATATATTGAACCAAAGATTATTTCTCCTCCTTGCTCACTGTGATATTGAAAATGAAAAGTGGCAAGTGTTTCTGTCAAATTTCAGTCATTTGTTAGGCACAAGATAGTATCATAATTAGCTTAATCAATGGTTAAAAGTATTAAATATGGTATTGGCCAGCACTGCTAAGACATTTTGCAGTTTACATGTTATCTCTTATGACCATGTGGTGTTACAAACAAGGACTCCCCAGACTTACTCTTTTCCTGTGCAGATATAGAGGGCAATGAATACAATTCATTCTGTATTTAATAAATGGAAGAGTTGGGTAGAAAGCTATAGCCAGCTCCAATTTACTATAATTAAAAAAAACCCTAGTTGGGCACTGTTCAGTGCTTTGTCTTTTGTTAGGACATTTTCATCTTTACCATTAGCTACCTACACTGCTACAGTCAGAGCTTCTGCTTTTCAAACCTGTTATTACCTTTGTGGCAAAAAAAATTTACTATGTCTTTTTTCACAAGATTAAGCTGAAACCATCAAAATGTTTTGTGCTAGAGATGAAATTCAAGAACAAAGAAAGCATTTTTTAAAAAATGACCTTTTATAAAAGGTACCATTAAAAAATAGTACTTTTTTCCTATTTTTAAGATGAAGTATATAATTCTGTTCATTAAATAATGATTATGTCTTCTCCAGCTATTGAGACAAACTTCAGTTCTTTTTTTCTTTTCTGAATTCTGACAATTTGTATGTATGTTCAATTTGAAAGAGATGGCTTAATCCAGCACGGTTACTATTGTAGCAATCTTAACTTTGCAGTGTAAGCAGTGGGTCAAATTAACAGCAATAATTTCTTTTATATCTAATTATTTCATATTTAAAGGGTAACACCCATAAACACATAATGATAATCCTTTTCACATTTCTTTTGCAAAACATACAATCACAGTTTGTGATGAAACTACTCACTGCAAACTATCAGTATTTTTTCTGTATTCATATTTTTCCCTATATTCAGACTTGGCTAGGATATCATCTTAAAATATACTTTAACAGATCTTGAATGCTTTAATAGACTTATAGACAGGCATTCATATATATATATACACAAAGTATTTAAGTTGTTATAAATACATATTTTTTTGATTCTAAATTCATAGACATGCCCACTGTAAATAAAATCAGTAGTCTAAGAAAAGGAAGTGAGAGCAGAATTATATGCAATCTCCCATGGTGTAAGTGCCTTGTTGCAAAAAAATATATATATATACCTTTGGTTTAGTCTTCAATTCAGTTATCTCAAAATTTTATAAACAGGAGAAAGGATAAAAGCAGTTGATGTACATGGATGCACAGACATACTAAATTATAAAGCTGTCAACAACAAAACTGGGTTTTGATGCAAAACAAACCAAAAAAAGTCTCCAACATTTGGTGAGTATTATGGTACATTTACATTAAGCTGCTTGTCAGAGATGAAGAGGTGAACGTCAAAGCAAATTTTATTGTATTGTAGTTGCATTCTGGTACTGAAGGGAATACTATGTCTGAAAGAAAACCGTCATCATATTCCTATGAGGAATATGGTTTTGAAAATTTTCTTTATTTTATCTCTATACTCATTTATTTATCATATCATATCTATCTGTTACTCTGTCTTGCATTCCTAAATGGTGTGCAAATTTTGTCCAGGAAAGAGACAATGATTCAACTATATTTTGCAGGCAGCTAATTTATTTTCACGGTAGGTTAAATGCAGGGCAGCTCAGTTAAAGTGTTTCCTTTACTTTAAGAAAAAGTCTCATAGAAATCTAATTAGATTTCTACAGTTGTGTTACATTTGGGAGCCAAGTAGTTTTTAGACAAAACAGGCTCTTGCAGCTGAGGCTGTCATTTAGTTCAAGGAGGAACTCTTTTTTTCCCGAAATTCAGAGATTTTAAAGTTGTCTGTTATACAATGCAAAGTAGTTAGTTTTGAGTATAAAATTTTAATTTTGGAGTCTTAGATCTTTTCATCTATTTTTACTACTATTAATTTTAACCTAATTCATTTTTCATTATACCTTTGCATAATGATAGTCCTGCATATTATAATTAAATTTTGAGTTTTCTGAGCCATATTTCTTGAGAGACTAATTATAATCCAATATTAATGTTCCTATATAAATGTAAACAATGAAATCAATTTTTGGGTATCTAATCTATGTGACTAGCTAATTCAGACACATTTTACGCTCTTTCTGCAGCTCCTCCTCAAATGTGAAGGGAAATCCAATTGTAAATGTGTTCACATAAGGATATCAATGCCTCAGTTCAGAACCCAAGCTTGAAAATACTGACTTACACTGCCAATTCTTCCTCTTTAAAATTTCCTTCAAAACAAAAGAATTGGTTCATGATAAACAGATTTTTTTTAAATTAAATTACAATCTTTAGCAATGCAAAACAAATAGTGCATCCAATTAATTAGCCAGTTAAGGAAGACAGCTGTCCATTCCTGTCATACTAGGTTTTTTAGTTACCAATGTGCACAATGACTCTTAGCCCTGCTTTCAGACTTTTTTGGACAGCCGCTCATCAACTGTTAGTCTCATACTTTGTAAAAGAGAACCCTTAAATGGTCATGAGTTTACAGGACATTTTCAGGTGATGAAAATAGCTTTTCCATCATTCTAATCTACTGATTTCATGACATTCTTCTTTGCAGTAGCACATTACAAAACAATTTAGGATGATGAAAACAGTTCTTCTGTCATTCTAATTTACTTATTACACAAGGCTCCTCATTTCAGCAGCTCATTGTCTTGATGAATCACCCAAATTTTGAATGTAAAGGACAATGAATTGTCCTTTTGAGATTAATGAAACTTTGTAAAAATAATTTGAAGTGAACAGTCTATATAATCCAGAAAGTGTCAGCACTTTGAAGTATTATAGTAACTGGTGTTCTGCATTCTACTGGTATTGCTTTACATTTATGAATAGGAAAAAGGGTATCCATCAAAGGAGCTGATGAAATATTTGTGCTGTATTTTTATTTGTACATTTTATTTATATCATTATTAAACCATGAGAAATTCTCATCTCACCCCAGTAGGAAAGCACAGAATATAGCAGTTTACTTACAAACAAAGATTTCTTGAATATTGTATTAAGAAAGTTTAAGAAGTTATGTAGTGTTAAAAAATTTACAAGGCATTTTAAATTAATTTCTTTGAAGGGATCATTGTATGCCATCAGCAAGGTGCTAATTACATAAAAAGGAATGGATGTATGGTCTGGATTTTTTTTTTCCTTCGGTAGTTAATTTCTATTCCTCCTAACTGCTTTTGGAACAAAAATAAGTCATGATTCAGGAGAAAATATATCCCTGAGATGATCCTTATCATGACTATAGCAATCTGCTAGTGACTGTTTATTTTACACAGTTTTTAACATGTAAAACAAATTTGCATATTGATCTAGACACAAGGAAATAAAAGATTCTTTGTACATGATTGCAGTTGTCAGCTTCTAAAATCAATCTAATCATAACATAGACGATACAAAAAGCTACAACTTTCAAGTGTTTAAAACCTGTAATATCTGTAAAACAATGTTGATAAGGTTGATAATTGGAATTTTCAGTTTCTACATCTTATCCTTTAAAAATCTACTTCTACATGAACCTAAAAGCCCCACTGATTTGGAGCAAAATGGAAAATGTAAGTGTAAATTAGTTTACTACTTTTGCCGATACTTTTAAAGACATTTTTCTCTAAATCTGTGTCAATTTGGAATAAGCACCTGGATTTATATTTCATGCTGAAAGTGATTAATCCATTCTTTTCCAAAGCATGACCACTTTACCACTCTTTTCCAATGAATTGAGATATGGTAAGCATGGTGCGCTTGTACTGAAATTGGTTTTTCTTTGTAAAAGATTTTAAGCTTCTTTAAGAAAATCAAGCAAATAATTGAAGGGGGGTTTTTTTGTTGGTTTTTTTTTTTTTTTACTCTAACTAATAAAATCAGGAGACTGTGGTGAGATCTAGCGGCAAGTAGTTTGATGTCCTCAGCAGGACACCAAAAGTCAGAAGTAGTGCTGTAAATTCAGTGTGGGGCTTCGACGCTGTGCTAAGTGTGGCCTGAATCTCTGGGGCTTCCCTTTGATGCAAGTGCAGTATATTAACTGGAAAAGCATTCACTTTTATTTGTCTGTACTGTCTGCGACAGCAATATCGCCTCATTTAGGCTAGTTCAACATGAAAATGCACAGAGAAGCAATCTGTTACAAATTAGCACAGCTCCCCTTTCATTTTACTAGCTAGTAATTGGAAGGGGTTACAAAAGTGTAATTTATCAGATTATATGTGTTTATCTTTTTGTGGGGACAGAATGCCTTTGGTGAATTTTCCTACGCACCCTGAGGGAATAATCTTTCCTTGATGTCCATTAGATCTGAAAGAAAACAATGACGCCTGTGAAATATAGGAGTATAATTTGTTGGGTTTGAGAAGGAACAGTTTCCCAGACATCTAAAATGGTATTAATGACTTTATTAGAACCTTACCGTTCCTTGGAAATGCTTTTGCTCTCTCGTTTCCAAATGGTCTTGAAGTCACTGCAGAATTCGTACCACACCGTGAAAACGTAGTTTGGTGTGATCTCCTTCTCACCAGGCTTTGGCTTTATCCCAAAGTATCCCACTGTTTCTTCAAAGCTACGAGGGAGGGGGGAAAAAAAACTGTCAACACATAAGCCCACTGGGGAAACAGTTTCTCTGAGGGCTGGTTCCTGATTCAGTAGTCAAGGCTGGTAATTACCATAACTTCCCCTTGGCCTTGGAAATCACAGCAGCAATTCATGCTGAGTATAACTAACCGTCCAATACCTACCTCATTCTCAGGAGGATAACTTACAGATGCATGAGCCATCACAGAGATATGTCACAGAGGCAAATCATGGGCATTCAATTTTAATGAGAAAAACTTAACTTCTTGCATTTCAGGAAATGCTATATTATGTCTATTTCTTTAATTTTATTCTGCAACACTCCATGACGATCTTATTCTCCCATTTATCCTTATTGAAGGACTATGGGAGAGTCACATGCCAAGTCAGGAAAAAATCTCCAGGCTTGGTTAAAAATAACCTTCAAGTACTTAGGGAGAATTGGGAAAAGCAACAAAAAAGCCATAGACAGTGCCAATAGTCGGTCTGCAAAGTTTTTACTGAAAATAAATCATCTCCTTCCACATGTGTCAATAAGCAGATCATTAATTTTATGAAAATACTTTGCCAATATTTTAATGCTTTTTTATTTTATAATGTGGCTACTGAATTGCTATACAGCTGGATATTTTCAAAGTAGTCTTTTATTATAGATGATACTTCCGATAGCATTTTAACTGATTCTGCATTTTTAACCTTTATGACATTTATTTGTATAGATAAAATGGAATGATTCACATGACTAGGTACATGGAGACTTATCTAAACAAAACAAAAGAAAGTATGTTCACTTTTGTAAAGGTTGAATCATTTTTCTCTGCAAAGTAGATGTAAAAATCCTGAAAGATTTGGTGATACTTATAAAAATAATGCTATAATTTAAAAAGAAAGGTAACAACATATTTCAAAATAACTAATTTTTCTTGAAATATTGATTTTATTTAAGCAAAAGAAAGTTATATTCTTCTTTATACTTGCCAATAGGTCCTAAATCTAGAACACAGGAAGTATAAATCTTGAAAATAAAATAAATAAGAGGTATTTTAAAGACTTGTAAGGAGTCCCCAACTATTCAACAGATGTTACTTGAGCAACAGATGCAGCTTCAACAAATATTTCTTTCTTGACTTATACTTGCATTTGCATGGTCCACGTTGCATGTTTTCATATGGAATTGCCAAGGTTATGGTCAAGTTTTTTTGCCTGAGGTTGAGATTCAAGCTTTCAGTTAGGCTTGAAGAATATAAAGTAACCATTAAAAAATACAGAAGTTACCCTCAAAAAATAAAGGAATATATACTCCAGCTGCTTCACAAAATAAAGAAGCTTGGATTTTAGCCACACGAGCCAATATGCTCTGGTTCTTTTGATACTTTAAAGATGGATACAGCTTCTAGGACATGCTGAAGAATATAACATGTTGCTCAAGGTGAGCTATTAATATAATAGGTTTTTAAATCCTCATTTATGATACACTTAACCTTTTAAATATCTTACATAGGTTTTGTATGAAACATGTAACTATATTTCAAGTTATTTGGTGATGCATGGTAAAGGAATCATAATGAAATAAGTATGAATAAGCCCATAACATTCAGAGTTGAAGGGTCCTGTAGTGATGCTACAAGGAGAAAATAAATAAAGAAAAAACTAATACAGCTTTAAATATCTGTGTAAACCATTCTGTGATTTCAAACCCTAAAAATACTAAAATACCCTAGTCATAAGCACATGGTTAAAACAGTTTTTGTCTACTGGTCAATGTCATCTCCATTACATTCACTTGGGCCAAATATTCCCCAGCTGTTCATACCCCTTGACCAGCATAGCTGAGCCAGGAACAGCAAGACCAGAAACTCTCTTCTCAGGTTTGCTTCATGTAACAGCAGCCCGGTAACATCGCGCTCTCTTCTTGCTAACGGAACCCTTCTCCATCCCAGCTGTAGCTGATACAGTTGTCTCTGCATGCGCCGGGCTTCTGAATTCCTGCACACTCTCTCACTCTGCCTTCATCCTGACACTTCCTCCTCATCCCTCTTCATGTTTCATCTTCAGCCCTTCCCCCGGTAGCACTGTTTTGCTTTCACCCAGCTTAATCTAGCTTCCTGGGCTGCTTTCTGACTTTCAAGAGTAATGGATCTTTTCAGCAGTAATTTAAAATAATGAATGTTTAGTTAGCAATTGAAAAACCCAAACTCCATATCAGGCAACTAATTCCTTAAGTCAACTGCAAATTAAGTGTACCTCCATACCCTGGAGAGTCTACTCTGCTCCAGAGAGGCTACAAAGCAGGTAGAGTATGAAAGAGCCTGTGCCACAAAAGGTAGGTTTCTAGGTAGTAGGAAGGAAACAAGCCAGCCAGCCACCCTTGACAAATGAAATTAAGAGGTAAAGCCCCAGCTGGTGTCAGCCAGTAGTTCAGCCCATTTAGGCACCTTCTCCAAGCAAATGGAAACAGTTCACCTAAGACTTGAACTGCATTTGGGAGGTGCCTATCTCTTTTCCTGACTGTCTAGGAAGACTAACCTAGGTGTCTCAGTTAGGTGGAGTGACTCTGGGCTCAGAAAAGTAACATAAAAATCCAAATTACCACAGATCTGCCTTTAGTGACCATGAAGAAAAAATATTGATAAGAAGTTAAAAATTAATTTACCGCAGTTGATTTATAGCAGTTCTATAGCTAACACAAACAAGGTTAAAGGCAAATCCTTTACTCTCACAAAACCACAATTTGGTTAATAAAATTTATTAGAAATACTAACTTATTAAATATTTTACTACCTATCTATAAATCAATTTATCTCACTTCTCCCCCTGTTTTGCCTCCTCTGGCCTAAGTAAGGCACGGATATTCAGGCAATAAAAACATTATGATTTCACTGGCTTCTTAGTATACTGCATTCAATAGCCTAAATGCTGAAAATGTTCAGTGACAATGAAATACATTTTTACTACATTAAGTAGTTAATCAGTTATTACAATATTCTGTAAAACTCTGATTCAATTCAATGTTGACAGTAATTAAAACCTCAAACACAGTACACTGTTTGGCTAAAATCTCAACTGAGCTTTTTCCTGGAAGACTACATAAGAATTTTTCAGAAAGCATATTACTTCTTTGAAGTACAGATCCTTTTTCCTATTTGATGTAATTCCTAAGATCAATAACATCTTTGACCAAAATAAACTGTTAGAAAACACCAGCAAAAACCTTACCATTTTTGTGCATTTTCCAAACTGCTCTCTTCTTTTTTACGTTCTTCTTTAGCTGCCAATGAAAAACATTTCAAAGGTATAAATTACAGCCTTACTGTTTTAGAGATCCCACAGATTAAACATCTCTTACATTCAAAATTGCATAGGTTGTATACTAAATATAATAAAAGTCATAAACATTTGCTAATTTTTGATTCTTATTTATTTCTTGTACCTAAATGAATGCTTCTAATGTACCAATAAAGTGTATTGGATTAGAAAAGTCATTTAAATTCACAGTATAATATAAAGTGTAGACATTAATCTGAATAAAAATAAAATAATTAAACTTGACTTTCTTGACTAAACTTGACTAAAAAAAGAACATTAAGTTGTGTATGTTTCTTTATTGTTGCAGACCAGAATTTACAAATTTAAACCTGTTTTTGCAGCGCAAATAATTGGAAGTTCATTTGGAATGGAACAGGTACCAAACATAGTTAACACCAACTGTTCCATATAGCTATCACATTTTGTTCAGGAAGCTGGAAAGTGAAAACACATGTACTAAGTTTTAAATGTATGGTATGTACATGATTTTTTTGAAAAAGCAGCCAAGAGTTTGAAATATGGTTAGTGAATCTGAGCCCCTCTGTTACAGAATGCTCACACGAACTACTTAAAAGGATTTGATTTTCAAAGGATGGGCATTCTCTACTTTTGAAAATGTTTCCTGAGCTGGATACTCAAGCAAAAGCACTAGTTTTTTCACAAAATGTTGATCAATTCTTCTTAGTACAGTGGAGGAACTTTAGCTGTGGCAGAATACCACATATGTAAAACAATACTAACGTGGAAAAGTTATTCCTATTCCACATTAGAATAATCCTGTAAGTGCAAATGTTAATATAAACAGAATTCAGACACTTCTTTATACAAAGATAAAGAACTGTATCTTTTTGCTGCTCAGTCTATAGGAGTGCATTGGCTGGTTGAAATACAGTTACAAACATGAGTTCACAGACAAGGCTACTGAGAAATTGACCCTGAATGATTAAATTTCATAATAAGGCTACTGACACAGAGGTTTGTACTAAGACAGTTAAAATAATTTAAAAACTGGATTATTTCAGAAATTTGCTGGTAACAAAACAAATTAGTTTCAACTCATATGTTTACCTATATTAGGCAAGTGTGTTGGAGATACTTATTCAGATTATTTCAGTGTGGCAAAAGCCAGAAACAATGTTGTGTGCCCTTTGCAAGGAAAACTATTCATTCTATACCATTACATTCTCCACCTCAGATCTTCGTGGCAAGACAGCTGCAATTGAAATAGATAGGGCAGCTCTGATTTATTGCGTTCATCTCAGGCTCCTGAGAAATTCAGCTAAAGTTAACCTACTATACTTAATTCATAATTTCCACAGCTCTTTCATTTTATATCATTAGAAGGAGAAAACATAGGTTGGAATTCTGATGGTTCATCATGATACAAAATTAACTACATATAGAAAAACAAAGATGGTTAAAAGGCTGAACTGTGTATAAAATTGTACACTTTATGATTACATTAATAATTTCTTTCTGGTTGTTAAGGAGATGAAAAATTTTTAAGTAAGGCAAATTTCCCAACATAGCTACATTCACAGCTACAACAGAAATTGAATACCCTCAGGTCCCTGCACATGAACAAGAACGCAAGAGCTAACAAGGACAACATGCTTATCCATGTATAGTTAGGTGGTAAGACCTGACTTACTGTTTTTTGATCTTGTAAGAACAGAATAAGGGAAGATAGAGGAAAGAAATTTTAATTTCTTATAGAAAGTAGAAAAAAGGTGTGGCTTCTAGGAAGGCACACACAAAGTTTACATAACAGTGTGTGTGTTTGTGTACCAATATAAGGGAAAAGAGGAAGGAAGAAAATAACTGTATTATATGACAAACAGTGTTTTCCATATTTTTAACTATAAGGATGTCTACTAAGGAACTATTTAAAAGCATTTATTTGAAATTCAGATGTTGAGACCTGTTAAGAAAACAAACTAACAACTCTATGCAACAAATTCTAAGTAAACAGGAGTTACAAATACTATATCATGTGTAAGACAAGAAACCAGAGCAATTCTCTAATCTTCTGTACAATTTCTAAGTAATTTTCCACTCAGAATTTGTAATACCTTGCTTTTTTTCCCCACTCCACAACCTGCAATAACTAACACTATCAATGCTCTCAGTAAAGGTTTCCATGAAACATTGTATTTTCCTCAACAGAGTCCTCAAAGCCCCATAGTCAACATATCAATCCTTGTCTTAATTCGTGGAATTACTGAAGGCAATTAAAATGAATTACATAAATGAAGAACTTCTGTCTTTTTATTTCTCTGGCAACACCACATTTGCTCACATAGAATTTCCTTTTTGCTGAAGTGGGATCATGTAATTCTTTCGTCCTTAGACCACATGCTTGATTTCACTTTCCTCAGTTTCCTTAAGTTAAGAATGTAATAACAGCCATATCAGATTGGCACAGGGATTCATCTAGCCTAGTATCCTGCCTTTGGCAGACACTGAAGCAGGTGCTCCGTTAGAATTAAGGACCAGGACAAACACATGATCCTTCCCCTGAGTGTTCTCTTTGCCTCTGAGGTTCAGTAGTTCATACAAAATGCTTCCTGCACTGGATGTCATTTCAATGTAATTCTCAATGGATTCTCTCCCAAGAACTTGCTCATTCTCTGCTTAAGCTTTTATAAGACTTTTTGGTTCCACAAACTGCTGTGTCAAGTGTTCTATAGCCTACCTACATGTAGCGCATTTTCTTTGTTTTGAAATGGACTCCTGATACCACTCTCTATTTCTCATACTGGAGAAAAGCATGACTGCAGTGAACATTGAAATACAGTGACTATTGGCATTAGCTTTTTGATTAGGATGCTTTTGAAGTTAATTTCCTCACTGTTCCCATTTATTGAGCATTGATTTGGTTTGCAGATATGTTTTGGTGCTTATAAACTAATTTCCATTAGGAGGAAACTAAACAGGAAGCTCCACAGCAAATGCACTCCAATACTTAATAGGGACAAAAGGACCAAAAGAATGCTTGAGCCTTCAGACAGCTTTGCAATATATGAGGTAGAGATGTTCACCTCGGATTAAATCTAACTCAAAGCTTAAAACTCTACTGTAAACACACTGGCCTCAGCCTCTTCTGCTTCAATCTGCTCATCCAATCCTACTGCACCAAATTATTCCATAGTGTAGCCACAGATGTTCTACGTTACAGACAATCTGTATACAGATTACATGGAGGTCCTTCAGAATGACTTCTCATAAGCTGCATTTGGTATGGAGACGGCCTTCTGTCTGGCCTTGGAGTCATTAGGCTTGACCAGCTTTGAAAATGACAGGGAACTGTCAAATGTAAAGTTTGCTGTCTGGTTTCACATCTAAATACAAGCTCTTAATATGCTCTACTGTTTGGATTTGGTTAAGTCCATATCCTGAATAAAGTATCAGATCCTGTCCTATGACAAGCAGACAATCTTAATCAATATATCTTCTTTGAATATAGATATAAAAGCCAGGATCAATTAAGAATGTATGTGTCTTTCTACAGACAAGAGCTTTGAAAGGAAAACAGGTATTTACAAAATACGCAGTTCTAATTTGCTGTAAGAATAGTCTTTTGTAATACAAACAGCTATAGACTCTGAAGACCAGCCACTAGTCTTATTCATCTTGCTATCTGGATCTAGCTCAAAAAATAAGAGAATAAATGGACTATGATCTTATGAATTTGCCCTATGAACCTGAGATATTTTTGGTGACTTTCTTTTACTGAAATGTAGAAGTAAGCATTTGAAGAGCCATGATCCTGTAACAGTTCTAAGAGTGAAACAGTACTAGAGGGAAATGGTACCCCCCCCCCCCAACTTATTTCTTCTACATATTCTACTTGCTGAGGATGGAACAGCATGCCAAACACTATTTTGAGAATGAGAAATAACCAGAAAGTATTTATTTTTAATGGGTCTAATATATGCATAGCAGCTTCCAGTTACAACAGAACCAAGACCTCTTCATGCATCAGGCTACTATGAAATAGCTCCTCAACGAACAAAGGAAAGAAAATATTGGATACTGGTACAGACTGAAACTTGGAGAAGATCAGTAACTAACAGAGGCAAGCACAGAATGATGAAACTACTTGCTCTAAGAGGGGAGGACAAAGAAAGAAAAATGGGTAGACACAACTGCACAAAAATCTCACAGTTACTTCTGCCCCTCTAGTGAAAATTTTTAACACTTACTGATTCTGACTGCATAAGTTTTCTGGTATTTCTCTCTGACCTTATATATATGAATGCATGTAGGAAGGATAATTCACACAAGTCTACTGATCTAGTTGTACCCATTACAACTTTTTTATTTTTCAGTATCTTACTATTTTCAGAATCAAAAGATCTGATGCATAACTTTTTATAACTTCTCTAAGCATTCTGGAGCAATGACAATCTTAAAAATTATGAGAACACTCAGACAACTAGCAGTTAGGGTGGAGACATCAGAACTCTTAGTTTTATATTCCAAGGCTGAGTTCATGTGCTTCAAAGATGTATGCTTCATGAACTTTTAGAGACTGGTAAATTATATGTTTCTCTGCGGGGGAAAAAAAAACCCACCCTAAAACAAGTTATTTGATTTTTTGCCCCAAGGAAGGAAATAGGTCTTTTCTGACTCATGTTTTCCAACCAACCACAGTTAAGATTAAGACAGAATCTAGGATAAGACAGACAAACCCCCCCCCCCAAACCAACCCCAAAACCAACCAACAAAACCAACCAACCAAAAAAAATCCCCCAAAACAAAACATGCAAAACCAAAACACAGCCCTTAATTGCATTGATCTCTGAACTTTATAGAGCCTGGACAGAGACTGTTAAAACACTGACAAAAGGTTATTATGACATTTTCTAGGCTCACAAGAACTCACCTTCCTTATTAGTCAAGACTAAAACCTCTTAAGTAGTCATGCTGAAAGGTAGTCAAAGATGAAACCTGCCCTAGAAACATACCAGCCCCCTAATCAAGGGTTAAGGAAAAAAAGTATATCCCCAGAGAGTTTCAGTTGGGTTATCTTTTTCCAAAGGGCCAAATGTCACATTCTATGACATTACCGAGTAAGGAGAACAAGCAACAATAGTCCTTATTTTCTTGGTCTTTTTAAAGCATGAAGATATACCACTATTTGACAACAGAGATCAAAATCTCTTAGAAATTATGCATTGCTGATATACTTGGGTATCAGAAGCTGAACTCAGAACAGCCTATGGCCAAAAGTATACTATATATAACTTCACCCTCAAATACAATTGTCATACAAGGGAAACTATTTAATAACCCTGTTTAATCAGGGACTATGCAGAGTGGAAGAAAAAGCTCAAAGGTGGCCTTGTAGGTGGGTTAAAAGACTAGAGAGGATCATCAAAAGCAATATAGATGTTCTCTGTTTTTGTACAAAATTCTGGACTTGCATAAACTCCTAGACACTACAGTAGTACAAAGAACAGCAGGATCAGCAGCCGGATGAATTTAGCCTTCTTTGGTTTTGGTTTCAATAGATTTGTTACCAGTGAAACTTTCCAAATAGACTTAATTTTGAAGAAATCTTTTACTCAAGACTTACTGGACTACAAGGAATAATATGGAAAACAAAATTTTCACAGGGGTGTGCTTGCTAGCACATGGCAGTTCTTTGAGCTGCAAAGAACCATCATGAGCAATCTAATGAAAGTGTGCTTTCCTGAGGACTGTTACTTTAGAGTCCTGGTGGGTTGACCCCGGCCAGTAGCTATGCACCACGCAGCCACTTGCTCACTTGTCCCCCTTCCCCTGCAGTGGGATGGGGGAGAGAATAGGAAGAGCAAAAGCGAGAAAAACTTATGGGTCAAGATAAAGACAGTTCCATAACTGAAGAAAAGGGGAAGATAAAAAACAGGTGACGCAAGGGTAATCACTGACCACCTCCCACAAGTAGACTGATGTCCAGCCATTTTTGGAGCAATGACTACCTCTCCCCAAATCCTTTCCCCTCCTTTTTTATTGCTGAGCATGACATTACATGCATGGAATATCCCTTTGGTCAGTTTGCGTCAGCTGTCCAGGTTGTGTCCCCTTCCAGCTCTTGCCCACCCCTGGTCTACTTTCTGGGAGGACAGAGTGAAAAAAAAAAGCAAGCCTTGACAATGTGCAAGTGCTGCTCAGCAATAGCCAAAACACTCCTGTGTTATCAACACTGTTTTAGCCACAAATACAAAACACATCCCCATACTGGCTGCTATGAAGAATATTAACTCCATCCCAACCAGACTCGGTACAACAGCACATAGCCATATAGAAAAATTGTTGTAGATGAATCCTAAGATTTAGATCAATTGGATCATTTGGACAGTTTTTATGCATAAAAATCAAGTCTATAGTTATTTTTTTACTATAGCCTAGGTGTCCAGCCACTTGATTTGTCATGTTAAACAATCAATAGTTTTCAATGCAGTATGAGGTTTTATTGTTTAGCTGATGATAGCAAAGCCAACTGCATGTGGCTAACAATTCATACAAAGTGTTCATAAGTACCATCAACATCCGTTTACTCTTTTTATTATTAGTGTTATCTTACTGTCTAGAAAAAGACAGGGCCCTGCATAAGAAGGCCATGAATGTTATAAATGAACAATTTGGATACTATAACACATTGCTGGACACTGCCAGAATCTGCTTTCTTGAAATGTGAATTTTAAAGGAATGAAAATCAAATTAATAGAATCTTTCAAACAAATTAACAAATGTCAAGTGCAAATAAACAAGTATTCATGAAAATACACATATGAATGCAAGAGAATGTGAAATAAGAAAATGGAAGGAAAGCCATAATCTCTATTTTCTTTTTTTTTTTTTTTTTTTCATTATCAAAGTGGAATACACTGTATTTTGAAAACATGGCTTGACTAACAAGAATAAGTATGGTACTGAGTATGGAAATTGGGGTTTTGGAATTGTTAAAGACATGGAAATTCAATTTCTAATTTAGTATCATATGCTACTGGGATGAAGGTTTACATCTCATGCAGACAATGCAATTTTAGAACTGTTTTACTTTTTGAAAACACATCCTATAATAAAGCATATAGCAACAGAGGATATAAAAGTTCTCAGAAATTAGGTATTCACAGTAAAAATTAATTTTGTAATTTCAGACATTTATACTTTTCATTCTCAATATTGAATAGGCTTTCTCAATAACCTTAAAAGTTTTTAGCAAATTATGAAATTTCAGAAATTCTAGAGGAGGTGTGTATCCTGTTCTAGGAAGAGATTTACTCAAGAAAAATCTATCTATCTAGAGCTATACGTAAAACCTGAATTTTCTGTTATTTCTACATTGTTTTATTGAGTCACTTTTAATATAACTATCCTTTGAGAAATAATATTATTTTTAAGTTAGTTCTATACAAAATAATTCTTATTACTTAAGAATTGACTTCATATATAAACAGCAAACAGGAGAGAATACATACAGTGTAAAACATTTTCCTTTTTTTAAAAATTGTATTGTATTCAATTTCAAATTTTAAAAATACATACTTAATATGACTGCAAATTATTTCACATGGCTACAGTCCACCATTCTCATGCAGGAGCTTTTTCATCTTATAAAAATTTTATATTTCAGAAATCATAAAAAAATTTAAGTGTTTTATGTACAGATTCCTAGCAACTACTTTTTCTAGTATGTATTATTTGATTAACTTTCTTCAGCTAGTTACTAACTTCTAATTGGTAGGCTTTACGAACTCACGGAATTCAACAGACAGCCTGGAAATTACATGTAAATATTTCATTGTATGTCTAACATAGTTTTCTATTCCAGGGTATTAGAATGCAAAAAATCCCCCAAACAAACGATCCCACGCCCATCAAGAGATCTTTCTTCTATGGTATCAGTTAAGCAAGAAGGTCTGGGAGCAATGGAATCAATGAAACTTGGCCTACTGTGGCTCTGTATTTTAGAGGTAGTTCCCAGATGGATTCATTAATGTTTAATTAAGGGTTGAGTTCATGATACAGCCTTTCTCTCCCTGGAAGGCTAATAGGGTCACTCTTGTATATTTAGCCACATATTTTTATTGAGATTTTAGGAGCTTAATATCTTAGGATCTCTAACTCTGTCACGTTCAGTCAAAATTGTCCAATGCATAAAAAATTATTGGCAGGGGAACAACCAACGGGCAGTGTGATCACATAAGCCTTGTTTCCTTTACCTCTTCTCTAAATTAGAAAGTGTCACATTTTTAATGTGGGATTTGGCTATGCAATTTTTTTTTTAGATGGTTTAAATACTGCTATAGACTTCTTAAATCCTTTCAAAACAATCTTCAGAACACTTACTGCCATGAGGTCTTAATCATGCTTCCCTGAAACAGTCCTTACAAGTTTATTTTCCTTTGCAGTGGTACAAAAATTGTTTTTAACTAAGAAACCCACATCCAATGATGAAAATGTACGAATGTTTCTATAGTACAAAGAGTCTCTGTGCAGTCTTGGAAAGCTGCTTAACAAACAAGTTTTCCCACAAGTAATCAGGAAGATTAGTTACCAACCGGTATCTTAGGTACTGGGCAAGGACTAATTAATTAACATTTACCATACAGAAATTGTTAAAAATTATAAAAGATTCAGTATTTTTAATGTTACCAAACCATAACAAATTGTAGACATTTGAACACACACAGAGGCACACAACACCAGCAGAACACTCTCAAGCAACACATTCAAGAAAGTGTTTATTATCATAGGTAATAAAAAACCTAGGAAATTATGTTTTCTTTTAAAAGTGATAATGCTGTTTATAAATGTGCCAGAAAAAGTGTTGAAGGTCATTTTACCAGAAATTAGAACTAACTATGAAGAAAAAGAAGTTTATATTTATTTTCATCAAGTCCTATATTTCTTAAAATATATGTTTCTTAGTACAATGCATCTATTGCATTCCACAAGAGTAGATTTTTAAATTAAAGCTCTTTTTTCAGTTAGCTTCACCACAAAAAGGTAATTGTTTCATTAAATTAGGACTAATGTTAGTCTTACTTTCCTGTGTTCTGGAGTTATTAATTGCAAAGCAAGAATTAGCATTACATCTTTCAATTTATTCCAATTAAATTATTTGAAACTGCTTTCTGTTAAAATGCAATCAAGCCATTAATCCCTCATTCTCCCACACTTGCGGTTCCAGAGAATAAATACTTTTTAAAGCCTATTAGTACTTAAACACTGTAGAAATATATTCTAATTCTAACTTCTTTTTAATAAACTCTTACAATGTTGTGGTCTAATTCCAACATTAATCTTTGAGATGACTAAATGTATCTAAACAGTTTAAGGAAATGAAAAATTAGTTCTAATCCTTTCAAACTGAACAAGGTTAAATCCAATCTGTTCTGGGTTTGGGAAAACTAACTATCCAGATTATCTGTAACTACAATCTCCTGTTGTAAGCAGAAGTAAAAACTTTAAGGATGAGCACATTTTTATACCAAGGACAATAGTTTTAAATAGTTGAATGATTATGAAAACCAATAAGAAGCAGGAGGTCTTCTCAAAAACATAAGAAGGATATTAAAAAAAAAGTTAATTTGATGGTGAGCCAACAGCTAACCTGGTGGGTGAAGAATGAATAATTATACAAATATAATTAAACTAATTTCAGAAAAGCTTGTGCAATTTGTGGCCTGAAAACTTTTAGGAGAGAAAAGCCATAGCATTGCCTCCTCCTGTGGAATGATAACAATGATTTATGAAGCTAAAGTCATTTCTGCTGATTGAGCTCAGTCAAGATTGGTTTCACATGATCAGCTAAAGTACAGCAATGCGTGATGTGTAGTGGCCCCACATGTTTGAACACACTAGGACATGCTCTTCTAGGTGATCCAAAGGCTGGGGGTGGGGGGTTAAAAGCTGCTGCTTTGTTTTCCATACATTTTCCCCTCATTAGGATATACTCCTGCAAAGTAAGCCACTTCTGGTGGTCGGGAGCAAAGTCTCATTGTAAATGCACAGCAGGATAGTGGCAAAGCTTGAGATTAATTCTCCATAGATTTATATAGACCTTTCTCACTGTTGATTGCTTGTACTGTTTCAAAGGTGCGTATGTTGCCTTTTTTTATTGCTGGTTACTGACTTTATTCCAGCATATGGTGGTTGGCGCCATGACACAAAGTGAACATTTTATACTAGAATTAAAGTGGATATTTGACAGTTTCTGTCAGAAAGTTCAGAGCAAAGAATTTGTGAGACAAGATTTATTGCATATTTTATGTGGGACACATCTGTTTCTTTGCTACGTTTTTGTTTAAATAAAAAAAGCAATGAAGGTTCTTTAAGAAACAAAGACTGTCAATAAAAAGCATGAACAGAAAAACTACATTATTGAGAACGAATTTAATCATTCTGACCTTCTAAAAATGTGCTGCTTGGAAGTATGACAGTCACCTTCCCCTTTTTGTTCAGCCATATAGACAGGATGGGGGAGGAGAATTTCAAGCCCAAACTGATTCTCAAATACACAGCTACCCATATTTACGGGTAAATCAAATCAAAATGAAAATCAAATTAAATCTAAGTATTTATATGAGATATTCACATTTGAAAATAAGGTGAAATATTAAGGTAGATTTTGCCTATTATTTCTTTTTTTTTAGCATCTATAACTGCATTTTAGTGATGTGAAATGTGCCAAATGAACACTCCTTGTTTTGAAAATGTCTTATAAAACTACAGATCAAGTACAACAAGGTACACAGCAAACTTCTCCACATTTTTATATTAACATCATTGAACCTGATATAGTTTGGCCTCTAAAGTTCACTGTTTTATTCTTCATCATACCTGAATCAAAAATGAATTTGGAGAACACCTAGCAGGATCTTGTTTAAGAAAAAAAAATAGTATGCCTTATACAAGAGAGAAAAATTATTTCAATAAAACTCTGAATTTTTAACCAACCTTCCTGTTTATAAAGATTAATATTTAGTATGAAAACCTAAGATTCAGCTTGAGAAATATGAAATTTAAATTGGTAGAATTAAACAAGAAAGAACAAGTACAAAATAAAGAAATTATATTGCTCAAAAATCACATATGTCTTTATGAAAAAGCATGTGTCTTATTTAACTTCTACTTAAAGAATGTATGAATAGAAAAATCACCTCTGTTGGACTACATACATTCTACACAAATAGTAATGATAGATCGTTAAAAAAATATATATCATAATATAGGCTCATTTAATTTCCCAAACAAAAATGTAGTAATTTCCTCTACAAAATCACAAATATTTGTCAAATAATTTCATACTACCAATGTATTTAATTCTTGTTTTTAACTCAAAGTTATTCTACAACTTAGATTTATGCAGGAAAATCTATCTAGCTACTAGTTTGAAAGGCCTGTAATTTGAAATAAAATGTAAAAAAGAGGCAAACTTGGACCTGCAAGATTTCTCCTTCTTTCCACAAATAAAATACAGGATACTAACTTTAAAAAATATTTTGTTAGGATTCTTTTAAACAATGTTTTTACAAGAAACACCAAACTGCATTCAAGTACAAGGCATACATTTTTTCTGAGCTTGCCTTTGTGATAAGCACATAGAAGAATGTATTTTAAAAAAGGTTCTCTCAATTTCTAAATAAAAACCCTACTATTCTCCTTATGGGGAAAGGATGACAGGAAAAGTAAAGCATGTGTGACACATTAGTCAGGCCATTTAATTCATTCCTAGAAAGCACTCAGATGCTACCATGATGAGAGAAATAAGAGTGTATACAGAAGAAAAAAATCTCATTAGCTTAATTTAAGACTGGGAAAATAACAAGAATTATTATTGCATCTACCTGATCTATTTTGGTTTTTTACAGCTTGCTTATTTTCTGTTGAACTCTATGCTGGGAGTATCCGGAATTATCTTCCCCCCCAGTGGATGTAAACATTTTTACATGTTCATGTGTATCCTTGTGTAAAAGGAAGGAAGAGAATATGAGTATTACATAACAGGACCAGGGCATGCGAGTGCAGCAGCTAAGCCCATGACTGCGGACTTTCTGCTCACTACACCTCTGGGACCTTTATTATTACCTTATTGTTTATGAGGTACCTCCTATCTCTTGGAAATGGCTTTTACTCCACAATAATAAAGCAGGTCCATGCAAAAGGCAGACAGAAGAATAGAAATACATGATAATGATCATTTAACTGAAATCCTAAAAAACGGAGGCAATTCCAACTGACCTATTAGTAGAAGAATTAAATATAATTGTAGTCATAACTGAAGTTTTATTTGGCTACCATTTTGATTCAATTTTATCTATTAAAAACCACAAAAACTATTTCTGAGAATGATAATTAACACAAACCATACCAATATCATTTGTATCTAAATTCATTCTGCTGTAATAATGCGGTCAGTCGTCATGAGCTTAATTATTTTTTGTTTTTTTTTCTCCATTACAACAAGAAAGTCTTGAATGGACTTAAAAATCATATGCAGAGTAAAAGTAATAATATACTTTGGAATTTGATGCATCTGCATCTATAATGGTAGAATATTCTTTACATCAAATATCTAATAGGACAACTTATTTTACAACATTTGTGGAAATGTTATAAAATGTCTGGAAATATTTTTTTAAATTTCAAAAGAAATTTTAAATCTTGAGACAATTTACTTCATTCACATCAAAACCAAACCAATATCAAATTACATTAAAATGAAAAATGACTGGCATTCAAAAGGCAGGAAAGTCAAAGTTCCCCTACCATTATTCCAAACAGAAATGTAGAGTCAGCTCTCCTAATTAAGCCTGGGGATTCTCTGTCCTAGGAATTGCCCAATTACATGTAAGGAAAGACTCTCTGAGGTGGAAATCTTAAATAATCTTAAACATATATACGCCTTATCCAACTCCCATTCAACTCTAAGTCAATGCTGGGTTAGGCTCTTTGTGCAAAACTCAAGGTAAGGAAACACAATATAAAGTTTTACTGATAAACTGTACCGATAACTCTACAGAAGATCAACCCAAATATAGTTTATAGACCAGTTTTTCCTTTTAGCATTATATTCTTTAACCTTTAAAGTCTTCTGCTTGGCCACAGAAGCTACACTGTTGTGCCTAGACAGGTACCCCTGCCTGTCCTGCACTAGGGCCCTCTCTGATACCACATTCCGTTCCAGAGATGGCAACACTTTGTGGAGGGATTTTTCAGATTGTAAGGCATTCTCAAGATGGAAGACTTTATACACATGCTTTGTACAAATAGTTATATCCTAAAATATGCTATATAGTAGCTGAAAATAAGTCCTTTAAGAAATAGTTTTTAGACACTTTCAAAATAGCTGACTTGGGACAAAGTTTAGATAGCTGAAAAATCCTGATGCTATAAAGTTTGAATTGATTGACATGCCATGAAAGAGGTACTGTTCCAATCAATTCCATACATACCTCTCTTAAGAGAAATAAAGCTACTGATTTTTCCACCTCTGTCAAGCTGTTCACAAAGCAGCACTGTAAGGGCTCCTCGCAGGACAAAGGTACATTTTTAAACATCTTGCCCTGGCATCTGAAGCATTTAGGTACAAAGATATCACAGAAGTTGTTGCAGGAGAGGTTGAATGATGACCTGAAATCAGACTTTTCTTACATTTAGGAGAAGTCTGTCTTTTATCACAGCTCTGATCTTACAACACTGTGTCATCTATTCTCCATCATTCTCCAATTTTGAGAGCTTAGTAGAAAGCTGGTGCTTTGTCTTTTAACCAGCTTCAAGTTTCTGAGAATTGCCCTATGAACATTGTGATTGTTATTTTTATTCTCAAATGGTCCTGCTACATCCTGTTCAACAAGTTTGGGTGTCAAATTTATTTATCTTTTTTTCTTAGAAAGAAGCTTCCTTCTGATGGCTATTTCCTGTCTGGCCTACAGACTTTACCTGTTATCATTGCTTAAAAAAGGAAAACACAGTTTACACCGTAACAGAACCTAATCCAGAGAGCTCCAATTTCCTGCTGAAATTTTCAGCATCTAGTATTTTTATCAATCATGCTCAAAAGCATTAAAACAGGATATTCGTGTGTTTGCACAGGTACAAAACATAATTGAGAAAAATGATCTACGTACCAAAATTACAAAAGTCTACAGAGAAATTCTACATAAATGCATATCAGATTAAGCATGTTATTGTCATAATCAGTTTGTATTATGGTAGCAGTGAAGGGTATGTCCAAGCTTAATCCAAAGACTATGGCATGAAATTACAGCGTACAGGGGACAAACATAAGGTGAGAGTGACCAATGTGATGGTAGGTATGAAAGTCTTTTGAGAGCAAGTGTGTTTGGGCCTTTCATTATTTATTAAGTGCATTAATCTCTTCTATCCAATCCTTTCAAATTCTTGACTCTGCTCTTTCCTTGCAGTAATTGCTTCCATATATGTAAGCACTTGCTCATAGGATATATAATCTAAAGTAATTAATCAGTGAGCATCCTGATTTCCTGCCAAGGAAAGCTTTGACAGGGATTTAAATTCTATTAGTTCACTGACTTTGAGTATCAGCACAAATAGGGTAAGACAAGGATGTAAACAGCAGAGCAAATCCAGATAAACTGCATGCTAGTGCTGTTGACTGCAGTACAGAGAATAACAACACAATAAGATAAGTAGATAAACAGGAAATCATGCAGGAAATTTGTAAGAATACCGTAAAGGAGAAGAAAGCAGCTGGACTAAAAGAATAGCCTAATAGGATCCCTGTGAAAAACCAACATATATAACCTATGGTTCTGTTTACTTATAAGCCTATGATATAGGCACTGGAAGAAATCCAGTGGAATTGAACAGAAAATAAGGGTTTCAATGAGAATTTAAAGACAATGTTAGACTCCAGACAGCTGAGAGTGGTTATAGTAAAGGTACCAGTAATTCTAGGTGTAGAATTTATAACTATCATATACATCATACATTATTTTATTAAATCAAGGGTATCAAACTAACATTCATTATGTCACTCAGTTGCTATTAATAGGAAATCCTTCTCTATCGTGAAATGCCAGTGACTTTCGGTAATTCAGTATAACACAATCACACTGAAAAGAAGCTAGAAGGAACTGTTGTTTCTAAGGGATTCTTTCCTTGTCTTCTAAGAGAGGATGACATTGCATTTTTAATTACAAGTCCTTCTAAATTACATTCATATTATACATTCTAAGGGAGTGTAACCCTCCAATTTTTATAGTAAGCCATGATATAGTGGAACTGATTATAGCAATTTGATGTATATCTGTCTCAAGAATAATCAATTGAAAGTTTTCTGAGAAGTCCCAGTTTTAATTAACATCAATTTTCAGGACTCTGATGCTGGTAATTCTGGTAGTGTAGGAGGAAACATTCATTTCAGAGCAAATTCTTGTTCTTTGAATCAGCTCACTGTCAATATTGCATTAGTTAGAGGCATATGGATACAATCACATTCCAGGACACCTTATTTGGTGTCTTATGGACCGAGGCTATTGTCTAACTATACAATCTCAGAGTACCACAGCAATAAGGTTCTGTGCTTTGCAGTCTCATGCCAATTTATGTAAATCACTCTTTCATCTGTTTAAATACAACGATCTTTGAGTGATGAAAACAGTTATGACTGTCACAAACAGTTTGAAAGATTAAAGTAATTCTGCTGCTGGCATATAAAACAGCGTTCCACATCTAAACACAAACTTTGCCTGGTCTGTAATGTCATTGCTGGGAAGGATAAAAAGTTTTAAGCAAACATTATCACTGCAAGGAAGTATGACATATTTTTCATGTTTGACACTGGACATAAATATCCTCCCACACTGTTTAATATGAGAACTGCATATGTGTGGCAGAGACAATAAAACATCTCAGTGAAAACAAATGAAGGGAAAAAAAGAGTTATGACAAGTAGAACAGAAAATAAAGCTTTGAAGTTAAAAGCCTTCATATTTGTACAGTTTATTCACAAAAGGAAGAATCAGTATTTGATATGCAGACTGCGTAGTCACAGAATCTGCAAGAGAGTCTGATGTCCTGTAGACCTGGTTATCTTTACAGAGATCTCTTTTTTGGTTGACAGAAGCAGCTTCATAATTGCAGGTAACAGAAAATCAGGGCAAGTGTAAGATCCTTGTAAGGGCTATTGCTCTTCTGCTGTTGTTTACACACCATAGTTTAAAAGGCAGCTGGTACTGAAATTCAGTGCGCTTAAAAATTATTCTTGATTTTCTTGCTTCACTTATTCAGCATTAAAACATTCAAGAGCTTGTCAAATAAAATGGACCACAAGTACCATAATCCGATATGTAGATTAAGGTAGAGGAGTACAACACTAGTGGGAAGACAAGTATGCAACTTAGTTTCATATGCAGTTTTAGAATATTTTTCTTTCTGTTAATATTCTTCTTGGGGAGAAAAGCTATATTTTTATTGCAGAGAAGCAAGAATTTTAAATATTTCTCAGGGGTTTCTGATATTTTGTGAAGTCATACAGGCAAACTCTACCAAATTGCTATGACTAAGGACTGAAAACATAATCTCTATGTCTGACTTAAAACCAACAATATAATGTTGTCGGACTATTACAGGAAATAAGTGCCAATGTAAATTTCTTCCTAATCTTTGACTGTATTAAAATTTATAGAAGTATGTCCTGTTGACAGTAAGAGAGAAATAAGAAAAATTATTGTATTGTGAAATTCATACTGATAATAGCGTCTTGGAGTATTCTTGACTTCTGATTCACTACTACTAAATGATGTTAGCATCCTGCTTTATACTTCATAGACTGCTTTGATTGAAAAGTAGTAGAGTTTTGAGTGGAAAGACTTTTTTGCTGCAATGTAAGAAATTACTATCATAATCCTACACTCAAAATACATATGGGGCCATAAACTAAGAAAGGAAGGTTGCTTTCCCTGGGTTAATACAACAGGTGCAACTAGATGAAGAGAATAAATCACCATGTATGAGCATCTATAGCACGAGAACAACGTTTAAGATGGAATATTTATATATCCAGGAACAAGTAGGAAATAATCAACAAGAAACTGAAAGTCTGCCAGCGAAACATACTACAGTATACTCAAAGTTAGTGGCGTAAATTTCTTATATGAAAGCTATAATAAGATGGTATTTTATGTATTGTTGAGGAAGAAAATGGAAAAAAGTAAAGTTGGGTGGAAATAAATTTAAGCTGGTAACAAGTAATGTGATAATACAATTATCTGAGCAGGGATATTAGGAATGAAAGCCAACAATAATAAAAATATCTTCCTGGACGCTAGCTTGAAATCAAGATCTAAATGATTTAGGCTTTCAATTATTTGGTTAAAATAAGTCAAATACACTTCAACAAGGTTTCACTTAGAACTCTGTGATCTAAAAACCAGTGATTCCAAATAAAGAATCAGTATTTCATCTTCTTACTGCTGAACAAATTTGTAAGAAAATACATAATCGCAGTGCCCAATCAGAATTTGTTACTTGAACAGAAAAAAATATTTTTCTGGAAATAGAGTTATGAAGGTGGAACTGACAGAGAGGCATGAAGGCACGGAGAGATGCATGAGAAAGGACGTAACAATTCTTTACGTAGTTGCAGTAACCTAGATCAAACAATTCATGTGAAATTGATTCACACATTTGAAGAGGCCAGGAGGTAACTCTCTGTCTTTTTAGGCAGCCAGGTATGTTACGGAATCACAGAAGTCCCCCTGTTTATCCTCCCTATTCTCATGTCAGAGAGTGTAGCAGTTTTGATCAGAGTTTCTGGCCAGTACACTTGGATGTTGTTTTTTTGTAACATTTCTTAATTTCTTGGTATAATCCCCCCAAGAATAATATGAAACAGAAAGTAGTTAACATAAAATTGAAGGGGGCTAGCCTTAATGGAATTTATTTCTTATTTTCTTTCCCACTGGACTACCTCAACAATCCTCTACGGTGCATTCCAACAGGCAAATGAGGAAATGTGGATCAAAACTCCTGTTCTGTACCAGAAATACATTAAAAAGTGCAATAGACTGGATGCATGCCCAGGTAGCTACTGCAGCCTGGCTAAAATTATTAAGAAGAAATCACTCAGCAGTAAAAATCAGATTTGCTGACATTTTCCATGTGGTTGCTAACCTTCTCTGAAAAACGCACTACCTCCTGACATAATGCTATCGTGAGTAGCTTGGTCTATGGCTCTATTTTTCTATTGCACAGTCCCACAACTGCACAGTGTTGATCTTTTATGCAGTATAAGACATAGAGCAGTTGTAGCAAAGCAATGAACTTAACCAATGTTTCCTAAGTGCTAGGCTAGAATTCTAAACATAGAAAAATTTCTTTTACTATGGGGTTAATCTCAACAGATCTACTCTATTTGACAAATCCCTCCCTCTCCATCCTGCTTGTTACCTTGGACACTTCAGCGTATCACGTGCCTTTCCCAATCAGCTTTGCTTTCCACTATTAATGATTTTCGAAAACTGTTCTGTCTTGACACCAGACTACTTGCTTCCCAGACTCTGCTGTAAACTAAACGAATTCCTTTCATAGCAAAGTCTTCATCATCAAGATACTTCATTCTTAGAGAAATGAAGAGAGGCAGCTATGGTCTTTCTATGCTAACTGCTATGAAGCATAAAGACTGTTTGATTTGCACATTCCAGTATATGAGGGAGGAAATTGAGCCCAGATTAAAGTTTTTACGTACTTTCTGACCTGGAACCAATGAAGGGGAATTTGGGACCAGATTTTGCAAGATCCTGCATGAATCCGTGTTATGCGTTTCCACATATATTAAAATGGACAAACAATATGAAATAGTCAAGCGGCAAAATAAGAAATACATTTTATTAAGGCTAGTTGCCTACTCCTGTATGTCATTTACTTTCTGGTTTGTATTATTCTTGAGAGAATGCACAAGGAGAATAAAAAATGTCATGAAAAACTAACACCAATGGCTACTGGCCAGCATCCCTTCTAGTGAGCTTCATAGCTGCAGTAACCAAACTCTTTCTTTTCTCCTTTTCAAAATAGAGTATTTTGCATCTTTCTCATATTCATCTAACTATTCCAATTTTTTTGGGTGAGATAGATAGCTTCGTACCAGACGATGAGTTTTCTTCTAAGCAATTCTGAGCAAGAGTTTCATAAATTAAGGAGCATTCCAAACCAACCACTAATTCCATAATTTCAAAGTTCTTTTTGCCTATCATGGCAATTTAAATAGAAAACATTATGAACATATTTCTGAAAAAACAACATACAGTAATTCCACTGGAAATACAGTAAATGTATATTAATTTATAGTAATTCTTAGGTCTCCATATTATAGTAAAATTAATATAATGTGTTGCATATAATATAATTAAATCTACTAAATATTATTTCCACTTTGAGAATAATCTAAGCCCTTTTCAAAAAGCATGGGCATATCAAATACAGCTAATGAAGTATTAACACAGTTTACACATGATGTCTTTCATATGGGAATCACAAAGTACTTGACAAAGATTATCTTTCACTACAAAAAATAGCAAGAATAGTTATTTAACATTCTGTGTACCAGAAAAGTGAAACACTCTCTGAAAAAGAGATTCACCAACTATTCTAGCATCACATGTCAAGCAGCTAAACTGGGAATAGAACCTAAAGGTTCTGGCACCTAATTCCCTGTTGAAAGCACTAAGCTACATTACATCCAGTTACACAAAACAGCACTGACATCAGCAGAAGTACAGTTTATCCCCTCTAGCATTTTAGAATGTCAGTCTCCATAACACACTCAGTGTTTTCTGTTACAACACAGCAAGTATTAGATTTAATTGCTATTAATTGTAATTAGGAAATGTAAACAGTTCAGTTTAAGCAAATCAATATGGTTTTTTTCTTACAGTATTTCCAACTTAGCATTGACTAGAAATGATGGGAAATTGTGTGTGTGAGAAAAACCTGAATATCTGTGAGTTCCAGCCCTATTTTCAAGCCAGAAGTTTCAGAAAAGCATCTGAGCTTTGGATACTTGCTGTGAGCTGGCAGAAAGATAACAGACAATTTTTCCTTACATTTGCTTAAACCAGCCACAACTCTTTTTTAAACAAACAAAACTGAAAGCAGATGCTTAACGGATGCTCAGTATTATCAGTTAACTCCTAATTTTAGAGAAGCAGCTGAGTTTCCAGACATTTATCTAAACTGAACCTCTGAGCTTGACATTTGTCCAATGCCTATCCTAGTACCATGAATCAAGATGGGTTTCTGTGTTATTTTTACCTATCTTCAGTGTAGAATTTTATAGGATTTCCATTCTAATGTCACAGAAAGTACCACCCACCAATTATAAAGATTCAAATCAATCAGGTGACTGAAGGAGAAATAGGGGCAATAATTATAGGATCTGGCAATCTACTGACAACTCATCTCAGAAAAAGGTAGCTGAAACAGAAGTATCAAAAGATGAGAAGTTAAATTAGACAAAATTAAATGTGTATGATTAGAGAACATAAAACATAATATTATAAAGCAAAAGGAGAACAAGAAAACATAAGAAAAAAGTGGACAAGTAAGTAATCCCTGTGTTTTTGCTCTTTCTAGAATACAAAAAACCTGAAACACCAAAAAAAAGTCCAATAAATTTAATAATTTATATAAATAACTAATTGTCCCAGGACACTGTGCAGGAACATATCCTCTCTTTTTTTAAAAATATATGCATTATTCACAAACATAAGGATAAAATGTTCTGTTACACTGACAAAGATAAATATATATCAATTTCCACATCGATAGGCATAAACAGGGCAAATGTTTGGAGGAAAATGTTTTTCTATTTGAAATGATAATGCACAATTAAATTGCAATTTTCTCTAAAGCAGAACTAATCTTCTTCCAAGATCAACCAGGTATTTTTGTCATATTCCACTGATCAGAAAGGGTAGCTCAGCTTTGCAGGAGAAACCAGGTACCGCGTTGCCTTTATTTTTTGGGACTGTGGGGATATGCATTTGCTATTCCTTCTGCTGGTTTTAGCTGGGGTGGAGTTAACTTTCTTCATAGCAGCTCGTATGGTGCTGTGTATTAGATTTGTGACCAAAACAGTGTTGAGAGCACACCTATGTTTTAGCTATTGCTGAACAATGCTTGCACAGCATCAAGCCCTTCTCTGTTTCTAATGCTGACCCCCACAAAGTAGGCTGGGGGTGCACAAGAAGTTGAGAAGGGCCACATCTGGGACAGCTGGCTGACTTGATGAAAGGGCTATTCCATACCATATGACACCATGCTCAGCATATAAAGCTGGGGGAAGAAGAAGGAAGGGGGGACGTCTGGAGTGATGGTGTTTGTAACCGTTACATTTGATGGAGCCCTGCTTTCCTGGAGATGGCTGAACACCTGCCTACTGATGGGAAGTAGCGAATGAATGCCTTGTTTTGCTTTGTTTGTGCATGCAGCTTTTGCTTTCCCTATGAAATTGTCTTTATCTCAACCCATGAATTTTCTCTCTTTTACCCTTCCGACCTTCTTTCCCAGCCCACCGAGGAGGAGTGAGTGAGCAGCTGTGTGGTGTTCAGCTGCCTACCAGACTAACCACAACAGTCCTCAGGAGACCCAGGGTGTAATAAGAATTACAGAATCTGTGATATGATCATGGAAGACACCATTTGGTTAGGGTCTTGGCAAGACCTGGGTGAAATTGAATTATGTCCAGATCTATACCTGAGTCTATCATTTTGACTGCTCTGCTCTGATGCATTTCGGGCCAGTAGTGCGGAAAGAATACAGACTGTTAGTTTCTGAGCTGCCCTAACAGGGTAATTCACACAGTACAATGAATCAATTATTCTATACAAGATACAGTTACACTGATCTGCTACAACACTTTGGCAAGCAAGATCAAGAAGCATGCTGGAGATCATAATGGTTCTGTAGAAATATATATATAGTACTATCTCAATCTTGATGTTATTGTTAAACTGTAAGTGAAAATTTCCAATTAAATAAGTTGGAAATAAAGATTTCCATTATAATTCTTTTTGTTTTACAAGTTCTGTGGCGAGAAATTTGCAGCTTTAATACTGTCCAAATACAGTTGCAACTAAAAGAAAAAAAAAATCAAATAAATATATCCATTGAGCCCCATGGCCTGGGAGAAGGGTGAAGAAGAATATTAATTTATTTAACAGTACAATTTAATAGGGACTGCTACTTTTAAAGCATCCTGTTTTCACTTATCAAAGTATTTAATAAGATAGCCTCATGAAATAAAGTTATTAAAAAGACATTAGGACAATCTTTACAAAAAGGATTAAGCTAATTCATAAATTATTACAACAATCTGAATAATCACTAATAGTAAGTAAACATTCTGCCTGGATTAGTAGATTCAGATCGTTCACTTGACTTCTCAAACTAAATTGTTAAACTGTTCATGATTTCTGTGAGAAATACTAGGCCTTTGGCAATATTTAATTCTTAACAATTCTTAATACAGTCATCAGAAATGCAGCACTTACTCTGTTTACCCAAATAGTCTGTGCTCCTACAACCTGGGGGGAAAAAAAAGAATCTATTCTCTTATCTATTTTGCATAGCTCCAGAGACAACGGTGCTGGCAGAGCAGTTGACTGGGAACACATAGTCTGGGAAACAGAAGAGACCAGGACTGTTCTTTTCAACAACAGCAACCTGCATTTACATTGTCTTGAACTGACAATCAAATTGTACCTTGGATCTCACCTCTGTTGTCTCCAGACTCTACCCTGGTAAGTCACTTCCTTATGCCTATTTCTGTCTCACACAAGACAAAGTCTTTAAATCTGAATGAGTCAGTTCATAAGCCCACACTATTGATAAAAGATGCCATTACTTCATGTATATATGTGGACTTTCTCTAGAAGGGTATTTTTCACTCTAGTCTTTTATAAACTTGAAGCTTTATATTCCCTGTGATAAATTTGGTGTATGATCAGTATCTTTCTTGTTTTGCCTACCAATAACAATAAAGAACAAAGCAGAAAATAATCAATAGGGAATGGGTGAGATGAAGGGAACAATTATCTTTGACAAGTGATGTCCAAGATCTGTGTAACCACTATTCTTAACATATATTAGGCACATTAGGAACATGATCCATAACAGACAGTAAGAATTTTCAGAGGCTACAGATATTTAACGCAGCTTACATTATGTATAACTTTGTAAACCACTACACTATTTGCCTTTTTTTTTTTTTTCCCCAAATGTGGTTACCTTTCTGGAAGAATTCCTCTAATTTCTCCTTGAAGGGCTGGAGATGTTCTTCAGAAGACTCTCTGCAAACTAACTTCATCTGCTTTTCAGAGGCTACAAAAAGAAGTTGAGAGACATTTGTGGCAGAATTCGTCTACCAGAAGTAGATGTCAACACTGTAGAAGCCTACATCTAAATTAGTCACCTAGACTTACTTTCAAGGAAATGGAAATAAATAAGCACTAAGGAATCCAGCAATTACATTAAAATAAAAAACCAAATACTAGTATAGCATACCAAATAGAAAAATTCTATGCATGTTAAAAGAGTGGACTTCGTCTTTAGGAATTACTTTATCCTAAAACTCCAGCTGCGTGCTGAGACTTGCCACTAACACAGCCTGCCTCATACACAAGTTCTAGATGGTATTTAAAGCTCTAAACTTTGTTTCTGTGGTGAATGGAGGATGCCTTGTATCTGAACTGATTTTAATCACTCAGTGCCAGGCATCCTATACTCAACCATTTTTCCTAACACAGATGCAGGAATTCAGCTTTACTTAAGTATTCAAATTCCAGGCCATGATATGAAATAGTAGAAGCCTGTAAGAAATTTAACTTACATCTAACTGCAATTTGTTTACTATTTAATCTATCTGTTATTTTAGACCTGATGCTATGCCAATTTCTAAAAACTCTAGGTTATTCACCAATGAATTTTAACATTCCTAGAACTTCTAGTAAACTTTGTAGATTCCAGCATTCCACATTAGAGATGAAATGAGACTGATGATAGAAATCAAAATGCAACTACCTTCCATTTAGCAACTGAATTTATGAACTACTATAAGATTTTTTTTTCCACAACTCTTCATTCCCAAGAAGCTAAATTTAGATGGAAATTTATTTTGGAGTTAAACCCAAGAGTTACAGTTTGGCTGCATGAAACATATTCACATCACATTGCTCCTACCATTATATAATTCAACTTATTTTGTATTAATTTCAGGAGAAATTAATACAAAACTGTGGAAACAGAAGTTGAGAATTTGTAATTAAAATGTCATATTAATGTAAGTTCGCAGTGCAGTGAAAAAAGTCAACGGAAGGTTGAAAACAGATGCATACATTTTATTGTACAACTAGTAGCATGCCTAGAATAGTCTTGGACCACCAGGACTTACTAAAAAGACAGCTTTTCAATTAATTAAGATCAGAAATACATTTGGACAGTTGTTGTTACAGAAAAATGCTGAAAAGATACCTGTTCCCACCTAAGTGTATATTTTAATTTAGCATCCCTCCACAACTCATGTAGGTTGTGGACTATGACATTATTGGGGAGCTCCAGAGCTTATGTAAAATGGCCTGGGCTACAGTCTAAGTTTATCTTTAATCTCTAGTCTTGCAACCTGTAGCATAAGGCAGACCTTTGAAACTGTTCAGAGTAAAGTTAATGGATATTTGTTTGTATGCCAGATAGTAGGCAGAATGGAGCATTAATTTAAGCATAACAGATTGGGAAAGTCTTTTACTAGCTGCTCAGTTATGTGTCTTTAATAAATTAAATTAAGCAAAACAAATCAGAAATCAGGGAAGTTTATATGACTTTTAAAGATTATTTTCTTATGATACATGCCTCTTACCATTAAAAATTTGAGCTTTCCATGACTATTATCATACACTGAATGAAATTTATGTATACTTAACATTTATGTTTGTAGAATTAGAAGGAGATTTCTACAGGTATTCAAGCAAATTGTAACACTTTACTTTGGAAGAAGACAGACATATTAGATTTGTATAGGGGAAAAAATCTAGCAAAATAACTGAGACAGTATTGTTAAGTTTCTGATTGGAAGTTTGAACAAAGTAGCAGCTACAAGTTTGTGTTTTTTCTTTGTGTTTAAAAAAATCTCAGAAAATTCTGTAAGGCAATATTTAGAAATTAGATTAGATAAATATAAAATGACAAAAGTGTAAAAGTATTAGTACACATGTTCAGGCATTTGGTACACAGTGACAACAGAATGCACATGACTATTACAATCATGTAAGGTTGCAATGATTGCAAGCTAATAATAATTTTATAATAATCTTATATAAATAAATTTGTATAAATCTGTACAGAAGTAGATTTCTATTAATATGTATTGTAATAATAAGCTTGTAGCTACAGTAGTATCTAAACATACTCTAACATACTCTAGAAAGGTGTTTTCCCAAACATGGTGTTGCTAATGCATTGTCTGGAGTATTGAAAGCTTCCTACATGCTTTAATAACACCAGATTTAGAAAGGTTACTTAGATATGTCCCATGTAAATATTTAAATGACCAAGACTAGGATGAATTGTTTCTAAATTAAAAAGAAAGCACATATAAAACCCCTTCAATAATTTTTTTTTTTTTTTAAATAAAGATGACTAACATTAACCTTAATCAGATGACAAAAGCTACAGGAAAATATGGACAAGAAGAAGTACCAGCATATAGAGAAAAAGCTGATTTGGGTAGTGAATTCTTAAGAAGAATCCTAACATCCTTAACAAGAAGATCAACATTTGGCATGAGGGGAGAGGAAAAGTAAGGAGAAAGGCACAGAAGAGAAGATCAAATGAGACAGATGACATAGAATAAGTGAATCAGGGGTGCTGATTAAAACTCTAAAAGTTTGAGATGAGATGAAATAAGATGAGATACCAGTTTGCATTGCTTAAGTCATCTCGAAACAATGAAACTGAATGAGACGAAGTCAAGTAAATGCTGGCAGACTTTAAGAATTTACATTATTGGAAAGCCTTAAAAAGAGACGTTTGGACGATTCTCTCTGCTAATGATATTTATCTAGATTATATCTAGATAAAACTAAAATCTATCAGTTTTCCTCCTGAAGTTCTTTCAGATAACTGCCAAAATAGACTGAAGGGCTCTGAGAAAGTTTTAGCTTTGAGCTAAAGGAATCAAGGACAAGGGTGATGAAGTGAAACTCTGTTAATCACAAAAGCAATGTATTTTCCCTATACTGCTTAATCCTCCTTTAACTGACTCTGAATTTAGGTTATACTTCACTCAATAACCTATACTTTTGGTCTACAAACAAACAAAAAAAATATCTGGACAACTAAAGGTTAACTAAGTCTGTTTAAAGTCAACTTCACTGAAATATTTGAACAAAACTTGTATTTATTTACTTGTTAACATTAAAAACAAGAGACATCACATAGGTATGGAGTCACTGGCGGAAGGCAGTCATGAACTTCAGCTGGAACTGCAGTCTCAAAAATTTTGTTTTCCTGCTGAAATCTCTCCAGTCTCAGTTTTCCCTTCAATAATGAAATGTCCTATGCAAAATAATGATTCCTTGTCCAATACCTATAAAAAAATGATGGCTAGGACCATCAACTGGATGTATCTTTTAGGATGAAGAACTTTGGAACATCATCAAATTTGCCCGGGGATAGATATGGCAAAGAATGGTGGAAGTCTGTTCAAAGGAATCACAAATCAGATACAAGTAGAGACACACTTGAAAGAGGAAAAATATTTTCATGACAGGGCCTAATCAAAGATTTTGATTAAAATGGCAGTTGTAATTCTGCATATTAAAGTCAGCTGGTCGTAGTCAACCTAGATTTGTAATATTGGTGAAAGTCTACCATACAACTCTACGACCTGCCTCAGTTCTACACAACATAATATAAAGGTTTCTGGTAACTACCATTCATTGAATTTCCTCTTACATAAGTTCTTTTTTTGTTTTGTTTATGCAAAAATTTACTTGAAATATATTGTTTTTAAAAAAAATAATTACCAAGTCATGCCAAACATTACATTAAAAAATTAAAACTGAAAAGTCCTGTTCCATCAGTTGCTCTGATTTTCTTTGCTAAAAATGCTATAACATATGTGAGGCAACATTACATGAATTTTTTATAGTTTGTTCTCATATTCACTACAATATAAACCCTTTCCTTTTTAAAAGAAAATTACTTTAGCAAGGTTTTTATCAGAATGATTCTGAGGTAAAGGATCGTATTATGCATTCCTTCTTTGAAATAAATTCTGAAAAGCTTCTTTCTGAAAAAGCTTCCTTATGAAAAATCTTCTTTCTGAAAAAACTTCTTTCTGAAATTCTGAGGAATCTGACAGCTAGCACACCACAAGTACACTTTTCCTCTCACCATCCCATTCCAAAATAATCATTTGAGAAAATAAACAACCTGTTTCAGCATTACTAAGTTCAAACAGATGCAAATTCTCCATTACTGTAATAAACTTTTGGTTCATTTTCTTGGTACACATTGTATGTTAGTGAAATTAAATGTAATATGCTACTTTGAAAATTGTTTATTTCTAAATGAGCTATTGCAAAAAAAGAAAATACAAGTGTGCAACAGTATTTGAAAGCCCTTAAAAATTGTTGGACGTACATCATGCTTCACCCACTGCAAATCTTGGACACAGAAATGGAAACCATTAGCAAAACATTAAAACAAGGCTGGAAACTGCTGATTATCAGTTTGCCACTGTCTTCAGATTTAATGCAGTCCTTGGCTCAAAAAGTTCTTCAAAAATCCCCAATATAAGTGAAAATATTTACAAAATAGAATGTCTCTCACTTAATGCCTATTGGGCAATAGTCTTTTAAAACTCCACAGACACTTGTAAATCTGTCAAAAGAATCACTGCCCATAAACAAACTTCCACGTAAAGAGCATTTCAGTGTCAATCAGACAGGATTTCGTATTTTTTAAGCACCATTTTTAAAGTAAACGCAAAACCAGAAATAGTTTAATGTTGATAACAGTAAATTACTAACTATTTACTCACCAGAACCCACCAGTAGCATTTACAGGAATCATCCTGACAGTGAAACCAAGTATCAACACCATGAATTCCTATAAACCTGTCACTGACACTATCCCCCATGAGTTATGCCACTGTGAAAGCTGCTAAACCGCCCCCCCGCCCCTTGTCTCTTCAGAGCCTGGCAGGTTATACTGCCAAGCTTGCTATTTTATTTTCTTGTTATAATGCAGGCTTATCTTTTACAGGAGGGTTACTATTTGACAATTCTTTTTTAGAACCCTTACCTCTTCTGTTTCAAAGGGGATTTGAAACCATACCGCAAATGAATTCAACGTAGCACTAAATAACCCCAAACTTCTGTATGAGAGGATCCATGATTTTTTACAGTGCAGAAGCCTGTTACACTACTTGGGCCTATATATCCAAATAAGAATCTAATACACTTCAGATAAAATGCATAAATTTAAATTATTCAGCAAGTGCTATAAAAATTCCTCATGATTCAGTTTGTTTGGTTTTGCTTTATTACATTTTCTTACTTGCAAACAACTTTCCAAGTTAAATAAAGAGATGCATGTTTACCCATTGGACACGGCTGTAGGATTTGGTTATATTCTCTTGTTATTACATGCAACTTAGATACATCCTTACTACAGGTATGCATATAAGAATGTTAGCTTTATTACAATCCATTATATCTGTGCCATCTACAGCTCCTGTGCTTATTTATAACCTTGCAAGTAAATATTTCTTTTCCAATAGAATTTTAAATAAATGTGGAGAAGAAGGGATGAGATTTATCTTGATTTCTTCAGAGTACAATATAAGAATTTTGACAACTTCTAACTGCAAGTGGTTATGCTGCTACTAATCCAGAAAAGTTTCAGAGGCAGTATTTTATTTGCATTTTTGGACACACATTGGTAACCAGTACACATCTCAATGATGGCAACACACAAAGGTTCAAGCACTAACACCCTGGCCAGAGCTGGGCTGACTAATACAGAAGCCTTTGAACCAAATAGAGAGGGAAATACCATGAAGTGGGGTGTGAGGTTTTCTGAGACAAAAGTATCTGAGAAAAAATGTAGAAGAGGATCAAATTGTGGTGGTACTCTATTCTCAAGCTTCGTTTTTATTGTCTTAAATAAAGGTCAACATTTAATGCAAAAAAGTGTTAGCACACATAAAACTAAATCTCCCATTCTAACCTATTAATTGCTTGCATAGTTACGGTTCTGTGAAGTTATTTTCAGCTAATTTAGAAGAAATGTACTTCTATGCACAATTATTTTCTTCACTCATTAATAATTCAGTTTTCTTAAAAAGCCATTTCAGAGGATAGAAGCTAATAAGTAAAACTTAACAGTCCGATGTTCGTCTGTTTGAAGTACATTTTCCTCGTGACACACAGAAACAAGTATTTGTTTAGGTGCTCAAGCTCTCACGTGGAAGTGAGACAGAAAAACATTTCAGTGATAAGTCCTAAGCTGTGGAAAGTGAAATAATTGAATTAGTGGCATAAAGAACACCCTGTAAAGTTCACCTGTTCTAATGGAGTTTTATTGGAAGCCGAGAGTCAGACATCTTGACAATTTGCACAAGTTTGATCAGATATTCTGGCTTTCTCTTTCAGATTTAAGATCTGTGAGGGGGTTATGTTTGTTTCTTTTAAGTTTAACAACATTTTGAACTTTTACAGTATGTGATGGCATGCAGAGGAACTGTCAGGCCTATATCAGTTTCAACTAACCTAAAAGAAAAATTTTTTTTGCTCCTTGTTTTGTCAAAGGCTATCAACATTTTATAGAAATCATTTTAAAACCTTTCTGTTAAGATTGTTTCCTAAGAATACATTTAACAAAATGAACAAAGATTGCTAGTAAAACTAAATATTTTTCACATCATAGCAACATATCTGAGACTCTGGTTAATGTATTCTCTCTAAAATTGTAGTTTACATTCAGCACGCCCTTCAGCAGAGAAGCATACTGCAAGGGACTGAATGGCAAATATAAATGAATATAAAGACTAAACCCTCATAATTTTCCAGTTGAGTCTTTGCAAGATTCTTTAAGTGATTGCAGCACACATTATTAGTAGAAAGTTTTGGTTTAGTGTCAAGATCCAAACATACAGACTTCCGCACATCATTAAGATCTGTCAGGAGTGTAGAAATGTGCGCTAGCAGAACCCACTGACAAATCGGAACATTTCCCTTCTGTCTGAACAGTACAAAAAATGAGTATTTTGAGATTGAAGAGTCTTGTCTGGCTAATTTAGAGGAAGACAAAATTGTTAAGAAGCAATAATAATATTTTTAATCAGATGAGTTAAGATTTTTACAGTGCTAGGAAAAAAAAAAGACCTTTCAAACACAAACCCATTATTAGCGCACTGAACAAGGGATCGGATAGAAGAGAATTGCTGGACAATTGCTGAAACAGTATGTTTATGAGCTGAAATTGTAGAGGCCAGAGAAGCGATCTCCTGTTTCCCTCTGTACTGCTGGATCTCTGATTTTCTGTGCAAGACAGATCATAAAGCTCCACCTAATTAATTCTTCTACCAGGTTTATGGCTTTGGTTCAGCTAGAGCATCCTGCTTAGATTTAAAATCATGTATATTCATAAACTACCTACAATATTAGCAGGAACACTTCTCAAAGCGCTAATTAGCCTCACTCTACTAATTTGTATCCCACTGTCTGAAGTAATGCACTTTCAGTCTTTGATCATTGGCAGTAAATACACGTAAGCGACCGTCTCAATTCTAGCAGAAACCTGCGTTTTCTTTTACTGAATACTCCCTCAAAGAGGAAAAGCTGATGAGATCCACAAATATGAAATCACTGTTCCTCCCAACTCTAGTGTTACATACTCGCCAAATTACATCATTCATTGTCCATCATACACATTGATAGGGACAATATTCCTCCTGTTCCCAGACGTACACTACCTGCCCCAGATGTATACTACAGAGTTATGTAACTAATGCTTAACACGCGCACACGCACACACATTGATTTATTTATATAAAAGGGCACACAGAAAAGTGTGCAGGAAAACATAACTGTGGTATTTCCAAGATTCATTTTAGAATCTTAACGTTTGCAGAATGATTTTTAACAAGAAATTTCCGAGGATTCTTTAGCCAAAGAAAAAAATATAAAAGAAAAAATTAACAGCATGCCATTGTTTAACCAACAGAAAGCTTTCTCCCTCGCCTTTGTGCACATATGCAGACATCTGCTTCCAGGGAATAAACTCTTCTAAAACATCATTGCTTTGCTCCTCTATTATATTTCTGAATCTTATTAAAGCCATTCCATACTAGTGTCTATTATCACAAACTAGAAAATCTAACGGAATTTTAAGAAATGATCCACTTAGAAAAATTTCCACTGAATGTATTCACATATGAACATTACCAATGGAACACTGTCAAAATGTTAGTTTTATTGTAAAATAGAATCCAGTGCACGTATACAAAATGTGTTTTTTAATGCCTGTGTTGTATCTTTGCCAAATCAAAACAAACTGAAATATATCTCATCCTGCTGAGGCAAGAGACTATGCAAAAAGAGGTCAGAAAACTCTGAGAAGGAAGAGAGTGTCATTTTGTCAACTCTCGAAAGCTAACCGTTCCTGTACAAAGCTGTCCTTTGCTCTTTTCCTTACACCATTCTGCATTGCCTCAAAATATATCATGTAAATGTTGGACAGTGCAAAAATATAGCGATACTCACCAGGTACAAAACAATGTGCTCCATTTATGCTAATGTCTAAAGAACATAACACAGGCACCTATCTGGGTCCTCATGTTCTACCACCCAGTTCAAATTTCTATTTGCCTGCACTTCCACAATTTTAAGCTGAATTTTAAAATTTAAATGTGTAATTAACATGAAGAAAATTAAAGTGACTAGTTCCTGGAAAGTATCACACAATTTCTCTGCTCCTGCTGGGAAAATTTTTCTAGAACATGTATGTGACTCAGATGCCTAAATCCCACTTTTAAATTGACTTAAAACATTTCATTTAAATTAGACTAAGGCTTCAGTTGGTTGAAAATATTTTAGAAAAAGACCTTTGGTACTTTTTTGAATACTATCCTCCTGTAATAAATAAACAAGCACCTTTTACTGAGAAACATCTATTGATCCAACAAATTAATTAGAAAGTTAACACTCAAACTAATATAATATTTAGAATTTTCATGATGTGACCCAGCAACCTTGCTGTCTATAAAGCAAATCAAACAACAGACAAAACCTCTCAATATTGTAATCATTGCCCTATTGGTAAATATTGTATCGTGAATTATACTAAAACTGTATTCCATAAAACAGACTTTATCTAAGGCCATATTATGTATGAACTAAATATATAATTCCATCTGAATAAATAAGAACACATTCAATTAATTTTTCGATCTGTGCTTACATAGAAATCCAACAAAAGCTGAAAATGTCCCAATTCATTAATTGAAAACATCAATTAATCTCTAGAGCAAAAATTGTTTATAGCTAACTAGGGGACATTTTGTTGCAAAAACCTTTAATCAGTTTGAAGACTCGGATGGGAACACACACATTTAAGAATTTTAAATTAACTTCTTGTGAATAATACTGATTAAACTTTTCTGCTTTTGTATATTTTCCTATAGGTAAATATATTCCCTTATAATTCTTGGTAAAAATAGATGTGTTTCAGGATTTTAAATCAAGAAAATCAGAGAGTTTTAGTCTTAAATGAGCATGAACTGATTATTTTTTCTTTTTGCAGTTTCCTCCTTGTCTCTATTTATAGTGACAGTGTCTGCAAGAATTGAGAATGACTGACCCTTTTCAATTTCCACCCATTTCTCATTTCTAAATTCTCTTCCATTCTTGTCTTAATTTTGTAACACATATGCACTTTGCAATATAATGTGACACAGAGCTCCCTGAAGAGGCACTGAATGAGAGCAATGTAGATGCAACAGTTTAGTCTGATCTAGTCAGCCATGCTAAGAGACAGGATTAATTAGCTATGATGCTGGTATCGGTATGCTAGTCACATCAGTGCACTGGATTTGTTTCTGTGAAAAAGAATATATATATGTATGACTATATATATACACATATTCATATCTGAAAAAGAATATATATATTGTCATGCCGCTATTTGAGAATGAAAATAAAATGAAGCACTTGAAGAAGAGGCAGAGGAAGCCAGGTATGTTCAGTCTGGTGAAGAGAAAGCTAACTGGGGATCTATTTTTTTGCTTCAACTAGCTAACAAATAGCTATAGAGAAGATGGAGCCAGCCTTTTCTCAGAAATGCACATCTAAAGAAAAAGGAGCAATAGTCACAAGTGGCAGCACAGGAAATTCTCACAAGGGATAAGGAAAAATATTCAAGACAGTGATTCAGCACTGGAACAGGTGCCCAGAGAGGTGTTGGAATTTCCATCTTTAGTTTCAAAACTGAGCTGGCTAAGGTCCTGTACAGCCTGATCTAAATATGAAGTTAGTCCTGCTCAAAGGCTTTGGACCAAAGGACCTCCAGAGGTGCCTTCCAACCAAACAACCCTGCATGTCTCTATGATTTTAAGATCCTTGTAATGCTTCTGTATTAAAAACAATGTGAAAACGGCCAATGTAAAATTGTCATTTCTCAACTTTTCATGCATAGTTTTACTTGCTTCCCTTTTAATTTTTTTATAAGGGTTATACAATTTTACAAGACGGGGTTGCCATAGTTTTGAAGTTTTGATGAAGCTGAAGTTTTGAGGAAGTTCCACTACTTAAATGTGAAAAGTTGGGGATAACACTCTTATGGAAGATATAGATCCGTCAACAATTAGGTTAACAGGCCCCCAATTTGAAACCATGTCTCTTGGAGTACTGAAATCCAACTGATTGTTATAGGTAGCTGATCCATGAATTCTTGTTTCTATTTTAGATTAAATTATTTCCTTTCAGTCATGTATGTGTGTGTGTAAACACCTACATATATACTCAGTTAAGTTAGTAAAAATTTAAAACATATATACAGTACTGAAAAAAATATTAGTATGAAAATTGCAACTAATATCTCTACTGGTGGTCATGAAAGAAGGTGAAAGCAAAAGGTATGTGGATTTTCAATGGGATCAGAATGTAACAATCTCATAGGAAATTTAATTAATTATGAGAAATAAAGGTGTGACTCTTGAAAGTATTCAGAGTGGACCGACCTCGGTTTCCATTTTTAACCATTCAATAAATATGTTTGCTCTTTCAGTTGTTAAGGGTCAAGAATACTAAGAAGTTATAATGAACATTACAGTAAATGATACAAGGAATCTAACATTGCTTTCTTTTGACTAATGGGGCAGCATTTCAAAATTTTACGAACTGTATTGCAAAGAAGAGCAAGGAGTATGACAGATGGAAACAACCTACCATGCAACTAATTTTGAATAATTAAGATTGTTCAACTTTGCAAAGAGATGAATAAAAGGTTCATGGTAAAACTTATACAAGTCTGTCATACTTTGGTAAAGTGGCTTTCTTTATAAAAATCTTCTTATGATTACACATTTCAAACATTCTGTGCTTATTCCAGAGCAATACCAATCAAGTGGCATTGTTCAGACTAGAAGGGAAATCACGTTTGGTAATAGGGAAAGAAAAAGTGGAAATCATTGCCCTAGACAAGGAATAAGATATCTTACAATCTTAAAATATTGATGCAAAGCAAAAACTTTTTTTCCATAGATATAAAAGATTAACTGGAAAGCTAATACTTGTTAAATGAATAAATGTATCTGCTTATGCTACTATGCAATATTTGAAAACCTTGGAAATACACTGACTATACAGACCTGGAGTGAAAACCTGAGCTTACAGAACACATTTCTTTTTCCTGTGACTTTAAAGTGGAACCAGATTGTGCTCTAAAATTTTCATCTCACTATTTAATATTGCATTCTTTTGCACTTCTTTACCCTTCAAAACCTATATTAAATGCATATTTTTGTTTATCATTCTTTTTAACCTAAAAATGCTCATGATTACCAAGTTTGTTCTGGAATATGTATTAAAAACCTGTTGGATTAAGGTTCTCCAAAAATTTGTTTGAATTTTTGAGCCAAACTTTAGTCTAATCCCTTTAGACTAAAGTTAATCTGTCCCTTTAAAGTCTAATCTGAAAGACTTCAAAATAGCAAATTGTATGGAACTCAATCTGTTTATCTGAAAAGGATGAAAGGGTTTGTGCTCCATCCAGATTTGAACTTTCGGTTCCACAGTGTCTAGGTATTTCAAACCAGAGGTTTACACCATTAAGACATGACATTCATGATAACTCAATCTTTCCTATGTTAATATCCATGACATAAAGATAAATGAATGCCTTGATAAACTAGTAAAAAATATTTTTAAATACTAAATGACAACTATTATGAAAAGTGTCTCTCAAAATTGCCATTTCAGGCACAAGAGGTGATATTTATCTTTTTTTTTTTTAATAATTCTGTGCAAATCTCAGGAAAAAAGTAAGTCACTAACAGGAACATTAGTTTGTTCCCTAATGGCACACAAGAAAACCCCTCTTTCATTTATTACCTTTGTCTCATCCCACTTCCAAGGTAATCTGCTTAAGACTACCTTAGCCAACCAAACTGAAATAAATCCAACGTATGCTATAACACAGGCAGCCCCAGTTAATATTGTTCAAATTATTTACATCTGAAGGGCCGCGCCTGTCTGGATAGCTGGGCCCGACGCTTCTCTGGACTTGGTTTCTGCTACTCACATCTGTTTCAGCTTTAGACTTTCACTGGTATTCTGCCAGCAGCCACAACTTTTTAATGGCTACAATAAACTACAGAGACTCATCAAATCTTTGTTGTACGTGTTAAAATTATAACCTCTTCAATTAAAATTTTGATTTAAAAATAAACTACAGCACTATCTGAAGGAAAAAATTTGAAAGGGAATGTTTGAAAGAGAGACAACATTTTTATATGAGTGATGGTTTCTTTGTTTAAATATAAGAGAAACTAATCACAGGAATGCTTGTTAGAATTCTGCATATTTCTGAGTGATAAAATACCAACATCTGAAAACATTTCCACAACCTTTTTTGTTTCAAATCTTTGCTGTCATTAACCTTATATGTTAATTGGTTTGGCTGGGTTTCAAATGCATCTTTACAAAGAAAAATTATGAAAACAACATCAGCATAACAATTTTTCTAGATTTTCTATAAATACCTAAGAAAATTTATTTTAGAAAATAGAAATCAGTGAATCCAAGAAAGCTGCGGTTTTTATTTTAAGAGTTAGTTAAAGTGTTTAGCTTTTCCTACTTGCTGTCTGTGTCTTTGCAATGTAGAACAAATATGATGTGAATGTCACAGCCTCAACGCGGATCCTGCAAGACTAAGATGCATGACAGGAGGACTACATGCTGAAAAAGAACAAGATCAAACACAGATCATGTTTCTGCACAAACTAGCCCAAAAGAGGGCAGGCCAAGGGGTTTATAGGGCCAAGCGATGAGAGGAGATAGAGCACTCACTTATGCCCGGGTCGAACAAACAACAACTGATACTTTCCTACCACTGTTAACCTTTGAAACTATCCTAAAGATGGCAGTGACCTAATCCAGCAATTTCTAACTGTAAGGATAAACTATTTTGTAACGGTTTTCATTGCCTTACATTGAAAAAAATTAAAAACAATCATCTTGTTCAACTCTGATTCTAAAAGTACTCTTCCATTTTGATGCAGACATGTAAATGTAAATGGAGAAGTTTTCACAGGCTTTTATGCAGATTCTCTCCCTAAACGACATTTTCCATACAGAACTGCTTCAGTAAAAGTAGCAACTTTTCCTTAACGAAAAAGACAGGCTTAAAATATTCAGTCATCATTTGCTGGATTTATTTGAGAAAGTCATATGAAGTACAAAATAAAAATGAAACTGCTTGGAACACTTAGAGAGCAACCCTTCCTACTTTATTTCCACTCAGTACTTTGATTGATAGATGAGTTGGGTTTCTGAGCCCCTCTTTATAATAAACATTTTTAAATGTTTATTTTATGTCCCAGGGTGAAAATATTTTGAACTGGAGCTTTCCACTTCCCTTTGCTGTGCCTTGGCAAGCTGTGTTTTATTTCTACATTAATAGTATTCAACTCTTTCTTGTAGCTGTTAAATTGTTGCTATACAAGTACTGAAGAAAGTATTTATGTTATGGAACTAACAGATAACTACAGTTAAACACACAGTTCTGGAGAAGCCAGAGGAAAATTCACACATAACTAAAGAAAATTTCAGAAAGATTTCTTTAGGGGCCTTTCGATTGTAAAAGGGAAAATTACTTTTCAGTATCTTTACTTTCATTTTTATTAAGTCATGAGTTTGAATTTTTTTTTCTTTCTAATTTATGTGAGTAATTTGTGCCACAGTGTAAAAACTCTAAGTGAATCAACACTATAAACCTAATTAGCAATAAGAAAACCTCATAAAGGTCACATTTTAAATGGCACTTTGTTGTTAGCAGAACGAATGTGAAAGTGCCCAGTTACCTTCTAGATCTCTCTTCAGTTTCCTTAAGTCTTTTATTAGGTCTTCAAACTTAACTTGGGAGGCCTGGAAAAAATCCTGTGGTTCTGGTAAAGGAAAAATACTCTTGTCTGTTCCTGCTTCCTAAACAAACAAACAAACAAACAGGCCACTATGAAAATTGAATGCATTTGCAGTGAAATAAATTACTTTTTTTGAAACATCATCTATGAAACACTATTATAAACCTGTAAAAATAATATATTTTAAATCATTCTTGCTAAAACAACATATATATCATTTAAGATGAAATCCTGACCATTCTTAGTGTTGAAACTTCCTTTTAGATGTTGTAAAGCAAACTGTGCTCAATTTAAACTATGAAACAACACTGAGCTCACAACATTTCAGTTCCTTTTATATCAATACAGGTTTAAATAAGGGATTAGAAGTTTCTTAAAAACAGGTAACATGAATGCCTATTTTAATGCAACAAGTGATCTTATGCCAAAAGTTTGTGGTTTCATTCTCTCCCAATTCATTAAATATACACAGACTTTAAAGGATAAATTGAAAACAATATTTATATATTGCCTGAAGTATTTTATACAGATAAAAATATAAAGTTGAAGGTTTATATGGCTAAATAAATCGCATGGGTTAATGTCTGTATGGAACTCCTCTAAGTATATACTTTATTTTCAGCACAGTAAGAAAAAAAAATCATAGAAATAGAACAAAACAAAACAAAAAACCTTACAAATTTTAAAGCAATCTCTCCAGTGGAAATTTAACAAGTAAAGTATATAAATGGTATTGATATGACATTGCTGTGTATAAGCATATACTAGTGAGTTTAAAATACTACCTGTGCACAGATTTCAGTCTGTAATAAAGGAAAACTCATAGGTTGGAGAACTAATTGTTTTGTGAACTGGGAAAAAAACATTTTATTATTATAAAGATATGAACTTTCAGGGGGAAAAAAGTACAGTGGATGACATTTACACTGTGTCCATTTCCTCCCAAGGAAGATAAACTGTTTTATTTTACAAAATTGCCTGAAGTAAAATTACAGTATAGTTTGCAGAAGTTTGCAGAAATATTAAATATTTAAATAAATTAATTAGAAAGCATTAGCTTCAGCATTATTAAAAAAGGAGAAAAGAATGCATATGTGAATACCCTGACAACTGAGAAACATTACAGGCTAGACAAAGTTTCTTTTGTTATGAGGCTTTTTACAAGATGGGTACTTATGTTAAAGTAATGACACTTTATTTCCCTGCTCAAAAAAAAAGAAAAAGAGATTTAAAAAAATTAAGAAAACAAGTAGAGATCTACATATCTGCTAGTTTTTTAACTCCTCTACAGCTCAGCCCCTGAAGCTGTTCCACACGCTCTTGACATACAGACCCTCCAGCATTAGAGATCATAGAATCATAGAATGGTTTGGGTTGGAACAGGACCTTTACAGATCACCTAGTCCAACCCCCTGGCCATGGGCAGGGAAATGTCTTCATTTACTTTAGTCTTCACTTAACTTTAGTCTTACCCCTGGAAAAAATACTCATGACTACTAACTCATAAATTCAACATCCTTACGCAAAAATTTAAAAAAAAAAAAGAAGGAAAAATTAAAAAAAAGAAAAAAAAAGGAAAAAGAAAAAATTATTTGTATTCAACCAGACATAGGGCTGTGAAAAATTACACTAATCTTAGATTCAAAGATTAGGTAAAGGCATATTCTTAATCTGAAAAATAAGCAATTACATACTTAAAATCAATTAATAGTGGTATTTTCATTTAAAATACAATAGTGCAAATTTTCCACTCAAAAACTTTGGGCACTGCTGATATCTATCAAAAAGCCTCATAAATGTAACTCACTCAAAGCAGCAGCCACGCCTCTTCCCACATTCTCAACCTCTAACTTCATCCCCATCAGCTGACTCACCTGTCTTAAAATACCGACCTGTCCTTGCATTCTGTCATGAGAGAGAAATCATGCTTCTGTCTTCCAGTATTACCACATCAGAACAAGATTTACAATGTTACAGTAACCAGGACGTAAGAAGACAGGACTGGAGTGACCACCTGTCCAGCCTGCGACAGTCACAGGCAATTGCCTGCAGTGGTTAGTTCAACAGTTAACGTAAAATTTTCCAAAGCCTCATCATAAAACCTATAGCAAATTTCAGACCTATTGAGAACCACAGCTATTATAAGAAAGCAAAAGAATTTTTTTTTTTTTTTTCCGTCAGAGCTACTGGGTTCAGATTTTTAAAAAGCTAATACAAACCCTTTTACAATCTCTTAAAGAGAGGCTACTTTTGGAGAGGCTGATACAGCAAATGAATCTTTTACCTTATCGCAATGGCGTAGGTAATATATGACGACATAATCCACAAGATTAATACCATTATCCTAGGAAAAAATAAATATATTATTAAAAATGTGTGTGATTAACACTGTTTCAAGTGAGTGAAAATTTACTCTATTTCAAAATAAATATATTATTATTTTATATTTCTGTGAGAAACAGGACTCACAATATATTCAGCCCTAGCATTACTGACCAAAAAAATCAATCTTTTATAACATAGGCTTGATCGTACCACCACAGGACCTAGAGCTTCTTTCGGTTCTAAATACCAGGTAAGAAAACATGCATTGGGAGAAGCTGTCCCCATATCTTTTTTTAATAATACAAGGTGTTGCTGAATAATAATATTAACTTGAGTAATAATATTAATTAATAATATTATTCTTGAATATAACATTAACTAAATATTACAGTAACCTCAGATATATTAAGGTGAACTGAATTTCTTGATTCCTCCAGTCTCAATTCATCTGTAATGAAGATCTGAAAGAGGCATAGATATTTTCCGTATTTTACTCCAAATATAAATCCAGATAGCGTGTACCTAACAAGTATATTTCACGCCCTGTAGCCTTATAAATATGAATTTTTATACTCATTTTGTGGAATCACCATTTCCATAGTCCTGCATACAACAACTGTACACAACATCATTTTACTTTGTTACATGTCATTGGGTCAGGATAGGCCAGAGGAACTAAAGGAAAAGTGTAAAACTGCGACTTATACATTACGGGGTACTGTTCAACAACATAAAAGAATCATAATATAGGGAATTATATCTGGAACATCTTAGAAGTTTTTTTGGATATGTTTTCATATTGTATATTGACAGGTATCAGGACAAACATTTGTATGTGAACGTCTGACTTCCTGTACAGAGCTGCCTTGCCTATATTAGAGCCTGCAGCACGTTATATTTTATTGCTATCAGACACCAGCAAAATTCTTAACTAAGCAAGTCATTGCTGTCATGCAGACAAAGCCACTCTGCTTGTATAATGGTTTTATAAGACATTGCTGGCAGGTCGTGTGACAAAAAAGAACTGAGGTGACTCATGAACATGGGATTGCCCTTTTAGAGTAAAATACACCTGTTATTCTATTTTCTATATGCTAAACTATCAAACCTATTACTTTGATTTAAAGAGTATTTGCAGAAGAAAAAACACAGAGATTTTGAAGTGGTGAGCTACGTTTTTTAAAAAATCTCTCTATCAAGTAACTTTCTAGGCTCATGTGACAACAAATGACTTATGTGAAATAAGAGATCTTTTAAGATTGACTCTTTACTCCTGGAATTCAGCTTACCTAGATGTAATATTCCTTGCTGGCAATTCCCAAAAAGGGAATAATGGGACACAGGAAGAACACCTTAGTGTTCAAATATACAAGACCCTGCATTCTTCTTCCTTGCAAATATGGTCTACCAATTATCTACGAGGTTTCATGTCTGCCTGTAGCAGCTGGCCCCCTGGAGTTTTTATGCATTTTGGAGACTAGTCTAAACTAATAATATATTTATTTTAGCTTCCAGGAAACTGTAAATACTGTAATTTTTTTCACTTGTTTTGCTAAGGAACAAGTCTTATGCAATTATACTGTACATCTGTCACTCCTTTTCATAACTCTTGATTTTGGAACGTCCTGGCTAAATTCTTACAAATTTATGGTTAGACAGAAAAGCAAGACTAAAATTAGTACTTCTACTGAGAAAAGTCAGGCAAAGTTCAGTTGTTTTACATTTTTCTTCATGGCAGCTGGCCAACCAATGAACACCTGAGTACTGGGAAACTTGGCCTAGTTTAGCTGCAGCTTGTACTGTGTCTTGTCCATGGAGTACGACTGGAAGAAAAGTGGTCATAGGGAACAGCTGAACTATTGCAGTGAAGAGGAAAGTAAGAATTAGAATCATAGAATCATTTAGGTTGGAAAAGACCTTTATGATCATTGAGTCTGACCATAAACCTAGCACTGCCAAGTCCACCACTAAGCCATGTCCCTAAGTGCCACATCTATGTGTCTTTGAAATACCTCCAGGGATGGTGACTTAACCACTTCCCTGGGCAGCCTGTTCCAATGCTTGATAACCTTTTTGATGAAGAAATTTTTCCTGGTAGCCAATTTAAACCTCCCCCGGTGCAACTTGAGGCCGTTTCCTCCCGTCCTATCACTTCTTCCTTGGGAAAAGAGACTGACACCCACCCCACTACAACCTCCTTTCAGGTAGTTGTAGAGAGCGATAAGGTCTCCCCTCAGCCTCCTTTTCTCCAGGCTAAACAACCCCAGTTCCCTCAGCCACTCCTCACAAGACTTGTGCTCTAGACCCTTCACCAGCTTCGTTGCCCTTCTCTGGACACACTCCAGCACCTCAATGTCTTTAGGAGACAAAGGACTCAAATCCATTGGAAAAACTTTCATTAATACAGCTGCTCATGAACAATTAATTAAATGTGTTTTTACACTTTGTTAATGATGGTATTCATAGGTAAAATAAAAAGCTCCCTAGTCATACAGCTTTCCTGACATTGCCTGTCTCACAAACACATTCCTACGTACATGAAGCATGACTGGGAACAAAAGCTTAAAATCTACCTTTCTTATAGTTCAAGACAGCACTTCACGTAGGAAGAGAGGAAGAACATGAAAGAACAGGTTTTTTTCTCACCCTCCAAATCTGTACCAGCATCAGCAGAAAATACCTCCTATTCTTTGCTGCTTCATATATCCATGTGGTGTCTAGGTATGCTTTGGCAAAGAACAACTTTGAGCAGTGTTTCCATTGCCTACATTATCTAGCACCTCTTCCTCTGCCCTACTGAAATAAGGAACAAAGTAACCCCATCTCAAAAGGTGTCCAGAGATTGTTTGAGCCTGACTTTGATCCTAGCATTACTAATCGAAAAACGTGCTAGTGGTTCTCAATTTTTGACAAAATAAGTTACTGCCATCTACGAGCATTTTCTCCTGCATGCCATTCAGAATTCATGTCCTATATCCATTTAACCGGCAATTAAAAAAAAAGACTGAAAGTATCTTGTTGGGTCTGACACACCTCTTTGAAGAGGATTAAAATCCTGTATATTATATATTTATATCCTTTATGTATAATACCTTAGTGTGAATGCTACACTGAATCTTTACTGATATTTTGTTTTTAAACCTGATTTTTGAAACATTTTTACTCACACAGAGCTACGTTAAGTTAAGAGCAAGAAAAAAGAATGGGGACATTTACTGGAGAAGACTTCAGCAGTCTGTGCTCTCTCACTTCTCTCTAACCTACTGTAATTAAGTCCCTACTAGTAAAAGAGACACACAGAAGTTCTCACATAACATAGTTATTCTAGTAGTACTGAATAAGAGAAATTGGAGATTATGGAAATATGCACTTGTGCAGGAGAACGGGGTGAAAAGTTTGGAGAAAAAAGCAAGAAAATGGTACAAATTGCCTTGCTCTTTCAAGCAAGAATGGTAAGAAATAAGGAAAGATTAACTTTTGACAGATGATGGAACAAAAAAAGATCAATTGAGAAAAATTATCTTTAATTAAAAGTGAGTACTTACTCTGCTTTTGACATCCTTTAGTTTAGGGAGTATTTCCAAACCAAATCCATCAGCTTGACCTCGGGTCCTATTCCCGCCATTCATATAATTTCCAAAAGCCAGAATCAAGCCTAAAATTTCCTTTACACTTGTCATGTTCAGCAAAGCCTGGAAAACGGATACCAGTCTGTAACTTCCATTGGCACAAAAATTCTAATTGCTAATATAAAAAAGCTTTTTAAATTTTATTTTTGCTAGAGGTTTTGTTTCTTGTGTGTTTTTACCCCTGTAGGGAAAGGAAGCTAAAAGTGGTACAAGAATCAAACATTTAAGAGAAGCATTTATTAGACTGTATCTGCCTAAGATACCATGTTTAACAATCCATATGAAGCAAATTATATGGCATCATATACTATGTAGATGACAAAAAGATTAATGGACAAAGATTACTGAACAATCTTAGTAGCCTTTAAAAATCTTACAGATGAGGTGGTTTATCATGAGTTTGCATAATGCACAGTCAAATGGAGATGCGCTATTTTTCTGCCAGTAGGTTAGACTCGACTGTCATATTCAGTCTGCTTTTCATTGGTCCTGGTGCTCTGGAAATTCACATTTCTGGATCCATACTTAATGCAGATATACCAGGGCTAAGGACTGAATTACTATGCCTCAAAGCAGAAAAGAAATCTAGAAACACAGTGGAGAACTAATAAATTATTTTAATTTACATATAAATACTGTCTTGTCAGTCGAGAATCTGAGGCCATGGGCCTAATTCTTAACTATGTAGCCTTATACTACACATTGGATAAATCAATTGTAGTGTGAGCTCCTCACAAGTAAGCTGAGGGCAATACCACTTTCCCTACCTCATAAAAAACTGATTCCTTATTTATGTCTCCTTTGGAAAGAAAACACTAAGTGACTATTTTTATTGTTAGAATATATACAAAGAAATCCAAAGGGGTAGAGCATGGGTACTTTGTGGCAGCAAAGCTAATCAAAAGCTAATTGTCAAATTGGAAAAAAAAAAAAATTAAATACTGTCCTGGCCAGGATGTTATACCTTTAGGTCACTAATTAATTTCTCTTTTAATTCTTATCTCATTCTACTTTCCATGTTTTATTTGTTATAATTTCAAAATCTTGTCTTTAGTCATTCATAGTATAGAAATCTTAGGTAAAGCTTTGTCGGGTACTAAAAAAATCTGGTGTATCAGGGTTAACAGAAATGTATAGATACCAGGGGAAAGCAATAAGCTAATGAATGTGACGGGCATCTATTGCTGATGGCATCAACAGTGATATGCAAAAAAAGTAAGTTGCAAGGCCCTGTACCAAGCTAGTCTGATACTTAATTTCTATTTTATGGAGAATATCTATTACTCTACTTAATGTGCAAAGTAATAAAAATCTGCCATTCAAATAAAAATATATTTTCCTATGTAGAGCATAGGGCATCACACACAACTCACCTTCCCTCTTTCCTCCTCCTTTTGTTCCTACAAGCAGCTAAAAAATTTAATATATTTTTATTTTCCTGAAAAGCCAATAACCAGGCTTAAGGTTCATCACTTATAGTAAAAAAAGAAGCATGAATACTCTAAAATATATTTATGTTTTTATTTAGCTTTCATTAGACTTACCTTGGAAACACGAGTTATGATATCAACTTTCCGGTGCACTGATGTTATCCCTTCAGAGAAAACTGACTGGAAGATAATACACTGAGCTCGTTCTGTGAAGTTGGGGATCTGAGATAACTCATATAAAAACCTGTGGAAAAAAAGAGTATTAATGAATCTTTATATTTCTGATTTGTGGGGTACATAATGGATCAAAGCTGTAGTACCATGAAATATACATTCAATCTTTCCTCCTTTGAATCAAATCTGACAGAATTTATAATTGTTATATTCTTTATGCTCAATGTGTTAAGAAATCCTATTAATATCAAGAAAAAGGCAAGACATTAATCGTTATCACATTAATCCATTAACCCACTATCTCAGCTGCATAGTAATAAATAGAAGAATCATAAACCTAGATCATAGGGGGGGAAAAAAAAAAAAGACAAGGAAAGAGCTAGAGAAACACTATCTATTTACTGTTTCCACTCATGTGTTTTTGCTTCCCTTAAAAATGTACCCAGCAATACGGAACTCAATATATTCCTACAAGGTTATTTCATAATATAAAACGCCTGCCAAGAAATTTCTTCTGATGCTCAGCCTCAATTTTCTTTTACTAATTTGCACCACACTTCCAATTATATAGCAGTATGTTTTATGGTAAAGCACCTAGCCGTGTATTTAGCTCTAATATACTTGCAGATTATATCTCTCTTCGGTCACTGTTCAGCAAAGTTACTAACTCTTTATCTGCTCTTTATCTGTCCTCTTATATACACTTTCCTCATGAGTCTATTCCAGCTTTCTTCCTTTAACTCTTTGGTAAATAGAATAAAATAAATAGAAGCATATTCAACAACCAGTTCGGATGTCACAAAATGAAAGCATCCCAAAGGCATGAGCAATTCCTCCCTTTTCTCTTCTTCAATTTAAAATGTAAGAGCTTGGCTAAATAATACAAGAAGCTTTAGCATTTCTTATGATAAGAGGGTTTGCATAATTCACTCTGTGGTTTCTGAGTCTAGGGTTTCAGTGATACACATGCTTTCCTGAAATCCAGAAACAATCTGTCTTTTGCTCCAATATAACTTTAGAAACATTCTTCTAATCTCCTGTCTGCAGATATCCTCAGATCCCCCTTAATGCAATGCCATAAAGATTTTTCTCCCTCACTGAATTATGGGAAATTCTGTGAACCATTATTAGCTTGAATTCCTACTAAATTTATTTTAATTATTTAAGCCAGCACATCTGATTTCTCCAAATGATTTATTTTTCATAATAAATATCAGTACCTTCAAATCCACTTTATAAATTTATTGTGCATGCAATGCTTTGCTGAATACACAGTGACTGTCTAAAAAAATCAGCAAAATCCACCTGTGGCTGGTGTGAAATACTACATTTTAATTGGAATATCATTTTTTCCTTCTTTTTCTTTCTTGCCTGATGAAAAAAATCTATTGTGAGAGAAGGATTGGGGAGGCCCAGCTTGGCTCTTACACTTAAGCAGTGGGAAAAAAAGAAAGGCCAAGCTGGTATTAATAAAAATGCTTCCTATTGGGAATGAATGGTATTGCCAGGAAAAAAAGAGGATACTTTGCACTTTGTGTGAGAGAAACAAAAGAAAGAAAAACCCAAACTGCTTCACTAAAGTTCTAACATACATACATTTTAAAGGTTTAAATGTAAAAAGTCAAATGACACATAGTCTTGCCTTCCCTTGAAAGCGGAGCTATCTCCTATGCTGCTGGTCATTGGAATACAACATAATTGTGCCGAGAGTTAAAAGAACATCAGCATAAAAAGAAAATGTCTCCAGATTTTGGAATTCAAAATATTCAATGTAAATATCCAGACAGAACACTTGTAACTGAAATCTGTCACAAAAAAGAATCTTAGTGACTACAAATGTAGTTACTAAACAAAAAGTCATGGCATGAATCTGTGGTTGTCAAAGATAAACCACCAATTCAGGTGGACAAAACTTTTGGAGAGAAAAGAATATTCTTAGTTCAGTCATTTTTGCAATTTTAGTCTCAGAAAAGTATGATTTGGACTTAAAGTAACAATGACATGTCTGTGACATAGCTTTTTGATGGGTTTCTCATTGCTACTCTTCTTATGGCCTAAAGTAAACATAGAGAATTTCCTGTTCATCTCTGTGAGGTCCATTTTACTCCTCTCCTGAAGAAACTGTAAATAAAAAATGCATTTACTTGAGAACTCTTTTAACCTACCAGAATCTTGTAGTAAAGGACTTGAGAGTACTTTCAAGTCAGACATATTACCATGTTGTCTTCCAGAAGATAGGCAAAGAGGGCTGATACTATGGAGGTAAACTATTTATCAGTTCACATTTATCCACATTTGAAGAATATAAAATTTAGAAAGAATTGTGGGGGAAAAAGGTGTATCTAATCTTGCAAGCTTCTAAGTAAGCCAGCAGGATTTAAACCAAAGTCAAAGGAAAGTGGTCTTCAAAGGGAAGCAAATGGCATTACTTGGACAGCAATTATCAATGGCTCATTACTTCATTAATTCAAACTACATACAAAACAGGAAAGCTCAGTACCACATTTTTGCTGCTATTTCCTTCATTAGTATTTCTTTCACAGTAGAGAGGACTTCACAGAGATTATATTACAACTAAAAGGGTCTTCTTGGAAACTAGCTAAAGCATCTGTATCCTGCTAGAAAAGCCCCAAATTGTGGCCAATTGTGCATATAAGTCTTTATCATGTTAATGAATACTAGCATTTTAACAACTATTATCATGAAACATAATTTAGGGGGGTATTGTCATGTTGCTGTGATACAGTTTGTGCCAACAGCAGCAAATTCAACATGCCAGCAAAACCAATCAAAATCACATGCGCAGGAGAGCATCAGTGATACCACTAAAGCTTTCTATTTGTCTGGTAATCCAAGCATTTAAAAACGGCAAAGGTTTCCTTCAGACTTCAGTGAATTCACATCAATAGTTTCATTATATGAATGCCTATTGCTAGTATTTGCAACCATTTGATAAATGGTTTAGTTTGCACTTTTGTTCTGATCCTCATTAAAGAAAATACATGAGATTTATGCCCTGTAGTAAATATTTTTAATCACACATACAAATTTAGCACTTTTCTGTCTTTAACCTTTTATGGAGCTAATATACATAGTACAGTTCCAACAAATCTCTTGTTCTGCATTTAGGTTGACTTAGACAACAAAACCAACTACACCTGATCTACTGAGTTTTCCGAAAGGGCATTATTTTGAAAGTCCAATAAAATTTACATAAGTGCATAATCAGCAAATCGTTTCCCCCTTGAAGCAACATTTTAAAAAGCTAGTTTTCTTAACGTATGTAGTTTAATAACAGCGTAAAAATGGGATAGTTTGGGATAAAAATGGGATAGTCACAGAGAGAACACAAAGAGTAATAATTGATAAAAAGTAGCTTTTGTCTTTGACACTACTATTTCACTCTGAATGATCAGGCGTAACTGCTTTATTTACAGTTCTTTACTTTTAATTATGGAACAATGATAGCATAAATACAACTTTGTGTTTAATTAAGATCAACCTCTCTCCACTATAAATTACAAAAACAGACAACCTTTTATAACACTAGAGCTCTACAAGATTTGTATTCTCTAGAACACAAAATGCATTAATATTTATTTCACTCAGACATACAGCAAACAGATTGCCAAAGATTCAAGCTCTGGAAAACATCAACTAGTCACACAATGTATTCTTATGCCCCAAGCCAATGCAATGAAAGCCATGGATATGGGATGCAAGAACAAGCTAGTATATACACTCCACAGATATTTGTCTTAAGTCTTACTCAAGAATGATACCCACTCTTAATCAAGAGTAAGCGTGATATCCTCATCTCCCAACATTAACCTAGTCCCTAGTGGACAGTCACAGATAAGTATTTAGCTGCCTTGTGCTAGGAGAAAGAAAAAAAAATTCTGCTCTTCACCACTAACATTTTAATGTGGAAAAAAGGTATGAAAAAGTAACACTTCTGACATCAACCAATCATATACTATCTCTGCTGTTTCAGTTCTTCCTCCCCCTACCCTTTCTTATGCCAAAGACTGCAGAAAAGACAAAAACAGACAAGAGGGAAAAGGAAGCAAGATGGCAGAGGCGCCTCAGGGCAGGAAATTGCACTGTGATTAGAAGAAGAGCATGGAAGTACAAAGGGAAAAGTAGCAAAGTAGCAGAAGACAAACACCACTGGTAGGCCAAAATCTGAAATCAAAGGTATACACTAAAATAAAATTCAGGATTACCATTCTGCTCACAGATTCTTGTGATTTTCACATTGGTCTAAGGTTTATTACAACAGAAGGAGCAACACTTCAGAAGGTTTTCATCCTAACAGTTGTAACTGCCCACAACAGTCACAGGAGATGAACTGTGGAACCAGCCTTGTAGGTCTTCAATCAGTATGACCAGAGTGCACATTGTGTCTTTGTCACATGACTCACCAAAACCCTCTGTTTGTGTAGCTCTTTCAAATAATCAACAAGAAAAATCAGTCTGGCCCTGCTTTATGACACATTAATTTAGCCCTAAAAGCTGTAAGGGAAGGATAAGCCTTTTACAGATGTGAGAATGGGAACAGAAATTTTTATTGAGTCAAGGCTACATATTTTATCAGTTCTGGTGGTCCGAGTTGATGTAGTAAAATCTGTCATGTCTGAAAAAAGTTATGTGATAAAGGCAAAGTTTACTTCAAGCCTTGAAATACACAAAAAAGTTAAAAATTAGCTACCAAAAATTATGTCTCAAGATCCCTTTTAAGATATCAGCAAAGGACTATACTATATAATGACAAAATATTACAAAAAAAAAAAAAAATCTTACTGTTCTGGTTTATCCAGAAGCTTCAGTTCCTCCTCTTTTGAAGTCTGATAATATTGCTTGATTTTCTCCAGTTCATCCTTTTGTGCTCTCTGAGTGAATGAATATAAAGTAATTAATAACTAATTAATAACAACTTAATAAAATACTACTTTTCCTGTTTGTCTGCAAGTAACAATTACAATTTTTATTGGGAAACATTTAGACTATGCAAAAGAGTGAGGCATAAAGATCCATGATAAATTCCTTCAGTGCCTTGCAATGCCATTTACTACCGATAGTCACAAAGCAGAGCATCCTTGTAGAGCACAGCACTGCAAATATTGCTGTTGGATGCTTCACACAGCTTAGGCTGGAGAAGTAGCTCTAATATCTCTACAGCCAAGTATAAATGTATTCTTTCACGCAACTTCAGAGTCACACAGTTCGTGAATGCTGTATACTTAGTCTACAGAGCCACTTGGGTAAGGACAGCAATGCACTAGCCCGAGTTAACTATTTTAGCTACTTACATCTTGTGTGAGAAAAATTCAGCATGTTAGCACAAAATAGGCCTTAAGTAAGGACAGTATTTTTTAGGCAGTTCAGGGGAGAACACTGCTAGATGTTATGACTTTTTTTTACATTTTAACCTGATTCCAAAGGCACTCCACTGTTCTAAATTTCTGACATTTAAGAACTAAGCCAGTAAGAGAAATAAGCATGTCAAATGGGTATTTTTTATGTTACCTATTTTATTACTGTTAAATTTCCTAAAGACTTTTTCTATATAATGTCTCTAGTCTAAAATGACAACACCAAATAAAACTTTACTTATTCTGTGTCTGAAATACTATGGTGATTAACCACAGCTTTACCCCAGCTTACTTACATTTTCATATAGTGCTTCCAGTGTTTCCAGATCTACTACGGAGTCATCAACACACAGTATAGCTGTATAGAATACAATCACAAATTAGATGCTAGAAAACATACTTAAGAGTTCAATTCTGTTTCCTGAGAAGTGTACTAAAGAGATCTGACCTAGCTAAAGGACATATTTATATGCAGTTAATATTTTATTATTTTCAGCCTTTTATTTTTGTTCTAACTTCAAGTCACAGCACTCACGCAATAACTTACTATAAACTCTGTCTTAGGAGAATGGAGTTCTACTTTTCCTCTCCAGTTTATTCAGCAGTCAAAGATATGACCTGCCAGGTACCCAGCTGATTGCGTCGCTGGCCAGGCAGGAGAACATGAGAACAACTAATACCAGACAATGAACAGCACAGATTTCATGGCAGCTTAGAAGGCTGAATAGGAAGGAATTGAGAGCTGGGGTATTTAGATTTCCCTACATGCATGGGAGATCAGGGAGATATGAAAACAGGGAGATCTGCTTGTCTTGGGGCTAGCAATCTTGGGAAGTAGATTAGGTTGACAGGTAGACAAACTTGCAAGATTCGCAAGTTCCAAATTTGCAAGCACAAAAGACTGTGCTACAGATTTTTAAGGTATCTTCATAGAGCAGCTCACGTTTGAGTTAGCTTTATCCACTAGAAAACTACCCACAAGACAATTTCCAGATAAATACTTTTAAACATCACACAGAGACACCTAAACTATAGTCTTCAATGATTAATTATGCCTCATTACCAAAAGAGAAAAGTCTCAAAATGTTTCCTATCTTGGTTCCAAATGTTACTATGCTTGGAATATATAGCATTAGGTGTTTCTAACATTTGCAAATCCCATTACAATTTAGGCAATGTATTGGGTCTCTTCTGAAAACTAAATAGGATTGGTTCACAGTGCTTTCTAATGCTCTCTAATGTTAGATTCTGGTAAGCTAAGAGATGCACAATGGAATAGAAGTAACCTTGGATGTTTAATTTTTCTGAAACTAGAATTTCATCAAGATTCATAATGGGACTGGGCAGAATTTCTGAACTCCTGACTTGTGTTTAAATGTTACTGGGGACATTAGAATCAAAGCTTAAGGCCTCTACCAATTTTTCACATACCCAGTGACTCATCATTAGCTAGTACCCGATAATTTTAATTTCAACTGTATTGTATTTCTTCAAAGGAAACATGACTGCTTGTGAATTTAGAAGACTTTAAAAGCTCTCGCTGCATTTGCAATCCATGTTTGAAAGGGGCAAGGCACACATCTTTAAATAATTATTTAAAAGTAATAAGCTTTCGCCTGCTCTTCCACCTACCCCATGATTTTACATTGTGAAATTAACCAGCAGGCTAGTAAATTTTCCCTGTGGCAGGCTAATTAATTTTATTAAAAGGTCCAATGACATTTAGAATGCTTTAAAATTTTGCCTGTCAATTATGATTCCATCTGTTGACATTACACCTTGGTTAGAAGTAAAGAATTGTATGGAAGAAGACAGCATCAGTGAAAAAAAGCAATATCTCCAACTATTTTTGTCCTATTGGAAAGATTCAAAAAAAGCTCCAGAGTGTAACCAAATATAAAGCCCAAACAACTGAGTTTGACAAAAATCTTTGTTTAAAGAAAAATCATTAGGGATTGAATCTATGAGATCATCTGTTGGCTCTTGCAAGACAGTTCCATGAGTTCCATTATCTTCTGTATTATCCAACGAAATGTCAAAAGAACCTAAGAGATTGGAAAATCTATTGGAAAATTGGTTTCACAGTCCAATATATTTAATTGTTAAGATTTTAAAATACGCATATTGAGTTCAAAAACTTCCCCTTGTGGTTTCACTTTCATCCTATTTTGGAATATTCCAAAAATCTGCTTACAAGGAGAAATTTATTTGTCCAGAGTTATCTAGAAAAGCAACTTATTGGAGGTAATTTGAACTCATACTAGAAATGCAAAACATGTAACTAATAGTAGATGTTTTTAGGTACAGAACTATTAGAATGACAGGAAGTAGTTTAAAAAAACCCACTTTAATAAGAATATCAAGACTTGTACATCTAACTGGAATTTTCAGTCAGAGATTTGTCACAAAGAAGGCCCCAGTATCACAAAGTGATTTTTAATGCTATATTTTCTTATCCATGTTTCTGTACTCAATACCAGTTCTAACAAATCAGCATTGTTTTAAAGTGACATGATAAAGCAAAAAATGAGATTAAACTAATAAAATAAAATCTGATAAATGAACACATTTTTAACAGAATTAATAATAATCAGTGTTAAGAGACATTAATATGAATTATTTTCTCTTTTGGACAAGTATGTGATTGCATAAAAGAACCAAGAAAATATTTTCTGATTTACTTGCTATACAACCTGTCCTGCTATTATTGGCAACGTCCATGCAGACAGGCTGCAGTTAAAAGCCTAGCCATATTACTCAATTCAATGATAGTTGGACATCTTAGGATGTTAATGTATGTAGAGACACACACCCAAAAAGTCAGAAGTACTGCCAAAATCCACACAGACTGCTTTATTTCATCTTTATGTATTTTAATATCTTTATCTTTGTCCTTATATCTTTTTTCATTCAAGCTGATCGAACTTAATGCCATACACATTTGGAGCAGAAGACAAAAATGAAAACATGTAAAATTATGAAGATTGGCCCATTTTTTAAAAAAGAAGCATTGATTTTGAAAAGCTGGAAGAAATCTCCAAGTTCACTGGTGTCTTAATATTCTTCATATTCTTAAAATACAGCAATGTGCAATACATTCACAGTATGTTATGTAAATTAACTTGAACTGGGGCAGCTGAAAAACCCCCATTACACTAGATCAAAGAAACTAATTATTTTACTTTTTACTTAGAGTTACAAGGAACAAAAGCTTCTTAATTTTTCTGTGAAAAACAAAACCCAGTTTTAATCACATATATATATTAACATTATTAAAATGAATAAAAACCTTGGTAAGTTTTTCAAAATGCTCTTCCTGATACAGTGAATTTAACCGTGATACTTTACTGCATTAAATCTCATTATATCAAGACTCACATAAATGTAACATAGGTGAAGTATCATAAATCTACAAAAGAGGCTCCAAAACAATTAATAGCTATTACAATATCAATCATCATCGGTGGTTTTTACTTTTATCTTGCTTTCTAGTTAGCTGTCTTCCTTACACTGTCAGTTCAGTTAGAATATTTCACCTACACCTCACAATATGTCGAAAGGAAGTAGACTCATGCTGTGAAAAGCTGGTAATTTTATTGGGTTCCTCTACCTTTAAAAAATCTGTTACTTGGCCAAGTCTGGTTTCTGAGATCCTTTTTTGCAGGGAAATTGAGGCAAACATTTTTATGTGGCCTATGGTGTCTGCTCACAACAAGAAGAATTTATATACACAAGGATCATTAGTGCAGGGTTGCACCCATTAGGATATAATAACCGTCAGCTAGGACAAAAAACAGATCAGCATCATGCATTCAAACTAACAGACACACATAAAAATACTTGCCAACTACATTTCACATACTAGGAGTATTGCTTTGAATATAAATTTGTACCAAAGTTTTTTAACAGACTCACTTTTAAAAAAAATGAATCTAACTGTAAAAAACAGATTCCCTACTGCACAGATTTTTCACATACTCTGTTTTATCACTTCAAAAATGTAAACCACAGAAAAGCTGGGGATTTAAAGCATACTGTGTGCAGTCTACATGCAAATGTAGAACTTAGAGGTTAAATATGAAAAAGATACTTCTCTCCTCTTAACCAGCTTAAATACCAAGAGTCTTAAGGCTGACTCTGATATACAGCCTCACTCCTACTAAACACATTTTGGTGAAATTGGGATTTAAGTCCTGCTGACAGAGCTTACATCTACTCAGCAGTATCAAACCACTTAATGTGACAATTAAACTATGAAATATGAAGAAATCACCTTAACTGCTCCCTAATGATAAACCAGAAATATATTATTTAAATAAAAAGAGCTTGCCAAAGGTACATTTATTTGACCTGGAAGTACTTCATTGTTTTATGTAGTACATTCTGCTGAATAAAGCTTGATTTCATGGGAACATGAAGCCTGTCACTGGGAAATTTCAATTAAATCATGACTGATCTAGTCAGTTAGAAAATGACAACGATTGTTAAATATAAATCCCTACTTGGCAAAACTGCCTAAAATATCCCAATTGCTCTGGTTTACTTCTGACAAATTGATATATTTTGAACTTATTTAAAGGTTTTCTCCAGTATTTAACTATCATGCAACAAAGAAAACATTAAAATATACATTACAAAGAAGCACCATGGGCACAATGTAGGTTTAGAAGACTAAGAAAGCTCAACTCCTGCAAGAAGTCATGAGCAAAAGACTCTGGCACTAATGTTAACTTACCCACATCAGGCTGGATGCCCAAGGCAGATTCACAAAAACATATGTTGTGAATTTTCCAGAACAAAGAAAATAACTTTTAAAGAAAATTGTTTCCCAACTTCTGAGATGGGTATGCAGCTATCTCTATAGTATACAATATATATAGTATGTATTCATGTAATATTTTGTGTAGGTGGAAAACTCACACAACTTTGGAACAACAGTTTTTAAACCTTTATAATCTATACTTCCATCCTGCAAAATATTTTAGCTGAAACCCCAATGAAACTCTTTTCACATAGTGCAAGTAAGAAATATTCCAAAGCATTTACCTTTATCCAGAAGTATTTCCAAAGTATAATAGAGAAAGGAACAGCAAAACTATTTGTGCTGCATGATATGGTTAAAACACAAATTGGGATTCAGAAATTCTGAGCACACGAAGGTCTGCAGATTAGAGCTGCTTTGGAATAGTTTTCCTTATACATATAAAGCATAGTCTTTCAGATGCTAAGAAAAGTGCCTGGTTAACAATGATACTGTTCTCTAAAGTTTAGGTGTGCCATAAATCATAAATTGCACTAAGACAATGCAACCTATTTATATAACTTCTATGGCCTCTCATTAGAGGAAGACCACATAGAAATCACAGGAGGATTGGAAACGTAATATAGAATTAGAATGATTATTGGACTGATCATCAGTCTGAGTGAGTTAATCTGCTGTTCATGTTCACATTCTTCCAATTATTTACTCCAATATGTTGACAATGGAGCGTAAATCACAAAGTTGGAGAAGACCAATCAAACACTTTTCAACTGGTTAACTGACATTGTACAGTAGTATCGTGACCACGTTCTTTCTAGAAAGTTGGTCCCCTCCTACAATGTCATGCAAAAAATTTTGATGCAGAGTGGCATGATAGTTATTTGCATTGCTCACCATCAGAATATCATTACTGTGACACTACAATAAAAATGTATTCCACATTTGAGGAGGAACCAAAAAAACCCCAATAATGAAGGTGAATCTACAAAAGCAGATGGCATGACCTATGCTTTTGTCCTGGTTTCAGCTGGGATAGAGTTAATTTTCTCCCTAGTAGCTGGTATAGTGCTGTGTTTTGGATTTTAGTATGAGAATAATATTGATAACACACTGATGTTTTAGTTGTTGCTAAGTGGTGTTTACACTACTCAAGGACTTTTCAGCTTCCCATGCTCTGCCGGGTGCACAAGAAACTGGGAGGGGGCACAGCCAAGATAGTTGATCCAACTGGCCAAAGGGCTATTTCATACCATATGGCGTCATGCTCAGTATAGAAACTGGGGGGAGTTGGCTGGGGGGCAGCGATCGCTGCACGGGGACTGGCTGGGCATTGGTCAGCGGGTGGTGAGCGGTTGTATCACTTGTTTTTTCCTGGGTTTTGTTCCTCTCTTGCTCTCTTGTAGTTTTCCTTCTCATTAGTTTTTTGTGTGTTTGTGTTGCAATTATTAAGCTGTTCTTATCTCAACCCATGAGTTTTCTTACTTTTGCTCTTTTGATTCTCTCCCCCATCCCACCAGGGGGGAGAGTGAGCGAGCGGCTCTGTGGTACTTAATTGCCAACTGGGGCTAAACCCCAACAGCTTTTTAACAAAATCCATTCTAATCCATCCCATCTAAGTGTGATCAAATACATTTCTCTAATATTTTCAAAGCTTAATGTGCCTCTGCATAGGTAATTCATATTGTTGGTGAACACAAGAATGTTTCAAATGCACAATAAACATATCAGGTCCTCATACGTGCTATTACAGGATGGCCAGTGCTACTCTGATTTCATAAATGGAGTCTCAGACATTATATTTAATTGCTTAAAAATCTAGAAAGGAAAAAAAATACTAAATTAGCATTAGAAATAGTCTCAATGCCAAGGATCAGCGTTAAATTCTCCCCTTTGCCATATAGGCTAAGTTCTGTCAGCGTTGCAGTGCTGCAGTGTTAAACTCTTGCCTTGGTAAATGTACTAGCAAAGCCTGCAGCTATTCCGCATGGAGTAATATGGCACTTTATTGCCAGAAAGAGTGCAACAAGCTATAAAGTGTGCATCTGGTGTGATCTACTGCATCTCATAGATTCGGTCCCAAGGAAAATATACCAGTACATGAGACAATCTAGTTAATGCATCCTGATGGAAATCAGGGGTATTAGACAGTGAACTATTTCCAGCAATGTACAGAAGCAGAACTTCTGGTGCCCCAGAATTTTAGTGGCAAAATGCAGGTACTATGGAAGTAGGGAGGGATTTGGGAGGATCACTCTTTTGGACATAGGATCTATGTTGTATCTACATCCCATTTTCTGTAACTAAAACTTCTTTTCATCTGGGCTGCCCCACAATTTTGCTAGTTTACTCTTGAACAAAGATCTCAGTAGCTCATGGGAAGCTGGCACAGGTGATGTAAACTGCAGAAAAGAGTATTATTATGTGTTTTCCAGTATACTGCTATTGTTAGCTACTACATTGGGAACTGCCTGAGTGATTGGAATGTTGTCCTGTAAAAAGTTGGGACCAGTGCCCACAGAGGGACTTCGCATACAGTTATAATCAGCATTTTCCATTAGAAATAGAACCGAAACACCTCACTGTGGCGTGAGTTGTAATATTTCAACAGCAAAGCCACACAAGTAGTCTTGAGCCACAAGTTTGTCTCTCAAGCTGTAATATTTCAGCTGAACAATTATAAGAAAAGACAGAAGTGCATTGATATGAAATGGAGATTACTTCTCTAAGTGTGTGGTGTTAAAGCATGTTCCTTACCTAACAGCTGATCTCCACTATTCCTTATCTCTTCTTTATAAAGGTTTTAAGAAAAGGCAGAGAAGAAGCCTTGAAAATAATCTCAAACCTATGCAAAATGTGGTTATTGCTATTTGATTTTTAAATATAAATATGAATCCTATACAGCATACTGAGACAGATTTTCTGTCTGCTTCTTCTGCTCAGGAAATGAATATTATTAATAGTGGTCTGATCAGAAACTATATTACCCTCTTCAGTACCAGATTCACCAATAAAATTTGTTAGTGTTCTCAGAACATTACAGCACCTAGGATTTCTCCTCCTCTCCCGCCTACCAAAAAGCTGAGTATTAGGACAGGTGCAGCATGACAATGTTAACTTTCCCTCTGCAGCATATAATACCAACACTATCCAAAATAATTATTCAGTTTTAGGTTGTCTTCTCCCCAGACTGTACTCAGATACAGCAAGAATTTAAACTTATCTGCAAAGGATGAACTTCACTCTCTCAAACAAACATGTGTGGGAGATTCCCTTCCTGAAGTGTGGCAGCTGGCTCATTATCAAATGCAAACTGAAACATCTGGGTGCCAGATATGGTCACTTGCTTGTTTTGCACTGCAGAGCTATCTACAGAATATGCTGTGGAGCTATTTACTTTAATTTGAGAGGGTAATCCTATAGATGCAGAAATCTCACACTGTTTTAAAAAAGGATGTAATTTTTCTTGTGATTACTCTTGTTTTGTCTTCTCTAGAATTTTGCGTGCATCTGTATGCATAAGGCAGTTCAGTTGAGGACAGTTTTTCTATATCTGTATTTCTGTAACTGCTACTTAAGGTAGAGTAACCAGTACACTATACATAGACAGTAATTCATTTGTACATGGCTTTTCAACAAACATGGTCAGAAAAACTTGAAATAAAATTAGATATCCTTTTTTTTCAATTCAACTTCCTTTTGCTTCAAGTTTCTTCATTCTCTGTTGCAAACTGCCAAAGACCATTAACTTTTCTCTTCCCTGTCTTTCGCATACTGAATTATGCAATGGAAATCTGCTTGAAAAAAGGGATGAGTGCTTAATTGTCATGTTTCTTAGAGGTAGCTCTTTGTAACTTCGCTTTGTTAAAAAAAAAAAAAAGAACTTTGACATTCATCACCCAATGATCATACACTTCTTTGGTTAGGTGTTGTCATGAGCTTTTTAGCTTATTATGATCTTTTTTCATCCAGTACGTTGACTGTAGTGGTCTTCAAAGAATTTGTCTGCTGATAGGCAGGACTGCACTCAGATTTAAATTAAACAAAATACTAGGGAATAAGCACACACTAAAAGAGAAACAAGTGTAATTCTACTGTTGTCTTCATTGTAGCATGCATTTCTAAAGATCCTCTCTATAGAACAGATGTTTTCCCTTAGTTTAGTGAACTGTTTTTTTTTCCCTAGATAGTCTCTGCACACAGATCTTGGTTAGAGTCACTCATCCTGCTTTGTAATAGATTTCAAAAAAAAGTTCCACTAAAAGCATTCCCAAATCCCGTTTGTATCTCCTAGCTGCTTCCATAAGCAAGAGGCAGCATATCCTATTGCTGCCTTGAGCAACACATGTGGTGACAGGCCAGTCATTTGCTACCTCAGAATAGAAAGGGTGATGAGTTACAAACTTTTCTTCAGTGACAGCACTTGTTTTTTGTGTCGCTCTTCTACCAACACTCTAATTTTCATTAAACTTGTAGGACTACATTAGCTATGTCTACAACTGCAAGTAGCGTAGTCTTTAGAAATGGATTTGTAGACAGCAACAGCTGGTACTGAGGATCCAATGTCCACACTATACACATTTCAGGGAGGTTTAACTATCTCTCATCTGATGCTGCGGAATTTAAAGCCTGCTACAGGTGGAGACTGCTGACGTGCTCCCAGAGCACATCTTCTCATTTAATTTAATTCTGAAGGTTGTTTGTGCACTCTGAGACTGCTCTGCATTGCTCTGCAATGCAAACACAGCAAAGAGGACAACTGGTAGATTTGATTCAAAAGTGCACTGCCGATTCAAGCTAAAATGCTAGTGCACACATACCCAAATATTTGACTTATTCTTTTCTCTTAAATTTGTTATAAATTGGCCAAAGTGTTTCAAAAGCTATAGAAGTACAGCAAACGACTGAGAGAGAGAGAGAGATAGAGAGAGATGTTCTATTTTAGTAGAACATCATGGTGTGGAAAATAAAAATTCATGAAAACACCTCTGAAGATACTTAAGAATACTACCCAGTTTTTATAATACAGCTGCTATCCTATCCTATGCTGCTGTAATTCCTGACAGCAAATTATTCAAACCTTTAGTAATAGCAGTTTTTTTCCATTTCATTCTGATACCTTTCACACAATACTGGCAGGCACAAAGTTATTCCTTCTTTTCGTTGTTTCCCTCCATCCCAAGAGACATCTGTAAGCCCTTGTGCTTTTACAGTGCTAGATGCTCAAAGGCTCTTCTGAAATTAATAATAATCAATGCCAGCAGCATCTCAACACCCTACCCAGTATTTGCATGTGATGGATGGAAAACAATAGCAAAAAGGAGACATCAACTTGAGTTCTTCCAGCAGTTGTTTTAAATGGTGAATATTTTCCTTTTTTTAATGTGAAAAAGAAATAAACAATATCCTTAAACAATATCTTTTTAAATCCAGAACATAAGCAGAATCTGAATTACCCCAGTGTTCTGAAAAATCTGTATTTCTCTACAGTTGTATTGGCAAACTCAGATAATTTCTACCAGTAATGGAATTTATACACTGAGTAGCCCTACGCTTTGAAAAATGCCATCCAGTAATCATCTTTCTGATTGCTACATGGTAGCTGCATCAGTTTGGGATGTGCTTTTTATACTGCTAATGAAACAAAATTTAAACATTCAACAAATACCAACTGCATGTTTGAAGCCCAAAAGATTTATATACAAACCCTCCATTTAATTTTTGTCAGTGGAGGACTTGCTTAAGAAAAAGGAGGGAACTGTAGGGGAGGAATAGGAAACAGTTTTGAGAAAACACTGTACTGAAAGTGATATGCAAACTGAAACGGTACAGAAGGAGTTGTACCTAAATTCGGTTCTGATTATTTAGGTGAAACTTTTACATGTACTGGAATATACTGGAAGGATTATTATTCTGATATCTTAAAGAAGACTATATTCAAAGCCCATTCTGTAATGTAACAAAATTCTCTGAAGGGGCTATGAGAAAATATCCATGCAAATATGATACATTAAGTGTAAGAAACTCTTACCTTGTTGAATATCCTTCATCTCCAGGTGCAAACTGGATATTAAAATTCCTACAGTTTGAGATCGTTTTCCATCCAACAATTTGATAATCTAGAAAGATGATGCAAAATGATCTGAGATCAAATGAACACTCTACAAAGGATTCATTCACATTAACTACAGAAGCTAATTTGTGAATTGAATTCAATGTCTCTCCAAACATCAAACCTTTTTATTAACTAAATGTGGTAGTAAGACCTTCATGTTATCTCTATGCTCTGCACCTTAACAAATGGCTGGATAAATGTAAGCTTGAATTCTCACCAGGTCTAGTAAAGAACATCACCTCTTAGTTGTAGGATGCTATTAAGAAGGAAAAAAAAGGCACATCAAATATTTATTCTGGAATATACTTTCTCCCCCTTCTCCTTAAGGTGGTCAGGGCAGAACTATTTAAGACACTCTGAGTACATCACAAGTTCCTTAGTTTGTCTGCTAGTTTATATTTCAGTGTGAACACATTTAAGTCTATCTTTTTGACAAAGGATCAATTCCTGACCAAGGAGAATTGGAGAATTGTTTTCTTATGCCCTCTCAACACTATTTCTGGAACAATAGGGGCTACTGAAAGGATTTCTTTCACTCTTGTCTGAATGTGCTTCTTCTACACCCTTGACACTTCACAAGGTTTTGAGGATTTTGTTCACATTTTGGATAATGGACACTTGTTAGTTTAATATACTGACATTCAGCCTGTAATCTTTTCAGATGTCAGGTGGGGGAGGAGAAGAAAAAGGAGGGAGGGAAACCTTGAGAAAGTTATTTTGGCTGACTGAAATTAGTGATACTGATGTGGATCAGTCCATAAATAAAGTAATGAAAAGTAAACTATCAGAATTTTAGAAGTGTAGTTCAGATGTTAGAAATGTCAAAACCAAACTTCCCACAATGTTTGGACTGTTGGTATTTGTGATTTTGATTTACGTCATAAGGAAGATATGACAGCAGCACATCACAAAATGCAATACAGACATAAGTTCTTCAAAAAAGAGAAATGTTCAGATCCAAGCAGTTGGCTTACTTCATACTGTTGATGAACAAATACTATTAAAAATACTAACTCATATGTAAAATTAGAACTAATAGCTGTTTTCCCTAAATTTATATTCCTAGTATCTGAACAATATTTCATCTATATGTATCCAAATTTAATGTTAATAGTTGGGTGACACTAATATTTGGATATTTAATAATATTAAAAACTTTAAGTAATTGTTATCCCTTATCCCTGTAATATTCTTATAGATGCTTACACTACAGACAGTTAACTGACAAAATTTAAACTTACTCAGTATGTTTCTTATTTATGTTTTATAGGATTTAGGAATATTAATTGTGCAACTACTTAGTCATTAATCGATATAAAAGTAGATTTGTAGTTGAAAAATACAGGAAAAAGAGAAATGAAGTGGCATTTTCACCTGAAAATGTGAAGTTAGTTCTTATTTACAGAGTACTGAAATTGGACAATACATGAACAAGTTGGAGTACATGCTGCCTTCAACAAAGATCTGACAGATATTTTATGTCCCTGTTGTAGGGACTCAACATTTAAAGAACTTATATTAAAGTAGATGTTGCATATTTTTTGCCAAAATTGGAAATAAAACATATCCTGAGAGTTTTTTTCAGCCTATATGTACAGCACATATGCTGGGTCTTAAGAAAGTAATACTATTTAAAGTGTTTTCTTCAAATGAGAAAGAATTCAGGCTCTTTATCTCCTGAGTACACAAGCAGAGATGATTTGGCTACAAGTTACCATAAATGAATACTCTGTAAGCATCACATCCTCTTGACTGTGATTTTTCAGAGCAAATGTAAGTAACTGCTCAGTTTATCATGGTCATTTTTGAAGCTTTACATGAATTTGCTGAACTCCGCAGCACATTAACTTCTTACAGGGATAATTACAGGCTTGAGTAGTATGCAATTTGTATAGCATTCACTGACCTCCAAGGTGACCTTGTTCAGGGGCAAATTCATAGGTTGTCATAAACCCCATTAGACATGCCTAGTTTGAGGCAAAACCTTTCCAGACTATAGGCGTTGTAGACAATATGACATTTGAAATCATTCCATTAAAGTATTTTTCAGTGCTAATATATTCCCAGATATGCTCAAACTAGCTCACATTGCTAAGCAAGACTTCCTTCTTAAAAGATTAATGAAAAAATTTTAAAGAAGACCCTGTATAACTTTAAAAGCTAAAACAGAGATTCATGTTTTAAAATGGCCAACTAACTGTATGTTCACATGCATTTTAGACAAATGTACACATGGTCACAATTACCAGGCATCAAACTAGACTCAGACTACCTGAAATAGCTTCAACCAACTGAAATCTGTAACTGAAGGCTGATATTTTATTCATTAGAGAGCAAAAACGGAGCAATAAGACAACACAATAGCTTAAACTGGGCACAAAACTACTCTAAAAACACAGTTGTAATGCTAAGTACTTTTGTCATAGATTTTTAGAACCAAGGTGTAACTTGAAAGATTTTGCAACAAAAATATATAATCAGTAGTAAAACAGAGAACATTTTTTCAGAGATAGTAATTTTGCCCCAAATTATGGTTATTCTGGGGAAGTCACTGACAGGGAATTAAATATGTGTGTGAGTTCCAATGGAAAAGGAGACACAAAAAAATCAGCACTTTTCCAGGTCATAAAAACCATAAGGCAAATAAAAGGAAAGTTTGTAAAGACTGCATTGAACTATTTAGTCTATGCTTTTAAAAGACAAATCACTGATCACCTCTCAGCATATTGGGACTGGCTTGTAGCTGGCAGTGACAGGTAAGCAGCTAAAATCCAGCTGACGCCAGTTGATGCTGCTATGCCAGCTGGCAGGGTTTGCCAGCTGCCTGCCGCTCCTCCAGACTATGAATGTATCGTTGTAATGGATGCAGCATCTTCTGGCTCAGTGACAAAATTGTGACTGCTGGTGCTAATTCATTTAATTCACTGATCCATAACTTTATTTGCTCTATGTGGTGTTCCCTGACTACTTTTTATTGTTATTGTTAGTTGATTTGCTGTACACAAATGTGCCTTCTACATCTTTCATATATTTATCATCTAATTTAAAAGTGGAGACATACTGAAGCTCGAATACATTCATAAATTATTCTGTCATTCCCAATAAAAGGTGTTTCTCTAGTGTAGCCAGAAATGTATTTCATTAAATACTATATGACAGACTTCACTGTTTTGTCTAACTGTAATGTCTACATTCTGTCCAGGACACTTACTGGTGCTGAAATCTGAAGAGATTCAGTTTACTTTAGTGATAAAAAGCTAAATCCTTCCTCCTGCTGGTGCATGGGTTCTTTCCATAATATTTAAATTTATTGAGAGAACCCATAAGCTAAAAAGCTGTCCTGCATATCACAGTGTTTCCCTTCATTCCCACTCATTAATTTTTATGGTGGAGTCAACAGCCTGGACCCATAAGTAGTCTGCTGAAGCCCTGTTCAAACAGAGGAAGAATATCCTGCACAAGAAGCAAGTAAGTATGCCCCTCAAGCCATTCTACATAAACACCCCAAGAGGTACCAATGAAATTTCAGAAGCTTAAGACTAGACATTATCTCTTCTATTCCTACTCAAAGCAGAGCCAAGTTTAACTATTTTTTCTTTAATATGGATGAACCATAGCTTTATATTTTTAAAATATTTTTTAAATATTTTAGGAGACATGTAATTCTATTTGCAATTCTATTGGATGAAAACCCCCCGCTATTTTTAGTCTTTTGCTAAAGGACAAGCAAATGGCAATTTCTCAGGATAAAACAGGAGGTAAGAAATGAGCTAGTAAGAAACTTATTTCAGTATCTTTATTCCTATCAAAACTGTAAAACCAAGACAAAGCCACAAAAATAGATTTTTACCCTTCACGGATACTTTCCATACCCTACGTGACGGCAGAGCTTTGTGGTCAACAAGGAAATGCTGTATTCTTTCTTCTCAGTACAGCATAAAAAATAAGAGGAAAGTGAGAGTGCCTCGGAAGAGCATGCACTAGCATTTTACTACTTCCACTCAAGTTTGAACACTGTTTATTATCTTATGCAGACAGCTGAAGATAGTAATTGTGTTTCAACCCTGCAAAGCTTCCAACATTTTCTGCGGTACCTGCCCTTCTTGCGGAAACACAAAATTCATTAATTGTAATTGCTCATTTAGTTAAATGGACAAAAAACTTGCTGACAGACATATCCCTTTCAGTTAAAAAAATGCAATTCACTCAAAATATTGACACTCTTCTTAAATGAGAACACATGTTAATAATTATGTGAAGTCTGTTAGAGATAATAGACAACAGAAAAGCCATTATCTTTAATGTCCTCCTGCGTCTTTGAAATGATAATCATTGCACTAAAGGGCCAAAAATGATTGATGGACTTTCATTTGGAGCATACACCTGACACAAATTACTTGACATTTACTCATTTTTTTGTAAGATGAAGACAGAGTGGCATCATAAACATCCAACTATCCTGTTTCTTGAAAAAGTATAGAAAATACTTGAGTTTTTGAGGATAAGTTACTAACAAGTGCTCAAATATATAGGAAAATCTAAGGCAACTTCAAAATATGTGTAAGTCCAGCAACGGAGCTACAGAATGCACATGGAATAAATCACAGCAAAGGAATGTTCTTTTCTAAATTACCTCTTTTTCAGGCTTACAGGGTATCATAGCTTAATACATAATGAATCATGGTTTTTATTTCATTCCAAAATATATGTCCTAATTCTGCCTTTCTTTTATTTGCTACTACAAGAACAGCAGAACAGCTTTTGGTTCTGCAGTTAACAGGAAAGGGAGAACCTATGGCTTGAAAACAATTATGTGTGCCTATCAGCTTAAAAATGTGCATGGATAGGTACAGACAAGAAATGTTAACAGTTTAGAATGAATGAAAGCAAAATTGTTTGCATGTAAAACTTCAGTCCTTCATCTGACATGAAAACGTCTATAGAAGACTTTCAGAGTCTGGGAAAGATGTTAGATCCTTCAAATTATATTCAAATCTATTGAAAGCTGAGTTCTTTTAAAAACAACTGACAGTTTTTTTTTCAGAAAAATAGCTTGGAGTTTTAATATGCTAATTTATTCAGTTTTCATTGTTTTCATAAACAGCTATGGACCTTAATGGTACTGTACTGAATCTACTTACAGTTGGACATTTTTGGTACATAAAACTTTATAGTTGAAGCCCACTTACAATTTCACAAATGTAACTTAGAATATTTTTTTTTAAATAAACCATACATTCCTAGACAAATGCTTTAATGCGAGTGTTAGTGGATAATACAATAGGTGCAAAAATCATATGTCCAGAATGCTACAACTGAAATCTAAGCATAAGAAAATGTAGAAATGATGATGAAAACAGTCTAGATTAACAGTTGCACTTTCACAAGCATGTCAGTGTTACTTTAAAAATAGGAGTTAAAAATAAGTCATATTCAAAAGGCATTTAAAGTCTAAATGTCCAATAGAATCAATACCTAGATTGAAGTTATATACTAAAATAACCTGATGTATCTAGCCCTTTTTCTTCTTTATTTCCAAGAAGCTGTAACTTCTAAGTAATTTTGAAAGTGGGACCAACTATGTGCAGTTGAAAAAGCTTAACTAAAGACCACAACACCTTACATGACATAAATACTTTTAGATCCCATGTATATTGCCAAGCTGCATCATACCAGTAACTTACGTATTTAGATTAAGCTAACTGAATTAGCCAAAACCAGAGAGAAATGTATTTGATTCATATTCAAAGGCACAAGAGCAGGCTGTCCCCAGGTGCCGAAAGATGAGCTGGCGGGGAAGAAAACTGTCCTGGCTGAATAGAGAGCTTTGGCTGGAACTCAGGAAAAAGGGAAGAGTCTACGACCTTTGGAAGAAGGGGCAGGCAACTCAGGAGAACTACAAAGGTGTAGCGAGGTTGTGCAGGGAGAAAATTAGAATGGCCAAAGCTGAGCTAGACATCAATCTGGCTACTGCCGTAAAAGACAACAAAAAATACTTCTTCAAATACATTAGCAGCAAAAGAAAGGCTAAGGAGAATCTCCAGCCCCTATTACATGGGGGAGGGAACAGAGTGACAAAGGATGAGGAAAAGGCTGAGGTACTTAACACCTTCTTCACATCAGTCTTTAATAGCAGGGCCAATTGTTCTCTGGTTACCCAGCCCCCCGAGTCAGAAGATAGGAACAGGGACCAGAATGGAGCCCCCATAATCCAGGGGGAAATGGTTAGTGACCTGCTACACCACTTAGACACTCACAAGTCTATGGGGCCCACCCAAGAGTACTGAAGGAACTGGCAGAAGTGCTCACCAAGCCACTTTCCATCATTTACTAATTACATCATTTACTATTTACATCATTTCCATCATTCAGTTCAGCAAGGCTAAGTGCCAGGTCCTGCACTTGGGCCACAACAACTCCATGCAACACTACAGGCTTGGGGAAGAGTGGCTGGAAAGCTGCCCAGCAGAGAAGGACCTGGGAGTGTTGGTTGACAGCCGCCTGAATATGAGCCAGCAGTGTACCCAGGTGGCCAAGAAAGCCAATGGCATCCTGGCTTGTATCGGAAATAGTGTGTCCAGCAGGAGCAGGGAAGTGATCGTGCCCCTGTACTTGGCACTGGTGAGGCCGCACCTCAAATACTGTGTTCAGTTTTGGGCCCCTCACTACAAGAGAGACATGGAGGTGCTGGAGCGTGTCCAGAGAAGGGCAACGAAGCTGGTGAAGGGTCTGGAGCAGAAGTCCTGTGAGGAGCGGCTGAGGGAACTGGGGTTGTTTAGTCTGGAGAAAAGGAGGCTGAGGGGAGACCTTATTGCTCTCTACAACTACCTGAAAGGAGGTTGTAGAGAGATGGGGGTCGGTCTCTTCTCCCAGGTCACAAGTGATAGGACGAGAGAAAATGGCCTCAAGTTGCGCCAGGGGAGGTTTAGACTGGATATTAGGAAATTTTACTTCACTGAAAGGGTTTTCAAGCATTGGAACAGGCTGCCCAGGGAAGTGGTTGAGTCAGCATCCCTGGAGGTATTTAAAAGACGTTTGGATGAGGTGCTTATGGACATGGTGTAGTGATGGTCTTGGTAGTGTTAGGTTTACGGTTGGACGTGATGATCTTAAAGGTCTTTTCCAACCTATAGGATTCTGTGATTCTGTGATATTCTGGCATTAATTAACTTATTTATTTTTGTCCAGTAACTTCAACTTTGCCTGCTGGTAATTCAACCACTTCAAAACTATCCTAAGAAATAAATCCCACTCCTTCTATACATTATTCATCCATCTAGAGTCTCTGGGAAAGTCAGGATGCAAGCCATAGTCTCTTTTCCGTGTCACAGATATCACATCCAAAAAATCACTGCATGGTATTATCTTGTATAAGATTGTAATGCTTTTAGTCTTACACTTCCAAAGCATTCTTATGAGAGAAGAATTACATTTATTAATTCTTAAATATATTACACACTATTTTGCTCTAATATTTGGACATAACTAATATATGCATCTAGACACTAAATTCTCCTCATCCAGAAAATATAAATTCTACTTTCAAGACATAAGACCTAAAAAACTGGAATATTTATTTTGATCATTACCTACATAATACTGTAGAACTTTCATTTACAAGATTGCATATATGCAGAGCAGATAAATGCACAAGAATAAGGGATTCCTGAAATATTTTAGAGGAGGTAGAGTTGGAAAAAAAATAAGAGGTTCTTCCAAAGCTGCTAAATTTTCCAAAGGAGTGCATGATTGAAGAAGCATGAGAAGCCACACGCTTTGCAGAGCTTCTAAGCCCAGATAAGCATTACCATAACAAACTTCAAGAATATATAAGTGTACCAGAAAGGTACATCTGACCTTCATTTAAACGATATTATTTTTACATTGTATCACTATCAAGTGAATGTACTATATTTTTCCAAAATAAGTTAACATATGCCTAAAAATAAATAAAATCACACTCTGTGCAGTCCTTTAAGAAGTTATATTACCATTGCTGCTGGAAAGCTCTTAGCTTCCCTTCTTTTTTTCCCACATACTGGTTAGAATACCTTATTTTTTAATAACTGCATTTCAAATTCTAATAATTTCATCCTCGTGTCAGGATGATAGCCTCTAGAAACTAGTGTAACTCAATTAATAAGCCATTTTCTGGCAGGCACGAAAGCAATGAATTTGGGAATCATCAAAGTGCTTCCATTCTGGAAAAAAGGATAGCCAGCTGTTTCTATCCATAGGACAATGGGCAGAAAGTGGACTTTATGCCTTTTAATTGAGTAACAAAATCATGATGTTGGAAAGGCACTCAAAATGTCATCCAAAGCATTTCTGCATTTCAAGACAGTATCAATTATATGTGTATCATTCCAAACAAATTTTCTTAAAGATCTCCCAATACAGAAACACAATTTCCCTAGCCAAAATTGTTCTGCATTCCTTTGGTATCATTACTCTTAGAAAGCTTTTCGTAATTTTTCTTTGCAGCAGCTGCATGCACTTGATGACACTTACTGTGTGTCCCAATCAACCTTCTCTTTTCTAGACTAAACAATCATAATAATTCAATTCTTTTCTCAGAGACTAATTCTACACTTTACATCATTCTCACTCTTCTTGACTCTTTACAGTTAGTAAACATTTTTAATGAAGGGCTGTAGCATCTAAATCTAGATGCAGTTCTTAACTGAGACATGGCAATGAAGTATTGCGAGCAATACTTCTATTGATCTATCAGTTTTGTTTTTCCTTTTTGGTAGTACCAAAATTGGATAATTCATGTTCCTCTTGTAAACCGTTATAATCCCAAGACCCCTTCTGCTAAACTATTACCTAGTCAGTTAGCCAGTTGTACCCCATCTTACTTTTAGGTAGCTGAATATCCTTAACTATATTAACCTTGTGGTTAACTGTATTAGCTTTGTGCTTATCCCTATCTTTCAGACCATATCTCTGATACATGAAAGCTTTCTAAAGGGTCTGCTCCAGTAAATTTGAAGCCTCTCACAACTAGGTGGGGGCTGCAGAGTTAATATTCCATTATCCAGGTCATAAATGAAAATACCAAGGTAACCAGACCCAGCATAAATGCCCACAGAACCCTCAATGTATTCTCCTATTTTGACACTGAGTATACGTATGAGTATAAATATATTCTATATTATAAATATTTATTTCATAGATTATATATTATATTGCAAGTACATTATATAGGAATATAAATATATATAAATATAAATATATACTCAGAAGTTTCCCTTCTGAGCATAACTTGCCAAATGGTACTGGAAAACAAACCATCCATTCCATTTATGTAGAACAAGATTTAGATATTTCTGGCTAAAAATGGTAGATGTCTATCAGCTGTAAGCAACAAAAACACAGCATACAGTGAATATTTTAATCTGTGTTGTCATATGCTGTCTACTATGTGGAAAAATGGGTAAGAATAGAACAAAGTGAAATTTCTATAGGCTTAATGTGATGCTTTCCACAGATGCATTCATTTCACGGACTAAACATACAGATTATTCTGACTGGTTTCACAAAAATAATAATTCTGAAAATAAATTGAATAATATTATTTTATTTGGAACCGGAAAAGAGATGTAAATAGACGGTAAGGCCATCTATTCATTCAGGTCACAATTCAACAGGCCACTAATTGTTAAAGTGCCCTTAGTTTTATAAAGAAGACCCAGTTAAATGAGAAACAATTCCCCTCTAACTTGAAAGATAGTATCTTCCAATTGCGTAAGGAACTTGATTGTGAGGCACCAATGTAATTGTTATTCAAGGAGAAAAGTATTAAGTAATCATGTTTTAATAAGCAATCCTGCACCACCTATTGATCTGTCATTTCTCTAAATATCAAGCAGGCTGAACTTAGTTTGCATAAGATGGTATGAGATAGGACAAAGTTTGTGCAGAGGAGAAGAGATTTAATGCAGTGAATAGGTCAGCACTAACATGTATTATTAAATAAGATAGCTTACCTATTCCAAACACAAACTACTACTCCAGATTCTATAGCTGTACCTATACCTTGCTCTGGAAGGCTTTTTATAGAACATGAGAAAGGAATTTACAAAGAGATACAAAATGACACAGCATCAGCTGAAAATTATAATAGATGATGAACCTCCCAAGATTCATACGTCTTTCTTAATGTCTGTGAAAGCATCTTTAACCAGACTATACAATTCCATACACCGTGACACCTGTAGCATTCTTAAGACCAGACAAGCACAAATTTCTGTACTGAAGCAGAGAAAAAGATAGTTGTTAAAACCGTAGTAGATAGATATAATTGTTAGAAAAAAGGCAAGAAAAGTTGAGAGCCAAGAAAAAGCATGAGAAAGCACAAATGAAGCCAGCAGAACTGATAGTTTTACATTAATCTACAGGAGCTTTCTGTTACTATCTACTAATAAACCCTCCTGTAACTAAATAAAATGCCTCTCTACTACTGTATCGCTTGCAGCGCACCAAGATTGATCCATTGGAGCCAGCCTACAGACATCTGGGCTTTCAGAGAGACAAAGAAAAACACAGGACCATCTCAGAGGATCAACTGTCTGTAAAAATATTCAGCTGCTACTATGAGTCATTTAACACAGAAGGGTCAAAGACAGGATATACAATAAGAAAATGCTTCTATACTCAATTAAATTCAAATTTCATTTGAATTCTAAAAGCTGATTTATTTTTAATTTTTAAATTGACCAAATGATGGAAAGCTTAATATTATTGACCATGAGTTTTTGAAATTTTCCCAGAAAGCGCTACAATTCCCATGGTTTGTAACACCATGATCATAACCCCATGAGTTTCACCTAAAGACATAGTAATAGATATAACTCTTAATTTATCTCTAAGGGGATTTATTTTTGTATTTTCACAGAGTACTTTAGAGGCACTTTTTTCATTTCATTAATTTCAATAAATATATCCCTAGTCTTAAAATAATAAGTTTACATTTAATAACAAAAGAGAATAATTCAAACAGTGACATAAATAAAGAAGATATCTTTGTAAGAAAATACATTGGTTTCCCACAAGAAAGAGTACTTATTATTATACCATTATTTTCTATATTGTATAGAGTAACTATTATCCAATTCGATTTTGGATAAAGTTAAGAGAGATCATTATAAAATTGTGCTGCTGTAGCAAATAAATTAGCTTACAAAGCAGTAAGGAAAAAGAATAATGCAAGTCATCTTTCAGAATACAGGCCTAATTCTCTGCCTGGTTTGCTGTCATACACCTGGAGAAATAGGTATATTCACTTAATGCTGAGATTTTGAAATACAAAGGTAACTATTTGTGCATATTATTTCTCCATTAAAGCTACATTGGTTACATTCTTCTTCAAAGTTCTTTAGAAACCTGTATTTCCTAATAAATAATTCTTTCTGAAAGAGGTAAATTAATGAAATGTAAAAACAAATTTTAGAAAGAGAGCATCAGAAATGTGAACTAATGGGATTTACAGATACCGCTGAGTACTACATGCCATATGCACTTGGAGAATTTGTCAAGTAAAATACGTCAAAATATTTTTCACAGAGATGTTCATGTCCAACTTCAATACAGTCTTGAAGGACTGTAATGATTAATAATTTATTTAGGGTGTATTTACAAATGCCAGCATGCCCCCATCCTGGCCCCATTTTTCATTTTTCACTTTTTGCATCACATGAGTTTGAATTTTATAAATTCTGTAGCCTTATTTACACTTCTCATTAACTATTGCGCTAAGACACAATACAGGAAGTTTATGATCAAAGATGTTTTGAAAGATCTGATATCACTGATATGTATCTATGTATGTATATTTCACATTATATGTATTATAAAATTGAAAAAGGTACACAGCATAGCTTACATACAAAGTGCCCTCTTGTGGTTCCAATCTGTTTGTAAACTCAAACAGATTTACAATATAGTATATATTTAAATGGGTTTCTAATATATAACCACATTTTTTTAGGAAAACAGTATCGATTATTATTCGGCCTAGAATTTTTCCAGCAGCAAGTACTACTAATGCCATTTCTTTGTCCTATCTGCACATAGTAATTGACAAGTACAAGCTCTCTCTGTAACAGATCATGTCTGAGGCAGACAATATCTGTGCTATGCTAATGACATAGCTACTGCATAAACTTTTGGCCATTAAAGACATGATTGTCCTGTCCTTCCCTGACACAGCTCTCAAGCTACACCAGAAAAAGGCTTTTGAAATATTGGTACTTTTAGATACATATTAGAACTTTCATTCAGTTCTCCTGTACAATATTTTTTTTGCCTCACTGGGATGTAGAACTTTATTTTTCAAAGGCAAGAAATCTTTCAAGGTAAATAATAACCCCGCATTCTCAAGCAAGAGTTGAATCAGCAATCCACCTATTCTGCTTTAAAATGAGATTTACAAACCTATCTATTATCTGTTCGTTCAACAATAAATAAAAAGGGAGTTTTCTTAAAATGTAAAACTTAACAGTGACACAAAAAAACCAAATACAAAGAAACAATAAATACCTTTTTGGCCTTGGTTTTTTTTTCGTAAGTCTCTGATAATGGTTTTCTTTTTTCCTGAGTGGTGTCTTTGGAGAATAAATATTCAAACTCAGTAGTATCAAGTATATCAGGTTCTTCTAGTGATTCCCATAATGTTGGCATAGCAGTTTTCCTATAAATGGAAAGGTAATAATAAATTTTCCAATAAACACTTATGAAAAACCATAATAGATCTAATCATAATAGATGAAAATCCATAATAGATTTAAAACTCAAAGCAACATGCACTGCTGCTATACAAACAGCATTCCTTCCCTATACCTTGCTCTTGTAAGGAGTCAAGACATTTTGCAGAAGGCTGTACCAAGAAGTTCAGCTATTTAGTATCCATGCCTGCTAGACTATCAAAATGCATTATTTGTATTGTACAGTTTTTTATACAACAACCAAATATTACAACTGCAGGTTGAGAAAATACATCTCGAGAGATTTCTGCCACTTCAGCTACGATTAGGAGTATTTCAACATCAGCTTTTTTGACAAATTCCCAGTAATCTATTTAGACCTATAAAAATAAACAATATCAACAAAGAGTGAACAAACTTTATTCAAGCATATTTTAAGAGCATTTGAAGTCATTTGTATAGGACTTGATTCACTTCATGTTAGCTGCAGATGTTGTATGCTCATATTTATCCTTGTTGCAGTTGTTCTGAGAAGTTAGAGTAATTATGTGGCCTATATTTTGGGAGACTAACCAGTACTCTGCTCCATTCAACCAGCTGTGAACTTTAAATGTGGATTATCTTTCCTTCTTTTTTTGCCTTCCAAGACCAGATTTAGTTTTGGAACATTTTGGAACTTGTTTACACAATCCTCTAGTTTTATCTGGATTTGGGGAAAACACTATGTAGTGCTGCAAACATGGCACTTCAATTCTGAATGAGCTTTGTTTCAAAATTTCAATGCTTCAGGAAAATATGTGGGACAAAATTTCTGAGTGCTCTTGTCTGTTTATCAGCAGAAGGTGGGCCCACTCCTTCCAGCAGATGTCACTAAAAGGCAGTGAAATTATTTGCAATTAAAAAAAAGAAGTGATGAAAACCCCTATAAAATACAAATGGCTGATGTCACTAAACACACTTTTATTAGACGTAACATGCAACAGAATACAATATCTACCAATTTAAGTGGAACCAAAATTAATTATTTTTTTTTCAAATGTGGGATTTTTTCTACTTAATACTCAACTGTACATTTACTTTCGTGAATGTTTAAGGAACTCTAATTTTTCCATTAGCGTCTGCTGATGTAGCATATTGTGTGTCACAGGACATGCTTACAGCTCCACAGCTTCACTCTCCCTGACATTAGCTGTAGTGTCAGCCACGCTGAATAATGAAGGATTCTTTCTGGCTCTGTAACAAGAACTTTGAAGTCCTGGATAGCTGCTGATCTGAGCAGCAGACCCTTGAAGAAGTTTTCAGTTCTAGTGCAGACCATGAAAATGCTGGACCATTACAGCTGGTGACCAGCAGTTCACCAAAAAGCTATGACTTTATCTTGCATTCAGCAAAAGCTTGATGAACCACCAATATTTCAGAACAAACATTTTGATTTCAGTGACTCAACAGGAAGAATTACAATAAGGTTTATTTACAGACCAACTATTTATTCACTATGAAACAATTTTTCACTAGTAATTTTGGGAAAGTAAAACCAAAATGCTCAAAATTCCTGCTCCAAAATATTTCAATGCCTTTAATTCTGAATCATTGAAAGAATACAACTGACATTTCATTAACTGTTTGTTCCTGTCAAACATTTTATATAAAATATTAACACATTTACAATGCTTTATTATATGAGAATAATTATACTTTCTCATCAAAATAAATTCAGACAAAAAGCTGTAAACTAAAACTCATATTTAAATACATTTAAATGCGGATATTTACTTTAAGAGTGTTTAAATATAATCCTAAAAATAACTTAAAATAGAAGATTAAGAATAATTGTAAATAATTTGTAATACTTAAATAAATCATTTATAGTGACTTTATTATAATAACATAAGTAATCTATAATAATAATCTGTAATATAATTCACAATATATGATATATAATATAGTCACAGTATATAATACAGTATGTAATATAGTGTGTATATATAGCATAGCATATATATTATTATTATACATGTTATAACTATGTCATATATAATAATATAATGTAATTTATTAAAATGTTTAAAATAAACTTAGTATCTTTGTAACTGCACTTATGCTAAAATAATTTTGAACACAGATAATAATGATTTGGATTTTAAGAGCTGAATAATCATGTCATTTCATTACTTGCATAACACAGGACCTGAATTTTATTTCATGATTCTAGCAACTCTTTGTTAAACTAGAAATAGTCTGTGTTGCTTAAGCATCCCCCCAAAATACTTTCTGAGCTAACCTTCTTAATGGAGCTCTACGGTACATTAATAAACACTTGAAGCAAAGTTAGAATCAGTCAAAATCCAAAAGAGCAGCTGAGCAGCACTGAAACCACATACCACTGTGGCAGCAAGGTATGCATGCTGGCCCAGAAAGTGTAAATGGGAGTCCTTTTCTCTTGCCAGCTGAATAAATGGATAGCACAAAGTAAGTTGTGGGATCATTTCAAGACGACTGTCCAAAAATTGTTTATTTATGCCTGTTCACCAAATGATCCCTTATAAACAAATCAATAAAACAATATGTTTCATAGTAACTTTAGATTTGCTACAAACGATATATACTATTAGACTACTTTTATAGAATCATAGAACGGTTTGGGTCAGAAGGGATCTTTAAAGATCATCTAGTCCTGCTCCCCCGCCACGGCCAGGGACATCTTTCACGAGACCAGGTTGCTCAAAATCCCATCCAACCTGACCTTGAAGACTTCCAATGATGGGGCATCCACAGCTTCTCTGGGCAACCTGTTCCAGTGTCTCACCAACCATGTTGTAAAAAATTTCTTCCTTATATGCAATCTAAATCTACCTCCTTTCAGTTTAAAAGCATTACCCCTTGTCCTGACACTACAGGCCCTGGCAAAATGTCTTTCTCCATCTTTCTCATAAGCCACCTTTATATATTGAAAGGCTGCAATAAGGTCCCCCCTGAGCCTTTTCTTCTCCAGACCAAACAACCCCAACTCTCTCAGCCTTTCTTCATAGGAGAGGTGTTCCAGCCCTCTGATCATTTTCATGGCCCTCCTCTGGACCCGCTCCAACAGGTCCATATCTTTCTTGTACTGGGGACCCCAGAGCTGGATGCAGTACTCCAGGTGGGGTCTCGCCAGAGCAGAGTAGAGGGGCAGAATCACCTCCCTCGACTTGCTGGCCATGCTTCTTTTACTGCAGCTGAGGATATGGTTGGCTTTCTGGGCTTCAAGATCACTTTGACGGCTCATGTCCAATTTTTCATCCACCAGTATCTCCAAGTGCTTATTTGCAGGGCTGCTCTCAATCCATTCATCCCCTAGTCAGTATTGATATTGGGGATTGCCCCAACTCAGGTGCAGTACCTTGCACTTGGCCTTGTTGAACTTCATGAGGTTTGCATGGGCCCACTCCTCAAGTCTGTCAAGGTCCCTCTGGATAGCATCCCTTCCCTCAAGCGTACCTAACGTTTTATCCCAGCACTAAATCACAATAAGATTGGTAATTTTTTTATTTGTTATATTTATTTTTTTAAACTATAGAGGTCTCTATCAGTACTGAGACTCCTCCATAATGGATGCTTCATGCTACAGGTTCCTGAGCTGCATATATTTATACATATGCTTTACTTTTCCTGCTCTGACAGAATTATACACAGAGGTTAGGTTCCAGTTTAACTGTTTCTAGAACTGGAATCATAGAGGATGACACATCATAGTGCTCTGAAGATGGTATCACCTGAAGTGACTAGAAAGCAAAAATGGAACTCTAAGTTCGCACCTGACCAAACCTTAACATTTCAATTCTAATTCTAATTAAGATTTTAAAATATAATATATATATATTTCTAATCTCCTGGCTACCTTTTTTCTCTTTAGTGAAGTCTAGGAACCACCCTGTCACTAGAGTTGTCCATGGAGTACTTGGATTTTTGGGAAAAAAAAATATTTCTTTTTGTTACAATGCACATAATTTTCATTTATAATGCATATAATTTTAATTTACATTTAATATCTTAAAATAATTTCTTTTGATCTATTTTTAGACTTCTAGAACTGATTCCATTTTTTTTCTTAAAACATATAAATTCCATGCCTCTACACAGATTTTGTTACACATTCCTAGACCATTAACTTTTTGTTATTTAGTCTTAAATAGTATACATACCCTTGTATCATGGCCTATTAATAGGAACTGTAAGTCCAAATAAATATATTTTACCTGCTGCCTTGTAATTGTATCCGTGTCCAATACAAAGGCTTCATGGGACGGCTAGGTTCAATGGCAGGTTTTCGAGGACCTTGGTTTGAAGATAAAGTGCTATTAAAAAAGAACCCAGGCCCAGGAGGTGGAGGGGGTGGAGGTAACCCAGATCCAGGCAGCGGAGGAGGAACAGGAGGTCCCAACCCCGGCAGTGGTGGTGGTGGTGGTGGTGGTGGTGGTGGTGCTTGAAAATTCCTATAGCCTTCAGAAAGTGGAGGTGGCAGTGGTGGACCAGATCCAAACTGAGATGTCAGTGAAGTCGGCCCCATTGGCAAAGGTGGTGGTGGAGGAACTAAACCTGGTAGTGAAGAATCAGGAAGGGGAGGAGGAGGAGGTGGTGGTGGTGGTGGTGGAGGTGGAGGTGGAGGAGGCAGCATTTCTTTTGGTTGACAAGATAAGACACTTTCTGAAGACTGTACATTGTAATTGTCCTTACTTTCACTTTGGGCAGAAATACTATGTGACAAAGAAGAAATATTAAGCTTTTTGGGTACTATTTGGTTATTTTTCACAGCTCTGTTTTCTTCTTCACTAGGCTTTATGAAAGTTTCTCTGTCAGTCTGTATACATACATTTCGGTATGCCTTTGGTGGGTTATCATCTTCAGTAGAAACACCAATATCCTTTGCTTTTTCATTTCTTCTGTTTAATTTATTATCAAGTTCATTCTTCAGATGTGCAATGGTTTCCTCAAGCTGAGCAGTTGATACAGCGTGTTCTCCACGAATATGGAATACCCTGAGTTCAAACTGAGACTGCAGAATAACAAAAAAAACCCTTAGTGCTAATATTTTTCTAAAGTGTTTATTTTGTAGTAATTAAAAATCTTCACATTTAGACTATGCTCTACTTTAAGCAAACCACAATGACAGAAATACTTCACTTTCCCAGCTCTAAATGGCTTTATTGCAAGCTATTACATAATTGGACAATTATTAATCTTTAAATAAATATAGGCAGTGTGTGTTTCAACAAAACATATTTTATGAGTAAATATCCAGAACATCAATTTAGCAAATTCTAATTTGTACTTTGTCTTTAAGCAGACTTACTAGTTTTTAATTGCTGAATGCAATAATTAATAGTTCATTAAGGAAAAAAGGTACCTTTTTCAAATGGTATTGTACTTAATGACATGATTTTATTGACTATTTCATTTCATAAATATGCCATATATGTAGTTAACATGTTAGGAACTAAAAAATAGATTAAACACGACAGAAGTTGAAATTCCTCCCAGGTAAAATATTAAATAAACAAATTAAAGCACTTTCTCAATCTATTAAAAGTGTTCTCATCAATTAAATTCACAGAGGTACACATAAATTCTCCTTCAAATTTATCTTTATTATTAGATTAAAACTTCATTTCTACCTGATATATTTTCATCTACAATTCAGGAAAATAAATCTTAGAACCAAGAGGATCAAGAGGATTTCACTGAAGTAGAAGGAAATAACAATCTTTCAAGACTATATGTAAGTAAGGAAGAAAAAAACCCCACTTTTCTTACCTTATATCAGAAAAATAAAAAACATTTGACACAGAAATATGTCCTTTAAATAATCCAATCCAATACTTCTATTCCAGATGATTAAGTCCCTGCCAGCTATTTTCTGTTATGCCATGATACTATCAGGCAGCTGCCTGGTGTTATCTTGTTTCTTTGCAAGGCAACGACTCCTGAAAGAGCATTTTCCGTGGTTCTTTCAGGACCTCTGTACAAAGGGAAGCCAACATTTCAACAGAAGCAGCTAATGAGCTGTGATTTTCCCAAATTCTGCCAGGCGCAGCAATTTACACTTAAAAATTCCCAGATAGTGCTGGTCAGAAGTGGCAACATAGCACTCCCTACTTATAATTCCAACTTGAGTATTAGGTCAGAGTTAATAGTTCACAGCATTAATTAATATGCATCCAAGTCATGCATGTGTAGCTCAGGATGGCAAACACAGTAGTGTCATAGACTGTAATTTGATATGATACAAAGAAGCTTGAATAGATATGCAAACAATATATGTTATTTCTTACAGCAGTATGATCAGCTTGCATTCTAATCAATTTGTTAAGATAAAGTCCAAAGTAAACAATCTGAAAATATTGGAAACAAAATGCTCCTTTTCTTAACTAGCAAGTGTAAAGGTAGGAAATCAAGTTTAAAGTCTTGCGAAGATCATCAAACAGAGATTTGTTTTGGAAACAACTCAATTTCTATTAGTTTTCTAGAACTAGGACTAATATGTAGAACAAATAGAACACTTTTTGCTTGGCTTTTTTTCTTTTCCTACTGTTACTCTATCAAAGTTTGTTGTCGCTCAGCTATTAGTTCAGTTCAACTATCAAAAGATTTTCTGCCATTTGAATTGCTCCAGAGCAATCACCTTTCTTTTTAAACTTGGCATAGTAATCCATAAATGAGGTAATGAAGTAAGTTTGCCTTAGGGAATTTAGCTATTTTGTTTATCATAGCATTTTGCCCCTATTGAACATCAAAAACTCCCCGATAGAACAATTTACTTTGAACGTTAAAGATTTTCCCAGCAGTAAATCTGAAGTCACCTTAAAAACACACTGTAAAACAAGCACGGTATTTAACAAAACTACTTATTACATTTAACTGGGCATGAAAGCAACTGTGTTAGTACTATATACCTTTTCAACTACAGCTCTTCAGTCTTTAATTTACAATATAAAATTGGTGGTTTAAACTCAAAATTACATTTGAGGTGATAGTTTTATGCTTTGTCTTGCTTTTTACTCTTTCACATTTTCAAAATTATTTTCTGTTAATAAAAATAATAAAATTATTAACATAAACAAGAATTAAAGCTAAAATTACTAAGCACAAAAAAGAAAAGCAGGCTTAATAGAAATGACACATTGGGAATCTGTGTTGAACATCTTATCAATGGAAAAGATCAGTGTTATCCAACTGACTGCAATATAAAAGGTATAAAAGGGCATAAACAAGTTTTTATTTCACTTACCTTACATCTCAAAACAAATCTTGTTCACCAAAATAAGATTAAGTAATATTGAAATCTTTTCAGTTTACATAACTATGATAGTATTTTCAACAAAATGTTAAAGAATATATACATTAATATGTACTATTTTTATACATATACATAAATAATACATACATATTCTTAATAAAGGTCTGCTTCCTGGCAAATATTTCTTCAAAAGAGATGAAATGCTCTAAAATCTTATAATGAATCAAATGGAGATCAAACAGCATCCAGTCTTTTCACACAGGTAGAATTTAAACATTCTCTTTCTGTCATGTACTATGACAAGTACGTGTAAAGTCTATTACATTTCCCTTATTATACCACTAAGGACTAGTTAGATACCTTACCAACATGCAGTATTAAATAATAAAGAAAACCAGTGTGTACTAAACGTAGGCACTTTTGACTCCTGAAAGTGAGTCAATAACTAAAAATAATTTTTTAAAAAATTACAATTTTCACTTGTCTGTGGCTTAAAACTTTTTACATGGTACTGCCTATTAGGATGAAATCTCAGAATTCAGGCTGCAGAATACTTACTGGTAATCACTAGACCTTAATATACAAATCTCAAAGGAGTCTATGGAGAACTCAAACTAAAACTAAATTAACTAAAATTAATTAAATTAAACTAAGTTTAAACTAAAATAAATTTTGATGCAACCTTTTTGTCAATACAACCATTCATTATGCAAGATGATTTTTTTTACTTTAAAAATGAGTTGTTCTTTAGAACTTGTGGAATTTGTATTAGTTTCGAATCCTTCTTCTGATGCATTATACATCAAATTTATAGTTAGGATTCTTATTATAAAGATAGGTCACTAAATTTTGCTATAGCAATTGGTGATAGAGTATGTATCCAGGCAAATCTTTTCTTTCTTACAATTCATAAAAGAAAGGATAGGAACAATGGAATCTTTTTATACTTTACATTATTATAACCAAATCTAACATACTGAAATGGAATATAATAGAACTATTTCCATCTCACAATTTCAAGTGGGAAATAAATCAATCAAAATTACTTTTATACTATATGCTGTCGCCAGCATCCTGAAATATTAAAAATATAACGTGAACACAGACACATTTCATTGAATAGAAATTAGTGTTAGAAGCACTTGTGCACAACCTTTCCAGTTAAAATACTGTTTTCATCTAAATGGGAACCAAAGGTTTTTTACAAATCTACAGGGACTTGAATAGATACAGTTCACATTATTCAGTTGGATAGATACAGTTCAAATTATTCATATGTTGCTACTGAATCATGTCAGCAATTATTACTATCATGTTGGCAATATACTGAGTCTGTTTTCATGGCACGTCATGCACCAGATTCCTAGTCTTTGGGAACTGCTGTTAAGATGAACAATGACCAAAGGCTACCATCAGGATATAATAGTTTGGTCACAGCTATTTTAAGGAGAATGAAATGGGAAAAAAAAAAATCAGCAGGAAACAAGATGTCTGAGGGAGGGAAGGTGTGGGAAGAAGGCTGGAGGGACAGAAGATATGGGAAGAAGGCTGGAAACTAAAGCTTAGAAAGCCACCCTATGCAGCATGAGTGAACATGATTTATTCCTGAAGAAGGGTAGAGGATCTGGAATCCTATCAGAGTAAAATGTCTATAAATTTCCGTATAAATTGAAAGCAAGACACTACAAAGAACAATTTGGGAGATGTTCATCAGCATGTTTTATATATATAGGATAACAATTTTTTTCATTTGAAAAATGCATTTGCCACTCTGGTAACTTGTTTAGAAGCCTGGTTGCCTGCTTTTCAACACCACTCATATAAGAAATTGGGATTGTATATGTAGATTGCACTCAGCAAACTAGTGCAAGGAACACATTTTTCTACTTCCCTGACCATTTCACTTTCTTGCAGCATTAATCCACTGTTTCAGAGAGTATATAAAATCAAACCCTCAGGCCTTGGCATGTAGAGGATCTCTGGCTTGTCGTGTCAATGACTCTTGCCAGCCAGTCAGTGACATTATCTAGATTTTATTACATATTCCTCTCTCTCCTGTACACACACACACAAAATTTATTCTTACAGCTGCCTAAATTTCCATGACAGTAGATATATTTTCTCCAGATTACTGTTACAAATACCAGATTAGAGGCAGGTACATTTCAATAAAACCTTATTACTATTTCCCCTTTATATTGCCAGCTCGAAAGAAAATAGAAATATATAAATAAATGTACTGTAAGAGCCCTAATGTGCTGAAATGAGATTTCAATCATAAATTTGAAAGTACCTCCTGAGTATCTTAAGCCTAATCCACCCAGCAATATGCTACTGAAAAAAATTGCTTTACCTTGGTACAATCTTTCTTGCATTCATTGTCAATATTAAATATGCAAATAATGCTATGCTAGTATGCTGAAGAACACTGTTAGAATTCAGAATTCATAATAATTTTATCAGACAAGGAAGCGGTCTGAAAAGACACACTGCGACTCAAAAAAGAGAACTGCAGCGTACATAGCACTGAAGGGACTGACATAGCACTGAAAAGGATCTGTGAAGGACAGCGTATCACAAACTGATCATGAGTCAACAACTCCATATTAGACTATATAAATAGAAATGTCATATGCAAAAAAGTAATCCTTGTGCTCTGTTCAGCTACTAAAAGCTGTGCGTATGTTCAGTTTAAGAAAAATGCTGTCCCTGTGTTCATGATCGCTGCTATTGAAATCTGGGGCAGCTCATTCAGTATTAATTTTCTAGGTTCGATCTACATTGCTTCACCCGTACTGGATAACACCCCCCTTGCTTCCTTAAGTTTTTTCTGTTTCTATTGCTGAAGAATACTTCCACTGTACCCTTAAATTTGCTTTGCAAGATGTAATTCAGCTTGAGTGTTGTCAACTGTCCTTTTAATTCTATGCTTTTCTGACGTCTAAAACTAGCCTTCCTGGCTGATGTACCTCTTTTTCCATTCTTCCATAGGCTCTCTGCTTCCACCCAATATCCATTTTGAAGAGGCTGAATAAATAGGCAGTTCGGTCTATCCCTCTCCCTGATAAGTCTTTTGCTTCCAAATCTGCCCTTGCTTGGAACACAGATTTCAGAGTTTTTGCACCTCTGATTCTGACTAAATAAGGTCCATGTCTATTTGCTATTCAAGCCTCACCAGTACAGCTGTATTCACAAATTAGTTTATTTAATTTCTCAAGGTTTGTCTGGTATCTGTCATTGGAATGTGCACCCCTAAATAAAAGCTACCCCTAACAAAAAAAAAAATCACCCCTCTTACTAAAATACATGATATTGCTATGATACAAAGATGATTATGCAAATATCCAAAATATTGATACACTGCAACCTGGAAAATAAGAAGAGTTTTTGGAATGGCTTTCTGATGTCCTCATGTCTTTTCCCCTTACACCCAGCCCTCTGCCATATGACTCCAGTGACTTCCTTTTTGCACCTGCTAAATGACTTAACACGACACAGAGAAAAAAGGCAAGATATATTTTCTGAAATAATGCTGGCAGCTCAGCCTTGGTCCCGTGAGACTCAGGAACATATGAAGCATATGTTGAAAGGAAGAAAAAGCCCCAAAATTGAATCAGTGTACCGTAATTCCATTAACCATTATAGTTTCAGATGACAAAGCATATAATTAATCACAAAAGAAAAAGACTAAATCCCTCTTATTCAGAACGTAACCTACAGGTTGTCTAATGTCTTTGAAATGATAATGTGGATTGACATTGTGCACTTATTTCTGCATTGTGCACTTTTCTCTGTGCACTGATAGGTGACAGAGATTACAGCCTCATTTGATACAGTCGGTATAGTCAATTATAGTCTATATAGTTAATTAAATGCAGTCAACTCCAGAATATTTCTTGTGTTACTGTTTTATATAATGTGATTTTATATGGACAAAGACTTTCTAACCATGACATAGAATTGCTCTGATATGAAAAGTTTTAGAACAATTTGTATGGATGAATATGAGGAAACCATAAATCTCTGCAGCAATCTACTTTCAAAAATAATTTGCTGGCTTGTTATTAGTCAAGATTTATTTGCACCATAAATGTTTAAAAAAATCCCGAGAAGTGTAACAGTAAGACATAAAAAATAAGTTCTCTAAAACACTGTTTAGAGCAAGCAATATGCAGAACTTTTGCTTTGAAACTAGCAAGTTAATGCTTCACTGTTAATGCATAATATTTTTTCACTAGTGTTTACAGTGCAATGCTACTCTGAAAAGCGACTGTGTAAAAATGGCACGTCTTTAATGAACAAGCTGTTCTATATATATCAGAGACAGACCTCTTCTTTAACTGAGAAACACACACTTTTACTAGTTTTTACTCTCATTAGCCTGGAAAAACAACATAGTAGAGAGAAAGTGAGCTTGATTTTATTCCCTTCTCTGACTTTATACACTGATTGTTACATCTAATTAGTTACTTATGCCAAGCCATGAAAATGAAAAAAAATGGGAACAAAGAAGACACAAAGTATCTACGGATATGGTTTCTAGAAGTGGAATGCTGGGGAGGGGGGTTAAAAAAAAACAGAAGAAAATAAAAAAGAAAAAAAAGATAAGAATTATTGAGTTGCCAATGAAAAATATTTTTATAGACTTTACAGCTTTTTTTTCTTAATAGTATTTTGGCCATCAAAGTACTGTGCATAGAAAAGAGAGGAAAAACACATTTTTCACAGACAGCCTCTGACTTTTTGGTTTTGTTCATTCTAAGTAATTTCATCTTCAGTTTTTGGAAGAGCTCACACTTTTTATTCTTGTATTGTGTTGACAAAAAAAAAAGGTCCTTTTTTGTTACATCTCTTTCATTGAAAAAACATACATTTGTTTTAAATTTTAACAACAATCAGAGATTTAGCAAAGGATTTCTCAATGAAAAAAAATTAAACCTGTGCCAATTTACATAAAAATCAAAATTCCTCTCTAACAAATACCTCAACAAATATAATCAGTTACATATGGTATATCACCATTTTCAAGGGTACACAGTAAGGATTATTCTTACACCTTATAGTAAAAAAGTAAGCTAAATGATTGACCATTCTCAAACATTCCCAGAACTCTAAATATTTGTATAGGCTATCTACACAGAACCCAATTCTCCTTCTAATTTAAAAATATTAAATATGTAGTTTTATAGAGGAAATGTAGCAAAAGTAGTTGGGAGGAAATTTGACCATAGCGGGTATACAGAACATTGTTTTTCTATATATTTTTGAATACTTAGTTATTTAACAATTATTGGCATTTGGGTAGTTGAGAAAGAAATACAGCCTTATAGACAGTAATTTTGGAGTACAAAATTATTGGTATAGCACATCATTAAAATACACCCAGTTACATACAGATTTTTTAAAAAAATATCATGTGCATAATTATTTATATATAGGACTACTGGTGGCTTAAAATTCACATAACATTTTAAGCACTAATTCACTTCAAGTTTGATAATTTAAATATTTACTGTGAAAATATATATCATGTTTGATATGTTATGAAATACAGCTTCTGATTTAACAACACCTGCAATTACTTGTAAAAATTGATTTGTGATTCTTTGAACAATTACCATTTCTACAAGGACATATTATGAAGAGGTCCCAAATCTCAGTTTATTACATTTAAGTAAAACCTGTCAACAGACACCAAGCATGTAGCTATTTGTTTACACATTAAAAAAAAAAAAGATATTAATCTTCCAACAACTAAGTTGCATAATTATTGAACACTGTAATTAAATTGCATTTTGACATGCCAAATATCATTAAGCATCCAAAAACCAAAGCAGATCTTTAATAGCTTGACTATTTAAAATAGAATAGTAAAAATCTCTATTTATGAAAAGGAAACCTAGATGATCAAGTTGTATATCCTATATTAAGAATTTTAATAATTAAGTATTTAAGTATATCAGTTACACATTTAGAATGGCTCAGAATGCATCTTCCATAATAACTTACTTCCTTACTTAATATTTTACAGCCATACTTAACAGATGGATTGCTATATTTAAACAATGCATATTCATATAACGAGTGAAGTTGTGAAAAGCTCTGTTTCATTATAAAATGCATATTACTGTGAGCTTAAGGAAGTTGTTAGAGAAAGTGTAACAAAAGACAGAAAGCTTAATGCAGTTAACATGTCCAGCCTTTATAAGACTTGTATTTATACTATCTGAAGGTCTGACTAATGTAAAAAAGGATTGTCGGTATAACTGCACGAGATGTGTAAATTATCTACCAGAAAGAACAAAGTAACGCTATCAACCTGGAATTTTGAATTCACTCATGAATTTCTCCTTCCTATGCCACCAATCCAGATGAATACGAAATAAAACAAAACCTTGTATTTCTAGAGTGGTATAAAGGGAAGGAGATGGTAAAGACGTTTTATTACTTCTTCCCTCTCTCACCTTTTTGATTGTACTGAAATAATTGGTATGATACACTTCATTTCATCTTTTTCCTTGTCGTGCCTGGAAGTAACACCATCTAACCAAGATCAGCTTCAAAAAACCAAACAGGTAAATCAACAACTGAATGAATATATGAGAAAGTAATACACTCAATAGAAGTAGGTATTTAAAGGCAACCTAAGGAAAAATGATTTTTGAGAAATGCATTATGTTTTGTACTCCATCTGCTGTTACTTCTGGTATTTTCTTACTTGTTAGAAAAATTTCAAAACCAGCAAACAGCACTTCTCAGAATACAGAAAATCAATGAGAAACTGAAGGTATTAACATAATAATATCTACTCTCTCTACTACAAAAACATTCAAATCAAGCATGGCATTTTTATAGTGAGTATTTAAATTAACATATTCTTACATTTTCTTGTACGTTTATATGTTTCTAATATTCTTCCAATTCATTGTTCCAGTTTCAGTCAAAACTATTCTTGATGTAGCCAGTAACATGTTCTTCATGCCACTTCGGAATTAGTTTGCACTTTTAACACATTTTGAATACTTCTTTTCTATAGACTCAGTTCTGCATACAAAATTAATAAACATTTATTAACATCTTCAGCTACTCTTCACTCTCGTCCCTCTGTATTGTATGTCAGTTGTATTACCCCTTTGCTTTGCTCCTTAAACTCATTTCCTAGCAATTCCCAGTGCTGATTTTCTCTTCGTCTTTCCTATTTCGTCTTCTATGCATATTCAACTGTATACTACATGGGAAATGTGTCACTGAAATGACTATATTCATTATAGGCTTGTTGTCACCCTTCAGTTTTACTATATTACTATAAAATTATTCTTCTCCTAAATTAAATCCCATTCTTTAGCAATTTGATTCCTTATGTATGCTTTCTGTCTTCTCTTCTTCCTCTTCACCATTTTCCAAGACCCAGAATCAGTAATAGCCAGGCTACCACCCTTCCAGTTGCAAAGCCTGTGTGCCTGTCTCCAACAAGAAGTGCATGTCAAAAGATTTGCAAGCTTTTGGCCAGTGCATTTGTACATATCGAGTCCAGTGGCTCTATAAAGACAATAAATAAGAAATAGCTGGGGTTTTGTTGTTTTGTTTTGTTTTAAATATGTACCATAAGTTTAAAAAAAAAAATCCACAACTGGAACTTATTAAGTCTGCTGACAATGGAGTATAGTGGTAGCAGGAATTGAATCAGCTCATTCTTTCACACTAGTGCTAAGCTTTCAGTGACTGTGTAAGCATAAAGGTAACAAACACACCTCCGTTTTTGTCACTATAGGAAGAGTATGAATAGCCAGGCAAAGCAGATCTATGACATAAGGACTCTGTAGCTGTTTTCTGACCAGGACCGTGTATTTCAAGGGACTATTCCAGACAAGATACAAACCACCCCTTGCACTATGGACTGCACACAGTCCTATATTCTTCTAAGCTTCAGCATTTCCTCTTCCAGCTGTTTGTGGACCTTTGATTCTCCCTTAATGTTCTGTCCTCTTTTCCATGCTGCTTACAGAGTGATTTCCAGGTTGCCTTAAAGTTTGCTTTCCTCATCCTGATTGCCTTGTGTCGGCTCTGTAAACGTTTCTGTAAAATTACATTAATGTAGGTTTTGTTTCCTGCACATATACATATCCTGCCCTCAGTCCTTTCCCTGTTAATAATTACCATCCAACCATTTTAGATTACACAAATTAACTCACTTGGAGAATTTTGTTATACAGTACATAGCTCACAACAGCTCATCGCTAGTCCTTGCTTTTCTATAGCTGTCCTATTTACATGTAACTTTACTCAGATGAACCGTCTTATTAAAAGTAAATCCCTCCCCTTCTCTGTAACTTCTAATCAAACACCCAGATAGAACCCTTGATGTGTCCTTGAAATTTCTTGGTAATCTCTCAAAATCCTGCAAACATTATGAATTCCAATATATGGAAAAATATCTCTAATAATGTTCATTGTACTCCACAGCATACTCCACATTTATGGATCTTGTTATGTCAACTTTAGCACCTGGTAAGTGATGTACTCTACTGTGGCATCTCTGTGCCCACAGAGAAATCTCACTGGAATCTAAATCCTTCTTGAATCTGATATATATATATATAAAGCAGAAAATTATCAATGCCTTGGATTCACTAACTTCTTGCCACAGGCACATTTGCTGAGCAAGGTGATCCCTTGAGATAAATGATAGCACCTCTAAAAAACTAGACTAAATATTATTTAATAAAGCCAACTGTTAACATGTGCTTAAAGAGGTAAATTTCAGGTTATTAATGAATAAATATTAACAGCAGATAATTTAGCATTTTATGTAGATTTTATATGTTTGGTAGGTAACTTATAAAATTCCCACTAATACTAAAGTTTCTGTTTGTTTGAATGAATGTTTTTAAAAAGAATAAAATCATGAAAATATCCAACTGACAAAAACCAATATAAGCCTGCATGTATCTCAGGAAGCAGTGAGAAGGGAATACCACACCCACTAGAATTTTGTAAGTAAGTAGTGTACAGCAGCTACAAGAGGGCATGTAACACCCAAGACATGTCATGCCATGCAGAAAGGGAGAGATCCTTGCAGAAAGTGACCACATGTTGATTATTCCCAAATGTAAGCTGGCTTATGCTAGGAAAAATAAATCTTACACAGTTTGTAAAAAAGGGGTAGCCAGCTAAATTGAGACCTACCTGTAAATTTCAAGGAAAACTGATATTTTCATGGACAATTTCATTGGTAAAATCTCTACATATTGTTAAACTCTGTTAAACATTTAAATTCTGCAGAATGGAATGAGGCAATTCAGCATGCAACACATCAATAAATGTAAATGATATACTGCATACAACTTTTCTGAGGCCAAGCTAATTAAAGAATGAAACCACACGATATGTTAAAAATTCATTTCAAACTCTTATTGAACTAGGACCACGAAAATTTGACATGCAGAATCCAAACAGGATAACAACAGCCTTTCCTATCACAAACATTGTAGTTACTTCCCTATTCTGTTTCTCACTTGCAGCTGCTACCTTAAATCTTAGGACAGCCTAGGTTACTATGTCTGTATAGATCCAAAAATACTAACACCTATGCTTTGTGGTGGTGTTCAAAAGATTATACCCAAGGAGAAAACAAAATAAATTATTGCTATTCAAATATCTTAAAATACAATATATAAAAATATAGACCGGTATTTAAAATTCTATTTTAGTTAATCACTTGTTTTGATGGCAATTTATTTTAAAGAAGTTACAGTATTTCTCATTTGCCAGGGAAATCATACGAATCATTACTTTTACTGATACATATAATGATTTGGCACGTAAAATGTGAAAACAATGCAAAAAATGGCTGAAAACGAGTGGAAGATGAAGTTTCAGTGACAAAAACTACAGAGGCAGTATGGATCCAATAAGAAAACTGATTGTAGTAGAGAGCAAGTTGTCTCTGATCTTGGGAGAATGTTTTTGGACACCTAACAGCTTTTTTATTACTGTGGCTGATTAAAATGAAAAGCCTTACTACTAAAATGTTCTTTTTGATGAGGTTTTTTGCCATGAACTATAGACCTTGCAGTCCAGTGGGATACAAATCCTTTGATCCTGTGCAGTCACATAAATTCAAAGTCGTAAAACAACATTGAATTTGATTTTATTAGTGTGGCTGATGTTGCCAGAATTGTAATGCAACCTTGTTTTTCTTCTCTTTTCTTCCTTTTCTTTGGGGAGGGGGTGGAGAGGAAAGGGGAGTTTACTGTCAACATTGCTTCACAATATAAAGAACTAATTTCTTTGGCAACCAGACTCCAAGATTAGGCCATTATAACAAAGCTTTGTAACTACATAGGAAAGTAATGATATATATCACGTTCTGCTAAGTTGCAACCAATGATTTGGTTGAAGCAAAAGGCGAAGCAAAAAGCAGTGTAAGTACAGCACATGGAAAACAGTAAGCAAAGATAAAGTTATATATCTATAGAAGGATAATGGGCAACAATGAATACTACTTTTCAATAGGAAATATTCAGCAAAATAGTGCTATGAGTTTGCTATGAGAATAAAGTAACTCTACGCTTTTAGAAACTGAAGATTTTCATTCTGTATGAACATAATTTTTGTCTAAAAATTCTAAGAATACCTACACTGAGGAGATGACTAGCCTCTCCATCAATAAATAAGAGAGTCCACACGTGCAATGAAAACCACTAAAAGATTTTGAGGTGTAGCAAGCCATTCACTTCCTAGCTATGGAGGGAAATTAATTTTCTGGGGCCTTTTTGACACTAAATATCAAAATAACAACAGAGGTTCAATTTTACTTTAAGGAATATAGTCACCTAAAAGAGTAATTCTCTGATGCTTACAATTATCACGTGCCTCGTGTTATAGAGAGGGACCTCAACACGTCAAAACAAATGGATTGCTTGGTGAAACAGTCCTTCCTTCAACATAAAATATATTATACTACAAAAAAATACTACCTCTTTCTCTATAGCAAAGGAAATGAAGGCAGAGGTTAATTTCACATTCAGCTTCACATTCAGAAAACAACTGTTTTCATTAAGTTACACACTTCCTATGGAAAGACAAAAAAAATTTCTATTCCTTTCCCCACAACTTCATTACAGAAAAGATTTTTTCATATTGACAATATTATACTTGTCTCAATTATAATGATTAAAGAGAAAATTCAAACTGTAGCTATCCTTGTCAAGGCGACATATATGAGGAGATCCTACACACACAAGGTTATCCTTCAAGACTTCCATCTTAGTTTAACTAGGAAGCTTCCAATTCTGCAGATACTATCATAAACTTTAGTGGTAAAAACAGAAGACAGTCTTTAAATATTCGCCAATCATCAGGTAACATTTAGAAGAAAACCCAACACTGTGTTTATAACTGGTCTTCTTTTTCACATTGTAGAGATGTTTATGCTACACTTAGCAGATAAAGATACCAGTATACTTATCTAAGATACAGTTTATGAACTCCAGAGATTCTACCTGGCTAAAGAGAAGTATAACATCAATTATGGAAATGACTCTGTAATTGTGTAAAAGACATACCTCCTTTAAACTAATGTATACCACATGCTAATTATGCATCATCACATTATTCTAGATGTTCCCATTACAGAATTTGAAGAAAATATTGCACACATAAAAATGTGTTAAAAAAACTACCTTGGCCGATTACTCAAAAGGGAAAATTACAAGTGTGGTTGCCAGATCAACCTTAATTTTCTCCCTCTCCATCAATGGTTCCATGTAGTGCAGCAACACAGAAACTTTCTCTTCGACAGAACCAGTATCTCATTTGGTGAACATGATGGGAGTTATTCCAGACTATAATTAAAAAGAGTATTATGAAAAAGCTGCAAGCTTTTAAGACTTCTGCATTACGTGTGCTGAAGTTGAAAGGTATATAACGAACAAAGCATGGAACCTCAGGAAGAGACACAACAGTATTAGAGTAAAGGCATGATAATGCTGACCTGGAAAAGCAGATTCTATAGTTGCTCAAACTGCAAAGTTCCTGCAAGATGAGTCACAAGTCATTTTAGTCAGTGTTTCTCAAGTGGTAACCAATGATACACCTTATTTTCTAAGCAACTATCTTTAGATTCTGGGATCCAACTTATAGTTGCAAGGTAAGTTAAAAATGAACTGTGATGTGAACATATATGCAAACGTAAGCATCCCAATAAATTTGTTATACCATAGGTCTCTGTGCATAAAATACAAATAATAATAATACAGGCCTATCTGAATACATATTGTAAAATCCAATTTATCCATATGAAACAACCTGACAAACTAAAACTTGTGACACTGAAAAATCCGTAACGAAACTACCTATATTCAGATCATATTTTGGTTAATAAACAAGGGAGGGTATTACTCACTGACCAACAAAAATAAAATCAAATACTGAATAGACTGCATTAATTCTAGGATACATATTCTGGGGGAAATTGTCCACTTTTAAGTAAAACCTGTATCGTGATGCCCAGATCCAAGTCTCTGCGATCTATCTCCTACAGTTTTCTGTCTTAACTTCCAGACTACTCCTTTTCCCATCCAGCTTGCCAGTCTCATCTTAGTATCTCTATGCACCATTTTCTACCTAAAGCTCCATGTCTTGCATCTCCATACATCTTTCCAGCTCTTGTAGTCTGCTTCAAATTCCTGTGGCTTTTCTTTCACATTGCCTCATCATCAAAAAGGGGGTCAGGAGACAGACTCCTAGCTTTCAGTTTCAAAGCATCCTTGGAAGGGTGATCCCCGCCTAACCAAGAGTAACTTGTAGCACCCATTAATCAGTGGAACTTAGTTTTGCCCCAGTGTTATTTTATAACAACTTTGGTGGCTTCAGTATCTTTGGTCGCTTTGTGGAATGGCATGTTAAAAATTTAGTCAGCACCAGAAGACGCAATAGGTACAATGAGCACTAGATTTGCAAAGTCAGAAGCTGCTAAAATCTGGTCTTTACTGAATATGAGAGAAAATAGTTCTGTTTCAAAAGTTTTAACTTCCAATTTCAGATAGATTTTCCCTCTATCAGCAAAATGTTCATCCTTGCCAAATTTGTCGCTGTTCTAAAAACAGGAATATTAGAGTCAGAATTTTTAAACTACAGAAAATTGTGTATTTCATTCAGAGAAATGGCTTACAATTATTAGATTCAAACAAAAGTCTGTTGTAGTAAATTTCAAAAAGCAGATAATTTTGGCAAGGAGGCATGGGGTACATGTTTTCAAAATCAAAATGGTAAGATAACATTGATACTACTTAATTTTTAGTGGCTTTTATACTCCCATGATCACATTTCACTTCATTTCTCTTGTAGACAATTGTTTCCTATGTTACAGAGGTCTTCCAAATCTGTCAAAATAAAATGTCATCATGTTCACAGTATGTGTTCTACTTTATTCTCCTGAGGGCATATTTACTCAAGGTGACGGGATAAATTAACTTTCACAAACTATGATAAATGCAGGGTTTTATAATGAATTTTTTTAGGAGAGTTTCATTTTAGCTCTAATTAAGGCAGAGTGTTTTGTAATGTGTCTAAATTTGAGCAGGAGCTCAGTCTTGCTGAAGTTTTAAGGCTATAAATTATCTTGTTGATCTCTACGCACATTTTAACTATGTAATGCCATGTCCATGTCCATGTGCTGAAACGGAGTTAAAGAGATTTTCACTGTATTCAATGTACGGAATATGATCTGTGGTAACTTCTTAAATAAACAGGAGAATCCTTGGATCAACATGTGGAATTAACAGCATTCTGCAGCTGACATGAAGTCTAAACAATCCAAGACCTTACAGTGAAATTGTATTGATGAAAATAATAGAGTGGCAATTTAAGACATGGCAAGTAGCAGTGAAAAAACCACAATGCAATGAAAGAAAAGAGTCTTCCTGGATATTCAAGCTATCTCATAAGAAAACAATCACAATGTAAACATATGATTAAAGGAAAATAAGGATGAAAAGCACCCATTGCATCAAAAATATGGAAAATAGGAAGTCAATGGAGGAGGAGAAGGGGGAGAAGTTTGCTTAATTGAAGTATCAGAGCACAGCAGAGATACTTCAAACTTCATTGAGAATTTGATTATAGAGTATGACATGAATATAGGCATTATAATGTGCAAGTTTTTAAAAAATAATTAAGCACTGAACTGGGGGATATCTTCATACACCATGAAGAATTGTTCCAAGCTTCCTTTCTGAATGAAGATGCAATTGTCAACAAGGGGTTCCAAAGAGATTAAAGCACTTCTTGCTAGCTCTTTGTGTGCTTGCATGCACCCTGTAGAAAGTTATTGTTTTCTTGCTCTTGTCCTGTGCTATCACTCCCTAGTCTGCTACTCCACCTTCTTTAGTACTGGCCATGCAAATTTTTCTTTACAGGGTGATTTTTCTCCTGCTGGGATTTTTCTCTTTCAGGAAATACATACTTTAAAGATAATCTTGCTCCCATTGTCTTAGGGTTGCTCCCATTGCCTTAGGAGTACTGAAATTGATATTTTAATACAATTTCATAGGATTTCAGTCTCTTCTTTCTCATATCTTTAATGCTTTTCTCAATCTTTATATTTTCACTGTCTTGCACTGCAGAGAGGCTCCACACTGAACAGGGAGAATTCCTTCATGAGGACAAAGTAGCCAAGAAGATTCATAAAGACACACAGCACACACACAGTGGTGAAACCATACGTTTAGCAGCTAAGCACAAGCCTGAAACATTTCAAGTTAGGCAAGAGTAGTATCAATAATTAACCACAAGCTGGGAGACCTTCATCAGTAACACCACATGGAAATGCTGAAAAGCCTGAACAGCTCATTAGGAAAGACTGACTAATAAACCCTTGCTGACCTTGGCTGCTCCTTTGAGCTGCAACTCCCCTTCACCAGACAGAAGCATACATGATACAGATTTTCTTCTATTTGTGCATGCTGGGACATGAAAATCCAGTGAAGAACACACAAAGCAGCTAGCCACCTTACAGATGCATTTCGTCTCGTAAAGGTTAAAACCAACAATCTCGGCATCCTGAAGCAAAATTTTATTACCAAAAGTCAGCATATTATCCACTTCTTAAATGTTGTTTTGTTAAGTACTGTGGCATATCAAAGCTTTCAACAGTATTCGTCATTGGCCCCCACATTTTAATAGCAGATTTCAAAACATAGTGACTTCTGACAAATTGTGAAATCCCTATCCTATGCAAGAATTCATATATGCACACACAAAACTGGGGGGGGAATTAAAAAATTTCTTTTTTTCCAGAAAGGAATGATAAAGATCCCTACCTAAGAGCATCCAGGTTAGAAGTTTTTCAACTGAATCTGTTAAAAAAAAATCCACTTTGTTGTAATAGACTATCTACAACAGAGAAGATTTAGACAAATTCAAATATTTTACAATGTTTTGATTTGGTGTTAAAGCATCTAATTTATGATGTTCTTTCTGAAGCTGAAATGAAATTTCAGTTTTACATATAAGTAAAAGACATTTTAAATTGTCAAAATAAAAGTGAAATCACCCACTTCTATAAAAGAGGGTTTTTGATAAGCATTCTGCCACACAACAGCTTTCAACACTACTCACCATTACCTCCCACAGTCAAATTACAAATTTCAGAATGTAGCAGGGAGAAGCAGCTCCTTTTGTTATACTCATGTTATAATTAAAGAGAAATGAAAGCATTCACAAATGGAAGCACACTGACTGTGAGGGAAGACAAATGGGAAAGTGAAAAGACAAAGGGTCGGGGAAGGACTTGTGAATCATGAGAGATCTAACACCACATTTGTAAAAGAGTGAAAAGGTCGTCACATAGGTAAAGCTTTATTACTTCACTCAGTAACTGAGAAAACATTTTAATGCCTTTGTGGTCTCAGTACCAAATAAAAATGAATCATTTTGAAGTTATCAGACAATTTTGACTGGTGCTATGACTTTCCCTTTCACTTTCCTTTTTCTTCCACATTTTTCAACCTTTTTCAGGGGCACTTTGAGGCACTGGTCTTTAATCTCAATTTATGATATGCAATTGTTTTCAAAGTTAAGCAAGTTCTTCTGTGAAAAGGAAACAACTTTCTACCCACTTCTACATTTCAGCTCTTGAAACCTTTGCAAAAATGCAAAAATGCAAACGTTACTAAGGAGACCACAAAGGTCACTATGCACACCCCATGATACATTCTTCTCTAAATAAGGCCAGCCTGTACTTTCATAATGTCACGGGCAGTTATACACCAACTGCATTACCGTTCACTATTCCTCAAGTTCCAATAATACATTCATAACCGTGTTAGATGGAACTACAGGTATTTCTTTCTAAAATTTGCAATGAGATACTTTGAGAGATGTAGAAATATTATTTTATTATATAATATTTATTCTATAATTTACAAGGTATCTATAGTTTATATTTTATTGTTAGCATATAGCTATTATTATTTCTTATGTAGTACATTACATAATGTGCATCATATAATATATAGTAATATTATTATAAAAACCTGTGATTAATGGCTAAAAACATGTGGCTAAAATGGCTAAAAACATGGGAACATAGAAAAAATGTAGTGAGTTGGTGGAAGCCCAATAACCTGTATCAGAGAGAAAGATCCATGCACAGGATACAGAGTTATAGGACAGCTTAGGAATTCTATTCCATCTTCCAAAGGCAGTATTAAACTTCCATGTAATTGAAGGTGAAGGGATATTTGGTACCCTTGTGCTAAAGGGAAGAAGGAGAAATTAGGGAAAAAAAAATTTATTCATTTTCATCAAATGAACTTACAGGACAAAGAAAAAGTATGTTGCACCCTTGTGCAGCTATGTGTTAGATTAACCATTAAGTACTGCAATCAGAATATTGCCTTCAAGTTAATTCCTTCCTTTCAGAAGTCAGCACTCCATTTACAATATTTTGATTTAATGTTAAGTCGTTGTCATCTACTTAGTTGGTTATTAGATCCTGTAGACTTCGTTCTGTAGGGACAAATACTATTAAGGTGATGACAGCTACTACTTACCTATTGAGCAACTTCGATTCTAGTTCCATAATGTGCAAGCTAATTTCTGACCTAAAACTAAGACTGTGCCAGATCCACAAATAGTGGGCAGGATGTTACCACCACACATACTCTCACACTTTAGAAGGGAGTATGAAATTTGCACACATACAGAGAAGCTGTGGCATGCTTTGGGAACTTATTCTGCAAGACTTAGCTGACATCTAGCGGCAGCAGCTAGTAGTAGAAAATTCAACTGGAGAACAGAAATAGTTTAATGTATTAAAAATATATTATTCGTTTTTTTGTGAATAATAGGTGAAAAATTCAATAAATGCTTTGAACACAGCAACTAGTAAATGTAGTTAAAGGTAAATGGGTAAAAACTAAGTATCTCGACTATATTACCTTTTCTAAAGATTATTTTCATGTGGATGATTCAGTTGAATTATGTACATTCATGAACCCATTAAGAGATGTTATGAATTATTCTGCTTGTTATGCAATATGATATGGTACAGATTCATCAATAATTGACTTGGTGTAATAAATGTAATCTTAATTTAATTAATATGCACGCTACATGACTAGAATTGATTTCAAGTGACATCAAAAAAAGGAGCAAAGCTTCAAGTTACTGTGACAACACAAAGATGGCAACATAATAAGAACAATACTGTCATTCACCCTCCCTATCCAGTGATCATTTTACATCCTTCAAGACTGCTACATTCCCTACAACTTCACCTGTCTACAGAATCAGCACCAACCCTTTCAAACTGGTGGTATGGGTAAAGCTCTGGTTGTACTCCAGGTATTCCATATGAAGTTTATAGGAAACGAACATAGCAATAACAAATCTTAAAGAATAAAAATCCATTAGGAATTTCATTCACATAGTCAAGGAAAAAAATAACTTCCAAAAGAAACAGTACAGAAGTATAGGACACTTTCTATTGTTAAAGAGTAAACAGATCTCTCGCTTATAAGCCACTATATACAGGTTTCAAGGGAAGGATTCTGAATAACTTTGCTTGCTTCCACCTTCAGAGGGCACTTTAATAATTTTTTGAGAACTTTTTAGGGGAAAGTTCACATACCTTCCAGGGCTCCTTAAGACTTTTCTAGGCATTTTAGGAATAACAAATAATAAGGGTCTCACTCCTAATCTTTTACAGGTGTGGTGATCAACCTTCTTCATAAATACAAGATACGGGATTTGGATCAGCTTGCAAAAGAGCTGGTTCAGAGAAATTTCTGTCTGTAGGTTCCTTCAGAGCATAGTACAAAATCACATTTAACCCAAGCATTTCCAATAGTTGGGATATCTACCACCATATTTTTCTGTTATACCCTTAAAGAATAAAATGCAACAAGTTATTACATTAAATCACAACACAATTTTACTTCCCTATACGTTCCCATATGAAATTTTGTAATGTAAAGTTCCATATTTACAGCAGTATGTAGTAATTAATATTTTTTAATCTTAAAATATATTTTTTCCTTCCTTCAAATAACGAAAAGCCACAAGAAAGAGAGTATACAGACAACGTCTGGCCTTCTCTAATGCATTCCATTTTCACCAGTGCAAATGCTGGTAACATAAAGAATGAACAAAAATCATGTCCCTTTGCTATTACATTTAAATATATTACAGACAAGTGATTTCAGGGGAAAGCAGTAATTTTTAAATGAATCACAAAACCCAGGAAAAATTCCTTTGAAATTAAAGACAAAAAAATAAAGGCTAACAACAGAGGTGCAGAGAAAAAAATTTTGTTCTTTAAAATGTGTGAAAATCAGGGACACAGGAGAAAGAATCTCTTAAAGTAGGCAGGCTATCAGAAAAGGAAAAAAATAGTTTGAAATGACACCCTTTCATTTAGAAAACTACTAAAACTCAGAAGCAGAACTAACAACTTATGATTTACCAAAGCAGCGGGACCATGTAGTAGCATCTGACTCTCAGATTTCACCCACTATAAAAAAATAACACGCTGCAGTAAGATTTTACATTCTCTTCACAAAATGAATAACTTAGTGTTGACCTTCTTTGGACACAGGACATACTAAGAATACAGGAATTCAATATTTTCAGCCTAAATGGTTTTTAGTTTATTAGCCTGGCACTATATAGAAATTTTCACATGGCATTCTACACGTTGCAGAGAAATAAACAGCTCCAAAACAACTGTACAAACAAAAAGGATGCATCTGTGATGGGTCACATTCTAGTACAAGGAATTCATTGTCAAGGACACACAGAAAAAGAACCAGAACACTACTCAGATGGCATAGCATTCAGAAATCATGGAAGCATGTGATACTATAATTTATTCATCAGTACTATATACCATAACCTGTGTGCAGACTCTGTTTCAGGAAACCCTTAAAACACTAATTGCTGGAAATGGCATACTAGGGCAACATTTCTCAGTAATTTAGTCACTATGCATCTTTTATGAACCTGATGCCTTACACCAGGCTGGGCTGAGGTCCAAAAATCAAGCAGCACACTGTTAAGGAAGGGGCACAGAGGCAGTGGTAGTAGAAGCAACAAGGAAGAGACAATGAAGACACTCAGACTTGCCAAAAAAACCCAAATCAAAACAAAAAGCACACCATATAGGAAGAAGGCATTACCCCTATACTCTGTATTTCTTATCTGTGGTTTCCAAGCACCCACTGCTGGTCACTGCTGGAGACAGGATACTTGCTTCAACTGGCCTTTGGTATAGGAAGTTTTTATGTCCTTCAATATTGTAAAATGAAAAATCACACTGTATCTCAGGAATCATCAGTCTTACAAACTTACAAACAGAACACTGTGCAAGGTCTCCAGTAACTTATGAGTAACTCCAAAATGGAAATCCAAAAATCTTATTTGAATTACATCTTGCATACAATAAACTTAAGTATTATTTTTCTGAATGAATTATTTTTCTGATCATCACGATGTAGACCTTACACTTCACTGCTGTTACCTAAAAGGCCTACAAAACATTCATATCACCTTTTCTGGTTTGCCTTTCGAACTACATAGCGTAAGATAAAACAGTACCAAACATGAAAATAATTGCCAAACACAGGCAATATAAGAAAACATGATCTGTAGGACATTGCTGCTAAGAGTGCATAAGCCTTCTACTAATCATGGACAGCAAATATTTGCATTTTAGCTCATTTCTAATTATCTTTACATACATGACACACATTTTTCTCTCACCGAGACTATGTATTGTCTGAAATACCCTCTCAAAATGAATAAATCCCCCTTGCATGCATCTACTGTTCTTGTATGGGAGAGTTATGATATTCTTTGTAAGAGTTATTATTAATTATATTTATTGTACATTACTGTTGTATTTACTTTAGTGCTAGCTTGCATTTCTCTGTGCTGAATTTTAAGAGATGCTGCACACACGAGAGACTCTTTGCCTGTCCTGTCCACTCCACAAGCTGCTACCATCATTCCACCCCTGTCTACTTGAAGACCTCACTGAGCTTTCTCAACTTCATAGGTTTTATGTCCATTATGTCCTGGCCTTTGTGTAGACACAAAGATATAAATATTCTGTGTAATACAAATACTATACTTGTACTAGTCTGATGATTGCTATATGTGATCTGCCAAATGATATAGTCAATGTATCCATATACTGGATTATCAGACACCCTGTGTTAGTAAATTTGGTTTTTTCCATTCTATTTGCCTTAATGATGACAAACAAAATACAGAATGTTTTGTACTTGATGACTTGTATACTAAGGATTTAGCATATGGACCTGTATTAGAACACAGTGCAGCTATGCTTAAGAACATATCACAATTGGTGAGAAAAGGAAGAGGCTGTTAAATTTTTCTTTAAACTAGGACTGCTCAACAAATCCAATTTAAGTTATACAGCCATTTAAGTTCCTGCTTTTATGATAAAAACACTTCCTTGTAATATTTCACTTTGCTTAGCAGAGTTAATCATGCCAAGGGAAAGTGAGTTCTAATATTAAACTTGGTTATTTCTGATTTTGACAATTAGACAATTGGTGAGATTTATACTTACAAAACCAGACGTCAATAAAGAGTGTTCAATACAGAATTTCAGAGAGTCTCACAAATAGAATTACCATGCTTATTTTTCAGTCTAAAATTACAGAAAACTGCTTCTACAGAAGTATGTTTCACGGAGAAAGAGTGAGTAGTTAAACGCCAGTGCCTTAATATAATAAGCAAATGCAAAAGCACTGTACTGCTGAGGTAGAGGGAAGAATTTAAGAGTACAATGATAAACAAAAATACAAAGCAGAAAAATATAAAACGGCTTTTTGCCATCATATATGAGTGCATGTATGGATTTTAACTAGATTAATTTTAACTGAGTTGGCAGTCAACTGAAAACAACTTTTAGAAAGAAACAATTAAATTCTTAACATTTGATAGAAAGTATATGTTTGCACTACTTAAATCTGTAAAATGTACTAGAGTCAGGGAAAACAAAAATCATTACAAAAGTATACCTTTAATGTTTCAATTTCTTCTTTGTGTTCCCTCTTTAAATGCAAAATGGCAGCCTGGTACTCTGCAAAAATAAAAAAAAGTACATTCCATTAGAGTCAGAAAACAATGTGCCATCTTCAGTATAGTATATTTCATACAACACCACTGGGTCCAGAATGCAGATGTAGACTCTCAAATAAAAGACTTTTTACAATGGTGATGGAAAAGAAAATCTGAACACAGTAATTAGCATTATTTTCTAAGATGACACAACCAGATTTTCCATGGTGTTTCTGAGAGCAAAGGATAAAGCAAAAAGGATAAAGCAAAAAGCATGAGGAACCTTTAGTTTTCCTTAGCTTTGCAGATAAATGTAGAGCTGATAGGATATTATGACATACACACGCATGCACACACACACACCTGAATTCTAAAAAAACCATGCATTAAATACAATGATTTAAACTGAACTGTAAACATAAAATCACTATACACAGGCAAATTGGATAAAAGAGCAATCACAAATACAAATGAAGACCCGGAAAAGTACCCAACAGCAAGAGATACAAAGAATTCTTTGTCTTAGTTCTATCAGATGAAGATTAATTACAGGGTTTAAGTACCTTCACAGGGTACTAAATAGCTCTTCCATTTAGCAAGAATATTACAAAATTCAAAGGCATAACAAAATTGAAAGCATGAGACTTAAAGCCAGAGAAATTTAGATCAGCAATGAAAAAATGAGGAGGCTGGGCATTGATTACACAGGTTTAGTGATAGCTGTAATGTTAAGGTGTAGATTTAGCAAACGGACCTCTAGAACCTGGGTCTCATACTATGGTTTCCCTCAATCCATACCATGGCTACATTTGGCCAGACAAAGAAAGAGAAGACCTTTCATTACAGCTGTGTTATGATTTAAGAGAAGCCTGTCTTCTGTAAAACTTTGGCCCAGAAGCTACAGCCCTCCTAAACAAGCAACTGGAGTTCATTCTTAGACCATCAAAGCCTCACTTCTATCCGCTTCCAAATCAAAATTAATCCAAAAGTGTATTTCCAGTTCCCTGGCTTGGCTTCTGCTTCCTTGACTAAAAAAGGAATCAAATACTGATTTAAACAAGGATTGAAAATAGTCCAAAGACTTTAAATTTTACTGCCAATGTTCTCGAAGACCAAGGGGTTTGTATGGTCCCTGGAACAGTAGAACCAATAAAACAGCATTAGAACATCAAAGCATGGACCAAAGCACCAGATCAGTAAAATATTCCAGTGCTCAGATGCTTTTTGTTTTTTCTTTTTTTTCTTTTTTCTCTTGAGAGCACATGGAGGAAAGAGGAAAGGAAAGATAACCTGGTCATCACCCTGAAATCTGTAAGACATGGAAGCTTTTAATGCAAAGCTATTTTTTTTCGAATGCAGGTGAAGCTATGTGCAAGCAGCTGAATTGATATACAAAATCAAAAGGAAAAGGGATTGATATTTTCCTAGACACAAAATAAAAAACTTGGGTGATTCCAACCAGTAATAGTATCTACCTAAACTCCTCCTTCCTCTTTAATGGGCTCTGCTTAGAGCCTTCCAGCATGGGGAAATTGCCTGACTGCTCCGCTGGAACCGCAACCGGTTAGGTGTATGGAATTTTAGATTTTTATGCTGTTAATTCCTTTGACTGGTTGATATTCCCTCTGGACACAGGCTCTGCTTATCCATTCACCTAAACAGGTCTTAACAAAACAGCTGCCTCAGGTCCCCAGAAAAAGTTGTGACCCTTCTGGCACCTCAGCTGGTTAAGCACTCACTCAGTTTGCAGGGCATGAACCTTATGAACATCCTGACTTGAAGTTTAGCTCTTTAAGGTCACATGATAACCGAAGCAAACAACAGGCTTTGAAAATGCTGCTAACAATCAGTTCTTAGTTTGCCTAACAGAAGGATACAGATCTACAGATCTATCTTAACAAAAGATCTACTTTCTATGTGGGATTGCCCAATGCTTAACATTCTTTGGGATTTGGGTAAGAGAGTCATAGTTCACATATGCTGACACAGAGCTGCACTGGCACCAAAAGCAGATTTTTCACCACGTCTACCCATTCCCAACCCTCTGTTGCTTATTTTCTTATCTTGGCACAAACATTTGTGCAGTCGGAGAATGATGGAAGAACCCCCATGGATGAAACCTAACACAGCATAAAAAGTTAAAGAATTTTTTAAAAATTAAGTATACGTCATTTTTGTGACAGACATTTTGCAAGATACCATCATTTTAAGTTATTTAAGTTGGCACATGTTTTTCATTACTTCTCCTAGCTGAAAGCTCCAAAATAAATTCTAGAGATTGCTTTCTTTAATCTTTGCTCTAAAGCAGAGGTAAGATAGAGTAGCAATTCTTTTATGGTTTACTTATTCCTTAAAAATTAGAAAGTAGTAGGAAGTGCTTAGAAAGTACTAGATTATAAGAATTAATAAATTTAATTCATTACTTAAAACACTGCTACTGCATAAAAGCAAGTGTATCATAAGTTGATATACTGTAACATATTTAATAGATTGTCTACTGTGCAATAAACTGACATTCTACAGCATAAACTTCTTTTGTTTGTTTCTATGATTATATTTCTTTTTTAACTAGAAGAAACCGTTGGAGAGAGGCTGACACCCAGCAAAGTACCTTTTTAATTCTTCTCAAGCAAACATTTACTTTTGTGTGTAAGATATTATAATGAAAAAGAAATCACATCACAGTTATAGTTTTGTATAATACAAAGTAACTCATGTCCGTTCCTTTCATATTTTTTGTGAAGTCACCTTAATTTGGTATAATTCTACATGGATAGTTAACATCCCAAGAAAATATCCTACACACAGCGATGGCAATCTGAATCATTAAAACACTGAAGAATTTGACTAGAAAGAATAATCACATCCATATAATTCAAAAAATCAGTTTCTGAACATACTGGCAACGTAACAAAGAGAATAATAAAGTTTAATTATGGAATGGTGTTGGGATACTGCTTAGAATGGTAAAATCACAACAGCAAAGTAAACAATAATGACATGTTAATGGAAGGAACTGTACTGCAAACAAAATATAGGTCAGGCTTTATAAACTACTGAGTTCTTAAATTCCATTTAACTCACAAAACAGATGCAACTAGACTACAGAAACAATCCAGAAATACTGTAAACTCTAAATTATCAATGAGTGATTTGTCTACGTTACAAATTAACTATGCCAGAGTTTAAGAAATCTGATACAGCTCTGTGTGTAGCCAGCCTGATTCTCCCATAATCACTGTAACTCACCCAGCCTTATTAGTTAAGACACATGTACATATGTGGGCAGTTCCCAGAGCCGGCTGAGATATAAGGTTGCAACTGAACTGTATGACCTCCCACTTCCTGGTGCTGCAATACCTTAAGGACCTTCAAGACTGACATGGAAATAAAGCTTCAAATCACAGAACCACAGAATGGCTGAGGTTGGAAGGGACCTCTGGAGGTCACCTGGTCCAACCTCCCCCCCCCCCCGAGCTGGTTGCCCAGAACCGTGTCCAGACAGCTTTTGAATGCTTCCACGAATCTCCATCCTCCTCATCCTCTCTGGGCAACCTGTGCCAGTGCTCAGGCACCCTCACAGTGAGAAAGTGTTTCCTGATGTTTAGCCGGACCCTTCTGTGTTTCAGTGTGTGCTCACACTGGTCCTGTCACTGGGCACCACTGAAAAGAGCCTGGCTCCCTCTTCTTTACACCCTACTTTATAGATCCCCAAGCTCATCTTGTGTCACGAGGTGACTCTTTACTGTATTCCATGCCAGCACATCCCCTAGTTTGTGTAGGGTCAGAGGGGCTGTATTTTCTGAGGTTTTCAAGTCTTTCATTATGCTGGATAACAGAAGGCTGATTGTACAAACATCCTGTTGTACTTGCCTGGTCTCCAAACAGCCTGCTGGGAAGACAGTGGCTGTAGGGCATAAATAAGTTAGCTATCCTTAATGCAGATATTGCTTTGGAGGGCTTTTGAAACAAACAAATCAGATACAAATCAGATGGCAAGTGCTCCTACCCTGAAAAATGACCACAGGCAAATTAGGATTTTATTACTGAGACAACAATTAAAAATGTTAGTTCTTTACATAAGGCAAACAAGCAAAAAAGTAAACAATGTCACTGCATAGATTCAGCTCCAACCAGCTCTAACTCTTAATTTTCATTTACTATTTCTAATTTACTACCTTTTCCTTTGTTTTGAGAGGACTCCATCCCAAGAAAAATTTAATAAATGATGGAATTTGTTGCCCATTTAGGCATACTCTTTACTTATGCAACTTGATGCTTCCTTCAGTCAATAATTAGAACCCACTGCAGCTAAAGCAAACTTTCATAAAACGGTATGTTTTTTCTAAGATAGTGAGATAAAGCAGATATACATTATAAAGTCCTAAATAAATACAAATATTTGTTACATCTGCTGGTAGTTAGCAATGTATTTTAAAACACCAGGTTAGTGAAAAATGCTTCACTAAAATACTTTTTTTAAAGTAACATGAAAGCTGGCAAAGTACACAGGAAGCTGGATAGCGGCCTCGGTGAAAACTAAAGATATACAGTGACATGGCAGTGCAAGGTTTCCCTTCTGTATGCTGCTGTTGGAAAAATAGATCAGTTGGTAATTGTAAAACAAAAATCTCCTTACTGTGAAACTTAAATTTCCATTTACTCTCATGTTTTGTCGTAGTTGGTAGATGAGACAGGTATCTAACGCAGTCATACTAATCATACAGATTTATCAGAGACACCAAAACTCTACTTGGACCTCATTATCATGAGAACGATAATGATGACAAAATGACCCTTCCCTCCACCACCATTACCACTTTTCTGCACTTTCGTCCTTTACACTCATACTTTCTGCCTCTAGGACTTGCCATACGTATTTTGCATCCAATGTGCAACTTACACCAACATTAAAGCACGAAGATCCCCTCTTCACATAGAAGCAGGACAAAGAGACGCCTGTGGTCTAGACCAAATCACTTTTCCAAGTTCTGAGTTCTATCCAGATCACTTTCAGGGGAATAGGTGTTACCCAATGAGGGTACCTGGGGGTTATCCAGTCAATCAGATTTTACAGAAAAACTGCACGAAGGTATAACAGGGGAAAAAATAGCTACCTAAGTAAAAGAAAATATCTAGTTTGGGAAGATAAACTCATTGTAGACCATTAAAGCAGCAGAATGCTGGAAAAAGGAGCTGAAGTTCTTACCAGAAACTGATTCGGTTTCCAGAAGGCACTCCAAAGTGCAGTGAATTAAGCAAAAATATCTTACTTTGGGAATACTCTTGTCACATAATCCTAATTTACAGAGGTTTGGGGGCACAATGCAAAGTCTATTTTTGTTCCTCTTTCTACAGGCCCCCGAAGAGGTAAACTGAGAACTGCCACAGTGCGACTGTAAAATAAAAATAATTCTGTTTCATAGTGAACAAAATTATATTTCTATTGAGACAAGCCAAAAGCCCATTCCGCCTAGTATCCTGTCTCAGTAGCCAAAAAGCAAGTGATGTAAAAAATTAAAAATTGGCAAAAAGGTAGCAGTAGTTTTCCAGTACGCTCTTCCAGCAACCTGATTTGCAATTCAGGAACTTTCTAAACCAGAGAAGTTTGCATATTTAATAGTTTGCAAGTGGATTCCTCTTCCATGAATGTGCATAGCTGATTTTAAAACTCCTGCAAGCCAACAACGTCCTGCAGCAAAGAATTAATTCCCCATTAGGTAAAGACCCTTTTGTTTATTTTGAATCTGCACCTGTTAGGTTCATTTGATGCCTCCAATTCCTGTGCTGGAAGAAACAGTGAACAACTGTTTACCCATTTGCTGTTTCTTATGATTTTAAAGATCTCCACCATATGCCCCCTTCACTGATTCTTCGCCAGTTGAAAGAATATTAGTCTTCATAGACTTTCCTCATAAGGAACATGTTCCATATTGTTGATCAAAGTTGCCATTCTTCCTTGAACCTTTTACAGTTCTACTGTACCCTTGGTTGACAAAACTTGTTGTTGACAAACTGTTTCCCAGGAAATTCAAAATGTGGACATTTATACAACAGTGTTATGATGATCTAGAAGGTTTTATCTTCTATTTCTTTCCTACTACTTCCTATCACTTCAGTTGCTTTTTGATCACTACAGAGCACTGAGCTGACATTTCCCAAGATCTATTTTAAGATCAAGGTCTTGTTTTTAAAGACTAATGATCAGATCAGACTTCACTATTCTCTATATGTATTTAGGATTTTTTTCCTCAAGTGCCTGTCTTAATAGTTCTATATTTTGGATTTCTTCTGCCATTTTATTGCATAGTCCCTCAATCTTAGAGGTTTTTTACCTTTTTTTTTTTAATTGTCATGAAAAAAAACTTGCATTCTGATGAGAGAATGCTAAATTTGCATTCAGGTCTTATCTTCACTACTCTTACTAACTTCATATCAGCTGCAAGCTTCCCCTTCTCAAGTCTCACTTTTCCAGTTCATTTATGAATATGTGTAGTTGCAGAGTGTTTGCACCCTCAGCAAGTTTGCTGACAATACAAAACTGGGAGGAGCGGCTCATAAACTGGAGGGTCTTGCTGCCATCCAGAGGGACCTCGACAGGCTGGAGAAATGGGCTGAGAGGAACCTCACGAAGTTGAACAAGGGGAAGTGCAACGTCCTGCACCTGGGGAGAAACTACTCCAGGCACCAGGACATGCTGGGGGCCAACTGGCTGGAAAGCAGCTCTGCAGAAAAGGACCTGGGGGACACGGACACCAAGTTGAACATGAGCCAGCAACATGCCTCTGCAGCAAAGAAGGCTAACAGTGTCCTGGGCTGTGTTAGGAGGAATCCTGCCAGCAGGCCCAGGGAGGTGATCCTTCCCCTCTACTCAGCACTGGTGAGGCCACACCTGGAGTGCTGTGTCCAGTGCTGGGCTCCCCAGTACAAGAGAGATATGGAGCTTTTTACAATCTAGTGCCATGTACACGTTCCAATATTCACTGTACATTAAATGTTATCTCTTGTAAAATCATAACTGTCCTTCTCTGTATGCTTTGAAACGTTATTCTCTACTATAGATAAATATGATTAAAACAAGAAAAGTGGGAATAATTTCCATAATGAGTAAATATATTATACATTCTGGTGACAAGCAAATAGATCTCTGATTTCTTGAAAATCTGAAGGAGATTGAGAAAATGTAAAATTAGCTACTTCCACTGGGTGGCAGTTTTGCACTCCATTAATAATCTTTTTCTTTTTTTTTTTTTTTTTCCCCCTGAAGTCAAACTGTAATTCACTAATTTATGGGTATAGATACACTGTTTTTTTATTCTGGATGTGAACTTGTTATCTCACTGTTTTTTTATCTAGGTTTTTATTTTAATACAGTTTTTCATCGTATCTTTTTCCTAATGATTAGCATGTTAAATTTTATTTGATAGTAACATATATATTTGAAATTTCCTTGTCCAAGTGTATGTTCTTAGAAGGTCCTTGGGGGAAAAAAACCCATGATTTCTGGAGTGATCAACTAGACTAATGTCATGATCCTGTTCTGCCACCCATAGACATAGTCAATATTAGAAAGTATCTTAACTTTACTTCCAGTCACACTATATTTGGTTCTGCCTACACACAACTGCAGGAAAAATTAATTATAATTAGTATTTTATCTGATTTTAAACAAATATTTTAGCATTGAACATTGCAAAGACAGAACCAGTGCAAATCTAGTAACTTTCTTCCTTAGCTAACTTCCAGATTTGGTGTCAGTCTGCTTCATGATTTTAAAGTATGCTGGCAATATGGATCATGCAAAGATAACATTGACTAAAAAGATATCAGTATATCAGGAAAAGAAATCTGGATCTAAAAGCAAGAATTTTTAAATAATATTTTCTTTATCATAAGGTACTACAACATTTGAACTGCTCCAGTTAAAGCATGGAATTAACATCTACAACAAAATAATGGTTTGCAAGAAGGAAATGAGATTGTGTTTAACTAAATACCCACTGCAAGGAGGAAGCAACTCTGTGTCCTGCAATTGCATCAAACATAGGATGTAAAAAGATAAGAGAATTATTGCCAAAGCACAATGGAAAAGCTGAAGAAACAAAACCAAACAATTAAAAATGGGTGAATAATTAAGATGGACAAGAGGTGAACAAAGGGCTTAAAATGCTCTAAGAAGGCAGAAATGGCATTCGTTATAGAATCACAGACATCAGCTGTGTGAAAACAACAGATGATTACATATTGTGAAACAGTGGACAAATGCCTACAACCATTTATACATCACATCTGCTAAAGCAAAAGTGTACAAATACACTAAAGAACATTAGGGGTGTACAGGTACAACAGCTGAAGGTTTTATTCACGTTCTCTTGAATAGCAATTTAAAACAAAAGTGCCTGGAACCCAAAAAGTTGACGGATACCAAGACTTACATATGGGGAAAAAGGTAAAGCAATAGAGAAAGGTTGCTTATCCTGATGTAAGTTATACAAAAAGCACATACTTTTAAATTGTTATTGTATTTTATAACTATGAGTTTTAAACTTCAACACAGAATAATCTGAAACAAAGGAAGATGTATTCAATATATTGGACTAATTTTTTCAGCACCGTGTTTTCTAAAATTTTGGCCCTCAAAGCTAATCTTGCAAATAAAATATATAACACAGGACTGCTCAAATCTACCCTTAATACTCAATAAAAAGCAAGTATCTACAATAGCAGCATATTCTAGTATTATTCAGCCCTTGATACCTGAATATGAATGAATCCATCAGTATTAACTGCACCAACTGTTCCGCTTTAGCATTTACCCTGCCCTTCTAGGACAAACATGGTCTCCAGGCAATACACCCATAGCTTCTGTGGGCCTGTTTGGGTCTATGGTTTCTACAGAGAAAGTTGAGCTAGGATATTGAGGTGTTAAGGATATTGAATGGAGGGTTTAGTTTGAGCTGGCTTCTTTAAAACACACAGAATTCCAAATAATTACACCTCTGATCTTTTTAGTTACAAATTCAGAAGACCTTCAAAATCTGAACCATATATCTGTATGATCAGTAAATATTGTTTATTGTGTTCAAGAAGTTCCAAGGGCCAGAATTCCTTCACCTCAGAACCCCAGCTTTTTAGGGTAGAGTTGAGTGGTAGGATTTTCTTTTTCTGCTCCATGAACAATTCTAAGATGTTGTTTACTTGTTTGTTCCATTGGAAAGGAGGGAAAAAATATGAGATTTTTATGGGATGGGCAATCATAATAGCTTGCTCATTTGCCCAGTCTCCAAGCAGGCAGTCAATCACATGAATGGCCTGTAACTCTACATACCTAAGTGTTTCTAGGACCTCCACACCACCACCAGTGTCCTGTAAGGTAGGGCCTACTTCGGGTGAGGGAAATGGGAAATGCTAGCAATTGAATTGTCAGGGAGAGATGAGTCTGTCAGACCACACTCTTCAGAAGTCCACTTAATGATGGTTTATACAGACAATGTAACTTTCCTACCCTAAGATCACTTAGGGTGGTATGTGCAGGGAAATTCTAACAAATTCCAATATAAGTTGCTTTAATCAATGCAAAAATGTCTGAACACTGTCTTATTTCCTAAGAAGTATTCATGCAGCTGTAATGAACATGAGTGGACTCTCATTATGAAACTTCAAAGGCAATAGGACAGGGCTTCAAAGTCCTTTGGATTTATTTCTTCTAATATGATGTCCACTTGCATCATCATCTAAATGGTGTTTCACGGTAGAATTAAGGACTAACTTGTTCTTCAGTGATATAATGCATCAAGAGTTTATCCAGGTCATAAGGTTTGTTTATAAGTCTTGTAAAATAATCACATTGAATATTCACCAACAACATCTAGTACTCCTAACTCAACTACAAAAAAGGATCAAAAAAAAAGAAAACAAATCTTAATCCTTAGAAAGTTTTAACTCAGCAGATTGCTATACTGTAATTGTTTGAAAAGCGTGAGAACAGGAAACTGCTTAATGAATAAACAAATAATGATCATCCATACACGGTATAACGACAGTTTCTTAACTTACAGAAATAAAGGAGAAGACAGGCTAGAGATACTGAGGCAATGCATTACACTAAAAGGAGGACTCAAAAAGAACTTCTTGTTCTTCAGAAAGGATGTTTTAGTCACTAGGGAGTTGGTATTTCATCATTTGAGAATGTCTTTAGGATGCTTTTATTCAAATATTTATTTTAGCAAAAAAGGCAGACCAAAATTTCAGAGTACTTTTTGTACATTATGGATTATATAAACTCAATATCAAAAAAAGCAACACATTTCTAAAAAGTACACAGGTTACCCACCTTCATGACACCAGAATGAAACTAGTCAGTCTTCACCTGAAATACCACAAAACGCCCCTGCTATCTCAGCTGTCACAGAAGGACCCTCCAGAAGATGTCGCTTTCTCTCATTTCCACATACACAGAAAAATGTAAGTGCTTTGAAACACGCCTGATTCACTCATGTCAGTTACTTCAGCAAGCAATTGCAGAAGTGACAAGTCATCACAGAAGAAAGAGGACCAGAAAATCCTCTTTTAAAATAAACTGAGTTCCAACTCTGCTTCAGTTAGTTATCACACATTCGATAATAACAACAATTTGAAAGAGCTGCTTAAAAGGAGTTTCCAAGTCACAAGAGTTTGTACAAAATAAGTTCCTTAAGCTTCATTTGAAATCCAACAATGGCCAGGGCTCTGTGTGTCCTGCTCTTGGTGGGATACAAAACCGAGCAAGAAAACACAGAAAGACACACACAGGCTATATCTGAAATAAACTTCTATAAATCAGGTTCATATCATTCATTCCCTTTCTTAAAGCACAATTAAATCTCCTTTTCCTTCAAAAGACATCCCTACTGATTCATTGCTAATGGTGTTACCAGTTAGTATCTAATTAGCCCTCACACAGTTTTCAATGGGATTTTATTGTATTTCTTTGGCAGTATTAAATGTGCTTTTGTTTTGAATAAGGACCAGTGTGTGTCCAAATACATCAAGGTTATGGAAAAGTAAAAAGCTGTCATCCCTTATCTCTTTAATCCTTCCAAACCGACTAGTACTAAACTAGTAAACAGGGCAAATTTAGTTCTTGTACAAAAAGCTTCAGTTCCCATTTTTTATATGCAATATTTATTCAAATCACTAAAAGTATGCTGCTACAATATTTCTCATCATTTATTAATTCACTTCACCTTGTCTTTTTGCTTAAATTCAGCTGTTACCTCAGTTTTATATAAGATACACCTCACAATGGAGGACCATAGCCCACCAACTCAGAAATAACTTTTCCAGCTCAATTTTCACTACATCTGAGTCTTTGCTTCAAAGATTTTTAGAATAAGCACTGCCAGATTATAACAAGCCTAATTATTAGGCATACTAGATTATCTCTAAAATGGCTTACATTTACCTGGAGTTTGCTCACAGACAAGAGAAATGAGGGGAAAAACAACAACAACAACAAAAAAAAAACCAGCAGAAGAAGAGAAAGTAATACACCAGTTCTCAGTTGTGATGTTCTTCTGATCAGACTTCAAATCTTAACTTTGCAAAATTTCACACTCAGCATTGTGGGATGGATCTGAAAGTCAAATAAATCAACCTAAGTTCCACTCCCTTTAGTGGGATGGCAGCCACTGAAACGGAAGCTAGAATTCTGAAAGCTAGAATTCTGAAAACAGTTCCTCATCTGTGTTACAGAACTTCTGTAGTCTTTATTAAATTTTCAGTCCTAAACAGTGGTAGGTACTGCAGACTCTGCCTTTACCATTTTTATTCCATCAAGGAAAAGTAAATACTGCCTTTACAGTAACAAAAGAGACAAAAGACTAGACACAGACGGACAACGTTACGCTGTTCCACCCACCTGGTGGTCCCTCCTTGTAAAGCTTTAGGTGAGCTAGAGACAAAAGCATAAGTAAGATTGTATTTAAGCTTCACACAGGGAATTTATATTTTTACACTCATTAAATATGCATCCTAGCAGGGAGTCTGGCAGACTCCCTGCTTTTTATTCATTACTACAAATGTACACCTCGGTCAGTATTTTCAGCTCCCATTTATATAATTTTGTCTTGCAAAAAATTATCAACTGTTTATGAATTGCTTAATTTCTCAAGTGTTCCTAGATATTAGCACTGTCCATCAAATCAAATCAAAATCAAATAGCAAGTATTTAAATAAATTTCTACCATGTAAAAAAATCCCATGGACATTCCTTAGTTAACCATAGGCCACATGTAGCAACACTCACTATGAAAACAAACCTGCAAATATCTCTATAAAGCTCCCAGCTCGATATATACACAGAATTGCATATTGCACACTGTAGAATGACTAAATAATTTATAGATTCCTCAAGATTTTCAATTAGAAATAACAATGGTCCTCACTCATTATTGTCTTCACATGTTGCTTGGTAAGGCAAGGAGAGCAACGCAGATCAGAAGCTTAGCCTCTTTTGACAGATTCATTCCATACAATCTGATTAGAAGACACAAGTTTGGGGTGGGAACACTTTCAAGAATTCCTTGTTTTGCTTTTTAAGTTGTTTCTAAAACATGCACTTTTGAAAAAAATCATAGACTGTGCAATAACAGTGGCCAATGTATGACGTGCCACCAGGTGGTAGAAATAAAGCATATAAGATATTACTAATGATTAGTAAAGTATGAGGCATGCTTCACTGTTTTGCAAAGCAAATACACACTATAGCATGCATGTTTTTCCTTAATGCATAGAAAACCAAACATGAAATAAAATCTGGATGGTTTGGACAACCTATGTAATTTATGCAAATGCTTAACATATATTCAGTTGTATAGTCACACAGAAATTATCTGAATACAGAGCAGCAATAAAGTTTACAAATATACACAATACATGCTCATGTAAATCTTTGTCATGATACTGAGCAAGCTGCACTGTTAATCACCATTGTTAATCACCATTTCTAAAAGAAAAGTTACAAGCGTTCACTGGTAAATCTGGTGACCTGAAAATTTAACCTGCAACTTTGGGAATACTGGATACAGTGGGTCACAATGTTTCAAATGACAATTTTCATTCTCCAAATCTGTTGCAAAAAGCAAGTATACACACTCAAATATTATTCAGTATTATTCTATATGTGTTCAAAACTGTGCTGTGCAAAAATTACCTTTTCTTCTTTGATAATAAAACAACTCACCTACTTGAATAGTTTTAAATACATTTTAAATAAAATCTTATATGAAAACCTTTCCCACAGAAATCTCCATAACTCACATTTCAAATAGACGAATTACCCCTCAAAATTTACATAAGCAATTTAGGAACCTTCTCTGCCATAATCTCAAAACTTCAAGTAGAAAGTAGAAGCTTTGAAGATAAATGACCTATATAGTTCCTTCTGGTCTGTACATTAATTTTTGTAAAAAATCTTATGTATTAAGCTCAGTATGTGGAAACATGCAAAATAATGTTAACACAATTTAGAAGTAATTTGAGAACAAAAGCTGGAAAACTTGAGTACAATCTACCTCTCTTGAGATGTACCACACCTTGTAGCATAAAGGAAATCATTAACTTTTAATTGAGCTAATTCATTAAATTTCAGAATAGTGAGGGTTTCTTAATCTTTTCTCTCTCCTTGGTAACCCCTGGTCCCATCATTTTCAATATTCCCTTTCACTATAGTCTTTGTTTCCTCCTCCATTATTTCCCCAGGTAGTTTTCCCCTTTAAGCATCAGGTCTCAGAAGGGAATCTACTCACCACAGCTGCACCTTGTTTATTATTTAGATATTTATTTTTCCAGGCGCATTGATGCGACCTTCCAGGTTTTTTCAGGCTACAGTCCTAAAATGCAGCAAATTTTCTTCCAATAACCATAGTCATGAGCAACTTTCAAAACATGTTATTTGTTCAGTCTTGGAATGGTATTTATAAAGCATTATTTTCACAAAGAAGTAACACTGGGAGAAATACAAATATTTATTTGAAATGCTACATGAACGCAACGCTTTAAGTAGACAAATTGTGGCTTACACATATTTTACGAGATGATTGGTCAGTGAAAGCCCAAAGCTTAGGTTTATAAAAAGTTTGCAGACAGAATCCCTTAAACTTTCTGAACACCAATTTGAACAAGTTTTGCATTTAAGCATCCTTTTAGAACTAGGACATTAAAATGGATTTATGCTTAAAGAAATTCTTAAGAATTACCTATTTTTCAGGGATAGGGGATTGGCTAAAACAATACTGAATGTCATTTTGGCACATTATTCTAATCCTTCTTCCCTCACCCCATTCCATCTACTCCCTCCTATCTGTCCTCCTTCCTTTACTTCCCATTGAACCTGAACTCTTTTGCAGCCCCATAATTCAATACATATAAGGACATCAATTCCCCAGACTGGGAAATGAGCAGACATCCTTCACTTCAACTTAATTTTTTTTTTTAGACTTTTAAGGGAAGGAAGAACCCTCCAAGCCTAAAATTTCAATGATTTTCAGCACCTTAAAGATTCTGGTACAGTGAAAATATGGAAGATATGAGGAAGGGTGACAGATGGAGACATGTGGAGAATAAACAGTCCTAAACAAGCCAATAGTCCAGTATCTAAATACTGTCTGGATATTGAGATAATACAGAAGATGTAAGAGTTAAATTACTACAGAAAATGAAGTAACTTCACAACACTCATTGAATTCCCTGAGAACAACAGAACCATACCCACAGAAAAGCAGCCTCCTGAAGGGAAAACCAGCAATCCCTTGATCCTCTGTTATGGAAATGAAGAAAATAGCTCTTACTCTTTCTGACTGCAAAGCAGTATAAAGCACTATTCAGAAGCAGACACCCGAGTAACTTGTCTACTTGATCATTCCTCTCCTGTCACAGGTGAGGTTACAGCTACAGTTCATTTACCTGATAGCAGAAATGAATGGTTTCGCTTGCCATTTTCACCCTCCCAGGAAGGCAGCATTAGAGGTACTGCTGCTGGGGACATTCAACATGATTTATTTCTCTATAAAGGTCCTACTTCATATTTACAAAACCAATCTATTACAAGTTCACATTCACCAATGCAATATGGTAAACAAGTAACACCTTATCAGCAAACACAAGGAACAAATTTATTACAAAATTTCTTTGTTGAGTTACAGACTCTATCTACTTCATCTAGCACAAATTTGAAATACAAAGCACTCATTCTAGATCTATAACACCTTCGCAATCACTGTATACTATATATAGTAAGGATACATTGAGAATGCATGTATACTATACATGCACTATAAGTGTATATTTTTTCAAATGTGGGTGGGTATGTGGGTGAGTGTAGGCACACTACGTATCCACACACATAGGCACACCACTTCCCCAATATATTCTCAGCAATTCTCAAGTTTAGAACTGTTGACAAACTGAAAACATGGTTATATCAAAAACTAAGAAATGTACCCTAATAAATAGGGTTGGGTTTTTACAGATAAGAGTACGTCTCTGTGCTGCAGCAGAGGGGGCAAACTTGGCAGAGAGGATATCAAATTTAACTAAAAAGAAACCCAAAAAGCAGTTCTAAATCCAGGTGCAAATTTTCAGAAAGCCTCAGGGTGTTCAGACTCAAGGTTTCATTTAGACTAGTATTTAAATCTCTCATGTTCAAATGCTGGGCCAAACAGAACTTCAGATCACGTGAACAGTGAGACTGGAGAGCAGGAAAGTGAATTAAATAAAACTCAGAGGCATTTCTGTTATACAAAGGGCTTCATATATTTTGAAATAGAACCATGGAAATAAAATACAAAGTCATTCTTCTTGTGGGGTACACAATTGCTCTTTCACTGTGTTTCAATTATATTACAAGACTCATCTCGTAAAATCCTGCGACCGTTTTGGGCCTTTGCAATATCACATTGGTAGGAGCCATACTGGTGCCTACATTTCAAAATAAAAACTACAGTAAAAGAAATAATTCACAGAACTTGCCTTTGTCATATTCAGGTAATAGATTAATCTTCTCACTAGGGAAAATGTAGTTTAAAAATCAAGTTTCTACTTTGAGTGGACTGAAGCTGTTCTGTACATGAATTCTTAAGCACGCTGGTATCTATGGCTACACAGATGTATGCAGCCAGATATGGCTTTGTATACTGTAAAACATGTCCTTGTCAGGCGTCTGCTGCAATAGATGCATCCAGACCCAAAAACAATAGGTCTCCTAAAATTACTACATTTCTATAGATGGTATGCATAATGGAAATAAAGCAGGGATTTTTTTTTTTAAAAGAGGAGCATAACTCTTCTTCCCCCTCATCCTGTAATAATATAATCCTCCGTGTATAGGAAAGCATGAACATTTTATCACACAGCCTTCGACACAGTTACCATACTGTAAGTGTCACTTTTTCACAAATTTAAGTTTAGGAAGTCAGTATTCTTTTCCATTCTGCATCTCTATCTAATGCTAATAGCCTATAAACAGAAAAGGAATTTAATTTGGCTTGAAAAATAGGTCAGGATTCTTATCCCAATTTTACGGATGGGTAAACTGAAGCTTGGACAGGTCTCACAATTTTCCTGAAGTCATTCCAGAAGGTAGCAAAAGGGATGGAAATGGAACACAATCATCTTAACAACACATCTTCAGCATTGACAGGTGCCTATCTTTTTGTTCCTATCTCAAGAGGCACAGTATGAATGACATTATCAGCTGAGGTGGGGAGAGAAAAGCAAAGGAAGTTTCTTTTGCTTGCTGGTTTTTGAAGTTTTTTAATATTTTCAAAGTAAATCTTAGCAGACAGGGCTGTAAGATATCTGGAAAAGTGGCTGCTGCATTCATCAGCACATGCACAACCCATTTGTCTGAGACTGTAGATACTTTCAAGCAGCACTAAGCCCAATACCTTCCAAATCCATAAAATTATAGCTTTAGTTGGCATAAGAAAGGGGAGAAAATGTCATCGTTAGTCTAGAGGAATATAATATGGCTACAACAATCTGGCTTGTAATAAAAAACTCAGCTTCTCAATAACAAGCTAGTGTATTTGTCAGAATATGAAACACTGACATAACATGGCCAAATGCGCCTGTCATGCTGCACAAGAAATGCAGTGAAATGTAGTAAAATAGTTTACAAAACCTTTATGCAGTCCACCTGCACTCTGAGGTCACATCAAATTGATCAGTGACCATTAAATCACAAAAACACTATCTTCAACCAATGCATAATATCCTGCTTGCTGTAGTCCTGCTTTATCTAATTCATTACAATAAAATTTATAATAGAATCCCAGAACTAAACCCCAAATCCCACACTGAAGTCAATAAACTGAAATTAGTAAAAAAAAGTCAATATTTTTATTTTAAGATGAAACCAACTGTTAGCAGCCACTGTTACAACTTCCTTGAGGACACTAACAACACCAAGCATTATTTAGTTTTTGGAGACAAACACAAGTTGTTCAAGGCCACAGAGGAAGTTCATGTTAAAGAAAGATAAGAAATCATGTTCTTATCTCTCATCTCTTTGTTCAGACCATTATGCTTGGTTATTCTCTGCATTTATGTCATGATCATAAAGCGATTTTCTTGCTGGGAACCCAGAGCATAGGGGACCAAGGCTTTAATATATTTAAGACTTGGCAATTATTATATTTGAGACTCTGCCATTATTTTGTATTTCACTTGCCATTTACTTAGACACTTCTTGTTTAATAAGAGCTTTCTCAGTCACCTCCTGATTTTCTTATTTACCCTGGAAATTTTGCTTACAGCATCACAGACTGTTGTTATAGAAATTGTGGCACCATAGAGACAGTATTACCTCACTGCAGGTTTAAGGATGATGAATAGACAGACTGTGAGAGAACAGAGTTTTTTAATGTTAAATACAGACATTGGAACTAACAAGAAAACATGTAATGAAAAAAGCACTAAATGGATTAATGTTTCAACTTGATTTTTTTAAAACATTTTCTCCAGCAGGAATGTCAAATACTTCTCTCTTATCACTTTTAAAATCTCTGCTTTGCTTAAGCAAAAGACTAAACTCTCTCTGTTTTATATGAGAACTATTTTGATCTTAATGGCTAAAAATGCATTCTTAATAGGAATTACAGGATCTGTATATCCATGCCACCTTAATGTGGAAACTGTTCTTCAAACCTAAGTAGTTCTATGAGCAGCAGAACTCATGTCTAAACTCCTCTTCTTGGACGTGAGAGGCTGCAAGTGCTGATCTAGTCATACACAGCAGCTAAGACATTCATTATATGTGGATTCTATGTGATCTAGTATCACAGATGAGTTAACTCAGTATAGACATTAATTTGTCTCCTCTACCTGGCTAGATATTTTCACCATACGTAATAGCTGACACATCTATCCCTCTATCAGATTTAATGCTTAAAAAATGGGAGAAATCTCTCTCAGAATTACGGAGGAAAAAGAAAAAGGAACTTTTAATGAAAACAGAAGAACAGAACATTAGGACCAGAGAAATATGCACAGAAATGTCTTTAATTACATGGGAAAGATTTCCATGGAATAAACCTATAACTATAAATTAAAATACCCTTTTTCTAGTCTTCCAGGATATAAATGGTGTAATGTACTACAGACTTTTTGGACTTCAACTATTTTAGACTGACACACTTCAAAGAAGTTCCAGTTTCTCTAGAGAACCATGTAAGCAGCTTGTGCTAATTACAGAGAGCTGGTTGACAGCGCAGTCACTTGCTCTATGGAAACAGGAATTAAAGGATTAAGAAAACATAAAATATGCCAAAATATCATAATATCATCCTTTTAATTCAAAATTTACAACTCAGGATTTGGGTGTTGAGGGTGACAATACCATGACTATACAAGGTGTTATCAAAGGCATGAAAAAACCCTATTGCAGAGTTATATTTGTTCACTAACTTCTTTCACTTCTAATATTCCTAGGCCTAGTCAGCCCCACACACGTGTTCCTTGTTATGTCCATTTGCTTTTCAGTTGGTTTCCCACACATCAAGCCAGACTACGAGCCTCAGGAGGGAGTTAGCTGCTCCTCCAAGGTGCTATGAGTCACTGTGATGTCTGCTGCGTAGGCCAAATTAAGCCTGAATTTCTTGCTTCCACTAGGCAGCAAGAACAATGAGGAAAAACATGGCAAGGAGGTGAGAAAGATCAAAAAGCCCGGAATTTTCTCCCCCAGTATCCCTACCTTCCTGTCATAGCTGCCATAGTGCATGGTGATGAAGGAATTAAATCAAAGACTTAGTGCAGAATCGTGAGAAAGTTTACCGTATTCCAACTTTCAAATCTTCATTGTTACTTTAAATACCGATTTCTCATGACAAATGAAAAAAATCTATGCTACCTCATAAAATAAGTACATATTCTTGTAGCCTGTTAGAATTACAAAGACTTATGTCCACAGATTTATCCTTGGATGTGATCACACTTGTGACAGATGTATTTTGTTTAAACCTAAAATAAAGCTATGCTAAATGAATACTTACCTAATAATTCAGCCTATTACTATTGTTTGTATATAGATTCCTATTGTTTTGGTAGATGAAACTTAATCACAGAAATGAAAACACTAACATAAATCATTGACTGAAAGTTAAAACAAGTCACTTCAGCATTTTTTATGTTACAGACAATCATCTATTCAGGAACATCAGTGGAGGAAGACTGGAATCACAAACAACGCTGCCACACACAATTTTTGAACTCTATTCTGAAATCAAGAATTTTTCATTTGGTCTTAGCTGTTAGGACAAAACACTGGTGTAAGAAATAGGGTTTCATGCTGAGACTGGTTGAGACCCGTCAGTTTAATGGTGATCGTTAACCTGCTTTATATCACATTTTTAAGAAGCCCACTTTGTGGACAAAAAGTTCCTAAGGTACTGGTGGCTAGGAGGGAATTTTGGATGGGGAGACTTGAGAGGAAATGCCAGTATACACATACACTTTGAAGGTACCAACCACTGTCAGAGAGGAGATACTGAGTTTAGAAGTAATGCTGTATTGCCACTTTCATATCCATTCAAAAAACCCCACAAACCTCGACCCCCAGCAGTAAGACCAACATTGAATACAAACTCTGGGTTTTTTAATTATATCAGCACTACTCATGAACAGTACTTTCCTTCACTTGCAGGAGACTGCATAAATTCATTCCTGCACATACTGTTTTAAAACAGTCACCCTAGTACTCAGAAAAGCAGACGTAACTGATCCATCATATGCAACTCACAACTGCTTGCAGCGTCCTTGCTGCCACAACTGCTTTCTGGGCATCCATGAACAGCTGAAAGAAACACAAACCTGCTAATCACCAAGGTACCCCGATAACTCTACTGCACTCTTAACACGTTGCAACCATAGTCTTTGCCTATTTCCTTTAAAAGCACCGCTTCTGTCTCATCCTAGCTGAATCACCAGCAGTTTGTTTTCATTCAAATCCCTCTCTCTGCCAGACACTGGAGTGACTAATGAACTGCAGAATCTGGTCTGTATAAAAATTTGACTTAGCAAACTAACCATCAGCATGTTGATGACACCGCCACCCAAAATATCACAGTAACAAAAGAGTAACAATTTACATGGGCTCTAAGCCAGTCTGTCCTTCCTATTCAAATTTCAGGAAAGCATGACCTAATTTCTCTACAAGTAATAGAATCTGAAGCTTTTGTTAATTCAGTTTCCTTTCCTTTCTTTATTTCAGCATATGTTTTTGCCACCGATGATTACAGTCATTAGGAGAAAAAATGTTTATTTGGGTAAAATTAAATACGGCAAGCATATAGCCCATAATAAGAATCTAAGAGTAACAGGAAGAGCCTATAGCGCTCCTTGTCATCAGCTGAATACCTGTCCTGGTCATCTAGTGATAGACTCCCACACCTCAGACCGATCAGATGCACTGTAAATTCAATTCTGTCTATATGAGAACCATGTTGTTCCTGTCAAAACCAAGTTTTCTGAATCTTCCAGCAACTTTTATGCTTCCAGTATCATGCCCTCTTTGCAAAAAAGGAAGATTAAGGAAGAGAAAACTGAGGAAAGAGGGAGAAAGAAGTAATACACTAAACAATACAAAGCAGTAGATCCACTACTGCTATTTATTCTTTCTCATCTACAAGGCCAAGTGGATATCCACTGGCATTGGAAAGAACCATAGAGCATTACCCTGTACAATTTCTCACAGCAAGGTAGTATAAAAACTTGGGTTTTAATTCCACTTAAACCTTTCTAGGTGGTACTTTCTATAATCTCCAGTTAACATGAAGAACAGGTGGTCTATTGCCTTTCATTTTGATATTTCAGACAATTCCACAGTTCATGACTAATTTCTGAGTAACAAGGACTTCGTGTTTTATATTTAAGAATACAAATTTGAAACAGAGTTGCAGTGGCTACAAGAATCACTTTTTCCCTTGTAAATATGCTATGTAAGAGTCTAAATAACAAAAAATTAAGCAATATTTTCCTGAGGAAAGCTTATCTGATAACTAGTTAGCATTGTGCTTTAGACATACCCTCTCATACATTTGTATAGGACAATATACATGGCTAGCTATAAAAGTGATCTGAGCAGATATGAATATTCCTCTGTTTATACACAAGTTGCAATAATGGTATTCATTACTTTTCTTCTGGACACTACCTGAAGAAAATCTGCAGCTGGACTAGAGCCCAGCAGGTCACTGCCCCCTGTATTCTAAGGCAATGGAAAAGGCAGTCAGGTTTCCATCCGTTCACTATTCTGTCACTCGTTTGAACAGAATCCCATTGGAAACGGATAACCTCATTTATCAAAAACCCCACTTATTTCCTCATGAATTTGTACAGGCAAGCATTTAGATTTGAACACAAATTTAGCCATTTACATTTAAAAAATCAGATGCTTAACGAGTAGCAGTAAACAACACATCCAAAACATAAGGTCTGTTTTTCCAGGTAAGAAAATACTGTGACTTATCACCATCTCCGTATTAAACAAGATGAAAAATGTCAGAAACTAATTTCTGTAAATGCTTCACCTCTTTGTTTTACCTGCTTCTGTGTACTTTAATCCTACTTTCACTTCTTCATGCTTTGCTTTTGGTGGCGGCCAGACAGTCTGGAGTCTCCCTGGAGTCTTGTCATCTTGCTCTGAGGGACTCAGGTCAGGCTGTTAAAATTACGCAAGAAAAAATTAAAATCTGCAGTATCAATTGATTCCAAAACAGCAACCGCCATGCTCAGCTCTACATGTGTACTCCAGAATGAGTATCTGCCTCATTCTACTGATTGAAACAGTGCTCAGTTGGTTGGAAGAGATACAAAGAGATCAGTGTAGAAAATAAATTTGAGGAGGAAAATAACATAATGCACGTGACCTACAATGATTTGTTGAAACTGTTCACATCAGTGTGGAAAGCTGTCTATCCTCTGGTGAACCAAAGAGGTGGTCAAGAACACTAGGTTTTTTTCCTAGTGTTTCAGAGTGAAAAGACCCATCTTTTTTTCAGAGTGAAAAGACCCATCTGTGCTCCTCTTACAAGTAAACATTAGTGGGATTCACCTAAGACATGATTTGACAATATAATTTTCTGGAAGCAGAGGTAGTTTATGACATTTCTGCCCCACCCCCAACAGCTCGCTCGGTCCACATACCACGTAATACTGCCACATCAAAGTGCTGCTGCAGCTGTTAATGGGACTGCACTCTCAACTGGAATGCTAAAATAACCCTTTAAATGGAAAAAAAAACCACTAAAAAAGCGTTCTTTTAGAGGTTTACATTTTGGGGTTTTTTTTACATCTCTAACTTTTCTGTAATCTGATTTACAACATGCTACTACGGAGTAATTGCACAGACACAACTGCAGCAACAGCAAAACCCTATATGAAAGTGGCCCCATAAACGGCCCATGTGAGCAAGGAAAATGGAAAGGCAAGACCCTTTTACTCTGGATTTGTCCTGAGAAAATATACATTTGTACTAGACCGGACGTTAAGCAGGCATTTGTAAAAACTACTCGCTCCGACTCCTGTGCTTCCCCCCTCACCGTGTGTGCTGACAGCTTCCCAAATAGGTTTGCTGTGAGCCACACAAATGCTTACGCCAGCACAGCACAGGGAATGGTGTAAGCAGGAAGAAGCAAGCCAGGAATGGGAAGGGCACACACAGACTGCCATGGCCAACAACTACCTCTTTTCTCTTCCCCGTAGGTAATTTACTACAAACTGGTATTATCGGTCTACCCAGGTGTCAGTCAAGATTTTTTAAAAGTTTTAAATTTTATGTAAGAATAACAATTTGAAGGAGAGTACAACCAACACAGCAAAGTAACTTAAGTACCTTCAGGTTTAGGGTCCAACCCTGCAAATTTAATTGTTCGGATAATTCCCCCTTTAGCCATCAAGAACAATCTCCTGGACTGATTATATCTGCCAAAGATGTAGCTGTAAGAATTTTGGGTTGGGGGAACCTCAACCCAAGAGTTACTCATTTAATTAAAGGGTTCAAATCACACTCAAATTCATTTTATCAGTATGGTTCTATGAAAACTTAGCATAGATTTTTTTTTTCATTCCTTAAAAATATACTAACTAAATCTCCATATGTCCAAGAATATTAACCTTGCAAATGTTTATATTAATCCATAAATTGAGTCATCTAATTGGAATCACTAAGTTATACTTGGATAAGGTTAAATGCTTATCAATATTTGCAAAGCCAGATATATGCATGTAAATAAAAAAAAAATTACTTTAAATTCTATGTCTTGGACAAACTGAGTTGAAAATCATCCATAACTTCTTGTATCAGCTCTTATCATAGAATTATTCCTAAAGGTAAAGTGAAAGACTACTTTTAAAAATAAAAAACTCAATGAAAGAAAACAGAGTGAGATTGAGAAACTATTAAATAATACTACAGTAAGTATTTGCAGCACCAACCCGATTTAAAGCCATACTTCACATACAGGCAACTGTTTTGTAGTGATCTTTTAAAATCAGAAACTGATTTTTAAGTTCTCACCTCTAATTGAAAGGCTGTGGCTATCACCAGTTCTCACTGAATTCTGCTACAACTGCAGATGATCAAGAATTTTGACAAATTAGCCCCAAGATTTCTTCAGTTGGGAATCCAAAATTTGAGATTGCCAAAAGAAGAGGGCAATTCTGACATTTTGACCTTAAGTCCCCACCAATAATTTTTAAACAAGAAATTATTTTTTTATCCATCTACTTCCAGACCTTAGGAAGAAAAAGTAATTCAACCTACAGATTTGTCTGATGGTCCATCCCCAGGTTTTGATTTTGACCTTTCAAATACAGCTTTCAAGGACTCTTTTTCATTTCTCATTTTGCGTTTTATGGCTTCCAGCTCTGAAGGATCTGCAGTTGTTTCTTTTTTGGGAGGCCGTGTGAATAAAGCTTTAAAGACGTCCAGTGCAGATTCAGCAGGGCTTGATTTTATTTCCTCAGAGGGAAATCGTGGTTCTGTTTTGCCAGAGGCTTTGTTCTCTTGAGCTTCATCACTGTCCTCGGTCTCCCCAGATCCCTCACCAGAGTCTTCAGTTCTGTCTTCATTCTTGGAGACGTCTATGTTCAACAAGTGCGAGAGTTGTTCCAGGAAAGTAGGACTTGCTTTAGGTTCAGCTGATTTTTTTTTAGTGGTCAAACCTGATGTAACACTGGATTTCTTAACAGGCTGTCGTAATTTAAGCAGAGCTAAATCATTCTCCCTTGGTTTAACTTCTGTAACAGTTTCCCCATCCTCTGTGGTTAGTCCCTTTTTCCTCACACGCAGTCCACTAAAGAAAGCAGGCAGCTGGAAAGTCTTTTCAGCCAGTGCTGTTTTTTGGAGCGATATATTATCAGCTGAAGGTCTTTGTTCTTCATCTGGAAGTTCTTGAGGGCATTCCCCTGTAGCAAGCAAGTGACTGAACTGCTCATCCATTAACATTTTGTCTTCTCCATTGGAGTCATGCTCCAGAACACCATCCAGCTCTTTTGGGAGCCGCTTAGAAACTGGTGGGTGTAACTCAATGTCATCTGTACCCACAGTGTCATGACTGTTGCTGTGCCCTTCTGATTCTGACTCTTCCTTATTTTGATTGTTATCATCCAAAGCCTCAGCAGACAAAGCAGCATTATTTAGCCCAGATTTGCCTGTATTGTCTTCATCGGTGTCTAGGTCCTTACTCTCTGTGTCCGATTCTGTATCACTTGTTGTATGAACCAAAGTACCCTGTACGAGAATAGCATCCTTGTCATCATTGTCAGATTCAGACAAAGAAGTCTGTACAAACCTTAAATGGTGAAGAAGTAATTCATTTTGTTCAGCTAACTCCAGCTCCAGGTCAGTTTGCCTGCCAGACATTGGGTCAGCTTGGCCACTGGTACTATTCATGCCGTGCTGATTTTCTGAGTCGTCATTACAACCATTATCATTCCTCTCATGCCAGGTGTTGGCATGAGTATTTATATTGGTGTGCAAAGGTTGAAATGCTTTAAGCACTATTTCTTCTTTGGAAGCTGTGGATTCAAATTTAGTTGTAAATCCCAAAGGTGTTTTCACAGAAAATGTAGTGAAAAGATCAGGTTCGCTTTCTGCCGTATTCTCCAGGGCTGAAAGCTCACTACAATCAGGCACTGCATTTCCTTCTTCCATGTTGCGTGAAGGACAGAATAGGTTTGCTTCTAGCAGCGCTGCTAACTACTAAACAAATATTTACCGCATGCATTCAGACAGCAGACTGAACTCGCTCCAGGGGCTGCAACAGGCAGTGCTGGCCGGCCCTGCGAAGGCAGCCAGCCCCCGGGTCACCCTGCCCCTCCTTCCGCTCCCGCCGCAGCCAAGCGCCCGTCAGGTCTCCAAACTCTACTTCAGGAGCAGCAGAAAGACCCACCGTAACAAAAGTTCTCAGCAGCGTCGGTAACTTGCTCCTTTACACAAAGGGCTGTTTGTCACTGCAAACGTGCCAGCGCACTAATCTCGGCTGAAAATTCGACCAATGGTTACTGCTGGGACTCCTGCAATCCTACTGGCTGCACACAACTTCCTTCGTGCTAAGGAGTGCAGAGCAGCTCTATAAACAAGCCTCCCGAACAGCACTGGGCGCATTTAGTTTGCCACTTCCTTATGCCAGTGCAAGAGCTGCGAGAGGTTTTCAGCAGAAAATTCCTGGCGGATTCTTTTGCATAGGCTTTCCACTGTGATACAGATCGCCTTTTGTAAATCCATAATCGCCAAAAAATGCCAAATGGAAACGCGAAGTAATGAATCAGAAGCTTCCAGTGCCACTGCCCGGAGCCTGTCCAGAGTCCCCAGTTCCCGGCCGGCCAGAGCGAACTCGGTGAGCGCCCTTGAAGCCGAAGAAAGCAGGAAAAACAGAGGCTCTCTTCCGATTTGCTGCAGGTTTCATCTGGAATGCAGATTTCAGCCTCCAGGGCCATGAACAAAAACCCACAAGACTGGTTTCATATTACTGCTGTCCTAACTCTGCACAGCTGTTTCTGTGAACTGTACACAGGTACTTATCAAAGGCTTTCACCACACCCAGTGACTAGGAGCTGTTTGGGTGGGCAGGGTACACAGCCAGCGCTCAGGAATGCCAAGTTAACTGTTTGGAAATCAGGCAGGCTGTCCCTCTGCACTGTGCCCAAGCTTGGATTATTTCAAACCAGAACAATCTCTGCTGAGATACTTTTTGATAACTTTCGTCTATATATATTGCCACGGTAATGCTACGCGTGTGAGATTTGGTTAGTTAATATGGGCAAAAACACTCGAAGGTAATCTTCAAGACTGTATAACTCAGTATTAACAAAAGCTGTCAGGGATAATATTTTTTTTTTTCGTAACATATAAAGCAAGTACAAAATACTCTTAAGCACCTTTGATATTCAGAAAATCAGTAACATTTCGGTCAGGTGCCAGTCAAAAGTCTTCACTTTCGTTCCTTTTCTTATTTTTGGAAGTACAGAAACTGCAAATCTGCAGGAATTTATATTCTTCTTATTCCCTGGCCTTTAATAAGTTTGTTTAGTCAAATTTCCACATCAGTACCTTAGGCATTCAAAGATACTATTCTTTTTTTTTGTACCCAAGTTAGAGGGTCATTCTACAGTCAGCCATTTAGCTGTGATGAGTAATCTTAAACAAGCAACATGGGGAAAGCTGTCCTCCACAGGGAAATCAGATGCAGATCACACCGCTGTGTCAGATTACTGAAAAACACTTCCTGAAAAGCTGAATATTACAGACAACAAGCAACAACAAAGTATCCCAACACATTTAACTTTTGGGTTAATGTTTTAAAATGCAGACCATACAAAAAGCATGTGTTTACCTTTTCAATGTACTGTAGAAGATCATAAAGTCAACAGCAAAAGTCATTGGTATCTACTGCAGGAAGAAAGTTTCCCGAAAATCAGATTGTAATACTAAGGGCTTAGATGAAGCTTACAGACACCTTTTCCAATTAGAGGGTTGCACACATACCTGTAGACAAAGGGCACTAGAATCATTCCCATCCTTATCTGGGATTTAACACAGAACAATGTCTTCTGCCTTACTGCCTGCCATTTCCTGTAGCAAGCTCCAGACTTGCTTCTCCGCTATGCTTAATCATCAGGTGCCAAGGACAGGAATGACTGACAGGTCATGGCTCCCCTGGTTTTCTAGGCTTAATATAGATTAATATCACAAAAAGAAGCTCTATATAAGGAAAGAGACACAGAGTTTTTATCACTTCCTATGCCAACCTACTCTTAGAATCCCAGGGTTAATAAGACAAGTGGAAGGCAGCTACCTCAGCACTGGTGATTTCCCCTAAGTCAAGATTTCTTGAAGGCAAATCTACAGCAATTCTAAATTTCATTTTATGACAAAATAACTGGGACAAAGCGACCTTACTGAACCAAAGTTTCCTACATTTAAATTTACATCTATTTTTATGTTCAACCACAGGACTAACTGTTCATTGCCCTGATAATTTCTATGGTTATGCGTTGCTTATTTATTTATATACCTTTTTATCTGGGGTTTCGTTAACTTATGATAGATAAACATTAAATCGTATTTTTCAAGAACAGTTTTGTTGGTCACTAAGAAAAAATATACCTATATGAACAACTTCAGGGTACTTTTTAAACTAAACATACTTATTCAGATTATGCCAAAATATTTATTTATCTGTTTATATTATTGACAACCCACACTTAGAATAAAACTTCTCTGTAATAATCTAGGGTCACCAAGCTGTAACAGTCCTATGAATAGTGTACATAGGCAGGTTACTGAAAATAGCCACTATCTAACTATTTAAGATTTTAATAGTACATATGAAAAGTTTAGTTTAAAAGTGGACTTAAAAGCAGGAAAACCATACTTTATGTCTAAACAACATCCCAACAAAATTTGCAAGACAATGATCAAATTAGTATTGAAAAGGTTGGTGCTTTGATTGTCAGGCCAAAGTTATGCAATGTATTGAGATGCTAGAAAACGCAGACTTGAACACTGAATAATTAAAAGTCCAGAAGTAGAAATATACCTTATCAAACCAGAGGTAATCTCACAAGCCTGTAGAAAATGATACTGCTTTATATGTACCTCTTCTCTTGAACTCTAGGAAGCGAGAAGAAACTTTCAAGCTTTTTGAGCATTAGGATGAACAAAGGAATTCATCTCTATATCTACCCCTGTGTCCTGGTTTCGGCTGGGATAGAGTTAATTTTCTTCCTAGTAGCTGGTATAATGCTGTGTTTTGGATTTAGTATGAGAATAATATTGATACCACACTGATGTTTTAGTTGTTGCTGAGCAGTGCTTACACTGGTCAAGGACTTTTCAGCTTCCCCTGCTCTGCTGGGCGCACAAGAAGCTGGGAGGGGGCACAGCCAGGTCAGCTGACCCCAACTGGCCAAAGGGCTATTCCATACCATATGGCGTCATGCTCAGTATAGAAACTGGGGGGAGTTGGCCGGGGGGCAGCGATCGCTGCTCGGGGACGGGCTGGGCGTCAGTCGGTGGGTGGTGAGCGGTTCTATCACTTGTTTTTTCCTGGGTTTTGTTCCTCTCTCGCTCTCTCATTGTTTTCCTTCTCATTACAATTTTTTTGTTGTTCCAGTTATTAAACTGTTCTTATCTCAACCCATGAGTTTTCTTACTTTCGCTCTTCCAATTCTCTCCCCCATCCCACCAGGGGGGAGAGTGAGCGAGCGGCTGTGTGGTACTTAATTGCCGACTGGGGCTAAACCACAATACCCTGGAGCAATGATCAAAAACTGGAAGCCAGCCAGTCTCTCAAATTCACCACACAGTCCATAAACCCCCAGACTCAAATAATGCTTTTGTAAGGACTTCTTTCTCACAGTCTGATGATCATCCTCATGGACAGTCCCTTGTTGAGGAACTGGATAAGTGATAATGAAATACACATTGGTACTTACCCAATAGAGTGTTTCTGGGTAAAACACATACATCAACATGTGCTCTTAATATTTTTACACAAGAAGATCATCGTATTGTGATATGCAAAGGAGAAGGAGCCAGTTTGTTAGCAGAAGTGTTTTAATGCTGGGTGGATCTATCTCATAAGGACAGGCTCCCTGAACAGGCTGTAATACTGCGTCTGAAGGAAGAAACAACTTCAAAATCTCTAGAAAAAATCAGTTATGATAATGTTACAAGTCTCTTTACTTAATAAAACTGACAACTCTCTGGTGCCTCAGAAGAGCCCCTAAAACCTGTCATAGCAACTTTCAGGGCAGTCAACGCACTAATTATACAAAAGGACAATCATTCCTTACAGTTTAAAGCACATTTAATAATCCACACCCTTTCTGACCTACATTTCGTCACAGACAGAAGTCACACCTACAATTCACTCCAGTTCTGTTCTTGAGGTGTCTAACAGCTCCCCTGAAGTAGGTTTTAAAACTAGCTTTGAAGAAAACACACAATAAGCCAGAATAAAGTAACCTAATTTCTATCACTATCATATGGCAGGGCTCAAGTCTTCCTGACCCCTTATCTACTCAGATTGCCTTTTCAGATCACTGTAATAGCAAACTAGAGAAACATGAACAGGGCACAAAGACACGTTCTGCAAAACAGCCAAGTGGCTAAACTGTATAGAAAACAAACTTTGTACTGTTTTTCCAACATAAAGAGCCTTAAACCAAGAAAATTTTGAGTAATTTCTCATAGAATCAAATATGCACGAATTGTGTCAGGCTTCAGAAGAGCCACGTGAAGCAGCAGGCTGTGGTTGTGGCTCAGGCGGTTTGAACTGATCTGAAGCTCAGCTGACACAGTCCTGCCCTCTGCCCTGTCCCCAGCCCAATGCTTACTGTGCTGACTGATAATGATCTTAACATTCTCCTGCTCTCCTGTCTGTCTCTCCTGCTGTTTATCTCATTTTATACTTAGTATTTTAACTCTTTAAATGTTCTGAAATAGAAAAGGCAGAGAAGATGGAAGAAAACCTGTAAGTCCTGGATTTTCATCATTATTCTCAGCCTTGTTACCTCACTATAGACCATTATGTGAGCAATTTTCCTGAGGTTTGAGGATCTGGGTATCACCAATGTAATCACCTTAAATGTAAGTAATTAAGTTTAGACATAGCAACAGAAACATAGATATGATAATTCTTATCAAAACTCAGCATCACATGATGTTAACAGAATGAGTGGACACCAGACACATTTGGTGTAGGGGGCTGTAGAAATGCAGTGTGGTTTTTAACATCTTCATCAAAATTCTGCTTGACATTGAGATATGGTTTACTTCAGAGAATTTGAAAAAAGATCATAATAGTTATATCATTATAAAACCAGAAAGCACTTTAAGAAAGCAAGCTTACTATTTTGAAGGAGTGCATGTTGTATCAATAAATGTATGGAACAGTTAGCCTGTAAAACCCATCATGTGAAAAAACAATGGTAGTTCTCAGGCAGAACTTGTAGAAGAGATGGATTGGCTGATCTCCTGGTTAAGATGAGCAGACATACAAGTAACAAAGACACGGAACAGAAGACCACTGTAAACTAAGTAAACTGAGTAAGATCTTTGTGCATTAAGGCACAAAGGCTGGCACTTGGTGTAACAAAGAATGGAGTTGAATTTTAATCTTTTCCCTTTGTGCTTTCCTTTTCTAGGTTGCTCTCTTTTCACCTCCTTTTCATTTCAACAGGCCTTTTGCTCCCCGTCTACAGTATGGTGTAATAGTCTAAAGATTAAATGAAAAACTTCATAAAATAAAATCCACATAATCACGTCAAATAATTTACCAGAATTTCTTAAGTAATTACTAGCTATTAATGGTTATTTTAGATGCATTTTCACATCTCTTTTATGTGCTTTTTTTATCTGAGATGAAATGCTGTATAAAGAATAGGGTGGACTTGCATTTCTATTTTGTCTCATTATCTTTCATATCTCTGTATCTTCTCTGTGCTAGATTGTGAATGAGAACACAGCATGCTCCAACTAAGATTTAAAACCTAACGCAGGATTTTTTTTCAGGCTTCTGATACAGATTGTGCATTTGAAATCCCTGTCACAGCAGAATTCATCCACTCTTCATCTACTTTATCTGCCTCCTTCCAACTAATAGAAACATAGAAACATCTTTTCAATAACATAAGCAAACACTAGTATTTCTATATATGCACATATACAAATATATTATACATTTATGTAAGGATGCTCCTAATCCATAGAAAGCAGAACTATTCAATAAGAAGCTTTGTTTTTCACATTGTCACTATTATGACTCTAACTGCATTTTAAAACAGTAGTGCCTAACTTTTTGATCAGTCAGGCTAAGCTTTTTCTTCCAACAGCAGGCAAGGGCCATAGATCACATGACTGGGTGTAGTGCAACTATGAGTAAATGAATTGGTCCATTTCAGTTGCTATTTCCTGGAAACATCATCTTTGTTTCAGAGTTGCTCTTCAGACACAGGCACATTTTTTGACCACGGTTGTCTAGCTGTCTGGTCTGAGGAGTGCACAGGGAAGACAATATCTGGGAACGGATTGCTGTCACCAGAGCAAGTCATGCAGCCTATTTTCAGCCATTATCTTTCTTATAGGCTGCTTATAGCAGTGCTGCAGTCCAAATGGATTCTGATGGCAGCACCAGCAGCAGCCTTCTCACTAGCATTCTTTTGGCAGCTCGTCCTCCAGTCCCTTGTCACACAACTGGACATGGACTCATCTTGAAGCAGAAAAATAGTCTTTGAGATGCAAGGGCTCTGCAAATAATTCAGCCCAGAGTTCTGTTCTGAAAGACTTTCAAGAAAGAGAGTCACAGGAAGTGAGCTGCAGGATAAAGTGACCTGGTGGGTCACTAACAGCCCATCAGCCCATGTTGAGCACCCCTTTTTTATAGAAATTCAGGCTTTTGTTCTGAAACTCTTCAAAATATTGGAATAAATATTCTTCCTTGATAACTACAAGCAACTGAAATCATTCCCTTTTTCATAATGCAGTTAATTAGATTTTTAGACAGAAAATGCTGCTTAAAAAAAGAGTAAGAAAAATGGAAACAAACTGCTTACTAATCTTAGATGTCTCTTATCTTACTCAAATTATTTTTTGTAACTGGCTTTTAATTTGGAACTCCTCCTGCTCCATACAAGGACTTTGTAAGTGCAGACAAAGTATCCTCATGGACTGGATTCTTCCTGTTTTAGCATATATTTGTAGCAGTGATAACAACTACATCGCAGTTCTGTTCAGTCCAGTTATTTGTTTTCCTCTCAACATTTTATTACAAGGAAAAACCTGTACCTTCACAGTACTACAACTTTCTAATGAATTATTTTAGGAAAAGGAGGTTAGGACAAGAAATCAATTCTATAACAAGCTCAAGAGAATAGCAACGGAGAGTGTAAGCATCATTAAAAGCATTTTAAATGTACTTCTAAATCCATTCCGGTATTGCTACCAATAGATGTCACTGTTACACAAATTTGTGTTAGCGTTTCTTTGCACAAACTGTATTATGTAGTCTAGTCTTTAAAGCATTTTCTTCCAACCATTCCATCCTTTCCATGTTTCTTTCCTCTTCTACTACATTCTGTTCCCTTCTCCCTCCAATTTGAGAACTACTGCCAAAACGTGTCTGTCTGTAGCGTGGTTACTGCTCATCTCAAGAGCATATGAGTATTTCCAGCTAGATTAGGCTGGGCCATGTTGAGCAAGTGTCTCACACTGTGATTAACTCAGGTTGCCACCTGAAGGTTCAGTGTCTTCTAGCCCAGGAAGTTTAGAAACTTTTCCTGTCAAATCCATGGCCAGTCTGACTCCAGTGCAAGTTCAGCTGCTCCAAAACTTTGAGAAGCAACAGCATGGCTCCCGGCAGTCCCGGGCTGTGCACATGCACGCACACATACCTGCACGTGGCCATGGGCACACATACCCCCACGCGCACACACACTGCTTGCTGACTTGAATCTTCCTGGTACCTGTTCTTATCCTTGTCATCTCCTAGTTGCTAGCTCCTGCAATCCATTTCCAGGAAAACAACTAATTTAAATAAACACCCATCATGATTTTAGAAATGATACATCATGTATCTTAATCTATTTATATAATTTTAAAAATTTTCTGTATGTATTGCTCTCAGGCTTAGCCGCACATAGGCATATGGACTCACAAACCATCTGGAAAATTGTATCCCATCCAAAACTTTGCAGTTTGTCAGATATTTTGGAACATGGTTTTAGACATACCAGAAATAAATGCATACCAGAAATGTAACTGTAAATAATAAATGCTTGTTGAAACCCAATATAACATGAAGAGAGTCCTACTCACATTCAGTTCCAGGCTCAAATGCAACACATTTCTGTTGATCTTCTCTTTCTCACTTGAATGAGCAAATTGGTTTGAGCGCCCCAATCTGCAATCCAAAACCCAGGTATCTTCATCTCTGTTTGCCACATCCAAATTAGTCAGCCGTTCAGTGAAGTCATCCTTTAAAGCAGACTCTGCTGGAATGCCGAAGTGAAATGAAATGAAATGAAATGTAATAAAATAATTGGATGCATCTGGAGATAATCCCTGCATATAGAAAGTTTTATATCTTTTTAAAATTCTGGTACACACTACTAACACATGCACTTAAGTTCTCCTGCTTGTTTAAAACAAAACAGAATGGCATAAATGGGGTAAAATGTTTTTGTACTTAAATTTTGTCAGACAGATCTAGCAAAAAAAGTGGGCTGCTTGTCTTTCCCCCATACACAGACACACACTGTATGTAAGGTGCTTGAGTTTTCACCTCCTCTGCCAAGGCGCTCTTACTTGCCCCCCTGAATGTGCTTGTTACATGCACAGATTTCAGAGGTGGCTGTGAAGTATAAAACTAAGCTAAGGAAACTCAACAGACTGATTAGACAAACTTTTTTACATTGGCTGAACACAGCCTTAGTGGGGACTGTGCCAATCCACATTAGTCCCTTACACTAAATGCATAAAAAGCAGAGTCTTTCAATCAGAAGTGATTCTTAACACGTTATCTTGCTCTAGTAGCCTTAAACATAGTATCAGCCTAGTTTTGGAATGGTTTAGATACAAACAGGTGTGAATTTAATGGGAGAGGTAAGAGGAAAACCTGACAGCCAAGAGTACACACCTCTATGTCATGCACTACAACCACCCAGCACTCTCCCTCCCATTTGCAGCATCGCTGGTTTATTAGTCCGCCAAAACAGTCCGCCAAAACAGTAATAAGTCTTTTTCTGCATGCTAGCCCCTAATTTAGCAAAGAGAAAACCAATGAATTCCATGAAGTCAGTGTGTTCTCTGAAGTGTAATGTCTGACATGATATAGGATATATACACCTCTTTTTATATTCCCTAGGATATATACCTTCTTTCATATACACAGACACATCCAGCTTGGAACATTCTAGGGGAAAATTTAGATACTAGCACAATTCCTGGCTGCTACATATGGTAGCTTAGCATCATATAAGCAACTGCACTTACAATTTTGTAATTTGCTTTTAATTTTTTTTGCATTTTCCCTAATTTTAAAAGATCACATTAAAAAAGAGGCACTAGGATCAGAATCTGTGAGCTTGTTTGCTTAAATATAGGCTGATTTTCAAACTTTCTGAAGGCTTATAGCTCAAAATAATTTAGGTGCCACACTGTATCAATGAGCATAGTAAAGTAAAATATTTGGTAAAATGTCCAACAATCCAAAGTACAAATCAGTTATTATTGTGTGAATAAGCTCATCTTTCTTCTTATTCACACAAAATCTCAAAAGGACATCCTGTCAAAAGACAGCATTTCTGCAAAAAGGGTATAATGAATACCTTACAGTTTTTGAAATTATGCACTGCATATAACATGAAACTGTATCAAGATATTCAAACACAAGAAAGTGTATTTTAGGACATACTCAAGTCCAGATGTGCCATCCTTAAGATCAGATATCTAAAGGGAGGCTTGCTTTCTGACTTTCTGAATCATTGCTTTTCTGTATATTTTTACACATTTGCTAAACTATTTTTCTTGTTGGCCCTTATGTCATTATGTAAGTCATTCTGACATTTAAGTTCAGAAATAAAACTTTAAGTTCAGAAATACAAATATTGTGCTTTGTAGTATAATAAACTGAATAAAATGTATCAGTTGAATTTTGACCTCATCATTATTGCTCCATACAATTAGCCCAGTTACCTCTGAATACTCTACATGATTATAACGTGGAAAATATAAAGGAAGTTCCAGGTGACTGGAGAGGAAAAAGTAAAAATCAGCATTTTTAAAGTAATTGGACATTATTTGTATCACGCTAGCAAACCTATCATGCCAGCTTTTAGCCTTTCTCCTGATTTATGTCACATACCAGTGCTACAGTTTTTGTGGGTATCTACTAACTTCACATTGCAAAAAAATTGGAATCTTGTCATATAACCTATAAAAACCATACATGTTTCCATAAAACAATGTAGCATTAAAACAGCATTAAAATGCAAATATACATAGTAAAAACCAGAAAATACTACCATTTTTAATTCAGTGCTCTTTGGGAATTAATTTTGGTTTTGTAATTACCTATTCACTGGTTGCCCACCCCACCTATCATTGCCTCCAATACTTCAAAGCTTGACTACAGTTGCGTTCTGCAGTCAGTTTTAATCAATTATTTTTATCTATGTCCCCTCTGTTTTGAGATGTCTATTCTAGGTCAGCTACTGCTAAAGAGAAAATTCCTATGTGGCAGTGAATTTTACCCATAATGTGGTTACTCCAATAATTTGCATTGATTCATAAGTGATACAGAGCTGTAGCAAGAGGCCACATTCAGAATTTCTTTTTGCAGCAGCTGGTATTTCCCATAATTAACTGTGGCACAGCTAAGAACGGTCAGCCCTGCCAAATGCTTTCTGGGCTACTAGAAAAATAAGTACCTCTCTCAGCTGCAGAAATTCAGTTTTTGTCCAAATTTAATTTTATGCACTATCATATTAATTTATGGTATTTTTGCTGTTGGCAGACTGGTCCCAAGTATGTTACCAAGCCTCTATTCTCTACCCTCTATTCCAATTATTACTCAATGTTCTGTTATCTGTGGGTTTACCCTGCTAGCTGACGATCCCATTCTTCCCTGAACCAGTTCTCACCTGTACACACCGTTAGCATACAACCACTTCTATGCTAAGGGACCCATCCGCCTCAGCAGACAGTGGAATATGAAAGGAGAACTTTAACCAGCTCTCTAACTATTCTATTTTAAGCAAATTCTTAAATACTTGGCCATATTTTCCCCTTAAGTTCACCATTCTGTCAGCTCTGACAGATGGATTTTACTGCTACTTACACGTATCCAGGAAACAATTTTTTTTTAAACTGGCAATCCACCGTAATCCGCCAAGAGGAAATTTAGATTGTTTCTATAATTTCAGAGACTGTGGTTGAATTAGGTTTATTTGCTACATAAATTTATAATGAATGTTTTAAAATATCTGAGCGTGTATTTAAAAAAAAATCATATGTATTTTATGCATGCATATGCAAACATATGCATATATCTGTTCAATCATAGGCTAAATTTAGGTAGTTTTAAAATGCATATGCTTATCCTTTAACTGATTAACTGATTTGACGACAACTTTTTTTTTTTTTTTTCCTCTGAAAAAAAGGTTTCCAAGAGAGTCCAGCTACTACTCAACCTGTCTTCCAGGTTTTACAGTTTATATCAATTAGGTAGTGCCTCCTATGAACACTGCATGTAGAAAGAAGACTGCCGAAATACAAATTTGCTGCCATCTATTGTCCCAAGGGAATGGAAGACAGAGCAAAGTAAATGCAGGAAGACTGAGTACTTAATGCTTCCTTGGCAGTTTTTACCATGCAGACTTTGCAAGTGTAAGTAAACAACTTTTTTATCTTGTTAAATGTAAAGGTAAGACAAATGAGGCACTGAAACCTCAGGGATACAGGCACAGTCATATCATCTGACTGTGATAATAAATAGGAAGATTTATTATCTTATTATAATAGGGATTATTAAATAGGGAGAAAATTAGGAGATCCAGGATCTCCTAAACCCTCTAGTCCTATGCTGAACCTACATAATTATAAGGTAATTACACCTCTTGTTTTGTACAAATGACACATTCTTGTCATACAAAGTCTTTTAAACACAATCTCTTAAATTAGCAAACAGGTGTATTAGATAACATGTAATACATTTCTATTAAGTTACCATTGTGGAATCCACAGTTATACAGTTTCTACAGGACATAGTGTGTTTTCTCTGGGCAGTCTCTCTCTACAGAAAGCCTGTTTGTACTTTCTCAGCTGTCTTGGAAAAAGAACTTGGGGAAGAAAAATCAGCTTCTCACACTTTTTTTTTTTGTTAGTCCAAGGAATTAGGATGAGTCATAATATCCATTCTCTGTGGGAACATGGTTTGCTTAACCACAACACACTTAAGTCTGAGACCAAAGTTTACACTGTGTCTTTTTAGCTTTTGTTTCGTGATCACTGGTCATTCTATATATTAATCTTTTAATCACACTCCATTCTTTCTAGATTGCTTCATTATATCAAACATGATAAAAATACAATGGTTACTCTTTTTGTATGGTGATTCCTATGTAATGTACAATTCTATTGCCTATTTGATTAAATGTTATAAACACTTTCATATGTGAAGCATGAATAAAGAAAACCTTATGTTAATTAGATACTTGTGTTCACTGCTTGCCTCTTGGAAGGAGTGAAAAGAAGGTAAATAAATTAAAGTCTTTGTACACCATTTCAGAACAAGTCTCAGAATGCCAACTTTTGTGGACCTTTAAGATTTAGGGGGTCTTAAATTTTAGAAACAAACAAACTAAATAACCGAGTAGATTTATTTAGCAAGTGGACCACAAAACTGAAACAGTCTAAGTGGCAAAGTTGCTTATTTAAAGGCACCATTTTGACAGCAGAGCTGAACACTCTGAACATCAGAACTACATTTAGAGCACTTACAGCATTACTAACTGGAGACAATCATATTACTGTAGGATTTAGCTGTTGCAAGATCTTACATCAGCAAGTCACAGCACGTTAAACAATCTTTGGTATACTTCCTTGTCCAAATAGATTAAGCTTGACCAATCTTACCGAAAGCATCGGTGGAATGTGAGGGTAACCTCAGCTGAAAACTCAACTTATTTTTTAAAAATATGGAAATCCAAAATATGCAGTTCTACCAAAACTATTTTTTGCTGTGTGCACCTCAGATTTTATGATCCATCCCTCTTGCCTGACCTTTTTCTTTCTAAATTCTTTCTAATTTCTTTCTTCCTTTTTCTTTTCTTTCTAAACCAAGCAATAAATGCTTCCTGATTTTTCCTGTTTAAAATTTATCTTTTCTTTTTGTTGCTAGAGACACCAATTTAATAAATCTCAATTTAAAAATAGCATTGGAAGTAGTCGCAACAGTTTCAGATTCTGTAGGTAATAATATTGCACAGTTCCATGCACATGCCATCTGTGGTATCTTAGATCTGTTAGTACATAAAGACATTAATTCTGTATAAACATATAAATTCTGCACCCAATATTCCCATGTATGTAGCTGACACAGAGGACAATAAGATTTGTTTTTCTGGAGTAAAACTCTGTTTTGAAGTTGAAGAAATATGAATAAGTAGGGAGAAAAATTTTAAAAGCTGAAAGGGAATTAAAAAATCTAGATGGAGCCTCTTTCCCTCTTAATTTTCCAGATTTCCTTTATGGGAAGGAAGCAAATAGAAGGAATCTGCTCTGCTAGAGACTCGCGAAGACTGAAAAGAAATCTTAGTATCAATACAGTTCTTTCCATTGTATTGGATAGAATGTAAAGCAGTATGTAGCTTTCTGCACAGAAAAGTGAACATTGTGCACTAGGTAGACTAATAAATCCTCTTAACGTTAAGAAAATCTGTAGTTAAGTGCAAGACTAGAGAAACTGGAAGAAGGCTAAATGCTGTCTTTGGGAATGAAGACATATGCAACTTTTTGTCATCTTTCCCCCTATTTCCTATATTTCTATTTAATCTGTATTGGAGCATGAGGTGATTTGTACTATAAGCAGTTTAGCAAAATCCTTGCTGAAGATTGCCTATGTTTCCACAGTACATTTAAGGAAGTTTTTTTGCATGATGACAAATTGTGGATTCTAAAAAGCAAATGTTAGGCCTGCTACTTGCTATACTGCTCTAACAAAGAAGCCTGCATGGCACAGTACTGAGTTCAATTTTTAAATCAAATCCCTGAAAGCAGTGAGTGTAGGAACAAAGCCCTGGAGCAGCAACACCCTGCAGTGGCAGTTGAGGATTGGGGTCCTTGTAACGCTCAGAGAGCTAGAAGCTCCTGGAGTATCAAGATCCAAAACAATCAACAATTTATTGTCTTTTGGCTGTGTCCTATTTCTCCCAGCAAACAGTAAATACAATTTAGTACTGTTAATAAGGGAGAAAAATGTTTAAGTGGCTTCAAATCCATCCAATTATTGACAGAGAAATCTATTACCAAGTAAAATTAAGACCTCCCTCTATAGCTAGCAAATAAAGATTAGTGTGTTATTCTGAAGTGTGAACTCAAAGTAGGATATCTTCCCACAGGAGATAAATTGTACATAGCCTTTACGTGAACCGCTAACATTAAAAAAAGAACAACAGAAAAACCCAGTGAAGATAAAGCTCTCTGGCCTAGAAAATTTGAGTGTACAACCGCTAAACATAGGAACATGGAGGAAATACACAATATTTATTTTCTTGCGAAAAACATTTATGCAGCTTCTCAATGCAGAGTGTATCAACTGCAAGAGCATGTGACACAACTCAAAGCTTTTCAAAAAATGTTTCAGAATGGCCACAAACCTAAGAAAGGTTAGCAACATCTATCAAATCCTAAAAATTACTTGTATAAATTTCATGGTTTTGTTTTAAAATAACTTTCCATTTAGACTGTTGACATTGAATTTGATTTATAATTTTTTTTATTAAAGGTTTATATTTATGGTAATTTATATACTTTATACTGCTTTTTTTCCTCCACCTCAGTCTATTTATTCTAGACAAAAACCCCCCAACCTCTAATAGAGCAATCACTAATAGCAAAAATGAGAATACTTATCACTAACTGAGTGTAAAAGAACTAGTACAATTTGGATTGGGGGGGGGGGGGTCGGAGAGCAAGATCATGAGCAGAAGATGAGAGAACCATATTCAAGTTTCAATGCTGTGCAACCATCCCACAAGTGCTCAAGAAACCTGAGGAACAGGAACTCTAGTAACAAGCACAGAATGTATTTGCTGAATTAGGATGAAGTCCTGCAAGCTACTGAGTAGTGTGGCCCCATTCAGCATACTGCTTTAGCACATACTCAAATTTAACAAATTTAGATACACTGAGCAAATAACGAGCAGGACCTGCCTTGTCACTTTCCAGCCAAATCTTGCTTTCAGATGCAAGTGGGATGCTCTCCAAGAGTTCAAAATTGGCATTATAAGCAAAGAAACAAAGATACAAAAAACCCCCAAGAGGACATAACACAGGAAGCAGTTGGCAGTTCGGTGCAAACTCTGAATCTCTTACTATTCCCAAAGAAGTTTCATGTGTCCACAGCCAAACCCCACAATCAATGTTCAGGCCATGGTTCTGAGCTGCAATGCCAGGAACTTTTAGCGAAAGGCTCATTTTTCATGCCAAAGAATTTCAGTGCTCACAGTAACTTCCAGATTGAGATAATACTCAAAGTAGTTAAATATCCAATCAGCATATATTAATTATACACCATTTCCCAATGTGGACATACAAAAATTACATACTACACAAGGCTTTGAAATACCTGGCAATTCACATATGCTTTTGGTATTAAGCATATGCTAAATGTCTTGTGGGGTTCCAAAATAGATAACGATCATTTTCCAAAACCAGTTTACAACTGTTTCTTTCATTACCTGAAGTAATTTCTATACAATCATAGTACATACCATATTTGTTATAGATTACACTCAAAGCAACTACCAAAACCTGAAGCATTCCTAATACCATAATTGCTGTCTAGTACCTGGGGAGTGTTTCACTGTGTCTTTTTACAACCGGTTTTCTGATCTGTGGCCTTGCAAGCAATAGTCTTTGAAAAGATTAGAAAACTGTAGCTAGTGCAATAAGGAGAACAAAGAAGTATATAGAAAATCCAGACAAAAAGCTACACAGCTGAAAGCTAACTTCTTTTAGGCAGCAAGCTAGGGACAGAGGCTACAAGAGTCCTTGACCACAATGTCAGCAGGTTAAGTAAATTTAATAAGCTATTTAATGAGTTAAAGTGTTTATATTACTTTTCTCATGTGCTTTTTAGAATATTTCCCCTTACCCACTGGCTCTCACTCTTCTGTTGCCTATCAGAAAGACAAAGCCACCACAGACAAGATTTGGTTTGGGCATTAGATAAGTGAAAATGCATGACTTATGTAATAAGATTGATTTTAAATAATCTATATCTTTTACAATACATTTTAAAATGTTGAAAACTGCTAAAATAAGCTCTAACATTGATTAATCTATTTGCAGAGGCCACTTCTACATTGCACAAATGTTATTATATAAAGATTTTTAGTACAAATATTAAGATTGGAATTAATAAAGTATGGATAGAAATGTGCAAAAGCACCAGAAGCAACAATTAAAAGAATAGCCTGTATAGATAACCAGGGACACTACCGACAGCAACAAAACTAATTAACACCGAGTGTGTTATTTATATCTAGACCATGGCGCATATGATTCATCAGTGGAAAATTGCACTCTGATAATAGGAGGAGGATGGCAAGAGGGCTACACCACATGGCCTGTGCTGTTCCTCCTCCTCCTCATGGAATAACATCGCATTGCATGTGACGTTCTTTTGCCTGGTATCCAACAGGAAGACACACGATAGCCCGAAAGATACTGAAAATCAGGAAACAAAGACAATGGGCAGCAACCTTGCTTAACATCCGCGACAGACAAAAAAAATTCTTTTTTACCCTGAGGGGATAAAAAACCTGGTTTGCTGCCAGTCTAGAAGAACCCAAGAGATGTAGTGAGGATTTGACAGCTGGTGTCTCTTGTTCTCTATAACCTCATCAGCAATGCTGGCCAGACTGCTTTACCATACACATTATCTTGAGTGAGAGTGACAACATATGGTGAATGGGCAGAATCAACTTAGAGCATCCACTTACACAGAGATCTGTGAGATCATTTTCTTCTGGAAGGTCCCACAAAAAGTTTTGTTACACTAATTTTCTACATCCAACTGGAAGGATGTCTGAGACAGTGGCACCAAAACTACTAATCTAATAGCTAATAGTACTAATAAATAGTGCTAGTAGTACAGCTATTCAGTGCAGCCCTGCATTCTGTTTAACAAGCCCTGCATAACTGTACTATAGTACATAGCCATAGTATATAGCTCTACTAGTTTCAGACATAAACTAGTATCTTTTCCTGATTCTGGACTATGTCATGCAGGCACACCAGCTGAACTCCACACCACTTGGATATTTCTGCACTGTTACACGGTGTCAATCTATCCTCTGGGAGTTAATCGCTAAGCTGTTAATTCAAGAATGAGCTTTAGCACTGGCTCCTTTTCTTGGTTACCTTTCCTTACTTCTACTCCAGCTCTTGTCTTTCATTTAAAGAAGGGTCACAGCTTCTTGTACACTGCCTAGGGCTGTTGTGGTGGGAAGAGACAGCACAGGTTGAATGCAGCATGGCCCCTGCAGATGTCGTATTTTGCAAAAAATGCCAAGAATAAGACTCAATGACATGTGTGAATTATTTTTCTTTTTGCAGTCCCATTATTTAGTCACATTTGACAGAAAGATAAAGATATATTCCCAACAAAAATTATCTTCCAGAAAAATTTAATAGCTTCCTTCAAATATTTTTTTAATAAAACAATTTTTTTTTGTTGTAAACCAATATTGTTCTCCAACCTGTTTCTCACAAGTAGGTAAAAAATTTCAGCCGACATTTTAAAAACCTCAATTTAAGATAAGCATACAAGATGTATAATTTTATCAGAACTTATTAAAGTTTGATTAATTCATAAGAACTGAAAGCATAAGTGACAGGCAGCAGTAACAGCTCCAACTGTAGTCTGTAACAATACTTAGTACTTATTAAGCAACAAAATCTCATCTTACATGCCTTCATCCCAATGTGTAACCTGTCCTATCCCTACTACAGACAGTCCCAAATTCACATCTGCAGGAATGCTATCTATTAAGTTACAGCTATGGTCTTCAGTATATACTCCCATAAGCAATGATTAATACACAATGTTCTAGAAGTAATGAAAAGGTAATAAATGTAGTGCATTTTAGCTTGATGTTTTCCTGGAAAGTGGTAACAGATATTGTCCAATGAAGAAAGATACAGAATTCATGATAATAATGAAATGCTTCTGTTCAGTATGAAATATTTAAAACCAAAATAAATATTGACATAGGAACTGCCAAATCAAAGAGAAAAGTTGGTGAAAAAAAATTTTCAGGATTTAAGCATTATTGTTTTTCTTTCTTCTTTTTTTTTTTTAATTTTTAAGATCTATCTTTATATGTCCTAATCCTGTAACTTAGCACATACAGCTGTGCCAGACTCTCATAGGTGGAAGTATTTAACCTATAGAATCAACGAAAATTTTGTGCTTAGCAGCGCGCTTAATGCTAAACATAAAAAATAACACAGTTCACAAGAATTGACAGTTTTAAAAAAGAAAGAGGCAACATACTTCAAGCAACATAATGCAGGTCAGGCTCAGCTACTGACTGAAAGAGACAGAGAAGAATAAGCTGTTTCTAATGGGGAAAGACATACATTATTTGTCTCCAAACAAACACTGAAACTTCTCAACATATCTGAGGTACAAGGAATGAGAAATGTGAGTGAACAGAAGGCAGAAAGAAATGGGCCGGTCAAGATGCCAAACAGAGAGACAAAGCAGAGGAAGTAATAAATGGAGGAGCTGGCTGAAAGTTGCCCAGGGTCAAGGATTAAGATGAGAGGAAAGCAGGGAGGGAGAGCTACAAGACAAAAGACAGTGAGAGAGAAAGGTGATGGAGATTTAGGAGAAGAAACAGACTGTGAAAGGATTCCAATTAAGAAGACTTCAGTGCACTGTAACTACCACAAGTAACACTCAGAAAGATTTTCTTGGCAAAGTATATAATCAAACAGCTTAAACAGCTGTACTTACCTGGGAGGGCAGGTTCCTTAGGATATAAGCAATAAAAATATTCCTGATATTAAGAATTTGCCCATCAACACATTTAACCACAAGAGTACTGAATGTGTGCAAGTGGAAAGACAACAAGCCTGTCACTTATCACTCAACATAAGTTGAAATGTAATAAATTAAGTGTTCAAGACTAGTAAAAATGCATTTCTGTAACTGTAGGATCACACAGTTCAGAGTCATTAAGGAATCTCCACCCTCTTCTGCAAAAGCAGCCACATTAATATTTACATCTAATTATAAAAGAAGCAAACAAGCCAGTCTAGCACCTAAAATTATTTGATAATTCACCTCCCAAAGATCTTCAGCTAAGCTATTTCATGTGTCCTGTGACAACTGATGCCTACTTTTTCTGCTTAACCAAGGCAGGAACAGAAAGCAGGCATTGAACACCTCTCTGCAATGGTCAGATACTCAGTAGTGGCATCCCAGCATGAGGACAGTGGCTAATAGAAAGAGATTACTTTGGTTCACGCTCTTGTAAGTCTGGCATCAGTATACCCAGTGTCACTGCTGACTGAGTCACGAGGAACCTAAGTTGGTCTGCATCACACAAACTTTGAAAAGATTCAGCTGACATTTTTTCAATGCAGGTATCTCTGAATTGCTTTTTCGTGCATCATGAGCCTATGGAAACTCCACAGCCATGATATGCTTTTATCAACTAAGTCTTATCATTGTGATGTTTGAAACACTACCAAATAAACTTATAGGCACAGACAGACCTATACTGACTTTTGCAGTCTTCGGAAAATTGGATGACCGAGCAAAGGGAACTGATCACCAATCCTGCAAATCCTCTGAACTGACTTTTCACATATGTTTAAGTCCCATCACCAATGAAAAAGATTCTGGATAGGACACAATTTTTGGATATGCTCGCAGTCAACTCCCAATTAAACATGTGGATTACCTTTACTGTGGCACACCATGATTCACAAATGGGCTTCGATTCATCCAAAAGGTCAGGAAAGCACTATAGCCATATTCACAGAGCACTGAGACGTGTTTTTCTCAGTTCCAGTCAGCACTTGTATGAGAATCTGAGCTGTGTCACTGACGTTGCTTTGCATTCTTCTTTCCACTAAACTTAAACGGTAATACTGAATGGCCTATTTTACATTATTTTACTATTATCCATGCTTTTATTTTATCTAAGGCATTCCAAAGCCCCACTTGCCTCAGCTAATCATGAGCTGGCTGTATTAAACATGGGTCAATGAAGCAGTTAAAACAAAAAACAATCCATAGGCTGTCTTCTTTCTCAATTAATTTCCCAGAAAAATAATTCAATTCTTTATTTCTTTTCTTTGGTACCATTTCTGACTTAATCCTTACACACAACCATTGGACATTGTTTTCCATTTTCATAGCTGTTTAATATTGCCTGCTTTCATAGATTTCACAAGAAGCTAGAGGTGAACAGTACTTCTGAAAATAAATTATGCCACCTATTTAGATACCTTCCCTTGCGAAAACATGGGGGTGTGGAAGTGATAATAGATTGCTTAAAATATTCTAGCTTTTTTTGAATAAATCAAGGTTCAAACTATTTCCTTTACATTTGAGCTTTTCCTGGCATCTTGGTTTTTTTGTAAACATGTAGTGAGATGTAATCTACATGAATGACATCTGTGAGCTCAAGATTAATTTATAGTGGCATCCAGGAGTGGCTTCTCTTCAACTGTTAAAAATGGTTGCCAACTGAAAATTCTGCATTCAGACAAGATGCTGTACAGTTACCATATTCATTCTACCATCAACATTTTGATGCATATGAGTGACCTGTCAGGTTAATATTGATTGAGTGTCAAGATACAGCAATCACATATATTCACCCAAAGTAAACATATGTTTTATTCAAGAGCTTCAGTCCCAGCTCAACAAATGCCTTGGCAGTCCCTTTCTTCACCATTTCCTGTTATAACTGGAGCAGTGGAGAAGTTCTACATTAAATATTCAGAAAATACTATTAATCACATTAGCCTCCTGCAAGCTAGATAATATTTGTACAGAACTCAGGAAGTAGGTGGGTGTAATATGATATCACATATCATAGCTTATTAACTGAAACAAAAATTAACAAAATTACATAAAATAAGGTTATCCAAGACCAAAGCACAAGGTAGGAAAGCCAATGGTTCCTCCCTTTATTTCTACCTCACCTAAGACCTGCCACAGAATTGAAATTCTTACCTGCAGACATGCTGGTATTGTAATATCAGACCTTTTCTAGACTCAAGTCTCCAGCCCATTGTAGCCGAAACATGATCAGCTAGCCAGGCATTGAAAAGAGAGATCATCTGTTCATTAGTATGAAGAAAAACTTTAGAAAACAGTTATAAACTACTTCTGATCTACATGTTAAGAAAGGTATACATAGTTCCTTAAAAATAAGCATTGCTTCTCAGCAAGGGAAAGTTTTCAATTCTGTATATTGGTTGGTATTAGAACAGTCCAGTATAAAACAACTTAAAGCGAGTAAAATGTTCAGCAGGGTAAACTATTTTGCCTCAGCTTTTTCTTTTCCTTTTGCCCCAGGATCAGTCATAAAACTATAAAATGAAAAAACTACATGGAATTAAATATTTCCACAAAATAATTTGTTCAGCAATATTTATTTTATCCCTAACAGCACTTCTGGGAATTGATTGCCTTTCTGAGAAACAGAATTATTTCCAGATTAAGGATACACTGCAAAACATTCCTAAACAGTACTAGATCACTGCAAGACAGTGGATTACACCAGTGTAAGCAATGGTATTAACTGTGAATATTTTTTTACAATATCAGAGAAAAAAAAAAAAAAACAGAAAGAAAAAGAACAAAAGAGTCAAGTGTCTGACTAGCTCAGTATCCTACATCTAACAGAGCCCTATGCCTAAGGAAGTGTGTAAGAACATGCAAGCGCATATGATGCTTCCTCCATGTACTCTCCTGTCCTCCCACTACGTACAACTCGGACACCTGTTTTTGTGCAAGCTGTTCAGTAATCCTCAGCAGACTTCTACTCCTACGCTGATGTAGATGTTGGGCTCTGCAGTATCCTTCGGCACAGTGTTCCACAGCTCAGCTACACACTGCATGCAGGACTATGTCCTTTTGTTTCTTCTGAACCTGGCTCCTACAAACATGCTTTGGTGCACTTCAGTTGGTGTACTGGGGAGAGAGCGAAAAATCCGGCCCTATCCAACCTGTCCAGCTGCTCAAGTTTTACAATCTCTATCATATAACTTGCCGGTTATCTTTTTTTTTTTCCAGGCTGAAGAGATTATTTCGTTATTCCTCACACAACAACTTTTTTTGTGCTTTAAAACATCCAGTTTTCCTTCCCTGAACATGACCCAGTTTTACCATACACTTTTTGAGACAAAGAAATGAGAACTGTGAGATATTTGAAGCTTGAGAGCACTAGACCTTGTAAAGTGGCATAACGTTTTTGGGTTTTATTTCTTTTCTAAAAATTCCTAGCATTCAATTTGCTTTTTTGAAAGCTACTGATTTTTCAACAAATATTTACATGGAACTATCTGTCATGTCTCAAAGATCCCATTCCTGAAAGGTAATGGTCAGTTTCATTTTATATATGAAGTGAACTTGTATTTTTTTGTGTGCATAGCTTCATATTTATTTCCTTGAATTTCACCTGCCTTTTTACTGCTCAGTAAGTGCTTTCTCCAGTTCTTCACAGCACTTCTCCCCAAATAACATGATATGATATGCATTGGCTAGAGCAGTATTCCTGCCCTGCAGAGAGGTCAGGTCGGGTATCAGAATATGCATCCTCAGGCACAGCAACACTGATTTTAAAGTTAGTGATGAAGACTGACTAGGACTGGAGGAACTGCTGGGATAGTGAAAAAGATGGGAATGAAAGGAGAACAGTACAATGGAGGAGGTTTCAGGAGTCATGAGGGAACATGCTACTCCAGAATAGCTACCTCTCAACACCCCTCATTTCCTTTGTTTTACAGTAAGATTCACTGAAGGACTGGCTAATTATAGCCGTCTTAAATCTACTGATCAGAAACGATGCAAAAAAGAGCTAGAACTTTACATCAATAGCTACCGCCTACATTTCTTTTTAATACAGTCTGTATGTATTCATATTTTAACAAGTATCTGCTGAAATGACAAGCAACATTTCACAGTCTCAACTCTGACATATCTACACATTAAAACCAGTCAAGTTTGGGGATAGCTTTTTATTTTTTTTAAAGTGCTTTTTTGGAAAGACTTTTTTTCAGGCTTAGTGTATGGCTGATTGTATAACATCTGCAAGATACTGCGTGCATGTTCAGTAACACTTGCACATCAAAATAACTGTATAAACCACCAGAAGCCACAAGTATCTTAGCTTTATCAAGGCTTTCTCAATCCCAAAAGGTTCTATTATGAAACAGAATAAAACACTCTTCATTATGTAACCTGGCCCTTTTTATTGGCCTCAGTCAGGTCTGGCAGAGCAAAAGAAAGCCTTAGATGTCTAAGCACCTAGCAAGTAGTCTGCTTAATTCACTTGAAAATATTTCTGTCATTCAGTTCATTTTTGCAACTGTTCCATGCAGTTACATTACACTACTGAGGAAAAAAATAAGCTGTATTCTTTTGAAAATTCAAGGTCTAATTAAAAGGTGGCTCATTAGCCAAATGGATTTTTGTCACATGAAATTTTTCACTGCCATGCTAATGAACCAGATGTAAATACCAGTCATAACTGCAATCCAGCAACCTCAAGGCTGCCAGTATTACATTTACTTTAAAAATAGAATTACAACTTAGCAATTGTTGGCCATCTAGCATATAATTTTGTTTTGGAAAGCATTGCTATTTAAATTGATCATAAGCACATACTTACTCTCAGTCTTGCTTCAAGTTAAGCATGCATTCAGTACTGTTCTTGAAAAGGGTGGTTTTCTCTTTCAAGGCACAGTGATAACATACGCCATGTGAAAGCATACCACTATATGAATGTGACAGCAAAATGCTATTGGTCATATTTTGGATTCATACAAAAGGTATACTTTATATTGTAAAATTCTTTCATCTTCAACATGTAGATGCCAAAGGTACCAAATGAGAGGCATAACTTCCTTTTATTTCTGTTGCTCACAGTTCTGTTGTAACAGTAAACCTGTTATGCAAATTCTGCACATTGGCCAAAGCCCTCTAAGGTTTGTCCTCCTGAACCCTATACTTGTGTCACCAAGAAGTACAATTAGTTTCACTTCATCAAATTTCCTACTAGGATTTAAAAAAGGGGATGCTATTTCAGTGGACTGAGGACCATAAAATCATTTTCCAGAAAATCCCAGCATAGTTTTGTGTTAAGTTTTATGGTTAAAAGTCAAATGAAGTGCCTTACTACACTGACACAGAGACAATGACAGAATTATACTTAACTGGAAATGTAATATGGAAATACAGGTAGTTCCCAGAAGAAAGCATGCAGAACTAAATAGACTTCAATTTTTAGAACAATGAACAAAGACAGACTATGAAGTACCAAAATGTATGATGAGATTGTAGACCAAAAATTCAGATGTGTTTTTTAAAAAAATTTTTTTTTCTGAAGGAATAGATCCAATTTTGATGAATTTGGCTTGATGAAAGTTAACAACATTGCTGCAATAAAAAGCTGTCACATCATTTACAATATAATTACTGGGATTCAGTTGCCTAAATGAATGTTAGATGCTGAAATTAATTTACCCCAGTCCACAAAGGTGTGGATCATTCCGGGTCAGATTTGCCAGCTCTACACCTGTGTCTCAGGGGCGTCTAAAACTGTGCTTTTTCAATTCTGCACACTTTTGCATCCATTCCAAAGATCTTGTGGAATAAGGAGGTAACAGAAATTCAGAATTCCTTCCTTTCATTTCTGAAATGATCTTACAGGTAATTGCCCAAGGTATTGAAACGGGTGGCAGAGATCATTTCTTGTGAACAAGCAAAGTATGAGCTTTCTTCTTTCAAAAGTTACAGGTAAGAAAGTGTAACTCACCTGAAGGAGAAAAGTAATAGGAATAAAGCAGAAGTGATGAAGGAGCTGTGGGAGCATGGTAAGGATGACTGCTGAGTAAGAAAGCGAAGCAGTATGCTATACAGCTGGTTCATGAACACATCACCAAGAGGATGGGTGGAAACATTTCCATGACTATTCAAAGCCATGACTGTTTAAATATTAGTATCATTAGATGTTGTTTTTAGCAGCCAAAGCTGCTAAAGCAGACCTGAATTCCAAGAAACCTTTCATTTGTTCTGCTGGAACACCCAGCTGTCAGCCTAATTTGCACATTTAACATCAATTTCAATGAGAGTTACGCATAAGAGAACTCAACCCTCTGATGACAGAGCTGCAACTTACTTTACAAAGTTAATTGAACCTGCTTTTATGCTGTGTCTCATTGACCATCCACGTTATTAACACCTCAAGCCTCAGCTATGTCACAGCCTTGTTTGTAGCCTGAAATCCCTTTTGAGCCTAGAGTCATACCTAACCCACATGAAGAAAGCTTAAGGTCCTTGCTCTGTGCAACAAGGGTGGAATGACTGTAACTCACTGGGGTAAGAGAAGCTGTGTAATGCCAGCCTTGCCGTGAAGATTTTGATAGATGTATGAGGTCTGTGCAGTTTTATTTCTATAAAAGCTGGCATTTTCCAAAAAGAAGAAAAAACCTGACTGGCATGTATTAGTATAGCTATCAAATATATGCTCAAGTTTAAACTGTAATCACTATTTAAAATTTATATATAACTGTACCTTCATTTTAATATACATTTATTTATAAATATATACTCTCCAAAATTGAATGGCTTTTATTTTAATAACATGTTTTCAATACATTTTTTTACTTAACTACTTCAATTTCTTAAGACAAAACAAATCTCCTTTTGAAGAATCAGAAACTAGTAAACATTTGCTCAAGTTTACAACATATTAACAACTACATTACTGACAGTGTCACCTTGAATCCGAGGCAACAACAGGAATATATATTGTAGAAGAAACTTAGAGAAGATAACCTCTAGATTTTAATTATTGTGAGATGAAATGGCTCAATGCCAGCAGCTTTACAGGTTATATGTACGTCTTAAGTTAAATAAAATTAACACAGGAAAGAAAAAACCCAAAACTTTTACCCTCTCCAAAGGACTAAACAAAGCTTTAGATTTCACTTTTATAACAACATGAACTATCAGACTCAAGTACATGTTAACAAAATGCTAGTCAAGGGCCTGCAAAAACACTGACTTCAGTGCTGCATAAAATAAAAGAAGCCATTTTTTTAGTAATTGCCCCAAAGGACTTGGAATGACTTCTGCTGACTAATACTCCTAATTTACCATAATATGCTCAAGAAAATTCTGCAGCTTTTAGACTAGTCTGCTGTATTCGCTGTAGTGTTCAGTTTCTCTGGACATGGAAATCTAGCTATTTGTTATAAATACACTGATAATATGAACCAGATCCCATATACAAATTATGTATATGGGGTAAGCATGATTAACATCTTAGGTCACACAGAAACACCTGGTATTTTGCAGATAATAACAGCTAAAGCTGTTGGGAGCAGGTTGGGAATTGAGGGTGTGCCCCTCCAGCTGGCAGGGCCTCCTGGGGCTGTCAGGGCTGCTGAAAAATGTGATGTGTTAAGGAGTAAAAGGAATGGGAACAACCAGTTTTAGCCTTTCTGCAACTTCTCCCTCAAAAATAATGAGTAAGTTCATATATTCATAGAAGTAATAACTTGTTATTGGCCAGACTCCCCTGTACCATAGTTTTGTTATTTTTACTGATGTTTCTGTAACAGAAACACTGAAGCTTAGAGAACAAGAACCAATCTACTTCAGTTTGTATACATAATAAGAACTGTTTTCTCTCCTATTCATAAATATTTGGTGGTTTTGGTGAGGTAAGAGGTTCCAATTTACAGGGAATGACAATCAGAAAATATTTTCTACTCATAAGGTAGACATGCAAATACAGAAATCACTGAAGAAGTTATAGAATAGAAACTCAGAATACCTTTCTCCATAAAGTCAGCCTTTTTTAGTACACGCAAAGTTTTTCCATCTTAATTTTCCAACATACTAAAGAGAAATGAGAGTAAACACGGTCACATGTTAGCTAAACCATTCATCAGTTATACTCTTAATCTTTGTAGTTTTGAATTATCCAAGTCAAAATCATTAAATTGTGTACTGATAGCAAAGAAATGCTAAGTGATTGCTTAAGACTATTTCAGAGAACCTCATTGTATCCAAAATACAAAAATGTCCCGTATGCCCCTTCATTGTAATAGAAAAGTCTATGAAAAAAAGTAGCACTTTTCATTTTAACACTTCCAACACATAAATGTAAAAAAAGGTAGAATATTACAAATCATCAAAACCTTTAGCACACAGGACACTACAAGTGGCAGTATACAGAGAATGTCACTCAGGTGAGGGACTCTGAATTACCTGTATTTCCTTCCTTACTCACCTCTTGTTCTGGTAAAGAGTAATTTCACTCAGCCTTTAAAATTCCTCCTGTAAAACACATCCCACAGTTCTCGACTTTTCTGTGTCCTACTTTCTCCTCACTGATCCCAGCAATGTAACACACAACCTTGAAGCGATCTTTGACTATGCTCTGGAAAATCCTAAACACTTGAAGCGAATGAGAGGCCGCCATAATCTAAATGTAGGGGTAGTCATAATCTAATCCCAAAGAAAAATTCTTCTGACACAAACAATTAAATACATCATTAAACCACTAGGTGCAGTATTTTAATGCTATGACTCCTAAATAATATTCACTACTTATAAGTATTATTTAAATGTATTATTATAGATCTAATGTCACATCTAAATCATGAAATACTATTCAAAATTAGTTACTGATATACCACAAACACATAAATTGCATCTTTATTCATTTTCATTGCAGAGATTTTAAAGTACATTTTTAGCAGGGATTATGCAGAATTTTTTCACCACTTTTACAAGTTGGATTTGGTGCAATGTCACTTTTTCAGAGACAAAATACCAAAGAGTAGCTACTATAGCTTTTAAAAATTCCTATATACATTATTAATTTATACTTACAGAGGTAAGTATAAATCAAGTATTAAATACTTGAATTTGATCTCAGTTTATATATCATCCTGATCCATCAAGAAAAATGTCAGCTGAACCATTTCTATTGACTTGTTTTAAATGGCCAACGGAATACATAAAGATTTAATAAATGACAACTTCCACATTATGCCAGTATTTTACTTCAAGAAATTCTTTTTACAGTGAGGAAAAAATAAGCCCATTTCATTACGGTAAGGCTCTCAAACTGAGTGCACAAACTGTAAACCAGTGTGAATGTTTTGGCCTTTTCTCCCTCCCATGAAACAGAAAATTGTTAATCTATGACCAGCATAAAACATTAAGCTGTCTCTGGTTTTTCATTCCAATTTAATTCACTTGGTTTCCCCTCACTGATTGCCTTTGACTGAAGAGTCACATGTTACAAAGAGAGATGAAAATATAACTGTTGCTTAAGTGTGTCATGCTGGGAAGTCATTCAACTAAAACAGGAGCTATTTCTTCACAGTATCTATCAAGGTCAGTTTTCAGAGGGTCTTTTTAACTCAGAGACTTTGTCTTGAACTTCCAGTCCTGTCTACATTAATTTCAAACTGCCATAAATCTACAGTTTCAATGCAGCATCGCCTTATATTTTTTACACTACTGTGAAAAAGATTTTGGCTTCACTGAGAAGTATTAATGATCTTCTATCATTACCATGTGTCATAAGGCTCAATAGAGAACATATGATGATGTCCTTGAAGGAAACAGTAATAGACTGTGTGACGAATAATTGCATTGACTACAAATGCAATTTATATTCATTGGAAATATAAATGAATATAATTCATTCCTCATTACATTGAGGAAAACAAAGATCCATTAAAGAGCTATATACTGACTGTGATTTTAGTTGGACATACTATTAGCGAAGTTTGCAAGATTACATATCTAGAAAGGACATGCAGATTTAACTGGAAAATTTTAGATACAGCCTGCAACTGTCTACAGAAGGAGCAACAGAATTCCATATCAAAGAGGGTCTATCTTACAGGCCTAAGCGGCAGTCAGGATAGTTGTGTTACTCACTATGATTCAGAAAGCCAGTATCTGGAAAGATCTCAGAAATAATCACCTCCATTTCAGCCATACTGAGTCTCTAGGTAACACAGTTCCCATAAGATATTAGAGACACATCAAGGTTTTAGATTGGGCAAAAATAAACAAGTTTGGAATAGAAGTTAATGGTATTGACAACACTGAGATGGTAATTGAATTTTGCAGAGATGATAATCCACAGGAAAAACACTGAGGGAAAATAGAACTCATGACTGCTACTCCACAAGTGTGTATAGTACTGAATTATATTGGTTCTATTAAGACACTAATAGATTTAACATAACATTTCATTATTGTTGATCCAGATTGTAATCTACAGAATCATTTCATAGTCAGAAAAGGAAGGCAATAGCTTTAAATAATCAAAATAGATTGACAGGATTTATATGATCCAAGTTTGGATTCCAAACTTTTCAACATCACTATCACAATTAATCTTATAAATTTGATGTGCTGTCGTGGTTTAGCCCCAGCCGGCAACTAAGCACCATGCAGCCGCTCGCTCACTCCCCCTCGGTGGGATGGAGGAGAGAATCGGAAGGGTAAAAGTAAGAAAACTCATGGGTTGATATAAAGAAAGTTTAATAGGTAAAGCAAAAGCCACGCACACAAGCAAAGCCAAACAAGGAATTCATTCACTCCTTCCCATGGGCAGGCAGGTGTTCAGCCATCTCCAGGAAAGCAGGGCTCCATCACGCGTAATGGTTACTTGGGAAGACAAACGCCATCACTCCAAATGTCCCCCCTTCCTTCTTCCCCAGCTTTATATACTGAGCATGGCGTCATATCGTATGGAATAGCCCTTTGGTCAGTTTGGATCAACTGTCTTGGCTGTGTCCCCTCCCAGCTTCTTGTGCACCTGGCAGAGCATGGGAAGCTGAGAAGTCCTTGGCTAGTGCAGCAACAACTAAAACATCTCTGTATTATCAACACTGTTTTCAGCACAAAACCAAAACATAGCCCCATACCAGCCACTATAAAGAAAATTAGCTCTATCTCAGCTGAAACCAGGACGTGCTTATGTGCTCGCTCTTTGTTTAGAAAAACTGTGATAAGACTATTCGTGTTTGGAAAACCATGAAAACTTATCAATTAAATAATTGATGAATGGAGGAGGGGAACTGGTAACAAATGACATGGAGAAGACCGAAGTACTCAATGCCTTCTTCACCTTGGTCTTTACCAATAAAACCTGCCTTCAGGAATCCCAGGCTCCTGAGACCAGAGGGAAACTCTGGAGCAAGGAAGACTTACCCTCGATGGAGGAGGACCAGGTTAGGGGGCATTTAAAGAAACTGGATGTACATAAATCCATGGGGCAAACAGGTTGCACCCACAAGTGCCATGGGAGCTGGCTATTGTCATTATGAGGCCATTCTTTATTATTTTTGAATGGTCATGGCAATTGGCAGAGGTTTCCGAAGACTGGAAGAGAGTGAATATCACTCTTATCTTCAAGAAGGAAGATCCAAGGAACTACAGGCCAGTCATTCTCACCTCAGTCCCTGGGAAGGTGATGGAGAAAATCCTCCTGGGAGGCATTTTCAAACACGTGAAGGACAAGAAGGTGATGGGGAGTAGTCAGCATGGATTTACAAAGGGGAAATCATGCTTGAGCAGCCTCACTGCCTTCTACAATGAGGTGATTACCTTGGTGGATGCGGTGAGAACAGTGTATGTTGTTTACCCTTACTTGAGTAAAGCCTTTGACACTGTCTCCCACAACATCATCATAGACAAGCTGACAAAGTATGGGTTAGATAAGTAGACACTGAGATGGATTAAAAACTGGCTGAACGACCAGGCCCAGAGGGTTGTGATCAGTGGCACTAATTCCTGTTGCAACTAGTGGTTGAAACTAGGCAACAAACTAGTGGTGTGTCCCAGGACTCAATACTGGAGCCAATACTGTTCAACATCTTCATTATTGACCCAGACAATGGGACACAGTGCACCCTTAGCAAGTCTGCTGATGAGACAAAACTGGGAGGAGTGGCTGGTACACCAGAGGGTCATGCTGCCATCCAGAGGGACCTCTACAGGCTGGAGAAATGCGCTGACAGAAACCTCATGAAGTTCAACAAGGGGAAGTGCAAATTCCTGCACCTGGGGAGGAATAACCCCAGGCATCAGGACATGCTGGGGGCCAATTGGCTGGAAAGCAGCTCTGCAGAAAAGGACCTGGGGGTCTCAGTGGCCAGCAAGTTGAACACGAGCCAGCAATGAGCCCTTGCACCAAAACAAAGACTAACTATCATGGGCACAAATTAAAATGTACATAATTCCACCTGAACGTAAGAAAACACTTTTACTGTGAGAGTGACCAAGCACTCACACAAGCTACCTAGAGAGGTTGTTCAGTCACCGTACTTGGAGAAATTCAAAACCCTACTCGATGCAGGCCTGGGCAACCTGCTCAGGTGACCCTGCTTGAGCAGAGGGTTGGACTAGATATCTCAAGAGGTCCCTTCCAACCTAAATGATTCTGAGATTCTATGATTAATTCTCTGTTCTTTTTTTATGTAATTCTGTTGTTACCCCAGTTTCTTCATTCTTAGCTCCTTTATAGCATCTTCAAAGAACATGCACTCTGAATAAGCTGTTTTTAGTGAAGCAACACACTCATGTATACTACTTTCATGTGAATTACCTGTGAGAAACTATGCACCATGTTTGCATGTGATCTATATGCAAATTTACCTCATGAAGTGCATACTTGTTATGGACAGAACGCTACAGTGCTTTTAAAATGCTAATTAGCAATTCTCTGAACCACTTCAATTAGAGAAGATACTTATAAACCCTTCCCTTCCTTATAAAAGGAACTTCAAAAACAATATAATATCATCTGTCTCCTGTTATAAGAGCCTTCAAACAGAGTTTTGTTTATATGAAACTTCATTTTCCAAAACCATGGTTCAGGAACACATCATAAGGTCTTGTTATTGAATTTCTCTTAACTGACATTATTTGTCCCTTTCCAGCTTAAAGAGTTAGTTGTGTTAGGAAAAGACAAAATAAAATTCAAATAGTAACTTTATATTCATTATTTTTGCTATCTTCATTAAATATCTAGGATGAAACATTGCCTGTATCCCATTTTTCAATTACAAGTCTTCTAGCACTGGCACTGTGATAGATTAATTTTTTCTGGTTAATGATAACACACCCAAACAAACTCAAAACTAAGGCTTACCTACACGGATACTTCAACCAGCTACTTTAATGCTGAAAATTTAAACAGACGTATAGAACTAAGAGTATATAACTGCTAAATTTGTAGAATCAGAGTATTCTCGTTCACGTGGAAGTAAGCTATGTTTACATTGCAAACACAAATGAAACCAGGAAAACTGGGAAAACCCAGTTTTAACTGGCAGTTAAAAGCCCTAAGGAGTAGGGCAGCCCTCAGAGCACAGTTATGAAAACTGCAAGTGAAGTACTGAAATAAAAATGTCATTTTGTGCTTTTCATTCCCTTAAAAACCTTTGAGGACTAACATATGAGGATTCACGATCTTAGACCAATTTAAGAATAATACTTATTCAAGTATTTATCCAAATTATAATAAACAGTTCTTTATAGGTTGGAGTAGTTTTGTTATATTTTAAGATTGGAAAATAGATCTCCCAGAGATAGCCATTAGCAGTTGGCATGTTTTCAAACAGCAGTGCAGTTTTTTACAACCACACAAGATTACCAGAATGCTCGTTTTCCATTCTTTCTAACGGAAAGTGAACTACTGCCATAAAGTTTTCATTTGCAGTAACAAGCAAAGACAACATTCCCCATCTAATAATCAGCAGGGATAGGTGTAGCTACAATTATGTCCAGAATATATTACAAGGAACTCTTGGGTATATATCTTACTAGTCAATTAAACAAAATGATTTGAGAAATAATCTGAAGAATTGTATCCACCAACCTCTTCCAGCAGTTACAATGCCTTTCCTACATCACAATAAGCATTATAACTTCTAAGACTTTAAAACCAAAATCCTTCACCTCATCTTTCTTTTTCTTCCTCCCTTCTCTTCCCTGCATCTCCAAAATTTCATATGGTATTATACACTGACTTCATGGATCATCAGCAAGACTGTTAGGTTTACATCCATGATGTACATTCTAATGGTTACAGATCCTTTTGCACATTTTCCACAAAAAAACAATTCTCTCAACTCTAGTGTGCCATGCTCCACTTGTTTTGTGATACTCCATTCTTATTCTCCATCCCAGCCAAGGCCACACTCCCTATCCAGTCCATTGGAGTTCCCCTTTCTCGATTGTCCAACCTCTCTTGTTCCTCCTGCTTCACTATTAACACCACTCACTTAAAAGATCACAGTCTCTCTGCATCCTCATACAACTTCATTCACCTCTTATCTCCCACTCCCAACAACTTCTGGTTTAGCCAGTCCCAGCCAGCCTCCTGGCTTCCAGTTTTGGGATGCAACTGAGGTTTTGGAGATCTAATGATTCCCTGCTGCCAGCAGGTCTGGCCTTGCTCACTTGCCCTTTCTGCCTCCTGGCAGCACACTTTCATGTCCTCCCTCACCCTAGCTTTGGTTTTCAGCAGACCACTAGTGAACCGTTCAGCTCACTGTCCTGGTTTCAGCTGGGAGAGAGTTAATTTTCTTCCTAGTAGCTGGTATAGTGCTGTGTTTTGGATTTAGTATGAGAATAATATTGATAACACACTGGTGTTTTAGTTGTTGCTAAGTGATGTTTACACTACTCAAGGACTTTTCAGCTTCCCGTGCTCTGCCAGGTGCACAAGAAGCTGGGAGGGGGCACAGCCAAGATAGTTGATCCAACTGCCCAAAGGGCTATTCCATACCATATGACATCATGCTCAGTATAGGAACTGGGGGGAGTTGGCCGGGGGGGAGTGTTCACTGCTCGAGGAAGGGCTGGGCATTGGTCAGCAGGTGGTGAGCAGCTGCATCACTTGGGGTTTTTTTTTGTTTTTCCCTGGGTTTTGTTCCTCTCTCTCTCTCTCTCCTTTTCATTACAATTTTTTATTATTATTATTATTTTGTTTCAGTTATTAAACTGTTCTTATCTCAGCCCACGAGTTTCCTTACTTGTGTTTTTCCGATTCTGTCCCCCATCCCAGCGGTAGGGGGGAGCGTGAGCGAGCAGCTGCATGGTGCTTAGTTGCCAACTGGGGTTAAACCATGACACTCACTAAACCAGCAAAAGCTACTCACCTCTCTCCTTGCTGGCTCAGTTTTCAACTTGCTTAGTGATCTGACTCACATTACCAAAAAGGAAGAAAACCACCAAAGTTGTTCCAAAGAAGGGGAGGGATAGGGAGAGAGGAGGTCTTTGCTGGGAGAAGGGAAGATAATAAGAAGAGAATGGACCTGTCCCTTTTAGTGCCATAGTCTCAGCCATTTTACCTGGCACAAGCCTTAATCATTCATCTCTATCCCACATTAATTTCAGTTTCTCTGCAGTCCTACTAACTTTGGATTTCTGTGTTTGTTGGATATATTGTTCTTTCACAACTACTAGATCTCAAAAAAGGAGCAATCTTCATTGGCTGGGGGGGTAGGGTAACACCATTCTTCTCATTTGTTCTCTTTCTTGCTTTCACCATTCCCCCCTTGCAGTTTTTTATTCTTTTGCCACAGCAGCAGTAATACATAAAACAGAAAGTGTGGTGAATGACCCATCCCAGTCTCATCCTGACTCAAAGCACAGTCACCAGTCACTGTCCTGGAATAATGGGATGTCTTGGCTGGCTTGCCCTAAGTCATAGAGGCTACATCATAACCAGAGACTTTTATTTTTAAGTTTCCTGCTCTGAAACAAATTCACTTCAATAACTGCTAAAAATATCACTAATCTTCCTCCTCTTTCAGATAATACTTAGTAAAACAGCTTATCGGTGTCATTCCGTACTAATTAAATAAAACAGCTCTGAAAATTTTCTCCCTAGTTTTTTCTACCACTGTGAACAATTTGAGAGAGAAGCACAGTCAGGAACTAAAAGGTCTCAGAAAATCTTTCCTTGAGACAGATATTCAGATATATTGAGGATCGTTTCGAAAGCAAGCTTGGCTTCTCCAGGGCTATAAAAGCATAATGTATTTTATGTTAGAGTAGAAAGAACTTCCTACAGAAATGCAGGAAGTATGTTTCTGAGGATTTAATAAATCCCTTTTTATGAGAAATGTTAGTGTTTGTACTTTTGTTTTTGCTGCTTGAAGCTGAACAGTTTATTTCTTGAAAGCCTTCATTTATTCTAAAGCTTTTACTTAGAATGTTGATAATTCAAATGGCACTATTACATGCAAACATAGGAATGTTAATTCCCCGTCCCGCTTACAGAGAAAATTGCTAAATAATTATTGTTGAACTATAAATTCTTCTCAGCTAACTATTAACTTGCTAAGATAAAAGCTGTGACCTGTTCCCATGGCCAGCAGTCGCACTTCAACAGGAAGACCCAGAAAACTGTACTTTCAAGTGAATTACTGATAGAACCTTGTGTAATGAAACGATGAGATTTGTGTCATAAATATTTGCTGTAATAAACCTGAACTTGCAGAAAAAGTGGAAGTACAAAAATAAAGGCACTCTGCCTTAGCTAAATATTTCAGGTCTGACTGCAGGAATATTCTCCAAGTATCCAGAAAAAGAGTGAAGAATCATGATTTAAAACAATCAGAAAAGAGAAGTAAAATTATGTGTAGAGCTGTATGATAAGCCAATTCATTATTTAAGCTAATAAATTAAAATATTTTAACCCATTCATGAAATTTTCCAAATACAAAATTACACAGGTAATAAAAGGCTCCAAATGTTTTGCAGTATGAAGCAGTGCAAACTGTAACAGTAATATAACTTTGAAAAGCCATTCATAAGACCAGCATTTAGACATGAAATAAATCCTTCAACCAACTTGACTGATAGAGAGTCAATCAAAATTCTCCATAATTCTTAGATTAATTGTAGATACTTATACAATTTAATAACAGACTAGATTTGAAAGAAATTATTTCACAATAGCACCCCATTAAAGACAAATCTGAACAATAGTCTTGAATTTTGCTCTTCACACATGGGAGGAATCTGATAAGGATCAAACCAGGACTGCAAATTTACAGCTGTAAATCTTAACATCACGTTGCCTAAATTTGGAGATACATCATTTGCCCCACTGCACTACAGTCGGTTAGTTATTACTTATGTCAGTTTACAGAAGAGTGGTACTCCCAATGCTCTGTCAATAAGAATGAGTCCACCCTTGGTTCAGAACAAAATGGAAAGTCACATTATCCCAGATCCAGAGACGTACCTACGGTGTTATATATGCTGGCAAAGTAAGAAACTTTTCCTTAAAGTTACAGATTTTCTGACATATCAGTAATAATGCTGGCATGCAATCATACATGAAAATGAAAAAAAACAACCCAGAATAGTATTACATCTTTCAGAAAGTTGCAGTGACATTTACTATCTGTATTAATGTTGCAAGATAACAGTAAACAAGAACTAAGGTCCTGTTTTGTCTGCACTTACTTTGTTCACTTACACAAAGACATTTCTGCTTAACAGCCAGGATTTTCAGCCAACAGATGCTATTTGTGCATATGTGTTTTGTTTGTTTCTTATAGAGCTGTTGTGGGTTAACCCCAGTGGGCAGATAAGCGGAACACAGTCACTCACTCACTTCCCCCCCACCCCAAGTGGGACGAAGGGAAGAGAAAAGGAAAAATAAAAAGGAGAAAACTTGGGGTCAAGATAAAACAAACGAACAAACAAACAAACAAAATTTGTTTAGTAAGTGAAGGATAAGTGGAAGAACAGGGAAGAAAACAAAACAAAACAAGTGATGCAAAAGCAATCACTCACCACCTCCCGTGGGTAAACAAATGCCCTGCCAGTTCCCAAGCAAAAGATGGCTAACCCCCCTAAAGGCCCCTCTTTCCAGTTTTATTGCTGAGCATGATGTTATATGGCAGGGAATATCTCTTTAGTTAGTTTGGGTCATCTGCCCAGTTGTGTCCCCTCCCAGCCTATTGCACACCCTCCAGTCTATTCACTGGGGGGACAGAGTGAGAAACAGAGAAGGGATTGATGCTGTGCAAACACTGCTCAGCACAAGCTAGAACATTAGTGTTATCAACATCATTTTCATCACAAAACCAAAACGTAGCACCATACATATTGGCTGTGCTACTTTAGTCTTACAAAGGGGTGAAATTTTCTGCTGGTATCGTGAGCTAAACCAGCTCACCAAAAGGTACAATAAGTACAAGAAGTAATGAGAGGGGTAGGACAACACAGCACAACAGGAACCAAGAAAGGAATGAAAGAACAAAAGCATAGCACCCATCTTTTGCTGCCAGTGAGTGTTTGCATCAGCTTTGTGAACTCATCAAACAACACTCTAAATTTGATTTAGTCTTGAGTGGAATGAAAGCAACTTCTAGAAGCAGCAGGCATAAATGCAAGCCTCATAGGCAGTATTCAACACCCTTTGGCTAAGGTTATGGTTTCACATCCCTACACACCTCCTCTTTTGGAAACCCCCTTTCCTTATGCCCATGTCTTCCTCCCTGGTTTAGGCTGCAGAGTCTCGTAACTCATCTTGCACCAGCTCTAGAGTCACTGATTGGGCCACCCTGTGAGGCAATTTAGGTAACTAAAATGGCAGAGTACCCTCCGCCACCCCCCATCCCACCCCCCAAAGAGAGAGATAATATTTTTGTGCCATTTTAGCAAGCTGAATCAGCCAAAGGTATGGCAAGAGACCCAAACGCACTTTAAAGGGAAGCAGGGGTGGGAGTGGGAAGATGTATCACAAGAGGCTCAAGTCTAGGTAAATACTAAGAAATACAGGTATCAACGGGGTTTTTTTCCATATTTTTTTCCAGTTTCCTTTTTAATTTGAGACTATAGAAAATTATCCTATTTTCCATGAAAAGTGATAAGGCTGCAAATTAGCGCCTCTTTCCCTTTTATATTGAAATCGTGTCACTTTGCACTATCAGCCCTCCCTATAACACATAGGGACCAGTCTAAGCCACACCTAGACCACTGTAGAATTAGGTCCTCCAGCCTTCCCATTTCTTAGAGAAAAAATGAAGGGTATAGATGTTGATGTTCTAGCTAACAAAGATAGCTATGCAGTATGCCATATATTTATGCATTTTTATATTCACAGTATATATTTATAAATAAATCCATGCACTGTACTCAAATACATTGTAACATGGCTCCTGCATGCAATCCTTTTAAAAACAAGCCTTTTGTTGTTACAGAATTTACATCAACCTCTTGTAGCTAAATGGTCAAAGCACCAGTCCTATACTTAAGGCAATGTAAATTAGCTTGCCCAGAAAATATTCCCTCAGTTAAGTCAAACAAACTAAAAAGAACATTATGGATAATAAATATTATCGTAACATTTTGACGGACTAGAACACAGCACAGGAAAATCAGGAAAATAAGCATGTAAACTTTTTTCATTGTATATAGAAAAACATTTAATTAACTTTGGTCAGTAACAACAGGACTGAGTATAAGCTGACATAAAAAATGCATCTGAAAGGAAATCTTATATAGCTATAACTTTCATTTTAAAAGTTCAACAACTTTTCACTCAATCCTTAAGTAGTAAAAAATACTTTTTTACTACTTTTATATGTTTAATTGCAAACATACTATTTATTATTAAAGGCTAGTATTAAAAAAACACTTCAATGCTTTCTTGGTTGGTCGATTGTGTTAGTTTAAAAATGTATGAAATAGGACTGACCTGGGCAGAGATTCTGCTGTGTCTGAGTAGTTAATTTTTCTTGTACAGCGTGCTTTTCAAAATGCCCTACAGTTGCAGTCTGATGTAGGCCTGGTTGTCTGGTGGCAAATCCCAATTCTCCAGGTTCAGAAAACTTCAGATAAAACTGTGGCTCCAAATCACTGAAAGAGAGGTTTATAGCACCATGTCTCCCACTGCCATAGTCACTGAACATAGATTCGTCCTCGGTGTTCTGTGTTGGTAACGGGAGAATCCGATGATGCAGCTGCGGGCTAGGCAGTCTCGAAGATAACGGAGAAGGAATAGGTGACATTTGTTTGTGTGTATTAGATAGCAGATATGAATTACTAAAAACATTACTCACTGCTACTAACGAGGGTGAATGCAGCCTTTTCTCTTCCAGTTTAAGATTATTACTTGTCTGAGAAATATCAGGACTTTCATTTACAGGCAGGTTCAAAAATAAATGCTTGCTGCTTCCCCGGGACACCGTGGTTCTTTTCTCATATATTGCGCCTGGCAGGTTTCTGTCTACTCTTGTAATTTGTTGCAGTCTCTTCCATTCTGCAGCTTCATCTAAACTGTCGCTCCGTATAACTTTCAGAAGAGCTTTATTGACTGCTCCCACAAGGTTGCGTGACTCATCAGTAATGTGCACTCTCTCTGCTTTGTACTGCAAACCAGAGCTGTCCTGCTCCTTTTCCGGCAGCACAGTGCTTTTAGAGTCTCCAGCAGCTTCATCTACAGAGTACACATCAGTTCTTGATATAAACTCGTTATGTACTGTTGTGAGAACAGAAGAAGCGGTTTCTTTATCTCTGTGAAAATCAGGTAAAGACTCTGCAGGGGACTTGGCAACTTTTTTAATACAAGCTTCTGAGTCCTGTACTTCAGCAACAGCTGTGATTCCTGGTTTCTCCTTGCATACCAGCTCAGTATACTTGCTACTTTTCAAGCTTTTAGCAGCTGCAGATTTACTTAATGTCTCAGGGTTGTTAGATAGACTGACCTGAGATGACTTTACCAAAGTGATACTCTGTTGTACCTTCGTAACTTCAGGAATGCATTCTCCCTTATCCACTAGTTCAACTGCGACCACGTCATTGTTGTCTTTTAAGCTAGAACTTGGTAAGTCAGCATCCAGTTTCACAGCTTTATTGCTCTCAAGAAAATACCCCTCTTCTATCCACCTTTCTGGTCTTATACTATTGTCTACTGGTAAATCATCCTTACCTTTTACTGTCAGCCAGCTGGAGGCAGAAAAGGAACTGGGAAAAGTCCTGGTAGGAAATCTTGTGGGGAGCATCTTCTTATTTTCCAGTTGCATGTCTTGCGTACTCGGTAAAGAAAGATGTTGTTCATATATCTTCTTTCCCCCTTTCCAGTGTCTGAACTCCTCAAAGCTCTCTTTCCTTCTATAGTTCCTAAATTTTTTGTGATTCAAATTGTCTCTATTTGTGGAATCCAGAAAGAAAGCCTGCTGATGTGTAAAACTGGAGTAATCATCACCTTTAAGTTTTGGGACTCCAGAAACATCCTGGCGCTTTCCCTCCTGATGTCCTGTGTTAAGGCCCAGAACACGATGTGATCTCAAAAGACTGGGTAATAGTTTTTCCTTTTCAGCAGTTAGTTTGTATAGTTCAATGAGAATGTCTTTCGTGGTAGTATGCATGAAAATAATATCTCCAAAGTTTTCATGTGGCTGTTCACTCAGCTCCATCTCTAACCTCTCCCTTACTTGATAGCAGCTACAGAAACGTTTACTGGTTCTATCCAGAGTTACACAGCCCTTGTAAGTAAATCCTCTGACTTTCCCCTCTGGAAGATAGAAGCTGACGTAACAAAGCTCCATAATGGGTTTGTGCAATTGAAGGATAGTATGCGTGCCTTCCATTACGCTTGCCAAATTAGTCATTCGTTTAAATTATGTGCTAAGTGTTTCAAAGCTTGCATGACATAGCATGTGAGGCAGGGAATGGACGGAAGGCATCTGACTAATCTTCAACAATAATATTGTCTGCTGGAAAAAATAGAGAGAAGCCTGTCAAACTTGATTATGGCAAATTTAATATGACAAATAACAAGCCTGCAGAAGCACAATCTTCTCTCAATATTGTCTGATACAAATCTTTTACCTGGAAAAATCTGACATAAAAAGGATGACATTGGTAACACTCATAGTTGGAGTCATAATTCTTCTCTCATACATCATCCCTTTGTCTCCAGGGTTCTCAGCCAATGCTGTTCCATAAGGTCACAAAATGTTCACCAAAACACCCATTTCAAACAGAATTTACTTTTTAATGCTGGAACCTATTGCCCTCTCTCTGTTAAAAGTTAACTTGCTGTTGAACATTTAGTCAAAAGAACCATTCAAGCATGTATGTTGCCTTTTTACTCAGCACAGCCAGCAACATAACACCATCACAATGTAATTAGCTCTCGCTGCTTTATTTACCAAGAAAACATTTAAAAAATAAAAAAGGCTGAACATTTTCTTCTCGTATTTATCTGTGAAACTGCCATGACATCAAGAAAACTTGCAAGAAGAAAAAAAAGAAAAAAAAAGGTTCTGTTTACCTGGCTAGCATATAGGTACTGTATAAATCTATTTTGATTCAACATGCAATAGTGTAATTGTACTACTACAGGCAGGTTTACTGAGCTTTGTTATTTCCTTTTCTTTGCATCATATTGTATTTTCTTGCTACAGATTGGATATATTGACATTTTTTTGATACATCATGGTAGAAGTTGGTTTACTCCTTTTGAGCACTAAATTGGCTTTTCATCCAGAAGGAACTCTGCTACCACAATTAAAATGGAGAAGTCTGCAGCCACTAGGAAATGCATAAGCATCAGGGAAAGACCTAAAGCTCAGCAGCAAATCCAGCAGCATGCAAAGCTGGAGAGCACCTGCTCCAAGGCTTCTCTGTTGAAAAATGCAGGAATTTCAGTTTTCAACTTTCAAAGCATAAATACAGCAGAACTTTCCATCATTTCAAAATAGTCAAACTTAGCCTCAGGCAACAATTATTAAAAGGAAGCTGTCACATTACCATGTCACACATTTCAGTTTTACATATTTTTTCAATATACAAGTATTGTATCAGTTTTTGCTATGCAGGGAGTCAGATATAAAATGATGCCAATAACTTATCATAAGTAACTAGCGAATCCTAACTCTAAGAAGCAAGCAGCATTTACCCAAAACATCCTATCCTACCAGCAAGTAGTCATTTATTGCAGTGATTTTGATCTGAATTGTTAAAGCATTGCATCTGTTTATAATGTTCTTTAAATAGTTTCAAACTTCCCATTTACTTTGAGTAGTATCACTCTTCATGCCAGCAAAACTCTTAATATGCACACATAATCCCTGAAGACAGAGGAGAGATCCTAAGGAGAGAGACTAATGGTAAGAACAATCTTCCATCAGAATGAGATTAGCCTCTTAATTCTGTTCACCAGCAGTCAATAGTTACGTGGCATGATTCAGAATCCCGTGCAGGTATAGGAAGGGGAAGGAAAGGTGCAAAACCTTTAGCCAGTACTTCTGTTAAAGACTGGCTTGTTGTTTCATAGACATAGAAGAGTTTCCAAGAAAATTATGCCATACTATTTCTTCTTGTATTTTTGTTTTAACTCATTGTCTGAGTTTTGCGTTCGAAATATGAACAAGGCTGAGTACCGCCAAAAAGAGCAGCCTCACTTCTAGTCTTGTCTCCTAACCCTTGTCTCCCTACTCTTCTCTCCAGCTGTGCATGCCTGCTGCTTTTCTAGTGTAGAACTGAGTGATTGTGCAGCCACAGGGTGTGTCACTTGCAGATGCAACTAAGAGTGGTTCTGCACACAGAAATAACAACCATCAAAGAACATTTTTTTCATTACAGGAGCAGTCTTGAACCTACTCACTCTTCACCCAAGCAGTAGGAAACACCCCTTATGGTAGCAGCTTGCCAGTACATCAGCTTAGCCATAGACCAAATTGCCCCTCAAGTAGTCTACTGTGGTGAGCTCTGTCAAATATGAGCTAGTTAACTTGGGGACATTTCCATAAATGAATACTAAGCTGTCCCAGCTAATGCATGCTGAGTCAGTTTTTACTTACAGGAGGACTTTACTGAGGAGCAGAATTTCAGGGGAGTTACTAGGCAGGGAAATGGACAGCACAGTCCATATTTTGGTCCACTGGCAACATACAGCTGTTAAACTAGGAAGAAGAAAGAACAGGTAACTGGGAAAAACCTAGCTAAAGTGAGGGTGGATATCCCAAGGAGACCTAATCTATGCTTATTATTGACTTAAACAAGATGATCACATCAAAGTATTTGTCAATGCAATTGATTTAGAAAATAATAAAAGGAAAGGAGCAATAGGAAGAAAGGGATTTTTTTTTAATACATGGAATAAGACAGTCTGTATTATGTGTATTTCACAGTCTTATCTAGGAAAAAAACTTAGTGTTAAATAATTCTGAATTATTTCATGTGTTCCACTGTTTCACCTCCACTGGCATGGCATTTTCTCATTGAAATATGATTAAGTGACTACAAGGAAATAGCATCATGGAAACTATAGACCCAGTAGCTATAGACCCAAACATTATGATCAAATTTAAGATCCTGAAATGGCATCTATGATATCATCAGGTGCAACTCAGCTTAATTCTGAAGAGTACATTACTCTTGATAACATGCATGCTTTTCTGGGTTTTTTTTGGGTTTTTTTTGGTTTTGGGTTTTTTTAATGAAAGAATATACGTGTAAAGGAGAGAACTAACTAGCCCTTGCCTCTGCCACACAAATTTGCTAGGCTACGCCCCTCCCAAAACATAAGCAGCTTCCCTAATCTAATCTGAGCTCTGAATCATTACATTACTGAAATGAGACTTACAGCTCTCCCTTAAATCATATTGCAACTAAGAGCTCTTTTTCAGTTATAAACAAATAAATCTATTGAAGATTATTTTTTTTTACTCTTGCCATCTTTGACAACAACCTGTTATGCCAGCTTAGACCCATTTTAAAGGCTCTACATCCTATTAGATCTCTTCTTAGTTACACCAGACTAAACATTGGATTTGGTGCACACATATTGACACATTAAAATGTAGAATCACCTTGAATAGAACGTAACCCTGCTCCTTATGATGAAAAAATGTACACATACTTTGAAATTAAATCATATTAAAAGTGAGTTTTAGAGAAAACCAGTAATAGTAACAATAGCAATAGCAGAAACTGTTGCTAAAGTTGTTACTATTAGGCCAATGAAATATTCTGTATCAAAGTTTTATTGATTTAAAAGATAATGTGATGCCATGCACTGCTGCATTGTTTAGTGGTATTTTGAAGCTTATATGTATTAATAGATACATTCTTTACTAAGAAAACCTTTTTCTCTTCAGTGCCTTCAGCACCTTATTCAGCCTTTTTATAATCTTCCATCAGAAAACAAAGAAGTGAACTCCCTGCTCTATAAGCAGAAGCATTTTAAGAAACTATCGGGAGAATTATGTTAAGGAAGGAAACTGGTTAAGGACTTTCAAACTTAATTACAACACTAGTTCCTCAGCTTTTCTGTTCACCTTGCAACCTGTTTATAATCCTACTTCCATTTGCAAACCTTACTACAGGGAGTGAATTTTTGTAAATTAAGGCCACATTCAGGCAAAGTTTACAGCTTAAGTAAAATGCACATTAATCCAAGAAGACTTAAAATTTTAACTACAGAATGTATAGCGTGGAGCAATGAAAGCAATCTTCAGCATCATTGCTAACTGTTCCTCTCATGCAGCTTTCAAATGCATAGCAGCAGAGCAGTGGGATTCAGGTTGTGAGAAATACTACTTTAAGGAGAAAAACAGCTACTCAGAGATAGCTAGCTAAAAACTGGAAAGAACAACTGAAATTGTTAAATAGGTGGCTGAGAGGCAAATTTGCTCTGCTGCTGGATTCTTTTTTTTTAGTTTAACAACAACAAAAAATGTCACAGATTTAGTGCTCCTCAGTCTAGAGCCAACACACCCATCCATTTTGCTGTTCAAAATGTGCTCTTAGAAAGCCAGGTCTCCATTGCTGCAGTTCCTTCTCTCTAGCAGGACACATCATTCACTGCTCAGCATGACAGATGGTTCTCCTCCTTTCCCTGATCTTTAAGTAAGCAAGAATCGGAACTCCTTACTTTCCCAGCTCTCCCCAATATCTGATTGTTATTAGGTGGCAATCTGTTCCTGTGTATGTTATGGCTAACTTTCTGTGCTGTGTTATGTAGCTAATTAACACACCAAAACAGAAAAAGCATGGTAGAGGAAAGGTAGTAAAAACATGGACAGAAGAAGGATCCACGTCACAAGCTAGAAGAAACTGAAATGAAACTGCAATAATATTTTTTTACTGAGCACAACTTTTTTGATAAACTCCATTTTCTTCTCTTGCTTAAACGCTCATGTTTCTCTAAGGTTCTTTCAAACTATCATCTGACTTACAAAGGTTATCATTAGAAGGATAAAAAGTGATTATCTCTTTGTGAAGACAAAGTGTTACAGATCCTTGCAGCAGCTGAGACATAAATAAAAGAATTTCGTAAGAACAAGAACTTTCCAACTATAAGTCTACATTGTATTTACTGGATTGTGACCAAAAAAAAAAAAAAAAAAAATTAGAGTATTTAATTGTGTAACAGTTTGAACTATACTGCATGCTGTTAGCAATGGTAGTTTAAAATACTGCTCTTCTCAACTTCACAAGTACTGAACTACGCTAGGAAAGAGTTGTTAAGGAATAAGAAACAGAGTCTATGCCAGACAGAGAACTGCTTTATTCAATTCCAGATCTCATGCAATGGCACAAGGGAAGTATTAAAGCATATTAGACTCTTGCCAACAAATTCAGATGAAACATAAAGGGATAACACAGAACATAAGGTTGAAAGTCATTAAGTTAATCCACAATGCAGAGCTTTGTATACCAAAAACAATTTTTAAGCATAAATGCAAAATGTAATTACTATACAAACAAATAGATAAATAAAATGGAAATAACCAGAAAAGCATGTTAAAATGCCTTGGATCTTTTACAGTCTTTGACTATGTCATTCTATTCAAATGAATCCAACACAGGACCAAGTCCATGAAACAAAGCAATCTGAAACCCAGCTCTCTGAATACACTGTCTTTGTGATCTGCAGATAAGGAAATCTAAACATCTTGAAATCTAAAACCATAACTTAACAAAAAGATAATCTACACATGGCATGTAAAGTTAATTAAAATAATTTTTAAAACTTTCTGGATGGACTGAATAATATGATGATCCCTTACTAGAAACAAATACATTCTCAGAAGCCAAACCGCCCCATACTTGTTCCTGGTCCTTTATAGACCACTGTCTCATTTGAAATAGCTGTAAATAAGCATACTACCTTTTCAGTGCACAGGAGATGGAAAAAAGCAATGATGATACTTTGGAGTTTAGAACTAATGCTCACCATTTATACTTAAAATTTGTATTACATTTGACTAGTCAGGTTGGGAAAAAAAACATAAAATACATATATAACTCACACCGCCTGGTCTCAAAAATGGTTTAAAAAGAACCTAGACCACAAAACTAGAATTATATGGAAATTACTGACTTCATCAATAGTTTCGTTTCTGAAGTGATAAAAATATTTTTAAAACAGTGACCTTCTTCACTACGAAACATCGCAATTCCTGACAAATATTTTCAGTTGTACTCTTACCTAGAAAGTCCCTTTAATCAGACTTTTGCTCCTATGATTTGAGCCAAGTGACCTCCAATACAATTTATCTAAGTTAAATGCCAGACATGACATAAATGATGTTTTTCCCTATTACAACCATGTAGTTCCAGTTCCAACTAGTTCCACCCATCTGCACTAACTTGTTAGTGATCCCTTTCCAAAAGCCACATGGTGGGGAGAAGCTGTACAAACCTTTCAACCAAGGAACAGGGAATTTTTAAAAATTGCTATTGTAAAAGCAGAAAAACTTTAAAAGTATACCCCAAAGGGTAATAAGTATCATAAGGGTATCTTCAGAAACCTGTATTTTCAAAGACTTCAAAATGAGATGTATATAATGTGAATGATATCCTTGAAACTGATCGTTCCTGTTCAGTGCATTTCTTAATAATGGTTGCTTATACAACAGCTTAGCTCTCCGTAGTATTCCTTCAGTAAAAATTCTGACATGCCCTTGTGTTAGTAGCTTCCATTTTACAGTAGATACATGATCCCACAAAAGAAAAAAAGGTTTCTAGCACTATGCTTCCTGTAAAAATTTTTCTCCTGATATTTTGTGTTGTAATCCCTATTTAAAACCACTAGCCGCTATAAACTAAAAAAAAAAAAAAAAAGAAAAAAAATACTCCTTAAAATCCATGTTTTAATGCTGACTCCCTTCCTATCTATAGGCTTTTGGTTTTGAAAGACAGAATGACAGCAAATAGAAACTCAAAGGAGAAGAAAGAAAAATGAGGAGAGGAGATGTTAAAATGGGCAGCAGAGTGAGGAAAAGAAAACACCCCTTCAATCTTCAAATGCCAGAAGTTAATAAAAGATTTCCAAAGGTAGTCTTGAAACCTCCTTTCTCAAATACAAAACTTGGAGCAGTCAAATCATTACCCCTGTTTTCTATGCCTAGTGACAAACCAATATTCCATCTAAACAATGCAAGATATTTTCCTGTAAGTGCTCCTCCAGCATGCTCATCTTTCTGCAAATTGAAAAAATTCCAGATCCCCAAAACAGAAATTAATTTTAAAGAATATATCTGTTACCATATCAATCTCTGTACCTACTTCCAGCAAAATATTTTGCCAAATAATTCTCCATCTTTCTTCCAACAGTCACAAAAATGAGCCAATATAGCTTTAGGAGACTAACACTTCTGTAGCAACATGTGTTAGCTTAGGCAGGACCAGCATGAAGAACTTCCTTCTGCTAGATCAGCCTTGACTGTAAGCAGGAAGGACAGATTTTAATGTTTTGTAAGGAACTTTCCCATTGCTTACGATTAAAAGGTATGCAAATATAAGACTTCATTTCAGATCTGTAGGAAATTATATTAGGCAGAATCTTTTGATTCACAAAGTGTTAACAAGCTACAGCTAATTAGATGAACTAATGGTGCTCTTGCAACACTAATAGAAACTCCAGGTTACCTGGAACTCCTGATGCATTAGAGCCAAATGCATCTTCCAAGGTATACTTAAATGGTCACGAGCGTGGTACAGATGGACCAGGCAGTTTATATAGTGTTTGAAACAACAGAACTTAATCCATAAAGAGGTAAACTATCCTCTCAATCATCCACTAATCAAACCACTTTCATGGTTTCTTATTGATTTCCAAAGTACAATATCAACATATGACCAGAACAGGACATTTAAGCTCCGCTACTACAAAGTCTCATTTTCACTCCACTACTTCCTCATAAAAATGGCATATGTGAAGAAGAACCACAAACAAATGCTTCTGGTTTCTCGCGAGGCTGTCTGAGACCACAAGACAGCCTTGGTCAATCACTTGGTAGCAGCAGAAATGGTCTACACAACAGGAATCAAAGAAATGGATGTAGGGTAATGATCTGACAAAAGAACCCTTTCTGTATTAAAACCACCATAACATGGATGAGAATAGATGGAACACATATAAAAAGGAAATATAATCTCCAGATAACATGCACTTTTAGATTTGCTATTAAATTTTGTCACCTAATCCATCTCAGAGTTCACAGAATGTTTCACCTGTCTTCCAATTAGACTAAGTATCTCATGGAAATCTTTTACAATAACACACAGGTAATATCCCAACTCTTTGCCTGTGACCTGTATGCCATGAAAATGTACTGGGGTTTTCACAATTATGTTAATAAAATGATTTTTAACACTCTCTTCACATTCTGTGAGCAACAACTTATCACTGTTTATTAACAAAAGAAGAAACTATACACAAGATTATGGAGAACCATTATCTTGAAGTGTGTGATAATTATAGGCTTTATAATATCTACATTTTATTTAAGAGGTGATGTACTTTTTAACAATGATGCTGGAATTAAGATCACAGAACAGAAATCTCTCCTAGAACTATTTTCTGCTGATGGTTACAGTTGAAACAGAACATTACAATTTCACAGAAATATTAAGATGGTCAAAGACTTGAACTGAATTTTGCTTGTTAATGCATTATTACAGAAGAGAGCACAGGAATAAGGAAAAAGAACAAATAAGAGAAGCATGGAGCATATCTAGAAACCTGATATGAAATATGTAAAATGATATAGGATTATTCCCCTAATTCCTCAAACCCATTTTCTGACATAGCTCAGTACAAAATTAAAAAAAACCAACCCTCTCCAGGCTGTTCCTACATTCTAATTGTTCCAAATATCCCAACTTAAAAAGTATCATAGAATTTCACTGAATTATGTTTTTGTCATTGGATTTTTCAACACCAGAAAAAAATTATACAGATGGAAAATAAATAAATAAATAGTAAATAAATAAATAAAAGTCCTGGATAACACTCCTGTCTTTTACAGTAAAAAGAGAAGAGGAAAGAAAGAAAAGAGCATGTAATACTTAAAATTTGTATTTTTAAAAATCCAGATAAGAGTTTTATTATTATACTGCAGGTTGAGCAAGAAATCTAAAGTATCATTTCTTTCATAAATAATTTTCAAAAGACAATAATTTCCTGTCAGGTCTAGTTTTGAACTTGGAGTACAAAGAAGGAAATAAGTGCATGGAACTACTAGTCATTCAAGGAAGACAAATAATTCTGCTTTTAAAGAGCTTAGTTAGGGTATGAGTTGATTCTTGGAGAAGCAAACAGTATTATGACTAAGCAAACTGAAAAGGAAATGCACTGGAAGCACAGGCAGATACTAATGGAAACTCTGATAGCAAGTAATATGTTTCTTCTGCCCATAGTACTTTCTCAATATAACCTGCCGTAATTTGGAAATACAGAAAATAATTTGTACAAGTGGATTTTTTTCTGTTAATATTTTATCTGTGCTAATACACCTTTTGCAATTTTAGTTACAGAAAGCAACGAGACCTCTCCCTCCCAAAAGAGACTAACATGAAAGTTCTCATCCTTCTGTAGCCTACTTCAATTTAGCAAAGCAATATGTTGTTTTTTTCTGACACAACTGCATCAGCAAGTTAAAAAAAGAAAAAAAATGACACATAACATGTCCTCATGACTACTGAAACTGTGTTGGCAGAGTTCAACCACACCACAGGACGTATTTGTCCAAATTCTGTTTAAGAAAGGTGACTAATTTGCAACAAGTTACCAAATGAGGTCTCCATCACAAACTCTCCCATTTGACTGTTTAAGAGGTTGCTAATAAAAAAATTCTGCAATGGATATTATAACTATGAAAAGTCTTTAATGTAATAAGTAGTAAACCAGCAGACATTAAAGGAGAGAAAGAGCAAACGCAACCTGTACACATATACTGAAGAAATCACTCTTAACACAGTAACAGTCTGTTTGAAACAGTATTTCAAGAAGTACAGCATTTAAACAAACAAACAAAATGCCTCTGCACTGCAGTCAGGTTTTTACATTCTCCACCTTGCTCCTGGGCACTTAGCAGGGAAAGAATCAAGAGAACGGATGAGTCAATCATCTTGCTTCCAGTTTTTTTTGGGCTGGAACAGAGTTTTCTGATTGCTGAAGAGGCAAACTGCAAGGAAAGTATCACTAAAAACATTGCATTCCAGATAAAGATACGTTCAGCATATAGGATTTGAAGCAAAATCTTGTTCCCAAGATTCATAGCCTTACAAATAAGGGAGTTTTTCCGAAGTGATGGCAACAGCAACTCTTATAGAATTTAAAGATATTAAATGGGTTTAATAGATTATAACATGATCAAAATTATATTGGTCATTTCTCGTCCCACTCCTCCAGTTTTACTTGCAAAAACAACTGCCTTAGTTTTTTTACTGAGATTTTCCTAAGGAAAAACATTTCAGGAGGCAACATTTGGCATGGAGAATTGCAGCTGAAATAATTAAAGTGTCGCAAAGTTAAAAATTTAAAAAGAGTCTTATAATGAAAAATGCCTGAACAATTTCAATATAGATGGTAGTAACCAGTCTTGCTGACTTTTTAAATTGAGTATCAGAAAAACAAGTTTATTTTACATGACACATGAAACAGGAAGAAGCTCCATTTTGCATGATACATGAAACGCCAGCCAGACTTTGTTTCAAGCAGCAATGCTGACCCTCAGATCTTCTCTTCTAAAGGAAACTCTTGGAGCTAATAGATATTACAGTACTTCAGAGAATTAGACTGCCCTCCTGGCCTAGGTCTGCCAGTCCAACCCAGCAACAACAGTTAATTTCTGTCTTCCTCAATGAAGACCAAAGATGTCTTCACCATACTGTAGACCATGTTTTCTTAATTTCTTACCACATAAGGAAAATGAAAACCCTTTGAGTATAGCTATCCAAAATTCAGAAGGACTAGGGTAGCAGGTACAGTTATCATAGCAACTTGATTTATGCTTTCACCATATCTAGAGGATACATGCACAAAGTGTTATGATTCAAAGAGATTCAAAGGATACTTATAAACAAGCAAACAATACTCCAAACTCTCCTTGCTGGTAAGAAAAGAGTATTTTGCCAAATCTGAAAATTAAAATGAATGTTAGAATTATTTCATCTATCTTAAAATAAAGACAGGGTTTATTTCTCAACAACAGCATTACATGGTATTCTGTGCTTTATTAATTATGCATTAATGTAATATATATACAACTTATTCAAACAAATAACCCTCCCCTACAACTTTCTGTACCTAAGATGAATACTCACAATAAAATCTTATAACTTAAAATTGAAAACTATTCCTGGATATGTGTACAGGGGCATGTGGCTAATATTCAGCTGAACTCATATACTGATGTAAAAATTAATTATAGGCAAGAAGAAAGATCTTTTGCCTCAGAATACAGAGGTCTTAATGGAAAGCTGTACTAGTTAATAGTCAGCTGATTTTCAAGTAATAAACAAAAAAAAAGCCATACTAGACCAAAACAGCTTGAAAAGACTTCTGTCCACATGTCTAAAATGTAATCTTTGCATATTTCAACAGAAACATACTATATTATCAGGAAGAGTAAAACAAAAAAGTTTGCATGGATAGTGAACAAAATAATATGAACTTTCAAGATCATATTTGTACATTTTAGACTTGGGTCATAAACTGCACACATGACTTTTTCCCAGTTTTTCCCAGTCATTAAACCATGGCACCCCCATAAAATAAAACTTTTTTTTATTTAATACTTTATCAATCGGTAAGTTTTACAGGATACACAGTAGCTTGTCTCCACTTCTAGCAGTAAGTACAGGATATTGCTACAGAAAAACAAAATTAATTAAATAAATATTTTTAAAATAAAAGAATTGTCTTCTTGTTAATCTTTGTCCAAAAGCTTTAATTTTGCTTGTCCAGACAGCAAATTCTTCAGGCAAGAGCTGCATCTTGTTCTGTTTTTTATTGTTTAACATCTTTAGTTTCATTAAACCAAGACATCAGATTTTTATTTATTTAATTATTGCATGTCCATGCTTGTTAGTGTCATGATGATATTTAAGTGAAGCATTTAGTACACAGCATTTCAGATCAAAGGTCTTTCACTAAATGTCACTTTCAGAGACACATCTGGCATACCCATATATTCTGAACTTTAAACCCAATACGGTATTTAAGGAAAGCGAAGGAGAAGAAAACCAAAACACTATGTTACAGCAAATCTTTGAGCTATTTCATGAGCAAAGAAAGTAATTCCAGCTGCAAAGAGTTTGAACCAACCGCAAAAGGAGGTGTAAACGCTAAGGAAGCTTCAGTAGTGAAGACAGAAGAGAAATGGAATTTAAAAGAATAATAACAGCAATTAAAAAACCCTCTCCTAACAACATTTTATACCTTTAGAAGAACCCCTCCATAAAATCCAGCAAGCTTTGAATATATCTTTCTGCAATGAAAGGTCAAAGATGCTGTCCCACATTAAGTTCTTCGCAATCAAGAACAATTTTCTGAAATAATGTATTTGACAAGTTAACAAACCTATTTTTAACTATGCATATTTTAAAATATTTCAAAAAATTATGCCAACTTTGAGAATAAACTCAGAAAGCTTTTTAACTTTTCCCCCTTACTAAACTTTAGTGATCTTGGAATTACTTTAGCTTTAAGGAATTTTGGGTTGCTTCAAAAATTATATTTACCATTCAAGTTTTGAAAACCTTGGCTGTACTGAATGAAATGGGATGTAATGCCTTGTGATGATCATATTAACACTTCAAAGAAGGAAGTGTTAAAGCAGAGAACTATGGTTGCATCTGTTTTCTTCAGTGCAACTTTTTGCTAGCAGCATTTCATACATAGCTAGATGGTTTTGACATATGACTACAATTAACAAAAATTTATAAAACCAATTGCTATCCATCTGAGAGGAGAGATTATAGGTTTTCCAGAGGCCTGTTAAAAAAATAAGTATATTAGTTATTGGCTTTTATATATATAACATTTAGTCTGTTTTATCTGTCCTAAGTGCAAATCAATTAACTTTAAAAAAAGTCTTGAAAATGGTTAATTGCTTATATGTCATTGTGATTTTCTTGGTCTGTGCCCTATCATGGAAGGCCGTACATGGAATTTTTATTAAATTCAGCAAGTCTGTCAACAAGCAAATGCACTTCTACCAATAATAATGTTTAAAAATATTTATAAAACTGAAATTGTTTTAAGATTAAACAGGTTGCATAAATCCCCCAAGGGGGTTCTAAGTTTAGCAACAAGGCAACCCACATAGGAAAAAAGCAAGAAGATTTAAACATGAAGACACAGTATTTTGGTGTAATAAGCTTAAAATACAGCAGGATAAAAAGAATGGCTTTGAGAAAAATGTCAAATCTTGAGGTAATAAATACTGATTTTACTTCAATATTTCAGTAATACAAATTAATTAAAATAATTCAATTAAAATAATTTATAAGATTTAATGACTCTATATATGGAGGACAGAAGCAATTCAATATTAAGAATTTACAGGTCTTATGTAATTTGCTAAGGGCCCAACTCAACAAAATATATATGGTCTTGTGGAGATACTAAGACCTCCATTATCATCACATAGCACTGGATTTAAAATCAAGCTGAATGTCCAAACTAATGATTAGAGGTTCAACCTTCCATGAAAGGGAAGAAACGGGAGTACTGCATGACTAGGAGACAGTTACTTGGATAAGAATTCGTGCAGCAGATTTTGTGCGCTTGCTTTCCCTGTTCTCAGGCAGAAGTGCTGAGACTGTTCTCAGGCAGTAAGTACTATACATACTGTATCCCTACTCTGGCAACACTTATAGGGAAGCAAAATCACAAACATTAATCTGGAAAGACATTACGAAATTGCGTAAGGCTTTAAATGATAATGGCAAAAAGAAAAAGAAACCTCCCTCAGATTCCCCGTTGCAGGCAGCTCTAGGCTCTACAGGCTCCACTGTCACAGAGGAAGGTTGAACTAAACAGATCATTAGGCATACAATCAGATCCAAAAAATCAACAAAAACCACAAGGACTGACTTGTTGTGCTTGGGCATTAAAATATTAATGCAGTCTTTGCTCCTACTGTCTCCAAGTATGTGCAAATAAACACGGATGGTCACAACTAGCAATGATAGCAGTGAGATATGATTATTAGTAATAAAAAGAGGGGTTGGGCATAAAGGAATAACATATACAAAACATGCTGCAGCGGTAGCAATAATTTATACTCAGTTAAGGTTCAGATTACATTGAGTTATATCTATTTGATCACTCCATGATGGGCAGTTTCCTGCCTTTTTGGTGCTCTTCATGATACCTAAAAGCTAGTGGAATACACATTCAGATTATGTATTTTAAAAGTCATTATGTATTTTAAAAGTCATATGAGATCAAAGCTAGAAGAATAATTTATTTCATGTCAAAATAGCTAAAGCAAAATTAAAAGCTGACAAATGTTCTCAGATGCCAGGAAGACTAGGTGGAGAAAGAGATGCAAACTAATTTTTGAAAAAAGCAACACAGAGGCACATGGAAATTTTTTTCTCATTCAGCTCTTAGATACTATAGTAAAGAGCAGAAAGCTGTCCCACCCTAGAGCCTTAATGAAGACCTCGATGATTGTTCTTCCTTTCCTTTTCCTACTCTTGACCACTCTCTAGAGACTATCATCTGGGGTCATTTACAAAGGCTGCTGTTGACCTTTGGTTCCACTTTCAAATATTTTATGTGTGCAAGTTAAAGCAGGATCAAAGCTTCAGAAAGGATCACCTTGTTAAATGATATTGTAAAGGCCCAAGATTACATGCTTCTTCACATAAACAAATCATCAATAGTTGTTCTTAAATAAAGCGGAAAAATTATCTTTCTTCTGCCAGAGAAAAAGTGGGATATTAGTCTTTTCCTAGTTAAAAAAAAAAAAAATTAACAAACACACCCCCCAAAAAAAACCCCAAACCAAACCAAACCAGTAGTTCTTCATATCCTAGACAGAACTGGTTCTTCACCACATTTTTATATCCTGACAAATGTCACTGTAAAGTTGACATTCATTACCTTGGCATTTATTTTGAAAAGCAGTCATTTCTCAATTTTCTATTTGATATTTGCCTGTAGCTTCCACAAAGGGAAAAGGTCTTTGGTTTCTAGCTGCTAAGCTTTCTCAGAGTGAGATTTTCTCCAATTTGTCATGTTCTTCTAGTAACACATTCTTTTCTTCTTTGAAAAGTATTAACTGTTTATTTTAAATTAAGTGAAGACGGATTGATAGATGGATCTGTACACTCTAAGATATGAAAAACTGAAAACAGAAATTGAAAGAAAAATTTCAAATTTTCTGGAAATACCTGTCTATGTAAGAAAATGATGTAGTAAGTAGTGAACAAGTCACCTGTGCCCATGTAGCTGTATACCTTACACGTACATCTATAAAAAACCACAAGGGAACATGCATGTTCATGGCACTTGACTTTTAATGAGATAGGTTGCATCCAAGTCAAAACTAATTTGCATTGTTAAAAAGACACTTCACAAGATGGTTTGATTTCATACCAAACTGCAACTCTCTATCCCTAGACATTCTGTCTACAGTCCTTCAAATTAAGTTAATGATGTTATGAGTTGACAGTTTTGGGGTTTTTTAGTAATACAAAAAGCATTTCTTCTTTCTCTCTTCCACTCTCCATTTAATCCAAAGTGGCTGAACTGTTCCTGCTGAAACTTACCAAAACAAGCCAATTCACCTGCAAGCACAGGCCAAGCGACCTGAAAGGTGAAAGTTTCAGAACGTTATGTGTAAGTGATTTACCTGAACTTCATAGTAATACTACTGCTATACTCGTAGAAATATCTTTAAATGTGTACGCAATGATTTAATGATAACATTTGCACAAGACATTTCTACAAGTAAAATGATCATTAAACCATCATGAACAATTCAAAGGATGGATGGAAATAAATAACTAAAATTAGGAATGTAATCAAAACGCCCCTGTAATTTCTCAGCAATTGTTTCATATAGATTAATTCTCTGTGAAGCTCCAAGAAAGTAAAGACCAGCTTCTCTGTGAAGCTCCAAGAAAGTAAAGACCCATTATGATTCCTGCTACACTCCTGGGAAAACAAATATCACAAGACAAGACAGTGGGACAGCCGGAAGGACTAAGTTTATACACTTCCCAGACCAACCCTCTGTCAGTTGTATCATAATGTGATTTAATATTGCAGCTGAAGAGACTGTGCAAGACAGCAAGAGAAGGGTTTCTCCAGAATGTCAGTACATGTCCTTTTCCTACATGTAAAAGATATTTGCAAATGTCATTATACAAATGCATTCTAACTCAGGGTAACAGTTCAGTAGCCTCATCTGGAATGGTGACTCCCATAAGCTTTACAATATAGAGTAACAGATTGTCTGAACGCTGTAAATATTAATCACGTGTTTTCCACTCATCTGCCCTCCTGAGTGCATGAAGATATTTGCATCCATTAAATGCTACAGAATTATAACAATCTGCATTCCCCACTTCACTGTACCTATCCCATACGTTAGGCTATAAGAAAAAGAGCATACAGTTTTAAGAGTCATTTTGGGGCGAGGGGAAGTAATCCAGTAACAACTTACGTTAATAGCGCTGACAGGAAAGGGGGAGGGAGGAAGGCTACGGACTTTCTTAGGACTGCAGGAGAAATTAAGAGATGCCAGCTTTTGTGATCCCGCAGAAGCTATTTATAAACAAACAGCGAACGAGCAGACGAGATGCTAATGAGGACTAAACAGATCCCTTCTCTGCAGCCTTGAGTTAGTGGTTTTATTTTTTAGTCCATTCGATTGCGACAGAAGCCGCTGCGGGGAACCGAGCGGATGGGCAGAGCGGCAGACAAGCAAAGGAAAGGGTATTTACCTTGCGAGAAGCGGAGCTCTGGGTTCGGATGCTCCTGCTGCTGTTTCAGGTGCAGGGGAGGACACAGGATGCTGAGTGGCTGCACGACTGCAGCCGCCCCGTGCTATGCCCAGCCGCGGCCGCGGCCGCGGCCGCCTCCCCTCCCCCTCCGCCTCCTCCTCCTCCCCTCCTCCTCCTCCTCCTCCCTCCTCCTCCTCCCTCCCCTCGGTGACCGCCGCCTCCCCGCCGCCGCCGCCTCCCCGCTCATCCCAGCGCTGGAGCCCCTCGCTGTGCGCGCGCCTCACCAGCCCCTCGCGGCGGGGGAGGCGACGCGGAGGGACTGACAGGGCAAGTGACCAATCCTCGGGCTGCGCGGCTTCCCTGCGGCCGCCCGGCACGGCAAGCAGGCGGCAGGGGGGCGGCGGAGCCCCCGGCAGCAGCGGCCCCGGCAGCAGCGGCCCCGGCGCCGGCCGGCTGAGCTTACACGCGTGCGGGCTGCTGGCCGCCCGCTCCCGTCCCTCTCCGGAAGGGTGGCGGTGGGCTGGAGGTGTTCTCTGGCTCTCTGGAAGGGCTGTCGCTGCGTCGTTAATTCTTGCTTGATGTCTCAGAAAGCAGATTCTCCAGCGAAGCGTGGGTTTCCGGGGAGCTAACGCATCGAGGCTTCAGCCTGCTTATTTTTGTCATAAACTGTCTTTGCATAATCCCTCAAATCTGTTCTCCTCCTGGAAGAGCATCGCTGCCCATCGTGCAGCTACCGCTCACCACAGTAACTGCAATAAGGCCCTTAAGCAAACCAGACATAACTCTGAACTGCAACATTACAGGACAAGGAATCCTACCCCTTCCTCCTAACACTACTTGAAGAGGTAAATCACAATACAAGCTGGTTTCCTAAACTACCTCATAAAATACCCAGCTATTGCAAGGGATGGAATCTTAGATGGAGCAAGAAAAGGACCTAGTTTATTGCTCTGAACTTTATTTTTCTAAAAGTAATCTTCCTGCTACTCTTCACTGAAAGTACTCCATTCTGGAAGACACCACAAAGGAAGCAAAAGGCCTTTGGAACAACTTACTTAAGTGAAAATAATAGACACAATTCAGAAGTAACAGAGTTAAGGCTAAAATATTTCTAGTTACAGACACAATTGGGAGAAAGAAATGGTCTTGTGATTCCCATTGGTGTTTAAGACCCTTCTCAATATTGAAACATTGCAATGAAATACCTTTTCTCACTGTAACTTACAGCCTCCTGAAAATGTCATATTTGGTTCTGCTGAGCTTCATTAATATGTGGTATATTTATTAAATTCATTAGCTCACTGCACATTTTTAATAAACAAATGAGATCTTACTTAACTTAAACAGAAACCATCCACCTCTATTTGAAACACTGGGGACCATCAGGTTCCTATCACTTTAGGCCACTCATAGCATCATTTCCTTTTGAAATCTTAACAAATTGAGTTTTCTCCTTTTTACCTGAAATTTACTGACCATCAACCGATCACCTATACATAAATACTAGCTCATACTCTGCATATTGAGACATGTCTGCAGACTAGGGTATGGAAAAATCCCTGGCTGAAAGTAAGGCTTTCTCTTCTGATGTTTAGTATTTTCAAAGATTAACAATTACTTACAACTTACTTACAACTACTCTTTTTGCAAGCACGTGGCTTATATGGAGACAGAGTTCACAAAAAGCAACTAACATGAAACGATTATGTCAGGCTGCAATGTAGGGCACACTGAGAGCAAAACCTAATCTCCAAGAGGTTTCCACTTCATCTGCACTCATCTGCGTAATCAGCTTTTCATCTTGTCATAGGATAAATGCAACCTGCCTTCTGCTTCATTTACCCTATATAGAACACTAGTATAGATTTGTATGAAGCAAGCCGTAAGAGCTTATGTAGAAATGTACTCAGAAAGGAACTTGAAACCATTCAGTTTTTAAAGGAACATTAAAGGCTGGAAGTCATCTATTTGTTAAGTTGATACACTAATTAGAGTTGAAAGCTATTCACTACATCTGGTATGCAAACTGCACACGCTTTAGATTAAACAATCCTTACTTTCAGCTACCATTTAATTTCTTAATCTGTGACTTTGCAGATGGTAAGCAACGATAGCTGTTGCTTAAACTTTTCAGGAGCTTTTATAAACTGTTAAATTCCAGTGAATAACCCAACCTGTTGAGTGGAACTAGTATGATTATCACTTGTTTTAGTCTCAGTTCAACTGAGTGAGGAAGGCTTATACAAGTGAAGACCTTCATGGAACAAAGGAAATGTTCAGGCTGGTCCTTTATTTGGAAAAGTATCACCAGAAATCATAGCTAATCATCAAATGAAACACTTTTAACAAAAATGTTCTCAGAAGCAATGTCTGAATTGGAAAGGTACTGACTGACTTTGATGTCTGGAAACCTAAGTCTAAACTAAGTTCTAAGGGCTAACAATGAAGATACAGGCTAGCCAACTGAATGTTTGTGATTCTTTGTGCTCTTCTCTCAAAGGACGAATATTTTTCTGTACTGTTGTCAGAAAAATGTTCATAAAGATGTATGGGTAATCTCCTACAGGTACATGAGGAAAACATGAACTGTATGATGCAAAAAGGGGAGTAGGAAAGGTATTGCAGCTTGCTGCCAAAGCAGTTGTTACCAGTTTATTTGAACTTGAAGAACTAAAAAGCAAAAAGCCATCCTGTATAAGCCAGCTCCATTCTCCTTTTTTTTCATGCCTGCAGCATGAACAGGTGTTTCCATCTTTTAATATGTTTATTTTCTTGTCTTAACATTGCACATCAGAGCTGATGCTTCAGTATAACAGGAATATAAAATTTCATATTTTCAACTTAATACTTTGAATTTTCAATGAATTCAGGTCCATAATTCAACAATTCATTGTCTGCTCATATTTGCATGGCCAGTTTTGAATCCAAAAGAATTACATTTTTTCCTGACTTGTTTAGATACATGAATTGAATGTGTTTATGGCATAGTATATATGCCCAGAACTCTGTATTCTTCAGTTCCTCCTCCTGCACCCTCTCAAATCCCCCTTGTGTCATCATCCCATATTCTTTAATCCACACCATCCCATGCCTTGGAACAGCAATATGAGCTGTACTCATTTGCTTCATCACTCCAGGGATTCCATGCACTAACTACTACTCTATCCCAGCCAAAACCAGGACATAGAGAAAAAGAGAAATCATCTAGTTAAGTGTAAGACACCATCTGTTTTCTTAAAAATTATTAAAATAAATAAAATTTGACTTGTAGGACCTAGATTACTCTGTATCTTCATACAGAAAACAAAAGGCAATAGCATTATTTATATGAACAACATAAATGCAAATATATTGGAATGCATTTATAAAATGGATTGGATGGATTTTTCGTGAGCAGAGTGGTTTTTTTGTCTCTGCAACATGTATTATACTGCATTGTGTTGACTTGGTTTATTCATAAATTCTTGACCCAAAACCAGCTAATACAGAAATATTAGTTTACATTAGCAGTCCGTTTGTCATGCATCAATATCAAAGATTTTATCCTAATGAGAAATACAGATTTGCCCATTTCAAATTATACCAAATCTAATTTTTCAGTTCACCCAAACGATGAAGTAACTTTGGCCAAAATGGCTTTCTGTCTGATTAATGAATATGGAACTTCGACAGACAGCAGAGGAGAATCTTTGTAATTTTCAAAATTCTGAATGTATAAGACTTTGCAGTGCTGCCAACTCTTGCTATTAAATGACCTGATTTTGGACAAGAGGGAAGCCAATCTTACAACAAAAGCAAGCGTGTGTTTGCAAATTTCTGAGAGCAGGGTGAAAAATGACTTAACTTTAGGGGAAAGGAACATGATTGGGACTGCCGCAGAAAGCAGACAAGATGTTACAGAAAACTTAATGCGGAAGATCTCTCTGGAAATGAACATGTATTTAAGTGACTAAAACATTGCTAATGGTAAGGGGGTAAGTAGGACCAATTTTGTCAGTACATTGATACTGAGGTATTCTCTGCCAGGCCTGAGTACAAGAAGGAAATTAAAGAAACTGTGGCAATTAAAATTTGAAAATAAAAGAATAATACCAAGAAAAGAAATCACTTGGTTCACATACTGTAGTCTGAAAACACATGCATGGAAATTTTAAACGTTCTCTAATGATTATAAATACAGACTATTTGTCTGTTATGATATTTTAAAAAGGAGGATTTTACTGTTTGGCATATACCACATACTAACAGATTTAAGTGAAGCTATTACACCATCAAATCATTATGAAATCAATAAAATTGGCATGACTACTTCCCATGCAAACTAAACATTCAGATTGTGTGAAAAGTGTGTGTGTGTGTATGGCATTAAATACTTTCTGGGAATGACTAACAGCAACTATAGATACAGCCATTTATTTAAGTGATGCTAGTCGTGGAGTGCTGTGCCAGAAAAAAAAAAACCAACATTCTGAAGGTAGTATGTAACAACATGATATACATATCAGTTATACTGGCTGAAAGACTGTGGAGGCAAACTGCCCCTCAGAAATGGTCTTAAAGAACAAAAAATCTTACAACAGCAGAAACTCATCACCGCTCCTACCTCTCTTTCCCTCTCTTTCTCTTCCAGATACGTATGCTATTTTACAGCCACTAGTGAATCGAGAATCAAACATGTAACATTACAGGTACATTTCCTGAAGCAGAAATGGATTCAGTTTGCATAGAGATGTTTAAAAAAAAGTTATAACTAAAAGCCCAATTATTGTATACTGAAAGGTTACATTCAAAATAAAGGCCACATGAAAAACAGCGCAGAGCACTGATGGAGAGTCTCTTGGTTTCCATGTCACTCTCAGCACACTAAACTATATACTGATAAAAGCAGCTATATAGCAGTTCAGACTTCTGTCTCCAGTATGCCACTGTAGCATTTTTGGACTTGATGTATATGCTAGAGTTTAATATTTAAAAACTCAGGAGAGAAAATAAAGAGACTAAAAATAATAACAAAAGCCTACTCAACAGATACAGTGTCTCTTACAAATGCTTACTTAAGAAAAAACCCCAAACTTAATGAACCAATGTTTTTAATACAAAACAGCAGCTGGTTCTGCATAATAAATAAAAACATGGGAAAACAAGCCATATTCTTTCTACCTATATCAAAAGCTGTGAACACATTTTAACCAGATGCAGTTTAGCAACAGAAACAAGTAGAATTAATTAGATGCAAAATTAGAATTTCTCAGGGCTCGTAGGCTGAAATAAAAGGTGGGGGAGAAGAAGAAAAATAATATATGGACAAACAAAAAACAGCTGTACCTTTTCTAAAATGTGTATGTTCAGCAGAGTTGTATGAAAATAATTAGGAAATAAATTCAGAACCATACAATGGCTCTTGCAACCTCTCTGAAAATAACTGAACTTAATTCAAACTATTTTTGATAATCTGAAGGTGCTTTACAAAATTTAATTAAACTATTACCTTGTGAGAATCTCAGGTTCACATTTTGGAGAATCAAGGAACACACTAAGGGAAAGTTGCTTGTCTGGGGTCACCACAAGTAAGTGGCCAACATGAAAAACATCCAATTCTCTGCATATTTTGCAAAGATGCAGAAAAAAAAATGTTAGTCCAAACAGTGACACAGAGTGGATCACAATAGTGGATCACAATAGTGGATCACAATAGTGGATCACTTCCAGACCACAATTAGCTACGAAGTCTAGAAATTATATTCTTTACAGAAAAACTTTATTCCAAACAAATTTCTCCTTATGTCTCTGGGTTTTTTCTCAATTTATTCAGATTAAAAAAAAGAAATCATACGTTCAGCTGCTCTGCAAACACTATAAATATTTGGAAGGAGAAAAACACAGATAACCTTGCATGATTTAATCACATGAGCTGCTTCATAAAATGATCATGTGAGTTTGACATATTTCTCATAAGAACATGTAGTTTAGAACAGAAGTAGCTTTATTTACTGAAAGTTACTAAGAAATATTTTATTTACAACAAACATTTATGTAATCTCACCAAAACAAAATCCCAGTTCAAATGCTTCAGACATTTAACAACTATATTTCTTAAAATTCTATCTCTAATTTGAACTTCTTGTAACTGTCTGATGCTGGACAGACTTGGCATGCACACTGTCTACAAAGAAGCAGAGCATGCTGAGTCTAAGGCAACAGAGAGGAAAGCAATTAATACTCCCAATTATTCCAGGAAGAGGACTGATATGTAGCAGTGGTACTAGAATCTGAAATACTATTTATTTTACCTTCAAATTCTAAGCAGTTGGAAGCTTTGTTATGTAACAGATTTGAATGCAGTGGTCACAATGTTAAATAGGATAATCAGCTGATCAGTCATCAGACTGACTTTGTTAAAAATGTAAATTTAACTTTAGCTGGTTGATTATTTTTGTTTTGCATATGAAAAATATGAATAAATATAGAAAATAATATTCAGTCATAACTGACTGATTTGCTTGCTAGTGCTTTTACAAGATACGGTGAGCCCCAGACCTCTGTAAACAGTACAATCACCAACTGCACATTTCTTTTTTAATATACAGAGTGTAATTGATGCTTTTCTTCTTAATTGAATAACTGCTGTAATTCTCACTTGGTGGTGAGAACTTTATTTTAAATTTCTGAAAGCATTATATAGAAGGAAGTTTGTTATGATTTCAGCAGTGAAATAACATTTAAAGCTGCACCAATACTTACTGCCAGATTTCTAGCATAAACAAAAGCAGAAAAAAAGTTTATTCCTTTGCTTCATTAAATTGGCAGCATCAAGGAAGAAAAAGTAGAAAAAAGAAGGCAGGGAAGGAGAACAGTGTCCTGGTTTCGGCTGGGATAGAGTTGATTTCCTTCCTAGTGGCTGGTGTAGTACTGTGTTTTGGATTTTAGTATGAGAATAATATTGACAACACGCTGATGTTTTGGCTGTTGCTAAGCAGTATTTACACTGGTCAAGGACTTTTTTTCAGCTCCCCATGCTCTGCCAGGTGCCCAAGAAGCTGGGAGGGGGCACAGCCAGGATTGCTGATCCAAACTGACCACAGGGCTATTCCATACCATATGGTGTCATGCTCAGTATATAAAGCTGGGGAAGCAGAAGGAAGGTGGGGACATTCAGAGTGATGGCGTTTGTCTTCCCAAGTAACCATTATGCGTGATGGAACCCTGCTTTCCTGGAGATGGCTGAACACCTGCCTGCCCATGGGAAGTAGTGAATGAATTCCTTGCTTCACTTTGCTTGCATGCGTGGCTTTTGCTTTCCCTATTAAACTGTCCTTATCTCAACCCATGAGTGTTCTCACTTTTACTCTTCCGATTCTCTTCCTCATCCCACCAGGGGGGGGGAAGTGAGCGAGCGGCTGCGTGGTGCTTAGTTGCCATCTGGGGCTAAACCACGACAAACAGGAAAAGAAACATAAAGTGAGGTCAAAATAGTTATTAATAACAAAAAAATAATTTGTTTCTGTGCTGGAGAAAAAAATATATACAGCAGTAAGATGAATGGCCCTAGAATCTGACTCCTCAGTACTGAAGAGCAGAAAAGTCCAAAAGCAGGAATATGAGTGAACTCAGCATATGAAAGCTGCAGAGATAAAAGTTGCACTTAAACATTCCCATAAGGAATTCACAGAATCCTATATGTTGGAAAAGACCTTTAAGATCATCACGTCCAACCGTAAACCTAACACTACCAAGACCATCACTAAACCATGTCCCTAAGCACCTCATCCAAACGTCTTTTAAATACCTCCAGGGATGGCGACTCAACCACTTCCCTGGGCAGCCTGTTCCAATGCTTGAGAATCCTTTCAGTGAAGTAAAATTTCCCAATATCCAGTCTAAACCTCCCTTGGCACAACCTGAGGCCATTTCCTCTCATTCTATCACTTGTTACCTGGGAGAAGAGACCGACCCCCACCTCTCTATGACCTCCTTTCAAGTAGTTGTAGAGAGCGATAAGGTCTCCCCTCAGCCTTCTTTTCTCCAGGCTAAACAACCCCAGTTCCTCAGCCGCTCCTCATAAGACTTCTGCTCTAGACCCTTCACCAGCTTCGTTGCCCTTTTCTGGACACGCTCCAGCACTTCAATGTCTCTCTTCACAGAATCACAGAATCGTATAGGTTGGAAAAGACCTTTAAGATCATCAAGTCCAACCATTAACCTAGCACTACCAAGACCACCACTATACCATGTCCCTAAGCACCACATCCAAACGTCTTTTAAATACCTCCAGGGATGGCGACTCAACCACTTCCCTGGGCAGCCTGTTCCAATGCTTGATAACCCTTTCAGTGAAGTAAAATTTCCTAATATCCAGTCTAAACCTCCCCTGGTGCAACTTGAGGCCGTTTCCTCTCGTCCTATCACTTGTTACCTGGGAGAAGAGACCGACCCCCACCTCTCTATGACCTCCTTTCAAGTAGTTGTAGAGAGCGATAAGGTCTCCCCTCAGCCTCCTTTTCTCCAGGCTAAACAACCCCACTTCCTCAGCCGCTCCTCACAAGACTTCTGCTCCAGACCCTTCACCAGCTTCGTTGCCCTTCTCTGGACACGCTCCAGCACCTCAATGTCTCTCTTGTAGTGAGGGGCCCAAAACTGAACACAGTATTCGAGGTGCGTCCTCACCAGTGCCAACTACAGGGGCACGATCACTTCCCTAGTCCTGCTGGCCACACTATTTCCGATACAAGCCAGGATGCCATTGGCTTTCTTGGCCACATGGGCACACTGCTGGCTCATATTGAGCCGGCTGTCAACCAACACTCCCAGGTTCTTTTCCGTCAAGCAGCTTTCCAGCCACTCTTCCCCAAGCCTGTAGCGTTGCATGGGGTTGCTGTGGCCCAAGCGCAGGACCTTGCACTTGGCCTTGTTAAACCTCATACAACTGACCTCGGCCCATCAATCCAGCCTGTCCAGGTCCCTTTGTAGAGCCTTCCTGCCCTCAAGCAGATCAACACTCCCACACAACTTGGTGTCATCTGCAAACTTACTGAGGGTGCACTCTATCCCTTCATCCAGATCATTGATAAAGATATTAAACAGGACTGGCCCCAGCACAGAGCCCTGGGGAACACCGCTTGTGACCGGCTGCCAACTGGAGTAAATTCATTCACCACCACTCTTTGGGCCTGGCCATCCAGCCAGTTCTTTACCCAGCGAAGAGTACACTCATCCAAGCCATGAGCAGCCAGTTTCTCCAGGAGAATGCATGGGAAACGGTGTCAAAGGCTTTACTGAAGTCCAGATAGACAACATCCACAGCCTTTCCCTCATCCACTAGGCAGGTCACCTTGTCATAGAAGGAGATCAGGTTGGTTAAGCAGGACCTGCCTTTCCTAAACCCATGCTGGCTGGGCTTGATCCCTTGGTTATTCTCTACATGCCGTGTGATAGCACTCAGGATGATCTGCTTCATCAGCTTCCCTGGTACCGAGGTCAGGCTGACAGGCCTGTAGTTCCCCGGGTCCTCCTTCCGGCCCTTCTTGTAGATGGGCGTCACATTTGCTAATCTCCAGTCAACTGGGACCTCCCCAGTTAGCGAGGACTGCTGGTAAATGATGGAAAGGGGCTTGGTGAGCACTTCTGCCAGTTCCTTCAGTACTCTCGGGTGGATCTCATCAGGCCCCATAGACTTGTGAGTGTCTAAGTGGTGCAGCAGGTCACTAACCATTTCCCCCTGGATTATGGGGGCTCCATTCTGGTCCCCGTCCCTATCTTCCAACTCCAGGGGCTGGGTACCCAGAGAACAATTGGCCCTGCTATTAAAGACTGAGGCAAAGAAGGCATTAAGTACCTCAGCCTTTTCCTCATCCTTGGTCACTGTGTTCCCTCCCCCATCTAGTAGGGGCTGGAGATTCTCCTTAGCTCTCCTTTTGCTGCTAATGTATTTGAAGAAGTATTTTTTGTTGTCTTTTACAGCAGCAGCCAGATTGAGCTCTAGCTCAGCTTTGGCCCTTCTAATTTTCTCCCTGCACAGCCTTGCTACACCTTTGTAGTCCTCCTGAGTTGCCTGCCCCTTCTTCCAGAGGTCATAGACTCTCCTCTTTTTCCTGAGTTCGAGCCAGAGCTCTCTATTCAGCCAGGCTGGTCTTCTTCCCCGCCGGCTCGTCTTTCGGCAGCTGGGGACAGCCTGCTCCTGTGCCTTTAGGACTTCCTCCTTGAAGAATGTCCAGCCTTCCTGGACTCCTTTGCCCATTAGGGCTGCCTCCCAGGGGACTCTGTCGACCAGTCTCCTAAACAGGCCGAAGTCTGCCCTCTGGAAGTCTAAGGTGGCAGTTTTGCTGATGCCCTTCGCCGCTTCTCCAAGTATCAAAAACTCTATCATTTCATGATCACTCTGCCCAAGACGGCCTCCAACCATCACATGGCTCACAAGTCTTTCTCTGTTCACAAACAACAGGTCCAGTGGGGCACCTTCCCTAGTTGGCTCACTCACCAGCTGTGTCAGGAAGTTATCTGCCACACGCTCCAGGAACCTCCTAGACTGTTTCCTCTCTGCTGTATTGTATTTCCAGCAGACATCTGGTAGGTTGAAGTCCCCCACAAGAACAATGGCTAGCGATCGTGAGGCTTCTCCCAGCTGCTTATAGAATAGTTCATCAGTCTCCTCATCCTGGTTGGGTGGTCTGTAACAGACTCCCACCACAACATCTGCCTTGTTGGCCTTCCCCCTGATTCTTACCCATAGACACTCCACCCTATCGTCACCATCATCGAGCTCTAAACTATCCAGACACTCCCTACCGTATAGGGCTATCCCACCACCTCTCCTGCCTCGCCTATCCCTCCTGAAGAGTTTATAGCCATCCATCGCCGCACTCCAGTTGTGCGAGTCATCCCACCACGTTTCCGTGATGGCAACCATATCATAGTTTTCCTGATGTACAATGGCTTCCAGCTCCTCCTGCTTGTCGCCCATGCTGCGTGAATTGGTGTAGAGGCACTTCAGCTGTGCTGTCATCCGTGTTTCCTTCATAGAAGAACACCCCTTGTGTGCTTTGAGGTGTTTCACTGGCATTTCCCTCTTGGCTCCTATTGCCTCAGTATCCCCTAGCTCAACTCTGTTCGACTTTGGCTGTGCCCCAGCGTACCCCACACATCTCAGAGACACAGGCTGAGTGCCCTCGCTGGCACCGGCTCCCTCTAACCGTGGCATGTCGTCCCTCAGCTTCCCTCAGGCAAGCCTGATATTATCCCCCTCCCCCTTCGAGTCTAGTTTAAAGCTCTGTGGACGAGCCTCGCAAGTTCCTGAGCAAAGATTCTCTTTCCCCTTTGAGAAAGATGAATCCCATCAGACGCCAGCAAACCTGGTGCTGTGTAGGCCATCCCGTTGTCAAAAAAAACAAATCCGTGGCGATGACACCAGCCACGGAGCCGTGAGTTGATAGATTGGGTGCCTCTGTTCCTTCTAGTGTTACTGCCCACAACTGGAAGGAGAGAGGAGAAAACAACCTGTGCTCCAGAGTCCCTTACTAGCTGTCCCAAGGCCCTGAAGTCTCTTTTGATTGCCCTAGGACTTCGTGTTGCAGCTTCATCGCCCCCCACATGGAAGAGCAGTAGGGGGTAATAGTCCAAGGGCCGTACCAGGCTAGGGAGTATCCTAGTGATATCCTTCACCCGGGCCCCTGGGAGGCAGCAGACTTCCCTAAGAGGAGGGTCCGTCAGGCATATCGAACCCTCGGTTCCCCTCAGAAGGGAGTCACCCACAACTATAACCTGTCTTCTCTTCCTTGTGGAGGTGGTGTTAATACGAGAGGTACATTCTTCTGACCTGGGCGACACCTCTGGCGTAGATAGACTGTCATCCCCATCCTCCATTGACTGGCCTTCCACCTCCAGGGCCTCATACCTGTTGTACAGAGGCACGTGGGGAGGCGAGGTGGGCAGGGAGGGCCTTCGCCTGCCGCCACGAGCGTGGACTTGCCTCCATTCACTCTCCTCCTTTGAGCTGCTGCCTTCAGCCCGGTGTGAGGGGGATAGAGGGTCCCCTTGATCGTGGGTTCTTACTGGTGGCTGCTGCTGCTCCTGTTCCTGTCTCGGGGGGGCAGAGCATGGCACCACCAGTCTATCTCTTTCTCAGCCTCCCTGATGCTCCTTAACCTTTCTACCTCCTCCCGTAGCTCTGCCACCATGCAGAGCAAATCATCCACCTGGTCGCACCTCACACAGCTGTTCACACGGCTGCCATGTGTGAACAGTGAGAGTCCCAGGCACTCCCTGCAGCCTGAGACCTGGGTGGCCGCATGTTTTTGTGGGAGGTCCATCTGGGTAGCCACATCCACTCTGGCGAGCACAGGGGCCATTGCTTTCTGAGTGAAGACCATAGCTGAGTTTCTTCTGAAAGGATGGGGACTACCGAATGAACTCTCTTGTAGTGAGGGGCCCAAAACTGAACACAGTATTTGAGGTGCGGCCTCACCAGTGCCAACTACAGGGGCACGATCACTTCCCTGCTCCTGCTGGACACACTATTTTTGATACAAGCCAGGATGCCATTGGCTTTCTTGCCCACCTGGGCACACTGCTGGCTCATATTCAGCCAGCTGTCAACCAACACTCCCAAGTCCTTCTCTGCTGGGCAGCTTTCCAGCCACTCTTTCCCAAGCCTGTAGCGTTGCATGGGGTTGTTGTGACCCAAGTGCAGGACCTGGCACTTAGCCTTGCTGATCCTCATACAATTGTCCCCTGCCCATCAATCCAGCCTGTCCAGGTCCCTCTGTAGAGCCTTCCTCCCCTCAAGCAGATCAACACTCCCACACAACTTGGTGTTGTCTGCAAACTTACTGAGGGTGCACTCGATCCCTTCATCCAGATCATTGATAAAGATATTAAACAGGACTGGCCCCAGCACAGAGCCCTGGGGAACACCACTTGTGACCAGCCACCAACTGGAGTAAATTCATTCACCACCACTCTTTGGGCCTGGCCATCCAGCCAGTTCTTTACCCAGCGAAGAGTACACTCATCCAAGCCAGAGCAGACAGTTTCTCCAGGAGAATGTGTGGGAAACAGTGTCAAAGGCTTTACTAAAGTCTAGGTAGACAACATCCACAGCCTTCCCCTCATCCATTTGGTGGGTTGCCTTGTCATACAAGGAGATCAGGTTGGTCAAGCAGGACCTGCCTTTCCTAAACCCATGCTGGCTGGGCTTGATCCCTTGGTTATCCTCTACGTGCCATGTGATGGCACTCAGGATGATCTGCTTCATCAGCTTTCCTGGTACCGAGGTCAGGCTGACAGGCCTGTAGTTCCCTGGGTCCTCCTTCCGGCCCTTCTTGTAGATGGGTGTCACATTTGCTAATCTCCAGTCAACTGGGACCTCCCCAGTTAGCGAGGACTGCTGGTAAATGATGGAAAGGGGCTTGGTGAGCACTTCTGCCAGTTCCTTCAGTACTCTCGGGTGGATCTCATCAGGCCCCATAGACTTGTGAGAGTCTAAGTGGTGCAGCAGGTCACTAACCATTTCTCCCTCGATTATGGGGGGGCTCCATTCTGGTCCCCATCCCTATCTTCCGAGTCGGGGGGCTGGGTACCCAGAGAACAATTCTTCCATTCAAACTGAAGTAAAGCAACAATATATAAAGCTATCACTGCAGATGCATCAGTCATGTCACTTGTGCATAACTTTGCATCTGTTTACACTTACTGGCAAGCAGTTTTTAAAAGAAAAATCTTTGTACTTCTCCAAATCCACAGTTCACTGCCTATTCATCAGCACTGAAACCTTTACCTTTAGAACTGCAAGCTTGAGATAGATAGAACTAAGAGACATCACTTTTTACTACAGCCCTTTTGCTGTCATATGGGCTGATACCATATGATTACTTTTCTGCTGGTCATGGACACCTAACTCCATTTTTACCATGGTAAACCTAGCTCAATTTTAACCATTTTAAACCTAGCTCAGATTTTAGTTTGCCTCAAGGGAAGCTATTCAAGACCATCACTGGTGTCAAGGCTCAAATTATTCTCGGCTATGTCATACCACTTTGTTCTGGAGTGCACACAAAATTTTACACATCCCAAGAAGAGATAGCTTCATTTCTATTTTCAAGAAGAAATGTGGTGATACTTTATATTCACTAAACTTTCTTCTGTAGGAATGGGATTGCTCCTGATTTCAAAATATGCTGATTTTGTGAAGTACTAAACATATTCAATTTTCTGGGACACTGCAAAGCAATTGATTCTGCATCAGTAAATGATCCAGGCATTTATCAAGATACCTAAAAAGATGTTGGATGTTTTCCAATAACATTCACTTGAAAGCTACCTAAATTTTTCACTGGACAGGAAAGCCTATGTCTGAATGAATCAGTTTACAAGAAAGAAAGAATATAATGTCTCAGTATATGTCTCAGTAAGCTGCAAAATTTCGATGTAAATATTCATTACACTCCATACTTTGCTACAGTGTTTTCTTCCTTTTCAGTTTTGTATACATTACTCTTATTATAAGGAAATGGAAAAAGTGTGGATTTTTTTAAGTCAAGGAAATTATTTCCAAAAGAAGAACTCTTAACTATTACTAACTTTAATTACATACTGTCTGCTTGACAAATTTTCTGTCAGTCCATGCTACAATAAATGCTAGCATCTAAAACTGATTTGAACAGTTTCACAGTTCAAATGTTTCACAGATCGATCACACATCAGTCACTGAAGCTACTAATGAATCTTTTTCCTATAAATTTTTTTAAACACTGCCCTCCAATTGAATAACCCATTTCATTCCATCAGATCAGCTATGTCTACAGTTCCTTCATCTGTATGCCAAGATGAGTGCCAACAGCAGAGCATTCCAATTCAAATGAATATTTCTAATGAAATCTGAATTTGGTGGTATTAGTACTTTCCTGATTACTACATGGAAGCATACAACATGTTTGGTAGCATTAATTAGAGATTTTAAGAGTAAGCAAGCTTCTCATTTCCATTCTTTCAATGTAGACTCATTTTACAATATGTGTAAATCTGAATAATATACAGGTCTATTTCATCTTTTCTAGATATTTTATAAACCGAAAAAAAGACAGCGAGGATATGTCTTCACAATGTCATTATTTCATTATGTTACTGTCAATTAAGTTGATCAAGAACAGACTAGTAGTTTCTTTGTAGCAAGTTCTTTGTATGTGTTGGACTTTTCAGTTTAAAAAGAAAATGGCAAAATTAGATCATTAGCTGACAATTACACACTAACTGCATGAAGATTAAAAGACTGGATGTACAAAGTAAATTGTCTAAACTATTAATATTCTTCTTCCAAAACATCCTCAGATTTTCCTAAAGTAGTCTGACTTTGCAAACACTGTCACCAGCTCTTTAGTGTCAAAAGCATGAGAATTTAATATGAAAATTTTACTCTGCACTCTACGGCCACTTGAGATACTTGTATGCAGATGCAGCAAGAGAAGTCTGCATTGACTTGTGTTTAGAACGCTACTTTCAAAATATTATCCTTATCCTGTGAAAGACAAAGTTCTGCAGAGATAGTGGTCTGGCCTTTCCATTCCATGGAAAGCTTTTTATTCCTCAATGGGAACTAACGAAGTGGATTATCACACACTCCCTGTGCTCTTTCATGCTGGACAATCCTAGAAAACTTTTCCCCTTTATTATTTTCTATTATCTTAATTATTCCTTTAAATCTCTCTTTGATGTTTTTCTTAAAAGCTTGTGCTATTTCTTATCCCATTTTAAATCTCACTTAGTATCTGCAACTACTAAGCTGCATCTGCTGTTCTTATTTCAGCTGAAATACCTATTTCAGAATTCTCTTTGTGTAAATAAATTGGTTTTCTTATTTTAAACACAGCCTTAGCATTTTGTATGGTTTCTTCAGGGAAAATAATTAAAATTTGAAATTTAGTGTAATGTTAATATATTTCTGTTAATGTTATACAAGATGCCAATGCCTTGATATTCTATCATTATAAGGAGTTATGATCTGAACTATGTGTCATAATCAGATTTATAGAATTCACCTGCATTCTGTTGTTTGTGGGACCTTTACTTTCCAACTAGTAATGAATAAATGAACTAATTTAGTGGAAAATAGAAATGAAAAACCAAGAATTAGTTTAAAGTACACTCCCTTTAAAGGAAGGCTGAGCATATGACTCAGATGATACACTGGGCTGTTAACACTTATTCCCATTCCCCCAGTTTTCTTGTAGGAAATATTTCTACTAAGCAGAAGATACATCGTTGAGTATAACCCATCTTTGAAAAGGAAGGAATTACAAAGTATAAATCACAAAACTGCCTATACAAGGGATTTCAGCATTTGCTTAGAAAACTAACCTTAAGCCACATCTAATCTATAATGGGACACGAAAAATTCTCATGGAATTTATATGTCCTGATGTGACTTCCAATTACTGTTCTTAATATTCCCGTGGCCTTGAATGCCATGTTACCTTTCTAACTACCCATTCCCCCATCTATAAACTTGCATAAACCTCGTATCTTTTAGAAATAATATTAATCTTTGGAGGTGGAAGGCACTGAAAGTGTATAGTTACTATGATTTAAATAACATTCTGATCTTAAAAAAAAAAAGTCTTCTACATTGAAAATGTGAGTTTATAAACAATATTCCACCTATCTATTCCAACTCTTGCTAATAAAACAAGATACTGACATCCCTTGTAATATGGTCAGTGATCAACAGATTTTTAAAAAAATATTATTAAAAAGCTAAAAGGCTTATTTACACAATATTTGCATGGGGAAAAATATACTAAGAAGCCTTGCTTTGATGATTGGGGAAAGACAATCAGTGTGGAATTTTTTCTCTGCAACAGGATTTAACTGTTGAGCTTTGAGGTAAGCTAAATCTGTAGACAGTTGGTAAGGGTATACTTTGTCGATGAGCAGTTAAAATTGTTTATTAATAGCTGATATTTTATCGGAGATGGAATAAAAAAATATTTTCTTCTCCCTTCTCTATACACAAACATATTTTTACGTATCAGACCACAGTCAGATGTCAAATAATGCTGTCTGGAAAAATGACTAAACTAAATAGAGTTGGAAGCTTGTAATAGACAAGATATGACTAGAACATTATCAGAATTCACCTTTTTAAGGTTAGAAGAGGACAATCTCAAAATGGAAGACATCACCTAGATCATCTTAGAGACTGGGAAATTGCTGTGTATGGGAACAGACCTGGGAGAACAGAAAGCAAACCAAACTGCATTAAAGTTGGTCAAAATGTATTAAAGGCAAAGCTGGGAATTCCTGTAACAGCCCATTTTTTTCAGTACAAAAGAAATCCTTTCATATCAAAGAACATTTTTAGAAATAGAACTTTCATATTAGTTTACTTAATCATATTATCAATAAACTTTGAGACTGAAATACATTTACCTCAAATCACGTTTTTGAAAGAACAAATGGTGCCTTTACGCTCTTCATCAATGTTGATAAAATAATGATAACCAATGGACTCTGGGTTTTTTTTTTGTTGGGGGGTTGGTTGGAGTGGGGTGGGGAACATCAAACACCACCACCACCAGACAGATTTGAGGGGTGGGAAAAAATAGATAATTATTGCATCATCTCTTGTCTTTCCTTTGGTTTCTTCTTGCAAAGAGAAAAGTTGGGTGTAAAATTAAAGACCAAACTGGAAGTGCTGGAAATTAATTGTCATGAGCAAATGACATGACAGGTCTCTCATGCAGAAACATTCCTGATACCTGCACTTTATTAAGAATTTGAAAAGTGCATAATGGATTGTATGGATAAAAGGCACACACTGAAAGGGAAAAAGGGCCTATTTTACTTACATGAGCCAGTTATTTCCTCAGAGTTCATGGTGTAATATTTACGTACTTCAGAGCAGATCACAATGAGGGATTGGTCATAAGGTATATCTACTCAGCAGTAGTTTAACCATGTAAAGATATTAGAATGGTAAAAGTTGGGGCCAAGTTGTTCAACTTAATGGCCATAACATCCAACTTGTCCCCTGAAAATTGGATTTAAAACCAGCCTGTGTAATACCAGCAATCTAACTTCTTATCTGAAGTCACTTTCCAGCATAAAGCACAAACATGTCAAAACTGTGCATGTCATACAATCACTGGAAGACAGATCATATAGTACTTACGGAGTGACAAAACACATCTTCTGTTATTAAAATCTACTACATAGTAACTTGTTTTCACTAAAGTCAACTTGCCAGGGAATGCCAGGGTTAGCTACGGGCAAGCTTCCTAGATTAAGAAACAACTTGGAATATGTCCCAAAAAATGTGCCAGAAGCTTTTAGGAGAATAGGATAAGCTATTGAAATTTCAAATGTATTTTTTTCTGCTCTGAGCACAAAAAAAAATCTTCATGGATGTGTCAAAATATTTTCATGTATTACTTGCATAATTGCAGTTTAATATTCTAGAAAATTCCACAATTTTGCCTCTAGGACAAAAATATTCAAATACTCATAGCAGAAGCAGGATGCCAAAGATGGTTATTTCTGTAAGCACATTATATAGATGTAAGATACCACAGTAGGCAAGAGAAATATCTTTACTACAAGGAAGTTCTGCATGGAATTAGACTGCCTGGTTAAATAACGTCCTTACAATTGACTGTGAGAATGGCACGTGGCAGGAGGGCACGCAAGGAATATTGCCGAGATGTCATCCACTGCTTTCATGTTCTACTGAGAGTTAGGCATTCCCTGAAAGTTAGTCAGGCATCATCCAAAGAAAGCAGGTACCAATTTGGCTATCAAGTATTTCTCAATGAATTATATTTTGCAGGCTTTGGAAATTGCAGTAAACAAACCACCTAGAAAGTGAGCTACTACTTGGGGAAGACCCCTACAAATGACCTTCAAAAAACTCTGGCCGGTTGTTTAAAGACAGTGTCAGAAGAAGGAGCATGCCAACGGACTTTAGCATTATGGTGCTCACTTGCTCTAGTTATTGTTGAAAAACACATCATGGTCAATGTAACATCAAACGATTTGGACAGCACTAAATACAACATTGCTCAGGATGAAGCTACAGCTTGTAACTTACCTTAGTTAACAGACAATCATCAACAATAATGAATGAAAGCTACATATGCTTTCAGTACTTGGTGATTGCTGGTTTTCCAGAGGTTTTCCAGAGGTTTTCTGTTATTGAACTTGTTTTCCAGAGGTTTTCTGTTATTGAACTTCCATTGCTGCGTCCTTGAACTTTTTGTGGTTTTGAACACAAACCCAGTGGTACTGGCATACTGCATCCATATATTCTAAGCAGATTCTTTCCGGCAGTTAAGAGTCATGGGTATATTGTGCTAGTGAAACCATCCAGTTGGAGGCAGACACCCTTGACTGGTGTTGCTTGCACCCAGACAGCCTACCGGGCAGACTGAACAATCACAGTTCTGTCTGGAACAATGGTAAAGACATGCCATATACTTTACACACCAAGTAAAAACAAATGGAAAAAATGCACTAATCCACTAGTGCAAAATAAGGCAGGCTGTTAACAAGTCTGTATAACAGCTGTACATCAGTTAAAGGTGCAAAGAATGTAGGAGACTTCCTTTCTTCTTCTAAGTATACTACACTTGCTACTATTTTCTTAAATTTTTCCTCACTCTCATTTCATATAAATTCCATACTGGCCAGAGAGTTTGTACTATCTTAAACCATTAAACTTTCCAGTTTCTTTTATTACTTTTTTGCTTTCTGACCTATCTTTTAGCAGAAGCAAAAACACCTACTAAAGACAAGGCCAATTTCATTCCTGCAGCTAGTAAACATAGAAGTGACAGTTATTTGAATGAAAGTGGCACAGAGCCATTTTAAAATTATAAAACTCCATCTACCTATTACCAAAAGATGTACAGAATATAATAATTTGGTAGAATCACTGAGAAGATTCTCATGCCCTGTACTCATGCGCAAGAAGCTAGTCTACTATTGCAAAACTTTCTCTTCATCTAAAAGCAGGAAAATCATACTTCAAAAGTTTCTCTTACTTATGCTTCTGAAAACTCTATATGGACATGCTACAAAATAAGTATTCATCTAATTAACACAGAAACTCTGTTCAAATATATTACATAGCACTCTTAATGGGCCTGGTACCTATTAGATGAGTGTGAAGGAAGGCAACTGACCCCCACCTCAAATTATGATATCAACAAAAGACAGAACTTGTAGGATAGCAAATGATAGTCATAAAGTATAGAACAGGACATGACTTCAGAAGAGGACATTACTTCCCTATAGAACAATCCAACATCCGGTCATTATTAATCACCTTAAGTAGTTACAAATAAGCTTTATTTTACAGTGTATAGTAATAAATAAATAAATAATATCAGGTTACAAATGCTTCTTCCTGCCCCAAATAACCATATGAGATACCTCTATCCAAGCTATGAGAAACTCTACATGCTGTTTAGTGCATATGGGACACTGGAGGTATTAGACACTTACACGCACATTTCATGAGCTACCTCAGAGCTAGAAAAGTTTTCCAAGGTTCATCACGCTCTCTGTAGCTCTTTTAAGCAGCTGGTAACAAACTGCATCTGCTTGGTTTCTAGAGATCGCACACTATGCCCTTCCCTTTTCTGTCTCCTCCCTTCATCTTTCTCTCTCCCCTCCAAAAAAAAAGAAAAAGAAAAAAAGAAAAAAAAAAGTGCTTGTCCTTTAAAGAAAATTAAACAACCTAGCTTTGTTAAAATTTCAGCTGAAGTATGACAAAGATGAAATTTCAATTTGATTTTGATCATAGGCTTCTTTCATTGTTTCTCTGCAAAGTACTCTGGACTCTTCAATGTCAAGCTGACAGTATTCCTACTCCTTGTATATCGCATATAGAAGACAGTATCTGTAACTGAGCTCAGAAGTGTTAGTGTCACATATTAAATCACTAATAACACTAATTACAGCAGTCTTATCACAGGCCTTCGAGTTAAATGATTCACATTAAATGATTCCACCTTTAGAACGTGGTAACTCAAAAATCATAGCCAGAAGTAGAACAGTTCTTTTAAAAAAAAAAAAAAAATCAATCTTAAAGAAAGCTTTTTAGTAGGGAACAAGAGAAAAGTAAGATTTTTTTCCCCAGGTATTCATTTAAACAGACTTATAAATCTCTTTCTTGTTTGCACAATAGGTAGATTAACTGGATATCATGAAAAAGAAAGAGCATCTGAACACTTAAATTCCTAAATATCCCATTTGAATACAGAGCAAGAAGCATCAGTGAGTCTCAATGTACAGCTGCATATCAACTGTTGTTGTAAAGGAGTGCAAATCACAACAGAGAGGGTTGTTTAAATGTGCATATAATTAAGATTTTGCCCATTTGAAATGGAAGTTCAAGACTAAGATTTTACTCTTGAAGGCTGCAAATGCAGCTGAATTATCTCTTCACCTCATTGCCCCCATTAAGTTGCAGTATGAATACATATAATGAAGACAAACTTCAATGAATGAAATCAATGAAATGAAGATAAAACTTCAAAATTTAAACCAGCATTGTAAATGAGTCAGCAACTTTATAAAAATAAAGAGTTGAAAAAGACAGGTTCCCTATACTCTTTCAGAAAGCAGTAAGGTAATTCAAGCTTGTGTGATGTATTTCATCAAAAGTACAGCTGAGACAATCTAAGAAGTGCAAGAATTTAAACCTAAAGTTTTCATGCTCCCAGAACCAGTTCCCAACAAGTAGTTTGATTACCTCCAGATTTATTGCTGAAGACCTGTAATAGAACTACTCAAAAAACAAATTCACCTTCTGCAAAGAGATGTATGCAAAACTGACAAATATTCAGGACCAAAAAATTTTGGAGCAGAAGGTGGGATTGAATATTTGAAGTTGAATTGTGGCTTAAGGAAGCACATTTCAAGGTTGAATTGACACAAGGTTCTGGAAATAATGCTTATCAATGGTATGCAAATACAGCTAAGAAATAAGAAAAATACACTTATAGCTTCTTCATTCCATGATGTGGTTCATGGTTATGAAGCTTCAGAGCAAGCTATTTTGTAGCCACGTTGAACAACAAATTACTATTAGGTTTTAACATTATAAATTCCCAAGTCACTTTTCTATTCAAACCACAAAGAATGTATTTACACTTTTCCAAATCAAATGTTACGCTGACCCTGTTTCTGACAGTCTCTTTCCTTCATATTCATCCTAATTCAGTATGATTTGTGAATACTAATATGAAATTTAATCTCATTGCCATAATCAATAATTAAGTTAAACAAATGCACAACACCAGTTTTCATGCTTTCCCATTAGAAACCACTTCCAGCCTACTTGATATTTTACCAAACCCTTTTAGAAGACAGCTGTTTGAAAGACCCATAATGTATACACAGATTTCTGGGGTGGTAGAGAAGGGGAAAGAGCTGGTTTTAATGTGACATTTTGTCCAGAACAACATTGGCAGGATAATTTAAATCCAGTTTTAATAATACTTGTATGTATTAAGACAGAGAAATGTGTCCAGAAAACAAAGTGCTGGGGGGGGGGGAAAGCAGTTGTATTTTATGACAATACACTTTAAAGCCATTGAATTATTTATGCAATAAATATAAGTTAGAACAAATTAAGATAATGTAAGACATCCAAAAATGCTATTTAAATGGCTGTAATAGTATATATATCTTTATATAATTTAAGATTTGTGTATGTTCATTCAAACTCGCATTTAATTGGTTTATTTTGTTAATCTTATATTAGAAGTATAACTTCATCTGATATTTCTTTTAACATTTTTTAAAGTAGCAGAATATGTAGGGAATTAATTTTATGCAATATGATAACACAAGCTGAGTACTCCTCTACATTAATTAGAGGAAGATAAAAATGCTCTTAGCTACTCTGTTGGGTTTCTGAGATATGTTAGCCACCTGTTCACTCTTGTAACTCTCAATGTCTCAATGTCTATGCCTGCCGGGCTTTCCACCTACTTAACTCTTCCTATTCCTTCAAATAACTGACCCTTCTCTTTTCATCTCTTGGTACTTCCATTTCTCTGTCTTTGTATAATGTACAGGTTGTTCTTTATAATCTGCTTAGCAAAAATGGTGTTCCTCATTGTTGTGTGTGCAGCTTGTTCTGAATTTTAGACAATATTATCAGTAATTAGTAAGAAGAGCATAGAGAGGATTACAGTGCATTCCTTATAGCACACTATGGACAGACCCTTATTGATGGGCATTGAATAATACTGAAAAAATAATGTCATTTATTTCAGTTTAAAATATTAGGTCATTATTGTTTTTCATCTGACATGCAAATCTGGATATTAGACCTTTTACAGCATTGTCCTATATATTAAAAGTTACACAGGGAAAGTATAGAAAGTGTAAGAACCTCCCAATAGCCTTCTATTATATAAAATAGGATAGATCTAATTCTAGTAGCACTGCTAATACTACTGAACAAGAGGTGATCACAAATAATCTAGGTCTTCAGTCATTTAGGATTTTATGGATTAAAACTAACTGCATAAGCTCAACCACAACCCAAGCAGGAAACAAGTGCAGATGGTGTACTACTCAGGCTATAAACCTGTTAGAAAGTGGGTATTCTACCACAGTATCTCTTATCCAAATGATCTACTGAAGGGTATATTTGAAGGAACTAGATCTACTAGATCAACAACTCATTTGTTGTGGGACAGATTTGTTAATAAATTGTATGCTGTAGGTAGAAATGAGGTATCTTGTTCATTTAAATATTTCTAATGATCCATGACCTTAGAAGAACTTAAGCATGTGACAAAAGCAATACTGGGCAGGTGGCGCTATCATGTCTGAACAGAATAATCACAAACGGTCAGTCTCTCGCTTTATCTCCTGTGTTGTCTGGAAGCTAAAGAGAAGGAATTCTGCTCTAATAATATTTTGCCAATTATCGCTATAAATCAGCATTCTGGGGTGAAAGTTAACAAATTCCAGAAAGTGAGGTGGGTATAGAATATGAGAGAAAACAAAAGAGAGAAATAGAGAAACAACCATGATAGATTCACATATGGTAGCTCACGCAACTAACTACCTTTTCCCAATTTGTTAATGTAGTATGGACTTTCTTAATAGGGATTTCTTAATAGGTAACCATGGAATGCAGATATGTTAAAATAATAATATTCATCTGTTAAAATAATTCCTCAGTAAGTCTTTATTCTTCTCTAAGCTGTAAATGTTTCAGTGCAACTGGCTACTGAGATATAAATCCTATGATTAAAGATGTACTATAACAAAAATCTAAAAGACAAAATTGTAATTGAAATTGAAACATTTTCAAATAACACTTGTTCAGGTATCCTTGAGACATATAGGATGTCAACCCTAAGAATTTTGAAGTAATTGATAATATTAAAAAAATATTGCCGTTTAAAAAGGTAATTTTATGGTCCCACAGTAGATTTTTTGGTTGTTTTTAAATTGAGGGGAAGAATATTTTTACTGTAAAAGGGGCTAAAAATTTCAATCATCTAGAAAAATAAATCTGAAATTCTCATACAACATGAATCTAGAAACAGGGATATCAATCTAGAAATGGGGAAATGAAAGCAAATCAATCTTAGCGCCTTGATTAAAAAACATGTGATAATGCTAAAGTGGAAATATGTATAAATCTAGCATGAGTGTAATCAAGAAAAACAGCAAACATTAAGATTAGGATATATTAGACAAAGACAAAACAGAAATATAAATGTTGTAGAGATCTTAATGTCCAAATTCACAGGGTCAGGTGTACACGACCTTGCATATGTAACTATGAGAACACGCCAAAGGTTCCCAGATGGTTTGTAAATTTAAAGAGATATGCATATTCAGGTCAAGAAGCAAAATGTCCACATTTTTGCAAATTCAAGTCTCAAGTTCAAGAACATATATTATTGAAAAAGGAATAATTAAAAACAACTAAAACCAAAAAGAACCAATACTGTGTGTCTCTTTCTTTGACTGAGGACTTAAGTGGATTCAACATGACAGTTTATAGTATTTAGCCATGACTTTCATTAACTGAAAAACACAATTAGTGTTTAACGTCTAGGTGAAACATTATCCTTCTTTACTACTGCTTTTTTTCGCTTGTGAAGAAATCTGCTACTAATTCTCCTTTCTCAACTTTTATCCTTCTTTCACAGCATGTTTTTAAACACCCATCATACTTTAAACGGTATCACGAAACAATCCAACTTGATTGAACTACTATGTTTCTTCCCCGTCTATAATTAGTGAGAGAAAAAAAAGGCAATAGCACTAGAAAATCTTTTCCCAATATTTATGAAATAAGTAATTTTTAATAATAGATCTAACTATGCATGCTATCAATTGACTACCATCCGTTTCCTAATTGTTTGATTTTTGTTCTTAACTTCCCTTTCACCAGAAAATGGGATTCTTGTTTGTTACTGCTTCATGAAGAATTAAAGTGCTAATTGCTTTGGAATTGATTCACAGTTGGGATGAATTTTTTTTTAGAACTTGCAACGACATCTGGAAACAACAGTTTTTTTGAAAAAGCACTGATAACATTACTCAAAATTTAATGAATTTCATTGTAACTCCCTTCTTTTGTGAAGCCATACTTTTTTACACTTGGGATATTTTTTTTGTATTTTTACTAGAAGTATTTGTTGGAAACACTGCCTAGGGAAGAAAAGATATTTATTATAACATTCTACCCGCACTATACAGCATCATGACTCACACACAAGTCATGAAAAACCACAGAATTAACTCAGTATCGTTTTTCAGAACTCCATGAAACTTCCGTACCTGCTAGCTAAGGAACTGAGGAGCTACAAAGGTAAACAGAGAGCTATAAAATGAATTCCTCAATCCAAGTCACTCAATCACTCAGCTTGAATACTTTCCTTATTTTACATATGAAGGAAACCAGTCCATAATAACTTTAAAATATACAAACCAAGTTCAATCAAAATTTGGAATCATATTCTCATCCCTCAACTTAAATTATGGTAAGCCTTACCACATTTTCAGCAAAAGAAGTTATAAAAGATATTTTTGTTAATGACTGCTGTTATCTGCTACATATATCCTTTACAAAGACTCTGCTTTGAAGACATACCAATAGCCTTACTGATATGCACAGCTTTACAGAAGTTATCTCAAAAGTAGTAGTTTACCTTTAATTTGCTCTTTCTCCTCAAGATCCTCCTCTCTAAATGGGCTCTTTAGGAGTGGAAAATATATTCTTATGCCTCCATCATCCTCCTGTTTTATTTGCATCTAATAACAGTAAATATTTATTGTCAGTGTTTAGTGGAACATTGAAGATCCAAGACACGTCAGCAAGAGTTTGTCATCTTTGGGTTTGTTTTTTTCACTTTCCTAATAAGAAGACACTCTGTACTAATAAGGTTTAATTCTTAGAGTGACACTTTACAATCACAATTTTCCAGATATGAAGATCCATATGAATACCGGACATGAAGGTTTTATGCTAGCAGAAGGAAACGGTATCTTTGCTAGTGCAGAGTACAAATATGTTCGGATTTCACAGTGACCAGACACCTTCTGCGTATAATCAAGGACCTCACAACAGAAATATGTATTTATATTTCGCTTCTATTTCCTATGATACATTCACATAGAAAATTATTATGCATTTCTCAGTAATAGCACATGTTTTATAACAGGGTTCTTGGCAGGGCAAGACTGAACAAGAACAATAGGTAAAAAGACCCTTTTTAAGAACAGTTCATACACAATTGCATATTAAATAAAAGGTTTCAAAACAATCAGCCAGCTGAGAATTTGTTTTGGTTGTATCCAAAGCAAAGGGCAATTTGGCAAATCAAGTGGGCTATTTAAAACCCAATTATTTTGGGGGAAAAAAACCCCAAACAAACCCACAGAACATAAAAAGCTTATGCATGATCAAAAACCCCAGTCAGACTCATAATCCTTGACAATGATCAATAACATGTTTTCAGAGCCCTCCAACTTATTATAAATGTTTCTGGAATAACCAGCAATAATGTATACTGCCTCTCTGTTTAAACTTGCTGGACTGGGACCTTAATACTGGTAATATTTATAATACACTTCTCTTTTACAATTAAATGTTATATTTCTCCTCTTATTATACCAGCTAGTGGAAGTATTTTACAGAGGCACAATTATCCTAGGTGTTTTTTTAAATAAAGAAATCCTCTTGCAAATATAATGTATACTTCCTGCCCTGTAAACATTTATATATTTAATTTATTTACTATGGGTGATCCCACACCCATCTTTGAATGGCTGCCTCCTTTAAGTCATATGAGCATTATACTAATAAGAATTCCATTTTATTTTGAGATCTCCGTGGAATTATCTGGAGGACTGAGACAGAAATAACTAGCTGAGACTAATACTTCAAGTACCAGTGAACAATAAATTCACATCAAATATTTAGAAATTCATCTGATTATCACACATTTTTTAACAATTGCTGAATTACAACATTTTTTTGTAATTAAAAACTCCAGTTTCAAGAACTCCATACTTACTGAGAATTGTTTAAATTTTATTTTTGAACAGCACTTTAACTTGGGAGATGTGTTATTTTAAACACTGGTTGTCAACACTAAACTGCCTGTGAAAAGATATATAAGGCCTCTGAGCCTTGGACTGGAGGATCACTCCAAGGAAACTACTACCCCAGTAGCAATTATGAATTAGGGTATTTTAACTCTCCATTGTTAGGTGAGATACACTGTTTCCAGTGTGCTAACAGAACAAGAATACATACAATTAATTGCCCAGGGGAGATAAAGGCAAGTCCTGCACCCATAGCACGTGGTCAGCTTTACCTTTACAGTCTTTTACAGATTACAGCAGCTGTCTTTACTTCATCTGCAAATGCCATAACCTTTGTTTAGCTGCAGAGCTGATTCATGAGAGTCTGGGCCAAAGTTTGTGACATTTTGAAGACTCTACCTTATTTCTCACCAACCTCTCTTATGTCAGCCTGCAGTGGTTTTGGACCTTTCTATGCAGGGTTCAGGAGACTGAACCAAATTTGAGAAGAGGCTCCTGCCCACTGAGGCAGCGCAGCATCGGCTGCCCCAGATTTGCTCCCTCTGTTCCCTTGGGCAGCTCACTGGGGAAGGGGGCCTTTAACTACGCTCGTAAGAGTCAAGTAACTAAGAATTTACTTACTTTTTTTATTATTAAACATTTGTAGATGGCAGGTCAAGCTACCTCCCGCGAAGCCACAGTGCCTGGAGCAGTCTGGCCTGGCGGTCTTTCCCTCAGCAAGCGAGGGGCTGCCTGGCTCGGCGGCTGGGAGGTCACCCGCAGAACGGCACCCCCCAGCACCGCTGCTGGACTTCTGACAGCCCAGAACACGTTGTTTTGAACATAACAGCAAGATCTCTCTGTGCAATTAGGACTGAGTTGCCAAGACCAACGCTGTCTCATAGCACAGCGACTTCACAAACTTAAGCAAATCTAATTAAGCATATGCTTCTTAAGCATTTCTTCAGGGACCCGTTCGGACCCGCCTGTGGCCAGCGCAGCGACATTGGCAGCCTCGCATTGTGCTGGGCAGACCGAGGCTGCCCTGTCTCTCCTTAGCTCCTCCCGGGCCTGCCGGAGCGCTCTGCTCCCTGTGGGCGCCGCATCCAGGGGAGGGCGCTGCGCCGGGCTGCCTCCGTGTCCCCGCCGCTCTGCCCCGGGAGGGCGCTGCGCCGGGCTGCCGCAGTGCCCTCGCCGCTCTGCCCCGGGAGAGCGCTGCGCCGGGCTGCCTCCGTGTCCCCGCCGCTCTGCCCCGGGAGAGCGCTGCGCCGGGCTGCCTCCGTGCCCCCGGGAGGGCGCTGCGCCGGGCTGCCTCCGTGCCCCCGGGAGGGCGCTGCGCCGGGCTGCCTCCGTGTCCCCGCCGCTCTGCCCCGGGAGAGTGCTGCGCCGGGCTGCCTCCGTGCCCCCGGGAGAGCGCTGCGCCGGGCTGCCTCCGTGCCCCCGGGAGGGCGCTGCGCCGGGCTGCCTCCGTGTCCCCGCCGCTCTGCCCCGGGAGAGCGCTGCGCCGGGCTGCCTCCGTGCCCCCGGGAGAGCGCTGCGCCGGGCTGCCTCCGTGCCCCCGGGAGGGCGCTGCGCCGGGCTGCCTCCGTGTCCCCGCCGCTCTGCCCCGGGAGAGTGCTGCGCCGGGCTGTCTCCGTGCCCCCGGGAGAGCGCTGCGCCGGGCTGCCTCCGTGCCCTCGCCGCTCTGCCCCGGGAGAGCGCTGCGCTCTCTCTCCCGAGTCCTTCCCTCGAAAGCCTTTCTGCTTGGGGGAGGGGATGAGATCTCTCTACGCCTGGTCTAGGAACTGAAGTGATTCTGCTTTCCTGGAAAGAAGGGGAGGAGAGGGAAAGAGACAGGGCGGTTTCTTTCACCGGTGCCCCAAGTCTCGTTACTCTCTTCAGATCACGGGAGCACCCGGGTTCCCTCTGCACGACCACTGCAAAACCTGTTAGTTACGTTTGCTTGTAACTCATCACAGGATCTGCTGAAGGTGAGGGGGGCCTTAGGAAAGCAGAACAAGGTTCAGCTGTCAAAACTGGGGAGGTCAAGGGGCAGGTAGCCTGTGGGAAGGTTGGGGTCTGCACTTTTTAATGTCTTCTTAAAACAAACAAATACTTACATATATAAGCTTCTTAAAACAGGCTTCCTCAAGGGCCATGTAAGAGCACTATGTGGTTTAATGAAGAGAAACAAAAATGAACTAGAAAATGTAGCAGAGGAAAGGTGCGTGCAGTCCTGAAACAGCAGCTGCAGTCCTGAGCAGAGCTCAGGGTCTCCAGAAATGCAATGAGTAAAAGGTGGGGGGAAAAGCAAACAAAGTTTGTCTGTACTATTTAGAAAATGGTTTCTTGGTTGATGTGTTGTTTTTTTTTTTTTCTCTGAGTCACTAGATTTAGCTAATAATACTGTAAAGTTAGGTGAGATTATTTAACTTCTAAATAATTATGAAATTATTTAAAAACAGTTTTGAGGTATATCAATTTAAACTAAGAATTAAGAAATAGGAATAAACTTTGGAGATGCTTTGAACATTTTGAATGGTTGAGGTAATCATGGACTGCTGGAATTTTGTGGAACCCATATGAGACTGGATTGTAATGGGAGCGAGACCCCAAACAAAATGAGAGTATTAGAACATCCCATTTTAAAATTAAAACAAACGCAGATCAGACTGCAAATTTTGCCAGGGATGACGTAATGATAGGTGTCCCTCTGAGAAAATAGACTGATTTGGTTCTAGCTATTAAGCAACAAAGGAATGTGGAGATCTCTCCCTTTCCTTTGCCTGTATATTGTTTAATCTGTCGTTAAAAAAAAAAATATATATATCTCTGACCTTATTTTATGACCTCTTAATTTGACATTCGTTTTAACTACCGCCCAGTATAATGGATCTCAAAACATTCTGTGGTCAAGTTGAGATACACTGAACCTAAGGGATTAACTTGAATTGGTAGAATAGCAAACTAATTGAAACAGGTCACAACATTTCCTTGTCCTGTTTTTTTCTTTTGTCTCTTTATTAGATGCCTTAACACAAATTTTGAACTGTTTTCTTTGTTGAAGCTAGTTAGACCATCTAATAATTTGAGTGCTGGTGGTTTTCTATACCTGGGCTAATACCTGTTCTTACCTAAGCTCTGGCTTTAGCTAGGCACTGCTTTATCTAGAGGGCAATGTCTCTTTGTAATTGATTAAAGTTAATATATTCCTTTCTCATATCCAATATATGAATGCAAATGATTAAATTACACATTTCTAGAAGAGCTCTTGAGCCTAAGTTAATCCAAAGTAGTAGATGAAAGTAGAAATTATTTTCTTTTTGCATTTTTAGCATCTTTCTTTCAGATTTTGACTCCTGTATCTTGGGAATATTTGGAAGAGTTAATTGCATAATTGGTTTCTACATTTTCCCAAGAGGTCATATGTAATACTTTCAGAATCTTGTTACAAAAGTTAATTAAAGCATCTCCAGCACATTTTCATTTGCTGCAATACAAGTAAGATTAATACATTTTAAATGTCTAAGCTACAGTTGAGAAAAAGCATCGATTAATAACTTGCGACAAAAGCCTTATATGTGGCTATTAAATCACCTATTTAAAGCTGTGGAAAATTAACAACAACACTTGAAAATAAAAGCAAGTAAACAAAAGAGGTGACATAAATTGGAATATGCATAAAGGAGAAGTGAGAAAGACTACTTCTTTCTAAAGTATGCAGCAATTACTTATCAATAAGCTCGTGCTGCACCAAAAGGCACTCAGGGCAGCACAAGTCATTTTCTCTATGGGAGAAACTTTTTAGGCTTCTTGTTTTTCAATCATTAGGAATTGAGGGAGCACTTCCGTGAACTCTTTGCAGGTAATATAAGATTTACAATTGAACCAAAGGAAAGTATGAAAGAAGCACAGCAATTTTGGATGAAAATAGGAAATTTTGCTACAGTGATAGATATTTTTTAAGAAGAAAGAATGGGAGAAAGTAGAGATAAGGACTAATTTGTTTTTAAAGGAGCTGTGAAACAGAGTCTAGCCTTCTAATGGTTATTTAGAAGGGAGTTTAGTAGCTTAGAGAAATTGTTGAGAAGCTACCAGTTGGTAGAAATCTAATTCAGCATATTCATATGATAAATATACTGATGAAAAAAGGGCCATTAGCAATTGGTCAAGAGAAGACTTCTTGGGCCTTTTCTCGCAATATGTCACATGCAGCATTTCTCTTGCCTATCTCGGTCAGGTTTTCACAGTCATTAGCAAATTGTTTCCCTAACCACATATTTTCATTTTTTGTATTTACTGAGCACAATCTATGAGACTTGCACAGATCAAATAGTGTAACTTGGTTTTTTTATACAACTGAAGTAAGAAGAATCTGCGCAGGCAGTTCAAGGCTTGCATGTACTTGTTGAACAAATGTTGCCACCAGGCAGATCCTTTCATATGTAATTACGGAAACACAATTAAAGACAGGTAGAGGAGGAGACCTCTGGTGGAGGAAAAATACTGAAGAACAGGTTTGTTGCACTGGAAAATTAGGAGATGAAAAACAATAACGCAGGAGAAGCTGGATATTTTACAAGCCCTAGATATGGCTCATTTCAAAATAGAGCTGTAAATCTTAGCTCCCATTAGCATTCCTTGGACTACCATTAAGCTTACCCCATTTTTGTTGCTCTCTTGAAATAAGGCTGTCAAGATTTCTGGTCCTGGAAGTCCAGAACAAGTTAAGACATGGAGTAAAAAACATGCCTAGGAGACAAATTTGTTTTAGATAATGTTACTCTAAGGCTTTATAATTCTGAGACTCAAATATGAATTCTCTTAAATTTCTGTGCCAGTATCATATTATTTGCAATTTTTTTTTTCTCAAATGCCAGGTCGGGTAGTTTGTTACATGGACAGCTGGCAATTTGATCAGTATGTGGAGATTTGTAATAGAAATAAATGAAAATGTTTGAAGGCACCACAAGAAATGGCGAAACAAGAGTTAAAAGAATGGCCTGAAATAATAATAATAATAATAACAACAATAATAAAGAACACTGTTCCCAGTGATCCACTGATTTCAGAATAAAATTTTATATCAAGACCAGAAAGCCTGCTCTCTCATAAGAGGATAGCGCTTGTCAGCAGACTCTCCAGTCCTCCAGTCTAACAAGAGGTGCATGGTAACAAGGTTGCAGAATATGGCATATGCTTTTCCTTGTCCTGTTTGCCTACCAGGAAAACAGACATTCAAACCTACTTTTCAGACAAACAGAAGAAAACACACAATGAACAGCAATCTTGCCTAAAAGGTCTGTTCATAACCTACTGCACTGTTGCTGATTAAGAACTTCAGGGATGTGATAAAGACTTGATAGCTGGCATCCCTTGTACTCAGCAATGGACATAAGTGATTCTGGCCAGGCTGCTTGGGCACACATATCTTGGAGCTTGTATGTGAGTTTCAGTGAATGAAATCTATGAGAGACTAAGTGTGAGTTTATAAAATAAACTTTAGAGATTTCTGTAAATAAATAATGCTAAGTAAAAACTTGCACTGAATGTTGTTACACAAATTTTTCTGTGAGGAAAAAAACCTCAACTCATTAGCAGAAACATGGAAAGAATAGGCAATGATTCAAAAATTGTGTGTGTCATAACTAAATTTATTATCAAAGTATTATGAAACATTACCTTTAGAAGCATTAAAGTTGCTAGGACTACTGAATGATGGTTTGTTGTGAAATTATTGTTAAGATTAATTCACACATAGTCATTTTCATCCTTATACCAGAATGGTCACTGCATTCAGATTCTTCAATTAAGATCTTCCCAGTTAAGGTACAAATAAAAACAAGTTTACTGTTTAACAAAGATGGACAGAGTGTTGTGCAGAATGCCTAGTATTTCTGGTTGCATTTCCAGTCTCCGCTACTGCCTCACAAATATGTAGTGTGTATTCCCAGTGTAGAAAATAGGTTGCGGAAAGAAACATAATTCTGTTGAATGATCACGACAACTGGTGGTTGCAAACAGACTTCCACTCTGTGACTGTACTTTTAGAATGTATTACGGATACTTTATCTGATTAGCAAAGCCAGTGGGGTATAATTTCTTTGACGGAAATTGGTTTCTAACTTGTAAAAATAACTAAGCTAGATGTTTATAGCTTTATAAAAGCTATAAAGCTTTATAAAAAAAAATGCAAAGGTACATGTAAAAATACCCGTTATTTCTAAATGTAACATTTTTATAAACAAGCATTAGATCTTCTAGGAGCTATTCTGTAACCTTTGCACATATACTCCGCATATTCTAAGTGTGAAGTAAGAGGGCCTGTAAGTACCCTGACAATTTTAATCTAGCTCCTGTAGATACTACTGGATCTGTGCACCCGGACCCGCTCCAGGTGGAGACAGGCATTCCCTCAGCTCGAGCAGGTTTGCAACTGAGCTTTCAGCTACACTAGTTTGAAAAGAGCGGCTTTGCTTAAGGCATCACACTTCTCCACACACCCTCAGGTACAAACCTGAGAATGCTCTTAGAAACAAACGCAAGATGAGGGATACCGAAAGTAAATACTCCTGCAATACAGCACTGGGGTCTTTTTTTTCCCCTTTCTCCTACGTAGAAGAGCTCCACCGAAACAACAGCCAACCCCAGCGCACAAGATGGCGGCCAGGCTTGCAGCGGCCACGCGGCGCCTGCGCAAGGCCGCTTCGCCAGCAGAGGGCGTCGGCGCTGCTTGGTGAGGCTGCGGGAGGCGTGGGAGGCCGCTGCGGCGGGGTTGGCGGCGTTGGAACCGGGAGGGAGAGCCGTGGAAAGTCTCCAAACACGATGGAAACTGAAGAAGAAAAGAGAGGGAAGGTGCTCCAACGGGAAAGGTGAGTGAGAGATGGGGTGACAGCTGAGGGACACAAGGAGGGGGAGAAATACAAAGCAAAGGGGGTGAGGGGAAGGGGCTGCTGCAGCAGAGGAGGGGAGGGAGGTTGTGGGTGGCAAGGCCAAGTGGCAGAGGGGAGCTAGGCAGAAAGACAGGTTTGCCCCGTGAAAGTCACCGTAGCAAAGATGAAGTGTGGAAGGAAAGGTGCAGGCTTACAGATGCTGCAAGCTTTCAAATAGTTTTTGAAAAGAAAAAAAAAATAGCAAAAGAAGTCTGTAAGAAGTGTGCGTTAATAATGCCTCAGAAAAGAGACCCAGGCTTTCCTTCCCTCTCCTGCCAGTTAGCAGTTAGCAGCTAGCAGTTCAGTGCGTCCTCTGAGAAGACAACGACTCAGGACCTGGAAAACAAGGGCAAGTGGAAATACAAAAGGAGCAAAAATGAGAATTGGGGTGGAATTGCTGACGTCTTAGGTAAGTCGGAAGGTAGCAAGCAGGTAGCAAGGTAGGTAGCAAGCAGAAAACCAAACAGGGTATTGGCAGATAGTTGTGTGAAGGTGAGGAGAGGAGAGCGGGTATTACACCTCAAAGTAGCTTCACACTACTTGTAACACTGGAGGGGTGCAAGGGTAGAGAGGTGGTAGTACTCTCTTATGGGAATGAAGAGGTGAGAAAAAGAAAGTGGTTTGAACAAGGCTGGCTCAACAAAGGATGTGAGTGTCTTAATGGGAGCTAAAAGCCCCTGTTGTTAATCGGCTGGGAAATTTTGACTGAAAATGGAAAGTAAGAAGGAGAATCGATTATTTATGTTAGTTCACATATGGGAGGGAATGATACTTTAAAAATTACAGGAAGCTTCCATGTGGATGATGTTGAAAACCTGGTTATGTAAAGGTTGTATGTGTACTGTGTTACTATGTATAGTATTTTACGCCATTTCCTTAGAAGGACTTCTGTAGTACTTGAACTTGATAGCGGACATATAGTAAGATTAAAAATACTGCAGCATGGCTTTGGAAGAAAGCATTCACTACATTAAACTTAAAATTGCAATCCTTTAGTGCGCCATGTGTCAAGTATTTTTTGCTGTCACAATGGTGTTGTGTAACATTTCCTTCACTTGTTTTATAGGCAGCACTACGTATAAATTCTTATTGATTAAAGGTTCTTTTACTAGTGCATGTGAGGAAAAAGATGTGGTTTTTTTAGTTTGGTGTCTTAAAAAGTAGAAGTTGGAATTCTTTATTGAATGAAATACAAGTCTCATTTAATTGATTTTTTTTTTACATCTTTATATTGTTAGTAATGCCAAGTTTGTTTTTAAAAAAGACTATTTCCTACAACTGAACTGTAGTTACCACATACAACCGTTAAAATAAAACTTTCAGGTTTTGAAATCCTGCATTTGTAGGTTAGCAGGAGGTGGAAGGTTTTGTGAGGAGACTATTGCAGCAGATTTGCTCTGTTCTATTACTTTTTTTTCTGAAGTATTCAGAAATGGGCAGTACCAGAAACAGGCAGCTGAGCTGAACTGGCCTTTACTCTTTGACTTAGCAGTCCTTATGTAACTTTCTAATTTTATTTGCAAATCTAATATAAATGCTTATATATATTTTGAATTTATGTGACTGTCCAATTTGAGTTAGGTCTAACTAGAACTGGCAAGATAAAGACCATTGTGGTTTGAATAAATAATGGTTGTATAGTTGGTATACCCAGAAATGACACCTGTTTATGTGATACACAGTCTAATTACTATACGTCTAATAAGCTAGAGTAGCATTATGGACACTTAAACTTTGTAAGACTGTACTGTCAGCATGATGTATAAGGCAATTTTGATTGTATAGTAATAGTCAGGATCCTTCTGATATGAATGGATTTCAATATACAGTATATTCAAAATTGGTTTTGACTATTAATACCTTCCTATGACCTTCCTAAAGATCCATTGAACCAAGATGGTAAAATGTCATTTGCAGACATTTTTCTCTTTAAAATTACATGAGTGATTCTAATTCACTTTGGGATCTGATTCCAGAAAAGTGAATTGATCAGACTTTGGAACAATGGTACTGTCATGTATGTTTACCATACATGTCATGTACCATTGCTGTCATGTATGGTTCCAGGATCTTATGTGTGGGTGGGTAGGTGTGTTTTTTCTTTATTTTACAACCCTCCACCGCATCTTCCTCAGCAAAATTGTCTGAATGTTTTTTCTGTACCACAAAAAAAATCTGATGAATGCTACTGATGACAAGCTGTATAATTCATATTATTCTTGTTTTAAAGACTTTTAAGGTAGGGCGTTTTTGATACAAAGTGATGTATTCAGGCACTGAACCAGGCATTCTGGTTTATAAAATAAAGATACTTATTTTCCATAAAATATCGTATTTTTTTTGTAAAATAAGATATTGTGTATAAGGAATAAACTTTTTGGAGCTATCTTTCTTTGTAATTCCTGGGAAATTGAAACAGAAAAAGCTTCTGGTGCTTTAGAAATAGGGGCTTGTGCGTGTTTTTCTACTGTACATAAGATTTGCTTCAGAAATGTTCTTCTTTAGTGTGTATTGCTATTTAAAAAAAAGTGAAAAGTCTTGCACTTTATTTTGCTTTCATAACTCATGGGAGATTTTTTTCATTCCTTTTGCTTTGTCCTTTATAGCTCTTACTGATTAAGAGCTCTGTGCTCTTTGTATAGTTGTAAAATATATCTAGGATAATTCATGTTACCATTGTGTCAGTTTAAGTCTTATGCTTTATAGAAATATGACATGGCATAAGACAGATCTGGATTAAAGAGGTTAGAAACTCAGCCGTGTATTGAATTGAAGTCAACTCAGAAAAACAGACCTACTTGTGCACATGGAAATTACAATCTGTAACCACACTTACACATAGAGTTTCTTTTCTTTTCCATGTAGTTTCAAAGATTGAATTCATATGTACATTTTTGTGAACAGAAAGTAGGTTTATATCAAAATGTAATTCTGTTCCTTTAAAGTCTAATAGATCTATTTTGTTATTAGCGTCTTTTGGGCTAAGCACTTTCCCAAGCATGAGGATTCCCCCACATAGTTTGTAAACTTTGTAATCTGAAATTTTTGATGGTACACAATAGATTAATAAAAATGACAATTGAGAGATGGTTGAAATAATAGTAGAGACCCATCTGCTTTCATGAATTATTCACATCCATCTCACTAGTCACAGCTTGTCAAATTGCACCCCATAATGTTAAATTATATACTATGACATACAAAACTCATGGTTGGCTTTTGGTGAGGGGATGTTCTGAGAAAGTTGATACTAGGCAAGCCAGCAAAGCTACCAAGGGTTGGATCTGAAGCAAGCTGCCAAAGAATCAAGAGGACGTTCATGTTGTGCATTCTAAAGCTAATTTTATCATATTAGTAATGTTTATATAGTAAGGAAGTGATTGGTGTGTAATTTTGGTCATTAGGAACAACCAACCTAGCATGGGGCACAGTGCTGCTCAGTTCTTAATTAATAATTGAAATGCTTCAGGATTGCTAAAAGATATTATTTCAAGTTGCAATATTTGTAAGTGGAACTTAAAGTACATTCTCTGAGGCTCCTTGGAAAAGCAAACCAGAACTACATTGCTGACTATTCTTATACAATATACAATTTATAAGAAAGCAAGCCAGCCATAAAGGCAGGCATCAATTAATAAAAAGGGAGATGTATGAAATAGGCAGTAGGAGACCCAGAGGCATAAGGGGTTAGAATGTAAGCCACAAAACAAAATACTACAGGTAAGTGTTAGTGTTGGGGAATAGAATACTGTCAACTTACCATGTAAGTTTCTCTGGTTCCTGTCCCAGTCACAGCTGTCCTTTCTTCTGAGCATTTTCCTGGAATTGATATTTGAGTAGGATTAATTTGTGATACAGTAAAAATTATATGCAACAGAAACTACGCATTTCTTCGACTCTAATTCTTTCTACACTGCTGTGAGATCTCAAGCTGAACTGGCTTTATGTGGAGTCATGTCAGTGGAAAATATGAAATGATTAAAGATGTTCAGTATTTTCAATAAATAACCATAAGTCATTTTCTCTAAGTCAGTGTGTATTAACACACTGTTAATTCTCTTTAGAAGAGGAGTGAATATTGAAATATTCCTCGGAGTTTAATAATGTGCATTAATTTTTATATAATCAATTTATATACAGCAATCAAGTATTTATGTAGAAAAGCTCTGAGAAATGGAAGGTAGGTCAGAAACCACAGTAAATCCAAGGGAGAGTGCTTGCACAATTTTCTCAGAGGAAGTGCAAAAGCAGTATTGGGAGACTTATTTTACCAGTCACAACTGAACAACACAGCTGAATACAAAGCACTGTATATATACAATCTATTCATATTTGGCGGTTCGGATTAGAAGAATTATAGTAAATGTATTGACAGCAATTACAATGGTCTTGCAGGTAGTTAGCAGCTACAAAGCACTGAGATCTGTAGAGAAATTGAAGTTATTTTTGTAGTTGCAGTTCTATAATTAGCTGATACGGTCTTGGCATTTTATGGTGGTAATTCTTTAACTACATGGTAGATGCAAGAGAAACTCTAACTACATGCTAAGTCTTAATTCTACCATGTTATATATTGATAATTTATCATTTGACTTATGTCAGTACTCTGCGTTTAGGACAGTCAGCTACTCAACATTGCTACTTCAGAACTTTTTTCTGTTTCAGTTCTTTGGAAGTGGTTAGTCATGCTTTTCTTGCAACCAGACTGAATTAGTGCAATTCTCTGTTGGCTGATGGACTGAAAATTTTTTGCATAAACTCCAGGTTGTTCATAATGTGTTGCCATAGGCACTTCTGTAAAATCATAATTTAATTTCAATGAACTCAGTTCAAACCATTGAAAATCCCTCATTAAAATTTCCTAATTGGTCATCACTGTTTGTCTATATTCATATTCTTATAGAAGATTAGTGCTGAAACTGTCATGCTTGATCTATGCCAAATGGATAAAATTTTGGCAATATATTACAGGAAAATACAGACATTTCAAGAATAAAGCAAGCTTAAACATACAGGTTTGTCCATATTGTATACACAAGAAACTTGGTAGTTTCTTGAGCAGAAACATGAAATTCAGTATTGGTGTCATTTTGAGATCAGCAATGGTTTTTGTTTTCCCAGAGATAATCTCATCATATCTTGTAACTTTTCATAAGACACAAAACCAGCATTTGTACTTACTCCCTCTAATTAATTAAATTCTTATTCTGCTTAACGAAAATTCACAGTCCTAGTGTTTTACATCACGTAAGCTCTAATTTATTTGCTATTCCAAGTGTTGGCTTTAAGGACCTAGCCTGAAATTAAATGTCTGTGAAGTTCAAGTGAAATATATTTTCTTGTTCACTCCTTAAGCCCCAGTTTCAAGGGGAAATACACTGTGTTGAATGAGTTTTTTAAACTCTTGCTATTTGGTGTGGGAATAGTGCTTTGCGTACAAGAATGTGTTATTGTTGTATTATGATGGGGAACTGAGGTGGAAATTATTGCCAAACAGTGAAATATGTCTGCTAGTGTTTGTGAGCTCTGCTTGGGCCATCTAGAACTGGAGATTTTGGAGAGACATAGAAAATCTTAGTTTTGTCAGACTTAAGTCAACTGGGATTGGAGTTGCCGTGTTCTTGGAAATGAGAAAATCCTACTCATGTATTGGCATTTTAGGTTTAGGAAGAAACTTCTGAACGTACTTTTTCTTTTTTTTTTTTTTTTGTTTTTTTTTGTTCTTTTGAAGAAAAATGAAGAGGATGCAATGTCAAGGTTCATAGCACCATAGACTATAGTAAGAAAATGTGTTGCATAATCTATAATAAAATTGGAAATGAGAATCCCAATGTCTTAGATTAAAATAATGTGAATGGTTATGGTTACCAACTTAAGTCACAGACTCTTTTTTAACTTACACCACCAGATGGCAATCTAACATAAACTTTTGATCTTTGGTGAAAGAATGAGTTTTGAGCATCTGTTCTGACATACTGTCCTTTCCTCTTTTTGAATTAAGTAGTGTTGAAGTTGCTTGGGAAGTCACTGAATTTAGGCCTTACAAGCAGTACTGATGCTATGCTATGGATTCTGTGACACTATAATAAACTTTATTCTTTCTTTATTCGTAATAAAGAATTGCATAAAAGATTGCCTCAACTTTTAAAACCAAAGTGAAACTTTGTGCTATATAACAAAGCATTGACATAGGATATGCGTAAAGCCCCAACAAAATTGATTTTTAAAAGGACAGGAAAAAATTTAGATGAAGTTTGGAAATATGTATAAATTAATAAAACCATTCTCTCTTTTTAAATTGTTCAAACTAGTAATCTTCTGATGAAGGTTTTTCTCAACTTGACTAAGATCCTACATTTTCAACTGTAAACTGTAATTTAATTCCTCTAGAATAAATTAAAAAAAAAAAACCAAACTAAAACTTGTTAAGTGCAAATTCACAGGAGCAGTTTTGTCTTCTGTGAATGGAATGTTAACTTGTACTAAGCGTGTAGTGTTTGTGAACTGGACAAGTAGTTAACCGCCTTAATGCATGGGCTGAAAATAGCCAACATAACGAATGTGAATACTTTTGTGAAGTCTTTGTAATGGAAACAATGTGTTTCTTTTAATGGCTTTTTAAAAACTGTATTTATACATATTTTTGTACTTAAGTGGAGCATAAAGAATGCAGACACGTCGGTCTTTTAAGCAACATCTAAATTTTAGCACTTAGGCCTGTAATTATCAGTGGAGAATACCATTTTGACTCCTCACCCAACAGAAACTTAGGTAGCTGATATTACCCATGCTTTTGAAAATGCCAGCATGCATGTACTTACCATTACAGGTTTTGTAAATATCTTCTACTAGGTATTTGATCCGTCTTTGATTGGTGGTGTAAGTCAATCTTCAGAAAGGTAAAATACACACAACAAAAAGTGGGTCAGATTCAGGCATTCCTTTGTTACAGCAGAGTGATTGTTTAGTCCCTTTTGTAAAATTCATGTTACTATTTTATTGCCAGGCTACTGCCACTATAAAAATTCCGAGTTATTGTTTGGTGGCAGCAGCAGTGAAGCCTGCCAAAAGCTAACCTAGAATCCAGAACTCATGTGAAGAGTCAGTCAGCCTGAATCCCTTAGTAAGAGGGAAGAGCTTATGTTGGAGAATAAGCAGGCAGCATGTTTGCGCTGAAAACAGAAAGGACGTTTTCCTTAAATTTGTTTTATAGACAAGTTCTTTTGATAGCTTTAAAACGCCATAGAGTCTGTCCAGAATGTATTCAGCAGCAAAAGTGCTAAATCATAGATTTACAATTGATTGGCATGAATAGGGTATCATAAAATACACGATGGTCCCGGTTTGGATTATTTGACCTGTGTGGCTTTCACAGTGGAATGCTGCACCTTACAGTCATCTCCAGTAAAGCAGAGTCACTGTGTATATATACACACTGTGTATGATATGTGATCATTTTGGATTGATTTAGTGCAGTGACCTGACGTCATTTTCTTTCAATCATAGCTTCAGTAAATTAAAAAAAAAAACAAACACAAAAAAACCCCCAAAAAAACATGAAAAAGATTTTTCAAGACAGGTTAGTGTTAATAAATTAGAAATGCAAGGCATTATACTTCGTGTAAATGAGACTTCTGATTAAGTGTGGTTCCATAAACAGCTAAATCTCAATCTCAGAGCAATGGGGAAGTCCTGGGAAAAAACTAGCTATGTCTTGAGGAGATGTACATTTCATTATGCTGTAGCAGTTGAATATTTTTCTCATTAAACATACAGGCATAATACCAAGCAGAACAAAACTCTAAGGAAATAGAAGTGCTATGAAATGGTGTTTCAGTTCACTTGACAATTTTAAACAGATGAAATCTAACCAAAATATTTGGCTTATTGGGGCAGGAAATTGTTTCCCAAAACAATGCACAGGCTACTTTGTAAAGCTGAGTATCAGACAAGGAAAAGTAGAGGGACTTACAAAGAGAAAATAAACCTGCTGGTGAAATTTGACGAGTCAGAATTTTAGATGTCTTGTATGATCTCTGTTACAATGCTAGAGGTATTACCAGTATTCCTTTTTCTATATGCTTTGTCTTTTGTTTAAAAATGCAAAGTGAGATCCTGGCATGTGATGTCTGTTTAAAAAAAAAAGTCGGTAACCTCTGTAGCTGCCCTATTAGAAGTTGCAGACATAGGTATCTATAGCTGTATGTACTAACTGATGTAAATATAATACTTTACTCAAGTGTCTCAAAATTTCACAGGAAGCATTTTGATGGAACACTCCGATATATGAGGAAAACACTTGAAAAGTTACATTTTTTTTTTCGCCTTTCCATTTGATTCAGATGGATTCATCTCAGCTCTGCATGTTCAGAACTTACTATCTGGAAATCTTACTGCAGTAACTGAAATAAAACTTGACCAGCAGATGTACTGCATGACATTGATTTCTATTTATGAAGGAAATAGAGCACTTTTACTTTTTATGAGTCTTATGACTTGTGCATGTTTTCTCAGGTTTTCAGGTATTCTTGTTTATAATCTTTCAAAGTACAGTAGTATGCTTGAAACGTTGTTTCATATAAGGTGTTACAGAAAAGCTGTCCTTACATGTGTAGCTTTTGCCATGCAATACACTTATCAAATCCATTCTAAATATAAATGTATGGATAAGCATGTATCATCAGTAGGCCTCTCTACCTGATTTGCTTTTCAATAAAAACACTGAGTGCTATGCTTTGACTTTCGGCAAGTTTTCCCCAATCCTCTGATTTTTTTTCTGGAATAACTGTATTCCGTAAGGAAGATCTGTTAAGTTTTGTTCTTTGTATTGATGAGGAAAGAGATAAAATATTCATTCAAAGATGGCTGGAGTAAAAAACACCACAAAAGCCAAAAACAAAACTGGATGTTCGGAACACCAACCCAATCAGTTTTCTAGCACTTCAGAGAAATATTTTTCTGCCACATTGCCTTTGTCTTGCACAAAGCTGTCTTTTTCTTGCTCACAGCAACCAACAAAAACTAACCGGATGGGGGCATGGGAGTGGATGGACTGGCAGGGCCAGCCTGTACAACTATGTCAGCTAGAGGCTTCTGAGTTGCTTTTGGCCTGAAATTGCCTGTTGCTCAGTAATGGGTTTGTCATTATTTTTTAGACAGAGTTTCTCAGGGTAGTAAGAGGGAGTGAAATAAAACATTTTTAAAAAGCATTTTGCCCTTCAAGGAGAGAAATGGTTGGGCATCTCATTGTTTGGCTTGTGTCTATGTTTTGTTTAATTAGTGAAAAATCAGAATACTTGTGTCTATGTTTACTTTAATTAGTGAAAAATCAGAATACTATTGGGGGGGTTGGGGAGGAGGGAGGGAGGGAAGAGCAGTGTGCATTGGGTCTAGTGTCCAGAGGACAGTTATGTGTAGAAGTATTAGCCTGTGGACATAGAGAATCTAGTTTCAGTTTTCACTGTGCTACACTTGTCCTTGTGACCCCAAGAAAGTTATTCTTCCCTTACCCTCATGCCTATGTTTCTCATTTGTAGAACAAAAACATGCTTTTACTGAGAAAAAGACTGTATACATATAGTACTCTGTGAGGGTATGTATCAATGTAAATATGGACAGCACAAAGTTTGGGTAATGCTTCTCAGGGGTGGAATGTATGGGTAGGCTGTGGTTGCAACCTTACCACGAAATGCAAGATCATATAGTGAATTTGTTGGCCAGAGCCTCCTCGGTGCTCTCTTCTCCTGTTTCCTTGTGTCCTTTCTCTTTTACTCCCTTCACTTAAGTAAATTTTGTTCTAGAGTTGATCTATTTTTTCCTTGCTTATTTTCTAATATTGAAACAATAACTAGAAATTTTCATTAATTACAAATGTCTTCATTATTTAACTATAATTTAAAGTTATTTTAAGTTTTATTTTAACATAACTGTGGTTTATAGGTTTTGAAATAAATTTGTACCATCCTCTATACAAATTCAGATGCAGTTCTAAAAAGGTACAAATAAAAACCTTGCAATCCTTAGGATATGCGTATAAATACCATTTAAAATAATATACACAAATAACTATATTTGTGTATAACTACACAAATAACTAGCACAAATAACTTAGGTTCAGATCATTAAGTCATCTTGGAAATCAGATTTGCAGCTGCTTATGCAGAGAAGCAAGAAACGGAAGTTATTGTAAGCAAGCTGAAAATATCTGCTGTCAAAATCAGCTTGTCCTGTGATCATCTGATTTACATCCTTCTGCTGCACAAATCAGTAGGTTCAGAGTTGCTGAATTTGATACATTTCAGTGCAAAATTGGGTACCCTGATCTGTGAAAATGGAAGCGCAAGCTCTGCTTTCATTAACACTTCACCGTTATTGCTGTTTTGACCAGACAGTATCTGGGGGGAAAAAAATCAACACCTAGTGATGCATATAATGCTTCCTGCAATACCCTAACAGTAGGGGTTTTTTACCTCTAGGGTAGAGAGAAAGGAAAAGAATTGCTTGCTATGAGCTGGAAAAGCAGAGCAGTTGGCTCTGGCAGTGAGGGGGTTGACTGACAGTCTGCAGTGCAGTGGAGTTAGCTGAGCTCCCTATATGGCTGTGGATTAGCTATATGCTAATACTGATAGGAGAAGAGGAGCTGTATCCAGCACAGTGAGCTGACGGTGGAGGCGATCAGAGTCTCAGCAGAGCTGCCTCCTCAAGAGCCATGGCTGAAGGGGGTGAAGGAGGGGAAGATGAAATACAGTTCCTACGAACTGTAAGTATCTGCTTTTTATAGGTCACGTAGTACATGATTTTGTCTCATGTCTCTTCCTTTTCTGTTGTATTAAAAATAAAGTGTTATTTCTGTGCTGGGCTTTGCCAAATGGGAAAAATGATTTAGTCAGTGGAAAAAAATAAAGCAAGAATATGAGCTTTAATAGCATCAGGCAGTCTCAGTGTGTTCTTCCTTGAATCTGCTCAATAGCCAGTTTGGTATAAGGAGACCTATTTCCGCTGTAATCCCCTGTGTTTGAAGCGTCCTCGTCAACTTTGTACTTGGGTTTCTAAATGTAGCATGCCAAATATCTGACCTCTGAAACTTCTGTCTAGGTTAGATTTCACTGACATTAACAGCAGCTTTGCAAATAGGAGAGCCTTAAAATGATGAATAAACCAAGCAAGCCCTTGATGACCTCTTCTGATAAACATGCACACAGAAGCACACTTGTGTGTAGGGAATACCAACAGATGTTGAAGTCTGGGCTCTGCAAATATTTGGGGTCTTTTCTCTGCTTAAAAGAAGCTTATTTTAAAAGGAGATAAGGATTTCTTTGGGAAGGGGTGTTAATTAGTGAAATAGCCTTCACTTGGTGTAATTTTCTATAAAGAGCCCTCACACCATTCTTCCCTAAAGCTTTACACAAATCTAGTATGACAACCAATTTGGACTTTTAAGCAAGTAGTGTTCATGCATTCGTTTTTGGGGAGAGGATAAGATCCTTTTCATGTGTCATCTTGTGTCTCATTATTTTTACCCTGCATGACTAAGAGTGTGTTGTTGTGTAACTAGCATGAAAAAACTGATATTGATGTATATTTTCCCTCCTCTTTCCATACTATCTTTACTTTGCATTTATCACAAATAATGTTCCAGAAACAGTCTCCTCTAGAGTCGATACAACTTTAAAAGGATAAGTCTCTAAAATAAAACATGCTAAGTGCCCAAAGTAGGAAATTACAAGGCTGATTTCTGGGAGGCTGGGAATATTTATTTATGGGAATTAAAGGTTGGAGAGTGGTGATGGCTGCTGCTGCTTATGTAAATTGTTTAGGTGTGATGAAGTGTCATTAGCACTTTTAAGCCTGGAAGAATTTCATGGGGGGAGGGAAATGCATAATCACAATGAAATATCCTTTCCAACATCCCTTCCCTCCACTCCACTTTTTAGAGGTATCTATATTACATAGTTTAGTAGATTACTCAGCCTTTAGGAGAAGGTGCTTTCATCAGAGACCAGAGCTTTAAATGAATGCCCTTCATCTTTTCACTTTCTAAGATGTTGCCTTGACTGAACAGTCTTCCTCCGTGATGAAGTGAGAAGCTTTGCCTATTCATAGATAACCTGTGTGTGCTACATGAGATGGCAATTTCTGCTGCTGTGACCCATTCTCATTCTAGTAGAACTCTCTTGCACTTCTTTCCAAGGGGTAAAATAAAATGCTAAACAGAGGTGGGGCCGAAAATGGAAACGGCAAAAGTGAGACTATGGAGAAGCGTTCCTTCTACTTGGTGTTAGGAAATCTTTTAGAGGGAAAAAAATGGATTAGATTTCTGTCTTGGAAGCCCTAGCTTCTCCTTGCTGTGAACAATCATATCAGTTACTGCTGTCTCCATTATAACTTCCTTCACCTTTGTGGAGAAGGGATCAATTGTTGTTTCACAACATATGGAGAAAGGAACCATTTATTAGGTACTGAGTTCTACAGTGATGTAAGCCTTCAGTACTTATTACTTAGAGCTTTTTATTGCTGCCTAAACACTGTTTGTACATACAAACATGAAGTACAGTAGCCCTTTAGAACTCTTCCAGTGAAATTGTTGATCAGTCAGGATCTTCTCCAGATCAAAATGTTTTCTGGGAATGTAGATTGCTAGTGAATGTTTCCCAGGCTTGTGTAGCTGAATCTTCCTTTGAAATTGTTGACCTCCTTATTCTTATTTTTGAGTGTGGAGACTGAAGTGCTCTGGGATGTTTTAGGTTCTCAGAGATAACTCTTTCTTGGTGAGGTATGAAATAAGATTAGATCTCTCTTGATCTAAAAATATCCTACAGTACTTTTTGAAAGAGCAAGAGAGTTAACTCTTAAAAGTCTAGTAAAATTAATTTTTGCTTCCTTAAAGGGAAACTTTCCCTTTGTCCCCTATTTTTTGTTGGTGGTTATGATTTTTTTTTTTAATTCAGATCTAAGTTATTGTGTAATTTTGGGCATCATTTTTAGGCTCTCTGCTCATATACAAGGGCTAGAGGCTCAGTAATGCATAAAAATGATACCTGTATTTGTTTCTAGGAAGCAGCAAACTTGTGGGCATAAACTTTGTTGGAAAGCTTTTCACTATCACTTTCTGTTGCAAGACATTCGTCATATTTGGTTAATTTGGCAGCAATGGGAAAGACAAAGACCTTAAGAACAAATTCCAGAGAGGAGAGGACAAGAACACTTTAATTGTCATCATTGTTGTAATAGTAGGATGTTTACAGTACTCTTTTCAATGAAGTCCCAGTTCTTGTGTGAAGTCTTTGTGTGCAATGATAGCATTTAAAGGAAGGTATTACTAATACAGTGTAATTTCCTTTCTTAATTTTTCTCTGACTTATAAGTTCAGTATGAATATAAATAAATACATAGATACACACAGTTTTTTCTTACACTGCTACCCTGCTGCTCTGTCTCTGTTATGAAATCTCTGATGTTTTGTTTCTGTAATAATGTTTGGAATTGTTTCTTTAGTTTTCTAGTTGATGGCTTTCATCTGGATTTGACTCTGGATATTCAGTGTCTGTGTGTCTACTTGCGTGTTGTGTATGGAAGAGAGAAGCAGAGCACTTCTTACATGTGTGCAATATGCAATACTGCTATCTCTTAGTTTCCTACCCTGGTAATGTTTGTTCTTTAGATGACTTCCCCCTATCATTTTTTTGTTATCCCTTCCTAAGGGATGAATACATGAGAAATTAATGAAGGTAATGTTTATGCAGCATTAGGTGAGAATACACATGTTAACCTGTCCTGTTTTGAGATAACATGCTGAGGGATATAGAGGGAACCCTGTTGCCCTTGGCAATGCGGGTGAGTGAGTGTCAAGCATTCTCATTCCAGCCTTTCCTAGCTACTGGGACTTTACTACTGTGACAAATTGACAAAGTCCTCTCCTCTCTGGATTATTCCCAAGTTAACTGTCATTCCCATGGCTGTGGAATTCATCAAATATGAGGTGATGCCTTGGAGCAGATAGCTTTTGTTTTCCTCCATCATAAATACCTATATAGTCACTTGCTAACAGAAAGCATAACTGGGAGGCCGGAGGGAGGGGAGGAAGTCACACCCCCACCCAAAGCATAGGAGCAGTTTAAATGTACTTGTAATCAAGTATGTCAAAGTTGTTTGCCATCTTAGAGTCCAAAATATGGTGGTAATAGGTGTATTGCTTTGTTGTTTTTCCTGAAATTCAGTGTATTAATGGAAAGTGTTTCCACTTATTTTAATACAAATAAACTTTTTTTTTTTTGAGATGGCTCATAACACATCAGTCAAGAAAGTTTTGCCTTGTTTTCCATGGATCTGAACAGTGTGTGTGTTGGTGTGTGTGTATGCCTTTGTGCATGTATCTGTATATGCGTGACTCTTTCCGCAACTGGTTACAAATACTTCATTTCTCTGAGTGACAAAGGCCTTAACAATTGATTCTTCTTTGACTTTTGCTCCTTTAACAGCTCGTCTCAATGTCCTAATATTAAGTCTTCTGATAAACCTCTCCAGTCGCTATCTAAAAGTTTACAGATAGCAGTGGGAAATTGTTTTTTGTCACAGACTGAGTGTAGTTATCTGTTATACTTAAATAGCAAAGTACTGTTGTTACAAAGACGTAGAACAGAATATTTGGATTTAATTTTTTTCAAGATCTAGTCCATGTAGATAGATTTACACAATGAGTTTACAGATTTTTTTTCGGATATGTTTTGGATCATTTGTGTGTTAAATTGCTGCTCAGAATCAAGACAATTGGGTGTCTCATATACATTTATATGTGGATACACTTTCCTATCAATATTGCTTGAAAATGAGCTCTTCTACTGTTCACATGTTACAGATGAGATGGGAATTTATGTCATTTTTACAATATGAACTGTCAGGTATAGTATGAGTTAGATTTTCTTTTTTTCAGTCATTTTCACTGTTGCTAAATATAAATATAAAAAGTAATTATATCATGCCTTTTTTTATTATTTTAGGAGTTGTACTAAAGCACTTCAGTTTACCCAGGATTATTATGGCATAAAACCAGTTCTTCTTTAGATGCTTTTAATACATGTTGTTTTATCAAATCTGTGTCCCTAGTGGTGTATCCCTAGTGACATAACAAAGAATGTGTGAAGTGGAAACATTAAAATAATTCGTCCTTAATAGTCCAACTTGATATCTAATAGTTATGGTACTAACTGCATGCTGATATTCTGTAGCACAGATCTCTGTGGCTTGATTCAGTAAAGGACAAATATCTGCTATATAAAGCTCACCAGATAAATACTTGCAAACAAATATATTGGACAAATGTCCAAATGTCAGACAATAACAGAAGATATTTCTAGGGAGAAGTTTTTAGCAATGGTTAATTAAAAACTGGGAAAATTGTTCTCAATGAGTTGTGTATGAGATTATATAAAAGCAATATAGAAATTTATGTACAGTAAAAGTCACAAAGGCTAAGGAAGGCCTTAAGATCAAATCAGTGGAATTTTCCTGAAGCCCCTTTTAAGGGAGCTGACGCAGGTTCTATGTGCTTCTTGAACAGCTGAGTGTGTTCCATGTTATTGTTTTCAAATTAATTAGGCCATTTTGTCTGTTGTCACTGAAATGTACTGCAATTCATGATAGAGTAGTTGTCCATTAGTCAATTCCTTTTAGGAAAAGTGTAAAAAGAAAGGAAGAATAATGATATATAAAACTTGAGTTGCTGCTGAGAACCAGTGTGTATTAGGAACTTAAGTGATTTCTCAACTAAATGTTTATGTGTCTGTGTATCTATTTAGCTCTGCATTAAATCTCCCCCTTCTGATCCTATTGCCACAATTTTTAACAATTGTATAGCAGTCCATACTTCTAAGTCTTCTAAGAACAACAAAAATTGTACAACAAACAAAAACTCCACCATGTCTCTTCCACTCCATTTAAAAAAAAGTCTTTCAAATAGATTTCTTTTTGCTTCTTAAACTTCAGGCTATCACCAGTATAGCTACTTGCAATCACTCTTCTTGCTTTATTATCCTTCAGTTTCTGCCATGGAAATCATACTTAATTTTATGAATTTATCCTCAACTAAGTTTCTTAGAACTTGAAGCATCCTTCTTTGTAAATAATGTTGCTCTGTTTATTTTCACCCATTGAATTGACACTTTTACTCCCTGCATGTGTTCTCAACTTTGTGAATAGGTTTGCCCAGTTCGTCACTATATGCAAAACAGATAGCTTACGCTGATTCTTTGCCTAGGACTATTTTCTTGCTGAATGTCTGGGTAATATTATAAGACAGATTTACAATATGACAGGTTTTCCAGTGCATTGTATGCTGTGGTGTGCTGTGAGTGTTTATTTTTGATTAAATAAAGATAAGATCTTCTGCAATTAATTGCAACCGCTATTCAAGGCAGAATTTTAAGCAAATGCTCTACCATACTATAAACGCAACAGTCATGCCTTCAGGCTATATAGTGCGTCTGTTTTTTTAGCTCTGGACACACTGGAGTAGTGGCTTGATATCTATATCAGAGTTATTCAGTTAATTTGTAACAGTTTCTCTTTTGGAGTGAAATAATCTCATTTAAGTGGGTATTTCAGGCTCCTGGTAAGGAATAGTTTTTTTGGGAAAATTGCACCATGTTTAGATGAGAAGGGAAACACTTAAGTAGTTTGGTATGTTTAATATAATGAAAGTTGTTTGAAGTTTATTTAATGGTTGGAATTTTATAGCTGCTGTTGAGGAAAAGAGAGGTAAGTGATATAGCCACAACTGCATTGTAATTTCATAGAACTTCACATGATTTGTCTTGATATACTTGAGTCTTTCTCATTCTCAGAGTTAGGATCTTGAGGTCTGTTCCCAGCTTGTGGCACAAATACAGAACAAGTGGAATGTTTATGCCACCAAAAGCCTGCAATTAAAATAAGAGAAAAGATAACAGAGGAAGGCAAAAAGGGAATATGAGAAGACAGTGAAATGATATCCAGCATGTTGTTAGGTAGTAATTTTTACGTTCTAGTTACAGAAACAATTTTAAAGTACATTTACTGGTGTCATGAGGAAAAAAAGAACTTTAATAAATATTCTGGGAAAAATGCATTTTCTAGGTGATAGTGTATTGAAAGACTGTATCGCGTAAAGGGGGGCAGAAAGGAGAAAAGGCAAATAGTTTTTGCAGATATAACAGGTGGGGAATGAAGACTTGCATTATGATTAGTCAGAGGTGAAGGCTGATTTCTCTATCAAATTGAAGGTAGTTGAGTTAGGGACCCACTTCTAAAGGTCGTGGCATTACAGGCTGCTGTTGGAGATGATACATTGTTTGGTCAGTTTCCCTGATACCTTTCTTGTGTTTTGTTTAGCATGGATCTATAGAACAGACTGTAAACCTAGTTTTTCTTGCAAGGACGTAGAGCAATGATGTTCGGAGATGTGTTGTACAGCATTGCATGTTGTATTATATATAATGATAGTACATGTATGTATGATGTATGTATGTATACATATGTCATATGATATATACATATATATGGGATATATATAATTATATGGAATGAGTTGCACTTTTGCAAGCTGTTTCATATTGTTCCAGTCTACACCAGTTAAAAACAAAGCAAAACTACATGAACTCAGCATTGTGCTTGTCGTGGTTTAGCCCCAGCCGGGAACTAAGCACCACACAGCCCCTCGCTCACTCCCCCCCGGTGGGATGGGGGAGAGAATCGGAAGAGCAAAAGTAAGAAAACTCGAGGGTTGAGATAAAGACAGTTCAATAGGGAAAGCAAAAGCCGTGCACACAAGCAAAGCAAGGAATTCATTCACTCCTTCCCATGGGCAGGCAGGTGTTCAGCCATCTCCAGGAAAACAGGGCTCCATCACGCGTAGTGGTTACTTGGGAAGACAAATGCCATCACTCCAAACGTCCCCCCTTCCTTCTTCTTCCCCAGCTTTATATACTGAGCATGGCGTCATGTGGTATGGAATAGCCCTTTGGTCAGTTTGGATCAACTATCCTGGCTGTGTCCCCTCCCAGCTTCTTGTGCACCTGGCAGAGCATGGGAAGCTGAGAAGTCCTTGGCTAGTGCAGCAACAACTAAAACATCTCTGTATTATCAACACTGTTTTCAGCACAAATCCAAAACAGCCCCACACCAGCCACTATAAAGAAAATTAGCTCTATCTCAGCTGAAACCAGGACAGTGCTTTACTACTGTTTCTTTGTACAGCTTAAATTTAAAAAATGCTATTTCAAAAAGAAATCAGTGCATGCATTACAATATTCTAAATACAGTGTATTGTTACAAAATAATTGCAAGATCGAATATAGTCATGATCGATTTAACCCCTAGGTTACATCTAACTAACTCCTTGCCAGTTTCTTTTCCTTTTTTCTTTTTCAGTTTTTTTTTTTTGGGTATCATCAGTGTCAATGCAGGTCTACTAAAATAACATCAAATTTGTTACAATCAAGCAAAACTCTTCAATCTCACCTTAGAAGGTTAGTGAGTTGAAAGCCTTTTTGATAGGATTTGTGCCCATGTAATAATCCTAAATTAGTGCTCCAAGCATACATTTCCCTATTTCCCCCTAGCCCCACTGGTGGCTGTTGTGGGGATTTGTCTTCTGCTCAAGCACTGCTTTTTGATGTCTGAAGGGGGATTAATATCTTCAGTAATAAACAGTGAGTTTGGTAGTGATGTTCCCACGTTTTTACAGAATGCAGCAAGTGGGTTGCCTGATGTCTGTGCCTTTTTTCTAATCCTCTGCCACACTGACTGGGTATGATTCATATTGAAATCCAGCTGTGAATATTGCTTCTTTCTCAGTTCCCATGGCAGTGCTGTGACCACACAGCCAGATGCTGCCAGGTGCATTAGATACAGATTCCAAAAATTAAAACAGAGTTGCAAGCAGGGAGGAGGAGAAAAATAAATTTGGCATGCAGTTATTTAGAATATATTGAATTCAATCACAGGACACTGGTTTAAAGTCATGTACTTCTTGACTCCATTTATGAAACATGTATTTTTCCAAATGGCATTTTTTCCAAATCATAATAACAGTGCAGATATATAATAAGCACAGACCTCTATAGACAGTAAAATTATCATCTCAATTTAAGAAAACAATTGCTAACATAGACACACTTTGAAAGATTCAGAAAGAAAACACGAGGCATTAATGCATGCCTCAATGAATATTTTGGTTTATTTGCTCAATGTAGAAATTTTAAATTTAACATTCTTTCTTTAATGTCATTAGAAAGTCAGCAGGCCATTCCTTATGTCTATGAATTGGTAGGATGTAGTGGTTTTGGTGCTGGAAGATTTAAAATTGTGTACCATACATTACTTAAAAAGAATGTATGTTGTTCTAATTGCAGAAGACGTTTTCCTTCTAAATACTTAATTCTCTTGGGTAACTTCTGGAAACTTGTTTTCTGAAAATTACTGTAACGTTCTGAAGCACAATTGGTGAATATGTGACATCCTCAGAGTGTGTCTAAAGTAGTTCAAGATTGGGATATGCATAGAGATTATAAAAACCTACAGGAAAATTGATCCCCCCCCCCAATCTGCTTTTGGTAGTCTCACCTGCAGTATCATGCATACATACATGTATTTGTCAGCCATTGCACACCTGCTGTCAGTCAACTCTCAGTCTTAACAGATGTGGTTCAGCTGTAAATAGGAGCTAATGGCCAGTCTGTTGATCAGGTAACCTCTCTTTTCCAGTTCCCTCTTCTGGCACATCATGTCTATGGTGAGGAGTGGCAGCTTCAGTCAATAGAAGCAATGGCAGAGACAACAGCAACATAAGGGGAAAGATTCAGTAGTAACATCAGGTTTGTTCCTTCTACTGGGCTTTTATCCAAATAAGCAAGTGCTAGTTCCTCAGTAAGATGAGTAGTCAGCACACGCCTGAGCTGTTTTTAGTCCACAACAAACATCTCTGTCAATCTTGAGCATTTCAGCTACTTTAGCACTCATCCAGGTTCTCCAATACCTTGTACCAGAAAACCAACTTTCCTTGACCTGATTGCAACAACTTGAATTCTCTCCAATAACAATGTAATACAAAAGAACTGCAACTTAAATGAAATCCTTTACAAATTACTTGTACAAACAATAGAATTTCAACTCAGAGACTTGAAACAGCTGTTTAGCAGCAGATGCAGAACTAATTTAAAACACTGAAGATTTAACATACTTTCAAATTGCATCAGCAGTACAAATGGGAGTACAAGGATCATCAAGCTTAGAATATATACTAAAATGCTTCAGATGATTCACTAAAATGCTTAAGGCCAAATGACTTCCATCTCCCAAGACTCCCTCTGAAGTTCATTGACTGCACCGTCTCATTTTTTCTGTATATGGAAAATGCCTGGAAGACCTGTACACCTGGTACATATTAAAGATACTTAATGTCAGTAGGCTGTAGAATTCAGAAGCTGATAATGTATAGAAATGTTATAAAGTCAGTGCACTGTCAGTTAACATTTTGATTAAAAAACCAAAAATTAAAAAACCCAAAACTGTCAGTATTATACTCCAGGCTACTAGCATAACCTTCTTCTAAAATGCATATCCATTTCTGTTGCACTTTCCAAAAGATCACAATCAATAGACTTTATAGTTCCTATGCATCCAAAGCTGGGAAAGGTAGACTTTAGAATTTGGAAGGCCTCAATCTGATCGTGTATGTCATGCCTGCATTTGTTGCTACCAGGTAACCTTTTCGTGAAGAACATTCACAGGACAAAAGATTCTTTGCTGCATACATGTTGACCATCACAGGAAAAAGTGCTAATAGAGCTTAATAGGATTTGATTTTCTGATCAGTCACTATCTGTGGGAGGTAAACAGTGACCGTATTAATAATGTGTGCCAAACCTTCATTTAAAACTTTGGATTTTTTCCTTTATTTTATGTGCTATTTACATACATTAGAATTAATAAGGAGTGAGGTTTTTAAAATGCATAGAACAATATGAAGTTTCTAATTTGCAGACCCTGAACCTTTTCTGTAAGAGTTGTGAGTTGCTGTAGACTGAATTTAAGACTCCTTATTTGCTTTCTTAGAAAGGTTTTGCAGATCTGTTGGAAATAGTCCTGCCTGAATAATGTGGAATTCAGCCTTCATTATCTTCATTTATTTTAGTTACTTTATTACCATGCCTGGAAATAGTTGTAGGTAATCTGGTATAGGCGAAGTTACAAGGAGTGGCTGATGATGACTAGCACTTTTGATGGCTGAATCACCCGAGTGTTTCAAATGCAATGTTAGATGTATTTTTTTAATTTTTTTTTTTTTAACACAATGTAACAAAAAATGTGAGCTCAAAGCTTTCAAAAATCTCAAGAGTTTTCTCTACTTACTATTCTGGGTCATAGGTGACTATCTTAGGTAATATTAAATTGGCCCGGTCTTTAACATAACTGTCCTGTGAGTGAATGAAATAGTTGTATGCTTGAATACCGAGTAGTACCTCAATACTAACACTTAAACAAAACCTTGATTCTAATGGATAGGTATTCTCACTGGAATCAGTGATCATTGATGATTATTAGAAAAGTTCCAATTAAGCCTCATTAAACTGAAATCTAGCAGTTTTAGTGAACTTCCTGCTGTTACAACCCTTTAAAGAAATTCTATCGATCTATAAATGTCTTCCATCAGTCACTGGGAATGCTGATTATTCATGTTTGCTTTAGATGTTTGGTTTTATTCATGATTTATTTATTGTCTGTATTGTGGTTTTGCTCAAGATATCCATAAACTTTTAAAAATTGCTTCCATAAAATGGAAATAAGGTAAAATTTTGGATTTTGTACAGATCCAAAGTCTTTCCACCTGTACACTTCAGTGACATTGCATCTCGTATTGTACCAGGTAATATGAATGTAGAATATTTGGATTATAGGATTAACTTTGAATTTATGTCTAATCAAACTCATAACATTTTTTTCTCACGTCTTTCTTAATAAAGTTGTAGATGTATTTTTTTGTATAATAATGATGTTGGTGTATTTCTTGTAGACTTTAAAACTTCCTTTTTAATATTTTGATTTTTATAAAGATGGAAAAAAGTGATTGCTTCCTACATACATAATGAAATAAACTATAATAGCACTTACAAAAAAAAGCTTCAATAATAGAAGCGTGTTAATATAAATTTGTGTTTTACAAGAGAAGGAAAATTCAGCAACTACTATAGGACTTTTTTTCCACCCTTATGGTTTCGAAGCAACAATTTTATGCAGCACTGGAAAGACAAACTTACTGGCCAAAGTTTGTTTCATAGAAGTGAATATAATGATGTTACTGGAGAAGGGTATAGGATGTGGGATTATGTTCTTCACCAGTGAACATTCTGCCATTGTTACTTCAGTTTAATGTGTGAAATAGAGCTTAGTATATCAAACTTGGTTTGATGAACTGCTTTGCTTTACTCATGCAAATAAGCCTGAGTTTCAGAATTGTTTGTTATGCATTTTGCACCTGATCTCCTTTATGCACAAAATTAACTATTCTGCATGGTATGCTCGTATGATTGTGAAAGTTGAGAGCAGCATATAGCAGCTACTAAACCAGCTAGACATAACAAATGGTGAGGTCTAAAAGAAGAACTCGGTATGATATGCCATTCATTGTAAACATTGTTTAAACAGCCAGGTTGTTCTTCCAGTATAGAATACATTCTAATCGCTAAGTTGTTACACAGTAATGAGTTTCCTCAAGGATGAAAAAAGTAGGTTATCCCCTGCATTTAAACTTTCCACTTATGAAAATATATTGATAATGTTAAATAATTTACTTTATTAAGGAAGAGAATTTTATCAGAAGAGAAAATGTTTTTCGTACTCAAGCTTTTGCTCATTTTTGCTTTAAAATGCCGCAATTTGATGACTCATTGTGAATGCCCTAGCTAGCCTAACTGCAGATAAGTTACAGAAGCTGTCGTTAATGACCTTTTACTGCTAACCAGAGTATAGTTCCTATTTCTTGTCATACTGCTGCACCAGCAATAAGCTGTAAAGTTGTACCACTGGTGCCTTGTTACTGCAAAAACACCAACTTTGAGAGAAGCTGAATCAGGAAGTACAGTCTCTCCGTGATTAATTTGAAATTCAGGAAGCTTGATGGTATGGAAGAGTCTAGATTCATTCTGAGCATGTAACTTTCACTTCATGACAGAAGTTTGTTTTTGTTAGAAAGACTTAGCCATTTTTATTTGCCAGGGATCTGCCCAAGTTAGCTTCTCTCAAGGTTGACCTTAGGCTTAAATAACATCATTGACTAAATAAGGGCCTGTATATAAGGCTTAACTTGCCAATTAGAGTGGTAATATGACCTTTCTGATCCTTGCCAATACGAAGACCATTTAGAATCATAAATCACAACATTCTAAAGGGTGAAATGCGTTCACCACAACATAGAAAATGGGGAGCAAAACCTTCAAGGAAAAAAAAAATGATGGCCAAAAGGTGATAGTGGTGATATTCTGTTATAGGTAATCTGTGACATCAGTAAAATGTTTCTGGTGCTGTTTAGAAAATTAAACGCGTAATTGCATAGGTCTATCGTGTTCATGCAATCTAACTTTATCCTAATCCATTTAATACTTTTATCTTTCACATCTGTGTTTCTTTTCTTTGTTTATCTAAAAAGATAGTGGCAATAATAACAGAAGCTAGTAATAACATGGGAGCTGATGGAAGATTACCTTGAGCTTGGGCTACTTCCAGGCAACAGAAGTTAACAATATCCAACCTCTTTATTTTTGTGCATCTCTTAAATGTCCAGTACCCACTGCTGTAGGGAAACACTCTGTCAGCAAGCTGTGTAATTTAGCTGTCTCAGAACACCAGATTCAGATACCAACTTCTGTGTACTCTGCTTTCTCTTCCTATCATTTCTTGAGCCAGGTGTTTTAACAGTAAACTGGAGCTTGCAGTTGTTACAATAGAAGTCACTGAGCTATTCCTCTCAAGTGTAGCTGCAGAGGACAGAGGCAAAGACACAGTTGTTATTTACTGGAAAGTAGGTATATTGTATAAACATGGCAAAAGTAGTGAGCTTGTAGCAGTGTTGAGTTAGCTGCCATCAGATCATGTCACTGTCCAGGTGCTGTTTTCTTTGGTGGTTGAGGTGGCGTCTCAAGGGTAACTTCTATCTCCTTTTGTTCAAGCAGAGATCTATGTAGTCAGGGTTCTTGTCACACATGGCCATTGTTTGGTTTCTTTAAACGGTTGTGGGTTCTGTACTTTTCCATACTGATTAGATGAAAGGTTTGATTGTAGGATAACTGCGTACTGATGATGTAAGCATTTTTTTTGGGGGGGGATACACAAGGTGAAGAGTTACAATGTTTGCAGTAATGTTGCCTTAGACAATGTTGGGCAATGTGGTGCTGTGCTAAAATAGTGGTCTGAAGCAATGGCAGCACCTGCTTCTTCCCAAGTGTTTCTTCTCCTGTTACATTATAGCAATTGCTGTTCACTCTGGTTACTTTCTGTCTAGTACATGCATAGTTTGCATGGCTCTTGTGACTACTAGCTGTGCTTGGATCACTTGCTGCAGACCTTGGCTTCAGTTATTTGCAACTTAGTGTAATGTTCGTATGTAGAACTTGATAAAATGTTACAGTTATGTGTAAGGATCAGTCCTTGGTAGTTACATATGATGAAAGTGTAGTGTTGCTAATAGTAATTAGTTGGAAGGCAAATGTGCTAAATGTGAAAGCTTAGAGATTCAAAAAGGGAGATGTAATGCGTATGTTGAACAACCAAAACTAATTAGAAATTTAATTTCTATGTTTTTATAAATATTTGCTTGTGAAACAATGATTCAACATTAAACAAGTAGAACAACCACTCCTTATGATACACTAAGCAGTAGTAATTTCAGTCTAGTGATCTAGTGGTGGCCAAACTTGAGAGAGTTATCTTAAACCATCTCAAGTGAACTGTGATTAAAACCTGGGTTTTAGCCTAATTAATATGCTCTGAAGGACTCTATTAATTTTTGCAGCTGTTCTTCTTCAAGCTGTGGTGTTAATGTGAGTAAGCAAAATAATGTCTAGTACCTGTGATTGAATACAAATTATATAAACTATCTTGGCAAGCAACATTTTTTAAAATATTTGAGCGGTTTTGATTTAAAAATTGGTAATACTGTTGCATCCAGACAGGAGCTAGGTTCTACTAGGTGCTGTATAAACACAAGAAAACAGTACATTCTCTGATACAAAGAGCTTACCTTGATCCATGGATGGACAGGCTGCAGATGAGCACACAAGGAAAATGAGACTTTGGTCAGTATGAGAAGCAGTAAATCATAACACAATTGAAATGTTGTTACACTGCAAAATGAAGATGTTAAATAAAATAAAGGAAAAATAAAGAAAAGAGGTAGCAGGTTACGTCTGCAGGAAAGTTCCATCTGTGGGTAATGGTAGATGACCCCCCAGCCAAAGCAAAAAAACAACCCCAAACTTGGATATTTTGTAGATGGGCATTTGTGATTAGTACCACAAACTTATCAAAAATAGGAGTGTGCTTGATTGAAGGGATGGCAGCTAAAGGAGGGATGAGTTGTAAAAGACTTAATTATTTAATGTGATAAGGAAAAGGGAAAAGACTAAGGTGCAATTATCCCACAAAGATGGATTTTTTTGGTGTGACAAGAAGGATAGGAATACCATAGTGATCAAAAAAAAGGAAGTATGGGGGTAGACTTGACTAGGGAGACGAAGAATCTTTATATTCAGTCACTGTGAGTATGCATTAATAGTGAATATTCACAAGGAGAGATTGGAAAGAGAGAGAGGCTGAGACACCAGTTCATACACATTTTCCCTTTAGCTCTACCTGAGGCTGTAAAAAACAGAGTGAAAACACCTGTCCTGCTGTCTCATGTTGCTTGAGGTCATTAAAAATTCAAGAAATTATAAGAAATGGCAGGTTTTTTATTCATTTTGACATGCATGGCTTGCCAGAATTGGGAGTCTTAAAAGGAGTTTGCTTGCTCTTGATGGAAAATTACAAATAAGTAGGTATTTTTTGTAGAAAATAAAAACTTCAAAGTGGAATCTACATTCAAAAATGAGCAAGGCCCCATCTTCTTGAATACAGAAGGAATGCAACAAACAGATAAAGATACTTTGCCGACAACACTGAAATTCTTCTATCATTAGTCCTCAAAATTCATCTTCATAGGTTCTTTTTCAGACTTGTAAAGTCACTGAGACTTCCCAGTCTTTCTTGTTTGCTGTCTCTGCCTTATTTTTACCACACAGCATCCATCTGAAGTATCTTTTCTTAGATTAGTCTTGCATTTGCTTTCATTTTATGTGGAAACACTTATTTACGTATCATAGGAACATAGAACTGGAAAGAACTTTTTGAGTCATTGAATCCATTTTGAACTGAAGTTCAATTTTAAAGCTTTTCCCCCTGCTGCTTTTATCAAGGTACCAGTCCATTGATCTAGTAACCTTCCTTTGGTTTTTCAGCTTAAATGTATTTATATATTTCTAGATTTTTTTCATGTATGCCAACAGTGTCACCTGTCAATATATTTATAAAGAAGAATTCTATTCCCTCTCCAGTTTGACTTATTCCAGAAAAGTGACCTGAGTTTGTTTAGCTTACTTTCATATGACTGGGTCTTTGCTTTCCTCACAATTTTGTTATCTTTTGTTTATACTCATGCTGGCTAAGTCTCCCTTAAACATAGGTGACAACCACTTCTTTGGACAGTGACATAACACTTTCCTATGTCCTTGGCCAGGACTTGCTCACCTTTCATAGCAAGGCCATATTGACATATTTTAAAGAATATGAATTCAACCTACAGACCAACCCAAAAAGAGACAAGCTACACTTTTAACCCTTTTCTGAAGGCTACAAAGTCTCTGACTTTGCTAGTAAATGAAATAGCCACAGTCAATTCTCTAGTTTTGAGGCAAAGTGGAAGTGCACGGCTTATGTGCATACAGGTAAACTAATTCCTCAGGGTGACCTTATCTGTACTGCCTATTGGGAACAGTCCCTGGCCTGTTTGGTACCCCAAGTCATGCTAAGGTATTTTCTGGCAAGATTCTGGTAGGTACAGAACAGTATATTTCCCAGCTTTGTGCCAAGTTAAATGTGTGGTCTTGTGTCAGTGCAGTCACTCTCTGTAATGTTTTAGAGAAAGTAGTGAAATGTCAAGTACACAAGTAGTCACTAGTCTATATATTCGCATTAGTTAAAGAGGAGCTTCATACTGCTTTTGGTACTCTTCAGGGTATTCTTTTTTGATGGTTATATTTCTGTTCAGTATCACATTTCAGTTTTGAAAGAAATTTAATTTTAATTCAGAAAGAAGTAATTCCAAGAATATCCTTTCTCCTTATAGCATCGTAGGGAAGAATCATAGAATCATAGAATAATTTAGGTTGGAAAAGACCTTTAAGATCATCGAGTCCAACGGTAAACCTAACACTACTAAGACCACCACTATACCATGTCGCTAAGCACCACATCTACACGTCTTTTAAATACTTCCAGGGATGCTGACTCAACCACTTCCCTGGGCAGCCTGTTCCAATGCTTGAGAATCCTTTCAGTGACGAAATTTTTCCTACTAGTCAATTTAAACCTCCCCTGGCGCAACTTGAGGCCATTTCCTCTTGTCCTATTGCTTGTTACTTGGGAGAAGAGACTGACGCCACCCTTGCTACAACCTCCTTTCAGGTAGTTGTAGAGAGCGATAAGGTCTCCCCTCAGCCTCCTTTTCTCCAGACTAAACAACCCCAGTTCCCTCAGCCGCTCCTCACAGGACTTCTGCTCCAGACCCTTCACCAGCTTCGTTGCCCTTCTCTGGACACGCTCCAGCACCTCCATGTCTCTCTTATAGTGAGGGGCCCAAAACTGAACGCAGTATTCGAGGTGCGGCCTCACCAGTGCTGAGTACAGGAGGATGATCACTTCCCTAGTCCTGCTGGCCGCGCTATTTCTGATACAAGCCAGGATGCTATTGGCCTTCTTGGCCACCTGGACACACTGCTGACTCATATTCAGCTGGCTATCGACCAGTACCCCCAGGTTCTTTTCCGTCAGGCAGCTTTCCAGCCACTCTTCCCCAAGTCTGTAGCGTTGCATGGGGTTGTTGTGACCCAAGTGCAGGACCTGGCACTTGGCCTTGCTGAACCTCACACAATTAGCCTTGGCCCATCGATCGAGCCTGTCCAGGTCCCTCTGCAGAGCCTTCCTCCCCTCAAGCAGATCAACACTCCCGCCCAACTTGGTGTTGTCTGCAAACTTACTGAGGGTGCACTCGATCCCTTCATCCAGATCATTGACAAAGATGTTAAACAGAACTGGCCCCAACACAGAGCCCTGGGGAACACCACTTGTGACTGGCCGCCAGCTGGAGTTAACTCCGTTCACCACCACTCTTTGGGCCTGGCCATCCAGCCAGCTCTTTACCCAGCGAAGCATACACCTGTCCAAGCCATGAGCAGCCAGTTTCTCCAGGAGAATGCTGTGGGAAACAGTGTCAAAGGCTTTACTAAAGTCCAGGTAAATGACATCCACAGCCTTTCCCTCATCCACTAAGCAGGTCACCTTGTCAGGAGGTGAAGAACTGTATGGATGAAAATCTCTGACATTTCTTAGGCTGTTTGATAGGAATCCATTTTAGGACAACCACTTTCATAATTCTGTTCAGAAATGCCTGAAATCCCATTCTTGAGATTTATAGCCATTTTTCACCATTAGTTATGAACTAATATATTTTTTTAAAGATGTGGATAGAACTTCTGCAGACCTTCAGATTCTGAAATACTTTGAGGTGAGGTACCATCTGCTGCCTCTGGCTGTCTTCAGGGCACCCTGTTCAGAGACTTTTCTCACGAGTACCTGTTACAACAGGTAGAAAGTTTAAAATGTTTGAAATTTCTCCTTGGTTTGAGAAAGTGTATGTTTAATCTTTGTTATTTTTCTAATTCTTTATAGAAACAGTCCTGGTTCTTGACCCTGGAGGTGTAAGGGTTTTTACTTAAGAGAAAAATCACAGCTCTGGCTTTAGCAAATTATTCTCTGGAACTGTTGAGCCGCTTCATAACTCTGATACATATTTCAGTATGAAATAGAAAAAATTCTAAAATCTCACGTTTTCAGTATAGCATCTTACTGTTTGCCTTTTCATTGTGATGGTAATAGATAAGAGATGAATAACATGAGAGGCAAAGGTGAATTAAGGTGGATGGAACAGTCTGTTAACAGATTATGTGTTACCACTGACTGACCTAGTTCTTCTAACAGTGTTTACTCACCCAGCTTTATATTGTACAAGGCACAGGGCTTTTCTGGAAGTGTACCCTCTGAGACAGAATCAGCCATCAAAAAAGTCTTTAGTGTAGCTTGTCTATAGGCCAAAACTCTCCAAATCAGGTTTACAGTCTTAGTTGAATTTCTGTCACTGAGAGAACCATCCTCAAGTAGCAGGAAGGGCATTCCTGACCATTGGGTGTTGATGAAGAATACAGCATTAAATGAAAATTTAAGTAAATCTCTGACTTACAAGGATGTCAGTCTTTTAATATGCTTATCCTTGCTACGTGAGATAGTGAAATAATTTTGCTCACATATAGTGGACATCAAGGGTAGCCTGAAGGTTAAATGACTTGTGCTCATGATGCACATGGTGAAAACTTGTATCCAAGGTAGAACAGGCAATCAGGGGCCATTAGGGCAGAACTAGAGCTAACTGCTATACTATCCTTCTCCATGAGTGCATGATAGTTTACTTCTGCAGAAGTATAGAATAGTTTATGCTAAAAATTTCCCAGAAAACTTGACTATGCCCTTATCACCATGGCTTTAGAGCTGGCAAATCCTCTTTTCTTGGAGTATGCATTAATTAGGTCTGAGGCAAAAGACAAACACACTTCATGAAAGACAGTGTTTTGCCCAGCTACTGAGAGGTAATTTTATAGCTCTAATTCTTTCAGGCGTGGGACGCCATTTACATTATCAAATTCAACAGTAGAAATGCAGTTCCTAATAAAGAAGGAGAAAGATTGAAGTCAACATTCTCTTGTCCTTTTTTTACATTCACAGTTAAACCATGCCCCTCAGTTTACTTGAAACCAGTGTTGATAATAAGTAATTATATTAATATGGTGAAGTCTTGCATTGCAGAAGAAACTTATCTCCAGTTCTCAGGCAAAGATTTCTAAATTAGAAAGGCTATGGCTGAAATAGTCAGTAAAAGCCTGTAAAAATCCCTCCCCTGAGCTTCCACTTACAAGTAGAATTTAAGTGACCTAATAAAGCCTGAAAGTGGTGCAGTGTCATTTATTTGGCTGCCTGTGTGCTTCCAACAAATGTTTCAAAATGCTGTAATTTTTTTTTCTGTGGGAGTCTTAGCTCCATGGTAACCATATCCAGTTTAACTCTTGAGGAATCTTGTCACTGTAGAGAAACCCTCTTATCTAATGATTAAATCTACTGCAGTCTCCTTTTAACAGGCTGCCTTTCCTTCCTACTTCTTCCCCTAAGAAAGGTTTTGTCAAGTGTGAATGCAATTGATCCTCTGGTTTAGGATGTCATCACTTCAGAATAATTCTTCATGTTTTCCTCCTGACCAAGCAGAGAAAAACAGGGTAAGGACAAAGGAATGCAAAGATGACAAGTCAGACTGTAGTCTCACAATTTGCAGGAACAGTACCGTTGCCACCTTTGAAGTTCAGGATGTGGGACACAAAGTATGATGAGTGTGGAAATATTCTTGCATGAAATGATGCTGAAATAATTGTGACCTTTAGAAAAGAAACAGTGCTGTGACAGAGATAATCTCTAAGTTACCTAGGAGTGCCTTTTATTCTGTTTCATAGCATAAGATAAATTTTGAAGGTGAGAGCTGACATTCCTTTCTAAAGAACCGTATTGAAGTAAAAGTCTCGTGTTCAGAAAGAATTAAACACACTAGAGGAGATAGGTTTTATAATAAGAAATGGACAAGGGTTTTGCAAGGAGTTCTGCACCCTAGTACATGAGAAATAACCTTTGTACATTCGAAGATTTAGGAGGAAGTTTCCAGAAGAATGTTTTAAGATAACTGACTTTTTCAGATTTGCATGGTAATTTGTGGAGTGTACAAGGAAGGGGAAGGTTGTTTGTGAATATTTTCTACTTTCCTCAAAACAACAGCGTTCACTATAAATCACAGTGACATGTCAGTAGCTACACCACTGATCTGACTGCTTCTGAAATTATTTGATCCAAAACCTAATGATATATAATTTTGTGGATTTCAGTTATTTTCAGTCAGCTGTCTGTGTATATCCAAGGAGAGAAAGTTCTGTCTCATCTTGAAGTCTGATGCCTGTTGTATACTGAATATAGAATTACTTTTTTTTTCCTATATACCTGTTCTCTCTGAAGCAGATACCATGTCGGCAATCTACAAGGGCATTAAATTCAACTATTAGTCCTTCTGCCTGCACTTCCATTTTACTATCATTGTACCATTGCTTAGTCATTATAATGAAGCCATACTGAAATACTGACTACTTGCCTGAGACCTTCACATCATTATGTGTTGAAATGAATCTGTATGCTACTATTCTGATAGGAGTCACAATAGGTGGAATTTTTTTACTCTTTTTTTTTTTTTAGTTGTTATTCAGAATTACTGTTTTTTTCTACTTAGTACAAGACATACCTATAAAAATTTAGCACAGCTTGAAAACTATACACATTTTATTATAGCTGAAATTGTTTTGTTATTTGCTTGTATCACCAGAGGCTTTAATAGTACTACATGTAGTACTCTGGATACAGCATTCTTAAAGAATGTCCCACTTCTGTGGACCTGAATCTTACTAAACCCAAAAATTGTTTCTTTGAATTATTGGTTGTCTTTGTCCCATGTTGCTTACAAAATACTGTCAGAGAGTGTGGATCCCCCTCCTAGCTGAGACACTAAGCTAGGAAAACATAAGATTAGATGCCCTCTAGAATGATAGCACCAACCATTTTGTTAGTAAAGTCAAATCTATTTCAAGTCCTGCCAGACAAGCTACATTAAGTGATGAGCAGAATAGGAATCTCCTCTTATTTCTGTTTGTCAGGAATAACACATTTGAGGGAAGTTGTGGTTACAGCCCCAGGACCGTGTATATGTATTTTTAACACTTAACATGTAAATTCAATTTATTTTATACTCTCTGTGGCCATCACTGACCAAAAATGTGCAGATTAACTTCACAGAATCAAGCCATACTTTTTTTTAAATTATTTTTTTAAAAAATCTTTTAGGATCTTGCATTTCAAAGCCATGCCATGTTATATTAACTAAAGTATTTTTGTGCTAAATACTCCGAGTATACTCTCATCTCTAAAACAGGAAAAAACACAATTTTAAAGGCTGGTAGTAATTGGAAAGCGTCTGTTGTCAAGTGATCCAAGAGTGTCTTTTCCTTATTTTTAATATGCAGTTATGTGATAAATGCTTATTGCTTATTTAATTAGTGTATTTTCAAACCAATATACAAATGACAATGAAAGTTTCATAGCTATGATCTTTATATTTTTTGGTGTGCTAAATTGTTTTGTAAGCCATCCTTTCAGACCTTTTAAAAAACTTGTTCTCTGGATTAAAATTTCAGTGTGACATGAAAAATCAAATTATAAATATTTCCCTGCCTCCTTTAGTCACCCTTACTGGTATTTCTACTGATGATATGCACTAATTTGAATTTGATTTTTTCATTTCCTTTTTATTTTTGGTGTAAACTTTTGCTCAGCAGAGCTCATTGGTTAAAAAATGAGCTTAATCAGAAATTGCTTCTGTGCCACTGTGATTAGTCTTTATTCAGTCTTTTAACTGAGAATGTGGTGAGTTCTTCCTGTCTTAATGTGTGTGACAACACGTAACTGCTACTGTTCAGTGAGACAAATTATCTTTTGTAAATATTTTCAGGCATACAGGGAGAAAATTGAGACCAGCAGTTTTATTACCTCCCTTTTTTGGGGTACTAATAAGCTGACTTGTTCTTAGTATCCCTAAATTGGGTATCTGTTACATTAGCTTAGTAGAATAAATGATAAATGAACATCTGATTTATTGCAGTATTTTCTTAAGTTTGGTGAACGAAGGATTTTATTTAAAATTAAGATTATTAGAGCCTCAAAGAAGAGAAGGGAAGAAAAGGAGGATATTAAGTCTTCTGAGTAATAATTTTTGAATTCCCTTTAAAAAAACCCAAACATGCCTTTAAGAGATTCTGCTTAAATAAGACAGCTTTGCTCAATTTTTTTCTACTATAGTAATTGAAGCACTAAGTAAATATTCTATCTAGCTGCATCTCTCTTTCTATAGAAAGAAGAATTAGATGGTTTCTTCTCCTATCTCATATGACCCATAATCCACAATAGATTTGCAAGTCTTATGACTTCTTGCCTCAGCCTCAATTCACCAACTTCCTAATTCAGAACAGAAAATTCAGTTCACTTATCTGTATGTATTTTGTCAGCTGTTTCTTTCTTTTTTTATTTTTGTTTTTCCATGTAATGATATCAAAGAGTTATAGCCTTGGACCAACATTTGATTATGTTTGGTGTGCTAGAATCTCAGACCACAAAGGTGGTCTTAATTCAAAAAGTCAATAATCTTTCACATCTGTCTGGTAAATAGGTCTTATAACATTAATCGAACATCATACAATAAAATTTACCATTTTAATCTTGATTATGAAATTGATTGTCTTGAATATTTATTATCAGTTTTGTGCTTTATTTATTTATTTTTAAAAGTTGTCTGTGGAAGCCAAGAGGAGACTGAGGTCTAGGAAATATATTACTTGGAAGGTAGGAAGCAGAAAAGAGTAGAACATTAGCATGCTTGACCAGTTCCAATATAAAAAACAGCTTTAGTAATAAAAAGCATTGAATAAAATAAAATAGTTATTCAAGTAAAAGCACTGAAATTTAAATATGAGATTAGCACTTAAACTGTGGAGAGACACAAAATTATCTACTTTCTGTACAAAAAGCAGAAAAGTGCCAATTGAGTCACTGAATTTGTGCTCTTAGACAAATAAAAGAAATTTAAGTAAGATATATCGGGAAGTTTCTCTGCAAGGAAGACGACAAAGAGAAACAGAAGCTTGTAGGAACAAGGGAGGCAGGAGTCTCTTCAATTGCAAACCAGTACAGGCCTATATCATTGCCAAGTTTGTTGGTCATATTGAGAACAGCCAGTTCAGTTTTGAGATGCTGAGGTTGAGATGTTTAATCAAAACCCTGAGGGGAAGCACTCTATTTGGGAGGTGGGCTTTATTTTAAGTTCTCAGCATATGTTATCCACTGCAGGGTGAAATCCATTTTGGGACAAAGTGTTTTATACTTTTTTTAAAAGGAAGAAAGATTAACATGAAGGCTATCCCATGAAGGCTGCTGAAGTCATGAATGGCTGATTGATCTGAATGTGTTAAGATTTGTGGAATGTTTGTTTTTCCCAGATGTGGGGTTTAGAATAGGCTTATGTGAACAAATTAACTGTGAATGTTTATCTTAATAATCATATCATGTTCACTAGAGATACATATAGAATACTTGAACTGTAGATTGTACTTTTACTAGTAGTGTAATATCCCTGAAGCATGCTATGCTACCCTGGGTATTTAAATAAAAATATATTAAGATCTCTTAAGCAATTTCAAGCTTAGCAAACCTAAATGCCAGGTTTTTGTTATGGTCCTCAACTATCTCCAGTTAATGCAATATATTTAAAAATAAAACCTATTTTAGAATTTTGAGTCAGTTATTTATATAAATGGCATATAATCACCATGAAATTATAGTGCTAGCTGTAGCAGATGACTCTGTAGTTACTTAAATATTTTTGTCTTTTATCAATAATGAGAATTATTCCTTTAATTTAAAATTAGTTTTGTCTGGAGTTATTAAATAATTCTGAAATTATTATATTCAGAAAATATTCTCTCGCAACTCTTCTAGCATGCAGTAGAACCATCAAAGAGTTTTTTACACTTGATGTTGAACAAGTGACAAGCCAGTCACGCGAAAAGAAATCTGATGTCCCAACTACCATTACATGGAATTGGAAAGTTCAGCAAGTCTCTGCAAGGGAGTTTACTCAGGCTTGCATTAGAAGATTAGTCCAGATCTTTCCAGCATTCACAGCTGCATTTTGTTTATGCTGATTTTACATGTTAATCCATGTCCAACATTAATGGACTTTACAGGAGTATTTGCATGTTCTTATTATCCAGGTGACCATGTAACCCTTTTCAAGTTTTTCTGTGTATAAAAAATAGTTTGTGTAATTCACTTAGTAAAGGATACTGCATTTTGAATCGCAGTTGGCTGAAAAGCTTTAGCAGCAATTTTATGTTAACAATGCTTATTTTCTGCAGTAAAAAACTTTTATTTGTGCTTACTATATAATTTGGAGCTTCCTGCACAGAACTGCTGCTTTCTGAACTTTGTTCTGATTTCTCTCGGTGGCTTATAAAAGCTATTGCTAATAAAAGTAGTTTGATATGAAAATAATGTAACAGTGTACTGGCTAATGGATATGCCAGCTATTCTTGTAGTACAACCAGAAATGCTTGGAGGTTTTGCGTACATATGCTGTATAGGATTTCCACTAACTCTAGGGGAAAGGCTCAGTTTTGCACCAAATAATAATCATCAAGCCTGTGATTGGTTTCACTGTAAGTTAGCAATACCTGTCCTTCATCATATGGTGAAGGTATATATACCATAGTGTTTGATGATCTTATGGTATATGATGCAAAGTTGTCATATACCAGAGTGTTTCATAATGTCTCAGCTCAGCTATGGAGAAAACATTAAGAACTAGGAGGTTCTAATAGAATAACCTCTTAAAAGTATTCCTTCTTTCTACTGGTGCCTACAAATCAAATTGCTTTTTTAGAGAGCTGGATTTGTTAACAATTTCAAAGATTAGTATTTCAGTTCAGGCTATTTGTACAATTGTGTATAATCTTAAGTGTATTATAATACAACGTATAGCAGACTTCTTCAATTATTATTTAAATTAAATTTTAAGTGAGCCTACTGATGAACAGTAGAAAGCACTAATACTGTGTATAAGCTCTACTCTTCACTGTTTTATGTGATTTGGGGAAAAAAGTAAATTATATTTTTGGGTTTTAATTCAGGTTTTTCAATAAGTTGATCTAATGCTTTTGAGGCAGAAGTTTGATACGTGGTTTTCTGTCATATTTCAGTAGACTTTTCAGTTAGCAAGGTATTGCATATGATATTCTGTAATACGGGAGAACCATTTTATACTGTGTGGACCAGAAGGCATTAGGAAGGGATAGTACTTTTCTTACCTCTGAAATTAATGCGCACTGTCTCACAAATATGCTAGAAGCTTTCTCAGGCTTAAGTTTTCACATACTGAAAAAGTAAGTGTGCTATCTGGTTTATTGTATGAGTGCTGCGAGTACTTACATTTTCAGATGTACTTCTTAGATTGGAAACGAGATCTCAATTTTATCTCAATTATTTGTGCACTGGAAATACGTAGAGTGAAAAAGCTCGGTGATACAAGCCCTTCAAATTTAATTGAACTCATTGCTTGTTCTATACATTTAGTGAAATAACTACTTAAGAATACTTTTGTTGATCATGTTGTGCTTTGGTGCCTGTCAGGTTCTGTTATCTGCTTTTCTGTTTCTTTTTTATTTCTGATAAATTGAGATAGAATTTAATCTTTTTCTTCAATTTTGTTTAGATAGAAGAAATTAGAATCACAGACTGTTGAGGCAGAAGCTAATATCTTGGTAAAGAAGGAGAGATAATAGTAGGGTAGGAAGTGCCAGTGTGAGAAGTGACTCGATGAGGAAGGAGATAGATACGTAACTTTTGAGATACAAAAAAGAAGGGTGTGCTCTCTTGCAAATAGATCATATTCACCTGTTTGTGCTTCCCATGCAGAACTGGGAAGATAAGAGGGATAGAAATAAAGATCCTGCTAAGCAGTAAGGGACTATATAATAGGGTAGAAGGAGGCACAGCGACAGAGTAGAGAAAACTGGGACATTTTGTTCCTCTTTGCATTTGGGCTGGAGAAGGGGGCACGGAAAAGGTGGTAAAAGCCACTGTCCCTGACCTTCTTTGTCACTAATGACCATGAGAGTACACGGGCTGTTTGTGTTTGGATATGTTTGTATGACATGGAGGTCTTTTGATTGGTGTCTGCCTCTTAAACAGATGCTCCCAGACTTCTGTAGACAAGCTGAGACAAGCTTGTGGTAGACAAGTCTCTAACCTGTTACATTTTGCTGATCCTGACAATCAGTGATCAAACAACTGTCTTTAGCATATGTAAAGTGAGCTTTGAATGGAATATATATGGTGGCATATGAAGTGAGCTTTGAATGGAATATATATGATGGCATACCTGAAAGAACAGACTTAGTGTAGGCATAAAGAGATCTTTGTCTTACATTTGGGACTATTTACAAATAAGGAACAGATTAACTTGATTAGTGGAGCCCTATTAGCACTACCCATTACAGCACAGTTACATATTTTTCAGTAGAGACTCAGTTTAGTTACAGGCAGATCTGAATTTTCTCATGTTTAAAAAAAGTGTTTCAAGCTCTATTGTGTATTAAATTCTGCATATTTTTTTATATGCTATACTGGGTCTGGCTGGGAGATTTGGCAACTATCAAACCACAAAACTGAAAGCGATTTAGAGTTTATAGCACCTTCTTGATTGCATACTTTAAAACAATTTGTACTTTTTTTTTTTTTTTAGCTGGGTATAAAATTGTCACATAAGATGTGTCTGTTTGCATTGTGAAAGACAATTTAAGTTTTAAAAACAGTAGTTGGGCATTTGGTATGCCCATGCACATTGGAAGTAGCCAGAACTCTCCTTTAACTGAAATAGAAACATCAGGTGTGGGGTGGAGAAGGCAGACAGAATACACAAACAGAGAGAAGCAGTTATAAGATTGACATGGTAACTGAAGAGTGAAGAAAATCAATATATGACAGACTGAGGTGAGAGATGATGAGAGGAATGGACATGAGAGATGTGCAAAACTGAAAAAGAGGAATGGATAGCTAGGCTAGGTAGGTTCAACTTCCTGAAAGCTTTCTTTTAGGATCTTCATGTATAAAAGCAACTGTTAAAAACACATCTAAATTCGTTAAGACTTTGCTGATTCTGTATAGAGTATAATTTATAATAAACTAATGTCAGGTAGGTTGCTGTGAATCTTTGGAGTTCCTGTTAAAACAAAAACCATGAAAAAATGATTGGTGTAGGCCTTAAGTTGATGTTGTGTGAACTTTGTAACTAGCGATGCAACCTTTTGAAAGAGAAGGAATGGCTGAAATCAGTAATGATGCAGAAAACTTAATCTAGAAATAGGAAGATACATCTAAATTTTTATTGTTCACATAAGCATATTTTCCTTTAGTGGACATGGTTGAAAATACAAGAACAAAATAATTGTGTTGAAGCTTCAGACGTCTTTGAGCCCTTTATTAATGAATAAAGACAGAACCAAGAAAGTAAAATTGAAGGTTTTGCTAAGTTTGGGTATAGTAGGTTATAAGTTTTCTATTATTCTAGCCAATTTTAGTTTGAACTAATAAAACTCTGCTCTGTTGAAGATGGAGGAGAGGGTGTGAGAAAACTTGAACATGGCAGAAAGCCCTTTTCTACTCTGATTGCAGTATAGAACACTTGATAGTTAACATCATTATTTTCATACCTGCCTTTCTGCAAGTATATAACTATTTTCATACTTCAGCATATCACCTTTGTAGGGGACTAAAACAACTAAGCTTCAAGGAGGTCTGAAATACTTGTATGTGGGACAGTTAGTCTTATTTGAAATAGCTTTTTCTCTCTTACTATAATTAAAATCATGTCAGCAGTCTCATCTGAACATTTTAAAGAAAGATAGAGAGTGGTGTCTTTGCAGTGCAATTGCTTTTTCTGCAGTATAAATGTATGTAACTTATTTACGGTATGTCTACAAATAAGACATTATCTGATTGCATTAATCAACTGTAGATGTCCATAAAGTATGAGGAATGAAATCCTGTAATTCCTGTCTTGCTTAGAAGAACTGTTAGTGGGAGACATGACTGATTCCAGTCATGTCTCATTTAATTGTGCAGTACATTTAAAAATTAACTCACTGCCTCACTGTAAAATCTGATTTTATAGGTAACAGTATCTGGAAAATACTTAAAAAAAAATAAAATTATCAGATACAGCTTTAAGTAAAGTCCCTTTTTTTTTTTGAGTTCTCCTATAAAACTGCAGAGAAGTAGTCATTAAGGATGGTTAGTATGTTTGTAATCTTTTTCATGAATGAAAGTGCAGAAAGGCTAATTTGTTTCATTCACTTAATTGTCAAAAGTGTCTGTCTTCTAATTTGGGTTTTCGTGATTTTAACATTCAGCCTCGTATACTTTTTATGCATTTGTCTGCTGTGTTTATGATTCAATTATTTGGCTTCTTGTCCCTGTGAAGGAAATATTATTCCTGGCAATTAACTCAGGCTTATCCTTAGGGTTTTATCATAACAACCACACTCAAGGGATTTCATGCTGCTGAAGGTGACTAAAGATACTATGTAGCCTACTACGGTGATCTGAAATTTCAGTTTTATTGGTAGATTTTTCTCATCTGAAATCTACCAGCTGACAGCACGAACAGTCAGCCTTTAGTAAATGACTGAAAAGTGAAAAGACTGCTTGTTATTGTATGCTCTATCATAACATGCTTAAGCATGATATACTTACTTAAACAACTTAACAAAAGGTGTGTGTGGGGCCTAAACAGTCCTATGCATGCCTGTAATTTTCTTGGTGCATGTAATTATCTTGGTGCAGTCATTTAAAGAGAACATGCCTTTTACACGTTCAATTAGTTACTGAACAGTCAAATAAGGTTGGCAGTTTTTCTGTGTCCGGTTATCCTACTGTTCTCTATTTTTGCCTGAAAATCTTGTCTGAGGAGAAAGAGATGTTCCAAAAGATCTTCAACACACATACAGGTTTCAACACCATGCATACACTTATACATGTAAAATTTATCTAGAATTTGCATGAAGACAAATAGGTTCAATTCTGTCCTCTTATTCTGGCTTTAAAACAGTTTCCGGTGGCTGTTGAAAAAATATTTTGTAAGGCAGAGTGCCTTATTGACTACAGAGAAGGAAGAATAATGTAAGGGTAGCGTGGCTTGCTGGCATTATATCAAATAACTTCTACCTTATTAATATTGCTGTAATATCTTCTGTGACTGTAGGCAGAATATGCTCTAACATAATTTTGGGGGGGGTGTGGTTTTTTGGTTTTTTTTGTTTGTTTGGTTTGGTTTTTTTAACATTTTAAATACCCAGCCAATCTTGAGTCATGGTTATAATTTCGGCTGCCAAGAATGGCAGGGCTATTGCCACTTGCCAAGTATTTCTTGCCTGTTGCTGGTGATACTGTAAATCTTTTGTAATGTCCTCTGTATTGTAAGTAATAGTAGAATAATCTAATGCAAATCTTGTCAAATATGAATGAGCTGTGCTTTTCTGAAGGCACCATTGACATTTTGCAATTTCTGACTAGCTTTTCGAGTATCAGCCAAAACTTTCACCATTAGAACGAATTATACAGAGCAGTTCTCTGAAGTGCTTGTGTTAGGTGCACTAAATGTTTACGTGGGATATGATGTAAAACAAATTTTGTAACTTCTAATGAATTTAATAAATACAGGAGCTGCCCTTTGCATTTGCTCTCTGAGTGGCAACACATATTTCTTACTGTAGGCCTGTTGACTAAAAGTCAAGAAACATCAATGAAAATATTTGGATTCTCTGTGGTAGTTTAAATTGGTATTTCATCTTTTACTTTGTATTCATATTAGGTTGAAATATCAATGTTAACCAACTAACATGAAATTCTGAATCTGGTTCAAGATCAACTCAGAGCCCCCTGGGTCCCCAGATTATATTGAAGTCAAATATTCAACCAAGCTTATGCTTGGATTAAAAAGCATTTCACAGATGTGACCAGAACTTTACACAGAACTCCAAGTGTTTTCTGTTGAGAAGATTTCCCGCCCACCCCCAAATAATAATAATAGAAAGTATCATTGCTCCTTTTTCCCTACAAATAGGCCAGAGGCAGGAAATTTAGATCCAGATTTTTGGGAACTTTATCTCAGGGATACAAGTTAAATGGACCTAAACAAGAGAGTTCAGGCAAGAATCTGTCTCTGCTTCCTAATATTTGTATCTGATACACATCATAGTATGTACCTTCAAGCCTGTATTTTCGAAACTTGAATGAATGAAATCAAGTCCAGTAAAGAGTTTATATAGCATCTTAATTTTCAGAAGATGAGTATGACTGTTCAATGAGTGAGACTTTTCTGGAAGTTTATTGTGACTTCCAGGTCAAACTACTTGTATTTTCTAGACAAAAGCTACGAAGACAACAGTGTCAGAGAACATGTCAGTAATAACTGTTGAAAAATCTCTGTATTATTTTACTTAAGAAGTGGAATTCCTGTGCCTTAGCACCAAAGAAAAAAGTTGTGTACTAATTTGGTTTTGAGGCAGTGTGGGGGTTGAAATAAATAAATTAATTAATTGGCCTATATTGATATTTAATCATGAATGAGCATCTAAAAAACCTCCGAAAATTCCATGGCTGCAAAAATTTGGTGGTGGTAAAGTGTAGGTCGGCATTGAATTGGTAGAACTGATAACAGAAGGGAGATGTGCAGATCTTATTTAAAAAAAAAATAAATCTGATAACCTAATTTTAAAGATCTATGCTTTGTACTTCATTCTAATGATTACTGGACTTTTACAGGAATTACAGTTATTCTTTTCAGCTATATTCTGTGATACTGTTTTTAGTCATCTTCAACCTCCTGGCTTGTTTATGGCTCCAAGGTGATAATTTGAGATGATGTTTATATGGACATAATAGGAAGTTTGTAGCAGAGCCAGAATATTTGTTAGGCCAGGGTCAGGTATGAAAGGAAGTGAGTACCAGATCTTACAGGAGGGAGGAGGTGGTGTCATGTGTGTTAGTTTGAACAGATTTTTCTCTGTACTACTGTTGTATAACTGTGTCTTCATTGTTTAAGTCAGTGGCTTGAATTCCTACTAGCTTGTTTGTGTTTAGGAAGTTGCTGTTGTGTTCTTTCCATATAGCTTCTCAACAAATGGGTGATTTTTTTGTACTCAAGTTTTTGCCCTCAGTTCACTCCCATTGAATAAGCTCTGTGACTGATATTTTAAAGCACACTAGTCTCTACATGAAATAGAAGGCATAGAAATAGAAAAATACAGTATCTGAGTATGTATAAAAACACTGAGGCTGTAGCGGCTGTGATTTTTTGCAGATTTCTGATCCTAGATTTAGTAACATCTCAGTGCTGCAAATGTGAGTCACAAATGACAGAATGCTCACAAGAGTCACACTAGTTGCTGTAGTCGTCGTTTATTTCCAAGCTTTTGGTCTTGTCTGGACTCAGCTATACAAAAGTTGATTCTTATCCGTTCTCTAACTTCAGACACTTGATTTGTAACTGAATTAATTTTCAGTCTGATCTGAACAAAATCATCGTAATAAATGTTCTGCTGCATGTTTATTCACTAGCTTCCCTGATGTGAATCTTAAACAAGACTAGTAACAAAACTGACTGTAGTAGCCTAGCTTTTTTAGAACATAGAGTTATTTCCTGAAAACCATCTTTGATAGACAGTATTTGTTCATGGTTATTTTCTCTTAGGAATGACTGAGTTAGGACTGGACTGGACAGACTGGGAAGGGAGGGATGGTTCCTTTCCTGCTACTGAGCTTGGGAGCAGTGAGGTGTGGGAAGATTCTACTGTGGTATAGCAGTAACTTGGAAATAACATGCAAGTGGGAGGCTACAGCTCAGGTAGCAGCTTCTGAAGGGAACCTGGTGCAGCCATTGAGGCCTCAGTGAAGACAGAAAGAACTTTCTGAGTGCTTAGATTTGCAGTCAGTCAAGAAGTAACTGATCTTTGTAAAACCAAACTTTGAAGCAAGGACCTGTATGCAGGGGCAAAATGGGCAGGCAAAAGTTGTTTATGCTCCTCTGTTTATACTGTTGGATCTTCCCTACTAACTTTATTTTTTTCTGTTTAGAATAGAATAGTTCAGTTGGAAGGGACCTACAATGATCATCTAGTCCAACTGCCTGACCACTTCAGGGCTGACCAAAAGTTAAAGCATGTTATTAAGGGCATTGTCCAAATGCCTCTTAAACACCTGACAGGCATGGGGCATCGACCACCTCTCTTAGGAAGCCTGTTCCAGTGTTTGACCACCCTCTCAGTAAAGAATGTTTCCTCATGTCAAGTCTGAACCTCCTCTGGTGCAGCTTTGAACCATTCCCACGTGTCCTATCACTGGATACCAGGGAGAAGTGATCACCACCTCCCTCTCCACTTTGCGTCTTCAGGAAGCTGTAGAGAGCAATGAGGTTGCACCATGGTCTCCTTCTCTCCAAACTAGACAAAGCCAGAGTCCTTAGCTGCTCTTCATGGGACATGCCTTTCAGCCCTTTCACCAGCTTTGTTTCCTTCCCTTGGATGTACTCAAGTACCTTAACATCCTTTTTATTTTGTGGGGCCCACACATTTTCACTATTTAAATTTTACTATTTAAAATTATTCTATTAAAAGCTGAATTTTTATTTATCTGTCTACGTTTTGGTTTAAAGCCTCTCTGTTTTTGTTGTGAAAGTCACTATGAAGAGAAGGTCTAGCAGATACACTCCAAATCTCTGGCTATCTCACCAGTGCTTCTGTTTGTTTTGAAGTATGAGTGGAACTGTTGAAGTAACTTCACTCACTGATCTACCCAGTGATAATAAAAGTAGAGTGAGAGGTTTTGCTTATCCATTGTAGGTTTAGGTGAACAAAAAGTTATAGATCCTATATGAAACAAAATGTGGATCTAGATTTGGAAAAAAAAATAGTCATGGAATACTTCAAGATTCATAACTCTAAGTAATTTTCTTACCCCAGATGAGTTTCGTATACATTAACATTTTGAAATCATGGATGTCAAGCAGTAATTTCTGTGGCAGAAATCCACAGTGGGAATATAACAGTTCCTCTGCAAGACAGCTTGAAGTGGTGATAGATTTTGTAATTTCCTTTTTCTTCATATGTCAAGAAAGATATGAATCAAACTTAGCACATGCAAGCATAAAATCAGCCTCAGTATTCCTGATTAGAAAATCAAATTTAGCTCTCCAGTGATAACCAAGCTTTCATGGAACCAGGCAGTACAATCATGAATTTTGAAAGTTCAGGCACACAGTAACTTGTAAACTTGAGGAAGAAAGTTTGTAAGTCTCAAATGCAGTCACTCTTCTGTTTCAGGAATAGGATATCAAAAGTAAAACTTTCTTCTGTTTTATCGCTTACAACTGTGTGCTGTGTTGTATCTGCATCAGCAATCAGTTGAACCAATGGTGTTTATGATGGCGTAGCATTAAAAAAAAATACTAGTGTTCTATACATCTTGGGTCGTGTATTTTGTTCATATGCAAACCTAACATGCTGTGAAGCCTTTAGTTTTTTCTGCTGTATAAAGTGCTCATCAAAGAGTGCACCTGTTGTAGCTGGTTTTGAAATGACAAACTTTGAGCATTCTTAGAGGGTCTTTCCCAACTCATTTCCTTCTGCAAGTAGCATTAAAATCTTTGCTGAATCTTTTTCCTTTCATTCCTAAAATAAGGACTAAGTGGAGAAGAAGGGGTTGAGGTGGGGATTGGTAGATAAACAAAAACACCCAGAGATACAAACCTAGTAGACATGGGAAAATGGAGACATTGACGAAGACCAAAGCTCTTCAGCTATTAATTGATAGTCCATGAAGAAACTACAGCCAGCACTTTGGAAAGGGCCAGTCTGGACTTTGTAACTGATAAGAAGGCAAATATGAAGAATTTGAATATTTGAGGGGGGTCTGTAGGACTCTGCAAAACTTGGGAAGAGATATTTAGGGGAAGAGGATTGGGGAAGAGCAAGGTGGTGCTAGGGGATAGAGAGGAGGGGATATAAAAAGGACTGGTTGTGTGTAAACCGTGTCCAGTCAGTATGCTTGCCTGACAGCCCTGTGCCTGATCGCTGCAGTTTATCTTCCTATTAAATACTTCCTTAACTATCTTTCATGTAATCTCGCTCTCTACCCTGTGCATGAGTGCTGTAAGGAATGAGTGCTAGCAACTGGGGAAACTAGAGGGAGTTAATTTGGAGCCAGCAACTGGAATCAGACCTCAGGTGAAGTGGCCCCTGTGTCTGTGGTGCCAGAAACTGGAGCAAGTAAGGGTATCTCCATCAGTAGCTGGAGGGGCCATGGATCTTAGAAAGATTGACAGCTACTGGACGGGCTGGGGTGAGTGAATTTGAGCCAGCAACTGGAATCAGACTTTGGGTGGAGGGACACTTGTGTCTGTACTAGCAACTGGCGCAAGCGAGTGTTTCAGTGTCGGCTGCTGGTGTGGGACCATGAGTCCTGTGTGTGCTAGGTGCAAGCTGTGGGGGTCTGGGGTGAGTGAAATGAAATGAGAATCTTAGCGTGAGCAGCTGAAGTGGGAACTATGGCTCATAGGGCCTATGGTGCCTAAGCACCAACTGCTGGGGGGACTGGAGTTTATATTTTCCCCTGCAGTGCATGGGCACGTGTGTGTAATTTGCCTAGCAAACTACAAACTGGACTAGCTGGCAAGTATAAGGCCCAGGTATTAGACAGGCAGAGGGCCTGTGGTGGTAATTGAGGGAACTGCAAACTTTTCTGTGCTTGTGAGTCGAGAGAGTTTCACTAGCAAACTTCAGTCCTGGTCCTGAAAATACAATGATTTTTTCCATGGTGGGGATGGTCAAACACTGGAACAGGTTGTCCAGGAAGGCTGTGGAGTGTGTGTCTCAGATGTTCAAAACTTGACTGGATGTGGTCCTGAGCACCTTGCTGCTGTTGACTCTGCTTTGAGCACAAGGGTAGGACTAGACAGTCTCTAAAGGTCACTTCCAACTCAACATCATTTGATGTGACTCTGTGTGGTTAAAATTTGCAAAGTGCAAAGGGTGTAAGTGATTATTAAATAGTAGTAAAATTTTATCAACTTCTCTGCTGAAAACTTATCAAGGTTTGGCTCTCTAATTGCTAGTGAATTTGATGACTGATTTTTGGTAGAACAGATACTACAGACTTTGTAAGTGAACCCTATGAAGTGATTTGCAAGTAAGCAAGCTCTGCTAACATCTTATCTGGGATAGAAGCAGTGGAAAATACAGTGATAGTGACTTTTCTATAGAAATCAACTTAATTACAAAATTAAGTGCATTTTCCTTTGGCAGGGTCCACCATCTAATTTATGAAAAAAATGAAGCAAATTAACATGTCTTTGTTACGCTTTGCAACATCAATTAGGTAGACACTGAGAAATATTTGTCTTAATTTTATGGGAAATCATTCTATTCCCATTAATTGTAGTTGTTCTCAATTATAGATCCAATGTAATGGCAGCATGGTTGATATAAGACATCCGTGGCTGAACATGTAGTTAGCTCACATATTTTCACTCAGTTTGCCAGAGGGTACCGATTGATTTGTTGCTTTTTAAAAACACTGCTACTGCTTGCAGATTTGTAGGTATCTCCTACCAGAGTAGCAATAACTGTAAGACATCTGTAAAATCACTATGCAGGGGAAACTGCCATGCAGCTGTTTGTTGGTGGTTTGAATTTTTTATTTTTGAGGATATATATGATGGATGTGATTCATTTATGCTCTTTCAATATCCTGTCCCTGCCAGTTCTTGTCTAAACCTTGAGTAGTCCACTTTCTATAGTCCAGCTTGAGTAATATGTGTAAATACTTGACATGGGATGGACAGCAGTTGAACGTACTTCAATTTTCACATTTGATTTCTGTGCCATCTTTTCTACTTTATTCTGTCCTTTTCCATATATTTTGTACGAGGGCTGCTAAAATATCTGCTGTGTTTTTCAAATCCTGTTTGAAAGATTTCTGCTGGAATTTTGCCTGCATCTCATGCCTTTTCTCTTTTAAACTGTAACAGATGTGGATGATTACTGAATATAGTGAGGTTTTTATTTTAAAGAATTGCCAAAAATAGCAGAGAGCTCACTTCTGAAATAAATTTCCAGCAAGTCATAATTCAGGATTGTAACAGATAGTTAAGTTTAAGTATACATGACAGTAATTTATGGTTTTCAGAATTTTTTATCGAAATAGGAATGTAATTCATCTTAGCACACTCTTGTTTGAAAAGTTTTACTGATAGAAAACATGGTAGCCTAATAGGTATGTGCATATACATAGTGCAGTATCAGCATAGTGGAGTATGGACTAAGAAATGGAAGATGTAGCTGAATTTCAAAGGCATTATATCCTCATATTAAGCATATTTTAAAATAATTTGTAGGTGCTGTAGCTCACTCTAAAAAGATTCTTTTAATTCTGCAGTTTAACATTGGGGAAGTAATTATGGTTGATGATGAATCATTTGTATAGCCTCTAGGTCTGCAGAATGGAATGTGCCATTTAAATGTATTAATTTTCTAGTAAATTTTAAAAGCTTTGCCCAGAATTTAATTTTTTTTGCTAGGTAACATATACTACCATATATATGGTGGCATTATGTGCCGTTCTGACATTCACTCAATAAGGATATTATCAGAGAAGTTTGTTTAATTGTTTGAAGAGGAGCACGGTGTGTAAAAGCTCTTTAACATGCTTTGCAGCCATTAATATGTCTGTACATTGACTGAATATACCCATATATGCCTGTACGTTAATATATCTGTGTATTCACTAGTATAGAATAACCATAGGTCTTGTAGTTCCTTTAGAGTTGTTCCTCTGTATAATTTATGATCCTCTCTGTGTACATGTAAACATTTGAACCTGATTCATACCTATTCCATTCTTACCAACCCATGCAAGCCTGGCAGCTCATTTGCTATATATTCACAGCCATATTTCAGTCTTGTCTATAGAAAGTTTGGGGAAGAAGCCTGGGATTTAGTCTAAATCTCTGCTTTCATGATTGAAAACTCCTTTAAAAAGTGTCATTTTTTTCCCTAGATATAAAATAGTTACGGTTAAAAAGACAGGCATAAAGTAATTCTAGAACCTGTGGTCCCCTGCATTTCTGCTTCAGACCTATCTTGCCTTATCATTGATGTCAGTCCATTTTTGGGTCCTTGGCAAAAGCTTTCTATTTATACAGTGACATTCCAGCTCACATGTCTGTTTTTTTTCTTGCTCCTAAAAACTGGATAAGTAGTATTTAACTATTTATTGGCTATTCACAAGCCCGCTCTGGTTCTGAGACCTGGTGCAAAGACCTGGGTCTTGCAAGCACTCTGTATGTGTTTAAATGCTACTGCCCATTTTTCTGTGGTTCTGCTGCTTACACTGGAAAAGGACAGGACTTAAATTCAGGTAACCGTGACACTGTAATATCTCCTCTCAGAATACTATTTAAAAAAAATATTTAGAAAGCTTCCCCCTATCTTCATGTTGAAAGCAGCTGGCCTATAACTTCATATACTGACTGAGCAAATGTCTGCTTTGTTTCATCTTTTTGTGGAACCTTTTCCAATTTGTTTTGAGATCCTAAAATTTAAGGTAGATCATAGTTTGTCCCGTTGTAGATTCCTAATTTTCAAAGCTGTACCCTAAGTATTCCTCTTGACAACAGTTGGTATAAACAATGCATAAAACCCTGAATGGTATTGGGTTATTTAAAAAGATCCCCAGAATTTTTGCCTCAAAGTCACCATTTAAGTTTCCTAGCAAAAACCGTTAGTCCAAAAGGGAAATCTTACATTCTTTTACAAACTGTGATGTTAAATAGACATCTGAGATATTTATAGTTGATAGTTTAGAGATAACAGTGATCTTACATACAGAATACAAGATTTAAAGAATATGCTAAATACTGTGCACGCCCATTCTCATTTGAAATCGATATGACCTAAATGTCTGTTGCTATTGGTATCTTTACTAATCTGGTAGTGGTCATGCACTAAGATTCCAAAAGGCTGACAGCTTCTATTTGGATTCCTTCTTGCTGTCAGGTGCCAATTTTTTTAAATTAGTTCATCTGTAATTGAGATAAGACACTGGCTATGCCATTAATATTTCTGATCATCTGTTAAACAGTAAAAATGTGTAAGTTAAAGCCTGCAGGTTGAGTTTATTATGCCAAAATTTTTCTCTTACATTTGCGAACTCCAGTTACCAGTTAATTGCTGAAATTAAAATAAATTTTATGGATGTCCTATGTCATATCTTTCTGTTGCTAACTGGTTGGTCTGCCAGTATATCACTTGCACCAGATGTAGAAGAAATGGGGAAAACAACAAAAAAAATGCAAGTGTGTACACACAGAGTAACGTTTCTTGCATTCATTTCTCTCTCCAAAAGGATGCTGCATTAAAATGAACTATAATACCCCCCTTTCCTAATAAATCCTGTCATTTCTTCATTTGCTCATATAATATTATGCCAGAGGTCACAAATGTCAGAGGTGCAAAGCATGCCAATACTGACACCACAATTCATAGAATCATAGAATGGTTTGGGTTGGAAGGGACCTTTAAAGATCATCTAGTCCAACCCGCTGCCACAGGCAGGAACATTTTTCACTAGATCAGGTTGCTCAGAGCCCCGTCCAACCTGACTTTGAACAGTTCCAATGATGGGGCATCCACAACTTATCTGGACAACGTGTTCCAGTGTTTTACCACCCTCATCCTAAAAAAATTCTTCCTTGTGTACAATCTAAATCTACCCTCTTTCGGTTTAAGACTATTGCCCCTTGTCCTGTCACTACAGGCCCTGGTAAAAAGTGTCTCCATCTTTATTATAAGCCCCCTTTAAGTATTGAAAGGCCCCAATAAGGTCTCCCCGGAGCCTTCTTTCCTCCAGGCTGAACAAACCCAACTCTCTCAGCCTTTCTTGATAGGAGAGGTGTTCCAGCCTTCTGACTGTTTCCATGGCCCTCCTTGGGACCCGCTCTAACAGGTCCATTCAGTAGGTAATGATAAGGTATTTATGCAGGATAGACCTTTCTTGATTGATTCCACTTTCTTGATCAGCACGGAATATATCTTGATGCTTTTAGTCAGTCTGCCATTCTGAGAATTAATGTGTGTACTTAAAGTCACTTCATTTCTTAAAGCAAGACAGGACTCTGCCTGATAGGAGAGGACATATTTATTTTGCCACTGATTGACATCAAGCCAGTCTGCATGGCTAGTTCACCCCAGCTCTCTTAATAAGGCTTCTTTTTTCCTGTCTTACAGTTTGAAATCAAAGGAGTGGTTTTAAAGAATACTTAGTATTCAGCTTTTATGACAGATAATGAATAAATATTTTGGATGTTACTTTTGGTCTTGGTATTTGGTGTGGTTGTTCCTTTGTTGTCACTATCTCATGCTATCTCATTTTCATGAAGAACTGGGCAAGGGGAGAGGCGGGGAAAGCTGTGACACAAAAGACAGCAAACTATGTAAATGCTTCAATGGCAAGTCTACAACCTGGAAGTTGTATTGAAAAAAGAAGCATAATGGTCAATACTGAAATACTTAACTTTCTGAAGCAATTTTTCATTCAGAAGTACTAATTTTTGTGAAAAGGACTGACTACATTTCATTGCTGTCTAATGATTTGCTTATTCTGCCTTGCTGATGACCTGATATAAGATATGGAAGTATGTTCCAGAGTTGAGATTAGGCTTTGATCCAACCACTGCTGAAGGAGTAGTCTGACAACGGAAACCCCAACTCTATTTTTAAAATCTTCTGAGAACTGTCAGATGGTGGTGCGTGAATTTCCATCAAATAACTCCGCTGTCATCGTAAGGATCCATTTGCAGTGAACTGGCTGTGTTTATTGGGAGAAATTAATATACTTACTGGTGGAAGAAAGGCCTTGGTATGTTACTACCAAACAAATAAAGGCTTTTAATTTATAAAAAGATGTTAAAAACAACTGATAACAAGTAATGGACGTAAAGCTAAATCTGCTGAGAATCCACCTCCCCACCACCACCACTGGTTTAAGATCTGCTCTGGATATTGGTTTCCTTCATTTTTTTGTGGTTTTTGTGATGATTTACAACGTGACAGTTGTGTCCAAGCACACTTTTGTTTTAGAAATTAACACATATGGCTTGCCAGAAGATTTATTTATAGACATTTAAAGGAAAGGAAAGCCTAAGTTGATATATTCATGTGACCTCTTCCTAATTCAATTGCATGACTGTGATGTCTGTATTTTGGGACCGAAATATTTGTGTAGTATGCACTTCTGTGTGGAGGTCCTAAAATAAACTTTATCGTATTGCAGCAGAGCTGTATAAACTTTTTAAATTACCGGAATGAAAAACATAACTTGAATCTTTTATGAACGTTTTTTGGTTCATAAGGTTATTCTGATATTAAACTTTGCTTTGGTGCTTGGATGCATGCTTTAGTAAACAACATTCCTAATATTAATTTATGTAGTAAGTAAATTAGAATTTATTGAAAAATTGGATTTTCAATATTGTAAGTGGATAGTGTCGGGAAAAAAGTGCTCTCAAGAGCTGTACCGAAGACACATCCTTTTGGCAGAATGGCAGAATGTAACTGCTGTGAAACAAAATGGGGAGTTTTGTAAACAGGAAACGTCTGCTTTACTGGCATGTATGTGAGACAAAAACCAACACAAATGTTTTCATGACTGGCAATGTAGAATTTTTTTTAAAAAATGGTAATAATTTAATTTATCCTGGTAACTTGATTATCTTTCTTAGCAGTTTACAGTTGGTTTTTAATTTTTTCCATTATTATTATTTTTGATTTATGTATTTTTTTGATGAGCAGTTTGGGTTTTTCCCCTGCTGCCTGGCAATATGACTGAAACTCTTAAACATGGAAATACTGGATAAAATATGGCAGTATGAGTGCCTGTTATACAGCCTTTGAAGTTGAGTAGAAATATAAAGTTACCTATAAGAACATTTAAATTAGGACAATTAAGTATGTCCAAACATAAGGTTAAAAAATAATTATTCAAATTTCAGAACTCTTTAAATGTTCACACAGCTTCAGTATGGATCATATGTATTGCATATTGCTTCCTTGTTCTGTTTGTTTCTATTTTTATAAGTATGGGATTAACATTCACATTACTTGAATTCACTTACTTTCTTAAAGTAGTGTTTTGTTTTAGCAATACAAATGAGGCAGGGAAGGGTCAGCATCAACTAGTTCCTGAGACAAACAAGACGAATGCTTTACATTCATCTTCACCATTATTTATCCTATTTAATGTTCTGTTTTCCTGAGGAGTTACTTAATGTTTTAATATTAATTGCACTGAGATTTCTTTACGTAGCTTGTATCTTGATTTCCAAAAGAAACAGAGTTTATACAAAATCTCTTTCTGCCCATGTATTTTTCAGTACATTCTTGAACTTGTAAATGTTTCTGTTCAGTTTAGATTTCAGACTGTGCAAGCTATATTGGCCGAAGGGGCAAAGAATTGGCAACCCTGATTTAAAAGCAAGTTATCAGGTCAAGTTGTATTACCAGTTTAAAGAACAAACAACCAGCTCACACACACACACGTGCATGCATGCACGCGCACACACACAAACTAGGGAAGATAAACTTAGAGTAAAGTCAGTCTTCCTTTACCTGAGAATGTATCTGTAAATGAAATTGGGGTTTGAAAGTTTAGTACTCCTGTGAGGAGAAGAGAGGGGAGAGAAAAAAGAAAAGAAAAAAAGAGACACTTGACTTGGTAATGAACCAGTTGACTTATTGTTTTGATCTGAAGAAGGAAAGAGAATAGAAGAATACACAGAAGAATCTGTCCTGGAAGATATAATAAACTTTCTTTCCCTATGTACATCCTTAGATTATGTCCAAAGAGGAGATTCAGATCACCTCCTCCATTTCCAAGTTGACAGACCAAGGGTAATGGTTCCTGCTCCTTAACGTAACCGTTTCAGTAATGTACCTTTCCCCATGTGCTTGGTAAGGGAAAGCTTCTTCTAATGACTAATGAGTATTCAGTGAATCTCAGGATCCCAGGGGCATCTGTAGTCATTTTTGGAGACTGCTGATCAATGTGGAGGCATCAGTAAGGACATACTGTACCTCACCAATATGTTACATTTATAGTAACTACAGCTAAGTCTGTAAGCTTAGTAAGGTGGTATTTTTTTTGTTTGTTTTTGTGCATGTGTTTTGGGTTTGGCTTTTGAGGCTTAAAAACCTTTTCTGAGGTTTTACTTGGTTTCCTATTTCTTCTTTTTTTTGACTAGTCCAAAAAGGAAAAAATTAGTTTTTTAAGTTGACAAAGAGTAGGCAAAGCAAAAACCCCATGTCATCCACTGGTTTTGTACCTATAATAAACAAATTTTTTCAAGTGAGTAATCTACTCTTTCAACAAAAACAATATCCAAAACTTCTATTAGTCAGTTGTATACTGCATACTATACATCAGTATCAGTCATAATGTCACAATAAACAATGTTTTTTGTTTATTAAGAATGGAATTGCCCTTTGCACAATAAATAAATATATAGATCAATAAATACAGCAGAGCTTTTGAAAATTTCCCCCAAGGAATTTTTTTGTTGAGAGTCATCCCTCAGGGGGATTTGGCAGAGGAAAAGTGATATGACCATGCAGCAAGACTTCTGATGCAGATATATACTTTGCTCTGAATCTAACTTCTGCATGGACATGTGATACATAATTACCAAACTGTTGTTATTAATTACAGGAAAATTACACTGTTTTCTCAGCCCAGGAACCTAAACAAACTGAATTGTTTTAGCTAGATGGCAAGCGAATACATTAAATAATTTTTCTGGATTAATAGCCTCAAAACCAAAACAATCCAAGTAAAATTTAATCAAAGAAGCTTTTCATTTTTATGAACTAATTAATTAGGAAGCCTAAACAGTTAGGACTGTATTGCCTTGGTAAATAACAAATTCAACAGCCAGAATTTTCCACATCCTTCACCTGAAGTAGAAAAGCAGTAGCAGAAATAAAAAGCCATACCAGAACTGTTTTCTGTATCAGTTATATGCAAATTAATTTTTTACAATGTACAAGAGAGAAAGTATACCAATCTTGACTTACCAAGTGTTGCAATAATAATTACTGAAGTAAGAAATCCTAATAGTAATGTATGAGTTTGTAAGATTGACAAGTTTTGTTCTTTTCAAATGTGGAAGTAGTGGAATCCTTTAAAGTAGCATTGCATGAAGCATGACGTTTTAGAATGAGTGGAATGATTAACTATATCCATTAAGAAGTTGGAAACTAAGTAAATTATGGACTTTTTTATTTTAAAAATGGATCATTTATTCAACAGAAACACATAAGTAACTAATTTTATTTTTATACTACTATTTAGGAAGCCTTGGTATGCTTCATCAACTTTCTAACTTGAGTCACCTTTCTTCATTTTTCTTCTTTAATGTAGCAAACCAAGGGATTTGTGTCACAGAGTTTCATATACATTGGTAGCCTTATACCAGAAGGTGTGAAATTCAACTACAGCAAAGTGATTTATGACTCTAAGAAAAAACAAAAAAATACTGTCAGATCAAGTGAAAAAAGTACTTTGACTACTCACTTAATTCTGTGTTTTTCACTATCATCTGGTGATTTAGAGTTGCTCCCTGTAAAACACTGTTTAGAATTTCAAAGGTCTGACCTACAGGTTTTATTAAAGCTGGTGTATTACCCATGATGAAGATGGATATTGACTATATTTGATAAGCTATATGATCTTCCTTTTTCATAAAAGCTGGCTATGATACTTTGGGGTTTTTTTTGAAAATAATACTTAAATGCTTTATATAATTTTAATGGGCATTGTTCATACAAGTTTTTAACAATTATTTCCTATACTTAAGTGAATTTGCAATATGTTTTCTAAAAGAAAAAATCTGATTCCTCACATGAATTTTAGCATTTGTTATTCTACTAATTTGAGTTCTATATAGTTTACAGTACTGTGCATCAGAATAGAATTAGACTCAATTTCTGTTTTCCCAACTTTTTAGGGTCATACTAAACCTGTTCAGAATCAAATATATTTTTTAATCATAGTTATACCTTGTTATATATAGCCTTTTAGTATAGGTGAAAAGTGCTGGGCAAAAAGTATATATTTTGCCCTATAGATCTTGAAATCTATGATCAGAAACAGAATTGCAAAAGGGCAAGAACAAAATATTTGCACCTGGGAGCACCAGAATTAAGTTATCTCAAAATGTTTTGACATGGAATATCTCTATGAACACACGTTGTGTTTAAATATATATTGATTTTACTTTATTTTAATTGGGGTGTTGCATTTCATTCCCCTGTTGAAATGAGCAGTTGTCTTGGTTTATTCTCCCAGGCTTTGTCTTGTTTTTTCTCTTCAAAGAAAAGTCACTGTCAGATTAGGGCTAGGTTTTGATGGGAGAACTACCCTATGAGTAACAAAGAAAGAAGAAAGAAAAAAAGAGGACTTCTGTTATCAAGATATTCAAACATTAGCATGCACAAAGTTTTAAAGTTGAAACTTTAGTTCTATGTACACATTTTGTAATAGAGTAAATAAAACCAGGATGTTTGTTCTCTGGAACTCAACAGTATAAAATTAGTTGTGACTTCTGTTTTGTTAGCATCCTGACTGACGGCACATTTGATGGAGAAGCTAAGTGTGAGATGTAGTGGTAATCTTTTTGAGAATATTTATTGTAATTTTATTTATAATACAATTGTCAAATTTTGGTGGATAGAGAATGTGAGTACCAATGAGGAAATAAAGCAGAAATTTAGAGTGCCTTTTTTTTGTGTGCTCAAGTATTGTGGCAATAAAATAATGTAAATAAAACATATTCCAAATAAGATAGAGAGAAGACAGAATAACAAAGTATATTTCTTATTCTAATGTCTTCCTTCAGGTTGTGCATTCTTTCAGGTTGAGACAAGATGAAGACATATATATGTAGAAAACAGAGGGCAACATTACCTTTTTGAGTCAGGATCAACCCAGCATGAGGGTCTGTTGCAGAATTAAGTTGTGGATACTCTAATGTATATTATAAATCATGTTCTAGCTTACAGTAGCCATGAAGGATTATGTATCAATTATGGGATCTTGAAAAACCAGAGCTTTAAGAGACCTCATGGCACATATATTCCCTTACCTAAGAAAACACTGACTATACCCATGTAACAGCATACCCACAGATGTTAACAGAACCTGTTTTTAAAGACCTGTGGTGATACAGGCTCTACAACCTACTCAATTTTAGTGCCTTCCTATCCTTATCATCAGGAAAGGAGAAGGAAACCTTTTTTCTAATACCCAGCCTGAATCTTGCTGCAGTTTAAGATTTATAGTACTGGTTCTGTCTGTTACACGGGGGAAACATAATATTCCCTTCCATTTTGGAGCAGCCTCTTATATATGTTTAAAAACTGTTTATCATGACCCTAATTAGGTGTTGTGTTTTGTTTTGTTTTTTAATTTATTTCACTAAACCACAGAGTCACTGAGATTGGAAGGGATCTCTGGAGCAGGTTGCTTATGACATTGCCCAGTTGGTCTGAGGTCTCCAAAGATGGATACTCCACAACCAATCAGTGTGTTTGACCATGTTCACGGGGCAGGGACAGGGGAGGGCAGAGAGGAGAGAGGACCTCGGAAAAATACATAAAGCACTCACGGTAGGAAGTTATTTAGGGTAGCAAGGATGTGAGCAAGCTGTGAACCATTCTAGAAGGACCTTCTTCTGAAATTAAGTAACTGCAGTAAAATGGCAGATGAAATTCAGGCTAAATGTGAAATTATAGACATGAGGAAAAAAAATAACAGTCCAGCTTCATGTTTGAAATTATTGGCTCTGAACTGAAAAGTAAGAACCTGATGTTATAATAGTACAATGAAAACATCAGCTTAATACTCAGTAATGGCCAAAAAAGGCAATCAAATATTAGAAATTACTAAGAACAGAATAAAGAACACAACAGAGAACATCATTTTGCTACTGCAAAAATCCGTACATTTTTCCATACTTTGAATAGTACGTGGAATTCTGGTTACCTCATTTTAAAAAGAAACCATTAAACCATAAGAACTGGAAAATATTCAGGGAAAGGTCAGATGAGGATCAGGATGATGATCAGAGGAGGAACAATTATTAGGAAGCTAGGATTTTTCAGCCTGGAAGAGGCAGGCTGGGTGTGACATGATGAGGATGGACAATAATCTTCATTGACTGTTGTGATGTGGCAGCTTGGTAATATTAAATGGAGCTTGTAGGAACCAGGTTCAAAACAAGCACAAGAATTTGATTTTCCTGTGGCTGAGCTGTATCACTGCAGAGCAAAGGAGGTTTCGAGTTAAAATTTTACATGGAAGGCATATCCACTTCATGTTCAAAAACTATGTCTGGATCTGAAAATTTCCTGACCTGAAAATAATGGTGGTCATCCACCTTGAATCCTGGATAATTGAGAAGAAATCATAGGCAGCATAAGAAATTCTCTTCTGTACTCTGAAGTCCAGATCTTTGCAAAAGTAACTTGCCAAACTCTAGCAAACGTAAAATTCTAGCAAGGCTTTGTGTGTTCATCTGTTGTGATTTCCATCATGTCCTCCCCCTTTCCCCCCCTCTCTCCACTTCAAATTCTTCTCATGGGGCCAGATTTAGGAGAGACTTTTTTTCCCTTAGGAAGAGGAAAATCCAGTTCCATATCCTAGGGCAACATCCTTGTTGTTCAAGCTCCAGCTTAAAAGTAGAAATACTTACCTATTTCTCAATTAAAAGACTGTAAGATTGTTTTTAAAATGGGCCAAAGACTGTGTTTCCTGTACTTGTTTTGAGAAATGACTGAAAATACTTTGTGATGTTAGCTATGCACTGAAGCTGCACATTTTGGACAAGGTTCTGCAAAAAATACAAGTGCATGGAGACAGCTTTGAAGTGAGACCATTCCCCTTGTGAAAGGAAGTGGTGGGCACCCACAAATTTACCAAATCCATCTTTGGTTAGAGCATTGTCAACTCTGCCTGTGACTCCTTATTTTGTTAAGAAGAATGCAGCCATTGTAGATGGCAATTTCTGGTGAATTTTACTTGTTCTCCAAGAGTATTCCAGAAAACTTGAAAGGAATGCAGTCCTGTGGAAGAATCAGTTTGTAGCTAGCATTCAAATGCTAATCAAGATGTTTGTTTGCTTATATCCTGTGCTTTGTGATACAGTAAGGTACATGAGTAGGATGTTGTCTATCAAAGAGTGAAGGCGGCTGTGGATTTTTACTTCATACATTTCTTTGCAACACTGATCTATAATCAGCAAGTGTCACAGTCTCACAGTAATCAGGCCTGTAAAGAGCATCAACTTGATATGCCAGCTTGTTTTACAACAGAAAACACGAGCTCTGAGTTTCTTTGTTTAACAGATATGGGGTTTTTTTGAAAGTAATATACATTTCTTCATGGAAAGGATATATTATCAAATAAAACTTTTCCATGGTGTTACAGGAGAATGTACTTTCAAAACAATTCTGTTCAGTTTACATTAAAGTTAGTCATTCATGTACAAGCACCCACTTGCATCTTTATGTGCAGCTATGAGTAAAATATAAGCAAAATATGTATGCTTTTTTGAGGAAATAGCTTCTCCTTATTACAATCTACAGGTTTGATAGCAAAGCTGATTAATTTTCTAAAACCAATTAGTTCTCAGTGTCATGTCAATTTTATTCTATCAGTTCATTTTCAGTACTGAATATAATAGAGAATGTAGAGATTTGGTAGATGTTGAATTGGTAGGTAACAAACTAAATCTAGGGTGTCATTTTCCAGCAAAATTTGCATATTTTATATGTATAGGTGTACATATGTGCATGTATATATTTACTGTATTGATGGTTTTGTGCTTCTTAATATGAAACATACAGAAGTGTGTCTGTTGTTGAATACAACCTCTATGTAGACTTAAATGTATTGTATAAATGACTGTAACTCTTAATTCTGGGATATATCTGTAACATAAATGAAGAAGGAGTTTCATTAGCTGCTGGAATTTCTTTATTCTCAAAGTCTGAAGTGAAAAACTACTGAACTGAGTAGAAGCAAGGTCATGCCTACAATACATTGTTTTTCCTTGATCATTGACTCACTTTGCAGCAAGTCAAGTCATTGATTAATTAAAATCGATTTTGTTTGTGTTTTGGCTTATTACTCCATCACAGGAATCTCAGTTTAAGTCCACCATCATTTCATTATGAAACTGAGGAGGAAGACAGCCTGAAGACCAAGACTAAATACTGCCTGGTAATGAACCACTGGACTGTGGTTCATTAAAAACTATTTTTTTTAATTAGATAGTATGCTGCTTAATGCTATATTGCTGAAGTCTAGGAATCACAGTTTTCAGTTAAAGAAATTGTTTAATATTAGAGGTGCTTTTGAGAAGAGCCAAGTTCTATTTTGGTAACTTGTTCCATCTTAAAAGCAGAAGATACTGAGTGAGTGACTCTCGTTTAGAAATACCTTTGTTTCTCAGCCTATGCAGACATTACTATATAGTGCAAATTCAGATTGCAGCTTCAGCTCTGGCCAAAGCAAATAGAAATTTATGTTCGCAGTACACACAGTTATGAAGTTACCTACTTTCAAAAAAAGAAGACAAATCTCCAAAGCTCTCTTTTTCCTTTTTGCAAAAGTCATGCATTTGTGTGAATAGATGAATAACACTGGACAGAATTATGACGCATTAGCTACATGACAGATGTAGATTCTGCAGGATTTCAGACCACCTGAAATATATTCTAGTAATATCAATGTGTTTCGATGTATAAACATTCTTAGAATTGGGGTTGGAGTTACCTGGTCTGTGTCCTTTTGCTAAAGGACTGCTGGATGAATCCTAACCAGATAAGAGATTTCTGGACAGAAGGGGAGAATTTTCACTTCCTCTTCATTCAGAAAAAAAAGTTTAAAATTGCTATTCATCTGTATTTGTGAATAGATATTAATTATGGTAGTACAAAATGGATCTCACGGTTAACTTTATGTAATTATTGATGATGCTACTGGTGGAAACTAGTTATTAGTAATTGACACAGAATGTGTGTACTTTTTGAGGAACAATAACAAAGGCAGTTTCTTGTGCGAGGCCTAGTGGTATGCAAATATATTATTTTTTCCATGTGCTCAGTAAATCATAGAGGTATTTTGATCAACCTGAAATTATTCCCCATTTCCTCATTGAAGCAAAACCTTGAAAAATTTAGAGAACTTTGATACGACTGTTGCATATTACAGCTTTGATCTGAAGAGGTGTAATGTGGTGGAGAGAGAGGTGTGAATCTGTAACAATACCTCAAGCTGATCAGAACTTTGAAAGGGACTTTTTTCTTAAATTAAGCACATTAGATCATCTGAGAAACTTGATCTAAATTAGCCCTTCTCTAGTGAGGTGTTGGACCATTGCTTACAGAGGTACTTTCCAGCCTGTGATTCCGTGCACTCTAAACCTGTTTTATTAAAAAAAAAAAAAAAACAAACCAAAAAAACCCCCCAAAAAACAACCCCACCAAAACTAAAAGGACTAGAAAAAATTAAATTTCTAAACACGGAAATGTCAGAGTTGCTAGATGAGAGAGACTTCATTTAAAATATTTAAATTTGTTAAATTCCTCGTTGACAAACTGATCTCAAGGAAGTTGTGTGGGTTTTTTTTTCTTTTGCTATGCTTTTGGTTATCTTTGAGAATTGGCTGTATATAACCTAACTAACAACTCATCACTGTTCATCGCACCACATCTCATTGGGCACGCAGGCTTCTTCTTGTCATACTAAGAAAGGTATATTGAAGTAAATGGATGAAATTTTGTATAAGAGAAGTGAAGATCAAGGTTAAATGGCTCTGGCGCCATGTATATTTAAAAACTAAGGGAAGAAGAAAATGAGTTTACCAGGAAAGAAGTTTTAGAATACCTGAATTTGTGTGAGGGAAGACTCAGGAAAACAAGATACTGCTGAGACATGGTCTGCAATTTCATTATAGGATAACAACTCCATAAAACTCATTTCTGTTAGCGTCTTCAGGCCAGAAAAGCAATTTCAGACCTCAGCTAGAATGATCTTACTTCAGTAAGTACACTATAATACTGAGTCACCTTAACAGCGAGTCATTGTCTTATTTGCAGATTGCATGAATTCCACTAATTCCTTATGCTCAGTCCACCTGCACCTGAATGATAAACACTTTAAAACTCTACTCCAAAACATTCTGAAATACACTATTATTGCCACTTTTTAGAAGCTCTGTTAAAGTTGTTCATCCTGTGTAGCAAATACGTAGTTTGTTAAATGTTGTAGCACAAATGAAAGGGTACATTGGAAATTCAGAGGACTAACGTAAAATATTGATGTTGGATGCTGCATACAGTCCTTAAGACATTATCAGTGTTTGTATTTTGGGGTTACGGCATTTAATGATTGATAAAGACTTTGTGATGCCAGTGTAAATTCTAAAAAGAAATGCTTATTTTTTGAATTCTAGAAAATTTAAATATTCATTTCATTATGCTAGAAACTCTTGCTCTTTTATGCATATGGATTTAAAAAGAAAATAGTTCATTTATTTGAGTAATTCTCATTTTAAGTAAGTTTTTATGTATGTTGTCTGAAGGCATAATTTTATTTTTTAGAAAACTATGAATTACAATAGATACTATGTATATGCCTCTGTGGAATGATGAACACTTTAATGTAGTAGGGAGAATAAACACAATTTCAGCTATATGTAAGTAATTTAATGTAATCCACTGATAAGTGCAAGCTAAATGGCAAATATCAATTTTATTCTAAATTTTGGTATTTATAAATTCATGTTTTAGTATTTTATTCTTTTTAAATCTCTGAAATATGCATGTTCAAATATTGATACAGGAACCAGATGATGAAAAGTGTTTTAAATATCTTCATTTTTATCTTATACATGTTCTTATTTCTCCCCCCCCACAAACAGATATGCTTCTGATGCCAATTTTTAAAAATTCATGAACAGAGGGACATAGTAATGAGTGCTTAATTGTATTGTTTATGTTTTGCAACTTATTACACTGAAGTTTAAAAAACAGAAGTGTATTTACTATGAGTTTGAAAGCTGAGAATTTCACAGAGCATTTTACAGAAATGGAAGCAGAAGCAGCAGGAAAAAAAAATGAATCTAGCATTAATTAGCTAATTTTCTGTCTACCTCTTACTTGACTGTACATCTTAGAATTGTTTATAAAAATTTCTTTAATTCCTATTCTGTACCGTTAAAAACTATTGATTGTTATGCAAAGCTAGATAAGGAAAACGCTTTCTGTAACTGCTGATTAGTCAGAAATATAATAGCTGCCCATTTTAGTAGTAGTAAGTAGGCAGTGAAGTGTCGCCTAAAAGAAAGCCATATAACTTGCACACACTTGCAAAATCACACAAGTGAAAAATCTCCTTTTGGATTCCCATTTTAAAGGGTGCGTCAGTTAATTCCTTTGGTGAAAATCACTTTGTCACTCCCAGCTTTTATTTCAAGTGCCAGTAGCTGTGCTACTGTCATAGTATTGCAGTTGCATAAGGGGACTGGAAAAAGTAGTGCTGCTTTTAGAACATAATTGTTCAAGTGATCTGAGTTCAGTACAGGCGGCTGTTCTGTATCTGCTTTGACAATAATAATTGACACCAGTATAACTTCATAGCTGGATGGAACACTGACATATCATATCACTCTTGTTTATCAGCCTCCGCCTCCTTAAAAACTTGTAAGGCAGTGTCTTTTGGTGAACAGTTACATACCTGTATAAAAATAAGTTCTTCTATGTGCTAGTCGGCAAGTGGTGTTTTTCTTGGTTAGTGGACAAGTTTTGGAAAATAAAATTATTTTTAATTCTGTATATACCTTTGACACAGTTGAACACTAAAAATAATCTGTTTTGGCTCACTTATATCAGCTCTAGTATCACACGTTAAGAGGCGAATAAGGGCTTGGCACTTTATAAGCGTGTCTTTGGCATTGCATTACGTAACAATTTGTAAAAGAGCTTTCAGAATAATTAGGATAACTAAACAATAGGGCTGTTTCATGTCACTTTTCCAGAGTGTTCTTATTCTTGGAATGTGGCTTTTCAGGAGCAAGTTTTTGTGACTTATTTGAACCATCACTTGAAAAATGCCTCTTGGATCTTTGGTTGTACTCAGAGGTTTCTAAATTAAATGAGACCTTAAAAGTTAAGATTGTGCATTCAGAGGACTTGTGTTGAGGGCTTACTATGCTAACAAAATAAATCTGTTTATATTTAGGTTACTGTTGTTTGCAAAATCACAGTAATAGGTTTTTGCTGTAAACATTAAACATGTTTTACTTAGTAAAACTGAGTAACAGATACTTGCAGCTTTTATGGCACCATAACAAGCCACTGCTAAAGCAACAGAAGGACACAACACTTATGAAAGCCCTGGAGACAGTATGTAGTCTATGTCACTTTGATATAGTCTTGAATATAAATCTGTACATAAACATCTGTTTACATACACATCAAAAGAATCTCTGCGTATGTACAGGGTATCAGTTATAGGAGTATAATGTGTTCATTTTCAACAGATTCTGTGTTTCAGGATTTCTTAGCATTATAGTGTGTATGTAACTTCCAAATATTTACTTTTTTTTCTTGTACCTTGTTTTGCGACAGGATGACGAAGTAGTACTTCAGTGTGTTGCCAGTATTCACAAAGAACAAAGGAAGTTTTGCTTGGCAGCTGAGGGACTTGGGAATCGCCTGTGCTTTTTGGAACCAACATCAGAAGCTAAAGTAAGAAGTTGATACTCTCAACTGGTGTAACTGATCAGTGAATGTTAACCTACTTATTATCCATGAATACATTTAATTACGGTTTCTTTAATGTGCTGCTAGAAGCACCTTTTGTATGCTTTTCTTTCTGTGACTGCTACATGAGATTTCTTAGAGATTCTAAATATACTTTGAGGCATAACTGTTAACAGTCAAAAGGCACTATTCTTTAGCTATCTAAAATAATTCCTGTAACTGAAATACTTCATATTTTCAAGATTAAGTCTCCAGACTGTTATTAAGATTTAACTTCACTAAAAAACTTATTCCTTTTACTGCTGTAGTATCAAATATCTTGATATACTGGATCGATAATTTTAGAAGCATTGTCACATGTTACTTACTGGCATTAAGTGTTGCTCCTAACTGTGTTGATTAATCAGAAAGTTGAGAGTACAGGGAACAGAATTATTAAGTAATTGAAAAGTTTTACAGATAACAAGTGGCAAAGGGAAAAAAGAAGCTAGAGAGCTGTGAAGAAAAAATAAAAGAAAATAGAGTAGTAAGAGGAGCTTGAGAGGAGAAAGGAGAGAAGAGATGAAACCTTAGACCTGTACTAGAGCAGAATGTTAAGAATAAAGGCAAATGGAGGACCACCTCCTCCCTCTCTTCTCTGTTCTCTCTGCATCATTTTCTTTTTCTTTGTTTGGTGTCTTTATTTCTTTTCTCTTCTTCCTGATAATTTATTTCTCCTGAAATTTTTTTAGTGGGGTCTTTGTATCTTTTCTCTTGAAATGTTGCCATGTGGTCCTATTTTTAGTCTAGGTATTATGACCATGTTACATCCACAGTGTTTGTTTATGCAGTATGAGAGGTCCTTGTTCATCTCTAAGGTGAAAAATTATGCTGCTTCTAAATTTGCATTTCTTTACATTCCAAGAGTTCAGTCAGATAATTTATCTCCGGTGTACTTTATAAATCACCAATAATCTTTTCACATGCTTAAGTAAAAGCAGTTAGTTTTCACATATGTATTTTCAAATATTGTCTTAAAATCTTCAACAGTGATTGGGAATTTTTTATTAATCGACAGCTCAACTGCAGTGTACTCTATCTATTACTGACAATGACCATCTCAATCTGTAAGACAGCATGTTGCTCATCTTATAATAAGAAAAGGAGGAACGGTATGCGTTACTGTAGAATACCATAGATCTACTTTACATTTTATAAGTGTCTTAGTAGCAGATAATACTACGGAAACCTCTGAAGTTTTTTTAAAATTAAGAGGTTCAGAAAACTTGTATGTAACTGCTTTAAAAGAGTTTACTGAGGAGCTTTCTGAACTGCTGGTCTTGACTGAGAACAGTGAATAATTTTGAACAGTGAACATATGTTTGAAAAATAAGAAATGTAGAAGGTTGATGTAGATGATTAGAGAGTACAATACTTACCAACAACCCTTAGCGATGATGCTTACTTCCATTTACATTTGGACAAAATTTTGGTTATGAAATAAGAAAGAGAAAACCAAAATGGCACACATCCAGTGGACTAAAAAATAGTTATTGAATAGATGTATTTCTGATCAAATCCTACAGGCTTCTGTTCTCACTGCTATGCTGTTGAGTATTTTTTTCAATTAAGACATAATTTAAATTTACATACGCAATTTTTTCAGATTATAACATTGGGGAACTGGCAATTGATGAAGTCATGTCACACACAGGAGGATCTGCAGTGGCTTGTATATTAATAGAAAGCAGAGGTATATTTCAGTGCTGCCAGTGTAAAGTCTAATAACTAAGTGTGTAAATATGCTTACAAAATGGGAAACAATTCTTGTCCCCTATAAGGAATGTGAAGGTCATGGTGGATGTTACACAGTCATAAGTGTCCTGAGTGATGATGTGCTCAAGGGATCTAGCATAGTCTGTAGAGGTATAATTGAAAGAAACTTGGAAGGAGATGGGAAGTTATACTATCTCTGCAAATTTTGGGTGTTTTTTACTACCTCTGTGGCAATGCTGCTGGAATACAGAGTACAGTCATGGCATTCAAATTCATAAGAATGTCGATAAAATGGAGATTGCTCCAGGAAGTGCTATGAGAATCATGACTGGAGGAGGACACAGTCTATTCTGTTTAAAAAAGGAAAGTATGGACACTGCCCATAAGCTTCTAAAATAGGAACATTGATAACAGGAGTCCTTTTATTTTAGACAGCAGAAGACTGTCTTCCCTGTTAAAATAGTACTATTTACCTGAGATGGATTCCTTATTCCTTCCTTCTCCCTGGAAATTACTTTATAAAGCTAGATTTCTTCTGTGTATTAAGAAGAAATTGCATTAAAGAAGATTCAAGACATGTTTATCAACAGAAGTCCAGTGATACCTTCTACTACCTTCTCTTCTCCAGTTGACCACTTTACCAAAGTCAAAATCTGTTTGCAGTACATGTGACAGCTTCTTAACTCATTAAACTTTGGTTAAATATTGTTAAATCAAGAAAAGAAATGCTTTTCTGTTCAAGTAATTCTGGAAAACATAACAAGATATACAGGAAAAAAACTCAGTGTATCTGTTAATTCCAGAATGAAAAGGTGTCACTTCATGATTAATTTTTTAATCTGAGTTGTATGTAGTAAAAGTCAGAAGATAGAATTAGCTAAAAGGAAAGGGGTGCAAGGAAAGAGAAAGTATATTTCTTAAAAAAAAAAATAATTCTTAGAAACTTAAAGAGGAAAAAATGGGGTTTCTATGGCTGGCCATTAGCTGTTTTGGCAATTTTTGTGACATGCTGAAGGGAATAACAATTATGAGATACTTCTGTTCAAATTTTACTATAAATCCATAAGCAACTTGCATGTTATTTCTTTACAATTTATTAGTAAAAAGTATTACAGTGTCGGTTTGCTAATAATTTATATTATGGTGACTGGATTTTAAATGCACTTTTTAAAAGCACTTTTGCGTTAATTCAGTAGTATGAAATTATGTTCTTCCTGTCTATATGGCTCCTTTTTGAATTATCAGAAGATGTTTGTCTAAATAATGTCTGATATTTAAAATGTGAGGGGAAAAATCTAATTAACTAGAGGTGAAAAATTATATTTTTTATACTAAACAAGAAATAGCAGAATTGTTGAACGATGTGATCTAATTCTGTTACTTCATTGCTGTTTTCCTTGTTTTTAAAGTGATACTTTAAAAGATGATGTATTTCAAAGCTGATAGTCTAGTTCAGCAAGGCTAACTTCTACCAATACCTAAGAAAAATATACCTCAAAAATAATTGCAATATACTAGCATCTCTTTTAGTAGCAAAATTGTCAAGTAAACTTAAATGCTTCAAGGGAATTATAACTAATTAAGATAAGATTGCTGTCCTAATGACAGAATGTAATAGTTTACAGGTCTGGTAAAAGTAAACCTAGTTAATCAGTAACCTCTGCCAGCTTGTGTCAGTGTTCTTTACACTGCAGACCAGAAGCTGTGGGCAAAGATTTGGTTAGTAAACATATCACCTGCAAGAATTTAATATTATGATAGTGCCTGGTGGAATCCGGAAGACAGAATTGCATTCAAAGTGTAATGTGGGAGCTGGGTTTTCCCGTTAGCTATTTTATGGGCCTCCATTTCCCCCTATGCAACCCAGCACAAACTTAGCATAATTATATATAAAATGGTTAAAACTGCCCTACAGCTATTTGCATAGCTATTATTTTTATAATAAATAATAATTATTGCATATTGAAATAATAGTAGTCTGACAAAATAGACATAAAACTGATGAGAAACAAGTTTAAACTTCAGCATAAAACTTAGCTCAGTGCTCCCTCCGCTGCCACTTTGTACTTGCTTGGCTGTGTCTCTTTGATGTAGAAAATATTTCCTTGGAATCTTTCGATATGAAGCTCTCTTCATCAGAATGTGCTCGTAAGAATGTTTCAGCCAGCATTAACTGCGTGCATTGAGTCAATCTGTTATCCACCTTGGGGCTGTTATGTAGAAGCCTGGTATTAGAAACTTCATTGCAGTTTACTCTTCACAGAATCAGAGAATGGCTGAGGTTGTAAGGGACCTCTGGAGGTCATCTTGCCCAACCTCCCTGCTCAAGCAGGGCCACTTACACCTGGTTGCCCAGGACTATGTCTAGACAGCTTTTGAGTATCTCCAAGGAAGGAGACTCCACAACCTCTCTGGGCAACCTGTGCCAGTGCTCAGGCACCCTCACAGTGAAAAAGTGTTTCCTGATGTTCAGGAGGAACCTCCTGTGTTTCAGTTTGTGCCCATTGCCTCTGCTCCTGTCACTGGGCACCACTGAGAGGAGCCTGGCTCCGTCCTTTTTGCACCGTCACTTCAGGTATTTATACACAGTGATCATCATCTCATCTCTTACTCATATGAGAGATACTCCAGTCCCTTAATCATCTTAGTGGCCCTTTGCTGGACTCCCTCTAGTAGCTTCATACCGCTTTTGTACTGGGAAACTCAGATCTGGGCACAGTACTCCAGGTGTGGCCTTACCAGTGGTTATTCTTGTGGCCTTATTTTTTGTCTTGCTGCATTTTGCTGCCTGTTCTAAGAAACTGCGAGTGAAAAATTGACTGGTGTGTGTTATTGACTGGCTTAGGATGGGTAGCTCTCCTTCATTACTGATGATTAGGTATGCACATACCTTTACAATGTTAATAAGTAATACCAAATTGTGAAAATACTATGTTTTATCAGTAAATCACAGTGTACCTTACAAGAGAAAATTTTTCTCCAGTGTCTCCCTTTTAAATGGAAAACTAAGGCAGATGAGTGTATCTATGGTCAATCAGAAGTCTGTGAAAATGGTGGCTTGCTGTTCTGTTCTGTACTTTATAGAAAGAATTTTGAGCTGTTTGAGAGAGAAGTCCTACATACTGATAGATTTTTTTTTTTTAATTTATTACAAAGCGTGGCCCCTTTTCATTGTTGTAGGTCTTCATTTTTTCTATAACTGCTTGTGTTGCTCCTCTCTAGCTGTGTAGCTTGTATCTGTTTCTTCATGCCACCTCTCCTATCAGCTTTGACCTATTGGTATACTTTACCTGCTCTCTGCTCTTCCTCCAGAAATCAATTTAGATGAAAATAAAGTAATTTGACCTGGACTCCGATTCATTTCTGTGAGAAAATAGAGTTACTTTAAGACTCGAGTTATTTGCAGATCTATTGAACGTTTCCAGTTCAGTAGCTAGTTTTATTTATCTTAACACCTCATTCAGAAAAATGAGGTATATTCAGTGTTATGAGTGTGTTGATGGAAAACTGGTAACTCCACATGAAAGACCTGTTTGAGAGTAATCTCAGAAATAAACATTTTCTTCTTATAAAAAGAGCGGCTGTCAGGGTAGAACTGTGAATTGTTTCTGCAGATTTACTTTGCAAATTTGTGTAGGTTTCCTATATCAAATTTGTCTTTTTGTGTACCTTCCTGTATGTATGGACAAGACTGCACAGAGGTGTGCTGGAAGAACTCCCAAAAACTGTCATTGACTTGAAGAACTATTTATTCTTTCTTTTATCATATATCTTACCAGCCTACTTATTCTGCTACACAAATTCACTTACTGTAATGCTTGCTCGGCATATCTTTAAATGCCTGTAAAATAAAATAGTTTATTCTCCACTTGAATTTTTTCCTGTATTGATGATTCTTGAAAATGATGTTGTCTTCTGTATGCTCATTCCAACTTCCCATAGCCAGAAGGGGGATAAATACCTATGCCTATTGTTACTTCACAGCGGATTTCTAAAACCTTACCTTAGTACCAGATTTTGTTTTTCATTTCAGCATAAAGATTCCTGACATGAATATTTCCCCATCTTCTACCTGTAGCTCTCACCTCTCAGTATTCTTGTTTCACTCAACGTCCCTTATTGGTACTTTTCTTTTTTTTTGTGGGATTCCATTACAATACAACATTGCTCAGAGCTGGGGGAAAAAAAGCATAATTAGCAGATGGTTGAGATTTTATTAAACCCTCTGTAGTTGTGTATTTATTAGGAGTGTAAAATGGTCTGCCACACAGAGATTGTTGACTATCAAACTTATGAAACAGTATCATTTGCAAAAAGACCAGAAAACAAATGAGCCTTGACAGACTCAATAGTTAATTTTTAATTTTTTTTTTTTTTTTTTTTAAAAGGAAGCAATCTAGATTAATTAAGGCAGTCAGTTGCTACTTGGGTCACGTACCATCCACATAAATTACCTTTCCCTGGTATTTCTCAGGTCAGTGGAATTTAAAATATAATTTCTTGCCGTCCAACCACAGAAATGGGGTATGTGATAGCATGCTAGTGTTAACTTATTGTGTAACACTGCAAATTTGAAAGAGGGGTTAGCTGCTCTAGGTCATGGGTGGAAAAATCATTAATTTCATAGTTCTCAGTGTCAATATTCTTAAATAAAGCTGAATACTCCATAGGCTATGAAAAAGAATGAGAAGTGCAAAATGAATTGTGTTAACCTAAGATGTACATTTTATACAAACTGTGACTAGGAGTACATTGTTTTAGAGTGTGTCTTTCATTAATACAGCACTAAAGCAAGGGCTACAACAATTTTCAAATCAAAATGTAGCCTATGAAGCACAAGATCAGTGGCCAGTAAAACAGATGGAAGTTCTTCTGTTCAGTTGGTAGGTGTTGGATAATACTGATTATGCCATATTCAGTTTGGAGTGGGACTAAGTGCCAGAGGTAGTCTGATGCTGATTAGAACTATACTACCAGCTATGGGTTTTTTTCCCAGATAAAATTCCAGTTTAGTTTCTGAATTTAAGTGCCATGTTGAAAATAGAAAGATGTTAGAAAGATTGTTGTTGTTTTTTTTTTAAATTCAAATGTACTTCAAGGGCAGCGTGGCTTACTACATACTTAAAACATCTTAATAAAATGGATGCTGTATTATTCACCACAGGATGACAACAGAAAAATATCTGGGTTTTTTGCTTGGTTTTTTTTTGTTTGTTTTGGGTTTTTGTTTGGTTTTTTGTTTTAATAATGATGTGGTATATTTGCCTGCAATTACAGGCAGTAAAGTAATGGGTGAAGTATTACTCAGAGGTTTTGTTTACCTGACTGGTTCATTGGGAAGTAGAGACTACTTAATGTTGTATAGATTTTTATGTTCATAGCAATAAAATATTTTAAATAAGTCTGGAAAGACTTTACTAACAGATGTGAGACACAAAATCTAACCTAGTTTTGTTTGTAATTCATTTCACTGAGAAATGACATTACCTTTCTGTGTCTGGTTATATGAGAGGCCTTGAATGTAACCTATTAAAGAGTAAACTTTCAGTTACAGTCTTTGTGCACGTGTGTGCATGTATATGGGTGCTACATACACACACACACACACATATATATGTTTAGTATGAGTTAATATAACAGAGTATGTTGTGTGCGTGTGTACACAGATGCAGTTAATGAATGCTAAAAAAAATAGTACCCCATAGTGGAGATGAATATTACAGTTTAAGTTGTTCCTGTTGCAGTTAATGAAATTATGAACTACTTACTATTTACAATTATTTAGTCACATAAGAAAGACGCAAGAGGTCACTTTACCTCAATAATATATGTAACAATTATCTCTCTCTCTCTCTCTAATGTATGCAATTTCAATGTCAAGTCTTTGGCCTGAAAGACTTTTCCAAAATGTGTTTGAAAACAAACAAACAAACAAACACACACACACACACACACACACACACACAGAAAAAGAAGTGCATATCAACTTTAAAGCTCATTCATAGCCGTGATCTAGGTCATAAATCAGAGGATGCTGAATCGTTGACGTTGGAAAGGACCTATGGAGATCATCAAGTCCAACCCCTCTGTTCAGAGTGGGTTCAGCCAGAGCAGGTTGTTCAGGATGCTGTCCAGTCAGGGTTTGAATATCTCCAAGGACTGAGACTCCACAACCTCTCTGGGCAACCTGTTCCAGTGCTTAGCATGCTCACAGTAAAAAAGGGTTTTTTTCTCATGTTTAAATAGAACTTCCTGTATTTCAATTTGTGTCAATTTCCTCTTGTCCTTTCACTGGGTACCACTGCATAGGGTCTGGCTCTGTCTTCTTTGTACTTTCCTGTCACATATTTATATACATTGGTGATTCCCCTTGACACTTTTTTCCTTGGACGCATCTTTCCTTGGACACATCAATGCCAATAAATTGAAAAAAAGTCTGCTGTTCTTGAAGTGAATGTAAGTTTAATGTTTCAAATCCAGCAGACATATTGATCCAACAATTGAGAAGATCTCCTAAAGTAGTTCATATCCTTATAAGATTCTGAATCTTTGCCATTTAGTGACAGCTAAATGTTCAGTGTTCATAGTGTCAACCTTATACATCAAATAAGATCATACACCTTCTCTTCTGTTTTGTCAATGACATTAGAGAACAAATACAATGTTCATGGTGTCATTCTAAAAGGCAGGAAAGCAGTAATATGTAGAGAAACACATTTTGCTTTTGAACCTGAATATGTTTCATTTTACTGTGAGGAATACAGCGCTAGGAAAAGTAAAGTTACTGCACTGACAAATTATGAAGAATGGACTTCTATATTTTTCATACAGGGAAATAGCATGTATCTCAAAAACAGATGACTAAACATTAAGTATGGATTTTAAAATTAAAATGCATGTTCAAGCACAGTTTTCATCCTGTTTCACCTGCTCTGATGATCTGCTCTTACACTGTTTAATTTATTTTTACAGTATGTTCCTCCGGACCTTTGCATCTGTAATTTCGTCCTTGAACAGTCCTTATCTGTCAGAGCCCTTCAAGAAATGCTGGCCAACACAGAGGATAATGCTAGTGAAGGGGTAAGTAAATTGACATCAAATAATATTAAATTTCTGAATATGGCTTGTTCTCATTTCTTTCCTTGCTCCAGGATTTTCTAGGAGAGGGGCCCCTTGTCATAGTAGATTCTTCAGTTTTCCTGTTTTCCTGGGACTTTATTGCTACACTACTATAATCATATTCATTTCTCTTTAGCATTGAGGAACAGGTGCAGTTAGTCTTTTGAAAGATTTACAAACCCCAGAAACATCATCTTCAGAGATCATTTATTACCATCAGTCCAGAACTGGATTCATTATTTTTGACAAATAAAAAATAATAATAATAATAAAAATAATCCAGAACTGGATACATTATTTATTATTGACAAAGTTACTTAAGAACTTTTGATGTATTTTTCATAGAACTTCTAAGCTATTTGTTTGGCAAAAGGTGATGGTGTTATAAGTAAAAAATATGCCTAATCCAAACCCCAGATACAGATTTGCCTGTATTTTCAATGATCTGCATGAACAATGATAATTTTTCAATGATCAGCTGAACCTCATTGCTAGCTGTTGAGACGAGACAGAGTTACCTCTCATCTACACACTAGTACTTCCGGAAGTTTTAGAAGTTACACTTGCTGTTGCATCTGTGAATTGCTTCTAAGTAGGTAATTTAGGTAAATGGCCTAGTTCTATATGCTTAGGTAGAGCTTGTGTTTCTCCTGAAAGTAAATGAAATTGACCTGTGGTATCCACTCAGTTGGTCACTGCTCTGTTATATTCATGTGTAAAAGTTTTAGGAATTTAAAATAAAATATGATATCACCTTTATTTTTTTCTTCTATTCAGTGAACAACTGAAATAAAAAGAAAAACTGGAAATGCCACTTCTTAATATATGGGGTGAAGTATTATTAACAAATTAATATTAAATAAGACTTTACAACGTTTATTTGTTATGACAGATTCCATAATTGCTTTCTGGTGCCATGAAAACCACAAAACTTGTGTAAATAAAAATCTTCTGCATTTCACTCTCACTTAGAGTTAAATCTGGTAGTAGTCACATGTATGTCTCTTAAAGTTGATTAAAGTCTTGAATTTGTTGCGTGCAACCTCAGTGCATTGATGTTTACCATACTTCTCAGATTTTTGCTGCCTGATCAGATCATCTTGCTATTATCTTCTATGATGCTGTGCTTTAATTGATTTCCTAGCATAGTCCAAAAGCCTGGGTGGAAGACTTATCTTAATTTGATTGCTTTGACCCTAACTCTCCAATTTCAGCTGAGTTGAACTGAATTGAACTTTTATTCTCTTACGAACAGAGCATAATAAAACTCTATGGCTTTACTTATTTTATGAGACTAAATGGCAACTAATTACGATGCAAATAATCTGCAGAACTAGATAGTCTATCACTTTTCATTTTTATTTTATGTAGAACCAGAAAACTCATATTTTCTTTGAGTTGTAATTTTTATTTTATTGTACTTACACACAGAGTTAAGACTGTCACATTAAGTAAAAGGAAAAATGAGTACCTGAGGAAGAAACCAAACATAAAAATACAAGTAATCTCAGTATTACCTAAAGAAATTTACTTAAGGATAACATTTAACTATAAATTTTTTTTGTCAAATTTAAATTTATGCTGAATTTGTTTAATGATGAGAGACTTCTTTTGATTTCTTTCTGGGATTCATATACTGTGCATGCAACTTTAGTGCTTTTTTCCTTTTTTAGTGCAATCCTAGAAAATAAAATAGAATAATATGAGGGGAATTTTATGATTTAAGTAAATATCCTAGAAGGGAGAATCAAAAGGTTGTTTTATTTAGTTGAGTCTAATTTTTTGAATGTCATATCCATCTATGCAAAAGTGATACATTCAAAATGCGTATTATTTTTCTAAAGATGAAAATGGCTATAGAATAAATTTTTTATTTTTTTCTCTTGAATTATAAATTGCCATTCATTCTGCAGTCTCTTCATTGTTGTGCAACAATTCACGTTTTTAAAACACTTTTCAATTTTATCTATTTCTAAATATCTATTTTTATTTTTCAAAAAGATAGAAGTAAAGGTGCTCAAATATATATATCTTAGTTTATAAAATTTTAATTTGAAATCAAACAATTGCCAAAGCGTTATATCACCCCAAAGAAACTAACACTAATTATGGCACTTGCCCTTTTTTTTTTTTTAATTAATTAATTGCTGCAAGAATTCAAGGAGCTATGGAGTCTTTTATTTCTGAAGGAAGAAATTACACTTTGCAAGATGGCTTCTCAATTATATAAAATTATAAAGGTGTTCAGAATGCTTCTGGATTAAAACTCCTCATGATTTCATGCAGATCAGTAAATATTAAAAGACTCAAAACTAGGATTTGTTTTTATCTGAATAACATGGCTGCAGAATTGAAATGTTAAAAAATGAAGAAAAGGTTGCTATTTAAGAATGATTGCCAAGAAAGAGTGAAACTTTAGAGTTTTATGCTTTCACAATTTTATAATGCCATCTTCAGTATCTACCTTTCATTCTGTTAAAGAATATTCTGTAAGCTTGTTTCTGTTGTACTTTATGTGTGGAAATCATATCAGTTCAATTAGGAGATATATATATTCAGGACATGTAGCACCAAGGTATGTAAACCTTATTCATATAGAAATGTATGTATGCACGCATAGAGGGAGCATTCTTACTGTCTCTTTTATGCTCTTTTAATCCTCTAAAGTAGGCACAGTTCAGCAGGCTAAAATAATGAGATGCATTTTGTATTATAATCAATGGATAGTTGCCATAAGTCTATAGGAGTGCAGTTTAGGATAAACTACACAGTGTCTTAAAATGCCCTAAGGTATTGTATACATTGTGAACACTGTTTGCATAGTATACATGGTGGAATAAAGTAATTTCTAATGAGGTATTTTCTTATGTATTGAGAGAATTGTTGCAGATTCATATATTTAATACTCAAAACTTCAGTGATAGTAGTCCACTAGATGTCCATCAGGTTGTTGTTTCAAATGCATGAAAACAATGATTTTATTATTTTATTTACTATTTTTAAAATTTCTTTCATAGTACAGTATTAAAGTTGAACTATGGTAGTAAGTGATACATCAGCATAAATAGCAAAATAGGGTAACTTTGTATATTGAGAAATTCTTGAATACATCTCAGGAATTAACTCTTTTGTACCTAATTGGGAAAGCATCTAAATAGTGTATAGATTAAATGATATAAACATGAAATTATCAGATACAAATTTTGGCCTTCACCATAATAATCAATTATTATTATAGTTTATAAATCAAAATCCCTTAAATATTTTCTGTCTTTTTTATATCTTACAAATTAAGAGAGAAATACGATAGTGAAATAACAAATATGGATTCTATTTCAAAAATATGTTAGCTTGAAAAGATAAAGGGAAATAAATTGATGTCTTATGATCACCAATTGTTTTAATTCCCTATTAATTTATCATTCTTGTAGCCGTCTTTCTTGTTTAGATTGCATGGGAATGAGATGTGTGCTATAGAAAGACTGCGTATTATATGTACTCATATAGAAAGACTTCAGTATTTCACTTAACGTTTTCTCATCACATGCTGCTATTTGATTCACAGGTGTTGAATTCGTCCTTATTTTTTACCTTTTGAGAAGTAGAAGAACCTTTATTTTTCTCTGTAACTTAGTGGCAGGATAACCACAGCCTACTGGCTTATTCTGCACTCCAGGTCTTTAACAGGCCCATGTCATGGCACTACTCAGGGAAGCTGGAGTTCTGCTCTGTCACTTCCGATCTTGCAATGTCAGCCTTTCCATACATGGTTTTCAGACCTCATTGTTATTGACCTCTTGTTTTCCACTGTTTTCTCCAGTTTAAAGTGTAATTTTTGATTTTTTGCAATTACATTGCTTTCTAGAAAACGGAACTCTTGATGAAAAAAACATTTGCTTAGGGAAAGTAAGATTGATTTAAACACTTCTAGGACTCCTAAGATATAACACAATTTTTAGTATTTCCATAATATTCACCCAAAAACTTAGCCAAAAGATTTAATCTGAGATTACTAGTAATATATGAATATTTATATTTGGGTTTGGCAGTAGAGGACAAATAATCTTTTCAGTAAAAATGATCATACTGTTGCTTTGGGGGCAGTGGACAATAAAAAAGAAAATGTAGTCTGTTGTGCCATATTTATTTCGAAACTACCTTGCCCTGCATTTATTTTGAAGCTGGGTACCATCAACTGGGGAAATTGTAATAGGAACACAGCAGTTTGTATAAATGGCAAGGATGAAATAAAAAATGAAAACCTGAACAATAATGCAAGAAACTTTCTTCCTGGACCACAAGGATTTGTTATATTCAGAGAAGGTGGACTCTTAATTAGCTTCTGTCAACAAGCTGTTGGTAAAATGGATGGGTTATTTTTTAAGTTACAATTAACTGATTCTGTTTTGAGACACATGTCATAACGACTGATCAAGTTAAATATTTTGTATTATGAGGCACTATCTTTAGCACCATGAAAGCAAATTGATATGGTAATAAGTAATTTCTAAACTAGATTTCAGAAAAAGCTATTTTTGAGGTGAATAATACAAAATGCTTTCTTTTAATAGTTATTATTTATGTAGAGAAAAATGACAGCATGAAAAGTAGGAATGCACATCTTAAAATGTTCATTTACATTCTGTTCTCAATATAAAGGCATTGCTAATAATAGAATTTGGCTTCGTATAATTAACATTAATCTTTCAGTGGTTCCATCAGTCTATCATTCCATTGAATGGTTTGCTTTCCATATTGAATTTAGTTTGGAATACAGTTCTGCTGTTAGTTTCAGATTTTTCTAGAGGAAGAACATAGCTTATTTGATTTTGGGGTTTTGTTGTTTTGGTTTTTTTTTTTTTTATGAGTCAGCCTTAAAATTACAAGTGATTCACTTAAAAGCTTTCAGTAAAAAAATAGCATGAGGTGTGTTATTGCTTGTTCTTGGTATGCCTATATTTGTTACAAACTGACTACATGTAATTTTATTCTGACAACCTGTCTATAATTACAGTTGATTTTGCTGTTAAGGTTTTCTTTGTTGATTTTTTAAAAAGTTCTAATTTATAAAAGAATTATTATGTACACTGTTACATGACGTTTTTCTGGTTTTCTTCCCCAAGCAGTGATAAGTTCCTGCAGGTTATATTATTAAAACCATTTTTTATGGATGACATATTTTGGAGGAGCTCTTGGTATTTTTTTATTTATTGTTTCTGATCAGCCTTTTATAATGATATCTAAAAGTATGCTCTGTTCTCTGAATGACCAATGATAACTATCTTATATTTGTCTCCAATTTTTTCCAATAATCTAACACATTTTCTATGTGGGTCCAAAATCATTATCCATGAGTTTGGGTTTTTTTAGTTTGCTACTGGGTGTACTGACAGATTTTACATAATTGTATGGATCATATTATGAAAGAGATTATACATAGTATCTATATAATTCTGAGAAATTTATCAAAAAAATTTACTACATAAAATTACATAAGACTGTCTGCTATCTGTTAACAGCATTAAGTTCCAGCGTAACCAGGTCCCAAATCCCTATTTGGTAATGTCTTTGTTATTAGCTTGAAAAATAGAAGTAGAATTTTTATTTTATTGCAGTTGTAATAAAAGACCTCTGCTGAATGGCTTTTAGATTTTTATTCCTTCTGTTTGGACAAATAACATTTCATTTTTAATCCTTTGAATTAGTATTAAGTATTCTATATGTCAAGCTACAGAATGTAGTAGTGTCCTCAGCTTGATGTCTTCTAAGTTGGGGTTCTGTAGAATGCAAGTTGTACATAGCTTGTAAACCTATTGACCTAATTGGTAATTTAACTAATATATTGTTCATAGAGTGCAAAATCATTTGCCTACACATGTATAACCGTTATTTGAGTTCCTGGAACTACCTTTAATTATCTTAGTCCCTTCCACATGGATCCAGGGAAAAGAACTGACCTCAAAGGCAGTCCTTTCTACAATATGTAATGTACTAGAGATGACGCCTGTTCTAAAGTTATATTTTGGGGAATCATCTTTCATATTTAATGGTTGCCTGAGCACACCTGAAACAAGAAGACTATAAAGTAAATGCTCTTTTAAATGGAAAAAAAGCTCTGTGTGTGTGAGAACAGTTTCAAGCAATTACATGAGAAGTTAGATATTCTTAAATCAGCAATTTCTAACTTGTTATCAGGATCCTGATGTTGGACCTTTTATTATTACTCAAGACTTACCAGGGCAAATGTTATGATCTGGACTGAGAGAAAAAAAGGAAGTACAATGTTGCCCACCATAGTATAATTAGTATTAACAATAATAATGATATCCATAATTCTGCAAAATTTGGACATCACTTTCCTAAAAAAGTGCTTCATACAATCTGGGATCAAGGATCTAAAAAAAAAAAAAAAAAAAATCTTAGTTTCAGTGGAAAGCACCACAATAAATCAAGAATTTAATTTCTTGGTCATATTATTTACTTAAGTTTAAATAGGCTTGTTATTTATAAATAACTAGGAAATAAGATGGGAGATATGGAAAAAGGCTGAGAGAGGCAGGCTTGAAAACCTGTAAAGCTTGTTGTCTGTTGTTCCATAGGTAACTTTCTTGTTAAGATTCTTCCCTTGGAATTTATTTTCTTCTGGTCACCAAAAGGAGCTCAAAAGATATGTGTTAAATTCTCTAAAGGAAGTGTATGGAAAATCCAGTTTTGCCTCTCCCTGATCTTGTCATAAATGTCCATATTTGAAATTAATAACTGTGTTTGGTTGAAATTATGGATGCAGTTGCTTTAATGAATCTGGTAAATGCTTAAAATAACATTAATCCTAGCAAGTAGATATCCTTAGTATGTGCTTAAAGTATTCTGAGCAATAGGTGTGTTTCTCCTCTTTTAGATTTCAGCTTGTGTATGTATATATATACTTATTTTATTATTATTTTTTTAATGCCTCTGAGAAGTTTATAAGAAAGGTAAGTAGTATCTTATTTAATTTAAAACATTTTTTTGAAAATGCTGTGTTTTTACTTAATTATAATAAAAATTAGGTCACAATAAGAGTCTGACGAAGAACAACGTCTGTTCCCTTGGCAGATATTTGGCTATTGCTGTAGCTACTTCATTATTATGATTTTTGCCCAGCATACGCATTTGACAATTTGCTTGAATATTTGCACTTATTACTTGAACTGTAGTAGCTCTTCCTCTTGTTACATAATTCTAATTGTAGTCCACGCAGTACAGTGGAGTTCTGACCTTCTCTGTCATGTTCTGTAGGCAGCTCAAGGGGGTGGTCACAGAACCCTGCTGTATGGCCATGCTATACTACTTCGACATTCGTTTAGTGAAATGGTAAGTGAAAGAGCACTTGCACAGAATGAGTAACATGAAATTCAAATAACTGTCTTTTTATCAAAATAAAAAATATGTAAATTTGAAGAATGTTCTTTCTAAGTTCTCTTCTGTACTAGATAAAAAAATTTGAATAGCTTATGGTTTCTCAACACAATGGAAGTGGCCCTTATATTTTAAATTCAGATTCTTCAATCCATTTCACTCAGAAATGTAGCTGAAAATCTCCTTTAGCCATGGATTACTTCTGTGTCCCTAAGGAATCCATTTTAATGATAATTCCATTAACCAGTTGCTGCTATCGCAAATGAATTTGTTGTGATATGTATTATTTTGTACATCATATTTTATAAGATAAGGTGTTCCTTAACAGTAACGCTGTAATAAGATGTTTGCCTGTTCCTATCTGATGAACTATGTGAAACTTTGGAAGGTAGGAGCTAAATTGCGCAGAGAAATATGTGCTGAAGTGGAAAAGGATTTTGATGTTTTAAAGTCAGGAAGAGCTTGTATACAACTAACATCATGCTTAACCAATATTAAAAAATTAAGCACAGACTGATAGTAAGATGGAGTAATGTGAATGTCTTAATTTGGCATATGTGTTAATACAGTTGGTTTTTTGTTTTCAATAACTTCACTGTTTTGCAGTATTTGACATGTTTAACATCATCAAGATCCCAGACGGATAAACTTGCATTTGATGTGGGACTACGAGAAAATGCAGCAGGTATGGCAAGTTATTTTTGAAGTAAAATGTGTCACACGTTTCTGTTTTTAGAAGAGGCATTGAGATTAATGGCACTGCAAGCTTATGAATATCATGTTTATGTGTTCATTAGAAATAAGATGACTGAAAGTAAATGATGACTGTCAATACTGATGACTTTCAGTAAATTAACTGACTTCGTGTAAGAATGTGAGAGTGCCTTGCAATTAAACCGAGTTACCACAACTGCAGTAACACTGGTGATAATGGTCAAAGTAAAAAATTTCCGTTGAATAAAATAAATTTGATGCATTTGTTTTCTATTTGTATGGTTTGGCACTTTCAATACAATTACAGTACAGCAAAGCTGTATATCAGTGCATTCACAATATACATTGTAACCATGCAACAAAAGAAGTATGCAACTTGTAATGCAGGAAAACAGAAAAAATGTAGTTAGCACATTGCTAAAAGAGCTGAAGAAAAATAAAAGCATAAAATGGAGCAAAATAATAATGGGACAGAGTGGAAGAGATAAGACGCAAACAAGAAATGATGAGAAAGCTTTAAAATCTAATTAATACATTTCTGGGAGTACTGCCAGTAACAGTGCTGCTGACAGAAATATAGTAAAAAAAATAAAAAAAGAAAAATTGTGCTTCCATGAAATCACATATAAATTATGAGATGCCACTGGGACCTATGTTAAAAGAATTTAAAAGCAACTCAGCCACAAAGAGAGACAAATAGGTTTACGTGCTGCTGTATACATAGTATTAATGGTTACTGAAAGTGATGAGTACTCATCAGAAAGTAACAGGTGACCCTGTAGTACCAAGACCAAGACATACAACTTGAAGGGAAAATATAAGTACCTGTATACACACCTCATTAATGTGAAACTTCAACTAAACAAATGCCAGTTGTATTAATATAAAGCTGTGCTTTCTATTGTCTTTTCATTATTTTGAAAAGAAATTAAAATCAAAATGGGCTAATTGATGATGGAGGGGCACTGCCAATGTAGGTGTTAAAATGTTTGTTGACCATTATCTTTGAAACTTCCTTTTCAGGCGACTGATTATCTACATGACCTTCTGTTTTGAATTAAAAGTTTGTCTTTCAGTTGTTTGTAGCCATACAGAAGATGGTCTCAGACGGATATTAGCAGCCTGTTACTTGATTATATCTTTGGTTGCTGCCTGAGATGGAGACCATTTTCTTTAGGCATGTTGATAAAGGGAATGTATGTGTTCTATCTCTCTGAAAATAGTTTCAGTGAAATCTGTCTTTATAAGTTTATAGTTTTTTTCAGAGTTATTGTGCATGTGTCTGCTTGTGTCCATGAGATTTTGTAACAAATATCTGTAGTTGTCTCATATTGGTATTTGCTTAACTGTACATATACAAAAAGACCCTTGTACACATAGGTAAGATATAAAAAGCAACACATAAAAGGAATGCTTAGTTGCGTTTCTGCAGAGAGGATTTTGATAACTACTGCATGCTTATAAACCTCATAAACTGAACACCATAACATCACTTCCCCTTGCCCTACTCCCCCACCCTGAAACCGTCCTATTGAATCAATTCCAGCTTCAGGAAGTATTCTTCACCTAGCAGGTATTGAGTGAAAAGCCACTGGATGTTTAAAATTATTATCTTTTAAAGATTTAGCACTTTACACTTTTACTTTCAGGGATGTAACTTTTATTTATTGTCTTCTTTATAATTCATTTCATAACCTTAAAATTTTGTTTTAAGGAAGTTCTAAATGAGATTTCTTAGTTGATCAAATGGATTTTTATGCTTTGTCTTATGCTACCAATTTTGCTTTTGTTTAATTTTCTCCCACTTTGCATTGCCCAGTGAGAAAGCTGTATTTAACTCATTTTCTTCAGGGTCTTAACTAAACCCTGAAGGGTGTGACATTGTGGAATGAATTAGGTAATCTTCCCAGAATCGGGGGGTGTGTGTGTGCAAAGTAATCTGGAATCTTATATTTGATGGGTAGGAAATGTTCTATGGTTGTCATCCTTAGGCTTGGCTATCCTGTAGTCATATGGTCTGTAGTGCTAATGAAACTGCTCCCAGAACTGATATTTGTAGTGTAGCAATATTGTAAAGTTATGGAGTATTTGTTTCAAAATTCTGTATTCTACAACATAAATGTAGCAGAGTGGAAATGATACAGAAGATTGTGAATTAAATATGAACATTAAACAAAAGAAGACACAAAAGGTGATAATTAAGAGTGAGGTAGCTGTCAGCAATTTACCGGCAGTGAGAGCCTTGAAGGGAGGGCAGTTCTGAGCAGTGTTTTGTAAGTGGTTAGTTGCTTTAAAAAAGCATGAAAAGAGAAATATCAGCTTCAGTGATGACAAAGATTGGTTGACAAAAAGTTTCAAGGAAAAAGAAAAAATTCAAATGGATTGAAAAGAGGAATGAGGTGGTTTTATAAGGTGAATGTCTTATAAGACACAGTTCTTTGTTATGTTATTTCAATGTTGTATAAAGATATCCTTAAATTTCTTGGGAGTTGTCCGTTTTGTATACCCTTGATAAGTATCTCTGTCCTTTAGGTGAGGCATGCTGGTGGACAATACACCCTGCTTCTAAACAAAGGTCAGAAGGAGAAAAAGTTCGAATAGGTGATGATCTTATCCTGGTCAGTGTGTCCTCTGAAAGATACCTGGTAGGTTTGTTTGTTTAGTAAGTGAATACACGGTGGGAAAATACAAAGTGCTGTGAGGAGTTGGGGAAAATGGTTGGGATTCTTATGGAAGAAATTATTTCTAATCTAGGAAATAATGCCTGGTTGTAATGCACTTTTTTTTCTCAGTGAAAGGTTTTCACCGCCTTGAACAAGACTGTTTCCATGCCTTTATCCCAAGGTGTACTTCAGTATTCTCCATCTTGGGAAGTTTTTATTTCTGTAACTGTGGAAGATTTCTAAGCTGCAGCTGGAGTCTGCTGATTAGTTTTAGAAAAGAGTTAATTTTAAAAGCAAGTGACTACTAATTTTTAAAGAATATTTGTATATTTACTTTATTATGTATTTCTGTTTTGTTGAGAAATTAATATACTAAATATTTTTAAGGGCATAAATTTCACTGTTTCCTGTTACTGTTGTCTTATTTCAGCATCTCTCCATGTCAAATGGAAGTATTCAGGTGGATGCCTCCTTTATGCAGACGCTATGGAATGTACATCCTACATGCTCAGGAAGCAGTATTACAGAAGGTTTGTCATTTTATTTATTTAGAAATGTATATACTTTAGATTACTTTGTATTGCTTTTCAAAAAGAGTGAAAATGAAAAAAAACCACCCTCAGAACATCAAACCAAAGAGCTTAATGAAAATAAAGAAAATTAGTATAGGAGAGAAGAATAACAGAAGGGAAAACAGGGAACTACAGATACATCAGCCGGATTAACTGACGAAAAGTGAAATAAGTGCTGTAACTTTAGAATAGCAAAGCGTAAAAAGCTGCATGAGAAATGAAGACTGAGAGAGCAACAGATGAGTTCATTGTCTTCAGTTTAATTTTGGGGAGTAGGAGCTGCAGAATAACTAAAGCTAGTAAACTTAGATTTGGCATAGGATTTTCAATCACCCTGTAACAGAGATAACAGAAGAGAGACAAAGGTACATGCAAAATGGAAAGCAGGTTTCTCATAGTTCCTATTTCAGTCTCTTAATTGTGTTTTTTAAGGATATTTGCTCAGTGTCCTTTCTGGATCTCACAGCCATGCTTCCTTATTGCCTCTCTATAATAGTCAATGAAAATGAGCTCTCTAAACGCATCTTCTTAATCACGCTTAAATCCCACACCACGTGGTCATGATTTCTTTCTGGGTACTGGACTGCACATTACAACCATGTTTAAGAAGCATCACCTTATTCTGTTTGAGAAATGTCTTGTTCTGTAATGAAAGGCTCATCCACTCAGTAGTGCTCCTTATTTCAATGCCATACTCTGTCATTAACACTGTCATAACAAACATTGTACTTTACCTCTGATGTTCTCTGTTCGAAGCATCAGCTCTCCACATTCATGAATGGTAAATGTCTTTAAGTCAGGATCGTTTTGTATCACTAGGCCCTAAAACTAATCACTTATGATATAATAATATACAGGATCATGGGAAAAAATGGAGCTATAAGGGACCTGAAAGAGACATTGCATTTCCCTGGGATCAGCTATACTAAGTCTTGATAGAAGTAGACTACCCTGTTGCTAAAGACTAACAGTCACTAGGCTTATCTGAACTATGGTTGGGTCCTCCTAACCCCAAGTGGTTTAAATAAGCATCCCACGGTGTCTCTGTGCACTGGCCCATAAGAAACTGGTCTCAGAGTGTTTGTAGGTTTTCAATTTAAGAGCATATGGGATATGGATTTTCCTTGTAATACTTTCTGATAGCTTTTTGTTGCAAGAAGTGTATTATGCTAGAGCTGTATATTTATAAATGGCTGTCTGGTCCCCTGCCATCATGGGTCATAAATAGAATAGAGGTTAATTCTGGAAAAGTCCCTGTGTTCTCAGGTTTCACGGGTAAAACAAAACCAAGCAAACAGAAAATCCATCCTGTAGTAAAATTAAAACCTTGTAACAGATGACAAACATAATGAGCCACATAGAGAGATCAGGAAGATCAGTGGTATATATTAGATTTCTGTAAGTGCAGGGATTTGGCAGCTAAATTTCCTAAGTGCTTACAGAATCACAGAGTGGTTGAGGTTGGAAGAGACCTGGTCCAATCCCCTGCTCAAGCAGGGCCACCTAGAACAGGTTGCCCAGGACTATGTCTAGACAGCTTTTGAGTATCTCCAAGGAAGGAGACTCCACAACCTCTCTGGGCAACCTGTGCCAGTGCTCAGGCACCCTCACAGTGAAAAAGTGTTTCCTGATGTTCAGATGGTCCCTCCTGTGTTTCAGTTTGTGCCCATTGCCTCTGGTCTTGTCACTGAGCACCACTGAAGAGACCCTGACTTTGTCCTCTTTACATTGATGAGATCCCCCCAGAGCCTTCTCTTCTCTAGGTCAAACAGTCCCAGTTCTCTCAGCCTTTCCTCATGTGTGAGGTGCACCAGTCTCTTAATCAGCTTAGTGGCCCTTTGCTGTACTTGGAACCCTTGTACTGTGTAGCTCAGAATTGGACACATAATCCAAAATTTTATAATAAATTAAAAAAAAAGGATAGGGTGGGGTAGGCAGAGAAGTAGGTTTTCTGTGTGTCACTTTTTTCCCAACTACTTAGGCTTAGGTTTAGCTGTATATACGCTTCTCAGAAAGATTGACATGAGGGATGATCATATGTCAAAAGACTTAGCAGCCTAGCTCAAGTTGAATGGGCAGACTGAGAAAGTGGGATTTCCTGAGTCTAAAACTGGACTGGAAGTCGGACAACATACTTTTTGTGATGTTTGAAGTACTTTTGACAGAACATAAATATCAGGAAAATATATATTTTTTGCATTGTTTCTTTGCTTTGACCTTTGTATTAATTGGCAACAGGATAATTGCCAGTTACTGTTTTCCTAATTTACAAATTTATATAGAACTGGCTGCACAGTATGAAAGTTTCCTTCTACCCTTCCTCCTTGGTGTGTGTTTGTTCTTTTAAAAGGCATTAATTTCACTTACAAGGTCAGAACAGTTTGGACTGAGGGTCTGATGAATCATTCTCCTCCTACACCATTTTTTTACTTTATTTTTTTCTGTGAGGCAAAGTGCCTGGTTTTGACCTGTAGTCTTTGTGTTAAATGGGTTGGAAAGTTAGCTTCCATTAACCTTAATCTTCAGAACTGCTAAGTGTTTTTCTGTCCTCTGTCTCCTGCTGCTGTTGTGCAGTTTTGGTTTTGACACAAATTATAAATGTCAGAACAAACTGATGAACTCACCAAATTATTTTGTATTGAGAACATTTCAATTGTATTAAGGGGGAGGAAAGTGTGGTATTATATATTTGATTTGGCTTTTACCTGAAGCATTCGATTTTCAAAACAGTAATTGTTGCAGAAGTTTTTATTTTCCTTTTCTGTCACAGAATCCTAATTTGATTTTCAAATGTTAAGAGATTGCTTTCTTTATCTCTTCATTTTCAGAATAAATATTTTTAACTGAAAAAGATTCTAAAAAATAATATGTTGTCATACTAAATTTGTTGTTCTTGTTTAATTTCAGTTATGAGTGAAAATTTGGAAAACAGATTTCACCTAGGTCTTTTGAATTTTTAAATTTTTTTTTGAGGGTGTTATTTTCCTATTGTCAATGTTTAAGCTAATGAGTAAATGTGCTGCATCTACAGGGTATCTTCTTGGTGGGCATGTAGTACGTTTTTTCCATGGCCATGATGAGTGTTTGACAATTCCATCTACAGATCAGAATGATTCACAGCACAAGTAAGTGGTAGTGCATTTTTATAAATTTCCTTCTCTCTCTCAAAAAAAAAAAAGGTTGTTGATTGTCAGTTGAATTTTAGGTTAGATAGGTTAAAGACTCTTTACAGCAATCTTTAATTAGGCAGTGATGTTGTTACAAGAAGTTGAGACCTACTAAACAGAAAATCAGTCATGTGTTCTTTTATTGCTGAAATTCAAGTAGTTGATTTCCACTGAGACTTCAGCCTGTTATGTTGTTTGTCTTGAATGTGTACTACTATAAGCAGAGGTAAGTGAGCATTAGCAGGGAAGATGGTAATTTAAAAAAAAAGCCCTAAAAAATCTCTGAAAGCTCAGCCTCTACAATGACTTTCATGTTTTATATATTTTGCACCTTTTTGCAAGTTCTTGCTCTCTCAAATTTTATATAATACATTAAGATAACTAAATCATATTAGGTAGACTAAATCACTTCTGTATTAAACTTAAAGCTACAGTTGTTATATATTATGTTGATTTATTATTTGAATTTAACTTTGCATTTGGCTAATAATCAAAAGCACAGCAAGCTAATCATTTTAATACACAAAAACCACAGCATTAAAAATCATATTCAACAAATGAGATCTCCATACCTGTTGTGGCAAATAAGTTATGGCTTAGGTAATATGATACCACAAGTAACATTCACATATGTAAAGTAAACTTTTCAGCTCTAAATTTTCCATTTTTACATTTCTATGGAGTAAAAATGTCTCCAAAGCCAAAAGAAAACCCAAACTGAACGTCAGAAAACTTCACTTGTTGGTGAATTTTTTTATTGCCGTTCTCTTCATGTGTGTATAGAAAAAGAAGATACAAAATTTGCACTGAGTGTGAAAATGTGCACACCTAGTATAAAAATACTAGTGAAAGTATTAGGATCTAGATACGTTGTGTGGAACAGATGTTGTATTCAGACTAATTTTATAAACAACCAGTCTTAATAAGGTTAGAATAGGTGTCGAACCTTTTCAGTATGTTCAGAAATGCTGTACTTTGCTATTGCTATTACTTGTTTAGAAGTCGGTTATAGTTAAAACAAAAAATAGTTGTGGAGTCCTATTGCCCTGTATGTTTTTCTTCTTAATATATGTTTGGTGTGTATTGTTACTGCCTCAAGCTCTGCTTCCGTTTTTTTACAACTGTGTAAACAAAAGGGTAAAATTAAGAAATGTTTATTTTCTGAGTGAAATCTATGTATTTATATCCCTAAATAGGAGAATAACGTGAATGCTATATTGAACATTTTCAAATGTGTGATAGTGACACAATGTGCCAAAGTTGATGATTTGGAATTGTCCTATCTCTTGGATTTGTGAGCTGCATAATAGACATAAGGCCAAGTTTGTACTGTGTCATAGTCGTAGGAATCACATTTACATTATACAAACCAAAATGAATACATGAAAAAAATAGCAATAGGAACAGTAGAAAGAGCTGTAGAAAATGGTTGTGTTTATTTCCATCTCTTTGATTAATCAGTTCTATGCATTCCATTAGGACTACAGAATAAGCTGTTAGACAAGAGTGATAATTTCTCTTTTCATAAAACAGACATTTAATTTTCCGAAGGTTTCCTTAGAGAATGCTCCTTAACAATTCCCACAGTGACTATTCTCTGCCAAGAATCTTAAGACCTTTTATTACAGGCCAAATGAAAATACAGGGGATGGGCTTATTGAACATCAAAAAGGCAGGCTTCACAAAAACTCGGAATAAGATGGATGGACGGACAGAATCAAGGAGAAGATTAAGAAAATGTTACGTGGATGCTGTTGTGAAAAAGCAGCAATTCTCTTTTACTTGCAGTTTTGTTACTGTAAGAGCAGGTCACTAATGTTAGTACGGTGTTGCATATAGAAAAAGCTGGAAAAGACTTAGAGAATTTAAGTAGTGTAGGAATTTAAGAAGTATAAAAGGTGAACAGAGACGTATCTATGGTATTCCTTCAGTGAAGGAATGGTTGAGTTGGACCAAGGAGAAATGAAGGAGGTCAAAGAGAATGGAAATGAATTATTCGTTTTGAGCTTAGCTAGGAAGAGGTCATTAGAGTCTGCCAAAAGTAACATCAGTAAGGTGAATGGGACCAAAGAGGATCTAGGATGAAAATGGAAAAGAAAAACTCCAGACAGTTGTTGTATATCCAGTATATTCATAGAATCATAGAACAGCCCAGGTTGGAAGGGACCTCGAAAGATCATATTCATAGAGTTTGGAAATGAAGATTAATCGATTGCTAGTTTTTTTGTTGTCATTTTGTATTTTGATTCTAGAGTATCAAAAACATTATTATGGAAGACAAGATGTGTAGGAAATGCTACTACTTTTACTATGAGGAATATATATTCTTACTCTTATGGTGCACAATCATTTTGAAATTTTTGAAATCGCATGTGTGTTCTTAAATGTGACTCCTAAATAACATACAGGTGTAGATCTACAAGTCCATCATCTTATAAAGATACTGGATGCAAATGGTTTGTCACGCTGCATACATCATATTAATATATAGGTTCTGCCTGGAATGTATTAGTGTTGATCAAGAAGCAGAATATCAGATAAATTAAAACCGTAAGTGTTCTTAATAGAAGAAAACTTGTAGACACACTTGCTCAGATAAGAAAACCACAACTTTCATTTCACAAGTTGAGTTCCAGGTCTCATAGTTGCACAAGAACAATGCTAGACAGATGGGGTTTTTTTCCTGTTAACTGTTGAAAAAGGAAAATAATTTGTCAATATGAAAAGCCAATTAAAATTCTGCATTTCAAAATGCTACTTTAATTCAGAACAGACTGTATAACAGCTAGGTTGTGACATTTTTAGGTATGCATGTGCAGCATTCAGTCAAGTTTGCCAGAGCAGGAAGGCAGATTTTAAATTCCCTTGCTGCACATCTTTTCAGATACGTAAGTACAATACAAGGTCCAGCTCCCATGCATGCTAGGGTGGATTAGTCCTGTTCACAGGAATACATGTAAGAAAGTTTTTCATCTTTCAGTAATCATTCATGTCTTGTCATCCAAGCACCAGAATTTGTATAACCTTTCTCATATGTAGTGGATATAGGAAATAAAATGGATAATAGGAGGGGTCTTGATCTGAAACTCAGGATACATAGAAACTTTTTTTTTTTAAATAATAAAAGCCTTTCTCTACTGTACTACTAGATTTGTTTGTTTGTTTTGTGAGGTATAAACAAAAATCCTTTCCTAAGAACCAAATTACAATTTGAACTTTTTTTTTTGTACCTTAATCACATTACGATACAGTCATTTTTCATTCTGCATTATTCTGTGTTTTTCAGTTTGACTGTCTTTATGGTTTGGGGTCAGTTCCAGTTATTTCAATTAAACAAGGACCAGTGGAACTGTTTTCTTCCTCTTTCTTCAACCCTTCTTTCATTTGGGAAAGGGAAGAACAGGTTATATGAATTACCGTTCTTACCTCTGACAAAGCTACAACAAAATTTATCGTTAGAAATTGGTGAAAATATTCAGGAATAAGTGTGAATCAAATAATCTTGCTGAAATGTTCAACCACCCTCCTTTAAGTATCAATAAATAAATATATGAATAGAAAGAACCACTGCCAGAAAAGTTTAGAAATACAAAAAAGGCTGTCTGCTTATATTGCTCTAAGAAAAAGTAAAGAACCCAACAAACCTTCGGAAGTTTGCTGCACTTTTGAAAAGAAGCTAGTGAATCAGTTTGTTTTGCATCTAGAATAATTTTGCTTGTATGTCTGAACCCTTCTCTCTTGCTCAAATTATGAAGGAATGTACTGCAGTATATTACAATTATTAAGAATATTATTTTCTTATTGGTGTCTACCTGGAGGGCTCAGTTTCTGACCATGCTCACAGTTTACACATAGATGTTGTCATGTCACTCTGTCAAATGAAGAAGTAGGCATAGCAAAAAATAGTGTCATTCTCTAGTACTATTTTGTTGTGTGAACAGATTTCTGTACAGTTAAGAGTGCCCACTGAGCGTTTGCTACCAGTAACAAAACATTTCAATTTATTATATAATGATGGTGCAATAAACCCTTACATAGTACAGTATGGAGGACAGCTTGGGAGTCACATTGTGAAAGCAAGGCCCTCACTCTAATACAGTTTCCCAATAGCAGTAATGTTGCAGATAGTAGCCTGAAAATGTGTAAAATTTACACATTAAATTTACTTAGTTAAGAGATTCTTAAAATATTTTAAAATAGGTAAGGTGCACATCGAACTTCCCAAATTATTATTATAACTAAATATTTGATTAGAAGTTTATTATTTCCTGAATTTTTACTGTTGCAAAATGCAACAAATACAACTATTATTAAAAAAAAAATTAAAATTATTATTTTTTTTAAAAAAAGGTTCTATGCATCCTGAGTCTCAGATTGAGACCTTTCCTATTATCCATTGTATTTCCTATATCCATTATATATGAGAAAGGTTATACAAATTTTGGTGCTTAGATGACAAGACATGAATGATTACTGAAAGATGAAAAACTTTCTTACATGTATTCCTGTGAACAGGACTAATCCACCATAGTTTGTATTTGTTTCTATTTGATTGTTGAGTAGAATGTTAGTTTCAGCACTAAAACATGTCACTAACCCCTGGCCAGTAATTCAAGAAAACTAGATTATATTAAAGGCTGAGTCCCTTCACTTCCTGTTTTTTATTTCTTTGAGTTTCCTAAAACCAATATATAATTTTATCTGTGTTATCTGTTTTGTAAAGAGTATAATACAAAATTTTTGTTTTATCACCACCATTTTTAATAAGGTTAGAAGCAATTCTGGGAATGAAGTCTCTGATGTCGCGTTCATGCAGATAATCGTTAATGTATGCAAATGTGTATACTTATTTTAATATTGTGTTTATATGCGTTTAAGAGCATTAGTAATTTAGATTAATCTCTTGGGAACTGTATGAATTACGTATTTTTATGACTGATTAAGAGACAGCAAAAGTTTATCAGCCACTTTGAAGGCAAAGTATTTTATCAACTCCTGAGAGAGAATAGCTTAATGGAAATAGCCTAACTTACCTGGGACATTCAAATACTGTATCATGCTCTTACTGATGAGTAGGAATCTTGTGTCCATTCAACTCCATCTGTTTAGCTGGGGAGAATTGAGTCCTATACAGTTTACAGAGGAGTAAGTTATAAATACTGTGTAGCACAAATAAACATGAGGATGATCTTCTGAATCTTTTCTGTAGGAAAGTACTTTATGAAACTGGAGGAGCTGGTGTTCGAGCAAGGTCTTTGTGGAGAGTAGAACCCCTTCGAATAAGGTACTGATATTTTTTGAACTTTTTTGTTAGCAGCTCTTGTTATGTTAACAGCAATTTGGTTGTACAGACCCTTAAGGCAGAACATGAGTAATATATTTGTCCTGCTATATGATATATGTTACTATGTTCATTGTCAATAATAAAAAGTAATTTACCATGATATAATCATATGGGGAATGTCAGTATTTTGAGACTACTTTTTTTTTGTCTGTGTCCCATATCAAAAGCAGTGTTGTCGATGAGATACGTCTGCTTGAGACATTGCTTCTGTCCAAAAGTAAAATGCTTTCCTAGTTTTCACTAGCATGGGTGGAAATCAGAACAGTAATATCCCTCATGGATGTCTTTTTTTTTTTTTTTTTTAACTTGTTGCAAGTGAGATTTCAATACATACCATAAAACTATATATGTTTTAACTTTGATGGCCTTCTGAACTGTGTATTTGTTTTACTCTTGGTGTGTTTGTGATTGCAAATGAAATACTCTCATAACTACAGGGATGTAGGATAGTTCTTTGGAATTTTGAGTCCTCACAGGTTTAATTCGTTTGTTTAGGCAGTCAACTGAAATAGAGTAGTTAATTTACACTTTAGTATTTTGCAGAAACATGTAGGATTTTTTTTATGGACACCACATGTAACACCCTAATAAAACAGAGAGAGGATATAGAAACAAGAAAATTAAAGCTATACTCCTTTCCAAAGTTCCCTTAGCCAATGTATTAACAGTTTTGCATATGTTTTAATGCAAATATTGAAAGCAAAAGCAAAAAAGAATATATATCGCACATTCTATTTTGGGCCCAAATAATCCCAAAATAGAAATACTAGTTTTGCTCTACTTCATAAATTATTTTTTGATGTCTCATGTGTTTAGCTGGAGCGGAAGTAACATCAGATGGGGACAGCCTTTCCGTCTTCGACATATTACAACAGGAAAGTACTTGGCTCTGAATGAAGATGAAGGACTTGCAATGTTAGACAGAGAGAAGTCAGACACAACATCTACTGCCTTTTGTTTTAGAGCATCAAAGGTAAATAACATCAATGCAAATTTGTCTTAAATGTGGACCACTCAAATACTAGATCTGAGTTGATTCAACAACTTTATAAATTATTTGTAATTTCTAAACTGAAGCAATTGACAGGGATTATGCATTTAAATACAAAGGTAAACAACCTGAGTTGAGAGTAACAAAGGTTTCCTTGAGGAAAAACAGGGATGATGAATAAATTTTAGAGTAAACTAAACTGTTAACAGATTAAAAAAACAAGATCGAAAACTAGTGCAAGATACAGTGGTTTAATATGAATGCTTTAATCATTATAGAATCATTTTAGTTGGACAGAATCTCCCTAGAATGTTATTCATTCCAGCTCTGTCATAATTGAATTCAGTTGAATTGAGTTCACTTGGACAAAATTCTGCCCTTGTTATTCTTTGTGCAGTGTGTTGATAGGTGAATTGCAAGGAAAATGTAGTCAGTGATTTCTAAACCATATGTTTTCAAACTGTGCTCTTTAGTGAGCTGCTCATTGCATGTCACTAGCTTTTTCGTCATTTCCAGCTGAGAAAAGCAGTACAAGTGAGAGAGAATGAAGAATGATTATGGAGGTAGGCAAAATTAATAACTTTTTTCAAGAAAGTGAAAGGTTTTTAGACCAAAGATGAGGAAAAGTTTTTACATGCTTTCATGACATTACTTATAAATAGTTGCCATAGCTGCTACAATAGAGTTTTTTATTAAGTATGAGAAGTTAAATGTTCCATGTAATTCTGAATGCTGTATGGTCCCTGAAGGGCAGTGAAAAAGAATCTTTAAAGTTAGATATATACTAGCTAAAATCTAGCATTAAGGGTCTTGAAACATGCTAGACTTTTGTTAGTGTAATAAAACAAATACTTCTTTTTAGCGTGTTTAAAATAACAATGTTTATTTTATTAGTATGACTGCATACAGAATGCTGAGAATTTTTATTTTAACCAATCAAAATAATTGAAAAACTATCAGGAAATTTCCTTAGATTGCTAGATGCTCACCAAATAGTTTTTGGTTCTTTCTTCAGTGTAAAGGCTATGCAGTGTAGATTGTATGTATGATGTTGTGCAGGGGCATTTATTACAGCTGTAATTTTTTCCCATTTTGGGCAAATCATGGCACCCTGGTAAGGATGGTGAGTATGCCAGGAATGCCGCAGTTACTGGTTTAACATTGTGTTCAAATTACTATAATGTACTCACTGCCTAATTGGCCACCAGCTGTCCTACAATTTCTTAATATTTTAATCTATGTATATAAATGTATAAATTTTAAGTATATAAATTTTATGTTTATGTATGCATAGTCATAAAGTAAATAATTTCTGTTACATTGAATAAACATACCCTATTTTCTTACTCTTTTTGTTGAGATGTGTCTCAGAGGCACATTAGTGAAATTTGTTACAATCCCCAAAATTAATAAGGTGAAGTACAGTAGTAATTAATTATACAGAAGTCAGTAATGAATGTGTAATGCATTCATCCATTCTACTGTATTTGTACTTAATATCATTGTTAATGTACATTTTTATATGAAATACAAGTTCAGTGTCTCATCATCGTAGGATTTGTGCTGTCCTATATAGAAAAGAATATTTTTATCTCACAATAGGTTATAAATTTGCTTTTGCCTGTGCCAAGAATAAGAATAGTTGTTTATTGTCTGGGCAGGTGAGAGCTGCACTGGCCCATGGGTAGAGACATTAGTGTTTCCAAAGGTGAGGGGAACAAGCAGTGATAACTCTTCCTGAAGAAAGAAAGGTGAGGTTTTGGAAGCGAATAAACCCCAAAGATTGATCTGGGCTGTAAGAAGCAAAGGACTCTTAAAGCCAAGTGCTGATTGCATACAGATTGAGGGGGGAAAAGAACCGTAGAACTAATAGTTAGACTAGATATATGCAAGTGTGATTATCTTAATTTCAGCACATATGTATTTGTAAACCTTTGTTTTCTCTTGTTCATTTTCTCAATGAAGAAATATTTTCACTTGCCTGGACCTTAATATGGCATGAATTAAGGGAAATTTCAGGATAACTATCTAATACCTTCCTATCCAGCTGTGTACAGATACTTAAAAATAGGGTGCTGGAATGCCTGGCTGTTTACAGCACTCCTGTCCTTTTGAATTATAGAATAATTCTGATTGGAAAGGACCTTGGGAAGTCATCTAGTCCAGCCTTCTGCTCCAGGTGGGGTCAGCACTGAATTCAGACCAGATTGCTCAGAATATACATTGCTGTGGAGTATCCAAAAGGAAATAAAACTTTTCTCCATTGAGGAATTCTTTGCAGTTTGGAAGCCAGCAAAAGGATTTTTGTGGAAAAAAGATATTTTCTTTGCCAGTATGCAGAGCTACGTGGAGTATACCAAATCCCCAAAGTTTCCCAGGAGCCTGTAACACATGACTTAGTCTTATTTTTCCAACATTTGTCATAGAGACCCTCTTGTTGAAAAAGCACACCTTCATCCTCACTATTGTTACATACCACTTCAGCAGTCTTGTATGTTCCTTGCTTTTCAAAACCTGTGATTACATTCATAATGTATTTACTTTCACTGTTTTGTTTCCTTTTGCTGGGTAACGCTGGAAATTGAAACAGGTATTTTAAATTATAAAATTCAAATTAGAGTTTTCCTTAATATGTCCTTACATAAATAAGAATAGAAGGGAGCTTTTAAAAAAGTGAAAGAATATGCTAAAGAACATTATGGTGCTGATTTCAATGAAAACAGCATATGCAATATATGTCTATTTACTGCAAATTACTGCAAACTAAGCTTACAAGCATCAGAAATTGATGGAAAAACCCCCAAATTATGCCTTTTGTTGGGTTTAATATGGAGCTTGCTTTTGACAAAGTTCTAAAATGTCAGCCTTTATATTTTAAGGCAACAGTTCTGTAATGCCTTGTGACCACAGAGACAGCAGTTTCCCTACAGCAGATGGAATCCTGTTTTGAAATGGGATGTTCTCATTCCAGCACAGTACTTGGCTCAGTATACTCTGCTGAGCAGAACCTTGATTCTGCTTATAAATTTCTTTGAGAGTAAACACAGTGAAGAACAAGAACATATTTAAAAATATTTGTTTATTTAAAAATTGTTGTAGCCCAGAATTAATATTTGAGATTTCACATTTTATTTTCATGATTGTATATACAATTGACAATGAAGAAATTATTGGTGTAGTCTGAGTAAGTAACATTCTGACACATTCAAAAGTCACAGATGACTCATGCAGAAGGATTTGATATCATTTTAATATTACTGCCAGCATGTAGCTATCTTAGGGGCTCAACATGGCATTAGGATGTCGTAATAGTTTAGTAGTAATCATAAAGTTTAATTTGTTTTTGAAATAAGATGATAGGTATTACAGACACCTTTACCTACAATTGTCTCTAAAAGTTCAAGTATTTATTTGTAAGTTCATATTTTACAATTATCATTTCCCAGTAAGCACTGCATTTCAAATACAGTATTAAGGTATTTTTTCTACTTATTTTACATGGGAGGAGAAAGTAGAAGGTAAAATTAAAATAACTTTATTTTTTTCTTGCCTACTGGTCTTTAGAAATGTATACAGCAAAGTATACAGAGTACAGTAAGCCTACTAGCAAGATAGGTAAGCTCAATGTATCAGTCCTCTGCTCTTATATTTGTAGACCTTTTATCTTTTTCTTTTGTTAAATTGGGGTAGCCGATGGCAGTACTTTTAATGCAATAACAGAGTGCAACACCAAAAGATACAATTTTAATTAGCTTGTGTAAGTTAGATTTAATAAGAGTTCTGCAGTCAGGTTGTCTTACCCTTCTTAGGGGTACGTAAACAAGCCCTTAAGATATCAAGAGTTTTTTCCCTGATATGTTTATACCAGAAGACTGTTGAAAAATCATTGTAAAGACAGTTGGGTTTATTTGTCCTGTTCACACTGCCATTCCTTAACTTCCTTCTATCACATAGGAATCTATGATTCTATGAATTCTCTCAGTTTCTAAATCTTGCCCTTCTTCTAGTATATTAAATATCTTGTAAAAATTGCATCTTTGACAGCTTTGCCCTCAAGTTCCTTTGTTCATTCCATCTTTCTTTTTTTATTTTTTGTTACTGTTATTTTTTCCTTTGCCATCTTCCAGACCCATGATGTGATTTGTTTTCTTTGACTTGATTCATTCATGGCCTGAGGGAGTTAAACTGAGAATAGGTTGTGAAGAGAGGGGTTTGAAGGAGAAAGTGGTTGGTTATTTTGCTGCTAAGATATGCACAAGTATCTAGATAAGAGATTTTTTTTCCCCCTTCACCCTCCATAATCTTTATCTGACTATACTTTTCAGCTGCTAGAAAGTACACCCTCTCTTTGCACACTACTATCAAATGACTTGGCTGAAATCCTAGAGAAACTGGACAGAGCACAAAGAGTAAAACATCATGAAGAGGAATTTAAGCTGTTTTGCTTAAAGTGAGAACAGCCTTCAGGCCCCCGAAATAATTCTAAAGCTTTATTTCTGAAATTCGAAAAATCTTGGTTTTTCTTTATGTTTAGTGTCATCAAAAAGGATCGGTACAGCTCAATTTTTTTAAAACAGTAACTTAACTAGGATCACTTGTTACCACATTATGATTTCTTTCATTGAAATTTTCATTGATGCTTGATTCTTGACACAGACATAATATTTGAGAAAAATGTTTTAATCTTCAGGGTGCTGTGTAAAGCCAAATAATTAATTGCTGACACTTAATGAATTTCTGCTATTTTATTGTTTTTTTCATTTAATGGCCTCACTGTAAATGTGTATTGGAAGAGTTAATTTTTATCTATACGTGATAGTGCAGTTTGCATAAATATGATGTGACATGATTTCTCCGTAGTCTTGATATTGTAAGGGTATCCCCAAGGAATGTCTTGTAATTTCATTCTGCCTCATCTTGGCATTATAATGCTGTCTGTTTCAACTAAAATTATTGTTGAAATGTGACAGCTAAATTCCATATAAATTGAAGTAGTTTAGCATAGTTAAAATAGAACTTCTCTTTACTCCACAGATGTTGAATATTCAGTAAACTGAAATGAAATACAAAAACCTGTTACACATCTAATAATTTCAACTGTGTATCAATGTCTAACATATTTTGTTTCCTTAGCAACAAATGGGCAACTATCTATACTTAAGGTTAATTCCATCAGCATTTGAAATCACAGAAAAATGAATAATCTAATTACTCTATTTACTTAGAGTTTTTTGTTTAATCACATACATGCACATGCATCCATAATTTGCTATTACAGAATTTGCTGTATTCCTGAATTCAATTCCTGTTCTTATTCCTGAATTCAATTTTGAAAGGAAAACTATTTTTTAAAGAAAATGATACTTGCTTTTGTGCCGGAGACTTAAAATCCTCTGGTTGTGAATGAAGAATAAAGGGATTAAGAAATAGGTTGAGCTTAAAAATTGTACTGGGTGTTCCAGCTGAGAATTGAGCAATGTCTTTAAAAGAGATTTGAAAGAATCCAATTCCGCTTACAAAGAGGATAAATGGAAAAATAAAATAAATGTAAAAAAATTAAGAAATGCAAATGTAAAATAAATGTAAAAGCCAAATTGTACTTATTTTAAAAATTAATATTTTCTTCTTTGCTGGTTGTTGCAATACAGAGGCGTTATTCCAAGTGAAGTTTTTATCTGCATGTACTATTTATAAGCAAAAAATTCTTTAGCATAAAAATATTTTAACTAAATTTCAAAATATGTTTCTGCTCATTTTTCTTTTTCCTATTTAAGCTAAAATTTGAAAATTTTAGTAATATATAGTTCTACAGACTCTACTACACTGAAACTTTAATTACATCAGTAACTCAGTTATTGATTAGGTTAGGTTAAGTATTTAAAGATTTTTATATATATTTCTCTTTACATGGTAATGGATTTTACTTGATTTTTCTTGCTTCAGTGAAAATAATGCTTCAGATTTGAAATTATTTTTAATCAGAATCTGACTAATTAATTGGATAGAAACAGAAATTATGTGAAATGAAATTTAGCTGCATTTTAACAACATAAGTAGCATAAAAATTGTTCGGTGTTGGAATGTGTTTCACTGTAGAATTCAATGGTTTACCCTGTTCCAGTACTGAGATTAAATGCTAGCTTTTATTTTATCTTCTTAGGAGCTAAAAGAAAAGCAGGATTCTAGTCTTAAACGTGACATTGATGGAATGGGAGTCCCAGAAATAAAGTACGGTGATTCAATCTGTTTTGTCCAACATGTGGCCAGTGCGTTATGGTTGACTTACAAAGCACAAGACGCTAAATCAGCACGTTTAGGTCCCTTGAAAAGAAAGGTAATGTTTGAGGGTTTTTTAAATTACTGTAAAATGAATGTTAGTTGCATAACAGTTTTGGTTTGTCCTGTTTTTTTGCCATTCTACCAATGTGTCAATTGTGGGTTTAATTGTTTTGTGCTGTTATATTGAAAAGGGTGTGAATATTCCATTCTAAAAATGAAAAAAATGGTAGATATTAACATAACTATGTAACTGAAGAAAAACTTTACCACTAAGAAATGTATTTAGTTATTTTTCTTGCCAGAACAAAATTACTAATTTGGGCTCAATTTTTATTACTGACACTTCAGTAAAATATGGAAATTCCTGATTTGGATGGTCAAATCACTTTTTTGAAAATCTACATTTAACTGTTTAAGGGCATAAACTTGTAAGTCATCTTACATTCACTGGTGTTTTAGATTTTTTAATTGAGTATATTGTATGAAATGGCAATTAAATCTGTTACTTAAGAAATGGCCCTAGAAACTCTTCAAGTTTCTTAAGGGATATTAACGAACAATTTCCTGCCAAAACGTTAGATGTAATTGTGATGTGGCATCGAGAAGGTCTTTCACTCAACCTTTTGATTACAGGGTATGAGTATTTTCTTAATTAGGGGCATATGACCTGTTATGTCTTGAAATTATGTTTACATTCCATTCAGAGTTAAGGGGTTTAGTACTAGCTTTGCATACTGCATCATTACCAAATGTTTCTTTGATTCTGTATTCATAGATTTTTACAACTTGAACCTATTGTTAGAACATGAAAAAAAAAAGTTCTTTACTGAACAGAAGTTGGAATTCTTTAATTACTTGTATGTGTGTACATTCACAAGAGAATGCCCTGTACAAGATACACAAGCACTGTAATACAAAAAATGAGGTCCTCAGCACACCCTTGGCAGAATCTAATTTATTTGTGCAGCACACACAGTCATAAATGTAGAGCGAGTGCCCAACCCCTTCACTTCTTCTCAGCAATCTGGCTGAGCAGAGAAATTCTTCTTTGTATGCCGATCATTCAGTATTTTCTTGATAAGAGATTTAATCACACAATGATGGCCTCTTCCTTTCCCATGCCACTATTGGCTATGGGATTCTGTTTCCTCAGAGTCTCCAATTTTACTTCTTGAAAAGGCTCTTCCTCTGTATTCAATGAAGAATTTTGCAATAGCTTCCTGTGGAGTTTAGTATTTTGTTTCCCCAGTTTTCTGCTCAGCAGCAAGGGACTAAAAGAACCTCCATAATTGCCTGTTACTATTATTCGTCTTTCAAAGCATTTCATTCATGTTCAGAGACTCCAAATCTTTTGTTGCCCTCTCACCTGGAGAATTCTCTCCTGTTAAGTGCCTTCAAACAGAAGAAAACCCAGACCTTGCTTCTTATAATTGATATTCCTATGGAGGCAAGAAGCAGGTTTTCATCCTCTGAAAATTATAGTACTATAATTTTGTAAGCAAGTTTAGATATATACATCTCTTTAAATTTCATATAAAATTTATTTTTCTACAGTAAAAGTGAAGTCATAACTTTGTATGCGTCCTCCACCATCATTTTATCAGGAGATTTTCACTTTCAGTCACTGTAATCCTCAAGATGACCTGCACTTTTTGTAACATGCCTCAGTAGCCCTAGGAGGCTTGAGAAATACCTTATTTTTGCAAGAGGCAAAGGGTGGTTTTTTCCACATAACCTAGCTATTATCACTGACAGCTGCTGCAAATCTATAGAGAGGAGAAAACAACTATGGGATTAGTTCTGTTATAAAATAGTCAAAATGCCAAGTAAAAATTTCTGTTGTTTGCCTTTGGTGTAGTTTCATGTATCTAGTTATCACGCTGTCTTTGCAAGGCAGAAATATGTAAGAAATTCTGGCATCATTTATGAGGCTTCTGTTGCACGATTTCTGCCAGAATTTTGATCTGTTGTATCTCTCTCTCTGTCTGAGGTCTTAGTAACCAAGGGTTCAAGACTTTGCTAGATAGTGATGATGTTTACATCAATATTCTATTCAACATTCCTCCACCATCCAGCGTGACTGATGGATGCCTATCTTCTCAGTTTGAGAGCCTGCTTATGTGCAAGCTATGAACTCCTGCAGAGCTCCAGAATGCTAGAGCTCAGAGAACAGACAAACATATGCTACATGTTTTGGATTCAGGTCCTAGAGACCATTGCTCAGGGTGTTGGTCAATACCAATGCCCTCCTGTACCTCAACAAGCAAGGCAGTACCAAATGCCCCTTTATATGCAGAGAAGTGGTTTATCTCAAGAACTGGAGCAGACAGTGCTGGATGCTTCTAGCCATGATATACTTACTGGAGTTCTAAATAGCACTTTCCTGTCATTGTGGTGTTTCTGGATTATTTAGTTGAGGTTTTGGGGTGTTTTTTCTTTTGGTCCGAGAAATAGGGAATATTAGAATATTAGGTCCTTCTAAAAGACTTCTCTCTTCCCTGATTGACTGCATACTTAGGGAGAAGTGTGCATATCTGCTACACAATGGTGAAGGTGCAATTACTTTGCAAAGCGTGGCAGCTTTAATATCCTATCTGTCAAATGTTTTCATTTTGTAGCTCCAAAATCTGTAGCTCCATGCAATGGCCTGAGGAAACATTATCTGATTGTCAAATGATTTCTTACTAGTCTTGTGATAGGAAGAACAGTTCTTCAGTTATTGTTCAGTTAAGAGACCCCAGAACCCTTCTTTATGGAAACAGTGATATTTCAGCTAACAAAGTCATCCACAGTGTGACTCTATATGAAGAAGTACTTGAACAAAGAGGAAAGATGACCAGTATGTAAACTAGTCTCCTTTAAGATAATATTATCAATATACTCATTCAGAAATGTATTCCTAGTCTTCTCCATCACATTTCCATGGATTCTGGGTCCAGATAAACTCATAGGGTGTTGTTTGCCTCTTTTAAAACACTTCCTCAGCACGTTGGAAGGAACAGATCATGTCTACTTTGGATCCTGCCAAGTATAGAAAAACATCACTTTCCAGTGCTTTGGTTATACCTATATGCCAGTATGTACAAAAAGCTGTTGGTAAACAGATCATGTCTACTTTGGATCCTGCCAAGTATAGAAAAACATCACTTTCCAGTGCTTTGGTATACCTATATGCCAGTATGTACAAAAAGCTGTTGGTAAATAACCTTCCCATTTGTGTCAGTAACCACTTGTATAACATTATTTGTTTCTTTGTTAACTATTCGGTGCCTTCAGAATTACTCAGCTAACTGGGAAGTTGGGCAGCAAATTTTTACTATCTCAGAGCTAAAAAAAATACATTTTTCAGTGGAGAATTCAATAGGTTACATCTTAGGCAAAGAAGCCGGATAACTCACATTTAATTCTTACAAAAGTGCTGTAGGATTTCAGTGACTCAAAATGATCAAGACTTGTTTTTGTGATGCCTAAAAATTATGCTGGCTTTTTGTGAATTTGGGTATTTATTTAAAGGGAAAAATTAAAAACCCACCAAAGGATCTTTGTTATTGCTTGAAGTTCGTATCATGTTCACATCTGGTTCTGATAGGATTCCAACTCAATGTGTAGAGAATAGTTAAATGGGTCAGAAGTTACTGATAAATGTTGTTGCTCCTTTAGCTGCATTGTAATTTTTATGATGTTTGTCACTGCAGCTTGATTTTCTTGTCAGCAGTCTTTTCATGCATGAATCCTTTAGTACATGATGCTTAAGATAGTAAAGATCCTCTTTCCCTGACAGCCAGAATATAGAAAGAGTGACATTTTTTGTTTCAATTGGAAAATATTTGGTAAGCATATATGTTTAATGAATTGTGGGAGATTAAAGGTACATTAAAATGTCTTCTCTGAACAAGTTTTATGTGCGACTGACAAATTTGTAATTAATAAACAGATGTTCAGATAAAGTGATTAACAAGTAATAGGTCAGTATATATGCAATTACTGTTTTCAGTGCAATATTGAAATAAGTTACAAAATACTTAAAAGCACAAAGGTTTTTTAAGTAATTATTGTGATTATTACTGACTTTCAATAGGTTATATTACACCAAGAAGGCCATATGGATGATGGTCTAACCTTACAAAGATGTCAGCATGAGGAATCCCAGGCTGCTCGAATCATTCGCAATACTACAAGCTTATTCAGCCAGTTTATAAGGTAGTTGTTACCATCTTACATACAATCATTTTTTGTTTGCTTGTTTTTTAAAGTATTCTGAAATGATAGGAATTTCTCTAACAGAATCCTTATTTCTTGCTTTCAAGTATTTGTATTTAGAAGCTATTAGCGATATATTTTTACTGCCTTAAGTTTGTAATTTTGATGAGTAATGCCATTAAATAGATAAAACAGCTCATCTAAGATTATTTATATGAAATCTAATACCTTCAAGCCAGAAGCAAACTGGGTCATAATCCAGGTTGAAGAAAACATGCTAAATGATCTTAGTGTAAATCCATTAGTAAATATTCTACAGTAGCTAGAACTTCACAATATTCATAAAAGGGTTCTTATTTTTCTGTTTTTCTTGGTAGACCAAATATTATAGCTAACTCTATTCAAATTTCTCAAACTAATTGAAATGAATGTTGATGCCTAATACTGTTTAGACCAAAAATATGATGGGAAACCCCATAGCAGCCCCAAGTCCATGCAAATAAACAAGAAGGAAGTACAAAATAGATCTCTACATATCTGGGAGGAGAATACCAATTTATTGCCTTCAAAATCTGGGCTGAAACATTCTTCCTGTACCTTTTTAATCACCCATCCTGTTGATCCTCCTACTTCTCTGTCACCCCTCTGATCGTATCTGGCAGATTTAAAGCTCAGAGGAGAGGCAGTTCTCTCTGGTGAACTGTATGCAGTATAACAGATTATGTGCAGTAACAACAAGTAGGGCAGAAGGCTAACTGTCAGCTGAGAAGGTAAAAGGAACAACTTCTTAACTTCTCTCTCTCAGCTAAATTATGATGTGAGCATTCCTACATCTCCTGTTTAAACCAACACATTTATTTGCAATGGAATGGATTTATGGGTATTCAAAGTCAGTAACAGCATCTCAGCAGAGAGAGAGTGACTATATTTGTTTTTAAGGAATAATTCAAGTTGTGATTCTAAGACTTTAGAATAAAATCAATAGAATTACGTTCTGAATAGTATTTATCTTCCAAATCTTTGCCGTACTAGAGGGCAATGCAGTTAGTAATTAATTACTACCTCAGTGAGAATTATCCGAGATTGGGTTGTTCCACTAACTGTATAACAGTACTCAGAAACTAATGTGGAAACAGTGATGGCTGTTTCCACAGATCAAAACGCCAAAGCCCTTGGATACCTGGACATTGTGAAGTATCCTAAGCATGGAGTCAGTACTACAAAGGATATTAGAAAGTCAAGGAATTTAAACAATTTAATATGACACCAGACTTGCTCTATCATAATCTTGATTTATTGAGAAGATTATCTAAAAAGCTGTACTTGTTAAGTAGTTGCCTAATATCGTTGCCACACATGTGGCGACATAATACCTTTCTTTTCATGGAAAAATACAATCTTGGTCAATAGCACAACTAATGTGTTGGACGTATATAATTTAAAGCAGTTTATCTAAATTTGTATGTTGCTGACTGAAGAGCCTTTGCGTCCTCAGGAGATGTTGAATCTTAATGAACCATTGACAAAATGAGCATGGAAAGATACTGTATTTATCACATTTCATTCCTAGTTTGGTTTTCTGGATTCAAGCCTGTATTTAAACAATTTTATTTATGAAATAGATTTTCTGAGTCAAAATTTGACTTGCTTTCACCATATTAATGCACTTGCTTCAGCTTAAATTTTTCCAGTCCTCTTGAAGTATATGTTGTGCTTAAAAAGGCTTGTTCTACTGCTTTATATCATCTGGCTTGTCAATTTGTACAAAACTGTTCAGAATGTTTTCTGTGACTTATCAGTTTAGCTTAATTTTGACAGAACTTAGTTACCAATAAGTTTGAGACTTTACATGGAAATAGTTGTAAACTCATTGTTCTGATGAGTGCTTTAGTATTCGGATAGTGGAGGGAAGTACCGTGAAAACTGTCTTACATATGTGGTTGTATTTGACTTTTTGAATAATACCTTTAGCTATGTTAGTTTGCAAATATGGGGCATTTTGAAGCATAATTTTATTATGCTATTTCTTTTGTTACTTTTGCTCCCCTTCCCTCATTCTTTAGAGTAAATTGTTAGTGACATTTATCTTACATTACTAAACTTACATGATAATAGCTTTTTAACAAGCAGCAAGACAAAGATCTTCAATTCAGTGAAAGTTCTGTGTTTCCTTCGCTTATAGCTCTTCCATACAATATGTTTTTGTCTGAAGATTTTTAGGGTAAAACACAATTCTGTGTCAATGCATATTCATTTATAATTGCTGAGAACAACATCTCAGAATACACAACGAAATCGGTAAGAATATATGTAGTACTGCAGAAACTGTTTTTTCATAGTGCTTGGCAGAAATTTTAATTATGATGATCAAGTGGTCATTCTTGTATTACTACCTAATAGATGAAAAAATAAAGAAAAATGAGTTTATAATTAAGAATTTGCTTCCACAGAACCCACCATTACAAGACTGCATTTAAAACATTACTTCTTCAGTATCACAAGAGATTACATTACTCCTTTGTATTCCTTGTGCTGAGGATATAAAAACAAAGTCACCTCTGCCAGCAATCAGCTCTTCCTAGATTATACTATTTATAATAGTGAGTCAGACCTTGAAAAATTGGGTTGTCACCCAAGATTGAGCAAATGCTTGAACAGGAAAGAGACATCATTATTTTACTGACAACTGAGATTCATTGAAATGCTTTATATTTTTAAGTCCCACCCTTCTTTATATCCTATATAGAGTTGATACAGAAGACCTAATTAATGGTTAGAATTACCTGTTATTTTGTGTTCTTTGTCTAGAAGACTGGGGGTGTACAGCCTCAATAACTGCTACTATTTTAATCCATCTGCACATTACACTTATATCATCAATAGGATTTAAAGTATCTAAACAAAATCAGTTACTGTAAGAAAGGACTTTGGTACATCTTTCATCTCTGTTTCATCTTTTTGCTGATTTATATTGTTTCTTCTGCTCATTTTTTCAGTTTTTTTAATCATTCCCTCTCTTTACTTCAGTGCAGAAAGGAAAACGTGATTCCACTTCAGGAAGCTCTGGACACCCAAACAATAGATGTTTGAATGATTTGCAATTCAGATCAGCTGTTGCTCATATATATGTGTCATATGTATAACGACTTGATTTAGATACCAACAGAAAATAGGTTGCTACATAATACTGTAAACTACAGTGGGAAAATGAATAATGCTGCCAGTCTTTCTCATTGTTGTTTTCTGTAGTGGAAACAACAGAACACTATCACCCACTGCCCTGCCTATTGAGGAGATGGCTCAGACTCTGCAAGACCTGATTACTTACTTCCAGCTTCCCGAAGAAGACCTGGAACATGAAGATAAGCAAAGCAAGCTTCGGTCACTCAAAAACAGACAAAATCTATTCAAAGAAGAGGTACAGGGAGAGGAATTGTTACATTATTTTAAGTGTATCATGTCACAAACATTGAGAAGAACCTAAGCATTATCATCTAGATGCATGCATATGATTTATTATATAAAGTTCTGAGGCTGAGAGTTATATATATATATAGATATATATATATATAAAATAGACTGTAATGCCATATGATAACTTGCTGTTACGTGTTTTTCACTTCCATGCTTGCCACAGGCCACAAGCTCTATCATAAAATTCAGTCTTAATACTTCTGAGCGTCTTTAAACAGATGTCATTTTTAAAAGAAACGATTGTGACAAGAAATTTTTTTTCTCTCTAAGAAGCTATGTGTTCTGGATATCCTAAATGAATAATAAAACTTGGACCAATGATAGACGTTATTTCTGATGTCTTTTCTGTACACCAGGGTGTGAAACAGGAACTTTCTATCTCTAGAAACTGGAATAATGCTAGTTTTCAAGAAGGATATGTATTACATAATTGTAGGATTGTTCCTCTCTGAAAATGGAATAATTACACTTCTGTATAAATAGGAAATATATTTTACAATGTTTTTAAACATGTTTGGATTGCTTGCAGGTTTTCAATACCATTTTAATCTCCAATCAAACTGAAGTTAAAAATCTATTCTAGTATTTGAACTTGTTTGTTTTACAGATATTTTAATGGGTAGTAAAATTCCACCTTTTTTAATCAACAAAAATTCCTTTGTATATAAATTTAAAGTGGGGTTTTTTTTCCTACGTAAGGAAGATTTTATGTAAAAAAGGGTCCACCAAAATTATAAAAGCCTTTATTGTCAGCTTTGTTTATTCCTTACTTTTTATAATACTTAGCTGAGTAAGGAACAGTATAGAGTCATTCTCTAAAATGGATGATTCTGATATAGAAAAATACATATTCAAATGTTGTAAGCACAATAGTTTGAATTTTTTTAATCTAAGATGATGCAACTTTTAAATGTGTATAGGAAAAAGTCTTTTAAAAGAACAGCAACAAATGCTTTTTCACATACAGTTCGCTTTCCTCTCTGTCATATGCATTTAGGGAATGCTGGCACTAGTTTTGAATTGCATTGATCGCTTAAACGACTACAACAGCGCAGCTCATTTTGCAGGCTTTTCAAGGGAAGAACATGGTACAGCATGGAAAGAAATTTTGAATCTCCTTTACAAATTGTTAGGTAAGTTCTTCAATAATCTACTAATGTCAAAAACCAGGATATGTATCCTTTATATTCTACTTGCTGCTTCACCACCAAAGAATACTTTATGTGTTACTCATTCTGTCATGTAAATTACAGAATTTATTCCATATACTTACTGATATTTATTACAGAGAACAGAGTTTATTGAGCAATGATACAGCAAAAAAAAAAAAAAATCTCAGCTAGGAAAAGGATTGGTGTAGCATGCCAAATGCATATATTTTTATTTAAATATAAATGTACCTGTGGTATGCAAATAGGTGTGAATTACTATTTTAAAAATTAGAAAAACTGGAAAACAGTCTCTATATCTGAAGCTGAAGAGAAGCCTAAAAGTAATAGTCAGAACTTGTAGGTCTACTGAATCCATGTTTGTCACTTGAGGCTTAGATTTAAATGTTAATAAAAATAATTGCATAAAACAGAAATTAAAAGATTTTTGTCAATTTCAGTGCCATGCTTTCTAGAACGAACTGCTTCTGTGTTGTAGTAGGGCCAAAACTATAGAAGTATGTATATGTGTATTTCTTAAATCATTAATTTGATACCTGATTTGCATAATTCCTCATATAGGAGAATCTTGTCTTCTGATGGAGTGTAAATAAATTCTGATTTCATTACAGAGAAAGTTAGTCCCGAACCATAGTAAAATACACAAGTTGAGAGTTAGGACAAGAATAAAACAAACCAGGGGGAATGCTTTGAAGCATGAGGTTATTCACATAGCACAGACATGCAGATGCTTCTGGTGAAACCTTCTCATTGCTTTAGAAAGTAATGAGATACCATTGCCTGCATTTTACTACAGTCTTATGAGTTTAAAGAAAAGTAGGATGAAAAAAACCTCTTTGGTGCTATGTAGGCCTTTTCAGATTTTGTCCTAATTTTCTTCTGCAGGTGCATTACTGAACACACTTGTTCTGATGTAATAAATATTAAGTCGATACTTCATGATAAAAATCCTTGAGAACTGTATACAAAAGGCTTTTTTTTTTGTTTTTCTATGATCAGTAATAACTTCTGGAAGAAAAAAAATCAGTATTGCTTGAAATACTTGAATGCTGATGAACTTTCAAAGTGCAGTCAAATAACATTGTGTTCTGCACTGCTGAAGACTAGAAGCTATCCATTATATAACGTGTTTTAATCGGAAAATAGAGCTAAAGAGCAGTACACCCAACCTGCACTTGAGCTTAAACTTCTGCATATGATCTTCCTACTTATTGGTAGGAAGAAATAGAAAAAGAAGTGTTTCAGCCTCTTGATCATGACAGTGCTTGACATTTGCATCAAACAAGGGTGGGGGATCATTTCTATTTAAATTTAACAATAAAATAAAACATAAAGCATACTTTCTGCTGAAATTCTTGTTTATCCAGTAGACCCTTGTCAACTTCAAAAACTACATGCTCTTTAGAAGTTATGTCAGTTGCTGATATTCAAATTAGTGAAAATCTTAATTCTTTATTACAGTAACATGTGTATTTAGGATTTGTCTGTTTATTGTTTTGTGAAGTTGTTACAAAAATTGTGTTAAAATATATATGATTAACATTGGTGATTTAAAAAGGAAATCTCCTGTTATGAAATTATACCTTGTGGGTTTTTTCCAGCTGCTCTCATTCGTGGCAACAGAAACAATTGTACTCAGTTTTCCAGTAACCTCGATTGGCTAATAAGTAAATTGGACAGATTAGAATCTTCCTCAGGTGAGACTCACTTTTATCAATGTAAATTAACTATCAATACACCATACACAGCTGTCTTACATTATGAATGTCAGAGCAGTTTTCCCCGAAAGCGACGTGTTAGAAAAAAAATACATTGCATTTTTTTTAATTAAGCAAAATATTACATTTAAACAGACATTTTTGTCACATTTTTTGGTTCCATACATTTGGTATGTGCAGTGCCACATCCAATCAGTGTTGAATGTGAATTTGGTGAATTAATGGATTGGGTCAGACAATATCAAGACTACTGTCCCATTGCTGTCAAATAACACCAGAGTTGTCTGTGGGCACAAGTACAAATAACGTATATATATATACACAGAGAGAAATTTTTTTATACTATGAGGTATTCAACAAAATATCAAAATACTATACAATGCTCCCTGCTAAAACCTTTCTCTCTCTCATTGAAAAGGAGGAGATAAACTTGCATTTTTCCCAAGTGGTTTTAAAATTGTGGCTGTTTTCAAGGGGAAACAGAAATTAACAGCTTCATAATACATTTATGTCTAATGTGGTTCACATCATAGTCATATCAATACTCTTTAAAAGTGTTTTCATTCTCTTTTTAGGCTGGAGAAAAGATGGCATCTCTTAAGATACTCTGTTATTTACTGAGCTTTTAGATTGTGTTCAGTTGCGCAGGTGATTTAATTACAACATTATTTCTGTGGTCTTCATACAGGTATTTTGGAAGTGTTGCACTGCATCTTGATTGAAAGCCCAGAAGCTTTAAATATAATAGCTGAGGAGCACATCAAATCCATTATTTCATTGTTGGATAAACATGGGCGCAATTACAAGGTATGTTTGGAAAAATTAAGGATGTATTGATAATCTTACAATGATTGGGGCGGGGGGGGGGAAGAGAGAAATGTCTACATGGAGATATGTGATTCTACTACCTTTAAAGGAATAGAATAACCTTGAAGTACATCTGCAAAATTGCTTTGTTGAGATTAAAAGTGTGTAATATGTAATTGCTTTTCAGTTTCAAATACAGCAAATATGTATGACAACCATGTAGTTAACAAGTTAGATACTTTGGATTTGCTGAGAAAATGAAGCATTCTGGTGGCTGTAAGTGCGTGGACAGAGTAGCTTGCTTTGTGATGTAGGGCCCTGTAGCAGCAGTGAACTACCATTGTTGTATCTGCAGAAAGACAGAACTAAATCCTGCAAAGTCATTCCTAACTTGAGTAATAATAATAGTAGCAGAAAAGAACAAAATAAAATGAGAAATCGGAAAAGTAATCCAAATATCTGAAAACACAGGTGTTCAGAAGAAAGAAAAAAACTCTGAGCTATACCAGAAGAAATAATGGTGGAAATTAATTTAGACATCAATGTGCAATTTATTATGACAGAAGAAGGTGAACACAGTTTCTGGCTGCGATCAGGATGACATCACCACACAGAGGAGGATATAGTTTTATGTGTGATTTTCTGATGTGAGTTTCCTTCCTCAATTAAAATTTTATTTGAAAGACTGATAACCTGGAGGAAGAACAAAGAAAGTTTTAGTGAGCTGAAATTACTGATTTACAGAAGGTAATACGGAGAACATAAGCAACTACAGATAGTGAAAAGAAGTATTTTTAAGTATGGTTGAGGAGTCTGAACTGATATAAGTAGGCATAAGAAAAAAATTGAAATTACAGTGGTAAGTTTATCTTACTACTTTTAGCTGTTAGCAAGATTATTGTGCTGTGCCAGTAACCTACAAAGAGAACCTTTCAGCTGGAGAATCTTAATGTAGACCTCATAGTGAGAACTTAAAGCAGAAAAGGAAAATGTTGTATACAGAAGAATTAGACTGGGGAACGGATTTGTGCATTTCCATTTGTAATGTCTTTGACTAAACATCAGTAAGTAATGAAGTAATGTGAAGTAATGAATTTATTTGTTACTCTGAAAACAGTATATCTTGTTCTGATAGATTAGAAAATCGGTTATGATTTAGGAAATAAGAAACAGTAATATTGCTAACCAAAATTGTCTTGGAAATTATTGATTTGAAGGATTTTTTCAATTAAAAGCCTTCTGTCAGAAATATGGTCAGCAAGTAGGTAGAGATTATTTAAACAGTTTATATGTAAATTCTGAGTTACTGATAATCATTAATGTTATCAAGATACTTTACAGCTGAGTACTAGTCAGAGTTTCTGCGGTTATTTAAGTTACTACCTCTGTCCTTCTGCTAGAGGTTTCTGCCCAATAACAGAGATGGTAGAAAGGAAAATGTATGGGCTGGGACATAGCAAAGTTCACGGTATATTAGCTTAAACTGCTGTTGAGAGTGGTTTTGTGCTAATCCACTAGGCAGGGAACAGGAGTGACTAAAAGAAATGTGCTGTTCTACCACTCCTTGTTTGCAGTTTCCAAAATGGTAATCAACAGTGTGAAGAAGGTTCTTTGTCTTGGAGATGGTCTGTAAGAGTTTAGATCATTTGGGCTCATTACTCAATGATTGCTTGTCAGAGCTCAAGTGCATCTTTAAACTTCTCTGTTTTTTGCAAAAATGTGCAGCTTTGTCTCTCAGCATTAAACGACACTATGTTACTGTGTTCTCTCTTCCAAAACCTTTTGCTCCAGTAATCTGTGGGAGAATTATGCCAATCTCTTTCACTTTTCAGACTGTGACCAAAAAAAGAAGCTGAAAATTTAGCATAAAATCTTTCTGAAACTCTGTTTTGCTTTATAGTGAATTCTTTTAAATGTTTTTCATTTCAAAAATAAATGGATTACTTCTTATATTGAAAACATGTTTTCAGAACAATTCATAAGCAGTCTGAGAATTGCAGTTGAGAATTGTCCACTAATTTTGCTCATAAATTTTTTTGGGCTGAAGTAAATTTCTGAAAGAATTTCATTTTACATTTCAAATTTTGAATGAGATTTAATTTAAAAAATTGTAATGAGTTGACATACAGCTGTTCTAGCTTTGCTTTTTTCTAATCAAAATGAGAATAAGGAATCTCAAAGGTTTTTTGAGGCACTTTGCAAACCCTGTGTTCTGAATTTGTGTTCCACAAATGTTTGATATCCTCTATCAGTAGTACAGACTACACTTGGTCCATATATGTGAAAAGTATTTAGAAAACAATAATGATAATATTTATTATATTCTTTCCTTTGGGTCTATTCTGAATGTAAATTAAGCTAACAACTGAATAATAGTATATGCAGCTGCCTTTACCCGACTTTTTTGATTTTTTTTTTTAAGGTTCTCGATGTACTTTGCTCTCTCTGTGTCTGTAATGGAGTTGCAGTTCGTGCCAATCAAAATTTGATCTGTGACAATCTACTGCCTAGAAGAGACTTACTCTTGCAAACACGTTTGATTAATGATGTGACAAGGTATAGTAACATGTTTTATTGTTATATTAGGAAAAAAATGGAACTTGCATGTCTTCAATAATTAATTGAAGAAAATACTGTAACCTAAGAGATGTTCCACAGCTTTCGATATTGAGACACGCTTTAGGAAGTGTTTATGTATTAACTTCTGAAAAACCCATTTTTACTAACAGCATGGCAGTTGTAATGGAAACTGTGCTCAAATAGAAATTGCTAATAAATGGTAAGATATGTTCTGAAATGGAAAGATGAAAGTTGCTTGATTCAAAACAGAGCATGACTTTACCTAATAATTATTACAGAGTATGTAAACATCCTGTGAAGTACTTGTGTGTTTTAAGAGGGATTTGATTTCCTGGCAACCTCACTCCTGTTTTTTTGATTTTAGGAAATGATGTTGTTCCTCTTTTGACTATAAGTTTTTCAAAGCATGGAACCTATACCTTAGACGATGATTCTACAGCAGCTTTATAAAGTCATAAAATGGGTCACTATTTTAAATATTATAAGCAAAATGTGGACATCTACACTCTTATTGTATTTGCAAAGTGAATTTGACTATTATACAGAAATATAATTCATATGTCACATTTTATGTTTACACTAACTGGCTTACATTTTCTTTCTTAGCATAAGGCCAAACATATTTTTGGGTGTTGCTGAGGGCTCTGCACAATACAAGAAGTGGTACTTTGAGTTAATAATTGATCAGGTTGATCCATTCTTGACGGCAGAACCCACCCATTTACGAGTTGGATGGGCCTCTACTTCAGGTTATGCTCCCTATCCTGGAGGTGGAGAAGGATGGGGAGGCAATGGTGTTGGTGATGACCTGTACTCTTACGGTTTTGATGGCCTTCATCTGTGGTCTGGTAAGCATTTTGTTCACTTCCACTTATTCTTACATTTAGGAGTTACCTACCTTTACCTTCAGTACCTGTATGTATATAGCATGCTATTTACTGTGAGCTACATTCAGAACTCCAGGATACCAAGAAGTTATTTAGAATTTCAGATCAGACTTCTTGTCTGAGATTTTAGTGAATATTGAGTTATACCAATTAGGCTTTGCAGCAGATAGTTTCTGTTTTCATGATTTTGATCGATAAAGGCATTTTCCAGATCTAGATCAATACTGACTTAAGTCTATCTGTTCAAAATCAATGGATGTATTGATCTCAGATGAATTCATTATATATGGATCTATATTTGCATTATTTTTTCACTTTTTATCTACACTTGAAGTAAAATTTCATTATTATCCTCATACCTATTGATAGATTTAATAAACTGAATTTAAATTTTGATAAATAGTTTTATAAAAAATAATTTTGGCAGTTAGCAATAAGAATTGCTACGCTATTACCAACTTCAGTTATTTCTAGAACATAAATTTCTGTGGTGTAATATCAAACTGAAAACCTGTAGTTACTATACTGTTTGAAAAAATGTTTTTCATATTATTATCTAAAACAGGCTTAGCAGAAAAAAATAGAGTTTTTCTAGGAATGCTTTTTAATGTGTGTAGTAATCTAGGAGACTCAATTAGTACTGCAGTGAAGTGATTACACTTGCAGTTTATAAAGAAGGGAGTTAATGGATGCCAGGAAATGCATATTTTGTGGTCGCTTAAGGACCAGTGATGGTAAAGTTGTGGTCTTATTAGCCATTCCTTGTTCAAGCAAATTGAAGATGTTAGTGGGCTGAGTTAATGAAAAAGTGAAAGTCACCGCCCATGCAGTCGGGTAGATTTGAGTAAGAGCTCCAGAAGAGTAAAAGGAGTTTACAGGAGGGCTCATCTGAAGTGTTGCAGTTCAAATAATTTTTGTAATAATGACTATGTTATAAACAATAACGACTGAGGAAAAAGCAGAAAACAGAAGAATCTGATTAGGATGCTTTGGAGAGGGATTAGTGAGAGCCCTCTGGGATGCATAGTTAGCTAGAAAGTGGATTTGGAGCTATGAGCAAGGCTGTTGGTTTTTTGTGTGGTTATCCCTCCCCCAACACTGTATCCAGGGAAAGGGAACTGGAATATACTGTTTGTAAACAGACAGGTTTGCCACAGCAGAATACCTTTTGACCGTGTCAATGCATGTTCCTATAGAAACAACAGGCAACATGCTATTGGCTAATTGTAAGAATCAAATGGCAACACAGGGAATGCTGGTGGTTGTTTTTGCTTTCTTAAAGTTCCTAAATACTCTCTAAGTAAGGAACTTTTCAGAGAAGAAATAATGCATAAGGCTATAAAGTAAGAAAATATTTAGGTAATTAGTTGTATACCCTTAGCTACATCATCTGCTGTCTTTGTAACATCATTCTTAATCGAACTATCAATAAGTAATGAAAGGAGGAAGAAAATCAGTAGAAAGCGAAACAGTTGCTAAAATTTCTAGAAGATTTTACATATGTATTCTACTTACATAAATATTTAAAACAGAGCTCTAGCAATTAGGTTTTGTACCTAAAATGTGTAACAATGTCTTAGTTGGTAAAGGTCTTTCATTCATATAGAAGATTTTGTTAAGAATATAGATGAAACTGGAGGATCACCTTATATTAACATTGTATTAATATGGTCTAAAATTGTATTTTCTCTGGCTTATACCTTTGTTAATCATAAATTATTTGAGAACAGATTTTATAGGCTGGGTCTCTGCCTCAAGATAGAACTGAGTTGAAAACTGAGTTCATTTTCCAGAAGGACATGTGGACATTTTTTCCCAAAGTTAGACAATTCTGGCCACCTTTTCTCTGAAATGTTCAAACATTGAGTTGGGAATGTAACATTTTGTGGTAAAGCACATTTTGTAACAATTTGTTTCACCAGGAATTTAGCTTTCTATGTTTCCTGTAGAAGTCTTCTTAAATCTGTTGAAAAGACTTAGAAAAAACTTCAGTATCAGCACACTCTATGGATCTTTACACTACTTTAACAGTTTTGTTTCTCGAGTGTGTAGCCATCCATGAGCATTCAGAAGTTTGGGGAGAATAAATAGCCATTATTTCACTCCTTGTGTGTACAATCTTTAATTATGAAGTAGCATGTTATTTTTCCTTCCAGATCTCTCTTGCATACAATAAATGATGGTTATTTTTTAGCTTGTTCAATTTGTGGCTTGTGCTTTATTTACTGTACACTAGTCAAGGCATGTAGGCAAAATCATTAATTTCCCCATATTTCTTAGTGCCTTGAAATGCCATATTCAGCTAAGTACTCTTTAATTGGTCAGAAAAGAATAGTGTGGAGCCATGCAATTAAAATGTGTTGTAAATACAGTGTACATAAATACGCCAAATTAGATTTTTATGATCTTAATTCTAAAATTTCCTAATTTGGATGTGTTTGACTTTTCAGTTATATTAGCATTGTTCCAGCATAGGATTTTGTATATAAGATATCTCTCTGTGTCTGTGCACACAGATTTTTTTTTTTTTCAGCACAACTGAACAATTTGCAAATGACAGAAATAATGATTTTTGGGAGTAGACTAGAAGACATCTGTAACATGCTCCATTAGAAATGGCTGAATAAATCATTAATACAAAATTAAACACTAATTGAACCTCAGAAATACAGTGCTAGAAAGTCTCTTAAATCTCATCTCCTGCAGTAAGGGAAAAATTCAGAGTACTTAAACTGTCCTGAACAGTTGACTTGACTTGTTCTTAAGAAGTTCCAAACACAATAATATATAGCACATAACTGCTTAATTAGACTTGCTTTACAGTTAAAATACAGTGTTTTCAAGGGAATTGTTTTGAAAGGAATTCTGAAGAGATATTCCTTGGCTAAAAATATACTCAGATACTCAAGTGCGATTGAAAAACTGCAGTTATCTGTAAGTGTGTATAGTTAGATTATGTCAGATATATTACCTCTAGTTAATTGTTATTATGATTGCTGAGTCCTGTGCATGGCTGTAAGGTTCCACCTTCCCAGGTAGGGAAAATGAAGCTCCCTCTGTTTAGTGTATGGCTGTAGTTGATAAAGAAAACCTGGCCCATTAAATTCTTGATCCATTTTTTCATAACTCAGTATACCATTCTGCCTCTTGATACTGTAAACCTGCATATTGGTCATGATCACAGCTCCAGTAGAATTACAGAATCATAGAATGGTTTGGGTTGGAATAGACCTTTAAAGATCATTTAGTCTAACCTCCCTGCCATGGGCAGGGACATCTTTCACTAGACCAGGATGCTCAAAGCACCATCCAACCTGACCTTGAACACTTCCAGTGATGGGGCATCCACAACTTCTCTGGGGAACTGTTCCAGTGTCTCACCACTGAATATTCAGAGATATGTGAATCTGGTATTTCACAAATAACCAAAAAAAAAGAAAAAAAGAGGATATATCAATGTTAGCTTTATAAAGAGGTACTGTGCCTCAGTATTCTTGTATCAGGCTACAGTGTGAACTTCTGTGGTTTCAGCTGAGCATGTTCTGTCTTGCGAACAGCATCAGAGGTCTCAAGTGATTTGCTCAGTTTATGCACTTTTCTGCCACACATCAGTTTGAAGAATGTTGACTCACTGTCTGTCTCTAAAAGCAGAACCATTCATAAAACAGATAAAGGCAAGATCATGTCTTCATGATGACGAAGAAGAAACTTGATGGTGTTTTTGAGGAAATAATTCCATTGTTAAACCTGTGAGAGTCTGCTTAAAGCTTCTGATTACTGAATACTTTTATCCTAGGTCGAGTACCCAGAGCTGTAGCATCTGTCAATCAGCATTTATTAGCATCTGATGATGTGGTTAGCTGCTGCTTGGATTTAGGTGTACCCAGTATTTCATTCCGCATTAATGGACAGCCTGTACAAGGAATGTTTGAGAACTTCAGTACAGAAGGGTTTTTCTTCCCTGTTGTAAGCTTATCAGCAGGTGTAAAGTAAGTACAACTTAATTTTAATTGTTGTTTTCTTTGCTGTCTTGTCACACAAAATATTGACCAAATTCGTGTATGATTTTTCTGTTTTGTTGTTTTGGTTCTGCCCAACCAGCAGCTGGGAGGGAGGGAGGCAGGAAAGTACTGATTTGTTTAGTGATGATTTCACTTAAGGGTAAAACGTGAGCCTGTTAGCAATTTGACCAAGTCACAATGTCTGAGAATTACTGTTTTATGGTTATTTGGTGACCTAGGGGAAATGAATTTTGTCTCATTCCAATTATCAGCAAAAAAAAAAGCACATTAGAAACACAGCACCACATTTGGCACTAATTAAAATTCTCAGTGGCTTTCTCAGCAGGAAGTAAAAAAATGTACTCATCATGAAAACTGATGCTATATTCACAGTAGGAAACACAAAAAACTGATGCGAAGCAGTTTTGGAATCTCGTTACTAATATTGCCCATTTCTTACCTGTTTTGTAGCTAAAATACTGAGATTTGAGCTTACCATTTTCAGGCTTCTATTGCTATGTTACCTTTAATTCATTCAGAAAATCTTCTGCAAATGTCAGTCTACTTAAGTGGCCAAAATACTTGTGTTAACATTACAAAGTCGACACAACAACAAAAGACTAGCTCTTGCACTGTTGTTATAACATGACCAATTTCTGTTCAGTTCATCTTAGAGCATCTTTATTGCTGGTATTGACAGGCAACACTTTTAGGAAGGAAAGACATAAAGATAATTAAGGAGAATTCTTCAGTAAGAAAGGTTGGGATTTTTCTGTCTTTTGTAGGCTGAGCATGATTGCTACATAAAATACAGATAAGTTATGAATGAAAATTTTTCACAGTGAAAAAATGCTAACAGTCTAGATGTCAATAGCTGCCAGAAACTGCCAAACTTAGAAGAAATAATCAGGAGTGCAGTAAGAGATTGTAGTGAAGGAGTGAAAAGATGCAAAGGGCTGGCTTTTATTTAAAGGAGGGTTTCTTTTATACAAGGTAATTTTTGAGCAGTGAAGATTCGGTACGGCCAGAATAGACAGCGTATAGCTTTCATAAGTGAAAGAAATCTCAGGTTATAAATGGTTCATACCTTTAGAAATTAAGAAAAAATAAATCTTTGCTTCTCTGAGGTGAAGTAAATCAGATAACTAGTTCTCTGTGGGCTTTTTCTTCTGTGTTTAATACATAAATACTTTGAGCATCTCATGCTTAAGAGAACCTCACAGGTGAGAATACTGAGACCGATGTGCTGGTTTTGGCTGGGATAGAGTTAATTTTCTTTAGAGTAGCTAGTATGGAGCTATGTTTTGGATTTGTGCTGAAAACAGCGTTGATAACACACTGATGTTTTAGTTGTTGACTAGTTTGCACTAGCCAAGGACTTCTCAGCTTCCCATGCTCTGCCAGGTGCACAAGAAGTTGGGAGGGGGCACAGCCAAGATAGTTGATCCAAACTGGCCAAAGGGCTATTCCATACCACATGACGTCGTGCTCAGTATATAAAGCTGGGGAAGAAGAAGGAAGGGGGGACATTCGGAGTGATGGCGTTTGTCCTCCCAAGTGACTGTTATGTGTGATGAAGCCCTGCTTTCCTGGAGGTGGCTGAACACCTGCCTGCCGATGGGAAGTAGTGAATGAATTCCTTGCTTTGCTTTGCTTGCGTGCACGGCTTTTGCTTTACCTGTTAAACTGTCTGTATCTCAACCCATGAGTTTTCTCACTTTTACTCTTCCAATTCTCTTCCCTGTCCCACTGGGGGGAAGTGAGCAAGCAGCTGTGTGGGGCTTAGTTGCCAGCTGGGGTTAAACCACGACACCAAACAGAATAAAGGAGGCCTGGGAAGGGCTTAATAAATCAATTTTCATTTATTGTCTGGGAGTGACCCTACTATGTAGCTGTATTAGTATAAGAGCTTTTGAAAATGTTCATTACTTTTTTCTGTAAGAAATCTGCCTTAACCGGTATAATTGTTTTTCTTCATTCTTATTTGATATTTGTGTATTTTGTGAGAGCATTTTCCCTTGTAGTTAATAGTAGCTGATGGCAGTAGCAAGTTATATGTCATCTTCTGTGTCTCTTAATATCAGAGAAAAGTTATTACATGGGAATCCTGAGTTCATGAATGCAGGAGAGTGTTCTACGCTGGGCACAAACTCTTATTTTTCTGCTTCTGTTGTGGCTTATCTGCTTTTCCTCTGCTTCCTGTGGTTTTCTCAGTCTCTGATTCTGGGTCCGCTTCATTCCATCATCAGTTTTTCCTCTCTAAACCCTTGTCAGCACCTGCTTACCCACACTGTCTCTTACTCTGTTTTTTACTGTAGGCATTTTCTCCCTATCTATCAATTTTTTCCTCTTTCTACCAATGGTGCTATGAGTTCTGCTTGTAGTGCTACAACACAGCCATGCAAATAATCAAGGAATTTAACCAGCAACTCTGTATTGAGGATTCATTTTCTTCTCTTCTGTTTTTCTGTTCTTCTATTCAGATTTATTTAACCTCTTCTTAAAGAGTGTGTAAATGCAGAGAAAAAGAAATGAAATATGAGATTAACTTTAAATGAGCCATCCAACATGTTTTTAGGGAAGTTAGGGGTCTGGATGTGTTGACATGAATATGAATTGTTGACATGAAAGTAAATGCCTGGTCCTTTTAGTAATTAAAAATGAGGTACATTAAATACTGTTATCATGGGGGTCTTGTCTTTCACAGACAGCCTTTGTAGTAAGCAAAAGACTATTTAGCATAGTCTTGTCATTCAGGCTATAAAAACTAAGTATAGCTGCTAGCAAATTGCTAGAATAGTAGGCGCAGTTGCCTATGTACAGCCCAACTCCAAAATGAGTAGTAATTAATCTAAATCAATCTACTTAACTATTTCTAGCTGTCTTTTAGGAGCTATATTGCTTGATATTTGATTTTCAGGAGGGTTCTTTTTAAGGTTAAGGTGAGAAAAATTAAAACAAGTTTTTTCAAATTGAAAGATCTGAATATTTCTTTTAAAATGAGACAAAAAGCCACAGCTTCTCGGAGTGTTCAGGTTTTTAAAAGAGAGTGTGCAGCATTAGGAGGATATAGCCTCTGTGGATGTTTAGATACTGCAGTGAAGAGCAGGGAGAAACCAGGCCTCAGAAGGAATGAGAACATCATAAAGATCAGGTGAGATTGAATGGTTTGCTATAGCTCAGAAAAATTGACCAAACTGGCAGGAAGCAAGGAACTATTTACTGGGATGTGGTTGGCAAGGGAAGAATTGCATGAGAGTTTTTTCATTTTGATTCTTTCTTTGACTTTTGTCTATTTCGGAAGTTAGACTTCTAGGTCTTAAAATAAAATTGACCTTCTTTTTATTTTTAAAGTATTTTGTTCTGTGTGGGGGCTTGCCATAAGGAGAGGTCTAAGCTCAAAGTTGTCATCTCAAATATTTAGCTGCCTTGAGATCATTCAAATATTTTAAACAATGTATTTTTAAAATGAAATTAGAAAGTTCAAGCTTAATAGCAGTAATCAATAATAACATATTTATTGTGGACACTGAACCGTTTCAGATATCTGTGACTTCTGCTTATGTACATCCTGTTTGAGAAAACTTGTGTGTCTTAATTTTTTTCCTCTTTTTATATTATTAATGTCTCTTACTGTCAATGAAATATGTTCATCTGATAGTTCTAGTATTTCTAGAAGTGTAAGTAAGAAGTGGTATAGGCTTCTTCTGGTCACCCCATCACAACAAATGTATGGCCTATTTCCTAGAGATAACAATTGTTTTTAATTTTCTGTGGTTGTTTACCTCTAGAGTTTGCCTACATGAGAACCAAAGTATGAAGTTGGATAGTTTTTGTGTTTGTTGTTTTTCCTGGTATACTCTTAAATTTATATGAAAAATATATATCTGAGGAGAAACAGAAACATTTAGGGGTTTAGTAGGAACCTTAGTTACGCTTCTGAAGCTCATTCCCAGTTGTAGTATTTGGTATAATTTTGTTTGCTTGATTTATGTATTGTGATTACACTGGGTTTTTTTCACCATATCCTCTGTTTTTTTTCCTCACATGCCAACTGCCTGCATGAGTGCACTGAGAAGTTACTTTAAAACTTTTAAGTGGGATATAAATAGTCCCTATGGGATTTTTTAGACTACCATTCCAATTTAAATTAGATTTATGTTTCCGAATCATTTAAATGCATTAAAAATTTCTCAATTTACAACCATTTGATTTTAAGTAAGAAACACTTTTTTTTAAAAATACGCTACTGCATTGAATAATTAGTTTTGCTTTGGCCAAAACAAATTTTCAAAAAATAGTGGGTAGATGATGGTGTTATTGATAGTATCTGCTAATATGAATGCTTGGTAACTCTTTGGTGTTTATCAAAGCATGAAATACACCTGCATTATTGTAGGTGCTATTCAAATAAATGTTTAAGTTTCTAAATTATTTATATATAATGTTAGTATATGCTGACTATTTAAAGTATAATTTCTTCATTGAAAATTGCACAGAGTTCGTTTCTTATTGGGTGGACGTCATGGAGAGTTTAAATTTCTGCCTCCTGCTGGCTATGCTCCTTGTTATGAAGCATTGCTTCCAAAAGAGAAGATGAAACTGGAACCAGTGAAAGAATATAAGAGAGATTCTGAGGGAGTGAGGAATTTGCTGGGTACAACACAATTCCTCTCCCAAGCTTCCTTTATCCCTTGCCCAATAGACACCACTCAGGTATGTTAAGTGTGCAATAATGGGATTGTAAAATATGTCTTAACAAAATCTAAATTCCACTATAAAAACTAAACTATCTTGCCCTCTTTCTTAGCAATTCATCATTTTTGTGTTGTGGTGTATTTAACTGAACTAGATGATCTTGGATCTACAAGGTATGGTAGCTGAAACCTTTTCTTATTTGTGGAATTCTTATGCTCTTTTTTTTAGATTGCTCTTCCTTTTCATCTTGAAAAGATCAGGGACAAACTAGCTGAAAATATCCATGAACTGTGGGGAATGAATAAAATAGAACTTGGCTGGACATATGGCAAGGTATGTTTTGAATGACCTGTCTGGCTATAGTCACCTTTATTAGGTTAAGTCTCCTACTAGAAAACCTGGACTTGGAAGTTGAATGGAGTATTTAGTGGTGGTCTATAAACTACTAAAAATAGATGAACACGTAACCTGGCAGGAGACAGTGATATTAACTAGTGATTAGAAGACAAATTTGGAATATAAATAAGGTACATATTTTAGCACTATAAGTAATTAACCATTTGAAAAAATACTTTAAATGAGAGACATATTAGCTATACCAAGATGGAATTCTACTGAAAGTTATCCCAATAGTGAGTAACCCCTCACCTAACTCTTTGGTTACTCTAGTGTTGGGGATTAAAGAGATGACAATCAAAAACTCCGTTGTGGAAATTTGCTTCTATTGATAATGGAGAAAGGGTTTTGGTGACTTTTGTAAACATTCAAATTCCTCAAAGCTCAGGCTTTTTATTTAATTAGTTACCGTTAAAACTTATCATTATAGTGATCCCTTATAATGAGGTATAACCTAACAACATGAAGAGAGTTAGGCCATCTGGTCAACATGATTTAAATGCATATGACAAGGCATTCCCTGCCCAATGGATGTCACCAAATGAAAAACAGTTAAAAGGATAGGCCAAGAATATTATATTCAGAATATTATATTAAATTCAACAATTATATTAAAATTGGTACCTTCCCCTAGTAATATAAAATTCTAAAGGCTGTATTCTGCCTTGAATTTAGATTATTTCATCTTGCTTGTTTTCAAATTCAGATTCACTGGGGTAGTCCTCCATGTGCCCATCACAACTGTATCCTACCTCAGATGAATCTTTTTCATTTTCTTCTGCTGGTTTTACATATGGACTTGATTTACCTTTTTCTTCAATAGCTCTATCATACTATTTGCTAAAAGGTCATTGCTATTGAAATTCTGAGCTTTACTAACCTTTTTAATATTTCTGAGCTTTGGCAATTGAAAAATGTTTTTGTATGTGAAATGTCATGACTCTTAGTTGCCATCAGGATAGAAGCACTTGGCATTGAGTGAAAGAGCTTGTTTAATTGAGTCAGGTAAGTATTCAAAGACTTATGTCAATATCAGAAAAAGAATGTTCTGCTTTATTATTCCAGTAGCATTTGGAAAACATTACCAAATGATTCCTTAAGGTTTTTGAATCAAAATGTGTACAATAGATCAGATTGTGCTCTCTTGAGCATATATTGCTCAGGCATTCAGCAGAAATTTTCATTGAGTTTACAGGCTTGCTTTCTTGTGTTTTGTGTATTTATGCAGAACACATGAAATAGCTATATTTTTTATGATTTTGTTGGTTTTGGAGGAGTACTTACAGCGTGCATTATAAATGAATCATGGGAAAGTTCATTTATATAATGATGAGTAACTGTCATTGAGCAAAGATACATGGTATTGTTTACAATGTCTTCATTATTGCAAGGAATTAACTGATATTTTTACTCTTATTCTGGCTTGAATCTGGTATCAGGAAAGTACTCTTTTCTGTTGCTTTGTTACAGATACGGGATGATAATAAAAGGCATCATCCTTGTCTTGTGGAATTCTCAAAATTACCTGAGACAGAGAAGAATTATAATCTACAAATGTCAACTGAAACCCTCAAGTGAGCTTTAAATTTAAAAGAAAATAAAGTTTGGGGTTTTTTATTTTTATTCAAGCACTTCATACTGTTGTAAGATATAAAACATTAGAATATCTTGTTCAAAGTGTGTTCTGCTAACTTGGCTAGAAGTTCCAGGAACACATTCAGAGCGATTTAGAAAAATCTTGTCTCTACAGAGATACAAAGAAAAAACCAACACCAAATCCTGTAGGTTTTAATAAAGTGACATAACTTTCAAGCCACAGATTTGTACCTTTTTAGACTTTGAAGGTTTTATTTGTTATTTTTGATAAGTTAAAATATTTGGGTTTTGAAATTCCATTATTTTGAATTACTTCCCTGGTTTTTAAATATCATTAGTTCTGCTTATATATACTAAAACCAAAATAAATTTATAAAATGAGTGAGTGCTATAATGTTGTGTTTCACTACTGCCATTTTTTTATGTTGGCAGAACCCTTTTGGCCCTTGGATGTCACATTGTTCATGCTCATCCAGCAGCTGAGGAAGATCTTAAAAAAGTCAAACTTCCTAAAAAGTATGTACCTTATGATAACTATTATATGTTATTTGTAACTACAGGGTATTAATTAAACAAAAATATTGTAAGGTCATTTAAAAAATACTTGATATGAACCCCATACCTGATATGGACTTACAGAGCACATGGCTGGTCCATTACCTTGACTGTGAATACTGCTGCATTACATCACCTTGCAGAGTGATTCACAGAGACACAAATAGTCACATACTTAAACCACATCCAATCATATTTGTGTTACATGATCTTAGAATAGATACTTCCAAGTTAAAACCAACATTTCAGTGCTTTTTCTATCACATAGCAAAGAGCAGTATATGTATATGATGGTAAATTGATCTACTTGAAAGAGGGTATACCATTTTCCCATAACTCCTGTTTCGATTTGCACCTCTCCTTCCCTCCCCTCCAAGAAAAGGTTTGTTCAACATACACACATTTCCAGAGACATTATTAATGCATTTCTTTAAAGAAGAGAAAAATAAAATTACTGTTCTTATAATGTTGCACATTTCTAGGAAATGTACATAAGTAGATTACTGCATAAAATACAATCTGGTTTTTGTTTTAATTTTTATTTGGTGGCTAAACAATGGCAGTCGGAGCTAAAATAGTTGAATGATCTTTTTTGTTTAGAGTCATCTTTAAGTCATCAGTAGTAATCACCCCAAAAATGGTGAAGATTAATCAAGGATTACATCTGTATTTTAGCCTTGCCTCTGGGGATTCTGTAGTCCTCCTGGCACAGATTAAAGCCCTGTCCTGCAACAAAACTTGAAGACAGAAACAGTGATTTGGATACTTGCCATTTCACATCAGTTTATCAACCCACAAGATGTCTTTTTTCCTGAAACAGCTTTATCCATGAAGGTTAGGTTTTTAAAGAGAGCAGTAAAATAAATAGTTTTATGATATGGGAGATGGTAATCTTGATCCAGTTGATGGCATTAATTACAAAAAGGAAAAAAGAAACTTTCCCAAGGTTCATAGCACAGGCAGTCTATCATAATACAGTTTTTATACTATTGTCTTCAATAACAGAACAAATAAATCTTAGTTTCTGACTCTTGTTAAAATATCTACTGCCTACATGGATCATCCTAACAAATAGGAATGATCTGATTTGAGTAAGAGTGTCTGCATATGTCTAAAACAGCAGAGTAGACTTCATACTACGTGGAAGGGTTGGAGAGGGTAATACCTACTACTGAAAAACTACTAAACCCACAATTTGATGAAAAAGTGGGAAGAACAATAGTTAAAATATGTTTTCTTCTGTTGGAAAAATGATAACGCAATCTTTACAGACTAGTATATTAAAAATAACATAATAATGCATTAAAAACAATTTCATAACAAGTAATCATGCAGATCTTTAAAACAGAAATTACATTAAAGGTTTAAATGACAAATATAAAAAAATATAAAGAGTACTCATTTAATAACAATTTGGGGGTTTTATAGCAACTATTTAGGAATGCACATACGGATCTGGGTCACACTTAATTAGATAGGGTGCAACTAGGTGGAAAATGAGACCCTCTGCTAGAATACAATTTATGTCTTAGTCAGTGACCAAATGCGATGTAGGTTTTTTGCAAAGAAATGGGAGAGTAGGAGATTGAAAAGTGGAGAGAGAACGTGAACCCCACCCTATGAATGCCACATAGAAAACTTTAAATACCATCAGTGGGGTATCTTGACTCTCTGTTTTCCTTTGTTGACTTACAGTTACATGATGTCAAATGGATATAAACCTGCCCCTCTTGATCTTTCTGAAGTGAAATTGTTGCCTTCTCAAGAATTTCTAGTTGACAAACTAGCAGAAAATGCACATAATGTCTGGGCAAAAGACAGAATAAAGCAAGGATGGACCTATGGCATTCAGCAGGTAAGAACTTCTTTAGATGCATTTGGAATAAGTAAAGAAAATGAGGTTTTGTTTTCTAGAACATCAATTGGGAGTGTTAAATAAGAGGATAAATACTGAATGTCATGCAATGTCTGGAAAAGTTGGGGGGGGGAGGGGGGACGACACGACAGGAAAAGAAGCCTTGCCCATGCAAGTCTCTGTAGATTGTCAGACCTGCATGGCTGCAGCTGCAGGATGTATGAGAATATATTTCCATACTTCTCTTTCATTCTTGTCTTTAGGTTTTTAATATTATTAACAATTGGGCTTGCATTCATAGAACTGTTCTTCATCAATATTGTTTCTCTCCTGTAATCTTAACATTATTTCAGAATACACTCTGTCTCATTATATAAAAATCTTTGTGATGTTTAAACACAGTTTTCTTCTTGTTCTTTTTTTATAACCCCTTTTAGGATCTTAAGAACAAACGTAATCCTCGGCTAGTGCCATATGCATTATTAGATGAACGTACTAAAAAATCAAACAGAGATAGCCTCCGTGAAGCTGTTAGAACATTTGCAGGCTATGGTTATAATATTGAGCCACCTGACCAAGAGATAGGTATGTACTTTCAATAAGAATCATGGCCTTTTTTCCCCTCAGTGCTGGGGAAAAAAACATAAAACACTGAAATATATAAGGAAAACATAAGATATTAATTAATAGTAGTGTATTTTTGCAGTGGACTTTAATGAAAGGTGCAAATATACTTTGTAAATGACTTACGTATTACTTAGGTTTTTTGTTTTATTTTTTAAATTGGTTGTAGTTAATGATATGATAATTCTAATTTCCATTATTTTTAGACTGGACAAAATCTGGAGTGTGAGTGGACATACTGATTTTCATTTGGAAATAATGAAAGAAAATAAATGGGATTAATTTAAAAGAATTTTTTTACATAGTATGCAGATTAGGTTTGACTGCTTCAAGTCAAACTCAGTTCTTAAGTAGTCAAAGAAGTGCACCAATTTCAATAATTTTTTTAAATTGAAATTGGGAGCAGAAATTTGTTTAGAAGATTTTCTTCATATTTGCTATGCCACTGTAATTTTTTGACAAAAATCCAAACCGAAACAAAACTGATTTGATAATTTTTTTAAAATGTTCTAAATGTATTGACTTGTGTAGGAAAGTATTTTGTTATCTTGTAATACTTCATTATTGCATTGGATTGTATTGCATGTAGTAATCCCACACTTCTGAGGTTTCCTCTGGTCAGTTTTGTGTTTGGGGCTCTGCAGTGAGTGATACTTTGAAATATTCTGATTCTAAATAGCGGATAATCACTCATCCTGTATAGAATTAGAATGTGCTAGCCTCTGGATGCTGATTACCGTCCCTTCTTTTTTAACATTTACCATGAAGGTTCTTAAACATGCAGGGGTAGATAATGGCTGTTTTCAGAGATAGAAAATACTGAGGACAGATGAAAAGCTAAACAGTGGCATTTATAGTTTCATCTACATATAAAAGGTGGGTTTTTTTCCTCTGTTTATTTTTACAGCTGACCAAACAGTGGAAAAAGTCAGCATCGACAAGATACGATTTTTCAGAGTAGAACGGTCTTATGCAGTGAAGTCTGGAAAGTGGTACTTTGAATTTGAAGCTGTGACAGGTGGTGATATGCGTGTTGGCTGGGCCAGGCCAGGCTGTCGACCTGACATAGAGTTGGGAGCTGATGACCAAGCATTTGTATTTGAAGGAAGCAAAGTCAGTACATCTTTATCTTTTTTGACCTATGAACACACTAGGCAGGGAACTACAGTATAGGTTTCATCTGTATACTCCAGATCAACTACTGGAATATTTTTTATTCATATAAAGATATCTCTGAGCTCAGTTTCATGCTGGATAGTATCTGCATTTTGGTTCTGGTCATTAAAATTATGCTAACAAAGGTGTGTTGGTTTATATCTCTCTTCCTGGGATATACCCAACTGAGTGAAGAAGTCTGTCATAAGCATACACAAAACACAGCATTCACTTCCTTTTTTTTTATAACTGGTGTTATATAAAAATAAAACAAAGTTTCTTCAATGACTGGAAGAGAGAACCACAGTTTTGTTTTCCCTTTTCTGTCTTTTCTTCTTTCTGCACATTCTTTCTTCCCAAACTTGACTCCTAAAGGACCAGAAGGATGATAATGACACTGCATGTCATAAGTGGAATCCAGTGAACAGTGGTTATCATCCAGGTTCTAAATTGCTGTTTGCATATTACTGAAGCTAGGGTGCCTTAGTTTCTCTATGTGAAATAACTAAGATAATAATTAGTTACCTGAAAGCCATGATCAGTAGTGTTTTGAGGTCCTGGAAGGTGAAATATTTGTTTGTTTTACTTTATTTTATGTTTTTGTGGGTTTTTTTAGCACGGTGTTTATTTATTTGTTTTTTTGTTTAGGGCCAGCGTTGGCATCAAGGCAGCGGATTCTTTGGACGAAGCTGGCAACCAGGAGACGTGGTTGGTTGTATGATAAACTTGGAAGACAAATCAATTATCTTTACTCTGAATGGAGAGTTGCTTATAACCAGTAAAGGTTCAGAACTTGCATTTGCTGACTTTGGAATAGAAAGTGGTAATTTTATTTTTACAGTTACATGGTTATGAGAAGACAAAACAAAACCCAGAAAAACTAGTCTGTCATAATGGCTTAGTGAGCTGAGAAATTGTATTTCACTGATGTGAGCCTTCAGACTGTGCTACACATTAACTTCATAAAAATTTATTTTAAGAGCGCTTTTATGGCAGAAATTGACTTCCTTTTTTTTTCTTTAACCACAAGTTGATATTAATGGGATTTCAGCAATCAGAATGAGTAAATTTTCTTCGAGCCTTGCTAGGCTTACTCACAGGACTGAACTTCAGCATTAAGAAGAAGTGGTAATAATAAGCACCTTGAAAAATTCCCAAAAGCTGAAAACGTAGTCTCTGATTATCTCACTGGAGCATACATGTGTTATGTTCTTGTCTATGAAGGACAAAATCAATATTATGTGGTGAGAGACTGCACCAAAAGAACAAATCTTTGCAACATAAATTGAGTCTGATTTGTAATTTTTTTTTCTCTGTCTTATTCATGGCTTATCTGCATTTCTCCTTTTCCTTGGCTATTTTTCCTCTTGTTTTTGGCCTTTGCTTTTTTGAACAGTAGTATCTACATGACTGTATTGAAGGATGCAGGGAATATTTTCAAACTGTTAGTTTTTAGTTGACATTTTCTTTGGAAGCATATCTCCTCCAACTGGTAGTAGCTTCATGCCCATTAGTAATTGCCAGAAGACTTTGCAATTGCTCACTGCCGCTCTTTGGTTTGACCAGTGATACAGTTTTTCTAATGGTAGAGAATGAGGGGCTGCCTTACGACAACTTTTCTGAAGGCTTAAAGTTGAAGAGTAGGAAAGCAAATTCTCCTTTAGAAGTTGAACTGTTGGCTTTTCCCTGAAGTTGCTCCAAGTTCTGTTTATTGAGAGATGGAGAAAATAATTCAACAGCATTTCATCCCTGTCTATTGGCTGCTACAGGTATATAGAGACCAAAAAAGTTCGGTCATAAAAAATGCGAGCATTAAAGAAGTATGTATTTGTCCATCATGAACGATGGAGGGATGAAGGTTTGCAGCAGATTTATACCTACTGATGACAAACTAAATTTTGAACAGGTGTACTGAGATACCTGAACCTCATCTCAAAGTCCTTTTGAAACTTCAGTGCTCTCAGAGAGCATACTTAACATTTGTTAATAACTTTGATGTAGCCAAGGTTGTCTTCCAGTGTTCAACTCATTGTATAAAGGCATGTTTATTAGTCTAAAAATGATGAAGATAACTGATTCTTCTAATAAATTAATAACTGACTTGAGCAAATCTTGGTTTTTCAAATCTGATTGTCCACAGAACTACCTCTTGACATTTTTTTTGTTTGTTTTTCACACAAAACTACTACTAAATACTAATAAGAATTGTTAAATTGGTTTAATGTTTAAATAAATGAGATAGTGTGTGTAATGTCCCTTCATTGCCAAAGTTCTCAGGGTTTTTGGTAGCAATTATATTGAACTTAGACATTAGTATTTGAGGTGGCTTTAAATCCTTGCTACTGTCACCACTTTGTGTGCATTGCTTGTAGGAGCTAAAGTTTAGTTCACATTAGATGGATCCAAAATAGAATGCTTGTGTTCTCCAAATAAATTACCGTTGGGTTTTTTTTGTTGTTGTTGTATCATTTTCTTAGGTTTTGTTCCAATTTGTGCACTGGGTCTATCTCAGATTGGTCGTATGAACCTTGGAATGGATGCCAGTACATTCAAGTATTATACAATGTGTGGACTTCAAGAAGGTTTTGAACCTTTTGCTGTCAACATGAACAGAGATGTTGCTATGTGGTTTAGTAAACGCTTACCAACATTTGTCAACGTGCCAAAAAATCATCCTCATGTTGAGGTAACATTACATGTTATGGAGACACCTGTTTCTCAACTGTTTGTTTAGCAAGCTGAGACATTAAACCCTTCCTAATACTTACTGTCATCAGATAGTTTGTCATATAAATCTATTAAGTCACTCTTAGATAATTCCAGATGATCTTGTCTATCTCCAACCTCATTTATGGTAGTATTACCATTCATATGGATATAGCTATCTGTTCTATTATATGTCTTACTAATTTATGTTGTTGTGGTTAGCTACTTGAAACATGTTAGTTTTGATTTCTTAGAACCATTTTTTATATTCTATCTTACATTTGCTTTCATTTTTTTTTAAACCTTCTCTACTTTACATTTTTCTTAAATATCTAAAAATTGTTCAGCTGAATTCAGCATCACTTAAGGTAATGGAAGTGTGAGCTAAACAGAGACTGATTTAGTCCAGTTAGCTAATCTGAGGGACATATAAGTGTACCTGTGGTGTTGCTGAGTGATATCTGTTTCATTCATTCTTATGATGCACTAGCAAAAGGAATTCCACAACTCCTGAACTAATCTACACTAGAGCAGAATAATATATCCTAGGTTTTGTATAAAATATTCCATATTAAATATTCCACAATGATATGTTTGAATTCCTGATAAGTTTTTTTTACTATAGCTATAGTAAAACTATACTATAGTATAAACTAAACTAAAACTATAGTTTTTTTACTATAGTTCCTAGGCCATTTACTTTAATTTAGGTGTTTAGCCAATTATTCCGTAATACCTGTCTTTGAACATTTCCTTCTTAAACAAAATACACTTCACTGAATTCCAACTAAATGATCTCAGCTTTTTTTTTTTCAGTTTATCAGGATCATTTCAACTGTATTCCTGTCTAAAAGTTTTTGAAATGTTCCTATCACTGACTTTAAAAGCATACTCTCTTTTTCAGCACAAGGGAAAATAATATCAGACTTGGACTTCATAGTGATCATCTGAATGATTCTAATTGATATTTCTTCTCATTGTGGTAGAAAACTACTGATTCTTGTGAAGCAATTTTTCAATGACTTGTGCACTCAACGTGAATTAATTTAATGAAATCTATATTTTTTCTTTTTAAAATGCTGTATGGAACAAGTTGAAAATATTTACTGTAGTCAGGATATACTGAATCTGTTTCTTCCCTTGGTCTTCAGGCTAGATTCCCTGTCAGAGAAGAAAGTTGCATAGTTTTGAAACTAATTCATTCTGAAAAATTTGACTCTTTCAGTTTTCTCATCTAGTTGCTTAGTGAAAGTTTTCAGCATTTTTCTTGGAATAGTATTATTTTTAAATTATTTCTATTATTTTTAGATATGGAGAATTGATGGAACCATTGAGAATCCACCTCGGTTAAAAGTTACTCACAAAACATTTGGCACACAGAACAGCAATTCAGACATGATATATTGTCGTTTGAGTATGCCCATTGAGTTCCGCTCATCATTCAACTTCGGCATGGGTGTGGAAAACGCCTCATCTGATGTTTTCCAAAAACGGTTAGGCTTGGTTTTAGTTATCCTATTTCATGCTCTCAATGTAAATGTAATATGTTTTCTTATTCTTTATTATTGTACACTCAAGATTTTGTACTTGTTTTTGCACTGAGCACACACTAGCATAGGATGCATGTTACTGAGATTTTTTTGTTCTTGATGGTTTTAATAAATTTATAACACAACTTTGCTGCAGAATGCTATATCCAGACAAGAAAGAACCATTTCTGAAGAGGTGCATCACAAGGTTTATAGTTACTCATTGCTAAGCAGCTGCCATCCTTTCAAAATCATTGGGATTTGCAAAGCTCTTCAGCCAGGCTAGAAAACCAGCTCAGAATCTTTTTGCCCATTGGATTAATGCTCATCAACATTATTGTTCAATAGTTCATTGTTATTGGAAAAGTGACTAATCCATGCAAAGAAAAAAAAGATTGTGAGACAGATTTTTTAAAGATACCAGGTACTACTGAGTTCAGCACCTTCCAGCATTGCCTTCATCTTTAGTTAGTTGCTGTAAATCCGTCTCTTGCCCCCTTCTCTGCCTTAACTGCAATCAATTATTTTGGGTGTGTATTTGTATCCTGTACAGTCTTTGCATACTTAATTTACTCATGCATACTCAGTACCCAGTAAACATGAGTTAGCTTGTAAGTACACTTAGTTTAATAATGAGTACTTTTTTTTACTACTTTATCTTTTTTTTTTTTTTTTTTAATTAATTTACTAATGTTCCTTTATCTTTAGAAAGCACAGCCAAGAAATTGTTGCTCCTTCTACTACGGTAAGTAAATACATTGAGATGCTTAGTTCTTACTTTTTGAAGTAGATTTAGTCGTGGCAGCATTGTCATTAGAAATTGATCTGTTGAAAGAAGCCTTTTTAATCATTTGCTATGTTATAACACTGTGTATAAAGAATAATGCCCAGAGTTGTATGACTTGAGGCATAAACCTAACTACCTTAAACCACTAGTCTGTTTTTTTAATGTATGAGCATTTTAAATGACTTATTAAGAGAATGTGAATTACTATTATTAAAGTTTGACATATAAGAGGGGTTTTAATCACTATTTGAATATTCCTTGATAAAATAATTTAGATTTCTATTACTAATATGTTCTTTTCCTCTTTTCAGTATTTTTATTCACTACGGATATTTGCTGGCCAAGACCCGTCTTCTGTCTGGGTTGGCTGGGTAACACCAGACTATCATTTTTACAGTGAGAATTTTGACCTAAATAAAAATTGTACAGTGACAGTTACTTTAGGTGATGAGAGAGGCAGGGTTCATGAAAGGTATGGATTTATTTATAACTTATTAAAGCTTGTATTTTAATACTGTCATTCAAAAGTGAATTATTCACAAGCTTGATGATATTTTAAACGTTAATTTAAACTAATAAGGAAATTGATTATGGAGTAGGAATGTTCTCTGCTCATTTATATATGATATATGAATGTGTTTTACATAGACTTGTTAAAGTGAGTATGTTTTTCATTAACGTTCTGTTTGAAAGAATGTTTTTTTTGATTATGCTTTCTTTTAACATCCGTATTTGGTCACTGTGGATGAACCTGTTATTTGTTTTAATGTATCTTACATAAGCACACAGAAGCATCTGAAATTGTTTCATAATTATAAAATAGGACAACAAATAAAGGTGCTCTTAGTCTGATCCCTTACCCATGATGCTTACATTATTAAAAAAGGGGGGTTTGCTAATGAGGAAACAAAACTAATAGCAGCACAAGCACATCTGAAGATCTCTAACTATTATTCAATTGAAAAGTACATCTTCACTGAATACTTAGTCAGGTTCAGTATGACCTGTGGTTTGTTTTCTTTGTTCTTGCTCTTCTTTCAGTGTGAAGCGCAGCAATTGCTATATGGTTTGGGGAGGAGATGTAATTGCTAATTCCCAGAGATCAGGTCGCAGTAATGTTGATTTAGAAATTGGATGCTTTGTTGACCTGGCTACTGGAATGTTGTCGTTCACAGCCAATGGAAAAGAGCTTGGCACTTGTTATCAGGTATTATCAGATTTTCAGGAAACTATCTAGTAAGCTGGTTGTTTTGATGCTATTATAAAATTGTTTTTTCTTGTTCAGAAATCTAACTGAACACTATTCATGTGACAATACCATGTTTTCCTATATTATTCTGTTTTATCCCTCTTTTTCTCTCTCTCTCTCTTTTGTAAGGCTACATTTTCCCAACTTACAGCTGTTTCAAATGTTGAGGAAGGACTACTGGTAGATATGTTCAGAAAAATATTTTTTTACCTCTCAATTCTTGTGGTTCAGAATCTTGATTTATAACATTAACTATTGTTTAAAATACTTTCTGTCAACAAAATCTGTTATACAATATAGGGGAAATAATTATTTAAATTACTGTGAGGTCAAAATTAGACTTTATATATAGTAATTTTTGATATGGATTGAGAAAATAAATTTAGTTTAGTATTACCAGGGCTTGCGTCTTCTGCACATAGCTATGATTTGGAGATCCTGTGATTTGATAAGTTTCAAAACCCGAAATTCAAATATGCATTAATGTGCAAAGTCAAAATAAATGGGGTGGGCCCTAAATGCTGTTAATGTTCTCTAAACGTGGAGTCATTATGCTAATGGATCAGTAGCTGACAGAAGTTTTCAGCACCAGATTGATGAGATTTGTTCTTAGTAAGATCAGTTGTCCATAGTAGAGCATTCACTGTGGAAGAGATTATCCAGTGTTAGGAACAATGCATCGCTTTCTTCTATGTCAACAAAAACCCCACAAGTCTGTAATACAGATAAAACTTAAACGTTATTCAACTAAATTTAATGGAACTTTGTATACTGACTCCATTGAAAATGAATGAGGCAGGGTTGCACACAGACTGTAAATGGGGGTGGGAGATGATCTAGCAGCTGTGATTTTGGTATATTTTGTAACAGTGGTCAGAGACTTCAGTGCCATGCTGGGAGGATATTAAATGTGAACATCCTGGGAAAAGAAAACAGGAGATGAAAGTGCTTAAGCCCCATGCTTTGCAGGTTTTTTTTTAGCTAGATACAAATCAATATGGCAGCTTCTGAACAAAACCATGAAAGTTTGGTGGGGTGGTTTGTTGTCGGTTTTGTTTGTTTGTTTGTTTGTTTGTTTGTTTTTCCCCCCAAGGAACAGCCTTTACCTGTTTTTCTAATTTTGCAAAGAAATCTAGGAAAATATAGATGTAGAAGATGTCTGTTAACTGCTTTTATTATAAAAAACACTTTCCGATTTTTCCTCTTATGACTTGCAATTAATGTAACCATGTTCTTTGTACTGAATTTAAAATAACCTCAGAAAATACAATTATTTCTCTTCTGTTTCTTCTCTTTTCCATGGAAAAAGACCTTGAGTTGCTTTCAGAAATGTTTTCCAATAAAGCACCTGGTCTGTTGAAAAATGAAATCACCCAGCACTTTCTATAAAGATACAATGGTATATTCTAACAGGAGTGTTAGTCTGAGGGTGAAATATTTCTCAGCTTTTGCTTATTTCGAGTAATTTAAATCTTTTCTCTATTTTTGAAAGTAGTGAAAAGTCTTATGTAGCTTTCATTTTCATTTCTTGAATATTTTTACCATAAAATAAAATCTTTAAAATACTTTAGTAAATCTAATATCCCACCCAAATTGCAGCAAATTACTGATATTTGTCTCTTCTAGAGGCTGCAGGATAATTATTCTAACCTTGTAATCATTTGCACTTTTCAGTTTTCTTAATGGAAGTAGAGGGACAATATTGGTATGCTGTGTTCATTCTAAAAGACCCACAGGTCAACATATTGAGGAGAAGAAATGAATTTTGCTGTAGTTCTTGATCTAACTATTGAATGCCATAGTGATATTCAGAAAAAAAACCCACTGTCTATAATAGGAAAGTAAATGAAAGATAGTGTATACATATATATATGAGATTTTGTCATTAATTGTCATGCCAGTCTTAATGTGTTCGTAGCAGAAAGGACATCTTAAATATTGGTTTACAAGAAGTTTTATTTTATTCTGAGTTAGTAATGGTTTTCTGACCTTCAAACAAGATTAGAAATTACAAATTCAATTATTATTACTAGGAAATATCTATCTTTGGTCAAAGGCTGATAGTTATATTGTCTCAGTCATTTACTTTCAGGCTTTAATGAAAAAAGTAGTGTCTTTCAGTCCAGGTTACCTTTTGTTTTCTGCGTTTGGGTTTGTGGTTTTTCCCTTATCAAAAAGATTAGAATGTACATACCTGGCCCTACTTTATTTTGTCTATCCCAATAGTCATAGCTCTGAAAAAACTTCATTCTGCATACAGAGTTTTCAATATATGGTATTATTTTATATTTTCTTTCAGTTATATTGTGTTTTGGAGCTGTTTTTTCATCTAAAAGAATATGGATTTTTAATTTATTTTTTGTGACTCTCTTTCAGTTTATTGTTTTGTAATTTTTGATAGTTTGCTATCCTCAAAGTTAGGAGTTGCACTCCTTCACAGCACAAATATTGTCATAGTACTTAGTATGTATAATGTATATGCATAGTACACAAAATACACAATGATGTGATTAAAATATTTAATGGAACTCCTGAAACCTTGAATTGATTGTATAGAGTGTACCTTTTTTCAGCCACCCTGGAGCACTAAAATCTCTTTAATAATTTTTAATAATATACTATTCTATAAGTATCTTTTAAATTCTTTTTTTCATGGCAGTAGGGGTGGGTGATCTTGTAGAGAATTCTTCAGAATAAACTGGTATTACTAGTCTGACATGTACTTTGAGTCCAGCTATAATGAGGAAATTAGGATAATGTAGCTGTCAAAAAAAATCCCAAACCCAACCAGACACTTTCAAACTGCAGCACTGTGATTCAGTGTGATTCACTGTGATTTTATAAGACTGGAGACAAATGCTAAGCCTGGAAATAAAGACATCTTTGAGATCTTTAAAAAAATTACATTCTTCTACTTTTGGAGTATAGAACAGAAATTCACTAATCTTAATAGGAAATAAAGATTTGCACTATCATGATCAAATGATGCGCTCTCACCCTCTTCTTATCCCCCTCTGGTTCCCTCTCTCTTAAAAATTTGGTTTTGAGCTTTTTTAGTAGTTAATTATTTTGTCCAGCATAAAACATGAAAGAACTCTAAAAGATGTGTGGTAGTCTAAAAAGCTGTATTATATCCTCAGTCTCTGTTGGGGGTGCTTTTCCTGGAGCAAGAGCCAAAGTATGTAGCTGTAAAGTGGCTGGATTTTTAAGGAGCTGCTCTAGAATAAGGTGTTGGATTTGGATATGTTTGAGAAGAATCAACACATAGTGTTACCAAAGTTCCAGGTGTTGAGAGCACATAAGGCAGCAGACACACCTTCCTGAAATTTAGGTGGGCCTATAAAGATAATGCTTAACTATATTAGAGGTAAACTACAGGTACTATTCAACACTTTAATACAGTGTCTGCAGTTATTTGATAATGACATGTAAGCTATATAGTATTTATTTTCTATAATATTCTGGGAGGAGATTCTTGTTGCTTTTTAAATTTTTTTTAAATTTTTTAATCTCATTTCTCTTCTAGGTTGAACCGAACACAAAGCTTTTTCCAGCAACTTTTATACAGCCTACGAGCACTAACTTGGTTCAGTTTGAACTTGGTAAATTGAAGGTACAAAATATTTTCTATAAAGGTGCTCTTTTCAGTCTGTTTATTTCCATGGAAATTCCTGCTCAGTCGAATTTGTTTAGGAAGACTGAATCAATGGCGTGACTTTTTATTTGACTTCTACATTTACTTCTGTAAATGTAATTATTACATGAAGTTAATTGTTCAACAAATCTAAACTGCATTTGTCAAAATAAACTAAAGTTATTTGGGGAGACCACCCTTAATGTTGGGAGTTTTTTAATGGATTTTGTTTATTGCAATAACTTATATATTTCTGTGAGTTCTTTGCTATTAATAAATTATACTTCCTTTTGGTATTACAGGCTTATTCAAAATTAGATATTACAAAAATAATTTTAATACACTTATTTGTTTCAGAATACTATGCCTTTATCAGCTGCAATTTTTAAAAGTGAAGAAAGAAATCCTGTTCCTCAGTGTCCCCCTCGCCTTGATGTGCAAACAATTACACCTGTTTTATGGAGCAGGATGCCAAACAGCTTTCTAAAAGTAGAAACTGAGCGTGTCAGTGAACGTCATGGCTGGGTTGTGCAGTGTTTGGAACCTCTGCAGATGATGGCACTTCATATTCCAGAAGAAAACAGGTACATTTGGAAGGAACTACAGTGACTCAATGTCGACAAAATGTATTGACAGCTGATATCTGGGTATTGGTTAAACCTGCCTTGGAGAATATTTACACTAGAATTGTTTAGAATTCTGATCTTATCTGCTATAATGTCATATTCGTGAAATTTAAGTAGATACAAGAGGCTGAATAATTTTAATGCCATGTGATGACATTTGCATACATAAGAGAAAACACAACTATTTGATTTTATTGAAATTATAAAATAATGTATCTTAAATGTCTAGGTCTTTAAACAGAGATTTTCTCAGCTTGAAAAAAATATAGAGAACATGCAAGTACTCTTTTGCTGATTTTTTTAATGTGATAAAAACTTGTAATCTGTTCCAGTTTCATCTGCTCTGAATTTACATGAATTAAGTCTTTATGTTCTTACTGACAAGATCCTGGCTTTCTTAGATTTTCATTAGGTTTTATCTTCAGAGTGAGGATAATAAAGATGTATCCAAATATCAAATATCATAACCAGTGACAAATCAAACTATAAGCAAAAGCATAGCAGAAAGATAATTTAACTGCTGTACTTTTATCAGTTATTTTGCACTTTCTTTTAGTAATTCAATAACCAATTTTATTTGTCATTAATAAAACTGAGTTGAAGAAAAGATTAAAAAATACTGTGTTTTGTGGAAAAAATGAAACGGTAATCCTCAATAAACTGGAGAGGCACTGTTTAGTGACAGTATTACCGCAGAGTTTCAGCATTCCAAATAAATTTATTTTAAAAACAAGCTCTAATTTGTCATAGCTTCCAAAGAAGCTTCTCTATTTTACGTTTTTCCTTTTTTTTTTTTTCTATGGAGTACTAATTGTAAATAATCTAATCAAATTATTACCACCATTTACTGTGGTTTAAGGATGGACATGTTAAGATTAGTCAGTATCAACCTTAATATTAATGGTTTAAAGTGGAACAGACAAAAATGTGCAGAGATTATAAAACTTTTTTTTTACAAAATTATTATTCATGAAATTGATTGGTGTTCTGTTTCTTTATTTTACAACAGATGCGTTGATATTTTGGAACTATGTGAACAAGAAGATTTGATGAAGTTTCACTATCACACTTTAAAACTCTATAGCTCAGTTAGTGCTCTAGGTAACACTAGAGTTGCTTATGCACTTTGTAGCCATGTGGATGTATCTCAGCTATTTTATACAATAGATAATCAATACTTACCTGGACTCCTACGTTCTGGATTCTACGACTTGCTCATTAGTATTCATTTGGAGCATGCCAAGCAAGCCAAGCTTATGATGAACAATGAATTTATTATTCCAGTTACAGATGAAACTCGAACTATTAAATTATATCCTGATGAAACAAAGAAGCATGGTTTACCTGGAGTAGGACTTAGCACTTGTCTGAAACCAGGCTTTAATTTTTCTACTCCATGCTTTATTGTGACCAGTGAAGAACGTCAGACATCCAGCCCAGAGATACCCCTTGATACACTTAAAACCAAGGCCATAAGTATGCTAACAGAGGCAGTACAGTGTAGTGGTACTCATATACGAGACCCTGTTGGAGGACAGGTTGCATTCCAGTTTGTTCCTGTTCTTAAACTGATAGCAACATTGCTCATAATGGGAGTTTTTGATGATGATGATGTGAAGCAGGTGTTACTCCTCATCGATCCCAATGTGTTTGGAGATCACAAGGAAGAAACAGAAGAGAGGACAGAGAAGGAAGAAGTTACACAAGTTGAAGAAAAAGCTGTAGAAGCTGGGGAGAAAGCAATAAAAGAAACGAAAGCTCCTGCAAAGGGCTTATTACAGACAAGATTACCAGAATCTGTTAAGCTTCAGGTGATCATTTAATATAAATGTATTACATATCTTCTACTATTGATGAAAGAAAGGTAGTGCTTTTTGTCTGTTCTCTGGTTTGTAAATTTGAAATCCTGAAGATCTTTATTCCACTTTGCCTTATAACTTCACATTAATAACCAAATTTGATGATGATACAATTCTTTCTACATGTATCTACACTCAAAATAGATATGCAAATACTTACTTATTTCATAGGTGTATTTTAAAAGAGGGAGGGTTGGACCAGGTGATCTTTAAAGGACCCTTCCAACCCAAACTATTCTAGGATTCCTACATGTTTTGAGTGCATGGAGTGAAAGACAGTGAATGCAATATAGTGTTATTGATCAGATAATAAAACTGTATAAATTTGTCACTTTTACAGTGTTAAAAGAAAAATATGGGAAAAAAGTATCTCATTTTTACAGTCTGTTGCAGTGTATAGTATCTACTGCAGTTCTTCCCCAATTAGAGTTTGTTAAACTGTTGAACTTAAGTATGTTTTTTCTATCCTAGATGTGTCATTTACTCAATTACTTCTGTGACTGTGAGCTACAACATAGAGTGGAAGCAATTGTATCATTTGCAGATCGTTATGTATCAAAATTGCAATATAATCAGAAATACAGGTACAATGAACTCATGCAAGCCTTGAACATGTCTGCTGCTTTGACTGCCAAGAAGACTAAAGAATTTCGGTCTCCTCCTCAAGAACAGGTAATATTAAACAAATGGTTGAATCTAAACATAAAAAAAATTCTTTGTGATCATAAAATAGAGTTCTGAAAGCTAAACTACCATTGGAACTGCTAAAGAACCAAAACTGAATTTGAAATAAAGTTTATTAAGATGCCACAAAATACTGAATGTCAGAATGCTTATACATGTACTCCAGTATTCAAGCTCTAAACCAAAGTTGACTTAGGATTTCTCAACAGCATAGAAAAATTGAACATTACTGCCCAATGCTGAGGAGCTGAGATTCATTCAGTTCTGCAAGATGATGATAATTTGATAACATTAGTTGCTAAAAGTTAGCATGAAGTTAGTGTTGTGCTGACATCTGTATGTTGGAAATAGTCTTTTCTACCTCAGGAAATACCTTTATTATTCAGTGTAACTGTATTTTGATGTTAATCATAATTAAAGCTTACAAAGTACCATTGCTTTAGTATTTCCTTTAAGCTGTATTAGAAATCTATGTTTTTTGTTAATTTGATTATAAATTTGATTATAAACAGGTAAAGTATGGCTATATATTAGAATATGTCTTAGGTGATCTCAGTGTTTTAACTATGTTTTAATTAAAGATTAATATGTTGCTGAATTTTGAACTGGGAGAGGATTGTCCCTGTCCAGAGGAGATTCGGGATGAGTTGTATGAATTTCATGATGATCTTCTAATTCACTGTGGTGAGTGGCAAGGTTTTGTTATGTTTTTTGTTTGTCTTTTTGACGCTTTACATGAAGAAAGAACAGATCAGTTAAAAAAAAATACTAGCACGAGGTTTTTTTGTTAGATGTATTACTGTCTACATGGTGTTCCTGACAGACTTTGGTGCATATTACAAAAATATGGAAACCTGTGGATGGCTTTAAGTTTCATTGTTATATATCTATTAAATATTATCTGGTATTATTCTGTTTAGGTATCAGTTTTAGACTTAATTAGAAAAAATAAAAATAATCCAAACAAGAAGGTTGGATTACCTTAAAATATTTGTAGAGGCATGTGTATGTGTACAAGCAGGTAAAAGGTATTGAAAGAACATTATTGCTGTGAAGTTGAGCAGTAGAAAATTTAATAAAACCAGTAGATGAGGGGTGCTGCTGCTGCTTTAGCTTAGTTTCCTGGTGTATACATAACTGTGATGGTCAATTATTATAAAACACTGTTGCACTGCAGATTACAGCTTGAGTTGCCCCTGTCATTGAATTTGAATTTCCTTAGGGTATCCTCAAGGGTGAGCTATATCAGATACCCTGTGCAATTTATGTGGGTTAAGGAATCACATTTTATATGTGATGCCAAAAATCTTTTGTTAGTCTAGTGAGATTTTAGTGTAATCAAGACAATCATGGAATTATTAGTCCATTTACAATGGTACGGACATTTATAGTCTGAGTCATCCAGTTATTACTGCTCATTCCCAATAATTATGCAGTTAAAACTGATATACACAAGCTTTTTCATATCTACCTACTTGGTAGATATATTAGTAATCACAGTGTATTTCTTGGTTCTATGGTTGATGGTGTCCATCTTCTTCAAGAAGAAGGGGACAGGGTCATTACAGTGAATTGACAGCATCTCAAGTTCTTCCCCAGGAAGAGCACAGTAATCTTAATAGTTTCTTCCTCCTCCTCTTCCTCCTTCTGTTTGCTTGAGGTCACTTTTAAATGTTTACTAATACAGTCTGCTAGTTCTTTCTTCACTGGTTATCCCTAAAACCAGTTTTACCCAGTTCATGGAATTGCATTCTTTTAGTGACCTGTAATTAACAGTTTGTGATTTCTGTTTGTAGCCATGGTGCCTCCCATACCATTCTGTGCTTCTATTGTTAAGGCTTCTGCTATGATCCTGTGCTGTGATTTCTGAGTACCCTATTAGAATCTCCAGCAACCATCAAGCTGTGATTTTGTGATAAGCCAATTACCATTTTTGAACTACCTCAGCCTTAGCCTCAGCCAAAGATGAGTAGGTTAGTGGGTACCTAGGTTGTGTTTCATCAGCTTATTTCTGAGGATATTGTATAAGACAGTATTAGAAGTCCTTAAAATCAAGATTTGTATCTGTAAGGTTAGCTATATTATAGGTGGAAATTTAGTTGGTTTAACATAATTTGGTTTTGACAATCCTGTGTTGATTGTTATTCATCCTTGCTTCTAAGTGCTTACCAAAAACTGTTTCTTTCATTCCAGCATTTTTCTTCCAAGCGTTAAAGTGAATAGTTAATATCCTCGTAGCTAATCCTCTTTCTCCCCATTTTTATTAAGATAGGTACTGTCATCTCCATTGTTCAGTCACTTAGCACTTGATCTGTCCTCTGGTTTTCAAAGATAATGCCTATTTGGCATCAGAGAGTTCTCTGAGACTCCAGGACATGGAAGACCCCCGACTTACCTGGAAATGTCTTAACTCTGCAATATATTTCTTTTACTTTGAAATCTTGTTGCTGGTATTATTATTGAGTTAGCTTAGCTCCTGATCACTCTTCATCTTTTCATGAGGTGAAACCCTACTGATTGTGGGTTTTTTTCTTTTTAGGGGTGTACTTTTATTATTGTTTACTACATTATAAATGTGTATGTTGAATGAGAGAGAGAATTGAAGATAGAGAAAGCACAGTCTCGTGATTAAAATAGTTTAATCATCCTCTGGACTCTAAACAAAACCATAGTCATTGCTTTGTGCAGGTTTATCATAGGTGGTCGCTGCAGATAAATGCTTCTCATTATCTTTGTCCTGACTTAGTCCTGAAAATCAGTACTAAGCAATCACAGCTGCAGATAAAATGAATAGGAGTTGTGCTTGGAATATTTAATCGGCTTTTTAATACTAAATATACACTTTGCGGTCTAAGTGGAAAAATATGTATGCAATCAAGTAATTAAAGGCTGCTTCATAATGAATATACGCAAATAGTCTGAATTAAAGTTACTCAGGCAGTCTTAATCCTAGCATGTCCTAACTGTGAGTGGTTCATTTTGCCAGCAAAATAATAGTCCTCTATCATAATTTTTGTGTGTAATTTCTTGGTTATAAACAAAACAAACAATTTTACAACAGATTTTATTGCATAATATCAAATTGACACTTATCTGGGTTGGAACCATCTGTTCCAGTGCACGGACCTCTGCCACTTCAATTAAGTGATTAGCCAGCAGCAACATGAGATGGTCAGCTGCTGAATGGATTGCAATTCTAAGAGGATGCAGAATGAATAATGAATGATATAGAGCAGTGAATGAGACCCTGTCTGGAGCAGTCACAGACCCCATCTCCTCCAGTCCAACACTGTCTTAACTCATCATCCCAGTGCATTTCTTCTTGTCTGTCCATTTCAGCTTCTCAAGAGTTCTTCTCCCAGTGTCTCTCTCTTGCTTCCAGGGCCTAGCTTTTTTTCCAATGCCAGACAGTTTCTTGCTTTCTTTAATATCCTTGTCTGCTTCCTTTTTCCTCTCCTTATTGGCTACATTTCCTGTTCTTACTTTTTCCAGGCTCTGACTGTAACCTTCCTTCATTCTTAGCTTTTCATTTTGCCCAGCCAGTCTCACTTTTCCCATTCCTTAAATTCCATATGTAGTCTCCAATTTCAATTTGTAGTTCTCTCATTCTCTCCCACTGCCTTTGCATTTTTTTATTCCTAGTCACTTAGTCACTCCTAGTCATAACTAACTCCTTCCCCTTGGTAGCTGCCAGTGGCAAAGTTTCTCCAACCTGATACCACATTTCAGTTCTTTTTTCCTTTCTTAGCTTCTTTTTTTAATACCAGTTTTAGCCTCTGCAGTTTATTCTTTTCCCTCTGCTCCAGCTTGTATCTCTAGTATTCTGTCTGGAAATCTTTTCTCAATTTCACTTTGACCAGCAGCCAAACAGCAAAAGCTTACGTTTCAGCTCGGCACAATTAGCTCTGGTATGAAGGGAACCTGCTTAGCTCTTCTGTGCTTCTGCACATAACTCATGTGGTATCTGATCATCACTAAGAGATGTGAAAGATTTGAAAATGCTTTGAATGGTTGTGACGCAATGTAGTGAACTGAACTGTATTAAACGGCCTTGTAAAATGACATCCCATCTCATTGTATACATTTTCATGAAAAACATTTATCACTGATATAATCTCTGAACATCTGCCTTCTTACAGTTTTAAATTCAGTTAATGTTTGTTTATGACTGCGAAATATCTCGACTGAAAAATTGTACTATATTGTGAGATACAGCCATACATTTCTTTCTTTAGCTTACGTTCTGCAATATGAAACAAAGGATCACATATTTAATCAAATATGACTCTGAGTCAAAATTAATTGCCATAGTAGAATCTTCAAAAAATACCACCTCTTTGGTCATAATACTGAAAAAATAATACTATAAATCTGGATATAAGAAGTATGTGTGCTGAAATAAACATAATTTGAGGGATGCTACTGTAGCTAACACGTTAAAGCTTATTACATTTTTTTCCTGTATGAAATTTGCTGGTTAAAAAAAATTCCTGTAGATATTTTGGTATTTTTTAAATATTGAAGGAGTTAATCTTCAAAGATTAAGTTTTGTTTCTAACCAGTTTCATTATCTGCTAAGGTATTCCACTAGAAGAGGAGGAAGAGGAAGAGGAAGATTCCTCTTTGACTGGCAAACTCTGTTCATTAATGTACAAAATCAAAGGTCCACCAAAAGCAGAAAAAGTAGAACCTAAGGAGGAAGAAGAGAAATCTCCTAGTAAGTTTTCTTTCCACATAAATACTTCCGTGATGCAAGTGTTAAAAGGTGTATGCAGTCAACAGGAGTGTATTTTTTTAATAAAACTTTATAGCAGACGGAAGAAGGAGACTGCCTGTTTAAGTTCCTTCTGCCTCTTGGAACAATTATCCTACATACTGAACATCTTAGATGCATTGTTAAAGAAGAAGTTAAAAGATAACTTTTTCATTGTTAAACAAGAAGTTGGATCCAGATCATTGACTCGGGGGTTGAAAATTTGCATATTCTTTACAAAGAAATGTAAAAAGTTAATTATGGCACAATAATCTAGACTCATTGAGAAGTTTTCATTTATATGATTTTTTTTTAAATGCAGAAACTTTCTTCTTTAAGCTTAACTACATTTAATTTTTCTTTGCTGCATGAGAAGCTGTAAGCATCTCAGTACCAAGATATATGTGACAAAATGGTTTTACAGTTCTTGTTTTTTGTATAAAAAGGGATGGCTTTCACTTATTTCACTTGATGGTGAATATATACATTCGTTAAAAACTGATAACTTGGTTCTGATTTATCTCAAGCATCACATACATGCACATATATATATCCATACCAAATCCTTTCTGACCATATCCTTCCTGAATTTAAAGAAATATTCAATCTATTTGACTAATTAAACAGAAGGAACATCTTTATTTTCACAAGTACAAATTCCGTATTCATAAATGCTTGAGTTAACAAAATTTTCCAGCATTTAGTATTGCTATTTTTTATTCTGCTCTTTGCTTCTATAGATCTTTAACATGTGTCTCTAAAATCAGAGGGCAGAGAAAAATACTGTGTAGATATTATCAGTTTGCCTGAAAACTTTTCTCTATAGTTTATAAATCTCATTGCCCTTTACAGTGAGCTTTCATGTTGCTTAAATATACATAAGAAGAATAGACACCATTTAGCAGAAATTTTTTTAATGTTCCTTTCTGCAGCAGAATATTACAGAGGAGGAGGACTGGGTTATCCCTGTGTTTGTTGAGTAATATTAAGCTATTAACTTTTCTTCAAAATAGAAATATTTAACTCAAAAAACTTGAAAAGTCTGTGTATATGTTTTGAAACTAATGAGATGAGAGACAATTTAATCCATAAACCTAGGAACAATATATATGGGAGAATGTGTATTCCATCACTGAAAACAGTCCTTCCACCTAGCACAACTGAATAAGCACAACAGTGAACTGACAGTAATTGTTTAAAAAATACAATAATTTATTTAAAGTTAATTAGTTTAATGGTGTTTAAGAGTAAGCCAATAGATAGTCTTTATTCCTCTGTTTTCAGATCTGTAATATCCTGTGGCAGTGATTCATAGAACCACAGAATGGCTGAAGCTGGAAGGGACCTCTGGAGGTCATGTGGTCCAACCCCCCTGCTCAAGCAGGGCCATCTAGAACAGGTTGCCCAGGACCATGTCCAGATGGCTTTTGAATATCTCCAAGGATGGAGACTCCACAACCTCCTTGGTCAATGTGTGCCAGTGCTCAGTCACCCTCACAGTAAAAGTGTTTCTGTTTTTCCAGATGGACCCTCCTGTGTTTCAGTGTGTGCCCATTGCCTCTTGTCCTGTCACTGGGCTTTGAAAAGAGCCTGCCTCTCTTTTCTTTACACCCTCCCTTCAGGTATTTATATACATTGATGAGATCGCCCCTGAGCTTTCTCTTCTCTAGGCCAAACAGTCCAAACTCTCTCTTGGTTGATGCTGAGCAGATAGGTTGATAAGCTTTCTTCTTAAAAAGGCCTGACACTACATGTTGCAAGGCACTGTGGAGGTTGGTTGCACTTGATTCATATGATGTATGTAATCAGCTGATAACATATGTATCTATTTTGTACATTGTATTAAGAGAAAGCTGGGCAAAGCTTGACAGATGTCAATCAATGCATGTTTTTACTCTTGAATTAAAGTTAGTTCTTATAAGAAACATAAATGTAGTTGAATCAAGGTTATTCTACACACACAGGAATGGTGGATAAACTTAGCACTGTATTTCATAGTTTTTGGAATATAAGAAGATGGAAAGTTTGTCTTTTCTGTAGAAGAGTAAATTAAAATGACATTTTTTGTTTTTTATACACAAATGCCATATGCTTGCCATATTTCATATCTGTCTTCTTATTACTTTATCATGCCTAATGGCATAAAACAAGCAGAAAAGGAGACTAAGAATTTGTTTCAGCAAGTTTTCTTCATATTCCTACAACCAGATTCAGAAGCATTATCCAGCAAGTATTTGAACACTTACAGGGTATAATATGTTTTGTTATGTATCTTTATACAGAAGAAATAATAGATTTTTTTTTTAACTGCATTCAATCAATTTTAACTTGTAAATGTTGCCAGAGCTTATAATAAGTGCTATACTGTATGTGAACCATTTTGGTTCTCCGAAATGCTGGATTTTCAGAGAAAGCAAGCATGTTCATAACCACAGAGGGATGTCATATATAGCAGCTGGTCATTTCTTTATAATGCTTTGAAGAGTATTACTTAGTTGGTTAACCAATTTAAGAAATAATGCATGTGCATTAAGTGATTGATAACTGCTTGCAGTCATTTTAGCAATGGAAAGCTGAAAATAGACTGTTGCATGTATTACTTGTGTCTCAAAGATACGCTACTTTTAATTAAAGGAAGCACTGAAATAAAAAATGTTACAGATACCTTCCTGTAATGTTTGTTACAGAGGTTAGTTCAACCTCTTTGCTACTTGAGAGCAAAACAGAGCTTGTTTGTAAACAGAAGACAGGAAAGTCCTACATCCTGAAGTTATCTCAAGTTCTGTCTGCTTCAGTTGAGTAGCAATGTGTCATTATTACTTCATCTCTGCAATATTTCATGTTGCATTTTGAAGGTATATTGTTCTTTTGGCTCTACTTTCTCTAATAAATTATTTATTGTAGCCGATTGTTACTGTCAGGGAAGGACTAGTAGCAAAACAAAGTGTTCATATTCCTTCCTAATACTACCTCTTCTTAGGGTACATAGACACACAAACATACATACACGCACATAAACGCCCCGAAACACTTGAAATCACAGACTTTTTATTCTGAGTAGTATTCCTGTACATGTACATTCTCATACCCTATTCCCTAACACAGGAGGAGTGTTCATGGTCTAAATAGGCGAGATGGGTTCTGTGCTTGCCATTCCTCTACCATCTGCATGAGCATTTTGTTGCCTCTCTGAGCAACTCACCTGGCTTTCACTGCCATGTATTACCCCCAGTGAGGTTGATGTGTAGTGTGAATCTCAGAAATTTTGTCTTTGCTGTCATATGTTTACGAGTTTTCAGTCCTTAGTAGTGACTATGGATGGTGAGGAATAAGTAAGGCAAAAAGCCAAATTCCTCCAAGTCTCCCTTTAGAACATAAATGTTTGCTGAGATTTCTCATTGCCTTTGCAAATCAAGATTGGGTTTTGTCAGCTCTAAGTTTCTATAACACCATCCAAATATCGTGCAGAATTGTGCAAGTGACTTGAGGTTGGTCTTCCAACCAGCGATGACAGTAAGTGCTCCACTTCTGTTTCCAGTTTGCTTGGTTTGGCAATAGATCCTTGTACAGACCCAGAACAGTTAATTTCATTTCAGACTTAATAATTTCATCAACAGTTATGTGAGATTAGACAGCAATGCTATTTTATAACTCGGGACACCTCTTACATGATCTGCTTGTTCTGTAAAGCACCAGAGGGGGTTTATCCTGCTCTGAAAGCGTATTTTGGTCTGTGAAGTTTGATACTAGGTTATAAATACATTAAATCTTATAATAATCTCATGTGCTGCATGAAAATGGGTTTTATTCTCCAGATGTTAGCATCTGCTTTCTCTTTAATGGTAGTAGGACCTACTCAATATCTGGGAAGTATCATTTCTTCTTCAGGCTTCATGCAGATTCTGTTGTCATGAATCAGGAAGCATTCACTCCTGAAGCCTCAGGGCACACGGTGTTTGGTCCTTGTAACAGAGCCATTTACATATTTCATGTACTGGAGCTTTGGGTCACAAGAAATACAGGTTGGACAAGTGATTCTACAGTGTCTGTTTTTCTAGAAATTTCAGATAATCTCTTCAGGCTTGGGTTTCTCCTTGGAGTGATGTATAGTACAAATACGCATATGGATGAAGTAATTCAAATTACAATGAAAAATTATATAATATTTACATTATATTATATTATACTATAATATACTTTAATATACTATATTAGTATATTACTATAGTATAATATACTATAATATACTTTACTGTAGCTGGAGACTGTGAGATATGTAGTCCATGTGTGCACTTCCTCTTTACCCTCCAGGAAATTTGGAATTGAGAAGGTGAAAGGAAATGGGTGCCTGAGGTACCCCAGTCCTCTTATATGCATGAAGAGGGGGGGTGGTGGTGTGCATGGTGTGTACCTGTTGCCAAAGCTAAAAGTCTCTGGCCTTGAGCATCTGTTCATGCATATTCAGGGTGTGAATATTCATAGGAAGGAACTATTTTCTACAAAGAAATCTTCCCTTCCTCTAAGCATGCATTCATATCTACTCGCAATGGACTTTTATCTTAGGAGAGGAATGCCAGCAATTTAAACTAGTGTTAATGATGAATTAGTAAAATGTGTTTTTAAAAACAAACTAGAACTCGGAGAATAAACACACTGAGGCAATAAATTAGTGCTAATTATGATGACAGGACTTTTGTAACTGTCAAGTCATAATTTAGATAAAGCATATATATGGGCACTCATTGTGCAGCCTTGAAAGATCGTTAAGGCACTGCAATTTCTTGTTAAAATTTAAAAATTGGAAAAACATTAGCAACTATTTTAGCTGGTTATCAATGTCACCGTGCCCACTATTCAGATTGCTCCCAGCTTCTCTTACAGGTTAATCTGCTGGCCTGCCCTTCACCTCCTTTCCCAAACTAGAGGCTTGTGGGGTGATAAAAGGGATAGTACCCCTCACACACAAGAAATGGCAAAGAAAGACTTTTTGTTTAAGATAGTGAGTGATATGTCTGCTCTTTAGTTTTTCTACAGGTAGAAATGAAAGGAGATCAATGATCTTGTTCATGCATTTTGGGAATAGAAACTATGGCTGTCAGGCTCACTTAACTATGGCTCTTCAGGTGCCTCTAACTTAGGGAGGATATCTGCTATTATAATATGAATCTTTCATGTAGGACCATATATTCTAAAGGTATACACTAGATTACTGGTCCTAGAACAGAAATCAGGAAATAGAATTTACTGGCTTGAACAAATGCCCTAATTCAGTTCCCATGCTAAAACAATGAACCATGGATCTTTCAAAGTTATCTTAGTGTGGATATATGAGAACGTCTGTGTGAAAAGCTTAAGTCTCTGTTGAATAGTATCCACTGCATGCAATTGTAGCATTAAGTGGAAGAATCATAGATTGTGTCCTTTGAGACTTTGTTCCTTGGAGTGCTACTTACACTGAAACCACAGATTGTTAACTTGTTAGTTGTTACTTACAATAGACTTCCCACTGGCTGTTAGCTCCATTTTTTTGTTGCTTGTTTTTTAAATTTTGGTTACAGAACGTTTGGTTGCAGTACAGTACCTTTGTGATTTATTAGCAGTCGAAAAGAATATCAGACTATTGCTGACTATTATTGAGATCATGTTGGAGTCATCACGTTTGATTGTTTCTCATCCATTCTCGTCTTTTGGCTGAGTTGCAAGGATATCTTTTTCCTCAAGTGCAACAAACACAGCAGCTTCTCTGTTTCAGTATAGGGCAAAAGAGACTAGAAAGGATTAGAGGGGAGGAAACAACAGATCACTGTCACAATACATGTGATTAGAAAAAGAGACTCTAAGCAGACTCTGCTAAACCTAAACTACGATACACAGGTGTAAGAGCAGCCTGGAAAGAACTATATCCTTAATTCCTGAGGGTTTTAATTCTAATGCCTCTTAAAGGTTTATTAATAAAGTGTTTGTAAAATTTTGCAAGTGTTTCTGGCTTTCCTCTTTGCAGGAGTTCAGCTAGAAGTCCTGAGAGTGTACTGCTGTGCTTAGATGTGGGCGAGTATATGTAAGTGTCTGGGAGCCATGACTTGAGAAATCTCTAGTTTTAGGCAGTAGAAACTGGACTGCAAGGTTCTGTATCTTTAAGAAATACTCAGATAAGAAATTAATCCTGGGAATGAGCCTTATACACTTGGACCTAGAAGCACTAAGCAGACTCTACAGTTTTGGAATAATATGATGGGTAAGACAGGCTGTAATGATTTAGATCCGTCCAACCCAATACCTTGTTTTAAACAGTGACTGCAAATGGTTATCTAGGGACACGTAAGAATAAAACAATCAAATATGATATTTACAACTTTAATGCTGTCCCAGTCTCCAGTTATCTTCAGCTCAGGAGATTTCTTGAGTCTAAAGAGGTTTATCTTTTTATATCCCCATTGTATCTTTCTGACAGATATTTGTGTAGTCTCCGCTTGAGCAAATGTGAACTTTAGCATCTGCCACATTTTTGACAGGGAGTTTCAGGGTTCTATTATCCATTAGGTGAAGAAACACCTTTCTTTTCGGCTTAGCTCCTGCCTTGTGAATGGGCTTCATTTGATGGCCTCCTCTTGTGTTGGATGGAAAGGTGTGACTGAACTATGGGTTAACATAATGGCATAATGTACTCTGCTTTAATCATTCCTTTCTTAATAAATCCTGGCTTTTGATTTGATCTTTTTAACTGCCAGAGGATTTGAGTTGATACTGATAATTGAGCTGATATTTTTATAAGTTGATCAGGGAAGTCTCCCTCTTAGAGGTATTCAAAAAACATCTAGACACAGTCCTAGACAACTGGCTCTAGGTGGCCCTGCTTGAGCATGGGATTGGACCAGATGACCTCCAGAGGTCCCATCCAACCTGAACAATTCTGTGATTTTCATGGATCTATCTGCCAGATCTTATCTCTGTTAACATCTCATTGTTCTATTTATAAATGAGGACTATATTTTCAGATGTCATTTTATTTATGGTGACTTTAAATAAAGTGAATTTCATCACCATTTTATTGCTCAGTTTTGTCCTTTTAAGTTCTGCATTTTTTTCAGTTACATTCATATTTGCTATCCTTCATAACTTTGTATCATCAAACTTGTTTGCATCTGCTTATCCCCTTCCTCAGGTCTTTTAGGGAAGGAAGGTGCTTAACATCAGAGAACACAGCACAGATATATGCAGAACTTCACTGCTGTTTCTCCCTCTTTGTGACCACTACCATTTAGTTCTACCCTCTGTTTCTTATCTTTCAACCAAAAATTCATCCATGCAAGGATATGGCTAATTGATTTCTCCAAGGCTATTTGCCATACTGCCTAAAAGTAATTACATATAGCAATATGCTACTTAAAAGCTTATCAGAAGAAAAACATCAAAACCTTCAAAGGTACTGAAACCTAAGAAACACTAACACTTGCTATGGAGGAACATTTTCATAACTCCAGAGAGAAGCTCTAAAAAACACAGGACCATTTTGTTGCATTTACAGATGGGAACCTCTGCGTAGACAATTCCATATCAAGGAAACAATTTGTTCTTCATTTGTTCATTTCATGAGTGTGTTTCTTGTGGAATATGATGTTTGTACTAAAAATTGTAATAATCTTTTAGTTACATGTATAAATATCTGATGGTTAACTCAACTGTATAAAATCACCCTCATAATTGAGTCAGTGCAAATAATATTTTTGTTGCCAAAGTGGAAAATATCTATTTGGAGTGAATCATATGGTATTTTCCCTCATCAAACAAAAAAAAATCCAAAACATCACATTATTTTGAAAGTAATAGTCCTTTATATCCAACAAAAATTATGTATTTTTGGCAGTACTAAGGAAATGAGGAACTAGATTTGTAAAAAAAAAAGACAAGAATTTGTGCACATTTTGTCCTTTAGCCTCATGAGAGAGGCCACCACCTGACCTATCAAAGACCTAACAATTTCACAGGAGGAAACCTTAACTCCTCCTTGAGTTTACCACTTCAGGTTGCTCTTTATCCCATGTTTATCCCCCTTATCCCACAATCAGAAAGCCAGAGTAAGTAATTATATTCTTTAATGAGATCATTGACTTTCTGACAGAAGTGTGTTATTTTTATGTAACCAGAAATCAGTGACACTCAATGAGTTGGGAAGTTATGGGAAATTATTAGTTATTCTAGGAAAGAAGAGTTTAGTGCAAGAATCAAGAGGAGATTGCCTTGTTGCACTGAAAGAAGAAATTGTTTTGATTGAAGAAAGTTATACAGTGTTTAGGAACAAAGCTTGTTTAATGTTTTCATTCATAACATGCCCCTAAGAATAGGGCTGTCTTAATGAAATACAGAATCTGTCCCCACAGAAAAGAGCCTGTTTATTGAACAAAATCTGAGAATTAATGATGGTTTTCTATAAATCCATCATTAAGTAAACTGTAAGAGAGAAGCGTTAGCAAGTGAAAGGATAGTGTAGACACAAAAATAAATGGAAATACACTAGCTATAAACACTTTTGTGCTGGAAATTGGGAGGTGGCAGTTCTTACCAATGGAAGAACTTTGGGAAAGTCAAGAGGTAGCTTTGCTGGAAATAGTGGAAAGAAATGCATTGTTTTAAGAGAGAAGGTGATCATTCATGTTCTGCCTGATAACAACAATGAACATTTGTTGGAACAAGGAGTGGAACGTGTGTTTTCAGTTTTCAGGTAAATTTCCTAAACTCTGGGCTCAGAAAAATTGTTTTTAGGGTCATTGAACATGTAATGTATGCAACAGAACTGCTTCAAGCAATATGCATTTTGTAGTTCCAAAGAATACAATTATTTTAGAAAGTGTATTCCCAAGTGATAGTGACTTTCCCCAAACAGATGGGAAATACAGATTAAATTCCCCTATTCTAAGTCAGTTTGCATCTCCTCCTTAGTGTGTTTGCATCATCATACAATTCTGAGAAATTTCCTCATAGGTCATCTTTTTGAAGACAATGTAGATCCTTTGTTTGAACAACAAAAGAGCTATATATTCATCAAGTGAATGAGCAGCAAAAGCTGCTCAAGCCACCCTGGCTAGGCCCTGAACTGGGTATTTGATTTAAAAAGGCGGCTATCTCATCCTTCTTTCTGGCAGTTTTGTAGGTTTAGAACAGATTTTATTTCCTCCTCCCCCCTGGCAAAATTGATTGGCAAGCAGAGCTCACATTCATGAATATTTCTGCTGTAATTAAACTCATACTTGTCATCCAATAAACTGTTTACTGAAAACTTAATTACCAATTTCTGTATTCCAAACCTACACTGATGACCATCAAAAATACAATGTTTCTTTGGCATTATAAAATTAGATTTCAGTCATTCCTAATGAAAAGGTGTTTGTGCTGCACTTAATGTTATTTTATAAATCTTGATGTAGAAATGAAGGATAAATTAAAAGTTTAAATATAGCATTTAACTTACAAGGATGATTCTTAGAATCATGATCAACTAAGAAGTTTTCATTGCCAACAGTGCTGGTATTGACTTGAACACTAAGAAGATGTTTCTTGTTTTCCATCTCTCAAGAGCATCACACTTATCTTGAAAGATCTAAAAATTATTTTTCCAGTTGAAAAATCCTGTTCAGTCTGCTTGTGTTCTTTTGCTCTCTGACAACTGCCTCGTTGTCTACTGTTATCTAATATTTTACTGTAATACATGTTTTTGACTTTTTTTTGGTTGAAATAGCTAGTAACATTTTATGTATTTTATTCTTTTAGCTACACTGAAAGAACTCATATCCCAGACTATGGTGCGCTGGTCCCAGGAAGATCAGATTCAAGATCCAGAATTAGTTCGGATTATGTACACCCTCCTTCGTAGGCAATATGACAGCATTGGTGAGCTACTGCAAGCTCTGAGGAAAGCATACACTATTAGTGCTGCCTCTGTGAAGGATACCATTAATCTACTTGCAGCACTGGGCCAGATTCGCTCACTTCTCAGTGTCAGGATGGGAAAAGAGGAGGAATTGCTAATGATTAATGGATTAGGGTATGGAATTAACATAATTTTATTTTTAAGTTTGTGTAAAGCTTTTTGTTATATTAGTAAATCCTTTCATTTTAGATCCTGGATGAAAATTACTGCTGTACTAAAATGCAGATATGTACCAGAAATTTTCATTTTCACAGATATTTCCTAGATGTCTCCAATTGATCTCTCTAGCAGTATCAAATGTGTCAAAGTTTCTGTGAACTAAGGTATTTTCTCATCTAAAGAAAATGGGCTCCTTTTACTATAGTTAAGCCTAATGCTTAAAGCTTCCTCAAAGTACATGTTTTAGCAGCTCTGGAGAAAACAGATAACTTAAATCTTTATTGGTTTCCATGCTACATCTTTCCCAGACTTAAAGCTCACATTATATTTCATGCATGAGTGAATAAAATTGCTGATGTCTTTTTAATTGGAAAGTTTATGCAAGCAGTTAGGTAAAACCAGCAAAGTGTTGTTGTGATCTGAAATATTTCAAACTGGTTAGTATTTATTATGCCACCATCAGTGGCAACTTAAAGTGTTTGAACACAGAAGACTGCTTATTTTATCCTTTATAACATCAGAATTATAAGAAATTGCCTTTATAAGAAATTACAAGAAATTATGAAAAAAATGCCTGCTGATGTGAGAATATTTTTTCTGCGTCTTTGCTCTGAAAATTTGCTGAAATTACCTCTGTTAAGCAGCGGTATTGTGGTGCGTGCCTGCATGTCTGTTACTCCTTTTTGTGAATAATTGCCAGATTAGACCATTTAATGTTGGAAGGAAAAAATATTCACAGAAAATTAATTACTTCAATTAAAATGGTGTATTTAAAAAGAGATAAAATGATAGTATGATTACCTGAGAACTGTATTTATTTGTTCTTCATCAAGAACATTGAACAGTTTGTCTACAACAGTTGTAAGGAATTTCCGTTATTCTTACTATTTCACTGTAAAAATTGTGTTGTTTTTGTAAAAATTGCAAAGACTAATCTATTCAGTTGAATTGAGCAAGTCATGGTAACAACTCCTTAGTATGTGACAGTATTACCTAATTTGTCCCTGATGCTGAGTTTGTAAAGTTGCTGAGAATTCTAGGAGGGATAAAGGGTAAGTTTTGTCTAAACTCGGCATGTGTGTAGCCCCCTTCCCAGAGGTGCTGTATTATGAGTCATCTTCCATTCCCAGTTTTCTGTATTTCTTTCAAGCAGGCATTATGTCTGTTATTTGCCATTTGTTTTTAACAGGTTGACCTAAAATGTTAGAAATCCCTGGATTCCCTATTGAAACACATAAATTGTGTTTTGGATTATGAAACCAATACAGCGAATTCTAGAACATGTTGAGAGGATGGTGGGCAGAGTGAAAATGTTAAAATATTCCTATTTAAGGAGACTGTATGCCATTTTACATCTTCTGACAGATGGTCTTAATTTTGGAAATATTGATGAAACACATTTAACAGACAACCTTGAATATTAAGTCTATTTAGTGTCTTCTACTTTGTGAACTGAGAAAATTAATTAAGGGGTGTTACTGCAGAGGCAAGATTAGATTTAGATTTCTTGATCCCTGTTCTTTACTTAAAACAACAGAATATATTCTTTTCCACTTAGATCATGACAGAATACATTTTTTCTTTAAACAGAACAGATGGTAAGAGCAATTTAAAGATGAAGAAATGCCATTTTGAAAGAATTTCAAAGTTTAGATTCTTATTATATAGAATTTGTGAAAATTAGAGGAATGACAGCGTATTGAAATGTGAAGCATTTAGTTGTCAGGTGGTTTTGTATTATGCTGAAATCTTAGAATTTAAAATTACGTTACTACAGTGAATGCATATTTCTGAAATCTCTAATAATGCATGATTTAAATTAAAATGGTGTTTCTTAAAAACATATTGTTGCCTTTTCTTCCATTATAGGGATATAATGAACAACAAGGTGTTTTATCAGCATCCTAACTTAATGAGAGTCTTAGGCATGCATGAGACTGTTATGGATGTGATGGTGAATGTGCTTGGCGGAGATAGATCTCAGGTAATTTCACCATAATTTTATTGTGTGTTTTGTATTTTGAACCTTTCCAAAAGTATACTAGGATGATTAAGAAGAAGTATCTGAAGAAAAATAGATCTCTCTCATGTAAGATTTTTTGCTTGTCCAAATTGAAATATTGATTAATGTTAAAAATAGTACAGTTTTTATAGTACTAGAGGGAGAAGCCCAGCATTCTAGGACTTTATTTTTTTAAAAGTTAGCGAGAGGTTATAGGTGTTCCATTTGTCTTTTAATAGGACTTGAAAAGGTTTTGTTCTTACTTTAAATTAAATATATATGTTAGCTGCATTTATGGGAGGTGTAGCTCTGGTGGGAAAATGTACCTCTTCATCTTAGATGAAGTGTTATTAGCAATAAACTATAATCAGAGACTAACACCAACTTAATTTGGAATGGTCAAATTCAAATACTTGAATTGAGCAATAATTTTCTTGCAGTGTTGTATTTTCCCATTTCTTCGCATTATGCTTGAATATGTATGTGTTAGTTTAAAGGCAGAGTGGCATAGATTTTGAGAAGCTTAACTGGACATTTAGGCTACTGAAGAAAGTCAGAAGTGAAGCGGTCTTCTTTCTTCTCTTTGCTTATGCCTGATGGTTTTTATCCTATTGCCTCCCTCCCAAAAAGAGGGGTCTCCTCTGATCCCAGTACCGCTTGCCTTGTTTTCTTTTGCCTGGCCACTCATTCTTATGTATTTGGAAAGATTTTCAGCGCATTTTACTACCTTGTGCTTTTCTTGTCTGTCTGGCAACTTTTCACTGCTTGAATGCCTTCGATGTGCAGCTACACCCCTCTTTCTTTGCCTCTTTGGCCACGTAGCTCTCATATTTCTGTAAAACACTTATACATGTGTCTGGCTATACCATCACAGTGTTACAAAGTATTCACATACTGGTTTTAGTCATTCTGTTTTAATATGTTCATATTTGAGTTCAAGGCAAGCTACAATTAATTATAAGATGATTAATACTTTCCTAATTTATAGATGTCTCAACCCTCTGGTTTTGCTACAATGTGTACATAGTCAAAGGTGACGAAAAACCCCAAAACAACAACCCCACAATGCCTTCTAATTCTATTAAAAATGTTTTCATAGAAAATTGCAGTAACACAGATCTACAAAAACACTTTACAGAAATTACCATTATATCCTTCAAATGGAATGCAGACCTAGAAAATTACTTGGTAACCTGGTGTTGCAGCATTTAATGTGTCTGGCCACCCAAAATCTCCTGTTTCATGTCTCTGTCTTTATGAAATGCATGGGTAGAGTTAGGTGCCTCAGAAGGAATCCAAAACCTCACCTACTGAACTGGAACTGGCATAGGAGGAGAAATCTTATGAAGAAGTATGGACAAGAAATAGGGTGTGTTTGGAATTTGATCTATTCCAGACTCCAGTGCCTCATTTTCCCCTTAAGTGTGGAAACTTCGAGATACTAATGATTCAGAAGCCATCATTTTCTTATGGAGTCACAGGGCTACAGTCATGCTATGAAATAACACAGCAAGGCTTATTAACAGAGTTTTGCACACCATTAGCACAGATTTTAGATATTGCAGTGGGGAGATTTCATAGAACAAACCATTGGGCAGGGAACTGTACAGGCAGAGAAGTGTTGCTTCTGAGTTCCAAGCCTGAAGTTTCCTTCATAGGAACTGCAACCTTGCAGGGAGAGAACGTACTGCTTTTAAAGTGATTGTCATCTGCTAGCGTGCTTGACTTCTAATCTGGCAGAGAAGTCTCACTTGAAAGGTTGTTGACCCTAGGTAGAACCACTAGGCTGTAATCTGGAAAAGGCACATGTTTGTGCATGCTGCGGATCTTTCTGCCAGGTAAGGTATTCTTCTGAATAAAAAGGAGTAGGGCCAGAAACAGTGAGCATGCCTTGGTCAGCTATGGTTTTATATACTCATTTGATTCTCTGTGGGTTTGTCCAGTGAGTCACTTATATACAGTTCAAGTATAGTGGTGGCATCAGGCACTAGAACACTGCTTTTCTTGCTCTCAAGCGAGTTCCTCACGTCTAGATCGTTAGTATGTTCCCTTTCGTTTTCTCTTTCCAGCTTCATGGACATTTCTTTCTGTTCAGTGTTATAGCTTCAAGAGATGGAACGAGCAACCATGCAATGTAGTTTCTCGTTTAGGGATTGGGCATTTTCCTAGGTTGTGGCAGCAGATGGTTAAGCTAGATCTCCAGCTTCTTGGATTAAATGATTTTATCATGAGGCTGTATTGAGACATATAGTGAGAGTGTTATAGCTCACACTTCTCTGAAGGAACGGTGAGAAGGTAAAACCTTGTCAGTTCAAACTGAAGAAAATTTATGCCAGGCTTCTTTCCAGCTGCGCTATTAATAAATGAGTCAGAAACAGATGAGGAGATCTGTGGAATATGGTGTGGCTGAAGGTATCTCAGTACCTTAGAAGTATTTTGCTAGTACTGGCTAACAAAACCCTGGAAGGGTACTTCATTGGTGAAATGTATATCCCAGAAAATACTTGGGCAAGCTTTCAGCATTTCCATCACAGTTAGGTTTTAGTGTGTATCTTAATGCCTAAAACAGTTATTTGAAAGACTGTGTCTTTAGATCTTATAATTGTGGAATCTTAATGTCATGTTGGTTTCTGGTGTTGGTTGTTCTTTCATTTTCAGAGAATCCTGAGCAACACCCTTTTTGGCTGTCAGAATTGAATCGGTTTACTTCAAAATTGTTTCTTACTGATTGAAAATTTTAGAATTCCATATTCATACGTATTCCTGTCAATAATGAGGAATTTCTAAAATGACAATTTTTAACAGTATTATTGTTACTATAATTTTCTAAACAAAATTATGGCACACATTCTGTTAAAATCCCTGTAAATTTGGACAGTGGAAGCTTTGTTGAATGTTTTCATGAATGAATGAATGTTTTTCATTCATTTTCATCTATCCTACATTTAAGAACAGAAATAATGTATAATGCTGCTTGTACATAATAGCTCCTTCATGACTGAAATAGACAAATGAGCCGCATATATTAGCAAAAAAACTATGCTGAAGTAAAACTACAGTTAATCAAGTCTCCGGAAGTTAGGAAGTGTAAATGATGCCTTGAAAAGACAATACATATCATATAGCTTTTAATTACATAATGTCTCATTAAGTGTAAAGGTTGCACTTCTCAGAATGAATTAGAGTTGTGTTGTAAATAAGGCAACATTTATTAGACTTTGTTATGATAAAGTATAAGCAATATTATTTATAGTTGAAAGGTACGAAGTGAAGGAGGTAGTATGTCATAGGAAGAAAAAAACCCCATGGTATTGTGATTAAAATGCTCAGATATCACATTGGATATTACAGAATATGTATCTAATATATAGAATACATTCCTAAAGGGTGCTAGTCAGATTATTTAAAAAAGAATTCTCCTTGATGGTAATGAATTTTCTCATTAATTTTGCAAGTATCTTTAGGACATAGATCTGCAAGTGAACTTGACACTTTTTTAAAAGTGCTGTATAATGGTACATTTAATAAATCAGATAGAAAAACCTTTAAACAAGCATCAAAAATCTGTCCCATGATTTTTGATCTTGTTCTTTCAGCTCCTTTCAGTAAAATATGAGAATGACATAACTTGTTCATCTCAGAAGATGTTATGACTAATTGCAACTTGTGAAACATTCTTTCACAAGTGCTACAGATGAAATTATTTTATTTTCAGAGGGGAAATCCTTGCACATAGTGTGCAGTAAATAAAGTGTTGGGGGTTTTTTTTTTGCTTTTGGTTTTAAAAGCATTGGATAGTTAATGCAATTTAATGTTTTGTTTTATCTTATCAGGCCTATGCATTGAACAACGTTAGGAGTCTTGTAGAAATGTTTTATATGAAGACTGTATATTCTTGTTGTAATATGGGAGGATAAACTAAGGTTCTTGAATATTCTTTATTCTGCTATGACTTAATATTGGGGGTTGAACTTGTTATTGTAATGCTGCTAAGATAGAGTTTTTGTATAACTGCATTTGCTAGTCTGCAAATTGCTTTGATGGGAATTATTTCTCCATTTTTTTCCCCTTATATGTCCCCTATAGTCCTCTGCAAAATGATTTTTCAACATTTCAAACCTAATGACCTAATGAATATAAAAGTTAAAGGGAAACGCAGGTCCTTTCTTAAGTTAGAAGCAAAGCAACTATCAGCTGCTTATCACCTTGGTAACTTCACTATACTTTCCTTATTAGGAGTGCAGGAAGAAGAATTGGAACAGATTGGTAATTAACATATTTCACTGCTTTGTCAACTTTTTTCTTCAGCAGATCGTTTTTCCTAAGATGGTGGCAAGCTGTTGTCGATTCCTGTGCTACTTCTGTCGAATTAGTCGTCAAAACCAAAAGGCCATGTTTGAGCATCTTAGTTACTTACTGGAAAACAGCAGTGTTGGACTGGGTACGTCTTGTAGCTGTAACAGCTAAAAGCAAGACCAGGAGGAACTGTGATATCACAAGACTAGTATCTAATTTGTATAGCAAGCTGAAGCATGTGATGAAGCCTCTCTGAAGCTTAAACCACTTTGTGGTTTCACCTCTAACTCTTTCTTTTTTTTTCCATTTTCCTTTCATCCTTATGTGTCTGTTAATTTTACTAGGAACAGAATAGTCTAAATCTGTGTTTTTAAATACCTTGAAAAATTTAGATTAAATCCATACAGTTTGACATTTTTTCCATTCAAAATAGTTGTGATCGGAAATCTAAGATTAAATTAACCCTTTATGGTGCTTGCCTGTTTCATCTAGTTTCATTTCCCTTCCCTCTAAAGTTTAAGCCACTGATGTGAATTTCATATTTTTCCATTGGAACACTGAATGTATGTTTTTTAATGTGTGTGCATTAGATTTTGTAACACAAGGAAAATTGTCTTGGCTAGATAGGTGGTTATATTAATAAGGTATAGCAAGGCAAGTTAGCATGTGATTTCACAGTGCTTTAGCTGTTCATGGTGACCATTTCGATGCCTGCATTTGCCCATATTAAACACGGAAAATGGGATAAGACTAAAAGAAAGAAAACAGGTAATACTGAAGCTTGAAAATGTCTCTTTTAGCTGAATATAGGCATATTTTAAATTCTTGAATTGTTGTGCAGAATTACATAGTTGACATGTGCTCTGCTAAAGAAATAATATAATATCCTCTCATGTGCCATGTTGTTAATACTGATTTCTTCATCTGCATTTAAAACCAGCGTGGTTGAGTATGCTTATATGGATGGTATGGATGTCAAGTCAGAAAAAAATTTAAGCATTTGTTCTACATTATTCAAAATAGTTAAACATGTTCTTGATTGAAGAACAGCCATACAACTTACTATTAATACATTTATGTTCTAGATTCCAGTGGGATTGCTGCCCTCTGCTGCATGACTGTGATTACTGCAAACTGAGTTTAATTATTGTGTATTAACTTTCTTCTGCAGCATTTCCCTCAATGAGAGGTTCGACACCACTAGATGTTGCAGCAGCCTCTGTAATGGACAACAATGAGCTTGCACTAGCATTGGAGGAGCCGGATCTCGATAAGGTAAGTGATCACTCTGACCTGTTTACCTATTTATTAAATAGTCTACTTGTGCTAGAAGGGAAAAGGGCAAGTTTGATCATAGTAATTTTTGGATATGATCTCCTCAAAAATACTTGCTCTAGGTATGTGCTGTCTCAAGGTAAGATTGACTGAGCAGTGTTTTCCCTGGTATTGCTTTATGCTTAGTGGGAATCACAGCAAAAGAGATTTATTTCTATCTTTGGCATCCTTTCACTACTGTTATCAGGTAGAAAGAATGACAAGAAAAAAGGCATGAAACAAGAGAAAGGCATATGAAGAAACATTGTTTGGGGAGGAGCAAATTTGAGAATTAAGAGGAGAACGTGAAGAAAGGAAGCAGGTCTTTTGGCTTAAGTAAATCATAGAGACTGATAGGGATGGAAGTAAGAGCCAAGAGAATGGAAGGGCAGGTATTTGAAGAAGGGAAGTTGGAAGAGGATTTTAAGGGTAGTTGCAGTAGGAAACTGAATCCAGGACTCAGTTCATTGGCAATGGTTAGGAATAAAGGGAAAGGTGAGGAGAGGCAGGATGAACTAGAAATGGTGGGTAAAAGGATACGAAAAATGGCATGAAAGTTCCTGTATATCCAGGAAGGAAAACAGATTAAGAGATGGAAGATAGGTGCACAGTCAGAAGAGGAGGAAAGCAGGGAAAGGAAGTGATATGTGCTAGCACAACATTGGGGAACAGAAAACAGAAGGCAGGGTTTAATATAAATGGAGGAGAACAGTTAAGCACCTAAGTGATATCTTAGCACAGGGAAAGCCTCTGTGCAGTATGGGAGAATCCTGTGATGAGAGTAGAACCAGTTGTGGGGGGGTGTGTGATCAGCATATGCTGTGGGAGAGGAAAAGTTGGGAAATGGAAATAAATGGACGTATGATGGGGATAGCTAGGAGAAGAGACAAAAATATGAATGGGAAGGGTGTGAGAGAGCACGGGAATATACTAATTAGATAAAGTTAGTATTGAGAACAATTATCAATTCTGTATCACCTGCAAAATTGCCAAGAGTGCACCCTGTCCTGTCATTAATAAAGATATTAAACAGTATTGGCCCCAGTGTCAACCCTTGGGATACACCACTAGTGACTGGAATGCCACTAGTGACTGTCTCATATTTTCATGGAAAGTACTGTAGGGCAAGTCACTTAAACTGAATTTCATTGTTGACCATTAACTGCATGTTCCTCATTTGCTGATTGCTTACCTTGGAATACTTGGCACCATACAAGTGCTGAATGTTCAAACATTAACAGGTATCAGCTGTAACATACACAGTATTTTATGCTGAAAAATCAGGCTGTGTGTGTCTCAGACTGGGCTTCCCAAATTCATCAGTCATTTTAGCTGTAAGAATGGTTATGTATTGGCTGCAATATATTAACTTTGGTGAGTCAGTAACTTTATCTAGTGCAGTATGTGCATGCTATTCAGTAAATAAATCTATATACTGAATAACAAGAAAGAACAAATACTGTATAGCTATGAGTTCGATGAATGTGGCATACATACCCTACTCACAGAATGATACAGCGTTTCTGGGTGACTAAAGTTTGTACCATAAAGCCTGTGTTCAAAGCAAATAAATTACACATAGACAACAACTTTTGAACTTTTGCCATTGCAAATTTGATCTCTTTTTACGGCAAATGTGTGAATGTGTGGAAGGTAGGGGATTGCACAAGAAAAGTATCCCACAGGCTGATGACTTACTGTAGTAAACTGAATAGATTAAAATTATGGGGTTTGGTGGTAGCATTATAAAATCTGAAAAGAGGTGGGAGAAGAGATTTATTCTACAAGTTTTCTCATGTTCTATACGAGCTGCATCTCTAGACTCCTACAAGTGTCTGTTCACTCATATCTTCTGAATGGATACTAGAAAACTGTCAAGTCCTGTTAGGAATTGCATACTTTTTCCATTGAGTGCACTGAGTAACTTCCTTACTGCATACTGTAACAAGCAAATTTTTCACATCAACCCATTTTTGCTCTATTGCGGCCTTTTGGAAGCAACTTGTATACTGTATCAGCAGAGGTATAATTCTTCTTCCTGAATTCATAACTAGTTTCTCTCTTAGGGCATTAGGTAATGACTAAATATGATCTCATGGATGATGGAATTGCTATAGGGCACTTAAGCAGAATAACGTTTCTCCCTTTTCCAAATAGAAAAACCTATCTCCCTTTTGCCACCTGTTTTTGGCTGCCTTCCATTGTAAGAAATGATAATTTGCACCTCTTTTTACAGGTTCATGAAAGAGTCTTGATTTTTATTACCTAGTTCAAAATATATTTAAGTACTATAATCATGTTCATATGTTGTCCTTTGTGTATTTTACATAAAAACAAAAATCACATGTTTGTGCAGTTATCTGCACATTTCCTTTTAAATGATAGAGAAATCATTCTGGTACGTTTCAGAAATTCAGTTTACTACAATTAATGAAATTTGTCATCATTTCTCAAAGATTTCTCTTAGTTAAACGTATTCCTCTTGATAAGAAATGCTGTGTTAGGAATTTACGTATTAACAAAAATTTTAATCTTTCTGGTTACAGACTGTTAAAACTGTTCACTGATATTTATCGGTCTTCTGAAAAATGTAATTGTTTGCTTATCTATTAAAATCGGAATTACAGTAAATAAACTTTTGACATAATATTTATTTTGCTATTGTAGCAAATTAGCCATACATGGTTATTGGTGCAATTTTTAAAGTTGTTAAATGGTATTTTAACTGTTGTTTATGTACTGTAAAAAAAGATCTGAATTCCACAATATTTTATTCTACTTTTCACATTCCACATTTGTTCATGATGTTGTACTGTTGTGTCATCATATAATTAGGTAACTTCAGAAATAGAAAGTACTTTTTTCATCATCATCAAAAGCAAAAGCTAGAAACTAAGACTGATGCAATAATGAGCTACGTTGGTAGTTTCTCAGGTGAAACACCTAGTATATAAAAACCTTGTTATTAAAAAAATTGACTATGTTCATTTTGTTTCATACTTACTTTTAGAAATTTATTTCTAAACACATGAATAAATGATTGCTTCTGTACTGTAGGTTGTTACCTACCTGGCGGGTTGTGGCCTGCAGAGTTGTCCAGTATTGCTGGCTAAAGGATATCCAGACATTGGATGGAATCCAATAGAGGGTGAACGTTACCTGTCATTCTTAAGATTTGCAGTTTTTGTTAACAGTAAGTGTAATTTCTTGGCATCCAAATTCCATCAAAAGGTTTCCTTAAAATCACTTTTCTAACCATAGAAATATGTTAATGGATGAAGAGAGGTTAATGCATACTGTTCTCATTACAAATACAAGATTGTTGGTATATGGTGCTTATTGTAATTTTTTGAATCTTCATAGTTAGTTGCATTTTCTCCTTACTCTTTTTGCAACTTGCATCATTTAATAGAGTAACCTGTTAAGGTAGCAAATGATGTTAGGAATTCTTTCAGTAAGTAAGCTGTGGTATTTACATATACCACATATGCTGGCTATAAACATAACCAGTGAGCACTGATTTTAGACCTTTCTTGGCCACTATACCACTGGGAGATTTACACATTTGTAATTAAGCCATTTTGCATTACAAAAAGCAAATTTCCAATAGGTCACATGTTTACATAGTTTTGAGGGATCAGTGTTTGTAAAGCACCCTGACTGTGTACCTTAAATCTGATATCTTAAAAAAAGAAAAAAATCTTCTCCTTTGGTGACTATCTTACACTTGCTTCTGTGGGCAATTTTCTTTTAAAATTTATGAAACAAATATGCTAAAATCTAATGTAGATTATCTGAATGCCACTAAACAAAAAGCATCTTCCAGTTAATGTGGATTTTTTTCATCAAACTAGTAATTTAGATTAGAGATTAGATGAGATCAAAAGATTTGTCTGTTCACCACCTAGCTTGTCGCCAATATGGAAAGTGTTTTAAATGACAGCTAGGGGCAGCCAGAAGGGAAATAATTTTAAACAGTCTAATTTTTAGATTTTGGCTGTTCTGTTCACATACTATTGGTCTGAAATTAGCAAATAATACCTGAAACAGAAACAATAAACATATTTACTGTTCAGCTCAGTAAACAGACCTGAAGTATGTTCATGAGTTGTAGCTATTGAGCAAGCTGCTAAATTAACTTGACAAACTGCTATGATATAAGAAATGTAGAACAAGTAGTCATTGAGTTAATAAAGTGTGTGTTTTTCATTGTTGATTTTATAAATAAATGTTAACAGTACTCTGTATATTTAGATGAAGGTAACTTTGTTCTTGCTTGTGATAGTTTATTTAGTATGAAGAGTAAACTTTGCTGGATGGACTGCTAGTCAGCAGAATTAAGTTTTAGTTTCAAGTGTTTCACCTGCTTTTTTTCTGAAAAACAGTTATGGTTGGGATTTTGAACCTTTTCATTATGACAGTTTTGGAGACAGTACTTTTGAAAATCAGATTACTAATTTCTCTGTGTCCTCTGCTTGAGGGGACAATTACAAATGTAAATTAGTAAAATATGTGGGTTGTTGAGATAAAAGCAACAAACACACACTTGTAAACACATGAATGAATTTTGATTCTGGTCATTGAATGCTTGGAATAAGCAAAACTTCTTTCTTCAATCAAAATTCTTCATTAACTTGGCCTGTGAGGTAAATTAGAGCAGGCTGCAAGATATTAGAGCAGGCTGCAAGATATTAGAGCTATTTTCAGCAGTTTGGTATCCTGTCAGAAGGGATATGGAAAAGAAATATATACACGGAGGTCAGAATAAGATTCTCATGGCAAATGCAGCATACAAGAAATTGTATGTTGAAAATGTAGACTAATTAATTCTTGATAAACTTTTATTGACTTCAGTATAGCAACATTAAAGATTAATTTGACCTCTGTGCTTAAAGTAAGTTTCTTTCCTGCACATTCTAAATTAAAACTACCTGCAAGGGGCTTTGCTGATATGTGCTTCCTTTTACTCTAAATTGCGCTCCTCACAAAGCTATCACTGATGTGTTGAAAACTGCCTGAATCAAGATACATTTTTAACATCTAGATCTAAACTGTATTGGAAATGAGCCACTCAAAACAATATTGGTAGTGCTTTTATTAGGCTAAAAATTAATTACATTTTATAATTGTATTTGCTATTTGATTCTGCAATATGGATTCAAACAGCCCCTTACAATTTTTAAGGGGGTTTTGTGTTTGCCTCCTCAAAAAATACATGAAACGTGCAAGGATTCAGGAGCATCTGGTAGCTGTAGCTGAACGTTGTGCGTGTTTTGATGATCATTTGTATATCTATAGAGAGGTATGTAGTGAATTTTTTTGAGATTAGATTTTACTTAACTCATTATTTTTAAAATCTTCACTTAGAAGGTTTTAACCAAATGAAACTAAAATTGTTGACTTTAAGATTTAAAATCCTGCTTTTTCCCTGCAGCATGAAAATAATGTGAATGAAAAGGAGAAAGAAAGAAAAACAACAAAAAAAGACAGAATCTGTGCAAAGTCAGTAGTTAGGGTATAGAATCATAGAATCCTTTAGGTTGGAAAAGACCCTTAAGATCATCAAGTCCAACTGGAAATCTAGCCCTGCCAAGTCCACCACTAAACCATGTCCCTACGTGCCACATCTACACGTCTTTTAAATACCTCCAGGGATGGTGACTCCACCACTTCCCTGGGCAGCCTGTTCCAGTGCTTGATAACCCTTTCAATGAAGAAATTTTTCCTAATATCCAATCTAAACCTCCCCTGGCGCAACTTGAGGCCATTTCCTGTTGTCCTGTGTTCCATATCAAGATCATACCTGTGTTTTAAGTGGGAAAAATACAAGACTGACATGTTTAAAGTGTTTAGTGGCTCCTTCTAGAGCCAGTCTGTCCCAGTTATCTCACCTACCATTGCCTTCCGTTGATTCTGGCTTCCTGGTAGCACCACTACTGCTCTTTTAGCTAAACCACAGTTTCAAATCCTACTTTTTTGATAGCTGCTAAAGCTGCAACATTCAGTTTAATATAAACTTGCTACTTGTGTTTCTGTACTGGTTTAGTATTGTAGCTTGCATGTAAAATATAGATACTAATGATCCAAGCTACTGACATCACAAGTTCAGTGACTGTGAACTGTTTCTTTTCCTGTAATTTGTTTTCTTCCTACATGTCCCATTAATTTCACATCTTCCTACAGACTATCAGTATTTTTATAAGGTAGCTACTGTGAATTTCTAAACAGTTGCATTTAACCATAAACTGAGCTTTTGACCCAATTATTATTCCTGTCACGCTTCCATGTGCCACTAACTGGAGTCCACAAAGCAGTTAGTTACATACAAAGAGTTCATTTATATGAAGGTTCCTTTTCCTAATGACTTTTATTCAGCAAGCATTTAGATCACAACCTGTCTGCCTGTACTGAATTTATACAACAGTTAAACCCACTCTTTTCCCTTTTGAAATATACAGTTTTTCACACAAAGCTGTTATAAATGGGGTTGTTTTAGGCAAGCCATGGCCTTTAAAACTGATTTTAATGTGATTTTCAGATATAGAAAAGATGAAGTATTCGATTTCAGGCTTTAAATAGCAAGCAGAAGATTTAAAAATGCAGTAGAAAGAATCAGGAGATTTTACTCTAGGTATATTTAACCTAAAATATAATTCTTTATTCTTTAGTCATATTGAGAAGATGAAACTCTGAGATGAGTTTTCCACTGAAGTACTGAGGACATAACATTAAGCAACGTTCCTTGCTTCAGTGGGCCCATTAAAAATCAAATAACTCTCACTCCCTGTAGTAGGTCTGGCTGGGATGGAATTAACTTTCTTCATAGCAACCTGTATAGTGCTGTGCTTTTCATTTATGGCTAAAACAGTGTTGATAACATACCAGTGTTTCGACTGTTGCTGAGCAGTGCTTGTGCAGTGTGAAGGCTTTCTTGGTTTTTTTCCCACTCTGCCCCTTCCCCTTCTTCCCCAGCCCCAGTGAATAGGTTCAGGGAGGGCAAGAGGTTGGGAGGGGACATGGGTGAGGCAGCTGAACCAGGCTGGCTAAAGGGATATTCCATACCATGATGTTGTGCTCAGGAATGAAAGCTCAGGGAAAGGAGGAGGAAGAGGGGGACGTTCGTGGTTATGGTGCTTGTCTTCCCAAACAACCATTATGCATGCTGAGGCCCTGCTTTCTAGGAACTGGATAAACATCTGCCTGGGAAGCAGTGAATGAATTTGTCTTTTTGCTTTGCTTGCATGCACAGCTCACTCTTTCTCTACTAGACAGTCATTATCTCGATCCATGAGTCGTCACACCTTCCTGCTATTTTCTCCCTGTCCCGCAGGAGAGGGGGGAGAGAGAGAGGCAGGGGGGGTTGGTTGGAGTCAAAACTTCCTTCCCACCCTCCCCAATAGCAGACTTCTTGTCTCCTGGGACCCTTAGCCTTTATACCAGAGAGAGTAGCCTTTGTCGTATAAAGCAAATTAACCTTCCAAAGTGAACCTTTCTAGATTGAGTGTAGTAAAACTTTTGCAAGGCAAGTCTACACAGTCACTTTTAAACCTCAGTATATTTTTGATAAAGCACGTCCAATGCTGCCAACTTGATATATTTTTGTTTTCAAAAATAAGGATGAGTATTTGGTTTATATTTTGTAAAATTTAGGGGAAAATGCAATTGTCTTCTGACTTAAGGATACCTTTCAGGAGAAAGTATGTATAGTGCTTTTTGGTCCTCAGGTGAAAGTGTTGAGGAAAATGCAAGTGTTGTTGTCAAGCTCCTTATTCGACGGCCAGAGTGCTTTGGACCAGACCTTAGAGGCGAAGGAGGAAATGGTTTGCTGGCAGCTATGCAGGAAGCTATCAGGATCTCAGAGAATCCTACTCGTGACCTTCCCTCCCAGGCATATAAAAGAGAAGGGTAAGTAAATGTGAATGCTTGTTTGGCAAATGATTATTTAATAGCTGGTTTAATCATGCTTGCAATATGTGGGTAATAGGCCCTGTTGTATAAGACATTATACAAACATAGAGCATTAGAGATTTGCAATTGTCACAAGCAATTGTCATATGGAATTCATAAAGCGTGAGCTATATAGAAGTGGAATAAGAGTTATAGAAGAGAAGAAGCCTGAAGGACAAAGCAAAGGAGAAGGCTGTTGTGGAATGAAGCTAAGGTAAAGTGAAAGAGGAAGATAGAAGGCTCATGTGAAGTCAGTTATTACTGTTCAACTGCATGATTACTCTAGGGATAAAACCCCTGTAATACGGAGCCAGAGGAAATTAGTATATCTGATTAGTAGTCTCGGGATCACGGGTCTAGCTCCAGAGAGGAGCTATAAACTTACATTAGCAAAAATGCTCACTGGTATTGTTTACCTTTTAGTGATGATGATGCTGGGGAGGAGGAGATTGTGCACATGGGCAACGCAATCATGTCATTTTACTCAGCTCTCATAGATTTACTTGGACGCTGTGCACCAGAAATGCATGTAAGTTCATTTTCTCACTTGCTCAGAAAATGTAGGAGATTTGTAAACAGAACTGTACATGTCTAAGTAAACTGTTCTATATTCAAAGGCTTCTTCCCTTCAGAAGGTGGACTTCATTGCATTTCTCACTGTATCTAGACAGGTGTTCCCTGCAAGCTGCTTATAAAGAATCATGGTCTTTTGACTCCTTATGCTTTTTTGTTTATCTAAAATTTTGAGAATTTTTATATAACTATGGTATCAAAGCAAAGATGAACTACTAGTGTTGCACATTTATACTACCAATGAAATTTCTGAAACTGACCCTTTACTGTTCTCTAGAAAGCCATAAAAATAATTTTCGTAAGAATGTGATACAGGCTGCTTTTGTGTGTACTGATGAAATATGGTATCTACACCACATGAATGCATGGAAAAATATGCAAAATAACTGTTTTGCCTATAATGCCTGTAACAGCCACTTGCAAGACTTGGTTTTAGTTAGACTGACTTCTGCTTGTCAGTATTTAAAATTCTCTAGTAGCATAAATCCAGCTGAAAATGCAATATGTATCTCAATACAACAAGAAGCGAGAAATTTGGCTTGTAGCCTCCTATTTACTATTACCAAAGCTATTAACTTTATTAGTTGTAAAGCTGTATGTAGCTGTCTGTTGCCAGAGATAGCAGTTTCATATTAAGAAAATTCCTGGAAGAGATTTTCAGAGACACAGATTGTGAACACCTAATTTCTACTAGAAGTTGAAATTAATTGGTCGCCTCGTTGTTAATGCCTTTTGAAATTTTTACTGCATAGAAATAATAGAAAAATGTATAGACACATCAGACAGGTTTGCATCTGTTCATAGTATAAAGAGGCAAGCTCAAAACTTGGCACTGTAGGTTCTGTGAGTAACATGAGTCTTTCAAAAATTTTCAGTTTCATCACTCTATCTGATTGATTTAGGAATCTTGTCCATGTGGGGGGGGGGGGTTGTGTTATTAGGAATTTATAATATTGTGAAATTATTGAGATGATATCAAAATTAGGGCAGATTCAAAAGTAGGATCATCTGAAAATCAACAACTCCATTAGAGTGCTGGGATAAATTGAATTTCTGTGCATTTTTTTCCAGTGTTTGAAAAAATCATATTAATATTAGTATTTTGAGGAAATTTTTCTTATGTCCTTCAGTACTAAATTTCTTAATTGATAAACTTTTTCTAACAGCTTATTCAAAGTGGAAAAGGGGAAGCTATTCGAATCAGGTCAATCCTTCGATCTTTAGTGCCAACTGAAGATTTGGTTGGGATTATAAGTATACCACTAAAGCTGTCAACAGTTAACAAAGGTAACTTCAATACTTTTATTAGACCAGTTCATCTTTTTATAAAAATCTTTTGGCACATGAGCCTTCTGGTGTAAAATAGAGCAGTTTTGTTAGAGTTGAGTACAAGCAGAGAACTGTTCTTCAGGTTTTAATTAGATAGGTATCAATTAGAGCTGCTCCACTAGAACAGATACTTACTCCTGTGGAGCAGAGAATGTAAGAACATAAGAAATACTTTACAGGGTCACATTAATGGGCCATCCATCCCAATACTTTGTCTCCAGCAGTGACTGAGGTGCTACCTCTGTAGGTAGAATGTGTAAGCTTGGACTCAGTCTCTTTGTACTTCCACATTATCCAGTCATTTGTTTAGAAAGATTAGAGTGTACCTCCCTGCCCATTAGTATGTGTTTTTGGACCTGGTGTCCAGAATGTATCTAATCTCTTTGGAATAATATCTGTAGCCACAAACTCCTGTGGCAATAAGTTCCAGAACTTCACTATTTGCTATATAAAGAGGCATTTTAAGTAGTTATATCCTTTCTCAGTCCTCATTTTGCCAAACTGAAGAATCTCAATTTGTCTTAGTCTCTCATCATAACGGCTTCATTTCCTGAATCATTTTAGTTGCCCTTCTGTGTACCTTCACTATCTCTATTCTGCAGTCCTGAGATACAGAAAACAGCTGTGGGAGGTACACAAGATGTGAGCAAGTTGTACTGATAATGTGGGCACACAATAGTTTGGTTTATGTATTGATTTTCTATTTTATATAGCAGCAAAATGATGCCCTCTTTCTGAATATCCCTTTCTGATGGTGCCAGTATCTTGTTGACTTACTTGGTTCACTGCTACACATTGAGCTGATGGTTTCACAGAATGTCAGTGATGACCTCAGGATCTCTTTGTAATGTCAGTTGCAAGCTCAGTATCATGTAGGTTTGTCTTATTTTTCTGCAGATGCATTAGCTTAGAGTTGTCTGCATTGAAGTGCAACTGTGTCTACTTTGCCCACTTGGTTTTGTTAATAATTTAACCATACAGGGCATGACATGGACCTGCTGCTCTCTCTGCATCAAACTGCGTAGCTCCTTATCTGTACCTGGATCCTTACCTGTCATTGAGGCTGAAATTGAGTTTTTGTCAGTGGAACTAACAGCCTTCTTAACACTACGTGTTAAAGGGAAGTCAGTGAAGACTCGAGTTTTCACCCTCTTCACTCTGGAACTCAAAAATAATTAAAAATCAGAGTTCAGAGTGCAGAGGTGTATTGATGATGGTGTTCTTTCTTGTTATGCGACTGTTGATTCTTTCCTAGAAGCAGTCAGTGTGGTTATCTAGGGTGGATTTATTTCCACAAAATAACTTCCAAGTTAACCATACAAACTGAAATTTTCTATAAAGCATAAACTCAACAGAGGATGAGGTTTTTATGGCATGATCTCCATGTTTCCTATTAATTTCTCCATGTTCCATGGCCTATAAACTACCAGTCTGACATTTTCTTCCAGGGCAAAATAATTTTATCCTCCCTCCCCTCCTTCTGTTGTCCTTTCTGTTTCACAAGAATTATCTATTCCCCTTTACAGTCAGAGATGATTTAACTGATACACAGTTAACTTCTATGTTATTGTTGTCTTCCCCTTGGACTCCATGTTCTTTCTAGTCTAGTTTACATGAGACAAAAATTAAAATTCTTAATGTTCTTTTACTTCACAGTTACGATATATTTTTAATATTTGCAGTAATATTTATCTTTAATTTTACCATATAAACATTCTCCATAATAGTAATGAAACAAGTAGAGTACTTTACCATTCATTCTTAAGATTTCCTTTAAGAGTGAAAGATTAATCAATTGCAAAATAATAGGGTTTTTGAAATAATAAAAACTTAGTATTCTTTTTGAGCAGACAAGAAAACTGAACAAGAATATAATTTTCATTGTACATGATTTTACACATTAAATGTAATTATAGTGTCTTTCATTGTCTGGGTGTTTCTTGTTTTATCAGTTACCTACTATTAAAAATTGAATTATATATTTGTGTAGATGGCACAGTAAATGAGCCAGACATGTCTGCAAATTTCTGTCCTGATCATAAAGCACCCATGGTACTCTTCTTGGACCGTGTCTATGGTATTAAGGACCAAAGCTTCCTCCTTCACCTACTGGAAGTTGGATTTTTACCAGATTTAAGAGCCTCTGCCTCTTTGGATACAGTAAGTATTTCGCTGTGGAGTTTAGGTGCAGTGGCTGGATACAGTGGCTCTGTAAGTGTAAGAAACAGAACTTCAAGTCAAAACAGCTTTTTTTTTAAAAAAAAGGTAATATAGGCTTGCTATAAACACAAACAGTAATACTTCAGTTATGATGAATTTATAGTGCTTAAGTTTGATCATAAGCATTCAGTACCACCTTATGAAGCAACAGTGTAATGTAGTTTAAAGACTTTTAATACAGGCTTACATTAATTATACAATAAGTACATTGGATATACTGTAATAGGCCTAACAATTACTTTTATTTCATGTGTGGTTTCAGGAATTACACTCAGAATTCATATATGTGTAGGCATGAAGAAATTAAGTGAGATGAAAAGTGCTACTTAATGCTTTGTGTTTTTTGCTAACCTGTTTAAAGAAAGAAGCTGCATATTCTTTTTTGCTCCTATTGGTTCAGAGTGCAGTGAAGCAAGAGATAGGAGATAAGTGGATGACTTGGATTTTCTCAGGTTCAAAAAAAAAAATCTTTTGTCCTCATGTGTATACTGGGAATTTCATGTTAGCACCCAGCCGCTAAGGGGACTTAAGGAGTATTTCATTATTATGTTTTATAGACTTCATATTTAGTAACCTTTATTCCATATGATACTAACAATCATTTACTACTTCATACAGGTTTCTCTAAGTACCACAGAGGCAGCTCTCGCACTAAATAGGTATATTTGCTCAGCTGTGTTTCCATTACTCAAAAGATGTGCTCCCCTCTTTTCTGGAACAGAGCATCACGCCTCTCTCGTTGACTCCATGCTTCACACAATATATAGGTTATCCAAGGGACGTTCTCTTACAAAAGCACAAAGAGACACTATTGAAGAATGCCTACTTGCTATTTGCCAGTATGTATGATACCTCTGTACAAATTGATTTCTTTTGTGCAGTATATGTATTTTAATAACTTCTTTCTTTGTGTATAATGTAGAACTAAGATTTTTCTATTCTTATAATGATGTTTCTATTCTTATAATAATGAAATAAATGATGACAGTATGTACGATAGGATTTTTTTTTTCCTAAGAGAAAATAGATTTGATTTTTCTCTTACAGGTACTGTATTATACAAGCTGTCATGTTAATATGATCTTTATGGTGATACAGGATAAATTCTGATTAGTTGTAAAAACAAAACCCCAGTGATTACCAAAAATGGTCTGGCAAGTCTGACAGTGAGCATGTTTTGGGGATTTAAGGGATGGACATGTTTGTATTTCTTATTGTGGTTTGAAGAACCTTGGCCGTAGTTTAAAAAGAAGAAGAAGAAAAACTATCCCCCACTCTCCAAATCCTAAAACTGAACTGAGCACTGAAGTTATATCAGGAATTGAAATGTAGATATGCCAACTGAATCATAATTCTTGATCTTTGTCATAAACTGTAGTGCTACTTGTCTGTGCAGTGGACTGTGAAATTAGTAATGTGGCCTGCATTTTCAGTTTGTGCATAGCACTGGACCCCTTACAAAAAGAGGATATAGTAGAAATGGAAAAGATTCAGAAAAGCCTGACAAGAGAGATCAACATAAGAAATAATTTCGCTCCTTTGGAACAGCTTAGTAGAGCAGGAATCTTCAGCCTGAAAAAGTGATGACTGAGGGGGGAGATATGAAAGGAGCGTTTTTACATTGATTTTGAGTCTACATATCACTGAAATGAAATAGCTAGAAAAGAAATGCTGGGTAATTTATTCAGTCTTCCAGCTGAGATTTAGTTCTTATAAGAATAATCATAATGTATCTCCCAGATCAGTTTCAGTTAGGAGTGTTTTGTTGCTTTTTAGTGTCATATCAGAAACCATTCTGTTAGGAAATATTCTATTTCTTTTGCTTAGATTGTCCCCCCCTGTGTACTCTGAAAAAAATCCCTCTGTTGTCATATGGCACAACCATACATGTTGTCTATTCACTTAAGAGAGTGCAGAAGTAGCACATCTTTCTGTGCTATATCCTTCTGTATGTAAATGAGGCATAGTGAGATTCCTTAAGCACCTACCATTGGTTTTTCAAAATACTTTTAATGACTGATTTGAATTCCAATATGCAAATTGATTCCAATTTTTATTTCATTTTCACTGGAATCTGTGAATTTTACTAAGAACTTCTATTTTTTTTTTATATTACAGCCACTTACGTCCCTCTATGCTACAACAGCTGTTGAGAAGGCTAGTTTTTGATGTGCCCCTACTCAATGAATACTGTAAAATGCCTCTCAAGGTAAATGCTTTACTTTCTGTATGTACATTCAGCATAAAACTTACTTCACAATAATCTGTCATCATCATGTTTTTAAAAACAGAACGGGGCAGGGTGAAGCAACGTGAAATGACTTCTGAATTGAAAATAATGTTATTGTTTTATAAAATCTTTCGAATTGAATGTAATGATTAACAGTTTTGTGAAATCTTGCCTAATGCAAACAGTATATAGTAAGTTGATTATGCAATTTTGTTCAGTGAACTGTTGACTTTTTCACTGCTTCAGCAAAGGAATGTTTGAAAGTATGAAATCAAATGTGAGCATTATCTTGATATGTTGTCTTCTGCAATATGAAGGATAATAACTCTTGGTAGGATGCATAGTCCAGGAATAAATTTTGAGTGAAGTCTACAGAGAATAGGATACAGGGAAGAGAATTCACATTTTATTTTTGAACAATCTTTAACTGAAGTCTTACCCATCTTCTTGTTCTGTAAATAGAGAATTGCAATTGTGAGATGATAAATAATTTTTATTTAGAATTTTTCTGTCATGTTTGCCTCCTGTTCCTGTTGGGGTAAAAGGGCCTGATCTTAGGTCTGCAGGTCTTTTTATGGCAGAATTGAAATTCTGTCATAGTCTAAAGCAGAGCTGCCAGATTCACAGACATATTCTGGAGCATCAGTAATCTTGGAGCAAAACTGTGGTGAAGAGGGTTTGATTTGGGTTATTTATTATTATTTTCCCTTCCTAAACAAAAGTGCAGGAGAAATTAAAATGTCAAGAATTTCCCATGGGATAGGAATTTTTAGTTCTAAAGAAGAAATCAGTAGAAATTTGAAATGATGTGAAAAGTGTACCAATAATCATATACGCTAGCTCTTTAACTGGTATGTTACAGATTGTCTGTACGATAGTTCTGTCCATAGGTTTTTCCAGAGATGAGCAGGCACGGCTAAAAGGGTGTACTGCGGGTATCTTTTGCAATGTTTTGCGTAATACTGAGGCCATCAACTACAAATGACAGAAGTAAAATCAGTCTGAATTTGTAAAACTTTTTACCAGAATCTATCATGTCCTGTTTTATACCCATTTCATTGTCTCTATTTTTATCCTGTGAGCTAATCTGTACTCGGGCGGTGACAGTCCTGAAACTTTGTAATTTTGCTACTCACTGTCATCACTGAGAATCCCACAGCAGTGGTTGGGGATAATACAGGCTTTATACTTTCACAGCATGGGCTCTACTGCTCTCCCAAAAAGAAAAAGAAGAAAAAAAGACCATTTTTATGAGCCAGTAGAAATGAAGAGACATAAATAATAATACTCATGTAACTGTTTAAACAGATACTGGCAATTCAGACTTCACTAACCACTGTGTTATTTTGTTAAATACCAATGTTTTACGTGCATTTTTATTTTCTTGAAAACCTAGCTTCTGACAAATCACTATGAGCAGTGCTGGAAATATTATTGTCTGCCTTCAGGAATGGGAAGCTATGGAATTGCAGCAGAAGAAGAATTACATTTAACTGAAAAACTTTTCTGGGGCATATTTGATTCCTTGTCTCATAAGGTAATGACTGTAATTCACATTACAGTATGGGATGACTATAAAAGCATTACAATGATAATTTGCTGTGCCAAGTGCAGAATGTTCCTATTTTAACAATCCTTTCACCTTATACGGGAGATATAGCAATGAATGCTCTTAATGAAGTAATTTTCTAATGAAAAGTTGAACGCTGAATCTTGAAAGATTCGCTCCAAACTAATGAAATGTCAAATCTTTGTCTTGATATACCCATATAGATGAGGCAGATTGCTTGCTGCACTAACAAGCCGCTGTTGTCTCCTCTCCTATCTTAGCTCTACTAAACTTTTAAAATACTTTTTACTGACATAAAATTCATTTTAAGAAACGTATGTATATGCTTGTCAAATTGTTGGTGTATGCACAGTAAATTTACATTGTCTATTTTCAAACATACACTTGTATTATATTAGTTTTCTGGTTATTGCCCAGCTTAAGAATATGATGCAACATTCTTAGAAATAAACTTTTTTCCATTTTCCTGTTCCAAAGTGTGATCTTGGGATTTTTTCACTTACTCATTTTTTCTCCGAGTAAGAAAAAGTTACATTTCTGATAGGAGACATGCCTTACTGAGTAAATACTTTTTGTACTTGATTGGGCTCAAAAATCAGGTTCTCACTATGGGACAATAACAGATTTTTTCATTGCATCTCACTGAATTTGTGTTCCAGTTCTAATCAACAGATTTAGATGATTGCTTCTCTAGGCATTCTGATTTATAGTATGGAAATGAACATGGTCTCTGCATTATTCTAAAATGGCTTTTTAAGCCTTATCTGTATTTGATTTTAGTGACCTTTACCTCTCTCTTATTGCTGTCACAAGTGCTAAGAGTGTCAGGAGGGCCTGACACAATGAAATGTTTCCAATTAGTGCATCTTAGCTTTTTACAGACAAATGAAGGTGATATGTTTCTGCCAATATTGGTGGCCCTCTATAATAGCATTTTCATTTTTCTGTAAATGGTTGTTAGTCCAATGAAAGGAGAGTTGTGTAAATCTGCTGAGCTACAGTATTCTCCATTGTTCTGTTTTGTACTGAGATATTTACAGGTTTGGTATTTTCATGGCTTCTAGCTGTTTAGTGGGAGCAATTTACCCTGTGATCTCACTTCTTTTGTTTGTGCCATAGGCACTAAAGAATGTTGCAACAAAACTAGAGGAAGTTAAAGCCTCAAAATTTTAGGCATTCTGCTTGCTGTGATATAAACATAATTTTATCAGCAAGTATTTTCAATGGACTTTAAAATTGTTCTTCAGCATTTTCTTGACACAAAGTGGTCATTCAGATTTATAGAAGCATATAGTCTTTCTATTTCTAAAAATGAAGCAAGAGAAATATTTTTGCAGTGTAAAATTTTTTTCCTATAAATGCTTGATTGGTGCCTGTGTCATAACATCAAAAAGATGCCTGTGCTATCCGAGTACAGTTTTATTAAATAATTATAATAGCATCAAACGCTTGCACCGTAGTGTTCATCAGTAGATCTTAAAGCCTTTTCAAGCTATATCATTATGCCCATTTTACAGGTGGGGAATCTGAAAGATAGAGAGGTGATTTTTTTTTTTTTTTTTTTTTCCCCCTAAGCGCACTAAGAATGTTGTTTGAGGGCTGGAAGGAGAACCTTGGCCTACAGTGATCTGCTACTTCCTCTAGCACATGTTTGTTTATAATCTACTGTGTAACAATTCACCTTGAATATGTTTCATGGCAAGTTACTAAGGATAGGTTCTTCAAATGTAATTCCACCTTATGTTTTTATATATCAAGTGCTTCTGTGTTCTCTCCAGAGCCAAAATGACTATTTAGAAGAGCAAATGTGCTAGTTCACCTCTTAGCAGGACAATTTTGAAAAATAATGAACTGAGTTTGCTACAGTAAAACACAATTTCCTTTAACCAGCATGATTTAAACTGAAATAGATTAGGGGAAAAGAGGGAGAAATGACAATGGCTTCTGCAGTTAAGATAGGAATTAGTCATTTTAGAACTAAGAAAGTATTTTATAGATGATCTTCTATAACTAGGCAAACAACCCTTGACCCTTCCTATGTAGGCCTTAATGGCCCAAAGAAAGCTTGAGTCATACTTGTATTGTATATACTTATACAAGTGTCAGCATACTCTTATGTTGAGTAGTCTTAAAAATGTATCAAGTTGATATCAAGAAAAATAGATGTCATACAGCAATAATTTTGCTCTATGCTTAATTTTTAAATGTGCTTTACTGTTTGCTTGCATCTTCTAGTATTTGTACATATGGCTGTTTGATTTTCACTAACATTTTGCATGTTTTTCTATTGGATTTTCCAACCAGTTCCTATCTCTCCTGCAGAAGTATGATCCAGAACTCTTTCGAATGGCTTTGCCTTGTCTAAGTGCTATAGCTGGTGCCTTGCCCCCTGATTATTTAGATACACGAATTAGGTCAACTTTGGAAAAGCAGACTTCAGTGGATCCAGAAGGAAATTTTGATCCCAAACCTGTCAGCACAGCAAAGTGAGTCATATAAATCACAGTGATTTCCTTTCCTTAAATATTTTTATACTATTCCTTATTAACATTTTTTCTCCTCTGTAGGGAGGGTTGGCTGGTGACTGACTTTTTAATTATATTAGTACCTTTCAGAAGTAGTGTAGGGATTTTTGCTTCCTCCCTCCAAATACTTCTCTGCAACGTATCCTGTTTACCAGATATAAAACAGCACTTCTCAGCACTGTACAGATGTTAAATATTTCCACATTATATCTGCGAGTACATAGTAAATTCTATACTTATTATGTACCCTATTACCTAATAGTTCAAATGTTTGTGATATATACACCTGTAATATGTTTGATACTGTCATTATTTAGAGTGTGCTTATAACAAATGGTACAAGATCATCAAAATCGGGTAAGTGATTCAATTGGCCTATTGCCTGATTTTTATAAAATCTTCACTTAGTTTTGAGAATTGTCCTGTAGCAACCTGATACGGCAAAATAAGCAGATCATGTGTGATGATTTAATAGAGACTTGGCCTTCCTAGTAATCTTGTGCTTTTAAAATACAGATTTCTAATACTTTTATATTCAAGAACTGAGGATCACTAGTTGATTCTTGCTATTAAAGTCTTACCCCTCCATTATTATGCAACGTGAAACATCCATACTAATATTGTCCTGTATTAAGAATTACCAAGAAAAATACTTGTACGTTATGGTGAAGCACGTTTTTTTTTTCCTTGTGATTTCCATTGCTAATAAGTGCAACTGCTATGTATTTGAAGATTCCCTGTAAATGCCATTATAGCTCTGCTTTGTTTTGTGGCATTTCTTCTAAAGAAAATGGAATTGCAAAGCCAAATGTCTTGCCTTCATCCGGAGGTGAAGCATTTTGATTAGTGCTATATTATACTGACATTTTTTTCATAAATCAGACTGCAGTTACTTATGATTGAATGACCATACCCCCCTTTGTTTACAGCCTTGTACTTCCTGAAAAGCTGGAGTATATTGTCAGCAAGTATGCTGAACATTCCCATGATAAATGGGCCTTTGATAAGGTAGGAATTATTTTAAGACGGGCAACTGTCAGAAAAGGACTGGTAAATAATACCTGGGGTGAATATTGAAAGAAAAACTGGACAGTTTAACTGATAGGCCCTTGTTTGGAGTGCATTAATTTCTGCATATTTCTTTAGGGATGTGGAAGAAACCTTTTGCTCAATAAAATGCATTGAAATTTGTCACTTTTTCAAAGGGGGCAGAATTTATTAGGACAAAGATTTGAGGGGAATGAAAAAAGGACACTTGGTTTGGTTTGGGTTTGTTTTCTTTTTTTTTTAAGTAAGAATATATAGACCTTAGCTTCATTTTGCCAGGTAATGATGTTTTTTGACTGGGAGTCAGAGATTCAGTTTTACTTCAGCAGCTCTGTGATTTAAGAGAGTACCTGGGAAGTCTAATGTCCTTTTTTTTTTTATTTCAGAAAATGTAGTTATAGCTTTTCTTTCTTTTTAGCTTTAAGAAGGCTGTAATGTATTGATTTCCTCTATAATTTTCCAAGTGCTCTGTTACTGTGTTGTGTTTCTGTTTCACTATTTCAAAATAGCTATAAGACAATATATACTATGTGATTTTTTAATATTTTTTAAATGTTACACTGAAACATTTAATAAAGGCCTTTTTAGTGTTACATTTTGAAAACAGATTTTAATGTTAATAAATATAACTTTTAGAGTTAAATGTGAGCAAAATGAAGTTTGATGGAGTTGTTGCAGTTTGATAGCTATGTTGGAAGTGTTTGGGTATGAGTAACTCATTCAACCCAAGTATGAATTTTAAACCTCTTTCATTCAAGGAAAAAAATAGAAGTGGGGTTAATTAATTTATTATAACAATTAATAACAAATTAATAGCAATTTTATAGAACAGTTATATAGAAATAACAATTCTGTTGTGTGGGGCTATGTATGCAAATTTGTAGAGAAAGGTATACATATATATGGATATGTAAATATACACACATTAATCTCAAACCATAAATTTCAGTTAATATTGTTTAAGGTAAAGGATTCATTAAAGTGATGCCCTTTAGTGCTTGATCTGTTAACGTTACATGTTCTTCTCTGTGTTACTGACTTTAGCCTGCCAGAAAATACAGACACTTTTTTACCTTCACCAGTACTGTCTTAATGCATGGGTCCATTTGAAAGAGGCCAACGTATATTACGCTCAGAACTGGTTGCATGAGACCTGCTACTCATAGATGGCATCTAATCTGTCTGGGCCATGTTTTGTTCCAGTGTATCCACAGATGGATGCATGCTCTTTTAACAGAAATTTCTGTGGCACTGAGTAGCTGTTGGAGTAGATTAGCAGTTCAATATGACAAACTAAACTGGCCAATTTGCTGTTACTATCTATGTTGTTCTCATTTCAGTATATTTATTTTTTTCAGACTAATAGTGGATGGAAATATGGTGTTTCACTGGATGAAAATATGAAGACTCACCCATTAATAAGACCATTCAAAACTTTAACTGAAAAGGTAATAGAAGAAATTTCAGCTGCATTAATACAAAGTAGATTGATTTGCATACTTTTAAAAATCCATTTCAAATATATGCTATAAAAGGAAGAGAGACAAACTAGAATTCTTACAGGTAAGAATAGCAACATCTATATGCTAAAGTGCTTGTTTAGTTAATCTTACAGAGAGTCTTGTATAATTTGCTTCTGTTAGGCAGTCTTCATAGGCCTGGGCCAATTTGTATTCAAAAGATCAATAGCACAGGGTTTTCAGGCCTTCATGGATGAGGAATGACTGGCAGCAGCTCCTGGGTTTCAGATGAAAGTGTAATTTAACATATTTGAAGGCAATTTTGTCTTCAAGAAGGACAGTAGAAACATTTTAAGAAAGCGTAGGAGATGCTTCAGTTGAAAATGGGAAAAAAATGTTTAAACTATTTTGAATGCATTTTTATTTGAATTTCTTGACTAGGCTTGAATGTCTTCTAGTTGTCAGAACAGTGAATTGAATTTGAATTCTGTTACATGTTTTTGCAATGATTCATTGGGTGGCTCAGTAAGTCAATTACATTTGTCCCTCTTTACCACACTTTTCCCGTTCAGAAAATGGAGATGACAAAAATCAAGAGGGATTCAAAAGGTTTAATTTCCCAAGGTTTGTAAATTGCTTTGAAATCTTTGGAGAGGAGCTGAAGAATTGTTGGTTGAGTTGTTACTAGAGCAGTTCAAAGAGAATTTTTTGAATTGTCTCAGATTAGAACTTTTGAACCTAAAAATCAGATCATTCCATGAAAACTGTCATGTGAAGTAACTGTCATAAAAATTCTTATTTATGGTAAGAACTGAAATACTTTTATTAGGTTGATTTGAGAAGTCTTAAAATGACATACTCAGAATTTGCTTTGCCACAACTTTTCAGATTTTCTATAACACCTTTACTTTTCAAAGGAGTGTTGGAACACAGGCTGTTCCCTAATTTTTTATTGATGGCTGTATTTATATGTAGAGGTGTATAGATCAGTAGTGTTCTGTATCCGTGAATGGATATAAATATAGGAAGACTAAAAAAAGGCCTTGTGTGCTGATGCATTCAAAAGTACATTCTTCCCTAACTAATTTCATAGCCCTTGTTGTGCCATCGATTTTTTATTATTTTGGGCTGGAGGAATCAATGAGTAAGTTTCCAGATACAAACTACATTAGTGCTCCAGAGCTCACGTGAGTGCTGTTAGTTTGTAACACATATCCCAGCAATAAATGCTGCTAAGAATAAAACCAAAAAAATTGTAAGTATTTTAAACCTTCTTTCTCATGTAAAAACAACTATATCGTGTCTTCAGATATACAAATTTTGTTTACTTTTGTAGCATGTGACAATTTATAAAGGACAGAATATTGTTATTGAGTTTTTGCTACTTGCTAAATACAGAGAAATTTTACATTATTTTCTTCAAAGGAAAAGGAAATTTATCGTTGGCCTGCCAGAGAATCACTGAAAACCATGTTGGCCATGGGATGGAGCCTAGAAAGGACCAAGGAAGGAGGAGAAGCAATAATACATCAGCGTGAAAATGAAAAGCTCCGCAGCATATCTCAGTCTAGCCAGGTAAGGTGGAATTGCTTAAATTTAGAAAGCAAAAGGCTTGTTTGTTAATTTACTAAGAAATTATACCAAATTATGTTAATTTTATATTCTTGTTTATGAAGAGAAACTTTTAACGTTAGAGTTCTGAGATTGGAAGTCATGTCACTATAATAAAAACTGTGCAGTAACACTAAAGAGGGGACTGCAAAAAGACAACAACTTTTAAGATGATAAGACTGTCAGAGACCATATCTGTTCATTTTTTCAGGAAGACCTGAAGAGAGTTTTCATATAGTCATTCAAAGAATACATGGCAGAGTATTTAAAGCCTTTTATTTTATAATAAGTAAATATAGTAATTTTCTCTTTTGGTCAAACAGAACAGCCTGAAATGGGCTTTTGACAAATAAGATTGCACATTTAATACTTTTGGTTAAATCTACAGGCAAAATTTGCAAGTAATTATATAGTACCTAGCATTTTGATGTGATATAGACTATTTTTTCATTTGTAGTTTTTTGTAATAGCATGTTGAGACTACTGCTCAATATCTCTGTGTCTTGGAGGGGGGAAAGCTGTTTAAAACCGTGACAAGTGTTGGTGAATTTTTATTTTACCCCTTGAGGTGAATTAAACACACAGTTGTGCTTAAATATAGTTAGATTTACTGAGCAATGCATTGGGCAGAGTCCTACTGCCATAAGCAGTACTGCAAGGAGTTTGCAAAGATGTGTCACAAGCTGATTCCTTATATACACTTGCACCAGCACTGATCCTGTGAGCATCAGGCACCTTAAGCCTGTGTTGGGTTCATTCCCCAGCACCAGTTTTTGCTTACCAAAAGTGTCCCCTTAGCACTCTGTTACAAGACAATATTTCAGCATTTCTTTTCTCTTCAGCAAACTTCACTCCCTTACAGGGAATGCTTCTGTCTTGGAATCTCTGCTTCCAGCCAGTTGAACCGGTTCTGCAGTTGGGCCTTCTTGCCCAAGAAGATGCATGATAAAGACATGATTTAGTAGAGGGTTTCAGCACATGTTTAACTTCAGTACATGATTGAAATCAGTGACCGTCATATATGACCGTTCACATTTAACATGTACCTAATAGGTTTGTTGCACTGGAGCTTTCACACTTTAAACATTTAAAGACTGCATAAATATATCGCGCTCCTCCTTCTCTTAGTCTGTAAATTCCACGAGACAATAACCTATTTTAACTTTTTGTTGTGATGTCTTGTCTTTAGTATATGGTTAATTCAGGCTGCTGCCACGCTGTTCTGTCATGTTTTGAAGGCACGTCTTGTATGCCTCATGATTGGTATCCTCTCTTAGGCTGAAAATCATAGTTCTTAGCAGCTTGCCATCTGTTGCGAATAGAGAGATCTAAGTATCTGCAGCAACCTTCTTATTTCTACATCAGCAGATAAGCATCCTGTGTGTCTTCAGCACATTGCAAAACAAAAGGTGAACACAGTTTCCACAAGAAAGTTTAAAAACGTGAATGGTGTTACTCTAATCAGGTCAACAACAGAGATGTTGTAGTTGAATATTGGATTCTTTTATCTGAAATACTTTCATCAGAAAATAATTCTCTTTTTTTCCCCGTAGGGAAATGGGTATAGCCCGGCGCCACTTGATCTCTCTAATGTGGTGCTTTCTAGGGAGCTTCAGGTTTGTATTTGTGTTTTGCATATGTTGTACTGAAAAGAATTAATAGAATCAGTTTTTATTATTAATGACTTGAATTTTGTCAGGTTTTATGAGTGTATTTGTGACTGTGGTTGTGATATACTGTTGTAGAAAGGTGCATACCATACTATTCACATATTTAAGGAAGAGATTTCTACTGTTTATCCCATTAGTGCTTCCTGAGTTCCTAGAAAAAGTTATGAAGCTAAGGAAGGGGCTGTAAACAGCATGTGATACATGCATATCCTGTGCCTGTGCTGACTTCAAAGAACAGCTGAATGTAGAAATGACACTTAACTGTGATGTTTCGTTACCACAAGAGTGTAGACTTTACTCAAGACTGTAAAATTATGTAGAATTATGAAATTTTTAATTGTCACCTTTTAATTTCGCATCTTGTTTTTTTCTGATGGCAATGTAGGGAATGGTTGAGGTAATGGCAGAAAACTACCATAATATATGGGCCAAAAAGAAGAAAATGGAGTTAGAAAGCAAAGGTAAGCCAGAATCCTCTGAAACACACAAAAAAGACAAGGAAAATGAGGGAGAAGAAACAGTCTGAAAGAAGACAGTGTAAGACAATCAAAATTTAATAGTTCCTTTTTGTACTTGAAGCAAAATAAATCTTACAGTAGAAAAACTTACAGTTCTTTCAACTTACTAAAGGTGGAGGTAGTCATCCTTTATTGGTACCTTACGACACATTGACAGCCAAGGAGAAATCACGGGACCGTGAAAAGGCACAAGAGCTGTTTAAATTCCTTCAAGTCAATGGTATAATCATATCTCGGTAAGTTGCACATTTTTTTGCTTACATTCAGTGCACAAACCATGATCATTGTCCTTATCTCACTGCAGTCTGTTAGTTATTAACATAATTACCATTTGGCATATCCTCTGTAAATCAGAGTCCTTGTTATTTTTATGTTCAGAAAGACCTTTCTGAAATAGTGTAGACAGGTAACATTTTTAATAAGTATGTGATCATAGTAAATACAAAATGCAACAGGAGTGTAATTAAACAAGCAAATGATTCAAAACTTCTAAATTAGCAGCCAGCAGTGTCAGTAAGGACATGGGAAAATAAATCTGAGGTCTGATACTGAAACACATCTATGTAAAAGTGCTTTTTAATCCAGTTTTTATGAAAAATGTTGGTTTGAGTTCTGTGAAGCTGTACGACAAAGTGGCTATTTTGTGGGCATTTCATCCTTAACTTCATTAGTTGTACTCTAACTTGAATTGCTGAGTCTGGAAATAAGCTGGCCTGTGGGGACTTACACTGTCAACAAAATTAAAATAACTTATAAAGCCAAAAATACAGTATAATATGATGAAATTGTGAATTACTATACTATAAATATCGTCTTTTATTGTATGTGAAACACCTAAGCATATAGGAAACTGCAATTTCGCTGGCATTAAGCATTTTTGTAAACTAAAGGGTATTCATGAACAAATTTTTCTGTACATGCATAGAGTCAGATCTTACTTGTTTTCATTTATTTCTGCTTTTCAAGTCTATGTCTCTAGTGAAAGGATACACTCAGAAATTTATACAAATTGATTATTAGGATCTGCAAAAGGTAACTTTGTTGGCTTCAACAATTAATCACATTTCTTAAGATATTAGAAGACAGCTCTAAATATACATTTCTGCATCGCTACAGAGAAAAATTCCCATTTGCCACATATGTAGGCTCTCAGCCTGAAACCAAAATGTAGGTATGCCACCACATATTTTTATATCCTCCATAATTGCTGTAGAGCCATTGAATAAGAAAAGCAGGTTTAGTTCCTGCAAATTAATGGTCCTTTGAAACACCAATGGAATTGCTCAAATATTAGTTTTAATATCTCTTTGCAGCTGCATCTGTTTGGGTTAGGAAGACAATGTTTTCAGTGTTAGCTAATGGGACAAGTCAACTTGAAAAAAGCCTGTTCCAACTCTTTATGGGGTATGGGCAAAGAGTTTACAGTAACTGTCTATATCAGGGTGAATCAAGATTATCCTCTTAGTGTTTTCTTCAGGTGAATATGTGCATATTTTAAGTATATATAAGATCTTTGGAAGTACTGATTGCAATTATCGCATTTGCAGAATGTCATTCTTCAAAACGTTGGACTAATCATTAAAACATGGGAATTCTTTATAATTGGAAACATAGAGGTGGCACAGTGTGTGTACTTTACATATACCATCTGCCTCTGTTTTGATTTTTGCTCCTCTTTCTTTGTTGAGAACGCTTTTGAAGCACTTTTGGGTGTTTATGACGCACATAAATCTCTCAGGCCTTACTCAAGTGTATGTTAGAAACAACATGGTATTTTGTTAAGAATCTTTAAACCTCTACAAGTTCTTTTGATGTCGCCTTTGTTATTTAAGAGAACTACCAATGCCTTTCAATATTTAGGAAAGTACATGTAATCTCTTAGCAACCATGACTTACTATAAACACAAAAAGAGAAAATTTACAGTGATCTCACTGAAAATACAGGTAAATACTTAATTGCATTATCCTCTGTGAGAGTGAGGCAGCAGGAGATGCCTGTCAACCATACATAGCTGTTACTACATACCAAATAATTTGATTGCACATGATATATCAATTAATAGGAGGTCATAAAGGTATATAAATTAGCACTCTTCAAATAGAATTTTTTTTTTTTTCCAAATGAAACTGTAAGGTGGGAGGGTAGAGTCCTTTTATGTTTGTGTGTAAAATGGGATTGGAACATTATTCCTTCGTTCCCTGGTTCAGTTCCCCCAGACTATAACCATTCCTCTCCTCTAACCCGTGTTCTGACATGGTCAAGAACATACACTTTAGTGTTAGATGTTTTTATTCTTAAAATTTCTGCAGCATCAGCCCTCTCCCACAGAATTACTTTTTCCCTTGGATTCACCTCATAGCTATTTTTCAACTCTTAGTCTAATCTTCCGTGTATTCTCCCTAATTTACTCTTACACCAGTGCTAAGGAATCTCAGGGCAAATGATCATTTCCTCCATATCACAACAGTGAGTCCACCAACTTTCCTGCCTTCTTGTTCCTTTCTTGCTTTTGCCTCAGTGCCACAAACTACCACTTCCTCACTTCTACCCTATTTCTGACACACTGTTCAACCCCTCTGTAGTTCCTGCATCTCCTTTAGCCAGGTCATTTTCTCTGATTGATTAAGGGAGAGTCTTCCTTTCCTACTACTATTTGAAGAGTCTGTACAGAAGCAAATGAAGTAGCCATTACAGGTAACCAGAGGTTTCCCTTAATGTTACTCAGTTACTTCCTCACTTGGCAAGCCAGTTAGATGTGCTGGGTGTAGGCCACCATCTATCAACTGAAAATCTCAAGTATAGTTTAATCCTCTTAATGTTGGAATAAAGAGACTATGAAGATGTTGCAAACTAAACAAATGTATGAGAAAACCCCAAGGAAACGAAGAAGAAAGAAGTGATGACTTGTAAAAACAAGTATGTTTGAAAACAGAATAAATTAAAAATCTATAGAGTTATGTGACTTCAAAAATAAAAAGAAAAAAAAATCCCTGTTCACGTCCGGGATGATGAGACAGAATGCATCCTTACCAATTTTGTGGAATGAACCCATAGCAATAAATTGGAGAATTTGGCTGCTTTTCAGGGGAACTTTGATGGACTGGAGAAATGGGCTGACAGAACTCTTGTGCGGTTGAGCAAAGGTTCATGCAGTCCTATACCTGGGATGGAATAACCCCAGGAATAGGGAAATTGAACCTGACGACATCTATGCAGAAAAGCACTTCAAATTCTGCAAGTTGAATGTGAATCAGGAGTGTGTCCTTGTGATGATGAAGGCTGACTGCATACTAGGCTGTATTAGTAAGTGTAGTCTGCAGGTTGATGAAGGTGGTTTTTTCCCTTTCCATTTTGCGATCATGAGACTGTATCAGGAGTATGTTGCAGAACAGTTTTTGGTTCACTAGTGCTAAGGAAGACGTTGACAAAAGAGTTAATCAAGTGGAGGGCCACCAAGATGCTTCAGGGAGTGGCATGACTATCCAATGCCAATCACTGTTACTATCTCCTCAAAAGTAACAAGTTGTTACAAGGGAAATTCCAGTTAGATATATGAAAATATTTCACCCTTATTTTTTCACAGTGAGGGTGGTCAAACATTCTAATAGGCTCTCCAGAGTCATTATGAGATTTCAATCCTTGAAGATACTCAGTACATTATTGGACAAGGTTCTGAGCAACCTGATCTAACTTTGCCTTTGGCTTTGCTTTGAGATGGAACTTGGATCAGATGACTTTCAGAGGTTCCTTCCAAACTAAATTTTTCTGTGATCCTAAAGAATTTTAGAATTTCAGTGAGATAGGTTTCATTTGTAGTTAAAATAAAATCTAATATTTTAAATCTAGGCACAGCCAACCACCCATGTTTTTATTCCTCTTTAATATTGTGCATGCACCAGTTGTGATTTAGGTCATGAATTTATCTCAAAGAATAAATAATACATGCCTCTTTAGCAAGTATCGCATACTGTTGAAATGTTTCAAAAATCTTTGAATAGTATAGTAGTTTGTTACTTGCATTTAGGTTTTCATTTAGTAGCTTAAGTCATTTTGACTTCAGTCTTTCATAAAATTCAAGGACAAAAATGAAGTTTAATAGTGAATAATGAAATGAAGTGTAGTACGTAGACTGATTTTGTAAAGCTATAATAGCTGACTTCCTAAACATTTGGCACTTTAATCTGCCAGCAGTCGAAATTGAGTGGCCAATGCATTGCTTTGTTAGATTCAAATGTACCATGGCTTCATTTGTGCAATAAGATAGCTCTCTGAAGTTCTTATCTTAAAATACGTATATTTTGGATACTTTAATCCAAAGCTATTATACCTCTTAGAGAAACATGAACTGATTTTAACACTTCTTGCGATGTAGTTGATAACTAAGAGTTGCTGTGGAAGGTCATTTTCTCCTTCTTATGAAAAGTTACCATAATTAAAAGATAATAAGGAATGGAATGCTTCATAGTACTGTCATCATTTGTACTACTGTCATCATCAATACTGTTCATCTTAATGCTTTCTAAAACAGGGGTCTGAATGACATGGAGTTGGATGCTTCATCCATGGAAAAGAGGTTTGCCTTTAAGTTTCTGAAGAAAATTTTAAAATATGTTGATTCTGCTCAAGAATTTATTGCGCATTTGGGTAAGCTGCAGATTTTATTTTGAAAATAATTACCATTGTTGATATTTAAATATTTAGATTGATATGTTTAAATTTGTAGTAGTCACTTTTAATTGCATTTAAGAAACTTAAATTCTGTCTTTTAATTTGCAGATTGAATTCTTGGACATCTGTAACTAGCTAAACTGTTTCTGCTGTTTTATTTGTATTTCAGCAAAACTAAGTTTGCAAGGCTATATCAAAGAGCTATTGTGTTATTTATTATTAGACAACTTCTTATTCGTGTCTGCCTTGATTGTATCCTTGCAGAAGCCATTGTAACCAGTGGAAAAACTGAAAAATCTCCACATGACCAAGAAATAAAATTCTTTGCCAAAGTGAGTGATTTAGTATTTCAAGTAATGTGCATATACATTCCATTATACAGAACATGAAAATTTGTAATGTTAGACTGCTTTTCAGGTAATAGAAATGTAACTTTCCCATTTTTTTCATGGTAAGTAATCAATTAAATGTTGTTAACAAATATTTCAAAATATCTAAAAAATATTTCAATATATTTGCTGGGTTCAAATATTTCAAAATATTTTAATATCTGCTTCTACATGAGAAGGAACATAGAAATTAAAAGGCAGCTTATTTATTACATGAAATTAAATATTCTCACTGAACATATAAATTATTTCTGAAAATTTTTGCCTCAGTATATCACTGAAGTGCATAGTATCATTTAATTAACAGGAAGAAGTATTCCTATGCATACTAATGTCATACACATTTGTGTACCTAACAAAAAAAATGTTGTCAATAATCAGATTTGAAGTAAGGAACATTTAGGATTTAATTTAGGATCTTAAAAAAAAAGCCCTCTCCCTTTATATCTGTATTGGACAGTTACGTAAATAGTGGAGAGGAACGGTCCTCTTAGTTCAGTGATATTTATCACTGTTGAATCTGAGAAGAGTAAGCCTGCAATATTAGATCCAAAATAGATAGATCTGTGTAACTCTGTTTATTATTTACGTAACTTTTAAGTGAAATTGTTAAGACTTAAGGTTTTAATTTATATGACTTTGTGTCTGAAATGAGAAAATACAACTGTTACAGAACTCCTAAAATTCTTTGAATGAACTTTGACCAGAGCATTGTTGCTACATTTACCATTGTGCTCTGTGAAAAATACGTTTTGTATCTGTATTTCTTAGGTTCTTTTACCATTAGTTGATCAGTACTTTACAAATCACTGCCTCTACTTCCTGTCTTCTCCAACAAAAACACTCAGTAGCAGTGGATATGCATCAAATAAGGAAAAGGAAATGGTAGCAAGGTAAGTAGAAAATTAAGATATACACAGGAGGGTTCTATATAGATAATTAAAGGTATCTTCTTAGATTAAAAAGAAAGATAGCTCAAAAGCTTAGTTTCCTCAGATGGAAAGTGAATAGTTTATTCTGTATCAGAATGGCAGTGAGTGTATAGAATTCCTCATTTTAGTATTCTTTAATACATAATTAAAGAATTAAGTATATATACTAATTATATATACATATTACGATATATAAGTGTGGATGATAACATCAAAAACATTAATAAATGATTCTGTGAGCAATGGAACTAATAAAACTTAGTTTCTGATGGGTTTGTGTTTCATTGTTGATGGCAGTTTCTGGTTGAAGCTTATCCCACTGTTGGGTCATTTAAATGGTCTCACATTTAAATTTTCAGATGTCAAAAAATGTGAAAATACCATGATGCAGCTTTTTAGGGGTACTTATGGATTCTCCCTTCTCTACAAAATTACTTCTGCCCCCCTCCCCCCCCCCCAAATTGCTGGAATTTAATAATTTTTAGATGCCTGTCCTCTTTCATATTTGGTTGGAATCAGCCACTTGACTCAAAGTTATTCTAGAAAACTCAATTAAAAAGAGACAGTTGCCTTTTAATTTATAATGTGTTGCCTTTACAAAAATATGAATTTCATTTTTCTGCAATTAACATTTACAAATTAATATTTAATTTGTTTTTAACTATGACTGTCATTAATATTTTTTTGCCAATTTTTTTCTCCCCCTTAAAGGTGTGCTGCCAGTTATTTTATTTGGGATATTTTGTATCATAATCTTTCAAACTGTATTTTACTGTCATGCTTTCTTACCTTAACTGTCAGTTTCCCAAATTTCTTTTGCTTTCCTTCACTATGTTGACCAGAGTTGACTACTTTTTCCAATGGAAGAGTAGATATAAAATTTGAAAATAAAGGTTACTTACTCGTTGTTACATAAGATCAGGCCTGGCACTGAACTTCCTAGCTTCCATTCTTCAGTTTATCTTCCAGCGTATTTTTGCTTTTCTCTAAATTATTATTACCCTTTTGTTTCCATCTTCTAGGTGGGTGGTAGTCCTTATATAGCAGTTGGCCATAAGAGTGAGTGTTAAGTCCCTAAGATTCTGCTTTACTGAGCTTGCAGATATATTATATACAAATGTGCAAGATAGTCCTCCAGTAGCTGGGGAAGTCAGCTCAGGTTCAGGAGCATGGAAGTTTCATTTCATTTCATTTCAATTTCATGCTTCCTCTCTGAATACTACTATTACTTCTCTAAAGTCAGTCAGGTCAGCTTAATACAGCTAGAAAGATTCTTACTAGGGTTGTACAAAACACCTTTACAAAGGCACATGAAGGAAGTTAGATGTCTAGCCTGCGTATCTGCTATTATAAATTCAGGAGTATGTTATAATTCTTTGTCCATTCTTCAATGAGAAAAGTGACTTCAGTTATTTTCATCTTATACAGAGTATAGTATCTCCTTACTATTGTGAAGATAAAAATGACAATCTGTTGTTAGTAAGAGACCATACCAATTCCTAAGGTATATTTGTTTCATTTTGTTACGTCCTAATTCCATTTGTAAAGTATAGCACAGATGATAAACAAGCCTGCCTAGCTGTCTTTGTTTTCAGAAGTTAAAGTAGGCCCTTTAATCTTTAGAGAGTTGGTGATTTTTCCTTTCTCTTAATTATCCTATTATTTTGACAGATAGGTTAGATATGCAAGGTTCTGACATACTTGTCAGAAGTTCTTCTAGACTGTATACATTTCAGGATTCATCTTATCATCAGCAGTGGCTAAACACAAATTTATTTATTTACAAAGGATATCTTTGCAAATTGTTTTAAAATGTATGAAGATTTGTAACGTTTGTTTCCTGCAGAATGCCAAGTAAAACCCTAAAATGTTACTCATTTTTTCTTGTTCTTACAAAAAAAAATTTCCTATTCAGAAATAAATAGCCATAAAGGATGACGCAGCCATATAATATGCAATTGTTAGAAAACACTGTAATCAAAAGAAAGTTTCACATTTCAAGTCATCTCTGAAGTAGTGAAGCTTAGAAAATGAGATAATTCAGAAGCTTTAAAAAGTTATTCTGTTTAATGCAGTTATTTGACTGACTGTTATAATTATGTATGATTCAAAATACACTTTCCAGGAACTATGTTGTGTTTTCTCTTTCATATTCCTACTACTGTTTACCTCATATTCTAAATAAATCTTTAATCTTTGTCTTCTCTTGTCTTGCTCTTTCTGTTCTTTTCTACTTTAGCCTGTTCTGCAAACTAGCTGCTCTTGTTAGGCATAGGATCTCACTTTTTGGTAAGTTGTTAAGAAAGATCTTGATGAAGTTAAAAATATAAAGAATGTATAACCATTGCTTCTGTCTTACCCGAAGCTTTTCACAAGCTATAGGCAAAATTCTATAAAATTATGCATAAAATTCCAGTACAATTAGTGAGTGCATTGAACATGGCTCTGCAGCTAACAGTTAATAGAATATGTAAAGTGTTGGAGCAGGAAGAAATAGCAGCAGCTAGGATTTTCAGGCTCCTTTAAAAAAATTCTCATGCCTTTGCAGTTACTTTTAGCTTTTCAAAAGTCATCTTACACTAACTGTTTTGATTTCTGTTATCCAACTGTTGAATCCAATTGATTAATTTCTCAATAGGCTAGGGGGATGTAGGGAAAAATAACATATATTTTTCCAAGGTATTGGTAAGAAAAATATAAAAGAAATGTACGTACTACAAGATACAAAGTTCAGAATGTTGCAGGGTCAAGTGATGAAAATTAGCTATAAGTAGACACTAGTTATTCTTTTTAGTTCTTGTATGAAAATGGACTTAAGAAATTGAAAGTTTTAGAACCAGACCTAACTCTCCCTGCAGTGACCTAAGGTGGGAGACTTACATCATGTCGTTTAACCTGTGCGTCTCCAGTAATGACATTTTGGATCATTAGATTATCCTACATTTTCTATACTATTGTGCTCTCATAGTATCTCTTTCTAACCAGGTAGTGATTCTGCTACAATGGTGAACTGCCTGCACATCTTAGCTCAGTCTCTTGACACACGGTAAGTTTGCAACATTTGTACCAACTATGAACTACATAGGTTGTCGCAGAGCTTCTCAGGAGCAGTTGGATTGTTTCTGTATTTTTTATTCCTTATTTTTAATTAATGATATTAGCAGTATCAATAATTCAGATATTGACTTCCATATGAGCAGATTTCGTCTAAAGGCTTTAATCTACATTTTTCTGATCAATGCCTGTCATTAAAGCATTGAAAACTCGTCACCCTTTCCAAGGGTATTTGAAGACTTTATTGGGAGATGTAAATGACACAAACTTTGGCACTGCAAGTATTGATACCTGTAGATACTGAGACAGTTTAAGTGCCTATTGGAAAATTTGTCATTAGAAGTATGCAAAATGTATTAATATATGGGCATAGTTACATTTGCTAACTTTTACTGTTTACCATTGAAATGCTTATGTAGATTAAAACACAGGCCAGGATAGTTTTCTAATTTGAGCTGTTTTCTGGCCTGGTTGTGTTATATAGCAGCCTGACAATGAACTCATTGTGAATAACAACACTGGAAAGCTTCATTAAGGGGTTGGAGAAGAGTGCAAAACAATTAAGGAATAGGACAGTGATGCTGGTATTGCGGTTGCACTTTCTAGATTTAGTGTGCTTTGAAGATATGTAAGCATGTATCCTGACTTGCATACCTAGTTACTGTGGCTCCCATAAAAATTTGGGGATTAAGAGTTACTTTTCTTGAGCATATTATATGGAGGAGCTTTCTCGCCACCTATGACAGTTGCTGGGAAGGCATTATCTTATTTGAAAGCAGATCACAAAAACTGAAAAGACAAGACTGAGGAAGCAGGTTCTTTGTTGTTGTTATTTTTATGAAATACTCCAAGCTAATTGTTGCTTATACTGCTATGTAGATGTAACTGTCCTTTTCAGTTCATAAGGTAAAGTTCACCGATACGTGTGTGTACCTTCAAAGACTGATAGAAGGTAACTAACATGTACGTATATATCTATGCAACTACTAAAGATCAATGCAAAGTTAATATTTTTCCCTTATTATTTTTCAGAACTGTTATGAAATCAGGATCTGAGCTTGTTAAAGCTGGATTGCGTGCCTTTTTTGAAAATGCAGCTGAAGACCTGGAAAAAACTTCAGAAAATCTTAAACTTGGAAAATTTACCCATTCACGAACACAAATCAAGGGTGTTTCACAGAATATCAATTACACTACGGTAGCATTGTTACCGATCTTGACATCAATTTTTGAACATATTTCACAATATCAGTTTGGAATTGATTTACTTTGTAAGTCTTTTATTTTATTTTTCAAGTTTATTGTATTATAATAATACAAATGCTTTTTAGTAATGATTGCATGAATTCAAAGGATGAAATTCTGTTTTCAGTAACACACACATTTCCAGCATTAAATCTGAAATTAGCTGCATAGTTCCTTATTTCTATTGCACATTTAAAAATAATACTCAGTAAGTTTCAAGTTAATTATGTACAATATTTCTCCAAACACTGAGAGAGAGCAATTAGAATTTCCCTTTAAGTGTTCTCTTACCTACTGTGTGGATGAGTCTAGTTTCCTATAGAAAATTAAATTATGCTTATTTTTGTTACATATTTTTATTTCATTAGATTAAAGGACACAAGTAATTATTAATTCTTTGTGGTTTTTTCCTTACATTTGAAAACCACTTTAGTTCTCTTAATTTAAATTTTCCTTATTTTTAGCATCATTTAGTTTAAAATTACTGAAATGCCTCCTTGAGATTCATCAATATGCTGTTCCAAAATTTTGTATATATTTGGGTGATCACAATTCCAAAGCAGAAGATAATTAAAAGATTGATAGCCATGAAAAGACTTTCTTTAAAAAGGTGGGGAGCCTTTAGATCATGTTCCTAGAGGTTAGACACACAGATTGATGTGGTTTAGCTTAAAATTGTACTCTGCAAGTGTGATAACCTGCAATATCTTATTAGCAAGTATCTGCTGGCCTCTTGAAATGTCTGATGATCTGTTAGGTTTTGGAATGAATGTGGATGACAGACCAGGTATCAGAGAAATTGAAGATAAATAACACGTGTGGAGTATTGACAGCCTAGAATGTTCAGTGATACATATGCTAAAAGTTTTAGACACTGTTTATCAGACTGCATAAAACAGATGTTTAATATTTGGAAAGTAGTCTTTAGCTGAATAAATACTGAAAATCTACTTCTTATTTTCCTCTAGTGGGTGATGTACAAGTTTCATGTTACAGAATTCTTTGTAGCCTCTATTCCCTTGGGACTGGGAAGAACATCTATGTTGAAAGGTATTGAGTGAAAAACTCAGCATGTAAAATTTTCTCTTCTTTAGGAGTGTGTTGTTTAGGTGATAAAGCAGTTTGAATGAAAGGTGAATCTGAAACAGTGTGAGCATGTTTAAAATACACTTTAACTGGAATGTAGTTGCCTATATCTTAGAGTTCAATTCTGCACAAAAAAAAACCCAACCCAAACTAAATAAAAGCAAACAACTCATCCTGCATATGGCAGTGTATCTGCAGGGAGGTTTTTTTTCCCCATAGGGAAAGCTAAATTTTTCCATGGGTTGCCATCAAAGTTCCCAAAGTTTGGCTACTGCATGTTGCTGTGGTAAGTAGGCTGAGTACTAAGTAGGCTGTGTCTGTCTCATACCTAAGTCTCTCCAGAGTTCTAAAAATAGTTGTCCTGAGCATAAAATCCTGAGCATATGTAGAGCATTCTGACAGCCTTTAACTCTACAAAGGAAACCACTTTACCAGTTACTTGCATTTTAAAAAGAGTAGAGTCTCCAGTTCCTTTAAGCATCTAGTTGCTATAAGTTCCAAGCCCTGGATTTTAGATCCTCTTCCATTAAAAGAGTCTCAAATTCATCTCTGCTACTTCAGAAAAGAGAACCCTAATTGTTGGTCTGTCTATCACAAGACAGAAGCTGAGGTAATCATAACACTTCCTTATGCTTCTGAAGGCTTTAGGTTAGGCAGTTTTTATCATCTTTCTTATAATGAAAAGTTTAAGATCCACAGGGCCTAAGAGAGAGACTAAACTGGAGGAAATCCAACTCTGTAACCTGGTTAGGAGAGGTTTTGCCTAGCATGAGGAATGCTGGTCTCCACTTCCTTCCTTCCAGAGTTTATTCAGTAATTCTTTCATGCAAAATGCAGGAGCGGTCTGGTGGACAGACTATGTCTTTCCTCCCACTCTGCATGCCATGTACGTGTGTGCACAAGCTCATTCTTGTGCATGTCCACATTCAGTCATTTATACATCCATCACTAAATTATAAAGCTATACTCTTTCTTTCTTCTCTTTCTGGGCTTGAAAATCTTGAATACTCTTTGACACAGATCTGATAGGCAAAATAGGAAGTGCCTTACCCCTACTCTAACTAGCGGTCAGGGCCTTCTCACAGGAAATAAAAGGTGATTGTGTCTGAGTTGCCTTAAGATGAGAAGAGCTCACAGCACAGGCCTCCACCTGACTGGCAAGAGCTATAAGCACTGGACAGTTACATTAAACGCTGATGTTAGCAGCATCACCTTTTCCTACTGCAGTTGTCTTCTAAGAAGGGAAGAATGATCAGACATATCTGAGGAAATGAATTAGTCTCCTAAGGCTGTGTGAGAGGTTTCCAACTGTGAGTTTCATTTAGTTTGGTTTTCACTAGACTCACTCAGGCTCTTAAATTAAGGCTGTAGGCAGACATCAGTGTCTAGGTGGGAGGTAGGATTTCAAACACGCTGCTCGATATTTCAGCAAAACTTAGAAGTGAATGATTGAGCTGACATGAACAGTTATTCAAGTTAAACAATGCTCAGATTTAGGATCAAAGTGCAGTTTTTCTCCTAGTGAAGTTTGGCAGGGACATTAAGAAGTTTTACCTTCCATTGCAGGATGAGTCATAGGTGAAAGTCATATGGACTTTTCGTAGGTGAATATCATTTTTCATGGCTGAAATAGTTCAGATGATTCTACAAGACTCCTGGCTGCTGGGGCTCAGGACTAATACTAAGTTGGATTGCTGCTGCTGCCTTGTTGTGACAGACTTCCATTGTCAAGGGGTTTATCCTTTGTACAAAGAGTATTTAGATTGTTTAGGATGTTGGACATGTTTCTGATTTCTCTGTGGACCTTTCTTCTCTAAATGTCTCTGTGGTTCATAAATGTTGAGGACTGGATGCAAAATGCAGTAGTCCTTGGCTACTTTGAGCCCTAATGCTCTACTGGCAAGTGTGGTATTATTGCTACAGGCATTCTGACTATTAATTCTACACCCAGGTACCCATTTATTTTCATTCACTGCATCTTAAATTTAGGTCCTAAATTTGGGGTTGAAAACTCAGTTTTCATACCCAGTACCCAAAAGTTGTATGTCCCTTTATGGTGTCTTGGTCTTTTCCTGGTTAGTTTATAGAAATACATTTCCAAAGGATTTTTAGCACAGATTATGAAAATGATGAATATTATGAAGTGTCAGTAATGAGAAATAAACACTTCTGCGTAAGTTAAGAAATTATAGTGCTTTTTTAAATATATGTAGTTAAATATGACAAAATTAGCTGCTGTATTCAGGCATACATACATATCCAGATTGTTTAGGTTAAGACTTTGATTTGACCTATTAGAGGCTTCTCAAAATGAAGACTGCTAAAGATGCAAGAAAGTCTGTTATAACAATGGTATAATAGGAAATGCTTCTTCATGAGTACAGTCAGTTGGTGGTCTTTTATCTTGCTTTGGTTTTTCAAAGTCTAGATTGATTTGAATACATTTCAAGTGTTTTCCACTTCCTCTAAGACTTGCACATCAACCTCTGACAGTTCTTCCTCATTCTTTGGAGCAAATGTTTCCAGTTAGTTGTCTTCCCAACATATTTTGTCTAAAAGGTTAATTTGTCTTTTCTTTAAGTACCTTTTACTCCATTAATTCTATTGAACCACCCAGTTCCCGGAGTGATTTATTTTACATTATTTGTTTTTTATGTCAGTGACTGTCTGCTCTGAAATTCTTTTTATCTTTTCTAATTTCTGTCCTGCAAAATTATAGTCTTTCCCTTGGTTTCTCATGTTTAGGACTTCCATATGACAGAAAATATCTGTGTACTTAGAGTAATTTTCTTAGCCTTGTTGTATAATTGTTCACCTTCTCTTCTTTCGGCTTCTTGGTATCTTCCTTTCATATAGAAAGATGGGTATGCATTATGACATTGTCATGCATGTGATTAAATAGCCCCAGTGCATTTGATGTTAGTCGTTTCAACTTACTTTTTAATATGTGTTTGTGTACATATATATATACACACACTAAGTTTTTCCTTCTTGATCCAACAGAAGGCAAAGATGTAATAAAGTTTCCTTTTAAGGAAAATTTATGAAATCTCTATATATAATATTGCATCTTTCATTACAATTTAAATTGGAAGAGAATGTTGCTGTGCTCTAAAATATAGTTGGAATTCTAACATTATAAAAAAATTTGTTTTTTAATGAAATGTTCATGGTTGCTATCTGTGATACTAATGCATCATGTATTCTGTTGCAAAATGTACACTATATGGATGGTCAGAATGTAAGGAAAAAGACATAGATATATATAGGTGGAGCACATAGTTTCTTTTAAATTTTGTAGTAACTGATTTCTGCATTTTCCATTTCTTTGGCAGTAAAACCACAGTAAACTGTAGCAATTCTGTACAGAGAACAAATGAGCATTCACCCTTGAAATAGAGTAATACTATGTGAATCATGTTACACGAAATACCCAAGTGAACAAAAATCCTTTTTCATAATGTTTTTCAGTTCTGTAAAGCCGTTGCTTTTGCCAATTTCTTTTGTTTCTCTTGCAACAAAAAAAGTTGGAGGGTATATAGTTGCATATCTCTTCACATTCCAGCATGGTTGTGAAATAAAAATTGACATAGGCAGTTGAAGATGAGGTAGTAGATGGGTCATGATCTTTGACTGTAGGTCATACAATGAGGAAGGCTTTGTTGACAGGAAGGAATCTTAAAAAGATTGTTGTTATTCCTGGAAGTTGAACAATCATAGACTCATAGAATAGTTCGGGTTGGAAGGGACCTTTAAAGATCATCTAGTCCAACTCACCTGCAATGAGCAGGGACATCTTCAACTAGATCAAGTTGCTCAGAACCCCATCCAACCTGACCTTGTTTCCAGGGATGGGGCATCTACCACCTCTGTGGGCAACCTCTGCCAGTGTTTAACCACCCTCATTGTAAAAAATTGTTTCCTTGTATCTAGTCTAAATCTACCCTCTTTTAGTTTAAAACCATTACCCCTTGTCCTATTGCAACAGGCCCTGCTAAAAAGTTTGTCCCCATCTGTCATGGTTTAACCCCAGCCGGCAACTGAGCCCCACACAGCTGCTCGTTCACTCCCCTGCAGTGGGATAGGGAAGAGAACCAGAAGAGTAAAAGTGAGAAAACTCGTGGGTTGAGATAAAGACAGTTTCACAGGGAAAGCAAAAGCTGTGCACACAAGCAAAGCAAAACAAGGAATTCATTCACTACTTCCCATTGGCAGGCAGGTGTTCAGCCATCTCCAGGAAAGCAGGGCTCCATCATGCATAACAGTTACTTGGGAAGACAAACGCCATCACTCCGAATGTCCCCCTTTCCTTCTTCTTCCCCAGCTTTATATGCTGAGCATGGCATCATATGGTATGGAATAGCCCTTTGGTCAGCTGGGGTCAGCTGTCCCAGCTGTGTCCCCTCCCAACTTCTTGTGCACCTGGCAGAGCATGGGAAGCTGAAAAGTCCTTGATTTAGTATAAGCACTACTTAGCAACAACTAAAACATCTCTGTATTATCAACACTGTTTTCAGCACAAATCCAAAACATAGCCCCATACTAGCTACTATAAAGAAAATTAACTCTATCCCAGACAAAACCAGCACACCATCTTTCTTATAAGCCCCCTTTAAGTACTGAAAGGCTGCAAGAAGGTATCCTGCAGCCTTCTCTTCTCCAGGCTGAACAACCCTAACTCTCTCAGCCTTTCCTCACAGGAGAGGTGTTCCATCCCTCTGATCATTATTGTGACCCTGCTCCAACAGGTCCATGTCGATTCCAAAAAAACCATGGAGCTTTAAAGGATGAAAAGTGTGTGCTATCCTTATCCAATCTGTATGCCAAGCCTAACAAAATCTTGTATAAAGAGTGCTTCAGAACTTCAAAAGACTACCTTGGCTTTAGTTTTAAGCCAATGTGAGTCTGGTCTTATGCTGAAAAGGACTGTCTCAGCATCTCTTGCACCTTCATCTGTACATTTCCACCCCTTTCTTTTTTTCTGGTAAATAGTGTTTATGCAGCCAGATGATAAGCATGTTTTGTTGCTGTTGGTTTAGCTTGGTTAGTTTTGTTTTATGGTGAAGTTTATTTTTAGCTGGACTAGTTCCTTCATCCAGCTTATCAAGATGCTATCTGAGTTTTAGTGCTAACACAGAACAGACAAATAGGAAAATGGGAAGGTTGTGTGGGGGAATGCATTGCCCCTTTCAGAACACGCCACACAGAATGCCATAAAGTCATGAAATTAGTCTTCAATAAGTAGCAGTAGTGTCCCTCATCATTTGACTATGTAAATGGTATAATGTCTGAAGCAAAAGAAGTGTGTGTGTGTATATATATATATACAGAAAAGAAGTGAAATCTTGAAAAAGGGTATGACTGCCAAAACAAATTCTTGTTGATTATATGCATTTGCTCCTTGTTTAAGCAAACTGAATGTATAATAAGAATGTGCAATTACTAATCTATTCTGTGTGCATATTCTAGACATGTTTTCTATAGTTTGCAGTTGCACAGTTGCACTGTGGAGCAGTTTACCTTTAATATACAATACTTGGTGGAGGTTGTTTTTTTAAAAAAAATGTTTCTTATACCACTGTAATTTCCAGTAATTTTATTCATGTGAGAAATACCATTTTTCAAAGTTGTCAAATAGTTCCTAATGTATTGAAAAGATAAACTAAATCAGCAATAAATGTTAATGCTGCTTTATAATGCATGCTAGACGTTGAAAGCCTCGTGAAAGACTTTTCCTCTCGGGTAACTTTTCGTGTCTCCCATATACAGGCAGCGTCCTGCACTTGGTGAGTGCTTAGCATCTCTTGCAGCAGCCATTCCAGTAGCATTCCTTGAACCTTCCCTCAACCATTACAACCCATTGTCTGTCTTCAACACAAAAAGTGCAAGAGAAAGAGCGAGTAAGTACTATTCCTCATGCGAAAAAAGAAAAAGTGTTTGCTCCTCTCCAACTAATAGAAAGAAATTGTAATAATGAAAAAAGCCCAAATGTATGCCACAGTAGAGAACTCCTGCTATTGCTCTTTCATTACTTGTCATTTTAGCCTTGCTCTGCTTTGTTGAGATTGTGTTAACATTGTTCCCTTTCTCCTAGCATATTTGGATATTTTTCTGAACATGGTGTTTGAATTATTTTCTGAAGCTGCATACTGTAATATTCGAAGCTTAGTCAAAGATCATATCTGCATTACAAAAATTTTTAGCAAATCGTACATTTGTGTTCTTACTAGTAACATGCAAGAGGTGTAATATCTTATTTATGTGAGCAGGAAAATTATCTATACTTTTTTGTTCTCTTACCAGTACTCCAATGCAGTTTGGTATAGGGAACTCCTGACAGAATATGACTTTGATTCCATGAAACCTTAATCAAAGGAGCATGAGTCCTTCTACATAGATTTTCTTTGCTTGCTTCTCTCCTGACTTACACTTGATGGACTCTCATATCTTAAAGTATTTCAGTATTTTCCTCATTGATCTGTGTAAGAGTAATTACCTGCCAAAATCATTGTTCCTTTAAACAAAACAAAACAAAAAAGTAGGTAGATCAATTCCATATGCTTCATAAGTTTTCCATATAAAAGCAGTTATGGAAAAGCTTGTGCTAGCCCTTCCTTCCTGTCAGCTCTACTTTATAGAAGCAGCACTGGTGGAAGAATTTTGCTAGAGTGACTGGCATTAGATTATGATGGGTTGTTAATTGGTGAATAAGCACCCTTCAGTTTCAAATACAAGCATCTGACAACTGGAATTCTTTCCTGGCATTTTTGTTGGGAGATAGATGTGCAGAGTTCATGAACTAGATACAGTTTAATTTTAATCTCACCCATAATTTTGAGCTGTTTGTTTCCTTTTCCCTGAGGTGGATTTAATCTGTTACAAATTGACGTGAAAGTTGTGAATGATTATAGAAACAATGGCCAGAGTTTATCCAATATTGATATAAGCTCTCAGTTCTGCACTTTTACATAGCTGGGCTGCTCACCAGATAATTGCAGGACACCTTATGGTAAAGCCATAGCTTTTTGATAGCTATTGTCTATGTCAGTGCTATATGCACATCATCAGAAAGACATAATTTATGAGATGAGAGATCCGAGTATACCCCAAAGTCTTATTATAGTTATGTCTGCCCAAGATGGTGACAGAGAAAAACCTGAGTGACAATGTTACTTGTATTTAGGGTTTAACCATAGATGAACGTAGACGTTCTCTTGTTTTGTTACTTAATCTTTTGCCTTTCTACCCTTACTTGCAGTTTTAGGTATGCCTGATACAGTAGAAGAGATGTGTCCAGAGATCCCTCAGTTGGATGGACTAATAAAGGAAATTAATGATTTAGCAGAGTCTGGAGCAAGGTATACTGAAATGCCTCATGTAATTGAGGTTATCTTACCCATGCTATGCAACTATTTGTCCTACTGGTGGGAAAGAGGGTCTGAGAGTGTTCCTCAAAGTGCTGGGCCTTGCTGTACAATGGTAACATCTGAGCATCTGAGCATCATTCTTGGAAACATTCTGAAAATCATTAACAACAATCTGGGAATAGATGAAGCAACTTGGATGAAAAGAATTGCAGGTACTGTAAATATTTTTTAAAAGTAATTGTACCTAATAATATTTAATTACTATGCTACACTTTACCATATACCCAATGATATAATAATTATAAATTGTAATTAAAAACAGCAGGAAACAAAGATAAAGAGTACATAAATGACAATAGGAGAAAGAATTTTTAATTTTTTAATTTTTTTTATTATTATTTTTATGCAAACATTGTAGCATCACTTTAAGCAGAGAGCTTTCTATATAACATAATGGATTTTGAAAATCTTACCTTCTCTATGCACTGTGTAAGAGACTTAGCATTTAATTTGGAGTTGTGAATTCCATTGATTTTCAAGACACCTAAGAACTGAGTATGGCAGTAGAGAGTATAAGTCCTGTGAATTCTGTTAATGAAATATCAGGACAAAAAGGAAAGAAAGTGTATATGGTGAAATAATCCCAGGAGTAACCCAAGTTCAGAATTAGTTGCTTTGCCTGAGTAACTGTGCCAGCTATTAAATGAGCAGAAAGATTTCTCAAAATGTCTGTAACATTTAGTATCTAGGTAGCTAAAGAAATTTGCTGTATCCAAATTTTATCATTCATCTTAACAGTGTAAGAGTATAATATGCAATAAGGTAGTTCAAGAAAATCTATGTAAAGGTAATAATTTCCTGCTAAATTTTAATGCCCCATTGGTACTGGGTTTTCAGTATTATTTTAAATACTGGAAGTTCTTTAATAATAATAAGGATTCCATTAAAATTTAGTAAGAAGTTTGCTGCTTAATTGTAGAGACCGCTGCTTGCAGTTTTGTAGTGGCTGTTTATCTACATAAGGAGATAATGTACTAGTGTGGTTTTTGCAAGGATTTTTGACTCAGGTTGTCTGCATTTTATTACTAATGCTTGTACAAAATAGATCTATGATCTTGAATTAGTCATTCATTCTCTGCATTTTAGCTTTCCCAAGGCAAAAGAGGTAAAGGAATTCTTCCAGAACACTGTCTTCTATTTTCTGACATTGTATACAAAAAAAACACACACACAAAAACCCCAACAGTATTTCTGTGAGGACTGTGTGTCTCAGTCCCTACATTGTTTAGGTTCTAAGTTAGACATATGTGACTTGCCAAAACCATGGTAGTTTAATTGACATAAAACTGAGATACTTATAATCTGAATTCCCAGTAACTGGCTTTTAATCTCTCAATAAACACAGTTATTACAAAGCTATATTCATAGCTTTATTAGTAATTTTAAGATGCTCCAGAAATATGTGAACCACTATGACCTTTGTGTTTTCTAGAACTGCAGAGTTCATATTAATACGATGAAAAACATCAATTGTGCATTAATCATAGGATTATCTATATTTTTATGTATAGTTTATGCTCAACCCATCATCAGTAAAGCCAGGCCTGATCTGCTCAAAACTCACTTTATTCCAACACTGGAGAAATTGAAGAAGAAAGCTATAAAGATCGTGATGGAAGAGGAGCAACTGAGAGCAGATAGTAAAACTGACACCCAAGAAGCTGAGCTACTCATTCTCGATGAGTTTGCTGTTCTTTGTAGAGACCTTTACGCCTTCTATCCAATGTTGATACGTTATGTAGACAACAACAGGTAAATAAAAACTAATAATTAAACTCATATTCATTAGTTAATGTACTGGAGTACATGATAAGTTAATCAGAAAGAACACAATGCATTTAATGTTATGCTGAGAATCAGATCCTGAGTATCTTAAGATTCTTAACTTACAGAATGATGTACCTTGAATTCACACCTTTTTCTCACATGCATTTGGCTTATTTGGTTGTATTGTAACTGCACTATTATCGAGAATGCATATCCTGACCAGACTTATATATGCTACCACAGCCCAATGACATTAGAAATGAATATGTCTTTCAAAAATTTAAAAAATGTCTAAAACCCTGAACTGTTAATGAAGGGTGAAAAACTATTTTGCCTCAGTTGAATCATTCTATTTGTAGATAATACCACAAAGATGTTAATCTTTTGTGTTGTTTTTTTAAGACAGAAATAAAAAGTGTTTGGACAACATTGTATTGCCTTTGGAATTACCAGAAGTTTTTCTCCTCAACCATTTACTGAAGGATTATTCTGTGCCTACACTTTCCTTTTCCTTTATCGCAGAACATGACCCCAAGATGCTCTTCAGAAGAGTGTCTGAAGTATCTATAGTATCTACAGTATCTTAATCCTATCCTTAACAACATTGTTCTGTACACAGTCATTGTCCACTTATATTTTTTAGGTGTTAGTCCATACTGGGCTAGTTAAGAGCATTTTCATTGCATACACAATCCCTTATGCTGTGAACCAATTTACACTGGGAATTATTTGCTGCTTCTAGATGAACTCAAGGCTGTACTATGTAAGACCTTGTTGGCAAGGAAACACTTCAAATTTTTAAAAAACACAGATTTAACTGGGCTATGGATAAATCCAACTAGAAAGACAGAGTTAATGAGCATAAGTTATAACGTAATAATTCCTTCCATGTCTGCTGTCAGATGCCCGCTTTACGTATGGTCATATTAATGCATTTTAATTTAATGCATTTAATTTAATTTAATTTTAGAAATAATTTAATTGCATTTAATAGTGTTCTCTTTTGGATCAACACAAAGTTTTTATAACGAAGTTTTATTATGGGGAAAAAAAAAACAGAAATAGAGAAATACTTGGAGAAAGAGTTTTGCTTTTCAGCCAGGTCTGTTTTCTAGTCTGGTTCACAGAATAGGCACAAAAACATGTGTTGGCACCATGGGAGGGAGGAGCAAGCAGAAATAAGTAGCCAAGAATTAGGAGTTTTGATGGAGACTAGTTAAACTGCTGTGAAAAATGGTCTCTAACTACGGTCATGGAAAATTGAAGTGATTCTCATTAAATTCCAAGATTAACTATACAAATGTAACCTGATCTTTTAAATAGAGATTGTTATATTCAATTGTCTTATTTTAAATCTCTCTTGTTTTTGTAATTAGAGCCAATTGGCTAAAGAAACCAGATGCAGATTCTGATGAACTCTTTCGAATGGTAGCTGAAGTTTTTATCCTGTGGTGTAAATCACATGTAAGAGAAGATGTATACTTTTTCTTCCATTTTATTCTATCTTTAAATATAAATGTGGTACACGTAGATGAATTAAACTTCTGGTGATTTTTTTTTTTCATCTTTAGAATTTCAAAAGAGAAGAACAAAATTTTGTGATTCAGAATGAAATCAACAATTTGGCATTTTTAACAGGAGACACCAAGAGCAAAATGTCTAAAGTAAGTTAATAGAAATTTGTCGATCAGTTAAATCTTCGGCATGCGTTTAGTATGTTGTAAGAAGGCTTCGAAAATCTATTCAGATTGCAGCTGCTGTGCTGGTAGAAGACATGAAATTTAGTTTTGCTTCTTGATGATAGACATGACAACTACTATGCAAAATATAGGCTATGTACCTTAAAGTTGCTTATAAAATGTCTGCTAAGTAGTCAAAGACACGAGATTAAAATAAAGGTCTTGATTTGAAAAAGTTACACATATAAAAGAATATGGGTTGTAACATATAATATGGGTGGTTGATCTTTCAGGAAAAAAAAAGGTAGACTATTTTATAAAAGCAAGTGAAGAAACATTGGTTGCCTGATCTTTTTCTTGTGAATGTCAATCAGTATTGTTCTATCAACTTTGACGGAGGAATGCTGTCTTTGCATATACATCTTTATGCATACGTATAACGTGCCACATCCGCACTGTTCTTCTTGTTTCTTGTTAATGACCACATTCATTTCTTTTTTGCTCATTTTCAATATGACAAGATGCCGACATGATGGCTGGAAAGTACATTTGTTACCTGTATAATAGAGAAAATGCATGTTGTCAAGGTAAAAAATGCCAGTTTGACATTAGGAAGATTGCCTTACTCAACTAAAGCCAGTTGAAGTCTAATTCCAAATTACTGTTGGCAAATGCAGCAAAGAACCCTCTGTTTTATTCATATTTGTAAAGTGTTTGGAGTAATGCTATTTTGAAAGTGTTCCAGAGAAGTGGTGGGGTTTATTGTTTTGTATTTCACTATATTTTGATTGTCTGTAACTTAGCTACTGTAAGTCCAACTTTAGACAATAGAGTGTCAGATAAAATGTGCCATTGAGTTTCTTAATTCTCTTAAAAAACGCTTGCTTCTTTTCTATTATATTTTTCTAAGTTCTGAAACTTGGTTAAGCCAAACCCTGATATTGGAAAGTTTACAAGCAAAAATAACAGATTTTCTGCTTGTCATTAGTACATGACTGGCACTGAACAACAATTCAAACTACATAGAGAATTCCATATTTGGAGAAAAGGAAATTTTTAATGTGTTTTCTTGTTTTCAAGATGCAGCTCCTTGAAATTGTGTGATAGAATTGAAATGTTTGTATTATCCTCATTAGCGAGATGAGTAATGAGCACAGTCTAGGCTAGTCAATTGCATAATTAACAGTCTAACACGTAGCTCTGTACTTTTATCATATGGCAATCACTACACATTCATTTAATACGTATACTTCAACATTTATATGTTAGAATTGGCCTGAGGAGCCAAGAATTAGGTGTACTTTTTTAAAAAACATGATAGGTTAAAATCAGGTGATTCATATTTAATCTAAATTGTGTCTCACTGCACTACTGATAATAGGATAATATGATAATATGATATAAACTGTTAGTGTCATATTTTAGTCTGTCATGGCAGACTGACAAGACAAATCTTTACAAAATAAAGTATAGGTATCCCTCATACTCCTCTGATTTGGATAAAATCACAGGAATTTAACATCAAGAATCTATATGACCCAAATTTGAAAGAGTTTGGTTTTGAGATTACATTTTCAAATGCTTGTTGTGTATATTTAAATATACACATATAATATGTATAAATACTTGTATAAATATATTTATACATAACAGGGTTGTAGATGCATACGTAAATGCGCTTTTCTTCATATGTGTATACAGTAAGGGAGTTTATAAATTTTTTTTATACACCTACAATTTTTTGTAAGTATATTAATATCAATCATAGCATTCAGGGACACTGTGCTTGGTTACTGCTAATATAGGAAGAAATAAAAGATTGAATTGGTCATGACTGAATATTTTATTAATATGGTACCATATCTGCAGGAGTAATTGCAGAACAGCTGATCATTTAGATAGGCATTTATTTCATGATGACTTAAATACCATAATACAATACATGAGGCATCTTTTAGAAGTCTTGTATTGGTTTTCTATATATGGTTCCTAAGCAGGAAATTGATAACATTCCGTAATATATAATGTAAGTGCTCTAAACCCAGTACATTCATTAAAGCATATATTTAGATCTGAATAATTTTTTTTTAAGACTGCATAGTTTAGAATAAACAAGAAGTTCTCTAAGTAACTGAATTTCAGGGTGTCTTACAAGTTTTGATATTTATATCCTCAGAGAATAATCAGTAGAGGACATTACATTAGGGAACATTATTTTTATAATTTCTTGCTTTAATACTAATGTTCAGCTCAGGAAGTAGTATGCTAACAGAATAATTAGCACTTTCCTCTTTATCACCAGTTCCTCTTTATTCACATTATTTTTAGTGGAAGCAATCATATCCAGTATTTGTCAAGCATAAGAATGTATAGACAACTGTGAATATGAACATTGGCTATTAACAGTTGGCCCAAGGCAGAACGGTTTGGGGTCTCTTCAAGGAGTAAGGCCCCATGCTGATCTCAGGCTGCTTTAGGCAACTGTCTGTCTTACAACAGAGACTTAGTATTTTTCCTAAGATACAAGATACTGTGATAGTACTAATGTATAAGGTGTGATATATCATGTATGGAAGGTTCTATATCTTTACATGCCATACACAGAAAAATATATGCAGAGGATGAAGGATTGGGATTACATTATTCATCGGTAGCTAATGGCAGTGGTAACAAATGATTCATCATTACAATCAATAAATTAATTAAGTACCCATTGTATTTTGATTATACAATATTAACTTTGTTAATATTTTCTCAAATAAATGTATTAACAGCTGAGCAAGTTTTTTAATTTTTCTTTTCTAAAAAAATGGCAGCAGATTGCTCGGAGGGGAATGGTAAGTTAGAGAACTTTCAGTCTGAGCAGAGACTGGTAACTTAGATTGCATTGAAATAACAGATTTGTGATAGAAGGGTTGAAATGGAGAATTTAAACACATTCAACTCCACTAATCTGTTATTTTTGAACCGTTTATAGGCTTGTTGATAAAATAGCATTTTGATTAAGATGCAATGATGTCCTATTGTGTTTTACATTTAATTGGTATAAAAGACTAAGCATATACATTCACATGTGCATAATAAATGTGTAATACATATGTGGGCAATTTTTATGTGGAAGTTTTGGAATCTAAATGAATGTGTGGCTGGATATACAACCTCAGTTGCTAAACACTTGCATATCCTACTGAAGTTTTATTTGACTGGCCCTCATTATTAATTTTTTTTTAATATGTTTTTAAACAGCATTTGGATAGACCTATTATAGAAGTTTGAGGCAGTCATAAAATCTAAGTTTGTATTACAAAAAAACATTGTGGTTTGTGCCCATTTGTAATATGTAATACATATTATTGGCAAATTTACAATAATTATAGGATTTCATGTTAGTATTTTCTGTGAGAATTTTAGATCTTTTCTTTGAGACTATTTCAATTGCATAGAATAAGTTTCCTTTAGATATACTACAGTAAATCATGAGTGGATTACTTTTGTGGTCATCTCTAATAAATGAAATATAATTAACGTCTTGTCTTTACTTGCCTTCAGTGTATACCTGCTGAGCCATGTCTGTGCAGCATCTACATATTTCAGGCAATTGAAATTTTCAATTAAAATTTGCTATTTGTCTGAGCAAGGTATTGAAGATTCTAAGGTGCTTAACACTTACATTTGATGATTAATCTTTCAGTCTTTCTTGACTTGTAGCTGGTTTTCTTCACTATGTGATATAAATACAGGATATAAAAAGAGATTTTAATAATAGCTTGGCTTCAACATTTTGAGGCTAATTCAAGTATCACAAGAAAACAAGGTTACTACTAGAGCTATCACAGAGTGGGAGGCTTGTTTGTGTTTATGGTTTTTTCTGTTTGTTTTTAACCAACAGTTTTCTGTAGTATTTTCCCATGCCTGGTCTTTCTTTTGAGTAACAGTTGAAATTTTTTGCTGTTTTACCATAACTACACAGTTTTGTTCTTATCTTAAGATTGCCTGACACAATGATAATATAGTGTTGACTATGGAATGCATGTTTATTTAAGTGTATTTATGGTATTAAGTTAATAAAAAGGAAAAAAAACTGTGTACATATGACAGTTACAGTTGAGTTTATAATAGTGTTCTCAAAATGGGTACTGCTGAGAGATAGGAGCTTAAGTTTTCTCTCAGGCTGTCTTCAAAACAGTAATGAGCTATGCAATGGGAAAATACATCTATAAATGAAATGCTACATCTTCACAGTGATAGGTTGATTTCCATTTCTAAATATAACTTTTCTCAATCATATTTTGGTGAGGAAAAGCGGTAGAAAGAGCTATTTTGCTGAAAATGTGAATACTTTTCATTATTGGACTGTCCAGAGTTCCAGACACCTTCTCCTTTTAACAATATTGGGAAAAGATGCAGTAATTAGTATATTGATGTGCTTACTTACTAGATGTACTTGCTTATGTGCTGAAGCAAGAAATGGTAGCACTGAATAGCAACAGATAAATTCAGAAGTTCAATCATTTAATAAGGATTAAGCTGAATAAAAATTATTTCACTAAGATCTCATTTGATTATACACTTACAGTCTATTGTTTTAGCTACAAACTTATAATATTTTTATTGTCCTAATAAAGCTGAGTAAGTTTATTACTAACTTGTAAAATTATCATCTTTTCATCTCTTTTACTTATGTTTTTTTCCCTTTATTTTTCTTTCATACAGGCCATGCAAGTAAAGGTACAGGTTAAAGTGCATGATGTGTCTTTGTTTTAGATTTAGAGATGATCAGGCTCCAAGCATTCTTTCCATTGATCATAGCAGTGGCGTCACAAAGTGAAGGCCCAGGTTCCACCTACTATAAATTTTCTCCGAGTTCAAGTGGCAGTATTTGACCAGAGCCGCTGAAATTCCCTTTGGCACTCCCACATGTTGCTTAATGTGAAAATGTAGTAAAGTTACCTTTTGTAATTATTTTAGATGTACGTTCCGCCTCTGCTGTCTTTCTGCATTCTGATTTTTTTACTAATATATTGGAGCAGACATTGTAAAAGCAATGCCTAAGTAGAGTCATCAGAAACAGGTGTTTGGCTTATGATATTCAAGAAAAATATATGGGAGAAATGTGCTATAACCTATATCCTGTCTGTAGATGAATAGAAGATTGTATTAGAACCAATAAGTTTAAATAAGATATAGAGTTCAAATCCTACCTTTTTCCAAAATTAAAATGATCTTTACTAACGATGTAAGGTGGGCAAAGCTTTTGAATAATCCTTGTTTCTTTTATGTATTTAATGTATTCAAAGCTTTCTTTGTCTCGAGTGAACCATAGTTCACCTTTCTTTGCGTCATTCATGTTATCTTTTTAAATATGAATTTCTAACATAGATGAGTACTTTTCGACCTATGATGTGTTCTTCACTGGTGAAGCAGAATGAACAGCAAAATGGAGCATAAAACCCTTTCATCTTTCCCTTCACCCTGTGTGCTGAGAAGCACACGTGATGCTGTGAAGAGTTTTTAATCAATTAAATTGGAGGCATAAGTTAAAAAGTGAGCAGTTGTGTTAAACTAATAGACCTCATTTCACGCTTTGCTATTGTCAAACTTCCCCAGGTATATAGAGTAGGATTTAATGAATGCTCTCATGATAATCTCGGAGAATTGAAGGTTTAAGGAGGGCTGGAAATACTAAAAATATTAATTCCATTATCTTAACCAGTTTTTGCTGATTTTTTTTTTTTTAGTATAAATGAATTTTTTCTTCTTTTTGATTGTATTTTTAATTATTATGAATCTACTGGAGAATCTGTAATTCTTTTTCTGTATATATTTGTTGAAGAAATGTCCATTTGTGTGTTTAAATCCTCAGACAAGTAAGATCATTACGTGCTGTTAGGCAACCAGGTTATATAATTCTTCTTGTTGAGGTCCTTTTAGCACAGTTAATTATTTAGGCAAAATATATCCAATTTTAATGCTCTTTACATATGAAATCAAAGTATTGTGTTTACTCATATAGGTGCATATTAGAACTGAAAGAGTCATAATTTTATTGTCATTTAGGTTTCTGTCTGTGACTCTACTTATACATTTATCAGCAGGAGTTGTGAATTCACAGAGAGCAGAATTTGATGGCAAAGGCAGAATGGATTTTCTTTTAATGTTTTAAAAATGTTCAGGTTTTAAGGTTCATCTATCTTGTTCATACCTAGTTATTAATCTCAAATGAAAATAAAAAAAATTGGATGTATAAAATGTCCTCAAACATAAAGATGCAGAAAAGTAAACCAGTATCTCTCCTCTTCCTTTTTTTTTTAATATATCTATTATATATTTTGTTATTCCTTATTTAAGATGCATAGTGACGCCACTGGAATACAGTAATACATTGTGGGATTTGTTTGTCTGCTGTCAAATGTAGAGTACAAATAATGTCATTATTATAGCCATTACATCACTGCTATTTCTAAGGCACTTCCAAAAGCAAAGCTTTGAGGCAAAGTACTCTCTTGCAATTGTTAGTTCCTTAAGAAAGGAAGCCACATCCATTGTGTGTTCCCTCTGACCTGCAAAATGCTCAACACCAGCTACATACACAGAGATTCACCAGCTAGAAGACAGAATTTGCCAAAATTTACCACTGAGTAGAATATGTATGGCTGCCTTTTTTTCTTCCAGTGATTACTGTGATGATAGTGTGGTAATAATTGGTAAATAATGAATTGCAATGGATTCTGCTGTATCCTTATGTGGAACTACACAAAGTATTATAAAAACAGTAGTCAGTAAAACTTAATTGACAGAGGGAAAAGGATGTGGAGGGTTAAATGCAAGCATTTGCCATTTTGTAGTGTTGTATAAGCCTGGAGGCCTAGTCCTGAAATCTTATCTTAGGCAAAACTCCCTTGAGTGTAGTAGGAGTTTAATCTGGGTACAGAATTCAGAACTGGGCTATTTTTATGTTGTTGTTTACCATATGTTCATTAAATATACGGGCGTGTTCTAAAGATTTTGGTTTGCTGTCTCATAAATGAAAAGTTGTGTGTGAAATATTTTTGTACAGTGTCTGTGGTAAGAAGATAGGGCAGATGTCATTCTGTTGTGCTGTTTACTTCTCTGTCTCTTTTGTTTTCCTTTTTCTCATGATCTCCAAAGATGCAAAAGACTTAATTTTTCATCCCAGAGTTACTTATATTAGCCAAAGCCAAAGGGCAGTGCTTTTCCCAGAGGCACTAATTCATTGGCATTTTATTGCATTGAATCAAAGCCTTTTTTGATACTGGTATTTTTCAGTTGAGACAAATCAGACAATATTCATTCATTCAGACCCTGGATAACTATATGTAGGTTTCTAACAAAAATGTAAACATCCTGAATTTGTCTCTGTAACATTGAGAACTAATAGGGTCCCCTGAGACTGACTCAGCTTTTGATTTTAGAGTTGTTTCTGATTTGAGAGGTAAGATCCAGAAAATATAGTTAGATTCATATGTATGAATGCACGCAAAAGTATGTTACTGCTATTAAAATATTACTGTTATTGCAATTTCTGCATTGGCGCACACCAAAAGTATTCCTTTACATTTCCTGCTCAAGACTGTACACCCTTCCTCTAATGTAGCATTTCTAATTAATTGTACTACATCAGAAACATAGTTTCCTTGGACCATTAGGGGAAGAGCGTGTTGGAAAAGCATGTGATCAGAGAATTACAGTCATTTACTTTTCTATTTTTTTAATTATAGTCTGGAGGACAAGATCAAGAGAGAAAGAAATCAAAACGTAGAGGGGATTTGTACTCCATACAAACATCCTTGATTGTAGCTGCACTTAAAAAGATGCTTCCTATTGGTTTGAATATGTGCACTCCTGGAGATCAAGAGCTCATCTCTTTGGCTAAGACTAGATACAGCCATGTAAGTGTAGACTTCGTAATAGTTTTTAATGCAAAATAAGCAGAACTTTATAAACTGAACTTGGAGGCATAGATATCTAAGCAGTCAATATAATTAAATATATCAATGTACTGTAAGCAATTATAGCTGCTAATTGTGCTTTCACAAGAAAAAGTGGTGTGTATAGACAGCTGCCATCGTTTCCATGTCATTTTCCATTTCTATACAGTGTACATTTTTACGTAAGCATATTCATTTGGACCAAATACTGAAATACCATTAGTTAGCTTTAATTCTCTTCAAAGTTTAAGCATTGTTTCATGGTCAAAATTAAAGAAAGCCTTTGTCCCATGCCCTTCTGGTAACTTATGTACTTCGAAAACAAGAGTTGAAGTTTAAATGTTAAAATAATAGCTGTTCTGTGTTGTACATGTTCTTATGAGATGAATCATAATCTGAATTGAAAAATACTTCTACCTTTCTACAGAGGGACACTGATGATGAAGTCAAAGAACATTTACGTAACAACTTACATTTGCAGGAAAAGGTAATATGAAACAATCTGTCTTAAAAACGCTGATGTGCACTTTTAAAACACAGAAGTCACAATTGTTTTGCTTATCATGATACATAAAAAAACAAAAAAAGAGAATGTGAAAGCTATTAGAAAAATTGCCATTTTAACATTTTTCTTCATAATTTTTTCATGACAATAATTAGTTTATTTGTAGCTTTGGCTGGTATTTTCAAGTTTCAGGAAGTCCTATAGAATGGGACAAGTGTAAAGAATTAAGATATTTGTAGTTTTAGGGCTATAATAATCTATATTATATATAATACGTAATATAGATCTAATAATTTATAAATAAATAAATGAGATCATTGCCTACAGTCTTTGAACATAATAGGAGTAACTCATCTGTCATAGGAGATGACTGTCTGGTTGCTATAAATTTGTGGTTACATAAATATAAATTGGACACACTAAGTAATTCTAATGCGTTTTTTCTATTTCTGTCTTGCAAAAAAACCCAAAACTTTCGGCTTTAACTCTTCACCTACTGAAATTCCAGCTGTCTTTTATAGACTCCATAAAACAGCTTTCCACTGTCGGTACAGAAGTCCTGCAAGGAGTTAAACTCAATCCCAGTACTAAATGTGCTTCCTTATTTTTAATGCAGTTAAATGGGATACAGAAGTCCCAGCGTGCTTTATTTGGTTTAATGAAATAAAAATACAGAACCTTGCTTAAGAATTGAGTTCAGTTACCCAACAGTATACAGAATCTAATGCCATTTTTCTGAGCAGCTAGCAGATGTTAATTTTGACTAAAAGGGGACAGATGAAGTGGGAGTATCTATAACATTTTTTATTATACTATGAGAATAAGAGTGGTGGTAGTCAGATTCAGTATCTTCATTCAGCAGCTTATGTATGAAATATGTTGGTTTTTAGTCTGATGACCCAGCTGTGAAATGGCAGTTAAATCTGTACAAAGACATTTTGAAGAGTGATGAACCTACTGACCCTGAAAGAAATGTGGAACGTGTGCAGAGGATATCAGCTGCTCTATATCATCTGGAACAGGTAAAAAGTTAAATGTCTATACTGTGTTTGTTTTAAAGTAGCATGAGTTTTTTTCCTTGTAGAGATTAGTTCAACTTCAGTGAGTGTCATTATTACAGTTTCCAGATAAAAATTATTTTTGCGCATGAGCACACACATGAACATACAGATGTGTATATATGCAAAGTTTTTAATGTAATCTGTTGAAGTGCCTCAATTTAGCTTCAGGGAAAACTCGGGATGTATTTGCTGCTGCAAAACTTTGTGAACAGTCGCAAGAAGTATAGTGTACAAATCATCACCTTTCAGTAGTTGAAAACTCTGTAATTTTAGGAAGAGATGTTTGCATGTGCATTCATTTTTAATACTGGTTTTAGTCCATCTCCTATTTCTGCACCTGAGGATGCTGTAGCAACTTTCAAATTGGTTGCCTGTTCATTCAAATGGTACAATTTAAATACAAAAAGGCATTTGTACTCTTCCCACCTGAAGTTAATCCATTTAATTCACAAGTGATATAGCACAGAAATTTGTTCACATGAACAATTGAATATGCATAGTTAGAAACAGACAAAATAACCATTTTGGAATTTTACCAAGGAGTCCCACACATGAGATACTCTGGCATCTTGAGTTTTCGGTATAAACTGAGAGGTACTATATATAAGGCCTCCAGTATTTTTTTCTTATTAATTTAAAAACAAAAAAAACCAAAATAAAATGCCAAAAGAACATTTTTTTTCAGATGATGGGGAGAGTTTGTAACATTTTCTGATTTGCTAACTACATTAACCACTAGCTAAAAAGAAAATTTTGAATAAAAGTTGAAGAGTTTCCATTGTATGTACTAGACGATATTTTCCCATAGGTTGAACAACCACTGAGATCAAAGAAAGCTGTTTGGCACAAACTCCTGTCAAAACAACGCAAAAGGGCTGTTGTTGCGTGTTTCAGAATGGCACCATTATACAACCTGCCAAGGTAAATGGTTTAAAAGTTTATTTCTTCGTAACTTTTGTTTACATTTCTGACTGCAAATATTGCTTGTGTGTATACCTACAAGTTTGTTGATTCTAAGGCCTATGTAATTTTGTTTAAGAGACAAAAGAGTTGGTTAGTTATCAGCTAATTCCTCACAGTAGCAAAATACTTGTCTCATGACAAATAACCAGAGGGGGAAAAGACCATAGGAATTACACTGCTTCAAAACCAAAATGCTTCATTTTTGTCAGCTGTTACTCTGTATAGTGCCTCAATTTATCTGTGAAAATTGTGAAGATGTTGCTGTTTCTGTCCCTTTTTTGCCTCTGATTGGTTGCTCTTTTCACTCTTTATTCTCCTGTGTTTGTATTCTTTTCTCTTTTTTAACTTTGTATGGCTATTCCTCTCCTATTGCATGAACGCTTCATGCTCTTTAGCTTGTCTGAGGCAATCTTTAGCTACTACATGAGAATGTTATATGCATTAAAGTGGCTATTGGGGCAGAGCAGTGCAGAATGATATTTTGGACTTTGTTGCTCTGCTTCTTACTCCAGTTGAATGTAGATACCACAAAGTCCAAGATAAAGTGCATCCTGTGCCTGGATCCATCTACTGCTTTAAACAGAATATTAAGACCATGCGGCATTGGGGTAATTTCCTTTACCCTGTTCCTTCTCAACAAGTCTGCTTTTTATTCAGATACAGCCTAAGCACATCTTTAATTAAGTTTGCTTCTCACCTTCTTCTGCACTTTTTCACCTTTCATGTTTAATATTTTTGTTCAAAGATTGTTTGCAAAGTATTTAACAGAAGAGTTGCATTGCGTTTTTAAGTGGCTTTATTAAAGCCAATCTACATGCTTGATGTCAGCTAAAGGTCTGTAGCTGTGCCATTAACATATTGGAAGAATATTAGATTTGCACAAGACAAATAAAAAGCCAGTTATACTGTAAAAAGCACACATCTTTCCTTTACAAAAAAGCAGTAGTTCTAGACTATAATAATGTCTCTAAGTTGTCACGCTACCACCAGGCAATCTTTAAAGAACCAGAGAAATGAAAAGGTTTAAGTACAACGTAAGAACAAACTGGCTAGTATCAACCATTTCATCTTCAAGAATTGTGTTTGGAAAAACAAGAGGAAGTGGTATGAAGATCACCTATTTCAGTATAACATTTTTGTGAGCGTGGTTTTTTTTTTTTTACAACTATATTCTGGATTTATAAATTCTTAAAATGTTTGGAATATATATGAGTACCCAAACGATAAAAATTGTTCATCTTATATTTACCTTTAAAAAAACCACTTTTATTTATTATTTTTGAGGTTGATGGAACACTTGCCAAGGGGCAAAATGGGTTATGAATCTGTATTTTCATTTTCAAGAAAATATGGAGTAATACTCATTGAAGTAGAACATTTACATTATCTGTAATTTTCATTAAAAACTTTTCTGTGTTAAAAAGATTGAGGTTGGTTCTTCTCAAACTTTATGGTAGATTTTGTGGTGGAGTTTACTCCTAATTTAAATTTGAATGTGAGGCAAATCTGTCCAGTTGTTTCATCTTGTAGATTCTAAAAATGAACTGTCATAAAACTATTTTAGCCAATTAATTGTGGTGTCTGCACTTCAAAACAGGCAAGACTGAAAAAACACTTTGGACTTAGAATCATAAAATCATAGCAGGGTTTGGGTTGGAAGGGACCTTTAACGGTCATCTGGTCCAATACCCCTGCAATGAGCAGGGACTTCTAGGTATATTGCTCAATTGATAGGTGCAGAACAAAGTTTTAAAATTCATTAGTTTATAGACACATATTTTTTCTAGATAAATCATAGGATTCTGACAGGAAAATAAGGCTATCACACTATTATGCACCTATAACTATCTCCATCATTTAAATTGATTGTGTTGTTAAGACATCTCTGAACCCTAGGGAGATTATTTCAAGTGGGATAGGATTAGTTCTAGGAGCTGTGTAAATCCCTTTGAACCAGAGTTTCCAATGCAGCTCTCCTTATTTTGTATATTTCCTCATTTTAGTTGCAGCTTTATATTGGGAGTGTTAGTTTTAAATTTGATGTTAGAATCAATTAATTTAAAGGGCAGTAAGCAAACATTATGGTGGTACCCTTTCATTTATCCTAGAAAAGATTAATATCTTCAGTGAATAATGAGCTCTCTCTTTTGAAAATTTTCTGGAGATTTAGGTGGCTTTCAATATAATTTAATGTTAATCTCATGTTTTAATCTAACTTTCTTCAAAATACATTCTTATATATATCAGGTTTTAGAAATTCCAGTAAGATATTTCAGAAATTGAAATGTCTATTGATGTGCAGGTGTTTGTTAAATCACAGAAAAATTACTTTAATTTCTACTGTAAATATTCCAAGTACTCTCTTTTCTGAGAAGTGCCTGGAGATACAAAAGAAATAGTTGTATTTTTAAAATATTTTTATTTTTAAAGGAAAAAAAAGCAGTTAAGTTAGGAAATACTAATTCTTCATGTTCTGTGTTTAATGAATGTACATGGCTTTGAAAAAGTGTCTTATGTGATAAATGTTTTCTCTGAGATGTGTGTATTTGATGTTTTAAGGAAATTTATTTGTAAAAAAATTTGTCTTATTGTCTGTCATCTGTATATGCACATAGATACAGCAAAGTTGTACATGGCAATTCTTCATACACAGTTTACAAATACATTCTTTCTGACTACGTTATTGAATTTAACTTGTGCCTTTCTTCAATGAAAACCTATATGCTTTTCTTCAGACACAAAATTAGCAATTTCTTCCTGAGCACCTTTCAACGTGTTTGGCTGGAAAAAGTACATGAAAAAACTCAGTATGACAGGCTTATACTCAAGTTAACGGTAATGTAACTTGTGGAGAGCCTCTTCCTTATGCGCACACTTATTCCTTCCCAGCCATGATTTGATGTTATCATAAAACATGAATTTGTACAATTTTCAGAGGGGATTCTGATTGGTCAGTTTTTGAAATTTGGTAATAAAATGGCACCGGTGCCAACAGGAGAGCCTAGAAGGTTGGCTTAATAGCTATTCCATTAGAAAACATGTGCACAGTGTATTTAGACAAGTCATAGTATACACAGCCAATTTGTATAGCTTTTGTTAGTGGTGCAGGATAAAAGTAAATGAAAATGAACCTCATGTAGTGCACCTCAAAACAAATTTTTCCCCCAAATGTAATGTAAAGACGGAATGGTTTGGCCATTATTATGTGTAGTCTTATTGCCATGAGTTGTATTTTCTGTGGAAACTTAAATTAATGAATACTCTATAGTAGTAATTAATATGCCTAAGAGTTTTCTAAAATTGGTCATTTTCTAGAGCAGGTTCTGTGTATTTCTAATCCAGCTTCTCTGGGGACACATTAATACTGCCCTGATTTGGAACTGAAAGAAAAGAAGCTGAGGTTAGGCTTCTCTGTGTGGAAGATGGCAATGATTGTCTGCAGATAACATACTGGAAAGCACTTGATAATTGTTTTGGTGTTGATGGCCAACTTCTGCTGTCTCAATGTCCTAAATCTAGGAAACTAGATTTACGTCTCATAGGTGTAAATCCCACCCACTCATTCTCAGTCTGTTCAAGTGTGTATTTTTCCCATGCTTTCATTAAGGTTCCAGTCCTGCAGTTTCACATATGTGCATTAGCACTGCCAAAGCCTTCAAAACAAAAAGTAATGTATACATATGTGTATTAAAAAAAATAGTAAGAATGTTCAAAAGTACATGCAGATTTGTCACTGAATGTTAGTTATGTTCTGCATTTTGTTTCACTGACCAATCAGAGGATCAGAATTGTACAAATACGTATCCTTACTAATCATTAACCACCTGAGCTGTAATACTATGTTCCGTTACCCCTCTTGATCTCACTTTCACAACCCCCCCAGGCACCGTTCTATTAACCTCTTCCTCCATGGCTATCAGAACTATTGGATAGAAACAGAGGAATATTCATTTGAGGAGAAACTAGTTCAGGATTTGGCTGTAAGTACTGACATAATTGGGCATATTTTTCAGTGCCCACTTTAGTGTATATTTTATGTATCTATTATAACCTATATTTAATTTTTGTGTACTGTATGCATATGCATAAACTTATAAAATATTAATCCTTATGCTTCAGGGCATAAGGTCATTTTCTGCTGTGGTCAAAAAGAGATTCGTCCTGTGATGCACACTGAAGTGCATTAAGGTGGTTATGCCTTCAGGCGAACTATGTGATACTAATTCTTGGGAAGAGAAATGGATTAGATAAACTGTCAGACTATTTTTGTCATTATGGTAATTCCTATGTTCCTATATTTTATTTACTGTTTTTTTAAAGCTTGACACAATTGATCCTTTTCCCCTTTTTAAAATTTTTGTTGATGCATAATATTTAATTTTAACATTTTCAGCTTTGATACAAATTAATTTTGCTGTTTTCTTGTTGATACATCATAAGGAGAAGTAAATATATGCAGCCATATTCAGCAAAAATTTAATTTACATGTGTACTCGATAAAAGTGTTTGGTAAACTTCAGCATTTTGTCACTGAATATTGATTCAGAAAGACTACTGCTTTTTCTCTTCCCTCTCTGTAGTTAGTTTGTCCAAAATACTTCCAAGGGGCCTATCTCCATAGTGTCTAAACACCACGAAAACGAATATATAGCTTCATGGATCACATGAAGATGTATCAGGAGATGCTTCAGTATTAGCAAAAGCAGTCATGTTGTGCTTTTTAAAGACCCACTGGTAGAGAAGGTTGTATGATTTTTCAAAATTACAGCTAATATGTTCTTCATACTCTGGACAATTATATGGTCCCAGTCTTTGTTTGACTTTGTTGCTTCTTTCTAAAGGAAGGAATGAGGCCATTAATCAAAACAGTGATTACAATTCTTTCAGATTTACTAGAGAAGTAAATTGAACTTCCGTAATTACAATTATTACTATAATTACAATAATTCTACAATTACAAACCCTACAGAGGGGTGATAACACAAGGAAGGTAAAGGTGACATGCTGCTCTTTTGCCAGTGCTGGCTGTGTTATATTTCAAACTGCCAAAAAATGTTTGAAGTTGACAATAAAAGCAGTCCTTACATTTGTTGAATCAAGGTTACCTAGAAATGATATATGAAAGTATTGTAGCAAACAGTAGTCTGAATAGGATGTATCTGATAATGTCATTAAAAATAGTCCCATTTACCGATAATTCTCCTGCTAAATAATTGAGCTGGGACTTTCTTTCAATTCTGGCCCACTGGAAACACGTAATTTCTGCTGAATAAGGCTTTCCTAAGATTTTCACTGTTTCATTCTCAATACCTTGCAAATGAGAAACTTCTAATGTTACTATCAAATATGAATAACAATCAGATACTCTAACTCCTTCTGAGTCATACAGGCACATAATGTTGCAGGTTATGCTGTAAGCTGTATGCTGAATAAGATGAATACTGGAAGTTAATACAAATTGGACAGAATAAAATTACTGAAATCCTTTTCTAAGCTTAATTACTCATTTTTTTCTTACTTGTGAAGCTTAATTTGTATATTCTGATATAAATCTTGAGACAGACACCTCCAAAAAAAGATGAAGAGGAAGAGGAAGAGACTGAGAAAAAACAGCCTGATCCACTTCATCAGATTATCCTCTATTTTAGTCGCAGTGCTCTCACAGAGAGAAGGTAAAAAGAGCTGTGTTGAAAAGCACATTGAGTAAAAGCACACAGTAATTTAATTTCTAATAACATTAAGGAAGTGATTTAACACAACTGCAGTTCATTATTGTGCATGGTGAATACTTTTTTTGCCTCTCAGTTTCATTACAGTTTTCATGTATTTAAACTTGGTATAACCTTTATATTGAGACAAATATTGACTATTTTTGACATTTTAAAAGCTTGGTAAATACCCAATACAGAAATAACTGAGTATGAATTCTCATAGAAACGTAAAGTCTACAGGAACTGCTGGTTCATTCAGAGTACCCTCCCCTGGTCTCTGCTGGTAATAGATGTGTGTTCTTGTTGTTGGTATTCATTACATTTTATTCAGTATGTCAGAAAAGGTTTCATTGATGATTAGCATGAATCTCTTTCAGTGCCAGTTTCTGTTTTGAATTTAGACTGTTGATTAGAATATGTATTTTGTGTGAGTAGAGTACTCCAATGCTTCATACTCTTTTTCTGTATGACTAACGTAATCTTGCCATCTGACAGTTATAATTATTCTAACTTATATCTCCATAATACGTTTCTGCACCTGCAACAGTGATCCTTACTTATCCAACATGACTAAGTTGGATGTCCAAATATACCTCTAAATAGTTTAATTAAAAAGTTACAGAGACTTGGTTTGAGATAAGAAAATACATTTATAATACACAAATCTACTTGAAAATCATATCTACTTTAATAAAATACCCTTTAATAAAAATGATATTTAAATATTAGTAGGAGTATGACATCTTTTTATTACTACATCCTAAAATAATTTTAAATATTTTTTACTTTTTATAGCAAACTAGAAGATGATCCTTTATATATTGCATATTCCGCCATGATGGCAAAGGTAAATATATCATTTCAAGCTCCATCCCTCAGGTGCTTCCCATTAATTTTAGATGCTTTTTAAACCTTTTGCTTCTGTTTCTTACGTGGACTGCTCGATACTAGTGATTTCTATCTTTTTAATGAAGCAAATGCTCTTCGGAGGTATATATATACACAATGAGAAATTTCCTACATTAAAATAATATTATAAAATTCCAGTAGGTGCAATCCTGTTGGTATTACTTGGCACTTTGTTTTGTACAGGATTAACTCATGAGCAGTCTTAACATGTTAGTTATCTTTATTCTTTGGGTAATTATTTTGGAGTTAATATCTGAAGTCTGCCAAAAATAAGTTGACAATCAGTTTTTGCAACATACTGATTACAGCTGGCACATGTGTGGAGAGTTTGACTGTGAAGATAAATATTATGGATGTAAATGGAGATATGACACAAGAACACATAGCCTGCAGTTACAGGGTGTATATGTAGTTGGATGAATAACCCGAAGTACTCATACATTAGGGAATATCAGCTTCTCAGTGTGGATGAGCACAAATATTTACGATTACAGGGATTTTAAATCTTCTTAATGCCTTTAATGATTACTTGAAAAAAATTCTTTGGTCATTTTTGTAGAAATACTATATTAAAAATAGGCGTTATGTTTCATAATAAGCAAAATCTTGTGATTTCCCTTTCTAACATAAAAAGAGCTGTCAGGAAGAAGAAGAAGAGGAAGAAGAAGAAAAAGAAAAGACATTTGAGGTGAGAGTTTAAATATTTCTTTCTCATTGCCTAATGTACAAGTATTTTAAATATGTCCGCTAGAATAAATGCAAGAATAACACAGGGTGTATCGAGCTGGTTTACTAGGTTATTCATATAAAAGAAAGACAGTGTGTTCTGAAGTTTTGGAATCAAACAATCCGTGGATTATGGCGGCAGATGGCCTTCAACAACTTCAGATTTCTCATCTTCCTATTTTTCCTGAGTCAATTCCAGTCTGTATTCTGTTCTCACTTTTGTTCCCAAACCCAGGAGAAAGAAATGGAAAAACAGAGAACTCTCTATCAGCAAGCTCGCTTACATGATCGTGGAGCTGCTGAGATGGTCCTTCAGATGATTAGTGCAAGCAAAGGTAATGTTCTGTGAAGTATTAAAAGTATAAATGATATACATGTCCTATGTATAATGCTATACATATATATAGTGTATTATGTCATTATATCTATGATATGTATATCATGTACAACTTGTATATAATGAGGCAAAATAAATGTCAGTTACAACTATACTAGGTAAAATTTCCAGACTGCTTTTCTGATTGAATAGTTCATAATTGCAAGTTTTAATGACTGTACCGTTGTTTTGACAGGTCATACAGGACCCATGGTTGTTGAAACACTAAAACTTGGTATTGCTATTCTAAATGGTGGGAATACCATTGTTCAACAGGTAATTCTTTTCTAACTACTGTGAGTCTTGCTTGTATAAAGGAGGCAAGTAATTTTGAGAATTTTAGTGTTCTGTCGTGTTTTTATTTTAGTGCGTTTAATTTTAAGGTAAACAGTGAAGAAATATCAGGGTATTTTTGGTACAATAACAATGATATTATTGCTTGCCAATGATTTGCTTTTCGAATGGTAATTCACAGAGTTGTTAATTCATATAATTTTAATATAGATTATTTTTTTTCCCCAAAATGTATATCCTCTAGAAAATGCTAGACTACCTGAAGGAGAAAAAGGATGCTGGATTTTTTCAAAGTCTCTCTGGCTTGATGCAGTCCTGCAGGTAAAAGCATAAATTGTATTATTACAGTTTCAGTTTTATTCAGGTTGGTGGCTTATTGCTCAGTGCAGGTGGATTTGTTATATTTAAATTACAGGAGTCACAGATTGTAGAACTCTTGTGGGAAATTTTTGTGAATCAGAGGAATAGCATGTTACTCTTTTAGAGTATTCTTCCAAAGGAGAAAATAAAGCAAAGACTGTGTATGCCTTTGAAGGCTTAGTTTGGAAAGGTGGAAAAGTAAAGTGTAATGGCTCCTTCACTGGTCCCAGATCCTTCAAGTTTTCTGTCTGAGTGGTTCTAAGGAAGGAGAAAAGCAATCACTGAAGGAGAGACAGGCCAGTGGAGCTTTACTAAGCTTTCAGTTTCTGCACATCTCTGACAAGTTACATAAGCTCTGTCTCTTCATCTGAATCCTCTGCATATGTATCAGGTTTGTTAGAGATGGCATGTGGCTGGTGAGATTATAGTAGTCCATTCCCTTGATAAACCAGAAGTTCAAATTAGTTAAGGTAAAGGACTCCCATAAAGAAGGTGGAAAACTGTTGGTGTTTCTGATTACTCTTACTGTAGACAACCTCCTTTTCTCAGCCTTTTAAAGCAACAGAAGGGTTCTGAAGGAGCAGATTGGGAATTAGAAGTGGAGAAGCTGTATGAAGACAGGAAAAAATGTGAAAAGAATGGTGACCTGCACTGCAGAAGTTATCGCTGAGTAGTTGCAGCCTAATTAAATAACATCTATTTATGTAGAACAATTTAGCAAGGACTTGCTCAAACAGGACCTGCAGTGATGATATTACCAATTGTGTATGCGTATCGTTCAGGACTTCATTAAAAACGGTTTTGATAAAATGACTTGAACACTGACAAGAGAATTAAAATGATGCTTTAAAAAATGCTTTTGGTTTTAATGATGTCGCTAGATAGTAGAATATGTGACTGCATTGCTGTTTAACTGAAAAAAATTAGCTAATCATAGAATTATATTTGGACTGTTTGAATGAAAGTATTCTGCCTGGGTGGTGAGAAGAATCATCTGTTCCACGTGCTGGGCTATGCCAAGTTAGCAAAAGAAAACTCAGATATCAGTGTATTTTGACCTTGGAAGACATGGAATCTCTGATTCCATATATGTCTTCCAAATATGGAATCAGACATTCCATATATCTTCTGAATAACATAATAATGCACAATATATACCGTAACAATATAATAGAAATAATAGTGATAACTTAGTGGAAAACAGGGTGACTGAGAAATAACTGCAGTAATGTCCTTTTGGCAGGCAGGTTTAAGTCAATATAAAGAGTAATATTTCAGGTTCCTTTTCCACTTTTCATTTATACATGAAACCATGAACGACATTACTGGAAGTGAAGTTAGGTAAGTGGTGAGACCTGACCTGAGACTCATTTCTTTTCAGAAATGGACACGTGACCCTTATTTTCATCCCAAGCTCTTTTATTTAATATTCATATTAAGTAGAATATGAGGCAATGCATGTCACAGTGGGTCAAGACTAGTTGTTGAAGGCCTCCAGATTTCCTAGAAGAAAATAATTTTCCATTGTGTACTATAGTACCTTTTCCTGTTTGTTTTTTTTTTTTTTTCAATATAAGTGTTCTTGACTTGAATGCATTTGAGAGACAAAATAAAGCAGAAGGACTGGGAATGGTTACTGAAGAAGGAACTCGTAAGTAGAATGAAATTGATTCCAGTAGTACTTAAAACATTATTTGTGCTTCCTTCTTTAACTAGAACTGTTATTTACTGTGGCTTGGGGTTTCTGTTGATAAACTTACTATAAGTAATTCTAGGCTTTGAGTTCTGAATATGCTTTATATTTACAAAATCTTTAGCAATAATTTTGAAGAAAAACACTGTAACTTCCAATATTCTTATCCTGTATTCTTGTTATTTTTCTTTGATCCACAGTCATCGTTCGTGAGCGTGGTATGTTTGGGTTTACAGTTTTCGATACTATTGTTGCAAAAATGTGTTGCAAATATAGAGAGAAATCTTTCATTGCATCTTCCCAGATATCTTTAGGTTTAGCTTTATGGTCTGCAGCAGGTTGTGTGTTCAGCTTGGATAAACGGTTTGATGCTTATTAAAGAAGTGTCATTCATATTTAAGGCATGATTTCAGTTATGACTAACCGTTTACTTATTAGATATATATCCTGTTGCTTTTTTTTTTTTTTAACCATGGATGCATTGGAGTGCTAAATATTTTGGCTTTGCTTTTTCTGTCTCAGTTTTTCTTTTCATTATTATCAGTCTGTTTCTTTTAAATCGTTTTAACGCTTTTATAATACTGTTTTTTATTAGAATTCCAGTTTTAAAGGTTGCTGTAAGATTGTGTGTTCTGCATACTTAATCATAACAGTTGTCACATAATCATTATATTTATATATTTTAAAGGTGAAAAAGTGTTGCAGCATGATGAATTTACTCGAGATCTATTTAGATTTTTACAACTGCTCTGTGAGGGGCATAACAATGGTAAGTGAACTGAATTAATTTTCGGGAAAATGTGTGATGAGTCTGTTCTTAAAGAGAGTTGAACAGAACCAATTCTAAAGGGTTTTTTCCTCTAATTCATTTAGTTTTCTGAGGGGAAACTGGCATGCCAACCATTTGAATTGCGGAGTTCAATTTGAATTTTTAAGTCTTAATGTAATTTCAGTTTTTATGCCAATCATTAATAGTAAAGCCTATTGCAAGTCATGTGGATAACAATTCTTCAGTTGTATTTACATTGTGCTCTACTGTAGTTCAATTTCCACCACAGAAGCATCTGTACCCAACAAGGTACTTAAAAAGAATGTATCCTCCATGTCTCCATGTACAAATAACCTTGTATTTTTTATTTCTATATACACTAACCAAGCACAAATCACTTCTTGTTTCAGATTTTCAAAATTACCTACGTACTCAGATGGGCAACACCACAACAGTAAATATTATCATTAGTACAGTTGACTATCTCTTGCGTCTTCAGGTGAGGAAAAAACAGAAGAAAATGGAGTATAAGATATTTGCCTTTCCTTCATTTTTATAAATTCACATTTTACTGGAACCAAATGTGAAAATCCTCTCTTCAAGGTTATCTAAAATAAAGAATTCTGATTTAATTTATTTCATCTCTTCTTTCCTTTTAAAATAGATAACCTTTCAGACTTCTGTGTGAAACCAGATTTTTGTTCATTGTTCACTTCTGCAGGGAGCATAGATAAAAATGCAAAAAGTTATTGTCATGAGAAATAGATTTACACAGAAATACTAAATTTCATCTGCTGATGATTCAACTTTTGGTGATACAAATGCAGGCGGTAAATACTGCATACAGAATCCAAAATTAGAAAACGTTGTTTTTTATAACTTTGTTTAACATTGTTAAACAAATGTTGTATAACATTTATAATATTTTTTTTTTTTCTTAGGAATCAATCAGTGACTTCTATTGGTACTATTCAGGAAAGGATGTCATTGATGAATCAGGACAACGTAACTTCTCTAAAGCTTTGGCTGTCACCAAACAAATATTCAATTCCCTTACAGAATATATCCAGGTAAACAAAATATTTTGCTCAAGGTAGTAACAGTGAAGTTCTATGATTACATGGCCTGATGATGTCCTATCATAAATTTGCAAGTACTCTGGTTTTATTTTTCTTAATTTTGATGAAGTTACGTGGAATCACTGGCCCAGTGTAAAGTTAATACTAAAACATGTGAATGGCTGCATATTTAACATGATATGATCTAGTATTTGTGCACTAGATGCTGAAGAGACCTCAGGAAGCTTTCTCATGTAGCTTCATGGAAGCCTGAAGTTTCTTTTTTTTAATTTTTTCAGGGAGAAATCTTAGGAAAGCAAATTGTTTTATTTGTTTTGTTTTATTCTATTTTATATAAATAAAAAATGTGTTTTTCTTAATTTTTTTAGGGCCCTTGCATAGGTAATCAACAGAGTCTGGCTCATAGTAGGCTGTGGGATGCAGTTGTTGGCTTTCTTCATGTCTTTGCCAATATGCAGATGAAACTTTCACAGGTATTTTCAGTAGTCAAGTAATCCTTCTTTGCTTATGTTTATAAATTATAGTCAAGTGAATGTTGAAAGCTTTAAAGCAGTTAATGTGCTGATACTCATTGGTTGTGCATGGGCCTATTGTAATGTAGAGGTCCAAGACTGAATTTCAGGACTAGCATCTTCATATCACTCCTTTTAGCGTTAATCATCACTGTGCACTCACCTTTTCTAATATCAAACTCACTGCTTCCAACTCAATTATACCTTTCTGATAATGAAGGTGGCAATTTGGCCCCTTCCTCCCTGTTGCCAAAACCTGATGATCTGTCAGAGCAGAAGCACCATTAAAAGCATGGTTCCCGTGCTACAGCTAAGTAGGGCAAGAGGAAAGCTGGGAAAGATTCAAAGAGGGAGGGAATGTCAGTTGCCTTTCCCAGTTAATTCATCACAGGCACTGAGCAGGAGGGCAACAGGCAGTGTTCAGTTCACTGTGCAGGGCATTGTGGAGTCCCACCCCTCTTCACAGTTTGAGGCTTATATGTTCTTTTGCGACTTCTGCTTAATGTACCCATACACTCAAGCCACTAGGCACTGCATGGAACAGTGCAGAGAGTAATTTCCTCACTCTTATTCGTGTCTTTGCTACCCTCTGACTTAATCATAAGATTTCTTCCCACCCTACAGAAGTATATCAGAGTTTTGAGGATACTTAACAGTTTTTAGGTCCTTAATGTTAGTCACAAATCCATGTTAGACTTAGTTCCGTTTGAGTGGTAATGCATTATGCCATTAAATATTCCCTGTGAAGTGAGAAAGGATGGATTCTTTCTGAGATGAATACTGCCAGATTTGTGGATTAACCAATTTTGTGAGTTTATGCTGTCCCTTATCTGCACTTTGGTACTCCTTAATGCTTTATTAAAGCTTATCTTTATGGTATTAATACCTCTGCTGTAGTGTTACCCTTATATTGTATAAGACATCTGATAGTAATCATAATAAAATGACAATGAAATGTTGCTGAAGAATGTGAACTACATTTAGATGACCATCCTGCATACTGTTTTTTTCCAAATGTATCTAGTTTTCCAGATAAATGCAAAGAAAATCTTACACTCTGTTTTTGTTTTTTTTCTTTTTTTTTACAGGACTCTGCTCAGATTGAATTGCTTAAAGAACTGCTAGATCTGCTAAAGGATATGGTAGTGATGCTCTTGTCATTGCTTGAAGGTTGGACCTGTTTTTCTTTATGGTCAAATATGATTATCTCAGCTTCATAATGTAATGTACGATAATTATGTTAATCTTTCTAAACTGTTTTTTAATTGCCTTTATGTAATGCCAGGAAAAAACCTATTTCATGTTTATTTAACAATTATTCTGGAATACACATAGTCATAAAAAAGAGGGCTGCTACAGAAAAGCATGTTGAAAGAAAAATTACAAAGATTTAAGAACATTTTTGTTCTGTTCTCAGCATGATTATGAAATTTATTTGCTTCAAATGTAGCGATGCCAAATAACTTCCTGTTTTAACACACTACTTAGGTAACGTTGTAAATGGAACTATTGGAAAACAAATGGTAGACACGCTTGTAGAATCATCTAGCAATGTAGAAATGATTTTGAAGTTCTTTGACATGTTCCTCAAGTTAAAAGATCTGACTAACTCAGATGCTTTCAAAGAGCATGACCCGGATGGTAAAGGCATCATTTCAAAGAAGGAATTCCAGAAATCAATGGAGGCTCAAAAACAATACATACCATCAGAGATTGAATTCCTGCTGTCCTGTGCAGAAGCTGATGAAAATGATATGTTTAACTATGTTGATTTTGTGGAAAGATTCCATGAACCAGCCAAAGACATTGGATTTAATGTAGCAGTATTGCTAACAAACCTTTCAGAGCACATGCCTAATGATTCACGCCTTCAGAGCTTACTTGAACCTGCGGAAAGTGTTCTTAATTACTTTGAACCGTACCTTGGCCGTATTGAAATAATTGGTGGAGCCAAGAAAATAGAAAGAGTTTACTTTGAAATCAGTGAATCCAGTAGAATGCAGTGGGAGAAGCCACAGGTGAAGGAATCCAAAAGGCAGTTCATATTTGATGTTGTAAATGAAGGTGGAGAGCAAGAAAAAATGGAACTCTTTGTGAATTTCTGTGAAGACACAATCTTTGAAATGCAGTTAGCATCCCAGATCTCTGAAACGGATTCATCCGAGAGGCCTGAGGAAGAGGAAGAGGCAGAGCCTTGTTATGTAGTGGATATTGGAGATGATGAGGAAGAAGAAAAGTCCCTGGAATCTGCTTCAGCTTTTGCAATGGCCTGTGTTGCAGTGAAAAAGAATGTTGCCAACTTTTTTAAAATGGTCACCGTGAAGAACCTAAGGAAACAATACAGGAAAGTTAGAAAGATGACAGTAAAAGAGATGGTGAAAGTGTTTTTCTCCTTTTTCTGGATCCTATTTGTAGGGATGTTCCAACTGTTCTTTACTATAGTGTGGGGAATTTTCCAGATTCTTTGGAGCACGGTATTTGGGGGTGGCCTCGTTGAAGGAGCCAAAAACATTAAAGTTACTAAAATATTAGGGGACATGCCTGACCCAACACAGTTTGGAATCCATGATGATGTTTTGGAAGCAGAAAAAGCTGAAGGCGCTGAGCATGGCATCAGAGCTGAACTTGTGCAGTTTGTGAAGGGTGAAAAGGGAGAAACTGACATCATCTCAGACATTTTTGGCATTCATACAAAGAAAGAAGGTGGCTCAAAACATGGTCATGATGCTGGACTTGGAGATATTGCAGAAATCCTTGGTACTGATATCCAGGCATCTTTGGAAAACACAGTTCGTAAGAAAAAAGGATTACAGGTAAGTTAAAGAGATTTTGTATTTCTTTGCAGAAAATAATAATAATACAAATATATTACTGAATTTTCTATTAGTAACTGAATTATTTGTCAGTTAACTGATTTATAAATGTTCTCAATGAGAACATACTTTATAATCTGTACTGTTTTAAAAACAAACAGGAGAGTTTACATGGCAGAAAAATTCAGCCCAGTGTGTTTAGATTTCACTGCAGTAAATTGTTGTTATTGCTCATTTGGACTTTATTCAAAATGAAAATTGCTAGCTGCTTTCTAGGCACAGTTTTTGCTTTGAATGGTTTACAGTCTTGTTTATTCTGTGTATCCCATTTTTTCACAGTATATGTCAGTTACTTTTACAATCTACTTTTTCCATAATAATGCCTTATCATTATCGTCTTTCTTCTACATGCTTTACTGATCATATACAATAAAATATCCTGTTTTCCTATTATTTTAAATAATTTTGCCTGAATTTGTTACTTTAATGTTTATCATATAATCATTCTTTACTTTTATTCTGGTTTATGAACAATATAATTTGTTCCACTCAGCTGAGCTAAATATAATTTATCATCCTGTTTAAAAATAGATTGGACTAAATGTCAAAACCCAAATGCATTTGTCATATTTGGAAGGCATTATGTTTCACTCTACACTTCAGATCTGTTTCTACTTGTTATTCAAATATATGTTTCCTCTCATCATTAATCTACCTCTTTATGGTACGCTTTCCAGATATTTTCAAGATAAACCTCTGTTGTACAACTTCTTAGTTCATTATTCCACTTCATTCGTATGTTTTTCTCCAAGATTTGTTTATTGCCTAGATCAAACTATATTTTTCCATTTATTTTTCTTATTTATTTATTAATTCATTTTTATGTGTGTACTTAAAAATGACAGTCTTAAAATCCTGTCTCATTTAGCATAAATGTAATGTGGTTGATATTTAAAAATGCTATTTTAACTTAAGGATCTTAGCAGGTCTGAGTAAATATTTTAGAATTTTCTTCAACAATAGTTGAAGTAAATATTTTAGAATTTTCTTTGCTTTACTTTGATTTATATGTTTCTCTCAGATTTGTTTGTAACTATTGATAAAAATGCTCAGTAATTTATGCAGATACTTCGAGTCATTAATGTGAAGTCAGCTATGCAATTTATCCAGCTTTTACCTTTAATATGTTATCTAGTGAAACTTAGCAAAATAATGTTTATACTAATTCTGTATTACAGAAATTGCTATTCACATTGTGTATATGAATGGCTCAAGTAATCCAGTTAGAGCACTGGATATAACTATTAAGTAGAGTTCAAAGAAGAAACAGCAATGTAAGGATCTGTCGTGGTTTAGCCCCAGCCGGCAGCTAAGCACCACACAGCCGCTCGCTCACTCCCCCCTGGTGGGATGGGGGAGAGAATCGGAAGAGCAAAAGTAAGAAAACTCGAGGGTTGAGATAAAGACAGTTTAATAGGTAAAACAAAAGCTGCGCACACAAGCAAAGCAAAGCAAGGAATTCATTCACTCCTTCCCATGGGCAGGCAGGTGTTCAGCCATCTCCAGGAAAGCAGGGCTCCATGACGCGTAATGGTTACTTGGGAAGACAAATGCCATCACTCCAAATGTCCCCCCTTCCTTCTTCTTCCCCAGCTTTATATACTGAGCATGGCGTCATGTGGTATGGAATAGCCCTTTGGTCAGTTTGGGTCAACTGTCCTGGCTGTGTCCCCTCCCAGCTTCTTGTGCACCTGGCAGAGCACGGGAAGCTGAAAAGTCCTTGACTGGTGCAGCAACAACTAAAACATCTCTGTATTATCAACACTGTTTTCAGCACAAATCCAAAACATAGCCCCATACCAGCTACTATAAAGAAAATTAACTCTATCTCAGCTGAAACCAGGACAGGATCAAAAATTCCCTTCAGGAAGTCACTGTGTCTTTCTTAAGCATTTACAATAATAAAACTTACACAAATGGATAGAAACAGAAATTCACCTCTATGTACTGGAAAAGCAATTATGTAATTATAAGGTCAATGACATTACCATATAGCCAGAGAAACTGCAAAATAACCTGTGGAACTGTATATGATGAAGATTGTTAGGACTTACTTTCTGCTCTGAAGTTCCACAGGAATCTGTGCTGAGAGCCATGCGGGTTTACAAATAAGAAAAGAAATGAGTAGTGAGCTAACAGAGTTTGCTGATAAATCTAAGTTATTCATAGCAGTAAAATCAAGAGCTAACTGCAAAGTTGCCTTAAAATAGCAGATGAAAATCAGTGAAGTGATGTATATCAGAGGAAAAGTTATAATTTTACATGTAAAATGTTGGATTTTGAGCTCATTGTTACTGCTTGGGTATGAAATCTTGGGAATATAATAGAGTTGTACAAAAGTATCAGTTCAATGAAAATGTCGATCAACACGGATCAAAAAAGCAAACTGAAATTTTGAATTGTTGAGAAAGGAATAGAGAGAGGAAAATCACAGAATATTACTATGTTCCATGAACCCAAAGTATGTCTGTGTTTTGAAGACCACATTCCCCCATTTCAAAAAGAATGTGATAAAACTGAAAAAGGTTCAGTGAAGGTCAAAAAGTTAGCAAAACTTGATATGGAACAAATCTTGTGTATGGAATTAAGTAGGTTAAGGCTTTTCAGCCTGGGAAGGAGAAAACTGAGAGAACATATGATAGAGGGATGGAGAGGATGAATAGGGATTTATTCATTCTTCCCCCACCCTACCGCTTAGAAGAACTAGGCATCATCAAATGATCTCTGAATTACCCTCCACCAGCTTGAGATCTTAGGGGAAACTCTTTGTGGAAGAGTTACACATGCTTCCATCATGTGTACTAGGTGAGGTTCCTTCCATCAGGTGTACTAGATGAGGTTCCACAGATAAGAGGTGAGATAAGCAAGGCAAGATCGATTTAGTCAATTCTTTTGTAAATTCTTTCACTACTTATGTGCAAGAGAGAGGCATCCAGGTGAGTAGTAGATAACTGTATGTATGTATTAACCAGAAATGTAGGCGAATACACCAATAGACAATTGGTGTCTGAGCACTTTGAGAGAATACAGAAGAGGGTAAAGAGGTAAGATAGGTTTTTGCAAAAGTGAATGGTAACAAATTTAGGCACTTTAGATTCCTTTGTGAATCTAGGACTTCAGAGCGTGCATCTCTTTGATTTCCAGTGAAGCTTAGATACTCAAACAGCATTTGAAATGAGTTTACTTTGGTCTTGCAACACTGAGCCTAAAGGTGTTTGAAATCCAGGCCCCAGCTTCTTTGCTGCAGTTAGCCATCTGTAAAATTGTATATTGGTTTTTCCTTATCTCAAGGGAATGTTGTAAACACATACTTAGATGGTTGTGAGGTGTGCCAGTAAAGGTTTAATGAACCATCAACCCACCTAAGATAAATAGTTTGAAGAAAACATTGCGTAAGTAAAAGTTGTTTAAATATTTGTCTGTTTTCAATTGCATCCATTGATCTTGACAAAGTAATTGGGTTTTGTAATATCTGATAATTACACAGATCTTTTTCAGATTTTTGATGCTATCATTGATATATTATTCCTCGTTTCATATTTGGAATGAGGCAAACTGATGCTCATTTTCCACATAACCAGTAACTGCACTGAGTCTTTGTGAGTGACTTGTATTAGGGTGTGATCTGGATGTAGTTACCTTCATCCTCAACTGCTCACATAATCTGTCTGATAACCACGTATAATTACTTTAAGTTATTCAGTCAATGGGGCTAGTTACAGTATTGATAACACTGTACTGAAAAAGGTTATCAGAATAATTTCTGCAGTTTTCACTGTTAAACTCTAGTCTGAGTTGTCTGTTTTTAAAAATCTAACACTTTAAAAGTGCAAAGTGGTATAAAAAATATAGCGTGGTAATTATTTTGTTTCTTAGAAAACAGTGACTAAAGTTACCAAAATTTTATTTGAGTGGATCCATTTTGACAGTTAAAATACTTTTTGCAGATATCTGAAATTGCAAAAGAAGCTGAAACAGAAAGAAAAGCAGAAGCTGAGAAGGCTGAGTGAGTTATTTTTACACAATTCCTGTTTAATTCCTTGCTACTTCCTAATGCTAGATAATTTGGCCAGAAAGAATCCAAGCAATGCTCAGTACTCAAAGCACTTTATGTACACTTTGTCTCATCAGTATTTTGAAAAGCAGCAGAGTCCCTAAGAGGTGACAGACCATCTGAGTGGGCAACAAAATGGTAATCTTGTGGATTTTTGTGGCCCTTGACAATTCTGCGTATATAAATCTGTGAACATTGTTGTAAAAATTTCCATAACTACCTTTAAAAATGAGCACCAGTCTTGAAAAAGCCTCTGCAACTTGTCATTACTGCTATTTACACTTTCCCTACTACCCACTATAATTTTCAGGCAACAATAGTCAATCATTGAAACACAAGATTTGACTAACCCAGCAATTTTTATTATTGCTGTTTTATCTGATCTGTTTTATCTGATCTGAAGTTGTGAACTTGACAGCAGATACATTCCTTTGTCCAGTCATCCTACATATGACTGCCTTATAAACAACTTTTAAAATGCTTACATTGCTTTAGAAGCATCCTACTTTTACGGGGCATGCTGTCTCTTTGGACCTGCAGCCACATTGTATGCTTGCAGCCTGATGAATGCCCTTACAAATATTTGTAGACACATGCAAAAGATCTCCTAAAGATTCTTACATATTCAAAAGCTATACATCTTTTTTTTTCTTTGTTTTCTATTTTGCTTCATGTTTAAAATGTTTCCTTCAGCCTCATTTATCTTTCTCCTCTTACCTGCCAAAGTTAATTTTTTTAAGTGTGCCATTGGGGTCAATATTTTAGGACTGGATACACTTTGTATAGCTTGTCTGAAAAGTATCCTTTTTTTTTCCTCTGTATATATATATGCGTGTATGTGTGCATACATGTATGTGTATATACATATATGTATGTCTTACATGGACAAGAATGTGTACACATATATGTATGCTCACACTTGTGCATTTAAATGGGGGGTTTTTATTTTTTTCTGTTACCTCATTAAAGTATGCCATCAACACTGTCTATGATGGTTCAGTATATTTTCATTTCCTCTCTGTTACCTTTCAGGCTGCGTCTAGCATAATTCTTCAATTAAAAAGTCCTCTTCTTGCATTTTATTGTCACAGAGGTGTTTTGATATGATTTGTCTCTCTCTTCAATCCCTGCAGGAATGTTAAGCATATTATTTTCATTGTTTAGAGCACTTAAATTCTTCTATGGTATTTTTGGTACCATGTATCCAAAGAACCTGTTGATGAGTGTTACTCAGTATGAAGACAGTAACTTCAAAATAAGCAGTTTCAGAAACTGTTGCTTTATCTAGACCGTGTTACAATGTACTATTAAGTTGGTTAATATTGAAATTGGTCAGTTGACCCCTTTTAAAAGTTTTGTTAAATCATATCACTGCTGGGCTTTTTTCTTTGTTGACTGATTTTGGTCTCCTGATTTAGACACTAGTCTAAATATATATTCACCAGTGCTTCAGTGAAGCAATTTATAAATATCTAGGAATTTGCCCAAAATATCCTGTGCCACTCATTTTCTTATTTTGGGCTTTTTCACCTCTTATTTTCCATAAGCATGATCTGTTTCTACGTCTATTATTTTATTGGACTTATTTTCCCTATTCCCTGTTGTCTTCTCTTGTCTGCCATGCTTAATTCTCCTCTCAACTACTTTCACAGCATATTCAAATTGCCTTCAGCTTACAAATTAGAGTTTAAATGGCTTACATTTCTGAGGCTGCAACAGGGACTCTTTCTGGTAGAAGATAAACACATTCTTAGACACCCATCATATGATTCCTACTGCAGTAGTAGTGTGATAAAGTGAACCACATACTGCATTTCTTCATCCTCATGCCTAAAACTTTCAACACCTCAATGCCTCAACATTGTTTTACATATATGCAAATTCAGCTTCTTTTTTTAGTTTAGTAACTAAATTCCCCTATTACTACATACAGTCTTGATCCTTAATTTTCATAAAGGCAGTTCAGTGGTGCAGGAGGAATGATTATCATCTTCTACATACTTTGTAAGCTGTGACCCTCTGAAGCGAAATTCCTTGTTATTACTCATTCATCTCTGTAACAACAGTGATTGCCTTGACTGAAATGAATTCATTTTATGATACTGCGATTCAATTATGATACTGTGTACCAAATCCCAAAAGCTTTATTTATCTTCTTCAGCCGCAGGCTCAAGAAAGTACACATGAACTCTTAAATTTTTTATGTTGCTTGTATTGAGTATATATGTACATCATTGGTTTCGGCAAACATTATCCACTTCACACTTGGCACAGTAACTTCTGCCTGGCTTTTGGCTTTTTACCCTTTTGGTCTCCCCTCAACAACTCTATTCTTGCATATCATTTGAAACTAAGGTCACTTTTTTTACTCTGGGTTTACTGTCTACCTCAAGTCTTTTACTTACAATCATTTTTCTCCCAGTGTCAAAACTAACTTTCAAAGCCAAACTTTCTGAATTAGAATTCCTTCTAAATGCATGCATTTACAATAGAAGTTTGGCTAGGTATTTTTGTTTAGGTAACCTTTCTTCTAGCATGGAAGATGGTGAGAAACAAGATAAAGCAAAGGAAGTACAATCTGAGCAGCTAGAAGAGGGAAAAATGCAGAAAAAGAAGCGAAGGCATGGACAAAAAATTGAGAAACCAGAGGCTGTTATGGCTAACTTCTTCAAAGCTTTGGAAATTTATCAAACAAAAATGCTTGTAAGTTTTTCTTAAATTCTTTTAGTAATTGAATTTTTATTTATGTAATATAGAACACTTGTTTGATATTGAAGGGATAAATGTCATTATAAAAGGAACATTGGCATGAGTTTTCAAATGACTGGCTGTATTCAATCTTTTGTGATTTTTGTAATACTTCATAGAGTTATATAAATAAAGTGTTTGTGTGTGTAATTTCTCCTCTCTTGGTCTAACAAGACAGATTAACCTCCTGAGCTCCTTGTTAGGAGCTCCCTATTTTCCATAATCTAACTTCTAGAATCTGTAATTCTATTTTCTATAAGATTTTTCTTTGTTTTTAAAAACATCAAATGATGAACTCTCTGAAACCTTCTCAAGTAGTTTATTCCAGTATTCTAGCATTTCTTTTCCAGACTTCCTTCTAGAAAGTTTTCCTTAATATTCTACTTCAGTCTTCCCTGTTGCAATTTTAAGCCCATTATTTTTAATCCTGCTTACCATGAAATGGGAGAATAGGCTGCCAAGAAATGCCCTTGCTCATTATAATTGGTGTGTGAAGGCAACATAATTATGTATTTCCTTTCTTAGAAACCTTGCTGCCTTCTTTTCTTATCTTGATATTAGCTACAGGCCACCTCTAATTATTATTTTTTTTTACTTTCAGCACTACTTGGCAAGAAATTTTTATAACTTAAGGTTTCTTGCTTTATTTGTTGCATTTGCCATCAACTTTATTCTTCTATTTTACAAGGTAAGATTTAGCATTGTTCTTTAAACGTTTTTGGTTACTTCCAGAGGAATATTTAATGATGGTTTCAAGGCTTGTTTAATAAAGCCATTATTACAAGCCCTTCAAACACAAACTAAAGCATTTAGATATGAAGTAGTTAAAATAATATTTTAAATTTTGTAACTAAAATTTGTTATATTAAACCTATTCTGTTTTTATTTTACTCAGGCTGAATGAAAACAGATCTATTTCATTCATCCTTTATAGTTGAGCTTGTGTTTCTAGGCATTTTTTCATTTACTCACATAAGTCTGTTATTGTTTGGATTGTTAATCTTGTCATGGGAAATTTGAAATCCAACTAAAATAACTAAAATGTCAAAACTGTTGCATTTTTTTTCTCTCATTTGTTTTAAAGATACTGAGAGACTCCAGTTCACCTGATTATTCTCAATGACTATATTTCTGCTTTTTCTAAAGAACCCTACTGACCACATTCATTTTTGACTGGGAGATAGTTGATACATAATTTCAGAATCAGATTAATGTCTCAATTCAACTAGATGAGCTCATTATGTTTTAGTTACACTTAATTTGTTCATAATTTTTTTTCATGCCTTTCAGGCCTGGGGTTTGGCATTTTGGGAGGAGTACTTTATTTAATTTATTTTTTCATATTTTTTCATGAATTTAGTAATCTCTAATGAACATCAAATGTATATTTTTTCCCCATTCTGTGTTTCCATGTGAGAGTATAATTCAGTTTTCATACTTATTTGCTCCATTTTCTTTGTTGTTATTACCAATATGATGGTTAGTGACTGTTGTGATGAAGATATTTCTATACTGAGATTGGGACTTTGATTGGTATGAGGAGGCAGAAGAAATATAAAGCAAGAGAAGCCTTTTCATACTAGGCTACAGTTCTTTTTTTGTATCACTGATGAAGATCCATACTTTAAACTTAATCGTAGGGTTTTACCTGAATCTAATGAGTTGTTTCAGGTTCTGGTGTATAACCCAATGATACAAAGTAGAACATCTTTAGCAGCCGTCACTAGTTTTATTCCTGAATCTTCACAACCTCTATCCATGAAAAGGAGTAGAATTCACTAAAGAGAACTCCCATCCATAAAAGCCTCATTTTTTTTTCCTTTCCTTACAGATTTGAAGTCCGTAAGAAAAGTCCTCATTTATCTTTATCCTGGAATCCAGCCCTTTTGATTTTCCCCTTCTAGATAAAGGGTGCAAGTTGCAATAAGCTGATGAACCTTGTTTTCCAATATTACATTTCTAGTTCTGTTGTTTACAACCAAAAACTTCAGAGAAGACAAAAGCAGCTGGCTGAACAGTCAGTCTAGATGTAACTGAATCCTGATCTCAAATATCTTGAAAAGCAACTCCTACAACACAGTTAGAGTCTCAGAGACAGGGCAGGTAAAGATGCAAAAGGTTCTTGAAAACTGGGTAGAATGTATGTGCACCATTCCAGAAGAAAGACCATCAGGGCTATTGAAGGCTCCCTTCTAGCCTCTATCTTTCCATCTCATATGGTTAGAGAAGATGGACTTCAAAGGTATATGCAGAAGTCTGCTTTTGTCTATGCCAGTCCTTTTCTCCCCACTCTCTTCTGCTTTTCATTGGGTATTGTGGGTCAGCCAACAACCCATTTTATTGCAGAGTGAGGACAAAAGTTTGTGCTTATCAGTACAAGTCCATCTGTCTTAGATAGGAAAGGGTCAGTGGGAGCCACACAGGACTGAATAGGACTTCAGCTTTCAGATAAAGCTGTGAAAAGAAGGGCACTTAGGGCTTTTATTTTAAAGGCCAGATTTTGAAAGTTGCTGAAAGAATTTAGGGTGGTATGTCAGCTTTATGGCTTGGGGTATTTACGAAATAATGATTAAATACTATATTAATTTGTAAGTTCTGAACTAAGTCATGAAATATAAATTTATGGACAATGTACAAGTTGATAACATGAGAACTTTGTTTCTTTCTAGACTCTAGTAATCAAAAACAACATAGATTACAAAACAAACCCTAAATTCAGTCATATTAGATAACCCTGTTATTGCTTGGTTCTTCCAAGAAAACATTTTTGCATAACTTTTTCATTGTTTGTTTTGGGTTTGCTTTGGCACTGTTAAAGGAGAGATTTGTAAACTGTCATATGCCTGTACTTGCTTTTTCTAGACTCTCTTTTCAGTGACACGAGATGATGTAGAGACTTCTGCTGTGAAAATGGAGGACGTTACTGTTCAAAGCTAATGCTCTATCATCTTCCCATGAGCAGGCTTTGCAAACATCATTTGTCATTATAGTAAAGGAAAAGCTTTTAAGTTTACTGTGTGTTTTCAATGTGCTTTAATTTTTCTCAGGTGACAGAAGAGCCACTTGATGAAGTAGAGGAAGACTCTAATCTCTGGAACTCTTTTGATGAAGAGGAAGAGGAGGAGGGCATGGTGTTTTTTGTTTTAGAAGAAAGTACAGGTTACATGGCACCTGCTCTCAGAGCATTGGCAGTTATTCACACTATCATCTCCTTTGTCTGTGTGATTGGATACTATTGCTTAAAGGCAAGTTCTGAATCTTATTACTAATCGATTATTTGTTAAAGAACATCGGCTATGTCCCAAAGTGATTTTTGGAGCTAATATTGGAATACCTCTTTGTACCGAGTTGTTTACAAATTCTCACTATTCAATATGTAGATGCTTTCCTTATGTACTCAGTCCGGCAGAGATGGAGTTAACTTTCTTCGTAGCAGTGTGTGTTATAAAACAGCGTTGGTAACACACCCACCTTTTGTTTATTGCTGAACAGTGCTTGCACAGTGTGAAGGTTTTCTCTTTGTTTTCCCCACTCTGTGCATCCCCCAGCAAGTACATTGGGAGGGGGCAAGAAGTTGGGAGGGGGCACAGCTGGGTCAGCGGACCTGAACAGACCAAAGGGATATTCCATACCATGTATGGAATTCCATACCCATTCCATTCCCTGTGTCATGCTCAGCAATAAAAACTGAGCGTGGGGGGGCTTCACTTCCAAGGTGGCCATTGCTCAGAGACTGGCTAGGCATCAGTCTGCTTGTGGGAGGTGCTACTGTGATGTTTGGTCTTATATAGTATTATAAAGAGTACTTACTACTGTAGGTAGATATCATGGTTTATAAAAATATATAAACCATGACAAAGATGTCCACTCTCATTTTCATAGGTCCCTCTGGTTGTATTCAAGAGAGAAAAGGAGGTAGCTAGAAAGCTGGAGTTTGACGGACTCTACATAACTGAACAGCCATCTGAAGATGACATTAAAGGGCAATGGGATCGCCTGGTTATAAATACTCCGTATGTAAAATTCAATGGCTATATGTAAACTGTTTATAAATATTACAGTTCTTTAAGCCACTGATCTAGAACCTTCCCTGTCCACCTGCCACCTAGTTCATCTACAAGAAAGGCATTTTTCACCTTATATTGGATGCTACAGTAGTAGATTCTAATGTGAAATCCTGCATTATCTGTTTATATAATAAGTAGTATCAGAACATGTATATTCCACCTCCTTTTCATTTTTCTAGGTTTGCAAGGATTGTGCATCTTACCTCACAAGCTCCCTCCAAGACATTTCACATATTAGTCACTATTGAGAAAGTTTTAAACAGATAACTTCCATCCTTTTCAGTGACTGAGTTTCACGTTCATATTGTATAGCAGTATTCTCCTGCCTTTCTTTCCCGCTTCTTGCTAACAAAATTTGTATATGACAAGAGAAGCAAATCTAATGTAAAATAGCAGTCCCAGAATTTGAGTAGGTCTGACAGGAATTACTGTCAGGTTGTATGCATTAGCAAATACTGTAGTAGTCATACACTGATTTTAGGAGACTCACCTGCTGTTCTGTGAGTGAATAATGCAAGTGTAGGCAAGAAAAAGAAAAATATCAGTAAGCTGCAGCAGTCTGTAGGACTGACACAGAGAAATATGGCAAGTCGACTCTCTTCTCTTGAAACAATGCCTTGTCTACAGGCTATTTTTCAGAATTTACTCTTTCAAAACAACTAGAATCACGTTTTGGTACTAGTATACTTAGACTTAGATTCTTGTCTTTCCCTAATAGCATCATAATTTAAGGACAGTAACAGAATGCTGGAAAAGAAAAAAGTTATTTACAAGTCACAAAGTAGTTGTGGCTAGTATGTGCAGGCAGAAGTAAGTATTTTATTAAAAAAAGGCCAGCAAAAATAACCAACTAAATGCATCAGAGTGACAATGTGCTGCCAAACAGCCAAAATATCTATCTTATCAGTCATACTCAGTTTTTGTACCTTATAAGTAGTGCCCCTAGTACTTTCATTAAAATTAGAATGTCTAAAATATGGGAAATTCTTCAATGCTTTGTTTTCCTACACCTGAATTTTAAGAATTTTCCTTAATTCCAGTTAGAAATAGGACTAGCACATATTATTAAAGTTGCAGTAGAAGGTAATTGGGAAACTGGAGAGCTTGCTTAATTTCCAACCCATTTCTTTAACTATTGATAGCAAGCTATCTAGACATCCAGTAAGTTTATCCTCAGCAAAAACAAGCATGAATTAATGCGATAAATTGTCAGCTTATCTCAAACAACATGCTGTACAGCCTGTTCTCAGCATGTTGCACTATCTACTGAAGTTGAATAAAAGATTAAGGCTAATTTAAGCAGACTAATCCTTCCTTCTGATGTGAACTGACTATCAAGGTTTAGTGCAGGTATTGTACCATCGGGATAACCACTGCTGGAGGGTACCCAGTCCTGTGTATATACTGAAATGTGCCTTCTATAAGTGAAAAAAAAGTAATTAAAAAGGCAAAAGAGGTATCCTGATAAATGCAGCACCGTTAGATGTTTGTGGTAAAACAGATAGACACAAGCTGGCTACATTAGAGATATACTTTGCTTAAAAGTCTGAGAAATCAAGGAAAGAAATAATATAGAGCATTGGACCAGAATATACCATCTGAGTCACTGGAAGCATTTGCCTTTATCTGCAGTAATTTCATTCAGAACTTCAATTCAGAAAAATAAAAAATCAAGCACTTAGTAGTAGTTGGGAAGTTTGCCTTGCATCCCAGCAGAAGTGTGTTCTGGAATCTCATTCTTCTGATGTTAACACTTGCTTTATTTTACCAATACTGTTCTTTAGTTTAAGCAATTATTTTTCTTTTTTACCTTCTTGCATATTTGCTCAACTCCATGTTACATCCAGGAAATGGGGAGAGAAAAACCTTAAATTTTGTAGTGTTTCCTGCTAATTGGCATTCTTCAAAACTGACATAATATACAGTAAGACCATCAGAATGAGGAATTCCTGGGCACGGCTATTCATAAGACAGTTCAAGAAGAATATTTTTTATGATCAAGTCGAAGATCAGGGAAACAGCACTGATAAGAAAGAACACTATCTTTTTTCTTGCAGGTCAAAGCTGATGTATTTCCTAGTGTCTGTTGTAAGATCTCCCCTGGTTGCTTATTGAAGCATCATGGTTGCTCACTACTCTCAAAAAAAGCAGGGAATTTTCAATAAAAGATACCCTGACACGTCTTCAATATTTAAGATTTACGGCTTCATTTTTTTTCTCTTTTGTATACACAATAGCTTTTCTTTTAATTACCAGTGTGGGCATGGCTGCTCAGAGGCAGATGATGCAAAATGCTCTTTAGCTGAACTGTCTTGCAGCGTTAGAATTATAAATGTTTTTTACCTTGTCTTGTTCTGGGATGTCAGATCCAGTAACAACAGTGTGATACACCTGAGAACCAGATTACCACTGCCAAATGATCTTTGCAATTTTCTGGGGTTTTTTAAAATATTTTTTGAATTTTAATTTTATGTTGACAAACTGTCCACTGGTTCCCAAGTGTTCAGCCTCTATTTGAAATGTAATCCAGTGAACTTTAAAATTATTTATGCTACAATACTCTCTTATTTTCTCTGAAAATCATTGTCTGTGTTGATTTTTAAGGCTAGGAGCAATAACATATTTATTCAGGAGATTAATGATATTATAGTGACTATCCTGCTATTATTGAGTTGTTAGGCTCATTAGGTGATAATATTTAGCCTGCTGTCCTTTTGTAGCCAATCATATTTGTGGATGTGAAAAAGAAAAGGGGGGGGGGGGATAATATTGCAGCGAATTATGATTAATAACAGCTGTTGTTCACATGAAAAGAAATTGTTCTCGTAATTCGAAGTGCAGTGTGTGAGTGAATTAAATTGTACCAGAATCTGCGGTGATCAGGAATATGGTATTTTCTTTTTTTTAATTGGTTTTTTCTTTCCCCTAACAAGTTAAATAACTTGAAATATCTTTACTTTATCTATGTAGGTCCTTTCCTAACAATTACTGGGACAAATTTGTAAAACGGAAGGTAGGCTTTTTATATTTCTATTATCTTAATCATAGGAATAATCTACTATTTAGTTAATTTGGATATCTATGTGTAATATACTTCTGTACACATAAATATACAAATAATTGAGAACTGAAATTTGTTTTATGGAAGTCATTGTTGTGGTAAATGTCTCGGTGAACAGGCAGCTGCAGCGTAGGTGGGAGGAGGGAGGAAGACAGAAGCCTGTGGTTTCCTTCCTAGACTCAGGCATTCAAAATAACTTTGTGCTGTCAGTCAGCCATGCAGGTCTAATTTACAGTCATTGTCATCTTTAGGATACAAAGCCCCCTCATCCCCCTAAAAAAAGAAAAACATGCCAGCTTAAATGATGGCAAATTATACATAAGCATTCAGATAATAGCCTTTAATGCTTCTATTTTTCTTTTTTATGCCCCCCCCCCGGCTTCCTGGGAGTTCTGACTGTTCTAGTAGTGTTAATTGTGAAAGACTTTTTTTTTTTTAATTTCTGACAACTACTGACTTAAAGTAGGGTGAATGTCACCGAGGTCTTTCTCTGAGAAAAAGCTTCTCTTCTCCCATTTTTAGGTTATTAACAAGTATGGAGACTTATATGGAGCAGAGCGCATAGCAGAACTTTTGGGTTTGGACAAAAGTGCCCTTGATTTTAGTCCAGTGGAAGAGAGCAAACCAGAAGAGGCATCTCTTGTATCATGGTATGACTTCCGAACTTCACAGACAAATTATGTGTTCACCGTCAAAGATAAAAACAGATTTTATATTGAAACTGTATTGATGTTTTTCTCGGCATGGAAAATTCAAATGGAGAAGACTTCCTAGTGTGAAAGTAAAATAGAAAAGCTTTTTGTTTGTTCTAAAACATACTTATACTTGTGTTATAAAAGTAAGAAAAAAAAAATCACACGAGTTGATGCTGACTGATATAGTTGGGCACTCTGTTATTTTAAACAATAATCAATGCAGCATTCAAACGTTTTAGGTGTTAAAAGAGTTAGTTTATAAACCAAAGGACAGAAAAAGTATTGATGACAAATATCTAGATGCCAGCTATCTAGAAGAAATTCAGATGTTTTCCTGACTTAATCCATCAGTGAAGATGAGAGTTTGAAAATATCCAAGTCCCAAATGATTTAGGCTCCTAGAAGAGTTTAGTTTCCTTGATACTTAAGGCACACAAGAAGAAGGATTTCCGTTCACATGTCATCTAATAAAATATTTAGAATCTTGCAGAAGGCTTTACCTTTTCTCTTGTTAATTTTGGCAACATTTTACACTAGACAGAACACTTAGCTCTTGAATTCAAGCAATTCAGGTTCTATGTTTCACTACTTTTAACACACATTTTAATTTTTCTAAGTCTGGAATACAGCAGTATCACTCCTGCTGAAATTGTTCCACCAGTTTCAATGGTTTAGAAACTGTGAACGGGTGCTTAGAGTTAATGAATACTCTCTTGAAAAATGAAGCACCTACATCACTCAAAAAAACCCCAGCTAATGTATATCACCACCTTCAGCAAACAACTGCAAAGTACCAAACCTAGTTTGTTGATTATATTTACATAATTCAATACTTAATTTTGACATTAATGCATTTCAAAAATTTTGTCTTTCCTAGGTTAAGCTCCATTGATACAAAGTACCACATTTGGAAGCTCGGCGTTGTTTTCACTGATAATGTGAGTATGTTAGCCTAGAAGAATATGCTTTGATTTACTCTAAACATAATTGTATGTCTTCCACCATCTGCTTTTATTTTAAACAAACATACACAAATAATACTGCATTACAGAGCCATTTTAAAATATTTTTTTCTGTCTTCTGTTGTAGCAAATTGCTTTAATTTATGTTAGAATTTTCTTGTTGATTCTAAAGGGCAATATGCACCTCCTCACCATTAATACAGTGTCAGCATTTTGGAAGTTAATGGTGCATTCATTTAATTTTGTAGAAATCAATCTAGCACTCACAGGTGTCTTTTCTAAAATCAAGCACAGTCTGCAGAAAGTTATCCTTTTTAATTTTTGCATCATCTGTTTGACAAGGTTGGTTAATTCTTTTCTTTCATACCTTCTCCTTTGAAAGGACCACACTTATATGAAAATTCCTTGTTTTGCGAATCTTCTTTTTGCATCCTCTTGAGCATTCCCAAACAAACAAGGAGGCCAAGGTGAATCAAGTGAAGATGTATAAATTCATTGTGCACTAAAAGCACGCTGAGCCATTGTTCTTCAATGTTTCACGTCAAAGTGGCTTCAGGTTCACTGCTTGTTAAAAGAATAAGCTGTATTATATGCCTTAGGTTTTCTCAGTGTCCTGGTTGACGTGGTCTGAGACTTAAACAGAGTAAAGTGTCTCGAGTAATACGATGCATTTTCTCTCCTCCAGAATCAGTATTAAAATTTAAAGTACTGTGTAACAAGCTCCCCAACCAAAAAAGTTTTAAGGTAGGGGATTTTGATGTTAATAGCATATATGCTGAAGACTGCATTTAAATATGTAAAGATAGAGGTCTTATTAGCATAACTAAGCAATAAACACTCCTTAAATGAACAGTGGAGATGATAAGAGACAGAGTAAGACAGTCTTTTTGAACATGTAAAATAGAGGTATTACATTCAGACTGTGATTCAAATCAGATCATGATAGTATTACTTTATTTCATAACTTGAGTGACTAAAAGAAAGCTGTGTTCTGGATCCAATAATGCACATGAGCACTTGCTAACATTCTGACACTTTTCACTTTCTCTGCAGTCGTTTTTATACTTAGCTTGGTACACAACTATGTCTATACTTGGGCACTACAACAACTTCTTCTTTGCTGCGCACCTGCTGGATATTGCTATGGGTTTCAAGACATTGCGAACCATTTTGTCTTCAGTCACTCACAATGGCAAACAGGTTAGTGCTACATGCAAAGGTTTGAAAATGAATGCGTTTTGCTAACAGTACTGGAAAAAAAATCTTGTGGTACCTAGGAAATATTGGAATGCAATCCATTTTGATCATGATTGGATTAAAGAATAGATCCCATTGTGTCTTCTGCAGTACATTTAATACATGTTAAATCCTGTGCAATTATAATAATCTATACCCACAGAGTGCTGATAGCTAAAGAAGTTTGGTACAAAATAGAAAAATGCATCATTTTAGAAAGATGCAAGAATATGAATTATGACCTAACTAGCTCCTTCTCTATGCTCAGTGATGAACTGATTGGTGATAACTAATAAGAATTCACAATCTCTCCTTAGCTATAGCAGTAATAATGATCTGGACACTGAGATTTCAGTACTTAGCTAGCAAGAATATGCTTACAGGTGTGAGTGTTCTGCACTGTGGAATATATTTATATGTCACTTTGTCATGCAAAAATCAGATTAATAAAATCTACTTCCAAAACTAACTGTTGAAACTTATGCAGGGAATCATTCTCTGATCTCTAAAGGCTCTACATTCCTAGCTAGCATAGCTACGTTCCTAGCTAGCATAGCAAAACCAAGCTTTTCAGTAACACACTTTTTAAGAAATCTAACAGAACTTCCCCAAAATTTAATTTCAAACATACATTCCATTCCTTCTCAAATGCAGTAACATATATTCTAAGCCCACTCTTATGCACTTAGACTTGTCAAAACATTTTAAACCACATAACATTTTAGAAGATGCATGAGAATATCCCCTTAGCTTAACTGTGATACACCCTTTGTGTTTGCTTAATCCTTTCTTTCAGCAGAAATCGACCAATGGAAGTTTCTTCCCTTATCAGGAAAGGAAGTTTCTACCATAGTACATATGAGAATGTTTTCAGTATCATCACACAAACAAATGAAATCTCTGGTTTTATCCCCTTCATTTTCCTCCAGGATGACCAGTCATATTACTTTTAATGTAATGATTGATATATTTTCTTTATGAGATTTTTCTAAATGTAGTACTCAAAACTGAGCATAATTGACAAAACTGTTTAAAATCAAGACCACAGTTTTTAGTATACATTCTTAACAAGCGAAGATCAGCTTTTCTAATCCTGTTGCTTTCCTTGCTAGTAGATATGAACACTGAAAGACAGCTGCAGATTTTTTAATTGAAATGTTCACTTTGGGAGCATACTTACAGATCTGCAGAAAGTGATAAACTGACGATCAGCTCGTTGTTCAATATTCTTACATTTCTTTTAAGAGAGTAATACCAATTGTTGCACTTCTTAAAATATGTAGCCTTCAGTAACTCCTCTCCAGAGTTGCATCTTCTAATGCCAACTCCAACAAACAATATAATCTAGTCTCATTAACTGCTAAACTTTTTCACCTAAGGATTTTATTTGGTTAAAAGCAGGACCTGGAAATTACTTATTCTTTGGTTATCTACAAAATTTTCTATCCACTTTATCAATGGCTTTGCTAACCAGCTTTGGACAGAAAATAGACTATGATAAGTCACAATAAGTCCCAGCTGAAATTATTTATCAAATTAACTAAAGGGGTTTATTTTTGATCTGCATATCCACTTTTTCAAGTTTCCTAATTTTCACTGCATATCCACTTTTTCAAGTTACTAGAATTTAACTTTTAAATTAAATAGTGGAAACATTGCTTCAGTGAGATATAGTTTGTATGCACATAGCTTAGAAAGATGGAAACAACTTCAGTTTCTTGATACCGTTTTTCCCTTTGATTTTCACCCGAGGGCAGGGTAAAGTAACACCTCTATGCTGATCCAAGCAATAGGGAGACCTGAAAGCTAGCATAACTGCTATCTTTAGTTTCCTTATTGGGAAAGGTACAATATGATACATTTTCAATACTTAAGGCAATACACTGAGCTAGCATATCTCTTCTGACAGAATGAAATTGAAACCTACTTTCATGTCATGTCTCCATACACAGCTTGTGCTTACTGTAGGACTCCTCGCTGTAGTAGTGTATCTTTACACTGTTGTGGCGTTCAACTTCTTCCGCAAATTCTACAACAAAAGTGAAGATGAAGACGAACCAGACATGAAGTGTGATGACATGATGACGGTAACTAAAACATCACTAGCATGCTTCAGATTTCATCCTGAATTTTCAAATGGATACTTAAGATAAAATGATAAGTAAGGAGAGATGTTTCTGTTGTTAAATCCATGGGTGTCCTCTTCTTGCTATATGTCATTTTGAAAATGTGAATGGTCTTGAAGTTCCCTCTGCATTCTCTAGTGGTCTAAACTCAACAGTAGATAGATGACACTCACCAGTATAGGAAGATATTCTGGATTTTTCTCCTAAATAGTGTGGTATATGATTTGCTGCAACTCCTTTACATGGGAAGATGGCAAACCCTTAAAGTATATGGAAGAAATTTCATGACAAACTGGTTAGCCCTGCAAAAAGAAGCTGTGTTGTCACAGCACAAATAAACCAAATGTCTGCAAGCATGCAACTTCTTCCTATCCTTATTTAGGTTATATGAAGTATACGATGTTATTAGTACTAGTTATAAAAGCCTGCTCCAAACTGCTTACAATTAGTAAATTAGTCATGAAGTAAGAAGTCAAGGGTGAGTAGAGAAGGGGGAAATTAAAACTTACTGCAGGTGATAATCTAATGCTACTAATTTCCCTTCTGATTTCCACCTGTTGCCACAGAATGTTATTTATGTCGGATTAAAAGATACTCTATAGATACATATTATGGTATGAAGAGGATTTGATTTTCTTACTGTATATAGAAAATAGCACAAATTCAGGCATTAAAAATGTAATACTCCGAGTTTGTGGCCAGCTCATTTCTTCCATGGAATAGTCACTCTCTGCCCTGTGTTATATGCCAAACATAGAATAAAATGCCTCAGAACAGAGGTGTGTCATAGACTTGATCTTCCCTATTCTTGAACTTTCTTTCAAACCCTCAGTGCAAGTCAGATGTGCAAATGGTAGAAATTATGAAAACTGCCCAAGCAATATTATTTAACTGGTCCCTCTGCGAGCTGGATACAATGGACTGGTCATAAAATAGGAGTTACTGGAATGAAACTATATTACATTTTAAACCACTCTTCCAAGTAAGGTAGATCAGTTACATTTACCTCAAGTTACATTTTTAAGTATGATTAAACTAGTACCGGCATCCTAGGTCAACAGTAAAGTTGCATTAGAAAAATGGATGTATAGTTCTGTTCAGTGTTTGCTTATGAAAGACCCCAGATTTGTCAGGTTTTATGCTGATTGATTATTTAACACCAGTATTGCTGCCTAATGTGCCTTCAGAACACTGGCTGGGCTTAGAGATTTCCGTTGTTTTTAACCCACATTGTGTGACTGAAGGTGGTTTACAAGATTCTGTAGCTGATTCATACAGGAACATCGGTAGAACAGAATGTCGCTCCAGCAGAAGATTCCCTTCTAATATACTTACATAGCTTAAATATCCAGATTTTTAAAGATTTTTCCATGAAGACTTATACGTTCAAGAAATGACACACAGCCACATTTTTGTAAAGTGATTTCTTCTGCATTGAACTGAACACAGGCTGTTTCCCAGATCATAAATACTTTACAATGTACTAAACCAGACATCTGTCTAAACACAGATAAATCTACCTGTTGTGAATATGTCACTATTTATTTTATGGCAATATTTGCCAACATTTCTAAACTCCATTACAAGACTTTAAAAGGTGTCCTCTGCTTACTCAGAGCAAGCTAGAACCTTAGGAATTCATATAAGGGGTAGAATACAGTTGAATACAGTAACAAATACCAGAAAAATGCCCCCCAAATGGTCTTAGTCTGTGAGACCTAGGGAGTGAGGAGAGGGTAACAGCTGATGCTGACTCCCCTGCTTAGTAAGTGTACTTGAAGTTGTAATCACATTAGTTAAGACAATAACAGATTTTTGGTGCAATGCGTGTGATACATGAGGAGTGATATTATGTGTTGTTACTATAACTTGTGAAGAGAATTAGCAGGGCAGAATAATTTAAAAAAAAGAAAAAAAAGAAAAAAAAGAAAAAAAACAAACAGCATCATTCATGGTAAATATATCTCTAATTTTCCTCTCTCCTTTTTAGTGTTACCTGTTCCACATGTATGTGGGTGTAAGAGCTGGTGGTGGCATTGGAGATGAAATTGAGGATCCTGCTGGAGACCCTTATGAAATGTACAGAATTGTCTTTGACATCACATTTTTCTTCTTTGTCATTGTTATCCTACTGGCCATTATTCAAGGTACTGTCACTTACCTTAGTAGAGACTGTTAGAATTTAGTTTACTTAAGTTCTGCAATGTATTTAAACAATATTTGTGTTTGAGGTAAATTTAGCAGTATTGCTATGAAAACTTATTTCTGAGTTGATAAAATCATTAATTCTGAAAGTAATAATTTCATACTGAATTCACAAATAATGCATTGTCCCAAGTACTACACAAAGACAAAGCACAAGAAACATAACTTACCTGGGTTACAGTGTCTAGGAACACTTTGACAAGTATCCAGCAATGATGCAGCTTGGGCAGGATCACTGTGCTTCCAGTAATAACCATTTAAACTTGGAGAGCCTTGCTGTAGACACTTCACACCTTTAGTTTGGAACCACCACACCTGGCTGGGGAATGGAGACTTTCCCCTTGAAAAGGGTAAATGACATGGAGGAAGTCACCATGGCCACATACCCATTTCCTCCTTCCTTTAGAGGAGGATTTGCAGTTTTAATTGGTTTGCAGTTGTGGTTTACAGAGAACGAGACCTCTCTTCAATGACTGTCAGTATTCAACACTCATTGTGTAAACTGACCTAAGGCTGTTAGGAAAAAACACCATTTTATGGCAGTCTGGTGGCAAAGAAAAAATGTAATATGTCTATACTGAGAAAAAGTTATGTCACAGTCCCCAAAATGATCCAACTCTATTCTTAATATGTTGGAAGTGCAGGAATAATGCTTCAAATGTGAAACAGCATCATGAACTGGCCGGGGGGCCTGTGGGAGCAGAGTCATCTTTGTTGAACAAAAGTTGGGATACAAGAGTCCCATGAGAAGGAGAATGAAAATTAAATTCTTACATGGGAACAAAAGAGATGAGATTGTGGAAGCTTAAATTGACCAAAATATAAGTACAGAAAAGTCTTTCCACTCTCAAAAGTGTAATTCTATGTAAGAGTTCTTACTGCTAGGAGGGCAGTGTAAACAAATGGTAGATGTCTGGAAATTGATAGATTGTAACTTTAATTGTTCAACCTAGACCTAAGTACGCTAAAGTCCAAAGACAGTGGAGGATGTCTGATGGACATTACTTGAAATATGAATATTGCTAAGTACTGAAGCGTTGCTACTTTTCTGTTTGAAATAGGTCTGATTATTGATGCTTTTGGTGAATTAAGAGACCAGCAAGAACAAGTGAGAGAAGATATGGAGGTATGAGTAGGCACAGTACATTTTTCATTACTCTTATTCATCTAGGTTGTTACCAGTTAAAATAGTGTCTTTGAGTTAAAATTCATTTGTAACCACAACTTGTGTTTCCAGACCAAATGTTTTATTTGTGGAATCGGCAATGACTATTTTGACACAACCCCACATGGCTTTGAAACACATACTTTGCAAGAACACAACTTGGCAAACTATCTGTAAGTATATTTTACTACTGGAATTATGATAAAGAGACTTTTCAGCTCCAGAGTAATTTAGGTGGACACATTGCTAACAATCTTAAGACAGAATTCTGTAGAACTGAGGAATACCTCCATTCCTTTCTAGTCTCCCCTCCTCTACTCCACGCTGCTGGTTATCTTTAAAGTGCTCACCTTACACATGAGCTGCCTTAGTGGAATGAGACCTGAAGGCACACCAACTCCTTATTCCTCTGGAAGGAAAGCCACATATGTGGAATGATAGGGAACAACAGTTTAATAAGTTGCTTTAGTTTCGAAGTTTTGATTGTGACTTCTGGGGGTTTGGTAATGTTCATGAGACCACTGAAAATTAGCCTCAATTTGACAAAAAGAAAACACAAACATCAAAACAAACAAACAAACAAAAGCACATTTCTGGAAGATTCCTGAAAGATAAGCTACAAACAATAATGTACAAGTCTGATCCTATAGTGCAGCTTTCCGAAACCTCGAAGCGATCAGGAGTTGTATGTGTTTAGACTGTTGCGCAGACTCCCAAGACAGTGGTGATCTACTTTCATTAGTAAATACAAAGCAGATCAAAGAGGATATTTAAACAGTTAATTTGGTGGCATTAGTTACTCATACAATACTGATGATAATTATATGAGCATTGTGCCAGAAGAACCAAAGGAGCTGAACTGGTGGTATCTTACAGAAGTCTGGCTTTGGAATACTGCATCTGAACTTTTTAAATTTAAAAAAAAAAAAAAAAAAAAAGGTGTGCCTCTTGGAGTGGAGGCTGCATTATTCCTTGCATAGCAACTGACACTGAAAAATTAATGCATATTACTTTTGTGAGGCAAATTTCCATTAACATCCATAGTTTTTGCCAATCTACAACCTCCAAGCTTTTCTTACTGTATTGAATTGTTTAATTGGTATATGGGAACCTGTAATTCACAGTAAATTAAAAATGGCCATTTCCTTACTATTAGAATACATAGTGAACACATAGTGAACAATCTTTCTAACCAGGTTGCCCTTTAATTAGACAAATGGTAAAGTCAGTATACATTCCTTTCTTTACAATGAAAGCACACACCAAGTTTAATTCCAAATGCACTGCATCAGAAGTGGCTAACCAAGAGTTGTGTTACATATAAACATTGTTAGTATTCTACAGCCTTCCTAACTCGTTCAAGCTCTCTGCATTTGAGTAAGCACAGGTATCTGAGATAGATAGGCTAAGCTTATGAGCTGTATGGCATGAGTGTTTGGAAATCCTGGGGCAGGTATTATTTGCCACACTCCTAACTTCTTGCATAGTAGCCATAGTAACTTCTTCCAAGGTGAGATGTTGGAGCATATGGGTATAGGAGTTGGCATATGCCTAATTCAGGTATTGCTCCTAGCCCTGAAATGAAGAAAATGCTAAACCATGTTTTCCCATTTCTACAGATTTTACATCTGTTAACACCTCCACAGGATAGAATTTTCTCCTTTAACATAAGCACTTTAGACACCTAGCAATATCATTACTTTGCTGGTTGGCATGATCTCCCTCGCATACCCCAGTCTAGAAAAGCTCAGGCAGAGGTGTTACATTTTCTGCATTAATACCCGTTTCATGTGCTTGTTTCAGGTTCTTTTTAATGTATCTCATTAACAAGGATGAAACTGAGCATACTGGCCAGGTGAGTAGAAAATAAAACTTAATTTTTTTTCTTAAGATTATCTTTCAACATTTTTATCTTCTCCAGCCTTGTAGCTGTGTACCACCAGGTGGAACTGATGTACCACCAGGGACTGGAGATGATGCCACCCTCCCTGAGAGTCTTCTGCAAGTGAAAGAAAAGGAAGGGTTAAAAAAAAGGGAAGGGATGGGCTGCAGCACTGTGCTATTCTACCCAGCACTGAACTCTGTCAGAAGTCACTTACTAGTAATCTTACTGTCATCTTATCTCTGAAATGAAACCCTGAAATAGACCAGTTGTGGTTTATTCCCAAAAGATTAAGTAGTTACACTACTATATTTATAGTCTAAATCCATATATATGTATATATGGATAGTTATATGCATGTGTGTATGTATGTTTAGTGTTCTTAGGCCCTAAGTGTAAATAAATATCTTATCTCAAATAAGAAGCCATTACGCAAACACTACAAAAGTACCTTACACTTCAATGTTTTCCAAGCAAACTAAACCACATTTTATATATACAGATTGTGTACAGGTCTGCTCTGATATAACTAGACTGATTAATTTACACTTACACAGTTTTTCTAATAGGGCTTAAATTTCAGTAGTACTGAATCAAGAAAAGTGCAGAACAATACTTTCACAAAGGTTCTTGAGTTACCACCTTTGAGTTTCAATGTCTTCACCGTTCTACTCCACGGTAATAGGCACAGTATCTGCTTATTGTTAGAAGTTTATGTAGAGCACTAACTGCAAGGTGTCTGTTAAAATAAATACTCTTTATCATTTTCAGGAGTCATTTGTGTGGAAGATGTACCAAGAAAGATGTTGGGATTTTTTCCCAGCAGGGGACTGCTTCCGGAAACAGTATGAGGATCAGCTTGGCTAATATCACAGAAGAAATTATTTATTCATGAACTGTTAAGATCCAGTATACAAAAAACCATTTTCTTTTCATGGTGTAATTTCACAGCTTGTATTTGCTTTAAATGTCTTTAAATTTCAAGACATACATAAAATTTGACACTACTTCATAGGCTTTTTGTACCTACCACATATGAAACAAGTCTTTTGTTGGAATGTTAATTAGAAAAGAGAAAACTATGCCAGATTAACTTAAGCCTTCCAGTTCAAACATGGTCTGAAATGATAACTTTTTAACCGTATCATTAACCTAGTGTTTGGCAGTACAGTTGAAAGGGCTAAAAGGTGTCTTAATTGCACAACATTTGACATTAAGAACTTGAACATCAGAGGCCATGCCTCAGAAAAAATATTTTAACTAACTGCTGTCCAGTTTTTCCCCCCAGTATTTGCTAAGTGAACGTATTAAGATACAGCTTGAAAAGCTTTAAGCAGTTAAAAAGAAAACATTTTCAAACACTTCGTCGACCTTGAAAGATTAAGTGCCTTAAAACCTCTCTAGACACAGCTATGCAACTTTTTATTTATGTTAGTGTTCTAGATTAACAGATCCATTAACTGTGTTGCTCTTCTGTCTTTCTGTACGAAATTGCACTTGAAGTTTGTTTATATACTACCTTCAATAACAGCTTATTAGATGCTGCTGTTAAAAGACATACACTGTATCAAAATGAATACAATTTAAATCTTAGGCCAAAATAAAACAATGCTCTATGGTCACTCGCAAGTAGAAGCTGCTAGGATTATGCATTTTTTTTTCTTCTAATAAAAAGTGCCCACTGCAATAAAGTACTATAAACCAAATATTACCTTTGCTGTCTTCTTTCTCATTTTTCTACATTATGGAGATGTGGCGTGAGGACGGTGACTAAACACACATATATTCATTATTCATTCATAGCTTTATTTTAAGGACTACATAGAGCAAGTACAAGCTGAAATAACCATTCTCTTAGTGTGCTGTAGCCTGCATCTTTAGCAAAGAAAATCCTAATTGCATCACAAATTTTAGACCTAAGAATATTAGTCTTAGACAATTTTCAATCATATCTAAACAAATTTTGGTTGCACAGAATTTTAGGTGCCAGCAAAGAAAACCGGGCATTTGGCATACTGAACAAAGTGAAACAGATAAAGGAAGATTCAACTTTCTACTTAATGTTTGCTATATTCAGTTATTCACATAAGAAAATTTGAGCTTCAGGAAATCATGCTGTCCAGCCAATCTTCAAGATCTTCCTCAGTAACATTTTTAGATGTACTTTGCTGTTGCTGTGATGCTGTACTCTTCTCTTCAGGCGTATCTAATTTTAAAGGGTCTAAAAAGTGAAAAGAACAGACTTGAAAATCTGGAAACAATTCCATACCAGCTCTTTGTCCCTGATCATTTTGCTTTTTAATGCACAACTGACTCTATTTAAACACAATCTCTCTTTCTTGAAGAATACCAAGTCATATTCCAAAAATAGTAGCAACAAGAAAAAAAAAGAGGCAGCTTAATAAACTCAACCAGAGCAATGTGGCTTGTATGTGATTCAAGGGGGGCAGGGCCTGGTCTGCAGCAGTGATCCCCCTACTGCAATCTGTTCACAGTCCTGTCCGATGCAGAGTTTACTTTAATGTAGGAGAGGAGCAGGAGGCCACCACAGCTGATCGCCCTGCATGATTATTACAGCATGATATGATTCCATATTCTGATGGCATTGTTTTCTTAAGGGATTTAAGCTGTGCTTTGGGGTGGAAAGCATGACATACCACTGAAATGAAAGAGCATTTCAAGACTGTCTTCAGTAACAAGGCTTGCTGTATTGCTTGTGGTTACATCTTACATGTTCAACCATCTTGGACTTAATTTTTAAGATAGCAAGAAAATCACACACAAAAAATCAGAGATGCTAAAAATTCTTTTACAGCATTGTGGACTGGGGAGGCGTAGCAAACTATCATCTCCATCAAAACTAACAAACAGTAGTATAACTTCTAGGAATGCAAACAAAAGGAAGCGTTTGCCCATTTTTCTGAAATATGAACATTTTTGTATATATATTTGTTTCCATACTAAATTCTGTAAAATCAATGCTAGTGAAGTTTGCAAATAGCATTTATAACAAGCCATCAGAAATAGCTGTCAATTCTTCTGTATACTATTAGCACAGTGAACTAAAGGCTGATAATGTTACATAAAAACTTTAACTTCCTCTCACTAGAATTCTTAGGTACATGAATACGCAGTACCTGAATTTTTTTTTTAAATTTAAAATTTTGCTGAATCATAAGACCCATGCTGTTCTGCAGAAGAATTTTTCTTAATGCTTAAAATGAACTGACAATGGTGAAACTTTAGTTCAGTGTGGAGTTAAAATTGAAAAGGAACAAATGGGTCAGAACACAGCCCCAGATAAATGAAATAGCAGTACTGTTGACTGACTAATCAAGAGTTCAGAAACATCACAAAAACACAGAGCAATGGAAATTAAATAAATAAGGGCATGCTGGGGAGAAGAGACATCTTACCGTTTTCCTTACAAGCCATTTTCAAATCTTTCTCAGTTGATATGTTGTAGGATAATGCACCTGACACAGGTCTGTTTTCTGTATCAATGGGAGCATCTAGACTTAGGAGAAGATCTAGTTCTTGATCCAAATCGTCAGTCTCTTGCTTTGATAGTGGATGGGCTCTCTGAAATGGTTCTGCTGCCCTTGCCCTAGGACCATTTTTACTTCCAGGCTCTGATGGAGCAACAGAATCACCAACGGGATGGGAGACCAACACCGTTTGACTTTGAGCCAGAGACTGTCGGAACGGAAGCTCTCTCCTCTTGCTGTCTTCAATAATTTTAGATTTCATCTGTGGGAGCTCTACAGGTGTTGATGCCTAAGAGTGCAAGAAAGGACTTGAGTCTTTCTAATTATTAACTCCATTTTTACTGTTCTGTCTAATTTGGATTGTATTTCATGCTTCCTACATTTGATCACTTAAGAAGGTACAATGAATTTCAGCAGAATTGAATTCAGAAGTAAAAGTAAAGTTATCTTAATGATACTTTTACAAAAGCAACTACAAAATACAAACTCCTTTTATCCCTTATTATGGAATATTGAGCTTGTATGCTAAATCAGCAAGTTCCAGTGTTTCACAAATACTTCCTGGAGAGTTACTTTTCTTTAATTCTTCTGTAATGAAATCCCATCAATACTCTGAATTGTGAAATGACTGAAGTCAGGATTTGCCTGGAAACATTATCCCATGGTTAGGCCTTCCCTCCAAAATTCCAGTCTTGAAAGCAAACCATACTACAGGTCACTGAAAATCATTTAGCAAAAGTCATAGTATATAGCTGTATCTTTTAAAAAATGAAACCAAATTCCAAAACATTATCAAATAGTGAAACAAGAAATGGCAACTCATTATTTAACCATGGAACACTGATTCCGGTTTTATCAGGATGCCTTGGCATTAACAACACTACAGCATATCTGATGACTACATCACTGGTCAGAATGACAAGACAAAGATTAATGTCATAACACACACTTCATAACCCTAATAAAAGTTAAAGACTGTGACTAGAACTCTTAAGAAGAAAATTGTATTTGAAAGTAACATTTATTTGCAGATTCCCTTAGACATCACATTTGCAGACATATTTGAGCTCCCTTAAGAAAAAGCATAGTTGTGTCAGTCAGAGAAGCAATTAATGCAACTCCAAACAGAAGTAAAATTTCTTCCGTAAGGGTCATGTTTCTTTTTCCTTGTTTGAGCAGATGGATTTTTTTTTTTTTTAAAGAATTTTGTTTTTATATTTAAGGCTCCTTGCTTCTTTTGCCCTTACATGAATATTTTCTTTTTCACAGCCTGAAGAAACATTTTTTCCTAATATTCTGTTGCCTTTTTTTTTTCCACCAGAGCATAAATGACATTTTCTTCACCTGTTTGATTGACAGTTCTACCTGTTCTAACACAGATGTAAGTTTGATTCATGGAATAAACATGTATGTTCATATTAGCTATGTAGAAGAGTAAATCACAGTTAAAATAATTAAGAGGAAAGAATGTGAAAGCACTTTCAAAATTTCGGTGCAAACTTTTAACAGCTGCTAACAAGAGAAGCAAATACAAAAACAGTGCAATCATTCCATGTCAAACACTCTGATACCTGCCTTCAAATCTAATGTGCTGCACATCAAAGCATTTTGTTTAAAGCCAATAAAGCATAAAAAGTGCAAATAGAGGAGTATCCTGCATTACATGCCATTTGACCTGCCTGTCAAGAATGGCCACTCATAAAATATATTCTATTTATGCTTGAATACCAAGTTTAAAGTAATCATTCTTGCATAAATTGTTTCACTTAAAATATTTGCATTTTCTTGTGAAAATTCACAGCATTACCTGCACAAGTTCAGCAGCTACATTCAACCTCAGATGCAGAGGCAATTCCTGAAGGGCCTGGACCAAAGACTGGCAGTCAACAGAAAGTGCAGATAACTGAAATATAATTCAACACATAATACGCTTGTATTTAAAAAAAAATATGAACTAATAATGACTTTAATCTATTACATTCCCCTGTTCCACATATTCAAGGAATGTGAAGAACAATCAAATGAAATACACTAATTCATAGTTTTAAATTACACATGTACAAAGCAGTTCGGCTAAATTACCATATAAACACCTACAATGCAAATAATCACTTAAAGGTTTAAAAACAAGGTATAAATGGAATGCTCCTTAGGCAACGCCTTTAAAATCCAAAGTAGGAAATAATAGTTCTGCAAGTTGACAATGTCGTAAGAGGCTTTTCCAACTCAAACATCTTTTAATCTGTGAAGCCTTCTATGCAGTGGGAATCGCCATTCTTTAATGAGTTGCTACTATTTTCTATGCAACCAAACCATGTAGCTTGTGTGTAGCTCTCCTGGTTTTAGTGCCTAAACAACATGGCCCTTTTTATACTTCCCCATCTTTTAAAATGTTGTTTCGATGCTTACAAAAGCAACAAACTATAGTTACATACACTGCTAAAATGATACTCAAGAAAGATACTCTACTGCTGCCTAGTTGCTTAAAAGGTGGAATTGTCACTTATTAATGTGGCAGGTATTGAAATTTCCTTTTCTCTTGACCCCCCCCTTTTTTTTTTTGCATATGAACTATTAGGAACAAATTTACACAAAAGGGACCAGCAATATTTGATGTTTTTACAGAACACCCTGGACTTTGGTAGACTTAAACAGGTTTCGAGCTCACAGTACAGCAGAACATTCTGAGCACATTCACCATCGATGAAAAAGATAATTTGATATCCATCACATTTTAAAATCTGACAACAAAATGCTTAAGTTCAGTCTATACTCTCATTTTCACGGAAGCATAGAAGCTGCTTCTAAATCTAGCTTAAAGAGACAAAAATGTGGTGTAGACTACACCTCTCAATATGGTGTAGACTAACACAGACATTTAGAAGTCCAAATACTCATAAATTAGGAGAGAGTGTTTTGTACCGTATCGTAAGAGATTTGTCAAAGGAATTCACACTGCTCCCAAAAGCCAGTCAACAGGATGGCTTTTGACACCTGCACACACAGCAAGAATGAACATCAAAGACATGGTGTGTTCTGATAGCATATTTACAAAATTAAAATAAATTTTAAAAAGAAACAATGCAGTTGGTTTAACAGTTTCTTGTATCCAAATTCTGGTTCTGGTATGCAGTAATGAGAGTAAAAGGACCAAACAACTTAAATATCTGATGGTTAGAATTTTTCTTCTTTACTAACAACTTTATTTTACAATGGATTACTGATCACCATCAAAGATGATTCACTGGTACAAGTAACCTCACAAAGTCTTCAACAAGCAATTCTTGTTGCCCAGCAATGACCTAGAACTTCAGAAAACCCAGTTTTTTTGACAGATACTGAAGATCAAAGATGGCTTCTGCACATTTGCAAAGGACAAGGAAAACATATGAATTCGGTAACATAAAAAATTGTAAAAAGTCAAGTACCACTGAATAACATTTAAGTGCATTTGGGAAGCGCTAAGTACACTTGCAAAAAGATTAATGTAAATTAACATTGTGAATGAAGGTGAAAATGGAGACAGGGAAGAGGAGGAAAGGCTGAGGATGAAGGAAAAGAGAAATTTGGAGAAATAACATAATGAAAGAAGGAATTCAATATCCAAGTAGAGATTTCACTAAAAGTGGTGTTTGAATAAATGACAAAGAGATCGAAGCAGTATCTAATAAATTATAAACACTTCATGGCACATGTCGTTATTTGTTCAAGAAAATGAGTAGAGGCATACTTTGTTGCTGGAATTGCCATTTTTTACTGAAAAATCAAAAGGACTATTACCTGTTTGATTTTTAAATTGCAGACCGTGTTCTGAAACATTTTTATTGCATTTTATCAATATACAATAAAGCAAATCCAGATCTACTTTTTGTAGCAATGATAATATTCTTAATAAACTGAAAATTCGTTATTGTTGATGTCACTGTTACATTTCCATTCCATATTTGAAACTGATGCTTTGCCATTGCTTTCAACAAATAATAGGGAATGGGAAATATGTAGTCATTCTGCAAATATTTTTATGCCTTTTCTGCTTTATTTTGTTCCATTGTAATCACTTGACTTCAGTTTACAATTCTCTGATCCTGTACATAATGTATAGATAGGCAAAGAACTAGAAACAGGTGCGCTAAGAGGCAAAGGCAAGGAATTTGGCAAAGTGGATCTAGGATGAAGATTAGACCTGGATCCAGCTTTCAGGGAAAAGAAAGATGAGCCAGAAACAAAAAGGAGATGATAGGCTGAAGACCAGAGACAATGCGAAAAATTAGATAATGCTATGAAACCATCTGGGCCAGGATTCTGGACTAAAATAAGAAATCAAAGGGTAATGGTGACCAGTGCAGTAAACTATTTCAAACTGACATAAGAACAGCAAAAGACGGGCAACAGTTGGAAGCTACAAATTTGGATGGGGCAGGACGAACGACTACAGTTTTGTAGGGACAGAGGCAGAATAACGTGCCCACCACAGCACACTTCGCAATGAGTGAGCACGTGGGACCAGCTCCAGAACTGTGCAGCCTCATCACTGGCAGCCAGACGAGTATTTGTGAAATCCACTGGCAACGTGCAACTCCACTCTGCTCACCATGGCTTTAGCCATTCAGAAATTAATTAATGTGTTCAAATCACCTAAATGCTATAATGACAAGCCTATGAGGAAATTATGAAGAAATTAATATTCTGGATACTGACATCCTGCACACTAAGAGCAGGAGGACCTGATAAGAAAAAAATGCACAGTCATTGAAAGACTGTATCCCACTGAACAAACATCTGATGGTTTAAACAAATGCTGCACTTGGGTTTATTTCCTCATTTTAATTTGACTTTGCAACTTTAATGTACCTTTAAATATCACTTCCCAGGGAATAGTTATTGTCAATATTTTAGGAAATAAATAGCAAACTTTTAAAATTTGAATATATATGTATGTTTCATGAAACACTCAAGCACAGTTTCTCAGCAATTTTAAGAAAAGCTTGGAAGACAAAAGCGTTTATCTGGCAATAATTTAGGTGACTTATGTGAGGAAGACAGCTGCAGAGATTAAGACACTTTCCAGTATCCTGATATAGAAAACAGCAGACTCCTATTGCTTTGCCCCTTTTTATTCCAGCATAAAGAATCCACATACAAATAATCTAAAACCTGGTTGGTCCCATAGTAATTTTGGAGGTGAATTTTCAACCAGAGGATATAAACTGTTAATTTGAAAGAACTAGAACAAGCTTCATAGTCAAATATATGAATATACTCATATAGATTTTGTTATAGCCATTGTACTAAACTATTTTCTCTTGAATACAGCTGAAAAAGGAAGGCTGACTTAATATGTCAGTAAAGCAAAGTGACAGTCCCTTATTTTCCCTTCACTGGATGGATTTGCTTGTTCTTTTCTTCCAACATTACTTAAAAACCTAGCCTGCTGCTTTGATTAGTCTTCAATAGAAAAAAAAATAGGACAAGACCCAGGAAGAGCCTCCAGCACCAGAGACAAATTAATAAAAATATACAGAATAAAGAGTGCTATTATTGTATTAAACAATTTGTTGCTGAAAGCACAACTGCCTAGGTATTCTCTGCCAGGCAATTATCCATACAAACTCATTTGAATGATAATTCTGTTACCTGCTTATGGCATATGCTTTCTCTATCCCATTCTTTCTCATCAGCAAATCGGAACTGTGTAAAGGAATCTCCTACAGAAAAGAAATACAAAATATATTTATTTTTCAAAAAAATAACAAGCTCCCTCCAAAGTTCCCAACCCTACAGAAGTAAATTCAATCAATAAACATCACGTCTTCAACAAATTTGCATTTAATTTTAATGCTGCTTACATTCACAATATTAAACTTCTTTAAGCCAAAGTTCTATAGAAAGGTCTTTTAACCTCTTATTTGCAGAACAGTACTGAGGAAGGTGCAACAAATTCAAAACTGAATGAGGAGGTGCTAGGTGCCACGTCAACAAGCCAGATTGTCACTGAAAAGTCCAATTTGAACAACATACTAGGAATACATACAGTATTCACAGAGTGCATTTTTTATGAACAGCTTCGAATGTTCTGTAGATAGACCTTCTCTTATCAACATGCAAATCTCTCTTAAAATGGATTATAAATGTCCTAAAAATCAGTTTGTACAGGCCAAGTAAAGGCTTCTTGTTGCCTGGTAGCTAAATTCTCCAGACTCTCTCTTCCTTGAACTAGTCCCTACTCCAGCGTGTCATCAAAAAAAGGCACTGAACCCCAAACTCCAATTCATGTGCATAAGGGACTGAATTAAAAGAAACCTTAAATAGTGCTAATTAAGCTACATATGTAACCTTAGTTATAGGATCTTCTAACCTCCTACCACATTCCCCCAAGACAGTAGGAACTCCCTGTTACTATAGGAGGGCTTGTGTTATTATTTTATTTCAGATACAATATTTCTATTGCAGTACCATGCTGGGTTGCGAAAGACAGTCCTATAAATTTATTCACTGAAAAAACACACAAGAATTCCAGGAACTCAAAAAAAGTAGTAAGGTCTGTGACAGAGGAAACATGAAAGATTAGGGTTGCAAGATGATGGCCAAAGGTCTCGAGTAACAGAAAGCAAGGATGTTGCTGATGCAGAGTATGGGACATATGCCTTCTTAGACCACGCAGTTTGAGAACAAACAGCTGTTTCAGGAGCTCTATTGGAAAAAAAACCCAAACTGTTGAATTATTGTGTAAAGGAGATGAAAGTTGATCCCAAATTGCAGATCACCTATAAGTCACTAGGATTTAGTCCAGCAGTTAGTTGAGAAGCAACAGCTCATTCTTTCCCAAGCTCGAATAGAGAATGAATGCACTAGAGGAAGTTTTCAATGGCATTACCAACAACTGAGCATCTAACTTCCATTTAGTTCTCAATATCCTAACTGCCATTCATACCTTTGACAATTCCTGAATCATGCCCTTAATCCCACATACAAAATCTGAACAGATAATGTGTTGTCCCTAAAATTGGCTTTTTTTCCATTGTCTCCCTGTCCCAAAACATAGGGGAGTTCAGCCTTTCAGCAATTTTACTCAACAGTGCAACCATCAGCCAGCTTCTGTTTTGCAAACAGAATGAATAAGCAGCAAAATGGCATAGTAATCGGCATATTTCTTTGCCAAACAATTAAAAAAGGGAGACCTAACCATCTCCCAGCTGGAATGTAAAATTTACTGGCCATGGCTTTTTTTTGTTATAGCTAAAGTGCATTTCTAATTCATTGCATTTCATGTATGCTCACTGGGTATGCAATGCACTCATATACTAATCACACTCTGTACCTGGCATGTCCATAATCATCATCTTCAGAATCATTCCAGCAAGAAAGTGACCTTCTCAGCTGAGTATTTATATAGATATTTATGACCATTACCATGTCCAGCTTGAATTTGCATCTCCCTGTTTTCATTAGGTTTATCCAACTTTGTTCAGCATTACTGGGCTGAGATACAACCTTGCCTGATCAGCTAGGCTTTGGTTTACATTGAATGCCTCCAGATATCACTATTTTGAAAATAACCAGTGTCAAACAGTACAAGTGCAAATAATTAAAATTAAGCACTGAAATTAACATTTTGATATCTAAGAAGCCACATAATTTTATAAATGTTTAGTTCATATAATTCACAAACATCAGGTTCCATGATGGCTAAGTATGCTCAGCAGTATGGAAAAATAAGATCTTGTCTTTATGTATCTATCTGCAGATGCAAATACTTAACTTGAGCTCTCACAGTTGGCTCACTGATGACAAAGGTGCCTTCCTCTTCATTGCACACAGCAAAACAGTAAGTAAATCCCTCTGTTTCAAAATATCTAGGATACTGCTAATAAGTAATAACTAATGATGAGAATTAAAGCAATCCAAATTCATTCTTCAGTCTCATGATTTTCAAATGGATACAAAAATGTGCAAATTAATTCATGTTTTAACAGCTCATATTTTAAAGGCTCAGTTTAGTTACATATGTAAAGAAGTTTTATTGAAAAATAATTAAACCAAGTGATACTCAAAGTCTTCGTACTATTAGAACAAAGGCATAAGTATTTTCTTCCAATATCCCCAAGACTCCTTTGGTTATTTCTCATGCTGTGTCACAGAGGAAATAAAGAGTTTCCTCTGCTCTTATAAAGGAGTAAAATTAAACTAAAGGATTAGTCGAATGCTTTTAGTAGCTGAGATGACCAGATGTAAAGCAGCTAAACAAACCTACTTCATCAGGAAAATCCACTGGGATCAAGAACTGGTTCATGATTCTCCACACTCACAAAGTTGGTAATAACAGATCCTCAGTTTGATATTGTATTGCTGAATTAAAGGGTATGACTTAAACTGTAGTTTAACTAGGCTCTTTAAATAAGTTAACAAAGCATGCCTTTCAAATGGAAAAGCAATAACTACAATTCACAGTAGAACATTTAATGCAAATTAGGTTAATGAGAATGTTGGTCTAACCAATTATCTTTTCACAAATTCCTTCACCCTGAAAATAACTTTCTTTTATGCCATGAATACTAATCAAATGTCTTGCAATGACTCCAAGTTCCTTCCAACATAAAAAAATACTTTTCTTCATGTGAATAGTTTTTATGTTACTTACAAATATCACTTGGCCTTCAAATACAGAGTCACTAAAAATAATGCATTCAAGTAATCCTCACACACCGTCTTTGATAACATTCATAATAAGCCTTAATATTCTTTATTGTATAAAATGTATCTTTATTATGAAAGAACAGCAGGTCTAAACCACCATGCTTTCCTACCACTTGAATATATTTTAAAGCTAAATCAATTGATTTAAATAGAACACATTTCATAGTCTCATTAGCCCAATTATGTGTTCATACAAATATTCATTGAATAGGAGAATGAAACAAATCCTACCCGTAATCTGTAATAAATATTTTCCAATCTGTGAAATTATGAGTCTAAAAGTTGAAAAAATTGAAGAAAAAAAATGGTTTTCAGTAGGAAAAATTTTATCATTTTAACATTTTCATTCTCTAAACATTTTAACTCTCTAATTCATTAAAAGCAAACAACATAAAACATGACTGAAGACAGAGGAAAAATATTCTATCATCTCAGAGATTTTAAAATTGGAGGGGGAGAACAAACAAACAATGTAAGAGGATCCTTCTAAGACTGCCGTGACTGTGAAGAAGCACTGCAAGGGCAAATATAAGACTCTAAACCCATTTTTTTAAAACAGAATTCACCTTCTCCTAAATAAGCACCAATGATTTTGATAAACTTATTTGGGGTTTTTCAACCTTTGTTCATCTCCCATTTATTTTATTTTGGGAATTCATGCCTCTGTCTACAAGTCTTAGTCAGCTAAATAATATGCAATAAATGTATGACGGCAGTATGCAGCTGAACCAAACCAACCACAACAGAAAACTACAGCTTAGCTACATTTGGGAAATTAACAATGAGACCTAAAATATCTCAAAAAGAACCCTCTATCTACTACACTAGTCAAAGTTTTTCCTGAGTTGCTAAATTGAGAAGATTCCCTTCCCAGAAATTCCATCTTTATAATATATCTTAAGCAATTTTGCAAGTTTAACTTGCAAGAGATGCCTTTCTCTCTATATTGATCCGCAGTTCATCACTATTTATGAAAGATATAATATCAAAACAGCTACCTGCCTGTTCCACCAGCCTTCTTCATGGGTTGCAGTAATGCAGGAGGCAACAGACGTTATTTTTAAGGTGAAAAAAAGAACCAGATTCTCCAATCTAACACTTTTCTGCAGGGAAAAACAATCTGAATTGCAGAGTTTAGGCATGAATGATGCTTGAAATCTTATCCAACATCAATGGTTCATATAAGACTGACCAACTCTCTTGAGGAGTCAGGGGGAAGATAAGCAACATATTCTTTCCCTTTTAATAGTGCAAGACTTCACGTAGAAGGTCCACGAGAAGACAGAAATCTAGGGATCAAAGAAAAGGTGGGCAACTACTAAGTCGTGAATTTTGAGCTAACTTACGAGCACAAAGAGAAAACTAAAGCTTACACCAGTCCTTTGGGATGAATTAGGTGTGAGTGAATCTTTCTCAAACTGGAGGAAAAAGCACGAGAAAGAACTCATATCCATCCGTGCCATGGCTTGCTTCATCTAGAAGCTTTTGAAAACAGCACGGAAACAGCAAGAACCACAGACTGGGTGCTTTGGAACATCATCGGAATGAAAAGATGTCTTTTCTCCTTACACAGTGTTTCCACATAGTGCAATTTTTATATCTATATTATAGATATGTGTAGATATTTTATATATATATATAATATATATAAATTGTCTATCTACAATTAATGCTCATTTTATATAAAAATCTCTTTGGATAAATACTACTGAAAATTTCTTTTTATAGCACACCTAATGGTTTTCCTTTTTTTCTTCTACAAAAGGAGACTTGCATATGTACAAATTCATAATAAATATTCATCCAGCACTAGGAAATGTATGTTCTGCAAAGGTTTTATATTAATAATTTTATACACATCAGAAACAGATAATCATCCAGATACAATAATTTTCCCACAATGAGGCAGCATATAATACTGTGAAACAGACCTCTGGAAGACACAAAGCTTCCAAAGACTCTTCATGGCAGTTCTAATAACATCACTAATTTCTATTTCTGCTTTTTTAATTTCTCTGCTTCAGTAGAGTACGCACTGTAACTATTATCTTTTACTATGACTAAGGCTGCAATGTGCTACTTATGCAATTTGCCACGAGCATAGATTGAGTAATAGCAATTTTCAGAATGTGAGAATACAAAAACAACAGATAAAGACCCTGTAAGAACTCAACATCTATTAAATTTCTTCAGATACTATTAAGATCAGTAATATTGCAAGTCACTGTAAAGTCTGTCTTTTATCAAGAACACGACAGGTATTTCCAAACAACATGCCTTCACCACAAATACTTTAGCACAACCTACATTTTCCCTCGTTCTGCTGCTCACCAGTAGGTTGCACAGCCGTGTATTACAAACTCCAGAAGGCTTATGCAACAGCTCAGCATAAAAATTCTAACTACCAGCAGAATACATATCTCAAAGAAAGTATTTTAAATAACATTCTTCTACTGTTACAAGTAGAAGTTATTGAGCTCTGTGCAAACATACTGATGTCAAGGATATTTGTAGCCTGTACTGCAAACTATAAAGCATGTTTGTAACCAGATTCAAAAAGAACAATATTCTAAATTAATTCTAAATTAATTCCCTGGCACAACTACACAGTACTACTGCTCACAATTTAAAAAATAAATATGTGAATTTGACAAAACAGCAGGATCATCTGATCAAGATTAAATGATGGCCTCAAAATTCAAAACGTGTCGCAGATAAAGGAGTAAGAAGGAAGGATTTTCAGAAACTAGTGCTGCTTCTGGAACAGAGAGTGTCTATTCAGGAAGAACAGTACTAATTTAACATATACAGGAACTGCAGCCCACTGAAATCAAGGTCAGATGCCAGTTTTTCAAATGAGGCACAGGGTGAAGCCAACAAGTGCCAAAGAGCACAATGGTTTAAAAAAAAAAAATAATCTTTTTTTATTAAAAGCTAAAGCAGAGGTTTACAAGAGTCAAAACAGGAAAACAGAACAAATAAAATTATATTCAAAGAGGTTCAGAAAAACAAACAGTAGTACACATGCTTCTGCATGAACACCAGGTGACTAAGAAATAAGACAGAAGAAACTGGAATGCCTTATAGCCTTTAAAGCTTCAAAAAGCTAAATGACAACACAGAAATACTGGGAGCAGTGAAAGAAAGACTGAGGAGGACAGTGCAATACCAGCTCAATGTGTTTGATGGACAAATTAGTAGAAACTATAACAAATTTAATGGATATGTGGATAAACATAGTATTTGGAAGAGTCAACATGGCATTTGAAAAGGAAAGTTCTGCTGCATGATCTAAGACAATTTCTTGAAAGAAGCAAAAAAATCATGCACATAAGCAGGATCTAGTTCATATAATTTACATGTGTTTCCAAAAGCTCTCACTGACGTCCCACTCCCTTTCCCACCCAAGACTTCAGAGCAGCAAAAAGAAGAGGAGGCTTTGTATGAATAAATAATTGCTAAAGTAGGAAGAAAGAGAGTAAATTGTCAATTTTCACATTAAAAGAAACCACCAGTACAGTTCTCTGGGGTCGTTATCTGTTTAACCTCTTCACTCAATTAAAACAGAAGAGAAAAAAAGATGAGAAAAATGAAGTAACATAGTTTGCTGATGATACTAAGCTTCTCGTGGTAGTGCAGATGAAAGTAGGCTGTGGAGAATGACATAAGATCTTCACAAGATTGAGAAAGTAGGTTTTAAAATGGCAGATGAAACTCAATGCCAAAAATGCAAAATGCTGCAATTCTAACTTCACATACAAAATAAGTTCAGAGCTGACCAACACCATTCAGAATCAGAATCTCAGTGCTCCGCAGTGCTCAAAGAAACAAACTCTTTGGAATTATTAAAAAGCAACAGCGAACAACACAGAGAACATCATTACACCCCTATCATGTATTATTATCTTGAATACTGTGCACAGTCTTGGTTTCCCAAGCCCAATCTAAAAAAATATAATAGCATTAGAAAAGGCATGGAACAGTTCCTGTATGAGAAACAATTTAGTAACTTAAGCCAAGAGAGGGGAACCAAGGGAACATGACAGAGACCTAAAAACTATGAAGGGCATTAAGAGGGCAGATAGGGACTCACTGCCCATTGTCTCTCCTCACAGAAGACCTAGAGGCATCAAACGAAGCCAGCACGGAATGCACTCAAAACAAATAAAAAGTGCCAAATCTTCATAAGTCAAAGCTAGGTTGTGGGACTCCAATGCCATCAGATGGTGCAGATGCCACAAGTTTCCACAGATGCAAGGAGGGATATAAGATAACTAGTTTTAAATACAAAGATCCCACATCTGTCTCAGGAAGTCCCTGGAACATAAATTGTTGCAGGTCAAGAAAGTATTTGGGAACGTAGCATATCATATAGCATGTTCAGGTGCCTTACCTCAGGTGTCTCCAGATGCACCTTGAGTCTAATTCAATAGAACCAACCTTAAACTAAAGCAAATAGCTTGGTTTTTTGTTTTTTTTGTTTGTTTGTTTTTTTTAACTTGTAGAGCTCTACCTTTCTCTTAATAAAGTAGGTAATCCACAGGTTTACTTTTAATCTGTAGGTAAGAGTTCTTTCAAGCCAATGCACATTTTACATCTGCAGGGTGTATAAGGAGACAACAGACAACGCTACCATACAGGAAATGGTATAAACAGCACCAAGCAGACTCTCTCTGCTTTCTAATTCACTTTTCCACATTGTCTTAAATGTATCACTATTTTTCATATGTAATTTTTATTAAATATTTAATTATTATAGCTCTTAGAGTGCAGCAAAAATGCAAAATATTAAAACAAAATGCATTGAACAAAAAACTGTATTTAAAATTTCACCCAAATACAGTAGCCTGATGTTGTTATTCATAAGTACCAATCCCATCTTCTCCATTATTCACTTTTTTACTGAATAAACAATAAAATGATATTTAAGGGTGAAGTTACTGATTTCCCCATAGGTTAAGCTTAAACCTTTCATTAAGTTTAAGCTAGTCACCTTAAATATTTACATTTTTCCTGATGCTTTATGACATTTTCTAGTGTCATTTTTTTCAGGTCACTAATTTATAACATACTTAGTGATTTTTAAATGTCACTGCAACCAGCTTGCTAGATTAGACAAAGTATAAAAATCCGTAGAGCATACTGGGTTTTGAGCAATATCATTCAAGAGAAAGGCTGAAAAAAAAGGCAAAGATCATCGCATAACTTCATGCATAAATACTCAAGACCAAAGCCTTTTTTTTTCTTTTTTCTTTTTTTTTTTTCTTTTTGTAACATCAGTATAACATAGCAGGAAGTGAAATTTGTGAATTTGTGATTCTCCCTAGGGACAGGGGCAGACAACACTCCTGTGGGTGAAAGGCAGAGGACTCATGTATTTTCATAAGCCTGGACCCAACAGAGGAAAAAGTAGTTTAATAGTACAGTTTTTGATCCCTGCAGACCAACAGGTAAAGGAACCTAATGACCTGGCCCTTCATGAAGACCTTGTTTCCTCCAAGACTATATAAGCAGCTAATATCAGTCCTGCATGTGTCCATAGCAGGAAGCACAGCTGAAATTCAACACTGGAATAAATTAAGAAATGGCAAGGTTCCCACCCACAAAGGAAGATGTGCATAAAGTCAACCTGCAGGACTCGACAGAGGAATCCATTTGCACGTGCTGGCACAAGGTACTCTTGTCAGATTCTGGCTTGTCAGTGAGGAACGAAGAGGCAGAATGAAAAGAAGAGAATCCGAAACAAGAAGAACAATGTTCAAGCAGAACGGAAGCCGATCATCCAAGAAGATCCCTGATTTGCCTTTCCTATTGACAGGAACCGCTGTGCGGCAGCCACAGTGAATGGGCATCAGAGGATGAGGGAGAGGGGAGAAGGATGCATTTCTATGGATTCTATTAAGAAAAAATACTACCTTGAGACCTTGGGGCAGATGGTACCTCTAAGCTCACACAACCACTTTGAAGAGGAAATGAGAGCTTTGATGAACAGTTTAGTTTTATACAGAAAAGAGACAAATAGCTCTGAGGTTAAAGCTGAAAGCAGCACCCTTCATTCATACTTTAGACAGTACAGCTTGTAAGTAATTCAACATCCTACACTTCTGAGCTCTGATATTGTGAGAAGTTAAAAAAAAAAAATCCATAATGGATGATATAACTTCTGCAGTTTATTCAGGAAGTTTTGATTTTTTCTAAATTACACACAAAGACCAACTTTTACAATGTTTCCAAATCCAAATATAGTGAATGTCTACTGTATAAAACCAAACAAGATGTCAAACTTCACCAAATCCTAGCTAGATCACTTGTTATTAGAAAGCTCATATTCAAAACCCAATTGCTGGTCTAAAGTTGACAGAGTGCTCTACCCACTAAACTAACACATTTTTTGTAGATGGCTCTTTCTCAATTCTGGTAGGAACCTGAAAGTTCTTCCCAATTAAAGTTTAAGTAAAACACATGCATTTCAAAAATGCAAGAAAACTTCTACTGTTGTTTAGATACTTCACATCGTGCTAGCTACAAGAAAGAACATCAGAAACAGCATGTTAACATATTTTGGTAAGTCGTGGAACTAAGATACTCACTGGCCTAGGTTCTCTACCTTGTCCTATTTAAGCAAAGTTCCTCCTAATTATTCTTTATTTGGATTATTCTTCATTCTACCTCCTGTGTAAACAGTGCGTGCAGGTATATTGCTGTATTGTATCGGGGAGGTGAGAATGTCACACAATTCATTAGATCAGATTTATTCTTGCACCTTTCCATCTAAGAGAACTTTATATCTAACTGGCGTGCTTAACAAAGAGCAGTTGCATTGCATACATTTACACTAGGATAACCACTGTTTTTTTAAGTAGCTGTCAGAATATTTGGTCTGAAAACTTCAAAATTCATGAAATATCTTTCTTATCCACAAGCAGCAGGAGTATATAAAATAAGCCTCCTTTATTCCACATTGTACCTCCATTCAAAAAATTCCTACTTAAAAAAAAAAGACTAATCTTAGAGCAAACAAATGAACAAACTTACAAAATACTTTATTTTAAGCAGCTTGCTATTTTTATTCCAATAATAGCTACTAACTTGACACAATTAGAGAAAAAAGTCTGCTATCTGTAGGTCTTACATGCCACACAAACACTGGAAAACTTCCCTTTCTCTCTCCTCCTTCCCTCCAATTTTTATAGCAGACGAGTCATGAAAGTTTACAACAGTTTTGACAGTTGACTATTCAAGCTTCCATTTTAAGCATTTAAAGCCAGTCTTAATTTTTCATGATTTGTACACATATTATTTGACAGATGTTGCATTATTAGAATTTCATAACACAAAAAAACTATTCTAAATTTTAGTGCTACAGTTTCATTCCTTACTCTGTATTTGATAGAACACTTACAGCAAAGAATGCAATTATATAATCAATAAATATTCTTTATGCTGCTGTGCTGGATATTTTTAATATCATCACATCCAAATTAGTACCATTCTTCCCTAAAGCAGAATTCACTATTCATGCAATTGGTACAGCATGCCGTGTCTATGGGACTATCTTTCAAAAGTATTCATAAATTATACATAAAGGTGCAGGCCTAAAAATATTCAAGCAGTTTGATATAGTGAGTACGAGGCTTGGCTTTCTTGCATTTATGAAGGGTTCTGCAAGATACGACAAATCATAGTCCTAACACAAGCTTGCAAGATTTTTTTGTTTAATGAAACAAGAAAAGAGAAGTAGATTCAGAAAACAAGACAGGAGGATTTTCTTCTGATATGTTAATAAAATGACAAGGATTACAATTAGCAAAGAGTAAATCTAGTAAAGCTCCAGTTCTATAAAGCAATGCTTGGAAAGTATTTCTTTGCATATGCAAGTTACTCATACCTCTCCAAAGACAGTAGTGTAATGGCTTATCAGAGAGTTCTGAACATCAGCTTAAAATTAACAGCAGATTGGTAAGCATTTGCTTCAGATCAAAAATACAAGCAAGCAGCATAATGGATTTGTCTTACCAAAGGCTTAGAAAGCCACTGCATTCTTGGTCCAACTTACATTTGTAAGAAAAAATAATCCATGAGCTTCTAGCTCATGGATTATTTTCCAAGAAATGTGCTTTTTAAAAAGTTGCAATTATCTACAGCAGAATTTTCCCAGTCCTCCAGATGAACTGGTCAATGCAAAGTTTCAAAACCTGTATTAATAGAAAGTAAGAGTTCTTCTGTAAAGTGAAAAGGAGAAAAATAATTACTTACTATCTACAATTCTTTGCGTAATGTTAAAAAGCAAGTTGTAGCTTCATACAAACTTCTGCTCATCTTTTCTATCAGGTACATTGAGGGTTCTTCTAACAAATTTATTGTAAGTAAATAAAGCTGGGGTTAGCTCAAGTGCAAACACCAGTATCCCCCGTGTTGACCCCTGTGCTTGCTCCTTTGCACTGAACACACTACAGCATTCCACACTGTATAGCTTACAATACCTCTTAGCAACACAACCTGTAGCCTTCTTACCCAAGTTCTCCTTGTATGGTAGTGACAAGAACTACAGCTCTCCCACAAATTAAAAAACATGAAGAGATGGAGAATTACAGTTTTCTGGATAACACCATCTGGGCTACGTATTAACCACTGATACACAGTGTTTTGCAGGTCTGAATAACGCAAAAGTATTGATTTTTATTTAATTATCTTCTGTATTCAAACAGCACAGAATTGAAATGTGCACTCTAGTGTTCATTTTTAAATATTCATTTGGAGAATTTATTTTCCATCACAGTATTGGCGTACTATTAAATAGCATCACAGCAATATCAAAATTCAGGTTTTAAGATATTGAAGACAGTGACATATCTGCTAATAATAATAAGGCTAAAATTATTTCATACAGATGAAAAATCATCTGTATCATAGCTATTTACTACACATATTTACTTTCTGTTGTTGTTTACTTGTAGATTTTTCTATGATCTAGTTCTATACAGTCCAAAAAAAATGGCTCACGCAGCTTCACCCCGCGAGGACATTACTTCATGATGTATTTTAATGTTGTGCTAAAGCCTTCCCTACCTATTAATTCATCCATCACCCTGTTTGTTCTAGCCCTGTTTATTAGGTTTATTTTAGCTTTTTACCTTGTTTAAAGAAATTCTTTCAGATTTCTGACCATTATTATGGTACTTTCAGTCCCTCTAGACTACTTGGAACATAATAAGCAGGTGCTGATCAATGAATTCTTTACTTTAGCAGGAAATGACCTGTGAATCATGTAGAAAGTACTAAGTACTCTCTCTGCTCTGCCTTTTCAAATTGCATTGCTTTGTGGTAAACATTTCACTGTGCACAGAAATATGGAAGGCATCTATCAAACATTATTCTCATTGCTTGTTTTCATTGTGAATGTGATGAGAAAATAGTATTTCAAAACAAAAAGTTAGACATTTTTCTTTTGTATACAGGAATTTCAAAATGTTTCTTTTTTTCTTTTAGGAAAAGATCAGTACTGAGTATACACTTCTACTATTGAGCAGAAATATTTTTATTTGATTTAACCATCTTAAGGAAATGCTTTCAGTCAGCCTTATCTTGTTGGGTATATTCATTTTGAATTTCATTTAGCATGTCAACAGTGAAATCACTGTGTAGCATATACCAAGTCAATATAGAACTTGAATAAGGTTTAGCATTTAAGCAATGAAAGCACAGCACTCAGTGAAAAAATTCAATTTTTCAGAAACTGCATTCTGAAATGAATACCATGCAGAGGTTTACAGGAGGAACCAGTCCCCTGATGTGTATTTCATTCCACAATACATTTTTTGTATGTGTTTTCAAAGTCACAAAAGTGATAGTGAAATAAGTACTTCCCATACAAACTTCTACAGATACTTCAGTTTGAGAATACAAAACAGCACACACAGGAAACTGCAGAGTTAGGTATCTGAGCCTTCTCAGGAGAGAGTACTTCATCACACTGACTAGAAAATACTCAGAATACAGCAGAAGTTCAATTCATTAACAAAAAGTGACAAAACAAAGGTTAAATGATGTATCAATCAAACTATATAGATATAAAAAAAATTAAGATGTAAGCTTAAGAAAACAAAAATGAAATTTCAGTGTTGTGTTTCAATTCAACTAAAGACATTTTTATCCTTTCCTAATTTCTTTACTCAGAGAACTCTGTATCAGTGGTTTTCAACCATGGGTCCTATCGACTACCCCTCAGGGAACTTGTAAAAGGTGACCAAAGCAACATGAGACTGTGATACTTTCACCACAGGATTCTACACCCCACTTAAAAAAAAAAAAAAAAAAAAAAAAAACCACAAAAAAACCCCACCAACAAACCACTAAAGTTCTGCAAGTAAAAAAAAGATTAAAGTCTATTCAGGTCAGTTTAACTACTGCAAGAATTCCATTTTATATTACATATGTGGGCATCTAGGGTTCTCTAAAAGCAGAATTAAAAATATACTTGAACTGTCAAAGCTCACTTGCACTTTATTCATACACAGTTTTGAGACATGAACTGCTCTAACCTGCCAGCTGCAGTTTCCTTACCTACATCAAATCCATGATGAGTCACTGCAGAAGCTAAACGTAGTGCAAGGCCAGTTTTGATGAATGACTCAGAACTAGGAATTAGTAACCATTGTAGGGAAAAGCAAAACCAAGGAAAATTTAGGAAGATCACATACTTCTAGTCAAATACACATTTCAAACTAAAACTTAAATATCCCTATACCCTCAAAGGTGGTGGTGGGGAACATATCAGAGGACTCCTGGATTAATGTTCGACGGAAATAAGGTACAACAGGTTGTCATCCTATTGTACTTAGTGATCAAAAAATAGGTTGCTGTGTTTTAGAAATGTTTTTTATTACATTGTACAATAGCACAACATCCAAGATTAGTAATTTATCAGTACTGCACCTAAAAAAAAAAAAAAAAGGTAAATAAATGCAAACATAAACACCCTTAAACACCAAAAAGCCATGCATCTCTCTGGTTCTACAAAAATGAAGACACAACAGCTGAAAATGACTCACATTTAAAATATACTTACAAAAAAATGTTGTCAGCCTCAGTTGAATTTCTTAAGTTCAGAAGAATAAAAAAACAGTTTGGCAATTGATAATCTTAGAAACAAGCTCTTTTTCTATGACTGTCAAAATGCACACCAGGAAATTTTGGAAAATGCCACCTTCTGAATTCACGAGCAATCTTCCTGTTTATCATGTCTGTATTTCACTGTAAGCCTTTCCAAGCTGGTTAATAAAAAGGAGATAGAAGTCATCAGCCTACTGTAAAGCCAGACGTAGCCTCACTATTGGCTGAACCTGCAAATGGGAAAGCAGCAGCCACATCCATCGGCCTGAGCTGGAGAGAGCCCAGGGTCTCTGGGCTGAGCAGAAGGAATCCCCGGGAGCTGCTGGAGATGGTGGCTGCTTATAACGCCCCTTAACAAAAAAACAATCAAGGAACTTGCTCTGAAATTGTTGTTCTCAATAAAAATGGCAAACCTCTTTGTAATCATCACAGAATGTATGGAAGAAAGCTAAAGCTATAGCTCAATAATTCAATTAACACCACTTTCTTTCAGTAGATGAGTTCACTGTGTTTGAGAGACTTTTTTCCTCATGGCTGTAAGGAAAGCATCCTTCATGAAAAGGGTGTAGAAGTGAACATGGCTACCAGATGAATGAGATGTCATTAGAGAAGAGCCAGATTCATGACTCATATAACATTTCTCAATATACCAAAGTGATATCCTCTGTACAATGCTGCTGTAAGTGAACATGAAAATGTCTGGAGACTGTCCACTGGAGAGTACTATACATCCATGCTAGATGCAGACAAACTGTGGGAGAGGTTTACTGACTACATGGAGAAAGCGTAATCCAATGTATTTGATAATGTTAAGTACAAAGAGAAATGTAACACTGATTACATTATCATTTAAATCTTTTCACTTGAAAACGTGTCTTCTTGTATGGTTTCTTTCTACAATTAAAGAAGATTAATTTAATAGGTGTAATAAAATCTTTCTAATTCAGACAGTCATTAACATTTTGTTGGGAATAGTAAATCAAATTACTTCCTCCAGCTTTTGTCATCAAATGTGTCCTGAGAGTCAAGCATATAGATTGTACATGTTTCGAATAATTAAGGAAAGACAGAATCCTGGGCCTACTTTGAGTTATAAGTAATTCTAGGTGTCCTGGTTTCAGCTGAGATAGAGTTAATTCTCTTTATAGTGGCTGGTATGGGGCTATGTTTTGGATTTGTGCTGAAAACAGTGTTGATAATACAGAGATGTTTTAGTTGTTGCTGCACTAGTCAAGGACTTTTCAGCTTCCCATGCTCTGCCAGGTGCACAAGAAGCTGGGAGGGGACACAGCCAGGACAGTTGATCCAAACTGACCAAAGGGCTATTCCATACCACATGACGCCATGCTCAGTATGTAAAGCTGGGGAAGAAGAAGGAAGGGGGGACATTTGGAGCGATGGCGTTTGTCTTCCCAAGTAACCACTACGCGTGATGGAGCCCTGCTTTCCTGGAGATGGCTGAACACCTGCCTGCCCATGGGAAGGAGTGAATTAATTCCTTGCTTTGCTTCGCTTGCGTGCGCAGCTTTTGCTTTACCTATTAAATTGTTTTTATCTCAACCCTCGAGTTTTCTTACTTTTGCTCTTCCGATTCTCTCCCCCATCCCACCAGTGGGGAGTGAGCAAGCAGGTGTGTGGTGCTTAGTTGCCGGCTGGGGCTAAACCACGACACTAGGTTACTTGACAGTCATAGCTCAAGGTAGAAAAGCATGTATCAGCTGATTCAATCATAAAAACATGACTCCATACTAAGCCTATCTTCCAAAATTCCAGAAAGTTTTGCTCTCTCAAAACACACCTCTACACAGTTTCTCTAAACGCACTGACCTGGACGGCAGATTCATTTCACTTCTTCCATGTCTATAAATAAATAATGAAAAAAGCTATCGCATGAGGTGCTACATGTCTGTAAGAGGTCACATGACCTAAAAGGTGACCAAGCTCATACTGGAAATTGCAAACTTGATTTCACAGTGCAGTCTGGCATCCATTAATCGTGCATTTAGACATGCTTCTGTGAACCCAGAACTGTGGCCATAAATTTTACAGGGCAGACATAGTAAAAAGGTCTCCTATGTATTTTTTCAGGAGTACCCTTCATAAGAGGCTACTCAAAAGAAAAAAAGAAGCCCTCTTCTTTAGCTACATATTGTTTGCAGGCTTCCTTTGATACCTTTTATATTCTTGTACCAGACTGATGACTGCATTTGGTAGTCTTTGAATTTGTTCACAGGAAATGTCTTTCGTAAGCCAGACATCTTCATATATGAACTGCACAGCCTGGCAGCATACATAGGCCATCACTGCTGCAGTGTTTTCCTAAATGTTCTCACAGCTACTGAAAGGTCAAAGCAGCACCCTGTACAGGTGCTTAATACAGGAATATAATATATTCCAAGTGAGGATCTCAGAAGCTTTATGTTGGCTGGATGTATACTTATGAAAGTAGGCACCTTTGCTATTGCTTTTAATCTGTTAATGGAAATAAAAAAAAGTGACCAACGTGAATACAACACAGCAGCTGAAATCATTCAATTCCCTCAACTGAATTCACCTCCTTTTTTCTTCGGAAGCAGGAAGTAATAAAGTCTCCTCCTCTGAGATAAGAAGATACAAATCCCATGCCTCCAGCAATGATAAGGGCTTACTGTCTCTTTGAATAGTTTTTCAGTGAGACGCATTTGTAAGAGTAGAAAAAGGACAGCTGGAAACAGACAGCATGTGCATTTTGTGGATTGTTTACCTCTTTGATCTTCATCGGTGTTCTCTATGATATGAAAAATTCATAGGGGCACTTTTCTTATGAGTAGAGGATTATGAAGAACAAATTTGGTCAAGATCAAACATCTCGTCAGAAAGTATGCTTACTTGGTGAACACTGTGTCAACTGATCTGCTGTCATCTTCCTGGGTTTCTTTATAGGTTTTAAACACTGACAGAATGTAGTCCCAAAAATCTGATAATAAATATCCCTGTAGTAAAGGTTCATCAGATAATTTTATGATACATTTTAAATCTGTTTCTCTCAACAGGTACCGTTAAATTTTGGAGTTATGCGAGAGCAATAAACACCACTGTTTTATAAAAGTTCCTACAAATTTGATGTTTAAGACTTGTATTAAAGTAGCTAATGTTTTATTCCATCAGCAGCCCAAATAAGGCTGCTACATGTACAGATGTTATAGCTACCCAGAAATAGAAAGAACAGTGGGTTATGTAAAAATTCTCAATGTATTTTTCATTCCATCAGTCGCTGAATGTAATATCGGTGGTTTCTGTTTTACTGAAAAAACAATAGTAGTGGCTCTGTTTTACTGAAAAAATATTTCTGGTTGTTAAATAGATTCTGGTGTAATCAAAGGTTTTAATAGCATCTATTTCTATTTCTGAAGCATATGACATCTAAGTATAAGCTGTAATTTTCATCTAAAATCTAGCCATAACATAGAGAACTAGTGTATCTGGTGAAATGGGAGTTTTGATCTCAGGGTACTATGTCCTCAGAGAGGAACATGAAAAATGAATGAGCGATCAGAGAATTTAGTTCATGTGCTGTTGTCACTGAAGTGACAGCCAAAGAGAAGTTAATTTTCAGAATAGAAATCTGAACTTCACGGTCTGAGAATATGACAACTAACCTTACGGAGACACGTGATCTCTTCTCCCTGTGGACCAGTAGTTCTTAGCTCCTAAGGTCAGACCCTCTAAGCAGCTCTAAAGGTTTTTTTATGTATGGAAAACATCATATGACATTCTAGTTCTTTCTTACAAGATTTTTTGAAAATAATCTAAGACAAAATGCAAATACAATTTTTTTAAACCCTGAAATTGCATTCTCATTTTACTGCATTTTTACTGCATTCTCATTTTATAATACCTCGTACATAAATCTACCATCAAATAAGTATGCGTTACCCTACTTGGCGATATGTTTCTTCTTTGCATTTTTCTGCTGTAGCCTACAACACTCCTCAGCAGATATTAAAAAAAAAAGTATCCTTTAATTTATGAATAGACTAATGATGAAAGACTACATTAACTAGTCTGAATGAAAAACTTGAAGATCCTGAAGCAGAAGCTGTTGTGCTCTGATGTTTACTCTCAGAAAAGTACATACTTTCCCTTGCAAGTTTTCAGAGAAAAGGAAAGTAATTGTCATTACATGGTACATGTATGAAATAAAATCACAAGTTTTAAGCTTCAGCTCCAATAAGAAGTTCCTTTAAAACAATCCCTTAAAACAAGATTTGGTTATTACTGAAGACTTATGAAGTACTGACAAAGCAAAAATATTTCCTGTAGTCAGAACTTAAGGACAGGATTAAAACTGTCAATTACGTGCCAGAATCTTTTGTCATTTCTCCCCCCTATTTTTTCAACTGCATATTTTGCAATACTTGGCTCAATTTAATATAAAAATGAAAACTTTTACTAATAATTTTTTACATCTTTTGAAACATCTACTTAGCTGCAAAAATACAACGAAAGTTTCAATAAAGGTTAAAAAACAAACAAAACCAGACAGCCAAACATACGTAAAATAGACACAAAAGAAAATCTGGAATTAAAAGAGTCACACTCCAAATAAACACACTAGTTAAAAGTGAAAACAGACTGTTTCAGAAACTGCAATTAAGGAACAATATCAAAAAATTAAAAAATCTTATTTTAAAACAAGTGAGATGCTTCTGCAAGACAGCTGCATTTAGAAGTGCACAAAAATGTACAAGGATCTACTTCCACTAAAAAGTGTTCAATCAGTCCAGAAGTTTCATTTCCACAACTAAGCAAATCCCCAGCAATCTGTACTCTGACCAACCTCTACCCCTCAGCTCCATTATCTTTAGATAACATTCTTAGGCAGATAAAATGGAAATAACTTTTTTTTTTTTTTTTTAGCAAAATATGAAGGAAGCAATCAGACAATACAAAATATTTAGGCAATTTTTACTTCAAGCTACCAGCAAAAAAATCACACCATTCTAGGAAGTACAGAGTCATATCTATGATCCTACCTTTCCATTCTAAAAAATACCGGGTAACTTCCCGTATCACAAATATTTACTGTATGAAGTTTATGGTAGAGGGCTTTTTATGCTAAGCTATGCTGTCATTCTTAACACCTAGCATAAGTATATAAATTGCAGTGTTCAGCATAGCAGTGGCTAACATACAGGTAGTACTTGTAAGCACTGGGCTTCTGGCACAGAATCTGCCGCTCAGTCATGTCAGAAAGAAGACTGTCCCACTCACCCCTCCTTCCACCCCCAGCCTGGCTATATAATCATATACCTTCTCCCTTCTGCTGGCTCTGAGGGCTCTTCCACTCACACCTCCTCTTGCTCAGGTCCTAGCTGTGTAGCTGCACATCCTCCCTCGTGCTGAACCCTTACTGAGCTGACTCACCTTGCTGAAAAGTATTGCTTTTTTGTTTGTCAGTTGAACTTTCTGCCACTTTAGCAAGCAGATTCCAAGAAGCATCAGAGCTGGCACAGCAGAAAAAATGGAAACATGCTGTCAGGAGCAGTGAAGAGCAATGATAAACGAGGGTAAGGCAGGACTCTCTAGCTCCATTCAAGATCAGAGCGTTACATGAGTCCCTACAATTGTGCGTCTAAAATTGAAGAAATAAAATTGCAACAAGCTCGCTCACTTAGAAATGAATGTCTGAAAATAACATTATTTGCTAATATTAAAGAATCCATTTGCTTTGAAACTGAGCAAATCATTCAGAATGAAAATATCTTCCCAAGAAACTATGTACAATGTTTACAAAGCTGAAGATGTAATATAAAAGCACAAGTAAGAAATGGGCTTGCGTGTATCCTGCATGTGATGAAGTCAGCATAACACAACAGCAGAACTATTGAAATCACTTCTCTCTTTACTAACACTTTTTCCTCAGCCTTAGAGAAAAGCATTTCTTTCTGAATCCTCAGTGAAAGAGATATAAATATTCCAGAACATATTCTTCTGACAAAATTGGGGCAGAGTAGCCATGGACTGGAATTTGAACCATTAAATAAAATTTCTTGATGTATGTTCAGGGATGAAGGGGAGGAAGAAGGAAACAAAAAACATTGCAAGGAGAACACAGTAACTGTTACAAAGAGCTTTAACAAGAATAGCTACTAAGCTTACAGAAAATGCACAATTTTCATCAGCAAAGCATTATACAAACCATTTTTTACTACATTCAAACTATAAATAATGATTTTTTTTCTTCTGTAATCAGAACAAAAATATCAGATGGGTGACCACATTAATTTTAAAGATATTAAAGACAATTAAATGAAAAATCAAGCCCAGTAATTTTAAAAAAAACAACTTACCTGGCTTTAGTTACAGGAAAGTTAAGCAATGTGAAGTTTTCAGATGACATGCATTTTGTTTAAAGGACACTCACACATTTTAGCATAAAAATGTTGCATGTCTTTACTAACAGAACTCTCAGGAAATGTCCTCCTGGGTAGAGCCATTGAGTTTCTTTGCAAACTAGGACTATATAGTCACAGTATTTAAAAAGATATACATACACATCTGTGTATCAGATGTGTATGTATGTACTAGAGAGATTTATCCTGTAGAAAGAAAAAAAAAATATCTCTGTCTTGGTCTCAAGAAGCTAATTTTCAATTTAAAGAATAAAACACTTTAATCCGTGCAAAAATTACTTTGCACGGAAGTGCTGTTCTGAAAATTTCAGATGAATGCACATAAAACTTGTTTTCAGCACATGCACAACTGATATGTAAATGGAGTTAATGTCTGGAATGCTATCTAACTTGTTTTGCTTGTTAATCCTCCATTCTGCAAAAACTGTTTTTCCCTTTTCAATTAAACTTGTTTCTCAACAGCTTTCTGTCCCCACAACTAACTTAAGAAGCTCCATGGCTCAACCAAAACAATGAATTATTAAAACACAACTCTCTCATACTTTTTCTAAATTATCCTAGAATACCCTCACTTTATTAATAATATTATTAATATTATCCATTAAAAATCAACATTGTTGCAGTATTCCTTATCTTTTCACTTCAAACTACAGTAAAGGAAAGATCATCATATCAAAATGACTGGAACTTGCACAGAAAGTCAGCAAAGTCACTAGTACACGGTTTAGAGCTGAAAGGAAAGAGAAAACAACATAAAAACACCGTTTACTAAGAAGCTTGAAACCGTATGATAAATAGCAAGTAAAATTCATTTAAGATATCCTCCATCAATCCATCTATATTCTTGCAATTATCCTTATGATGCCTCACATATTTCTGTGATGCCAAACTGCTTAATTTTTATTTCATTTTATTTATAAGAATTTTCCATCATAAAATACACTACTAAACTATCGGTCAGTCACCCTGAAATTAAATAATAAATAAAATTATAAAAAATAAAAATATATAGGCAGGCATCCTATCATAGTCAAGAGAGTCTTATTTTTAAAGAGAATCATCTTTTTTAAAAAGACAGCTTGAGATGGCAACTAAGGTCAAAGTCCACTCCTAGAAAAAGAATAGATTTAAGCCAACGGTCTACATGTGGACGAGGCAAGCAGCTTTGGTTTCAAAACAATGCAGCTGAAGAAAGTAAACATCTTATCTCTGTATAAGACACCACTGGATAACTAACAGAAGTTGCATAACTCTACAGGTAAGTCTCATACAAAACCAAAACAAAGCACAAACTTCCTGAGATATGTAAACAATACAGTAAACCTGTTGAAATTAGTATATCTGGAAACTGAAAAGCAAGTACATCAGATTTGGGAACAGTGTGCCTACACCAATTTTACTCACAAATAGTTTCTATCTGTTAAGCTAAACACACAGGAAATAAAAGCTTGATAACTTTTAAAACAGCTTCACTAAAGTTTTCTTCAGAAGTCTACAGTGAAGGGTGCTCTATGAATAGGGGAATATTTCTAAAGGGAAAAAAAATATGTACTAACCAAATGATCCTGTGTGGTATGAACCAAACCACAGTAAGGCTGGAGGACTGTGAGATTCACTTCAAAACTGCATTTCTTTACCCAACTAAAACACCAGCACAGATGCATCCAGAGCATGCAAATAAGACAGCCCAGAGATCTTTTTCTATACATACCTGCAGTAAGCGTAGTGTGATCATATGGACCCTGTCCACAGAATGAAAGAGCAGGTTTATCCTGTAAACTGAAACCACGTAAGTAAAACTCATCACCAAACATTCATTTAATTTGGCTTTGTTTACTATTAAGTATTTTTTATTTCTCTAGTATTCCTCTGATTTAAGCCTCAGATTAAATAAACAACTGATTAGATTCAGTGTTATTTAAAGTCAAAATTCAGATGAAGCAGTCAGCTGACAAAAAAGTTGACAACAAAGCAATAACAACACTCCCACCGAACACGGGGCCAACATATTTCATTTGCTCACATGGCTTCTGGAGTGCAGCTGGCTCACACCTGGACCACTTGGAGCCTGTCCGTGGGCAACCACATGCATAGACGTAACCATCTCCAACACCTGCCTTTTGTTCTTGTTGCTTTATTGAGATGCCTACAGTTTACATGTTTCCTGCTTTGTATAAATAGGGAAGTAGGCTACACTTCTACTTCACAAGAAGCATTGCTCATGAACTTACAAGACATAGACTCATGAAGGTACTCACCATTATTTTTGAGTACTTTACAGAGGAAGTATTTTATTTTTCAAAGTTTATGGGTCAAATTTAAGATTTAAATTGACATCCAACAATATGATGATGGCTGAGATAGTTTGAGAAATATAAGGTGAAGAATTTGTGTATCAAGAAAAAACATGGCATTTCATACAATTTAATGAAGTGCAGAGTCTTTCTAGTCCATTAAATTACAGCAGCCTTTTAATAATTGAACATTTTTCTAAATAGCATGAAGCTGACTGATTAAAAAGAGGTCTTTCATTTTAGTAAGAAATTAATCTATTTGTTTTAATGAGGGTTAACCATTCTGGTTCTTATTTCAATGCCAAGGAGCCTCATGGGAGAAAGCAATTATTAAGCAGCTCTAAGTATCTGTGTGTAGGCTGGCACAGATACTTGCTCTAAAAGGAAGACACATTCCAAAAACACTTTACCCTGAAGTCTTCCACTTCTATAGTACAAATACTCCACACTGGGAAAATCAAAGGCCCTATTAAAATATTATGTTCTTTAGTAGGTAAATTAAATTGCATAATATCAGCTTGGTGCTGCAGAAGTTACATGGCTATGCATGGATAAAACTATTTATACCTGAAAGCACTGTAAAGTGCTTTTGCTGTTACACAGTAGTCTCACCCTAATACTTACAAAGCCTTCCTAATAAAGCCTATATTACAAGGCCTACCAACTCTTAAAATACCAGAAGCTGTATAAAATACTTGCTAAGGACAGCAGTCTGTCTTTAACTGTGGCAGGACTCTCCCTTAAAATTAACTTTTACCCTGAATTTTAGTATTTTGTGGTTTTCGTTCTCCGCACTGTCTGTTATTCCCCTCCTCAAAATACATGAGATGTGCATATACATATACAGTTTTAAGATAGTTTGTACAGTTTTAAGACAGTTATATGGAATTGTATCCTTTTTCTAGCTTGTTCCATGTCTAAAGGTCCGGTTGCCTCATTGACCATAGCCAGGACTTCAAAGGCATTATTTCATTAACTAAACAGGTGTTCACGGACTGACATCCAAAACAAAACCTCTGGAGAGACTGAGCATCTCTCTTCAACCTCAGTAGCAAGGGAATCAGTCATAACTGGCTACATAGCATTGGATTAATTTTAAGTTCTAATCCATACAAAACAAAGGTTGGAGGTGAGCAATCATCTCAGAAGTCAAATTTGTCAAAACATGCAAAACGAGGATGTAAAGCTCATTTCCTCCAGTGATGGACAGATATCACAAACAATCCTGTTTCATCACTAAAAAAGAGTGAAAGATGTGCTGTCCACTTCTAAACAAACCTTTTATTTCAGCTTTTTAGATTTGTCTCTTTAAAAATCCTAGATGGAACATCTCACTTTCACTACAGTAACACGAACTTCTTGTGCAATTCCCTTGCCACTCCCTGTTCTTCTAATTGCATTCTCAAACACAAATTGCCAAGACTGTGCTCCACCTGGAATATCTCTTCATTTTCAACCACAGGAATAATTTTGTATTTTCTTCTGCACTGACATAGGTGGTCTCCCATTGACTGCCTGGTCTCCCAAAGAAATGAAGCTTACAGTATGAATACACACATGTGTGTGTCTGTTTGTCAATATGATATTGGATACAAAGTCCAATATCAATGGAATTTGAAAGGCAGGCAGCAGTCTATGCTCCTCTCTAATATAAATCTACCCAAAAAATGCCCCACCCACTAAGAGTCAATGCATCAATATATGTATAAACACATCAAGATTTCTTAAAAAACACCAAAAAATCCTACAAAACCTGGGTAAGAGAAAAGGATTAAAATTCTATGCCTAACAAACAAACAAACAACCCAAAACAAAACAAGCCCTTGGGATTTTTCGTATATAGCGGCAAATGTGATAGTTTTCTATATCTGAATTGAAGAGCCCTCAGCCTTCCTATTTCTTGTACTGCGAATCAGAAATTGAGCTCAACAGCAATTCTATCAAAAAAGAGGACAGCAATTAGTGAAAGTAACTAAGTGCTTCTGTATTCATAAGCGATATAATGGCTGACTCGGAAGGACAGTTAACCAGCAAATTATAATTGAACATGACAAGAAGATTGTTCTGTATTGAAAAAAAAATCAGGATCATGATGTTTACAGTTTTCATTTGCACTGTTGTGCTATCCTTATTAGTTACCAGCATTCTGTATCTTTATACAAAGTACCAATGATCTAGTTTATTAACTGCTGGCAGAGGAGAATGTTAAGGAAAACGTAAACCTTCTTACGCCTTAATTTCTGTTGTACTTCACAACAGCCTCAAAACAGAGTATTAAAAATCTAGAATTAAGTATTCCAGTATATATTAATATATAACAATATTTTTTCCATTGTTTTACAGTAATACAGGATTAGAGCTGGAAATAATGTTTGCACTTTTAAATAGAAATTTATTGAGTGATCTATTTTTCATTTTACTCCACCAACATATTGTGTCATGCCTATGCTCTCCCAAAATTCAAGTCCTATTAAGTGGTTTATTAAAAGCTGGCAAGAATCTAGTATTTTCAGTTGCTGGTGCTAGCAAAGAAAATAGTTAAGGCATCCCTCACTGCTGTATCCTCATCCTTCTCCGGTAACAAAACAACAAAAAGTTTTAGCAATTTATAAATGCTATTCTATTAAATCATTAAAAGGTGACTCTTCATTCTAATGACATTCTAATTCAGACAGGAAAATTCCAACACAGCCATTCTTTTTGGGCCTTTGTTAAAGTTTTGTTTTCTTCCCTCCCTACCCCTAAGCCCCACATGTCTTCATTGGATGAATCAAGAGCAGTCAAAAATAAAAACATCTAACTAAGCACCTGGAGGACAAAAATACTACAAAATATATTTAATAACATTTTGTTGATGTTAGTTCTGCATTTGGACAGAATAAGGCTATGGCATGCAGCTGCCTCATATAACGTGGCTGTCTCAGTATCTAAATCTTTGCAGAGAAATTACGATGGATGGGTTCTTTTCTCTCAGACTCACGAGCCTGTGTATTATTTCTAGGATAACATTAGCTAATGAGTCTGAAAAACACATGTCCAGAAATATGGCTGACATTCTCCTAAGTTTATCCTCATACAAAAGAATGAAAACAACTTGGAATTTATAAACAAACAGAAGAGTTGAAATTATTACAGGACTGAAGTGAGATGTGAAAGAGAGGGGGAGTATTTTCTACCAATCTCAGATAAAATGAAAGTATCTTTTGCTGTAATTAACTGCATCCATGGCTGGAATAGCTTGCTGTACTAATGATATGATTAGGACCATACTCCATGCTATTCCTAAAATACTTGTGAGTGTTTTCTTCCTTACAACCTTTGGGATAGTTTAAGTAACTAAAACAATTTACACTACTTTTAATAAGCAATAACCAATTTATACAAAGACTTATTTTCAGAGGATATTGATCTTTCAGCAAGAAATTATTTTAAAGGAATCTGACAAATATATTTCAAATATACGTGCAACATGTTTAACAACCACACAAAAATGTAACAATAAAAAAAACCCCACGAAATGCATAAAAGAACATACACTGAGTAAGTTCCTTTTGGGACATATTTATTTACTTAAAAGAATAATTCTTAAGGAAACATGGTTTATGAAATATACCATTTGTCTACCTACCCATAACTTCTGATCTGTTTGGCAAATTTCAATTAAATATAACAGCAGGTGAAGTTTTTTAACATATGAAGGTCCAAGTTTTGTGACCAACACTCACCAGGTAAAGAGGAGCCCTTGAATGTGTTTATCAAAGAAATTACAATTAAAACTCATCCTCTTATTAATTCAAAAAAGTGCAGCAATCAGCAGGGCAACCAGCAAATCTCTAAGTCTAAACCACTAACAGCATGGACTGACAACTGTCCAGACAAAAAAGCTAGGAACAGAGAAAAGAGCATGTAGAAACAAACTATAAAGAAAATAAACTTCTTAGTTCTTTTGCCAACTTATTAGTTCTTTTGCCCATGGGAAAACCTGTGTTTAAGAGCAGCTTTCAGAAAAGACCCTTTTTCTTATCAGGGTACTATCTCATGGCATTATTAAAAAATTTCCTTGTCATTGTCAAATCTTGGGCTGACTACAGTCTTCCGCTTACTCTGATTCACGTTAATGACTTTCCAAAATGAAATCATTAAGATATGACAGACAGAAGGCCATAACCTTCACAAAAATTTTCATTTAAATCACAGAAAAACAACTTAATTTTTCTGACACTTTAATGTCCATTTACTTTCCAATTTAATTGTTATACATTCTGTTTCCTGGTTACTAGCTGAGTTTGGTTGGAACTTTAACATATTACATTTCTGAATACCAAGTTTATAAGATCTTCAGAGAAAGGAATTTCTCTTCCAGTAAATCTTACTGTGAAGCATATAGATGTTATTATAAAACAAATAATGAATAAAATATGGGGAGGAGGGCTAGAAAATGTGCTATTATTGCCTTACTTGACTGATTCACAGTTCATACCTGACTGTTTAATAACCCTCTTTTACCTCTTTCAGATTCTTTTCCTGTCAAGGCTTTTTGACACACATATTCTATTCCTCTACATATAAATGAAGAAACAGAGTATCTATTGGGGAGAAAGACAGAGGACGGAAGCAAGCTGAAAGGCAATCTCAGAAAATGAGATGATTATATTTTCTAGAAAACTCACACTTCCATTAATTATACACAGCTCCTTATATGAGAGAGCATAAAACAGTACAATGAATTTAAAACTATATAACTAAATCCCAAGGGAAACAAACAGGTTCTACTTCAATGGAATTCTACCCATATGGTGGTCCTATTAAAACCAAAAGAATTGCTGGCAAAATAGGGCATAACTTAATATGAATGAAGGTGGCAGAATCTGTCCTTTAATCTATAATGCTATTTAAAGGATTATTTGTACTACTGCATCTAGTAAATTAGTTTGCAAAATGCATTATATAAACAAATTAGTGACATAGATTTTTCTTAAGCTTGTAAAGGGAACAGAGGAAACAGCACTGATTATTTCCGCTATTACCATCATTAATATTGAAATTAAGGGCTGCAGAAGGGAGCATTTAATTTTAAATCTCTCTACTTCAGTCTTTAAAAGGAGCGTCTGATATATAAGCCATCTTAGAAATAGGAAACTAAATCTATACCAGGGGAATTTCACTGATACCCCATTAGACACGTACAAAATATCAAGTGCAGGTAATACAAACTTAGACTCACCAGGAAACATTTTAAAAATAACACAGTAGCATAGACAAAGCTTGTTCCTATGTGTATCTTTAGGACACAGTCACTCATAAGCATGATCAGCCACGCAAACATGTTCAAAAACCTCAAGATAAAGCTAGCATTAAAAATTAATCCCAGAACTACAATAAGAATTTCCTATTTCTCCAATTTCATTAAGATCAAAATTTCAGTCAACTGTTTACCTGAACACAGATGACAACACAAACTAAACTGAAGAATTGGAGGAAAGAAAGAAGCCTTTATGTTCACTTCAGCCTCTCCCTTGCCCCCAGGCTAACTACTCTTCACTCTGCTGAGTTGGCATTTTTTAAAGCAACATTCTGCCTTTCAGTGTTGAAAACCACTGGAGACAGCATTTTGAGACCTCTAAGAACTGCAAAGTAAGGAACTCCGAATAAAAGCCTAATTCATCTCAAGCTACTATTTCTGAGGGGTTTTTATCTTATTGCTTTTATTAAATAGGCTTAACTTAGTTCATTTAGAAAATCTGCACCATTTTCTTGAGCAAATTCCCCTCAAAATTTAATACAATACCAATAGTATATTGGGATAGGATTAATCGTAAGCAATGATTTTGTTTGTAATTGAATAAAAACCAGCAATTAAAGAACAGCAGATGTCAATACATATATAGATAGTCATAAAGCTCCAAATCAATACCTGCCTCCAGCTCCATTAGCAAAGACACATTCCCATTCCCTAATGGCTTCTCCCGTTGGGGTGACAAGCAGTGGTGGCCCATGGCTTCTCTTCAGGCCTGCACAGAACTGGGGATGGGGCACATATGACCTGAACTGCTTCCAATCTCCTCTGGAAAAACATGCAAGTTAGATATTTTCTATTTTTCAGACATCATCTTGAAGCAGTTTCTGTGTCATCTGACGTGCATACAAACACACGTCATGGTTTGGAAACTTCTTGTTTAGACTACCAGAGAAAACATCAGAAGCTAGTAATAATGCTGGAACCCTCTGGTGTGTAGAGACCGGGCAGATGAGAGGATTAAAACTTGAAGGCGAAGGTTTCACCTCCAGATTTCTTATGACTCTATATGTAAGACCAGACATCTCACAACTGTCACTACCTAATTTGTATAAGAACACAATTTAAATAAACCAGAGGGTCTCAGTCCAATTCACAAAAAGACAAATAAGTCCAACATACAAACCACCAAGCAGTTGCTGTCATAGTCTTGATTGACACAGACACTGAGCAAAGAAGCTTACCCAAACTGAAGAGTGTTAGGAAGGGGCCAAATAACCTAATAAATAGTACTATTATATACCCTCCCAATTTTCAATACACTTCATTTAATACCGTTTCATTTTATTGCAAGTTACTTTCTTCCACTGGACAGTTATCTGTCTTTGCTTTTATATACTACAAAAAGAAAGCAACAGATTTTTTTTTCTGTGCCCTTTATTTTCACACATCATAAAACCACTCACACTATTTGACACTATGGACAGCTGCTTAAGAAACAGTAAGTAGACACATTCCATGTGTGTTTGTATACAGTTTAGTTAGCATGATATACAAGAAGTCTACTATGTGAATTAAATAATTTCAGAGTTTTACTACTGGTGTTATCTTTAGAATGTAAAGAGTTCAAACTGGATATACTGAAACAGAGAGATAATTGAATTTCATTTAAAAAGTAAAGACTGATATTTGTGTAGTTCAATTTAAGAATTTTTTTCTCCATTTATTAAGGCAGTTAATTACGATAGTCCAAAAATCAGAATGATGCTGGTAGCTCCTAAAGAAGTTATCAGATTACTGGCACAGTTCATCTATTATACACATAATCTTCCAGAAGGGGAGAAGTCACTTTGTAAAGTAGGTAACTACCTTACAAAGAAGCGTTTTAAACTTTAACCTATAAATTTATCTACATTAGATTTTTCAATGCTACCATTTTCAGTGCTAACATTAAAGCAGATGCCTAAAATATGGGGGAAAAAAAAGTAGAAGGAACCAGAATCAGACTTGACCCACACTGAATACCTAAACTCACTTATTATATTTATTCTCTTTTTCTGAAAATATTATCTAAATCTAAAAATGTCAAAGATGTAGTAATACAATGAATTTTACTGTTGCCTCATAAGTAATGGGAAGAGTATTTTTTATTCAATTTAAAGTTTCAACATGATGCAGCAGGAATTCACAATATGATTGGTATTTTTCACACTTTTGCAGAAGCCATCTTTCCTTTTCTCCAAAAAACATCCTACATTACTTTATCCTAGAAAGAATCTAGAAGGGAGTTTAAGCATTATTTTATTTCAGAGAATTTCCTAACTTTCCTGACCCACTTTAAGGAGAAAAGGTAACCTTTTCTGTTGCATGGCAATGAAACTTCATAATCCTAATCCATTTGTCCATTCTGCAACGCTTTGGGTTCTTGAATGCACACCATTTTTCACTAAAGATAAGTAGAAAATCCAAGAAAATAAGTTTGCCCACTGTGCAAGTATTGCTTCATACTTGTGATAGATTGTCTTCCACTCTGGAAGCCCTAAGTAGGGATTCTTTTTTACAGTCCTAGGCTAATACATGTAACCATAAGAAAAATAGAACAGTATAAGGTTAAGGCTAAGAAAAGTTCAAATTTTTTTAACTGTTGAAGAAACATTTTTTTAAAAAAAGAGAGAGAGAGAAAGAAGAAGAAAAATTAAGGGAAACAGAAGAAAATGCACTTACTAGAAATTTATTATATTCTGTTTCTCCTAAGACGATTAGTGACCTTTTGCATACATTTTTTCAAGCACTTTACAAATACAGATTTTTTACTGTGTAGTATATATTAAAGCATCTGGCAGATTTAGCATGAAGTGTACCTTTTAAGAAGGTATTTTGAGAGTCTGAAAAGTTGTTTTTCCTGCATTCATTTTTCTACTGCCATTAATTCACTATATCTAAGTATTTAGGGGATGAAAGATGAGGGGGAGCACAACTTTGAAAATGGAATTTGGAAAAGAACAGTAAGTTACTGGGTTTTTTTGAAAGTCTCAAGATGGGACTAATTTTTGAAAGCAGTGTCATAAACACATCTGCATTAAAACCTTCAAAAGAAGATAACTATGAAATAAGGGAGCTCTTAAAGTTTGTAATTTGGAAAAATCACAGGTTTAACTATTGGCAAGTAAAGCATAGTTCAACTTTCAAATATTTTTTACATACACGCATGTGCATGTACATAATGTAACCATATAAGGCAGATAAAACATTTACAGATTTCTGTACACTTTTATAAGAGATGTACTAATACTCAAGGACTTGTAAAAAATAGGTTGGAATATTAAGATCTACTACTTTGTACCAAAATACACTTTTTAAATTACTTTAGAAAGTTTGTACTCTAAAGAGTTAAATATGCAATCTTATCTGAATATATTTTTCATTAGTGAACATCTATTTCAGCAAACATCACTATGGCATTACTCTTCCAACATCTGGCACCCCAAGCCATACTCACTACAAAAATTACTGTAAAATGGCATATTTGTAACATGTATCTGTTAACATTCATGAAATTATAAAATGGCTACCTATATTAAGATGTAGAGAAAAAAATATTTTAAGAAAGCACAATTCAATGCATTGAAGACTGATTTAAAAAGTCTGTACTTCTCAAGTTATAATCATTCTATTAACACGCCTTCAATTGACATGAAAGAATTCTCTCAACTTGTTTACACCTTTGCCTTTTTGACTCAGGTACACTATTTACAAATCAAATATTAATCTTGTTTTTTTTTTTTTTTTTTTTTGGGGGGGGGGGGGGGGGGCGTGGAGTGGACATGGGGGAACATGACCATGCTTGTGTTCATCTATTCAATGATGATCCATTAATTCAGTTTCCTACTTCCATGGCTATCCATAGAAAATATGGGGAAAAAATTAAAATCAGGCAGTTAAATAAATAAATATAACAACATATATTAACCTGCATTCTTTAACCCCTTACTCCACTTAGTTAAAAGCTAGAAAGCTTCTAGGTACCATGGTGACGGACATGATAGAAATACCTAAAATACTACATCTCGTTCTGTAGTGATCCTGACACTAACAATATACTGTGGGTAAGTTAGAGGAGAAATGGCAAAGACCACCATCATTGGGAAAGGTAATGATGACAGTTTACAGTAAGTCATCCAGTTCTTTCATTGCAACTAGTAAACAATGGCTATAGGCGAAATGAAAGAAGAGGGGTGCATAGGCTGCATAAGGACAGTTACAAGAAACATAGTGAAATCTTTACAAACGATAGAATTCCCAAAAGCAGAAAATCTCAACTTAGTTCTCAGCATAGCTTTTGAAGGCTCTAGCACATGGGAAATTAGTCCAGTATGGGCACACACCTTCTAGGTGTGACCCGTCACACAAACAAAAATTCCTAACTAGGAAAGTAATGCCTAACTAGGAAAGTAAAGTGTAGTCATCTTGTATGGATTCAACTGAACATGAAAATATCTTTTCAAACAAGCACAGAAGTAAGAAACATGAATAAACGATTCATATTTTGGGGGATAGCACCAATTTCCTTCATCTGTTTAACCACATCCAGAACAAAGACACGCACCAAACAAAAAGGGGGGGAGGGAGGGAGGACGGGTGTGATATAACAACATGGAGGGAGGAAATTATTTGTCTGTTCTGGTTAGTGTGTAGGTCTGAACACAAATTAACACACACATATTTTAAAAGGGAAAGAAAACATTTTAAAGAATGGACACATTGTCAAATTGATAAAACTTAATAGCTATACCTTTGTCAATAAAAACTGTAGCAACTTCATGAAATGATATGCAAGAGTATTTTTTGTATCTACAAATAGAAAAGCAACTATCCTGAAATTATAATATTGGGTGAGATTAAAATCAGAAAGAACAGAATTCTCTTTTGACTGTCCAAGTGTGGAAAAAAAAATATTGGTAATTTTAAGACTTTCTTCTAGTTTTACTCTTCACCATCCCCAATGTCTTTTATTATTTTTATGAACCATTAAAAACTGAAATTCTAGAAGTAATAATATGCAAAAGCCCTCATCTCTACGGTTTTGTCTGATTTATTAAAAAAACCAACCAAACAACAACAACAAAAAAACAAAAAAAACCACAAAACCCAAAACCAACCTGAAAGACTTATACATATACAGTGGAACATCCTATTCTTCCATATGAAGCCAATAAATTATGCATAATTACTTTTAAATCTTCTAGGACAATAAGCCATTTAACCCTTAATAGCTAGATGCAGAGAAATAAATACATGAATTTTGATCATGGATCTTCTCATTAAAGCTCCAAGTGTGAAGACAGAAGAATAAGCTGGTACCTTGCATGTATGCGTGGCAAAGTACTGGTAACCAAGCAACCAGCAGGAAACATGTCAGAGAGAAAAAGCATATTTACAGTGCTAACAGCCTCTCATTTATACACAGCTATAGACACCAGTTGCAAGAGGAGAGGATCAGAAAGCAGCAGAAAGCAGTCATTGCACCTTTTTTTTTTTCCATTTTGCTTTACTACAGATATTCTCTGGTTTTAATCAGATTAATCTCACATCACAATAGCTGCCTTAATTCCACATTTTGTCCTAATAAAGTAAGTAATATGCCCAAATTCTGCATGAATACAGAATGCATCCTGAACTTATTTCCTACTTGTTTGGTTTTGTATTTTAATAAGATTCTGCATTAGTATTGGATGTGAATTATTCATTTTTTCTGTAACATCAACAGAACACTCAGGTAAATACATATATAATATTAAACATATAGTATATATATTCAGCAGGATTATTCATGCAAAGACAATTATACACATACGTTAGCATACTTAGAGTTATACCTTTAGCCTTTAAGTTCTTAAGATTTAGTGCAAAGTACAGAAGTTTATTAAATCCCCAAAAGCAGAAATAATATTTAATTTGTCCCTTTTAAACATAAAAATGGCAAATAGGAAGGCTTTCAGACATATTCATATTAAAGTATTTCTGAGAACACAAGTATAGCAGAAACGATGTCTATCAATGTTTCTTCAAACTAAAGGATTCTCAAGACTTTGAAAAAAAAGTCTTGCATTTATTAACTTGAATTATTTATTTGGGGAGCAGAGGAAGGAATGAGGTGTTTAAAACATTTTTATTAGTATGTTCCATTTTTATTATTTTGATATTGCTATCTAACATTTACCTAAACACAACCATTAATGCATGTATGTTGATTAAGCATAGTGAAAGCAGTAGTGAGCCTGGTCCTCACTACACCCAACACATACTTGCCATACACACGTGGGACAGATGTCTTTTGCTTCAGATTTTGTTTGGGGCTATGGCGGGGGGAAAGAGAAGTCTTTCCAGGGCAGACTTCTGCTTCCTCAAAGACAAACACCATGTTGAAGTATCACTCCTACATAGCATACATAATTTCTATTTTTGATACAAATATTGGTGCTATAATAGTCTAAAGTCTATCACTTAAATGGGCACAAATGACAAGAGGGATTGCTCCTAATTTCTAATAAAGATTTCTAATAAAGTTTATTTATTGCTTTGTAATCAAAATTTAAAAATACAGTAATTACACAGTCATCTAGAAGCCCAGTATATAATTTAATTTTATTTGATCACCATGATACTCGTACTCTTTATTATAATCATGTGTACAATTTAAATCATGCTCACTGCATTACAGGTTATTAACTCAAAGAAGATTTAATAAGATGACAATATAACCAATCTGATTCTGAAATAAATCTTTAAAAGGCAGATCATGAAGAGAAACAGCAAAGAAGTACAAGTGGTAACTTCTAGGACTGCCAGTGGCATCAGCCGTTTTTTCTTTCAACTGTCAGTGATATGGTAACACTTTATATACCATAATCAAAGAACAATATATAAGAACAATATAACAATAATCAAAGAAAAGGCTGAAACAATATCATTAACTGTGAGAAATATAAAAGGGTACTGCTAAACAAGCCTTGCATGAGAACTGAGGCAAATGAACTTAAACATTCATCAGTTTAAGATACACAGATTGAAATGGAATGCAGAAGAGAAATGGTGACGCATATGCTCATATATTTTCCTCTGTTTGCATTTCCACAGCTTATGGTATGTAGGGCTATGTTCATTCATATAAACATAATTATTTCATGCAATGTTAGCTTAAACAGCTACTAATATTTAGAAAGAAAATGTGGGGGGGTTGTGTTCCTGTTCAGACTATTGTGAAATCACAGGACTTGAACAGGCTTCATGTGATCACCTAGACATTTTTCCTTCCCAAGCAGGCTCACCTATTCCTACGTCGTTCCTGGAAGATGTTTTTCTAACTTGTTGTAGAAGATCTTCAGTGACAGATATGCCCCAGTGTCTTTAGAGAGTTTACTCAAAATGTTTTGCTGTTCTCACGTGACAATTTTTTTTCCACGTTTAACCTAAAACCTATCTCACTGCAATATACTTGCTGCATTACTTTTGGTCTACACCATGAAGACGTGTCCAGGCTGCAACTGACTGGCTGCAACTGGGCCCTTGCCAGGCAGCAAGCTGCACAGGAGCCAGCAGTGCTCCCTCAGAGCTTGCGGGATCGCACCGAGCGCACTGCACTCTGGCTTAGGCCCCCGGTACAGACACCGATAAACTGGAGCGAGTTCAGCAGAAAGCCACCAGGCTGGTTGGGGGCTGGAGCACTTGCCCTGGGAGGAGACGCTGAGGGAACCAGGCTTGTTCAGCCTGCACAAGAGATGGCTTTGTGGGGGACCTAGCAGCAGCCTGCCAGTACCTACAGGGAGTTTATCAAGATCATGGAGCCAGGCTGTCCAATGTGCATGGGGGGAGGACAAGAAACAACAGGGATAAATTAAAACGAGAGGTTCAGACTGGATATAAGGAAAAACCTTTTCATCATGAGTCAGGCAGTGGAGCAGGTTGTGCCATTGCCAACCTTTGAGATTCCTAGTGGATAAAGCCCTGAGCAACTGCATCTGACCACAGCTGACCTTGCTTTGTTCAAGAGGCTGGACTAGAAACCTCCTGAGGACTCTGCCAGCCTGAATTATCCTGTGATCTTATAATATCCATACAGCTTCCATCGTCAAACATGTAAAGGCTAAATCCCCCATTTCATCTTGTTTTCCTTTACAACATAAGAATGGTTGTACATATTCAGACAGCCCATCACACAGTATCTCACCTCCATGAGCGGTCACAAGTAGTTGCCTAGGGCAAAGTAAAAGAACAGAAGAAGGATACTCTCTCCTCCCTAATACTTCAACTAAGTGGACTTTTGAACCTGACAACATTTCCAGAATTCTCTAATAGACCCTGCTTCCAAGTGTTGTCAAATATGTTAGTTATCCAGTCAGAGGCGATCTAGTTAGCGTGGATTTATGAAAAAAAAAAAAGATATTCAAAGCTTCCATTTTCCTGATTTCACCTGTTGACAACTTTCCCCTCTGCTCAGCAGCAGGACAACTCCTTCTTTATTTTCTTTGCTCATATTTGTCCAAAAACCTACAGCACAACTAGTAGCAGAAATAATTAGAAAAGAATGGGATCTTTGATTACTCTTATGCTAGAGCCTTTGCGTGCTTCCACTCTGCTTTTTTGCCACAGCAGACTCTTACTCTGTTCCTTGTTGACACCAGGATCACCTCCTTACTTCTACCCTATCAAAAGTATCAAAAACATATGTACATGGTTTACAAACCGCTGAGTAATTTCTTTTTACCAGGCCAAATTCAGAATTTCTGAATGGTTTTTTGATTTGTAAAAAGCGTCCATTTTCTTTTTCTATTTTTTCCAGTCTTCACTCTCTCAAATTATTTTCCTGGGTTTTCCACCAAAATGACATTTATGGATCAGTAGTGCCAAAATGGGAAGATCAACATAAGTATGGCAAAAACTCTCCTATCATCTGATTTTTCATCATGATAAACAGAATTACAATAAGTGTCTACCTGGACAATAAATTAATACATCCATTAATACATCATACATAAAAATACATTTTTAAAAACACAACCCCAAATGAAATAATATTTTACAATTTAATACATGCATTCTACAATAGCCCACTTTTCGGTGTTGAGTGCCAAAGTTTCTAAGTAAGAGATTTATTATTTAATCATAAATGTTGAGAAAACTCAGAGCCAAACTCACAAAAAAAAAAAAAAAAACCATATTATATCTAGTTACAGTTTGTTAGAACAGAGTGTTCCAATATGGGCTTCAGTAAACCAAAATTATACAACTTGCAGTATCATTTGAAGCATTTATAACTTTTAGTGCACTGAAGTTGCCAAGAAACCCTGAGAAGCAGATGGGCATTACTGCTGTTAAAATGCAACCAGTTACACCAGAAAAGAATTGGGTCTGTCATACTTACAGAAGAAGTGTTTAATATTACAGCTTCCTATTATTTAATTTCTTATTTTTATTAACAAAAAGGAAAAATTAACTTCATTTTTAAAAATATTATTTCCTTAGAATATTCCACTAGTGGTATCACTATTTCTATTCTATTTAAGAACATGATCATAAAAATAAATAAATAAATTGCTACCTGGGCAACAGTCACATTCACAGAGTTCCCAGTAGCAAGCCACCTGAACCTCTGCCTCTGTCTAAAGCTTTTCTTACTGAGTGCCATAAAACAAAGCTTGATCAAAATCTTAATTTTGAAAAAAAATAAAAGACCCCAACAGCTTCAAGAAAAGAACTAAATGCTAGCATTTAGTTTCAGCTTTCAAGACATTTCTTCTTTATATTCCATTAAAAACATATCATCACTTATCATTATTCACTAAAGCAGCAGCCCTCACATCCACTATAAGTGTTATATCCACTATAAGTCTTATACAAGTATAAATTCAAGTATAAAATTTATGGGAAATTCCTATTTCAGATCAAAAATTATTATTTCAAAGTCACTATTAGTAATATAAAATTAAGGCTTACCTGAGACAAGCCTTCTATGTTTGATTACTCCAATGTCATTTTTCTGAACATCGTTCTCACCAGAGAAGGTGCTTGCTTACTCCAAGAACATCTGATAAAAGACTTCCAAATGGCCATGATACTCCGTTTCCACTCTTTCATTGAGGTTTAATTTAACATTTTTGAATGTATATCCTATGGATTATCTCAAAATAATACAATAAATGTTGAGATTGTCCTACCAGCATGGTCTGCATTTGGAACACACACAGGAAATCAAATGTCTAAATCAACGTGCTCAACATACATTTTGAATGACTCTCATTCCAAGTAGACAACTATATTCTGTTATACCAACAGAACATTCATAATCTCTTTTAATTTCAGAAGTAGATCACCTGATCAAAAGAAACCGTGCTTTATAACAGAAGGTATGTTTTGTACTCAGCCATCCTCATTTGGACTAGCTTCAAAGCTGAGATTGTTCACCAAGGTGTTTCTACAGATAGCAGCATCTCTTAGGCTGTTGGAGGTAAATGTCATCTTTAATTAGTTAAACAAACAGCACTTCTTTTCTCCTAGGCAGAAAACACTGTCAGCCATAATATATTTAAGATATTTTTGAATGCATTTTTGCACGTTTTGTTACTGAGATAACAGGATAGTGGATGATGGAGAGGGAGGACTCTGAAGCATGAATATCTCTCCATAGATCCAATGAATGATATTAAAAAAAAAAGGCACTCAAATGTCTTTAACTGTCTCAACTAATACACAAAATAGTTTCAAAATATTCTTAGTATCTCACTGATTGATAAAGTGTATGAAATTGCTCTTGTTCCTAAAGGTACTGAAAGAGCATGCAGCTGTTTCATAGGTCCCATTTGCTTCTAGAAGGTGATTCTTTTACATTTCCTGGACCAGCCAAATAAAAGCTGAAGCACACAGATAACATTCAACTTTTATATTCTAAGGTTTAATTTCTTATTTTTACATCTCGCTGTTAAACTGTGCTTCACGATACTGTAATACCCTTCCCATTCCCCCACCCCCAAGGGGAGGGTGGGAAGCCCTTGGCTAGCTACCCCCAAAAAATTAATTCAATTTGTAAAAAACAGGTGACTGGGAAGATGCACCATCCTGAAAAGGCAGGTCAAAGAAACCACCTAGAGAGACAAAGGACAGAACAACAAAACTGCCACCTGCGTACACAGCCCACTCCATCTGAGGGTAGAGCTTCATGGAACCCTTCTCCATTCAAATACCCAGCAGGAAGCAAAGCCTGACAATTCCGAAGGTACTCAAAGGCTCAGGATGAACAGAATCACAGCTTAACTTCCTGTTTCTTCTCATCACACAATTGGTCATGTCTCCATCAGAGACATTTTAACTGAATAGATGTATTATTTTGCAAGTGTTGAATTTTAATGTTCGGCTCTATTTTAAAGTGGCAATCAACAAGACAGGCTTTCCCAAAAAGCAGTTCTCTGAAGCATACTAGAATCAAATGTAGAAGGTGCATGCATTAGGCAAAACAATGGGAATGGGCAATCCAGTTCAGTGATAACGCAGGCATACATCTGTATCAGCTCATGTAAGTCGCATGTTCCTGTCCTACAGGTACCGCAACTGCAATATATGGCCTGAGGCTTTCTCTGTGCTTCTGCACAGCCCTATTGCCTCTCACCCAGCTCTTGGGGCCCATGCCTCTTCAGTCTGCAAATCTTTCCTTTTCTACCCAAGTGTGCTTCACACGTGGGCTGACAGAAGGGTATCGAGATAGCAGTCTTTTGCTGCCAGTATGCAGGATGCTTGCAGTGTGGCAGGAGATCATTTGATGAATAACAGAAGCATGAGTCTTGTGCTCCCCTCTGAGACTTGACACTTGTGTAATTTAAAAAAAACACAAAGACTCCTTAAAAATAAGGTTGAGATAAGGCATAAAGCATGATATTCATAATCCAACTGACAAATGCATTCATATATTGAGTCACTCAAAAAGCACATAATGAAAAAACAAAGTCTAATATTTTCATAATTCCCCAGCTGAACGGAAATGGAAGAGAATAACACTCAAGTACCATTTAAATAACTAGATAATTATTAAAAGTTATTGGGTCTTTCCTACTGTACACTTCCAGTGCAGATGCAGAAAGGACCACTGGCCACTAATCAACAGCTAAAGGTATAAGGAACAGTTTTTGACCTTTAGTTTCAGTGACAAAACCAGAGTTGCATGCCCCAATAAATGTTTGAAGATGCTATTTGCGTTACCCCAGCACTACTCACCAAGAGGCTAATTCTCTCCTAGGACATCTTTATTGACAAACTTTTAAAAATGCAATTCAAAAAAATTGTAACTGAGCATAATTAAAACACCCAGCATGTAAACAGATAAGTAATGCATTATATATAGGTTAGTCTGTCCTCCTTTTGCTTACTCAAATATCGAAGTGTAGACAGTTACTTCATGGACTATGTTGCAAACAATATCTGTTATAATCTGTTTTTCCCTCCTTCCCTTAGTTCCCACAAATATAGCATCCTTAAAATCATAAAGATACATCTGGTACCAAAACACAATCTTTCTCAAAATTCTAAAATAATTTTAAAACAGTTCATGAATTGAGAGTTACAATGTGGAATCTGTCATAAATAATTATGAAGGTGTTCTACTGGTTTTTTTCCAGTTCCCAAATCTGCAGCAATAAATCCCCAGGAGAAAACAAACAAACAAACAAACCAACCCACCCCTACAAAAACTATTTTCATAGACTACCTTAGAAGAGGCATCTCTTCTATGTGTTTTTTTTTCTCCTCCTCCTGAGAAAGAATCCTGGTTCCTCCTCCACAAGTGGGCGAAGATGATAAAGCTCAACTCCCAGGATTCATTAATCAAATACTAAAGTGTTGACTAAAATGCAAAAGAATCAAGCTATCAACAAAGAACACCCCTTCATCCATATAAAACTGCAAGACAAGGTATGTCATGATGCAGGGACATATGAAAGTTTCTCATCTTTTCCAATTTTTTGGCCTTTCAATATGCACTCTCGATGGTGCCTTATTCATTGATATTCCCCTTCCAAATGAGAGCAGTTCTGGATTTCTTTCTCCTTTAGACTTCATTGATTTATGGCTAGAACTGGTTTTTAACTAGCCTGTGAAAGCAAATTCATTACTTCACGCATTTTCTTATTTCTTGCAAAGGCTCCGGTAGATGTTTTTAAACTGGCAAAATTATAGGATTAAAATGTATAAACCAGAAAATGTTACTTAATAGACTGGACAGTAACATACATAATTAGCAAGAGTAAACTAAAATTCCAGTATTTTTGAATATTAATTAATTCATTGCATAATGAGCTAGATCTTAAACTGTACCACTGCAGTAGTCCTTAATTGTTTCTGTCCTAATTATCAGGCAGCCCAAATTATATTTTTTGTGTACTGATTTCACTTCAAAATTGCCAAGCTTATAAAATGAGTCTTTAGAAAATCCTGCATACAGTCTGAAAGCAGGAAGAAAGGATTTATTTTCCCACACAATACATATACAGAATCACAGAATCCTATAGGTTGGAAAAGACCTTTAAGATCATCACGTCCAACTGTAAACCTAACACTACCAAGACCATCACTACACCATGTCCATAAGCACCTCATCCAAACGTCTTTTAAATACCTCCAGGGATGGTGACTCAACCACTTCCCTGGGCAGCCTGTTCCAATGCTTGATAACCCTTTCAGTGAAGTAAAATTTCCTAATATCCAGTCTAAACCTCCCCTGGCGCAACTTGAGGCCATTCCCTCTCATCCTATCACTTGTTACCTGGGAGAAGAGACCGACCCCCACCTCTCTACAGCCTCCTTTCAGGTAGCTGTAGAGAGCAATAAGGTCTCCCCTCAGCCTCCTTTTCTCCAGGCTAAACAACCCCAGTTCCCTCAGCCGCTCCTCACAAGACTTGTGCTCCAGACCCTTCACCAGCTTCGTTGCCCTTCTCTGGACACGCTCCAGCACCTCCATGTCTCTCTTGTAGTGAGGGGCCCAAAACTGAACACAGTATTCGAGGTGTGGCCTCCCCAGTGCCGAGTGCAAAAGCAGACATACAGCAGGAAGACTATAGATGTTCTTGAACAAGACCTGTTTTTCTACCTCTCCTGGAAGACTTCAAGAAATCATTCCTCATTCAGCAGGAAACTGGGAAATTTTGTGTCCTTTGCAGGATAGCCCTGCTCATTTGCAGAATATAAACATCTAGCTCATTTGTTGCATCACAAGACAGAAAATGAGGACCACACAACATCACTATAAAACCACCTGAATTATGGGCATGTGTTTTTCAGATGTGTGACTATCTGCTGGGTCAGACCTACACACATGTCTCACAGAGAACATCCTTTACACTAGAAAAAAAATACAGGAAACTAATAACCTTTCATATAAGGCTGAAACTTAACAAAATTTGAACCTAAGCTCAACTGAATGCTGAACAATATCATTTCAGTGAAATGAATGTTTATCTATTAGAAAGCAAAGACATAAAATTTTACATTAGTAAATGTCAAAAAAGTTCTTTTAATCTCAGTAATTTTGCAACCAAGTAGTATTTTTGAAGGGAACTGTTTTCAAAATTATATAAGACATGAAGTAAGAAGAGAAGGGATGTACAGCTGATGGCTTTCTGGAAACAAGCCGTACCTAGGTATTTATGGATAATCGTTTTTACAATTTGCAAAACATGGGCTTTAAAAAAGAAAAAAAAATAACCAACCCTGATTTCTGTAATTCCATTTAATTCTTCCCTTCATAAATATACGATACTTCCACTACCTAATCTTTAATACATTAAAGATCAACATAGCACAAATCTTTGGAAAAAAATTTTAAGAGCTTTCGGAACAACTTAGCCCAACAACCCAGACTTTATTAGTTCTGTTAGATCCATCCATTTTCATTGACAGGAGAGAGAGATCTTTGGTACAGAGAATTTATAGCAAACCTTTTAAACTAATGTAAGTTTAATAGCTCCACAGAGTTGCATTACAAATTTCAAAACAAATGCAGACAGACTATAGTTTACCCACAGCCTGCAACATTAAACTATTCTTTTCAACATTCCCTCTCATCTGAAGTGTCCTATGAAGAAAAGTACCAAGCTAATATCAAGGTAGGATTCTCTTTGGACAGCTACTCAAAAGAAGGAAGTCGCAGAGATGAGACTCTATCACTTCTGATAGCTATGAAATCTGCAAAGGATGTAAATGTTTCCATGAATTCTTACTTATCAGAGAGAGGCCAAAATCTTTTAAAATGAAAATCAAAACAGAACACAGACCCTAGAAAACAACTAAGGCGAATAAACCACTCATGCTAAGGTTTAAAATTAATCCTCTGGGTAAAAGCCATCTCTTGAAATTCAAAGCTCCATAAATTCACGGGGTGGGGAGGGAGTAAAAGTAGAAACTAACAGACGATGACAGGAGAACAAATGCAGACTTCTGTAAAATCTAGAAAAAGAGATGTAATTTGCAACTACCATCATGATGTAGCTTTTTAAAAGTAATTACTTTATTTAGGAGTTAAGTGGTTTTTCTTGCAGCATGTATAGGGTTTTGGCTGTAAAAATCTAATAGTTGGAAACAAAGCACTCCAAAATCAATTTTGTGAATATGATTGCAAAAACATAATATAAAATGGCTAAAAATTAATCAGATCCTGGGAGGGAAGGGGAAAATACATTAAAAAGCAAAGCAATAAAAGGACAGTAAAGTATTTGGACATAGGAAATCCAGGTTGAATATTTCACCTGCCTAGAATCAAACACAAAGTCTGTGCAAAGATGTCAATGAGCTTTTAAAAAACTATTTCTATTTTTCAGTTGAGAGGTACCCACAATCTTTCTTCAGTGTAGGGTATAATTAAACAAATACTTTCTAAATAGGATTATTAAATCAGATTTGACATACTCAAAGTTTAAACTAGGTTTTCCTCTAAAAATAAAATCAAAGAAATTGGCCTTTGAAATGAATAGCTACACTTACTACAGACCATTAAAATCAAATCAAAGGAATCTTTCTTTTAAAGTTACATGTTGTTGCTGAAGTTTTTCAAACATCAATCAACTGAAGTGATACAAACAAATGTCTAAATACCTGCAATTAGATGTTATTACAGTGAAGAAGTTACATAGATGAATGTTTTAGGGGCAAGTGTCTTGCAGTACATTTGGCAATAAGATAGGTTAAAAAAAAAAAAAAGTCAAACAAACCCCCCACGAATCCTCAGAAGTGTACAATTCAAGTTATTCAGGGCAGCAAGTTTGCGTTGTGCCTTGTAAGTTTGCCTGAAACTAATGTGTTTAAAAAAACTAAAATCCATTTGGGTGGAGGAAAGTCCTTGAACAATCTCTTTATCAAGCTCCTAGTGGAATCACTTGGTACAGAGCATAGAGCAGATTTTTGGCAAATTATGTAACTGCTTAGATGGGTTTTCCAGGTTAAACAATCTCCAGATTTCAGAAAGCTGCATTAAAGTTATGCACAATTCCTCGCTAAAACTCTACAACAGGAACTGTATCTACAATGAATAACTGGCTTTTTTCAATACTAGCTTTTGTTCATAGACTCCCCCTCTACTTCTTGCATTTCAAAAATCATCCACCAGATAATATAACTAATCTTTATTTAACATAAAATTAATTATAAAAGTATTGAAGATGTCAAACACTTATTTCTTAATGAGATATTAAATTCTCTTATTAAAAAGGTTATATTTTTCTTACTTCCCAGAAAAGCACCATGTGCACACTAACCTTTTAACTAACAGGAACAGATGGGTCTAACTGGATACAGGCGTGACAGAGCATTGTGGCAGAGCAAAAGAACATGTTGATTCTCATACCTCTGGCAGATGGGAACCAGTCAAAATTAGTTTTAGACTAAAAATATTTTGCTACTTCTCGGTAAAAAGAAAAAAACACTTGAAACAATATGCCGTTTTATACATGCCATCAGAGATCAGACAACAGCAGCTTTCAAAAAGTTGGTACCGTACATTAAAACCAATTACATAGGCTTACTGTATGTCATTTTTAAGCCTGTGGATAAATTACAAATTCCTGAAAACAGTAGCTTATAATGGAAGTGCTGACACAACCTTAACTACAGCAGCAAATGCACTGCTATTATGAAGTTGTTATGGCAACTAGAATGATCAAGTTGGGAGAGAAAGAAGAAGAGTGCGCATAAGCAAAACTTAAAAGTCTTTGACACCACCCCCCACAAACTCTTCTAAAATTTGTGGTCACAGCGTTATCACTCCTTAGCTTTACAATAAAAAAATCTAACTGCAAAACTTCCCTTTAACACAGGTGAGAGAGGAGAGGTTCCATATTAGTGTAAAATGTAAGACAAATTAAATTCAAGGTCATAATCCATCTGGTGCATGCCCATATCAATATTCTACAAAAATAGAGTCAATTGAAAGATATCTGGACAGCATCTGCTGAGCACATGTTCATCAGATATCACAAGCTAACAAACCACAATTATGCAGAACTGTTCAATCTTTGATACAGTTTCACAATTTGTTACCAATCTGCATAGTTTAGTAACAGCACCCTGCTGTAATTTGACTAAATCAAACAGACAGCACATTCACAAATACTGATCCATTAATTAAAACGTGATTAAAAATATAATTGAAGCTCATGTATTTGTGAAACAGTCATTACTTATCCTTCCTAATACTGTGTTAGACAAAAACAGAAATCTTCGAGTGTTTCCAATATTAAAACAGGAAAAAAAACATAGCAAGGCAGTCCCATTTTAATATACAAAAATGCACAAAGTATAATTTATGAAGCATATTAATTAAAAACTGTGTCAGCACACTAGTTACCTTTCTCAAAAAACATTTTATAGTTTAATTACAAGTATTATTCTAGTAAAATTTCACTGAATAAAATTTCCAACAAAACGTTAGTAGCAACCAATAGTCCTAGAAAGAATGTTAAATAATGATTATTATACTTTTTTTTAAAGCATTCTGTCCAAATACATCTACTAGCAACACTTCCACTAGAAACGTGGAAAACAAATTACTTGTCTTTCTTCTCAAAGGATTTCCTATTAAAGCCACTTTGTCTCAAGTCTAGACTACCATAACTAAAATCTAGGAAACACAAAAGCCCTCAGATGTCTGACATGATAAGAGTTGTGCTAAGTACTTACACTACTCATTTCCTAGGTAACAAAAACGCCTTTTCTTCTAAGCTATCTCAATACATTTCTCTTTTGAGTTTGTTGTTCTAAACCAGTTTTCAGACTACAGGGAAGACCCATTTTATGAGGAATTTGAGTCTCATTTTAAGAAACAAGAAAGTATCTATTTTCACTGAGAGCTAGCAGATATTCCTGTTAAATTAAAAATAATTTTAAGATTCAGGTTATCATGTTTTTAAGTTTAAGAATAATAATAAAAAATTATTCAGTGTTAATTATCTGATTGATTGCAAAATTTTAAAACTTTGAAGACTGTTTTCATTTATACAGACTTTTTTTTTTTAAGAAACATACAATGTATTCTATATTGATCACTGAAAATTAGAGTTTTGCAGATGAATTTAATTTAGCTGGAAGATAATCACATATTCCACTGGCAAAACAGAATTATTTAATCTGCAATAACGAATAATTACTGATATGAGGTCATAACAAAACCCTCTCCCCCCAAAAAAAAAAAGTGAAAAAAGAGTAAGGCTGAAGAGTAAGTAGGAAAATAATTTTGTTCACAAAAGCAAGAACTACTTGCAGGCAAGAAAAGAAGCAGCAATAATGATGACATTTTCTTCAGAACATTAGTTCTTCAGCAATTTAAACATTCTGATAAATACACCACTTTTCTCTGAAAAGCAACCACTACAGTTATCCACTCACTTGAAACAGGTAATCACACAGATCTATAAAAGTTGAATGACAACATTGAGAAAAAAGGTAAAAATGGGATTTCCATGTGCATAGCTGTTAGACAAATGATAAATACTTGATAAAATTCTCAAAAAGGAAAATGCTTAGAAGTGTTCTGTAACACTATGTCTTCTTTTAATTTTTTTCAAATTTATTTGCAGTACTAACATTAGTGGTTACCACACAGATTTATAATTTGTAGAAACACTTCATTGAGATATGGCTTTACTGATCACTCAGTTTTATTAGAAAAAATGTTTTTCCCAATATATTTGACAAATTACTTTCATACAGTAGGGGCAACACCTGGCCTTTTAGACTTGAAGAATCCATAATTACTAATCATGAATGGACTAACACAGACAGTAGTACATGGTTTAATACTATTTGCAAAGCTATCAGCTTTGATACTGTAAATATCAAATCTCACTGAGACTGCAATGAAATTTCAGTGAGCTTTCACCTCGAATGCTCACGGACTTAAAATGTAAAACATTTTTAAAGAAAGCTGATTTCTGTGCTCACTTCTTATGCAACTTTTAAAAAGCAATCTTCTTAAAACAGGTAAAAGTGCATTATTCACCCTAGATCTGATTTTCAGGTGCAGTTTCAATACATTATTAACCAAAGCTACATAGTAGTTATTTTGAGGTTTTTGGCTATAACGTGTACATGCATAACACCACTCAAAAAACAGAGGGAACTGAAACAGAATTCTGTCCAAGAAGTACAGGACTTTTTCCTCACTACAAATTAACTTTTCTGTTATCAGAAGATAATGCAGAAAACATCATGTCTGTGAACCAAATTAAATGAAGCAGAGGGATGTAGCCAGTCCCCTTTGATTCCTTATTTCTGGTTTAGAGGTATGAGAACTTCATGTCAACTGATGTTATTTATGGATGTGGAATCCCTCCCTCTTCACACCATTCTGTGAATGCAAAATAACCAACTCTGCAATAATTAATCACATACTAGATCGCTGACTGTCACATAGTAGAGATCCAGTCACACGACAGACTATAGGCCCTACAGAGCTTATAGTTGTGCATGCTTGAAGCTTTTGCTACTTCAGACATACCAGCAACATTCTCCACTGGAGATATTATTTATCCCCTTTAGTTAAGCAGCTTATATATATAGCTTATTCCTGTTCTAGCTTGACCAAACAGAAAAGATTGTCAGAACACCATGCTAAAAATACAATTCTTCTTTTGCTGTGTTCAAGGTTGAAAATTTTAACCAGCTTTGTCTTCAGAGTTTGAATTCTTAACACCAATCATCTTATCTTAAGACTCAGGTTGCACACCAAGATGTCATGATCACTATCATCCCATAAACTTTAACATGCTGCTTTATTCAAGTTTACCTTCATCTCCAGGCTTGAGACAGCAGAATCCTTTTGATACTAACATACAAATATCTCAGCTTACCTAGTTCTGAAGAGGGAAAAAAAGTGTTCTTTATACATTTATATGTATGTGTGCTCTCGTGCACATGTGTATATAAAAAAAGGCTCAATTATTTTGCACTTCAGGACTTCTTTTGGGGATAATCACAGAGTAGATATCTGAGTGCCCTGTTTTAGGATTTGTAAAGGGGAAGCAGGCTGGGACTAGTGTTTGTTCTTTGTCTCCTGAAAGATTATCTGAGAATATGAACTATATAAAGTTTTCTTATTGCTACACACACAAAGATTGTGCCTTGTCAGATTCCAGTTACTTGGAAGGGTTTCATGAGAATCAGCACCTTTATGAAATACCCTAATAAATTTAGGACACTTTCAGTTCAGGTTAGGCTACCAACTCCAGATATGCATTGTATGCTTGAGGAAAGAAATCATGAGACAGAAAGTGTTAATATTATTTCAGAAAGTATGCCTCATTCCAGTACTTTCAGCATGGACTTTACATCATGTACTCATTGTATCCTTGGCAACTCAACTCCTTATCTAAAGAGACAAGATTGACAACTTAGATTTAAAGTTACAGACATCGCGCGCTACTAGGCTTGGATTTGGTCTGGAGCTAGATAGGATGCCAGCTAGAGGCTAAAGGTATTCCAAAAGTTATTTGATGTGATATAAGGGCAGAACTGTGCTCATCATTATTGACTGGATAAACCAAAAAACCTTTTGGTTTTTGGAGAGCATCCAGATGCTCTCCATCGTTTCATAACAAAGAGCATGAAGGTACCTTTGCTGTTTCAATGAAACAAGACTACGGCAAATTATGAGAGAGGTTCTTCATACTTATAGTATACAAGTACAAACCTGTAGAAGAAGCCCTTCTCCCACCATCTTTTTGGTGTGATTCATGTTTCACCCCAGTTCTAAAGTAAATAGTCTATTTCCTTTCTCTCATCATTTTATCTCTTCTTCACCTTCAACGTACAGAAGGCAAAAAAAGAAATGAATTGTCAACATTTTCTTGTCAATAAATTAAAAAGAAAAGTTACAGTAAATAAGGTTCCAAGGGGAAAAAAATGAAAGTATATTGTAAGGAAAAAATTCCAAATGTTGCATTATTTTCCCCACAACCAGCACACGACATCGGTACAGTAAATGAAGATTCTACCCATCATATTTTAGGACAGATTTATGAGGGCTTATGCTACATTAAAGTGAGTTTTTCAGTATATATTATTTCCTACATATTAACCTCGAGAGAGCAGTTAATTAACATTAAATCAGACAATTTAAATTTCTAAATTAATTAGAAATGGATTTGTGAGTCAGAAAGCCTTTGTTTGATACAAAGTGCGTAATGAGTTTGAACATCATCTTCATACACAGAGTCCTTTGAAAAACAGTTTTTTAAAACATTAAGGTTTCTTTTTGCAGAGGAAAAAAGGAAGGAGAAAGGAAAAGGGAAAAAAAAAAAAAAAGACAAAACCCCCATGAATGTGTAGGCTTAATCTGTACATTAAGTTATAAACAAAAAACCACAAGACTACAGCCAAGTTCCCCAAATGAAAGGCTACATGAAGCAAAACACAAACCACGATTTTTAAAGCAAATCTTTCGGAACATCTTTTTGATAAAAAGCTAGCTATGAATAGACCTCCTTAACCTGAATGGAGTTTTTAACCCTATACATGACATCTACCATGTCAAAACAACTCTGGTCCGTTTTACCTGATTATATCCCAAAACAGCAGTTTTTCTCTGGATTCGTTTCTTGATGACAAGCTGTTCAAACACAGAGCACCTATCAAACCTAGTATTACCAGCTACAGCTTTTTTCTTCTAGTAGACACTGCTGTCCATCAGAAGAAATAATTAATGGGTCTATTATGTATGAAAGCGTCATCCTGTCAGTTCAGTGACTGGTTTGAATAGCTCATATCTGCTACTCATTTATGCCACGCGTGCTCACTGTCCTGAGAGATGACAAAACACTACACACCCTTTGGGATTTTTTTCCCCTCTGTTCTAAAGCAGCATTTCACATCTGTGTCTGACAGAAGCATAAGGAGCTGAGGGAGGCAGACCTTCATCATCCTTCACAGAATAATGTTGCATGGGTTAAAAGTTAAGACCTGATATCTACTGATCCTGCATATTTCCTACAAAAATCTAAAATGTGGAGGCTACCAAAATGTGTAGGGAAATAACTTTTCAGTGTTGGAATAGCCACAGAAAACAGATGGAATTTACCGGATACTAAATCTTTAAATGGGTGCTGAATACTTGAGTTAACTGGGGTCAGTGCATTTCCCTTTTTTTTTTTTTGCCTTTTTTTTTTTTGGAGGGGGGGGAGGGGGGAAGATGCAAAGTTCACAGGTTCTTTTCTGTTACCTGATTAGGGCAGAATAAACAAAAATGCTGAATGTGGAAGAAATCAGATATTGGAGATACCTGGAAATAAACTGGAAACAACCAATACCACAAGATGAAGCAGCAGTGAACAAGACGCTGTGGAAAAAGAAATCACAAGACGAGAGTGCACAATGCATTTCAAATAGAAAAAAGCTTCCTATCTGCTGAGTGAGTCTCAGTATATTCTGACAGAGCACAGATAAAGCTTCAATCAAGTATCTCCTAGGTAAGTTTTTATTTCATATACTGCTTTAATTGTTTATCACATCAATATATACTTTAATGTATGGACAATAACTCAATGAATTTAAATTTCTTTATACTGATACTGAAGTTTAAATCCTTCTATGACAAATGTTTGATGTTCTTAGATTTCCTATACTGCTCAAATAACAGCTCTCTTTTGCTATTAAGGCTGTTCAAAGGAAAACTATTAAATGCTTTCTCTCTTGACTTATACTAGAGTGAAACATTTCCTAAGATTTAAATCCTTCAAAATATTTTAATACATATTTCCATGCATGGCTGTTTAAGAAAAAATAAATTAATAAAAAGCCATGCTTCTGTTAATATTACCAAAAACATTTACTGTACTTCATTATCTATTTAATCTGGCAAATCAAACAACATTTTGCACCACAGCAGTAAATGTAAAAGGGTATCTTTTATTATAGGATAATGAATCTTTCTTTACATAAGAGGATATTAAATAAAGCTAGAAGTGTTGATTAGTTATTTATGAAAGGTAAACTACAGCACAGTAAGGAAACAGCACGACGTTAATACACCCCAAGGTACTGTGTACAGAGTTTCAATAAGAAGATTGGACATCAGTGCCCAAGTAAAACTAAAAAAGAAGGTGCCGGTCACCTCAGTTATTTCACTCATTTGGAGCATCCACTACATAAGCCACATAGACATGAATGCTACATGGAAATAACATGCAAAACATTTTAGAATGAGATTCTAACATCTAATAGGGCTTGAAAAATAAGCACCGTATCTGTTAGTCAAAAAGCTACACTTACGAGTCATGGAGAAAGGTACCTGTGCTCACACACACAAAAAACCCCACACCCCTTGAAACTGAAAAAGCATAAATAGTCATATACCGATTAACACACCATTTTATAGTATCACATTGGTCAATTTTGTATGTAATATTAGCTTTGAAAACCTACATCTTTGCTCCTCCTGTCTTTTACTGGTTTCACACCATTTTTTCTATTTACTAAGATGTAAGATTTCTTTTTCCAGCATTGTTTTAAATATCTTTCCTCTACTTCTCTCTGTATGACTTCTCTCATTTCTATTTAGCATGTCTTTCTTATTTAATGTATCCATCAATCTTTTTCCTGTTTTTTTTTCTTTTTATGTTTTGCTAACTTACTAAAATAATCTCTCTCTTGCCTGATGCTTGCTAAAGACAGATTAATTTGCCATTCACAAACACCCCTTTTGAACTCTTCACTTACGCACAAGGGGTTTATGAATTCTACCAAGTGCTAGAAGACTAAACATACTTGCCAAAGACTGATAGAATACCATGAGACTAAAAACCAGAAGTTGATACTATGCTGAGCCTTGTCTCATATCAAGAGTCAAAAACATACTCCCAAAATAATGGAATTCCTACCAGGAAAGATATGTGAAGCAACTTCTGCGGGAGAGGGGTCATCTCATGCATATTACTGTAGAATACTTTATATATTTGAAATTCCTCCTACAAGATCCCACTCTTGACTGCCATGATAGGGAGGAAAAAAAAAATGTTTCATATTCTCTAAACATTCATGCTTAAGTCTTCTGCTTAATACAGGCAAAGAAGTTTCCATTATTCCAACCCTTTTCCACTTTCCCACTTGCTGTATTTGATGAGAACTTGATGGGAATTTTTGCTAGAGCACCTATCACTCAGCCATTTTGTTGCTGACAGGTTCCAGCACTCTCTACATTTCCCCAGTTTCTGGCTTTTTCTTTTATAAGTAGCTCCAACTGCTCTCTTCACAACTGCTTGATCAAACATCTCTGTCTTTTTTTCCTATGCCTCACTTCACATATTACATCGATCCAGTAAGAATTCTTCCTGCCTCCTCACTGCTCCTATACAACACGCACTGATACTTTGTCTCTCATCTAACATACCAGGAAAAAATCATCAGTTAAGAAGTAGGCTCTGTACAGTACAAAACAAAATAATATGGCTATAAGTTTCAATGGCACCACTTCAAGGTTTCCATAACTTGAACCGTCAAAGCCTACTACAACTCGATAACACTTGTAACAAGCAGCAGATGTAATACAGCTTTTGTCAGCTGATTTCAGAAGACAGCTTTGTATCTGTTGAATCTGGTTCAGAGTTGGAAGTAAAAGAGAGAGAAAAATAAGAATTGTAATCCAAGTTTTGATTCTCCAGTCACTGCTCTCACACTGGAAAAGTTTTCTTACCTTGGACGTTGTGTGTGAGTTTTTTGCCTCCTCTTTTGTAAAAGGTATTGTTTATCATGGCTTAAAAAACAAACAAAAAGCCCACCCCAAAACCCAAACATAACGGCTAGCCAACATGCCTGTTTAAGAAAAATCAGGTTATTATTCAATGAAGGTCTCAAAAAGCTTACTCAAAACTTAGTGTTTCAGAAACTTCTAAACTGAGAGTTGAAGTTAAGACTTTTTAAGCTCTCTGTTGAAAATATGAGAGGGCTAAGAACAAGTGGAAAGCTTGCTTGTAGGAAGGAGAATTGGATACAACTAGTATTTTTTAAAAGACTGGATAAAACTATGTAATATTTTTAAAAGAAGAGGTAAGTTTTTTTCAGATGTATTCATTAATAATTTAAGTCATCAAGATAAATGTTATTTTTAAGTGTATTATTCCTCTCATCTTCAAAGAATTCAGATGCATTAACATAAGCAAACAGTTCATTATCAAGTTCCAAAACCTAAACCTTTGTGCAACCAGAAATAAATATATCACAGAATGTTTTCCAAAATGTGTAATTATGTAAAATCACCTCACCTGAAAGCAGTGAGTCAATATTTATTTTCCACCTTTATCATAATCAGTTGTTCAAGGATCACTAAGCATCTGACAAAGATATCTTTTCATTTCCTCTCTGTATTAAGTTGCTCGTCTACATGAAATGAGTAAACCACATCACAAAACAACTACAGTCAATCGCCTAAAGAGAGTACATCTATTCAGCAAAACAGCATGCACGCTACATACAAATAGGACCCCCTTCCCAACTAATTCAGCAGGTAACAAACATTAAAGTGGCATAGCATGGGTTAATGAGCCTTTTAGAAATTATGTGAATGAGACAGACCAAAGTCCAAACTGCTCCTTCTGGGCAGTTATCAGCTAAAAGAAATCAACAAGTAGCAGCACAGACTTGTAGGTATACATATTCCTAAAATGTTGGCCAATCTTCTGCATTCACTTCCATCTCTACTCAAGACTATTACATTACAAGTAAAACATGAGATACTTTTACACTTCCATCTTTTTGTTGAGAGATATAACTTACATAACCTAACAGAAAGGGAGTGAAATCCAGAACTTCTGCTCCTATAGTTAAATCACTGGCCCAATGTGTCCATTTCACCTTGAATTACTGATGAACACAAAATTCGCCTCAGCCATTTGCATCTCTCTCAAGCCCCTTCATTAAATAATCCCCTGCCTCCAAGAGTTATTGTAATGAGAAAAAAGGCACTAACACTTCAGGACCATTTGCACTGTAAATACATACAGGTAATATTATGCAGTATTTCCAACCACATGTAAAGAGACATCTTCCAGAAAGCCAAATTGACCAATATTAGTTATATTCATATCCTTTTGTCATGGAATAAACAGGCAGGTCCAGGTCAGGCAAAATCAGTTTATAGCTACAGGAGAGAATGCACAGTGACAGATGTTCAGCCCTCTATCAATACAAACTCTGACTTAAAACAAAAACATGAGGGCTTTTATACATTTATGGCAGACATAAACTGCTTTGTGAAGGGGCCCGGTACAGCAAAGTAGCATCTGCACAGAAGGAAGCTTTGTTACGGAAGATCTAACTGTGTGATCCTGGTAACTCAAAACCTGTAGCTCTACAGCTCCAACTTATATCTGTTCAGCTCATCCCTCTCTTTTGCTTGTGATGCTACTGGTCCTTGACCAACTTTAGGTCCAACACTTTAAATCTTAATTAATCAAATCCTGTATCAGCTTTTCCATTCTTTTTTTCCAGGACTGATGTCAAGCACATGGGCCTACATTTACCTAACTCATTCCATTTGATAGCATGTTTTCAGAATGTCTTCAGGACGGACATTCTTTGGTTGTCTTCAATATTCCTGCAATTATGAGACATTAAAAATACCCATTTGTATAGTCTGCCCCGTTAAGCGGTACTGATGCTTTACAAGGAATTCAACTTGCTACCCCCCTACTATATACTTATATATCAAACAGTGGTGAAGTCAGCAAGCTTGCTGAAAATATTAAAATTACAGAAAAGTGAATCCTTTTCAGGACCTCAATACCTTCCAACAGTTTTGCACTGACACCATCTCAAACTTTAAATATTAATTTATTGATTCTGCAGATTACAAACAGGGAAGAAGGAAGCACATCACTTGGGAAAGGTCACACCAGATCGAAGCAGAGCCTCCATATAGCCCCAAATTCTGCACAACAGTACCCAACAGCGTAAGTCTAGGGAAGCCTGAGAACAGGGCATGCACAGAGGGACACTTCCTCAGAAATATTCTGCCAGCTTCTAGCTATTTGTAGTTCAGGGATTTCTTAAGCCATAGATGATGTCTTATTTATAAGATAATCTTCAAAGTATTTTTCCAGTTGTTTTTTGAACCTGCACAAAATTTAAGCTTCCACAAGATCCTGTGACAAACTTCCAGATTTAATTAGGGGTTACATCAAAAAATACCTTCTTTCTTTGTTTTGAATTTGCTGCCAGACAGCTTAATTCAATACTCCCTATTTTTTGCACTAGAAGATACAATAATAATTTCATATTCACCATATCCATTCTTCCATGATTTTACAGATAGCTACACCATATCGTTCTCAGTCATCCGTCTCTGAGGCTGAAGAGCTCTATTCTACTCTACTCATACCACCCTCAGCCATGCCTCATATGTAAATTCTTCCATACTGTTAGTCGTCCTGCTGCCCTTTGCTGTAACTTTTCAGTACTACTGTTTCCTTGTGGAGCCTCTGGGATCCGAATCAGAAAAAGTTACACGATATGCTTGTGTCACTGATTTATACAGTGAAACCGTGATGTGTTTTCTGATTTGTTCTCTGTTCTTTTCCTAATTTCAGGGTTCGTTTGCTTTCAACTAGTGAGCAGTAACAATCACCTCAGATGTCTTTAAATGTGATAGGGGACTGTTTCCCCACACACACACACCATGTACATCACTTAATCTTCATCTGCACTGAGCTTAATCTGTAATTTGTGTGTTTTTTTCTGCAACTTTTTGCAGTCCTCAGGTTATACAGGATTAGAGAGGAATTAAGATGCACACTTTTAACAGTGAAGGTAACAGCATATTGGATCAATCCAACAGCCCAGTGGGACAACCTTCTGAGAGCTCTGAGAGATTCCCTGTCACTGAAATTGTTTAAATCGAATCAAGACTGACAACAGCTTTTGACAGCAGCTATACTAAGAGACGTGCCCTAATTCAACCAATAACTAGTTCATAACTTTTTTTGTTATGACTGCTCACGTTATCCAGAAAAGTTCACCCTATCACAAACGGTTTCTTTGGCTTTGTAATCTATGAATTTTACTGACTATGCTGGGGTTAGCCTTCCATGTACAATTACTTACTAGAGAGAACCTGCTCCACTGTTCTTCAAGTCAGTAGGGGATTTGAGTTAGGGAAAGAAACAACAGCAAGTTTCACTTCCTCAAATTTGTCCCAAACCTTACTGAAACCAATTTTTATTACGTTTGCTATTTCACACATTTTGCAAGTTAAAAAATGACGGAACTGTAATTCAAAGATGCTTGTTGGTTGTATTTTACCTCTAACATCTAAAGGCAAATAATGGCAAATATTGTGTCACCTAACTATTAAAATTATATATGTTTTAAAAAGTGTTGCAAGGAGAGGAGGAAATTGAACCATTTCCAAGTTTAGTAGTGCCAAGCTGTCAGAACTCAGATATAGAAAAACAGACTCCAGAAAAAGTCATTTCTTAAACACCTATACATACTCTCCTTAATAGGCTGTTCAAGAATTCTTTTACCTATTGTAATGCAAATTAGATAAATCATCCCTAATGCCATTATGTGGACGTCATCTCCTCCTGACTGATATTGTAGGTGTACGCTATCACTGTCACCAAAATATACCTTGTCCATGTTATATTCTCCCTGGATTAATCTACTGTGCTTTCCTTTCATGATTAAATGAATTCTAGTCACATGAAATTACATTTTCAGTGTAGCTGTTCAATGCCTCGGTTTTCTAAAATGCATTACAGCAGCTTTTTATCATATAGTATAGCTTGCTCAGTGAGTTATTTTTGTAACAGAACAAACTTATTTCACTAGTCTTTTTTGAATGAAATGATTTCAATTTACAACCAGTCTGGGAGATTGACAGACTTCAGGAATATAGCCCAGATTATTTTATTCTAGATACTTAGAAAAAACCATTGTCTATAGTATCTGTCACCACTGCAAAGCATTTGCAATTGTGAGGTAAAAACTATTACATCTCTGCAGCTTTTTTAAGTTAAAAAATGTCCTCCATTTTTTTTTAATTAATGCTAAGATTTAGACCATAAATACTCTTTCCCTGTACTGAGCAAGTTTGTAAACACAGGTCTATAATTCATACTCCAATTTTGCTTCCCAAAGGGGTTCCACTGCTCACTTCCTCAGTTTCCTATAATCACTGCAGCAGTAGAAAATGGTAGTATGTTAAAATACTTTAAAGTAGAAAGGTTTGCAGAAAGACAACTCCCAAGAACTATTATAGGACTCTACTATTAATACATGAACAGCCAAAAGAAAATTGTTAAAGTTCAGGTGAACGGATACAGATAAACTATTTTGAAATACAGGCACTAAACACCTATAATCACTAGTGGGTTTTTTGTTGTTTTGGTGGTGGTTTGGTTTTGGGGTTCTTTGGGTTTTTTGGTTTTTTTTTTAAACACAAAGATAACATGACCAAATCAAACACTTTGGAGACTTTAAAATGCTTTGTCTCTAGTTAAATGTTACTTTACACAGAGATATTTATAAAGATCAATTTTCTTTGACAAGCTAAAGTGTGCTTGTAAGTTACAGGTATGAGATCTGATGCTTTCAGATTACATTTCTACAAGTTAATTTAGTCATCTCATACTTGTAGGCAATTTTCCTCTAAGTGACTAGATTGTTCTTCTCAGAGATTTCTACTCCTTCTTTCTCTCCCTCCTCCTCTTTTTTCATATTCAAATACAACTCGGCAAAATAAAGTTGTCTGTGGGATAGAAAGAGGATATATAAAAATAAGAGTAAGTGAACACTTAATAAGGCATTAAGAAAAGAACAAGAGAAAAAAGGTAAAAGGAGCAGACAGAATCATGTGGAGTTACAGAATAGAAAATTTAAAGCAAGAGAGACCATAGTCTCTTATTTGCATGAGAAAATTTACTTGCTGTCAATATTCTAACTGCAAATGTATATTAAGATAAATCAGAAGTAGGCATCTGGCTTTAATCCAATTTAATCCAATACTCATGCATGCTACCACTGAAAAAGAAGCTCTTGCTTCTTCCCTTACTACTACCAATACCAATCCTAGTATTTTCCTGATTCTCCAAGATCTTTCCCTTCTCACCAGCTGTTCCATTTCATGTTCCTGCCAACTCTTTTGCACCATTCATGCAGTCAAATCAGGCAACTAGATCCATATCTGGTGATGGGCCAAATCCATAATATCACTGAAGTGTCTTTCAAACTCATTTCTTCAGAAGAGGGGAGGTGATCTTAATTTATTATCAAGAGCAGCTGCAAAATATAAAGCAACTTCAAATTCATTACATTTTTATTGATAAGAACTCCACAGCTGCCTAACAAACAGAACAACAAAACCAAACATTCCATAAAAGCAAGAGAAGCAGAGACACGCAAGAAACAAAAGACAGACATCCACTAGGTTCCTTCTAAGAACATAAAAAAGGAAGAGAAAATACAAAATAAATTATAGCCGCTTTCATCAGAATTCATGTTTTAGTAGTGACGGACATGATGACTAAAGCAATTAATAATTACATATACAATTACTTAGAGATGAAAAACATCATCAAATGAAGCCAATTCACAAATGTGACTGGTAATAAGTACAGATTTTTTCCTCTGGTATTTAATGTGTGTGAGCAGGTGAAGCCAATATGAGTCCACTTTTTGCGGCTGGAATAAGCAGTGTTAGCCAGCACATTTTCAGGCAAATGAAAGTATTTTGTTACCTGGGGTAAGAGTCAGTTTCTCCACTTACACAAAAGTTACTGTTTGCACCCACTCCCATCTGAAGTGACAGGTGACACCATAAGATGAAAGGGAACATGCAAACACCTTCCACTCTCACTGTTGTGCCAGTGGCACCATGTCCCTTCAAATACAGATTAAATAAAACCACTAGTAAGTGCTGGATACAATCCCTTGTCAGTTTTTGTCCTAGGGGTAATGTAGTCCTGAAAAGGGCACCTGAAAGGTGCAGCAAATATATTGTTGTTTTCCTTAAAAGGAAAAGCATGCTTTTCAAGACGAGAAGGTAAAAGAAAACTGTACAAAAATTAACCACGCCCAAGACAGAAGCGCGAGAGAGTGAGAGACTGAGAGAGAATGAATGCTCCAGGCCTTAAGAAAGACTTCTGGAATAACTAACCAGCACCTATGACGTGCATAAAACAGAAGGTGACAAGGAGCAGCGTTTGTTGATTTTTCAGGAGACAGATCAAGTTAGTAGTCTCTGAAGTAACATTCAGAGACCTGTAACAGCTGGCAATGCTGAAGGTCCCAGACTATAAGGACTTTCTCAAAGGATCCTATTTGCATTTTAGATTTTTTTTTTCCAGGTCGATGGATGACTTATCCCCCAAAATGAAGCATAGCATTATGTGGAAAACCTAGATAATGAACAAAGGACAGTAATGATGTCTTTAGACTGACCTAATATTATTGGGTTGAGTAAGGTGTCTCAATTTCCAGTCTTTTTCAAACTACTTGCCCCTCACCCCTCCCCTGGGCCCACAGACACATCGTGACAAAGCCCTGTGCAGACAGCAAGATAGTCAGGTGAGATGTAGTTACTGGCTTTCAGAACGAGTCTGTCTTCCAATCGGTCAGATAGCGTAGCAACATGCTTTAAGAAACATATCTACATAAGAAATTCAAAACATTTTTGAACATTCTTTGCCTTTGAAGGCTGTTTGCCTCTTCAGTTAAGCATAACTTCTGTCTTGCTAGTGTCACTCTTATTTCTGTGTCTAAGGATTTCAGTCAACAAGGGGGTTAGCCCAAAGCAGATCTTATGTTATAAAAGCTAATCAGTATTTGTCATCTGTCATGCTGCACTCTATCTTCCAACAACTTCAGAAAAAAAGTACACCTACAGGAAAAAAAAAAACTCTAACAAGACTCCATCAGTAAAGAAGCCAGGGCAAAAGTGCAGTTTTCCATTATAACCACTTCGGTACACTTCCTTGGGCATCAGAAAGGTGATGATGAAGACTGCAAACAGGATATCTTTTCCTGAAAGAGTACAAGTTGTATAGACTTTCTCTCCAGGACTATTTATTACTCTTGCACCCCTAGCACTTTATTTACTCAGAAAAATCTAACCCAGTTTACCTCCTATTACCACTGAACTGTCAATTTAAAATACTTAGTTTTCCAATACCTCTGTTCTGCCAGCATTTTCCCAGCAGAAAGTTAACCAAGTGTCTCAAATGAAAATTTCTTTGCTATAAATATCTGCAATTATGGCCTCTAGCCTTTATGACACAAAAATTTTATGACACAAAAATCAATAGAATGATGTCATCCTATTAAAGCACTCCCATCTTGAATTAGTTCTTCCACCTTCCCCCCTTACATTTTGTAGCTAGCTGATACATACTTTTCAGTGACACATTTTCTGCATGTTGAAGCACATGCACATATTCAAGAAGAAAATACCACATTATCACAGGCTGTTTTCAATCAAGAGCTTAAAAAGAAATAGAGATAATACGATCAGTTTCACAATCCAAATTATCTGCAGCAGATTCAGAAATACCACGCTTTATAAACTGAGATGATGAGTATGTACTGTCAAAGGAAGGTCATCTGATTCACATTCCAGTAAAGGTTGAAAATGAGTCAGAACCACAGAAAACATAATTCCTCCCCACTCGCACCCTATTCTGTCCCTCAAACATGCTTTTTATTAAAAGAGTTTCTAGTTCACAATTTTACACATGCAGAGGGTTTGGTTTGCAAGAAAGGACAACAACAGAACGGAAGAGTTCCCTTGAGGGTGGAACAGACAGTTAATACAACTCTTGTTCTGAAAGACTTTGGCAAGGCTCAATATGCTTTGACATTCTTCAAGAAAATTACCCAGATCTAGACAAGAAATAAACCCTCTGGGGGAAAAAAAAGACAAATCTTTTACGTGCTCAGAAGAGCCATCTTCCTATACAACAGCCAGAAATGCCAAAGATGCCACTCCCAGGAGAGATGAGAGTGAACAACAGGCAAGACGACAGATGAGGAGCCAACATGTGATTTGGACAGGTACAAAAATATGGGGCGGGGGAAGGATAAAGAGAAAGCGTAGACTAGAAGTTGGATATAGAAACTAGGAACTCTTGAGCAACAGGATGAGATCAGGGAAAGAACAACGACAAAATGAAGAGGTGTGACTCAGAAAGCATTAAAAGGAGAAGAGAAGGACTAGGAGAGTCCAAGCCATCAGCTGCAAATGCAAGGAGGAATTTCAGGACCACAAATGGGATAAGAAGAAAAGAGGAGCTGCAACTGAGATTAAGGAAGAAATAGGCACTCTGTGTCCTTTAGAGCACTGCCTACTTCACAGCCCTTCTTTCACTCAAAAAACAATGTTTAGAAACAGCACTGCTCCCTGCAAACAAATTTCTAAGAATCTTGCTAGAAGAATAGTTCTGTCAGTCTTTTCTGATGGTGGTTCACATGCAGTCTGATCGCAGCACTGCTTTGGAGCATCCTTCAATGAACAAGGAAACGTTCCTATCACAGTTATTTTGTTTGTAAACTGATATTAGGAATAAATTTATCCTTATGAGAAACAGAACAGTAAATGTAGTCTGGCTTCTGCAATTAAACCAATCTGCTACATCTGATACTCTTATCAACCTTACCATAAACAAAAAATTCTGGTTTTATAGAATTTTATAAAATTTCTGTTTCTATTTATTTCTTTTGCTAATGTAGGCTGCTGAGAGATAGAACAAAAGTATTACAATTAAAACAAACACAGCTCCTCCAAATCAGTCAACACCTTTTAATATTACCATAGAAGTAATATCTACTAACGTCATTACTGGAAAAGAACCAATACTTTACAAGCAAGCAAAAGAAAGTCCTTGCTCTAAAAAGCTTACGGTCTAACTCAGGTGATTTAACAATAGCTCAGGACCCTGCTCTAAAAAGCTTACAGTCTAATTCAGGTGATTTAACAGTGGTTCAGAATCAGAATTGTAAAAAGGAATCCAAAAGAAAAGATTAAAATCAATCAAAAGTAATATATGGCAACAAGGAAAATCACAAAGTTCATGGAGTAAAAGGAAAATTCGAAGGAAGGGGGAAAGGCAGAAAATAAGTACAGAGAAGTAAAAATAGGAGAAAGGGAACAGGAGTGTAGTGGCAATAACATACTGAATTTTGAAAATGAAGTCTGGAATACGAAATGTACTGTTCTGAGTACAAGAGCCAGAGTCATTCACTTTTGGTTAGGGGATTTCACTAGCAGGAAAGTCAGAGATGATGATGTGGCAGAAACCATGATGACCAACATGAGGCCTGGTCAGACAGAACTGGTTTTAGGGGTATTGTAAAAACAAAGGGCATGATTAAACAAGAGAAACAGTGAATCGGGTGAGTAGACATTTTCATCTAGCTCTCAAGCCTACAAATTCAAGCAGCGGACAGGACAACAGCACGACAGGAAAAAGGACAAATTGTTCCACATTTCAACTTACTGATTTGTGATTTCATAACCAAAACATACTTAAACACAATTCAGCAGAAATACCATCAATATATAGTAGCAGCAAAAGATTAAGGCCCAAGATTAGAGAAAGATGTTGGTCAGAAAACTTTTTAAATCCAGAAATCTGGAACTTAACAAATAAATGAGTGCAATCAAGGTGTGAAAAATTAAAAGAATGGGAAAAAGCTTACCACACTGATTTTAATGGGAACAAAACTTAACCCCTTTAATCTGTGAATCTTACTCTATTCAATCCTAAATCATAAAGCATACAAATCTCTGAAACACTGAAACCTTTCAGATTATTCTTTTATTACTTACCGTTAGTTTTGCAGTACTATCACTGACACATATATGGTCACCTAGTTCTAAGATATTAGAATGTTAAAATGAAAATAAGAAATGTTATCCTACATTTATATGCATTCAAGTCATGGAATCACATTATACTTCTATACTTCAATCATACAGTTTTAGTTACATTTTAGATAAAACTTAGGAGGAAAAAAGGCTCAGATATGAAAGCATATATAATGAGCACAGATTACCTATTACAGGAAAATACATTTATCAAGAAAATGTAATGAATACTTAAAATCTGGCACTTCCTATTTTTAGTTCAGACAAAAAAAAAAAAAGGACAGCTTGTCTGATTAGAACAAAAAAGATGAATTTCTGTAATGTTAGGAACAGTTCAGGAGGAAGCACCAAGCAGATGGAGAACCAGCTTCCACCGATGCCAAGTCCTGTGATTTTACTGCAAATCTTAATTGTGAAAGGGCTTTTTTCTGTTTGTTTGGGAAAGTTACTTTGTCTAGGGAGGAGAGAGGGAGAGGAGGAGAGGCTGCATTTTTTATGGTTTCAGATACCTACAGGTACATAAAACACCAGTATCTCTCAGGTCTATCAACAAGTCCAAAGTTGCAGACTGCCTAGGGCATAACTGTCACTACGGAAACCTTTGCAAGTGGAAGTGAGACCACTTGGATAAAGAGCCTCCATAGATGGGAAATGGTGTCTACCACATGACCATCAAAAACGAAAGGAAAGTTCTGATGTGCTGGAATAGGGCTAGAAGGAGAAGCAAGAAAGGAGCGTATGTCAGGGAAACTCAAGAGAACATTTATGGAATGAGGTAGCAAAAAAAGGAGAACACGAGGAAAGATGCAAGTAAAGCACATGCCCTTAACTGTTTATTTCAGGAGTGCATATACTAGGAATATTCAAGTGACCTGTTACCAATCCTTAGTTGCAACAGTGTAATATTCTTTCAAGACCAGTAACCTGGTACTAATATCTTAAAACTGTTGATGAGTGATAAGAAGTAACCAATACCTCTATGTTCTACATGGAGCTCATGTCACCTGGTAAACAGCAAGGACATGAAGTTTTGCATCTGTTGAATTTCTCACCAAATAAAATGCACTAGTTGAAAACACATCTGTTCCACACGCAGTCATAAAGACATCCAAAAAGAATTAAAAAAATACTTTCCACTATTTTTTCAAACAGAGCAATAATGCTTTCAGAGCTGATAAACAACAATTCTTCATTAGTCTAGATACCTCAATGGTAGAAGAAACAGAGATGCAGAAACAGAGTTTCTGTTGGAGACATATGGACATAAATAATTTCACAGAACAGACATACAAAACGAAAAGTAGTAGAAGTTGGCAATCAAATACGACTGGAAAGTGCGACCCCTTATATATACAGTAATCCAAATCAACAATGACTTAGGCAGTTCTGTAAAGAAAACTGATTTTCAGCTATTCTCTAGAATTTTAAAACTCAAAGGATTCTTTTTTAGCATCTGAACCATGCCCTGCCATTCCCATTCTTTTTGTTTGAGCAGAACTAGCATAAAAAATAAGAATACTATTTACTCTTCACTTTACATTTTTTTTCCAAATCTCTGTCAGTATATACTGAAGGTAGAAAAGTTGAAGGAAAACCTATTTTTAACACAAGCCTTGCTCCACAAGTTTATCTGTTCAGCTTTTCCAAGTCTTCTCTATACTGCTAATTCTCCTGTATGTATTGACCATGAAAATGACAAAAATGCAGCAATGTATTGCAATAGACACATCAAAATTAAACAGAGAGGCCCAAAAGCAAGAGGTTAAAAAACCAAAACAACAGGGCTTTAGGGAACGGAAAGTAACTGCTACCTCACAATCCCTATACTTACTGTTCATTACTATTATGCTCCAGTGACTGCTCTTTTGATTTTTATTCCACATTTCCCATTGTATTCAAGTGCTAGGTACCTACAGAAATTATATGTATTCTTACAATATCAAAAACATTCTGCCAGTTTTGTTTGAACTACACAGCATTTCTCTTTATTACCCTTTAAGACCATCAGAATCATTCAGCCATGGCCAAAAAACCAAACGGAAAAAATTCATGCCCAAAATTATATTTTTTCATCTTGATAGTCATCACATCCTGCAACTCAGCACACTGTTATTGAGGCATGTATGTCGGCAGCTTTTGGCTGCTGTACTGGTGGTGCCTACCAGGAAAGTGATCAGGTCCCTGGATACCTTTTGATCAGCTCTGCAATGAGATTTTAAAAGCGTATTTTTAAACCTAAAGCATCTACTCACAGCCAAAAACCTAATGAAGGACTTAAATCTATTTTGGGACACTTAACCCTAGTCAGTCAAAAAATGAGGACAGCTCTTCAAACGTGGCAAGATTCTTCTAGCAAAGTAAGGTTATCCTATCACTTCCACTTCTCTTGTTCTTTACGCTTCAACAGCATTTTTACTAAATTGATTCAAGACATATTCCCTGAAGGCTTCACAATGGACTTGTAGTTTACATCAGCTAGACATCAAAAGCAATACAGAAAAGTTTGCTTTGCTATCTTCAAGGTTAATTAAAAAAATGTATAAAATGCTAAACAAAAGAAAGAAACAGACTTAAAAACTAAAGTTATCACCCTACTTTACACACAAATATAATAAGCCCAAACAAAGAAGCTCTGTGAGGCTAGTGACATCAGCTGTTACCAAAGTCACCTGGCTGTTCTTACTTAAGACTATTTTCAGCTGCTCTTAACTATTCAGTCTGAAATTTTCCATGTCAATTGTCTGCTTCAGGTAGTTTTTTCCTCACCCTCCCCTCACCACCACCTTTTTTAAAAGTGAGAGAATGGCTGGAACATTTTTCTACCATGAAAAGACCTGGGAAAAAAGCCCTTGTAAGCTCTTCCTTTGAAAACTTGTAACCATTTTCCTGCCCTGAATCAGCAACTTGAAATCAGGCTGGACGATGTTTTTGTATGAAAGAGGTACACTCTGCTCATTTTGTGAAAAATCTGACCTGATTTAGCCAAGCTACAAGCTTCTAGAAATCAGAGTTTGTACGTATTTTTTGGCAAGATCTGCTGGAGCTTAACAACCAATCACCACACAGTCCACCCTCACTGACCTTCTGTGTGTCTTCTCAATGTGCAAGGCAACTGAATTAAGTTTCCTCTAACCTCTGGTTATGAGTGAAGAGCCAGATTTTCACTGTAAGAGAAGCCTGCATTTAACAGGCATTAGGTACAACACTGAAGAAAAAGTGTTGTCTTGCATATTTCTGCAACCTCACCTATGCCAATATGCCTACCATAGTTGAAAACAGTGGCCTGTCACTTCATATTGTTGGGTACCTGGGTAGGATTTAGGGTATACCGACAGAGCGTGTGGAGGGAAGATGGAGAAAACAGCTTGCAGTAGAGACTAGAACTGGAAGCTTGAAAGAATAAACTGGGATTGACTAGACAAGGAAAGAAACTAAGAGGAACATAAAATGTGGTAGTAGGAAATGTGGTAGAGAGATGTGGTAGAGACAAAAATTAAGCCAAATGAGCAATCCCAGGCAGAACAACTCAGAACTAGGGATCACCAGGACTGCACAGAGCAAGGGACAGAATATATCTGACAGAGCTGGATTTTAGTGAATGTATGTGGAAGGAAGTTGGCTCACAACAAAAGACTGAGAAAAGACCCACCACCAGGAATCAGCAACACAGACAAGGGGCGGGGGAGGGAGGGAATCAACAGAAGCAAGGGAGAGTGAGAAGAATTAGTAGGCAGGCAAAGGCTGACAGCAGAGAGACAAGTTGCAGTCAGAGACAGTCTGGGACTAGTCAGGCCTAAATATTTGACTGAAAAGACAGAATCAGTGCTGTACTGGAGATTGGCTTGAGGCAAGGACAAGCTGGAAGTATAGGCAAAAATTTTAAAAAGTGTGTGTCTTCAGAAGCTATTGAAAAAACATTTAAAAAAATACCCTAAAGACTTATCATCCTCTGCAAATATCTGCAAACCCCCCCCTCCTCCCCCTCTCAGAAAAAATATCCCACTTTACTACTGGTAAAAATACAGTATAACAACCCATAACTCTGTTACTTTCTTAATTCAAGCAACAGTAATGTTCACGTACTAGATTTAAAAGCTCCAATCCTGCCAATTATCAACACGAAACCCATATCACATAGTATTAGTCTTCTCATTTTGCTACTTTTTTCATTGATTTTAACTAGAAAATTACATGTAGAAGCACATTTACAAAATATTAAACAAATACCAAGCTTGGAATTTTAATTCCTTGGATGTCAGGAATTCCTCCATTTAAGTTTGACTATTATCATTAATTCTGTCTTTATTACTACATAATCCCAAACTATTTTTTCTACCCTGTCTCATTCGATTAACAGGATATTTTCTGGAAATAAATCTAAGTTGTATCTTGAAGGATGACACTCTTTAAGACCCTGCTTTCAATATTATGGAACCTAAACGTTACATAGGAGAACAGGCTTTTAATCTGAGCTTTTGACAAAGGATTCTTAACTGGCTGCATTAATTACATTGTTGTGTATTAATAGTAAATTGCAAGACCTTTCTAAGCTTTTGCATTCATGAAAAATGGCACTTTAACTCCATTCCCTTTCCAGTTCTCCCCTAACTGCTTGTTGCAATTGAATCGGATCCACTGCGCAACTTCAGCATGCTAAACGGCAATATACTAACAGAAGTCAAAATTATCGAATAAAGCAGAGGTGCAAGCTTCTCCTCAGACCACCAGAAATAAAGATCACTGTACTCTCATTTTTCGCACATAAGCCAAAGAAACCATATGAAGAAACCCCTCGACACACACTGCTTTATGTGACTCCAAGAAATCTGCACTATTGTTTAGAAGGTACTTTTTTCTTCCTCTGAAACAAAATACTTTATTTCATTGCTGTTTCTTATCAATTTATTTTAATATCAAGAACAGTCACAATATATCCTAAAACAAAGTAAAGCACTCTTTAAATGAAAGATTTAGAATTAATAACTAGTAAGAATACTAACTAACAAGATTTTAATTTTAGGCATTAAGAGAATCTACAGAGTAAATAAACGGGTTGGTAATACTGTATCAGAGTACAACTTACCAAAAATACCAATTAATAGAAATATATAGTATTTCCTTATATCCTCAGTTCAACAGTACTATTCATCAGAACATTGTAAAGACATTTGGAAGGCTAAGTATAAAGTTAGAGATATTAAAGTATAAAGTTAGAGATATTAAAGTTTGTTTTAAAAAGCTGAACCATGGCAACATGCAGCAGTCTCTTGATTTAAAAAGTTTTGAGTTGTGATATATACTTTGCTCCCCAGGCTATGTTACCTATGCAGCTCTGAGGTCCGTACCAGGCATCTTGACTCCAACACTGTTTACCATGCAACATACCATTCAGAGAAGTCAATACACATCTCATGATCCTATGATTAAAACTGGCAATTTAGGCCCAATTCTGCAATGCTGATGCAAAACCGAACTTCAGAAATTGATTCTGGCACAAAGAAAGCAAGCTCTGGTCCTTGTTTCTTTACCATACATAATTTCTCATTTACCCCTCCAAGCTTTGGCTGAAAAATCCAATTATTTAGATTTGAGAGATTTCAGAGCTTCCAAGTTGCTCAAAAAAACCCTGTAATACATTGTTTGCAGCTTTTTACTAAATGGTTTTCCAACACAATGGCACATCAAGTTTCTAAAATAATTTTAGGTAACTGTTTTTTGTGCAACTGCCCATACTATTCATGTATACCTAAAAAAAAAAAAAAGGATCTAGTACAGCCTGTCCCTCCACCTCCTCCTTCTATTATGTCCTTAAAAGAGGGGAAAACAACTGATATTTATTTTCAAGGAGAGTAACACTTGCTATTCATGCACACATCTGTACAGTGCTGATTACAAATCTTTGTCAAAATGAGTAACAGCAAGCAGCTGCTTGACCATTTTGCTGTGTTTAGTCATACTAGCGACCTTTTTTGTTTTCTGGAAAGCAACCCAATGACCAAGATCGGTAAGAAATTCATTGTCAGCAAGAATAGGCTCAAAGTAACTGGCTGCTGCACGCACTCAGACCCATACATAGTTTCACAAGGCTATAAATGCAGCAGCCCTCTTTTACTCCCCATCTGCCAATGCTTGGTGCAGCCTGTATGCTATAAGGCTGCTCCCATGGAGACTTTGAACACTCCTAAATACATCGATGGCACACTTACTGAGGCAGACAGCAATGGTATTCTAGGGTCCTGTTTCATCATCAAGGACAACAGCCAGAAAAGTAGTAACATTTCAAAATGCAAAACTAAAAAACTACCTATAGAGTAGAAAATGCTTACCTGCTGAGCTAAGCAAAACACTGAAGTCTGTTCCTCTCTGTGATTCCCCATGCTCACTCTGTCCCTCTTTTTCTGTATCCTCATAGCGGTTCCAGTTGGAAAAAATCTTTCTTCTTGAATAGTGTTTCAGTTCTTCCTTCTCTTCTTCCTCTCGTGATTCAGTATCGTCATCCTCCACTACCTGTGACATTTAAATGGACAGTTAAGCCATTGCAACTCAGTAGCATTTTGTTCTGTATTTAAACAGTCATTCATACAAAGCTCCAACCACAGAATTAAAACCCAGAACGACAAATCAGCCTGGATCCCCATCAAAATTTTAGATCAGGTGGTACCATCTTCCTGAACTGTATGTAATTCATCAATAGTATAATTAAAAGCACTTAGTGAAGCTTCAGTTCTTACATGGGTCAAGCAGTGACATTGATGCAAGGTTCACTGGTTTCCCTCCCATTCTGGAAGCCCAGCTTCCTTCCTGAAACTGAGAGGAATGTGTAGGGAGAAGAACTAAGAATTTAATCCCAGTGTCTCTGTCCAAGTGTTGCAGTGATACTTGCAGTGATAACTGAAAGAACTGATGTTTGTAGAGCAGAATAGGAAAAAGATAACATAACAAATACTGCAGAAAAACATCCAGAAAGGATGATCTATGTAAGAATTTCCATTAGAACCAACTACAGGGTCTTAACTCAAGTAACATGGAATAAATAAGCAAATTAATTTCCTTCATGAAAGCCATTTTACAGAAATACACATGGAAAAATTAAATAGACTGCTGGCAGTCAATCTACTAGCCCAAACTCTTAAGAAGTTATAGGGTCAAAATGAGAACTCATTGCAGGGTCAGTTTAACAAGCAAGCAAAATAGGCATTTGCCACAAGTACTCAACAGCCATGGAAAACACTGCCCTCCCTTGAATCCTCTGCATCAACAGAGCTCTCCTCTCCCAGAGCTTGGGGTTCAGCTGGAATGACTATTGCTTCACAAACAGAAAGATTTGCTTCCTGGAGGAAGGAGGAGTCAACAGGCAAGAGGAGAACTGAGAGCAACCAGAAAAGTTCTGTACAAGATACTTTCTGCAGAGGTCTAAAGCTCTGAAGAGATGGAGTAAGGGAGTCAAGAAAGAAGAGATTCCCACGTCTGCTCCCAAACATTCCTGCTGACAGCTCCACTCTCTCTTCTCTCCTTTACTCCATCTCTCCTTTCACAAACCACAGTGTGCTGCTGCCATAAGATTGAATTTCACTGTCCCAACAATAAGTACATTCTTCATGACCAGGGCAGTGAAATTCAAGTTTATCTATACTGCTGTAAAGCTTAAAGCCATCTCCATTCAGTATAAAATAATTTAAAAAGCAAGCTACCTTTCGGTAAGTCATTCTATATCTGTAAGCCAAAACATCCTTACAGCTCACCATCAGACACTGGCTTTAAGGAGGATGTTGGCTTTGATAGTTTAAACCAAATGTAATCCTGAAACAAATGTGAAGAGCAATTATTTATGTTTAAAAAAAGTGCCCTTGTAAATGAAGAGCTGCAACATCTTGTGCAGAAAGATTACTAAAATCTCTAGTAGTTACTGTGTTTCTAAAACTACATTAGGGTTTTTTTAAGCACATACTGTGGACTTACATACTGGTACAATGTTGGACAACCTGGTAAAACCAATGGCACAAAGCCACTATCAGAAACAAACCACCATCACTTCATTAACTTGTTTTATAATCGATGAGTTACTTTCATAGCTCAAGAAAGGACATAGAACAATGCAACACGTTTTAGATTGATTTTAGAAATCCATCATGAAGAAGGCTTAACTACTCCATAGAAAACTTTGTAGTTACATTTTGGCTCAGCTAGACAAGGACAAACTGTTCGAGATTTTCATGTTCCTTTAGTGTCCAATTACTCAACAGAAAAAACTCTATCAACGCCAAATAAACCCCTGTTGCACACCAAATACTGTATTTATATGCAAGTACATCATCATAAAAAGAAGACTGACACAGAAAAAAGTAGGAAGTAGCAGTTCGTGGACAGTGGAGCATTACTACTCCTTAGTTCTGAAAATATTAAAAATTACCAAAAGTAGCAGCGAAGCCTATTTCATGGCTTTTACACAAATGTCCACTGAAAGGCAAAGCATCTTCAAACACAATTGTGAGAGTTTAGATTCTCCCATGTTTGACGTCTTAAAAATGACTGCCCAACATATCATACAAGTAGCAAAATTGGAACTAGAATAATGACTTCCCAAGAAAAATCTTCATAAACAAGCTTCTTTCAGCAGTGTTTGAGAGATCTGGTTAGGAACAGCATCAAGGAATGGTAAAATCATCAAAGAGCTTAAAAACAGATTAAAAGCTGTCATAATTACGCAAATATATTCCCAGTTGTCAAACAGCTGACAAGAAGGAAAATATTCTGTGCATTCTCACTAGTTCTGTGCAATTTTTAGGTAAATTCTCTTTCCTTTCTATTTATCAGATAAATACACTAAAATGGTTGTTGTGGACAAACAGTTGTTTGCGTGAGCAAGGGGATTAAGTCACAACTCTGTATTAGTGGGGACTGATCCAGAGCTAGTTTCCACAGAACAAAGGCCAAATCCACTTATATCAAGATAAGAATCAACTTATTTCTCTTCTATTCTTCTCCTATAAATTGAATGATTTGCTATAATCCAGCAAACTTAGTGAAATTCAGTGCCCAAAATAACTTGGTGTTGATACAATTCACAAGTCAAAGCAAGAATAATGCTATACAGATAGATCTGTGTTGTAGTTTGTTTTTAAGAAAAGATCAGAATCACCTTAGCCAACTATGACATTATATATAAGTACTTACTATAGACCTGTTTAAAGGATTCACACCTTTCAGCTGTCAACATAAACAAAACAGGAGTATCACCCCCTTATTTTAACAAGCTTCCAGTAAACTAATATGGATTCAAATGTTTTCTCTTAAACTGGACTAAATTCTTTTTCACATTCTGTTATTAGCTATGTTATATAGCACACCTCAAGGAATTTTTGTTTCTTAGAAGTAAAATTGTTAACCTGAACTTTAAGAAATAAACCATAAATTCTCAGGAGTGTCAACAGCAGTTGTGCAGCCTGGTTCCCCAAGTACTGTCCTGAGGTTTACTTTTGAAACGAGTAAACTTCAAATACAAACCTGCTTACATTTCCAATAAACATTTAACAGAAAATTTTACATGATGCACTGCCGTACTACATGATAAAACTGCAAATAATCACATTTGAATATTCAACATTCAAACAACTTAAAGATGCATCTTCACCATTAAAATTATCAAATACATAAAAAAACCTCTTATTGGTAAAGCTTCAGAAAATAATTTGCTTCTACCATCTCACATGAGACAGCAACCATCTAAAGTAACAACCTCAGAAACACATAAACATAAATCTTCATTACTTTCCTCTTAGCTGCCTATTCAGCTAGACTATATGCTGCTACCATTGTCATCATACCTTACTGAAAATGAGTCTTAATCAGTACAAAGCAAACATCTGTCCTATGTGTAATGAAATAAAATAACTTTGCTCCTGCCCCGTCCTCAAATAACAAATGATACAAGCTGAAACAAATTCTAGAAGCCAACTCAAATATAACCTTTAAAACAGTATTACTCAGGTAAGGAGAAAAACTTATGCCTTTAAACAGTATTGAACTACATCTACACATTATTGCTCAGTACTATAATGCACCATGATACCACAGGAGGTATAATATTTATCTGCTGTGCCTCTGTTTCAGATAATATTACATGCATTACAATTTGCACATTTCATTGAAATTTTAAAAGTGGGGAAAGTATGCAAAAGCCCAGTTGAACAAAACCAGGAAACCTTCAGACTGTTTTGCATATGAGAAGAACAAAAAAATATACACACTGTTCTGCCTAAACACTAAGTTTATAAAAGTCGTTCAAACAACAATGAAAAAGCCAAGCTCCCCTGCAGAAGAGCTTGCACAATTTGGGGTCTTCCACCAAGGAATGTATTTTCATCCTTTATCAGAGCCATGCATTTTGCTTTCCTTCAGAAGGAAAGCAAAGTCATAGCACACATGACCCCAATCAACAGCCTCTACCACAGCAAAAGGCTGTTTTGGTACACCCTCCCTTATACACTAATTTTGGGGATGGTATGATATTGAGAAAAAATAGGAAAGCAGGCTTTCTGTTTGACTTTTCTTACAGGGAAGAACATGTTGATGCACACAGTTCAGGAATGAGGGTGTCAAAATGAAGTAAACATTGTTCTGAACAGGCAGTTTCCCCCAGGGTCATCCTTCTGCACTTCCCTGGAACCCAGAGTAGTTTGGATCAAACCAAGGCTGACGTACACAATGGAGCGAGTGCAACAGTGACCTCTTACATCCTGCTTCAATTACTCAACTGCTCTTCATTCACTAAGTGCAGTGAGTCCTAGTATGTTAAGCACACGTGTGCGAACACTCAACAAGAACTGTTGAACTCACAGCCCTTTAAAAAAAACTAAAAGTGCATTAAAAGGCAAGGCTTCCATTAAGACTTTCTAAAACTGTATTTATTACCCATAGGAAGCCACAGGAGTTAAGGCCAATAGCCCTCTTCCTGCTTGGTTCTATTAACTCTGTAAGAAAAGTTTAAAACATTTAATCTTTGTCAGTACTTAGAATATTCTACAGTGACTGGAAAACATAGAAACAAAATATGTTCAGCTTGCCTTTCTTTGGGCCAACTGCCCTTCCCCATTATGTAGGTACCATGCATTATTAGATTTCCGTTCGTATTTATTTTGTAGTATTTCTCCCAATTCTCTTCCTGAGAATGTCACTTTACAGAACATATGAAAATATAGTTTGAGCTTTTTTGTTAATCTGTTAGAAAGAGCACAGCTATTTCTCTCCTTCACCTTCTTCCCAAATTTATACAATAACCTTTTCGTCTTACCTTTATAAACTCTTTACAATTATATTGATCAAGTGCTACTTTTCTCCTTTGTTACTGTAACTTCTGAACTACTGTTTTGAATGTTACACCTCTCCAAAAACATACACATTTCCTTAACCTTTTCCATTCTTTGTTAGGGACACCTACCTACAATACCCCAGACATCTTATATATCCACACAGAGTCCACAATAAATAGTTAGCCACTGCCATGCACGGACACTTGCATGTTCATGGACAGTGATAACCACTGTCTACTCCCTACATTTGCTGCTGTCCCAGCCAGCAACAGCACACACCAATTTCTTGAGTAAACTTTTCTCTTGATTTGCCCTTCCCTTCTTGGAAACTGCTGTAAGGCTGTGGCCAAGTGCGATGACATTCAGGCTTATCTGTCTCAATTCCAATTTATCTTCTCATCAGAGGAAAAGACTAGCAAGACAAAATGAAAATATCCTATGGGTTGAATCTGACCTAGACTATCAACTGCATCATGAATGGGCATGTATCTTTTCCTCATTTGTATTTAAAATAGTAAGGTGTCTGTGCAGAGACAATTTCTCCTCTACTCCTCATCCCAATTTGAGCAGCAGCTGTTACAGTCAAATTCTCACAGATGGAACTTGTAAGTCATAGCATCAAAAAAACATATATAATTAAGCAACAATGCAGTTCACGATCTCTACCCTTTAAATTGTTTCGCAAAATAGAAGTCTGTACACAGAGGCTTGTATGAGTGACAATAAGTAAGATAGTTTGGCTGGTATTAACTACTGAGTGGTTCCTCTAGGCAGACATAAGTAGAAATGTGAAAGACTTACAGTTACACTTTAATGACTTAAATTGCTCTTGGAAAGACATAATTCCATGGTTCAAAGTTATTGCTGGTGTAACCAAACAGGAGCAATGAGATTACACCAGGAATTATCTTAGCACAATGTGAATACAACACAATCTCAAAAAGATTTCATTTTTTTGTAACAGTGCTCATTAAATGCACTTTTTTTACCTTAAATCCAGAAAGGTACAAGAGAATCCCCTGACAGCTTAATTTTCTCTATCACAATGATTGATAGGCTTATATCTTATGATAGTTATATATAGAATAATAATCTTCAGAAAAGTTGTTCTGATTTTCCACATTTACCTAATTACAACCCCTAGATATATGTCCCTCTTCTCTGTCTTCTAAGTAATTAGAGATTTATTAACATTAAATCTCAAGTTGGCAAAGGAATACATTATCTGGTTTATTGCTGTGGAAATTTAATGGGCTCTTTAAAATATGAACTGTACAGTATATTAAAGAAAAACAGAACATATATTCAGAATTATGGCAAATGAAAGCAAAACTGCATTTTTAAATGCATTTCTTAGATTAATGCTATTATTTTACAAAAGAAAAAGTACTAGTGCAATTTTGTCGATACTGATCCAAGTTTGTAGGTGTTTAGAATCAAGATGTCCTTGCCTACAAGAAATAATACAGAACGTTATATTTATGAAGTTACCTAGACAGACGGCTGAAATCCAACAACAGAATTTGAAATGCAATTCACAATGATATAGACAAACAGGAATTCAGTTTTAAAAATTAAAAGTTAAAAAAATACCAAGAGTGAATTAACAAGGTAAATATGTCTGTCAGTATATTATATACCTACTCCACTATCTGGGAAAATCCCATGAAGCATGCCAACACATTGTTCTGTCTACCTAGGAATACAAATTATAAATTTCTGTACAAAGAAAAAAGAGCAAGTTAGAACAACATAAGAAGGTCAGTACAAAGTAAGAGTGGAATACAATCACCCAAATTATTCTTATTTAGTACTCTTAACCCAGATTTTAGAAAAGTAAATGAAAGATAAGATTTGAAAATTTCCCTGAAAAATAAGATTTTCCTAATGCAGTGATACCATAAGATACCATAGCTTCTTTCGGAGACAGAAAAGAATATTTTGGAATAACACTCAGCAACACCTGCCAAAAATTGTGAGCTGTTAGCTTATTTATACTGAATTGTTTTCAACAGACATCATATTCACAAGTCTGACCACAATAACAATGAAAAAGTAAATATAGTAATCTTGTCCACCAAATTATTTTGCTTCAAAGTTCCTGCTTATTCTGTCTACGAGATGCAAATAATTGGAACTGATTAAAAAATTCAAATGAAAGAGACTGTTTTCTCATTACTGTTTAACTGAAAAAACACCTCTAAAAATATTTTTTGTACTCAGTAAAGTTATAACATGATCAAGCACCAAGAGGCTACAAGTTGTACTTCATCTTTCTCACATATTATTATTAATATTTCCACAAGCTATGGCCATATTTTGTACAAATCTTATGCCTCACTGAATTGGAACAACAGTTTCTATTAGGAGCTAAATCTCTCCCTTAGACTCACCGAGCCAGGAAAAAAAAAAAAAAAAGCCCCACAGGCAAACAGCTTGGTTATTTTGTTTGTAACTACTGATTTAAATGGCAGACTATCTTCCCTTTCAAAGAACTAGAAAAGAATCCATAAATTCTGATGTTCACTTTCTACTGCTATCTCAGAAATACCTCTGTAACCTGCTAGCACATGATTAGCTGCATGGTCCTTCAAATAGGTGGCTTACAGGGGCAAAATGAACCAACCTCCACTACACACCGCTGAAGTTTCACACTGCAGCTTCTAAAGACCCAATTTGAAAACTGTTGACTCATAGATAAAATAAACTTAATAACCATGCAATGTACGTTCATAGGAAGAAAGTCGCAAAAGTTCTATTCTCTAACATTAGAAGTAGACTTGGGAACTTGGTAAAGCCTGTCAAGTAAGTATTTATTTTGGGAACTGCGTATTTCAAGACTTTGCTCATTAGATGTAGGATTTTCCAAACTACAAAGCCACCAGCTAAAATTTAGCTCTGCTCATTTAGATTAAAACTCCAAACTGAAGGATATTTGATGGGGTACGTTCTGAGAACAGTATCATTATAAATTCAGCACTCATTCTGCACTAATTGGGAAACTCAGTAGAGAATCAACAAGCTGCGTTAACTGTAGAAGTAGTCCTTTGCCTCCCTTCCCCAAAGCTGAGTCATGCTGCGAGCAAAGAGCCTTTAGGAAGCTTGTCCAGCTGCTGTCTATAGATAAAGAGACTTTTGATTTTCTAAACTTGCCAAGCCAATACATTTCCACCAACAGAAAATCAACTGTATTTTTTCTTTAATTCAGTGGAAATTATTATACAAAAGTTACTGGCAACTATGCAAATTCATCAAGCAATTTATACAAAATTGTCACATGGACCTGAACAAAACCTGGCAGCTCTATTACTTTCAAATTGACAGTAACTTAAGGAAGCTGAATGTTTTTCTTACAAACTTTCAGTCAAAAATATGAGTGCAAACATAAAATAGGAGCCTCCGTCTTGACAGAAATAACAGGTTTTAAGAAAACCTTACAAAGTAAGTATATTGCCACAAAGGTTATAGCATTTTCAGTTCGATTACTCATTGTTCCTATGTATAGGCTATATTTGCCAAACTCAGGGGGTTTATATATTGCATACATATGGATCCACATATGTGAATGTTGTATGTCATATTCTAAAACCAAATTATACTTAGTATTCTGGACAGGTTAAGGAAAATTTCTACAGAAAGTTATTTGTTCTTACCAAATCTGCCATTCCTAAATAGAAGCATCCTGAGCTGCATTAGAGATTGACTGTATTCAGAAATTTATTCAATTCTTATGTGTTAATGTCACAGTATTATAGACTAATCCAAACTGAAAGGGATTGCAAGAGGTCATCTTCTCCAACCACCTACTCAAAAGAAGGTCAAAACTGAAATCAGACCAAGCAGGTTGGGGCTTTGTTCACTCAAGGCTTGAAAATCTCCAATAGTGTACCTAATTCTTAGTGTTTCATTTTGTTATTTTATTCTAGCACTTCTAAAATTGCAAAAGCAGTTGTATTAACAGCTTTAATAATAACTTGTAAAGAACACACATGAGGAGTTCTGTAACATCAAGGAATCAAAGTTTATTGAAGGTATATATCCACCTCAACTGTTCAATAACAGACTTTTTTAAAGGATACTGTTATTTTCTAGTCTTCATGAGTCAATGAGTAAGACAGCCTCTCTCAATAAACTTATCTGTTATAAACCGATACGTACTTTGTACAAAGCTGAAAAGCTTTTTACTTCTGTAACCATATCAATGATGAAGTAAAAGTATGATAAATTATGTAAAAAGCTCACTCAAAGCAGCATCCCTCTGCAGAATGGAGAAAAATTTGAGTCTTGATCCTAACCCACAAAGTTTATTTCATAAACTTAAAGGCTGCTCAAAAGAGTAAAGTTTAGAGAACATCTCAGTTATACAGACAAGTCTAATGTTTATTTAACACCCCCTACATGCACAGAGTTTTAGAACAAAAACAACACAAATCCAGCAACTCTCTACCAAGCTCAAAACCAACATGTTGAAGAAGCTCAAAACCAACATGTTGAAGAAGCTCAAAACCAACATGTTGAAGAAGCTTCAGGGTTTCTCATGCAAGGAAAAGTATGTGAAAAAGTTTCTCAATAGATCATTTTTTTTTGCCACAACAGCAACAACAACAAAAAAAAAACCCACAACCAAAAAACAAACACTCCCAAAAAAACACTTTTGAAAGATTCCAGCTGTGCTATGTTAAGAATGAAAAGAGTTCTCCAAAACTTATGTTACATTTGAATGACAAGATAACTATTTCCCACCTTTAAATTCAAAACTATTTGATACTATTTAATACCAAGTTAAAAGTTTAGGGTTTTTAAAATGCATCTATTTTGTAAAAAAGAAAGCACATAAGGAGTAAGACATTATTTTTCTATGGATTTCAAAACATGAAAATAACTAGTGATATTCACCCACACCGTTATGTTTTCAATTGGCACAGCATTAAAGAAGAAAAAATTCTGAAAGACACCAAACAGAACAGTATTCTTTGAAATTGTACACCTAAACTAACGGAAAAATAATCAATAGTTTTCTTCTCTTTCCTACTGTTAACCTTCTGCCAGCTTAAGTTCATTGTATCAGTTCATAGCAGAATCAGACAAGCACAAATAATGGTTAGACAGGCTGGAAGCATGCCATGAAACATGGGATCTGGGAAGCAGGTCCTTCCTTCATATCTGGCAGCAGTTATCTGCTAGATTGGCTAAGTGTACTGGTAAGCCATATCCTTGGCTTTAATCTCCTGCAATGTTAAACTTGTTTTTCTAAAGCCAATTTTGTTTTCTCTTTCCATTAAAGATTCTCCATTACTATTCCTGTTCCACATAATACACATGGACACACAGGTTTGTCAAACTCACATATTTTTTTAAAATAAAAATTTAAAAAGATACTTTGTTACTAATATTTATGTTGATTGGTAAAACTTTCAACATGAACTTTAAAACATTTGCAACTGTTTTTAGACCCCTTTTTCAGTTACTGCTTTAAGATACTCACCGAGACATGTAATGCATCATTTTAGAGGTTCAGTATGCGAATATTGATGTTTGGTTCACAGTGAGAAAATCTATCTTGAATTTAAATTAAAACACCCAACATCTGTCACTTTTTCAGATCAACTATCACATAATAACAGCTTATTGCAAACACAAAAATATTCACATAATGAAAATTAAAGCTGTAAAAGGAGACACTACTAATTTCAAACCCTAAAAAGGTACTATATAAGAAATTCAAAATGACAGCATTCTGCTTTCCTCCCCCCTTCCACTATGTCTGCAACACTGTCAGTAGCATAGTCCCTAAATTTTTCATCTTTCATCACTAATATACTGCCATTTCTTAATTATAATTTCACATGCTACATTTTTCAACCTCACATCTCTACTACACTTCTATCAACAAACTGGCAGATCCAGCCATCATGCATTTTTGAAATTAAGTTGCATTACTACATTTATGGTGTGGCACAACGAAGCAGTAACACTTCAGTTCAACTAGCCTCACTTGATGATATTTCAGAAAGGGGGGTCAAAAAGGGATAATTTTTTAGGACCGATATACAGCCACATAGTAAATCAATGAACAATAAATTATATAAAAGGTACTAAGGATAAAAAGCAGATTGCCTAACATGCAAACAAAATGCATAACTATAAAGCTGAATGCAAAACCACATATCAAGGAACAAGCAAGCAGGATATATATATACTGAATGACACTGATTAAAAAAAGAATTGAGTCACACTAGACAAAATAACCATATACTACAGCAATGCTACATCAAAAAGATACTATCCTCAACTCCCAGGGTTTTAAACAGCATTTCTGAGACCAATACTAAAATTAATTTCTTTCTTTAGATGGTGGAAAAACAGAAAAGATGCAGAGAGTACTAACTACCCACTTGATAAACAGACACCAAAACCCTTCTTCTTCCTCGTCTTTTCAATGACGTGAGAAATGTATGGGCTGGTCAGTGAGGAAGCCTAGTTTTTCTCCTTTCCATTTTCATAGATGTCTGCAAACCTCACAGTCAACATAGTGATGCAAGGAAAGGGGAAATGAGGAAAGAAGTAATTCATCAAAGATACGCTTCCAAACTTAGAGATTGCAATCCCTGCCTCATAATCAAGGCAGGATTTCCCTGAGAGTATACCCAAGCGGTGCAAAAAAGCAGCCACTCACACCCTCCATTATCAACTTTCCTGGTGCAAGTCAGTAGCCCCCTTCCTAGCACAAACTCAGCAAAAAAAGAGGAACTAATCAGCTGGAGTTCCCTCAGGCACCGTGCAATGTGCTGTCCCATAACGCAGCAAATTACTGCCAAACGTCAGAATTGTGGTGGGTTTGCCTCCAAGAGAGATAGGCTTGTCTTGAATCCACATGCACTGTAATTCAAAATTGAGCTGTATGACATGTCTCTATGATACTCCTCCAAAACAAAAGGCAGCAACACACCACACCCCCCATTTTCAAGCTGGTTTAGTAGTATAGCTCAAAGATGGTATAGGTAGTAGCATAGCTCCCAGAGCAGTATGTCCTCCAACTGCTATACTATAGTTTGAGAATTAATGATGAACATGTTTGGGGATTCTGTCTATATATCAAAATATCAACATAACACAGATAAAAAAAGGTGCAGAGACATCACACTGTCCTGACTCAGGTAAGTCAGAAGCAGAATTTTATACCACCAATGTGTGGCATGCACTTGGTCTCAAAGCAGTCGCCCACTGCAGGCAACAGAAATACGAGAATTTATCAAAAACCTCTAACAACTGCATCACCACTGTACACTTTTGACAGAAACATAAAACTTTATCCAGCAAGAAGTTCTGTGTGTCCTGAAATGATCTGAGAATAGATGCAGACTGGGGCGTAAGAGAGGGGAGTGCCAAAACAAAGCATCTCAAAGAGATAGTGTAAATAAATACAACCCATATTTATTCAGCTACTGCAGAACTACAGCATTTTATCCAGAAAGGGGAAATAAATTCAATTCCCTTCTCTGCACAAATGCATTTCAAGTCGCATCTCCCACATCCCATGAGAATACAGTGACTCGACATACTCTGAAATGGGTGATCTAGCCTGTTTTCTCAGACAGATCTATTCTACTTAGTACAGCAACTGGACACTCCTGGCAGAACTCGAGAAGCTGGTGGCCTATGTGCCATGCAGATGCCCAACCACCACACACACCCAAGAAAAAAACAAAACAAAACAAAACAAACCCATAACACTTCATGTCATTCTTTCTTCCATTCCTGCTCTATCTTTATGACAATATTATGTTTTTACATAAAGTACAAAGGGACTGAAAAAAAGGAATTGAGGGAAATTCAATTCAAAAAGTATTTAAAGTCCAATGGCAGGTCACTTATGTGAGAAGTGAAAAAAACTTGACTGCACTTTGTATTTGAAACTGGGAAGAAAACAGACCACAGTTTGAACTTGTTCCTTTTCTCCGCATTCTCCAAATCCTTCCCTTCATTACTCATTGCAGATTGAAACCTTTTCATCGTGCACTCTCTGTATCTAAAACAGGCTCTGTGTGTCCACTGACTGTCTTTTTACAAAAAAGCATCAGTGCTAATGGCTCTGTAACCTCAGGCACAATCCGTTTCCAATGTAAACTGGCAGACACAAGGATGATTTTGCTATATATTTTGAGAAAGAGCTGAAAATAATACATTACTTCATTAAGAGACATTTGTTTCTGCATCATAAACAGCATTTTCAGTGGCTAACAAAGGATACAATAAGGCAGGAAAATAAACAATTATTATTGATAAGCACAATCTGCTTTGCTGTTTCACTGAAAATAATTAAACCATTTCTCATTATACTTCCTCTTTCAGGGTTTCACATAATTTAGATAAGATTTTTTCCCCTTCCAATTATTCAACAGAAAACAAGCATTTCTAAAAGTCACTAAATTGCAATTCTCGGCAGCCAGCTTAGACAAGTCAGTATAGGCATCTGCAAATCCTTTTGCTTTTATGCTTTATTTTTTCCAGACCACACCTAATGAAATACAAAGACCAAAAAAAAATTCTTTATATTTAATATTTTGTGCATTGCACTTTTACATTTTTCACCAGTATTAATAAGATTAAATAGTATTGCCAAATGTTAAATCTATTCCATCATTACAGTGATACACTTGACAGAGTAAGTTAATTATTTCTTCAAAAGTATTAATGGGGATGAGGTCATACACATATGTTTGTATGTTCACAGCCTTCTCATATTGGCATATTTACCTAGTGATGAATTTTGTAGTGAGCCTTCAGTGATTTTTAAGCATTGCCTCTCATTAACAGAAACAATTTACTTCCTTATTGGTTACCTAGACATCATAGCTCTTCCAGTACAAGTTCAAGTTTCTATTATAAATCGTTTTTTCAAGGTGAGGGAAAAAGGAAAAAGCTAATGTGGCTTTTTTTTTTCCTTTAGACTAAGGAAGGAAGAGCCTCAAGAGAGGTTCTTTCATGAAAAGAGAAAAAATATCCCTGCAAAGAGTAATCCTCTTCACTAGTTTGCTCTGCTGGTGACCTTTAGAGAGATCTACCAAAGCTAAAGAGAAGCTTAATTAGCAGAAAGGGCAGCTGAGAGAACAGGTAGCATGAAGAAAAAAGCTTTTAGTCTTTATTGTACAGGATGAGAATTTTTGAAAGAAGGATGAAATCCTAAGGCTGCTTCATAAATGTTGAATACTGGAACTCATCACTTTGGGTTAGCTAAAGATAGAATTAGCAAAGAGAGACATCCTATTCTGAAACCTATGTTTTGCATAACAGGAATGATGCTCCAGTTAGAGGGAAAAACATCTCATGAAGCACACAAGAAAAGAGACTTGTTCTTGAAGTTTTTACATGAAACTGTTACTGCTCCAATGCTCACATGTATGGTTCTAGAAGCCATCTTACTAACTTAAATAGCAAAAAAATATTTCTCTCCCCTTGATTTTTAAAATGTTTTATGGGTGATTCAGATTAGTCATGTGACTATGAACTGGCGTGAACTATAGTCCTCTACAACATCTAACTTGTACATAAAGAGTGTAACCAAAGTTTCCTCCCCAAAAAGCATCACTGCAGTTGCAGAAAACCAACCTGAAATAACAGAAGAAAAAAAGTCTAGATCCTGACAAGTTCTTATGTTCAAACCTATTTACAGCTGAATAAAAAAAACATGATTCCTATCTAGACAGAACATCTGTAAAAAGCCTATCATTAAACAAGGCTCAAATAATTCTATACAAACAGATGTAAACCTATCAAGTGCTCATGAAAAACTCCACTGTGTATTGTATCTCCATGTTTATTCTGTGACTATCAGCCTCTTGAGAGGCTCAAGAAACAGTAAAGTTGTTTCGTTTTTAAATCACCCTTATGCAATTGTTTTATAACTACACCAGGGTGGTATAGTACCATGGATGTTTTCAAATATCTGTCTTTCCATTAACTCAAAAAACCCCTTTGTTATTTGTATATCAAATCTGAATGCAACTTACTGCAGACATTTTAGAGATCACCACTCAAACCTCAGACCCTCCTTCCTCATTCTTCTCCAACTTCTTTTTTGGAGGGGGGTGGGGGGAAAATCATCTGAAAGGTATTTTTCCAAATAGCCTTAAAAAACGCACTTCCCTAAACTCAACATGCAGCATGAGATAAAGTAGCAAAGAATCATTGCCTGAGGTCCTTAGTGCCCTAGTGCCATACCTGTAAAAACAAGATGTTAAAATGTCATTTTATTTTGCTGTTGGTCTAGAGTGTAATTCAAAAAGTAAGAGCTACTGCACAATGATGCTCTCATCCTGCAGTTAACACTACTGTGAAGAAGCTCTAAGAATCATTTAGAACTTGCTGAAAGTACAAACACATCCAAATTACCAACAAGGTAAAGGAGGACTGGGCTGTACTTGTTGGAATGCACTATGATCCCAGGATTTTATGTGCACATCACATCTTTACCTGCAACAGTTTGCACTTGGTTGCCAGCCCTAAGTGCATGCAAAACTTCGCATCCATTTTGCAGTGGTGAGCTCTAGACAGTGCTCAACTGTCTAGACAACTGGTGGACAACTTCAACTGTCATTCCATCAGGAGGGAAACCACTTTGAGTCCACCAGTATTACACTCGAGTGTATCCCACAAGGCAAATTTGCACCGAAAAACCCTTTCTTGACTAACTCAAACTAAGTACAAAGAGCCATGCCAAAAATACTGAAGGAACTAACTTTTCTCATTAGCACAATTCATTTTTGAATTTTACCTCTACAAATTAATTTCACTCTGAGACAATGATCTTTTAACACCCTTGCTAACAATTGGGCTGAAGTGGAAGGAAAAGAAATAAGGAGTATGGGATCATTTGAGCTTCTGTTTCTTCCATGGGCATGCCACCTACTGTTACAAATTAACAGGAACATAACAAGCCAGTGAAGTCAACAAAGCAGCATAACCAGAGTAATACAGCCTGAAACAGAATACATAAAGGAAAAGAAAAAAAACCCCACACCAAAAAACAAACCCTTAGTTTGTCAGGCAATCAGAAAAAGCTCAAGGCCTCACAACATGCCAGTGACAGAACACTAGCCTAGGAAGAGCTGTGGCCCAGAATCATCACTCTGTTCTCTACAGGACAGAGATCCTGGCTATTCCAGGGTTAAAGAGAGTCTGCACAGTCTGTAACTGTATGGCTATCCTCTGGGAAAAGTGAAGCAGGAATAGAAACAGGACCTTGAGGCAAGGTTCTCACACACTCCAGCAGATTTATGGGTTTTGCCAGCAGGATGTATTATTAAGTCTACCTGCAGAAGAGTTAAAACCTTATTTAAAAAAAAAAAAAACATGAAAACCCCCTTGCACATAAAAATACAGAGGAATTGCATACATGAAAGAGAACAGTGGGAAATGGACCCCCTCTATGCCTTACCATAGGACACTGAATTACACAGGCTTGAAATCCTTTGATTTTGAAAACCTGTAAGAAATATTATTCTGTACGTGTTGTAAGGCTCTAAATCACCACCAAGTCAATAATCAGGAATTTTTTGTTTCTTTAAAATCCAGTGAAACCTTCTGATAGCTACAAAAGGCTGTTAGCACCATTAGACTGGCTGAAAACCCATAATAGGGCTCCCAAAACTACCCAGCTACTTTTGTGAGGAAAACAGAAGCAGTACTGTATGGAATAATTTTTTAATCAAATTTCATCACTTCTACAAATTTGTTTATTCTTCAGCATAAATACCTACTATGTCTCACTTGATGTATCCATAGAAAACGCTGTATGATGTTCTCTGGGACCAACTACTCATCCCAGTAGCATAACAAGATTTTTAGCTCAGAATTACTAAGCATTCCCTTCCTACAAATAACTTTATTTCAGAGTTGTGTTTGGAACAAATACCCAGTAGCAAGTCCTAATAATTCATACGTATGTGTGATTTTCATACTCCACTGTACATTCAGAAAACATCACCCTGAGATGAGAAAAACATTCCCACCTCATGATGTGCACACATCCTTACTCTTCATCATTTAATTCAGGCACTTTCTCTGCCCAAGGAGGCACGGCTGGGCCGTACGGCAGCACGGGGAGCGACCAGCGCTAACGGCTAGGCTGCCTGCCCCACCGACTGGTCATTACCAGCATTGTTTCATTGCCAAAAAGTATTTTAAGATGGGCAGATGGATGGATGGATTCTTAAATCCGTAGTTTTAGCTCTTCCCTAAATTCTAAAATTTTTAGTTAAATATGATGGGAAGTTCTTGGGAGAGCTTCTCCAGTGTTCAAGGTATTGCTATTTTAAATTTCCTCTGAATAAAATCCACTCCATTTTATGGGATAATTAAATCTAAATAAGGTAGTGACTGAAAGTTGTGTTTCATACAATTAACAAAATATGGAGCCAACAAAGTTATTTGTTTAAGCTAGCAAATTTTCGGGACAATCTCTTTGAAAGTTACCAAATTACTACCCCAGAGATTTGAGGGAAAAAAGAACAAAAGCATTTAAGTAGGTGAGGACAGAAATGCAAAACCATCCAAACTATAAAAAATCCAAGCTCTTTCTAAGGAAGTTACCAAAAAAAAAAAAAGAAGTCAGACATGAAGCTTTTAGGCAGCAATGATACTGCATGTCCACCCGTGTAATGGGATGCTTTCAGTACAAGTGTCTCAAGTTAAAGCAGCAGGGAAGCTGGTAAAATACGATGAAGGAATAACAATAAATATCACCAAACCATTCCACGCTGAACAATCAGGGATTATTACAAAACGTTGCCGTCCCCAGGACTGTGAAAAGCGGGTTTCTCTATTGCCTAGAAACTGAAAAGAATAAACTAACTTTAGCCGGATAAAAAGTGTTTATCTCTTTCCATTGCAAAGACAGCCGTGAAAAAATAAAAGAAAAAAATAGGGGTGTGACAAGTGGTTACACAGCAGCTCTACTGAGTCGGCTCAGTAACCTCCACCATACTCTTAAAACCTCTGAGTATTTTTCTGTACTGATCTCCATATACTTCCTACACAATGCATTACACAATCTATCTACCTCTTCAGTCACAATTTTTATTCTCAATGCCCAAATTAAACCTCCTCCTTCTTAATAATGTTTTTCTTCTTGTCCTGCCTAAAAGGGATCTGTTTGCAGCAACCTTTCTACTTAGCAGAACATTGCTATCCAGGCTTCCCCAAAGTGTCCTCTTCACCGGACATTTTAAAAAAAAAAAAAAAAAAAAAAAAAAAAAGAGAGAGAGAGAGAACCAGGTCCTTCAACTTTTCCTCCTAGGTCATATCTTCTAGACTTCACATCTTTCTTCATTCCTTCCCTCTGAACTTTCCCCAGCTGGTCCAAATCTTGCAGAAGTAGAACCAGTTATTCAGCGCGACTGCATTACTAATTAATGCTTTCTCATCCATTAAGCTGCTAGTTCCCTTCTATAAAATTGAGGCTTAACCAGTCACACACCTCTGCAGATTTTTCCGACGTAAATGTAGTTGTGTTATATTTGACCTTGAATTACACCTTACTGCAGGCTGTTTCTCCCATTTGTTGAGACTGTGTTCTGTGCTCCACCCTCCTGCCCACCCTTCCAGTTTAGCACTGTCTGCAAATTTTAACACTGTATATTTTACTCCTTCATCAGAATTATTAATAGAAACACTGAACATAAGCAGATACAGAATGAAGCCTTGCAGAATCTCATTTAACAAACACCAGTTTGACACTGAACCAACCCTAAAGAAGTTTCCAACCACTTGTTCACATACTTTTCAAGAGGCTTAATCTTGAAAATACACTCAAAATAAAATATAATCCATACTTCATTCAAAATCAGTGCCTCTTCACACCTTATCACAACAGAGAAACTCCTGAGAAAGGAAGCTCTTCGCACCTCACTAGTAATTAAGTACACCTCACAAATTGATGTACATTAATCTAAATAAGTGTCTTCCTAGCTGCTTTTGAGAACATTAACATAAAACGTCAAAAGATTTATTGTGTTCAAGATCCGGAAATCTATTCTTCTCCTATCTGCACAAGCTCTGTCACAGTGTTCTAAAGGAAATCAAATGTATCTGTATTTGAAAAATCCAAGCTTTTGTTACCATGCCTGTGAACAGATTGGTTTTTTGCAGTTGCTTAGACTGTAAAGATTTAGCTCACACTAATTAGGAAAAATGTATCTGATGCTGACAGCATTAGATGTTCTCTTAGATCAGTTCTACATGTGCATGAACCACAAGAATGAAGATATAATAAACACTAAATAAATGTGATGTCATCTTGAAACTAACCATAAGAAAGACTGCACTAAAATCGGTCTGTCAACCTCCATTCTTTAACAATAAAATGTTTACTGCAATCAAAGCCAGAAAAGGAACATTGAAACAGACCTGCCAATTCCAACTGCACTGAAGTAATAGCATGCATCACATGCATGCTTGGTGTATCACTGAAAATAAAGTTAAAAGAATACTTTGTAAATTGCAAATGTAATAAAGAACAAAATAAAGTCTCCTTAAACCACCCACCAAAGGATCCGGTCAAGGACTATCAAAATAAAATCCAGTATCATGTCCAGAATTTCAGAAAGTTGTTTTTGCTTTAATAGATTATATTTCATAAAGACAGCAATTTAAAAATTCTGACAGTACATAAAATATGAATTCCAAGCAAGTCAGAGGAGTTAGAATAAAAGTGGATGATAATATTGAACCAATGTAAATTGGACCTTTTACTTTAAGCATTGTAATTCCACATTATTTTACTAAAAATGAATAATTGCAAATGTGTTCTATTTATTTAACATAGAACAGATGAGTTAAAGCAGACAGAAACAACAGAAAATTATTCAAGATGACAGATCTACAAAGAAATCTGCCATTTGGTAAACCAGCTGGTCAGAATTAGGCTCGGATTCATTTTTGAAGGGAGGACACAAAATCTTCAGTAATCAAGCCGGCTAAATCAACATGTTCACTAGTTACAAAAAGACCTCACAAGTGCAATATCTTTTTTCCTCTCCACAAGGAACAAGAACACTTTTTCTCACCATTTCTAAACCAATTCCATGTTTGAGACAGGCAGCATCTTTTTTCAAGAGCGGAGCTGGGGAGTTCCTCGGAGAACTACCTCCTCAAGATCTGACAGAAATCATGAAAGCTTTCATCTTTAAGACTCTGATCCACAGCTGGATCTACCATGCAGGGTATGAGTAAGTCAATTATTTAATAAACAAATGGCACCCTGATCTCCTTCTACCTTAGCACCCAACAGAGGAGGGGAGAACTGACTCAGCAAGTACTGGATCTGGACAGGCTTTGCAAGTAGCATAGCTGATCACCCATTACTAAAACCAAAGAATTACAGCACACTGACAGTAGTGCAAAACATGCAAAGTGGTGTCCAGCCTTCACCGGTCCACAAAAAACTGAGAACCGAACATGCCACCACTACACTTCCTTCTCCCTGTACTACAGGTCAGAAATAATGCCCTCCTGTAGTTTCAAACACAACCTTAGGAACCATTAAATTAAAACATCCAAACCACAAAATTTGAAGATGAATAGTGGTTTTAAATTAATGCAATTGATTGAGAAATATTGCTGCCAAAATATTATGCAATTTAATGCCAATTTCTACTTCACTGTAAAAATTGTTAAGTATTTCCAAGAGATTTTAAATGAAGTTTGGTTTTATTAACACTCCTAATACACTTCACTGAATCCAGTCACCTACAGTTCTACTTGCATTTTACTGTTCTGTCCATAGTAGGCTCAAGAAATCCAAATCCAGTTACTTTAATACAATTTGATGTAGATTTTCAAAAAGCTTTTCATAATTGAAGACACAATAAAGAAGAAACTTCTCAGGCAACAACTAAAGCTCCAGCAATAATGAATTACTTAAATATCCAGCTTAGCAACAATAGTTTTATAAATAAATGGGGTATAAACAAATAAAATTATACATTCAGCATAGCTTTAAAACTATAGAAGAACCTAGACTTAAAATTATTTTCAGGAAGTAATACCAGGTGTTCTAAATCCTGATTATACAATGCTAGAATGATCCCAGTCTAGTAGGAAAATTCCTCCAAAATGCCAAGTTGACACCAGCAGTGTGGAAATGCAGAGTGTAATCCTCCACAATTTTTACCCTAGAAAGCAAAAGGACTAGAATTGCCCTTGGAAATCCTATATACTACAAAATTACAGTGTTCTTAGCCTTCCTTCTCCAGGGAATGTCAAGGCCCATTTGAAAAAAATAAAGGAGATTTTCAGAGAAGACTCCAGCTTCTCAGCACACAGTAAGGAAAGGGATGTGATAAGACCACTCGCATTCCCCGTATCATTACCTGGCTCTCCAGGTTTGCAATTTACACATCACCACTTGAAAAGATCTGACCCCTGTTGCTGAAAGACAGCAGGGTCTCCTCTCACACAAACCACTTACTCTGGGCCAAGCACCCTCTCACTGAGCTGGTGCACTTGTGTAAAACAAGTCACTTTGCTGACTTGGGAACTGGGAACAAAAGGGGGTAATTTCCTGCCAGGTAAGAGCCGAATCTGTTCAGAAAACATGATGTAGCACACATCAAAGAAAGTACAAGGGAGCTTGTCTGACCACACAGATGGTAGAAGAGGAAGGTCCTCCCAGTTTCAGAAGTGGTAAATTATGAGATTGGCTCAGAGGTAAAACTAGACATCAGCAACTGCAGGCTGGCACAGCTGTTGATGCTGTGGCTGGATTGCTGGAAGCCAGTCCCTTCCACGCTGCTAAACACAAGATTTGTGGCAGGTGTGCTAAGAGACCATACAGTGCTTAACATCAAAAGCCTCCAGTGCAGGAAGAGCGTTATGCTTAAACGCTCTTTAGTAGAGTTCTGGGAAAATCTTAGCTATTGCTTCACTTCTGAAGACCCAACCCATCTTAGCCTTCGCCAAAAATAAATAAAGTCACTGTACTAGACTAAGATGAAGAGCATTTCAAAGTCAGTAACACCGTGATCAGGCAAACCATGCTGTAAGCTGTCCCAAAAGAAAAATTTTTAACTGCTTCCTGAAATACTTCAAACAACAATCCAGACAAAAACACATACATATAACATTATTCCGTTCCTGAGTGCACCTTTTAAATTATGAAGTGGGTCCTGCTAGGTCAACAGTACCAGAGAGAACACAGATATAAATGTATTTCAACTTAGTTAAGAAATGGTTGAATGACTTGAAAAAAAATCCATCCAGGATAGAAGTTTCCTCAGCTAATACAGGTGCTGAATTTCTCCCCTATGCCTCTGTGGCTTATGAGAGAGCACTATTGTTTCATATTCAGAATCCAAACCTGTCTGCACACATCAGTACAAACTCAACAATTTATATAGCTTACAACTGAAATTACCGACCAGCGTTCTAGGTAACAGTACCAATCCAGCTGCATCTTTTATCTCCCAAAACACGAGTGCTAAAATGTATCTAAATACAATGACAAGAGGGATGAATATTTTTCATTTTTTAAATCCACTAGCAACCATGGGAGTTCTAATATAGATAAAACACTGGCTGGGTCCAATTGAAGCCACGGCATCATAAAAGTCAAAGTGAATCTAATCAACATGATGTTGAAAATGGGGTAGCAGCTGGTCCATCTACATTAGGACTCCCAGTGCTCCAGTGCTGCCAACACCAATCAGTATTAGATCGTCATTGTAATCTTTTTGCCAATCCAGGGACAACCATGATTTCTATGTTGCAACAACTCTAAGGGAACTAAGACAATCTGAATGTAGTACTGTCAACACATTTATAAATGGAAACTGTTTTTAAAGGCACAGTGTTGATCTCATACCATGGTGGGTTGTAGAAAGCATTTTAACATCTCCGCAGGAAATTGAAGGTGTAGTTTTGGTACACTTAGGCATGCCTGTGCTACTTTTAATCTGCTAAAACACTTTATAATTGGTCAAAGCACAACCACCAACTTGCATTAATGATAAATACGTGTTCCAGTGAATCACAAGATACCAATTCTGTAAGATGAGCTATGTTACCATGTCTTCATTGCTAGTACCACAGGCGGGACAAGACACACGCTCATTTTGACTTCTAATCAACTGTGCCAAAAATATTCGGCAATTCTTCATATCTGTTTGCGAACAGAGATGTATTTTTCAGATACATTTTTCAAACGAGACTTGTATTTTTCGGCACAAAATTATAAACGTATTTCGGCCAGAAAATCCCTGTCTATGTTTCCACTAGAGCAGCAGGTGCCGGCTGCTGCCGTTTCAGGGGAGGAAGAGGGGGGAGAGGGCGGGTGCAGGTGCCGAGCTGACCGGGGAGGTGACGCTGGGCAGTCCCGGCGCCCTCCACCGCTGCACCCCGCGGCCCCGCACCCCTTCCCCGCCACCTCAAACTCCCGGGAAGAGCCCCCGCCTGCAGCTCCCAGCCTGGCTCCACCTCGGGAAGGGGAGGAGCAGGGGAGGAGAAGGAAGGGTTGTGCCCCCACCCCGACGGCTGCCCCGGGGCCCCGCCGCGCTCAGCCCCGCCTCCCCCCGCTCCCGCGGAGGGCGGGCTCTCCGCCTGCTTACCCGCCGGTGGTGGTGGGCGGCGGGCGGCGGTAGTGCCCCGCGACCTCGAGGCTCTCGCCTGCCCCGGCCCCCGCCTCCGCGGTGCCCGTGAGCGCCGCCTCTCCCCCGGCCCCCGCCTCCGCGGCCGTGGCCGTCCCCGCCGCTTCCTTCGGTCGCCGCCTCGGCCGCCCTCTCCGCGCCGCTGGGCCGCCGCCGGCCGTGCCGGCCACCTTCCCTGCGGGGCCGGCTGCCGCCCCGCTCAGGCTGCATGGCCGGGCTGCGCCCTTCCCCCGGGCCGGCCTGTGCCGCGCCGGTCCCCGCCTACTCGCGGAAAGGCCGCATGGGAGGCCGAGAGAGGGAAATGGCGGCGCCGGGCGGCGCCCGCGCCCTCGGCAGCTCCCCCTGCCTGTGGCGCCGGCGGCTGGCGCACGGCCACGCAGCGCAGCCCCGCGGCCGGGCGAACCAGCTCGGGAGCGGGACCGGCTTCCCCGGCGGAGGGGGCCGCGGTCTGCCCCGCTCCTCACGGGGCGAGCCCTGGGCAGCCGCCTCGGGAGCGTTTGTCCGTGTACCCTCTGCAAATCTCAACGAGCAAGGAGTGAAGAACGAATAGCTTTCCACGTGCATTTCAAACAAACAAAAATCATGTAATGTTTAGAAAACAGCGCTCTTAGCTAAAGCCATATGAATCATAGAATCATTTAGGTTGGAAAAGACCTTTAAGATCAAGTCCAACCGTTAACCTAACGCTGCCAAGTCCACCACTAAACCATGTCTGTAAGTGCCACATCTACACATCTTTTGAATACCCCCAGGGATGGGACTCCACCACTTCCCTGGGCAGCCTGTTCCAATGCTGGACAACCCTTTCAGTGAAGAATTTTTTCCTAATATCCAGTCTAAACCTCCCCTGGCACAACCTGAGGCCATTTCCTCTTGTCCTATCACTTGTTACCTGGGAGAAGAGACCGACCCCCACCTCTCTACAACCTCCTTTCAGGTAGTTGTAGAGAGCGATAAGGTCTCCCCTCAGCCTCCACTTCTCCAGGCTAAACAACCCCAGTTCCCTCAGCCGCTCCTCACAAGACTTCTGCTCTAGACCCTTCACCAGCTTCGTTGCCCTTCTCTGGACACGCTCCAGCACCTCCGTGTCTCTCTTGTAGTGAGGGGCCCAAAACTGAACACAGTATTTGAGGTGCGGCCTCACCAGTGCCGAGTACAGGGGCACAATCACTTCCCTAGTCCTGCTGGCCACACTATTTCTGATACAAGCCAGGATGCTATTGGCCTTCTTGGCCACCTGGGCACACTGCTGGCTCATATTCAGCTGGCTGTTGACCAATACCCCCAGGTTCTTTTCCACCAGGCAGCTTTCCAGCCACTCTTCCCCAAGCCTGTAGCGTTGCATGGGGTCGTTGTGACCCAGGTGCAGGACCCAAAGTTAGCTTCCTATAGCAAATGAGGGAAAAAGCCACTGAGCCCCGGCTGACAGGGTGTTCCACACAAGCCTGCCCTACATGAAGCACATGAGGTGACTCTGCAGCCTCTTGAGGAGCGTCTTGCTCTGAGGATGCAGAGCAGGGACACGGGAACAGCTTTGTGCCGCAGAGCTAGCCTGGTTTGTCCTGCTCTGCTTGAACTAGGTGGGCACCTGTGCTGTGCTCAGGGAAGTTCAGCAGTTCCCTAACAGCAGGCTTGTCTCATCGCTCTTGAGCACACAGGCTGTCATTTGACAACACACATTAAAACATCAGTCTGGTTTTGAAGGGTTTTTAAACCCAGTAGTCCTTACAGCAAAATGTGACCAAAACTCCTGTACTGTGAAATCATGGGCTGTAGTGTCTCTGCACCACTACCTGTGGTAAGGGCTGCTTAGTTCTGGGGCATAGCATGCAGCAAATCAGTAAATTAGCTTAGCATGACTCCAGTGCAACACAAGCCAATAAATCAAGTAACAGGGAGCAGCACTGGCAAGCACATTGCAAAGACATCTAAATGATTCCTTGTGCAGCCAGCACAGGTCTGGCAGACCCAGTGCTGAGCTAAAGCTAATAAAGCCTGGTGAACCCAAGTTGTGCTTGCATCTGTGGTGCAATTAATCTGTGACACGAACAATCTGCCTGCAGATAACTGTAAGCTGACTATATGTACAAATTTAACAACTCACATTAATTAATACTTACAGCTAGACTGAAAAAAACCCCACTAATATTTGGCAACAAATAGCAAATATCATTACAACTCACAACCGTGAAGTTCATGCATCAATAATTATGAGACAGATAGCAAAGACATGATACTGTACATGTGCATGTTGATTTTGTAATTTAATTTGATCTCCCTATTATTATCATCTCTTATGATAGACAATTAACATAAATTATGTTACCATAGCACACAGAAGTCCCACTCACAGGCACTATTGCCTTGAGTGATACACAAATAGAGAACAAAAGGTAACACCGCAAACTATTAACACAGACCTATGAGACAAAAGATAATAAAGTAAGAAGAGATGAGAGAATGGTCAACATGCCAAGAAGAAATCTTTGCATACTAGCAGGTTAGCTACTGTCAATTTTTATAGGCATCACAGTAAAACAGCCCATTAGGGAGGGAAGGCTTTGCATGATGATAATGGGAGTGCTTTTTATTTAGAAATTAATTATAGTTTCTATACCATATTACCAGTGTTCCTCCCACCCATGTTGGTTCAAACCAAGAACAATTGTGTCAGGACAACAACAATTTCTGCTTCTCCTGTTGCTCTGAAGTCTGCAATCCACGTGGGGTAGCTTCAGCAGTCTTTCCTCCTAAATCCTAATGTTAGGAAGGGTAAGTGACCTAAGAGAGGGACACACTTGCTACTTATGGCAAAAGGCAAAGCATCACAGGCCACAGTGTATAGGCAATTTCTAGTCTCCCCTCTTCTGGGAAAAGTGTCATCTTCTGGTAAAAAAAGGCAGAAAGTTCAAACGATCTCCTATAACCATCCTAAGCAGCTGCTCAACCCCAGGTGTTAGGCAAATGTAGAAGTTAGTAGAGGTTTATCCATGTGCCTGACATTCATAGCTGGTGCCTTTTTAAGACAATCTCTAGCCTTTGCTGAAATCTTGCAACTTGCAAAAAAGTCATGAGCCCTGGCAGTGTTTCAGGTACATTAGCTGTCACGGCCCGGAGCGCAGCCCCCTTCTAGGAGCACTGTTGGCTACGTTAGAGTTTAGCTGGCTGAGTCCAAGGTCAGCTGCTCTGCTGATAAGACCTGTTGTGAAGAAAGCTAGAAGTGAGGGCCTCCCTCTCCTTTCCCTTGGGAACTGCTTTTAAGCTGAGGCTGTACCGCTGGCCCTTGCCTGTGCTACGTCGCAGCTGGGCAGCAGCTGCATCTGCACCTGCTCTCCTTTCTCCTTGATCCTGACTCTGATCTTGACCCAGACCTGCTGGATGGGCTTCCTGGCTTGGTCTCGGACCTGCCTCATCACTATGGACTTGCTGTGCAATCACTGGACTATGTCTGACCCTGATCACTGTCTCTGGCGCTGATCATGAACCAAATGTGCTGTTCCACATCCTGCTTCTTCTTGGTGAGGTCTCTGCTCCCACCTACCTTGGTATCATGCTCCACCCATGGCTCACCTTCCCTTGCAGAGCAGCCAGCCCTCCCTGCCCCCTGACATTGCCACGCTAAACCCATTACCACACTGCCATGCTTAAAAATTTAATCACACAGAGCTGTTGACGTGCAGAACAACTGCGCTGACCGTCCACAGAAAAAGAAGCATAAGCCACGTGAGGTAGCAGAGACACACAGATTCATCTCTCACAGCTCAGCTACCTATCACAGCTGTGCAGCTGCTCCACACACCTTTGTTTCACATTAAATGAATTCCTACACTTCGAGGTTGTGTAAAGATTTGTAAAGCCAGCGTGCCCAGCCATCAGGACAGCTCTGACTCGGGGGAGGTCTTTGCAGAATGCAGAATGAAATTTCTTTCCTTGCATAGGGCTCGTTAGGACTGCTGTGGCACTTTAGCTATTCTTGGCTGCTAGGCTGGCTCTGGAGGCTGTAGAGAGCCAAGCGTACAGATGGTCAACACGCATATATTATGATTATTACTCGGCTGCAAGGCCTACACATGAACTAGAATCCTGTTGAGTTAGATTCAATATACATTGTGTATAAACAGAATACAGATGCACAAACACCTAAATATAAGACAGGAGACGACAGACACACACAGCTGGAGGAGAACCATTTTGGGTAGTACGATAGACAGTGGCCTCAGTACACCAGGAAACTTACCATTATCGAATTTCATCACAACAAGAGATAATCGTTAGGGAGGGTTTGAGGAAGAAAGATGATACACTTCTGTGGATATTTAGGAGACCTGGGACAAAAGTGAAGGAAACAATGAAAGCAAATAAGAGGACAATGAAAGAAAATAAGATGCTTTTCTCAAAATTCAGCAAGTGGCTATGAAATATTGATGTGTTCAGCTGATGAGAGAAAGGACCCAACTACTTGGTACAAAAGATAGATGATGACATGTGGGAAGGGGATAGGCTGTGAAAGCTTGCAGTTAATAGAAGACACTTGCCAAGACCAAAGAAAATAATGTTCTGAGAGTTAGGATGAAAGATGAAGACACAGAGAAGTGGTGTGGATGGATAGGGAGGACCATATAGTAGACATCTGATGCAGAGAGAATCCTAAAGACTTAGAGTTGAACTTTAATAGGTGATTTATGTGATAATTTTTAGCTGAACCTGTGTCTGCTTTGAAAAAAGGGATCGTCTTACCGGTTTTATACTGGCTAGATGCCCAATGAACAAACAGTTAAGAAATTATCTTTCATTTCTGACTTAAAAAACTAACTGTTTGACTATTCCAAAATTACACAGTCTAGCAAGATTAAGGATCGAACAAGTGATTAGCATCATCTGATGTGATGGAATGACTCAAAAACTAGCAGATATCTGTGAAAGAACCAAATTGCCCAATTCAGGCATGCATTCACTGGGACAAGAAAACAGCAGTGAAGAATGTAGGAAGGGATGGACATCAGAGGAATGTATGCATTAGTAGAGTGACAGTGGTGCCATTTCCACCTTTTGCTGCTTATGCAAGTATGAAATTGTTTTTGTCGCATTGTTTGTCACTGTGGTCAACCATTGCTGCTTCCTCTTCAGTTTACTCCTTTCTACCCTCAACCCTACCATTCACTCACCCAATTCACTCACCCAAACTACCCAAACTGCACTTCCATGCCTCACCCAGTCTCCTCTGTCCTGAGATCTCCTAATAGAAAAAAGTCTTTCCTGTCTAACTTATTTTTCCAAAAACATCTTCTTGGCCTTGCCTGCTTCCTTAACTCAAAGATTCCCCCTCAGTTGAGCCAAGCACTTCTAACACCTAATTGTTTCTCGCTGCCACCATGCCAGCATGGTTCCTAACTCCCCATGCATCCTCAGTTTCCTCTTACTCTCTTTCTGTTGTTGGTGACTTCTCCAAATTTTCCAAAGATAATTTCTGAAATCTTGACATGTCTTCTACATAGTACTGTAGGAAACAGCACAGTGATCCACTGTTTTATTGCACTGCAAAACTTTAAATATTTGTCTTTAAGTATACGTAGAGTGTCTCCTAAGGTATTCAAAATATAAGAGCTGGTGTGATTGGCTGTCTTAAGAAACAACAGTTGTTTTGATTGTATTTAGAAATGCCATAAGATGCCAGAGTACGTTGTGCTAGAATGTACATTTATGTGGTTTAGTTATGTTAAAAATGGTAGAAACAATAATCAAAATGCAAAAAGTGAGGACAAATAATTTGATAGATTGTTTTATAAGTGTTTTATGGTAACTCTAATGGAAGTCTGTGCTATTTAATGAGCTGCTTTATTTTTCTGTTTTCTCCTTTGATCTTTGCAGCTGTCTCCAAAAGAATATTTTTGAGTACAGACAGCAATATGCACCAGTGCTAAGATCCTGCCAAGAACAAGAATGGAAGTAAATTTATTCAGCAATTCTACTGTTGTAAACAGTTCATCCATCAACCATAAGCAGTTAGAAGGGCATAGCCTCTGGGAAGTCATTACTATTGCCACTGTAACTGCAATTGTAAGCTTAATAACCATAGTGGGAAATATTCTTGTAATGATATCCTTCAAGGTTAACAGTCAGCTCAAAACTGTCAACAATTATTACTTGCTCAGCCTTGCCTGTGCAGATCTCATCATTGGAATATTTTCCATGAACCTTTATACGTCCTATATACTCATAGGCCATTGGTCTCTTGGAAGCCTTGCCTGTGACCTGTGGCTAGCACTGGACTATGTAGCTAGCAACGCCTCAGTAATGAACCTCCTAGTCATCAGTTTTGACAGATATTTTTCCATCACAAGGCCTTTAACTTACAGGGCCAAACGCACGCCCAAAAGAGCTGGCATCATGATTGGTCTGGCTTGGCTAATTTCCTTCGTGTTGTGGGCACCCGTAATCTTGTGCTGGCAGTATTTTGTGGGTGAACGAACAGTACCACCTGAAGAGTGCCAGATACAGTTTTTATATGAGCCCATTATCACCTTTGGTACTGCAATTGCTGCTTTTTACATTCCAGTGTCTGTGATGACCATTCTGTATTGCCGCATCTATAAAGAGACGGAGAAACGTACCAAGGACCTTGCTGAACTGCAGGGTTCGGAGTCTGTGGCAGAGTTTGAGATGATAAAGCCTCAGAAAGCTCTCCTGAAGTCTTGCTTCAGTTGCAAGCAACAAAACTTAGTCAAAAGAGAGAGGTGTCAGGCTTCCTGGTCTTCATCTAGTCGAAGTACATCAGCTACGGTGAAAGCCTCTCAGGCAGCAAGTACTTGTAACGACTGGGCTAAGGCTGACCAGTTAACCACCTGCAGCAGCTACGCATCTTCAGAAGAGGAGGAGAAGCTTGCCGCTGATTCGGTTTTCCAAGTAACTTACAAAAGTCCATCTAAAGGTAAGGCAGAAGAGTTTAATGAGAGTACAGATGTTGTTGTCAAAGACCAACCTGAAGAAAATGATTTTGAGAACCAGAAATACTTTTTGTCACCTGCCAAAGGCCATGTACAAAAAAGTAAAAAATGTGTGGCCTATAAATTTCGGTTGGTTGTTAAGGCTGATGGCACCCAGGAAGCCAACAATGGTTGCCGTAAAGTAAAAATAACTCCTTGTTCTGCTGCTCTGTCAAAGGATCCTTCTATCAAAAGCATGGATCCAAATATAAATAACCAAATCACTAAAAGGAAACGGATGGTTCTTATAAAGGAACGCAAAGCAGCACAGACTTTAAGTGCCATTCTTTTGGCTTTTATCATCACATGGACTCCCTACAATATCATGGTTTTGATCTCCACATTCTGCTCTGACTGCATTCCCCTGACCCTGTGGCACCTTGGATATTGGCTATGCTATGTGAACAGCACTGTTAACCCCATTTGTTATGCGCTCTGTAACAAAACTTTCAGGAAAACTTTTAGGATGCTGCTTCTCTGCCAGTGGAAAAAGAAAAAAGTGGAAGAGAAACTATACTGGCAGGGCAATACCAGACTGCCATAATTGCTCTTATATAAGGGATAAGGGGGAAAATAGATATTGACATAGCCTAGTAAATTGACTGTAATTCTGTCTTTTCAAAGCTGTTGCTTTATATGTCTAAGGGTTAAAAAAATTCTGCAGAAAAGTAAAATTTTGCATGAAAGTACTGTGCTTGGGATAAAGAAGTCAGTGTCTGCTGTGAGTAACACAGGGTGTTTTTGATTATGCAGTAGATCTGCATTAAAGTTATTACGTTTGGGGTCTTCTGTCCTTTCTTTCAGCCTGAGAATATGTAGAGTAAATTATAAACTACTAGAAATTAGAGTGGAATGTTCATCCAGTCATCAGGTCAGGTCATTCCATCTATGTCCCTGTAGTGCAGAACTGTTTCTTCCTATAGTTCCTTTATAGTGTATTGTCTATTTCGTTTTCAATGTACCAAGCAATGGAGCTCGTATTACTTCTGTTTTGAGACTTTTCCACCTGCTGTTGGAATGAAACAAGGACTACTTAAAGGGGGAAATGCTGTCATCCCCAGTAATAAATGGTTAGGGAGATTCATAATACTCCAAATGCACACACATATTATAGGAGAACATAATACTGAGAAAATTTCCACTTTAAGGATGACTTTTGTGGAGACATAGGAAGAGCTCATAGTGGAGGAAATAGATAAAGTATTTTGTGTATGAAGAAGCCAGTCCCAATCTCAGTTCCATCGTGCAAGTCACTGTCATCTGCAAAAAATGGTGATGGTTAGCAGATACCTCCAAATTTCTCCATTTCCCAATGCCTCTTAAGGAAATTTGAAAATTTTATGCTATAGTGACAATGGTACAAATCAGAACTGACTGTAAAGCATAATGGATGTAGTCTATCTACTTTACAACACAAGGAAAGTCTTTTTTCCAATCTCCCTTGTTGCACTTCCCCTTGCCCCAAAAGTTTCCATTACTGATGGAATGATGCAGAACAAGAGAAAAGTATGTATTGATGCCCTGTGCATTTACCTATATATTATGAAATTATTATAAACAGTGACAGAATTGGCATCTCTGAAAGAAGAAAGATTTTTTAAGTAATTTTGGAATATTTCTGTAAAACTATTATGGACACTTTGGACTTTCATAGCACTTTTTATCTTTAACTAGCTTTACAAATACTAGTCAACATCAGGTGTTTGAACATATAAGTTATCTCCAGGCACTATCTTTTGGTCCAGCAGAACCGTATCTGCTACAGTACTGGGGGCTGGAGTCAATCCCTCTGACAGCTGTGGCTTCTGGGACTGGGCTGTACTGGCCTAGTTACAATGAGCTGAGACTCTGGCCACTAGCTGAGGTTTGCCGGGGCTTTGGGTTTGTGGTGAGGACACTTCTGTGGCAGGGTTGAACTGCATGTGCCTGTCTGATGTCTGTGTTAGATTGGCAGGAGTCCTGCAGCATTGACCCAGTGAGTGCATAAGCGAGGGGCTGCCTTCAGCAGAAGGCCATTGGAACGGAGCTGGTGACCTGACTGCTTGTGGTGGGAACAAACATGAAGCCTCAGAAAAGGCCATGAGAAAACAAAGTTAATGGCGACAGGAATGAAGGAATGAAGTCCTAACGTAAAGAAATGCTTATGAATAAATGAGAATGATCTCCATATGTACACAAAGTTTCAGTTCTAGCCTTCCCATCAAAATTCGGGGTGAGATGCTCTGGAATATTAGTTTGGGCCAATCTGCATATTATATCTACTCTATGCTTTAGTGGGACATTGCAGTGGTGACGTGACCCGGTTGCATATTTCAGGGATTGTATTAGTCATCCTGAATGTACCATTGCTCTCAGTGGAATTGTTCATATAATTATTAAATTATCATACCATCCAAATGTTTCCCTACAGATAAAGAATTCCTCCATGTCAACAACCACAGTACGAGTAATTAATATTTTTTATCCCCAATCTCCAGAGGGGAAAATTGTGTCAGTGAAAGATTAGCAGTGTAATAATGTAAAAATATGTTCTCTAAATTCATATGGTTGATTTTGTAACACACCATACTGTGCCTATTATTTTTTGTGCATTAGCATATGATTGCTTATTAAAGGAAAGTATGGGTCTTTATAAAGACCCTTTTATCATCTTTCCTCTGTCACTATCCAGAGCTTTTCCTGTGTACAGTAACTATGTACAAGTTGGTTATTATAGTGGGTTTATTTTATATTACATTGGATCAGACATTCAGTAAATTGTGTTTGATTTTTAGCAAATGAATGTGTCCCTCTGTGGCACAAGCTGTAGTTAAAGGCAAAATTTATGAGGTAGTAAGAGTTCCTGCTAGCTGCAGTGTTGTTGCTAAAGCAAAGCATTGGCTTCTACTGAAATTAAATGGGCTATTTTTTGTTGGGTTTGGCTTCTGTTGAACAAGAGTGTTCTGTAAATGTTTATGGACTCTGTGCTCAGTAAATGTATTAGAATACACGGTGATGGATGCAAAAATGTTGGTTCAACGTAATTGTGAAATATGTGCTCAAACTATGCTGCTAGCACTTCACCATGTGAGACGTTACATGGCCAAACATGAGTACATTGTAAATACCTAGAATTATATGAAGAGGTGTGTGTTGCTTTATTGTTATGTAGGATGTTTATCTTAAAAAAAATCAAAACCACAAAAAGAAAAAAGTGATCCTCATCAGAGTATCAGTTGGTACTGAATTATATTTTGTTTTCAAGTTATATTTTGTGCCTTTAAAAGGTGTTGTGGGACTTTTACAGTGTAGAACAATCTTGTTATCTGTATTTCTGTCCTTTTCATGAACCTTTTACTGATCCTATAATTGATTATGGTCATGGTCATGGACTGGTGAAAAGATCTTTTTTGTAAAATTACATTTTATTTATACATAATTACATACACATACATATATATAGATATGTATGTATTATCAATATAGATGCATAAATATACATCCCTAACTAAGCTTTTCAGAAACTCAGCACACTTTAATATTTTTGAATATTGAATTTTCCCACAAACGGGGGTATCATTTTTGTCTCTCCCTTTTCATACATACCAGCCTCCCTATATATTCCAGATCCCCATAAATTATCAAGTAACATTTATTTTCTGTAAATATAATTTATGTTTGTAGATAAATACTTGGAAGACTTCCCAGAATTTTTTAACGGGTATAGAACACCTAGTTACAGTTGTGCACTTTCTGTGACTACTTAGCACACAGTGAAGAGCTTTGCAAAGGAGGAAGAGTCCAAGATAGAACATAAATGCAGGGGTTTCCTTTATAGAAAAATCCTGTTGAATTGAGGAAGGATGAAATCAAAAGGGTTATAGAGAAAATACTGTAAGAAACTATAAAATATGATAGAGCATATTTTGCCATTGATTATATAATTCAGTTGCTAATCATGCTTATCCTACTCAACTATGCATGTCAATTAGTAACTGCTATTAACTGTTGAAAGTTATTTTCCTATGTGGATTTTTGTTCCTCATCTCTATTGTACCCATAATGAGATCTGCACTGGGATATATGGACTTGAGGAGTCTAGATCCAGAGACAGTGATGCACTTCAAGGCAAAATCCTTCATTGTACTGCCTTATCACCCTTTAGATATTGTTCCAGTTTTAGAGCTGAGTCTCATGAAAGTCCCCATCTATAATTTAATTATTCTGATCATTTTATCTCCCACATAGGGCTTTTCTCAGAAATCTGTGACATTGCCTCCTTGTCATATTTGATAGATGACCTGAACATGTCAAACTACTTTAACTGATAAATCTTAATCCAAGTGTAGCTAAGGATAGTCACATACCTGAAGGAATTAAAATGTCACTGGGATGTGGTAAGTATGTTAAATTTAAATGAGAAGTCATTACAACAATTAAAGAATCCCATATCAGTCTGGAAGATGCTGCTTTCTCATAGAGTGCAGTTGTTATGAAACTGGATATCCAGTTTGAAACTGAGTTGAATACCTGTGGACTTTTTTCAGAGTCTGGATTTTGAATTGAATTTTGTAAGATGCTTCTTTACTTGTGGTAAGAAACACAGTTTCCAAATCACCTCTTCATAGTTCGGGATTCCCAAAATCTTCATACTGAAGGAGAATTTTTGGATGCTTCTTTTTTAAAGTTACTCTGTAATTTTTAGGGGACATACATACTTCTGCCTTCTCTGGATTCTTTGCTCTAGGAAAACAAACAAGGAAATGGACTGGTGTAACTTTCCTCTGAAATTAATTTTCTTTGCTTTCTATAGAGATAGAAATAATATGAAGGAAACACTTGGGCGTAGTGAGAAACAAATGCCTTTTTCCTCAGTTGTACGTAACAATCAAGCTGGAGTTACCATTTGCTGTGACCTATACATCTAGGTGCCCCTCTGTTGGAAGGGACTCCGCCCAGAAAACTCCATACTGCTTACTCCTTTTTGATATTACAGAAGAGGGTTTTTAAAAAAAAAAACCAACACCCCACATTCACTACTTTTATGAGCTACAGACCATCACAGGTCAGAACTTCCCTCTGAAAGGCTCCCCCTTGGGGGCTCCAAGGGCTCCATCAGATCCTGAAATGCTCCCGCAGCCACTGGGTAGTCAGTGTCTTCTCTGTTTTGAAATGCCCTTCCAAACCTGAACTCCAAAAATGGATACTGTGTCTTTTCACTGAAATACTTGGCTTTCCTTCTACCAAATCAGAAGGGGGGCATTTATTTCTTATGCGGTCATCCCAAATCTCCATTGCTGCCTTTTGTAACCACTAAGAAGTTTTCTTCCACATACAGTTGACAGCTGGGTGTCATAAAACTGTAAACTTTGATCATTCAAATAAAATTCTTCTTTATGATTTTATTAATAATTACCCCGTATCTATACCCAGTTAAAAAAAAAAAAAGAAAAGTTGATAGCATTGTGTTGTAAAACCAGAGATAATCTACAACTATTAGTGGTTTCAGAAAGGGATGGTGTTGCAATTGTTTCTTCCATCTTTGTAAATTTATTTCTTCAGGTTTAATAGGCACTGCTGGGCTATGTATCAGATTAGGAACTTCAGTTTTCATTACACTTGGTAAAACTGCTTTCTTTTACTCAATACTTATGCCATTAGCTACTGAATGCCATTAGTTTCTTCATGTATCTGCTGATATATCAAACAAGTCACTCTTCCTCAAGCAGCTAGACATTTAAAGTCCTTCAAAAGTTTTCTTCTCAACAGGTACTTGTCCAAACCCTGGTCACTGATGGCTCCTCTTTCAGTAGACCTCTTGAAGTTTGGGGATTTTTACTGAATTCCTGGATTACAATGCCAAGATATAAGCTGGAATATCTTTTACTCCTTACATGAGGCAGCCATCTAGACATAGTGGAGGTCAGACAGTTGTTTTTACTGTATGTTGTACATAAGGCCTCCTTAGATGTGCAATTCGTCAGGTAGCTATAGGAGGAAGAGTGGAGAGATGGTACGGTGGAGGATACCAGCTGCAGAGTGTGGCTGGATTCAGCTCTGTACCCCACCACTCTGCCTGGGTCCTGATGCCTTCTGAAATGCAGAAGACGTGAGAGTGACTAAAGGACTCTTTTTTTGTTGTTGTTAATTATAGGAGAAAAAATGAGCCCAGGCAAGTAATGTTGCTAATTTATTGATGCACAGTATTCAATGCTTGGTCCTAAAACCACTTTGTCATACTTTTAAACCTGTGGTTAACACGTAAAAAAAGGTTACGTGGAAGTCTGGAAATTTATGGTTTAGGTTACACATATGAAAATCAGAAACAAAAGCAAGCATTTTCTCATATGAAAGCTGAATGATTTTTTAAGACAAAGAATAATAAATCAGTGCTTTTGCTACAAAGAGGTCATCAGGCTCTCTTATTTTGTCAGTTGATACTTTTTTAGGAAGAATTTTTCCTTCTGCTAAATTCTGAATTGATTAATGTGATATTGTGTGTGAGAATGTGCTGACCTTTCCTGCAGTTGAGAAAACAGCATGGTGAGAAATACAAAGTAGTGAAGAGGTAAAGAAACCTATTTTTCTGCTATTGTTAGGAGTTTGCATGTTTAAAGGGGAATGTGCCTCCCATTCAGGGATGTTTGGGAGCTGGAAGTCAGCCATATATGTCTTGCTCTAGACCTTGTCATGCTTCCTCATTTTGGAAGGATATTTATTTGACCAAATAAAATTTTACCATCAGATATTCTTGGGAGGACCCACCTCCTTTCTTCAAGTCTGCGCAGGAGGCAGTATAAACAGGAAAGGCTAAGAGAGAGGATAGGAGAAATGTGATAGGGAAAAGAAAATAAGAGTAGACAGAATAGAAACCCCCATGTTTCAGACTGATTTTGCTGATTCAGTGTTGACAGCCAGCTGCTCTCAGCATTGTTCTGGGTACCTGGTGATTAAGGTTCAGTGATGGAGAAAAAAATCCATTCAGTTAAGACACCCTTTTGCTAAGGAATTACGAAGTAGAGTTTAGTCCACTTTTTAAGGCTCTATGTCCTTCTTTTTAAGAGCTCTAGAAAGAAGTGCTGGTGGGTGTGTTGGAATATTCTTATTTATTTTCATCCACTACTTAGTCCCAAATCCAGCTCCAGTAGTCATTTCCATCCATACTTGGCTTAGAAGTGTGGAATGTACCTCAGTCCCTGAGTTCCATTAAATGTCTGTTTGAACTGGATTAATCTTTCTGTCTTGTTTTTGCTTGGAGACTTGTTGTTACGAGTTACTATTACATTTTAATCTAATTCCCATACTGGAATTCAGTGTCAGCATAGGTTTGTAGGGCTCCAGTTAATACTAGAGAGTACTTCGGAAACTCCAGTTAATACTAGAGAGTACCTCGGAAACTGGGCAGCGGGATTTGGGCTGCTGGTGCCTGAGTCATTCATACAGCTTATTTGCACTGTCCTTTCCTTCAAAACCCTCCGAAACAGGCCAAGGGTGGACTGCAGAGCAGGTTACTTGCCTTTGAGGATTAACTGCTGGCTTTCAGTTGTGCACTTCCATGACAAGATTATTCAAAAGACATTTTTGGAAGGTGTGTGAGAATCTGGCTATATGGCCAGGAATTTGAATAAAAGCTATGGGAGGCTGGCAGCACTCGGGTGATTTTCTTGTATCCTCATTACAACTTTGGAGGCATCCTGATAGAGTTACAGCAGAACCCACATAAAATTGACTCAATGACATAAACTCAATTCAGCTACTATCCATTTCTTCCCCTATCACACTTCTGTCTTTGAACACAATTTTAGGGGAAAAAAAAAAAAAGATTCTGCAAAATAAACATGTATGCTGTAGTGGCCTCACCCCCCTAACATATCTGTATCTTTCTGAAAATGTTGCAGTGCGTTATAAAAAAGTAAAAATCACTTTCTTGGCTTTTCCACTTCCCAATTAATTTCTCTTCTTAAGTAATCCTTGCAGTCTTGGTCTTCTCAAAACACAATACAATTTATTTTCTGTGAAGTAATTTTAATGGAAATTATGAGATTCCATTTTTAAATTAAAAAGCAGGAGTTTGCCAGTATCTGTTGATTGAGTTTCTGTAATTGAAATATCTAAGAAAACATATAAGATATTCTAATTATTATCCTGATATTTTGTATAGTGCAACAATGAAAACTCTTCAGTTGTCATTCAGCTGTTCCAATGATATAGAAATGTGTAAGGTAACCCAAACAGCTGTAAAAGAAAACAAGGTCTTCAAGGTTATCAGAACTGAAATCCTTTTATTTATTATTTTAAAGCAGATGAACTTATCATGAAATTTAAAGATTCTCTTTTTATTTTTTCATCAGAAAAAAGGCACTGTTTAAATGTCAAGGTTGAGTGCCAAAACAATTGAAGCTAGGAAATGTGAAATAAAGCCAACACTCTCTTCTTTTCTCACAGTGGTATTATAAAAAGAGAATGCTGAAGCACATCATGGAACAGGGAGAAGCAACAGTCAAAACATGGTAAACAAAGTGGAGTAATATTCAGAAAAAAATGGAGCAATGAGTAAACAACTGCAAAATCAATTTGATCTTTTAAAAATGTGTTCACTGAGTTTCTTGGGGAAAAAATCAGAGGAGTTGTAAGCTTTGGATTAGTAGCTTTAAACGGGAAAGCTGATGATCCCATTAGCTCTGGGTGCACTAAAAAGAAGGAAGAAAAGAAAAGCCTATGCTGAATACTTCATTGTGTATGGGATCATTAAAAAGTAGAGATAAAAAGAAGAGTCAATGAAGGGGAAAAGAAGCCATGGGACGTGAGGCTAATTCCAGTTTTATATATTAAAATACCTTTCACTAAAGGTAAAAAGGAAAGGCCTGATGCTGCCCTATGGGACACAATACTCTCCAATATGCATTTTGTAAATGTAGGTACTTCACTGGAAATTTCCTTCCTGCATGATATGTGAAGATGTGTAGTTATAGGAGATCAACTGTGAATATTTGTACTGGAGCAAAACCTTCTGGAATGCATGTATATTCATGTATATCTTGTACAAGACATCATATCCTGGATTTCATACGTGACTCCTGTTATGGCTAAAATACTGTAAAATTAATTATTTAAATCTTCTGGTAGAGGCCTCAGTTTCTGACAGTGACTCCTCACTTGTGTGGTTGGTAGATGTCTATGTCCTGGTCCAGTCCTGGATGATATGCTATCATGAAGCCCTTGCAAAGGCCCAAATTACATTTTCAGTCATGATTACTTAGTGTGATTATTCAGTCAGTGTGAGTTCACTTCAGTCACTGGACAAAGAATCCATGTTCCTTTCAAAGTAGACATGGGTTATCTAGAGTTCAACTTTCTGACATGGACAGGGCTTGGTTGGATATGACAGGCTGTGGTCAACGGGTTTGATCATCATCCATGCAAACTTGCACATGCGTCGCTTATTGCAGTCCTTTTGCCAGTATATCACATTCCTACGGTTTAGATTTGCTCCGGCACACGCATCGTACCACCAGCCTCCCCCGGGAATGCCATTGTGTTCCAATTTAGCACAATTCTGAAAGTAATTGTCATTGTCTCTGTCCTTGGTGGTGAACTTCTGGTTGTCATGGAGATAAGCTTCTGTGTCCAGGGTCAGAGCATCAGTGGCGTTGCCTTTGTATAGACCAACCCTGATTCGGTATTGAGACTCTTCATCTTCAATAAGGAATGGTTCGTACTGTCCCCATTTGATTTCAGCATTTAGGTTTACAAGTTTAACTCCAAGTATATATTGCACGGAGCTGCTAGTTAACTGATGCATATATTCATTTCCTAACCAGTGGTTGTCATGAACAGAGCCAAATCCATATTTGTAATCCTGCCAGGTCCTATCAAAGTCAACAGTACTATTGGCTGTAATGTGCTGGATTACTGTCCAGCCACCATCCTGCATGTTACAAGAGACAACAATTGGGTCCTCCTTTGGTTGGATGATGTAAAGACCATCTCTGGAATTTCCTTTGGAGCGCTGAAAAATCTCAAAACAATCCCTTGGATACTCTGAGTAGGAAAAAAAAAGTTTTAAAGTAAATTTCTGTTCAAATAGTAAATTTTAGATACTGACCTCTGTCCTTTAGAGTGAGTGAATGATTGCCTTCTGACTGGAAGCTGACTCTGACTTCATCCCAGCTGGCGGGCACCTAGTCAGCTAAAGGGGGAAGATTTCAGGGCAGAACATGCAGGAAATGTTCAGAAATTAAAAAAAGGGTTTGTTACCCTGTCATACAACAGAAGTGTGATTTTGCATTTATGACAGAAATAGGGTTGAAAAGCCAAAAGTTATGTACAGACCATTCCTTTTCCTCCTGTGATCTTCGAGTTTGAGTAGTCAGCAAGTTTGCAATTCCCTGTGCCATGCGTTGGACCATTGTATTTTATTACTAGAGCTAGCCTTATCCTCAACAAAGAAATCTAATTTCTCTTTAACCAATTTACACTTCAGGCATCTGTAACATCCTTGCATTAAATTCTAATAAGTATGCCATGTGTTCATTGATAAAAGGGAGATATTAAAGCACATTTCTTGCTAATACAGAACTTATAAACATCTGAGGATTTTCTTAGGAACAGTTCTTGTCACTCAAACTCCAGGCTAAATCTTAGCACTGATTTGCAGGTAGAACAACAGTACTGTGCAGTGCTGAAGACCAATATCAGGAAAATAGGTGAAAGTGCTTTTCCACTTTATTGCTTATCCAGTAGACTCAGAGGGTGATAAAAATGGCATTTAAGGCTTGGGATGACCCTCTCTATTGGGCTGAAATATATATACTGTGTTTTTTAAATGTAACTTGCTTATAATGTAACTTCTTGCTATAGTATAGTATCAAGCATCTCTGAGACGAAGGCACAATGCTCTGCTTTGTAGAGAAGGGTGTTATTCAATGTCTGTTCCATTACTTAGAAACATGTTTATGAATTGAAATCACTCACTTCTCCATACAGTTGAAAGGCATGCCATTATGTCATTATACTCTGGAATATTTGTAATTTATATTTAATTAAAACTTGACAATTTTAATATCTCTATGATGAAAAATTCCTACGGACCACCTGTGATGTAAAATGACAGTTCTTCAGACCTATGAAATCCTGTGTTCTGTCCTGAAAATGACTGATAGAAATTTAGATACTGTATTTAGAACTTAATTTTTTCTTCTAGGAAACTGGGTTAATTCAGGAAAAGTATGGCAAGATGTCCTAATTTTTTGTCCAAAATTGGCCAAAATACAGTTAAAGAAAAATATTTCCAAAGATAAAAATTTTAAATAAAAGCTCAGAAAAAAACTCTTCTCTGCCCAAATCACTGACCAGAGAGCCCCTGCTGATCCTTTTATTGAACACATTGTTTTTCTTTTCCTGAACAGAAGAACAGAGTCTGAAAAGAGTCGATTGCATTGTATGGTCTCATGACCAACAGATCAAAAGTACACTGAACAGTTTGGTTAGTGTAAAATAAAAAAAAAAGCCCCCAACTTTCTGGAAAGAGAAAGGGACCATGAGTGACTATTTTATCTACCTCTGGTCCTGTAGGGAATTATATTATGCAGTCTCCTTCACAGAATTATTAAATTTCTTCTCTTCCAACTGGAAAGCATTGTAGACTTCAACAACTGTCACTACTCTGTTAGAAATAGTCATCTGGTTCCCAATCTAATTTTATTAGGGTACACTGTCCATCTTTTTCTTTCTCATGTCATGTTGTCCTTTAGTTAAATAGCACTTAAATAGTGGGTAGTAAGCACCAATGTACCGTGAGGACAACTATATTTTTAATCAGCCTTTGTTTTGTTAGGGTAAATTCTGTTAGGATAAATAAGTTCTTTTATTATTTAGTGTAAGATAAATCTTTTGTTCTTTTAATTGTCTTAGTAGCTTTTCTGCACTTCTTCACTGGAAATTAATCTCCTAGAATGTGGGTAACATTTGCACAAAAATATTGCAGATGCCCTTATATAGTGCCACTGATTCTTCCCAAGTCTTACTAAAAACATCTCTGTTGATGTATTCTAGGACTGTATTTGTATTGCTTAGTTTCCTTTAATCTAGAGTTTGGTCTTTGTATCTTTGTAACTGGTAAGGCCCTCACCTTGCAGTAAAACCTAGAATTTTGTACTTTATTTTTCATCCCAATGGTATTTAAGAACATCTGATTTTTCTTTTCTGTGTAATATTCTGATTCTTTGTATTGGCATTTCTCTACTTCATGTTATCATTAAATTTTATCAGCATATTCCTATTTTTGCGTCAGTATACTTAATAAGAATATTGAAAAGATCACTTATAAGCAACTACTTCCAGTCTCCCCTTAACTTCATGGTTTACTTTTCTACCCAAGTCATTGTCATTTTCTTTTCAATCTCTACTGAAATTATAATGTATCCCTACCTTCTCTGATTTAATATTGTATGAAGTATTGTATCATAAGCTTTGTAGAAGTCCAGATGGACTAAACCTGTTAAATAGTATTATTCATAGTATCAGTATTGTGTTAAATATAGTCTTTTCTATTTGATATTCAGAAGTTTATTGATACTTCTAAGCCACTCAGGACAGATTCACAGGAGTATATAGGCTTTCCAAGGTCTTACTTTTATGCCTTTCATTGCCTAATAGCATCTACAGCCATTAATAGAATACTTTAAATCTCAATACTATCTGCATGACATTATTAAATATCCTGAAAGAGCAGAACTGTGTACATGACTCTGTACCCCAGTTGTTAGAACGTTCGCCTGGTAGACATAGCCTGACTCCAAACCTGATCCCATAATTTTATAGAGTGATTATTTAAGTGATTTATATAGTCATGTCCAAGCCAGAGATATATACAGTGACACTTGTATTTGCCCTTCTCGGTTAATATTATTCATGCAAAATAGAACAACTTCTATAGAGAGATAATGAGAAAATAATTTAGGCTGGTTGTTACAGGATTCACTTGGAAAGTGAATTTTATAAACCCTCAAGTGCCATCAGTCAGAGGAAGAAAATTAATCAATCCCACTACTCTTTTTGTGTACCTTTTATGTGGGATCTACTCTGGTAAATGTATTAGAAAATCTACCAAGCTGGACCTTGCAAGCTAGATAGGCAGAGGGATGCCTCAGTTATAGTTACCAATGGGATTTAGGTACTGAGGTGTCAGATGTAATCTAGGTATGATTGTCCTAAGAATAAGTCTTCAAATGCCACAAAATAGTTTTTTTACCAAAAAAAAGTTAATTTCTCTTGAATTAGATGGCAGTTGAGCAAGGGGTTTAAAGATTCTGGACTTCAGGGCAGGACACGTTCATATTGCAAAGTAGTTTTGCAGGGCTAACTTTCAAATACATTGGCTGAAAATGTTATGGCAAAGCAATAAAGTAAAACACAGCGTGCACCCAAATCACTCACTCTCTTCATGAGTACCTTTTTCATTGGTGTTACCCAGTCTCTCATAGCCTTTTTGGGGGAGAAGGTGGGCATTAGCCAAGACCACTGCCTCTTTAGTGCTCACTGGCACAGTGCAATGAGAGAGCAAGAACAGAATAAATCCCGCTGAGCTTGTCAACAGCATCTTCCTTCCGAGTCAGTCCTCCTGCAGCAATGCAGAACTGTAACACAGACTGGAATTGAAAATGGAAAGATTTATGACTTCTAGTATGAAAGTCCTGAAGGAGAAAGGTATTGAAATACCTAGCTTCAATATAGTGAGCCTCTGCCAAAATTGGCTTCTCCCATCTTTCAAGGACCTCTCCTTTTCGTGATGTCTCACACACTATTTCTGACCGGTCATTCCTCTGACACAGAGCACTGTGCTGCAACACTTAGAATGTCTCTCCCCTCTGTCACTTTGTGCCATGCTGGGTGATGAAACGTAATGTAATTCTGTGTGTGACAAAAAGCCATAGAAAGTAACATAATGACAAAATAAAAAGCACGTCTTATATTGATCAGAATTGAATTTTGCTTATTGCCCACGTCCAAACCGTAGTGAAATAGAGGCACCAATGGTCGAACTGGCAGAGACAGTAACACTGGCTCTGCTGACTGTGTAGTTCAAACAGTACTCAAAGACATGGCTTTCTGAGCACTGGGAATATTTCCATGCTCTGAAGAACTCACTTCAGCACAGACTATGCTTTTTATGAATTTCCATCTACAGCTTTAAATAACAGGTCACAGGTTTAAATCAGATTTAAAAAAAAAAAATCTCAATAAACAAAGCAAACAGAACTTTTCTTCAGCCTCTTCAGAACCCACAGGGGTTCAATATATTGAATCAAAACAGTTTTGAGCCTCATTTTGTCCTCCTTTTGGGGTTACACATCTAGTAACCATCCATCCAACACAGCAAGAAGGCTTAGGCTATTACTGGACTAAATCCTGAGGTCCTCACTTAGGCACATCCCAGCTTGACTGAAGAGGAATTTCTATATCAATGACAGCTTAGACTGAATCAGGATAACAAATGTTTCCCATGATCTCAAAGGACACTCTAGCCAAACTCTTTTAACTTTTTTTTTTTTTTTAAGGGCTGAGCTCCCCACAGTGGCTTTGACGAAGGCAGAAAATAGATCTAGCAAGCAGCTTTTCAGTCAGAGCTGTTTCCTGCCAGCATCAGCACAGACTCCACAGAGGCCAGTACCCTTTTCCACAGTGGTTGTGCCGGTTTTGGCTGGGATACAGTTAATTTTCTTCATAGAAGCTAGCATGAGGCTATGTTTTGCATTTGTGCTGGAAACAGTGGTGATAACACAGGGATGTTTTAGTTGTTGCGGAGCAGTGCTTGCACAGAGGCGAGGCCTCTTCTGCCTCTCACCCCACCCCACCAGCGAGGAGGCTGGGGGGGCACAAGAAGCTGGGAGGGGACACAGCCAGGACAGCTGACCCCAACTGACCACAGGGCTATTCCACACCATATGGCATCATGCTCAGCATATAAAGCTGGGGAAGAAAAAGGAAGGGGGACATTCAGAACGATGGTGTTTGTCTTCCCAAGTAACCATTATGCGTGATGGAGCCCTGCTTTCCTGGAGATGGCTGAACACCTGCCTGCCCATGGGAAGTAGTGAATGAATTCCTTGCTTTGCTTTGCCTGTGCGTGTGGCTTTTGCTTTCCCTATTAAACTGTCTTTATCTCAACCCTCGAGTTTTCTTACTTTTGCTCTTCCGATTCTCTCCCCCATCCCACGGGGGGGGAGTGAGCCAGCAGCTGTGTGGGGCTCAGTTGCCGGCTGGGGCTAAACCACAACGGTGGTTTATGTTGCAACAGAGTCACATTCCTTATAAATCTAATGACTTAGCAGCAGATTCGGCAAACAGTTTTCCAGAGTGAAAAAATATTCAGCACATTTTTTTTAAAATGTCCAAGATAAATCATTGTAATAAAGTTCAGGTTTGAGAGTTAATTTTTATACTTACCATACAGAAAAGTAGCAAAACAGAATTTTCTACTCTACCTAAAACTATTCAGGAATAATTCTGATTTACTATTAACATACAATTTGCTATTTTATGCAAAGCTGGTCATTTGACATTGAGATCGTAATAAACTGGAAAATTACCTTCCATGAAATTCATCACAGGGTTTCCCTTAAAGCATTTAAGTTCTGCTGTGCCTGCATTTCCCACTATCATTTATCCTTTTCCCTGAAAGCTTCTATTATTGTTGCTATTATTAATTATTATATTATAAATTACTTAAAATCAAAACCTAACCCACAAGCCTTGCTAAACTTCAGGAAATCTGTACTTGGATCCGGAGTTATTTTTTTAGCTGTTTTGTTTTTCTTTTAGCATTTTTGAGTGAGTCAGTCTTTTTTCTTCCCTCATATTTACACATCAAAATGATTTACAGATCCATTTAATTCCAGAATAGAACTTGGTATAAATTATTAAGAAAGCAACTGAAGAAAACAGCACTAGGCAGGCACCTTACCTCTTTCAAGTGAAGCCTGGCAAAGAAAAATGCACACAAATGAATGAGCTCATTCTCTACAGTTGTACTTTGCCTGCTACTTAAGTCCAGGTGAATAAATCAGCTCCAACACGCTATCTCAAATGCAGCAAAATTGCATTTTCATTATTTCCCACTGTGTGCTGACTGTGGTGGACTTTGCTCTGAATGTTACACTTGCAAGTAAGAATGTATGAATTATAAAGTACAAAGTTCTTCCATAAGGATTAAAACAACATAGTAACTAAATTTAATTTCCTTGATGAATAAATAGACACAGTGATGGAGAACCATGAAGAGGTTTTAGTTCAGAAAATTACTTGTGTTGCTTAAATACACACAGGCAGATGCTCAAATTTACTATGTCATTTTGCATAGGTGAATTAACTAGATGCTATACTGCTAGTCACATTTAAAATTGCATAGAGACAACTTGATTTTTAAGTATTATGAACGAACCAAACATAAACCTTGTTGTTACTTCATGTTTTAATGTGAATGAATCAGAAGCAGTGTCTCAGAGCTATAAAAATGGAAAAAAACAAACGCAGAACAGGCTAGTCAACAGGTTTCTATTTTAGTTTATTTGGATTAACAAGAGTTAATTAACATTAATTCAGGTCAAAACTGTAATGAATTAGATGAATTAATTGTTGCTATATATCTGAAAGTTGTACTGTCTATCTGCATGGGCTTTAGATGATGTCTAATCTAGCACTTACCCTTTTCAAGATGAGCCAACACTTAACTTTTTGTGCTCCTTGATCCAACCTGCAGCCCACTTTGATCAGATTCCATCCCTGAAACAAGCCACAATTAAAACTGATGGAGTATTTAAGTCCTGTGCAAGCTCTACTTGAGGATTTGTACTATGCATAATTTCTGTTCTTCAATAATTCATCCTCAGAGAAAGCATAATATGTGAGGATTTGTATTTCATGCACAATTAAATAAATACACATAACGAATGTTTTAGGGAAGATTTGCTTGTAACATTTAAAACTCAGTGATATTTCTCTTCATTTTTAAAGTACAAGCAATGCTTTATTATACATGAGGATGGCCACACAGAGTCAGAATAGTATCTTTTCCCTGACACTGGTCAGTAGCAGAGCTACAGGAAAAAGTTTAAGAACACATTCTCTTTGCTTTTAGCATTATGCAGTTCAGGGAATTTCTGATATCTGTATGTTTGACATATCTAATTTCTGGTTAGTACCAAGCTTTATAAATGTTGGCGAAGACATGAGAATACTGTATTGTAGCTTATGAAATAATAAAAGTGCCTTGAACAGATACAGATCTTGCTGAAACAGTATGCTACGGAAGGGCAGGAGAAGGTACCTTTCCACTCTGTCCATATTGATACACTCTAGAAAACACTATTACTTTAGTGGTATTTATTGATAGGTCTCATGTCACCCTGATATAAATTGGGGTACATCTTTGTTTTGTGCCTTTGATTCCTAGGTTTTTCATCACTGTTTATCTCCTCCCCCATCTTTCCATTTTTCTTTACTTTCTTGACATTTGCTTCTCTTTGTTGATTTCCAAACTTTCCTCTGAGCTGGCAGAGCAGAAGTGAAGTGGGAAGCATTTAATTACAAGAGAGAAGAAAGGGCAACGGCGTTCATTCACTCGTGCTCAGAAAGGCATCTATTTCTGTAGATGAAAACTTTGAAAAACAATAAAAATCATTACATATCTCCCTCTGCTCTTGATCAAGTATTTTGAGAATAATTTTTCAGCCCTGAATATTATATAATGATCTTAAGGTAAGACTACTTTACAGTGGTAAAAAATGCATTACTAATGCATTACACAAAATAATGCATTACTGTAATGACTTATTTTTATCCATGTTGAGATACTTTGTTTCTCAGCCCAAAAACCGCATATTCCTTCTCCACAATATGCTGAAGTTTTAATTATCCCTCTGGTTCTGCTCAGCTTTAACTGGCAAGCATTCATTTGAATTTTTCCAGTGCAGCCTCTCCTGTGCGGAAAGTCTCTTTACAAGTTCTCTATATTTTAACAAATCATGGCACACCCTTGCAAAGGAAGAATTTGATGAAGATTTATCAACTTACTACTTCATCAAGCTTTGAAGTTAGTTGCACAGACAACCTGGCTACTATATTGCAACTAATCAGACACTCTGTGTAAGGGATATGAAAATATCCGTATCTAACCCATACAATGAAGCCATCAGTTCTAGCAAGGGCAAAGTAGTGTTAATTTAACCTTAGTAGTCTGGATAATGATGTCAGTAAGTGCCAGTAAATATTATAGAATCATAGAATCGTTTAGGTTGGAAAAGACCTTTAAGATCATCAGGTCCAACCATTAACCTAGCACTGCCAAATCCACCACTACACCATGTCCCTAAGCACCTCATCCAAACGTCTTTTAAATACCCCCAGGGATGGTGACTCAACCACCTCTCTGGGCAGCCTGTTCCAATGCTGGACAACCCTTTCAGTGAAGAAATGTTTCCTAATATCCAGTCTAAACCTCCCCTGCTGCAACTTGAGGCCATTTCCTCTCGTCCTATCACTTGTTACCTGGGAGAAGAGACCGACCCCCACCTCTCTACAACCTCCTTTCAGGTAGTTGTAGAGAGCAATAAGGTCTCCCCTCAGCCTCCTTTTCTCCAGGCTAAACAACGCCAGCTCCCTCAGCCGCTCCTCACAAGACTTGTGCTCCAGACCCTTCACCAGCTTCGTTGCCCTTCTCTGGACACGCTCCAGCACCTCCATGTCTCTCTTGTAGTGAGGGGCCCAAAACTGAACACAGTATTCGAGGTGTGACCTCACCAGTGCTGAGTACAGGGGGACAATCACTTCCCTAGTCCTGCTGGCCACACTATTTTTGATACAAGCCAGGATGCCATTGGCTTTCTTGGCCACCTGGGCACACTGCCAGATTATATTCATCCAGCTGTTGACCAACACTCCGAGGTTCTTTTCTGCCAGGCAGCTTTCCAGCCACTCTTCCCCAAGCCTGTAGCGTTGCATGGGGTTGTTGTGACCCAAGTGCAGGACCTGGCACTTGGCCTTGTTGAACCTCATACAATTGGCCGTGGCCCATCAATCCAGCCTGTCCAGGTCCCTCTGTAGAGCCTTCCTCCCCTCAAGCAGATCAACACTCCCACCCAACTTGGTGTCGTCTGCAAACTTACTGAGGGTGCACTCGACCCCTTCGTCCAGATCATTGATAAAGATATTAAACAGAACCAGCCCCAATACTGAGCCCTGGGGAACACCACTTGTGACTGGCTGCCAACTGGATTTAACTCCATTCACCACCACTCTTTGGGCCTGGCCATCCAGACAGTTTTTTACCCAGCGAAGCGTACCCCCGTCCAAGCTATAAGCAGCCAGTTTCTCCAGGAGAATGCATGGGAAACAGTGTCAAAGGCTTTACTAAAGTCTAGGTAGACAACATCCACAGCCTTTCCCTCATCCACTAAGCAGGTCACCTTGTCATAGAAGGAGATCAGGTTGGTCAAGCAGGACCTGCCTTTCATAAACCCATGCTGACTGGGCCTGAGCACCTGCTTGTCCTGTACATGCCGTGCGATGGCACTCAAGATGATCTGCTCCATAACCTTTCCCAGCACTGAGGTCAGGCTGACAAGCCTGTAGTTCCCTGGATCCTCCTTCTGGCCCTTCTTGTAGATGGGCATCACATTTGCTAACCTCCAGTCAACTGGGACCTCCCTGGTTAGCCAGGACTGCTGGTAAATGATGGAGAGTGGCTTGGTGGGCACTTCTGCCAGCTCCCTCAGTACCCTTGGGTGGATCCCATCCGGCCCCATAGACTTGTGTGTGTCTAAGTGGTGTAGCAGGTCACTAACCATTTCCCCTTGGATTACGGGGGCTTCATTCTGCTCCCTGTCCCTGTCTTCCAGCTCAGGGGGCTGGGTGTCTGGAGAACAGCTGGTCTTACTAGTAAAGACTGAGGCAAAGAAGGCATTAAGTACCTCAGCCTTTTCCTCATCCTTTGTCACTATGTTTTCCCCCTACATCCAATAAAGGATGGAGATTCTCCTTAGCCTTCCTTGTGTTGCTAATATATTTATAGAAACATTTTTATTGTCTTTTACGGCAGTAGCCAGATTAAGTTCTAGCTGGGCTTTGGCCCTTCTAATTTTCCCCCTGCATGACCTCACGACCTCTTTGTAGTCCTCCTGAGTTGCCTGCTCCTTCTTCCAAAGGTCATAAACTCTCCTTTTTTTCCTGAGTTCTAGCCAAAGCTCTCTGTTCAGCCAGGCCGGTCTTCTTTCCCACCGGCTTGTCTTCTGGCACATGGGGATGGCCTGCTCCTGCGCCTTTAAGATTTCCTTCTTGAAGAATGTCCAGCCTTCCTGGACTCCTTTGCCCTTCAGGGCTGCCCCCCAAGGGACTCTGTCAACCAGGCTCCTAAACAGGCTGAAGTCTGCCCTCTGGAAGTCCAAGGAGGCAGTTCTGCTGACTCCCCTCCTTACTTCTCCAAGAATCGAAAACTCTATCATTTTGTGATCGCTATGCCCAAGACGGCCTCTGTCATTATGGGAAAGGCTTTGACACAGGCTAGCAATTTGTGTACCCAGGGTCTTCAACAGGCTTCAGATAGGTGATTTATGGCTTTGTATTGTTGCCGGAAACATGTACAAATGCTAACTTTCATGCAATAATCTTGTTCAGCATACCAAGAAACTCAAGAGACAAAGTTCTAACAAGGCAAAATACATAAAACATTTAAAAAAGGGCTCACTGAGTATCTTTCCTGAAAGAAGTTTTATGGGTGCACAGCACATGTGATTGCTTTGGGGAAAAAAAAAAAAAAGAAAAAAGCAAACAACAAAACCAAGCCATAGAAATAACTTCTGCAACTCTGAGTGACTTTTAATTGATTTGCAACCTTGGCTAAATGCACTTCAGTATCTTTGTATAGGATGAGTAACAAAAAAACCGTTCATAACAGTTTTCACTTGTTCTTGAACTTCTGAGCTGGCAATGGCATATGAAGTGTGTGTTTTGTCTGACAACACAGAAAGCAGTTATTAACTGCTGAAACACATTGCACATAAGACTATTTTCAGTACAGCTTCTAAATCTCTTTTTACCCATTCATTATTTGTGAGATGAACCATTATTTGGGAGATGAACCAAGGTGTATATTTTTGACTGAATGTAAAACAAAACAAATGCTTCCCTCTTAGAAACATTTGACTTTTCAAATGTTCAGCAATTTTTTTTCTGGATTTCTTTATGAAAATATTCTAAGGTCTGAAGTAAACACTAAAAACATATTCTTCATGTCCTCCTGTTGAACCACAGACTAAATTCTAAAGGCATAGAAACTTAACTGAATTGAAAAGGATTCACTTTCAACAAACACACTGAAGTAGGACCTAACTTGAAAAATACATCCAAATCCATCATCATGGAAGACATTGGAAAATAATTGTTTGGTTAGCTAACAGACAGGACTAGTGGTAATGAAAAACTTAAGTTACTCAGGTAGCTCTGGAAAAGAGTATGATAGGACACATCTTGTAAATGACTTTTTTATTCTAAAGGTGGCAGAAATTACCAGATACAATCATTGCAGGTGAAAACTGTTGGAGAGTATTTGTGTGGAATGCAATTTAGGTGACACCTATCTTAATATGGTAGAATTTGTGATTCTGAGGAAAGGAAAAGTATGTGCAGCATTGTAAGGACAATATATTAAAAAAAAAAAAAAGCAGACCAAGAAACTTAGGCAACCATTTTCTCTCCTCTATTGCTAAGAGTCTGAGACAGAAAGGCTCTTTAAGGGGGCTGGCAATTCATAAAAGGTACTATAATGAAGGAGAAATGACAAACTGTTTCTCATGAAGAAAGACAGGAACCATACTAAGAGCTCAAAAGTTTTGGTTTAAGAGTTCTTTAAAAATTTGAAAATCAGAATGAAGAGCAAATGAGTGGAGTAAAAGGACAAATTCCTAAGAGTGACTATATAGGAATAACACAATAACAGACTAGGATAAAATTAGAGGTTAAGATTAAAAAGGTTACCATTAGCAAGAGACATAAAAACCAGACAAATACTCTGTAAATGCACTGGAAATAAAAAGAAGTCAAAATGAAAAATCCATTATTTAATGATGGAGGGGGCAAATGGCACAGATTTGATGCCTTTTTTTGTTGCAGGCTTCATAAACAGTGATCAGATACTTAATGAAATTAATTTTAATGAAGGAGTAGGACTGGAGGCCAGATTAGGTGAAAAACATCTCAAAGACACTGAAGAAGTTAGATCTTTTCAAAGTGGCAAGGAGAGATTAAATTCTACAGGCACCTTATGAACTATCAAAAGTCCTCTCTGAACCATTTGCAATTACCTTTTAGAAGTCATGGAGGTCCCAGAGGACTTCAGCAGGCATAGTAGGGGCCTATCTTTTAAAAAGGGGAAAAACTAAGAGAAATAAGGAACAGTGAGCTACATTTCATATCTCAGAAAAATAAGAGAACTGAAAAAAACAGGGGATGATAAGGTGATGAAAAGCAGCCAGTGTAGACCGGTCAAGAAAGAAATCAAACCAGGCTTGTTTCTCCCTGCTACACGGATCCCTCCCTTTCCCAACCTTTGGTCCTTCCTCTAAACATTCCATAGAAAGTTTCACACATTCCCACAATCCCCTTAAAAGCATCCCATAATAACCTTTAAACAATTCCAAAGTGCCCTTCCCCCTGCATCCCACAGTGAGTCCCCTGTAGGCAATACTTCACTCTGCAAGGAGTTGTGGGAGAGTTTCTTTGGGTTTCACACCAGGGACAATGGTCTAATCATTCTCCTTTGGTAGTCTTTAGGTAGGAGCAGTCAAGTCTGTGTCTTCCAGTTTTCACTGATTAGGTTAACTAGGGTTCCTCTGCCTGTCACTATTCATATGAACCTCACCAGGCTTCTGTGTTTACCATGATTAATCACATAGTCAAACAATAACATGGTGCAATGGCCAACCTGTGATTTGGGAGGTTCACATTGGACATTTGGGAAAGCTTGTTCACCAGGAGTGGTGCAGCATGGGAACAGCTTTCTCAGATGGGTTGTGAAACCTCCATGCTTGGAGGGTTTTAACACTGGCTAGACATAGCATGACTGAACTGAACTAGTGTGGGTGATAATCCTGCTCAAAGTGAGGTTGACGAGAGACCACCAAAACAACCAACACTTCCATCATCAACTGTCCAGACTTCAGAGACAATAAACCTGAAAGTATCTAGCATTTCAGGTTTGATCCAGATTTGGCATATTGCAAAATATGATTCAAACTCAGAGTCATATTTTAAACACTAGTTATCTAGATATCAGTCAGCTTTCAGGATAATTTCTAGTACAAAAAAGACATTTAGTAAAATCAGTAAGATTAAAATATTTTCCATCTCAATGCACCAGTTTTACCTCAAGTATCTGATCAAAAAACAAATAGCAAAAAATATTTGATAAGTATCTGCACAAATACTTGATTCAACAATTTTAGCTGATTATCAGCCCAAAGCTTTTTAACAAGCAATGTGTTGATCTCTGATTTGAATCAATTAGCTATACCTGTTTAGTTTAAAACATTGTAGCCTAACCTTGTAATACAGGAGTCTAAAAATGATTTTCTCATCTGGGACAAGAAGCAGCTGGGAGCATTGTCATGGCAACTATCTCATTTCCAAAAAGAGACTCTGTGACTTCTGTCCTCTCTAGCAACCTCGCAGCTGAAGTAGCATTGCTAAAAAAAAAAACAAGAAAAAAGAAGGGCTTTTCATATAGAGCAATATACCATCAAGATAAATGCTTGGAAGGATCATAAAAAGAATGCTTCAGAACATAAGGCAGGCTTTAAATAAACAAATTAAATTCTCAGTTTGATGATGAGCCCGGGGAAAAAAACAAACCAAAAAACCAAACCCAAAACACATATATCCCGCCACGCTAACGTGCGTCTGTGCAGCTGACTCTGGAATCAATCTCTCCTGGAAATGATGGTTATCGCAGATCTCACTGTCTCACACTAACTGCATGACTCATTTTCTTGATCCTGCTGCTGTTTAAGGAAAATGGATAGCAATGTGAATAATACACAGGGGGTGGATAGGGTGGGAGCAGAAAAATTTCTACCAAAACAAGGCATTTCACTGCCCACAATTCTCCCCAGGAGAGAGGTTGAGATCACATCATAAGAATTAGTCAGATTGCTCAATGACTACTGAAAGATTCTAAGGAACTGTGGTGTTAAGACCTATAGTCTAAGAACCTATACAGACTAGAAAACCTGTAATACCTCTTTAATATGCTGATTCTGAAATTTAACCTATAGAATTTAGAAATTAAGGGAAGTTCATGCACAGATCTCAGGGTTATGGTTTAAACTCTCATTTATTCACCCTTGCTTCAGTTTGGTTAGCTTAATGACCCTTCCTGACTGCTGCATTTTAAGCATTCCTGGTTATGGCATACTTGGGCCACAGAACATGGTTACTCAGAGAAGACTATCTGGAAGTGCTACAGCAGTACAAGGCCATACATAGCAAAAAGCACATTCCTACAACGTAGGCTAGGAGTTTTTCATTGTAACTATCTGCAGCCATCATGTGGAATAGCCGTAACACTGTGTTCAACAGCTAAGACCAATACCCCTTGAATGGGCTGGAGAAAGAATAATAAACTTCCCTTCAAAAGTAACATTGTATAGCAGAGTGAGATCCTCAGATGCATTTACATATTTTTCCAGGTATTTATATAACCTAGCTGCACTGGTAATTTTGGTCTGTATTTTATTCATAAAGGAGCTAACTGAAGCAAGTAAGCACTGCTAAAAATAGCAAACACAGAAGAGCCCATTTCATGGTTTGGACTTCTGATGATAAACTGTATTAATATTCTCAGGAACACATGTTGTTATTGCAGAAATACCTGCTTATTCAAATTCCTAACTTGGAACATAAAAGAATTATTAGGCAGTAGAAGTATGTAAACACAAACTATCTTTAAAGTATTAAAAATACATGAAGAAAGAGTAGGCAATGTGAGTACCATTTAAAGAAAAAACCCAACAAACAGTGCTTAAATCAAGTTAGATATTTAAGTCTTTATAGCCGTAATCACCTCTTACAAAGAAGCACATTTGAGGAAGTGGAAGTTCATCTAGTTAAAAAAAGGCTATCAAATTTGAACAATATACAGAAGATTACAAAAGGCTAACAAGGTACTGCAAAGGTATAAAGGCCCTTAATGACCTTCAGAGGGCAAGTCTAGTCCATCGTATATAAAAGGTGCATAAACAGCTACAATGTATGAAGGAGACCATGCAGATTTTTTGTAATACAGATTTAAGATTGAAAGGCAGAATTCTTCAAATGTGTTTCTTTCCTTTGTGATACTAATGAAGTGGGCTGAAAGCAGCAGGTGACTTTCAGTGTTAGGTAGTGGGATTTAAGCTGACATTTTTCATGAAGAGCTACTCAGGCCCTCTGGACATTTTCTTCAATCCCCACCCCGAAAGGGAAAACTGTAAACAGCGTATTTTGTTAGACTCTTCTATTTTCAGTGAACTGTGGCTGACTGTACAATCTTTCTGATACTTTCCTCAGGGTACACTTAAAGGGTTTGAAAGAAATTCTACAATAAAATAAGCCTCAAACACATTACAAAGAAAGCACAGCAATTTGATCAGATCTTTTCAGGACAAATGACCTCTCCACCATTAGCTAGCTACCTGGTGATAGAAATAATTGATTGCTATCACTGAAACACTTGAAAGCACATGTATACAATTATTTCTGCCAGCACCAGCTGAATAGATTTTGCTACAGCAATTTCAACAGGACCCTTGTAGTCTTCATAAAAATGAAGGGCAAATAGAAGTGAAAAAACTCTGTGTAAATACCATGTGACTAGAATTAGCAGGAAAACAAATGAAACCAAAAGAGGGAGTATCAACACTACAATTCAAATCCAAAAATGAGAGGATTACAAGGTAAGATTTCTCAAGGAATCTCTACCAACTGTCTATAGATTCACATGCCTAATGTAGGGGATCCTTACAAAGCTACAGGTAGAAGTATTTTTTTTATGAAAGGACCATCTGGATCCTTTAATCATATACCTGGTAACACCACCATGGTTCAATTCTCATCACTTTTGGTAAATATGATGATGGATGCTGCACTTTTTCCAATATAAGCCTGTCTCATTAACTGCTCCACCTCTCACCTGAGCTCCTCCTCTTTGTAATAGAGAATGTTTAGCACTGCAAAAATACAACCTCATTAGGAGGCTTAATCTTGATCTCCAATTTCTTTAGATACTCTTTCCCCTCAGGGTTGTCTACTACCACAGTCAAGAAATTAAATCTTTATTAATACAGCTTATACATTTCTCACCTGCCAAGCTGAAACAATCTAAACCACATCTATGGATGGTTGAGAAAATGAACTGGTAGGAAAAGAAACACTCCTCCCCACTCCCAAAAATTAGTTCAAAGTCTTATTCTGTTCTGATCCCAGGAATGGGCAGTATTACTCCAAGTATTTAACTGGATTCTCCTTGCACCTGCACAGTAAACAGCAGTCCTGTACCCTGCAAACCAGACTATGAGCTTGGGTCTCCTGTTCTCCATTCTGCAACACAAAGGGAAATGGTCCACCTGAGTGTACCAGACAGCAAGAAGGTCCTTAAAGAATCCAGAGAGCTTCTGAGGAGAACATTGTAATATTTCAAACAGAAAATATTCCCTTAAAAACCTTTTTACTTGCTCTGTTTTCAAATTACTTTCACCACCTTTTATATTACTTTTTGATGTTTGTATTCAGCTTTAAAGAACCAGTTCAAAATCCAGTTTTGGTCAAAAAATGCCATGAAAGGCTTTCTTTCTGTTGTATATTCACTACCATTTGCCCTTGACTGAATGACAGTCTTTAATTAATTTTTATTCCTATCAGCCATGCAGAACCAAATACATAATAAAAATGAGCTCAACTGTGATCTGTTTTTGTGCATCATCAATAAAAGAGCTAACTAGCTAAGTTCCACTTGCACAGAAAATTATATTGTCATTAAATCTTCATAACCTTACTGGAAACAAAGTATTACACGAGGGTCACTGCCAGCATAATTTGAAGGAATAACCTTGTAATTTCAAAAGTAGACAGGTTTTCCTGAAGAATCAATATTTATTATGACAGAGGATTCATAATCCTTTATGGATTTTGAAACAACAGAAATAAAAAAAAAACAAACCACAACCTATCAGTGACCTCAAGAAGCTTTCACTAGCTTAACCTGAAAATAGACTAAAACTCAATACTATTCCTACAGACAATTTTGTGACTAAAAGCTCCCTGAATGTTGTATTATTTTATGGTCTGAATCACCAGATTTTACACACAGTATCAAGTTCAAAATAGTCATTAAGATCCAAGGTCCTGTCTTTACAGACACTGAAATGATGAAAGCAGGTAAGATTTTTGAAATCCCATTTTTTTCACAATTGATACTGCTTGCTTTTTGGCACTTAAAGTATAATAATGTCTTTTGCATTTAGTCAGTCCATTGCAGGCTATCACACAGAATGAAGCCTACGCTAATAGCAGGGGAAAGGTAGATTGCTTGGTGGCTAGATTATACCATTTAGGGAAGAGCCTTAAATGGGTGCCCAGTTTTTATGTAGTGACCAAGGAAAAGACTGATGAGCTCAATCTCTTGAATGGTATAGCAATCTTACCAGCTGGGAAGAAACATGGGATCTGCTTTTTCTTCACGCACATGGGTAACAGGCAAATACAGAAGTCTGTGCTCTCCTAAAAGCTGTGACTATGTTTATGACATACAGACATATGAGTCATGAAGTAGCCAGACATCTTCATTTGCTCTCTTAGAATCATTTGTCCATATATGCTAGCACTACTGCCAATGTTACAATCACCTAGAAGAGAATGTCTATAGAAAAATCACAAAAACATTTTTCGTCTACAATTTTTTTTAAGTTATTTTTTGCAAATCTTAATATTTGGGTCAAATCTGCCATGACAGCAATCCTTAAAATTTCTTCAGTCTTTTTTATGTCCTTACATTACCTTGGGGGTCTTTCTCCAAATTTTTCTCCTTTCAATCATCTATAGCTTCAAGTATCTTACTAAATGAAACACTGCCAGAGAACTTCCCTGGACACAGGAATCTGCTGATTCATAGTATTAAGCTTGTGCAACAGTTGTCAATACAGTTTTGGATATGCCAAATAACAACGCTCTCCCTCCACTCCCAGTAATTCCTGGATATGCTAGGGAGGTTAGCATGGGCAAGAAACAGCTCCCGAGACGCAGTGTCTATGCGCTCTGTTTTGGAGAGTACAGCATGCACAGAAGTTGTTCCAGGCAAGCTGCCCTCAGTGCCAAGTTACCTGTTCAGTAACTAGCCTTTGGAGATACAGATCACAATTAAGCCTATTAAATAGGATCTTCCCAATGCCCTGAGCACCACAGGTGCATCTTGTGCTTTTCCTGCCCAAGAATGTGCAAAATGTGCATATGTATTTTTTTAACCTTTCAACATACTTTCTTCAGTAAATCTGTTTTTCCACTGATTTGAAGTTTGAAATTTTAAGTTCTTCCCATCAACAGTAGATGTAAACACTTCTATTCTCCTTCAGTTCATTAAATAAGATATAGCCGTATATACCCATTTTTCATTCTGACACATCAGAATGAAAAACATGCATTGCCACTAAGGATTTACTATTATTTATATTTCATATTATCTTCCTAGAAGAAGTAAACTTCAAATGAAACAAAAAAAAAATCATAGGAATGCAAATTTACTACCTACTAACCACCCATAGCAGCAGGATTAAGGTCAGACATGATGTCTTAAAAATGAAAGTGAAATCCTTTTAGTACCTTAAGGTACGCTATCACTGTTAGCCTGTAAAAATAGGGTCCTTTTATCAAACTGTTGAACTTTGCCCTCTCTGAGCTACTGATCACACACAACCTTTATGCAATCAAGGGTCCACTAACACCCAAGTGGAGATGTTTAAATGGATCCTAGTGGATCCATTTAAATGGATTTAATACACTTTTTACTAAATTGGAAAAGAACATGTACTTAAATTACCTAGATTGCTTTGGAAATCTTGACATGTGGTTACTTAAAAGGGTTGCTTTAATAAGTATGTATAAAGAACTACATATAAATGCTTAATAAAGGTGCTCTTTAAGAAGATTACTTACTGGATTTTCTTCAGTAAGCTCATAGCCATACTATTTGAGTACCCGATATTCATTACTAAATTTATCCTTACAATTACTTGTGAGACAAGCTTCTCGTACTTCATACACAAGAAACTGAAACAGAAATCATAAATGAGGTGCACAAAGCCCGACAATTGCATTGGAACACAAGGCACTTGATTCTAGAGTTTTAAGTCCTCTTCACAAATACAAATCTTAACCACAAGCCAGCCTTTCTCTTTGAAGCAATACACACCCCATTTACAGAGCCATTATCATCGCCACTTAATCAAAAAGATAAAGAGCAACAACAAATATTTTCTTTGTTTAAAACAGTGAGGTGAGATATCTATACACGAAATTTCTTCCTTACATGTGAAGAATGGGAGCATCTTTGATGAAGTAATTGATAAAATTATTTCAAACTGTTCTAAACACCTTCCAGGCCACCTTAAATGACTAATAGTTGAAACAGACTTCAGCAAAATATGTCTCCTCTCCCTTCTACACAGCCAACTCAAAGTTGCCCACTCATTCAGAACATGGCTAAATGAGCTCGTAGGCTACAAATTCTTAAGATGCAGTGAGCTGATTGTATTACTCACACTCACTGCCAGAAACAGCGAGTTCCTGCTTCTGACTGCATGCCTCTGGTGCTTACTTTCTGCTGGCTCTGGTATTTCTTTGATCCTTCTGTGAGCTGATTTAACTCTCTAAAATGTAACAGAAATCCAGCAGAAAGATGGACAAATTTCTCTTGTTAAGTCAACAAATGGCAAAACCTGAGAAGTACCAGAACTTGTAGGCAGAAGGCAGCAGGATTACCCAGTCCAAGCTGAGGGAGCCAGTCTTCCTCCTTTTGGCAATGAGGAAATCAGCTTGTCTATAGTCCAAGCAGATTCTGTACATCCTTAATTTCTGTTCTGAGGTATCAGCTGCTTCAACTTACCATCTGCCTTATGTTATCTCAAGTAGCCTCACTAAAAGGCAGCTGTTTTTTGGGGAAAACGGATATGTCAGACCTAACACGGACGAAAGACTACTAAAAATCTGTAAATAAGGACAAGGAACTAAAACTGAACTATAGCAAACATTTACTTTCTGCAGAAAGACAACCTTGCATTATACTAGTAACTGCAGTAGGAAAGCTATCAAATAAGCTTTGCCTAGTGGCGTTTAAGATAGCCCAAGACCACATTACAACTTTAAGTGACCAAGTGACTTTAAGTGACCAAGGCACTCTGGCTAGAACCTCTTTTCTCACTTGACACACAGATTCCAGCTCTAAATTAAAAAAAAAAAAAAAGTTGGTACCATTGTAACTAGCATTAGTTCAGCAGCAGACCAATACAGTTCTACAAATCACTTTATCACAAAGGTGTCTCAAAAGGAGAGGAATAACGTACATGATTGAGGGAATAACATTAGGTAACAAGGTTTTTGGGCTTGGATTGTTCAGATAATGGGTTTCTGGGGGTGGGGCAGAGTTTTCTGTTGAGGAAGGCAGGGGAGTGGTACACTGCATCTGATCCTGATGCACAATGAAATTGCCTGAACCTTGATATATCAGTTCTAAGAAAAAGAGAAGTGTTGAATATTCCATATGCTCCCTCCCAAGTTTTAGTAGGATCCTTACAATTCCTGTCTATTTTTTTACTCTGAACTCTTAACAAAGACTTTCATCTTTTCATGGCCTGAATTCTCCATTCTCCCTTAAAGACAGATCAAGACCCTGAACAGACACAATGAAAGAAGGCAGAAATATTGCTGTTCTTACCTTTGTAACAACAAAAAATGCATCAGTATGATTAATTACCGAACAAACTGTGATTAAAACAAGTTAATGCAATTTAATTGTCATTCCAATTACTGTTAAACAAAAGTAACTCATGGCTTGTACTTTCTAGGACAGCATAGTGACAAAGCTAATTGCTCCATCTTCAAAGAACTACTCCCTGTTTTTCCTATCAATTTTTCAGTAAGATGCTGCTGAAAGAGTTTTTTGGGGGGGTTGGGGGGGATTTTTTTTGTTTGTTTGGGGGTTTTTTTTGTTTGTTTGTTTTTTTACAAAGGCAACATGACATTCATTTCAGTAAATCCTTCCAGCACGAATATCCAAATATCCTCTTGTCTCTATTGGACATAATTTTCTTAATACACAAAACAAAAAGACCATTCAAGCAAAGCAAAAACCAGACCAAAAATGTGCAGCTTGCTTTGCAAAGACTGAAATCTTTCATTGTCCAAAAAAAGGGTTTATTTCTTCTCCAACATCTTAAAAGTTGACTTAATCCTATGAACAAGTACTTACTCTCTTGCAGCTTTTATGTTTCACAGCATACTTTAAAGTATGTATTCTAAGGCAATTTATAGCCCTCCTAAGTGTTTGGCAGAACAAATAAATGCATTAGAATCGATTTTGCTTCAGGTGTACTTTAGGTGAATGTTAAATACCATTTCTGGAATCAGATATACATTACCCATACCGCATGGATACTGTTACCTAAGAAGTTAGCAATTGTAAAAATGGAAAAGAACAGCATTTATGCTTTAAAAACAACAACAACAAAAAACCACACACATTTACAGACAGTTGCTAATGGGGTTTGGCAGGTATTGCTGTCATTTTAATTTGTAAATGTTCATCTAGTGGAAAACCAACAATTTTTTCAACTCTTCTCTGAAGTTACCAGGTAGCTTGAAAAGATATTGTAGTACAGACACACAGGCATGCTCAAAGAACACAGTTTTGCCAGTGACTTAGCATACCTAGAGATAGCCATATACTTTGGAACATAATTTAAAAGATGAGTGGGATTTACCTTCCTACTATACTTTTAGGTTTTGTTCTTTCATTTTAAAAATTTTGTTCTGTATTTGGCCTGAAATCATACCACTAAGAAGATGAATGCACAACACAGAGAAAACAGTATGAACCAAAAGTGTTGCAGAAGTGATACATGTGATTTAGAAAGGAAAGATCCAAGATAAACGTTCATCATGTTATATAGATACCTTGGATTTCATAACTAACTTGACAGCTTAAAAGGCTTTCTGATGCAGGATGCTTTGCTTTTTTTCCCCCCAAAGACTTTTTAGCAGAAAGCATATCAGAATAAAACTGGGCAATAAAAAGTAGAAAGTCCTTGAACTGAAGTGTACAGGCAGCAAACAATGTAAAATGAAATTATTTTATATGTAACACATATGACAAGCTGATACAGCAAATTACTTACTCAGTAAACCCACAACTTAGTTTTGAAAGGAGGATTTGTTCATTTCAGAACTCAATAGCAAGTATAAAACATTAAAGCCATCTTAAGACTGAACACTTCTATGATCTTTGAAAATTTGTTTATACATTGTCTTATGATTAAGACATTCATTCACTGTTTAGCACATCATATAATTTATAATAATTCTCTACAGAACAATATAGTTAATTCAGTATAATCAGTAACTTTATACAGATACAGTACTGAAGCCATGTCCTCTTTTGCTTACTGTCAAGTACAAAACAGCTTATATAGACTAAAAAAAAGCTACACACCACAGTTGTAGCATACCGTATTTTGTGCCTGATTAAAGTTTACAGTAGTGGCTTTTTGATCTTTCAAGACAAATAAACATGATACCACATAACAAACAATTGTGCAAACTCAGGCTTAGGAGGATGACTTAACTACCTCCTTTTTCCAGAACTACTTTTCCCTGCTTTACTGCTGCTACTACCAGACTTGCTGGAAGATTTTGAAGAGAAAAGTCTTGTCATGAATTCAGAGACATCTGGCAGCTCATGGTTGGAATTCAGCATGTTCATTGACTGCTCCATTTCCTGCATGCAAAGATTAGATAATCTTAATAGCTCGTAACAATTCTGGATGTTTCTAAGGCATCAGTTGAAAGATTGTATCAGGAAGATGTCAAATTTTCCCAAATACTGTTTTACTATTTGCAGTCCTCCAGGGTACATATTGCTACATATTTTTATGCAACCACAGCCAAATGCCCAGCTACACACAGAAACATAAAACCGCAAAACTAAAAGCACTGGTGTATGGAAAAAGGTAACCATGTCTTAAGCAGTCTTACAGGGCAACCACCTGATTAAAAAAAAAAAAAAATCTAAAAAAAATTGCCATTACTTATTTTCAGCTTTACCTTCCTCCATTCTAAAATTTAAGCTTTTGTTTAGATTTTCAGATCTGTGCCCTCATAGATTTCACACACTTTTGTGTTTTCAAATTAGTAATGCTAAATCTAACAAATTTTTGAAGCTGTTTGAAGGGGTTAGATATTTTTATTGCCCTACTTTGTAACAGCAGCTAAGTTTTCTTTGTTTCATGAAAGGAAGGATTTTAATGAGACCATATATCCAGCTCAGCTTAATGTAACTTTAGAGTTTAGCATAGTAGCTCTATGAGATGAATTAGTATGGTTTAAAACAAACCAACAAACCCTGAAGTACTTTTAATGCACACAACAGCTGAACTGCACATCCACAATGTGATAATGCTTATAGTAATTGCCAATTTAATGTGGGATTGTCACCTTGCTTTTCTAGTTACCGTTCAGAATGATACAGCTTCAACTGTTTTCAAGGTACAAGCGAAGCAAAAGCTGTTATGGTAGCCTTTGTTACTATTGCATCTATACTACATCTGTACTTAATGCCTCTACAATAAGCACAGTTACTAAATCATTAACTTTCTGTATAAACTAGTACTGTGCCGATTCCATAAAGAAAAAACAAGCTAACTTCAAAAATGTAATACAAGCTCCATACCCTCCACAAGCAAACGGAAGTTGGATATACACTTAAGAATTTAATACACGGTCATCTAGAGAATGCCATTACAATTGAGTTCTTAAAAACTACCTTCTCCTATTCTTTAATTTAAATTACAAGCAAGATTCCTTCAACTTAAAATTTCTCCTTAACAAGTCGTATCAGTCAGCTAATAAGAACTAAATCATTAGAAGTTCTGATGGTTTACCATCAGAACAGGCTGTCTGTAAGCAGTGTCAGATTAGTGAAAAAAGTAAGGCATAAGTGATCTTGTTAAAATTTAACTTCCAAAGTTCAGCTTGGTTTGAAGAACATGCCATGGATATCTAGTCTATCTTCATATCCAGTTTTTAATCAAAGTTAAAGCCAAAAGAGCATTACATAGCTCTGATATGCTTTTAATAGGTATTACTTTAAAAAAAAAAAAACAGAATCAGACACCTATAAAGTACTACTGAAGACAGTGGTCATTTAGAGGAAAAGGAGTTAAAATTAACCAAACCCTGAAAAAGCAGCCACCCAAGACAGACAAGGAATACTTCTAAAAATAAGAAAGGATTTAGCAGACACCTTGAATCTCCATTTTGTCCTAGCCTTCTGCTATTCGGCATTTTGCATGATGAAAGGACAATAAATCAGATAATTTAATGACTACATTAAGACTCCATATCATATACACTATTGTGACATCTGGCTTTAACAGTCTTGTAAACTATGTGGTTTAGGTTGATGGATAAGAGAACCCCACATCATACTCTTCTCAACACACTTGACACTTATTAAATGATGTCTAAAAATGAAGTGCTAGATTTAAATATGGTGCAGAAACACACTGGAAATTTGTAGAAAAAATAGCCATTGAGAAATTGTATTTATTGCTCTAAGGAAACTCTGGAAAACACTATTCATACTGTAATACTCTCAAAGCTGTGCCAAACAATTTGTGTTGTGCTGTTTAACAGCAAATTAATGAGTCGGAAATGTTAGAATTCATTGTCAAAACAGCAACACTGTATTAACTGAATAAATGATGCCCACTGAGACTTCTTTAGAAGTCCAGTTTTGGTTTTATTACTTTTCTGTACCTTAAAATCTCATTATGTTTGTTCTCTATGTCTGCATCAATTGAATGTACTTACCCGTCTCATATCAGGATCACTGGTGTTGACAACTTTAGGCAAAAGCACAAATATCAGTAATGGAAGAACCATCATCATCACCTGCATAGAAAACAGCAAATATTTCTTCAGCTTTTTTGTTGCTCCAGACATTTTTAGACATACTGACATAAAGCTTTTAGCTAAACAGCCAAATTCTAGAACTACTGCATTCTGAGTCAGTAACCCACTAACAGTAATCCCCTTGTCAGGAAAGAAACCTGATAAGGAAGTATTATGTTTTAAATAACAGATTTCAAAGTTGGACCATTAAAGTAAATGCTTGTTATCTCTTCCAACTGTTATAATTATGATCTTGCAACACGTTGATCTCCAAACTACTAGAACAACATCATGTTGTCAAAGGAACCAGACTATGGGCTATTTTCAGACGACATACATAAACAGAGTGGGCATATAGGGGAGGAGAGGTCATAGAAAAACTTTCTATTTGTAAAGCAGTAAAAAACAAAGAAATAAAACAATCCTCTCAGAAGAGCAAAGTCTGCACATCTTTTCTCAATTACTTTATTCTCGGTATTCTGAAGAATAGCTATATTTGGATCCTTACCATACTTCTAACCTTTGTGCGTTGCTTGTACGTACCATAGGGTTCATGAGGAAATCTGTCCATCCCCAAGATTCTCTCTTTATAAAGTACGAAGGAGGTCCAGAAGATTTCATCTGGAGTGGGTATGGCAGCCTGACAACTTCAGATGTTTTGATGTAATTCACATATCTTGCTCTAATGAGCAAAATGCAAATAATTAAAAATATAAACACAATCTTTAACAAAAAATAAAGATTATTTAATAATAGTCCAAACAAAGTTCTAATAATAGACTACAAACAAAACTATATGGTAGGCAGTGTCAGCTAGGCTTCACTTTTCAGAAGCTAATTTCTCTCAGCAGCATACTTTATGGAATCAAGTGACACTCTACCTTTTTTCCAGGCTAGCTATTAAGCAGGCTGAAAAACTCGATATGGAAAACAGACCTGCAGATCAGAAACATCAGAACTATTTGTTCAAATACAACTTCTGCAAAACATTTTTTCTCACCTTGGCAACGAGCAAGAAAAGCTACAATATTTGAAGAGAAGGTACAGCTTTGAACAGTGTAGTGTAGTTTAAACAGAGTTTGCTCGGGGCAACAATTATTTATATATGAAGTTAATACTACCTTTTCCCTAAGTGCATTACTTCGCATTTATCAATACTGAATCTCAGTCTTTATTACTTTATAAGGTCTTTCCATAGTTCTTCAGTAGTATTCTTCACTTGGGCCTAGTATTTAGATAGTTACTTGGTACTATCATCTAACTTTGTCACTCTTGACCCATTTTTCATGATTTATGAACATTTACCGGCCTTGTGCAACTCCAGGGACGACTTCTGCCCATTACAAGAAAAAGCATTTATTCCATCTGAATTTTTTACCAAATATTCATCCACAGAATGTCTTTCCCTCCTACCTTATGACTACATATTTTCTTCAAAAGCTTTTGAGATTTTCAAGTAGATCTTATCAAACGTATCCGTTATCCACATGCTGTTTCCTCTAAGAATTCCAGGGATTTTTTTTTTTAAGGCAGAACTTCCCTTAGAAAAGCCCAGCTGACATTTTCCCTGTGTATCACATTTTTTCGTGCATCTCCCAACTGTATTCCTCATTATAGTTTCTACATGTTTGACCGAGGTTGAGATGTCAAGCCTACTGGTATTTGCTCTGCAGACACATCCTAGCAATTTACTTAACATCAAATTTGTTACCTCTAGTCCTCAGATACCAAAACAGTGCTAAGTGAGAGGTTATACACACCATTGTGTCTATTTCACCGAGTTCCTTCCGTATTTATTACATATTAATTGTTGCCAATGAGATACTGCCTAACAAAGTATAAAAATAAAAATTCATAAAGTTTGGAAAAAAAATCTAAACACAAACAAATTGTGCTATTATTATTATAAACAGACTGCTTGCACTGTTTTCAGTCTGCAATTTCAATGTTTAACCTCCCCTAAAAATATTGCTGCAGTGTTTATATTGATGGTTGTACTCCTAAAATGTAACGGCATCTTTTGTAAGATACTGTAAAAGTCAAACTTGAAGTTAAGATACTACATGTGTGCCTGACAAAGAAAAATTAACTACAAACACGTTCATCTAAACGAAAATCACCTTATTAGATAGGATAGCCAATTTTCTGTATTACTTACTGTATAGTGTGCAGTTACAGATGTACAGTTATAGTAGTTAGGGATAACGTATCTGGCCATAACATTAAAAAAGCTAACGACGCTACAGAAATACTGCAAGCTGGCAACTACTAGCATTTGCCATAACTGTAAGGAGTATCTTATGGAGGTGTAACATAAATATTTTAGAAATTAGAATGAATTAGAATTTCACTGTGCCAAGTCTTGACAGAACATTTACGATAAAAGAAAGGAAAAAGGGAAGAAGAAAAAAAAAGGTATTGGCAAAAGATAAAGCAGTTAACTGATTTATGTCTACATTTTATTTCAGGATAGCTGCATTAAGAAAATAACAAAAGTAAACAAACAGAAGGACTCTTTTCATCCATTTCCTCTTATTTAAGGCCATAAATATGAAAGGAAGAAAGAAATCAGACTGGATTAAGAAGTGTGCTCCTAGAAGTGATGCTAAAAGAAGCTGAAACGGAACATCAAATCTACAGTACTTGTTTACATTACTCCTTACACTGTATTGTCACACATACTTAATAGATCAATACAGAAGCAAATCAGGAAAGGCTCACCTCATTTTTCCTTTTGAAGTTATGTCAACTCGCACAGGCTCAAATTTATGAGCAGGGGATATAACTTCCACTACATAAGATCCTGAAGGTACATCATGAACCACAAAACTTCCATCTGTCCTGAAAAAACAGTAAGTTCCATTACATTTCAATATGCTCCAGTACACAAGAAAGGGTGCTCTATTTTTTTTAAAGACGACACTGTAATAGTATCGTTTTATATTATAAATCTTAATACAACAACAATGACCAAAAGGAAAATAATACTCATAATATCAAGCCCCTTAAGGTCATCAATGTGTGCCACAACAGTAGCAGAAATTACCAGTTACGTTAAAGATTTTCTCATGCCTTCAAGCTATTGTCTTGCTGGAGGAATAAAAAAAAAAAAAACAGCATAAGTAAGATTTGAAGTGGTTAGATTTCATGTATTCAAATAATGGCAGAATCGACTTATACCTTCCTTCCTCCTTCTGGAGGAAGTTTACTTTGCTTCAGTACTTCTGCTGGAAGAAAAAAAAACAAACAAAAACAAAAACTTGACATCCTACACAGTGTGGGCAGATTATTAGAGATGACCTGCAACGCACAAAAATTGAGGTTTGTGCCTTTATTGCAAAATAGAGGTTTTTACTTTTAATTGCTCCCTTTAGGACTAGCCCATGCTGGAAAGGTCTATCACAACAATAAGGAAACTAAGCTCTGAACATATACACAGAAGGGATTCTTAGACAGACTGCTTTTACTATAAAATATGAAACTTGAATATTCAGTGAAAATATTAGTAAAAGGATACTCAAAAAATTCAGCACCAGCTGCCATTAAATTAAAGTACGGAAACTTGTAGTTTTCCTCCTATATGCTTCCAGAAGTTTCCAGGAAGAAAAATTTAGTATTCTCTATCCTTTTAAAATTAATATAAAAGATGTCTCCTAAAAATAAGACTCAAAATTAAGACAAAATAGTTGTTCAGAGGGGGAAAAAAAAGTAATAAGACCTGATACATTAGAAACTTGCATGAGGAAAACAAAAAAATGAACTCTTAAAAGTGAATCCTCAAAAAGAATTTTGTCCTTATGTCCTTCACACAAGTTCTCTCTCTCAAAGACGTACATCACTTAAGGACCTTGTCACCACAAAGACAGAAGCATATAAACAGTACTGGGTAGGTGGCTTTCACTAATATTTTATGTGATGATTTGAACCCCTAAGGATGCTTACACTATCTTATATCGTAACTGCTATAAGGATGTTTCCCAATGAATTTTCTTTTAATTTTCATTCTTTACAGTATTATTTTGATAAAATTCAATTATAGGTTTTTTTCCTAAAGATTTATTTATATGACAAAGCAAATTCTCACTTCATATGCTGGTATCCCATACTGCCTTTTTAGAAAAAAAAATTTCATTTTTATTACAGTGGGGAAACTAATCAGATTTATAAAAATGCTGATACTAGAGAATGACTCCTGAAATACTCAAAAAGCAACTTTGCTATGTCAAATAATTTTTTTCCCTCTTTTTGATAACTGGAATGACATCCATGTAATATATAATCAAAACCTGCCTGAGAGATGGTGACAAATATATCTTCTGATATACTAAATACATTTAAATCTGTCACTGAAAGTGAAGGATCTTTCTACTGAGCCTGAAATACCACTGTTATTTAAGAAAACTGTTGTTTCTTCTAACACAGTTCTTACTAAAAGTATACTGCCATCTAGTACTGTGCTCGTTAAACCAACATTAAACCAACCAACGTTAAAGCATTTTTGCTAAAATGTACCATGCTTATGGTAGTACAACATCTACAAATAAGTTTATCAAACCGAATAACTTATTAATTGCTTGGCTTTAAGTTATATTAATATAATTTGATACGTCTATAAATAAACATATCAAATTAATGTAATCAATAGAGCTTGATATCTAGGTTACACTGTCATAAATATGGTATGCTCTTAGCTAAGACTATTTCCTCATACTTCAGACAACTCGAGTTCCAAGCAAGCATTTGGAAACTTACCAACTCCATGGTATTTATTAAATCAGCTCCTAAATATGACGTCAGGCTCCCACAACTTGGTTGTACTGGCTTATCGGGTGCTACACTGACAAGATTCTGCAAGTTTTGCAGAGTGAAATCTGTTGTGTTAACCTATCAACAGTTCCCAGAGTCAAAGTTCAGTTCAACTTTTACTGCAGAGGGAATAATTAAAAATGATTGGTATTTATGAGATGGTGTATCTTAATTCCATATAAACTTTCTCATTTTAATACATAATTTTAAGAGCAATGTATTGTACTGTATTAAAAATAATAAAAAGGATTTTAGACTTAGCTTCTACTCTTGAAACTATGAGATTAGCTCAATTCTTAATTCTGAGGACATTTTCTATATCTTAATATCTCTAGATCCTTTGCTGATCTGAATATACCCACTACCACCTGAGACTGAATAAGCTAATGTGATCCTCTACAACTTCCAAATGCATTTGCATGATCTTGTGTGAAGGAATGAAGCCATATCCCTTGAAAATGGCTCTCACTGGCACAGTGAAACAGTTTTTCACAGGTACTGTAATAGATAACTACAACTGTAACTTTCTACCACAAACAAACATTTCTTCAGAATGGATAAATTATTCGCTAGGGAGAGGGTCTTAAAAAAAAAGTGACAGAATCTGCACCCTCAAAAACTGAGAACAAACACTGGACTCCAGAATGTAATGCAAACGTGTTTGGTTTTTTTTTTTTAATGAAAACTCAGTTCGAATTTTTTGACCGCTAAAAAGCCAGCAGCCTTAGTCATCAATTTCGTTACGTCCGCAGGAGGCCGAAAACAACAATACCTACAGCACTACAGGTTCCCACTACAGGCCTGGCCGCTTCTAATGCCTTACAAGGTAAGGTGCAAGCGTACCAGTAAAGCCAAAGTCGGACGCGAGATGTTCATCTCCACAGCTGTGCGTTGCTAGCCGGGACAAGGCCGCTAACCTGCAGAGGGCTGCTCCGCTCTGCCGCGGCTGGCCGCCATCTTACGGCCGCGACTGTAGAAGGAACGCTAAGCGTGTCAGGGGCGCGGAGGCGGAGAGTACCTCCGGCGGCCCCCGCGGCACAGAGCGACACCGGCCCAAGCCCGGCGAGGGACGCTTACTTCCCCGCCGGGACCAAGCCCCCCGCCCCGCCCCGCCGCTCACTTCAGGAAGCCGACGTGCTCCTCCCCGTCCACCAGCACCCGGGCCCCCGCGATCCAGTCCTGCGGCTTCACCCCGGGCACCACGGCCCGGCCCTCGATCTTAAACCGCTCCCCAGGGCCCGCGCCGCCCGGCGACTCCGCTGTCCCAACTGCCTCCGAGCCACAGGCGCCATCGGGCAGCGGCGACGCAAAAAGCCAGAGCAGCACCAGGCACGCAGCCCCGCTCCGCGCCGCCATCGCGCCGCCGCCTGCTCCGCGGGCCGGGGCCGGGGCCGGGGCCGTCGCCGTCGCGCACGCGCTGAGCGCGAGCCAGCGCGGAGAGCAGGGCCACGGCCTTGCTGCGCGTGCGCACCAGACGGGGGGGGGGAGGGCGCGGATACCGTGCGCATGCGCGCGTCGGAGAGCAGCGCGCCGTCAGGGAACGTACAGAGCACTGGCGAATAGGAGTGAGGGAGCTGCGCGGCCGTGACGCGTAGCGAGGCGGAAGCGGTCCGGCGGTTTCCCTCGGGTGAGGCGCCGCAGGGCCCGAGCGCCGGGGGCGGTGGCTGCTCGGGTGGAGGAGGCGAGCCGCCGTGCCGGCCCCGGCGGCGGAGCACCGGCCGGACAGAGCTTCCCTCGGAGCTGTACCGGGCGCTTCGGCCCGAGCCGGCGTGGCCGCCCTGCTGCCCGCGTCCGCATGAAAGAGCGCAGGCAGCGGGGACGCCCCGCACCTCGGGCAGAGCACTAGCAAGGCCGCGGGGACACCTGCCCCTCACTAGGGGCAGTACGGATGCTCCAGGGCTGGCTGCTGGTGGACATCTTTCAGACCTTGCAGCAGGTGCTCTCGGGCTCTAAAAGCAGCACAGTTGCTAAAAATGTTTTGCGGAGCTCGCTCTGACTCCTGCGGCACGGGTAACTTGCAACCGGATAATCTGTCCCCATACACAATTTTTCAACAATTCGCTTATTCCAAGATGAGAAATGGAGTGGGTGTTGGGAGGGCTCCTTTGTTTTTCAGTTTGTGAGGAAAAACAAAGGATAAGGTAATTTGCTACTTAAAATGTGAAAGGGCAGAAACACAAAGCTGAAGAACATAAATGTGTAAGTAGATGTATCTCCCTTGGTAACAGATGGATGTATTTAGAATTAAGACATTTTAGTTTCAAGTTAAATCCTAATAGTTATCATGCAAAAAATAATAATCAAGCTTTTTCTAGAAGAAAGTTTCCAAAAAAGCTTACAAAATAAAAAAATTAAGATTGGTCATTAAATCAAGCCCTAAAGTGTTATCTTTTAACCAGTGATTTATTGTGCTGAAGTTTGTTTCTGATTAATAACTAGAACTTGTTAACAGTACAGTAGTATGAAAAGCTGCTACTTAGTGGGCAGGCACAGAGTTATAGGAGAAACAAGAGCGCTGTAATATTTTCCCTACCCTTATTTTCCCTTTACGTAGCATGTCCTGTTATGTCGTATGTATTCATTGTCACGTTGTGGCTACACTTGCTTCCTTTTTACCTCTCTTACTTATGTCAGAGTTAATTACTGAACACGTTAAAAACATGTAATTATTAAGCATGATTATATTAGAGATGACGAACCTGGTCATCAGCTGATACTCAATAAAAACATTATATTATACTAGGCATGATTTTGAAAGCATATGTCATCCCATGTGAGTGGGATAATGTGAATTATTTCTCTGGTAGTATTTTTGAGATGTCTCTACTTTGGAGGCAACCAGGAAGACATATGATCCATGAGGTTCTTTTGTCACAAACTCAGAAAAGCAAGAAACTCCAGCAGGTTTGGGGGTGGCAACCTAAGAATGCTAGAACTGAAGTGTGTTAGAAAGTAGCTTCTCTGAGTTGAATAACTTTGAGCATCACTTTTTTCAGTTTTTGTTAATGAAGCAGGTGCTTACCAATAGAAGCACTAAATAGTAGGATTTATGTTAAAGCCAGAGACACAATGCTGTTTCCTGTATACCACCACAGAAAGACATCGTCTTCATAATGACATCTCATGTTACTAGTTTTCATATGCAGTTAGTGTAAAAATGCTATTTATTTATTATTTATTTTTTAAATATCCTCGAGGAACTGTATTAGGATGCTTTCAGACCACATAGAATAGTCATGCCCTCCAGTTTTAAGGATTTCCTCAACCAACTAATTTATTTTTATAACCTAGATAATACAGTTACTTGGTTTAAAGACTTGTGAACCCAAAGACAAGAAAGCCTCATTTGTTCTTTCATACTCTAATCCAAGAAGCTTCTCTCTCTGTATCATCCTGCTAACAAACTGACAAGTTACTTAAACAGCCTCTTGGCTAGAATTCCATCCTCATGTAGAAACCCTGACTGTGGGTGCAGCTTTCATTGCAGAAGGATATCTTTATTTTTATAGATGTGAAGTTTCTAATACCTGTATTGGCATGTAACCATTTTAATGTTAGGTAAATGGTCCCTTCTCCTCTCACTGTGTAACTTCTTTACATACTAATAGCTCTATTTCATACAAACAGATAAATTGGTTACCATATTTTTAAGTGTACACAACTGAGAAAATTAAATTGGTCAATTATTGCCTTTTTGATTAAGACTAGCTGTAACAGCATCTCATTTGAGTGGATTGCACAATGCTGTTTGTGAGTTTTGATATCATGCTGTGGGCATTTGCCTTCTAGGTAAAAACAACAAAACCCAAACCAAAAGTAGTACAAATGGAAACAAATAAAAATGTCCAGGTATAAATTCATCAAAATATAACCAAATATAACCAACTACTCATTTTCTTAGTATATCATCTGGGAGATGCTACCTGGGTTTTTTTGGAAGGAATTTCACTATTAGCAAAGCCGTGTCTGCAGCTTGATGTCAAGTAAATCCCTGATCAGAAAAGACAGATAAAACTGCCAAGCAACAGTTTCAGTTCAATTGAAACCACCAAATAATTCCGTCAACCTCCTGAAAGTGCAGTCAAGGATGACCTCTGTGTTTTATAGCTGTTTATTCATTGGTGGATTCACTCCCCGAGTAACAGCTACGTAGAAACTGGCAAGTTTCTGAAAAGTTCTACCCTGCTCACAAGCAAGTTCTTGGTTTTGTCTGAGTTACTTCAACCAGCTGTCGCTAATGCTACAAAACTGTCAGCTGGATGGATGACAGCCGACAGTCTCTAATGGGTTGAACAAAGAGGAGGTCGATTGATGTAACACCAACACACCGATAACGCTGAAATCCGTATCTCCAGATTCTCGTCACTTTTGGTTTCACGTACAAACCGAAAAAGCAGAGAAGACCCATTAAATCCCCCTGAGCTATCCAATGCAACATCAAAATCCATGAGCATCATAGCTGTTTACAGAGAATCATGTAGTCTGGGATACTGGTGGATACTCTTAAGTAGCAAGAGAGTTTTTTTCTCCCCTGAGGATAAAAGGAGTTTACAAAAATGTAGCAGAACTTATTTTTGTGCTGAATCCTTTTCACAGTCTGAACGTTAGCAAAACTTGCAATATACATTTTTTTGCTTATAGTTCACCCTTAGTAAAGCATTTTCATAAACTTTAATTCACCTTTGAACATCTCAGTGCAATTGCTCTGAAACCTTCTCTTTCTATAAAGCTGATAGCACTTCGGCTAGTATTTAAATATTTTGCTTTTGAAAATGTGCATGATCCTGTCATTGACACTGGTTTACTTTAATACACTGGACATACACTGGACCACAAGCAACAGCAGCCCAGTCTGTTTTGCATGCGATTCAGGCAGCGATATGCAGAGCTGTTGACTTTCAGCAGACAAGCAGGGAGCAGCTTCAGCCATCTGCCTCTAATCTTACTGTAGTCTCTGAGTCAGTCCCCCAATATAGGTATATTGGTAACACCAAGTGCACCAGATGAGCAATGCTGGTTCACAAATGTTCAGTGGAAGCAAAGACACAGACCTGATACGAAGAATAAATAAGAATTAGATGTGGATCAGCATACTCATACAATGTCCTTTTTTTTTTTTTGAGAAACTAATTAGAGGTGAGAAGAAATCAAAATGCCCACCCAAGCAAGCAGATCTATGAAAATACACGAACTGAAGGTAGATGGAAGAATTCAGCATAAAGGTACTGTGAAAGGCCACAGCCAGTTAACTCATTTACTGAGCTCTCTCATTCACAAGGAGCTTTGCTATGATTAACATAGAATTAACAAAAGTTGTGCAGTGTATTTCCTTCAGCACTGATTTTTTTTTTTTAAATAAATTTATTGTCGCATGGAATCATTATGCCATCTACTGGCAATTTACAGTGATACACTAGAAACGTTTACTTAGGTTACCATAAGAACATGGACAGAACGAGTCAGGATTGCAGTCTGGATTCAGTGACAGTCTTTGTGCTGTCCTGAATATAAGATGCCCTGAGAGGGTCCTACTTCGGACTTGGGGCAGAAAGGTACACAGGCTGCCATCTTGACTTGCTCCAGAATACCAGTCTGCTTCAAAAAGATTGCCCGTCAGTGCTCTGGATATTGTCCTACACTCCATCTCTGACAGATTTGCACGTTGAGGCAGAAAATCTCTAATCCCCTGTAAACTCAGTAGCTGTCAGAACAATCTCTGCATCTCCAATGCATCCATCCCCGCAGCGTGGAGTCAGCATGTACAAGTGAAGACTTTTCTGTCTCAGAGAGCTCACCTTCATTTACCCCCTTGTTTGCTTTCATCTCAAGTTGACTGGACAAACTTCATTGGAAATTGTTGAGATTCAGATGCCTTTCCCAAGGTTTTGCTGTATGCTGAAGATCATCTAACAAAAGCTAAGTCATGAAACAGGTTTCTTGTACCCTGACACTCTACATTATCAATTCCCACACTGTACAGCTTGAAAAAACTTGTTTGAAAAAACTTATTTGAAAAACTTGAAAAAACACTGAAAAAACTTCTTTGACTTTTCCTTAAAGATGTTACTGGGCGGGCAGGCACTAGAAGAGCCAGTGTTCCAGTACTCAGGATTGTCCTACCTTCCTTTTACAACAGCAATCATACTTGATACTTCTCTTTCAGGCTTACCTTACCTCCATTTTCCACCTCCAACTTCAGGACTTTTTTTTTCAGGAATGAATTTTTTCCACCTTTCTGATAATATATGTCCAAAAACACCAACAGGATGCTACTTTAGTACACTCTTCACAGGAGTTAGCAAATGCTGACATTGAGATTGCCAGATGACAGCCAGTTTTGTCTGGTTGCAATTGACTGAACTGATCTTTACTGAACTCAAATTTCATTCAAATTTAATTATTAATTTAAGTGCAGGGAAAAGGACCATAATTTTCCTGCTATAAAAATTTCCAGACCCCCTCTTGCAAGCAGAACAAATACAGGTGGATGGTAACCTGGAAGTTGGTTTTACAGTACTTTGACTGCTGTTCTCATCTGCTCCTGTTCACTGTAAAATTTGTCCCTACATCTCTGTTAAGCAGCAATTGTGCATAAACCATGCAAGCAGCTTGTTTAAGAACTACAGCATCCATTAAGCTGACTACGTAAGAAGCAATGCCACACAGAATGGTGCTACACATGTCCTCAAATTCCTGTGTTGTTGCTGTAAGGACACTACCTGTAATCATTCATGTAAGACTAGAATGACACATCACTGTGACATTTGGTTTCCAAAAATATAAGCAGTTGAAAATCCTTATTTCTTGGTATGCAGTCTAAACGCTGTGGTTTTTTACATCTGGGTTCTACTTCCATAATGCCACAAGGTGGCCTCCACATAATACAGCATTATTGCATCCTTTACAGAATGACATATGAAAGTATTTTTTTGCTTTACTGCAGTATTGGTAATAGACCACCACAAAACAACATTCCTTTCTTTGTATTTCAAGCTCAAGAAGAAGTTCACATGCTCTGTAGAACTGGTTCACATCAGACAGGAGGCCAGAGCTGCAAGCGCTTTGGTAGGATGTTCTACCAGAGAGAGTCCTGCTCAGGAGCCGAGTTACACGTTCACAGTCAGAGCAGGTCTGCACGTTGTCTGCCCTGCAGAGAGTCTGGGAAATCCTGTATCCGACATGCAAAGGGCTGCTGTAATTCAGACAGCCTTAAGCAGTTGCTTAAATTATGCCACAGTTGCTTCTGTGCTAGGAGAAACTGAAGAAAGGCCAAAAGCAGCACAGAGCCTCCTTCTGGCTGGAAGTTTAGGCATTTCTGGCCTATCATGAAACTTTATGCTGGTTTTCAGGGGGGTGATTGACCAAAGGCCACTAAAGATTGATTTGCACCATTTTGAAGCCCACCTTTCCTTAATTTTTTGGGGGGTCTTTGTTATACTTTTAAGTCCCCACTATAGATTGTGTAAAATAATGCAATTGTAATTGGAGCAGCATTTTCTAGATGATAAACATTCTCTTTGGTGTATTAAAGATGTTGTTAGAAAAACCACGGTGTGTACTGTTAGCAAATCTGGATTCAAACTAAATATGAAAGTAGTAAAACCTGTGTGCTTGTATTATTTGACAAAGCAAAAGAAACAAAGCTGGGCCTTCAACTCATTCTCTTATTTATAGAAAATTACAGTGGCTCTGAATTCAGCTAGCTATTTCTTGATCTCAGAAATGAAAAAAATGTTTCTCCCGTGCTTTGGTTTTTTTGAAGCTTTAGCTACTCCTACTGCTAGTCATCTTCAGCAGTAGCTGTAGAAACTGTTTTTGGTTTTTTGTTTAAAATAAACACATTGTGGCTGTTCTTGAGAAGCTGAGAACTGTAGCTCTCCTTGGCTTGGCTTTCTTGTACAAGATTGGCATTTGATATATATATAACCTTACACATGCACATCTGATACCTGAGGGAGTTTACCAGCTGCTGCTGCTTTGAAATTCAACACTTAAAAGAGTAACTGCTGATAGCTTTTTCCTATTGTCTTGTTTCACTGCATTGGCCTGTGAGTCTTCTGTAACTATTTTCAAGCTATTATTGAAATAAGCAACTTTTGTTCTTCTACCCCAAAATCTTTGCCTTGTTTATCTGAATGAAATAATTTGGAGGTGCATTACACCTCTATTAAACTGTAAGAAAACCAAATATGAATCCTGTTTTTATGTTTAATTTGCATTCCTATGTGTGGGCTTTTATGCTGAATCATCAGACTGTGCAAGTAAAGACTTGCCTTGATGAGCCTGAGTTAGTACATCAGAGAACTGCTCAAGTGAACCACTGGTGAATTGCACACATTATCTATCATTAATCAATGGCAAACAAGCTAATTTTCTATGTGTTGTTGCATTGCTATTCAATGTGTTAAACAGCTTCATTAAAGCAACATGATGAGCAGCTTTGCAGTAAGTAGTAGTATTTCCTGTTTGACTCAAATATATCTATGTACACTAGAGGTAAATAGGAGTCCTATGGAAGTACAGTAATTCTTTCTGTATTACATTCATACTTTTTTTTTTACTTTAATAGTTCAGCCTGAAGCAGGATTTGCCATTTCTCAGATCAGCAGTGTGGGGTTAAATTAAGTAATTTTTAGATTCATAATACAAGCTTTATCATATAAAATCTTTCCATTTACAGCACGGAGTCTTGTACTTGCCATATAGTTCATGGGTTTGGACACCTACATTTTTTTCCTCAATTTTTTGAGCTATGTAAGAATGAGTCATTTTTATATTTCTCATGTAACAGTTTAAGTTTTTGGAAAAAATAGTAGTATAAGTCAACTTCAAATGCCTCTTGTCCCCCTCTAGCTACTTGCTTTCATTATTTGTAAATGTATTTACCAGCAGGCTCCTCTAGGAAGCTCTGTATAGTGTCTAGTAAAATCCAGGGCCCACTGGAAGGAGTTGCTTTGCCACAGATAGCAGGAGTCCTGAATTTAATTTTGTATTTTGCTTTTAGAACTTTTATTTTAGGCAAATAAAACAAGAGTGATCCACAAAAAAATTATTGCAGGATTTAATTTATAAGCTTTTACTGTCTCCTGCTAGCCTAAAGAATTCAGCAAAGCATCTTAAAAGTGGTGTTCACTCCAGGTGACAGAGACTCTAGTGTCTAGTTTAGAATTACTTTTTGCAAGGGTAAAGATGTGCTTTTAGATACATACATGTCAAAATAAGTATTGGAAAGGGGAAGCAAAAATCAAATAACTGCCAGGGCTACTTTGTGTTCATGCGAGAGTTCGGGGGCCAGGGGTGGAGAGGGAAAGAAAGTGCATAAACTCTTAACAGAAATATCCATTAACAAACTGAGGGCCCAGGTAATACCTGTTTAGGAAAGAAGAAAGAAAACCCAACAAACCAAACCACACCAACTAAATAAAACCCACCAACCTGCTCATCTCTGCAACTGATAATCTTATTATACATGATATCCCTTCCTCCATAAAATAGCGTGATGCTCAATGAAAAAGCAACTGGACCTTTTAATGGCTGCACTGTAGGTGTCCGGAATAGAAGCATTCTTCAGCAAGGCCACAGAGCGCTGGAGCTCAGGTGGACCACCAGCAAGTCCCACTGCAGGCTTTTGCACAGCTCATTATCTGGCTGGCCAGTCTCTGTGGCAGACAAAACATGGGGAGATTAAAAAGTCTGAGCTTGTGCATTTAAAATGAGAATGTTCTCCTGACATACAAAGCACACAGTGGCATCTTGACCTAGCAGAGGCACATAGAGGAAAGAAAACAGGTACTTTTATAACTGAATTGTGGACACAACTTTAGATATGAGTTTGGAACATCTTCTAAGGGAAGTTCTGCTAGGAAAGAATCTACTGAGGGTTCAAAAGGGTCTCCTGCTTTCTTAGCAGAGGTGATGCTGTGTCTAAGGCTGACATGGAGCAGCAGACCAGGGAGCAGTGCTGCAGCGGCTCCACACATGCCACAACTCTGCGTGACTGACTGCTGGTGGTGCCATGAGGAGAAAAAACAATATGAGACAGTAGCTGTGGTTGAGGCTGGGTTCAAATACTCCCTAAAGCAGTAATTACTGCTTATATTATTTTTATCTCAACACTGGATGTGGGAGCAAGAGGTAGGGCTCGCTGGAGCCATCTGACTCAAATTAGTTCTTCCTCTCACTCGAGTCTCTCATTGTTGAGATGGTAAAATTCAATTATACTGCTGCAAAGCCATCACAAACAATACTGTAATCAAAAAGCACAATGCTCCTAAACACCTCTGAAGATACTATTTCAGACCATTAAAATCAGTTTGAGTTCTGAATACATTTCCTGGCCAAAAGACAACTTCAAATAAATGCCTGAAAAATCTGACAGTTATGCTGAACACCAGGAAACATGGGCAGCAGTATCTTGGAGATACACCTCAGAGCTAATGGATAGAACCTGCTCTATAAGGTATGAAAAATAGCATAAAGTTAATGATAATCAAATACCACAAAGGAACCACAGACCAATCCATTTTGTCAGAAAAAAGTGTTAATGAGGATACCAGGAACTGTGGATAAACAGATTTCTGAATACAGAAGCCTATTAAGATCAGGGTTTAGATTTGGTGAGCTTATGGAAGAAGAGAGAAGGTCTTGCAGTTGCTTTCACATAAGCAGAATTCTTTCATCCAAACCAGACTCGAGTGAGTCACCAGAGGCTAAATTCTCATTTTCCAGAGCTCACAGAGAACTATTAAGTGAGGAAGCACGTATCAGAAGTACGTACACCAAAGCCTGCATACGGAAATGCTGAAATACGCCTCGCTAGTCCCCAAGGTAAAGGGGGATGATGTTAGCAAGCTGCTAGTTGTGAAGACAGCTCCAAGGGCGTTCTCCTATTTACAGCCCTTCAGAGTAAGGTGGCTGAGGTCATGTACCAAATATTCAGACAATCTGGAAAGTAAAGTGCTAAAATGCAATGCACTAATCCTAAAAATCCACAACAGAGACTCCTCATTCAGAGAGGCATTCTTATGTACCCTTTTTAGTGAAAAATGGGTGGCAGCATTTGTTGTCATCTACCACAGCACTACTTTATGCTGGAGACAAGTGAATTCTAGTTTTTCAGGTCTGTGGGGTTTTTTTTGGGGGGGTGGGGTGTGTGTGTCTTTTTTGTTTATAGCTGTAGTAGCAAGCTTCTCTGTTCAGCTGGGAAGCAACTAATTCTGCTTTTTGAATCAAGAGTTACAAGATGGAAAGAATCCCTTTACAGATCTTGCGACATGCCACCAACAGAAGCATAAATGCACTGGAGTGCAGAAGGAAGTGTAAAAGTGTTACTTCTGCACAGCAACGAGTGCATACATGTGCTTGCACAGCATTGTGTGAACAAGGCTAGTAAACATCCTCACTCCGTCCAACTCCCTGATCATTTTCTGTGGGGTCAGAAAACCACCCTAAAAGGCATAAGCTTGCAAAAATGAGAATTCAAGGAGACACCAACAAATTTAAAGTCCTGTACTCAGAGGGGGAGGCCAGATGGGTGAAGAATAAAAAAAACAAAACCAAAACACACCACCCCAAAACCAACAAGCCTCCCACCTCTAAGCAGCATTTCTCTTTAACTAGCTACCAGCCCACCATTTCTAAATGTTCAGAACTGTGGGCACTTTTAATTAACACTTGGTAGAATACTGGTATAATATTTGTTTAAAAACCATTTATATACATACACACAAACACACCTAACACAACAGCTTCATCTTAAACCTGATAACTGAAATAGCCACTGCATTAATGTGCATCATTCTGCTTCTCCAGTGTTAATGTAAGGGGTAAACAAAGTGCTAGCATTCACAGTTGCCATGTGTTATTCATCAGAGGTATAAGCCTCCAAGTTTTCCCAGTTCGATGACACTAAGCTAATAATTTTGTTTGTAGTGAGAAGCTGGAAGATTTGAGATACATCACTTGGGAAACCAGGTGTGCCAAATATGAAGGCATTTTATTCTCACTTGGATAAGTGACAAGGTTGATGTGGAGCTGGGAACTCAGCCAAGCAGATGTGCTCCAACATGTCAGAGGGGTGGAAAAGCAGCAACTGGGAGGAAACGTGACTGCTCTGCAAGCACCAAGGCTCCAGCCTTCCTTTGCAAAGTGCCTCGCTGTTGTGGCATTAGGCACACGGGACTGGGAAGACTTCCTGCATCACCAAACCTGAATCTCCAATTATCACAGGCACCCTTCTCAGGTGGTGGGAATTTTTGTACCATATCTAAAAGAAAACATTCCCCCTTCCCTAGTTTTAATTTATACAAGTCAACTCCCTACACCAACAGACAACTAGGGAGGCATACATACATCAGCCACAGTCCTGATGAGTTCGCCTGTGTTCAAGTCCTCAACCCCCTTTAATGATTACTGACTGATGCCAACACTCAGAGGGCAGTAAATATTTTGAGAGGGGACTTGCAGCACTACCCCATCTTCCAAATAGCAGGAGATCTCAAAATCTTAACCTTCAGAATTCTCTCTCTCCTCTCTCTAGCAGGACGCACGCTAACTGTAGCATATTTCAAAAAAAGAAAATTCAGACTTTTACTTGAAATACCAAAAGGTTCTTCCTAAGAAAATTTCAGAAGACAGTTGCTCTGGTGGGCAGGGTTCACTTCACAACCAGCTACCCACCTTATTCTTATATCTTATGCTTCCATCGATCATCACTCATTTTGGTCGACTAAAAAAAGCCAAGGTTTTAGACTTACCAGAACACAAGGCAGAGAACAGAACCTCCCAGTTATTCTTTAGTTCTGCTTTGACCACTACTTGTACAATGATGGTTAATTATATTTTTATAATTTATTTACTTTTTTCTGCAGCTGGAACATGGGGTGGCAGTCATCCAGAAATGAACTAATGCAGCAAGGGTTTTTTTTCCTTTTCAGTCAGAAGCTTAATGTTATTTTAAACAAACACACGTAAATGTCTACACCTTTTAGCTTCAAGACAAAGTACTATTAGCAGACCTAGAAAGAAGTAAGAGATTTCTGCTCTCCAAACCAAGCACACAGCAAATAGTTCCTTTCTGCATTCACTGTAGCAGTTTCATCAGCATGGAAATAGCATTTTTGGTTTCTAACAGCCAAGAGTTGTTAAGACTTCAACTCCCCAATAATCCATCATTCCACTTTTATCTAGACTAAGTAGATAATAGCACAGCTGATTCACATGTGATAAGACAACTTGATAGTAATGAAATATGCATTCTCCTAACAGCTGACTGACTTCGTGCAACTTCTCCTCCATTTAGAACCAAGCATGCCACAGGCTTCTTGGATGTAGCAATCCTCCTCTGAAACAGTGTCTCTAAAAACGATTTAACTAACTCTTGTGGAAAATAAGTTTGTCTCATGCAGAAGAGAGGTGTTATGAAAGCCTGTTGTCAGAAAAGACAAAAAGACAGGCTATTTTTCTGAAGCTGGAATACTTATTGTACTAAGTCTTTCAATCCATGGAATATCTGAAGCAAGAGTGAAAGTGGCAACTGCAAGATCCAAACATAATTCAGACTTTTTGAAAGTGAAGCTCAGTAGATTAAATACATCTTGAAAAAGAGCCATCAACATAAATTACAAGAGCTATTAGAAACTGTCTGCAGGTCACTTTAATGTATTCCAACACTTACACCACAAGACCAGGCAGTCTTGGAATGTAACATTATCTTGATATTTGCATTTGTTTTAGTTGTTTCACAATACACATAGCGCTTACCTAAAAAAACATATCAAGAAAATGGTTGCAATCTCAGTAAAATCCATTAGTTGTTTCTTTCAAACCCATGCATATAGAAAACAGCCTCCTTCCCAAATTCACAGAACACTATTATTCACAGAAGTGTATTAAAGCAAGTCACAAGCATATTTGTAAAAGCATTTTTATCACGTGTTTTGGCTGCTATCACTTCCCAAAGGGCATTCAAATGGCTTTAAGCACTGAAATTAAGGAATAAGAAAAAAAGAAAGGTGGAAAACGTGAACGTGGCATCTCTGTATTTTGTTACAGCAAAGTACAGATGTTTGAAACCAACAGTTAGTTGTTCATCTACACTATAGTGCTCCAGGTAACAACTGACTGAATTGAAGCAGTGATCTGTATGAATCGGGAACAACTACATACCACATTCAACCTGAAAGTAGCAAATCTAATTTTATAGCAATATGATCAGCAGCTACAATATACATACAGAGATATACTACAAAACTCTAGTCAGTATAGAAACAAAAATATTCTAGGTCTGCAACAGTTGAAGTCTGCGTGATTATTTCTGTTCTATCCCATTAAGGGTCAGTGCTACACCTCCTGCCTCCCATATGGCAGGCTAGTATCACAGTCCAGCTTAGTACACAATGAAAAAAAAAAACAAACCAAAACAAACCTGCAGCTTAGAGTTATTAGAGTGAAATTATTAGGTTATTTAGAGTGAAATTACTTTTATTTTTTCCAACCAAGTTCAAACTCAAACTTGCAGCCATGAGTGCCCACTTCAATTAATAGGTATTAACAAAATGTGTGTGAAAAGTTTTAAATGGGAAATTTTCACAACTGCTTCAAAATGAATAGTGTTAAATAGCTAGCCTTATGTTTTATCTAGAATTTTCATCCTCCTCTCCCCACTTCTAACAATAGAAACTCACAGTATATTTAAACTAGAAGAGGAAGAAGTAACATCATTAAGTGCTGAAGAATGAATGTGGGGGAGGGGAAGAAAATAAATACTTGCAGTCTCATTCTAAGACAGCAAACAAGCCATTTAACTAATACGGAATAAAAATAAATTGTTTAACGAAGTATAATATAAGCACTAACACCACAAGCATGCTCAATCTATTCTCTCAGTGAATCTTTTATCTGTAGCCTACAATGATTACTGTGTGTAGGAAGGTAGACTGAAGACAAAAATTAAACTACGCTGTCTGGCTTATACCAAGGCTATTAAAAACTGCTTCATTTCTTTCCCTCCTCTAATGCAGCATCAGTTCAATATAAAGTTCCTCACACAAGAACCAACGGCGTTTATAAACTAAAGAATTTGCATTGTACAAAAGTTGGAATAACTTCACAACAGTAGCATGATTTGCATGGTTTTGTATTCTGAAATAGTTGACTATAAACCACCTGTTTCCCTTTGTACCAGAAAACTGGGCACAAAATATAGCTGCAAATCTCCACACTAAGACAGATATTCAGTCTTCTGTAAAAGTGGAAGATTTGGCAAGATGAACTGGCAAATGCAACTACTTGCTAGTTTCAAAATGTCAGCTTTGCACAAGATACGTTCAAGTTTCTACATACAAAAATGTCCACCCTTTCAAGAACAAAAAAAAAAACCCCAACCACCACAAATCAGCACTGTAGCATCCTGCTTCAAAACTTTTCTCTCTTCAACGCAAAATGCATAAAGACCTGTAACTCCAAACTCGCCTACTTCAGATACCAGAAAATGAAAATAGAGCATGCTTTAAGATACATATGGTATAATGCAGTGGGGCTGATGTCACTCAACATAGGGCATGAGTACTTTTTTTTGTTCTTTCCTATTCTCCCATTCTTCCTGCACCCCAAGTGTTAAAACTGCAGCCTCTGATAACAATAAGGCAGCTACAGAAAAGGAAAGATCCTTTTAATTATATCTCACTGCAGAAGACAGGCTCCTGGAGGGATGATTTTTTTTTTTCTTTTAATACCAGTAGCAATTTGTAAGCACTATTAAGTAGCCTGGAACTGCAGTACCTGTGTGATACAAGGGTATTCCACTGCAGAGTACTCTTTAAGAAAAAGAGGTGTAACTCCAAAATGGAGTTACACATAATCATTAAGACATGCTAGCTTCTTTGTAGCCAGCTAATTATGGGGTAGCTTTTTCCATCTCTACTCTTCAGCAAGCTATCAGCAATACCTAAACTTTGATTCTTCATTAACAGAATATTGGGGGTTTTTTAGCTCTGCAGAAAGAGGCAGTTCCCCAGAAGGCTTCTTTAATTTCAGTTTAGGGAATGGGTAAGTCCTAATTCACGCTTCAAATAAAAACCCTTTCAGCAAAACAGCCTCATGTACTCTCAGGGAACACTGAGGCAAAAGACATACTGTTTTTCAAAGACATTAACTGTGTATCAAGTGGTATAACATGAAGAACAGCTTTGCAGAAGCATCCTTCATCCTTAAGTACATACATGCTTCTGCATCACAAGAACATACATGATAAAGGGTTAATTCTGCCTGCATCTTTTGACACATCCTAGAAACAGCATTTTCAGAAAGTATCACAAAGATCAGCATTTATGCACATGACTGTTCATAAAGTTAATTCTTTGATTCACTGAGACAACTACATGGATTTCATGGAGTTACAAAGCTATTAAGACATTTTCCTCATGTCACCTTTGAGCAGATATCATACATATACATTCTGTTACAGCAAAACTGATTCCTAGCCATTTGAGAACTAAAGAGCATACAACAAGCTGAGCCTGAATGTCAGCATGAATAGTTTAAATTAGTTCTTTAAGACCACGACAGAAAAATAATTTCATAATGGAGACCAGAATCCTGTTCTTACAGTCTAGTAGCTGCCTGAAAACAGTAAAAAAAAATCATTTTAAATAAGGCACAGATACTAATGACTTAATGTTTAATACTGTATTATTGATGCTGTCAAAATACAACTTTTGGCAGTTAAAAATAATGCATTATTTTATTAGATATTTCTCAATAACGATTCTCAAGTCAATCTTACCTTGCCACTAGAACAAAAGCACCATCCACAGTTACGATTTGGTAGACCCATGGCCACATGCAGAATTCATTATAAGCCCATGTATTTACATCTACAGTCAAGCTGGATTTTTGAATACTAGAGTATTTCACTTTAGTCAATTACAATGATTACTTCTTGTATTATCAGAAATAAACGGCCACGAGTTACTTCATTTTGTCTATTAAAAAAAACAGGAGAAAATAAGATCCGAGTTTCCATCACCTTTACAGTATTCTACTTGAGGAATAATCTAAGAGTTTTAGCAACTGCTACCCAAATTATGAAGCTAGTCTTTATGTTACTTTCACATTTAAGTGCTCAACAGAACAGTGAAGTAATAAAAGAACATCATCATACTGTAGTTCCTTTAAATTTTTAATTGACAGCAAGAATATTTTAAAAGTAGTAAGTTCTATCTCAAACTCTTTTGAGTGTGAAATATCTCTAATGGTACATAACAATTATAGCAAAAAGAATTTGGCTATGTGCATATCTCGAGATTGTCCCACAGAGTTGTCAGTTTTGGGATGTCCCAGAAACTCTTCCCCTGTAGCTGACTGCCCTGGGAAGTGCAAAACCTTTGGTGGTTTAAAGAATATTCAAATAACCAAAAGCACCAAGTTCTCATGACAGATTTCTAGTTGGCCTTCAGAAGTCAGCAATAATGATATTTAAATTAAATACAAAATGAAGCAACAAGAGGCCTAAAGCTGTTGACCATTACAAGAGTTTAAAATTCATTTATTTCATTTGTAAAGCAAAAACCACTTGGGGCTATCAAAAGACTCTTCTCCTGCACATCAATAAAAGTGCATATGCTTAATGCTCAGTATGAAAACAACCCTTGTAAGTACTTAGTTTAAGAAGTTGACTATTTGGCAATACATGCTGTGCATGTATATTTATGTTTTAAGTCAACAGCTGGCACTTCATAAGTTTTAAATGGAAAAGCATGCTTCCTAATCACAAAATAAAAAAGGCAATAGCAAGCCTAAAATCAAGACTCCCTCAGAGCTATTAAGCTATAGTTTTTAAATTAAAATAGTACAGGATAGCAACAGGACAGTAAAGGAGTTTATAGCTGTATTTTCAATGCTATTGTTGGTATGAATTTGCCATCATTGATCAGGCTAGAACTTGATTAATTTTGCAAAAGCTCTTTGTCAGTTTCTTAAAGGAGGTAGTATAAAGGGTGCGATTTGAATAACATGGCCTCATCTGGCTGTAAACATTTCAAACAATACACATAAATATCTATGATAAAAAGTACTGTGGAAGAGATTATTCTAGAAATTGTTTTTATGAACTTGAAAAGAAAAAAACAGTAGATACATTTAATATATTTACTTATTTGCATGTAGTTTAAATGATACAGAACAAGATTACTGTGTTAGAAATCCACATACAATATAAAAACATTTGTTAGACATAAATTCACCATTCTGCTGACATTTGCAATAACTGTTTATCCAAGCTTAACTTCAGGTATTTATAATGTTTTTCATACACAAATTTTATATGTGCAATGTTTCATTAACTACACAACGTGAAACCCTGATTTAGTTTATCATCACAATCTGAACATAATAGCTATTTGCATCTTAACACATTGGCTTTTTGAAACGCTAGTAATTAAGGCATCTTTGCTGTATAGTTTCTCAATAGTGCAAACAAAAATTGTCTTTAATAATTTGATTAAAACATAGAAGTAACTGAATATTCCAAATGTTTTTTTAAATGTAATTGGAAGATAGTTGTGCATTTTGGAGTTTTCTTGTGAAATAAACATTTGAAAGCTCTTAATGCTGATTGCTTTTGTTGGTTCCTTTTAACTGGTTCTGCTGTCTCGTCTTCATGACAGTGTAATTCATCTTCTTTTATGCGATGTTGTAGTAAAATACAGTAGCATTTAAATGAATACCTAGTAACTGAGTGAATCCCAAATGCAGCAAAGGCATACAGTTTTCATAGTGCACTTTCACCTCACTGAAGTAAAAGTTGCTCCTACTAGACATTTTTCCACTTCAATGTGAAGTAGATGGTTAGGATTTTGTTAGTGGTTTCATTGAACAGCTTGACAGTTCAGTTCTCTTCTGCCAGTATTTCTCAAAAGGCTTTCAGAAATAGTACATATTTCGGGGATACTTTAGGGGATTGTTTCACCACATAAGCACACAGTTTCCCAATCATGTCAGTGTAGCTGTAATAAATAAGCATTTACATCCTAGAAGGAAGAAAAAAAAAGGAGAAAGTATGTGTCACATTACTTGTAGCTGTAGCATCAACTGTGTGTCTGAGGCAGGGTAACCAATCAGGACCATAATACAAGAATAATTATTTTTAGGCCAAACTTCAGGACAAGTTATCTTCAACTTCAAGATTACTTTCAATTAATGCTTTCAATGGCATTTCTTTATGTACTAAAAAGCCTGTAAGAACAGTGGGGTTAGTTTCCAAAGCTATCCATTTAGTCTGTTTTTCCTCTGCTCCCTGCACGCACAGGAAAGTCGTTGTCATGAGATAATGTATTTGAAACATGTTTATTAAGAGTGATATTCCTTCACTCCATCCCTCCAACATTCTTGTACTACTCCTTTTGCTCCTGACTTGTTCAGGTGGCCTTGGTCACCCATCTATCCTGATATACATTAAGTAGGCAAATGAACAGAAAGGGAACCTGAATCCTAGAGAAACAAGACACTGGCTATAACTGCTATGTTGATCTACCAGAAGAACTAGGTGGTCTATATGACAAGCTCCCATTGCTCTACCAGTTGGGAGTTAGCACTGAGTTCTTCTCTATCCCTGCTGACTGAAACTCTGCAAGAAGTTTGTAATTATCCTTGTAGAGACATCAAAATTGAAGTCAGAGGTGTACACCAGTCCCAGAAGAACAAGAAATAACTTACTTGATACATCAAAGTGACAAATTCTGTAGCCATAGAATTATAGATTCCCCAAAGCTCCTTCACATACAAGTAAAGCATACAATCTCCAAGTTCTTTTCAAGTTCACTCAAATCCTGCACATAACCAAGTGTCTGCTTTAAGTCCTTTCTCACTGTCTATCTTCAACAGGTCCCGCCACGTGGAGAGGTTTCTTGTGAAAAACAGTAACTGAGTGTAACTCAGTTACACTCAGTGTAACTCCTGGTGCCCAGCCTCAGAAAGCCATGTTTAGAGAGATGAGTATCATGAGCAGCAAATCATGCATTTACTAGACACCCTCATTATATTACTGATACCACAATGTACCGAGAAAGGCAAATAGGGATTCACTTCAGATGGAGACACTCTTCTGTTCTCCACAAACTTATTTTCTAAGCATTAGGTTAGCAATAAGCTTTAGAATTTAGTATGTTGTCACTTGCCCCAGTCCCCTGACGTGCAAATGCCAACAACATTGCTGGGCTAAGATTCTCCATGCTGCATTACACTTACAACAATGGGTACAGCAGATTTCAGAGAAAACATCTGTCCTTTCACAGTCTACCTACTCATCTTGGCCCTTTTTTACATCAATTTTAAGGCTTATTACCATTAGCTATTCTATTATTAAGGAGATGCTTTCTCTGTAAAGAAAGAAAAAAGGATAAAAAATTCACTGTTAGCATTCTAAACCACACTACTATTAGCTTGGGGAATACACCCCAGACTTCTGTAAAATTTGTGCAATATACTTGAGCATTAGTGGAAAATAAAGTAAAGGTGTTTCTATCCATCAATAGTTTAGTGTAAATAACATCAAATGAGAGGAACACTGCAAGTGATACAGCTATGTTCATTACTAAACACAACTGGAACTGGATTACCTTAGCTATATTACCAGTATATCCTGGAACCAGAGTAAGATGATTCTCCTGTTCCCATAATCCACTTAATTGTTTTTTTAAAATATGAATATTTCTGAAAAAGAATGAACACCACTTTATAACATAGATACTACATTTCAGTAAACTTTGACTGAAATACATGATTAATACTGCATATAGACTTAGTCTGTATGATAGATATGGCCACAATATCAGAAAAATTTTGATCCAACTTCTACAGCATTTGGATAACCCCTGATATGACTATATTCCACATGTATTAAAACACCAGTAAAAACAAAGCAAAAACATGACAATCCTTAAAGTAAGTTTCCAAATACCACCTGTGTCTTAAGAACACAATAATGTATTTTAAGTACTTTTAAGCTTTTACTTTCAAATTATGAGTATATGTTTTTCCCCTTTGTAGATAAGGTGCGCTCCTACTGATCAAAGTTAAAACAGATTGAGATGGAATAAGCTACAGAAACGCATTTAAATATTTCCCAATACTATACTCACCCATCCTCTGCCTTTTCTGTATGTGCAGATAGTTCTGACCACCATCTTTTAATGACAGCCTGAAGCCAGTTTAAACCAACTATCACATATCTGTAACAACATATTTTATACATTATGCTTATTTTTTTTCCTCCCGCTCCAATATCTACAGGTCAGCTAAAGTGCCAAGACAAATTGGTAAGCAACTTAGAAAGCAACATGTTTTCTATTCTGGAAGAAAAAAATCTAGACAAATTGGCAAGTTTAAATACTTGCCTATGTTTTCAATTTCAAAGTGGCAAACTGAAGCTCTCATTGAAAAAGTAGATGTTCTTCAGGTATTTTGCCTGGAAACTTTGCCTTGATTTCACACTATAAAGCATACTAAATCCTCAGCACTATTCTGGTTTTCTGTTTAGGATAAATAAACCTGCATAAGGGCAAAGCCAGTCCCCGCCATGTTCTTAACCTTGCAGAAAAGAGTTTTTGCACCACTGGTTTGTTAAAGGAGAAAGGTTGACAGTAAAGCTCCTCTTCAGGTAGGTGTTCCCTAAGAAAGGCAGGGTTGGAAGAAGGGGAAAGAGGGAACAAGAGTCAGAGGACTAAATACCATTAATTTCTAGGGCACTGCATAGCCAGGAAGTAATAGTGTTTTGAAAACATCCGAAACTGATACTTACTCTTCATATTTGCTTTTAAGCAGTGATTTCACTAAAGGCAAAAGATCTACACAGCAGCCAACTGAAATATATGGTTTTTCTTCCTGTAAACTTAAAAACCAAGATGTTTCAGAAGTGCTTGAATTTCAGCGTGGTTATAGCAGATTCATATCCCCCACTTTTTTTTGTCTGTACCTGTTTGTAAGCACAGGAAGGCAGTCTACTACTACTCCAAGATCCTGTATCCTAGAAACATTAAGAATAAAATCAGAAATGTTACTAGTAGAGCATAGGTTGAAGTATATGCTTCCACTATGATTTAAAGAGTAAGTAGAACAAAGTTACAACATTTAAGGAAACCCTAAAAATACTGCAGCATTATTTGGGATTGCTACCACTTTAAGAATATAAGAGACACTCAGTTTACCTCACTAAGTAGGCAACCAGTTCACTTATACTTCTCCTTCTCCAAAAGGTTAAAGCTACATTCAGCCTCAGATTCCTGCTGAAAAGAACTTGAGCCATAGTTTCATGGTCCTGAGAAACCTGTATATTTTTGAAGATATAAAAGTAGTTTACAAGTAGCCAGCAACAACACGATAAGCTGCTCTAATATAGTAATTTAGTATATGAAGATATACTTTCCTACCTGTATGCTGATGAGTTTTAGAAATTCAGCTAACAATGGCCTTAAAAACACAAATTTCCCTTAGGAGGAGGCACAAATAGATTAAGACTACTTTACCCAAAAGCTACAAGAATAAGGTCTGTAGATACCTAAAGAGAGGTATCTAATAATTAGATAGAGCATTTATGAGCATCAGCCTATAATTCTCACCAACTTTGAGAACTTTTTACTTAGATGCTTATTAATTTTGAGAACTTCAACAATTCAGACACAAGTAATTACATGTATTATTCTGAACTTTGAAGAAAAGGTTGATTTCTAAAAAAGCTTGTTCTTTTAAATGAAGTTTAGGTATTTTATTAAAATCTTGGATTGGAATGAACACTGCAGAGCCACTCACATCTCTCAAACCAGTTAAACAGTCATTTGTGGCCAGCGATCTGGTCTTTAGTTTCTCAGAGGATGCATCTTCCCCAGGCTTCGTTTCTTTACCCTTCTTTCTGCAACCTCTTTATTCTAGCTATTCTGCTCCTCCTTCCTTGAAACCATCAAATTCAATGGAGTGCAAGAGTGCCACAGACTTGTACCTCCAGCCCACTGGACTCTCAGGGCTCTCTCTTTATGGCAGCCCACACTTACAGTACCATGAAAAGACAGCATGGTGATAAGTCTTCGATCTTATCTTCCCTGCCATGCCCCACTTTAAACACCTGCAAGCCTCAATGGGTAGCAAACATCTTCAGTGACAGAAATAGAAACTTCAAAATTAAGTGACTTAAATGGCCTTCAGTGTCACAAAACCTGTTTCATTTAAATATCTGACCTTTTAGCCAGGTTCAGAAGCCCTGCAAGCATTCACTGAGTTTCATCAAGCAATCTTAACAAGAAACACAGTCTTATACAAACACTTAAGTTAGTTTCGTACGCGCTAAGCTGATACTGCTATTGAAAATGGTCCTATCCTACCTCACTAGCGTATTCCCATCCATACACTAACACTTTCACACTTCCATAAACATGCATGTGGCCATGCATTATGCCAGTTCATGAAACCTAACCAGGTCAAAACAATGTTTTCCTTTGGTGCTGGTACAATTTCAACCTAGACTAGCCTGGCAGATCTGAGATTCTGCTGACACAAACATGAGGAAAACTGGCAGGACTACTACCGTTGGCAATTGTATCACTGTAAACTGACAGAAAAAGACTGCAAATCACAAGACCCGAGCCAATCTATATGTTAAGAAAATATCTTTGAAAGCTTTCACAGCTAACCACACAAAGAAACTACCAGGAATACTTTTATTTTAAACTAAAGTTTCTTTAAACTCTACTTACCTCTGAAAAAAATCCACTATATTTGGATGAGGGGCCTTCTGTTTGAGATGAGCCAGAGTCACTAGAATTCAGCAAGTGTGTACGACTGTCGTTGTGCAGTTTTGCTGGCAGATTCCCTGCACAAGCCAGTTCATTTTCTTTATTTGCCATGTCACAGCCCCTAGATTTAGGGAACTGTTTCTTTCTGTAGCAAGGCTTTGGAGTATAACAATGAACTTTTCTTTTACAATATACTACTTTGAAAAGAGAGAGTGGACTGGTCACCGTTTTTCCAACTGTTATTCTGCAATAATAAAGCAGTATTTTAGTGAAGGTTGCTCTAAACTTAATTGATACTTTGTGTTATTAAGTTAAAATACATCATTATGAATTCAGCAGTCAACTTGCAGGTTACTTAAAACATTTTATCCCAGAGATATACTTTCATGACATTTGGGTTATCAGAAGTAAGAGCTACCACCAATATTTTTCTTCTGCCTTTATTAATGCAGAGACTCATTATTATGGAAGTGGACACAAGAACCAAGTATTGTCAGTAAAATTAAGACCTATCTTCCATTTGTGTCTGCTTGGGTGTTGTAATAGATTTAAACTGCTGCTTCCTCCCTGCCTCCCTCTCACTTGAAACTCAGACTCTACACAGCATAGCCCTCCTACCTGTTTGTGTATGAAGCCAGCTGTTTTGGAGATTTCTTACCCTGGGAGAAATGGAAGAGAGAACAAAAAAGTTTTATTACTGAAAAGGCTCAAACACTCCCACAGTTTGTCAAAAATAAGTCCTGCTTTACCATGGCCTAAGTTTATCACATATTCCCTCCCTTCCACCCACTCTGCCTATTCTGCACTAAAGCACAGCTACGTGAGCCTTCCTATAATCTTCAAGTATTTCACAGTGACCTATAGATGGACTAGCTCTGCCACAGCTGTCCTTGGAGAGGTCAGCTACGGTCACCATGGTCAGCTATAGGCTTGGGGTATCTTTGGCAAGAGATGGGATTGTGACATCAGAGACAGATTCTTTAGTTACTAGCAAACTAAAAACTGTGACTAATATAAAAAGCCCACTGGAATCATGGCAAAATTGCATTACTTGTCTCATACATACATTTAAGGGCCCATAATACAGCAGATGCTAGTATTGGGAAGGATGACAGCAGAACATCTCCCCACCAAAGCACAACAACAACAACAAAAAAATCAAGACTGCTGTAGACAACACCAGCTTGATTATCCTGGATTCATTCATATGAAACAGATTAGCACCCTGATACCAATTACGCTGCATAGAACAGTGATATCCCAGAGGAACCACAAAATTCATTCAAGGTTGTGCCACGCAGATTAGCAAAATCTTTGAAAATTAAGCAACACAATTTGAAGACGAATTTCTAAAGACTATTTTATACAGTAATCTTCAATGTTTTAAAACTTCATGTAATGAAGATGAATTGAATGGTGACATTCTGGTCTTTTTCATTAGTAAACAAATTATTAAAAATAAAAAAGCACTAAGATGCTCAAGTTAGAAATATGTATTTTCATATAAACAGGTACTATGCTCATATACTGCAGGCATTTCAACTTGAAAATTTATACTACTGTTAACATTTATGTTGTGCACATCAGCAAAACAATGCTATGATCTTTTTTTGGTAACACCAAGTCCTAAAATCATGTGGGTTTTAATCCATAATTTCAATAAACAGACATACAAGATATTGGCATCTTCACCACTGTTTGAAGTGATCTTACAGTAAGTTTACCTCCCTAGTGCTTCCCCTGTACTCCACTGCCTTACTTACTCTTCAGCTAGTAACACAGGTAAGAGGTTATGAGAAAATGTTTCTGACTGGCAAGAATCCAGTAAAAGTACACATTACTAGACAATGTGGTAGATCAAGCTATATGATAACAAGATGACAGGTCCATTTCAATGCAGGTATTTCACCTACCCCACCTCTCACTTGTGCCATGTAGCTCTCTTGGCAAGAGAGAACTTTTTGATGATAGAATTCCTCTACTGAAACAGCTCTTGGCTAGACTGCAGAAAAGTAGGCGTGATTAAAACCATATCAGTACCGACTGCTCACGTGGACCATATGATGCACATATCTGTGTAGCCACTGCCTGTGCCTGTTGTAATGCATAGTTTTCATAATATAATCGCTGTTCAAGCTAAAGTTCTATTGCACATCTGAACATGAAATGCCCAATAGTGCTGTGCTTCTAGTTTTAGATTGCTCAGGACTATGGACTTGTTTGAATGTTTACTTCAGTTTCATCAGAGGACATGAAAAAAACCAAAACAACTTACCTCCTTCATGATCTTTTTAGTGGAAGAAGAGATTCTTTTTCTGGGGAGATCAATGGGACGACCTTCAATATGCAGTACTTTCTGTTTTCTAACATTGTGGGCTTCAGATGCCATAATCTCTCAAATCCCTGTTTTCAAGGGAAAGACATTTAGCTATAGTTTCTAAAACATTCAGTCAACTTTCTTCGAATGCAGCTGGCAAAACCAGTTAAAACAGTTCAACTATTCGCAAGATGTTCCATAAATATATTCCAAAATAATCCAAGACATCATCTTTTAGCAAAAGTTAGCTGGAGGCCTTATCATTAGTAACATGCTGATGAGCACTTCAAAATTCCCTTTTAGTTTTCTAAAAAAAAAAAAGGAACAAAAACAAGTCGTCGTCCCCCGAAGAAACAGAGGCAGAGATCTTGTTTTCAGACCAGCTTAGTACACCTGCACTGAGGGGTGCCATACACACAAGAATAAGGCAGTTGGAGACACTTTCCTCCACATCTCACATTATGAATTTCATCTGCCACCGAGAGAAAAATAATTGGTCCAACAACTGTTTCCAAGTGAGGAAAGGCAGCTAAGTAAAAATAATCCCTGTTTTTCAGGAAGAAGGCAAACTTCATAAAAATATCAGAGGTAAAACACTGGAAGCAAAATATCTCCCCTTAATTCATTGGCAAATCCACCCCCCTGCCCATTTTTCTTAGCATATAACTTCAGCTATTTTTCATATTAAAAAAAATCTTTATTCCACAGTTAACCAGTAAGAAGATGTCTAAAGTACTTTGTCTTGAAGTATGCAAATATTTCTACAAGAATCAAAACCAAGATTGAGACAGTTCTACATATGGTTTTGCATTTTGTGTAAGTGATTCAGAAAATCCATTGCTTGAGACTGGACTCACAAACTACATCATCATGGAGCGCTATTCTTAAAAAGTTTTATCAAGACATCCTACCTTACTTTTAAAAAACAATTGCTCTAATTTTACTGTTTTTCCCCTAAATGGAAGAACTCTGGTCCCAACATGAGTGCCCCAATCTCTCCCCTCCACCTTTAGTACCAACAGTCTTATCCTTTTTCCTCTATGTAGCAGGTTTATCCCACATTAAGAACTTCAGGATTTAAAACACTAAGACACTGAGCACTGAAAAAGCCAGATGGGAAACAGCTTACTAGCCACAGAAGATCTTTCAATACAGTAGCTAAAGGCCATCAAATAAAACAAACAGGTGGCAGGCTCAAAACAAAGTAGGTGTATTCTCCACATAATGCATATTAAATTCCATATTGTAGGATACAGTGGAAACAAAAAAAATTTCTTCAAATGCTTCAGTTTTCTTTAGAACTGGATCAGTACTGAAGACTCATTTGAGATCTCCCTAAAAAAAGGGAAGGTTTACTGACAGAAACCCTTACCCTGTAAGATGGGAACATGGAGCCCTCAGACCAACAACTTAAGCAAGCATTGTGAATGGCAGCATTATTTAGGGCAAGACCTTTAACAGATGGTGGTCCATACTTTTCAAGATACAAGGCTGGCTTAAGACTGGTTCATTAACTGGACTCTTTCCCTGCATATTATGGGATGGTGACAGAATAGTTGTCACCTTGTGAGCACTCCATGCTTCCAAGGCTTCCAGTTGCCAGGCTTATAAATAAATAGTAAAAAAGTATTTTTTCCCTGAAGTTTAGAAGAAACCACAAGAACAACAAACAACAACTCCTCTGCTTATTAGAGCGGTTAAAACAACTATTTGGACTCAAAATGGGCTGTACATTAAAATTTGAACTTTGAGCACAACACAAAGGCAAACAACTGAACTTTTAAAGAAAAGCCCAACCCGAAAACCCTAAAATTAGAAAAAATCCAGACTTATATTCAGGCTAATGATGAAGGCAGAAAGGTAGGACGACTTGGAAAAAACTTGATTTTTTTTGCATCCCCTGTTTGAGAATGTTGCTGAGGGAAAAGCAATAAACTCCAGAAGAACAGGGAGGCCAACCTGCAACCACCAGAGCTAAACCCCATAGAATCATCCCGTCAGATGCTAAAAAAATCCATAATCTCTGTTCCTGAAGAATCATTTTTGCGACTACTCCTGTGACACACTGACAGCTTACAATTCTTCATGCAGAAGAGTGACCTCTCCTTACTTGCTTGTTTAATAAACGATCTCAAACTATCCTCCGCTTTCATGCTAAGCAGTTAGCAAGAATCTGATCTCCAACATAAGACAGCAGTGTTAAACTAGAATGCTTTTTACTTAAGAGAAGTGTAAAATATCAGAAGGCTAGAAAGAAGTGTCTTATCAAGGAAACTCAATTAGCATACCAGTGTTTAATATTGGGCTCTAAAGAGCCTAAGATAATATGTCAAAATATCTGAATTGGAGATATCTGAACTGGAGAGATATTATCCTGGAGGGAAAGAAGTTCCCTACAAAAAGTTGAACATGTCCAAGAGAAAAAATGAAGAGAATTACACACTTTGACAAATTTGATATAAGAACATAATGCCCCCTAGCCTCTCAGCTGAAACAGGAAAAGACAACAGAACTATCAATTCTTTCTTTACAGACTGGAAACAGAAACCCAAAAGGCCAACAGATGATGAGATATAAAGGAACATCCGATGAAGTAAAATCCTTATGTCTGTGTTCACTGCCCTACAGTTCAGAGAGGCTTCCATAGTTTAACCTCTTTTGTGAGGGTCTCTGATGATGCAGAAGCAGCAGTGAAAATGTAAGCAATAAGGAAATAGCTGTGGTGTTAACCAAGGTGCAGAACCTCTCCCTTAGAGCAGACAAAGCACCTAAAGAAATCACGTGTGGAAAATACAGTCAGTATTTAAAGATGGCCTCAAGGAAGATCCCGACTGACATCTCTGTTGTGCAAATTAGTAAACAATGTAATCAAGAATAGAATTAGTGGACACAAACGAATAATACATTGGGAAAGATTCAACCTGGCTGTTGTGAAGGCAAGTCTTTCCCTGCAAAATTAATGAAATTATTTGAGAATATAAAGTAGTATAACATGGATAAAGGACAGCTAAATGATAGAGTCTACCTGATATTCCAAACAGCTTCCAGAAGTCCCTCACTTAAATCTCTTGAGGAAACTAAGCAACCAAGTGATAAGAGGGAAAGTTTTTGCATGGAGAAGTAGCTAAGAAACAGTGATAAACTGTTTAAACAGTTCCCACACTGAAGAAGGCTGCCACAGGAATCCTGCAGAAAATCTGCATTGGTTTATGCTGTTTGATATATTCATAAGTTACCTCACAAAGGAGATGAGTAGTTAAATGACAAAGACTGTTGACAACACAAAATTATACCAGACACTGAAGATGAGGGCTAACTGAAGAACTAGATAAGGACTGTGAAGTACATAAGCAGAAGCAATGATTATAGATTAATGCAAACCAAAGCCTGTGTGCCCACAGGCGTGAGGAAATTTTGGGTTCCCATATAGAATCACAGTTAATAATTGCCATCCACAACAAGATCTGGATATATGACAGTTTAATTTACATCATTTGGATTGCTCAGTGCTCCATATGGATCAATAAATAGTTAGAAAAATAAACAGAACAGTGTTGTGACAGTGTATAGAAATAATTTGTGCCTGTATGTCAAATACTGAGTGCAGGTTTAGTCCTCTTCCCTTAAAGAAAAAAAAAAACCCAAAACCAAACACAAACCAAAAACCCCAAAAGACTTCTGAGTAAAGTAAAAAAGAGCTCAGACAAAAGGCAAGTTAAAAAAAGGTATGGAATACCTTCCATACAATGAACAATTGAATAGATCAGGCCTTTTCAGTCTGGAAAAGAGGCTGCTTATACCAGAGAGAGGAAATAAGACAAAGGCCTACAAAATGAATGGCTTGGAAAAGTTGCATAGAGATTGTTCACTGTCTTGCCCAATATAAGAATGAAGGGGCAAAAGACACTAGCTGAACAAAAGCTCAAAACTAACAAAAGGGGGTGGCTCTTTGTGCAAATTACCATCAAGCTGAACTTGCCACAGGATGTTGTTGACCCAAATGCTGACATGGGTTCCAGAGTAGACTGTGCAAATTCATAAAAAAGAAATACACTGAAAGTGATTAAATACAGAAACACAATCCAGGTAGCACAGACACAGAGCAGAACATAAGCAGAAGAATCTGATGCATCCAAACCTAATACTCCTACAATAAACTTAGTCCACATCTCAAGAAACCTGCTTCCAAAAGCTTAGTAACACATGATAAAATGCTAGCTGGCCAGCAATTAAGAAGATGAATGCTAGAGGATGAAAGGCACTTTAGAGGGCTCTTTACAACTTTCACTTCCTATCTACTATCAGATATCATCTAGGGATAGCTAATTAGACACTACCACCCACTGTTATTTTGGGATATATGTGGAGGATTTTTAAACTGGCATTAGTATCTAATTTAGATGAGATCAAACAACTTATACCTTAACTTCTTGAATTTTTGACTATTCCCTTGTGATGAGTACAGCTAGTTGTGTTTGTTCAGAACAATCTGTTATACCATTTCATTAAGGCCAATGCAACTCCTTTGCTTTACAAAATTTTAAAAATAAAACTAAGGATAGAATGCAAGTCCCTTCAGCTCTGCCTTAGCCCTTCATCATACAAGCCTAAACTGTCTGACAACTGTAACAAAGTAGACTGCAAATCTGAACGGAGATGCACAATTTCATTAAGATGATAGGCTCACATTCCACCAATTTCCCGCATCCCATGGGTGAGTTCTCATAGCAGATGCCAACCCTCCTTCCTCCCCCCTTTTATTCCCCTCAATTTCCAGGAAACAGAAGGACTAGAGTAACAGCAGCCATATATCCTGATAAGTCAGCTCATTTGTCCCCACAGTCAATATACAGCACCTGCGCAAAGTTTTGTTGATGGCTCTACTGCTATTTTCTAACTCTGATCTCTCCCAGATGCAATACAACTCTTCAAGTCACACCAGAATCAAGCAAAGAAAGTCAGCACTAAAAAGCTTTCAAGTGCCTATCTATCAAAGGCAAGTATTAACAAACTCTGCCACTCCCTCCCATCATCCTACATTCTGGGCACAGCCCCCAGAGAGGGACAAACTTTTCTTCGTGTGTTATGTAATCTACACATGTATTAACATTAATTTCTTACAGAACACAGACTGGAGTAGTTTGCATGACAGCAAAGCAAATGTAAAATAGCTAGATTTCTTAAGTCATCAGTAAATACTCTTTAAAACTTTCTTCCTGTCCTACTCTTTTCCCAAATTCTTAACAGCTATTTTTTGCTGTAGCATTCCACATACACTAACCATCACAGATGTTCCGGTGATTCTCTCCCACTCGATATTAAATCAAGTGCAAGTTCAAGGTTGACAATATTAGACTCAGATGAAAGAGTTAATTGTTACTCCCCAAGGAGGGGAGTTCATGCTTTGAAAGCATTCAAAATACGTATACATCAGGGAATCAGTAATGGTCAACTAATTTCACTAATTATTAACAGATTTAAAATGTTCATGAGAAACTTCCAAGAATGGTTATTCCAAATTTACTTCCAAAAGTGTAATTTGTCTACAAAAATAAATTAGCACTATCTTATGATGTAGAAGAGATTCTGCAAGCTTGGCATAATTTCCTTTCATTTTAACTCTGACAAATGTTACAGAATCCATCTGTCTCAGTTTTAGATGGCTTCCACACCCTTTGAATATGAAACAGTTTTTTTTTTTAAAAACCCTCCTTTTTTAGTAATTTGTGCTCTGACAGTTCAGCAGGTATTAAATATTGAATTATCTTAAAAAAAAAAGTGGAGTTCAAGATTTTAAGGAGTATGTTAATGCAAAATTTTGCTGCAACACTATAAAGAGTATGTCTTATATGCCAGCAAGACACAATTTTTTAACGTGCTATACCTGTCAAGCCATTTGTTCCAGTTTAAAGTTTCATGTGTGGACAAAAGGTACAGGAATTATATCAAATTTGCAGTAAAGACAAATACTATTTGAGTAACTACTTAAAGTAAGTTAGCTTATTCCTACAATTTAAGCTCATTTTCCTATTACTCTTACAGATGGAATTTGTATGTGGCCCACTGGCACAAGCAGTCATAACAAACCTCTGAAAATGACCACAAGTCAGGGTTCGGTTAAGTTTACTGAGGATGAATCCAGGTGTGAATTAGCTCTCCTTGTGGAGCTAGCCTAAGAGTCTAATAGCTGGACCTTATGCACATTCTGGAAAAAAATACTTTTTTCTAGAAAATAAAATAAACAAGTACCCAGTTTTCTGCATCTGGAGGTACCATTTACAGATATGTTAAGCTGCCATAAAGTAATACTACTTGCCAGTGTTCTAGTCCTTTCTGAAGTCATCCTTCACTAATGAAAAGATGCTTTTACCTGTTGATTTTCACTTATGAACACTCCAGGAATAGTAAGGTTGGAAAAGTTCTATTATTAAAATTATCTGGGATTTGTTATATAGGAAATAAAGATCCAATACACTGAAGCTCCCACATTAGTATTTTAAACAAGGTTTAAGAAACTACTCATAAAATTAAATACAGTACTTTTTTTCTATTCATTGCTCAACTCAAACAGCTTCAAAAACCTGCAACAAGAACTTTAAATTCAAACCCAGAGAGAGACATATTGAAAAATGCCTCAAGCTCCAAACTTAGTGGAGGCATGGGTACTCACCGCATCCCCACTTGGCTGAACATAGTCTGTGACTACCTTTCACATAGCTTGGGATCACATGACTTCTTTTATGTTACCCTTAAATACACTTCTATTATTGAATGTGGTCTGTTTATAGTATTTAAAAAGCCTTAATTCATACACAAGCTCCTTACCTGGGACCAACACACAAAACAATTTTTTAAAAAAAAATCTTACTTAAATTATTTCAATGGAAATACATTGAAAAGGGAAGCTTCAAAACTGGGTGAGAGTATATACACACTACTATAATAATACATATGCATCACATACTCACATGTATGATTTTTTTAATATATGCATATAAAATACACTAATGATATTATTTCTAAGATATTATAATGAACTTCTAAGTTATAAAGTTTAGGAATTCAACCAAATGGTAACTTGAGTTCAATTAAATAATAATACAAACATTTTAATCAAAGCTATATGCACTGATAATAAGAAATTAAAGTGACAGCTTTTGACTAGAACAATTTGTTCTTTCCAATCAGCAAGGCCAAAGAGGCACTAACCTGCCTTCTGTTATGCTTTAATTCTACTAAACATGGGTAACTATCCTTTTTTTCCTTCCCTGATTACAGGCAGAGAATAGAAGGAACAAAAAACCAGGGGAGTGGGAAAAGCGAAATTCATGTTCCAAGAAAATATGGAAGAAAGCTGTTTTTAAGCAAACTGACTTAACCTTGCTCCAAAGCACAGCATGTTACAGTAACAGCAACAAAAAGTTTCTAAAACTACCTCCCAATCTCTCTCCTTAACAGATCTCACTATCCAGAATTTCTTTATCTTAGATCTACATTCAACAACATGCCAAACTACACCAGCACAACAGCAGAAGAAAAAAATCTGAAGGCCTTTTAACAAAGTAATTAATACAGGATCTGATCTTCAAGTATCTGAAGGTTCCACCACCACCCCCTCACCCCCCCCCCCCGTTCTTCCCGCTGGAATCTGTCACACCCAGGGAATAAAATCCATCAGCAGGCCTCACACCCAGCTTGTCATCCTCCTTTTCGGCAGCACTAAAACCTTTCCTACTCTCCTTGCATTTATCTACTATTGCACACGCTTGCTTTGAGTTGTGGCTGATGCCACCATTTTAGAAAAAGACAAAACTGCCAGAACTCGCTCGCTAGAGACTGCAAGTACCGAAGACAGCTGTGCCGCAGGCCGGCCGGTGGGCGTGGGGGTGCCCCCGCAGCGGCGCAGCCGAGGTCTCCGGGGTGCCGAGCGGCGCAGGCAGGGGTGCCGGGCAGGGGAGGTTTGGCAGAGGCCGCCGCGCGTCCCACCGCGCGGGGAGCGGGAAGGAGGCAGCCCCGCTCCCCCACCGGCGGCGGCAGCCCTCCCGCAGCCCCCGCCCCGCACGCCGGGCGGGGCACCCCGGAGCCGCACCTGGCCCCGGCGAGGCAGAGCGCGGCCCGGACGGCGCCGCCCGCCCCACTCCGCCAGAGCCGGCGGCAAGCAGGGAGGCGGAAGGCCTCGCCGCAGAGCCCTCCCGCCCCGGTTTCTCAGCGGCCGGAGACGCGCTCCGGGCCAAGAGGGGGCCCCCCGGCCCCTAGGGACCCCGCCCGCGGCCGGCCCGGAGCGCCAGCTTCTCGGCCGCGGCCCAGAGAGCCTTCACCCTCCCCCTCACTCACCCGCTGCTCATGGTACCGGGCCGGGCCACACCGAGGGGGAGGAGGAGCCACGGAGACCTACCGCCGGGGCCCAGCTCCCGGAGCCTGCGCCATTCAAACGGCGCCGCGCTGCATGCTGGGCCGCGCCGCGCCACGCCCCACCGGCCGCGCCGCGCGGCGCGGGCACGCGGCGCCCTCTGGCGGCCGCACCGCGGGCACCTCCCAGGGGCCGGGAGCGCGCCCGCCGCGCCGGCGGCGAATGCCGCCGCCTCGCCTCGCCTCTCCTCTCGTCTCGCCCCGCCCCGCCCCGCCCCGCCTGCCTGCTCCGGCGGGGCTGCTCGATAAGCTGCTTAGGGCCGCTGCCTCCGTGCTTAGCGGGGTCGCGAGTCAGGGCACGTCTGCTTCCGCCCTGGCGCCCAGGCTGCCCAGCCGCCCTAACTCAAGCTTCCTCCGTCCTTCCCGCCTGGCGGCATGCTCCGGCCGTCTGCCGGGCCGAGCGCGCCCCGGGGCCGCCAGCCCCTTGGCCTTAACCGTGCTTCACCTGTACCGATCGGGTCCAGCTTCCTGTTGGGAAAAGCTCCTCGTCCTCCAGCACCTCCCCGCCCGGAGTGGAGCCTCTCAGGCCCAGGCTGAGTTCAGCCGGCCTGCTCGCTTCCCAGGTGGCGCCCAGCCTCACAGGCCTCAGGCCCTCACGCTGCAGGAGCACCTGCAGAGAAGGCGCAAAGGCAGGCGACCTCTTAAGATGGCTTAACAGGCGTCATTCAGAACTGCAGCTGTCACTACCGCCGGCTCCGTGGAGTGCAGTGTTGCATTCCAGCATGGTGCTGCTCAGCGTAAAGAAAGCTTGCCGATGTCTAATTATCCTTGAATATTTATATTGTATCAGGAACCTTGCAGCCCTTGCTCCCCACCGCGTCTGCAGGCTACTAATGACGAAGCATGGTTATGAGTGCGATGCTCAAACTGGCTGAGAAATCCATGCTAGCTCCACATTATAGCTGAGTATGAATAGCTTTAGTATTCCTGAGGCTTGGGTGTTATTAAGATTCTCTCTTTGATCTGGTATAACATCTCAGAACATACCTAAAGCCGGTGAGAAAAATGGCTTGTTTTGGTGATAAACGGAGGGAAAGGTGAGATTTATTCCACATCTCCCCTCGCTTTGCTTCTTCTTCCCATCAAAAATTCTGACCTGAAGTGTGTTATTTTCTCACACAACCTCACAGCATCCCTGTAAAATAGAGACTTCATCTGTCCCATTTATAGCCATATAAGTTTTGGCTTGGCTGAGAGTTTTTTACCTAAGGTACCTTAGTATCAATTTTGGGGGATGAGAGGGCAGGCTTTGACAAATGATGTCCTTTCTTCAATAAGTTAACTGGGCATGACAATTTAAATGGTAATTTGGTTATTAAAGCATTTCCTCAGTGTCTGAACAACTCCAAGACTATCTGGATTTATTCAGAGGCTACGTTACCACTTTTTGTGACCTGCTTTTCATCTTATGGTATCGTCAGACTTTAAAACAAGGTGACCCATAAGATACCAGCTTATGAGACAAAACTGCTATACAAAGAAGGCATTTGATAGCATTAAAAATGAGCTGCAAATATATAATCAAGTCTTTAGGTCAGGCAGTATTTCATCTCAAATGTTTCATAACCATATCGATCTTAAAAGTTGTTAGAGTCTTTCACCATCATCATTCTCCTTTTGACCCAAAATGCCCTGGTGCTTAGGAATCCATTCTAATTTCCAGTCTAAATTTATTAATGTCCTGTTTATTCTTCTAGTGCCAACATTACCCTATAGTTTAAACAACTCTCACCTTCTATCATGTCTGTTTGCCGTAAGAGAATAATTTTATCCTCTCAACAATTTCATTTTGCTAGCCTAACAGTTTTAGTCTCCTATTGCAGGATAGCCCTTCTCTTTGCTTAATCATCCTAATGTCACTTTTACCTTCATTTTTGCAGCTGTTGCAGTTTCAGTTCAAGCTGTCCTGTGTGCATAGTGTTTCATATAGACATGGTTCTCTTACTCATCTGAGCACTTCAGCCATGGATATCCAGGTACATATGGTCAATAAGGGTTTTAAAAAATTATTTTCTTTGAGCTGTGTGTACTGACAAAAAATTTTATCAAAGGAGACAGATGATATGTTTAGAGAACGTGACAATTACCAGATGATGCACACTTAAAAATGCTTGGGCTTTCCAAAACAGACTTTTCTTGTGAAGTTTGTCAGGAGCACATAGTTAGATACCAAATGGATTTTAGAAGATTGCCAGCTACATGTGGCTAAGTTGGATGCTGGTGCTATACAGTGGCAGAAATGGCAGAAGTGCTTATGTGATGTGATCTTATGTTTAGCTTTTAAAGGGCAGAGCAACTGGTTTGTTCAGTCCAGGTTGCCTAACAGAATAATATTTTTGTTACTGGGCCTGGTTATTAAATACCTCTTCTGAAAAGAAGCTGTTCTGCAAGTCCACATAGGGGTCAAATTTTGTAATAGTAATGTAATTTCTGTCAAGGGCCCGGTTCTGTTTTCAGAAGCACACAAGCTGTACCCTGGCTACTTAGCAATGACCGTGGACCATCTAGCTGCTAATATTAACAGGTTAACCATCCTAGGACTCAGCTGCAGTCATTTCCATTAAGAATTCCCACTTCTTTTATGTATCTTCCTTTGATTCTGTTTTTGATATGTATACTCTCACCTGTTTTACATTGCTATCTGGGCCTGGAAAAACAGTCCTCTTAGCTAAGCATCCTTATACCTTTTCTAAATACCTTCCTTAGCCTATTTTCTTTTAACTACTTTTTGCTGCTGTCTTCTTTAAATTAAAGAAAAAAATCAGAGTTTCTTGTATTAACTGCAAGGTACTGAAAATTCATATTCATATTCATATTCAGGTTTGGATAGTCAAATCTTCCAGAAGGGTAAAAGAGTCTAACTAGATAAGGTAATTATGGTGTAATAGGATTTTATAAGCTCATGATATGTAATCTGAATCATGTTTTTCTGCAGGAGTGACAGAATATAGATCCAAATATATGCAGATCTAACACACAGAAATGTAACCGCATCTACATATAAAAAATAACCTACTAGCTCCTTCCTCTTGTGTTCTCATATTTTCAAAATTTATATTGGTATTAAACACATTTGCATTTTTAAAAAATTTCAGTGATTGAGTCTGGATATAGACAAGCTCAGGAATTCTTTGAATTGTTTCCTTTGCAGTTATCTTGAACTCCAAATTATATGTTTGGGGTCATCTTCACAAATGTAACAGTAGTTCCTCTGGCAATTTATGGTGGAAAACAGAAATTTTGGTCGTGATTTTGAATGCAACACAGAAGTCTAATGTATAAAAATTAAAAGCTTGAATATGCAGCAAAGCAAAGTACTTGTGCAGAGGCAAAGAAAATTGTAAGGATAGGATGGATAGGATGGACTTTTCCTTCCAGCTGTTGCCTAAGTAGTACTATCCCAATTGATGCTGTTATTTTATCAGCCTGGCTTCTTTTTTATTCCTCCTTAGGTAGAATTTAAATTCAATAAAGTGTACTGACATTTATGGATCTCCTTTTAGATCTACCCCGTAGATGTCTGGGATGTGTAGTAGATGAGATATTTGAGGGGGTGGTAGTTACTTCAAGACTATTTTTAATCTTTAGCCTGCAGGTTGGAGACAGGATGGCTCAGGCAGTTGGTAATGGGATAAAGCTTTTCACCTCTGAGTTGCCAACTCTGGGCCAGATTAGTAGGAACAGAATATTTCCACCATCTGGTGTCTGGCCAGTGACCCATGTGAGAGAAATCAGTAGTCATCCCTGCTACTGGTGAACAGGTTTACAATTTCAAAAATCCAGCAAACCCACTGTGAGAGTGATTGCACCACAAACAGCTCCAAATGAACATAAGGACTAAAAATCCCACTAGAAACCTAATGGTCAGGCCTCAGCACACTGAAGGGAGCAAAGGAAAATTTGTCAGTGTGGGCTGTCAGGAGATGCTGTTTCATTGGCAATATTCAGTTTATAGAAAGCTATTTTTTTAAAAAAGCAAACAGTTGATAATTCTTGGCTGAAAATGACAGCAGCTTGTGAGAAAAGTTACTTGATTTTTCCATGATGTGGAAAAGCAGATAGCAACACCCTTCAGAATCCTACCAGTCTTCAAAATGCAAATATCCATCCATAATATTTCTGGTTGGCATATGATGGCAATACTCAAACAGGACGTAGTTCATCTGAAAGAGATGCTCTATTCAAATGTCTAGAGTTTTTGCCTTATTGCAATCTGAGACAGGTTAGCTCAGGCTGACTTACTGAATAAGAAGTTACGAATCAGTACGCCACATTGGAATTCTTTGTAACATACTGCTTCTGAACACTGCAGACATTTCCTATTTTAGAAATAAAGCCAGATGTAATTACAGAGTCTGTGAATGGGGCTAGTGTCTGAATTTCCGTAATCTTCTGAAGCAATTTGCTATCTGAACAAAAAACCTCCCAGTTAAATAGCCACTTAAGAGAGAAAGGAAAAAAACCCTACTGTAATATTAAAAAAAGGTTATACTGAATATTATTATTTGTAACTTTTATAATCTTTTATTTTAATATGGAAATCATAAACCAATACTCACCACTTCAGGGCTTTATTTAATTTTCCTGAAGCAAAACTGGGCTTTTAGGGTGATAATTTTGAGAGAAACGAAACCCCTAGGCCTTAATAAAGAGATTTAAGAAAGCGTATGAAGAGTTTAGTATCTGATTTTCTGGGTTGCTAACACTGTTTTTGATTGAAGTTGTATTTCCGAATGACAATCATCATCGTTTCAGACCCCTAATTAATAATACGATAAGATAGTAGTATGCATTTTATGCATTCACCTTCGCATAAAAATTATGCTGCTACATGCTGTGTCCGATAAAAATGAATTAAAAACTCGTGTCGAAGGTGAGTTTTTCCTGCTTTCCTGCCGCTGACCGGGAGGTGGTGCCAGCAGAGCGGCCCTCCCCGCCCGTCGCCGCCCGGCCCGGGGCGAGGGGCGCGGCAGAGGGGCCGGGGCGTCCCGCGGCCGCCCCGCAGCCCGGGCCCGGGCCCCGCGGCTCAGCAAATCAGAAAGCTTGACTGTCCTCCAAGTTTGAGTGGGCTTTGTTAGGCCGAGCCGTACAGTCCAGTCAAACGCAGTGATGCTGTTTTAGTTGAGGTTGTGTATGTCGTCGGGAAAGGTGGAATAGCAAGAAACATACGTTTAGAAAATACATATTTTGCTCATTTGTTCTCTCTTGTCTTAGCTTTGTGTTTTGAAACCTTTGTCTGGTTTCCTTATGCATCTGCATGCTTAATACTTTCCTCTTGCTTCATCTTGTTCTCTTTCTCGGTAACCGATTCTTTCTTCTGCTTGCTCCCCCTTATCGTTTTGTCCTTTTTCTTAGTCTCTTGAACTTCTCTCAGACATCCTTACTGAGATGCCCAGATGCTGTTTATTTTTAAAGATTATCAAAAAAAGAAGAAAAGAGAGGTGTCATTAAGATATGCTGAAGTAACTCCAAATAAAAGCTGGTATCGATTTTTCAAACCTTACTCTCTTTGCTGAAATTGATATTTTCTTGCTATTGTGAGCGACTGTTTCATTTAAAAAAACACCTTTATTCATTTACATTTAGTGTTGTATACCTATGGTTATCTTGTGGTTGTTTTATCTTCTGGCAACTTCCTACCTCATGAGCTATGGATCACCCAGGCATCATAACCCTTGAATAATTTTTCTCATCCACAATATTCAAGAAACAGAGCCTGTAGATTTTCTTTGGAACAAATGTAATGCGTTAATTCTCACTATTAATAGCTTACAAGGGCAGTAGTCTTTTAAAATAAACAAGCTTTGTGAGCTTTGTAAAATGTTGTAACTCAGGGTGGCATAAGGTAAAGATTGGAATTCATTTTCCATGTGTATGGCAAGAATCTTCAGATTTCAGTAACAGGCTATGGTGGGTGTGATCTCACCTATGGTTTGTATACTGGGATTTCACTTTCATAGCAGCTACAGAGTACATAATGACTTTACATGCTGGGATACAAAGAAGTTGGTTAAGACATTTCACTTCAAATATGTGCTTGTTTTGTTAGGTCTTTAATATCAGGAACATACAGATCTTTTTTTAGAAATATTTGTCTCTGCAGATTCAGTTACTGAATAGCAAACATACAGCAAAATCAAGTTGCTTTCAGTTGTAACTATTTTATTTAACAATTCTTGTTTCAAAAACTTTACTGAATGTAATATATTTTTTGTGCTGCCTTCTATACCTTCATTCTTTTCAATTTAATTTATTTATTTCTCCCTTTAATCCTTCCATGTCCTTAAATCTTTTGCTTCAGCCTAATCCTTCAAATCCTATAATTACTCAAACAAAGCATTTTAACCTTGTGGCCTTCCTGGACTCTTGCCTATGGCTTATGACGTGTAGGTCTTGCTTGACTAATGGTGTTTACTGCTGCGTTTTCTTTCCTAGGATACTCATGGAAAATTTCATGCCACATAGCTCCCGTTTATAGCAGGGCTCAGCGTCACAGTATTGCTATGAACATCATAAAAATTGTAGTGGCTGCTTTCTACTATTAGAATAATTGCTTCTTTTAGTCAGAATTTATAGTTGACTTTGCTGTAATCCCAAATAATAGAAGTCCAAAGCCTAGATTTTTATTTCAAGTAAATATTCCCAAGTTCTTTGTGTATCTTCAACAAGTATTTTTTTACATACTGTGTAGGGCATATAACCAGTTTAATTCAGGCATCTAAGAATGACAGCACTTTATGATACTATGTTGGGTTGCCTCAATATTTTTCTAAACACTTCATAAACACATTGTATTCATTTCCCTTAGGAAGTTCTGAACGCTAGGGTGAGGACACTGGTTTATGGTACTTATAATTTTTCATGTAAAGTATATTTGTAAAGAAGTAGTCAAACTTTATTTTATTTTATTTTATTTTATTTTATTTTATTTTATTTTATTTTATTTTATTTTTTGAAAGAGTAATGAGTAGGCCAGGCTCCGACTAAAATTAATCAGTGGTTTTGTTAATAGGAGTGATATTTAAAAAGATGATGAAGAACAATTTTATATAATGTTATTAAGGGGAAAAAGGAAATAAAGGCATGGCAGGAATTTTAGAAAAAGGTTACAAATGTTAATGACATATGGTACTGAAAGAAAATGACTTGTTGACAATGGTGAAAGCAAGTGTTAATGTTTTAAGGGACTGGGTGATAGTAAGGTCTAAAAGGTGCAGAGGAGAAAAGAATATCAAGACAGAAAGAGATTGGAAAGATATCAGAGAGATATCAAGAAGAGGGGTATCAAATTAAGCAAGTGAGAGTACAGGAAAACAAATACCTGGAATGTGAGTAATAGGAGCAAATTGGCCTGAAGGAATAAAGGAAGTATATATGTGTATCTATACATTTTGTATGTGGTTGAAAATGCTCTATTAAATTTCATGATTCTAACTGAAAAATATTTTCAACATTAAGCATCTATGTTGGGGAAAAATTCTAAACTGTTCTGAATATCTTGTGGAATGAGAAAGATATATTTATTTGGGAGTAATGATAAACAGAAAAGTAATGAAATCTGCATCTGTATTCTGTGTTCAGCTGTTCAGAAGCTGTCATGGAGGGTACTTATACATGGTTACACAGAGATGTACATAGATAGCTTGAATCCTATAAGCTCAAATAGCAGGAAACTGTGCTTGTTACTGTTTTTATGACCTGTGAGCAAAATTCTCTAACAAATATTTGAGCCACAGCTTCTGGTCCTCAGCTCTGTGCCTTTCATGTACAGTTTATACATCACATATTTACCAGATGTACGTTGAACGATTTTCTTCTAATGTACACACATTACTTTAAACTGCCTAAACAAACCATGGAAGCATTTATAAAAATAAGCTGGAATGACTTTTAGGCACCAGAGTCTTGCACATCTGGACCTGACACAGATTTATGGCCTTACCTTTTCCAACATGTCTTTGAGAGAGGTTCTGCCTAAGAAAATATGAGTTCTCTTTATAAGGCACACTAAGCCCAGCTGGAAACAACAGAATGCCTGGAACTATTTTCTCAATACGATTTCTTGGGAGAATATTTTTTCTGTGCTTGAGTAACCGAGCCTAAGCTATTGAAAATGAAAGGTTTGTAAACCAGCTGTTCCTTTCTTCTCTTTTCTTTTTTTGTATTTAGAATGACGAAACAGACCTCTAAATTCACTTTCCCATTCCATCTCAAAAAGGACATAATTGTAGGTACCAGAAGGGGGAGCAAACGTGATAAGAGATAGGATGTTGGAGAAAAGGCATTTCCAGGGAAGAAACATTAAAAAGACCTGCACCATACAATCTGCGGAGGAGACATATGAGCTCGGATTTCCTCCCAGTGAAGTCAATGAGAGCAGAGCTGTCTCAAGAAAAAGCTTACTAATTAATGAAGAGCATTGAGGAAGACACAGTACCTAGCATACATTTCTTGTATTCCTAAGTACAATAAGAAGATTAAAGAAACTATGAAGCAGCAATTAAAATGCAGATGCTGTGGCAAAATATGTAGGTAGAGATAATACAGTTTTTTAGACAAAGCTAATACTGTTGGAAAAATGGAGACCTTTTGGGACACACACAACTTTTGTGCATGTGAACCAAGCAAACAAATGTCTGTATCAGCACAGATTAACGAAGCAGTTGAGTTCACCTCCTCAGGATGTTACTTAGACAAACAGCACAATATGATGTGATATAATATAAATGAGAACAGGATTTCAGTTAGACTAAAGTTAAAATATGACAAATAATGATAATTCAAGGGATAAGATTGTAATTGGTAGGAACATGAAAAAAATGGCACCATTTTAATACTGCTGTTAGACCCATTATTTTCCTCTTTCCTTTAGCATTTGTCACTGCTGATAAAAATACCCCAGATATACTGAAAATATCCTAGACTACTACATTGCTTGACTGTTTAAGAGAACTCACGGTGACTGCAACATCTTTGAGCTTGCTGTTGCTTGCATGAAATTATTACAGCTGTGAAGAGAAGCTATAAATTAATTAAATCAATTTAAGGACCAGCCATACTTGTTCACAATAAGCAGTATTGAATCCCTGCAGCCTTTTTAGTAATAATAATAATAGGCATTATGCACAATGAACATCAAAAGTCTACCATTATTACAGCAACAAAGCATCATCCTGTTTTCTTCATTTAGACCTGCTTCTTGCTATTAATCAGGAGTAGCTTGTTAAGTGAGCAACAAGTTCAGGGATATTTTCCTCTTTTCACTAAATGTTAGCCACAGTACCTTAACATGCAAAATCCTCTGTGTCTATTCTACAGCTTAATCTTGTACAGATCCTAGCCCTGTCTTCATAGCTCTTTCTTGTTGGTTAGTTACCATCTTCGTCTTATCTTTGTTGAACCCTGTCAAGACAAAAGAAGAGGTAATTCTTCAGGGAGTTTTTATTTGACTTTTAAACTTTTACTTGGTTTCTGCAAGTGTTGGCTATGACATGATGAACATTTTGCCACTTTTCTAAATGGTAAAGAGATATTAGGTTCTATTTTTATCCTTTTAAATCTGGCTCCATTTTTATCCTTTCTGTGGCTGTTTACTCTTCTGTATCTGTATTTTGTAATATGTCCTTTTTTGACTACCGTTTTTCCAATTTGGGTTTTAAAAAATTGTATCGATAACTTGCAGGCTGAGCTTTTTTCTTGAAGTAAGGGAAATAAGCCTTTAAGCAATCTGATTTAGTATTTTCAGATTGTAGGCTACATATTCTGTTCTTTACATGGTTCACTTGCATGAGATATAGATTTGGAAGATCCATAAATAAAATTATTCTTCTTCCTGTCTCTTGTATTATCTTTTTTTTGCTGTGCACCTGCTCCTATGTATCTGCCATCCAGATTGTCCCCGCAAAAGGGGAGGGAGAGCTGCAAAGGGACTGTGTGGGAACCTCCAGACGTCATCTGCATCTCCTAGAATCCATCTATTTTGGTCTGTTTCTATGGGATTCTTTGCACCTCTCTGCACGTAATATGGAGAGTTGCCTCCTCCTCATTCACATTGTTGCCTCCTCCTCATTCACATTTTAATAGTGTGTCTTATGGTATATTTAATGGCAATGGCATTCTTACACTGTCACATTACTGGATCTCAGATGATACCTCCATTTTTATTTTAAATTATATTTTGCAAGGCTGTCATTCTTAGAGAGTTTTTTAAACATAAATTCTGTGCCTATTGATTGCAGAGAAGCTTTGTGGAGACTTCTAGAACTATTTCTGTTATTTGCTAGTTTATTTAAAAACATAAACATTCAAAGCAGATAGTTTCTGCCAATCTTTGTTAAAGGTATAGGGCATGTTTGCATTCAGGGTTATCTACTTGATGACCTGGGCTCTGTAGGAGACAATTTGTCATAACTTCAGTAAAACAGCTATTCTCAAAATCAGATTAAAACAGACTACATAAGCTGTTTTTAAGCTGTAGTGTAATTAAAATGTGAAATACAATCTTAAATGCTTAGTTGAGACAGTCCCCATCCAACAGAGAGCAAAAATAGTATGCAGCTGTTAGGCTACAAATGTGTATCCAGGCCTGCAAAGAAAGAACAAGATGAGGAAATGTCATTTTAACTGCAGTACTGTGGTACCATATCCTAACAATCACATCTTATAACTCTCTGTTCTCCTGTGCCTGTACTGTCTGTTTGGTTCTCTCTTCCTTCAAAGTATAGAAAGTTTAATTCTGGGCCCAAATGATCTCAGGCATGTCAAAAAGAAGCCGGTTATAATTCTAATTTTGATGGTACTTTACTTCTAAGCCTGTTATTCTGCATCACTCCACATGGTGTCTTCATGGACTGTAAATCCTTAAAAATAATTCAGAAGCCAGTTCCCTTCGAATCCCGCCTTTCATTCTTCTTTCCTTGTCTCCTGTGCACATACGTATTCACACACAGCTCGTGTCTGACCCACTGTGCCCTTTACAAGATTTAAAGCTGTTTACTTTGAAGGCTAGATTTTTTTCTGAAGGAAGGTGACCTAGTAAATGAATAATTTTAAATTGCTTTAGGGAGTTCAGACTGTTAGGAGAAGCTGATTTTATTTTTGAAGGCTTTGAAGGGATTCTTCTTTACTTTCCAAATACATACATTCAGAAGCAATGTTGTTCAATAAGCTACTGTAGGTGAGCTTCCCAAATAAGTTAGTGGAAGGCAGCAGGTGAAGAATTCCCCCATAAGAAAGGTCAGAGGAATGGAGTTTGTTCAGCCTCGAGAGGAGAAGGCTTGGGGGGATCCAGTCACAGTCTTGCACTGCCTGAAAGGGTAGCTATGGTGGAGAAGGAAGTGCTCTCTTCTCAGGTGTACACAGTGACAGGACAAGAGGCAACAGGCACAAGTTGCTTCAGGGGAAATTCCTTCTGAATATAGGAAAGATTTGTTTCACTATGAGAACAACTAAAACCTGGAGTAGGTTCCTCAGAGAAGTAGTGGAATGCCCCTCACAGGAATTACTCAAGACTTGTCTTCGCAGAGCCCTGGATAACCTAATCTAAATCCCTGCTTTGAGGAGAAGTTTAGACCAGATCATGTCAAGAGCCTTATTTCAACGTGGACTATTCTATGATTGCATGCTTCTTCTTGTTACCTGACTTGTAAATTCAAACATCTGAAATAACCTGTGTTTAGGGAGAAATATCAAATATTACTTTTAGTGTGCTGGTGAATTATTGTGATGAGGACCCAAAGCATAGTGGTATACGATATATAGAAAGACAGAGACATACAGAAAGACATGCAGAAAGACATAAGACATACAAAAGGAATATGATATATAAAAAATCATCCAGTCAGGCAAAGTCCTTCAGAGGCTCCTTCTCCCATTTATAACAGCATCAGTTGCAGTGAATGTCTTAGTTACTGAGACTGTGGTAGGATGGAAATAAGCTTCTCGGACACTTCCCAGACTTTAGACAGCCAGAGTAGCCACTGTCTTCATCGGTATTGGAGAAAGTGTCAGAGTGCATGGGTCATCTCTTCTGCTGAGAAAGCTGTGTCTTCCCAGCTAATCTTACAATTCAAATATTTGCTCTTCATAAAGCAGTGAGATCTTTTGGTGTTGCTTTATCAAGAATAAAATGGTGATTTTAATAGATAAGAACCGCCTGGAGACCTGGGTCAGCTATTATACTAGCTAAAAATTATTTTGGCAGTTTTGTGTTGTTTTTTTTTTTTTTTTCAGAAGAATTATAGGATGGAAACAAAAAAAGAGGAGAGAGGACTTTTTAAAAATAGGTAGCTAAAAGCATGACAGCTAGTATATTCAGTTCTTTGTGTACATTGAAATTAGAAAACCAGTATAAGAAAGCCTGGAAGTCCTCCAAAAATCAGGGTATAAAGGCAGTATTTCAAAAGATCAAGGTGAATGTAAATGTGAGGTTTCACTGAATTAGTATTCATTAATAGTAAATAAAGAGAAATGCCTACACTGCCTTTATTTGGTGTAGAGAAGGCTCTATGAAGCATGAAGCATAAAGCATAAATCTAAAGGGAAATGGATACATTTAAGAAATTACATCACAGCAAATTGCCAAGGACAATAAAAGACTTGGAAGCCACAAAAAGCAGGTGTCACTAAGCCTTTTATGTAGCCAGTTGCTGGCGTTCCAGATCCAGAACTGTGTGTTACACACCTCGGCTCCCTTTCTGATGTATGGGAACATCAGAACCTTTAAAAGATTATTTGAACATTTTTCACTCTGAATAGGGAGCCAACTCAGAAACAGTAAGTAGATTAATGTGCCTAAAATCCTGTGCCTTAGTGGAGCAAGAATACTTCATATACGTGTCAGGCAAGTTCTTCATATATTTATCTCCAGTTTGCGTCTGCTGCTGTGAGTGAGTACTGGGACTGTAATGGTAATAGTGGTTGTGGGTTGATACTGCACAGTCTTCCCAGCTGTGATAGGGCTCTGTGTCCCAATAGGTAGGCTGGGTAGGGGCTAAAGCTCTGTTAGCTGTCTCCTCATTCCCCCAGTGTTTGCCCTTCCTGCATCTAGATATTAAAATAATAGAGCATCCAGCACTATTTTATTTCAAAACCCTACTGCAAGAAGTGCCTATAATAGCTGCTGGTTCAGAGCATTTTTTCACCCAGGAAGTGGTAGATGTAGGTTTGGTGCACTTCTTAACTGAATGGAGTTGAGACCCACTTTACTGCTTTCCAGGAAAATGCCATAGTCACCAAATTATTGGCTACGCTGGTTGGAGGGCGCTTTCTTACTCCTCTGAAACTGTCTGACTGTAAAGAAAAAAGAGACATTCCAGGCTCTGTTATAGGATGAGAAAGCCCAGAAGGAAATATGATTATTTAGGGAGTACTCTGGCACTTGCAAGGCGTTGGACCCTGTTTACATCAATGTTTCTGCTTTTTCTATTAAGCATGCATTGACATTTAAAATGCAAATAAAAATATTAGGGAGCAAAGCATAGAATCCTCCCCCCCGCCCCACCCCAAATGAACTCCCACTTTCCTGATAGTTTTCTCACCCTGTGAGTCTTACATTCCTTCCTGCATGGAATCATGCCACAGCTCCAGCAGGAAGGGAGGACATGGTAGTGTCTAACAGAGGAGGCAGAGCTCTGAGTCAAAGCTTATAAATATTCTTATTAAGCTTGTAAGTAGTTTTATTATATTAAAGCATAAATTAACTTACATGTGAGACAGCAGCTTTTAAGGAGGGAGACAGTTCTCTCTCCAGGTCTTTGTCGGGATGCAAATCTAGCTCCTGCTGCTTATAATGAAAATGTTCCAGTTTCTTTAGGGAAAGGAACCTACAGTCATGCAAGATTCTTCCCCGTGCTTCCTCCTTTCCAGGTACTTGTGGGATAAACTCACAGCAAATGAAATAGTAATTTTGACCATTGAGATCTTAAATCCCATTGGGAGCTTGAATAAAATACTGTCCACAGTTAAATAAATGACAAATCTCTCACTGTTATTGTTCAATAGTAGGTTAGGATTTCATGCTTGGTGTCTTTCGTATTACGTTTTTGAAGTTTGGTCATCAGCTGCTGCGAAAGCCTATGTACAGACATCTGTCATTCCTCTTGTTTCATGAATTTAGATATCCTATGTCAATGTAAAGCCCTCTTAAAATCTTACCTGGTAATTTATCAGTTTTTCTTCTCTTATCACTTCTTTATCACATGAGCAGACTTTGTTTCCAACTGCTTCAAGTAAAGTTCTTGAGGATCTATAATATGATTTAAATGAAAGAAGATTTGGGGCTGAGACTCCCTTTTTCTCTGTGGTTTTGAGAATTCTCTGGTCAACCTTGGTATAGCAATAAGGTGTAAAGGGTGTGAGCCATTCATAGGTGTCACTGGTTCATAGCCATTATGTTTAAGTTAAAACAAGTTTGCAGATGCTCACAGAACCACCATTCCATGACCTCAGTATCTGAAAGAAGTTTATTCTTAAGAAGCTCCACTTTAGCAATATCAGATAGAAAGGGAAGCTAAATCCCAAATTTTGTTAAATGAGTAAGTAAACTAAGTAAGTAAGTGAGTGATGAGTAAGGGTTTAATTACTATAGTAGCCAATTTGCATTTTAGTAAATTGCAAATGTGTTCAGTTTTTAAGAGAATTTTCACAGAAGACAACTTCTTTTGAAGCATAGTGTAAAATAGTGCCCATTTCATTACAGTCCTTGATAAAAAACAATAGTTCTCATTCAGTGAGAGTAAAACAGTCCAGCACCACATGTATTTCACATTATTCAAATTCTTCTTTTCAGAGAAAGTGATTAATTTCCCATCCACCTTTTTATTGCATCCATCCATAATATCTCAGAAGTGTACAGGTATAACTCATTTTCACTGCAACTCTGCAAAAGGAGGAGATGTTCTTAACCTTATTTAACAAAGGGGAAACAAAGATTTAAAGGACTGTGTTCACACTATCTATGGTGATGTCAATTCAAGATAACAATGAGTAGTTTAAGCCAATCACTCTTCAGGGCTGCTAGACCCTGGCTGCCAATTTTGCCAGCAAAAGGAAGATAAGACTGTCTATTTGATATTATGAATTGCACAGCAGTCTGGCGAACTTACACTGTATTAAGAAGTTTGAATACTGTTCAGAAAAATCATGTAAAAATAAACATGAATTTTGAATATCTAGCTTGTGACATTCATGGTGTGATTTCTTCACTGAACTTGACATTAAACATTTCATATGTTTAGACATGACTTCCAATATATTTTAGATACATTTGTGACTGATTGGTATTTTTGCACACCAGGCTGAAGGTAATAAGCTTGTCATCTAGAAGCATGCTCTACTGGCAGTCTGTGAAATGTTCAATTTCAATGATTTGTCAGCATTGCACAGGAGTTCATAATAAGTATGATATTGGATGAGGAGGAGCTGTGGAAAAAAGACTATATAATTAAAGGCTGTATCATAATGCAGTCAGAAACAAAGATAATTTAAGCAGTTTCTAACTTTTAAGTGATTGATTCTACACTCAAATAATATTTTCTTAATGTATTTTTGTGTGGATAATTTCTTAGCTTAAAAAAAGAGAACTCAAAAGCCCCAGAAACTCCCTAGTGCAGCACCACAGTGAAGCAGAGATTCAAAGAATAGAAACTCTGCAAACTGCTATGCAAATATATTGAGCTAACAGAATAATCAACAGAAGGTTGCAATTTTCACTGTGGAGTAACACTGGAGAAGAATGAGATACGTAGCCAATGGATTTCACAGATATTTACTGGTAGCAGATGCGTAGAAAAATTTGGGCACTTCTATTCAATTGCAAGTTCTGGAGAGCATTCTTTTTGTGGACACAGACAATTTTGTTTGATTTTCTCAAACTGGTTTATTTTTAACAGAGTGGCCAAATTTAGGTGAATTTTCCCAGAATGGTGAAGTTATCTTCTTGACAGAAAGACGAGTGTTTTGCTTCTTTCCTTTTTATAAAACATGGGAGCGTAAAGGTGACCAGCATTTAAAACTGAAAATCATGCATTTCTGCTTAGCTTTTTCTAAGAATTGATGACATGCAATGGTTGAAATATAAAGAGAAACAACATGGAAAATTTGAGCTTAAGTGTCCAAAATTTGACAAAACTTTAAGTAAATGTAAACATGTTTCTAAAAATCAGAAGTATTAGTTAATCTCAATAGTAGCACCATCAGCCCTACATAAATTAAAATGCAGAAATGTAGATTTTTAAAAAGAATTTACACCTCTAATTCTTCTGAATTAGCAGAGTTTATTTTATACAAAATACTGGCTGTCTCTGTTCAGTTTGTGGGTCTAGGAAAAGTATCTTTTTTGTCTGTAAGTCCCTTTCCCTGTATTTCTCCAAGTAACATTTGAAGTCATTGGTAAATTTCAAGGTTTCCCACAGGTGTAGAGGTCTTAAGGATACCAAATGTTTTTCAAGTATTGTGAAAATTTGTAGCAGAACAGAGAAAAATGCCCCACATCAGTGTTACTACAGAGAGATATGGTAAAGCAGAAACTCTTCTTGGCTTGCCATGTGTCCTACATGCGCATCAGAACGGAGTATATCTGCCAGATAATAAAAATAAATAAAAAAAATTGCTGGATATAATTAGTTGTTATTTTTAACAATTCCTTTATCTATGCAATCACATTTGCTAATCCAATTTTTATCTTTACCGATCAAATCTTATATATACTAATCCCATCTTTATCTTTACTAACCCAATCTTATCCAATTTCTTTACTTATACTAGCATTTCTTCATTTGTGACTTTTACAAAACTTACATATTGCTATTTATATTTTCTGCGTAATGATGTATCTGGTTGACTATGAATGCCATTTTCTTAGAACACCGGCATAAATCCACAACTAAAAGGAAAATCAGATTTCTTATGCTCACTGGCATGTCCAATAGTAATAAAAACATGAGACTGATCATTGCATTTACTCTCTCTCCGTCCACCATTAGTTTAGCCTTCTGCTAGCTTTAAGTAAGCAGAACATCCTAGGGAAGATCTCTCTTTTGAGCAATAGGAGGAATAAGCATTCTTAATGATTGTTAGAGATGAAAGATTGTTCAAACCATATAAAACACCACAAGGCAACAGTCACTTAGGTCTGCTGCTTTTTCCTTTTCTTTCTGATTAATTGGTTGGAAAATTCCCAGGACTCCTGAAATGCTTGTGGTCAGTTTGGCATTTCCTTGTAATTTGTGTTTTATAGATTACCTGTTCAACCCATAGGACAGGTACCTCTTTGAATGAAAATAGACATCTGTGTAACACTGTATTGTGGGAAGTCAATTGTGACTTAAAAAATATGAAGTATATTATATTGATTTATAATGTTGTGCAAGTAAACTCATCTTTTCTTCCCAATAGTTTTTTATGCAGCTTAACACAAAACTGTTTGAAATGGACCTAACCTCATATGCTTTGGAAGAATTTAAGAATCAGCATGGAGCTTTTCATATAGTGGTCAGAGAAGTAATATTTATACAGTCTTCCTATGTACTTAAGTCTGTGCCTTTTCTTCCCCATTTCCCAATACATATACACACGTTCTCAAGAAATAGTATGGTTTACAGAATAGACATTAAATTTTGTAATGTAATGTTTTATATTTTTGATGTAAAATGGTTTGAGTTTGCAAAGAAGATACTGTGGTTTCAGCCTGTACAGCCTCTCAGCATAACCTGATGTCTTACATGGTCGGGTCTTTGGAATAAAGCTTTAATTACTGTTTTCCTTTTATAAATACCTATTGAGATTAAAGTACCACCAATCAATTGATTTATTTGAATGCTTAGTTAGGAATGAATCCATTTGAGGAGGATTTTCTATATTATATGCATCCAGTCAACTTTATGAGAGAAGAATTTAACATTTAATTTAAAGATTTCTAGTTCTTCCCTTTCTCTCTTCCATCTGCCTTGCTTCTCTATTGTTTCTTTTATGCTGACTTGTTCTAACTTGTCTTTTAAATTAACAGCTGTTCCAAGGTGGGTTATTGGGATGTTTGGCCAAGTGATTGCACTTTGACCCCTCCCCTTATAACTTGATATGATGTTTCTGCAAAGTAGAATGCATATCTGTGATACAATGCAGTGCACACAACATTTTAAAATTTGTTTAAATTCTGTAGCTTTTCTCATCTTTACGTCTGCAAAATCCTTAAGGAATTTTTCTGTGCAAAGCAGAAATCAAAGCAATGATATAGTTTTTTGATGACATTTACTTTGGAAATGAAGTCATAAACACTGTTCTTAAACTTGGCTGTTTTAACACATTAATTCACATGGGATTTCATTTGGATTCCATGTGGCCAAAATAGTTTTGTTTTAATAACAATGCAAGTTGATTATAGGTTTGTTTTGTCTATCAAGTAGCTGGCTATTTCCAGTGGTGTTTTGTAGTTCAAATAAACTCTAGTGACTTGCCTCATAAATTTTGAACACCTCTTTTAAGGCTAAAATTGTAGCAAACCCCCTGAAATAGTCTTTGATGTACGTGATTTTTCAAGTAGTGACAGGTCAAAGTGACAAAAGGGGACTTTCTTCTAGAAGTTAACGAGTCTTTTCCCATTCTGCTCTCCTTTACACTCTGCCTGAAATTCTAGGGATCTTACCTGTCCAGCTACTGCTTTTTCTGTAAGAAAGCCCCCATGGCTATAATCAGCATGGGTTTTATAAATCCCTTTCATAATGAGGTCTGTTGTGGAGTAGCAAAAATTTCTGTTATGAACTTAATGAACTTCTGTGCCAAACCCATAGAGAAAAGGCAGCAAACACAGGGAAAGAGCCAACACCTGTGACCCCATTCAATTTCTTAAAATTGATATTTCACACAAGTTTTATGGGATATTTGTATTTCTACTCATTAAATAAATCTTAGTGAAAATAGGAGGCTGTGATAACTGTCCATTCATACTTTCCATTATAATTTTCATTTCCCTAATTTGTACCTGCATGTAGGTCCATATACAGTGAGGAATAAAGGTACTATTTCACAGCTCCTGGGTACTTTGAATTTTTATTTTTACAAAGGTAAGGACTGTTTTGCTTCCCTGTGTTTTCCTCTTGTTGTGTGAAACACAGCAAAACAAGAGCACCTTTAACATCATCAGAGGCCTTGCACACAGATCTAGGTTAGATTTTTCATTCATACTAAATGGCTTTCATGATGGGCCTGATATGGTTGTTTAGTTAGGTCTTCATTTATGTGGAAATTTTGGGTCAATACAGAAACCACTGGTAAAGTTTCTGTGAATGCTTTTGTCTGTATATTTTGTGGTGAGTTTTGATACTTGATTTTGATGTGAAGGGATACTGTTCTTTAAAAATCCTTGTTGCTCTGCCCCTTTCGTGACCTTCAAAGAAAGTCAAAAGCCCCTTTCTATGCTGGTATTCTCCTCTACCGCAAAACACAGATATTCTTTCCTGGAATGTTTCCTTCTAAGTAGCCGAGAGGGCTAGACTGCTTTCCTTTCTAATAGGTTGTTTTATGGAGAATACTTACAGGAAGGAACATGTCTTCTTTCCATTTGATTTTCATTCCTGAAGCAAAGGTTTTAGCCTCTTTATCTACTTCACTGCATTTTTCAGACAAGTAGAATGGTTCATTCTTTGTCTAAGACCCCTTAACCTCATTTTTTTCAAGTGAAGTCAGCTTGTGTTTCGGCACTGAGACTGAAGAATAGATTAAGTCCTTCATGGTGTATGTACATCTTTTGTAATACGTATTGGAATTTGCGTTTATGTATTGTATACATTATTCTCCAACTGATTTGATAACTTACTGTAATATATGGTAGTTTTTAAAGGGAAGAGAAAACCAAAACTTTTTTATTAAACTGAGAAAAGATGTATTCTTTATATAGACATTATAATAGCTGCCAAAACAGAATTTGAGCAGACTTACACATTACAATTAATTTTTTGGAGTAATTTTCAAGCACAAACTGCTTATCTTATTCTACTGCCTTTGGAATTATCACTAAAACTGTCACACACATGGTTAGTACAGGAAACTTATGAAAATTATATCTTTACAGTTTATGTTTTAATATAGGAGCCTTTCATAAAACCTCTCTATATTTATTATGTGTATAAGGAGAAACTCATGACGAAAAGAGTTCTTAACATTTTCCGAAATGCTACATATAATTTTTATAACTCTGGAAAATGTTCTGTTTTAGAAATTCTTGAGGGACAAGTATTGCAATGGTCTTAATTTAGTTTTATAACACCTGCCCTTTGAACAGTTATGAAGTAAAACAGATGTTGTCCCCTAGCTTATCAGCATGAAATGGAATTCTACAAAACTGTATATCTTTTCACATTCTTGTAGGCATCATGATTTTCAAATTTATATTCAAAGAAATAGCATATATCATTTTGACATTCTAATTTACTGAAACTTTTCAGATAGTACCAAAACATCTTTTGTGAGCACAGAGTTCTCATTTTGTACGGAACGATGAGTCATTTTAGCCTACTGCAATTGTAAACAAGAAGAAATTGTTCTAAGAGCACACATGCCTTCCTGCTACTGTTCATTTTAACATTTATGTAGGACAGGGTGGAGCAGCCACAGAATTTTCACTGTCAAATCTTTTCAGTTGCTGGACTTCTATCCTATTTTACATGTTTTTAATCCAAAATTTACACCTGTAAGATAAACTAAGTTTTACAAAAATATTATCCAAATATTTTTTTTCCAAATATTTTGTTAATCTTGTGTCTTTCTTTTATTTAAAGAAATCAAGACTGACCTTAGGAAGGAAAGTATATCTGAGTCTGCACTAGCTGATTTAAGTAATAATTAATACAGTTTTATTTCTATGCTGGCAATATCTTGATAATTTGCCTTTGATGTTTTTATTTGGTAACAAGAAAAAAAAGAAATTAAAGGCCAGATTCAGTTAAATTTGACACCGTAACACTTAGGTTTTTAGGCACTTTACCCCTGGATTAGACTTCAGATCCCAGTTTTTATTATTACACTCCCTCAACAGTGGATTTGAAGTGAAAGATTTGTAAAGGTCAACTGCTAAGAAGGAATCTAGGCCGATAGCTAAACTGAGGTGAGGGGCAATCTCAAATCCCATTCCTCAGACTATTTCCTCCAGTCTACAGGGATACATCCACTTACACAGGATCTGGCGGACTAAATTACCTCCTGGAGGTAGTCACTGATGTCCTTTTTTTCCTCAAAGTGCAAGTTAGGCGTATTCTTTCTTTTGTGAATAGACAGTGGTAGCAGGAGCATATTCTGAATTTAATTCTCAACTTTTCTGGAAGGTATTCACACCCACATCCAACAGAATTTCCTGATCAGTAGGCTAGAGATTTCTGCCTGGGCACTTGGTACCTTTCCTGAAGAAGCTGTGCAAAAAATTATCTGAGGTTATTCAGGGGCACCCAGCTGAGAGATGGGTGATTGCTGAATTCCTGATTCAAAGCATGCTTTCTGTTGTAGCTTGAAAAAGAATACAGAAACAGACAAGACTGAGAGTATCACAAATGTACATATTGCAATGTATTCCTGTTTGGATATCCCACATTGGTCACACAACGCATTGCCACTTTGAAGGAACACAAATGTCACCATTTTTTCTATGAAAATTCAGAATAAAATTATGAGGCAGAGTTCCTCCAGAGATTTAGGGCAACAGTAATCTTTGCTTATGCTTGACTGGATTCAGTGCATTAGGTTGTAAGATTTTCTGTGGTGCAGATACCATTCCAGCAGAAGAGGCAGAGCCATAATAGGTCAAAGCCATATGGAGTGTGAAGGCATATTTTTCTTACTCCCCTCTAAAGAATCTCCCAAAAATGTATCATGATTCCAGCTGACATTGTCTTTCTCAGAAAACCTCATTCTGAGAATTATTAGAGAAGTGTTGTCCAAGAGAAAGTCCTGCTGCAAAGTCAGGAGCCAGAGCTATTGTGATGATTCAGTCTCTGCTCAGATGTAGTGTGATGGAGGGGACAGTCTCCTTTAGGTGATCTATGGATGTTTCTTGCTAGAGCCTCCTCCTGGAAATTTCACAGGGGCAGATCTACTCCTGTTCCCTGGCTTCAGGGAAGGCTGGATTTTCACTGCTGTTATTAAGAACAAATTCTGGGCTTGTGACCGTAACTATAATTACTTAGTGAGTAAGGTCAGGAGTTGTAGTGAGAATAACAATACAATGTTAGCCAAGCCTTCGATTTGTGATAAACCTGAGGTTGTTTTCATACTTTAGGTAAATCAAGTTCAGAACTTAGTCATTCTCCACTTGAAGTCAAGAGCAAGATACCCATTGCCTTCATATGTGTAGAATCAAGCCTTGGGGGAAGTAATAGATGGCCCAAGGAATTCTAGCATAATATATAAGGAACTGAGGACAGTGCCTGGAAAACGGTAAATAATTTAATACATGTTTCTTACTGTAAGCCTAGTTTTCACTGCAGCTGATTTAGTCAGGACCTGTTACACTGACATGTATTCCAGTATCTGTCTACCCAAAAGTCCAGACAAGTGATCAGTCATTTCAGGAGCAGCTGTTTTTCGGTATACTTGTTTTTCATGAGGTATTCTTAATCTTAGGATATTTGTTTCCTTCTCATTAATTTAAGAACAGAAGACAGTTTATGTAACTGCCTGATTTTCCATAGCTTCCTGTCTGCTTCTGGAATAAATGTTAGATGATTTAATTTATAGCCAAAAGCACCCAACTTCATATTCAAATGACCCTGTTAAGATGTCTGAAGAAGCTGTTTTAGTTCTTTCTTCAAAATGCTTGTGTTTTGACATTTTCCACTGTAATAACGAAATGCACAAACTTAGATCTTTTCAAGTATTTTGCTTTACAATGTCTGTGAGTTGTGTACAACTCAGAGAAAACATTTGTGAGTTTGAGAAGCACTACTTAGATATTAGATATTTGATAGTATTTTTTTTAATCAAGGAATATAGACTAAATCTCACCACTTGCAAAAGTCATAAATTTAGAAAACATTACTCAGTTTAATAAGGAAGAAAACTAGCCAAATCTTACTAAATGTGAAGATCTGAGTAGTTGTATTGGATTTTTCAACTATTGTTACGATTACTTCTGGACTATAAGCAGCAATACTAAACAAGTACCCCTCTGTTGGAACATGACATTTTTAATAGTATCATGTGAGTTGGACAAGACTTCGGGAGGTCATCTAGTCCAGTCTCCTGCTCAAAGCCTCTCTAGGGTCCTCGGCTTTACCTCGCTTATTGCTTGTGGTATGAGAAGTGGTGGAGGTTCTTGTGTGCAAAGTGTTACTTGTGAGCCACAGTTAGGACACCACTGCCTTGGTAATAAGAAGAGCATGTTTATTCTTTAATTAGTCTTTGCTTCTCTAGTTTCCATGGTCTTTTGAAGCTATGGTAAGTAACCTGATGCATACCTGTGATCTTGACCAAAGTCATGCAGAAAATAACCAGTTGAGCTGCATATAAAATTCAGAAAGCTGACTCTAAGTCCTTTGCTCAAATCCTACTTTCTCCGGACTCCTTTGAAATTCTTATCTGAGAAGATCCTTATGGAATTGTGTCTGAGATTTATGCTGAGGCATCAAACAGGAGAAACTGTGTGCATCATGGAAATAATTGCTGCATGATTGCACTGCACCACATGCAACAACATGTTCAGCTCTGTACTTATCCATAGCGTTCATAAAACACGAAGAAGAGATATTTCCTATTGTTGTCCTACTGTTGTTGGTGATCTGGAAAAAATTAAGTCAAAGAAAAAATAGATGATCACCTTTAGATACTGTTTTTTGATTTTGTTCCCAACACAGGCCCCACAGTATTAATAAATGTTAATCTGAGCAGTTTTACATTGGCAGATGGTCAAAATGGAGGATTAACACTACTCGCTCAACAGGTCTTAGTTAGAATTAGTTTTATCATGTAGTAATTGGATAAAACATAATTTTCTGATAGACTGAGGAAAGTTCACTTTTAGCACTTTCATTATATTAAAAAAATAATTTCCTGACTGCTGCACTTAATAGTTTGTTAGTTCAGCAATTTTATTGGTTCAGCAATTTTATTGCTGGTTGCAATATTTGGTCACAAAGCATCTCCTAAAGAAAGGACATTCAGATGTTTTTTTTTCCTGTTGACTCTGCAGAATGTGAGAGATGAGGTGTGGGTATGGATTACAGGAGTAGCAGCTTTCTGCGAAGACTTTTGATAGGGTTGTGGGACCTGCAGCTTACAGAGTTCTCTTCCAGCTCCTGCGTGGTACTGGAAGAGCTTGCATCCAGTGTGGGTTATTTACTCCTCAGGACTAATGCATACCATCACACTGCAGGGTACCGTATTTCAAGTGCTGTCCTTGTTGACTGTTTTGTGAGAGGATATTTGATAGCAAAAGCAAAGCTAAGATTCTAATGTACACATTACTATTTTTATATAATCTTTATGCAGCACAAAATTTTACAGTGTTTGTAAACAGGGATGACAATACAAGCTCCATGCAAGCAAAGGCTGGATTAAATGTATTCCTCACCTGACTATTGGGTACACAGTAGCAGGATTCAGGACAAAAGAAGATGGCATTGCAACTTTTGATTGCCACCTCCTTTTAATGTGAATGGCATCCCAGGAATGGCTGAAAAGTGGTATGATGCTATTACAGTTAGGAGGAGAAACTAATGGTGCAGTCAATACCATTAAAAGAAGGTAGAAATACAGTAAGAACTTTTGTTTCCCTCACTCAGACAGTAATAGATAAGAGGAAGACATAATGAGTAAGAGTTGCCCAAAGCTCTATAACCTTTTCAACCATCCTGAGCCACAAAAAACTCTCTCCATCTTTTTTCTTGGCACCTTACTGAAGGTGCTTGTTCTTAGGCTATGTTGCTGTTTCTGCTTTCAAGGCCATGTGCTTTGCTAGACGCTTAAGCCTTCACAACATAGTTAACATCTGTTTAAATGTAGTTGTGTTTGAATTGGAGGCTTTACTTCTTTTGGATATCTGACTCCTTCCATAAAGGTATTTTTGCTTTCTCTATGCTTATTTCAAAGGATGTATGCCGAACATAATCCCATCTTCAGTTTCAGTTAAGTTTCCCTGTTCACAATGGTATGAAAGAGAGGAGCTGGCAAGAGTTGAGTTTTGAATAGCTTAAAAAAAGTGAGTGGAATTAATTTTTGTTTGTTTGCATTATAGTGGTAATGCAGGTAGTCTTTGATGGATTAGGAAGAGGAAGTCAGTCTGCTTGTATAAGTAAATGTGTACTGAGTTTGGTGGAACACATGGGATGTTCAGCTGGAGACTGTTAAAAGCCATCCCAAAACAGACTTCCTTCGCCATGTGAACCAGTGGAGATTGAGAAAAATGCAAGCAGTCCTGTTCCTTTATGAATATATGCATCCTACTGATCTTTACCAGGAAGGGTCTGTTTTTCTTTTAGAACGTTTTCCCAAAATATCTTTTCAAGGTATTTCCCCCTTAGAATAACACGTTCTTGCCTTTTTTTTTTTAACCCCAACTGGGGAAGTGGGCAAGTACATTCACTATCAGGATTCTTTTCAAAATAGATAGAGACACCTGATACTAAATGTGTATTTTTTAACTATTCTGTTTCCTTTGAGGAGATTCTCATGTGAGAGCTCTGAAGAAAATTGTGAGAGCTCTACTTGAAACAGAAAGCATGGTGAGCCCTTCACGTTTCTACACTTCATATTTTTAGAGTCTTTCATCTTTAGCCAAAGTCTGAAAGTTCTACTCACATCTCTCTTAAAAATCCTGGGAGGAGAGGTGGGCACAAATCCAGCATCCCTTCTAATCATACCTCAATGTAATCTTTAGTAACATCAAAGCGGTTGGAGGATGATGACAGAAAAAAAAGAAAAGAGTCAGAGTCAGCTAAAGTTCAGTCTCTGAACAGGCTGTGTTTGCCTTTAGACTTGTGTGTGAGGAGTAAGGGGGTGGTGGTGTCAAACTACTCACATCGAAAAGTTAGCTTTTCCTGAAATTAAGTCTGTATATGTCTGGATAATGAACTTTTCAATAACTATTTGCCTTCATTAATGTGAGGGGAAACAGTTCATGTAGGAATTCAAGCTAGTGATTTTTATCCTTTAAATATCAGACACCTGAGTTTCATTTCTAGAAGCAATGTCTGACTTGCTATGTGGCAGTTTTAGACAAATTTGCAGTTGATAAATCACTTGAATTGCATCTCTATAGAACTTCCCTGCTTCTGTATGGAGCCAAGTATAGGCTGTATATATTTAATTGATTTGCAGAACCAGAAAGAAACTGATGCTGGATGTCACTTGCACTAACGTTTTGAAAAACAGTCACAAACCATTTACTATGTCCAGTTAGGGCAGGTAGGAGAGTATATTATCCCTTGCATAAAGGCAGTAAGCATTAACAGAAGTTCCTTTCAAGAAACAGCCAATGAATGCTGAGACCATAAGAATATAGACTTCTCCCCACATCTGTTCTATTCACTTTAACTCCTGGTGAATTATTTACACAAATCCTGCTTGTTTTTGCAGAAGACTTGTTAACAAAGTTATCACTTCAAACTCTTCAACTCCTGCAAAATATTTTCTGCTGATCGTTTCTTAGGTTTTTGCTGCTTTCTTGGAATGGACATACCTATTAAAACAACATCAATGATTGCCTTGTAGATCATAGCTCAACAAAGAGCTGTCTAGCTTGGACTTTTCTCTTGTCAACTATCTCTTTCTTATTACATCAGATGGTCTTCCTCCACTGAGGTATCCTGACCAATATCACAGTTAGTGTTCCTGGACACCTGGTTACTTAAATAAATGCTATTTATCACAGGAAAGGGCTCATGCTCAAAAGAAAGATATGCGAGGTGTCTTACTGTTGTGTTTTGTTCTCACTGTGATACTTGCCAAATTCTGATTCTCCTGATGATAGTTAAACTTATGAAAACTTTCTGCCCTTTTCTGTGTACAAATCTCAGACAGTGGAAAATATCAGAAACATTTGAGTAAGAATTAGTTTGGATGCACTCAGAATGACATATTTTGCTCTGTATAAGCCTATTACTCTAGCAATTTACAGAAAGGTACAGTTTTCCACTACAGCAATTTAACTGAAATTTATTGAAAAAAATGTGTCCGAACTAAATTCTTGTTTCTCTCTTGAATATAGTATCTGTGACTGAGAAAAAGCTAATAATTTCCTTTTTATCGTCTGCAGATTCATTTGCATGTACCCAAGTACCAGCTATGTAGGAATAAACTATTCTTAATCACAGACATGAGCTGAACCCAGTATGTTTTCTTTCCTCCCTAATTGCTTCTTATGGCAATTCTTTTCTTCTAATTGTTGACTTTGTAACTTGGTTTCCCTAAAAGTGCAGTAATGATCTGTTTATGTCAATTAACGTAGCTGTGATGGATTACGACTAAAGAGAATTTAACTTTAGGCCAAATGAAGGGTCTTGGAACTTCGAGCAAATCAAATAGACTTGTACCTTGTCTAATACATTCATGATTTTATAGACCTCATTGTAGCTCAGTGTATGGCTCCCTTTGTCCTTCCTCATCACACCCCTATACAAATCAGATGTCTCATTCAACTTGCTAATGCACAAGTGCATACAAATGTGAGGTAGCTCCAAGTGCAGTGTAAGCTTTTCACAGGGTACAAGTAGAGTTCTGTGAGGAAGCAGGTAATGAAAAGTGACCAACATTTTCAGAGCATAGATTTTTACTTATGCAGAAAAAGAAAAGGCCAAAAGGCAGCAAATGACCCATGACATGCAAAGACTTTTACACAGAGAGAAATGTAAAAGACTAATGTTTAAAAACAGATGAACAAGGACTGTTATAAAAATCTGAAATGAGAAATATAGACTAAACCCATTGTGCTCTCCCAATTAATAATTTTTTAATAGCAGAACAAACCCACATTCAGTTAAACTAAAAGTTAGCTGATTAGAAAATGAAAAAGTAAGTGCATACATAGCATTTTATTGCCAGGGTTTGTCATGGACACTGAGAGATTAGTAGGATGGCTACAAAACTAACAAGAACATGGAGTTTAACAGAAAATAAGAGAAAATACAAGGAAAAAAGTACTGATGGTTATAAAGCTATTTAATACTAAGATCTAGAAGGAAGTTTCTTTTTGGCCATACAAAATATTTGCTATTTATTTTATTATAATAGTTAATTAATTTTACTAGAAATTGTAGGGGTTTGTCCCTTCCTAGCCATTGTTAGAGAGAAGCCACTGCTCTACGTACATTATTTGTCTGACACCATGTGGCATTTCATGTATTGATACATACGTGCATTGTACTAAATTGCCTACATATCTTAAGAAATTGTGTTACAGGATGGCTTCAAATTGTCTTTACAACTTATTTATGCTTTTAATTTTAAGCTTGCGAAGGTGGTGTAACCTTAAGTAGAGAAGGTTTGCGAGAGAAAGCAGTTTCTCTTCTGTTTATTGCAATTTGAAAACGTTTCAGCAAGCTTGGATTACTCTTAAGCAGTATGGATTGAATGTGGAGCAAACCTGTGATAACTGGTAGCTTACAGTGGATACCACAATGGCTGCAAGAATATGAATCAAATCCAAACAAACAATCAGATTTAACTCCTACTTGAACTATTGGTCAAAGTATTTGATTTAGGTCCATAACAGTGAATTGCCATGGCATTCTTTTAAGCAAGCATTAGTCCAATCAGTAGTCATGGCTATAATGTACATTTAATGTTGTAAGTGTTCAGGGCTTAGCAGTTTCACTTGAAATAGATATTTGTGAAATAACAAGGCAATTCAGTACTTTACTTTTGCAAATAGCTTTTCCATGTAATTGACCACAAGGAAACGAAGGTCTTCTGGAGCATTCCCTTATGGAAACATTCCTATACATTTCAAGGTTACAAAGTAGAAAAAGGATAGACTCTGAACCTACAACTTCCATTGCCTGAAGTCAATGCACTGTTTAGAAAAGCGTATTGGGAGACTGTATCCCAGTTTTACATGTCGTTGTTTAATAAGGCTTAGTGTGCATTCACAAATGTTTACACTTGGTCACATACATGTAGACAATGTTAACAAAGTTGGACATGGCCACTTTTATCTTATTTTGTATACGTTGATGTCGTGGTTTAACCTCAGCTGTCTTCCCAAGGAAGACAAATGCCATAACTCCGAACGTCTCCCCTTCCTTCTTCTTCCCCAGCTTTATATACTGAGCATGACATGATATGGTATGGAATAGCCCTTTCGTCAGTTGGGGGTCAGCTGTCCTGGCTGTGTCCCCTCCCAACTTCTTGTGCACCTGGCAGAGAATAGGAAGCTGAAAAATCCTTGATTTAGTATAAGCACTACTTAGCAACAACTAAAACATCCCTCTGTTATCAACACTGTTTTCAGCACAAATCCAAAACATAGCCCCATACTAGCTACTATAAAGAAAATTAACTCTATCCCAGCCAAAACCAGCACAGTTGAGTAGCTTGAAATAAAATCCTTAGGTCTTGTCAGTAAACATTAACCAGTACTGGAATCACAGGTATTCATCCTGGCATGTGCAAGGAAAGTCTATTTCAGACTAACAAATATCTTTCTGAACTGAAAAATTAAAAATAATGGCTATTTTTTGGCAAATTCTGCAGTTTGTGTTAAGAAAGTGGAAACTTCCAGGGCCAGCTGTTATAACATTTCTTAAGTGTTAGGAAAGTTGTAAACTTCTTGTATATACATCTGCATTTCTGGTTTGGTTAAATCTGTATGCTTGATTTGTCCTGAAAATTACAGATTTATTCTTAGGATAATGGAATATTGCATTATATGTATCCCATTCCTCAACGATATAAAACATTTATAAATTATGAGGAAGCATAATATTGGCATTTTTTGTTTTGTTTTATAAAAATTGTGTAATTTACCAATGATGTTTCCTATTTGAAAGGTAATAAGATCACTTGATCATAACACTCATCTTTGTGCACCTTTGCAACTCATTGATCAAATTTGATCAAAATAGATGAAAAACAGAGATATCTGGTTTTAAAGACACTTCAAAAACAGTGAAGTTCCTACAACTTTATAAAAAAATTGTAATAGTAAGGTGTACCTCCTGCCTGTCTGGGAAGACGAGGAAGGAGTGCAGTAACTCCAGTACCTTGAAGTAACAAATGGTGATAGGAAAACACCATGTTGTTGCATAAAAATGTTTGAAAGTGCTATTGTTAGATATTATTCTCTGATCTCTTGTGTTGCAACAAACTATCAGAGGATCTTGTGATACAGTAGCATTAAGTGTTCATAACATATCCAAACAAATTAAAGTTAGAGAAAAAGCTCCATCTTTAACCCATTTTCCTCTTCTTTACTAGAGTTTTTATATCTTTTAATGTTTCCATTCTCCAAATATTTGCAGTAAAAATGTGAAAATATGATGAAATCAGCATTCTTAGGTCACATAAACAAATGTTTTGCTATAACATAATATAACATAACATAACATAACATAACATAACATAACATAACAGAATGTCTGTGCGACTGTACATATTGGAGTTTAGTACCTTTTCTTGATGCTATTTTAAGAAAATGTTAAAAGTAATTGAGTCACACAAAATAAAGTAATATACAGAGCAAGGACATTTGGTTCCAAATAAAGAATTTGTAGGATTCTCTTTCTATATTATTTAAGAAATCTCAGGATTTGCATAAGAGTCTTTAAATAGTAGGAACTTTATCATAGCATGTGATATATATTGAACACGGCAACAATTAGAATGGCATTACGTCCCTCAATATAATTTGCTTGCCTTTTGGATTTGTGGTATGCCCTTTATATTACAGCCATTTGTGTTCAGAATCTAACAGTCATCAAATCATTCAGTGTATGATTGAGAAAACATAATTGTTTCCAAGATCAGTACCCTTCAATGATTCATATTTTGTTATTCTTTTTTTGTAAGGCAAGTGCAGAAATATATGATTTCCTATGAAAGTTCTTCATAAGGAGCAAGAATAAAGTACAAAATGTCATTCCTGAGCGTAGTGTTGAAGAGAAAATTCTTTTTTGTGTTCAATTTGTATGGCTATAAAAGCCTTCATAGATAATATGAAACTGAGAGTAATGGCAATTTACACTTCAGCAAAAGGAATGGATAAAATTTTTGAATTCTAACTTAGCCAGATATCCACAGAATCAAGGGTCTGGTTTAATTAAAAAAATATTGTATTTTGATCCTATCAAAACTGGTTGGCCTTGGGGCTTATTCCATAAGAAATTGAATTAACATCAACCTTCTGAGCCAGAAGACAAATATAATCTTTTCTTCTTAATAATAGATTATAGGGGGCCATATCATTCTTAAGGAAATCAACAATACTTCATCCACAATTTCCTATCATCTGCTAACAACAGAGAGTAATAAAAACTTTGGAATTAAATAACCAAAGAGATTCATATGAGATTATGAGGATTTTTCACACTGTAGAGAGAGAGAATTCAACATCTGACCTCTTCATTGCAGCCTCACAAAAGTAATTTCCAGGATTCTCAGGCGTGTAAGAAGGAGAATTGAAAATCCAGGCTAGACAGTTGTTACCTTGGCTGTGGATACTATCTGTAGTCACTTAGAAAATATACCGAGTAGACAACCTCATAAAAGAGACATAATGTCAACCCCACTATTCATTCAAAATTTAAATGATGGTTGAAATATAATGGAGACTCATATTACATTTTGTAATTTTCTTTATATAACAACATTTGATTTCTTTTAGCAATGTAAATATAGTATTGTTTGAATATCAACTCATATGAACTGTAGTTTGAGGTAAACCTTGAAATTAAAGAAACCCAGCAAGAGGTCTGAAACTAAGAAAGTACGTAATAAAGTATTTATGAATATGTAGTAGATCTTCATAGCCCTTACTCAGTTGAGAGATGAAGAAATAGGAAAAGATTTCTCAGGAAAAGGTCAATAAATCTGTTCACTCTGACTAGCTGTAAAAATTTGAGATCCTTTTGAAGGTTTGACACCGTTTTTTAATGTGAACTCACTTGCGTGTCCCAAAATTGCCTTTTGTAGATGGAAATAGTTATTAAGTAATCCTGTAGTTTTCACAGCTTGTATATGCTGTTGAGGTTCACTTGGGCTCAAAAGACCTTGGTGTTTGGTGAACTGTATGCCATTGCTGGCCGTTACACTTCAGCAAAGGGAAGTGAAATATTAGGTTAAGATGATGCTTTGGGCAATAATGGTTGTAAGTATAAAAGCACTCTTTGATATCAGATTTTAAGAAGTATCAGAGTTGCAAGCTTGCAATCCAAGTTTCTGGATTTCAAGGTTTTAAAATGAAGAGAAGATTGGGGAATAGAAAAACATTATCTGTTTACTACTCGATATTTGTCATTGTGGGAATATGATTAACTTCTAATACTATGAGTTTATTTCCTATAATTATTAAATGCTGTAAAATAAGCCTGATATTCCAGAGCTGTGAGACTTCAAAACTAAATTGTGTCCTTCCTTGTTAAAATTTTAAATGGACCTTTGCCAAACAAAGCAGCATTTGCTAACCTCTATTTCAATACTTTTTAGCAAAGATACACTGAATCCAAAAATCCTGTCCTGACACAAGGAGATGGTGTGAAGGTTTGGAAATTCCTTAATAGAATTCACAGGCCTAGTTTAAAAGTATAAACTTTTTTTTTCCTACTAGTCCTATTTAAATCAATGAGGAAAAAAGTTTAAGTCCTGGAAAGCTGAACTTATGCCTCACCAGATGTAATTTGTACACTATGATTTCTTAGTTTCTTTCCTCCTTCATAAACAACTAGATGATCGTACCGACTTGTTCCAATGTTCATATGAACTTGTTGGTCTCAACTGTCTAGGACATAGCACAGTCTTATCCTCATGGGTAAACACGTAATGCTTGATAAGGCAGCATGCTTGAAGATATGGATTTATAAGGGAAGAATTTTTTTCATGTTAGACAGTTGAAGCAAAGCAAACTCTGAGCCAATCTGGACAGTTTTCAAGCCCAGGCAACATAGCTGCACGTTATCCTCAAAATCAGTATCAAGAAAAGTGGCTCTGTGGCTCGGACAACATATTTTAATGCTGTGAGAGTGCTTTGAGTGTGAAAGCAAGTCTATGGCTTTCACTCTATATGCATAGCTGCTGAGCATTTGTCCAGCCATTTAATTCATGAAGTGGCCTTCTCTCTGCTTCAGGTGAGGAGCTCTGATGCCTTGGGTGGCACAGGATGTGTGCAGTTCCAACAAAAAAATTCCAGTTGTCTGACACTTGATTTTTTGCCTTTGAATAGCAATTGAAAGACATCTCCTATTAAACAACCTTCTGTTCATTCTTCTTACCACAGTGATGAGTTATTGAATAAACTAAACGGATGACATAACTTGATGAGTTAAAGGTACTCAGCACCAAACCATTCAGGAAATACTCAGACTATTGCAGAATCAGGCCCCTAATTACAAACTTATGTGCAGCATTCTGGTTCTTGTCTGCTACTGATCTCCCATTTTAGTGGCAAATATTTTTTTTCTCAGTAATCCACCTCTGTGACTAAATATGCTCCAAGGATGAATAAGGCTCCTGCAGAATGTGGGCCAGGGTTCCATAGTTGAATTTGAAGCACAACTTACATTATGAGGGTGTGGCAAAAACAACGTCTGTCTTGCAAAACGCTGTTGTCTCTATCAATTAGGATAGCCTAATTGATAGCCTGTGGAGTAATGGGCCTGGCAGTCTAGAGATCTGCAAGCAGCCTCTTGGGAATTATTACACAGAAAACAAACGTTTTGGTAGTAAAACACAATATTCTTTTCTTAATTAAAATTCTGGATAAAATAATTCCCAAATTGTTGGCACTTTTACAAGCTAGTTTCTAAGAATCATATATGACTGACACAAATTGATTTGCAACTGTACCTCTAGAATATCTACCTCAGAAGTTAGAAATGCTGTGTAACTAAATAATATGAATTTTAGAATAGGTGACTAATGCCTTATAATTTTGATGTAGGAAGATAGTTGGTCAGCTATTACTATATTATTTTCAACTTCACAAACACGTTTTCTCCAGGAGCAGCAGCAACAGGACTGTGACTTTTCTTTTGGCTTCCTTCAGAATTGTACTGGCCCTATCTCTTACAGACTATGATTTCTGGCACAACTCTGGTAGTCTGTGCACTGAGGAGAGGAACGAGCAAAAGCTCTGTTCATTCTCCACACAATCCTACTCCTGTTTACTGACCACACGGAGTTCTGTCTAAAAGTGGGTGATATGACTAGAGATAAAGAAGAGAACTGTGGCCTGGTGTAATGTCTGCAGAAGTGAAAAAGAAAGAGGCTTACCATGGAATGCCATATTGGCCTCTACAGACCTGGCATTTACATACCTTTCAAGGCTTAATTAAGCAGCTGAAATCTCTAGGTATCACTGTAGAAAACTGTACACATGGATAGTCCATGCATCTATATGATTGTACTCTAATACCTCTTAAACACCACCAAATTCTTAGTTACATCCTTTTTTAAAGAGCTGTCCATTTTTGTGTATGTATGTACATATGTATGTATGTATTTATTTATTTTTCAAGGCCTTGCATAGTGTGGGCTTGATTCGTATTGAGATCGCATTGGATTCTGTTACTGTGAATAATAGAAACTGAATGGTCTCCCAGTTAAAAGTAGTATTTGAAAACTACATATGCTCCTCTCTTTTTCACTGTTATAGCTCTTCTGTAAACACATATTTGGAAGTAAAACTCCTAATAATATAAATATATATTCCTGATACACATTTTCTGCTTACAGTAAGAAGCCAGGAAGTATTTCAGCTAAAGACTTCAACTAAGACGGTGCAAATACGAATACTTCAGTTCCCATTACACGCTATTGAAGTACTGATGGCTCTACATATATATTGAAGTACAGATGGCTCTGCTACATGTCTTACAGCAGCTGAGGAACAGCATGGCTTCAGGAGTGCTTTTAGCTGTATTGCCCCTAGTGGGTTCTCTGACATGACTCTTGAAGGTTGCACACGGAGAGTTTTTCAAAGAGTACGAGATACAAAATACTGCATGAAAATTTTTTCCTGAATCCTTTCCTCGACATTGATTCTTCAAGCTCCTGTTAGAAGCTGTTAGAAGGTCCAGAGTTTTACATTCTGTCTTCTGTGATGACATATTATGTTGATAAAGAAATTTCTGTACACAAAGAGAAGAACACAGCTCTTTCTCTGGTTCAGTCTACCCCATACTGCCTGTTTTGGGGAATGGAATGCTTGCAGTTGACAGTGTTGTGTATTTTTATCATGTTATTGCTTTATTATGTATTTTTTAGGGATATCTTAAGCCTAATCATGTTTCTAAATCCAAGGAATTATTGTACAAATGGGAAAATAAGTGGCAGAAACAAAAACCTCTTTTATGAAGCAATCATCCTATTTTCATTCCAAAGTTCAAAGGAGTGAAACTGTCAAGGAATAAAAATATGGAGAATATGAGATATATAAAAATTGCTTCTAAGCAGAATGTTTTTTAGGAGAGTTCATCTGTTTTTTTAAATGATTGAGCAGGGGACAGCTGTAGACACTTAAGGGAAACACAAAAATATCTCTGAAAGTAATTAAAAACATTATGTTTTGACAACCTTGTCTTTAGAAAAATAGAAAATGTTTCAAAGGAACCTTCTAATTCATGAAGCAGATCCATCCTTTTTTGCTTTGTAGCTGTGAGTCTTTTCAGTTCCTACTACTGAAAGTAAACAGAGTAACTTATAACAGCTTTGTTATCTTCCGTTAGTTTTCTCAGAAAAAAGTTCTGTCTGGCTTCTGCCTCTTCTCAATTCTCTGAATTGTTTATCTGTCAGAGTGAAATGACTTCATTTAGCTATACGACATTTCAAATCAAATATTATGTCCGGTTGCCCAATGAGTATTAGGTCAATTATTTTATAATGTGCAGTGTCTACTTGATATACATCTGTCCATTATCCTAGAAAAAGCTTTAATTTTAATTTGGAAACCCTGTATCTAAAAATGTTACCCTGACAACTCACTTTCATTAACGTTGCTTATCACTGGGGGCATAGAATGGCCTGTTTTCTTCCATGATCGTTGCATTTCACTGGTGAACAATCAGTAGGTATTACTTTGTATTTCTCACCTAAGCTTTAGAGTTTTTCAAAATGAGCCATTTTAAAACCATAACAGGAATATGGGACAAGATCACACTTACACATACACGAAGCTAAGCTTCCAGAGTTACCTTTCTGCCCTAACAAATATTCCATCTATCTTCTATATGGGGCTCTTGCTGTTACCCAGCTGCTTATAAGCTATGGTGCAAAATTATCTCTTTTTTATTGCCATAGAAGCCTTTCATTTCAGTGCCAATAAAATGCCAATCTGTCTGTGATAGAGGCTTCAGGTTTATTCACCTCGATTATAAGCCCGTATATTATTCTAAATAAACTTTCAGTTAAAAACATTGAGCACGTATTTTTGTCTGATAGACCATTATTAGATAATTATAACTATATTACTATATAGTATGACTGTAATTTAATACCATTAGATCTTGTTCCAGTTGCATGTCTCTCCTTTCTCCTACAAGCACATAAAAAGTCTTAATTTAAATTTTAGATTTTCTGGTATTTCTCTGTTTTAAAGGGCTAGAGAAAAACTAAACCAGAAAGTTTTATTTAGTGTATTTGGGTCTTTTTACACATAGATTGGCAAGTTAAAGATAATTTCTTAAGTTCTGCAGTCACATGTTAGTTCAAAACAAAACAGGACAAAATGGTATGATTGTCAAATTTAAACCTTGTATAAGTCCTGCTAGCCTTTCTGGCTTGGTATTAAATAAATAGTAATAGGGTTTTGCATTTCTGCAGTGCCTTTCATCCCAGAGACCTTAACAAAACTGGATGAATACACACAGCAAGCTCTTGAATTTAGCAGGTGCTCCTGAGAGCTTTGATAGCAGAGTGTGAGTTTTGTTACATTAGGACTAGGATTAGCTCTTGCACCAAATACAGCATTTCTTTACAGACTGAATGCACAAAGATCCTAACACATAAAGTATACTTAAAAATGCTGAAAGCCATAAGGTTAAAGGATTGAATTTACTGACTATCCTTGATGTGACTGCCCAGGTTTTATATGTTTCATCCTGGATTGTACACAGTGTCAAAGTATGCTTACTTGGAACAGTGTGTCTTATAATTGAGCTAAAATTCTTGATGTCCAAAATACAAATCAACAATATACAATTTTGGAAAAAGCATAGTCAGACTAAGAAGGGTTGTTTGAAAAAGGCACAAACTGGAACACAGGAATGAACAGATTCAGCAGAATCAATGAGAAAGTTCAGCATTTTCCTGAAGCGATCATGCTGAAGGTCCAATGACCTCCCAAGCAGCTAGTTAAACTTTGTGTGTGCACATGCATGGTCCAGGTTCACCTAAATGCAGATCTGGGCCGAAATTTTCCATTATGAATCTTGCCTGGTTTCCCCACTTGCGAAAATGGGCAGATCCTAACTATGTACAACTCTGTCTAGGAGGCTCCTAAGACACTTTAGAGCATAAATAATATTTTTATCTGAAAATGATTCAAGTTCAGACAGCTGTGTGTAGAGGTTCCCAGCCTATTCCTGAGAGAGGAATAAAAGTGAGAGGAGTTCCTTGTAAATTATTGTTGCATACTGTTAATAAATTCCAGGCCACAGCAATAAGAGATAGTATATATTTTAGCAGTTATGGGCTGCGGCACGTGAATAAGAAAACCATATCCAGAGTGAAACAGTAAACAGCTTTATTACAGCTCTGAATCTCACTCCATGATAGTTGATGTATGGCCACAGAAGTTGTTTTTAAGAGAGGGAGTGCTGGACAGGAGCTAGGAATGATCCTCGGCTATTTTCAAGAAATTCCAAGGCTGTGTGATTTCCATGTAAACAACTATTAAAAATGAATTGCAACACCGTAGCTTTAATGATACCCTCAAGACTGACAAAATTCAGAGCCTTCAATGTCTACAGTGCAGTTCTACTGGGACCAGCAATGGCAGAAACCGGATTAAAAATGTGGTATAGAATTAGATGAGGTAATATGCCTTAGGTTTACAGCAGTATATCCTTTCCTGCAACCCCTGCAGAAGATGGTATCTATTTATTTTCTACTGTTACCTTTGCCTGACAGAGCAGAAACATCTAGCTTAGCACTGCAGGGCAATCCTAAATGGTGCAAGGTTTCATTTTGAGCCTTGGGAATGAGTCCATACATTGTGATTGTCAGAGAAAAACTGTGCCAATACATCTACAATAATAAACACTTCAGAAGAAACTCTACTAGTCCCTTTACTTTATCTTCTAAATCTGATAGAGGTGTCACAGGCAAATGTCACAGCCCATTTCCCACATTGCCTGGCCAGCATGTCTCTAAAGTGACTTGGAAATAGCACTTTTGAATGTATTTTAGTATTCCTTGTTCTCTCTGCAGAGGCTGCCAGCCAGTCTACAAGTAATGCCAGCTGAGGACACTATGTTTTTGATATTTTTTGCTTGTCTCTACAAACAAAAGTAATTGTGCATTTATTTGTTTATATTTTGCTATGTCAAATTTGTAACAAGCCATCCCGTTGTAATGGAGTGGAGATGTCACCTTCATTTTTCAGCGACAAGCAATTGCTGCCTTAGGTAAACAAGGCTTTCTCTTCCTTCTGTTTTGTCCTAGATGGTCCTAGGCCGGAAGGTTGCAATACAGGATGAAACCACAGAACCCTTGTTTTCTGTTAAGAAAACATTTCCATGAATAGATGAGACTCATGCCCTCAAGGTCGCTATTTTGGCAAAGAACATTTTAAAGGAAATATGTGAGAAATTATGCTTATTCTAGAAGAAATTACAGGAAATGTATAACTTTATTATATTTCTTAAATACTGACATTTAAAAAACATAATATTTTAAAACTGGACTTTAGGATTATCCTGGACTGGAAGAGAACTTAACCATAGGTTTGGAAGAAACAAAAAACAAAGAGATTTGAACCACTGAAGTAGCAAGACACAAAAGAAGGCAAAACTAAGAATAGCCCTGGCAGCACTCTGCGTGCGGATTTCGTGGGGCATAAGTCCTTCTGAACACACCTTCTGGAAGGCAGCTGAAGCTCTTGTCACTTTCCAGTATTTGTCCTTTTGCTCAGAGATACTACAGAGCAGTCAAGAATTTCCTTCAGGACAGCAGCTGAGCCAATTTGTCCTCTTTGGTGCTGAAAATGTTGTTATATCTAGTCTGTACTGCCATGGTTTGGTATTACATTTTTGACTTCTGAACTAGATTTTTCAGTCTGCAGTCTGATCACTTTAGCAGAGTTTATTTTGTGAAACTGGCATTTTTATGCCTCTTTTAGGCAGCAGAATTTTTTACTTCCTAGAGTCTGAAACTGCTCTCAAAGCTTCCTTCAAGTGTCCTTGGCAGTGAAAGCATAAGGATTAATTTATGAATTTTTGACTAATATTAAATACTCAACTTTATAGGATATGTTTCAAATATGTGAAAATATTTCTCTCTGACAGACTATATGAAAAAATATTTATATCCTTTTCCTAACCTTTGTGTACTTGTCAGTTTGCCACATGGTCACCTAAGGACAGGGACTGGCCATTTGTGAATTTCTGGAAAGAGTCTAACATATCACAGTTGTTGCTGAAAACAAATGATCTAGCACTGTATAGCATTTATACTGCTGCTTTATTTTTTAAATGGTATGTTAGTATCATATTCAAAGTATTCAATCATTATAAAAGTAATTAGATAATTTATCATTGTCTTTTTGTTAGCTTGATATATGTATATTTTTTAATGAACATGTGTGCGTGTTTATGTGTGTGTGTGCAAATGTGTATTTTTATCTTTGTATAAGTAATACAAATATAGTTACCCTCTCTCCTTATGGTAAATCTCAAAGTGCATTACAAACTATAGATCCTCTCCTTTTCTGCTGAAATCGCTGCCTCACTAAAATGTTTAACAACTAAAATGTTTAACAATGCTTATAAAAGTAGAGTAAGGCAGAGCAGACCGTTTTGAGAGCATCACAAGATTATACTTACAACACTGTCACATAACACATATCTTTTATACAGCACGTGAATGCATATGCACTTCACATCTTACTGCAATGGAAATCATTCGGCAATACTATGTCTGTGGAGCAGAAACTTCCATGGAAGTTCTCAGAGATTCCTTTGGGACAACATTATTTATGATCTGTGGTTCACGTATATTTACTTCCAAGATTCTGCTTTTTAATTCCTTCACAGATTGTTCTCAGTGCTTCTGTCAGACGTTGAGATCAATTCTGTGCATGCTGGGAAGGCAAGATATTGGTACTGCAAACTGCTGTTGTCCCTGAAAGGAGAATTTTGCCTCAACTGAAGAACTTGTCAGTGCCAGTGAAGGAGAACAGGTATTGTGAAAGAATATAACTTGTACCTATAGCTATTCTTTCATAGTTAGAATGTAATTTAAGCTGAAAGCAATGGTCAGAATTATCAGAAGCTTTTTTCTGCGTCCATCAACCAGGGACAGACTCATTCCCTGTAGGCAGCTTTCTCTGTTTTGTTGGCTTTATCCAGGTGTGTACGAAAGAGGTATTCTTTGACCTTTTCCAGGTTGCATCCTGCAGTCTGATTTATGAACGGGGTAATTTTTCTCCAAGTCAATTCACTTGTACAAAGGCAGTGCATCCACAAAATCAGTGGAATTATTATTGTTAGAAATGCCCCTCTACTATGGCTACCTGCAATAGAGAAAAGATAGGTCAGTTCCAAGTCGTCCTTGAGATAAAGCTTAATGCTACCCCAGTCCCTTGTGTTATGTCTTCACTGAGTGCAAATAAGCTTTACCAGATGATCTTGGCCAAAATGCAAGAGAAATTCTTTTACAGAATAACACTAGCTGTAATAGCTTTGCTGAAGTGACTGGCTGAAAATAATGAAGGGTTTTTTTCTAATTAGAAGCATTTAAAAAGGTATTTTCTATATATAAAATTAAAAAAATTAAGATTATTGGTCACACTAGACAGTTTACTTATGTCTACCAAAGTACATTCATACAAGGTACAAAGATTTATCTATGTGCATCTGTGCAAATTCAAGTACACAAATCCACAACCAGTTTTCATAACACTCCTTTCTGATAAGCCATCCACTACCCTCTCTAGACCATTTCTTGCCAACAATAGATAGGCATTGAGCTTTCATTCTGCTTGCAAGTTTATTGCATGCTTATTATTGGCCAGACTTGGGTCCCTAAGTGATTCTGCTCTCCCTAGGTGAGTCTCTGTAAAAATCAATCTCCACTGTGACACATGAGCTGTGTAGTAAAAAACACCCACTGGGAAACAATCTCTTTCCCTACTGCCTCCTTGAGAATGCAGCGTTGTTGTGAATCCATCTGAGAAGCTGTGGTAATGGAAATGTTAACAGAAACCAGACAGCAGTGTTTAGAGAGCTATTATGAAATTTAGCTCCTGTTCACATAGCTCTCAGAAAAAACAAAACTTCCAGTTGCTGAAACTGCAGTCTGAAGGGGGTGAATGTTTACTAGATTCTTTGTTGCCAGCCAAAGAATCCATAGAAAGCATATTCCATCATATGTTTACATAGCAAATCACATCCTCATACAAATGCTGCTTTCATCAGTTGAACTGCACTGGAGACGCTCAGCTGAAAAGGCTTGCACTAAAGCATATTGAAGTCAGTGGAAATTTCACATGGACTGCAGCAGGCTTTCTTTCAATCAAGGTTCTAGCTCTACCTTTACCAGTTAAGTTAAAGAAGTAGCTCCATAAGCTATAAGCTCGTAGCAGATTGCTATCTGTGCCAGACTCAGCTTCATGACATGATTATCCATTATCATGCTGCAGTAAAACAATGGTGAATGTTGCACATTTTCTGTTGATAAAATCGTATGACTGCATTCACTGTAGAATAAGCCTATGCATATTTAAACTACTCCATAGAGATGAAGGGTCCTCTTACTATGCACCAATTGTCCTGCTTAGAAAGGATGGTTTGATTTAGCTTCAAAGGACATATGGCTCATTAACCAGGCCTGTGGCAATTTCTGTCACAAAGATATATTTTTTTGAGCTCTACTATACAAGGGCAAGCAATGTAAATGGTTAGGGTATGGCCTGCAGTTCAGCTCCTATGTCTCTTCTCTATTTTTTTGGAGTCTGGTTTGGGATGGCAATTTGAACAAGGAAATTACTTCAACTGATAGTGAAGAGCAGCTCTGTACAGTCTTGTGCTGAGTTCCTGTGCCGTGTATTTCTTGCCTTTCTCTGCAGTGATCCTGGAATTTTTTTTTTTCAGTTTGAGCCATGAGTATTTTACTACATGAAGATGACAAAAGTCAAGTTTCCCATAGTGAGTACTTTATCATTAGGTGAGATTGCTGAGGACTGTCATTGTAAGTCAACAAATCATAGAATGGTTTGGGTTGGAAGGGACCTTTAAAGGTCATCTAGTTCAACCCCCCTCCCATGGGCAGGGCCATCTTTCACTAGATCAGGTTGCTCAAAGCCCCGTCCAACCTGACCTTGAACATTTCCAGGGATGGGGCATCCACAACTTCTCTGGGCAACCTGTTCCAGTGTATGTAATACATATCCTTCTCTCTGATGATTGGATGGGTAAACAGAGATTGCTTGGATACTAAGATCAATGAATCTGTGGCAGTGCAGAATTCAGGGCAAGTCAACAGAAAGTACTGAGAACTCTTGGCTGGCCCAAGCAGTTAGTGGTGTTACCAGGCTACCATCTATTCACTGATCCTATTTTCCAAACTTTCTCACTGTGTCCATAGGAAATTCTCACCTTCATGCATGTATGAAATGACATGTCAGGCCAATGCATAAAGAAATGTAGGTTCATATCCAAAGGACTGGATCAGGGAAGACTGAGGAGGGCAATGGAAAATGCTTCTATTTTCCTATGAATTTGTGAGATTTTAAAAGATTTTTCCATCTTTAAAGTTTAGCAGAAGTCAGTTGTGAAAAATTTTGAAAATAAAAAATGGTATCTTTTTGCAGCTAGCTCAAGGCAAAAGATGTGTTTCATTTAAACAGTTGATCTTTTGAATATATAAGTAATTCAGATTCAGACAAAATATAACATAGTTACAGAGTGTTTCTATCTATAAAATTGTTTTAAATCCTTGTAGGTATAAGACACAGACACAGAACATGACTTCAGAAAAACAGGCTGCTAACGGACTACTTGGGGCTGAACTTTGCTCGCAGCATGCTCTAGGGAACATGATGACACACAGTGACCTTAGCCACAGAAAAACATAGAATACATTTCTGCAAAACAAGAAATAGTGGTAGCTCTGCTGTCAGTTTCTATAAATCTGGAAACAGAAGCTGTGAACCAGCCTTCTGTCAAAACAATCTCCTAATAAGCCACAAAGTGCATGGTTTTTTGTTATTCCATTTTAAATATTCACTTAACTTTTTAGCCTACCAAACTTGACACAGTACTTGGACTTTCTGTAGGCCTCCATTTTCTGTGCCATATCACTTTTCTTCAAAGTGTGAACACTAAATTATAAATCTAAGCTTCTACCTCACAGCTTAGTTAAAATTAAGGATAGAATGAATCAAAAACCTGGGATCATACTCCCCTGAAACTGAAATCTTAAAATAAAACCAGATCCAATTTTATAAGATGGCTTTATTTTTCCTTAAATTAGGCTTGTTTTGAATATCTGCTTTTTATTTCAGTATTTGTATTTTAAGTCAGAAGTGAGGTTGGGTGCTGGATTTAAAAAATCTTAGTCCACATTTGAGTTTTGTCACTGACCTAGCACAGGGTGGCATGTCAGTTCAGATCTTTCAATCAGGTTCCCCTAGTTAGGTTCAGAGACTTGTCTTATAAATCTGTAATTCATGTCTTTTGCACCCAGAGAGCAGTTTAGATAGGAGATCGCTCCCTAAAAAAGTTGTTGGGGAAACAAAACACATTGTATAACAGGATTAGGATCACTTTGAAAGTTTGAGCTGTTAGTTAGTGGTTACTTAAAAATAACTTTGTGGACTTGTAACTGAAAATTCCAGTTTTGTTTTTAACAGTAGGGGTTGCTGTAGGAAAAGAGAACAAAGCACACAGAGCAAACTGAATTCACAGAAACAGCATATTAGTGAAGCGAAAGGCCAGCCAGAATGCTTTACTTAGAACTACTTAAAAAAGGACTGATTGCACTTTTTGTGCTTTAAAATCTGAGATTATGGCCTTTCCCCAGTTAGTTCTGTTAGTGCTTGTTAAAAATAATTAGAAAATTTTGCATTTTGATTTTTTTGTCTGATTATAAAATTACCAATAAGAATGAAACCTTCCTCCTCTCACTAGAATTTATGTTGATACTCTGTCTGTGTGCAAACTGAATCACAGACATATATGCACTTCTCCTGCTGAAACGGCTGGTATTTCAACCTGATGATGTAGGCAGATCAGAACAAAGGATAGGATTTATATTAAATATTTATGGTACACTGCTTACCGTTGTGTCTAGATAGCAGATACTGCTTGCAAAGCTCAGAAAGTCCCTTTAGGTACCCATTTGGCATGTTGAGTTAGTAGCTTGATATGGCTGAATGATGCCAGCGCTTTCCAATATGCTGACATCATTTATTCATTTGTGTTGCAGTAGTTCCAGACCCTGATCAGAGAGAACTCAGTGTGCATATACTGTACGCACAGCAAAAAGACATGTCTGTCTAAGCCTCTGCCCTTGATATTGAGGTCATTGGTACTGAGATAAACACTGCAGCACCTGACGAGCAGCACAGCAGGGGAGAAAAATAAGCACGTTTATTAAATTTGGGATCTAAGAGCAAGTGGCTGGAGGGATTGCTAGGAGGCTGTGGTGGAAGCAGCTTTGGTTGGATAAGGAGGCGAAAGAATGCACAGATGTGCTATTGCCAAGTGTCACCTAATGTGAGAGCATGCTCTGCTCCAGCCAGTGCTAACAGGGGGAGGATGGCCCCTCTTTTAATCTGGGCTTTTTCTTTTGAGTGTTTTCCCACCCTCACTTAAATTACAGTTCAGAACTTCAGAAGAGAAAAACTGTTGCCTTCTGATGTTTGGCAGGTTTGGGTGAAGGATATGTGGTGTCAAACAGGTCTGTAGAGGAGCGCTGCGTGAGTGAGCACAAGCTGACAACCCGCTGAAAGCCCAGCGGCTAGGGTTTCCTTGTACATTGTGCTCAGCTTATAGTGTCAGTATTCCAGCTATCTGCTAACGGGGAAGGACAGAGAACTTCATTTCTCACTTTGTCTGTGGAGGTATATAGAAGTCAGGATCTCAGCTCTTACTTCTTACCTAACAACATTGTAATACTATCAGCAATGAGAGAGCTCTTGGTTTGCTGAGCATAAATAACGCACTGCAATGTGAAAGCTTTCTAGAAAAAGCAATGATTTGAAGTGAACCAAGGTGCCTTATAAGGACATAATTGTAAGCACCAGAGCCTCAGCCTGCTCCCAGATCAGACTACTAGATCCATCTGACTCTGCCAAACTGCAGCAATGACTCAGTAAAGCTACAGATTCCAAGGATTTCATCAAGCTAAAAAAAAGTTAGGAATAGAGCAGAAAGATGCCTTCTTTGATATATCTAATTGGAGATTTAAGCAGTGATATCTGCTGAGGAGTAGTCAGAGGTGATGAAGTGAAAATTGCAACATAGTTAGAAGTCATTTGAAGGTCTTTTTTATGGCATGAGAGATTTTACTATGCTGAGAAGTTACTGATGTAACATCATTTTGTACCATTCCTAAGCTATGCTTAAAACTGTATATAGTTTACATATGTGGTGTTCAGGGTCCAAAATAAGTGAGTGAATGAATCAATTCATTGTTGTATGGGAGTACTTTCCAGTTGTTCCTAACGCATGCTATGCAAATTTAGAGAAGTGAGAGGGTAAGCATGGTTTAATTAATAATGCCTTTCTTCATGTTTTTGGTGCTATTAGGGTATGAGGTATCGTCTTCAGAAGAAATTACAATAAATATTTACTAGGAACAGATAAAAAATATGTAATTTATTGGAAAGCAAAAGAGGGCCAAGTCTCAACCCAGGGAGCAAACAGTAATAGCACTAGCAGAGTAGCAATGAAAAATGTCATCAGTTAAATTTGTCATAATATTGATAGCAGAAATGATCAACAAGTATTGCAATACTAATAAATATTTTGGCCAAAGGGTTAAAGATGTGATGGGGGCTTGTGGATGGGATAGAATTCTTACTCTAACATGTCATGGGTCTGTTCTTTCAGGGGTATCTGGCACCCACATGGTAAAGGAAATGAGATTTTTTTCTCCTTTATGTTTTTAGGGTATGCAACCCCCAATTATCTTGTGCTCCTCCCAGCACCCACAGATTGCCACTAGTTCCATGCATGCAGCAGCATCGTCCTACCTTGCACTCTGCTGAGGGGAGGAGCATTTCTAGCTGAGGTGCAGAGCAGAGCTGCCTCTTGCTTCTCACCTTTTTTGTTCAGGCAGCACTAGGAGACCTGATGAAGTAGAAACATTAATATAGAAAGGGGTGGAAGACTAGCATCACAGGTCAATTGTTAGCATTAACACAACACAGTTTTGATCTGATTTTGCATACCTTTAGATACTACTTCTGCCTTATCTGTAGGTTATACTCCACAATATCTGCAACCATAAAAAGCATGTAGGTAGAATAAGAGGGAATCTTTATGTGAGTTAGGACACGTAAGAATTGTTTTCAAATGAAGGAACAGGATTTTTTTTCTGTTTACTGAAGTCATGCAGCCCTGATATTATTCTAAATTTTGGCTATGTGTAAAAGAATGTAGTATGGCATAAAGTCTGACAGAGCTGAGATACTGACTGCCAGCCTACAATGAATTTCCTTGTTCCAGTGAGTTTCTCCTGGTATATTATGAAATGCTGCATATGGAAACCAATGTTTTGTACTTATTAACATTTCTGTTACACATCAGCCTTTGCTTATGGCTTGATTTTTTCAACATTGCAGTGAGACTGTGCCTCTATTGATAGGGTCAAACTTCAGGTCATTCTCAAGCTCAGCTAAACCATTTATATCACACCTGCCTTGGCTTAGAACTGGGAAATACTGCTGGATGCTGCAGTATGAGGTGCCTCCTGCTATCATTGGCTCTCCTAAGCCAGATTCTTCTGCAATAAGTTCGGAACTCATCCACGAGCCGTTAGATTTGATCACAAGTAATTTACCATGACAGTCATGGAGTCCCTTGCTCCTGGCTCTTGGCTTCTGGACTTTGTATATTTTCTGTTTGCTGTACATCTGAAAACAGACCATGCCTGGAAGGGAACACAAGACAGAAACGCATATCAGAAAGACTCAGTTTTGCCTAATGTAGGATAAATTAGAGTACGTTCCCATGCTATGCTTGATTTTAGAAGCATAATGTGGACACCTGTGCTGTGGGCTGCAAGATATATTTGAATAGGTTGCTCAAGGTTTTAGTCCTGTATTTGCTATGATCTTTTGAGTAAATCCTGTAATTAGTTTTCATGTAAAATCATACACAAGTATATATATAATTATTCCTTCTAACACATTTTACTCACTATCTTGAAGGATATAACTCCCTGCAAGGAGCAGGGAGTTGGACTTGATGATCCTTATGGGTGCCTTCCTACTTGAGATATTCTATAATTCTATGGTTTTGATTTTCTGGAGTCCGAAGGAGCTGTGTTTCAAAACAATTCTGAGGTCCAGGTTGTGAAGAGCATTTGTTTGCCTTGTTTTGTTTAGGACTAATAAAATGGGAGAAACAATATATTTATATATTCATATAGACACAAAAGTTGAAGGTGCCCTGCTCTTTGGCAAAGTGTAGTATATCTTGCTAGCTTCCCTGGCAGCTACTGTCAATTTTCCAGCATGTTGATACACTATGGAAGAATCTTGAGTGGGTGGGAGGAGTGAGGAGTGTGCTTGGGGAGTATAAGTCGTAAATTAAAGTGGCTGGATCATATCAAGAAAAAAGGGAACAAATCAGTGGGGAGACCAGGGGCTGCAACAAGTCATGCTATTCTTGTAAAGAGAAGATGAAGGGAGCAGAGAGGTAATAGCAGACCTCAGCAGATTCAGACTCAGCTCTGTGCCAGAGAAGGTCTGCATGAGACTGTAAGGAAAAAAGTCTATCAGGACTGTTGTTTCTTCTGCTTTCCTCCTTGCCCCCTCAAGAAGTCTTCATTGCAGCAGTGCTTGATGGTGTGGACCTGGTAGGCAGTACTGAGCTGCTGTTTCTGCCACTGCAGGTCCCCAAATATTTAAGCAGGAAGAATGGAAAGGAAATGGATAACCTCCTCCTTGTTATGCATCACTTCTCATGAGCTCTCCCTCCATCAAGAGACAGATCTCGCTGTCTGAGAGTCCTTATTGCTGGTGCTGTCCATACATGTTGTTAAAGAAACACTTCTCCCTTTCCAAAACTAACAGTGGAAGTTAAAAAGGCAGTGAGAGAAAAGGAAGAGTAAAAAGATGGGCTCAGATTCCCACAAAAGACCAAAGACAGAGCAGAGAATATCTTGCTTTTTCCAAGGCTCTGTATACTGTTGACTCACAAATTCTCTCAAATGCCTCATTTCAAGCAGTAGTAGAACCTAAAATGACATAAAACTGCTGAGAGATTGAAAGATTACCTTTACAACAGTGCTCAGGTCCCATTATGAAAGGTGCTATATAGGAATATAATGGAGCTAAACCTTTTTCCCACACTGATAATAGCAATTCATGAATTTGAAAGAAACTTTTTTTGTTAATTTACTCACTTGACCCTGTACCCAGTAAGACAAATTCATAAGTATTTAAAGTTCTTCCATACAAGGATTGAATTCCTTTGAAATTAAATGATATAAAAATATGAAAACAGTCTGCAGTTGAATCATTCTTTTTTTTTTTTAATATAGGTTTATTCAGTAAATTGGCTACCAGTTCAGGGCAATGGTTTCCATACTACGATTTGTGGTGTATTTAAAACAGATGGAAGCATCTCAAAGCCTGCTTTGTCCAAAGCCAAGAACATTTTTTCGGCAAGAAGTCTGAACTTGTTGCCACATAAACAAAATGAGTAATTTAACTTAGTGTCTACATATTTTGGATTGGCAAAAACTGCTGAAAAAAAGCAAAGCCAGAGAGCAGACCCTATGAAAATAGGAAAAGAGAGAGCGAGAGAAAGAGATACACACACACATGCGTGCACCACACACACAAACACACACAGCCTGGCAGCTGTTCAGCCTGAAGTGTTTGTGTTGTGAGGCTAAGGAAGTAGTAAGGTGTTTTGGTCCATCTGGAAAATTTCTTACACTTTTTATTCCATGAGTTTAGGCACCGGTCGAAACATTGAAGAGAGCATATTTGGATGCTTTCTATTGGCTAGCCCTAATAACAAAATTAAGCCTTACATTTCTTCAAGTTTGTTTATGATGTACAGATTCACTGAGATGCTTGCCAAAAATTCAAATGTGTTCTTGAACTGTAAAATGTAGAAAGGTAAAGAGAGTAGATAATAATCTGAACAGCCGTATAGGTATATATTTGTGTGGAAGAGGGCAAAGATGCTTAAAAAAGAGTGTCTTTACAGTAAGTTTATGATCATGCTCTTATTGTGTATGCCATAGAGGCCAATTTCATTTTGGACTAAGACTCATACACTGAGCCGTTTGGTCCTGACCTTTACCCACACGGTTTTGTTGTAGAGAGTATCACTGGGGTATTTTCAAATCTGCAGTTTCTGGAGACACTGAAGTTCTATCCTGGAAGTGCTCATGGATGTGGACTGAGCACAGGAGTAGACACAGAAAGTTGTGCATAAGTCTGACTCTGTCATTGACATCCTTTGGCGTTCTTGGTGTTGCTGAGCTATACAGGTGTAATTCGCCACAGTTGTTTCCTTACCTGGGGTAAAGTGGCTAGTTAAAGTGTACATTGGACTGTTTGCTGAAATGTCTTCCAACTTCGCTTAATTGTTTCTCCAGCAAAATTGGTGATGGTGACATTAAATGAGAAATTATTATGAAAAAGGTCAGGCATGGCATCAGAAACAAACTGATGCCTTTTGTGAGATTTCGAAGCCTATATGTGAGCAATACAAGATTCAAGAACAGACTGGACAGGAAAGTGAGTTCTAAATGTCATTGACAAAAACATAACAAATTTCTGTTTAAAAAAAAGTTAGGACAGTCCAGGAGTGCTGCTGTTTGGTTGTACTATATTCTTAACTGCAGAATTATTTTTTACTATATTTCTCACAATTTGAGAACTATGGGGCACACAATGAAATTGTCAGTACATTTGTGAACAAGCAAAAATGTTTTTTCAGAGAATGAATAATTAAATTATGGAACTTATTAATACTTCAGAAGCAGAACTATTCTAGATCCAGAAAAAGGATAGAAAAATTCATTTCTGATAGCAGATATTAAACACTGCAAAAATTCTAGTCAGGTCAGCAAAGGCAAAGTCCAATTTAGGCATCTTAATCAGACACGGAATAGCATTTGTCTGCAGTGAGAACATGGTGGAAGATGATTCAGAACTGATTTACTCATGGTGAACCTGATTCAGTGGCCAAGACTACCTAGCAGAGATAAAGCTCAACGCTTGGTTTTGATAAGAAACAGAACCATTAATGGTAGTAATGAGTAATTATGAGTAGTAATTGAATTTGTATTGCTGACGAGATTTGAGAGGGACGTGACAAATGGTCTCCACCGCAGGATCTGACGGGATCTGGCTGACCTCTGTAAGAGGCATCTGTAAGAGACAGCAGCTGCAGAGGCACTATGAAAGAGATCCAGGACTTCCTGCCACACATTAAGCTCGTGATGGACATGTGCCCAAGCAGCATTTTGATTCTGTGTTGGGGTCAGATGCAGGTGCACATCCCATCATTCACAACCCTGGATTTCCTTCAGAATTAAATCTAGATCTGCAACAGAGAAAAGCTTCATTTCAGTCTGGGCAGGTACCTGATTTGGACAGATGGGGAAGTGATATCCTGAGATACATGGCAGAATGCCATTGCTCTGCATTTTAGATAGCCTATGCGAAGCAGAAATTGGAAGAAATAAAGCAGTTATCTGGGCAATGAAATCTTGCAAATGAGAAAAGCTCTGTCTAAGAAAAAACTAAATGGGGCATGTACCTGTCACAACACCAATGGTATATTTAAATTTTTTGTCACAATTATCAAGACTTCCTGTCAGGACCATTTGTGATTGTTATACATAGCAAATTTTGCACGTAGATATCTTCATGGATCTCTTATATGACTTAGATGCATTTTCTGAGTGGATGGGGGTGTTGAGATGTAGTCATGATTGTCCCACAGGTCTTTCACTATTTCATACTTTACTTGTTGGCCCAGTAGTCCAGGAATTCACCACAAATACAGAAGACAAACTCAGACTGTGGGGTACAGTTTGAATCAGTGATTTTTTGTCTTCATACGACCCCTCTTTTTCTCTGCTAGCATTTTATTAGCAAAAACAGGCCAAATTTTTCTTTTGTGTAGCTCTGTTAAAGTCAGTGAACTCACAAATATGGACTTGTGTGCACTTCTTTGAAATGTGCCAGATTATTAGAAAACAATCTTTGAATATTGTGGAATAAAAAAGAGCTGTCAAAACTCCTGGGAGTTTCATTTGGTTTGCCAAAAAGCATTCAACAAACATACATTTGTAGAAAACGTTCTGTCTTTCTCAGTAATGTATTTTCTCCTAAAATGTAATATAATGAAACATATGCCAATAGATAATCAAGCACAAGGGCAATTTAAGTGTGACTTCATGACTGAGAAAAATGTGGCACTTCATGTCCAAAACAAACAGTTGAGGAAGCACCACATCAGCTCTAAACTCATATTTAAAAAACTACTGTGCAGGGTTTTTTTTATTTTAATTCTGGCTCAATTTCAATGAAACGTATAATATATACTTAGAAGGTTAGTAAGTTCATTTTATTGAAATCCATTATTTTATTAAAGGCATTATCTCGAAACTGTAGTAAAATTTACAGCTCATTTAATGGATATGAAAGTAATAAATTCTTCAGAATACACCAAAGCTTCAAAGAGTTATGCCAGTACTTTCTGCAGAGAGGAGATGGGATGGAATAGGGACATATCACAACTTTGTTCTTCATCCATGTATTTCTGATGTTCAAAATGATACTTTTGAAGTAGCTGCATATGAAGCTGGCATATGAAGACTCGTGATTTCAGGCTCCATTCAGTTTACATTAGGTGCTCTGCTTGTAGATTTGTGCCATACCTAATTTTAAAAGTGCTTTACTAATACTATATTTAAAATCAAAACCAAAAACAGGAGCCTTTTAAGGATTCTGTTGCTTTGTGCTCCTTGTTGGATTTTTGTGGTTAGAGAACCACATTTTTGTTTCAAATCCAACAGCTCTGTTATGAGAAAAAAGTAATGATGGGGGAAAAGTTTGCTCAGTGATGATTCCTAGTGTATATCAAATGGAAGAAATATTGCTTATAGTGAAAAATGGCTTCCCTGATTCCAGGCTTTACATGAGAAGTAAAATTGAGAATTTGAAATCTGGAAGAAGCTAAGCTGTACTAACAGTAAGGATTTTAACACTGCATCATAGGAGAAGGACAGAATTTCAAATGGTTTAACTCTGTGTAGGTGGTCTATGCTCATAAATTGTCTGTTTTAATTTTGATGTAGGTCTCAAAGATGTGTCAGAGATCCCTGAATAACAGCAAAGCCAGAGTCTAAGACTGCAGCCAACTTAGTGAAAGGTGGAGGCAGGCAGTGAAGCAGATCAGCTTATTAGCTACTGAGTCCTGGCACTGGGTGGTTTTCCTTGCATTGGTGCCAGTCCATCTTTAGGATTAAAAACATAGGCCTTTTGTAAGAGTAATGATTTTTTAACTAACCACTTACTGGTCATTAAAAAATGTGATACTGAACCAGAGCGGGCCCAATGCTTCTCAGCAATGTAGAAAAACATGAATTTTGCTGTCTCGGGGAGGGTCCTACTACAGGGAAGGGTGGGGACAGACAACCAGGAAGCCAGGTATTGGGAAGGACCTTGGAGAGTAGGGATTTCTGCTCCCACTGCCACGGGAAGGATGGTCTGACAGCTGCTGTTGAGGGGACCTCTCCACACCACAGAATGAGCTTATGCCAAACCCACACTGGTTCGGAAGCAGCCAGACTGGTTTTCCAGACCTCAGGTGTGGGCAAAGGAAGCAACCAGGCCAAGGCTATTGCTAACACCCCAGAATCTGCTGCCTTAGAAAACCTTCTGCTTTGCCTGAGCCTACAGCAAGCCTGCATTGACCTGATATGGTCAGTTATCAAGTGGATGAAATCTGCATTGTTTCTTCAATAGCTTCTCAGCTCTCCACTTGCTGATTACACGCTATTTCCTGTAGCAAGCTTACTTTCATATCAGATTCTCCTTGAACATAGCTATGTGTCAGAATTTTACCTGTTTTCAGAAATGACTACATTCCTGCAGGCCAAAAATGATCAACGAGCAGATGATTCTCTGACAGGTGAGATATATTCTTATACTTGGTCCTGCAGATACAGGATTTCATCTGCATGGACAGTGGACTGAATTTTTACCAACACCAAGAATCACCCTGTGAAAAATTGAAACTTATGGATGCCCAATGCATTGGATACATTAATAATAACACACATTTTGTAAAGTTTACGTTTGCCTGTGTATTCTGGTTGTATGTGTGCAAAGAGAATCTGTGGTTGATTATGCAGTTGAGATCCAGGAATTTCTGCTGCTTCTTATTTTAAGCCTGAAACTCTGTCTGTCTCTGTGGTCTGGATAAGTAATTTTTTTTTTTCTGCACCTTTTTCTAGTTTCACAATATGTCAATCACTCACAAGACTAAGTGTAGGATTTGCCAAAGTCGGTAAAGGGTTTTAAAAATAAAGCCTAATATAGTTGCTAACTTTTAGTGTCACAGAGTGTACCAGTTAGAGATTGGTTTTGTATTTTGTGCTGGATGGCATTGTTCATGTTCATGGGTGATTATCTCTTTTCTTCTCTCATAATACCATTTTTGCCAGATTATTCACCGAACAGCAACTCTTCTGAGACAGAAAGAGCCCACCAGCTCTGTTGAAGTGGTCATATTTGAACCATTGTAGAGAATGTCAGGCAATGAAAAATCCTTGAAGGAGGGTTTCTCACCAAGGTCTAAGGTCTGCAAAGCTTTATATTGAACACTGGGACCTCCAGGCCAGAAGATGCATGTTGTATGAGGGGAGGCCATGGACAACCATTGAGTTGACACAGAAGGCATCTCTAAGGCAAATGCTCGACATAAGCTGGGACCAGCAAGCTGTCTGTGGTCTTCCTACACTACATTCTGTCCTATGCATCTGTGCCTAATAGTATTTAATTTACTGCAGCTTCACTTTGCAGTTATTAGGGTCTGTGGGTCCAGCATTTTGGATAACACACTGGTAGAGCCTATTCTGAGAAGAGTTATAAGAAGTCCTGCTAACACCAGAATTCCTGGAAGAGTAACTGGCTATGTAAGAGAATGGAGTATTCTGGATTGAACAGTTATAACTCTCTGTGCTGAAAACTGAGAGTAAAATATACAGAATCCTTCTTTCTTCACAAATTCTTTCCTCATGTGTGTGCTCATTTTGCAGATCACATTTTCAGGATTGCAAATTGCTTGGAGAGAGAGAAGTACTTCATAGAAGTTTATCTTTCAGATATACATTGAAATATATGCTTTTCAAGTGCTAACAAATATATCCTTTTCTGAAAGCATACCTACTGTACTTCATCGAACACAAATTTCAAAAATGGAGATTGCAAAATTATATTTTTAACTGATTGAGATTTCTGGGTGAATAAAGAGAGCTAAGCTGAGTCTTAAAAGATGTCTAGGATCCTTAACTGTAATACGTGCTAATTGAAAAATACTCTCTTGATTATACTTCTGGGGATTTTTTGTGTCTGGTCTAGAATGTTAACTCTGAAAAATATCTGGTTTATTTTTAGACCTTTAGCATGAGAAAGCTAGATGACTTAATTTAACTGTAATATTTCAACTCAGCACCAGCTTGAGAAGTCTTGATTTTCCTTCCATCTCCTATGTTGCCTCCAGTTATGAAAGTACAAAAGGAAGTAGCATTAGATGATCTATGCATGTTCTCTGAATCCCAGCAGTTCGTGTTGGCAGTCAGACAGTATGTGGCAAGCACCAAATCACTTATCAAATGTAAAGCTTTCAAGCAGGTAAACTGAATCATTTTTATTGGGCAGAGAAGTGTGCCATGCAAACTCATTTTGAATTACAGATTTTCATATCTAAGACACTTGTCTTCCAACACTTTATAGGTAAGCCTGGTTGGCTATACTGTCTATTAGCCTTGGTGGTCCACAGTATAATTTTGTAAACACAAAGTCAGAGTGTGGACAGTCTCTGAAAAGGGGTCATTTTTGTTTACCAAGTTTCTAAACACAAGTTTCTAAAAACTAGAAGAGAACCCCAGGACAAAAGGAGTCATCCTATATTCAAGGAGAGATAGATATCATTTGGAAGTCATTTGCTCGCTGAAAAGATGGGAGGTAGAAAACATCTGTTGACTGTTGGGAGGCTTGCCAAGCAAAGCAGGAGTTGCGGTTGATAGTTAGGACATGCTAACAAATCCAGGGAAAGTAATAATTGTGTATAGAAGCATACAAGACCCATACTACACATAGTTTTCAAAGGATGACCTTCAAACAAACACAGATGGAATTTTTCTGTGATCCAAATTATACCTGAAGGCTGGCTATCTACCTTTGCTTTGCATGAAGAAAGAAAATGGAGGCTAAACCAGCTTTTCTTAAATATTTTATATATACACAGAAGAAAACTCACTTTGTCAGCTGTTCCTCAACCTTCCAGATAATTTGGAAGACATATTTGTAGTGGAACTAGGAGAAAAAAACCTACAAGACAGAAAAAAATATACACTTGTATTTTAGATATTAAAATAAGGCTTTATGACAATCTGTGATCAAGATTGAAGTCTCTCCTAACCTGTCAGTTTTCTTTTCCTGAACTTTCAGAGTAAACATCCTGGCATATATTAATTTAGAAGTTTTATTCTGGGATGCTCCTGTGCCTTCCCTGTCATAAGTGACACTTCAACTCTGGTCCCCTCATGCAGGTCTCGATGGCTATATTCTGTGGATGCACAATTGTTATACTCACTTGGTCCTGTTTGAAATTGCTGTGATAGACTCCAGTTTAGGCCCTGCTTTTATTTGCCCCATTAATTTTCAGAAGATGAGTTAACTTGTGGAGCAAGATGCCTTTGACAAGAAAAAGCACATGGTAAGATTTTCTATAGCTGATGATATTGTTACAAAGCAGTTGTGCTTAGAGATTTGATTTTTTTTTTTTTTGACAGGTGAATAAAGTATCATAAAATATCAGAAGCTTTTCATGTCCATCATAACAACATAGGTGACCAAGTAACCATCCATAGATGGGACTTTGTGACAGCTTTGCAGAGTTCATTTCCATATTTCTAGGCTTCCCAGGAAGCCCAGAAGGGAATCACTCTGAAATGCGCTGATGAACCTCCTGTGTCAGTCTATGAATTGTTCTGAATATATATCCCAGCATGAATGAGATACGGCATGGCAGAAGCAGCTCTTTCACAATTAAGCAAAGCTGCCAGAACATGGAACGGTACCTATAGCTCTAAAACATGTACGGCAGGGCATTGCCCCCTGCCTGTCTCATGAACGGGCCTCTCTGTGGCCATGATGAAGTCAGCCTTTGCACTGCGATTATGGGTCGTTGGCCTTGAATCCATAATATTTTGTCTGCAACATTCTTAATTTTGAGCAAGATTCTTAATTATTCCCAGCTATAAGGTTGGACTTTTGCTGCTTTGACTGCCAATTCAGTTTAGTCAAAAAAAGTTATTGGATGTTAAAAGTCTTTCCTGGGCTAAATTCTTCATCAGCAGTCATAACAGAAAGCAGTATTTCCAGGAAATAATGACGTTGCAATCTCACAGGCAATTCGTTTTCCTTACGAATTAGGAAAAGGCAGAAGCAATGGAAACTGAGAGAAAGGAGAATAAAGTCAAGGAACAGACTCTTCATCTACTGAGTGGTGAAATTGGGCAGGTTTTTCTAAGATAAGGTGAAATCAAGATTATTTGTGTATATAGAGTCTATTCCTCCTACTCATCCACTGTTGAGTGCATGAATTAAAGTCTGCAGAATGAAAGAAATGCTTCAAATCTCCCTAAGGATATCTTAATAATTGCCAGAAGTGTGATAAGTTCCTTTGTCTTTCAGGAAATGAGTCGGGACTGGGGCTAGTTTTAATCTTTGGATAGATATTTTGCTCAAAGAAGGCTAGGTGACCTATTCTTTCACCTTGTTGTTCCAATCTCTTATGGGCAGTTACACAGAAGATCACAACGTGGCTACAATTACTGTTAGCTGCTTAGTTAAAAGGAGTTAATTTAAAATAAAGACAGTGCTTAATGTCCAAAGAGCTAAAGAAAAAGGAATGTTGGTGAGGTACTGTGAAACAATTTAGAACTTGTTTCTCAAATTCTTTTGTTTTTTTTTCCCTTCATAGAATATTACTCAGAGTACTCTAAGGATTTTTGTATCTTAAAAAAATCCCCAGGTTGCAATATATTGAGGTGGGGAAAAATATCAGCATGAAATTAAGTATTAAAATGAATTAAACAAACTGGATGGAACCCCCAGTGCTGGGTAATATAACAATGGAACATCAGAGTTAGGAAATGGGCAGCTGGCACCTCTCTTTAACCTTATCTGTCTGGCCATCTCATCAGTGGAAAACTCTTGCTTGCTTTCTTTCAACACTCCACCTGTGGTCCCAGATGGTATCAGAAAATGCAGAAGCACAGGAAAAATGAAAGCAGCAGAGTCTGTTAAGTAGACCAATGTGTCTGTTTAAGGATTTATGATAGACTGGGTCTCTAAAAGGCAGAGTGAGTCTCTCATAACTTTCCATGAAATCTTAAAAAATAGATAGTGAACAAAAGGAAATTAAATAGAATTTCCCCTGAGCTTTAATACTGTTAAGATTTATTACAAATCATCAAGAGCTGAGAAAAATGGCTTTAGTTCCTTCATGGTATTCCTTAATTCCTGTATCTTCTGGAGCTCTCTAGTATTGGTAATGCTAAAATCTGTATAAGAAATAAACTTCTTAACTAACTGGAAAGAATCTTGATGAGTTAAGTCTTCCTACTTTCACTTCAGAGGTCTTCTGAAGGTCTTCACTTCTTTATATAGAAGATATAAATATGCTTTTAATGGACCCACTGCTATTTAATCTCTTGTGAAGATTGTAGCCAAATGGAAAATTTAGGGAAAGTCCACATTTTACAAAATCCCAGAGACTGTGAATATTTTAATTTCAGGATTACTCTTCTGTCCTGGTAAGGGGGTATGTACATCTTCTGCATATCAGGGTCCATGGAGGACCTAATTATGTCCCCAGCTTTACTCAAGGAGTTTGCTAAAAAGAGGTGCTATGAAAGAATATTGCCCATGGAAATACACGGACAGGCTGGGAACTGCTGCAATGAGGCTTTATGTGTGGGGACAAGGGAGGGATTCAGGCCAGCAAACATTACAGGGATGAAGGTGGATCTAATTTTCCCTGTTTCTGCAGAAAAGAAGTGATCGTCCTGAAGACGAGGAGCCAAGAACGAATGAATCCCAGGTTGGACAGAGACCTAAGACTGATTCTATGATCCTCTGGATTTCAAGGAATGACTGTGAACTCTTTGTTACCCCTGAGAAAGGTGGGAACTTGAATCACCCTGAGTCCTTTGAGCAGCCTCTCATTTCCAGTTGGTATCAATTAGAAGGAATTTTTTGAGAAAAAAACCCCATCACTTAATTTTTGTATGTCTCTTCAAACATATGATTTTATGTAACTACTAAGTTTTACTGTTGTTATTTTCATTTCTTCAGGATGAAACTCTTACCAAATGGTTTGCTTGCAAAACTTGTCATTAAACATAGCAGCATAAATAGCTATGGATAAGAGACCTTTGTGGTGTTTTGGGTTTGCAGATCCTCTAGAACTTTTTCTGCATTTCATAATCCTTTAAACTGGTGAAATGTGCCAAGTCTTTTCCCCCTTAATTTAATTTTCTTGCTCAGCCAGTGTATTTGTAACTGGGTGGAATCATGTGTTATTTAAATAATGACTCCTGTCTGAAAGTAATTTCTGTCCTGTTTGTGGAAGAACTGTGCACACAAAAACAAAACCTGTGGCAGCTTAGGATTTCTATTTGAAATCCTGAATGGAATAAAGTAAGTGGAAATAAAGCCTCAAAATATTGTGTGTTGTAACTCCTTGTTCTGTTCTAAACATAGAACTCTGAATTATTAAGGGGTCCAAGTTCTGGCACAAATAGTTTTCTCCTTCATTTTAATAATTGCCTGTGTTAGCCAGACTTGGTGACAACGAACTTTGATCCTTACTGTGGTATTTATAAACCTCCAAGTTACATCTGGGTTGATACCGGTCAAATCATTTCAAGACTGGTTAAAATAAGTTGTTGCTTGCTAGATCTACATATATCTGCTCAAAGAATATAAAAATTTGAATGCATTTTGTGTTGCTCTTGCAAAGGAGATTTGGAGTGTTAGAAACCTGCAAGATTAACCTTACGGTTGCCTTCATATCATCTGCGCATTAGAAAAGCACCAAAATCCAATTGATAATGAAAACAGAATATACCAAATAGCATGCACTCCCTGGGTCCAACATGTTTTATTTAAATATTTGCAGTAAACGATTTCTTCATAATAGATTTTATATTATATATATGTATAAATTATATATCAATATATACATGCATATAGCAGAATGCTGGAAAAAGTCATGTTTATATAGACTTCTGCAATTTTCCCTGGAACAATTTTTCTTTCTTCCTGTCCAGGTTTAGAACTATCTCTGAAGTATCATCAAAGTAATAAAGGAAATGGCTAAAATTCCATTAAAGCAAGGTAAATATTGTTTTTAAATATTGGATTAGAGTAAATCTAATCCAGCCTGCACAGTCAGGGATTCAGCGCTCTCCACAGCCCTACCTCAATTCCCAGAAAGAATGATTGTAGGCAGAAATATAATATTCTGCCAGGAAATCACTAGTTCCGAGTTATTAGATTCCAGCCCTGGTTGAGACTGAGGCAAGGAGACAGCACAGGAAGCACTCAGAGTTCTTCGTAAGTGTGGTTCGACATTTTTTAAATAGTCTGCTTCCAAAGGTAATGGAGATGATGGACTGCAGCAACTGAACTGCAGGTGCAGAGAGACCCTCCTGTAAACGGTGCTTATTTCTTCTTTTCTGGTTGAAAGGATAAGCTCATTGTGAGCAGAAGTATTTCATTCTGCTCTCTAATGCTTGGACTTGAAGCATTTGTACCTTTTGTGGTCTGAAATAACCATATTTATTTTTGCATCAATCCCTGTGTATAGCATACAAAATGTGTGTTCTTTTTGTGTGGAGCCCACGAAATTTCAGTCTTCACTAAACAACTTCAGCCTCAATCAGAATCTTGGACCAAAAAGCCTCTAAGGTTACTGAAGTTGCTGTTTGATGCCAGACTTTTGTCTACATGCATGAAACAGATAACTCAAACCTGAAAACAAATAGTCTGCAGTGTATTGGTTATGAAAATTGGTTTACTTTTTTATCAAGGGAATACTGGTATTTTATTTTCTTTTTCTTATAATTAAGGAACGTCTTTTGGAAAAAGCATCTGTTAGTGAAGGCCAAGAAAAACATTCTGTAATGTTGCTCTTTTGTCACAGGGGACCTGTAGTTCAGGTATTTCATGTTCCCCTTACCTTCTCTCAGTTGTGTTTCCCAGCCAGACAACATCTACCCCTTTTATTTTTCAGCATAAATCCTTATCCATTATTCTTGAGACAGTTCTACTAGTTACATTTAACTGTTCTAGGTAACAGATCAAATTCTGTACTGGTCAGCCTTAAGTAAAATATTAAATACCACTGAAAGGCTGTTTACGTGGATTATAATAAATTTATTTCAGTCCAGTTAGAAGTGGACAGCTATCGTCTAGAACAAAACTGCACAACACATTTCCTACCATAGCAAACATTTGTACTGCTAGTTTTAGCAGGGGTAAAGGACTGCATCAGCTATGGGGAAATAATTAAGTTCCTTTCTATGCTATAACTCTATAGGAAAGAAAAACAAGCTTTTTCCCCCCCATCCATAACAATCAAGTTATTGATGCAACCATGCTCTGATGTTTAGGCAACTCCAGGTAATGCTATCAGGGAGCGATCAGGGTCCTCTTAATGTTGACTCTTTCCTCTTGAATAACTATCCCTGAAACTGCTCTAATGATCATTACATTTACACAACTCAGAAGGATCTTAAATAGTATTTACTTTGGCAAGTGTCCTGCATTTCAGGCTTGTCGAGAGATTTACTATCTTTGATGGCAACCTCCAGGCAAGTCTGTGCCACTGTTTAGCAGATCTGATTAATATCTTAAAATGGGTCATTGAGAGGTTTTGACTAAATTTGCAATTGAGTCCTTCCTTCTGGTAGACTGAAATGTAAGTCTTGGAGTGTAAATAACAAGTGTGTGAATTCACACAGTAAATTCATGAAGAAGATATTTTCAAAAATCCCTGTAAACCAGAAATATACATTTCTGTAATTTCCTTTTCTCCTCAGTGTTTAGTTCATGGGGTCCAATCACATTTCAGGTCGCAGTAACCATCAATGGGGAAAATGATAAAATAGTCACACAGGTATAGAAGTAGAATATCTTTCTGACTGATGTCTGCTCTACATTTTTTCACTGGAATCTTTTATCAGAAATTGTAGATTTAGCAAAGGTAAAATATTTTGCAGAAATGCTAATTTCTGTGAATGTAATTTCAAAAAAACACTGGAAAAAAGCATAGCTATAATTGTCATGTTGATCTACTGAGTTTTTAGTAAGAAGAACAGCTGGATAAACATTTTTTCTAAAGTTAATAATATGCTATTAGAGGTATGAGATGCATCTCCAACGTAATCTTAATGAAATAATCATGTTTTTTTCCTCAGTAATAAAATTCATGCTAAAATATTTGGGCTTGTCAGTGAAAGCCACAGAAAATAAAATAAGGAGCCTACAGAAAAACACAAGACTATTTCGTTTTTCTTGGATCTTGCGGAAGGACATTACTTTTAAAACTGCAACTCTGCTACCTCATCTGTCAGGTTAATTTCACTAATGTTTTCCATTTTCTTCTGTTGAAAACCTTTAAAATTATGATCTTTAATATGAAGCCTCATCTCAGTACACTGTTTATTTAAGACAATTGATGCGAATGAAAGAATTTGGGTCTCTTTTTCAAAGGTTCCAGTATTTTCACAGTCCAGATATAGCCTTCCTAAAGTGACCTGTTAATTTATTTTGGTTAATGTCATAAATCCCTTTAAAAGATTGCTTTAAGACTTGTTCATAAGACTGGATTAAACGCTGTGGGCTAATACTGTCTGTTTGTTCTCATTCCACGCTAATTTAGGGTAGGATGCTGCCTGCCCACTATCTCCTTCCTGAAGTGGACAGTGTTACGAACGAGAATTTGTTTCCCTTAATCATTCTGCTTCTCTGGTCCCTTTATGAAGATTAAAACAACAACAGCAACAACAACAAACATCCCTATTTGAATACTGGCAGTTGCCCCAGATGGTTTGCTGAACCAGTGACAGAGTGAAAAACTTTCCCTCTCTGACAGTCACTGAAGTGCAAGAGTTTCGATTATCACTAGCCTGGATTGGGTTTGATCTAGTAAATATGAAATGGCATACCTTGTATCCCATTAGGCAGATTTGCTGGTGTGGAAGAAGCAGCAGGTCTAGACCACATGATTGCTTGTATATTTTTGCTACTTGAATTTCATTTTTTGTGGCTGGTGGACTCACCTGCAAGTTGAGAGACCAGAGACCAAAACTCATCTTTGTCTCCGAGCTGGTGTGACTCCAGCCTGACCACTCCGACCCCTTTTGGTCCCCGTTGCTTCAGCGGGAGCAATGTTTCACCAGCCGATTTTCGCTCTGCACTTGCCAAGTCAGTGCAGCTGTGTGGTTTGAGGTACAGCTCTGACGGTACCGATTAGGTATTAGGACGAAGGCAGCGCGCATTGGCGCACCGACCAACGCAGTGGCGTTCTCACCTCTCATTTCCACCACTTTTACCCTTTATTTGAAGAGAAAACTGCGTACGCTTATCTTTTAACCCGCTGGTGACTTCTGGTAGCCATCGTTTGCGAACTCCTGCCTCCCCTGAAGCCCCGCACGGCTGCCAGCTCTTGGCTGCCCAACGCCGCGCCTTTCCGCCTCCGCCGCCGGGCACCCGCGCGCGGGGGCGCTGCCAGGGCGGGACAGCAGAGGGCGCCCGCGCACCGCGGCTGCGCGCGGGCACGCGCCGGATGCGCCCGTCGGGGAGGCCGCGCCGCGCCCCCGCCGCGTTCCTCGCAGGCCCCGCAGCCCCACGCCGGGTGCTCTGGGAACAGCGAGCTCCGAGAGCCCCCTTGGGCCGTGGGTTCGGCTTGCACAACGGCCTGAATCTGCCCTTCAGCTCTTCTGCCAGCGAAAATCCATCGAAGGTGGTTTGCAGTCTTGATAAAATAAAGATGAACGGTGTGAGGCACATTTTAAACGCCTTTCCGTTCACTCTGCCGGCCAAGTAACAAATGGGAAGGAAGTCACCTTCTGGCGATCCGCTGCATGCAGCAGCCTATGCTCCTCATCGGAAGCGTGTCGCACGTTCCCAGGTGCATAGTCCTCCCCGCCTAGCTCCCTCTGGTAGTGCTGTTCCTTGTACGTCTCCTCTTCGAGCTACGGCCTGGATCCGCTGCCCCTCGGACAACTCGGCTGGTGAAACCTTTTCAGGTCTTAACTCCTGATATAACAACTTTAAAATCTTCCAAGTGTAAATTTCAAAAGGTCGGAGAAAAAAGTGCTCTGTCTCTGCACAGGAAGGTCCAGGCACAGTAATGGTTCTGTGTGGATACATCTATTTATTTTTAAGTGTATATCTACACCATTAAAAATGGTATTCAATTAAGCCTATATATGAACAACATTTGTATTGGTGTTGAGAATTTCTCTGATGTATTTTGTAGTGCTGCAAGTTTTTTAGTATTTTATTTAGAAGTCGTGCTAGTTTTTAACGTAGAGCAAGTCACAATACAGCATTTCCAATATCTTGGATCTGAAGTGAAAGAATCTCAAGGGCAATATCACATACTCTGTCAAATGCAAGGACTTGACTTTCCAATACTATACTTTTCTTTTTAAATGCCATTTTCTTTAGCAATGTACCAGGTAATTGATATAGAGTCATGGGAGGCTTTGGAGCAAAAAACATTGTTTTTTAAGCTTTAAAAATATTTGTTTGCTTCTGGGCAGGGTTAGTTCTGACTGGGAATGCCGTCTTCCGTTTTGGAAATAGAGATATGAGAGGTTTGTTATTGAGACATTAGAGAGAGAGGGAGCTCTTGTGGCCTGAAACAAGTTTCAGGGCCCTAATTCCACATCCTCCGCAATATTTACAAGGCAATTCTCTTAGATGTAATCTGGCTTTACTCAGTGGAGTTCCTCCTGATCCATACACTGCAGTGGAAATCAGAACCAGATACTCCACATCTGTTTCTGGTTTTCCACATGGGAAGAATAGCTTGGAACCAAAACCTAACATCTAAACTTCAGTCCATACATTTTAATATTTTAACTGAGACATACCTCTAGTAGGACTGACTTGCCTGCTGTGGAGGTGATACAGGTTAATTAATTATCATCCTTTGCAGACACTTTTTAAAATGCACAGCACCAGAAGTGCAGAACTATCAGTTACTTCCATGCACCTCCAATTAGCAGTGCTTTTCTGACTTACCTCAGCGACCAGTGTTAAAAGCCATGTCTTTTCTGTGGTTCTGTCTCAGATGCAGTAAAGCAGCAGCACTGGCATCGAGACGTACCATAGCAGGGTTTGTGGCCTTTCCCAATGACTAGGTTATATTATGGTCATAGTTCTAGATGTTAATATATAGAATAAATGACAGGCCCTGAAGTAAAGTCCTGTAAACACTGTGCTTTGAGGGGATGATGACATCATAATTAACCAGACGAGCAAGGCTCCAGAGCTTGCTGTTGTCACCAGAACCTTCCGTAATTACAGCTTTGTCCATGGTATCTTCCTGTTTCACTTTTTTCTCTTTATAATTCAGAGAACAGTTAGCATTTTTAGTAGAAAACAGGTTGCTAGTAGAGGAGTATAATCTGACAGCTAAAAATTGTAACTATCAGCATTGGTATTTTACAGAGGCTAAATCATTATCAGCATCAAACGTACTTGACTGAATGTGACAGTTCTGTCAGCAGGGGATTAATGCTCCGCAGAGTTTTTTTGTCAAACCTGCTTCTCCTTCTTACACAGAAGTCAGGGGTGGGCAGAGAAGGTAATTCAGGGTGTTTTAGTTGTCTCAGAATGGTTCTCTTTGCAAAGAGATGATGACTGTATTTGGAAGGTATTTCAGAATGTAGTATGCTCCCTGCCTTATGCACAGTAAGACCTGGGTACATTTGCTGCATAAAATGGTAAACAGGGATGGGGCATAGCAAGATTGCTGGATGTGCTGAGGTGAAAGAGTCATTTTGGGGCTATAGGCCTCTCAGAGCAGTTCTGTTGCTGGATGCTGGCTCCCTGTGTCAGGCCTTTAAGAAGCATGTCTAAACAACTGTAACTGTGATGACTTCTATCTGTTTTGTGTCTTGTTATAAATTAGTCTTTTGATCTGTGCTTCCAACTGAAGTTACTCATTTTAGAGAGAACTTTGTAGAAAATTTATGATTTTTTTTTCAGTTTTTGCCCTTTTCCTATCCTGTCAACCTACAAGATACATATCAAATGCTCTGCAGTGGTATTATTAATTCATTACATGTTTTTAAAAACTTTAAGCAACAAAATCTGTGAGCAAGTGTTGCACCGCCTCTTCTCAGAAGACTTGCGTTCAGTACCTTTAAATGCCAAAAAATAGTGAAGAGTTAGGTTTTGTAATCCAGTGGTTCTTGAACTGGAGTTGCGTGGAGCATCTCTAAAAATAAGTATGTACTTTGGGAAATATTACTGATTCCAGTGCTGTATTCCTCATTTAAATCCAAGGCACGTTACCGTAATTAATACTCTTACTAATAGTGACATTAGCTTTTTAAGCAGACACGCTCTTAGAGTTGTTTTACCCCAATAAATTTAAGAATGTCTGCTTTCCTCCTCAATCTACATCCACATTAGATGGCACAAAGGAATATTTTTAATGATAAATACATGTAAAAGAAAGAACAAAATTCCCCAGATTTTAGCAAGCAGATTTTTTTATTAGCCCTCCTTTATTCGCTCACACACAGGCTCACAAAACTACCTGCAATCTGACTACGATTATCACCACACATCCTTTGTTGTCTCTATTGTGATTCACATGAAAAGGGGACTTGAAAAGAAAATCATCCCACAGAACAAAGCTGCGAGTGACACTGTCAAGACAGATTGAGGGTTACCAGTGTGAAATGGGAGGTGGGAGCGCTTGCACCTTGTCTGCCAAGACACTGCTTTGCTGTCACTGTCACAAGGCTCAGAGGACCCCTGGAGCCCTGCTGGGGTTCGTCCAGGAGGCAGTAGCTCAGCTAGCCTTGGTTCTCAGCATCCAGGAGTGGAGAAGTGATCTGGTCATCATTACAGCAGACACTCACGAAATGCAGGGTGCATCAGAAACACAATTTTACAGGGTTTCAAAGTTTCATTTTCTTTCCATTAACATTCAAACCTACCCTTCAAGTCCTTGTCGCTGTGTCTAAAACAACATAAGAAGATAAATATTTGCCTTCGAAGAGAGTTTATACCAACAGGTAAAGGTAGATATCCTGATACTGTAAGGAGAGATGCTGAACTGGTTGAGATAAGCACCGAGTTCTAACAATTCATGTCAAACGAACAGGCCTAGACCAAATTACTTTTTATGGATGCATTCTGCCCATCCCTCTGAACATGGATGTGGCTGTAATATTGATGCTTCTGGTGGGAAGGAGGAGTTGAGTACGTAGTGATTGAGTGGAGCATTCTGGTGGCTTCCTTCTGTAAGCCCCTTCCCGTGGCACTGCATGCAGGCATGACTGAGACGCTGCTGGAGCCATGCCAGTGTTGGTTTGCATGCAGTTGTTCTGAGCTCTCCTGGGTGGCAAGAAATGCAGGACTAACAACTGAAAGTCCTGTAAAGATACTGCACTAAATATGAGAAACTGGCTACAATTTAATGAAGATCAGAAAGGTCGTTAATTGTGCTTGGTTAATTACAAACAGTTGAACAATAACGCTTTTCTTTGAGGATACCTGCCATCATTCTGTGTGACAGTTTAACAGGGCTAAAAAAACAATGTAAGAGCCATAGTGCTTGCTAATTTTGAACATTAGCTTAAATCTTACATGAGGTAGTGTAGCATTCTCACAAGCTGTTTCATGAAATTACAGCCTCGTGCTTTAAATTATAATACCCATGGCTATAATGTATATATGACACTTAACATATAGGCTAGGCTATCTCTGTATATGTCAGTGTAGCAATGAGAAGAACCACACAATATGCTAAGCTAAATTCTCTTGAGAGGAGGGGTCACCTGTTGATTTGCCCCTAACTTGCCATTTGCCTGTATCTTACTATTTGCTGTGTGCTGTAAAGATTAATTCAAACAATGATCATTTATCTGATTCCATTATCCCAGCCATTGAGATATAGACCCTGAATATGCTATCTTTTTCTCTCCTGTTTTTGGAAAAAAATATTTGCCAACTTAGTTTTTGTTGTAGGAAAACACATATTCTGTCTGTCTTATTTAAATGGCAAGCACTGTGCCAAAACCAGGGCCATCCTGAGGAACTCCTTCTCTCCCCAGGCTTTAGTGGTTTGTGTTAAATAAAAATCTGGATTCACAGCTATCCCACTGAGGTTTTTAAAAACCTTTCTTAAAATCATCTTTTGCCATTTTTGCGTTTGCTGACCTGATGCTCTAGAATTATATAGCTTGCCATGGTTTTTACTACTTAAGTAATCTCTAAATTATCACAGTACCATGCCTTTCTAAAGTACAGTATTGTAATTACAGTGCTGCAATTACTTTCATCCATGATTTATGACAAACTTTCAGTGAACAAATAGTAAACACTGTATCACTTTGTGATGTATGTGTAACTGTGCATTTTTCTGTTCTTCTGCAAAATACCATTCCATTGTTACTGCTATGTTCTATAGTGCACAGAAAATCAACTTGTCCTTCATTCATTCAGTTAATCCCTTCACTGTAATTTGAGGCAGAAGTCCCAACCTAAAAACAAAACTAGTGTTGCAAAAAGTTATTTTAACATAAGGTTTAATTCCCATGTAGGCAATTGCATGTGAAAACAAGTAGCAGTATAAACATGCAACACATGATGTTTGCTTTTGGTTCCTAAATACTTATTGCTGATTTACCCCAATCCTAGTTTTGTGGTTTTGGCATGATAAAGGTGGTACTGAATTTGTGCAAAATGCATTGAGAAATAAGCCGCAAACTCTTGTGGCAATAGACTTATCTCTTTAGAGGGTCATTGAAATAGAAGGGCTGGGTGTGACCAGGAGACATAAGGGCTTCAAGGAAATCTTCAAGGTGCAAATGAATCACTGATATAAACTCCTGTTAATTTTAGTCCTGTTGTGTAAATAGGAAGAACTGAGTTGCTACTGAACGGCACTCTCAAAACACTGAATCAGCTGCCACAGAGCTCCTTCGTGTGTCCTTCGTGTGGAGTGGAGGTGTTCCCATGCTGTAAAGAAGTCATACTGGACGGTGGCATAATCCTTCTAAACCAGTGGGGGGCTGTGTCTTCCCCTGTGTTACCTCTGCTTATTTATACAGGATCAGGCCTTACAAGATTTTTTTTTAAGAAAGCACTACAATGAAACAAAATTATTTAGCTCATTAATGCATCACAGACATGTTTTAACCTACAAAAATGAATACAAAACAATCCAATTAATCTCTGAAAGTATTACAGAACGAAAGTTATTTCATTTATCATTACAATTGTCCCTGGCAATTGCCATGACTAGCCTTTTATTCATTTTACAGTTTGATAAAGCAGAAGTTTTAGGTGATTTTGCAGAAATTAAGCACAAGCTCTGACTTCTATGATTCATCTTTAAAAGGCATACCTATAGACCAGTCTGTGTAAAAATACTAATGCTTTGCACATTGTGTTTCATATTCTCTGCTCTGGGAGAATGACAGTAGATTTTTATGATAACCAGACAGATGAAATTTGTGAAGTGATTCACTGTGAAGTGATTCACCAAGTTTGACTGGAATTGAAGTCGACAGCTGTCTTAACCCAGTAGTTGTTATGATACTTAAAATGCTGGGGGCTTCCAAGGTTGATGTTCGCTAGACCACAGAGTGTCCTCTCTGTTGAGGAGGTTTGCACAGAACCCTCACATTTTTCTGGTTGGAAGGAAGACAACTAGTCCAATCTGGTGGTGTCAGCATTAAATTCACTAAATTTACTTTGTGTTAAAATAAGAATTAAATCAGGGACTAGGCTGTTTCCCTGCTGGTTAGTAAGTACTATTTTTCCCCCCTCCAACTAAATCAAAATGTAAATACTTTTTTCAGGGAGAACAGTTTCAATGGAAGAACAAATACATCCAACAGTATAAAAAAACCTTACAGTGCATTTGTTAAAGTCAGACTCCTAGGGACTAGGAAAATGGCAGAGGAGATGTGTTTCCTTAATTCTGAGTGAGTGCTTCAATTGCACTGTAGGTAGAAGAGAGTTTTTGCCTATTTCTTATTTCATACCTTTGTTGCCTTGCTTTTTTTACTAGTATTTGGAAATACAACATTTTAGGAGGATTGAATCAGTTTGCTTTTCCTAGTCCCCAATATTTTTTTCACCTTAATTTTTTTTTTTCAACTTTCATTTCAGATCAAACAAAGTTTGTTTTTTTCTGTTCAGTTCTGTAGCTAAATTGACAATTTAGTTGTTTACAACTTCACAGTTACTGCAACTTTTTCTCAGAGGCTCAGGCTTAAAACTGTTGCTGTGTTTCAAGCCTATGTTTCTATAAGTTTTGTAGAGGTTTGGTGAGTGAGCTTACAGCTGTGCCGCTTGCTTTGAGATTCTTTAATCTTGAAATTTACTTTTACTTTTACAAAACTAGCAAAATTGCATTTTGATTATTAATTAGCCTTCATGTTTAATAATACAATGTTCTATTTGTGCCTCTGGATGTACCATCACTCATTCTCTCCAAGTGTAAGTACATATCAATTCCATCTCGCAGAAGATTTATAAGCTTATTAGTAAGGCCAACTCTTAACACCAGAAACCTCCCTACAAGTTGAAGGGGCTTGCCTTGTTTCCTGCCCAAGGGGCAGCCTTTTACTTCTGTGAGGGTCCCTTTGCTCTTTTTGAATTAGGCTATGGCTCTGCACATTAGATAGTAATCTCAGGAATTCTGGCAAGTGTTTTCTGAAAATCCAAGTGTACAGTATCCACAGCATTCCCCGTGTTTGTATTGGCAGCCACAGGCTTAAACAATTCCAGCAAGTAAGCGAGGCATGCCCTTCCCTTCCTGAGAACGTTGGCTATCCTTGATTCAAGATGTGGTTTACTGGCTGTTCTTCCATTTGCTCTTTAACAACCATTTCCAAGGCTTTCCCCACAACCGATGCAAAGCTGCAGAAAAAGTCTATAATTTATTGATCAATAGGTCCTAAAAATGGCCTTATTTTGGTGACTTGCCACACTTTCAGTTCTTTTCAGTCTCTGTTCTTTGAGTTTCTTTTCTTTGAGTTGAAAGAGCCATCATTTCCTATCAGACTTTCTGTAGGGTTAACTTTTGTCAGGATTTGCTATCTGTAGCTGATAAATCGTAAGAGCTTCAATGCAATAATCTGGGCCTATGAAATGGTAAAGGGAAGACAAAGCAATCAAACAAGCGTTCCTTCATTGGATGGTGAGGAATTATGCCTAGTAGGACTTGACAAATTTGTAGATCTTATAATGAAAATCAGTGCTTCTTCAGAAACTTGCATGTCCCAGATCACACAATCTGATAGTTTCTTGCTCTGTTGAAATCTGTGGGCTTTTTGCTTTCATAATTGAATAATTAGAGTCATAGAATTGTTTAGGTTGGAAAAGACCTTTAAGATCATCAAATCCAACCGTTAACCTGTCAGTGCTGCTGAAAACAAGTTTTTAAAATAAAAGACCATTCAGAACAAACAGAGGCAGAAATAGTGTATTTGACCCATCCCTCTTTCACATCTGTTCATTACAAAAAATCAGAAACCTTGTAAAGCTCCTTTGCCTAAACTAAAAACTAATTGAAATGCGTATTTTGGAGAAATAAACGTGGTGGAAAAGGAGGTAGAGATTTGCTCAGCAATTAATGGAGAAGGCTGTTGGATATGTCATTTTCTTCTCTGGTAATCTCTCAAATAATTCCCTTTTTTATTTTTTACAAACTTCTCTTTTACTAGGGGAGGCCCAAACAAAGAAGAAGAGATTGCATATTATTAAGTTTGAGTTGCTCTTTGGTGCACACTTAAGTATTTGCTTAAAAATGTGCTTTTAAGTTTCTGTATTAAAATTTAATACTAACCTTTTTTATCTACTAAGGGTTTTTTTAGTGCATTACATGATGAACTTTAAGGAAAAGAATAGAATGATGTACTCTTTCTGCAAAAAAAACATAATCTTGCCATGACTGTCCACAGTATGGCATGAGGTTATTAATTTCTGTAAGATCTAATTCATATTACAGAGGGTAAAATCGCAAAATAAAGAACATGCAGATAAAATATGGCTAAATGGTGTGATTGTATTCTAGTACTAGGCTCTGCTCACTGCTCAAAGAGAAAATGCTTTGATTTACCCTGTCCTTGGAATTGTATTTATAATAGAAGAACTACAATATTTTAAAATCAAAATTAGATTCTACAACATGAAGTGATTAGAAAATTCCTGAAAAGGGAAGAAGTCACTTTTCTTTTAGGGTAGAGGCAACCAATATGCCCCAAAACCTAGCCTTCTCCTGCCTCAAGTCCACTTCAGCTATTCTTCAAATTCTCTGTTAAGGCCTGGCCATTCTCCCTGCAGCAAGGGGGAACTTACAGTGTCTTCTCTTCTGACAAACTTGGTTTGACAGAACATTTTTCTTTGTTCTTGCAAGTCATTTGTAAAGCATTATCATCACTAAGAATAAATAAGAAGTTGTTTGAAGGTGACTATATCTAGGTCGTTCCTGACAACTCACAACAAGCTAGGAAGCTAAGCATTGCTAAGGCCCAGGCTTGGACTGAAGTCTCAGGATAGGCAATGTTGTCAAACTGTTGACAGGATCTGTGTCATGGATTTGGTCTGCTCCACCCAGAGTTCTCCCCCACAATTTCCAGGTTTATTAGGTGAGTTAGAGCAGTTCCTGTTTATCTGATTTAGTGTTTTGGTCAGTTGTAACTTTGCTGATTGTCTATTAACCTGAGAATATTTTCCCTTATTAGCAGTGGCATTAAGGCAGACCAATGTCTAATCTACTGTTCTATTTCAGGGTGTTTCAAGTTAGAGCAAAACCGGTGGGTACATGCAAGAAGGTCTTCTGGCTGCTCAAAATCTTTAGTATTTTGGCCTTGGAAGGATATATTCTGTAGGAAAAAGGATCATAGCTTTAATTTGTAGAAAAGTGGAACAAATAAAGTATCAAAAATGTTTTTCTTTCATAGGGAAGTATCTCCAGAGCTGGTGGTAAGCTAGTGCACTCTGAGAAGATATCTCAGATTAGGAAAAAAGGACATGATAACCTGAGTGGACTGAGAAATAGTCAGACCATTTGGCTGAACTTTGCCTGTGTGACAGGGAATGTGCTTTGATAATCCATTCATAATAATGGATGGATAGACTACTTTCTCCAAGTCTTGCTGTTCCAGAGCTGTCCCACTATTGATGTTACCTTCTAACAAAATCAATAAGAGACATTTGGGAACATTCTCAGCATTTTGCTATCAATTCTATGTTGCTTGAATAATATTTTGTAATAGAAAAATAAGTGTTAGTGCTTGATATGGACTAGCATATCAATATAACATATCAACATAACTTTATTTATTAAAGTTAAAAGGACTTGACTGCAGTAACAAAAAAAAAAAGAAGACAGAAAAAATAGTTTAAAATTTGGCAAAGAAAAAAATCTTTCTTTTCATAATTTTTGTGATAAATTGAATTAAAACTCACAGTTGCTTTGCAAATTATTCACACAAGACCTTTTTTGGCCATCTGCTGTTGCCAAGTGCTAGAGATCCATATTTCATTTTTTAGCACTGGCCTGCCAAGTTATATAAAGGAAATGTTTGCCCTCAATGTTGTTTTTCCTAAATTATTTGGAATGATGTGTTTCAGTCTCCTTTGGGTCTATTAATTTTACAGAGGTTCTGTATTCTGTCCCTTCTGTTCGTCTTCCAATAATAGCAAATGTCTTATATCCAGAAATCCTTTCTGCAGTCGATGCAGATAGTTTCCTCAATTCCTTGATCCCCAATACCCTTCATACAACCTATGCCTGTCTTCCCTGTCAGGGAAAAACCTTTTAGGAATCTTTTTTTCCCATGACGTTTACCTTCATCCTTGATTGGTTTTCCTTCCCTGACTCACTTTTTCTGTGTCCCCCCTCTGTTACAGTGATATAATACTTACATGAGCAACAAAAAAGGGTATCAGAATTTATAATAACAGAGAACCAACTGACTGTTAAGAAAGGAGTCTGGACTGCCAGATTTAAAAATACCATTTGCCTGTCAAGACAAAGCTGGTAACTTCCCATGGAGTCTTTCAGAAGTGGGTAAGATGTTCCTGATATGTTGCAGCTAGTGAAGTGTGGTCATGAAATGTTGTCTGTCTTTAAATGAAGAAGCAGACAGTAACTGGCCTGACAGCTCATCATTTTCAGAAGTGAGATGCTGTGTAAATTAATTATGGAAATGTGGGGTTTAATATACCTCGTCCAAATTAGATCTTTGCTGCACACACTTGGCTAAATGTTTTGCTCTAAGTGGCTGCATGTATATACTGAATGGGAGAGATCACAAGATTAAGTTACACCGAGCCGTCACACATGGTGACACAGGGGATATTATTAATTTCTATTTCTGAGAAAAAGGAATGATTCCACTAAATAATAATTTTTTTTAAAAAGTGGGTTTTTTTCAGTGAAATTAAGACTTGCACCAGTACAGATGTGTTTGTTTTTTCATAAGACCAGCCTGTACTCCTACTGTGGCTTCATTTGGCAGCTGAAAAAAAGAGAGTCAAAATTCCTGAGCTACACTTAGTGACTGAGAAAAGAATTTGGCTATTGTGTTTAAAGGGCTTATTTCATAGCTTTTTTCACTTAATGATCCCAGTTTCCAAAAGAAACCCATGTGGCTCTGGGACTTCAGCACATATGGGATCTGCATTTTCGTTGCTGACTGCATCTTCTGTTTTAGAAGGCGGCAAAATAAATGGATGTGTGACAGGGGGTTGACTTATGTCATGCCACAAACGTCCCAGATTTAAGGTACAGTTATATCTGTGTTAATCTAAGCATCACAACAATGTAAACAATGGTATGTGTGACTAACAGTGGAGCATTGTTGAGGACGTTTGTGCCAATTATATCATTAATGATGGAATTTCAGGCATGAGTTTGGATTACCTGTTCATTTCAATCCTTTCCTGTTGTTGATTCTTTCTAGCAGTAATTTTTTCCAATTACAGGAATCACTAGGTTTTTTTCCTGAAGACACTAGGCCTTTAGTATAGGTAGGAAAAGTCTGTAGGATGGTTTACATAGCCGTATCCTCAAAGGGGCTGCTGCATAGTGTATCGTTCAAAGCTTAGCAGAGTGCATACCACAGCTAGAGGATGTAGAACATCTCAAGGGTCCCTGAGGCTGTTTAACTCTCTGAAATAAACTGTTCCTTCCAGCATGAGAAGGAAAAAATACACATTTGCTTGCCAAAGCTGTGCAAACACATTCATCCAAATAACGCTGATCAATTATGTAAAAATATGATACATTTTAGGAGCAAGAGGCAAATGAAGGGAAAGAGGCACAGTTTATTTATTTAGGTATCATTTTTGCTTAGAGAGACCCTATGCAAGGAAAGAGCAGCTGCTAAAAGAGATATTCTGCTTATGGAATGTATCCAAGGAGGAGACTGGCTTTTTCTTTATTGTTTTGAGAATCAGAAGGTGCAATGTTGAAAAACAGACCTATTTCCAGAAGCACACACTTTTTTCTTCTTTGTGGAAAAGGTAGAAATACAATTTTTTTTAGTTAGAAGTGTGGGTCACACTGGTTGTGGAGCAAGGTATCCATTTGCTCATGCTCTTAAAAACATTTGATATTTACCCTAAACATGAATGAAATTCCAGGTATCAGTGGAAGTTCTCCACAATCATGGCAGTTTGTAGAAATACTATTCTACTTGCAGCATATTATAGTCAGGACAGACTCAACTTGCATAAAGATGGGACAAAGGCAGCCTTCTCTATGGTAGAGATGAAATCCATCTTGGTATATGTAGCTGTAAACACTAAAACAATTCCATCAGCAGTTCTGCGTATGTGAAGTCTCATCTGCTAGAGGACTCTATGCACATTTTGGTGAGTCATTTTTCCCCTCCAGGTAGGTATGGCTTCATAATGCAATTTGAGCTCCCCAGATATCTATCCTGTCTTTCAACTGATGTAGAGAAACTGACAAATTAGGGGAAACAAGCAGATTAAAAGCAATTGTCTTACATGTTATTCATTTCTTCTTGGTTTTCTTAAGTCTTTATTATCCCTCATTTTTCTAGTCTTTCATTTCTTGCCCATGTGGTATTGTTTTTCCAGGGTCTCATTCCAGGCTCCATTTACTTCTCACCACGCTTGGCATTTATATAGCACTCAACAGTACTTGATTCTTTGCAGCAATGAAATCTTATTACTCCAGGATACAGATACGAAAATTAAAGGAAAAAATATAAATGATTTGTCAAAGGCTAGTTGTTAATCAGAAATAGAATATAAAAGACATAGTTTGTTTGTGCTTCCCCTGAATTGTCCAGAAATTAAATCAGAGATTTATCAGAGGAGCTTTCAGAGTGAAGCTGGATGCCTGGGAATAAGCTCCCAGGGTTTAAGGTATAATACCATCAGAAGCTGCTTGAGGAGCAATCTCTTCCTGTATGTCCTGCAGACTGTTTTTGTCCCATCAGAGAAATCCATGTTGAAGATCTGTTGTGATAAATGGGGATGGGAAAAATGGGAGGGAAACTTCTATTTGTTTTTAATGAAGTCCTAGACAGCATTTACATGCTTCTCTGTGTGTGTGATTGTGGTTAAACTACTGCTTGGTATTGCAGTTCTGAAAGGACAGCTTGGGAAGCACCATCATTCCTTAAATGTAGTTAAGCTTTTTCTATCTTCTAGAGGCAGCCCTGGCCAATCAATACAATACAACAAATACTGCATGCATGTATGTTTACATATGCTTAGAGTATATTACAGCTAAATAATACAGAACATCCTCACATTGCTCTGTTCAGTGGACATTGTGGAATCATGTCTTTGAAGACAGAGAATGTAGATACAGCTGTGGCTGTTGATTCTTCTTATTCCCAGCTGCATGTGGAGAGTTAGTGTAAAAAAACTCCTTTGTTGTCCTGTAAGTTCCGTGGGCCAAACTCCTGCATACTCTTGAAGTTCTCTTACAGTAGAATTTTGTGAGACATGGACTGTTACTCTTCCCTCTTTTTAAACAAAAATGGAAATTGTAAACTTCTTTTTAAACAATTTTGTAAGCACTTAATGGTTTTGGGGTCAGAGCAATGCACTCCAGTGCTGTTTCTGTCTGCTGGTTTGTTTTCCATGTTTTCTGTAATGCAAAGTGTTACAGAAGTGGTCTGTAGTAGGTGGTAAATAAATTGGAAGCATACAATGCAGGGCATTGTCTAAGTGGAATGAAGGGATTTGAACCCTAAGACTTTCCTTTCTACTAAGTGATAGTTAGCTTAGAATTACAGTAATACACACAATTTTCATTGGTTCCATCCTGTTCGCATAGTAATCGGCATGTCATTAATTGTTAGTTTGTTTCTATGGAGATTGTATTTCTTGTATTTTTTACACTTCTAATGTCCCAAAATATAAAGAGGCATTAAAAGTTTTGATTTTTGAGGAACCTCTATGGGGTGTTAAAAGTATGCTGATGCAAATCGTGTGTTTGATCTGATCACAGTTACTTTTAAAATAATTTGTTTAACTGACTACAAAAAGATTTTCAGTGCCCTAAAATGTCTTCTCATCATGAATGAGAGCTTGTTATGGGTAAACTGGTACTATATAACCTAGTCTTTAAGACTTCTGGATATCAGAATTGGAAAAAAAAATCATTATAAGACTGGGTAGACAATTTGGCTGGAAGGGGAAACCTGAATCTGTGTAAATCAGCTAGGCTGGAGTCTACTGAATGCAAGACAGACATAGAGAGCCAGTTAGTCTTTTAAGTAAGATGTCAGTTGAATAATTCCTCATATAGTAGTCCCAGAAAAAAAGCCCCTCTTTATCCAGGACCTCATCTAGCAATCTTCTGTCAGAAGAAAAGTTTAGGACTGCTGAACACAAGGTTAGCCTTCTCAGTGTTTGCTCTCATCTGCAATAGATAAAGTAGTGCTGTTCTCTGGTCACCTGGTAAATGATTTCCTCACCTCTACTCATTTTTGTGTCTCCCTCTCACTTATTTTTATAAACTGCTTCTATAAATTGACAAATGTCTGTAGTGTCCCTGTGTAGGAAAGAATGACCATAGAAAGTGCAATGTATACTCAAATCCAATTGAAAGCAGATTGATTTTCAGGAACTGTAGCAGGAACTGAAGGACTTGAGTTCTCCACAGATCAAGAACAAAGGCATGACAAATAAGAGGCTAAACAGAGTTTTAACTTAATACATATTCAGTTATATGAGGCGGTATGATTTAAAAGCAATAAGGCTTTCTGAAGATCTGCAAGCATACTGAAAATTAAATTGCTATCTCTATTTGACCATGGAATGGTCAAGTATAGAGCAAAGGCAGCATTAAGGAGATGCTTTTGTGGTTGTTTGATGAGCAAAAAAGTTTTAATTGACCAATTGTTTAATGTTATCTAAACCTGTTTGCCTGTACTCTCACCTAAACTCTTAAAAACGATGAGTACTTTCTTGCTTAGCATTCACGTCATCAGCAGCTACCCACCTTTTCCTGGACTTAAAATTCCATTTCTAGTAGTTACTTAACTTTTATGATCTGAAATGTTCCTCTACTTCACAGAAAAGACAACACGAGCATTTCTGAAATTATGAACTAACACTACTCACCCTCACATTTCATGAGGTGAAATATAAAGCAGAAATTGGAGTGTTCAGAGCACAAGGATTAGATGAACCAAACAAAAATAGTGCAAATGTTTGCAGATCTAATTTGTTAATTTAAGTTTTTTTAATCAAAACTGCCTCAACGTACATGAAAATAATCTATCCATGGGGAACTCATTATAGGAATCTGTCACTGAATTGTGATTCTGTCACTGCATTACTAAGAAAACTCATTCTTTTAGATGATAAGGTTCATTTGCAGCCTTTTCTGACAAGTGGGTTATTTTCCCTGTTGGGTGGGAAAAATCTTATTTTTCTAACCTGAATTTTCCCCTAGGGTGCTTTTATTTAATTTTCTACCATGTGAATCTCCTCTCCAAGTATCTATCCATGCAGGAGTGGCTCTTTGGCTCTGTTGCCTCATCTGACTACCACGGCATGCGATGTCATTGTTCCTTAGATGGCTGAAAATACAAAGAACGTGTCATGCATATGAAAAATATAATATGATAAATTATTTATTACAGAAATTTTATGAGAGGCTGGGGCTTACTGGGCCTTTATAACAAGCTTTTGAAGGGTTCTTAGCAACTTAGTGACTTACAGTCATAGTATGATTTCAGCTGAAAGGATATTTTTCATTTTAAAAATTGACAAAAAATAGAGACATGCTATTATAAAAGAAAACCATGTTATCTGAACCAATTAAGACAACATGGAGACCTATCATCTGCATGCTGCTTCTATGTCTGCACGGAGCATGTCATTGTCTAGACTTTGTCTCAACAGGAGGCAAATCATTTGAACTGTTACATGGGTATAATCTCCTACATGAACACTTCTATTAGAGGAGAAGAAGTGCTTGCTTACTTTAGCTTAGAACTCTTTCTGTGTGATGCAAACAAACTTAAAAAAGTTTTGTGGTATTGGAATCAGGACATCTTCATGTAAGATTGTAACTGTATTACTTCAAATTTACAAAAAAACTGTACCAAAACAATTCTCTTGTGAGGACAAGACTGAGTTCTGCAACCTCATATGCATGGTCAGCAAAAAAGAGTGATTGAAAAAGCTTGCTGTGCTCCACCAAATGAGTGGTTGGGAATGATGGATTTGAAAGAGAGTGATCCGTGGCTAAGAAAGAAAATCACTACCTAGTGGGCAGGAGGAAAAAAGGTGTAAAATATGACTGTTTTCAACAGAAGAAGCCCTATAATTATATCTTATATATACATGTCTATAGAAAAAGGAAGATCCATTTAATGATACATAGACATTGCTTTCATAAAACAAAGAAATATGAAGAGAAATAAATAAATGTAAAATAAATAGCAAGCTGAAATTTCAATATTGCACATCGTGAAAGAAAAATACAAAAATTTTTTTGAACACTCGCTCCCTACAGGTCTCCTGCCTCAGGATCGAGCCCTTCTCTTTCTAGCAATGCACATTTTAACTATCTGCATGTTAATGTAATACACAGTAAATGCAAACTGTAATCACTTGTATAGGTTTATAAACAAGTTAAAATAGCAAATTCCAGAAATATTGCCATCAAGAATACTTTGCACCACTCTGATATCTGATATTTTCCTAAAATTGTGGGTGGGATGCCTTCTAGCAAAGAGCCAGAAAAAGCTGTATTCTGTCTTGGTGCCAGTGTCAGCATGGAGTCATGACTGATGCTTTCCTGAGCCCCTGTCAGCTATGGCCACAAAGACGGCTCCTTTGGAACCCTACCAACTGGTACAAATTAGAGCAGCCTTCAGGATGTTAAAATTTGTACTGAAAAATTGGCCAGGCACACGTTTGGCCTCAGACAAAGGGAGCAGAGAGGTGGCTTGATGTCTCCCTCTGAGTCCTTTTGTGTAGGCTGGTGTAAAAGAACCAATCTTCAGACTTCAGTAAACTTGCACATTGCAAAAACATAAGCAAAAATATCCATGTTTATGGATAAAATCACTTACCTGTTTTTCAATATTTAGTCACAAGGTTCAGAAGGTTTTGTGTGATGTTTCTTTTAGAGTGGGTTTGTTCCCATGACAATTTCTAAATATGTCATTTTAGTGGTAAGTTATTTCTGATTTTCCCCAAAGGGATATAAGGAATGATCATCTACTGAAATGGTGTTTGATAGCAATAGCTTTTACATGGCTGCATTCCTGTTATTTATGAATTAAAGGATGTCTATTTTTTTTTCCCCACACTTTTGGATATTTTGGACTTTTGCTTCTAGTGAGTATTGTACGAAGTCACTGAATATGCCTGTATGACACAAAATTGGAGTGATTACTGGACTCCTAAAGGAGAGATGTAGCTGTAACACACGTCCTGCAGTTTCAATCTGACCAGCAGATGGGAGAGAGCAGTTAAGTTATTAGCTCCTCCATGTCCCCAAGTGGAAGAGTTTTGTGTTCTTAGGATATTATCTAGCTATTGGATGGGATTTTTTTTTGTTAATTTTAAATATCCGGTTTGTGGAGAAAATGCTTGAGGAAAGTAACAGATGGGTTATATTGAACAATCACAACAAGTATAATATACTTTAAAGAGTCCTGGAATATGAAGTCAATGTCTCATGCAATGTCTCAACTTCACATTACATGTTACGTTATTTTTGTTTTAACTGAGTAGCTAAGTCAGCTTGCTCCTGCATTTCTTATGGCACTGAGCTGAATGTGACTATATTCACTCCTGAGCAGCCGTATGGATTATACAAGTTTACAAATGAGCAGTGCTCTTGTACCCACATAACCCTTTTTACTTGGAAAATGAAGCTGGATTTTATGTCTTCGTGTAACATTTGTTCCTTACAGGTGGTGCCTCCTTACAATGCTTCCCTTTTCAGAGGGCACCTTGGTTCAATGCAGGGTTTCAGCAGGCTGCCGCTGACCAGCACCACCACAGGATGCTATTTAAGCATCTAAATAACAGTGACTCTGACACACCATAACTAAATGCTGGTTTATTTTCTCCTCAAGTTTCAGAATTTTCAGTCATACAAAGAAACCGAAATGCCTTGTTTGCTTAAAAATACAGCTGTATGATGTTTTCTCTTTAAGCTGGACTGAGAACCCGGAGGATTGCTTGTATGCAAATTGTCTCTCAAACTAAAACAAATATGACTGGGGATTTGCAAAATCTAGTGTCCCACTGTGTTGTCTAATTCACCAGAACCAGCATCAGGTGTCCTGAGATTAGTTTAAATCAATTCTGCATGAGGATTACTTTATACACTTGCACAAAAATGTATTACAAGGGGTTTTACTTTATTTCTGGTCTGTTGTTTTTCTGTATCAAAACCATAAGTTCTGAAGTATTTTTTCAGTAGCCAAGCTTTCGGCTTTCCCTTGTGTACTCAAGCAGCTGACTTCAAAGTTTCCCTGTGATGCCTATTGTGACACGTGCAAGACATAAAGAAAATTTTATAAGCTTATTCTAACAAAACAAGAATATCTTCAAGGCCCAAATTTAAAGAAGCATAGAGATGCAGCACTGCTGAACGTCAACTTTCGTTTTATTTATGCTCCAGGAAGAGTGTACAAATATTTATATTGCACTTGTAGTTATGTAGACCAGGATTTTATTTAGTGTGTATGTGTGTTTGTATGCTAACTTGAGCCTTCATGTCTATATATTTTTTGAATACAATCTTTCTAGTTTTAGTTCTCAGCTTTCTCAAATCATTGTGAACAGTGGTAATTTTCATTTTCTAAAAGAAGGAATTTTAGAAGGATGAACCCTCCATAAATTATGTCAGTTAATGAAATTTTTTAATTTTTAATTTATACATGTACATATGCTCTTGCGTATTATTTTTTAATAGTAGAGAGACAAAAGATCATGGCATAGAAGAGAGTGAAAAGAAGAAATGAGAAGTGGATAATAAAAGAAAAGTAGAAAAGAAAGAAAGAGGAAAAGGAAAAGAAAAAGGAGAAAAGGGGAAAAAGGGAAAAAAGGAAAAGGGAAAGGAGAAAGTGGAAAAAGAAGAAAGGAAGGGGGAAGCAAGGAAGGAAAGGAGGAAGGGAGGAGGGAAAGAAAAGAAAAAAGAGAAAGGAGGAAGGAAGAAAAGACAAGGAACGAAAAGAAATAAAGAAAGAAAGAAAAGAGAGAAGAATATTGAAACAGAACAGATTACTTGTAAAACAATGTATTAGGTGAAGGAAGTCAAGGGAAGATGAGAAGATAAAAAAGAGGTGACCAGGCAGGAAAAAGGAATAAAAAGAAGAGGCAGAAATTCAATTTGATTCTACTACTGGTAGCTTTCCAATGAGAAATAAAATATTACAACTATGAACATTAACTTAATGATTAATTTCAGTCAAAATATTGATCAGAAGAATGTTTCACCAAGAAAGCCAAGACATGGATGAGATTAATTACTGTAAAAGGCATAACCAGCTTCCCCTGCATGAAATCTCAGTATTTGCGGTCTCTGGGGAAACTGGGAGTGGAAGGAGATATGATAGCCCATCCTGAGTCACCTGTGTGCTTCTTTTGATGTATTCGGCGCTGCTGACTTTTTCTGGATTACTTCAATTTTCATGCTTTATCTCTGGCTGTCCAGGACCTGAGAGGGAACCATTTCTGTGGCACGAAGAACTGTTCAAGCTGCTCCACTACTGGTTCCCAGTAATGCCTACATTAAATGGTGGCAATACACTTACTTTGTCTCTTTTCAACATAGTTTTACATCACGTTACGGTGGGGGAAAGACTGCAGCAGAGAGAAATGATGGCCCTGTCATTTAGACCCTGATTGAGAAGACTGCTAATGTGCATGCGTTTAAACATGTACTTAAGTGCTTTGCTGGATGAGGAGATCAGTTTACATCTCTTCAAACAGGAAATTTATTAAACATGAGAAGAGGGAATATTTTATATGGAAACACATGGAAGTAATTTCTGGTTTATATTAATGGATCTGGTTTTAATGTATGAAAATATGTAATGCTATAATTGTTGGAAAGCCAGATAGTGAAGATAGGTCTTTCAGCCAGGCCTCTACCAAAGATCAGATATTCTAACTCTTCTTATTTAGTTTTTTTTTTCTGTATAGGTGTCATTTTTTTATTTATGGCAAAAATATTATCTAAAATTTAATAGAAACCTGTAATGTTTCTTTTCATATTTTTATAAAAGTCTAGTGATAAAAAAACCCCAAAAGCAAAACTGCTGAAAGATCTTTTTCTACTCAGACAAATAGATTTTTAGAGTACATAGAGGACTACAGCACTGACAGTCTGTGGTAAATTATAGAATACATTTTAAAGCTACTTTACAAGCTAGCAAATATCTGGGGTCTGAGCATGTGTTGAGAAATCGAATGCTTGCATCCAGCACTATAGCAGCACTAAGCATTTGTGTGTACTGATGTCTAAAACCCTGCAGTAGTAATTAAAAATGCGTGTGACACATTCATCTATGGAACACACTTCAGTTTTGTTTAGAGACTCACGTGGCCCTTCACTGCAGTACGTGACCACAGGTCAGACACGGTGGATCTTTTCCTCTGAGGCAGGTCCAGTGTCCTCTGGAGCTGGGGAAGGTACATGAGAACTCACTCAAGCAGTGTTCCTTCCCTGAGAGAGGAAGATGCTCTGTCCTGCCTGTGCCTCTGGATTAACGTGGGATTAAGACATCTTCCATCTCCTTTGGGCAACACCAGCTCCCTGCTGTATTCTTTTTCTGCTGTTGTTTGATTTCTCAGAACAAATCAGAATTCAAATCAAGTCCATAACTGGAAATGAAATATGACACAGTCTGCCTGTGTTTGGAGAGACAAAGGTGCAAAAGGCAAGGCAGAAGTTGTGGAGCTCTCTCTTTGCATACCAACCACAAGGACAGATTTCTACATCCCAGTTTAATATATTATTGTAATAACACCTTGGAAACTTTGTTGTATGCAGTCAGGATCACATGGCAGAACTGTTTGTTTATACAAATTGCCAGATACTGCAACTTTTTTTTTTTTCTTGAAGAGTATATTTTTTTGCTTGAAAAGTATGTTTTTTCAAATGCTGATGTTTTTAAACTGAAATGCACTTGTTTTCATCTGGTCAACAAAACAAGTGCTTGTTGATATCTTTGCTGAGCTGGCAGGCTGGCAGTCTTATATAGTATCAGGAAAAAGAAAACACCACTTGTAATAACAGATTTAGTATGATCACCCTTATTTTAAAGCGAAAAGGAGGAACCATACTTCAGCTTAAAAGAACCATTCATGTAATTATCATTCCAGCTGTAAATAAATATATCCCAACAGTGGTTAGGAGAGGGTGTCTCATTGTACAGCCTTTATGTCCTCAAATCAAAATAGACAGTAATGGTGCTGAACATTCTTCCTGTTGGCCGTCACCTCTCCCAAGAACCATCTAAGCGACAGACAGCATTTGCCCTTAAATCACAGTAATACTCTGTGCATTTGACATCATGGAGTTGTGTAGTTACTCTCTGAACAGATTCCAGAGTTGTTGCTCTCATTACAGGTCAGAAAGGCAACACAACACATTAAAGATGCAGAATTGAAATGATAATCAATTGGGATTTATTTACTTATTTATTTAGAAAATATTTTGAAAAGCTGTCATGGGATTTCATGATAGGAAATTCATTTCATGTGGGATTGTGTGGTGTCAGGGAAGATTTTTATCAGTGTAGTGCTACCAGCGGATGTTACATTGTGTTGCCAAAGGGAGTGAACACAAGATTTTATGCAAACAAGTACGGCTTTCATTTAAAATGCAGATCAAATCAAAATGCCTGGACCCAAAAATTTTAGGGTTTTTTTTTGCGAAAGGTTTAAAAAACCTCATTCAGATTGTTATGTAATGACTAAACCAAATCTTTAAAACATACCATTTCCAAAATCCTTGACTCAAAAGTCTCAGATGCTGGAATGTTACAAATCCTCATCTGAATTTGGGGGTGGTAGCTCAGCTCCAATTCTAGAGGTAACCAAGTGCTATCACAGTTCTCTAACTTACATTTCAAATCAATGTTTTGTGTTCCCCTTGCACTGAAATTTCTGCTAGTTGAAACATCACAGTAATATTTGAAACTAAGGTAAATGTAAAGCAAATATTCACTAATTTGGAATTATGAATTTTTAATACACTTATTACCAGTCTTGCATTCATTCAGTCAAAGAATCCTGTGATGTACACATCCAGTGGTGTCCAAGGAACATAGCTTGCATTTAATAATGATTGGTTATGATTCCCCAGGATTGGCTCAAAATTAATCCACATTTTCATGATTATTAGATAAGAAATAATTTTTTGAATAATTTGAAACTATTATTTGAAATTATAATTATGGCAATTCACAGTAGGAATAAAGCTGTCAAACATTTGCCTTAAATTTTTCTGCCCAGCAGCATTTGTGTGGTGGCGATTTTTCCAGATGACGCAACTTACACCTATAATAAAGATGTTAGAAACCTATTTTCAGAGAAGGACTGGGAGAGAATGTTCTCCCTCTTCTCAGGTCTTCAGAGCAAATCTGGAGTGTGAAGACCAGAAGGGGACTCCTTTTTTTTGTTCTTTGGACTTTGGACAGATTGATATCTCTTTGCACTTTTGGAAATAAATGAGTATTTGTGCTCAATCCCCATGCTCACCCAGTAGACACAAGGTATAGTTGTGGGATGGATGCTGCTTGACTTAGCATCCTCTGTTTTACAGCAGATCTGACTTCTCTTCTGGGTCCAAGATCCACTTGTATTCATTTTATATTGAAGAACTGATGGTGGCACTGTGGAGAAGCTGGTAGAGCAGACCAACATTTTTTACTTATGCTGCCTTAAGCTAAGTCTTATTGAAGGCTAGTATTGTGCTCTGAAGAGCTGCCTGGGAAATGTTCTTCTGAGAAATGGAAGCTACTGAGTTTTTCCAAATCTTTCTACTCTTTATGGGACAAGTCTTTTGCAGTTTTTCTTTCATTTAGACATATTTTTATGTATTTTGAGAGAAGGAAATTCAGTGAAAGAGTATAACTGCTCCGAGGAGAGATATCTCTTACCTGCAATAGTCAATAACTCAACAGACAATACTAGGAAGTGGGAAATACAAGTGGAGTCCTTGTTTGCCTGATTTGATGCAAGGACAGAACACTTTAGTGTCAGATGAATGTTGCAGCCACAGGACAACTGGAGTTTCTAGCGTGAGGGCTCTGTCTGATTTATGTCCTGCATCTAAGAAACATTTCCCAGCAAAGTTGAATTTCCACAGAAAGTTTCCGTTTGGTCAAGAATAGGCACACATATGGCTTGCAAATGCTTCTCACTGATCATGGTAAAATACTTATTAAAAAGAAAGTTGTTGTATGGACACAAATCACATTCACCATCTTGAAACTATGTTGTTTTTCTTAATGTGGATAAATAAGTGTGGTGAATTCTAGACAGGATGCGACCACTCTGAAAGTTTCTCCTTAAGAACCTACCTTAGTCAGGGTCTGTCCCATGACATATATCCCTTTTCTGAATCAGCTATAGTATCCATCACCAAAATCTAATTCTACTGGAAAACAGTCATTCTTTCCAGGACACAATTTTTTCTTTTGAAGAGACTGTCAAGCTGAGCTTTGTAAGTGTCCATGAGATAATGCAAGAGGATAGGTGTTTAGTATCTCGATACATGCACACGGGCTGGTACAATAAGGCCAAATCCACATAATAAGCACAGTTGCCATGAATCTTAAGTAGCTACATTGGTACTTTGGGTTTCGCCAAGTGCCTGGTGGTTATCTAAATGCAAGAACTTTGTTCTGTGTTTCCCTCTGACTGATATTGCAGCTAGTTAGGGAAAATTCCCAAAACAATGTATTGCTGAGAGTGGGGCTTCCAAAGGAACACACTGGGCACCTCTTAAAAACACACTGAAATAATTACACTAATTTATCAGCAAAGGACTATGTACCCTAAGCTGACTACTTTCACAGTGCCAAGAGTATCTGAAATGTAATATTCCATATTTTGAGACATCTTGTATCTAGAGGTTGCTTCGATGAGCATGCACCCTGTTAATATATAATTTAAATAACAGATGAGTCCTCAAGCAGAGGGGCTTTGACTTCAGCATTCTTGCTTCTTCACTTGACTCAGCTCTGGAAATACTTCCCCAGATTAAAAGTCCTGGAAACATGTCAGATCTATCATTTGGAAGTCAGTGATTGAAAATAAGTTTATATACTCTGCATATGAAACTTGATGAATCTTTCTTCATGAGAAAACAGTGCAGAGACTTCTGCTGTATTTAGGATTTAACACGTGTTTTCTCTTAGAGATCACATGCTAGGTTCTGAAAGGAGCATGTGTGGTGCTCTTAATAATGTTTAAAAAATAATATGACAGCTCAAAGTGCCAAGTCTATGAAAAGAGACATATTTAATTTTTTTTTTTTTAATTTTGGTAGCCATTTTGTCTCCTATAAGTTATTATTTTTTGCAATTTTGATATTTAAATTTTTTTTAAATGGTATTTGCAAAAGAATATCTTTGAATATTGTCCATTTATGAAGGAACACATGTGGGCTGGAGTTTTGATGCTGTCCTAAACAAGGGATGTGGGAGACTCAAGAAACAGGGCAAATTATTGCCAGACTATCAGCACTGTATTGTGGTGAAGCCTAGCAGCCCCAATCATAAATCAGGTACTCAGCAAATAAAGAGGAAAAGTTAACACATGACAGTGTAAGGATTGAATCAGAGGAAAGAACAACTTCAGTAAATAAACAAATATTAGAAAAATGTATTTTCCTCTGGGCAGGTTGTCAAGGAATGGGAGATTCAGTACTTTCCTCAAATGCATCTTCAAACAGCCTGATGTCAAACACCAGACATCAGACAAAATAGGCTGTTTGCTAGAATATGGTTTGCTTCTAAAAATCCCCCTTATTCCCAGTCTCTTGAGAAGGCTGTAAAGTAAAAGAAGGGTGTTAACATCTCTTCTATAGGACATCCATATCCACACCTGCTTTTTTCATAGGAGGAAAGGCAATGGAAACGTGAAAGCAAGCAGAATTTAAAAGCAAACACATGAGTAAAGGAAGAGCAAAGTAATATAGCCCTTAAGTACAGAAGTAAAAAGTAAATTCATGATTTTGGCTCTGTCAAACAAAAAGAGCAATAGGAAGTGACAAGTCTGCAAAGGAGCTATTCTTACTTTTACCTCTTCTTTCTCTTTAATAGTTTTTCTTTCTTTCAGTGGAAAGTGTTGGCTTCTTTTTCCACCTTGTTTATTTTTTCCCTTTTCTTTTGGTGAAAACATGTTTCCTTCCAGAAATCCGCTCTGCCTTCATCCTGGCAGAAACTTCCCACTGTCCTTAATATCCCCTCACACTTATAAAAAGAAGAGGTAAAGAATGATTTTCTAGTTTGAGGCAAGACCTATGCTCTAACTCTAGCGTGCCCATATGCTTCTTGTAGGTTATCCAGATTTCTGCTGAAGATCACTCCATCCAAGTCCACAAAGATCTGATAGAATTATCTGGCTGAGTGTCAGCCTTTAAAGGAAATAGTTATTCTGGATGATTCACGGTGACTGCTTTTTTTGCTACTGCTTCAGTAATAAACACACTATTTCGATGACTCCTAGAAACAAATCCTGCAGTCCTCACTCAGCAAAACTCCTGTTGACTTCAACAAGCTTTCCTGAGCAAGTTTTGAAAAATGGCTTCAGTACTTGGCTGAAAATAAGCTACCTGAAATGTGTGTCTTTTTCAAAACATTAATAAAATTTATTGACTTTATTTACTTTTAGAATGACATCTTTCAATAACTTTGCCAACACCCCTCCAAAGCAAGAAAAAACCTCACCATTGCTGGAACTAAATGTCCTTCAGGCATTTGATTTTTCCCAAGAATGCCAGGACCAAAATTCCTTTCTCAAGTGTTTGTTAACTGGAAAAAATGTGTATTCTGGTTTCTGGCACATGCATAAGCATAAGTTGGCTAGTTTTCCTCTGCATACTTTAATGATCATAATAGTTTTCCATTACTTGTTGATTCCTGTTAATAATGTAGCATCAAGGGAACACAGTAAAAGAAAGGTTGATAAAATTCTGGCTCACGTGTGGCAAATGGAAAGTTGGATGGGCAGACTTCTATGGCTTAGCGCAATGAAAGGCTCCTCTTGGTGGGTCAAGACATGTTACTGTAATAAACTCAGTCAATAGTGGTGTGTGGCATTTTTACTACAATGAGTATGTACCCAAAGGGGAAGATAAAATTTGACACTTAGATTCCGCTTCAGTTCTGGATGCACCTGTTTCTTGTGAATGGCAGAAGGATGTGTGACAGCTGCTTATCTACTCATTCAGAACTGGAGACAGCTTCTGGCTGCAGCTGGAGAAACTGGAAGTGCTGCAGGAAAGCAGAGAAAGAGATGGGCTAAATTTAGGGACAAGATTGTTTTTCCAAGTCTGATACTAAAGTTCTTGCTTAATATTAAACAAAAGTGATTTTTTGGTGACTCCTTACCATTGCGGCAGGACACAAGATATGCACAGTCTTTCTGTCACCCCACACAGTGTGGAAGGGTGAAGGAGGAAGGCATAGGTAGAACAGCAAATGAGCTGGAATTTTATTTGAAAGATTCTGTCTGGATCTGATTCTGGATCATGGATTTTTCACCAATGCAGATGCCTGATAAAGAATTGTTTATCCACAACTGACATTTTTGTTCCTGTCGTATCAAAACCAAAAAACGTTAAAAATGCGTGCAATGGTAGCTTTTTTGGCTAGCTTTCAGAATAACTTCAGAAGTTCAGGTTTCCACTGGCTAAACGTAATACTTCAGCAACCTAGCCCAGAAAGGAACTTTTAACACACACTGATCACTGGATCATACAAGAACTGTCAGGCAGGACAAGCTGTGGTGAATGCAGCAAGACTTCTTTAAAACTTTTTTTTTTCAGTTCTGCTCCACATCCCACTGCTTCTGCTGAACTTATTGCTCTTGTTTTCCTGAGCATGTAGCCCATCTCTCAGCTCAGAGGAATCTGCCATCACCGTTCAACCTTTCTCTTTCCCTCCTCCTTTTAAAAAGCATCGCTCTTTTCCAGAATTATTTCTTGTAACTGAGATACAATTTTGCACTGAAATAGCCATATTGCATTAAACTGCCTTCTTAAGTTCTGGTTTCCGTAAAGGGATTGACAAATGCAAATGCTACCTTTATTTTTTTTCCACCATGGCAATTCTCATATAGTTAGGAATGAGGAGCTGAGGTGAGAGGAAACAATTATTTAGATGACAATTGCTTGCTGCTGCTAGAAAACCCAAAGCAAATTCCTTCACTTTGAAGGTAGCAGAGGCACTGACGTTTTCTCTGGTGGGATGAAATAATAATCTTCTGTTCTCAGTGATTTCTCCACTGGGTATGCAAATGCACTCTAGGCAAGTTCCCCTGTTAAGGCAAATGAATTGAGAACCCCAGGGATTTCAAGGTACTTCAAAACTTTCTAGTGAAGTCAATGAGACTGGAATAGGATCAACAGATACATTTGTCAGTCTATTGCTCTTGTTAGATGTCTTGTGTAATCTAAGTTACTCATACCTTATTAAAACTTTTATAAACAAACACAGTGCTAAAATTTGGCAAATCTCAGCTAAATATAAATGAATAATTAGCCCTTTGGTTTATTTTATATGCATATTTTAAACTCTGTAGGTGTTTTTAAAGTATTCTGAGGAAATTATGTTTGATAACATTCACTAATTGTGGGAACATGAAATGCATCGTTTATGTTTTGGTCAAGAAGCAGCTTTTCAATCACTTTGTTCTAAATCTTTCTTCAGGAAAGGATTTGGGTTCAGTTTTTCCAATTGATACATACTGTGAGGGCATTGTGTAAGTAACACCTGTTTTAGAGGGCTGAATAGTGGTTTTGTTCTCCATCCTGAATATTTACATTCAGTTACATTGCTTAGCTGAGTTTTCAATGTTAGACGTTTTGAGTATTTGTTTTACTTCTTTAGAGCAAGGTGTGGCCCTCAGACTGTGTGCTGAAATCCTGCATTGGGAATCAATATCAATGGCATTTTAGTATATTTGAAACTGTATTCTACTACTATCCAAATAGCGGATGTGCATATCTATTCTTTTTGAATCAAACCAATTGTGATTTTGAGAAGTTTGATAAGAAGTTGATTTTTGTCTGTAGTTGCTTGCTTTTACTGCTTAGTGTTACTCCAGCAAGATTAGGGTCACAAGGATGCTTTTGGGGCTATGTGCAATGCAGTTGCTATCCTAGAAACGTGTTTCACTGAGCTACACGTTGAGTTGTTGTTAATAACTTTATTATTTTTTTATTTAAATAAACACAGCAGCTTTTGGAAAACACCTGGAGAATATATATCACAATTCTATGTGCTGTAAACCTGTATAATGCTCAATATATTAATCTGATTAGAAATTCTGAAGCCAATAATAACTTTGTACTAATGTCTGGTGCAGTGACCTGCTACCAAATTCAGTTTTCACATTGCCTTAAGATTGTTTCTGGGGTTTTCTTGCAAGCCTGTCCCTGAATTTTGTCCTGCACTTGATGTTTTTATTAAGAGGAATAGTGCCTTTGGTGAAAGTGACTGCAGTCATTGCCAGAGTAGGGGGAGAGAATTTACTGTGCAGGTCCTTGCACAAAATATGACCTATTACTAGGTAGGTAATTTCAGCATCTGGCAGTTGCTTTATCATCCCAAGTCATGCTTTAATTACAGATGGAATTTCAGCCTCCCAGGACTCTGACTTGATCTCACTGGCATGCATCCTTGCCTTATATTGCTACTATTGTATCTTGGGGGGGGGGGTTGATATTTTGTGCTGAGAAGATGGCAGTGAATGGGTTTCACTTTGATAAAAAAACACCCAAACTAGAGAAAACTTCCAGTTAGTTTTTGTAATTCAGTTGGAGGGATTGCATAAAGTAGATATCCAATTAATCATGTTGGTTTAGAAACTGTTAAATCGAACAGCATCTTTAACAGAAAACCAGGTATTGTAAGTAGCTATAGCGCTACTAAGTTATATCACCGTGAGCCAACTCATCTGGCACAATTCCCTTGGAGGTTACATAGCAAGAATCTCTTCTTACTGCACACCAAATGTTTCTCATTGAAACTGGCATTGTTGACTTGTTTGTGACATATGTCAAGCAACTAACAAAACAAGGAAAAAATTCCTTCTTACCACATGCCAACTCTGTTTCACTGGGTATGGCATTGTAGGGCTATTTCTGATGTTTCCCAAGCAACTAACAAAACACAGGGAAATCAACACTGTGACTAATTACAAAATAAACATCTCCATCTTTTGGAGCTTTAACACTCATCCTGGCTGTCTCCAAGAATGCCTTTTGTTTACACTAATTCCCAACGTGACTTAGGTGCACAATGTAATTCTTGTGTATCTTGGCTGTACTAAGAATTCAAAGAATTAGTTCTTTGATGTATAAACCTGACAACTTACTTTTCTAAAAAACGAATTGTGCTACAATTAGAATTGCTTTGAAGTCTGCAAGTATTTAATAGGTGAGAGTAGATGGTGCTCAAGAATATGTAACATTGTTCTTGGATAATAAGAGTTCTTGCTATTGTGCACTGTAAATGGTTAACATTGGGCAGTATTTCAGGTAATGTTTTTAACAAAGCATACCACTTACTTTGTAATAATAGCAATACTGACTCGAGAAATGAAAATTCATATCCTTTGAAGCAAATATTCAACTTACATAAAAAATAATTGAAAATGAAATATTTAATGTTTAGAAAATGAAGTCTTGATTTAAAAATGCTAATTTGCAATGCGTTTATATATGCAAAAGTGTGATAAAAATACTTCTGTGCTCTGTATATGATCATATAATATGACGAGCTTATGTTTTAAAGGAATTATTCTCAAGTGATTAAAACGAGCCTCTGTCAAGATGACAGCTCGGGGAGATAAGCTGTTAGGATTTATTTCTTGGCTGCAAAATAAAAAGCTTTGCCTTAGTTATGCAAAAGTACTTTTAATTTTGCAGCTATAATGATTGGTGCCTCGATTAGTTTTGTGCTGGAAGTTTTACTTGGATATTTGTATATGAGTTTAAAATTATACTGACCATTTTGTAAATTGCTGTGTTCAATGGAAACTTCAGAAGTGTCCCATTCTTCAGAGGTCTAGTGATCCCATTCCAAATCAACCTTCCCAGGGATCTGTAATTCAGATACCTAGATTACATACTTAAAATTTCTGTGTGTTCTCCTGCAAATATCACATTTAGACTTGAAGACTGAAAGAATCCTGCATGAGTCTTCAAAAAAGGATGCATATCTGGAATATGGAATGGTCTGTGCCATACTATCACCATGAAATCTAGAATTGCAATTATTTATTATATTTAGATAAGTATTTCTTAGACTGCTTATTAAATATTACAAGCAAAGTCACATATTTAGCCTCCTTTGAGAGCTACAGTATCATGTACATTATGTTATAAAAACCAGATATCAAGACACGAAAGTAAATGAAACTTTGCTTTATTTTCCAAATTAATTCTGTAAATTTTCTGCGCAAGTGACATTATTTGCTGTAACCTTTTGTTTGTCCAGTGTATCTAGTGTATTAAGTTTAGCCCCCCATCCTTATAATTTACAATTAAACTTACAGTTGTTTACTTTCAAGAGTAGATACATTAAAAAAATAAGTAAAATGGATAATGGAAAGAGTGTATCCATGGTCACACCCATGGCAGGGGGGGCTGGGCTAGATTATCTTTAAAGGTCGCTTCCAACCCATACCATTCTATGATTCTGTGATTCTAAGATAAGAAAACACCCTTCTTTCAAATTAAAATAGGATTTTCACTGACATTACTCAACATTAGATTGTGTCTACTGAAACATTCAAGGGATCTAGAGAGGCAGCGGAGAAGAAGATTCACTTTACATTACACAAGAGAACTGATAATTTCTTGAGACATTCTCAGTGTACTTGGTAGTAACTGTAATCTTGGTCACAGCCAGCCAGATCTAAGATAAGACGTCAGGATTCCCCATGGCACACAGATTCTATTTTTTCCCCTGCTGCATGCCATATGGTCCCCAGTTATAAATGTATCCAGGAATTTGCATCCTTTGTCTCTGCAGTGCTAGATAGAGATTACTTAAGGGCACATTTTATTCTCTCTTGTACAAGTATTTCAGGAGACATGAGGCTTCATTTTGGAATAATTGCAGTCACATAGGTGTAAAACTGAAGTTAGTGTGATCGAAAATTAATGTTAAGTCTTTAAAACTGAAAGTGAAAACTGATTAAAAGTTAAAAGCAATTTTTAGTGTATGCTTATCTGATAAACAAATGGGTTTAAATAAAAAGAAATTTCCGTTATGAACCTTTTCTGTTCGTCGGCTACCATGAATTCTCTGTTCTTTCTACTGTGTCTTAAAGACTGCAACATGTAATGAGTAATAATATGTTTTGTGTTCATCTGTAAACGTTGTCATATATAATGCCAGTATCCTACATTAAAGTCTTGTAAGTAACCTATTTCTAAAATATTCAGCATATGGCTTATTGAGACCTCTATGGAAGGTGCCACTCATTTATGTGCATGATCCTTTACATATATGTACATCATTGCAACTTTTGTCATCTTCTCCCATGCTTTTTGTTGCCTTTTATGAAAGGTGTTGCCTTTAATGCCCGAACAGTATTTGAGCAAGAATGGTGTGTACCATGTAAAGTAATTTTCAAGATACGATAATCTCTAGTACATGCTTTTGTTAGTCCTTAATTCAGGCTATTCCAAAGGATACTCTGCAGTGTAAAATGAGTCTGCAGTCTTGGGTTCTAGCTATACTTGATGCTCCCCCAACTAGACATGATTACAAGCAATTGCATTTTCTCTTTTGTGTATTGCAGCCACTATGGAAGGATTCTCCTCTACTATATGATCAGGCAAGCCGTGTTTTTATAAATCAGGATCATGATTCTTGATATAGCTACCACTTTACAAACAAACTACAAATTAACTTCCTTTAGAAGTAAGAAGGTCACTGCCACCTTTCTTTCAATAAGCAGCAAGGATCCATGGACATATTTAGGACATGGGATAGACACGTGCTCGGTAGGCTGAGAGCCTGGTTGGTTCCTCTTATCAGGTTCTCCAGCTCTTTCTCAGCTCTCCGTAGATAAAATGTAGCTTTATTAAAGTCAGTAGGAGTTATGCGTTTAATTTGAGCAGGTCCAGGATTTCAGCTCATAAATCTGAAACTCATTTTATAGCATAAATCTCTTCCAGACAGCACCATGGCAAGAAGGAAGTATTGTTTTGCTTCCACAGTGATTGATCTGAGCTTTTCCTTCTACTTTACATGATCTAGGAAGCAGTATGTCTGAGAGCACATGTGCCAGAGACCAAACATTCATCTTCATAATGCTACTGAGAACCTATTTGCCTTCTGTGTTTTAGGTAGAAATATATAAACCCTTTTAATCAAGATTGGTCAATTGGATTGAAGTGACTTGAACCTTCAACAAGGTTTGCAAGTATTTGGAGGTTTGTTCTTTGACTTTCCTATTTCATTTTGCTGTGATATTTCCTGTTTCTGTCCAGAAGCAGAGGCACTGATATATTACATGAAACATGGCTCCTACGTAGTTCTTATCCTCAGTAGAACAAATTTCCAAAAAGGTATGATGTTTTGTAATGGTGTCTATAATTGGGTGACTTAGAGAGGGCATTTGCAAATTACATCAGCATCTCAACTTTTGGATACTGATTATCTGAAGCAAATCTCTGCATCTCTACAGACTTGCCTACCACCTCTTTGTTTGAACTATGATGCTTGCCAGAGGCTTTGTAGGGACTGGAATTTCAGTCTGGACCGAAAATATTCACTGTGTCTTTTGAGCTGTATCTCAGTGTAGCAGTACATAAGAAAATAATAATCTAAATGGGCTTTTGTATAAAATGATATAGAATTAGCTATTGTGGCTCAGCATCTGTCAGATGTCCTATGCCTGTGGTCATTGGCTTAGGCCTTGACAACACTGATGAGATTAGCTTGTTATTCCTGGTGTTGAGTTGCAAATGTCTGGATTTGGCTTCTACTGCCAGTAGCTCCAAGGACAGGAGGAAAAACAGCTTATAAATTCTTCGGAGTTCTTTGGAGCCAAAAGCCACTTTTTCAGCTGGCTTTGCAAGCAATATTATTTAAAGGGTACTTGGAGACATGAGGATAAGTGAAGAGTAAAATAAGGAGGGAAAAATACTAAAAAGTTATTTCTCTTATAGAATAACTGATAAAAACTGTATACATAATTATCTCTGGTAAGGTTTCTTATCACTCATAACCATTCTTTCTTTGCTGTGAAGGTTAAGCATTCTTCAGGCAGATCATTCATTGCCTCAGCTATGTTTACTACTCTGTTTATTGCACATTTTCTTGGAATATATTCGTGAAAATTGGGCAATTGTATTTTACTAAGATTTATTGGGTTTTGGCCAATAAATTACATTGACTCTTTCTTTTAAAATGTCCAAACTGAAGTTGGCTGGGAAAGGCAGACGAAGAATGACAGGGTTTTGTTCAGTAGAAAAGAAAACACAACAGTAAGTCAAATCATGAAGCTTTTATTTGGGAGGGGGGAATCAGCACTTAGTGAATGGAAACACATGAAGCTACTGAGATTTTGCAGAACCATCATGGAGGAGTCTCTCAGACCTTGTTTCAGTCTTAGCTGATAAGGATCTAATGAATGTGATGGGGTTCTGAGAAGATACTCCACAAGCTATGGAGACATTTAGATTTTAAATTTATTGGTTTTATCATCCATCTGATAGAATCCAATAGAATCCCAAGCCAGGGATTCTCCTGTCTTTTGAGATCATGAAACCGAATATGACAAAAGTCTTATTGTTTTGACTTTGATAGACTCCTTCATAAGTAACTAGTGCCTGCTGGTCTAGTGGATTGTTTTTGTAAAATCTCTAGTTGGATGTTAATGGACTTGACAGCAAATATATTCTCTGGAGCCTACAAAAATGATCCCCTAAAATCTGTGCCAGCAAGCAATTAAACTAAATGGATGAAGGTATCAACAGCGCAAAGCAACAAAGCTTGTAAATACAAATGTTAATTGCAGGCTTTAAATACTTCATCTGCATATTCATTTGTCAGAGTTAAATATATTGTTAAATATATTTAATATATTAAATAAATAAATAAACATTTTTTCAATGAGATAAGCTAGTATTTAAGGCCTCCTGCATAACAGATGCTATTATACTTCACCTGATTATCAAATAACCTATGTTACACGTGAAGGAGATGGGTTTTGGTACACAATTTCAGTAATTTTGGCTGCACTGTAGGTGGCTGGTCTACAGCCAGTGGTATTCACTGCACTGATTGAAGGTACTTAGGATCAAGCTCTCTGCAAGAATCACACACTATTTTTGTGCTCGTCCAGAGAAATCTGGTAATAATTCTTTTGCTGTCTTTGAAGTTAGTTTCAAATTTTTTTAGCTGGTGGCTAACTTCCAGATATTTAACATGCCTTAAGAAATTAATGGTGTTTCCTCCAGTTGCTGCATATTGTCACAGGTGACATTTAAATGAGGAATGCTGCAGTTGGAAGACATTGACACCTGCACAGTGAACCTCAGAATGACTAGTAGCAGGGAGCTGTCTTTGAAAAATGTGGTTATAGCTCAGATTCTCTGAAGGTTTAGCTAGTCAAGAAAAAGGAGCTGACAAAAAACAGCAGCCGTGAAGTTTAATTCTTCTTGTGGTCTTTTCAGGTCATGGGCCAAATTTAACTACAGGCATAAGTAAGGCTCAGCATAATCAGTTAAAATTGCAGTATGTTAGTCTCAAAAAGAGAAAAACAGAGTAATGTGGCAGAGCTTTTTTTTTTTTTTTCTGTCATTTTCATAAGGCTAGAGAAGAGCTAATGAGAGTCCTGACCAAAGAATTAAGGGTGGGTGAACTTGGAAAACACTGTTTTGGAATTATGATCAAATAGCAACATTTCGCTCTGCACACACTGATCTGCAGAGCTGGAGCTGTGGGGAGCAGGAGCCAGGAAATGCAGTAGTAATGAAGCCAGATACTGCTGTAGCTGAGCAGTTCACAGCAGAGCTGAGGACTACAGGATTTAAAAATTAGCTGTAGTCACTCTTCTGCATAAATGAGACTAGCTAGGGATAAATAGCAATGATAACATCTTGCTGTGCTCTCATTGTAGTTACAGCAGAGTTGCACTGATGTAATTGTGGCAAAAATTCGTCTCATGAATTTGGTATTTGCAGGTGGGAATTCTGATCCAGACCTTGGAAAATATGTACCATATCCTGCTGAAAAGAACTCAGTATTCATGCTTAGATACCAATTAAGAGTGTTAAGAATAAGTTAAGACACCATGCTGTTGTCCCTTTCTTTGAAACTTGCTGGTATTTTTCCTGGAAGCAGAAATAAATTTAATCCTTGAACTGTTGCAGAAGTCTGCAGTAGACCAAAAGATTTATCAGTAGGCATTTCTGCAAAAAGAACTTAAAAATGTTTGTTTGGGTTTTTTATTTATTTATTTTTGGTTTTTTTACTGAAAGGTGAGAGATCTAGAAAGGAGTAGGTATATGATTCTCTACACTCTTTGCTTTTCTTATTCACTTGCTTTACTTTCTGCTACAGACCTTTGGAAGAGACATGACTAGACAGACTTTTGATCTTACACAAAATGGCTAGTTAATGCCTGTATCTTCCTAAGTGCTTCCTTTTGCCATTGTTTGGGATACTTTTGACTAAGTTTCTTTTAGTGTAAATAAGACTTTTTTTGGGAAAGGTTTTCAGTTACACATGACCTCTCAATTTCAGTGGAATGGTAGTTAGGGAATGGGGTTGGAATGATGACGGATCCTATTCAGGTTGTCTTCCACCTGTTTCAGAATACTCTGGGATGACAAATTGTATTCTGACTCCTAGGCCCATAGTTTCAACACCCAGTAACCAGGATGCCTTTTGAATGGGAAGGTTTGGCTCTTGACACCCAGTTCCTTTCTGGCGATGTTTCCAACAAAAAATAAAAATGTTGAAAGCTTGAAAATTGCTCTGAAAACAAAATACACGCCCTGCAGACAGCTCTGCCATCTGTGCTTCAGGTTCCCTAAATAAGTATTTCTAAAAGCTTGCACAGTATTTAAGCTGTGTCAGAGTAGTAGATTAAAAAGGTTTTTGTAGTCCATGTGGTTATTATTTATTTATTTATATGAGGGGTGCCTAGAGACTAAGAATAAGTATTCCTTTTAAATGTGTCTGTGGGTACATATGTACATGGAATTTAAAAGAAGTGGTAAAAAATAAGCAAAGTTTCGTGTGCTGTGGAGCCAGCAGATATATATCTTTAGCTCAAAAGGATTCCGTTTTGTCTCCCAGTGGGAATTTTTGAGTTTTTCTAAAAAACTTTAATTGGAAGCTGCTGGTCTAAGCACAGGACACAGGAACAGCCAGTGACATTGGGATTCGGAGCCACTCTGTGTACCAGCAGTACCTGCTTCAGCCTTTAAAAATGTTACATCACCATAGTCTGAATTAGAGCTATAGCGGGACCCAAGAGGAAGTCAGTGCAGAGACAGTTATGATTTTACATAAACAGAAGACTCTAGATAGACCTTTGAGTCTGCAGGAAACTGCAATGGTTATGAGAACAATTTTCTTACAGGAATTAGGCTAAAGATGTTTAGAGGCTTTTTCATGTGTTATGACATTTTTACTCCATAACAAAGCTATTTTTGCTGAAAATATTTAGACGCACTTACAGATAAGTAATGGATTACATTCCTCTTGGAATGTGTGTTTGTATGATTTAAGCATTATCTTGAGTTTGTTCTAGAAAACATAGAGAGCAGAGGATAATTTATTAGCAACATGCTGAGGGAAATATGGATACAATAATAACAAAAGTGGAGGATATCTTAGACAAAACAATTTGTATGCCATGTCCAGCTAAAGAATACCAAATACTTATGCACAAGATATTAGGATACTGACTTCCCAGGTCCTTGCTCAAAGCCTTTATCTTATGTTAAAAAATTGTTATATGTAATATTGCTGGTTGGCCACTATCAAATTGGTGGATGATTGCAGTCCAATTTCTTTTCATATACCTGTGCTCACAAGGTCACTATTATATTTGAACCAATTTGGCGGTTCAGCAGCAATGACAGCAGAGGATGAATTTTGAAAGAATGTACAATAGTGCAAGACTTGGCTAAAATAGAGGATTTCTGGTTAAGAAGAAATAGAAAATCTGCTCCCACTAATATTTAAAATCAACCAGGTCTTAGTAGATTTTTCTTTTATTTACATATCTTTGTTTACTCTTTACTGTTTCCTGTAGTTGCGTGCAGCATAGATCCTATTTGCAACTCTTCCAGTGGTATCTAGATTATCTTAGAAAATTAACTTAATAGAGGTGTTAATTTCCTCTTGATGAAGAGAGGAATAATTGGATATGATAACAAGAATCATGATACATCCTGAGTTTGAACAGACATCTCTGAAAGGGTAGAAGGAGTGGCAAGGTGACTCAGTCCACTGAGAAGAAGAAGAAAAAAAACCCCAACATTTTATGAATTGAGAGATACATAGACATTGACAATATAGAGAAACCATGACTTTCTTAAGGGGAGTAGGGGGTTGCTTAGCTCATTTGCTGTTGCGCTCAGTGAATGTTATTGCATATACTGTCCTGATTGTTTAACAGATGGATTCGTACATGCTTCTCTGTGCTTGGGTAGAGCTCGAATTCAGAGAATTCCTGAATGCTGTTTCTGAAAACCAATTTTTGAACCCTCTGAACTGCATTATCTGCAGTTGCTTTGCCATTTGTAATTAGTTATTCTACATTACCACATAGCGGAGAAATCGCTATGGAGTCTTACAGTGTAATGTGGTCAGCAGTGGTGCCAATAATAAAATGAAGTTTCTATTACAAACTGGCTTGAATTTGGGGTGGCTTTTTTGTCTAATAGGCAATTTCAATGCGCATGCTTCACCATGTGCAACATGAAATAACCATTACTGGTTATTGTATGGGATCCATTCTCATCATCATGAACATCTCTTTCTCAAACTCTTTGACTTACACACAGTTTCTGTAAGACACTATGTTTTATGCTGGCAGAAATATGTTTTAAATGCTGCTTGTATATCCAATTGCAAACGATGTTTTTGCTTAAATATACATCAAAGGGACCTATGCCACTGATGACTTGTGGGACTTTTCTGTACTGCATGGAAAGAAGAAACCGGCCAATTTCCTTCCTTTAGAGTGCTGTTTTCTGACCATAAATTTCACCAAATAAGCACACTATTGCCAAGTTGGGTTTGAAAATGCCTAACTTCTACTGAGGCAACTTATAGGAAGTCCTATGTTAATCTTTATAATTGAGATCTTTCCATCTGTTCCCTTTCAATGACATTATTGAATGCATTTTATTAAAAATGCATGTATTCGCCGCCCCCCCTTCCCCCAACCCTCTTGATTCTCTTTATTTCTTTATGCATGGACAAACCTTGGAGTATCCTACTCCAAATGGACCTCTGTAACTTATAGTGTCCCACTGCTATTGGTAATCTAAGAGAAAACTCCACTTTCCTTTTTTAGCTTATAGGACATTGAAAGCTGAAGTATTAGAAAGCTTTAGGAAACAAACATTTTGAGTTCACTAAATTTTTATTCCTGTGTTACTGGTGGAAACATGAGCAGTTATATCTTTTTAATCTAATTATTCATGACTAGAAAGCTAATAAAACTTGGAATTATCTTCAGTAATTCAGAATGGCAGATTTTCAGGATAAAGAAGCAAGCTTCTCTTGTGAGGTCTCCAGAGAGAGTGCAACTGACCTCTGCTTGCCTGAGCATGATCCTTAAATCTCCTCTTTAGTTTGCTTTGATACAAAACTATCCTGGTCCCTGCCTGAATGAGGACTGCAGGGAGTGAGAGTTTGCCCTGCACTGAACGTGGAGTCAAATGGGTCTAATATTGGGACTTAATTCTTTACCTTCACAAAATTTGGTTGTCATAAGAAAATAAGTTACTTATTCTTGGGTGTGAAACTTTTCTGTGTCAGTCTAAGCCAGAACAGCCTCAGCTGTGTGTCTGTATTTTGGTCTGCCTTGCTCAAGAAGCCTCAGCACACCACACAAAGCTCCTCTGTCTCTAGGTTGAGTAACAGCTATATGATACGCCCAGACATACCTTTCCTAACCACATGACATATTGCCATTCCAAGTACTGAAAGACTGTATATTTCTCTTTCCTGTTATTATAAATTCCATGTAAAAACTAAACTTCAGAAATACAGCGAGGTATTTGCTGGAGGCTTGAACTCAGGAGAGAGAGTTTTTCTGGGATCTCTTCTGGTAGTTTGGACCTCTCCACGCACTCAGGTGGCCCTCAGGGGACCTGTGGAGACCTACAGTCAAAACGGGGGTGCAAGAAAGAGAAACATTTTTATAGGCATAAGAGGTAGTGACCTGAGGTGGCCCTTGTAAATCAACAGAAATGTGCAAAAGGTTTCGGTTGCATGAGCAGAGAGCGAGCTTGAGTCATCTAGAAAAGTAAGGGGAAAAGAAACGTGCCAGATGGAAGACAGCAGGGACAGTGTGAGGAGAGTGGGAGAAGAAAAGCCCAAAATGGGAGCTGGGTGCAACAGGCTCCAAAAATGAGAGACGCCAGGGAAAGAAGAAAAGGGGGGGTGTGTAAAATTCATGGCAGAATCTCCATTAGGATTTCTATTTAGGGAAAGCAAGGCAGCAAACTACTTGACAGGGGTAAGGATAGAAGAAGTATAAAGAAAGAAAAACACCAAAAAACTTCAGAAGAATCCCTCAGCCAGACCTGCCTTTGCTGCAAGAAAAGTAGGGAGATTCTGGAGGCAGGAGTAATCATGCCTTCCAGATGAGAAGACAAAATCCCTAGAAGCTTGCGGGACAAAATTAGCATGGAAGAAGGATCAAAAAGTGCCCCAAAGCTGAGAGGGATATGGGAACTGCTGCTGATCTAAAAGAGAGAGAATTATCCAGGGCAGTTTATGTGTTCCTGGCGTGAGGCCAGAGAATGGGATTTATCTGTCACAGAGCAGCCTTACCAGTGTAATTAGTTTCACATGCAATTCTTACAGCTCCACTAATTACAGACGCCCTCCCCTGGGGCTCTTTGTAACTGTCATTGCCTCCTATTGATGCCCGCACCCCTTGCCCCTGCCGCTGGGATGCCAGCCCATCTCTCTGAATGGCAGCAGTATCAGTTGCAGGCTTTAGGACTAGGAAGAACCTCTTTCCATTTGTGCTGTTCTTGCTGTGGCTATAGAGCTCCTACCTAAAGCTTGGCACTAAAGCAATATTGTATGTAAATAGTAGAGTTTAAAAGAACCTAACAAAAATCCAGTTGTATAGCAGGGTAGTAATCTGCAGCCATTTCAAACAATCTCTGAACTGTCATTTCACTTACGTCCTTCTTGAGGAAGGCTCAGAAGGCGCTCATCTTCAGAGACAGTGCACTTGCCCGTCATTCTTCATGAGGATTGGTAATAGCTTTATGATTGATACCCACAAATTTTGTCTTTCAGAGCTAAAATGCCTCCCTGTTTCATCCTTCTGGTTTAACACTTGATACTTTTTGGAATTCAGGGTCATCGTTGCTATGTCAGGTTGTGGTAGCCTAACTGCAGTCCCATTGCTTGCATATTTTCATTTCATTTGGTTAGGTTCCAGATTCAGATGCTGTCCCTTTTTTGGTCTTTGAGAAAAGTTAAGTCTGTTTTCTGTTGAAGAGTTGCTGCTATGAGATAAACTACCTGGAGTATTTAAAAATGTGTGTCTAAAAGGCAAATTTTGTTCTTGCTTATCTTATAGATCAGTATTTAAAGTTTGAGTAAACAATATTTGGGGTGAACAATTACCTGCTTTGATCTGACTCCCCTAGGGTGAGATTGTCCATTTGGTTGACTTGAAGGAAGGAAGATTAACTTCAAGGGAGCAATGGTCACTGTCCATTCAGACTTGCTTTGTTTGTGCTCATTGGCATCTGAGAGAAAAGAAACTAGGAGAGAGAAGAAAAGGTGAGACCATAGTATATGAAGCCCTTCATACTGCTTATGTTTGCCTGCAGTAGAGTTGTTGTTAATTTATACCAATATACACTTGCTGAATAAGGGGCACAAGGTGGTTTGTGGAAGAACAAGACCTAATTACACCAACGGGAGCAGAAAATATAGCCATCTAGGCTTACAGTTGGATATTCAGCTGTAGGTGAAAAGAGGTTGTAAAGATCCCGAAGTCCCAACCAGCATTCTGGCTTAGGCTGTGTCTACAGTGCATGGCTGGCCTGGAACTGTAACTAAACTCCAAACTGTCAGGGTCCTGTACCGTAAACATCCCTCTTTAGGACTGAAAAGCCTCCAAAGAACTTGGATCAGAAGAAAGACAACATGACTGTGTGAGATCTTCCTTTTGTAACGCAGCTGGAACAACTGTCCATCATACTTAATACTGGGCTGAGAGGGGGAAACTGACAGCAGACAGAGTAAAGAACTTCTTCCAAAACATCTGAACTCTACTGATGTTATGAAGATGCCTCTCATGAGTTCCAAAGGCAAAAAGCTTAGCTTAAATCACTGTGGATTTAACAATCCAGCCCTTTAGAATCCTGCTCAGTCCATGTAGTTGTACAAAAGAAAATAGATTTTTTTTTTTGCTTTTCCTTTTTCCTGACGGCAGTACTGCCAAGAAAGCTTTTCTGTATTAAGAGGAGTTAAACCTAGAGCTAGGGACAAGAGAAAATGGATGTACCTTATGGAGAGACTTGCTGCCTTTGTTAGTGGCAAAAAAATTACATTTCTTTTACTGCAGCTGCTGGCCTAGCTATTCAAACCAGATGTTTTTTACTTTCAGAAGAAAGTTACCAGTTTCTCAGCCACACAATATTTTGAATAGATTGCATGTGAATGCTGACTTTGATATATGGTATGGCAACTGCAAATTTGTTTACAGGAAATTATATTTCAAACAGTAGTATTAAATGTCGCTGAGTTTGATGGACAGAAAAACTGCATAGACTGTTTATGAAATTCGCCCTTCAACAGAGCAGAAGCAACCTCACTGAGAGTGGGGTAGAACATTGTTGTAAAAGTGCACATGTTCCTATGGGAAACATACAAATTTTCTGTCTGTTTTTTGTCTCTTCTCTTGTCTCTGAGATCAGAGGTATTGCACACAATTTCTTCATAAGCTGGGTTCACTATGAAATTTCACCAATGAAATTATATATTTATGCAGGCACACACTGAGTGCATACAACTACACTGAGGGATGTGCAAAATTAGCTAAATACTAAGTTTGTAGAGCTTGTTCTTCAGGGTTTTTGATGTATGAGAAGTTTTAGAGAATGGATATCGTTGTTTCTCTCTTAGAAAGGGATGTAGGAAAATAATATCAATTTCCAAATACAATAGCCTTCAAATGTGTTTCATTAGGATGTGGGCATTTGATTTAATTCCCTCAGAGTCTGATTATGAACCAACCTTTTTTTTCTTTCCCTGAAAGCACCAGAAAAATGTTTTTGAAGTATAGTAACAGTCACACCTTTAGATTTATACTAAAAGTGAGTTGTGCTGTGATGTCTGATTTATAACTGACCCTGATTTCTGACAGACCAAGCAACACACATGTTTATTTGTATGGATGCCAAACTGCCTTGTGTCGACAAATTTGTCTGAACATGGAGTCTTATGCCACCCTTTTTCTGCTCTTTTTTTCCTGTTGTTAGCTTCAGGAGGGGACATTTTTCATTTCCCCAAGCAGGTCTCTATAAATATTTTGGTGGAACAGTCAGATCTTTTCTGGCTGTCTGCAAGAGATGTGGTGATTTCAACAGTTACCTCCCTTCATCTGATGGGCATTCCTGCTGCCTCAGCTGCTGTGAGGACATGTAGTAAAGGTCCCAGAATTGGCACTACTTTTTCTCTAAGACCAACTCTGTTGACGGACTCAAGGCTAGAAAAGTTTCCGTCCCTGTAAGAGATGTTGAGTGGACTCATAAGAAGGAACACAAGGCCGCTGACAATGTGGGCACTGTTGCTGTGTCATAGCACCTCCTGGCATGCTATGGAGTCAGGATCCAGAATCAGTCAGCTTCAAGCACTTTTCTGCAATGTGGATCACCACACTGTCTTTGGAGTGACACGTGCTGCGGTATCATCTGCTACCAGCGCAGTATCAGGGCACAAAACCCCTTAACTGAACGATTGTCATGGGGACACTCTGATCGAGCCTCTTCCTGCACACAACAGACCACCAAATAATTACAGTGCTCTAATGGCATGTGATCATACATACAGATAGCACACCTAACTGAAAAATGGGGATGGCAAGTTCCCTTTCTTCAACTGCTTATTCCATGCAATAACAACCTGGTCTTTGATTAGGAAATGTCCCAGAAAGAAACAAATGGGTTGTACAAAGGATCAGTAAAACCTACTGCACACAAAGCTCTCTCCCATGCCCCAAACAAGGCAACTGAAAAATATGATTTTTATTGTCATTACTAACTTCTATCCAAATCTTTCTTAATGCAGGATGTACAATATTTTCTGTAAGAATACAGCTTTTCAAGATTATGTTTTCTACTAAAGATGGCCCTGAGCCTTCCCCACAGACTATCCCAAGCTCTGTGGGGAAAGGAAGTGGGTGGAGATCATGAACTAAAACTAGATCTATGGCCACATTTTGCAAATGACCTCTCTCTGAAAAAAGACCTGAATGTCTCTGAACTTTGAAATGTTGGTGCTGGAAATCTAGAACTGCCTTCTGCTTTTGTGGCTGGGATTTTTTCCCATTACTCTTCAGTCCTGACGCTCTGTTACACCATCTTTGAAATGTAAAAGAGGCTTCAATCTGTGTTACTTAGTTTCAACATTGTTAATGACTGCTCATCCTTTCCTAAAAGCATAGGTCATAATTGAAGCAAAATTGAGCAAAAGTCTTGTTCAAAAAGATAACTTCATATGTCAGGTACAGCACATGCTGTTACCAGTCACAATCACCTCTATCCTTAGTAAGTGGGTTGCAGTCACAAGACCTGAATTGCTATAACTGGGGATAGTTCCATAAATTTAAGTGGTGCTGCTTTGATTTATAGCATCAGGGACCTGGTCCTCATTGCTTTGCATGAGAAGAATAATATATCTCCTGCATATACTATATTTTCCTGCATATAACATTTTTGATTACCCTATGTTCATTATTGCTGAAAAGGGGTGGTAATCCAAAATCACAGCTTGTAAGGAGGCTGGGGCTATTTTGCCAAGAACAACACCATATACCGGCTTTTGCTTCAGGATGAAGTCTGTTAAGTATCTAGCAGATTTGTTTTTCATCAAAATAGAGTTAATATATTATATGTGGCCCTTTAAAAGCTACATGGTTTCTGAAAAGGGCTCTTTTGGGATCAAATTGCATTAATTGCAGAACTTGATATGGAGATGGTGAAGCTCATTAAAGAACTTTATGGCGTGTAGTCAATGCCACTACTACCACAAGTCTACAAATTTTTTCCAAATTACAATTCCAGGCATATTTTGGTTTCTTCTGAGTAAAAACAAGTGACACTGTAGGAAACTATAGGCTAAGAAAAGAAGGAAATGGGATGTGTTTCTCCATTTGAGTAAGTCTTGTTAACTTGCAATAATATATTGTGTACCACTGTAAAAATCATTGAAATGCCAGACCAAAACACAAAAGACAGTATTAGGCATAGGCCACCCAGTTTCATAAAAGGATTCAGGTTCCAGTGACCTAACTCTGTAGCTGATTGACAAGTTCTTTTGACCAATTTCTGCTTTAAGAATGGTCAAGTCTTCTTGGTTTTTTTTCCTTACAATACTTTATTATGTTTAATCTGACATTCTTAATGGTGCACTTAATCACAGTACATTTTAGTAAATACTAAAGCTTAGGCATTGGAATTGGAATTCAAGGAGAATTCAAGAATCAAATTTAAAACAGTGGTTTCCGAGTCTTCACTTAGTCACTGCTTATATACTTCTTCAGCGATCCATGTAATTTCTTAAATCCCTAGGTAACTAAAATTTTGCTTCTGGACATGGACAGAAACATTTCAGTTTTGGTTTGAGCCTTTCAGCATCTATCACAAACATATTGACAGACTAGTAATTCCATACTTAAGTTGCTATAATGAGATTATTTTTGTTTTACCCACCAGGAAGGACTCTAGCTGCCAACTGAAGGTTCTAAGAATTACAAAAGCACACTTTTGGTAGCCTCACCTGCGTTTTCACGGCCTCCTAAACGTTTTGGTAGAAGCTGCCAACATTGAGAATTATTTTCTTATAATTCTTCTGCAACTTCTGAGGTTTCCTAGAGGTATCATGTTATTTCCTCTAGGAGTTCCCAAATCTGATAGCCCAACAGAGGTGAGGCTGCCACAGCTCCGTGTTCCCAGGTCCAACCAGTAGTGAGACTGAACATGTATTCACAATAGAAACACAGACTCTTATAGAAATATACAGATATATGTGGCTGGTCACACAGATCAGCAGAGACAGAAAACGCAGCACTCACACAAACAGCACCAATGGCCGCCTCCTCTTCCTCTGGCTGCTTCGGATGAAAGTCTATTAGTATAAAATATATAAGCATATGCATATATAAGCCAATATGGATCCCTCTGTAGTAGTCTTAGACACTCAGTCTACCCAGTAGCTGTCCCAGGATCCTCTGGTTTCCCAGATGCCTCACACACAGACACACAGATGGAGACAGGTCTCTCCAGTGCTGGCCTGGAACTATGACCTTACCAGTAGCTGACCTCCAAATCCCAAGGTCTCTCCAGTAGCTGGCTTGGACCTCCTGGTTCTCCACTAGCCAACTTTCAGATCCCTCTTGTTCCTCTGGTATCTGGCCCAGGCTTACAGCCGCACCAATACTTGTCTCCTAAGAATCTTATCCTACTTGCTGGCTAGTCTGGCTTGATGTTCAGTAGTGATTACACACTGACATACACACCCACATGAATGCACACTCTCCTGTCTCTCCAGTCGTTGCCACCCCTCATGCGTGGGCTCTGATGACCCATGGTCTGCCTCCAGTTACTGCACTTAGACATCTGTATATACACAGACCCATGGAGTAGAGAGGCTTTCACCCATGAGAAGGGTTGGAAATGGAGTTTAATGAGAAGATGAGATAGATTGTGCATGGCTAGACAAGTGTATTGACCAAATGCCAGTTTATGGATGGCTTTTATCCCTGTTTTCCTCTAGTTTCCCAGACTTGTTCCTCCTTGAACTCTCCCTTTCCCCATCTTTGGTACTTACCCTAAACATCTCATAAGTCTTGTACAATCCCTGTACAGTGTTCATGCCCTGCATCCCAGAATGACTCCCTTACCCTTGGGCTAAACCCCCTCAGTCTGAAAGGAGACCTGGAGAGCCTCTCCCACAGACTCACAGATGAGGATCGCCTCTGGCCCATGGGGCTGAGGCTCCCCTGCGACAGCTTCTTTCTCCGAGTAGGTTATTGCAGTTTCCCTGTCGACCGTTGTGTCTCTCTGCTCCTTCGTGTTCATGGAGGTGAGCCTGTAATCACCACATTACCTAACAAATTCCTCTGTGTCTGAGGGTCTCTGGAAGATTTGTCTGAAAGCCTGCTACAGATAATTGGAATGGAAGTGCGACAGGATGCTAACAGATGGAGGAAGCAAAATACAATTGCAGCTTAGTTAATGTGTTTTAGTTCCATTTGGTGCACAAATTAGAGCAATATTTTCTTGACCTAAAAAGCATTTATAGAAGAGTAATGCTTTTAAAGGTAAAATCACAGTTCTGCTTATTCAGCCTGGAAAGAAGTGATGAGTCAAGACAGATGACAATGATAAATCAGGAAATTTCAGAAAATTACAGAAAAGAGAAGAAACAGATTTGGAAAAAGTTTGTTTGTTTGCTTTGTATTGTTTTACCAGTGTAGTGAAATGGTGATGGAGGGCTGCAGAGAGGCGGCTTGCTGTGGATGATGTCTATTACAGCTGCCGTTAGTTCAGAGAGGATCTCTAGAACAAGAATGTGATACCAGGAAATGTAATATAACATTCAAAATTGTGTTTTCCTATGTGTGTAAATTTGGACTTTATTTCTGAAATTCTGGTCAGTGAAGTGTAACCTTATTTTTACCCTGGGCCTGCTGTTACAGTATGGGAGTAAGAGGTTATGATTTTCATTAAGTGTCTGCTGCAAGCTGTGAAAACTGAATGCCCAGCCAATGGGTTACAGCAGTAGCTCCTACTATCTGAAAGCATATTTTAGAGTTCAAGTCATTTTGTTTGCTTAAGAATGTCTTTCATGTTGCAGTGATAATGTTGGCACACATTGCTGAGAATTAAGAAGATAGGGAGCACAGTTTATTTTGTTTTATTGGCTATGGGAATGTGGATGTTGAGGGAAGTTTTAGAAATAACCTATGGACACAACTGAGCTAGGACTGTTAGATTCTAATCCCAGCTCTGCCACTGAGTCACCGTGTGGCCGCAGGCACGGCATGGCTACCTTGGGACAGACACTGCTTCGATGAGCTCAAGCTACTAGAAATCCAGAATGCTAAAACCATGCCGTTGCAGTAGCCCAGACAATGTCTGCCTGAGTTAGTCTGCTGTTGGGCCCATGCTAACATGTCCTAGCTCTCAGGTAGGGTTATTAAAATGAATGCAGTTCAGGGCCAGTCTGGCTGGAAGGCCTGGCTCGTGGTGGCCTTTGTCCTGTAGGAGCAGGTGTCTTGTCACTCTGTTCCTCTGACTTCCAGTTCTGGGCTCAGTGCAGGCTGAACAAACTCAGGTCTGCCTACACCCAGCAGTGCAGAATGGCCCTTCATCTTATATCTACATTAAGTAGGCAAAGATATAAAATTAATTTTTGAAAACAGTGATATCAGTGACCATAAATTCAGTATTTTGGCTTTCCTGTTGGATGGTCTAGGACGTGAAGCTGAACTTCTATGCAGGAAGCAGGTAAATGAAATGCACATATAATCTCGGTACACAGCTCATATGCTAAGCAAAAGAAAAGGATGCCTCCTGAAATAATGATGTTGGGTTTTATGCTATTATTGGTATTATTACTAACTATGTAAGCAGCAAGAAGGTTCTAACCTGACTGTGAGTCTGATTCTGTTAGGTGCCATACAAACACATGGTAAGAGACAGCCCTTCCATCAAAGACTTTACAATCTTCAGTCAGGAGTTTTATTAGGACCCACTTCTTCACACCATTTTTGAGACAGAGAGGCAGCCAGCACTGTGACTGCAAATCTAAACACAGAATGCTTTATGAATAACTTCATTGAGAGCAGTGCTTCTAAAGGTGCAACATGATGTTGAAAATTTAAACAAAAAAAAAAGAGGAAATTATAAACTACTTAAATGTTTTAACCAAGGTCTCAGTCCAAATTCAAGGAGGAATAAAAGGTGAGGGTGAAAGGTTAAAGACATGAAAAGCTTTAGAGTAATGAGTAAGGTGATAAGAAATGAATGAGAAAGGACATAAGAGGGGTGAGGGTGGAAGGAGAAAATGAAGTAAGAGGCAAGGGTAAGAGTGAATACATACTCTACTTTAAGTTGTATATTAATTTTCTGTGCCATTTACCAGGCAGGAAATTTTTTGCATCATTCAAATTAGAAAAGAATTCTTTGTTCATTTAAATATGAACATTTATAATCTCACCAGCATGCCAACCTCAGAGTTGTTAGAGAGAGATGAGAAATACATCCATCAGTAAGGTAGGTATGGAGGTTTCTAACTAATGCAAGGATTTTCCTTGTTTCACAGCAGAATGAATGAATGTTAGCCCCAGTCCTGTAAATGGATAAGATAAATGGGACTATATGGGGAAGGAGAATTAGAACAGAGGTTTGGGTTTTCAGTTTTAGCACAGTTGTTCTTTTGAACTTTATTGCCATTTGCCAGTGATTTTCTGGATGAAATACTGATTTTCTTTCCCATGAAAAGTATTTTTCCATCATGATTTTTTTTAAAATAAATTTTTCAGACAGCATTTTAAATATTTGAACATACTATCATATCAGTATATATTTGGTTCATATTTTTAATATTTTTCCTCCACAGGTATATGGGAAAGAAGGATTAGTCAGAGAATAAGAGAGAAAGACTGTGAGCATGCATGTGGCACATATGTAAGAACTTACTTTTTGGAGCCGGACTTTGTGGCAAAAAGGTAGGTTCTCTGACAAACTCTGTAATCACAGAATTCCCACACATGCTTGAGGTCTTCTGTGGCTGAAAGTTATCCAAGAGCAAGACAACCATAACTGTCGTGTATTCAAAAGGCAATTGGACAGACAGGCAGCATGGGTGAGAGCTGAAGAAGTCTAGGTAGTTGGCTAAGGGGTGGGCAGAAGGGTAGTCTGGCACTCCTCCTGCTTCTTCCTAGCTGATCATGTTTAAATGTACTTTTCCCTTACATTAGACACTCAGATTTTCCTTTCCTTCTTCTTTTTAACTTTAAAAGCCACCTCACCTTTCCTTCAGTGCCCCATTTTCTCAGCCCTAGTATTTGTCCAAGACAGAGCAGTGTAAATCAGAAGAGGCCACTGGTACTGTTACCTCACACTAAAGTGAGTAAGAAGGAAAGGAGAATCAGGATCATCCAGCTTTTCAGGATCAGCCTCTTCACAGCTTCTTCAATATGCCTCCTTCAACATACCCGGGTCAGACTCTTTGAGGAGGAAAATGCATTATTCTTGATTGATAATGGAGTCGTAAATTATTCCTTTATTACTGGCAGCAAAATGTTTCCAACTCTCTTCGTTCCTTAACTTCAAAAAAAGGAATGAATAAAGCAGTATGTATTTAGAAAGTCCTTAACAAAATGCTTCACTCCCAGCTGTTGGACTAGCCAACAAAATAACATTTGTAAAAACTAACTTCATGCAAAGTTCTTAATTTAGAATGCTATTGTGCAAGTCTATCATGAAGCACGGGAAAATGAGAAGTTAAACATTGATATTCACTACAGGAAAACAAAGAAAATGAATGAGATACCTGGATTTTTTTTTCAACTTGCATGAATATTTAGATAGACATCAGATAAGATATGGGGGAGCAACATGGAAGAGGCCTAACTAACTTTGCAAATACATTAGAATTTAGAATAAAAGACTTAATATTCTTCATATTTAGGTAGAATTGTACCAATTGTTATTCTTTGGATTTACCCCAGACTGAATTACATCAGAGAAAGCCCTTATATCTCTTCTTGAAGAAATACCCGATCTCCTCTATGCTAGAGAAATGCCAGAGATTCCCTGTTTGCAGATCTCTTATGTCAGATACTGAGAAATAGAAGGCTGGTTTGGCCAGTGCCCATCCACAAAGACAAAGTATTGGCTTTGCCAAAGAATGTAAGACATTAACTGATGGCTTCTGCAGTGCCATGGGGGATGGTCAGAGAGACTCTGCAGCAAATGTATATGCAATATAGGGATCCTCTACACACCTGCAAAGTATGTCTGCTGTGCGCATACAGTAGTTCTGCTCCATCTGATTTTAGACCTATAGCACTGACAGGGGCCCCTCTCCAAAATTATAGAAACAGAAAATTCAGTCCACATTTTCTTTTCAGATAGAGACATTTTTTAATAGCTAGTAAAAGGAACTTTACTGGTAAAGCTATCATAGCGGAACTTTACCAGTAAAACTATCATAGCTAGTAAAATCTAGGTAGGAAAAGGAACTTTAAATTTTCAGAGGAGTCTGCACTACGACACAGCTAATTAATACTGCTTCTACAGTTCCCTCCCTGCCCTTTGCTCAGCTTAGGTGCTATGAAGTGTGCTCAGGGCTCTCTGGTATTGCACTTACTACTGGCATAATAATCGCTATAGCTGAGTGAAGAAGTTATTTTTGGCTTTACCTTAAGGATCTCAAGTACAAAAATGGCTTGTGAAGATTCTGTGACACACTTAAACAAGTCGGCAAATCATGTGCTTACCAACTCAAGCTGGAGCGTGAAGACGAAGACGTGGGTATTTCTTACTTCTGCCTGGCATAAGTAACTAGTGGTAAGATTAATGACCTTATTATATATATTGACTTATTTTTCTAAAATCAAGGAATATGTCTATGTAGGTTAGACCCTGAATAAACTGTTTTCCAGAAATGAAAGAGTCTGCACTGTGATAAGAGACATAGCACAGTTACTATGTAGGAACACTGGAAAATGATGTTTCCTTTCTTGGAATTTGATAATATAAAATTCTTATATTGAGCACCCAGGACTGGAAGAGCATTTGTCAGGGAAAAGCATATGGTTTCTCACACAGGACCGCACAGTAGCCTATTATGACCACCAGACCACTGACTAAATGCAGTGAATGTAAAATCTGAAAAGTAGTTATAAGGCTACAGTTGAATAGCCAGTTTGGGAATTGAAATTTAGGGTCTGAAGTGTTTTTTACCTGGGCACCATATTCTCCTGCCACTGGAAATGAATAACTGACATTGACTTTTTAAAAATTGCTTCTCTCTGAAGTGGGAAAACAAGGCCTTTGGGTATACAGTGCTTACCACAAATCATAGACATGCTCTGTTCTTTGTTTTCTCAAGCTTGCCATCTCCTTCTTTACCCAACTACCCATTCTGATTTGGGATATTCGTAGATAGAAATTCTTCTGCAAGTGATGAATTTTGCAAGTGAAATTCTCATTTGCTGCCCAACTTCATAAGAAAACAAGCCCATAAGGATCTCCAGACAGAAGCAGAAGCCATTGAATTTAGTGCATGGTTATAACTAAATATACTTATACTTAAACATATGTGTATACAAACACCATTCACATTGCCTTTTTCACTTTGTTTCTTGTGCATTATATTGTCTCCTAAATCAATAAAAGGACGGTGGTGGGAAAAAATGGTTTAAAAATCTAAGATAAGCATAATACTAATCTAGGAGACAGGAAGATGCAAAGGTGTATAAATAGATGACAAAAAGGAAGGGAAAGAAGGTGGGTATTTCCAGTGTCCAAATGTATGAGACAAGTATTAGACAAGCAGAAAAATCTCAAAAAGAATGTAAGAATATAAGAAGCAAAGTAAAGTGATGAGTGAGGCATTCTGTTATAGACTACTGAAGATGTCATACTCTTAACGTACGCTTAACTAAAGATCAAATTATATGATCTTTGGCGATAGGAAGACCCTCAGACTCCACATAGACAGATTATATGAGCAAAATAGCTAAATTAATGAACTGAGGAAAAGCAGGTTGATTAATCTTTAGCTGTTATGACTGTGATGAGGATTTGATAACAAGCGAAGAAAAGCAACCATAACAGGGAGCTCCTATTAAGCTTTCTAGCTGAGAAATGATGTTGAGGTGCAATTTTAATTAGGATTGTGAGTGAAAGACAGCAGAAAGTAGCTTTCACATTTAAGAAGTGATGAGTACGAAACATTTTCCATATTAGTTAGGAACAGAGTCTAATATTACATTCATTAAAGTTGATCCATTTTAATTTTGTTGCTGAATTTTTTTTTGCAAATTTTGCGTACCTTTTTGAATATTCATTAGACTATTATTTTAAACCTTCTTACTCAAGGGAAGAAAGGTCTCTGAAAAGCAACTGATAATGAAGAACTTTTTTTCTAGTGACCAGAGAAATCTAGCTGAGTGTAATGTTTGAAAGACTACTCTGAGAGGAGATGCCTTAGTTATATAAATAATTAGGTATAACTTTACTTGTAGCTTAGAAATCGAAAGAACATTTAAAAAAGTTTAGATTTCTTAGGGAGCAGTATGTGAATGCCAAGCCCTCTGTTTACCCCTTGGTCATATTAAATTATTACTTCGGTGAAATATGGGTATAGTGCAGTCCTATATGCAGTGTATAGTGCAATCCTATATATTAACCACTAAGATTTGGTTACATTAATTTAACTTCTTTGACCTAAGTAGCCCTGATGTAAATCTTTTCAACAGCTTGCTCTCCTTTAGCTGCTGGGGGATTCTGCAAAGCCTTATCACTGCTGTCTTTGTACTCTTACCCCGAGGAAAGCTGCAGCAACATTGACATCAAGTAGCTAGGAAAACATCTGCATGTGCATTACATTTACTTCTTTGAGTTCAGCTCAGCTAATGAGCTGGCTGCTTCCATGTAAATCAAGTCAACCAAAATCAGTTAACGCTTTCATCAGGTGAGCAGTGCTCTGGAGTCTCTTTGAAGGTGGGACCACATTCACGCAGTGGCTGAATATTGCCCATATAAACACCCCATCTGAAAGATGTTGTTCTGTTTTTCAGACAGGCTTACAGTTGTTGAGAGGAAGTGTGCCACTGTGCCAGGTGCCAGGAGCCAGACCAATTTACTTTGAATTTCTGGAAGCGGGAGGAAGAAAGAAAACACCCAACAAAAATCCCACGAGTGGTTTTGGAGACATTAACAAAATAGAAAGCATGAAAACCTGAGATCACATCTGGGATTTATCACTGTGTTTTGATAAACCTTTGGGCTTAGCCAACACTCTCCTGCACTAGGGATTCAGTGAAATTACAGCACAGATGTTCTCAACGGATTTTGTCAGATCAACTTTATACTTGAGTGTTTTTGACTGATTAATTACCCGCATAGACAAGTGAGGAGTTCAGAGAAAGGTGACTTTTTCTTCTCAGGAAAGTTAAGCATGAGAAGTATTACTAGGGAGTGTGACCGCTATTAGAAGAATGGGAATTGTTAATTGGTTTCAATCCTAATTGAAAGGTAACTTCTGGATCTTCTTATAGAGTAATAGATCCAATCTACGTAATGTCAAATTGATGTGTTGACATATTGCCAGTAAAGGAGAGATCCATAAAAAAGATGCTTTTAGAATTACTTAGTCTTAGGTTAGGTGTCCAGGGCCTTTCACAGTGCATGAGCTCTGAAGTGCCTAAGCATGGGAAGCCAGCTCAGTTATCTGCTTGGAAAAGCCAGGGAGAGAGTCCTATTTAACAAGCTTTAGAGTAATTCTATTAGTACATATTTAATTATTTATGCAAAAATATGACAGCTTTGACTTGAGAGCTGCTAACAGCTGTATCCCTAGACTATTCTGTAGGTGAGGGCTCTGCCTGAATGTCTAAACATGCTAAGTTCAGGCCCCTCTTCAATCTAGGGAGAAGAATGGCATTGAAAGTGGTCTCCTACCAATGGCTCTAAAGACAGACTGCTGGGCAACATGGAATTCATGCCTCCCTTACTTGCCTGTCTTTTCTTTCAGGCTCTGCTTCAGGAGAAAGCTGGCTGGATCAGTGTCTTTGGGGAAGATTAATTCAGAAAGCCTGATGGAGGAATTCTGCAGTGATCCTACTGCCAGGCAGTTTGGGCAAATCTTGGTCAAAGTAATGGAATGAAAAGCCATTGAGGGCTATACAGAGACACTATGTCAATCTGTGGAAGTGCCTGAATCCCAAATCAGAGAGGGCAGGATTTGGCACATCAGTCATGTGTGTGTGCATTTGATGGCTATTTAACCCAGTCAATGGGAAACAAGGAAGAAATTTCTTTTCTATAGATTTGGTCCTGTGTTAGGCACATCTCGAACCTGGTGTTTCCAGCCCAAATCCTTCTTCTTGACTCATAACCTCTACTGTCCTTTGGAAATGCATGATGATTTGAGATTTCACAGGTAAGAAGAAGTCAGAGATTTAAGAAAGAGACTTTTAAATAAAAGCCTAGTAAATAAAGCATTTACACTCAGCATTTCAAACCCTCTCTAGTCCCTTAAGTAGGTGAAGCTACTGTCCTTACAAAAAAGTAGGCTACAGAAATGAATTCAAACTCTGCATAGAGAAGGACCTCATCTCAAACTTCTGAGAATGCATATCTAAGTACTGGACTGCATTCCCAGTGCTGTCTGTACATTGTAGCCTGTGACGGTTTAATGAAAAATGGATAGATAAGCAGCCCCTCTAGTTTTGTCTCAGATGGTCTGGCACAACATCACCCTGTCTTTACTCCAAACAATGAAGGGTGGTTATTGGCCTCCCGAGAGGATACAAGTGTAAGAGTCTATCAAAACCAAGCACACAGAAATTGAAATTGTTGCTTTGTTGCTCATTTAAATGTATTTTCTATCTTTCTGTTATTGGATAGTTTCTGCCTCTGTGTTTATTTAAAGGACACTCTAATTCTTGGCTCCCTGTTGGCATACAAATACCAGAATTGGCTTTAATCTTCCCTTGCATAATTTAAAGATGTAACTTCTTAAGTCTTTAACTAAACAATATGATATTGAGGTCTTATATCATACTTAGTCTTCTGAAAGTGCTTTTTGTCTTCCATCATACATTTTAAAATGTGAAAAGCACAAGTGGAAGTCCATGGTCGTTTAACTATCTACGACAACCATTTCAGCATACATTCCAGGTAACAGTCCCTGTCCTGTGAGAGTACCTTCCTTCTTTACTATTGCTGCGTGTTTCCATTTGGCTGTATTTTTAAACATGCAGTTCCCATAAAGTAGGTTGAGAAAACCATGCAGATTACCCCATGTAAATGGCTTGTTATCTTCTGCACATATCACTTCTTTAGTCTTTGTATCTTTCTTTCTTGAAGGTCACTGGGTACCATTTTGTCTTTTGTTCAGATAATTTATGAAAGATATTCAACAGTATTTGACAATGATCTATCCCCATTCAAAACCTTCTTGGAAAGATCTACATAGGAGGATGAGCACAATTTGAGGTCTATCAGTTAACTATTTTTTAACTGATTTTACATGTACTTTGTTGATTCTTAATTCCTCTTAGAAATCTTAAAGATCAGACTAGTGAGCCTCTAACACCGTGTTTGTAATCTCAGATCAAATTGTACATTCTGTTTTATGTAGAGCTATAGTAACTGGCATTAATAACTTTTACACATTACATTAATAACTTTTTACTTATATGGCTTCTATCACATATTAAAATGCACTTTTAAGAATATCACCTGTATCAAGCATACTTTTCCTCCCAGGGCTTCAGTTCACAAGCAGCTTTTTTCTAAAATTGGGTTTTCTGCTTGCTTAGATAAGAATAGCTGAGGGAAATAAAGTAGCTAATGTGGGAATACAGCCAGTTAAATTGCAGTTATGGTGACAAGTGTATTATATCCTTTATATTTACCTACAGTCCTGTTACTGATGCACATTCCATTATGTGCTATCTTGCTTTTGTAAGTAAAAGAGCATTTATGAATAAATCAGAAAGGTGCCAGTCTACCATGTATTCTGAAAGAAGTGAAAAATAGCGTATGTAAACATAGGCCCTTTGTAACTCCAGATACCATAATATCAGCTGCCCTGTGTGCGTCTGGCAAGGGCAAGGGTAAGTGACAGAGTACAATGAAATGTTAATTTAGCCTGTAAGGGGTTCCTAAGGACAGAGGATACATTTTATTTAAAGAAAGTAACATTGTACCTCATGCCAAACTGAGGTAATTTCCTTCCCCTTTCTATACTTCCTAGGTTTCCAGATTTATAATTTTTTATGGCATTTGCCAGAGCTCACCTGAAGAAAGCATTACTCAAATAAAGCCTAAAGGAAATATTTTTGTTCAGAATCCAGACCCATAAAGAATAACTACTGTATGTTAAAGAAAAAAACTGTGTAATTTTACTACTAATTATGCACGTAAGCTGAATAAATAGACCACTGTTGCTGTGTTGAATAGAAAATTCACACATTGCTGCTTACAGCAATGCACTGGGGTTGCTTTCTCTATCCCTAACCTAATTAAGGGATTTCTTACCATGTAAAGTTTGTCTTTTCTTGGAAGCCAAAGTAGATTGTGTGAAGTAGAATATACACATGATCCCACTGACTGGGAGAATTACTATTTTCAGTATCTGTTTCAGTCAGTTATTCAAGAACTCAGCTATTTCTTGTTAGGAATAAAGGGGCTTTAGTTTAATTTAATTTACTGAAAATGTATAATTCAGTGGTTCCATAAGGACTGTGTTGGCAATACTGATATTAATAAATTATTTCAAGGCCAAAAGGCCCAAAATTTAACCAGCAGGAGCTGGACTCACAAGAACATGTATGAGTATAAATTTAGCAGTAAGATACCTCTTTGAGTCACAAAACTATCATGCCGCTGCTGCTTAAAACTGTAGGAGCATAAATTCCCCCAACACTTACATTTCCACCAATAAAGCTTTTTCAGGGGCTACATCTGCTGCAGAACCCCATAAGTCTTGGCAGCACTGGCGTGTATGCTAGTTAGACGGGTCAGGGACTTCAGTACCTTTGAGGAGGCAGAGTGTGACGAGTTATCTCGCAGTGAGCCCTTCCTAGCACTCTGGCTTCCCGCGTGCCATCCGTAGGCACCCGTTTCTCCCGTGGCTTCATGCAGGCATCCAGCTTGGGTATAGGAATTCTGCCAAGTAGTAAGACAAACACTGGTGAGTGAATTGAGTCCTCTATTTCATATGGCATGACATTACCAAAGAGGGGAAACCTTTTGCAGTGCTACGCTGTTCAGACTCTCTCTCTCAGCATAAATCCACACAATGAAAACTGAAGAACCCAAGAAAGAAGGCTGAGACTTCACAAAGTCCTCTGTCCCTCTCTGTGAAAGATGCAGAACACGAATGGAGTCTGATATACTTGGGAATGTGTGAGGATAATGCAACCGCTATATGGCAATAATCACAGAATTGCTTTTTCCTAATACTAGGCAAATAGGTTGGTTTTTTTTTTACCAAGGAAAAGAGCATGACCTCTGCCTTTCCTTCTCTTTCAATTTGGAGTTACTAGCCAACAAATTGCTCAACTATGTCCTGGTTTCCTGATTCCTATTTACAGAAAAATACACATGCTCCAATCTATCATCTCTTTTCTGAGTATGCGATATTATCCAAGAATATTTCACAGCAAATTAGAAATCCAGATGAGTCACTGATTTCAACAGTGACCCAGATGTGCCCATTTTATGTGTAAGAACATTTTGTACAAATATTTTACTTTGTTTCATTAATTCTTGAGCTGTGGGTTAATCCTATTCAATATCTTGAGGGCTCCAAGCAGGTGGATTGCCTGCTGCCTTTGGCTGGGGCTGTGAGGGGAGTGTCAGCAATGCTATGGTCACGGGCAAATCATGTCACTCTTGAACCAGTTAACGCTGCTTCTGCCTGACCTGCTGAGTAATTTGAGTGGTCTATATAGCATATAAGGTCTGAAACTGCACTTATATCCAACAGGAAATGCTGGAGTTAGTGTTTTCCTCATGCCATTTTAGGAGTACTGAGTCTTGTGGTTACATTTTGGAAAAGGTTTTGCATTCCGATGGTTAAAGATAAATGCCTGAGATATCTTAGGCTGGCATCTCTCAGTTCTGCATCTTTAATGACGTGAAGTCTGAGACAAGGAAGTTTCCCCTGAATTTGTTGGTGTTTTCTAGTCTGCTGGTTCATGTAACAGCTGATTTGCATGAATATTAATGTTTAGATCAGCAGAACAGGCATTATGCTTTTATTGTAGAATCCTCCTAGCAATTTATACTAATTTCTTCCCAGAAAATTTCTTCTGCATGCAAAAATGTTGATCATTTTCAAAAAGGATGGCGTAATTATCAGGCAAACCTTATAAAGTATGTTCCATGATGAATTAGAGAAAAACATTCATTTGTTTAACTAGATGTTAATTTCTTTAAATAAATCCTCTGCTCTTATTTTAAAACTAGTAATCAAACTGTTGCGGTAACCATGAGGGTCTATTGATACAAACGAATCCAGATCTGTAGGGAGAAGTCATAGCTTTTGTTAGACCAGCTAACATAGCAAAAAGGTTTATTTTGTATGCTTTTCCAGCCATGCCAGTTTCTTACAAATCCTAATAAGGTAAATACAGAAAGTATCCGAAAGGCAGATGAAAGATGCAAAATAATTTAAAATAGAAATGAAAAATTTGGATTCTATTAAATCACTTTTTTTCAGATAATGAGGGATCTTACCTGTACACTGTCCTGAAGCCTCCCCACCAGAGTATAAAGAATGAATTAAGGAGGATGCTCTCTTTCTTACTTCTCTATAGCAGAGAATGAATGTGGATTGTAGTACTAGACTGACAAGAAGAGAGGCCACAGCAATGCTTGCAGATACTTTGAATTACCAGCTAAAAATGGAGTCCAATTTACATGCTTGGAAATGCAGTCTTGCTGAAAAGATTTACCTGTTCCCAGTCAATAAGTGATCCCATCACTTGCATCACTGGTACATCTCTGTTCACTTTTGGGTTTTTTTAATATATCACATGTTAGTAGTAACACATTTTGTGTTTTCTCATTTATATTTTGGACTTCTGTATCAGACAAGTGAAGACTGCACAGACTTAGTTTGAACTGCTGAGGTAACTGCTGTTTTATTTTCTATAAATCTTGTTTTATAAAATTTAATATATGCACATCTGTACTGCTTCAGTGAAACCCCTGCTACAGCTAATAAAAGGAATGCATTTATGACATTGAAAGTGTCATTTATGACATTGAAAGAAATTATAGAAATTACATAAAAGTTCTAAATTGTATGAATTGCATAAATCACTAATAAGAGAATCCTGTGAAATCTGTTTTCTCTCATGAGATAGTCTCACTGAAATCAGGGGGAGTGCACAGCACAGAGATGATGTCTCCTGTGAACCGTCCTTTATGAGCATTACAATAAACTTGAACCCATTTGATTTCACAGGATCTACAGGTCCTGGGGTCATGAGTTCTGTAGGTGGATTTCCTAGTTTTTCCAGGTGCAAATTCATGGTGCCTAGCCAGTTCCCACAAAGTACTGATTCAAAGAAAAAGCCTGCCAGCTGAGGTCCTTGGGTTTGACCTCTTTTGCATACTTAAAAACACCGTTGTAATGAGAATCCAGCAGATATACAAGTTATTCCTTAAGTGTGCATTTAAATATATCCTATTTAATTTTTCACTCATTCCTTTTAGAATTGAAAGGAACTCTTCATTTCAGAAACCAGAATGAAAACTTACACCTTTTTGGATGGCTTACTGAGATTTAATTTATTTCTCATCACTAAAAATACTCTATTTCAGGCTAGGACTGAGACCTCCTGTTGCCACTCTGCGCAGAGGATGCAGCATTGTTGCTTATACTGTCTATACTTATATTCTGAGCAGGTGGAGTATTTAAACAAGGTATGGTACTATTTAAGACTGTACATACTGGCTATGGAGATACAGGCAACTTCACCCATTCATGGAAATAAAAGAATCCAGCAAGCAATATTATTCACTGCTGTTTCAAATCATATGGCTTGGACAATACATTAAAAGATGCCACTGCATCACATAAAAAAGGTTAACTAAAAGCAGATTGCCAGAATTCACAGCACAGCTCATGGAAGACAGAGAGAGATTGAGTACTTTAAGTTCAGTCTTTCCTTTGCTTCATATTTTTCTTTCTTTTAAAAAGCCAGATGATTATGTCCAGTTACTTTGAGCCAAATTTTCTGTTTTCACTCCCCAGTAAAAAAGTTGTTAAACAGTAAATGAAATTATATTTTCATATACGTATTTAAGACTCAAAAAACTATTTTTAGGTCAGGTCCTCCATATTACTAGAAAGACCTCTTTCCGGTCCTTCTGGCTGACAGACAATCTAATCCAGATCTAAACTCCAAGATTTTTTTCTCATGTTCTGTGATCTGCAGTAATCATTTTTGAAGTGCAGATTGTTAGAGCTGGCAAAGGAAGGCACCTTGTGTGTTCTGCTTATTTCAGAAAAGTGTACAAGTAGATTTGGCTGGCATCAAACTTCAGGTTATCTGGAAAACCGAGTGTTGCAGCCTGTTTCATCCTGCTTGTACCACCGCTGCAATGATTTCTGCTCATTTGGTACCCACATCTGACCTGCAGTGAAGTTCAATAAACTTCACATTCTTGACAGACTCAGTTAAGTTGTAAAAGATTTAAAAAGCATATGCCTATTGGCTAGCCAATTCCACTGAATAATTCCATGCCTTCATCAAAGAATTCATCTTTTTCAAGCCAAATTTCATTTTGAATTCATTCCAGTGACAGTTTTAGTCAGTGACAAAGATGTTGACTGGTCCTCAGAAGGACTTGAGTTTTCACTTGAATTTTTCCTGGAGTGGAGATAGCACTATGAATTCTGAGGTTTTTAGATTGCAAATGGTCAATGGCTGTTGTTTCTTAGGGGAATGTGGAGCCTCTACCCTCCACATCACACTCCAAAGTTAGCACAGCATGGAAACAATCAAAATTTGTAATGATACATGAGCTCAGTCAAGTTCCTATGTCACTTCAGATGACTATAATGCAGAAAGAACAATCACTGCTGGAACCAATTGGCATCCTTGTTTCTTGTCTCAGGAGAGGTCAAAGACTAGCGGTCAAAGACAGGCCAAATCTGAAGCTCTTGTACAGTCCATAGTGTTTGACTTCTGTATTTGGGGAGATGGGATCTGCAGACAGAAAGGATCTATTATTATGAACTTGCCCATTGTCGATGTTGCTCAGATAGAAGGAAGGGAAAAGGATTAGAGGCTCCAGTGAACAACCTTTAAGTTTCTGCACAATATCCACGCTAAATCAGCTTCAGCATTTGCCTCTACTTGAATCACATTGGTTTAGCTGCAGGGAACCCTGATGAAAGGGACTTTTATAATACATGGAAGACATTTAGATTATACGTAAAATACAGTTACTTTCAAAATTAGTTGCACAAAGTTATATTTTGCTTTGATATCGAAGTCCTCCTTTATGCAGTATTTATTTCATTTCTATATTAATTTAAACACCTTCAAAGCAATGCTGGAAAAAAAGATGAGTGGACCACCTTATATGAGTCCAGAGTCAGTTTCTAGATATACTACAAATAGGCTTGGGTTATTACAAAATGGAAGGGAAGCATGTTTTCTTATTACCCCCATTCTATATAGTCAAGTTACAGATAATGGAATATTCTGCAGGGTAAAATACACTTCTCAATGCTCAGATGAATCAAAATTATTAAGCTTATATTTATCATAAATCAGAAGAGTGATTGCATAGATATAAAATAGCAAAAGGTATGTTAACCCTATTACATATTGGTCGCACTTTTCTGAGGCTGAACTCAACCCATTATCTCAGGTAGTTGTGAGGAAGCAGTAAAAAATTCTGGCTAAAGAGGCATTTTGAAAATGTAAATCTAATAAATAACTAAACTGACTTAAAGTAGTTAGTGCTTTGTTGGGCCAAGCTCTGTTCTCCATTGTGAAGCCTTGCAAAGTTTATGTTGGTGTGCTGTGGACCAGGGACCTTTTTCTACCTGAGTTGCATTCTTGCAAGCTGTTTCAAATAGTGGAAATGACTCTGCTGGGGTTACACAGGTGAAAAGGAGGAGAAATTTTTGACCTCCTAAAGAGTAAGATATCTAAGTTCAATTTAAAAATGCCCTGATGACCAGCAAGTTAATTCTAGCACTGCAGAGAGTCTCAGGTTCTCAATAGCTTCCACTGGTAAAATAGTTGTGATGGATAAAAGCACTGCAAATACTACAGGTTGTAGGCATCTATGGGTGTAACTCCTCTGACTTTAATGCAGACGTACCTACATACCAGCAGTAAGCATGGCTCTCTGCATGCTAGGTTTACTGGACTAACATTTTAAATATTAACTGTGAGCAGTGACAATTTTAGTCTTCTGTTTCACTTTGATTTTGATGAAGAAAATAAATATTAAATTATTGTGAGATATTTAAATTAAGAACATAATAGAAAAAAAATAATGTGTTACTGAACATTGTTCGTGCAGCTCAGAAGTAAGATTCTAAGTTGTCTCTTCCCTTGAAAAAATTGGGGGAAGAAACAAGTCTGACTGCCTGTATATTAATAGGAATGTATTGTACATGTGCCCAAGAATAACCATAAGTTCTTAAAATATTGCAGGAACTGCAAAGAAGTTTGGGCAAATGATAAACAACTGAGGAAGTGATTTATTCTGTGGACTTTGGTTAAAAGGGAATTTCAGTAAAGTGGGAGGATGGGAGTTTAATAAATACACAGGCTGTATACACAAATACATCCACAAATGTATGTCATTGAAGGGAAAACGATGAGATACTGAAAACTGATGTGTGTTTTTGACCTTCTCCCATTCCATTCCAGCTGTTTTGCTTTCTAAGAGGCATGTTTGCACATATGGTTGGAGGAGAGAGATTAGGCTGAAAGGACACCTCTCTAACCATGACTGGGGGAAGAAAAACCAGAACACACATCAAAAACATATTGAATAGATTAGCCATATGGTTTCAGTGCATTTGCTTCGTTTTTACAGACAGAAAACAAAAAACTTCTTTTACAGACCAACATTCAGCTCTGGGATTTAGAGACTGTAAGTGTAGAAATATCAAGACATGACAAAATACAGAGAGTGTGAGCTGGGTAGAATAGTCAGAACATGGTTGTTCACCATAGCACACCTGGCATTTAGACTCATTATTCATTTCCCTTCTCTGGTCTTCCTTATCATAATAGCCGTGTTCCAAGATATCAGCCTCTGTCCATGTTACATTTGACACTGTATGCATGCATATAGCAATGCTACAGTGGGACTGTGACTCTTTCAGCATAATCTGTTATTGTCTTTAACATACTGACCCTAAACAGTATTTTGGAATGTCTTTAGAGTGCTGAAGCATAAAATGATAATTCGATTTTTTTTACTGATTCTGTCAAGTAATAATGTTTGGTTAATCTATGGTCAAAGTATGAATAGTATTATGAACTTTGTTTTGCACAAAATCCTAAGAAAATGAGATGGGAAAAAGGGAGACAGCAGCACAAATGGGCAGAACGCTACTGAAACGTGATTATCTAGGAACTCAAGGAAAGCCAAGGACCATTCTGAGCAGTGAAGGGATGTTTTATGCTCTGAATATATTCTTACACTCCACCTCACTACTTTCCTTTATGATTCTTGGTATGCGGGCTTGTTGCATCTGACGTAAAAGTTTGCTGTAAAGTGTTTGGGATATGGAATGTATCTTCCTGTGTGCTCCCTCAACTAAAACACTTAGTAAAAAGAAATCAGTTATGCATACAGAGAAAAGCATATAGCTATATAGAAAGGGCCAAAGTGAAACAGTGAAGCTGTCCCTATTCAAATTCTGGGCAGGTTCTCTTTCAGATCTGGATATAAACTCCGTGATTCACAGCTTGATCTGTGGGTAAGCTGGTGGCAGCCAGCAGTCTAAAAGACAGTGTAATGGTAAAGAGAGAATCCTCCTAGAAAACCAGTAAAGCAATCCTGCTGCTGCCACCGTCCCGCCTTGTTATGGGAAGGAGTAGGTAATGTAGATGTGGCTTCCCCATTGCTAGAGTGGCTGAAGGCATACTATCCATCATCCTCAGGTCTTTCATGATATTTCAGGTTTACTATTTTGGCTTAAGAATACCAAGTGATGGTGTTTGTTTTTGGAAAAGTCAGCATAGTTTTCAATGTATGTCAGAAATTCTTGCTTTCTAAAATCACTCCCAATATTAAAACCAACTGCTACCTCTTGGAAGCTAAATCCTACCCAGAATCATGTGGCCTTCTGTGAGTTAAAGGTTTTGAAAGAACCACATACTGGTCAGGGTGGTGCTAAACGTGCAGCCTGAATTTAGGCTGTGGTTTTCATTTGTGTCCCTGAACCATGAGGACATTGTTTTCTTTAAACACCGAGAAAGAAGCAAAAAGTTCATTGCTGCAGTTTTACTGTTAGCTTGAGGAGATGTTGCATTCCAGGCATTGTGAGGCCCTGCACCATAGCATGCATTGGAAGTTTTCTAGGGACCGTGAATGGACTGCTTCCTGAACATTGTAGGCAGAAGTCTATTTGGGGACAAAATATTTAGCATTATTGACATTTCAGTTGTTTAGCATCCCATTAAACTGCAGGGTAATTGTCACCTATTTCCTAATGGACACAGACATCCTGATTATTGGTATTATTTTTGGAAGCATCTGTTAAATTTAAGGGTAACTGGCAATCTCAGAAGATGCCAAGGAAGAAATGATGGTAGAAATGTAACTGTAGTTCCATCCTTAGATCATGCCTATTTGAAATATGGAATTATAGTGTTTTTTTCAAATTATTTAATGTCATTATTTAAATAACTTGTAGATGTGCTTTAATATTTGCCGTTTTTATATTGTGTGTGATCAGTTTGCAATTTTCATGAAGAAAGTAATCAAACATGATTTTGGAATAATACTTGACTTTAGTTTGCTTTCTAGTAGTCCATTAATTGTGTTTGATACTTAAAATTCAGACTGTTTTGATTGCATGCACATGAAGTTAGGCATGTTTTAGTTCCCATCCACAGGTGTTAGCAAAATAGTCCTGAGATGCTCTCTTAACCTCTGTCTCCTGGATAATCTGCATAGGATTTAAACAACTGGAGTAAGCAGTTACTTTGGAACATTTCACCCCCAGAAAAGTAAGACTTATAGAAACCTTTTTTCACAGAAATTGGATACTTCATGTGTCTTGCCTGGTAATTTCTGACCTATATCAGAATTAGCTCAGATACCTTTCATTTCTGTTTAAAGAAATGCGTGAGCTTGTTATTGAAAAGTTGTGGGTGGTTTGTAATTTCTGCTTTTAAACAAATCTGTGACATGATCAATCAACCACTGTATACGGCCAAAAGTCTCACAATTCAGCGCTCAAACAACACTTTATTCATACAGAGCCCTTCTGTGCTCTATAGGTGACAGTGCCTGAGGAGGTACAGTAAGGGAAACAGAAGGCTCCCTTCCTCATCTCTAACGTGTTTGGCTGCAGACACTGCTAGGTAAGATGCCTTAAAATGGTGTGAGACACAGTGTGGCAGTTGTGTATTTTTATGTAAGACTGTTTATTTTTAAAGCCTAAAGGAAAGGAGGTAAATGTTTCCTGTATTCCATAAATACAGCTAGGTCACTGGATAGTATAACCTCGTGGTTGTCCAAGAGGAAATTCCACATAACTTTATGTGATTATTAGACTCTGTCTCTCAGCTTGTTTTCATCATCTCCTGAAAGGCCGTTAGGAGAAAAGTGAAAGGTTGAAGAGAAGTTAGGGCTCGGTCCTGGGACATGCTGAAGGCTTCACGTATCCCTCCTTCCTCTGGAGAAGTTAATGGAAAGTAAAGTTCAGCTTTTCACAGCAGGTGCTTTGCACCTCCAAAGATCAGCAGTGCCTGCACCAGGAACGTTTGACTCCACTCCTTGTTGTCTTCATGAAACGGTGAAAACAACTTAAGAGGTATGGCCTAATAATCACTGGGGATACTCTAAGAAATACATGAAAGACCTCCACTGAACACTAAGGTGCTGAGGGAAATGGTTTCGGTGATACAGCATCAAGCACTCTTTACTCTAAATAAATATAAGCCAATATCCCAGCAGAGCATATCAGGACAAGGATCTACAAGCAGGACTGCATTTTAGATAGAGGTATAAGTGAATATGCTTATCAGTGGGAATAAATAAAGATCTGTGGTTAGTTTTTGAAAATAATGAGTCTTAACCCCAATACACTGCCTGAAAGCTAATCTAGGAAAAGTAATTCTGTGTTCATAAACTGCCCCTCCAGGTTTATTTGGAATAGACACAATACTCTTGAGGCCTCATTCTGCCTATGGTTGGGGCTGCAGTTTTTAGCTTGTTGGTTTTATTTCGGAGCAGGTGTCAAGATGCTACCGTATATTATGTTTAGACATTGGGGGAAATTTTCATCCCACTGAAGCCAGGGGAAGTTCTGCCATAAAAATGTAGTTGGTCCAGGTTTTATTCTAAGTGAACATCTTTATTCTGAACATCTTAACATTGGCTCAGATTCTTTCCATAAGAGTGAATGAAAAACATCAAGTATATGTGGTGCGTTTAGTCTATTTCCAGCACTGCCATAAAATGACTTGGATGAATATTCAACAAAATGTATTTTATAGGTACTCTGCATTCAGATAATTGACACTCAATCTGTTCCACCTGCCAGATATTTCAATGTGTATCTATAACAATTTTTTTTGGTAGTGTTTAGCATTATGCTTTTGTCAAAATAGTAAATAAATTGTCATACATGAGAGGAATTACAATCAGTGTTTTCCCTTCCAATGAAATATGAAGATTATAGAGCTGTGTACATATGATGGATTTGAATTTATCCAACTGTCCACTGCCAAGATCCTACTGGTGTTGCTGACTTTCCTGCTAATGCGATCCCTCGATTCATTTAAATTCAGAATATTTCAATAATGTTGGCTTGACAACAAGATGATTTTCATTGAGTGTTGAAGAATGAAAGGGTTTCTGCTTTCTTTTGTCCCTTCAGAATACCAAACTGACAGTGCAGGTCGATGTTTTCTCCTTTCTGATGGACGACTCAAATAGGTTCACTACTATCTCTAACAAATGCAGTAGTTTTAGACAGCAGGATGGGAACACCAAGAGGACACCATCACTCTGGGTAAAGATAAAAAAAGCTTTAGGGAGGTGATTTGAAATTTAATGAGGGGAGGTAGTCATACTTCTTTTTTTTCTGTATTAAAGGGCTGTAGTCCATTCTTGGCTTTTAAAGATCTTAGATTCTGTATATATTTGGGGAAAACATAAAAATGTTTAGTAGTAGACTTTCATTTAATCCATATACTTTGTATTACTACTGTGAACCAAGGGAGGCAAAAATGGAGAGGAATTGCCCAAACTTTTCGAAGAGCAGAAAACACAGGATGGGTCAATTGAACTCATTAGGATGAGAATAACTTTTCATTTTACAAGTGAGTAACTGGGCATATTCAAAATATTAATCTATCACAGAACCCAAAAAACCCTAAACAATTAATTATATGAGCTAAATTTTATACCAGATGTTTTAAAAACCAAGAGTATTGATTCAGGGAGGATCTGGATTTCTCTGAGGAATTTGACTCCTATATGCTGTTTAAACATGGAAAATATCTTTTGCTAGTCTGTTAGGTTTTACAACATTAGCCAACAACTCCCTAATAATTTACATAACACAAGCAAAAAGTAAGATCGTGACACCAGAAGACCAACATTCTCTTTGCTTACACGGCAAAAATAGTCTTTACTGAAAATACATTTAAATTATATAGTAAAAGAGCTTGTAGCTGGGATTTCACTTCAAAACTTATCTGTACGGAGCACATTATACTTAAGGAAGTGACTTGAAATAAATATACTATGGTTACCATTAAATGTTCCCATTTGCCAACAGTTACCACATGAAACATCTGAGATCACAACTGTTTCCCCTGCAATTAGAACAGGATATATATTCGTGGTGATTTTGTGGTAACCAATGAGAATGTTCTTTGTGTGTGATTTCCACAGTACTTGGACACACAGATTGGAAGAAACAAAACAAAACAGGAAACACACTTAAGATGTGATTGGAATAAAAGTCATCATTCCAAAAATCTAATCTGTACATTTAGCCTATCACTAACAAAAATACAGAGATGAAGAAACTTTTTACCTTTAGCTATTCAGCTTAACTTCTACTTTGCATAAATAGAAATGGATATATCCAAGCAATACAAAATGAGAAGGTAAATTATGAAAAACACTAGTGGAGAAGTCACACACCCTGTGACCCCAAGAGATACTGCCAGGAGTCATATGCACTGTGATAACAAGTCCCCCATCAGTAAAAGTGTGTCAAGCAGGTCCAGTAAAGAAATACTCAGTATATGCAGAGTGTGTCCACCTCTACTTCACCATCAGGGAAGTGACTCTGTCCCATCGCATTTAACGGTGATTTTCATGTGCTCTCAGCAAAGACTTGTGTTCTTAGTGGCTGCATTTATCACGAGAAACAGCTCTTCTCTCTGCATGAATTTCTTTGACTCAAAATATTGCTTTAGGCAATGAGCTGCTCTTTCCAGGTTACACTCTCATAAGGAAATGAAAAACAGCTCATGTTGTAATGAGAACAGGTTTCTGATGTTTTCATCTTCTGGTGTCCCAGAAATACCAGGAAATCAGCCTCTTCAGAGGTAGGTACAGATTAAAACACAGGGAAAAAATATTCAGTCCAATGGGTGCGTAAAGCTTCATTCAGTCTCATCCAATTCAACAGTTCCTCAGTCTTTCTTCTTATCTCCCATGATTCCCCAGTGATTTCAGATGATTCTAAGATTTATTTCCCATGAGGACAAGCTTAGCAGATGTGCTGCATCAAATTCTCAGTCCCAGTCATACCAATTACAAGAAATTCTTTTCATTTGCAATGTTGCTCTGAATTGAACCTAGATATCAAAAATGTAAAAAAGAACAAACTCATATAATTACATGACAGGCAATTACCACATCATATATAAATGACACAAAACAAAATATGTATGGCTGCCAGATTCTACTCTGAGTCTAAAGGACTTGATCACCACAGAATTCAGTATTATCTTTCCTTTTTTTATATAAAAATTGCCTTCCCTTATGCAAAACCCAGTCATTTGGGTAAAGGACTACACAGATCCTCTGTACTCAGTTGGATACCGTGCTACTTTGCTCCTGTTGAGGCAGTGACACAGTTAAATATATAAAGTGATGCTAGTCACACTAGATGCTCCTCTTATTACCATGAGATATGTTCTGAAGAGCCCACACACTTCTGCCGAGGTATAACAAGGTGGGGAGCTGAAGCTGTACCGAGTATATACGCACTTCCAGCACTGTGCTTTGGTTAGGAATGCTGTCTTGTATTGAATTGTTCTGTCAGACATTTTTAAGATCTCACTAAAGGATTTTAAAAATACGTGTCACTCCAGGAAAGCTTTATGGCTGGAATAACTTTGGAAGGAGTCTGACAATTTTACTAGCTTACGTTCTGAAGTGTTGGCTCTTTCTAAAGTTCAGTCACTTTTGGTAGGCGTGTAAGAACAGATGAACAAACTGTATAGAGGAGGGACTAATACTCAGCTATGATTATCTCCTAGTGATTTCTTTTTGTCATATCCTCGCGATATGCACCAGAGTCTTTTACTCTAGATGGCTGCATAATATTATACAAACATAAATGAAAATAGCCTGGAAGCCATATGGGTTAAGTTTCATGATTCATATTTTTTGGCAGATCTCCACTGGATGTAAGACCTCCAGACAGCTTTTGTTCAAACCAATAACAGAACTATAACTGCTGTAAAATATCAGATTTATTTTCACCAATAGATTTATTATTCTTGCATGATGAAGTTTTCTATTTATCTTCCAACAGGATAAAATACATAGGAATGAAATAACCACTCCCTTAACTCTAGTGCCAAGGAATATAATCTATATGTCCAACAAAGTGGCACCCTGCCTCTCTACAGCTCTGCTGAATTATTTTACAGTGTTCATTGCTTTTACTAAAGATTAGCCACATGGGTGTCATTAATTTTACATTGCTTTAAGCATAGATATTCCACCCATGTATACTGCTATTCAGGATTTGTACTCCTTTTAGGAAATTCAACACAAAGGGGAAATACTTGATTTTAAAGTCTTGCTTTAACCTTAAAAATCATCTTTGTAAAAACAACATTGTATGATCTGAATCGATGTTTCAATAGTTTGCATACAATGTTTTTGCAGTATATATGTAAGAATCACCATCCCTGAGGCAAACTGGATATGGCTAAACTTTCCTTTGGTGATTTTTAGCAGGCCATATTCCAGATCAGATTCCTTGCACACATTACACTCACATCAGACCAAATATATTTAACTGGGCCTTTGAATACATTGGAAATAGCATGAAATTAGCCTCTTTGGTAGTATTGTTGAAAGGCATCATAACAATGTGATGTATAAAAACACATACCAGACTTTTCATGAAACTCTCTTTGTCTTTAAAATCCACAGCAAAACACCTCTGTTCCGTATGACATGTCTTTTCAGTGTTTTCTTCTGGAAATTTCAAACCAGGTACTAGAAACATTAAAAATAAGATGGTGGCCTCCTCCTTAAAGTAATAAACTTAAATAAATAAAAATGTGTCTGCTCTCTGAATAACCTGTGGTACATATGTGATTTACTCTTCCGGTGTAGCAGCTGTGAGCCCTATCAAGAAGGAAGTCAACAAAACAAAAATATAAAAGAAAAAAGTGCTCTACTTATTTCTCATCCCAATGTTGTATTGGATTTATTCATTTCTGTGGGCATGACTTACAAATTTAACCAAAAAACCTGCACCAATCCTGACCTGGATTGATCCATTGCTTGCTTTCAGGTGGATAGCTACATTTCTTTTAAGAAATATGACTGCAAAACACATGCTTCCTAATAAAACAGTTTGGAGATATGAGTAGAATATAAAAGCATGTTGAATTAAAAAAAAGTTTGGACAGGCCTGTTAAGTACAAATCTAGTTATGACATCAATGCAGTGATGGATAACAAGCTAATGATTCAAGAAATACTGAGTGATCTGTAAAAGTATTCTTATTCTCTCTATTATTTAAAAAAGATTTCAAATAATTTATTGAATGTGAAAGGGCAAACCTTGGTACTTAGCCCAGAAAAGTGGGCTGCAGAGCTCAAAGTACTTCAGAGCCTTAGTAATGGTTGCCTGCAATAGGATGAGATCCCTCTCTCTGAGCAGCCCAGTGCATCAGAGAACCATACTGTGAATAGAAACTCACATGTATGCCAGGAGTTTCTGTATGGTTCTTGCTGTAAACAGAAACTAAGATTCTAAGTTTCCACTGCAGTCCCTCTAAAGCAGAATAATGTGCATCCTTTTTGGCTAGACATTTCAGATAACTACTCTCCAGCAGAGTCGCCCCTAGAATTGTGTTGGAGCATGGTAATCATCTGACAGGCTGTGTTCTGTATTCTTCGCATTTTGTTGGTGTCTAACACAGTTGCTTTGCCATCTAATAATTTTCCATAAATAAAATTTCAATTATGTTTTACAAAGCCTTTATAAAATGGTAGTTTGAAGAGAGTGCAAATGTACCTTCCAAAAGTAAAAGTGCTGCAATTAAAACCTTGAGTAAATTGTTTTATTATTTGTTTTTCCTTTAAAACTTATTTAAAACATTACTATCAACGTCTGGTCAGAACAAATAGCTAACTGCAAAACTATCTTCGTATTTTCAAGGAAGTCTGGTTTTATATGAAGATGATAAACATACATCTGGGCCTTCACTTATGAGTAATTTAATGTAACCAGAATGACTGCTGCCTTGAAAAGTAGTCTGAGAAAGACATTGTGTCAAAACTAGTGGTTTGTCTCATGAAGAATACATTACCTTCTTGTTTAAATTGAAACCCACGTTTTCATTCTTTCTCTATTCAAATTTTCTGCCTGACATTCTGAATATTTCTTTGCACATCTTAAATCAGTATGGTTCTGTTGGTGTGAAGCTAAAACTACAGTCCACTGCCTGTGGACTCTGCAATACTACTGGGTATAACCTGACAAATGTAGTTGGAGGTATGTCCCACCTCTCACTGTTCAAGGAAAATGTCTGGATCCAGTCGTGCTCTCTTTACCTTCCTGCACATTATCACCAGCCACTGGAAGAGACTTCTGACCCCTAAGTGCTGAATCTGTCTCATACAGCTTCTATGGGGCACACAGTGCTTTCTTTTGGGTCCTCCCTGGGCAGCCAGTGGTTGTGTTGCTATCTGTTGTTTGCCTTCACAGTTGAAGAATGCTGGTCAAGCCAGGTTTGCAGATAAAAGTAGAATCTTTTATTAGACCAACTGTTATAGCTGGGTAAAGCAAACAGGCTTTCAAGCGGCTAAAATCTTCTTCAGGCAAGAGACAAGTTTGTCCATCTTTTCTAGCTATCTGTCAAAAGATACTATTTCTAACTGCAAATTTTGTGTGATCTGGATGTGGAGCACTTGTAAAGATTTCACAGTCACCACACTTGGAATAACTGGTTTTACCAGCTACGTTAAATCACAGTGAACTCAAGTCAAGTAAAATGTAAATAAAAGCATTCAGTTATAATATCCAAAATACACAGTGCAGTTGTCAATTTTTATAAAAAAGGTGAAAAAAATAGAAGAAAAGCTATATTTAACCTGCTTCCATGAAGTTAAAATTTAAAGATGTCTCTTTCTCCTTCACTGTCTTTATTGTAAGGCATTAGACTTGCCATCATTCGGCATACTTTATTCTTCAAGTGGCAATCTTGATAGAGACCCTCTTTAGGTAGAACTTGTTACACCTATTAATTTTAAAATCCTGGTAAGGATCTAGTCAGATATAATGTTTTTCTTGATGCTTCTTTTCTCCAAAAGCCCATTTACTTCTAGAATTAACTTATTTGAAGATAATAGTCTCATTCCTATAGCTAAAATAACACAATGCAACACAAAATAGCTGTCAAACTACACCTTGTTTCTTAGTCCTGTTTTTGTGCAAAGATCTGGGAACAAGCAATTAGTCAGCTTCTAGAACTGATACTGGTCAGAGTGGTCATAAATTATCGGTGATTGAATCCTGATTACCAGAACATTACAGTAAAAGCCTCATGGAATGCAGTCAGTTTGCCTATGTTGCCACGTCATCATCTTCAGGCTGATATATTTCCTACAACATCCTGACTGGCTGAGCGCTTTGGTCCAGATTGTGGGCCAAACATGAAAGCCAACAAAAAGGCACTTTCATAATCTGTTCAAAGAAGAAAAAAACAAAAATGAAAACCCAACAAACAAACAAAAATAAAAGCAGAATGTACAAACCTGCTAGAAGTAGGAAAATGCTCAACTTCTTATATTCGGTCCCTCAGCTCATGGTACTTGTAAATGTTAAAGAAAAGATGTTATCTTATAAAAATGTCTGATCTGTCATACCATGGCCACTGTTTTATTCTTGCACTCTTCTTGATCTTACATAGTCCAGTCTGTGCAGCCCAGAGCAGATTAGCAGGGACATGTGCAGTAAAGCACCAGTGCACAATTTTCAAGGATTCCACCACTGGCAGTTCACTGAATGTAATGCTGAAAGGGGATTTAATTCATTCAACCTATTAGATTAATAAAAAATTTTATATATAGTGCATCTGAAATAGGAATATTTTCTGTGTATTGCAGCTGTAAATACCTTTTCCCTCTACCAAGCCCTAGACAGCATGAATCAGTAGAAGGTAAACAGAGTTAATTGCTTCTAGTTTTCTAACCATTGCCCGGTCTCCTTGGTCTATCTAATGACTCTGAATCCAAAGCCAAACCCAGCTCTGGGCTTGAAATTCCCCAAAACTTGGTAGTGTCAAACCTGATTTTTTTGTCAGGCTTATCTGTAATTTTGTTCTCATATACCTGTATTTTAAACATTTTTTTTAGCATAACCAGACATGTACCTTGAGAGGTGCTTAACAGGCAATGCCAGAAAATGCAGACCACAGTGTTCATTTGTTCTGTTCAGTGATGTAAACCTTCAATTAGAGACTAATAAGCTGTTACCTTTTACAGGGCATCTTTAAATACTTGGTGTTTACAACATAGTACTTGTATATATTTATGTAAATGGAGTTTTATTAGGGAGCTCTATGCACCTTATGACAGGCACTGTTGTAGGTTAATATGGTAGAAGTAAAAAGGATCTGAACAGTGTGTCCTTGTTTCAAATGACAATAACAGCTTCAGATTTCAGGAATATGGACTTCATTCTCAGAAATACTGAGAATCATCCTAACCAAAAATCTTGCTAAAATGCATGACTAATCAACACTTATTAGCTTGAAGCCAATTGCAAGAAGCTGAAATTATTCCTGAAGTTTTTGCTTTTGTTCAAGTGTGAAGTCAAGAGTCACTGTAGCTTTTGGATTGATTTTAGCTTAGGATTTCCATTTCTGACTTCCCATCACCATCCCTGGGAGTACAGTGAGGCACAAAGACCTAAAGTGGGTTGTACGGACCACCATGGTACTCCTGGGTATCCACAGATATTGTTCTTTGCTCTGTAGCTTGATTAAAATGAAGAAGAATGTGATTTCATTGTAGCTGAGCAGGTACTGTCTATGCTAAAACTCCTTTCTTTAATCCAGCCACAAAAGGACTCAGAGGAACTATGTACTTCAGAGCTCAAAGTGCTTTAACAGTGTGAGCTGCAAATTGATAGAAAACATTCCTAAGCATGTGTTTTCCTTTCCTGTTCTTACTGATTTCATTTTTAAAATTATAGTGGTGGGTTTCACTAATGTACCTTCTGCATCCATGTACTTGTATGGGCATTTTGAGGGGCTGAGATTTTTTTAAACAATTGCCATTCAAAAATCACTTGAAAGGTTATGTTCCTGCAAAAGGCTTCATCTTAAAAAGAGTTTTAAAGCAAGAAAAATAATATCACCTCATAGAAATAATTCATGTTTGAAAATACAAGCCATTTCTAGCCATCAAGAAAATTATAATATTTAACTATTTTAACTAGTCATTCCTTCCTGCCTTCTTTCCTTCCTTTCTCATACTTTGGAAACCGACTAACATTCTTCCTAAAAAAATTGCCTAAAAACTGTTCTTGGCTGGCCATTGTGTGTGCCGAGGTTTCGATACTGAGAGCATGTTAATTGCCAAATTATAAACCCCTGAGAATTAGAATTCAGAAGACAAACATTAACAGACCCTTAACTGCAGTAGCACAAACCAAGATGCTATAAATTATGGGGTGGTGGTGTTAAAAGCACTGGCTTCCTGGTATCTGGCACCCAAAACCTTTTCATTTGGGTATATATCAGGCTGCAGAGAGGTTGCCACTTGCCACTTGGCCAGTATTCAGCTGGCAGAGGTGTTTGTTTAAAGTTCAGGCCAATCGATGGCTCAGGCTGCAACTGAATATTTTGTTGTTATGCCATGAGAAATATTTACCCTTCTCTGTTTTTTTCTCCTTCCTTCAGTCATTCACTCTCCTACCTAAGATTCCTATGTGAGACAATACTTGCCAGGTTTTGCAGCTATATGCTTGAACAATTCTGGCACAATATTTTAATGAACTCATTTCCATCTTTATAAAGGTACATGCAGTTAGGATGGCTTCATGGATCTCTCATGAATCATGGGTATGTACTTGTGGTATGCCTTCCTTTAAATGAGCACATGCTATGTTTGATGCCAAGGTCAAAAGGAAGCTTTGAACACAGGCTTCTCAAAACCTTTGCAGTTGCAGACTTCATTAAGCTGAAATTGTCAGTAAAAGGAATTTTTATATCCTCTGTCGACCAATAGCTACAGTGTGACACAACTCTGTTTGTTTGTCTATGCCTCGTACAACTGTGACATAGCGCAGGAAGTTTAGCATCACAGTTCCCACATGCTGTTGCTGGCTATGGGAGCAGCAAAGCTTTTGAATACAATCAGCCAAGTCAAGCACAAGGCTTTTAGCATGTTCTTTCTGAAAAAGTAAGCAAGGGGCCTACCCTCTATGCTTAGCTGTGCCTCAGGTGAACTTTCCTGTATGTGAAATGATTGTCTGCGTACTGAACTGAAATACATCACACTTAGCATGGTTGTTTGCTGGTCTGATATAATTTTGCTGCTTATCAGTAAGTGGCACACCCTTCGTATTCTTTGAACTGAACCAGACAAAAAGTACCTAAAGCAGGGAATGCTAGAATGCGTCATAAACAACTTCTTAAGCATTGCTTTTGTACCTATTTATTCCTTCCATTGTATTTAAAGCGTAAGAAAACAGTTGTGAAATGTATTGCCCCTTTCTAGTGAAGAAAAACAGCCCAACTCTTGTCATTTCTAGAATGCTGAAACCCCTTTCATGAAGAAACATCTCACGTCTGTGACAGATGCACTCGACCCCTTAAACAAAACTAGTGGTAGTTTGGTACAGGCTCCAAAGGAGGTAAAGGCGTAAGCCATTAACAGGCCAAGAACTCCCCTAGTTTCAATCTGTTCTCTGAAAACCCACAAAGGAGCAGAGTGACACTGAGCATCGATGCATATGAGCTTGGAACACCGATCAAGCGATTTAACACATGAATAGTGGGTGGCTTTTCCAAGACTCATTTATCAAGGAACAAAGAAAGTTGCGGGTACAAGGAGTCTCATGCATACCTTTCACATCGCAATGTGATTTCACTACAAGCCAACCACTTTATTCCATAAATATGACAGCCTAAGTGAGCCTTCTTTGAGCTCTCCCTGCTAGGCGGCATGGCTGCATGGTGGTGATCTGCCCTTGAGCTGGGACACCTCTCAAGGGTGCTCCTCAAGGCAGAGAGACCTTTTACCAACGGCAGATCTTTGGTAAGTGACCAATATTGCGTATAACCTTGTAGTATGGTAACTTTGATTTTGTCTTGGTAACTTTGATTGCATGCTGAATTGATGCTAATGAAACATTACATAAATTTTGCATATATAATCCCTTAGACATAAACCGTTGACCAAGTCTGAGACTAGGTTTGGACCTAGCTGCACCTAGATTCCTCTCTGAGGAGGAGTTTAGAAAGCAAGAGGGTCCACTCTGAGGGTCCTCCTTATCCATTTGCATCCCTCGTCTCTCTGTGAATCATTCTAACTCGTGATGTCAAAATGTCTACCATAATGTCTCAAATGTCTACCATAGAAATAACACAGAACATGGTTAGACAAAACCAGTGAATATGCTGCATGATTACTCTGCAAAATACTCTCTGTTAATTTGAGGGGGAACTGTAAGGACTAATATAGTTAACAAACCTGAACAGTCACGAATACTAACTCCTGAGTCATTCTGTGTTTGATCCTTGGATGTATCTCTGATAAGACACGTTACTTGCTCCCAAATGTTGAGAGATTATTTGTTTGGAATCCACTGTTTCTGTGCATAAAAACTTCCTCCAGCTGAAGTAAATATTACCTACCTGTCAAACCATCTTGTGGACCTGTATGTAATCAGCTGTGTTGTCAGATAGCAGTGCTTTAAATAAGGATGCACTGAAATTGATGAAAAAGTCAGTTACTGAAAGGGCAACAAGTTGCACAGGGGAGTAACACTGAAAAATTTAGGACAGTATCTTCTTAAACCGCTCGAATGTCATCTTCTGGAGCACATCTGGACTCCATCCATATAAACAGTAGTCTGATGAAAAGCCCTGTTCCAGGAATAGCCTGTGTCCTTAATTCGAGGGCTAGTAAAGGCCACAGAGAATTAAGTGTGATAAGCAGTTGCACTCTACACAGTCCCATGGGAAGCTGTAAAAGTAGTAGGTCAGATCTAATTCCTCACTCCAACACATAATAGATTGCCTCCTATTGTTTTTGTTTTGTTTTGTTTTGTTTTCAAAATTAATGAGGTGCAGAACTAAAGCCATTGTCTTTCATTAGGAAAAACTTAAAGCTAGATCTTTGTATGAGAATAATGTGGAAACATACGGGATAGGCTTACATGAAGGGAATATCAGCTATTGCTCTGTTCATTATTTGTAGTATGTGATACTCTTGGCATGTGGACAAAAAACATGGTAAACAGGCAGGGGGAAAGGTAACATTTAATAATGACCCTTGTACGTGATATATTCATTAGTATATTCACAGGGCAAGTAACCAGTGTTACTTGATGAAGTAAAGCAAAACAAATTTAAACTGCTTACAAGGAAAACATTACTTAATTGCAGCAATCTATTAGACTATGGAATAGCTTCCCAAGGGGAAAACAGGAAGCTTATTGTCTGATTCATTTAAAAAGAACTTCCATGAAGCTCTGGAAAACATAGTGCAGAAACAATAACATTTTGGCAGAAGATGGAGCATATTGCTTAACATGTGTCTCTCTTCTCTAATATCTATGCTTTTATAATTTTGAGCCAGAGTCTAAAACTGAAGGTTAATATCCTCAACCGCAAAGAACTGTAAATTTGATCTCAGTCTGATTAGAACTGTTTAGAACTGGACTCTGAAATTAGGAAGCCCAGCAGCAGAGCAGGGTGCATCTTACACAGGAAAGCCCAAAGCCAAGGTTATGTCTTAATTTGAAAAAATGGATCAGGTTCTTCTCTACTTTTAAGAACCTGAATTGAGTCAAAACTGGGTTGAGGGTGAAGTTGGAGTTTTATGAATTTAGGTGAAAATTCGCAAAACTCAGATAAAACCTGATTTGACAGTACTGGCTGAATTCCACTTTTACCATTTGATTTTGCTAAAAGTCAAGCCAAGGGGATAAAAATACAGATGGTCCAAAACTAGAACATACACAAAAAGTCTTGAAAATAAAACATATTGCATTTGTTCAGGTGCACCCAATACTTGTATATAAACAGTACTAAGGTTCCTTCTTACCAGTAATTACAGATACAGTGGTAAGAAAAAATTCAGAGAACTGAACCATAATGCAAAACTCAAGCAGAGTTCATAAAAAGTCCTGGCAGTTCAGTTACTTTTTTGCTCTCCACAGCATTTTTGTTCATCTGCTTTTTTTCTGGTGATATCAGTGGCAAAAAGAACTAAACTTGAATGAAGTAACTATCACTGGTTAAAACTGAAAATTTCAGAAATATCAGAAAGGATTCTTTGCATCAAATTTCCAGACAAAATTTTAGAAAATCAAAGTTATCCAATGCTTTATTATTGTTACAGGATTACAAATCATTCTGGAAACTTCAGCAGTGAGCTAAAAATATTATTTCTTGCAAAGGTTTACGGTCTAATTTAAGCTATTAATTGAAGGAAAGTCAACAGAAAAACAAGGTAGGAATGGGACAGAAGAAATTCATGAGAAAAACATGTTTGCCTCATTTCTTGTGACAGATTTGGTACATAATATGCTTTCTTTTTAACTCTACAGGCATTACATAGCCATAATTATAGAGGGTTTTTTTCATTATTGCTTAGCTAAAACTGTAGAAAAGCCCAGATGAAATCTGTGCAGATGCTTTGTTTTTCTTTTTAAAATGCAGAAGATATTTTCTTCCTAAATTTACAGACAAAATTTATGTTGTAGTTTAAGTTCAGTTTTTGTCAGATTTTTCTGAAAGGTTGGCTGTTTTAGAAACAAAATATTTTTAAAATTATTAACTATTCTCCACAATTCCTTTGAACTTGTCTGTTTTAATGCGGAACCTCTGAACTGTATCATTAAGCACTGGTGATAATATCTGCAATAGAGGATAGGTGCCTTTAAAGTTACAAAATACTTAGTTCTTCTATTTCTTCTTCCTTTTCATCAAGGTATAAAAAATTAAAAGAAGCTAATCTGATGACTACACTTTTCTGTAAAGATGGAAGATTTTGCTATGAACAAGAAAACCATTTTAGTATAATGAAGTCAACATATGAAAGGAGTAGACAGTGTCTAGGGAAAACAGAAGAAAAATTTTGTAATAAGAATTCTATTGTGGTACTCTTTTTTAATTTACACTTGGAAATAATGAGCACCATCTCAAAATGGAAGTGTTAACATGCATTTCATGTTGTTGACAATTCCTGACTAACAGAGAGACTAAAATTTCAGGAAATCTCAAGTTAAGAGACTGCTTCCTTTCTGATCCATTCCATTTCTGCCACTCACAATTCACTCACATAAGAGTAACATCTATTAAAAATAAAGATGAGTGAAAACAAAATGCAAAAAGTAACTTTATCTTTGAACAGAAGGCAGGAACATACACAACTATGAAGAGTACACTTGAACAGCTGAACAGAACATTATTGGAATAAGATTGAAAACAAATGTTTTCAGCAACTTTTCCTGGGCAAGGCTGTCTTTTCTCCACAGATTTCTTTAATTTCCCCTGCGCTATTGGGCTTCTTTTTCCTGTCCAACAACTTACCTAAAAATGAGAAAACAAATACCAGCCCTTAAGAAATATGACCACATGCTTCCACATGGCTGTATATGAATTCACAAAACCAAACTTAGTCTTTCTCATGCATGCAAACAAAGCATTGCTTTCCTGTGATCAGTTAATCTAGGAAACTGTGGTTATCAGCTCTGCCTCTTTTACTGCATGCAGACTAGACTCTGGAGTGCTCCAGCTAGTCTTGCAGTAGCAGTTGCTGAACTAGAAATTAGCTTGACTTTCAATCTGTGATGCTACATTTAAAAAGAAAAAATCATCGCTCCTGATATGGAAGACTATAATCAAAGTCTGAGAGTAGTATGTAACCTTTTTCTATTTAAATATTAAAAATTGTCTGTTGATGTGCGTGGCTAGCACCGGTAATGCACAAGTCTCCTTTGGTTTTGGAATGGGAAGTTCTTGCTATGGGATTACAGGAGACCAAGAAAATGTGCATTAAACAGCATGGAAGTTCACCAGGCAGTAAAACTGGACTTTCAGCAGCATGAGAATAATTTTTGTTGCATGTGGTTTGTCATCTCCCTTTCAGATCTCAGCAGGAATATTTCAAGAAAAGCCTTCTTAATGTTAATTGTATTCTGTCAGTTTCAATCAGAATCAGGTCTAGAGGGAACATAAGTACAGGAAAGATAAAAGATTACTTAAAATTTCTGAACCTTGGACAAAACCCCCCCTGCATTTGGAATATATGAAGGTAAGTGCTGTTGGGGAAGTTTCAGAACCTATTTATCAAAACTTAAAGTGCATACATGCTCAGTTGCAGTCTCTACTGAACATATTCTGACGGCATATTTATGAAAATTGGCACTATGGTTGTTCATAATTACAATAATTTCTATTTTTAGGCCACTAACTATGTTTCAGGTACTTTGTAGATTTATATAGAAAAAAGATCCTCTGTCACAAACAATTTACAATTCCAACAGGAATTAATGTAATAAGTTTATTTTATACCAGCTGGATCGACCATTCTGAGATGTTGCTCAGAGAGCAAAGCATTTTTCTTTAATCATGCGGTGTAAGCACCTGGCTAACTCTAAACCTCACTTCAAGTTAGTCATGTCTTTAAGTATTCTGCAGAATACTAGCACTTAAATACTTTACTGAAGTGGGCCTTCAGATTCAGCCGTTATTTGTGTTGATGCCTCATGGTCCTTGCAGAAGAAATTAAAAGAAGAATCTGAATTTGGAGAATATGGTGGCTTAGGGACTGGATTTTGAAATGGAAATTAAAGTACTTTGACAGCTTTGTGGAGGTCTCTGAAATTTAGATTTTAAAGCAAGCTATTTACATTTTAAAGTATGTTTTATTTGTATATTTAAAATAAATCTCCCAAGAGCTTAGTCTGCATATAGAAATTATATTTAAATACATACATATTTATATGTATGACTTGTATTTGAAAGGAGAGCAGGCATTAGGCATAGCATACACTTACTGCCAAAAGCTAAGTCTGTTAGAGCAATCATTTGGTCCACGAGAAATGCTCTACTGCAAACAGGGCTACTTTGTGTCTGTGGAAAAGGAAGTGGCCACACTGAAAAAAGCAGCAGCTACTGAACAGCCTCTTCTCTCTATGCTTTTGCCTGAACAAGGAAAATACCTGACAACATGTACCACAAAGAGGCTTTGGAGAAAAGTAACAAAGGCTAGTGAAACCTGGCACAAAATGGGACAGACGAAAGACAATTTCTAACGTGTTATTTCTAGATGATCAGCTATACTGACAGATGAAGTAATTACTTTGCAATTTCGAGTATCTTATTTGAACTCGGTCAGTTAAATGTCGGATGAAAATAGGCAGTGTATTAGGTATTTGTTCACTGAGTGGACAATGCATGGAGAATGACAATTATTTATACGTTGTAGCCAGAAGCTCCCCCAGACAGGTCCAGTTCCTGCTCTGCATTACTACAGATGAAAAGAAGATTTTACACTCAAGCAGGAAGATCAGAGATGATAAGTGCATACAGATAGATGAGGCAGAAAAATAAGTACTCCATAAGTATGGTAGTCAGCATTGTAGAACCATCTCTGAAATCTCCTTTAAGATATAAAGTGTCATTGTAATTAGTCTGTGAAACACAGGATGGGAACAAGTTGTTATTCCAAGGGTCGTCTCTCTAGAGGAACATATGTCTGAAGACACGACCTTGCTACTTGAACAAATCCTGGTCACAGACATTCTTGAATGTGCTGTTGGCTGAATGTAGCTAAAACAGTTTCTGAACTATAACTAATTAGAGGGACATCCATTTGCTGAATGGAAGTGGACTGAGAGGACACCAAAGGTTTAAATCCCTTCCCACAGTGGTCTGTGCATCCTTCTAACAGCTAACTGACACTAGGAAAGCACTTTTCAAACCTTACCTTTTCAGACATAGTTATCATGCCAATGTTATAAACAGTGTAGGATTTGGAAAGACGTGAAAAAAGCCCTATGATATAGTTGCTGTGTTATAACATTGAGCTTCTAAAACACAGCAGTATGTTTTTTCTGTGGTGCAGCTAGCCAAGCATCTCGCTGCCAGGTTTCCATGATCTCCTAGGGTAAAATGGCAATCATTTAAGAGCTTGAGTTCTCGATACTGTAACTAATAAGGAGCCACAGAACGCAAAGGGAGGGTAGATCCACAAAATTCACCTGTGGAGGAAAATGGGGAAGCTTCTGTACACTCCAGCTTATAGAGCAGAACTACTAAACTGGCTCTTTGTTTGGTCTTGACACAGTGCCTACTAACATAGCAGTACAGCCTTAAGGAATGTTTTTGCTATCACATGCATAAAAGCATCCAACCAAAAATATAATGAATGCCTGCAATTTATACATAATTCACACATTTGTATATATATGAGGGTATATCCTATTTTTGTGACCAATTCACAGGCATGAATGCATACATGTGTGCATGCATATGTGCAGTTTTGATTTTCTGTTTATGAAAAAGGCACTGTGGGAGAATTTTATTAACAGATACTAAAATATAGGCCTCTCAGATGCTTCGTACATGTGTTTCACTTCATTTGTACTCAATGGGACATTCAGAATATAGAAGTCTGACATAGCTCTTCACCATATATACACGTTGGTATGTTGAGCTTTCAAGAACAATATTCCTTATTTGAAAATTTAATTCTGCCTACTGATTTGGTTCAATTTAGTGTCACAAACCCATGTGGTAATTATCAGGACCTCTGAGCTTTAGGGTCTTCTTTCTTCTACCATTCCTGAAACACTTGCTTTGTTCCCCTCATTTTCCCTAACTGAAAATTTTAGTTGTTCAGTTGTGGAAGCAGAAGGAGAAATGGTAGCACTCTGATCAAGAGTTTCTGAATAATTTGCTCCATGATTCAGAGGAATGGTATGAGGAATAATCAAGAGCCAGTACCAGCAGAGACAATGGGAGCCTCTATTGGAGGTTAAGATACGAAAAATATCAGGAAAAAGACTGACGTTGTGGCATTGTTTCTGTTCATTATACCTGAATTCCCACATTTGTCCTTGTGACTTGTTCTACTCATTAATTTTATAACGAGGAGTAACACCTTGAGCTGGCATCAAAAACTAATTGAGAACTACATAGCAGTTTGGGTATAACCAAGCTACACAGAAAATAGACATTTTCATCTATGAACGACTGCAACTGGTGACCTACTTCGAACAGTGCAGATCAAAGATCCTAAGACAAGGGAGTGAGAGCTGCTAATAAAATAATCATTTAGCAATCAGGCAATACAACAAAGAAGAGAGTATCACACTTTGCAGTATAGCTTAATGGCACACATCTGACCATACCAGTTGATGGGCAACTCCTCCTTCTTACCAGTTTTCCATTACTACACAATCCATATAACTGGTCCACTGTCTTATGATGCAAATTTTAGCATGTTTATAATTTTCAGTTATGAAATATGGAATTCCCTCTATTATTATGTTCTTGTAATAGTTTTCTTAGAAACTAATATTCTGGCCTAAGATTGTTTGACTTTTCTTAAATTTAACAGCAAGTGAAATATAAGAGAGGGGTTTTGGCCCAGATGCATTGCCCACAATCAGGAAACATTTTTCCATTTTTGTTGGTATGAATGAAGTAAAAAGTAATTTTACTTCTCTGGTAAATTAGTCTAACTCTGTTGATGAGAACTGAAGAGCTGACTCAAGATGAGAAATCCTTGCATTTCAAATAGAATGGATAAATAGCAGGCAACTGATGATAAGTCTGAAAGTGTGAGACATACTACCAGAGCGGGTCATTTACAATGATGGAGAGGAAACATCCAGAAAAACATGGGCGCCAAAGGAAGGAATGCTGGCAAATAAAGTGAGAACCACACCACTGTCTTTTATAGCTGAAAAAAGCAGGTAAGCTTTTTGGTCCTTCTACTCTGACATGGAAGCAACAAGTGCCCCTGTAGACATGGCCCAGTCAAACAGAGGAGATACAAAACTGACAATCTGTCCCTTGTGGCTTTAAAGGAATCCAAGGAATGTTTGGTAACAGCAGAGTGTTTAATCCTTGTTTGCCTTATAAATTCCAGTTCTGGTCATTGCATTTAGCCTACCTAAATTACTTACATGTTTTCAGTTGGAGAAAATTATTCTTCACTTCCCTCCCCTCTCTTAATTTAATTAAAGGATTCCTCTGTTGTAGAAAGACTATTTGGAAGGGGTTTTGCAGCAAAGGTGGCAGTATTTTAGGTGAAAGTGAATAGTTTAATTTCAAAATACTTTTGAATCTTTGCGGATTACAGCTCCACATAGACATAGTAATAATAGAAAAATAGACCAATTTAAAACATTAATGCTGACTGCATTTTGAGTGCTCAAAACAGGCACAGATTCAGCTGCCTTTTTATTATCTAGCAATTTCTGAGGAACTTATTACATATTTGATTCCAATATTCAGTTGTTTTTTTCATTAAGTTCATTGCTGTTACTGCCTCTGGATCATATACCTCAGAATTTTGTTGTGGTTTTATTTCCTTCCTTTGACCATTCAGTTTCAGAGTCACATTTCCAGCTATTTCCATGCTTGCCACACCTCAGGTATTAATATTAAACTTCTCAGTACAACTTTGACAGAATGACATTTTTAAATTGATGTGTGTAATCTGGAAAATGTATGCACCGATGAAGTCTATTAGTAGCACAGACGAAAGCCTTATTTGAATCCCAGGGTGGGCTTATTCTACTAGGGATGATCAGATGGTTTGGAAGGAATCCAGGACGACCCAAACCTATTGTCTCCTAGCCTGCTACACTAACACCAGGTATTTTCAACTCAATTTTGCCACAAATGGTATCAGAACACAAATATCCTCATGCCACTATGCCAACTTACCCTAACTTTTGCTTGCTTGATTTTGCAGTGTTAACAATTTTACAAGGTATTTCATCGTTTGGTTTTGGTTTTTTTACATTTACTTTTGAAAGCGGACATTGAAACACCCAGAAACCTCTTTATGTGGCATCATGCTGAGAGGTCCATTGATTACTGTCAGGATAGAGGTTTTAGATTCACAACATAGACCTCCACCACCCAAATTAATAAGGAATACCTGACTGAAGTACTAGGATATCTTTGTATTTGTGCAATAGCACTTCAGTCATGAATTTTACATCTGTTTATTGAGAGCTGAAATGTATTTAGGTTTAGTAATTTTGGATTCTCTTCCATGTTTTGCAAAGAAATGTGAACTAGCTGAGCCAAACGCTTCTTCCTCTTATGTCCTAGCCTCTCCACCAGGCTGTGTCCCAGACTTGTCTCTGTCTTCAGCTTACTGTCCCATTCCCCCATTTTTCTCACTCTGACTCCACTCTTTTCCTTATGCATATCCTTCCCACCTTCATCCTTCGCAGTTTCCATACGTCTTTTCTATTTCAGTTCTTCTCTCCCCTGCCAGCTCATACCTAATCCCCCCCTTAGCCTGGGTGTACAGAAAAGGCTGCGTTCCTTTTCACTGTGTTTGTCAGGTCCTGAGGGCTTAACGGGCTTCCCTGTCCCTGCCCACCCCGCAGGGCTCCCCCACCCTGCCAAAGGCCCAGGACCCCAAGTCAGACCCTGCCCCAGCAGTGTTGATACACCCCATAGGAGCTGGAAACCCCATTTAAAAAGTTAAGACTTGCTCAGCTCAGGGCATGCTCAGTGTAGGCAGAGATTTTAGGAAATGCTTGCCAATCAGCAAATATCTACTACAGTTTCACATACAAATTGTGCCCTCTGAAATGTTTGTCGCTTGGGCAAGGGTATGGTGGATTTTGCACAGAATTAGGAATGGGACATTCTGCATGAAAGCATGGGTGCCCTTCATCATCTTAAAGAGCAAAGCAATTTATGTCCCTGGACATAAAAAGCTGCTTCTTTTTTTTCCCCTCACTTGCCCTCAGAAATTGCTGAGCTGTTTTGACTGAAAATTCCCCAAATAGCTCAAATAGCAGATAACTGAATGGAAGGTTTCTAGCTAAAATTAGAAAAAATTCTGAACTGAAAGTTAAAATTTGGCAAAGTTATAACAACTGGAAAGGGTCTAAGCAACTTTGAGAATATAGGTGGTGCTCCCTGACACGCCTATAATTCATGCAGCTTATTTTTCTTAAGCTAAATTCATCCATTGACAAATTTATGAGCTGCTGAGTGTTGTGTTGTGTCTGGGCTTCAGAGTGCTTTGAATTAATACAGGAAAGCCTCTTTTACACTGAGCATGAGACATGTTTGAAATGCTGGCTATAACACATTTTCCAAAAATTGTTTAAAACAATATAGCCCCATAAACACTGGCTGACCATATTCAGACTCAACTCACTCCCTTTTAGAGAAAGCGTCTCAAATAGTTTGCTAGTATAACCTTATAGCATACTTATGATGTTTGGGAATAAAGAAAATTAGATTATATTTTTTTTCTCTGCTGGAAAAAAACCCAGGGGGTTGAGGCCTGAAACTTCAGATTTTCTGAGAATTACTTATGCTCTGGTGATTCACTACAGTCACAGAACCAGCAGGATGGAAATTAATGCTTCCAGCCTCCCTCATTTTCCCCTCTTATCCGTGGGTAGCATGACTCCATACTTCCTTTTCTTCTCCAAACCATGGATCCTTCTCCCCTGAAATACCTCCTGTACAGCTCCCTTTTCTGGGAATTAGAATAACTTAAATTTTGATACACCGATCATGCATATCAGAAGGGAGAAAATTCTTGCTCTTCAGCCGTTTAGTCCAAAAGAACAGTGCTCACACTTGCTGGGAGGAACTATGCATGGACACGTTGGTCACAGTTATGTTTCATAACCCTTTAGGCAGAAGGACACATATCTGTTTAAAACTGACACAGGCTCACCAAGTTCTACCTCAGCCTGCCTCAAACTCCTTCAAAACCTGAATACAGCCCCAACAGCTGTTTTTCTATAGGATCAGGTATGCTGTCTGTTGTAGTCTGGTACAGGACCACAAATGCAAAGAGATATTCTGTTGTACCATGAGCCAATTTAACCAGAAAAATGCCCACATACTGGTATTTCTAGGCATAAGTGGTAGACCGGCACCTTTGTAGATCCAACTGTCTGATTTATTTGGGAAATCTTGCCTGCAAAGCAATGCACCCAAATTGTGCAGTTTCCCAGTTGAATAAATTCACTCTGTTTTCAAAAGCACTCTTACTCAGTTAATGGTGTCCAGAATCTGGGTATTATGTCTAAATGACTGAGAGCTGTAAACAGTGAAAGGGAAAGGTAAGAGACTACTAAAGTTAAAGGCCAATGAAAGCAATGTGAGAGGGCATTATGGCCTTCCACAAACACTGAGCAACTGAAGAGGCAATGGAAGGGATTAGTTTGTGCAGCAGAGCAGTTTCGCCTGAGGTATGCCAGATGGCTGAACTGCAGCGGAGGACAAAGAACAACATTCAGAACTCACTGGGTTACTGAGAGTAACCTTCAGACTTTGCTGCCTCCCAGGCTCCTTTGTGGACTGAAGAGTGAATCTGATGACTTATGCACTTAGTGTCATCCTCAGTATAACCACAAAGCAAAGTGTATTATTATGGCTATTATTATCCAAAACTAAAATCCTTCCTCTAGGAAATATTGTAATGCTTCTTTTTCTCATAAGGAATGCTGTTGATTACTATGGTAGAAGCGTACTGCTTTGGTGCAGTGATTTGGGTACAAAAAATTTAATATCCCCAAAGTCTTGACTTTGGTGGTCTCAGTCTTCTCTCTGTCCTCATCAAATGTGACAAATTATATTTTGATAGCCTTGGTTAGGAGTATGTGACACAGGAATAATACTGTACCAGGGATTCAAGCAAGATATTCAGAAAAGTTGCTTGAATGGCATAGCTGATGTACATGAGCAAAGAACTGGGACTACTGACTGGTGAAAACATCAGCACTTTTTCAAATGAACTGGATTTAGTTGAGAATCACTGCTTTAGACTGTTTCCCTTTTTTCTGTTAACAGACATAAACTTGCTACTGTATCCTGATAGTAGTAGGCTACTTCACAAAACAAATACCAAAAAGCAAATCCAGAAATGGAAGACAGGCTTGGCTTTTTAGCTGTCATTCAAGCTGTGCCTTTAAAAATGGGCTGTTAAACACTACAAGAAGAAGAAAGATAATGTGCTTTTGTTACATAAAACAGAATAAAGCAGGTGCAGATTTTAACTGTCCATAAAAGGCCAAAACTAACTCTTCCTTCAACTGGAAGCATTCATAATGAATTGAGTGATATGCAGAAGAATTTTTATTTGTGTCTTAGGAATGCATAACTGGAAATATTATGAGCAATTCCTTGACAGTTTGTATTCTACTTAGAAAATATGCTAATAATTTGTACAGTCTCTTTAACCTGGCTCTTTATAAAATCTTCCTGGATCTTTTGAACAGAAATACATTCAGAACCAAATACGTGTTCTGTTGTATTGCTCATGCAGACTGGTTTACTATCATCATTTTATTAATGAGTTTTACGTTGCTGATTTCTATTTATATTTTTAGGCCAAAATTTTTGAAGCATTTGCTCAGAGAAATTAAAAAAAAAAAAAAAGTTAGCAAGTGGATATCAATATTTATTCCCAGACTGGAAATGGCTTCCTTTTAGGTATTTATTCTCTAATATCTCTAGCCATTATGGATTCACTAAGAATAAAATGAAAAGCAACAAGTTAGCCTGCTCCGTATTTTCATTAACAAGGAACGTGCAGATATTCACATAGGTGAATTTTGAGGGATTTCAACCTTTCTCTTAAAATCTCTCTCCCTCACTTACAGAAGAGCTCACCTGAAAGCTTGTATCATTCTCCCATCAGTAGAACAGAGACAGAGTGAGCACTCTGACTTCATGGGCAGCAAGTCTATCAACATCAGGACAAATTAGAAGCCTGCAGTGCGATGTCTGACATATATTTCTTGCAGGTCTTAACCTGAAAACCATTTCTCACCAGTGCTATAGCTACTCTGGATTTTGTTCAGCTTCAATATCCAACACAGAAAACCATTTTATTCTATTTGTGCAAATAAATCATACTCAGAGAAAGGATGCTGCGGTAGCGAACGCTGTACACAGTCCTGTCCTTAAAACTATAAATTACGCGGCACCATGGTGTGACCTTCCTTGATTCCTTAAGCGTTGGTTGGCAAACCCACATGAAGCAACTACAGTCCCTTCCCTTTGTGGGAAATGAATTCCTACCCTTTCTCCCCACTGTCCTTTCTTGGGGGCCCTACTATTATCATTCCTAGTGTATTGAAAGTATTTTCTCCAACTTATTACTGAGGATATTTCCAGATTTCTTGCCAAGGACTTGCTAATTAAAGATATGTGTTTTTTAAAAATTCTTCTTCTTGCTCCTAAATCAAAGATTCTTTCTTGGAATACCAGAAACTACACTATGTTTATTTTCCCTCTGAAATCCATCTTTGACTGTTTTAAGCTAGGTTATCTATACCCTGTCCCTTCATCTCAGTAAAAAAAAAGGGAAATAAAGTAACCATGAAATGCACACATCTCTCTCCTCCACACAATAGCCAACACTAAAAGGAAGCAAAAATTCCTTTTCATGATCTCCTCACTTAGGCCCACAGAAAGCCTTCTAGAAAGAAGCAGATGGCTAGTATGACTGTAACAGTAGTTCTACATATTGTTCTTTTTTGACCTTGTCTGGTTCAAAGATATGATGATTTTGGGGAACCACTATTTATGAATCTTAGTTCAAGTTATGGCTGTCTTACCATCATACTGTGGTATGCAGACTCAGTCAGTTGATAACTTTGGCGGCTGCACATCTCTGCTGGTTGGAGGAAAAGGTCATGGTAAAATCTTAATGGACAACTGCTTTGACAGAAGCATATTGGGACAATGCAATACTTAACGATGTGAGGAACAGACCCATAATTCCTCTGCAGGTGGAAAATCTCAAACAGCATAAGAACAATACGTTGATCCTTGTCTTTAAAACCCTAGGAGGATATGTGGGTGCATATGTCTCTGGGAATATAATGTACCCTGGGCACAGGAAGAGATTAATTGTAATGGCAGAAGGAAGAAAACAGTTTAATTATAGATTCAAGGAAGGTAAATGAAAGCAAGTAAACTGTGAATGGAAGAGTCATGATTAAAAGCACAAGTAAGGGGCAGAGGAATCCTAGGCATCTTAGCTCAGATTAGAGCCTAAATATATCTCTGGAATGGTGGGAAAACTAATGCAGAGTAAAGGACATGGATGTCTACATCTATTTTAGTTAGTCTTTTCTCTCTATCTCTTTTCAAATTCTTGTGAAGAGTCTTCCTCTGCCTATTCTGTCTATGTCACTGCATGTCTTGAATAGTTAAAATCCCAAGGTGAATTACTGTGTGTCTGGAGCTCTAAGAGAAAGTGCATTTAAGCTTTGTTGCACAAATCCATGGGCAGGAGGGGACCTTAGCCCTCACAAGTAAGGATTCCATATTTCAGTTTGTGATTACCCAGAAACCCTCTAGTTGAATGAGAAATAGATGACTTTTTATGGATGTGAGGCAGCCTGAAGTCATGGATGCCGTTTCCCATTGAGAACAAGGATATTTCTGGGAAACTACATGTGTCCAGTAAACCTTCTCAGAAGGGCTTGAAAACTGGCACTTCTCTTCAAGTGTATGTTCAGAGGTCCCTGCCAGAGTCCTGTATCTGGATGTTGTTCAAACTCTGCAGGCTTTAATGATCCTCTGACTCAGTAAAGTAGATTCCAAACACAGAAGACTGAGTAATGTCTCTTTCTATCATGAGCTTTCTACCATGGATGTCTGTGTGGGTCTGTAACTGACCCAGGTACAACGTGACTTATATTTGCACTTGAGCAGAATCTTCACTTGCTGTTTGTTACTGATATTGCCAGATGTCCACTTTCTCATATGTTGTCTTGTTTCTAGAGGCAACTAATCTTCTGATTTTATGTTTAACCACATCATGCTTCGTGGGCTGTATTCATGTAGTAGGAAAAGCTCTCTTGACCTTACTTTCCATTATCATCGTAAATTTGTCTCTGAGTGCATTGAACAGAAGAGTGTTGCTACTTAGAAACAGCCTTGTTGGAAAAATTCAGGATAGTTTAAGCTTGTGTTGCAATGGGTCAATCTTGTCTTTAATTGGAATCTTCTTAGGCTTATTTTCACTTATCATGCTATTAAACATTGTCAAAACCCCATTCAATAGAAGTGCAAGATGATTAACATGAAGAGCTTTGTGAAACAAGGATTTTGTACAGTCCCATATCAGCCATAGCATTTCTGTCAACAAGTCCAAATTTATTTACATGCTTTATTTCAGGATTCAGTTGCCAACACCTCAAATTGTGTTTGATTTGTGTTGATCCTGCCAGGGAATGGACAGATTGCCATCATAATGTGTCATCCAGGCCTAGAGTTGTATTTTGCAATTAAACTGTTGTGGTTGGGCTGGTAGAAGTCCACCCAGTGGATGTCATTCCCTTGCTAGGTTGCCTGTTAGTTGGCTTTCTAATAAAGTCAGAACATAATTACAAAAACATTTACAGTTACACTGCGAAGGTTACATAGAATAGGAGAGGTTTTATAGCAATTTGCTACCAATTATTCATCATTATTATAATTTTTAATGAATAACCTATTAACCTGGATTCTGAAATCCTCTTTTGTGCTAAGTCAGTTTATATTTGATGGAATTACTTCTGATTTGCACTAAGAAAGATGAGGATCAGACCCAGAATCACATCACTTTCTTTTTTCCCCACTCAGACATTGTAAAACTTCCCTTTGGTAAGGAAGGTAAGAGCAAGTCTTTACTGTTTGCAGTTCAGAAACATAAAAGGGATTGATATGATATAAACAGTTTCAAAGTTCACAAGATAAAGCTGGTACCATCTCTTTTGCCCAAGTGCCAGTAAAATCAACCTTTTCCTGAATTGTATAGTTTTTTATTGTATAAGTAGTCTTATTGTATAAGACTTCTTGTGCTCTATTTGCTTCAAGCTAGAAGGTAATACTTTTGTGGTATTCCTGAACTAAACTCACAAAGTAGCTCAGTCAAGTTTAAAATAATTGTCAATTGCCTGTATGAATTAAAACAATTTGTCCAAATTCACTGCTGAGTTACGATGAACCAAGGCAACCTGAGGCTGCTTGCTGACAAAGCATGCACAAATATAACTGAAGGGAAAATTTGGCTTGTGTTCAATAACAGCACTGCATGAACTAGTGAAGCAAAATGGAAAAGAAAGATAGCTTTACCCCAAAAATACACTTCTTCCAAACAAAATTACGTACAACCTTTCCCCTTGAACGGATCAAGAGAAACCTAGCAGCCCATCCTTTCAAAATTCTGGTTTTCTAGACCCAGCCTAGATCTGACCCAGTGGGCTGAGCCAGAGGGATACATGCACTGCAGGGTACAGTGCATGGGAAGTCAGCTTTAGACCTCTATACCTCTAAGAAAATCTGACATGTATAAGTCTACGTCCACTGTTTAGTGCACTGGAATATAAAATGGTCCCCAGACAGAGTCAGGCAGAAAACCAGCCGTCTTTACACTTTCCATGCAGTCAGGCACAGTACAGGGCTTTGTATAATACAGTGAATGATCTGGCAGGAGTTGCAGATGTGACTCCAACTGCAATGCATCTTGGTCTGTTGAGCTGAGCCAGACTGAACTTCATGTCTCTCAGCCTCCAGTAGCATTTCAGTAAATGGTATTTTTCAGTCGTTACTGAAACTTTGCCAACTATTCTGATGCAGATTGACTCACATCCCATGTAAAAGGCACATTGCTTGGACTCACTCTGGATTTCTATGGCATGGAACAGTTCCAGTCATTGCTGGGTCTGACTGTAACAATTTGTCTGGCCCTACAGAGGAATGTGAAACCCTCTCATACAAACAACTAAGAATTACATTTTAGGGCTTATGTCTCTAAAGTAGGAGGCTTGCTTGGGAACGGAATTAAAGGATGGAGAAAGTCTGGTTTGGACTAGAAGAAAGGAAAAAATAGGGGGATTTTTTTTTTTTTTGAAAATTGTAACTTTTTGGAACTTCTGAGGTTTTCCATTACAAGAACATCTATTTGTAGATAATAAATCTAATTTTTAAAATGGAACCCTGTGGCTTGATTGAGTTTGGTTAAATAACAATGAATAGTAAAGCATGCAACATTGTGAAGTTTTATTAATCATATCTGTCACATCCAAAGCATAGGGTAGGTCGGAAGTTTGAGCAGTCTCTGGTTTTGAGCAGAGGCCATATCTGTCTATATGCTAGCCAGCACATACCAATAAGACTGGTTATAGTATTTGGGAGGTATTTCAGTACAACTGATAGAGAAAATAGAAGGCCTATCTGTGTTCATAATGAAGTGATGTTTTTTCCTGAATTCTGTGTTTTACCTGTAATCAGCTATAAAGCTGTTCAAGTATCTGAACAAGTAAATATGGTTTTTTATCCAGGTGTTACACTACATTTTTATCATCCAGCTGGGTATGGTAAAGGGTTTTTTTCTCTTTCCCTTCTATTGATCTATAATTACTGCTCTATCTTAGGATCAGCTGAACAAAACGTGTTCTTGATTTCGCAGGTACTGGGAAATCCCAGTCACTCCTCAGACTTGGTTGGAAGTGACCAAAAAATGGTTGGTATTGCCAGGAAATGAATGTTTGGTGTGTTAAATCTGATCTCTAATAATCTAAAGAAGGATTAACTAATCTTTTTCTAAATGTATAATATGGCAGTGTTTCTTTTGTCTTAGGGAGGCATTTGTAGACCAGTTAGCATTAAGCAGAAATAATTTTTTTTCTGAAGTAATTTTGAAAGTCTATGCCATATCAGCACTGTTTCAGATATATTTGAAATCTAAATATTGCAGCATATTTTTGCATTCCAAATTAATGAATTCATTTTAGCATTAAAAAAAAAAAAACATTTGTGCAACCAGATTTTGAAATTTCTTGGGTGATGCAAAACATAAATCACCCTTCATTCTACATCCTGCTCTTGAAAATCATCTGCTACTGGCAGTTCATGAAAATGTAGGAACTTTGGAAGGTTAGACATAAAGTTTCTGCCACTTTGCAGAATTGCTGTAGCCTGTCACAAGAAGACAGCTGCACTTTTTTCCTGTTGAAGACTTTGCTTTTTTCTGTTGCTTTCCACAGCCTAATGTTATACAGGCACTTAAGTCTTAAAGGTTATGGTTAAGGCTTTGTTTTTGTACACACTTATTTATAGAACAAGTAGGGTAACATACCGCATCAGAAGAACAAATGCTATGCCTTTCACGTTGCTGACACAAATGCCACTATATGGTGTAACACCTAGTTTTGAAAACAAATCTCTTGATGACAGTAAGAATAACTTCATGTAGGACCTAGCACAGAAGCTGCATGATCTTTGGACTTTTTGTGGTGTGTGGCAATTATAGAATATGTTGCCAAGGAAGCTTCATTGTGGAATAAGCTTCTAAATTATCTGTCATGTTTCTGACCCTCAAGCATAATTCTGCACATGCTTCAGATAAAGACAGTCCCATTTAGGACAGTGAAAATACTTGGAGTTCAGCTAGCACTTTACATCTGTGTAGTGTCACACAAACCTATTAAGCTTTAATCAATAACATATATAGAAGATATGAGCTAATAGATTGCACTATAGTCTTAACTGAATAATCCATGTAGCTGAGGAAAAAAAAATGAGGCCTATTAAGTAATCTTAATATTGATACTGTTGGATCCAGTTCTGTTTGACACAGCTGGGAAATGTTCATAAAGAGTTATTAGTGTTGCCAACGGCTGAGTATTTCTTTAGTGATAAATCGAGAATGAGTTCTTGTTTTTCAGTTCTTTGTTAAGTCTATTAGACTGTACTGCCTCTAAATGATTGATGATACAAGGAAAATATTGTGTGAAGGCATTCAAGTAAGAATAGAAATAAGATGCTTGTTTTCTGTTTCTCAGAAGGGACAAGAGACGATACAATGTGCAGACACCCCACACAGGCACTTAACTGCCATCACGATAGGTATCATATCAAACCCATCTAATTAAGACACATTATTAAAATAAACAAAAGTCACTCATCTAAATCTCATCCTAAGTCAGCAGCACAATTCTGGAAGATCCTTCTGTGGTGACAGCCATACACCAAATGAGCTGAACTGTAGTTTATATTCCGTGTATTGTTTGCATACATAAACCTACTGAAAAACTGTAGAGTTTTTCTCTAGAGGGCAGAGAGAGAAGCTGCAGGTCTAATAGCGTCTTTACCATGTTTCTTAACTGACAGAGGCAAAGCAGTGTAAAGCCAAACTGCCCTTCTGTTAGCTAATCCTTTCTCTTCACATGTCCATACTTGGGAGAAAGGCAATGAGTCGTTTTGAGCTTCTTCAGGCAAAAGGTTAGAACTTGACACTCCTTGCTGTTCAAAAATAAAAAGGAAAAATAAAAGAGAAAAAAAAGATTTATTATGTTTTGAATCTGCTACTGGGTGTATTATTGCTGTGTTGTTTTTTTCTGTCCAATCAAAGTCCAACAGATTTTTATTTTTGTGTGGCTTGCCACAAAAAGTAATACTTTTTTATTTTCTTTACTGAGTAGGAACACAAAAGTGATTCAATTTTAGAAACTTTTTGGTTAAAAATAGATATGTCCCAACCCTTTCTCTCTTCACGGTATGTGAAGTCTGGTCAAAGTATAATATTTTTGCCTACTGTTAGTTAGATTAAATTTCCCAGGGCAGACAGAGCGTTGGAAGCCAGAAAATGAGTATCCTCTTGCTGCTTCATAAACAATATCACACCTAACTGGGAAAGACAGAGCTTTATAGGAATCTTGCTTTTAATGTTGTGTCCTTATTTTCCCTGTTTTCTTGTTTTCAGCACTACTACTGGAAAGTTATATGGGCTTTTAAAGTGACCATATTATAATGCACTTATGATCATACTGTGTATACATAAGAATATTGTGAAGCAAAACATCAGGAGGAGGGAGGAAGAATTAACGTAAGAAAAAAAAACCAAAACCAAAATGGAGGGTTGTCCTTGGGAACAATTCAAGCATTTATCCCTAAAAAAATATTGCCTGGATTTAGAAAGAAAAAAATGTAGTTTTTCTGTGTCTAACCCCTCTCTTTCAAAATACTAACTAAAACTGCAGTTTCTGATTTTTAGACCAGTTCCATGATGATTTTGCCTAGGTCAGAAAGCAGCTTGAAAAGAGGAACTGGGATTGATTCTATCTTTTGGGTTGGTGCCCACAGGATTTGTCTAACCCCAAAGATATCTTATGGGGAAACATAGCTTGTCACCCAAAGTGGACATTTCTTTGTGCACAGTGACACTGGAGATGTGGTAGGAAACTATCTTCACATCTCTCCCATGTTGACTTGTTCCTGATTGACAACATCCAGCCTAGTACAGTGCAAATTGCTAATACCACTATATTAACAGCTGGCATTTCCACAACAAGCCTTGGGTTTAAAAATATTTTTCTTGGTATTTTCTGAATAATAGCTACCATATTGAGTGCTTAATGTAGTCATACTGTCAAATACACAAAGATGTGATAAAATTAAGGACTGTGATTGATTTCTGAAACAACTGCTTTATGAATTTACTGAACATGAGTTACTAATGCCCTTGCCATATCTAACTGATGAACAGATTGTAAAACTAGGGGGACTGTGGTGAATGTAAGTTTCCAGTGAAAAAATTAACAAAAATACTACCCTGACTAATCCTCATTTGAGTTGCAACATTTATTTTAGAAACAGGCAAACAAGCAAACATTTGCAGTGATACTAAATCTGCTAGAACCTTAGGTAATCTGCTAGATATTTATCCTTATTGCTTTAAGAAATGAATCTTATTTCTAATCTAAATTTTCTAGCTCTGTTTCAAGTAACTGGATAGCTTTTGCATCTTTATTCTACATGTTTATACCCTGAAGGACCTCCAATCACAATTTTACTCAAAAGACAGATAATCACACTCTCTAAGTACTTCTTTGATAAGATATCACAGTATTGCTCCCAGTCTCTCTTTGTCTTTTTGCTGGCATTTCTTTATTCTTTCCCTATGCTTTTTTTCTTGTAGCTCATTTTTGGGGGTGGGGGTGGCCTGGATCTCAGTAATTTATCTAGATTCATACAGATATCTATACTTCAGCAATCCATACAGCCTTATTTTAGATATTTGAAATTTTTAAGTAGACAAATGTAAAACTGAACACTCTGCAGGTCCCCTTCAAACAGCCAGCAAAACTAACTGTACTAAATCCAGCAAGAGAATACATTTGTGATCATTACGTCACATTGTCAGAGCCTCCCTATCCCATTAGGGCTAAGGAAAGAGTCCAGGACTTGCAAGGCAGTAAGGCACTATGCAGTTATTCTCAGGTTTTCTCTCTCTGCTTCAGAGAACTTCATAATAAGGTGTAATGGCTATAACCAGAGAACTCACCTGCTTATCCTGGTTAAAACATGCACACAGAGGGAGGAGAAATAGGCTCAAGGAGGTGATTCAGTTCATACAAAGAGAGGACCAAGTCTGTGTTTTTAAATTCCCAATGAACAGGCTAAATTCTGAGCTAGCTATCTGGGTGGCAGAGGTGAGGGTAACACCACATTAAATAACAGTTGAGCAGGGTTTTAGTATCTCAGGCTGGGATCAGGTATGTGCCTTTTTGGGAGGTTAATGATGTCTGATTTGCTAATTACATATCAGATGTTATTTTGGGGTATTAATAAACCTATTTAAAGACATTAATTAGATTGATAATCCCAGTTTCTAGTGGTGGGATTTTTTTTTTAACCTATCTGTTAATTTCTTGTATGCAGACTATAAAATAAAACATAAACTGTCTTACATCTGGTCTATTGAATCCACTTTGTTACCTACTGATGAACATCATAAGGAGGAATGCACAGTTTCATATAAACTTTGCTTGTTTATTTTAGTTGGATGCTGATAGGACCATGCAGAAAAGCAGAAGCAATGGTGCTGATCATGGCACCTATTTCAACAGATCGCTAGAATAAAAAATTCTTAATTCAAAGCAGTTTTGAACTGATTCAGAGCTTGACTTCACAAGAGATGCTCTAATGAAATTTCATCACTTGCTAGTCTGACTGGTTCACAGCATGGGAGCTGATTTGTGAAATTCAAGCGATGCCAGTCCCCTCGTGCCTCATCAGAACTCTTGTTTTCCCAGTAAAGGACAGAACTTCTTCTGTCATTTTCTGGGACCCAGTAAGGACAGAACTTCTGTCATTTTCTGGGAAGGAATACATCAGGTAGCTCCATGTCTTATCATTCAAACAATCCTGGGATATGTTCTACTAAGCCTAATGTTGCATGTAGTTGGGACTCAGCCCAAACCTTCTGCTAGCATTTCTTTTAACTATGCCTGTTCTATTTTTCAGTGCTTTGCACCATGCAAGCACGAGCACATCTTCTTCATGGCTTAAGAAAACTCAGCCTGGCTTATTTCTCTGTTACTACAGCTGGGCAGCGTCCCCTTGACTGCAATAGGGTCTTCTGAATCCATGGGAGGAATGAGATACAAGTTCCTTCTTGACCCACTGACAATATGCCAAAATGGCATCATTTTAAGATACATTCTTCAGGTTCCTCCTATCCCCAAAACTGCATTCAACTGAATAGACCTTTTTTTGGTAGAATGCTATAATGGATATTGTTGTTTAGTGCAACTGCAGGAGAGCACAGCTGTTCTGCATTTGACTGAAAACTTTTTCCAGAAAGTCACAGAAAGTTTTGTGCTGAGCTGAATTCCAGTCTTAATAAACAAGTTAAATAAAACCTCCTAGAAGCTCTTTCATATCTTGATGAACTCTCACTTGTCTCCAAATATTTTCCCTCATCACAGTCTTCTCAATACAAAGCCATAACTAAATTATGTTCTTGTTTATTAGGGCTGCCTGTGCTTGGAATTGTTCAGCAGTCATTGAAAGTATATTAGCTATGATCTTTGAGGTAGTGGCATCTGAAAAAAATATATTATTTGTGTAATTATTGCTTATTGAGAGGTTTGACATATGAAAAATTTATTGCTGGGAAACATTACTGTGGGTCAGCTGTTCGGCTTGTTTGCATAGTCTTATTCCACAGTAAATGTGAAAGACTTTACCCTTTACTAGAAGAGAAATAAATAACCACATGTTTATGCTTCAGTGTCACATCGGGAAATAGTGTGGAGAGTGTTACCATGCTTTATCTGCTCCGGCGTAACTTATTTGTGTTTCAAAGCACTGAGATAATAAGTCTTCCAAAATTCTGGCCAATAACCTTTTATTTTTGAACAGCGCAGAATAATAATTGCACAACAAAGTTTCTGGCTTTTGGACTTCATTGATTTATGTAAGTGCACTTAGAATTTTTCCTTCTTCACAAACCAAGTTGCCATTAAGTATCTCTGTGTCAGAGATTATAGTCTCGATAATCCTTGCTTACTTGAATGAGATATGTCCTTGAAAAAGAAACACTTATTTTCTAGACTTGATACAAATTGGGATGTCCACATAGTAGGAAATTTCAGCATTTCATTGCTTGATTTCAATCCCTATCAGATCAATTAACTGAAATACAATTTTTCTTTCTACTTGCAATGAAACATTCCAAAAGGGGTATGCAGAAATAACCACATCTAGTCATGTTTTTTGTTTTTAAATTGAAATGACATATTTCAATAATGAAGAATGAAAATGTTTTGATTTGGTTTGTTGAACTGACCAGAAATATTTCTTTTCATTTTCACACTGAGCCGTGCTTTTCTAGAGTTGTAAATTATCTCCTGGGCATACAAATTACCTCCTGAAAATGGGAGCATTCCCATTCTACCCTCTGAGGTGGTTTTAATTCCTAAATGAAGTTTCCCATGAAGCATTAATCCATTCAGTTGAATGACTGCACTCTATTATTTAAGGACTCGCAGGCATGTTTCATATGCATGAATTAGGTACCTGAGCCTGAAATCTCAGGAAAAAATTTGTCATGATATGCTGAAGTTAGTCCTTAGATTTTTAAGCTTCTCTTCTTATTTTGATCTTGTTTGTTTGTTTGTTTAGTATTTTTGCCTCTGTAAATTCCAAACTATTTCAAAAGGGGCTCCTTCCTTCCTTCCCTCCCTCTTTCCTTCCTTCCTTCCTTCCTTCCTTCCTTCCTTCCTTCCTTCCTTCCTTCCTTCCTTCCTTCCTTCCTTCCTTCCTTCCTTCCTTCCTTCCTTCCTTCTTTCCTTCTTTCCTTCTTTCCTTCCTTCCTTCCTTCCTTCCTTCCTTCCTTCCTTCCTTCCTTCCTTCCTTCCTTCCTTCCTTCCTTCCTTCTCTCTTCCTCTCTTCCTCTCTTCTGTCCTTCCTTTACTGTGTATAACTTAAGTATTGCTGGTGAACATAACTCTTTGGCTGCCTTTGTTGCCAAACATTTGAGTTGTTAAAGCTCTCACTGAGTCTGGTATTCTGTAACAATACATCATGACAATTGTTTCAACATTCACTGCTAGCATGGCATTGTCTGCCATGACCTATCCAGATACCTTGTTCCCTCAGTACTATGACGTACTTCAGTCTTTTAGTGCACCTCAGTGCATAATTGCTTTCAGTGCTGTAGCCTGTTAACATGGGGGTATGATGGAAGAAATAGAACACAGTCTTCCCCCAGATTTTGCAACTCCCTTTTGCCAGTCTGTAGCCCTCTGTCTAGATTGTCCAAAGCCTTGCACCTAGATATCACAGCATCCAGTAGTTAGTTTACTGATCTGCTACACTACTTTTCTTCTTGCAGTCGTGATGGTTGCATATAATGTGATGCTCAAAATTAGTAAAATACTGCCTGTTGCCTAGACTTACAGTCACAATATTAATGTGCAACACTGCAGTAACCATTAGATTTATTAGATTCTACCATGCACATTTGTAATATGGAAACATACACGCATATTTGGAATATAGAAACCACACAGATGCAGAACATTTTACAACATGTATTTGAGGCAGTTTAGAATTACTCCCTAAAATGTTCCAGCATGTGGAGAAAGCCAGATTGTCTAATTTCGAACAACACTTATGAATAAAGTCATAGAAAAGTTGGTTACATGGACTGAAGAAAATCTTAGCTGTGGTCTCCCAAGGGCTACTCACAATGGAAATGTGATTAAATCTGACCAGTGGGGGCTTCTACGTGACAGTGTATTAGAGAACTAAGCAACTAAGGTCCATTGCATTAAGAATTAGTTCTCCGATAAAATTGTGTTTTTTAAAGGCTGTCAGCTGTGTGGCATCTCGAAGAAGCATTATTATTTCACTGTAAAGCAGTCCAAAGGGAAGACTTCTATGCAAAAGCATACAGCTAGAGATGTGATGACCCAACGGCTAAACCTTTTTTTACCATTATTTCTTTGGTAACTAATATCACATTAGGTTATTTCCTGTGCTTCTTTCTTTGGTTAAAAAGACCCACTGGTTATTTTCTTTGCCAATGTCAAATATTCTGATTAGTCAGTAAATCTGACATCTCAAGTATATACCACTGAAAGAAAGAGTATAGAGATGAGTGGTTGGAGAAACTGCCTGGTAAGCAAGCTTTAAAACACAAACAAAACATTGTCCAAGTATTGAAGCCAGAGAAATTAAACAAAAGTCGGAGATCAATTCAGCTGTCACTAGGGGAGGAAATGCTCTTTCAGATTGCTGGTTTAACAATCAGATGGAGAATTTAGCTGGGCTTTGTTTTTCTTATTATTAAATCAAGAGCCTAAAAATACCAGGCCACTGTCACAAATAGAGCTGGGCAGGCTATTTTTAAGGAAAATTTATTTAACAAAACCTTTGTACAGTGTGACTGACCCTTTAAGTCCAGTGACTGTTCTGCTGCCTTTGGGAGGATCTCAGAAAGGGAAGGAGGACTAAGGAGATGACAGAAAATGTCTGGAGCTCCCAGAAATACTCTTTCAGATCTAGTGTTTGGTAGAAGACAAAGAATTGAAAACGGGTATTTTAGAGCCTAGTCAGGGCAACCTGAGAGCAAGAACAAAAAAACTGATGTAAAAAGCAGTGCAAAGTACTTCTGAGATGGAGAAATGTGTTACAAAAGAAGGCATTGGAGAAAACTTGCTAAAAGTGTGATAAGTAGGTGAAATCTGAGGAACCAAAAAGATGATAGTCCTTTTTTTCAATGAGTGACATGTAAAATAGGAAACTGGAATAAAAGCACAAATGGATGGTAGGCTTTAAGAGCCTAACAAGCTCTTCCCCAGGAAGGGCTCCACAGGTCTTCAGTGTGGCTTTGTGCACCTATAACCAGTGCACTGGCAGCAAGGGTTGTGCTCATACAAGCCCTTCACCTTATGCTTTTCCAGGTGATCTGTGCCTGGTACCAAGCCTCCTGTCAGACGACTCCCTCAGCTTGTAGCGGATAAGCTGGACAAGGATCCTGCTTGCACACTGCCTTTTTTGGCTGCCTTTGAGATCGTATGTGCTGTCTGGTCAGACAGCTAGCCTGCATACGCTGGCCCCAGCCCAAGTCATGGCAGAGCATGACCTAATCTCTGAGCAGCCCACCTGTACATAGTCTTTGCAGCACATCTGCTGCTGGGGCTGTGGGCTCCCGGCTGCTCTGAAGCCTGCTCTGAAGGTGCAGGGCAGCTCCAGATGGAGGCCCCAGCAGCCCCTGTTGCTGTCCTTGACCTTCATATGATGAAGGTCATATGAAGGTCTATGCAGGCTGAGCGCAGGCTGGTCTTTTTTTGTCAATTATGTGACGTTAACAATGTGTTTGAGTGGCCCAGGGATGGCTTGCTGATGCTTCGTTGTCACTTCAAAGACTGCTATTTGTAACTGTGTGTGTTGGAACCGTATTCACACAGGCACTGTGTCTGCTCCTTGGCTGTGGGAATGACAGGTTGGCCGTGCTTGGATGATGTTGGGCGTTTCTTGTGAATATATGTGAAAAACACCTCCTTTCTATGAACTGTCTTCTGGACAAACCTTTTACTGCATGCGTGTTTGGGACCATTTGACTATCTCATCTGCTCTTATACATAATATACACCATGGCATTTTACATAGATATTTTCACAGAAGAAAAGCAAAAGACCTACATGCTTCATAAAGATACACACAGAAAGTTATTTTTTTAAAAAATATTTTTCATAATAACTGTGGGTAAGTGATTTTCTTGAAGCACACACACTGACAGTTTATGTCACACTTTATACTACACCTTGAGAACAGATAGGCTGGTTTTTAAAAAAAGGCCAGGCTCCCTGTGAGAATTTGGAGCATGATTACTCCCTGTGAGAATTTGGAGCATGATTAATGAATTCTTTAAATTCTGAGATCACATTTTAATGCAAAAAAAACCCAGCACCAAAAACCAAAAAGAAAACAAAACAAAACAAAAAACAACTCAAGAAGACTGTCAGTGGGAAGTATGTGTATTTAATTTCAGTAGTGTTTGTTTGTATGTATGTCCCCAGAAAATTGTATTTCTTTTACCCAAAAGAGAGAGGGAGGGAAAAAAACAAGAAACTTAAAAGGAAAGGCTGCCCCAGAAAAAATATTAGTTCTGAAGAATATTAGAGTTGTCATAATGCTGCAACATTCTTATTAAATTTGAACATGATGATGTTTCAGATGGTAGACAGATTGGTCTGCAAGTTGTTGGGCCCTGCATTTGAACCTCCTCTGGAATGAAGAGCAGAAGAGGTATCTGGTGGTGTGTAGTGAATACACATACTTTAACCACTTTGGTGCAAAATGCAGAATCTGAGCTAACCCTGTCAAAGAAGAGCAGTCTAAGCAGAACTATCTACGTTCACAGGGAAGCAGATAAGGAATGCTTACTAGTCCTGCTTTGCTGAGAGGGTGATAACCTCTGTCAGCAGAATGGAACAGGCAGCTGGGGGAGCAGGTAGAGTTATCAGACATAGTCTAATATCCAGCTATGTCTGACCATGCCTTTAGAGTGCTGTGCACTGTTTTTGTGTCTGAAAATCTTTTTACATACTTAAATTCTTTGAATTTCTTCCTTTTTATAAAGGAATGCAGACTATGGTTTGTGAGAGGTCCACACAGACCTGAAATCATGGTAGATTCCAAATCCTATTTTGTTTGGGAACTTCTGTTCATATGAACAATGAACAATGGAATCTATAATCTGAATTGTAAAGCTGGGTCGTTGTTCAAATAAAAAAACACTCTGGAAAGTCCCATAGAAAAGGGAGGAAAACATTTGTAATTTAGAATTTGGAGGTTTCCATCAGACCATCAGAACTGCTGTCCTGTTCACAGTCCTTCAGCATCTTCACCTTGGAAATACTTTGGGCGGGTGTGCCAGTTACATAGCCAAGGTACTGCTGCCCCATGGCCAAACATCACAAACCTGCTGCTGGCCTCTTCCCCTCCTCACAGTGAGTGGCTGACTTTTTATCGCAGCCTTCCCTGCAGGGTAACCTTATAGCACTCTTTAGCATCACTGCCCCATGACCCTGCAGTCCTGGGAGTGATGTTGTCCTAGTCATGGTCCTAGAAATCCCAGTGTTTTGTTATCAGCTTTGCCATCTTCCAGTATCTTCACTTTCAATCTGAAAGGAAAGTAACTGTCTTTGTAATCCAGCGCCAGCCTCTAGGACCTCAGAATTTCTTGCGTACTGGCCTCTTTACAGTGTATAAATGCAAAACATACTGAACATGTATTTTCTGTGTAAGAACATTATTTCAGATGACTGTCTGGCAAAGAAAATGTTTCTGGATTGGAAAAAACAGACTAGCTTGCAGACTCTGCCAAAAGCACTGAATCTTTCTTGAGGGCAGACACTTTGGATGCTTCAGCTGGCAGAAAATTGCTGAGGGGTATTTTTTAAAATATAAAGTACTGTTCTCTTGAAAATGCCCATTTCTTTAGAAGAATGTAAAGTGTATTCACAGGATACTGGAACCCAGCCACCTGACACTGCTAGAGTAGGAATAGTTCTTGCAAATCAAAATTGTACTTTGTATTTTAATAGTAGTAATAAAATGGACTGAAGGAAACTCTTGCACTTGAGTAGGAGTTTATTTTTAGGTAACTCAGTAGCTGAAAATAGAATTTCCTATACATAGGAACCACATTTTGCCTCTGGTGTGGGTGTTTCTGTCTGGGCAGGCTTGGATGTGACTACTGGTGACAGATGAATTATCAGTTCTGCACTCATGGCAAGCCACACTTGCATCACTTTGGAAGCTTAACGATGAGCTGCTGAAATGCTGAACCCAGAGTCTTAGACATAAACTCAGAGAAAACAAACATCTATCCGTGTTATGGGCACCAGTTCTGTAGGCATTCTCCGAACTGCATTTGGAAAGCAGTATCCTTGCTGACTGCTACCTCTTGGGGCTTTTAGAAATGTTTGTGAATGAATTATGTAAAAGTCTGCCTTTTCTCCCTTTGGTTCCATATTTCTGTTCATGTTTCCTTTCATCGCACATCTCTGTGAGAGAAGTTCAAACAGTCTGAGGGAGAGGAGAGGCAATATAGGCTGTTGGATTTGTGGACTGGAACAGTAAGGATCATGTTAAGTATTGTCTGCCTGGTTCTGTCGAGCTGATCTATAAATTATCATTACACAACTTCGTAACATGAGCTATAAAAATAAGTACTGAGAAATGAATAGGTCAGAGAATGAGAGTGAGTTCATTCTGTTGTGATTTCAAAACCACAATAGTTTCCCCCTTTCCTCTTCTTCCCCCTGAAGCAGAAATGAAATTACATCATTTTACCTAGGTTTATCTGTCAGATTTTCCATAATTTGTTTGTAGATTCAAGAGTTCAAGAAGTTCAAGAGTAACTTATTTATCTTTATTTTTAACTGGTTCCTTTTTTTTTCTTTTTCTAATTTATTGAAAAACAGCCATTCACAGTATATTGGATTTTAGCTATTTTTCTTAATTATAAAAAAAGGGTTTTGTTGGGGTTTTTTTGTACATGCCTTTGAAAAAGGATACATTGAGAGCTTTCCAGACTGTAGTCTAACTGCATAGAAGATACGGTATATACATATTAACATCAGTACTGCTGTATTGGTATCAACAGTTTTTCACAGTCTGGATGGATTCACTACTCAGAAAGCGGCTTTGGTTTTGAACTCAATCTTAAACTGTTAGCAGCAAAAGGTGAGAATGAAAAAAAATAACTTGTACAGCTATGGTGCATAAAAATTTGAAAACAAGAAAAGATTACTGATTTCATAAATGGAAACCCAAAGATTATTAAATGTTGTGATTAATAGGATTGTGAAATAGTTTCTTCTGGAAATCAAAATATGTGAATTAAGCCCCTCTGATACATTCAGAGCACTGAAGATATCTTGTATGCAAGTCAGTGTAGCCTTTAAAAATGAACAATGTGGCAGCACAAAACACACTTCTTCATATTCAGGTATAGAGAGTGCATAGAAAGCAAGACAGTGCAGTAGTAGAGGCCCTTAAGCCAGCATCCACGTGGCGTGGTGCAGGTCAGGCAGCACAGCTCTTGGAGCAGCACAGGTGAGTACTACTTGGTCCGTGTGGATGCAGCTGTAGTGATTCTGCTTTAGAAGCCCCCTCATATGGCAGTAGTTGAGAAACTGAAGTGCACAGTTTAGACAAGAGATAGGAGGTTGAAATCCTCATTCTGGGATATTTGCAACTTCAGGAGACAAACTCAGAGGAAAGGAAGAGGTATCATTGCCTAGAAAAGTGATTCTGAATCAGAAGGAATCTAGACTATTAAACCCACAGTTTAAAAGCATGGGATCTGCTGAAATGGTAGCTTCGTCTCAATAGAAAATAATAATAATATCTATTAATTCTGATATTTAAGTGTTCTTTTGCATTAGGTCCTGCTATATATTCAGTGATTTTTTTCAAAAACTGGTGACTACCTGGAAATACCTGGAAAACCAGTTCTGTTTAACATCTTTATCAATGATCTGGATGAGGGGATTGAGTGCACCCTCAGTAAGTTTGCAGACAACACCAAGTTGGGCAGGAGTGTTGATCTGCTTGAGGGGAGGAAGGCTCTACAGAGGGACCTGGACAGGCTGGATCGATGGGCCACGGCCAATTGTATGAGGTTCAACAAGGCCAAGTGCCAGGTCCTGCACTTGGGTCACAACAACCCCATGCAACGCTACAGGCTTGGGGAAGAGTGGCTGGAAAACTGCCTGGCGGAAAAGGACCTCGAAGTGTTGGTTGATAGCCAGCTGAATATGATCCGGCAGTGTGCCCAGGTGGCCAAGAAGGCCAATAGCATCCTGGGTTGTATCAGAAATAGTGTGGCCAGCAGGACTAGGGAAGTGATTGTCCCCCTGGACTTGGCACTGGTGAGGCTGCACCTTGAATACTGTGTTCAGTTTTGGGCCCTTCACTACAAGAAACACATTGAGGTGCTGGAGCGTGTCCAGAGAAGGGCAACGAAGCTGGTGAAGGGTCTGGAGCACAAGTCTTGTGAGGAGCGGCTGAGGGAGCTGGGGTTGTTTAGTCTGGAGAACAGGAGGCTGACAGGAGACCTTATCGCTCTCTACAACTACCTGAAAAGAGGTTGTAGCGAGGTGGAGGTCGGTCTCTTCTCCCAGGTAACAAGCAGCAGGACAAGAGGAAATGGCCTCAAGTTGCGCCAGGGGAGGTTTAGACTGGATATTAGGAAAAATTTCTTCACTGAAAGGATTGTAAAGCATTGGAACAGGCTGCCCAGGGAAGTGGTTGAGTCACCGTTCCTGGAGGTATTTAAAAGACGTGTAGATGTGGTGGTTAGGGACATGGTTTAGTGGTGGACTTGGCAGTGCTAGGTTAACAGTCGGACTTGATGATCTTAAAGGTCTTTTCCAATCTAAACAATTCTATGATTCTGTATGAATATCAGTACCAAAGAGAGACCCATCCCAGTACATCTCCAGGTAACTCCTAGGACAGTTTAGTTACAACAAGTCACGATCTATTCTTGAAATGCTTTCTTCTGTTCTTGGGAACAGTTTTCTAAAACCATATTCATGTCAGAAACTTGCTTCAGTGGAAACTCAGTTCTTCGCTGTTACCAGCCAGTGCCATACTAACTGAGCTAGAGAGTTATGTTTCCTCAAGCTTATTCTTTATGTCCCCATGATTCCTGCCTGCACAGTTCTGGGCACCCAGGCTTGAATGGGACCGTCTGGGTCAAATGTTTCGGGTCAGGCCCACTCCTATCAGTCATGGAGACATAGCTGAGATCCAGAATGGTGTCACATTTCTTTGCCTGGTGGCCCTGTGTGCAGAGAGAGCTGGCTCTTTCCATGCTCATGTCAGCCTCGGCCAGCAGAGAGGCCACCTGAGCGATCAGGGCAGCAGGGGCTCATGTGGGAGCTCAGTCCTGCAGCTGATGTGACAACGTCCTTGGCTGGCTGAGCTTCTGCATGACATGTGGAGGGATCAGTTCCCCTAGGACTGAGCTGAGGCCAGGTAACTCAGTGATGCTTCTTATGCACTTTTTCTCTAATGGGCAGTGAGAGATGGGCTCCTCCAGGGTGTGATTACAGGAATAACTGCCTGATGCTTTTGCTCTGACTCATTCTTAAAAGCAGCCTATCAGTCTCCATTGACTATTTTGGGAGCCTGGCAATACACATATCCCCAAAAATTCTCTTTGCTGAATGACTAAGGAGACAGGTTCCTAACTGGCACTCTGAATCGTCTTGCTGTAGCCAAGCATCTTTTAGCTGTTGAAACATCTAAGCTGGATGTGTCTTAAGCCAGTCTCTGATAAAATCAGGAATCAAACCCAAGCATCCTAGTTCACAGATTTTTTTTCCTGTAACCATTAGAAAACACATTGTACTTTTCTATCTCTAGGTATTTTCCATGATTTCAACTTCCTTCTGAAACTCAGACGTAAAGCTGCTTGCAATATTCAACTTTCAGACACAGAGAGGAAAAACCTGATATAAATATAGAACCAAAGACGGTTTGTCAATTAATTTTTTTTAATTTCATAAGGTATAAATTTTAATGAGCTAAGAAGAGGTAATAATACCTTTTATTTGATTTGGTGTTTTTGTGTCTGTAATCTACTCACTTGCTGCAGCTCTCTGAGAATTTTCTTTTTTTTAACCAAATTAGATGCAAATTGTTAAAGCTATCTTAAATGTGCACATGCCCGAGCAGTTATAGAATCATTTTGGCCAATATGTGGGGTTTTTTAAGATTTAACTATAAGGAGCACATTTGTTATAACTGAAGATTTGGGTTCAGTGAAAGTCTGTTTTCCATAAATGATATTCAGACACCTTTAAGTCATATCAGAGGGAGCACATGTGCTGTACTGGGAGCTGTGCTAGGAAACCTGTCTTCAGCTTGTCTTCTGGAGACTCCCAGTGCAAATGGACGACACTTGAATGTTTATGACTCTTACATGATGTAGCACCCTCTGATTTCCCCTGTCACTTTTCATGATTTTTCTCTTTGTGTTCAGCCCTTCTAGGGTGACTAGTGTATGCAGTCCCCTCCTGGTCTTCACTAAACTGAGGAATGATGGTTTGATCTGGAAATGTTAGCTCTCCAGAGAAGAAATACAGGAGCAGTTCTGCAGGATGCTTGTATTTTTAGTCTCCTTCCTTTTCCCAGGCCTTATCTTCATTTGACAAGGCACGTGGTTCCAGCCTAGAGAGACTCTGGATTAATGCCTATCATTTTCTCATGGGAGTAGTCGTTGTGAACCTCCTGGCTTTATCTTTCATTGCCTGGGTGGTTCCTCAGCTTTTTCCAGGGAAGCACAATGATTCTTAACCGCAGTGATAAGCTAGATGAAGTGGTTCAGGTGCCGCAAGTAGTAGCTTGCAGTCCATTTTCTCCTTGTGGAATACCACTCTCATTGTTTCTGGCAGGTAATGCTCAAGTTTTCTTTAGCTATCCAGGCTTCCCATCCCTGGCAGTGTTTATGCACACCATTTATATATCTGGATGTTTGTCAGTTTAACAACCACCTTCTGTTATAAATGACATTACTCAACGTGGAACTGAATATATTTTTTTATGGCTATAAGTCTTACCAATATTACTTGTAATAGGCTAAAATAAGGTCAAGATGAGGGAGCGGGGTCCCTCTAATGTGATCCTTTTTTCCTGGTGTTGCTGCTTCAGTCAGAGAAAAGGATTAAAAAAGCACCTGTTGTGCAGATGCTTTTGTATGCTGATACATTTAATAATGAAGCAGTTTGTTCCTCTTCCTTTCCTTACAGTATGTATATTGCAAGCTTGTGTCTAATTTAATCTCCCTGCTTAACTTGTGGTTTCCTGCTTAGTTTTTAGAATTGTTTTCTATTTTCACATGAATTCCAAAGGGCAACTTCCCTGTGAATTCATGTGTGTCTGGCTCACAGGAGACATTGATGGCTTGATCTATGCAAAGTCTCACTACTTTTATCCCTCAATGTCTGAGACTCTTGTTCCAGGATAAAATAGCAGTGGTCTCCAAAAGGAGAAGACCAGTGTAGTTCATGCTCTGGCAGAGCATGACAGGTGCTATATATAATCTAAAAAAAAATCAGAAGTTTTAGCCTGGTATTTTGGAAAACAGGATCGATTTCTTAGCATATTTTCCAATGACACTGTGTAATTCCTGCTTGGGTAGACAGGACATTTGACAAGGCCATCCGTGAATAATTAGAAAGAAAATTGTCAACTCTTTGAAAGAAATCCTAGATAGGATCTAGCCTATGAAGTAATTTCTGGAGGACATGAACTTATTTAGTAAATAAATTTGTAAGTATGAAACAACTTTTTAGGAAAGGTAAAAGGTACTTACTTCAGATACCACTCTTATGACACTTGTCCTCACTTAAACTTTGGCTTGCATATCATTTATCTAGCATGAATTTGAATGTGATAGAAGGACACATATTGAGACTTTTAGTCCCAGTCGATCATGTATAATGGGACACCTCACACGTGAAAGGATTATTGTCATAAATATGCCTCAACTACATTTAAAAAAAATTCTAGAGCTGAATTTTTGCAGTCTCCCATATATATGCGATATTACATATGTATCTGTACTAAAAACTTTAAAAATTGCTGAGAAAAGTTCTGCATCTGGAAGTGAATTAAAACACTAGCAACAAAAATAGTAGCTGGATCTATGGAGAACAGAATGGTAACCCTGAGGGTTTTACAGGAGTTATGGGCTGTTTGTCTCTCAGGACCTGAGTATGCAAGATCTGTACTTGGGTGCATGCTCAGCAATGTGAATACATTCCCTTTTAATGGTTTCAAACATTTCTGTGGTCTAGATTCAACTGCAGTGAAGCTGACATTACTTAAATAAGATCCATAGTTGCATGTACTAAACAAAGCTTGTGATAATCCACTGATGGTAGCTGAAGAGGTGAGGTATTGAGGGGTGTAAAAGGGAAACCTTCCCTTAGACATGAGATCTGATCTGGATATGAGGATATAAAGTCATTTCTGTAAAGTTAGCTGGTCATTTTTGAGACTGTGCTGAAACATATACACCACTGGAACAGGGCAGCGTTCCTGTCTGAGTCAGACAAATAGTCTCCTTTCCTCATGAGTTTCCCCCCATCTGGCTAACATACCTGCCTTACTAATAAAGTTGCACACCTATTCTAATATTCAACTTCGTTGATCAACCTCGCATTGGTCTTTGCTCCTCATGCTCTCAGTGGGAGAAATCCGAATTGTCACTGTCTGCAAACACAGTTTATAATGTCTAAGGATTCCTACATATTTCTGAAGAATTTAATAAGAAGAAATGTTGTGATCCATAACACATTTTAGCAAGCAATTCGGTTACTCTCTAGAAAGAGGAAAAGCTAGCCCAAAACCTCAGAGGAAAAAATAAAGGTGTTACTGAAGCCCACTTTTATTAGTTGGCTTCCTTTCCCATTGTCTTGGACCTGTTTGCACTAGAAGAATGTGAGTTTGTCACTAGTCCGTTAGTGTTTTCTCATATTTCATCCCATGTATGAAGCTAGCTGCTTCTGTCCACCTTTACTGCTGAGGACCTTTTGATTATACATTCCTGCATACTGAAACAGAGACGTTGCATTTCCTACTCATACAAGACTTGTTTCTTTGTGGTGGCAACCTGTTCTCAAGGAAAAGAGAGACCACTCATTTCCGTACCTTCCTGTGATTATTCTGGTAATGTGTTTGCAGAAAGCCAGCTAAAATCAAGCCCTCTAAAACCATCCTAATACAGATCCAGAACAGTGCTAAATTAGTGTATGTTCATTAATATGGTAAATGCATATGATAGAATGAGCACGTCTGCATTTTGTATTAGTATCTGTAGTATTTTTCTTGTAGTCTATGAATGTAATTAGAAAATTAAGAAATATTAGTACTGTACTAAAGAATTCATGCATTTTAATGTCATGTGCAGACTCGTTAAATCATTTAGTTTATTGTCATGAGTTGAGTGTGAAATACATATTGGATTTAGAAAACTGCTATTCTCTTAGTGTTAGGACACTCTGAGGACTGTTGGTCCATACTGTCTGTCTGCATATGGTGCATTCCAGGAGGCTGGAGCAGTATACAAGAACAGCTCTTGAAAGAACAGCTAACAGGGGCTGCAAAGTGCACAGGACCTCACTTTGAATGGGTAAAGCCACTTTTCAGCTCAGTTGCAACAAAGTACTGAAACTAACAATTAACTTAAAGCGTGTGAATGCCTTGCTGAAATCGGCAAGATCATGGATGAGACAGAAATTGAGCACATACTTAAGTGCTTTGTCACACTGGTGTTTTGTTGAGTTAGGCTATTCTGATGGAGCTGCAGAATGTGCAGACTGATAGCTCCTCCACCTCCAATCCTCTAAGCTTTCTCCCATAAACTCAGAGGTTTAGATGCTGAAAACCATCTAAATAGAATAAGCACTTTTGAAAATGTACCCAAAATTTCCAAGGACAAAAATGTCATATCTGTGCGCAAAAATTTAAGCTCAGAAATCTTTAGCTTACAGCCAAAAGAAATGGTCGACTACTTCAGTGGTAGTAAATGCTTTATTTAATGCTGGCTTCAGATACGTGTTGGATCCTGATAGCATTTGTAAAAACCAGGCCCTTTTATTTTGTATTTGCAATAATGTCTTTCATGCTTGACTTCTGGCATTAAAGTTTAAAAAAAATACGTTCTTGGAAAAGGCATGTAAGTTTGAATAATTATCTGGTTAATAGATTGAAACTCATTTCCATTTAATAACATTCTGTTCTTCCCAGAAGCATACTTCTGTAACAAAGGGCACCTCTGTTTGAGTTTAAATGCGCCAATTTGGTACAACCTTCCTTTGGTGTCAATAGATATTATAGGCAATGTGCACTCTCAGGTATGTTTGTATGCGCTTCAGTTGGAACAGTCATCCCTGTCAATTTTGGGGTTTTTTTCCCTCACTGCAGTGTGCAGAATCCTTTCTAAATCAAGATCCTGTATATCACTTTGCACCATAAAATCTGGGCTTTCTTTTGAAGCTTGCACTTACAGCTTCTAACTGTAACTTCAAACATTCTCCTACTAATATGGGTATTTTTGGACTCAAATTGCAAATGCATATGTGATCTTTTCTCTCTGTATTGATCACCTTTTCCTTCATCACTCCCATTCCTTTTATCAAGTCTAAATGAGACAAAATAACAGGCTCAGAAATCGGCTTCCATCTCTCTAATCATTGGATTCATCAGCTAAAATGTGAGCGATGCCTGTGGAAAAAACCAAGTCTTTCCTCAGTTAATTAAGGATGTACTTTCTGTAATTAATAGAAATTATTACTTAAACAACTTGGAAAAAAGGAAGCAAGGACAATTTCTTGGCCATGAATATCAGAGCTCTGCCAATGCATTTAAGGAGGTCAAATGACCTGACAACATGCCTGAACCCTCATCTGGTAAAATAATAAAAAGGCATAAGAATTCCTGTGTAGCCTTCCAATTTAAATGTGCTAAGGGATTTCTTAAAAAAAAAAAGTGGTATGGGGGGTAGGGGAAGTTAATATATTAAAAGGCAATGATGAAATTATTTTATTTCTGTCTTCTAAAATGAACAGCTGTAATATGTTACCACATATTGTCCTCAATTATATTTCTTCTTGGCATAGATAAGTTTCTGACTAATTGAAGGCTAATTAAAGAGATTTTCCATCTTCTGCTTTTCCTTGCTACAGTTCTTATATTATCATGTTGTTCTGTCAGTTTCTTATGGACAGGAACATTCTGTGCGGCAATGCTGTACCGTACAAGCAATTGATTAAAAAAAAATGCATCCCATTTGGTTTTGAAAATACCCTGCGTAAAGATACTGTTAGCATTTTTCAGACCTTCACCACAGGCCTGATCTGGTGAAGTCAGTGCAAGTCTTTCCACTGACATCAATGGGCAGTGGATCAGGGCTCATTTATGTGCTACTTCTAGCTGTGTTTTCTCCATTCTTTAATTCTGCAGTGTTTTCATGCTGAGATTTGTTGAAGTTGATAGAGACAATTCTTGCACTTTTTTGTAATTCTACACAAGTGGCAAATTTTGTGTTTATAACATCTTCTAGTCCAGCAAGTTTTACAAGCCGTTTAAAGATCCTGTAGAAAGAACCAATAGAAAGAACTGTATTTGTGCTAAGAGGACATAGGTGGACTGTGGAGGAGCAGTTTTGGCTAAAGACCACCAAACCCCAGAAACTTCTAATGTAAAGGCTACTGCGGAACTTCAAGGTTTCAGTTTCAACTTCTTTGTGCAGAAGGCTGCGGTGTATCCTTACATATCTTCAAAGTACCTTCCCTCCCCAACCTTCAACTTAATATTAACCCTAATAGTCACTGTTTTATTTGATTTTTGCCAAACTAAAACAAACAAAAAGGAAGAATATGTGTTTTTCTTTGAGATTTTTATTTCGTAGAAAAGCACGCTTATCTCAGTGTGAGTGTTCTGCCCTTTTTAAAATCAAAATGGCCTGCAGCTGGCCAAAGCTACTCATCCTAATTGTCTGTTCTGGAGTAATTCTGGATTTAAGCAAGGAAGAGCCTGGGGACCACCAGTTTCTGAAGGGGAGGACAGTTGGGTTGTTCCTCTGGAGAATAACTCATCTGCAGAACTAAAAAAGGGGAGGTGAGGGAAAGGAAGCAGCATGGGGAGCTAGAGCAAGATACAGGACAGTTATGGCATCTGGGGTAGGTTAGCCTGCCTTCTCTCTCAACTTTGCAAAAATCTCGACAATTCAGTGATCAGAAGAGCCTCAGGAATGACAGAAGGAGGAACTGAGACAGACTTGCTCCTTCTCCCCTCATAAGAGTGATAGGACAGTGGTGAGCAAAGGTCAGTATGGGTCATTCGGTCTTCCTGTAAACAACAGCAACCTTTTTCACAGTGAAGCATTGCTGTGCATCACATTTTGGTTGTCTCTATAAAAAGAACAAAATACCTCCCCTCGTCAATTCCCCATCAGAGTACAGTAATGAAATGCCCAGCTGCAGATGCAGCAAAATCCATTCCAGTTCTGCTCAGTTATTGTCTGTCTCATCTTTAGCAGATGGCTGGACGATGATGTCTGCAGTAATAAAAATATTAAAAACAAAAACTGCCAGCTGAATTGGAAAACTGACTAATTTCTATTTTTATAATGTGGTACATGAAGCCATTATATCTGAAGCCAGTAATGGCCATATTCAGCAACAGCCATGTGAGAACATTTAGTGGCAAGATGAAGCACTACTGGACTGCTCCATCCCTAGACTTCTGGAAAGAGAGGGCACCTCACAGCATATCCAGAGCAGACAGGAAAAATCTGGCCAAAGACAGCCCCGTACTACTTCCATATGTAATTTGAAAGAACAATGTTAGCTGTAACACACTGAGGCAGAATGTCTCTGAGGCTTGCTTCGGCACCGCTTGCACAAAGGCACATACATTGCATAGCCAAGCACTGCACGACACCATCATCTTCACAGCGATTAGTACCACGGCCGTGCCTTTGAAAGAGCACAGCCTTCACTCGCATTCCAGGTTCTCCCCTTGCTCCATGGCACATGCTATTTTTTTAGCTGTGGACATAGAAATGTAATGTTAAATGTAAGCACAGTTTTTTACAGTTAAACTGTAAAGCACCATTGCTCAGGTAGACTATTTTTCTACTACGGGTTCTATGTTCTGGATTATACAAAAATAGAGGCTAAACTAGGTATGAACTGAGAGCTGACAGAAAGTGATGAACAGATGATGCTGTAAGAATACTCACTGGATAATGGTCTTAATTCTCTTTATACTGGATATATCTCTAAATGCCATACGAGCATACAGCACTAATTCATTCACTAATGTGAGCGATATCAGGAAGAAACCATTCTTTCAGTCCTGGAGAGTGAGATTCTATCACTCTATTATTGAGGTGCATTGTCTGGATTGTATTGGCAACTTTTGTGAATTTTTAACTTACTCAAAACATAGATTAAGGCTTTTGAAATGGACAGGTGATTTTCAGAGCTGTGGGTTAATAGCCCATTGTTTGAAATACAGTAGAGGATCCTGATTTTCAGGAATTACTAAGCATCCTTCTTGAACTCAGACTCCACAATATCTTGATTATCTCAGATAATCCTATTGTCAATATCCTGACATTTAGAGCATCTAAACAGTTTAGCAGTTCTGTTACTTATATCCTAGCAGTAATATTCTTTGTTAAATGGCTGTCCTAAGATTATACTGAGATTCGGGGGTTTGCTTTTTTTATTAAACTCACTGGGTTATGAAAACACCAGTTTTGTTTTCTTTATGGAAAGTGCTTGAGGAATCCGACTTCTAGTGTCTCAGATCTTATGTTTAATCTTAATTAGCATTATATATGTTATTAAAGAGAACAACCTCTGGACTTCCATCTTTCTATTCCAAGTTCCATTTAGCAAGGGAACATGAAAAAATGAAGAAATGTGAAATGTTGTCCTGTTGCAGTACATTAGGCTCTTAAAATTTGTAGTGCACTAATTAGTGTTAGTTTACTGCAGCTTGTATGGCCAGGAGATTAATTAGTGTATTATTTGAATGAAGGAGGATGCACAAAGCAATTTATACACATCTTATCACTTATATTTGCTTGGAAAAAAAACTGCTTTCCTGAGTGTTTGGGAGAAAACAGATCTTTTTTTTTCTTTTTCTGGGACTGTGCACACCTTTTTTATTGGTTTATGTTCGGATGTATGTGCTGAGTAAGACTCTTACTCTCCCCTTGCCATCCATTGTAACCTGACAACTATAGTGATAGGTTTCCCTTTCAGTGAAAGATAATGATGGACCAAACCTTTGAAAACTAGGGCGTATAAGTCATTCCTTATCTTATTTAGCCATTATAAAAACAAATGCAAAATGCTACTGGCCCACCTTATAACAGTGTGAGAAATAGTGTATGTGAGCAAAAGTGTTTTAGAACTGCCAATGCAGACTGATGGAAGGGAAATTATTCTTAATCTTGGTTTGCTGTTTTCCATGTGATGCTTGCCATTTCATAATCTCTAAGAGAATATAAAATTTCTCTGTGTGTGGTTTTGTCCATTAAGGATTATGTTTAAATCTGAAATTCCTTTAGATATCAAAAATGTACCTGAACCCTTGCTTTATCTGCAAATAAGAAACTTTTAAAATAAAATACTCCCTCTCTGACTCCAGCAATTTGTCACTAAAGGATTTCCTGAGCTAAACATGGACTCTACACATTTAATAGACATTTATTCCATGAAATTCTCCAGTCTCCTCTTTATCTCACTTAAGCTTCACACGTGCATGCAGTTCCACACCTTAGCGACATGTTCAGTGAAGACGTGCTTGCTGCTGCTTGCTTTGAACCTGCCGCCCATTAGGTTCCATTCACAGTCTATACTTCTTATATTTGAAAAGATGATGAGCAATCAGTCCCAATCCACCTTTTATTAGCTTCTCATGATTTTATAAAGCTTTGTCATACTTTTGCCCAGCTGAGTCCTTTTCAGGCACAAGAGCCCTAGCTATTTGGCTGCTCCATGTATGGCAGCTGGTGCACATGCTACCGTTACTGCTGCCCCTCTCCGTACCTCTCCCAACTGCATTGTATCTGTTCTTGAGACTAGGGACTTACCTGCACATAGGATTCAAGATGTAACGTGGGTTTACGCTGTGGCAAAGCTCTGTGCTTTTTCTAATCTTTGTTCCCTACCTAATAATTCCTATAATTTTATTTGCTGCTTCAACAGCTACTGAGCAGTGAGCTGATGTTTTCCTAGTTCTTACACCTGTTATAGCTTCCAGACTTTTCCTGTGGTGATGGTGGTCATCTCAGAAACTCTCATTTTATATACTTGGATATTTTCCCCCTCATTTATGAAGAACCATTTACTCTTGGCTGTTTTGAATCTGCCACGTGCTAGTTTCATCTGATATCCTCTATTTCTTCTATTGGAGAAATCTGAAGAACCAGTAGGCCTCAAAAAATATATTTGATTTATTAAATTATCCTTTTTCTCTATTGTCTTGTTTAAGCAACAACTCATACTAATACATTCCACAATGATCGGATGCTCAGTGAGTAATTTTTAGAAATCTAGGATATTTTTTAAAAAGTCAGTTCAAGAACATTTTTATGCATCTCATAAAAGTGGCAGGAGATATTATTGGAAGAAATCACCTCCATTCTCCTTAATAGAATCCCTAAAACAGGTATAGGATAGAGTTGGATAGCTAATGTGTTATCCTAAATTAACAGCTTTGAGGCAAGAGAATTTGCTTGTAAGCTTTAAAGGACTGAATGGGACACTACTGAGAGAGAGAATTCTCCCAAACATAGCTAAGCCTGGCACAGAGCCACTCTAAACATCTGGTTGGACAAATGTTAAAATCTCTAGCTTGCAAGTAATTGACTTTTAAATCAATAGAAATATTTTATTCATTATTTTGCCTTCATTTAATTTTGTGAAGCTGAAGTATTAGAAAGTAGTCAGGTAAGTTTCTCCTTTGCATGCTTCTAATACAACCTCAAAACTGGTCATATTTTGTAAAATGAAGCTTAATCCTTGATACCAATTTTTCATTTCTAAATTCCTATATATTTTTCCATCATTAATTACAACAGATTGTATTAATTAGCTACAGTCATTTCCCATAAAAGAAAATAACTAAACCGGCAATCTCTAATGCATTGTAGGATGGAGTTTGCAGTGCATTTTCAACTATCACGCATAATGCATAATCTATTTCCTCTTAACATCCTCTAGCAAGGAGACATACTGGACTGGTGCATGCTTCCTATACTACCTCTGAGGGGAGCCATTATCCAACAGTTCTGATTAATGCCAAGGAAACCATATATTTTTGTAATCCTTGCAGGATTACGTGGGCCTGATTCTACTCCTGTTTAAGTGACGCAAATCAGAAATGGTCTACAGCCACATAGTCTGCATGGTACATTTCAATAGAACAGACATAAAATAAGATTAAAATCTTTGCAGTACAACCTGGTGTTTTCAGTATGGTACAAGGATAAGAAAGAGTAAAATGAAACTGCGGAGAAGAAATTACTTTCAGCTCTTTTTCATTTTAATATCTGGTTGTGTGTGATTTGGTAAAGCTTATTCAGGAGAGAAGACATTCTCAACTACTCCAAACTTTGATTATATATAACTATATAAATATAGAATATTACTGTTGATTTCAACATCTGTTTTAATGGTACTTTATCCATTTATCTGAAGTTGAGGGCATGTTCTGCAATTTGAAATTTCATTTTCAGCTGAAACCCTGAGTGACAAGCATCATTTTTAAGAGCATAATTTCATTTGTAAAGGTGGAGGGGAGGTATAGAAGGAGGTGGAGGAGGAGAGATAAAACAATTCAATGAACAGATGGGGAAATGGTATATGATCATTATTAGTATGTTATGGCTGGTGTTGGCAAAGAAATTATCCAATGACTTCATGCATTTTGCATTACTCTCTAGCCTACTGGAGTTTGGTTTGCAAGTGTTCTTAAGTGCTGAATTGTCCTGATATAATCTTAGGAATATAGTTTATTTTTTGAGGAGGCCAGCAGCAATAGGACTGAGAAAATGTCATTCTTAATTACAGTGCTCTGAGAAGCACTGTCTAAAAAACTCTACAAGGAGTGGGCAAAAGATGTAGTTCAAGGCTGTATTGTGGGTGAGAGATTAGGGAAAGCTTTTGCTGTACTTTGAACATGTGCTATTCCATGGGATATTTACTTTAAATACAGACTAAATATGTTTCACTGGTTGTGGTGAAGTCTAGAGTGTGTAAGACATAAAAAACATTCCTTAAAACTGGGTAACTTCATATTTGAAATACACCACTGTTTTTCATTATATTTTCTACTTAATCTCTGTATTTGCTGATATTTTTATTTTACACCTCCTAGAAGTCAAATGACTGAAAAGTTAACTTTGAACAAATTTTAGGGCACATGCTCTTCAAATGGCTCAAAAATAAGTCAAAGTAAGTTGTTTCATCTTCACTGTGTATCTCCTGCTGACTCTTAACCAGGCTCAATAACAGTGTGACAATGCCAAGAAGTGCTTGCTGAGATCCTACTGTCATCTTTAGCTTATGCTAAAATTAAGAAAAAAGTCAGTACAAGGACAAAAATATGAACGGAGTAGTTGGTGTAGTTGGTACTTCTTTTCTTTTTTTCTCAGCAACGTTTTTTTCTTCTTAGTGGAGGATTGTCAAGAGAGCAAAGGTAATGGTGTCATTTCATGTCCCCCATCTCCTTATTTCAGATATGCAGAGCAGACCCTGAGAAAGCTACGGGTTCTAGCTCTTGCCTTCTATTCTGAGAATCTTAACAATGGTGCAAATTGTGGGGTTTTGCAAGGAACAGAGGCACTTATGGATTGGAATTTGGACTGAGACCACTACTAGATCATTTCACACAGACTTCCAAAAAAAATAGAATCCCCAAAACCCAATCATATGATAACTTCTGGCTGAACTCCTGCCCAACTTGAACTGGAATCAAATATTGCTTTAGCTAAACTAAATCTCCCTTGGTCCTGGCTTTCAAATAAAGCAGTTGTTATTTTTGTTTTGTTTTTTCCCTATTAAATGAACAAATCTGCTTGGGATGTCCTTAAGCCTCTATGCACTGATTCACTCCAAAGTAATAGTAGATGACTTTTAGACAAATGATCTGAGTTACTGATTTCATGGCTGGAGAGAGTGAGTAAGACGTGCACTCTGTCCCTTGGCTGTCATACACTGCTTTACCATATCTCCATTAACATCCCAGTGAACGCGTTGATTACTGCTCTGCATTCTCTATTTAATAAACTGTATGAAACTCTCCCTGGAAAAACAAATTAGTAGTTTGGCTTATCTGTTTTTATCTGGCACAATAAGCCATTTTTTCTAATCAGCTGATTCGAAGTGAAATGGGGAGACAAGTTTCACTTGAATTGCATTGAAGTGCCTCCTGCTTACAACTATACAGCTCTGCTGACAGCTCACGCACTTAAAATTTGGGCAAGATTTGCATGGCCCAGTACCAAAATAACATATTACAGTAGGTTTTTTGAGTACTTGAAAGGCATGGTGATGACCTAAGACTAGCATTTAGTCCAAACCTAAAGATCTGTTCCAATATATTCCAGTCAATCCTTACCTTGGGATTTAGGGCTAAAGGCAGGGATTCAAAATCTGCTTTAATTTATCAACATTGTGTGGGAGACCTGCAGAGTTTAGAGCAGAATAACTTTCAAGTCTATAGGGATAAATGTGCCATGTGGTTCTGGGAGAATCCTGATCGTTTTCTCAGATAACTGTTTCTATACCCACAAATCCATAAGTTTCTTCACAGCCACCTTGGCATGAGACATATCAGGGGAGAGGCTAAATATCAAAAGACCTAAAAATTTAACCTGTAATAAAATAGATGTATGTCAGCATTAAATTCCAGCCAAAACATATTGGCATTTACCAAATTTGGAGAAGAAGACACTGCACTTCAGATTGCAAACAATTTTTTGGGAGAATGATGAAGATTTTATTGTAATTGCAAGTCACATGCTAGCAAATTGCCTAACAAAGCTCTTATTGTTCCTCTTCTGTTTTTTTTTCATGGCATGGAAACTGAAGTTGAGATGCTTTTTTAATTCTTAAATGTTGAGATAGCTAACAGAAAGATTTGGGCTCCAATTCAGAGTGGGACAGGTGGTATGGATTTATTTGGTTCCCAGTGAAGACTGCTTCCAGCAGCTGCTGAAATGGAAAGCAAACAAATGAAGCTTGAAATGGAGGAATAGCTTAAGCCCAAGTTTGTAACCATTAAATTTTTGTTTCTTTTCCTTGCTAACTCAAAGATGTATCTTGCCAACTTTTCAAAAGCGTTATACATATGCATGAAACATATGTATCTGCTGATTCAGGACATAAATTGTAAACACCCCAAGCCATGAAGCAAAAGGAGGCAATAGCTTTTACAGTGTTGCCTAACAAAGCACTTTTCCATTTTTAAGAGAGCAAAAGGATGGGAGCAAAATCTGCAACCAGCTGAATGGACATGTCCTGAGCAAGCCAAATAGTTTTCTCTCAAATTGGGCAGATGTAAACAATCTTGTATATTGTTGAGCTTCACCTACTGGCACATTTATTACCTTAGTACGGGTATACAAAGGCCTCTCTATTAAACTAACCTGCTAAAAGCGTTACAGCTTCCCAGGTATTGTTTCCTCCTCCCTCTCATTCCTTCTGTTCCTTTATTTTCATTCTCTTCTACTTGATCATTAAAAACAAAGGGAAAGAAATGAAAATAGCAAAAGAAAATGGGAGAAAGAAGGAAGAAAGGCAAGAAGAAGAAAATGCAATAATTGTTAAATCAAAACCTGAAGGTTTCAATACCTTCAGGTTTTTTGAATTTCTCATTGAGAGCTTAAAAAATGTAGAGTAAACATGAAGTTTTCTGAATTTTTCTTGAAACATACTTGCCATTTTTCACCCAGCACTGCTGCCAACTTTCTGACCATGTAGTACAAACAGCTTTTCAGCTACTCCTACAATGGTGTATTCAGAAAAAAGATGCATGTGCTAATGGCACCTGCACAGCCATTCATTTATGGCAGTCAAGGAGCAAGTGAACATGCCAATCAGATAATATATGCAGGTTGGATAACTATATATCTGACTACCTGCCTGTGTGTGGTACTGTAGCTAAGAGAAGGCAGTGGGCTGACATGGAGGCTATGTTCTCCAGGGTACATCCATTTTGTCCATAGCAGGAAATTGTTTTTGCAATAGTAATGTATAATTTACATTATCAGTATAGTATAAAATAAGTTGTTAACCTTCTGAGTTGCAGATTCAGAAAAAGAAAAATTAGTCTGAACCAGTATGTTTCTCAGCGTCAAGTGTATCTCACTTTTTCTTGTAATATAAATATATGAAAATCTTTTAATATATATAGTTATCTGCTTGCATTAAAGAAATATTGTGTGTGTGTGTGTATGTGTATACATATGTATACCATATCTATATGTGTGTATGGTAAGTATATTTCTTTAATGCAAGCAGATGACTACAAAGAGAATGTTCATCTCTGGTACTGAAAATATTAAGGCCTAAGGGATATTGGCTAGACGCACTATTAGAGCTGTGAAATAATTCTTGCCACCAGTATTTCTAATGAAGACCATCTGCAAATATCTTTAGTTTTGGTTCCAAAAAAGAATTCAAATTGCTTTTAATCCAGCTGAACTTTTGAGGGATTAGCTATTATGTTCTCATTACTCCTTTCACTGACAAATGACTTTCGGGAGCAACTCCATGATTGAATCAGTTCATCAAGCAGAATATTCCATTTCATAAATGAAAAAAACAAACACCAAACCCCCGCAAAAAACCCACAAAAACAAAGCACAAAACTGCCAAAATCAAACCAACCTTCTACCTCACTATAAATTCAGCTTAAAATTGCCTGATTTTATTTAGTGTGCAGTTTTAGCTAATAATAATCATTTACACAGTGTAGGCTTCTGGATAGAATATTTTACCACTTTTTTCACACTCATCTGAAAAAATAACTGGAAGAATCAAAAAAATATTTGTGGTGTTTCTGATTGATTCACTATTACCTTTTAGGAATTTGCTTAATGATTTTCATTTTGTTTGGAGAAAATGTAAGTAAATGAGTGTGTGACGCATATAGAAAAAAACAGCAAAAAGTCTGTACACATTTTCATTCAGACTTTAAGGAAACTTAACTTACTCTTTGACTCAAGTGCTTTCTGGATTCTCCAGAACTGTGTTCTTTACAACAGATTATATCCTTGTATTGATTCATTGCAAGCAAAGCAAATGCGGCATTGCAATAGAGTGTATATGAAATACAAGAATATCAACTGACAGCACATTTGGCTTTTGCTGCGCAACTAACCTCCCATGTTCTCAATTCTGTGTCACTGAAATAGGAAATATAGAAATATATACCCAGAGGTACAATGCTCCTTCATTCAGTCTGTGCCCATTTTCAGGCAGGAGGTCTGACTAAATGGTTATTATAGTCCCTTTTGGATTAAGATCCAGGAATTTTAGCTGCCAGCACTAAAATATTATTTATAGTCTTACAGTGGGTTTCTAATTCATTCAGCATTAAAAAACCCCCCAAACACAGCCTTGATATTTTTGTATGTAGGGCAATATTGTCATCTGGTGGAAAATGGAATACCCCACTGAAGTCAAAATGAAGTTATAATGATGTACTCAAGCTGAAGATTCTTCTACAAGATTGAATATTCAAAATCAGTAATTCTGTTACTCATCACTGCAATTCCCTGGTAGAGTGTTCCTGATAATTATCCTAATAAGGGCAATAGAGAACGGAGAAACATCGTGTTTCAATCTACCTTGCAGATCCATAAATCACCTCTGCAGTTTCCCAGGAGTGTCTATGCCACATTCTGCCTGGTGTGCCTTCAGACAGTATCTACCCTACATTTCTCTTCTGTCCTTCCCCCTCTCATTCACCCGGCAAGAGATTTCTAGTAACAGCCCTGCCTGACTTGACTGCATCATTGATGCCTTGCCACTTACCATGCTCTCTCCAGAGACTCTCTCCACTCTACCATGCTTGGTCCAGAAATCCTGGAGATCAGCAATGTGGTGTGGCATGGTTCAGCCTGCTGGGAAGCTGGGAGCAGAGAGCCCTACAGTGTGCATGCATGTGTGAGAATGTGGGAGTCGAGATCCTCCCCAGGGAACTGTGCTGGGAGACAAAACACAAGTCAAGAACAGACACATATTTCTTGTAAGAATCAGAAAAAAAAATGCTGTGACAGGTGAAGTATCTTTGCTTCCCTCAGTCACATCATTTGTGTGCAAAGATCAAACTCTTAGTGCCAGCCCACAAAGACCAACATTTGCTGGTCCATGGCTGCCTAGAAGCCTCCCGTCACATCAGACCAAGGAAATGCTCAACAGCCCTGGTATATCTGGGGACAGAACCATACTATTCCACAACAGCTGAGCTATGTGTGTCTGAACTGCTTCCCCTGGCTTTGTTAGCCATTTCCTGGCCTGGGAGAGAGACATACCTGTGGCTTTGTGTGGGACTATTCGCCATGGGGCTCCCCTACCACACCCTAGCATTGCAGCTTGGTGCAGCAGGGAGAGGGAGGAGCCGTGGGGCCATGCCGCGCTGGGAATCCTTTGTACCTAGTAGGGAATAGCCCTGCCGCGGCAGTAACTGGTACCATTGCCCGGGCCAGCCCCTGTATTTCACTGGCATGTGCACAGGCTGGCACATGGTGGCTGTGTGGAATAACCACTGAAAAAATAGCATTAGGTGAATGTGTGTACTAGGCGCAGGCTGGCAAGACATAGGGTGATTGGTGCCTGCTGTACTGGTTTTTGTATGTGACTGTTCGTTAGGCACACGTAGGTCATCTGACAACCCTGAACTTGGTATTTCACTGGCAGTGGTGAAGCAGAGTCTTCAAGTAAGGGTAAGAATTCAGAAATTAGAGGGAAGCAAGGAGGGATATATTGCTTTTTTAACACAAAGAACAGGCCTGCTGCTGCTCTGGAGGCTTTCTACTCTCTTGGTGGGTTAGGGGAGGTTCCAGTGCCTTCAGGGCTTTCCCCAGATGCAGGGCTGGTGTGGGAGCTCATGCCCTGGCAGGAAGGATGCATGTTGTGCCCACTGAGGATGAGGGGTGCATGTGCCATGACATTTTTGAACAGTATGTGAGAGCATGGAAATTATTGGACACAGTGGTGCAGGTCTGTCTCCTGCCTTATGGGAAACCAGGAAAATTCCTGGGGATCATCCACACTGGTGAGCATACAGAAAGAGTTTTCCTGCCTGGGATTTCAGCTAGGGCATGGTACTGTGTGCAGAAAGAACCGGACACTGTGTGCATTGTCAGAGGATTTGGCCTCAGGGGAGCTAACAGGGATGCTGTGACAGGACACTGTAGACACAACGACTTATATTTCCAATCAGGATTAATAATTGTTCAGGCCATCAAACATAAATAGCCAGTGTTTAGACAAATGAATTTTATATCAAGCTTTCGGTCATATGTATTCACGCGCTGCCACATCAATTGAAAGCAGGATGAGAGCCATCAAAGGAGCAATAGGTTATGGGCAATCTGACCTGATGGGTCCTGGGAAAAGTGTAGGTTTCAGTGCTGAGTACACAAATCAGCCATGCTAAGCCTGCATGGGAAAGGAATGGCCAGAATATGTTGCTCATCAGTATGGCATGAGAGGAGTCAGTTTATAAGTTTGTGCACACACGCACTGGACACATGCATACTCTTCTGTGTTTTGGGGTTGACTTGTTTACTGACATGCTTACTGGCTATATTAGCAACACCATACGTCAAAGTGTCTGGATCAGTTGCTATCACCAAACCAATGACAACTAGATGAAGAATTTTGTTCCTATGGGGGAGATGGATGCCATAGGGACAGAAATCACAGATCTACAATCCATTGAATAAGGCAGTGGAGAGTTCACTGGCTCTGATAGCCCTCCTCCCTGGCAAGCTGAGCACTCGGTCCAGAGGTCTGACACTTATTTTCCTTTCCCTTCCTCTGAGTCACACGGATTCTTTCCCACTGTGATTAGGTGGGAAGCACACTGCCTGGGCTGGCATGGCACTTGTACAGGTGGCACCTCTTACTTCATGTTGTTCATACTCATATTGGCTCTAGAAGAACATTTGGCAAAAACCATCAAATACATACCTCAGTAGAGAGAACTGAGTGCAAAATGCAGAATGAGATAAGCTAAAATGTATATAGTAAATGAGAGATGTGTCTGTTGCAGCAGCATAACTCACAGGTACAAAACCACCTATTGGATATGCTTGTGTCATTGGAGTTGCATGTACAGCACAAACTGAATGTGAAAATTTGACCCAAACATGTATATCACATCTCTGACTTTTAGAATCCCATGGAATTAAACTCTAAAACATTTCAGTACTTCTTTTAATGAACAAAAGTCAGCATTTTTGTTAGTCACTTCTAAACAAATTACAGATGGTTCTGATGAGATTTTCAAACTCCTGATTTTTAGAGTAAAAATCCCATGAGCAGCATGAAAAGTCAACTGTCCCCTCCCTTCTCTATCCCATTTAGTAAAAAGCTTGCCAGAGCTACAGACAAACTGCCAAGATTGCAAAAACTAAACAATTCACAAATGTGGGCACAACACCTGTGCCTCTGCAGTCCAGGCAAGGCACTGGCATCCCACTCGGAGGGAAAGCAAGAGGAAACCATTGCTGACTCACAGAGACAGGTGGAGGAACAAAGCAGTGGCTTTGGCTTAATCATGGAATTGACTGTAAGGGAAAACTTTTATTGCCAAAGGATACACTCCATTTGTGATCAGCTCCACTGTCAAATATCTCGTTCTTGGCTAAAAAAATAAATATTTCTCCTTGATATTCCATTGACTTATCAGCATATGAGCAAAGCCTTCTTCTGGTGTTGGCACAGTTAAAAGAACCATCTTACTAGGCCCGATCCAAATGCTGCTGCAGTCAACCAGATAGGAAAAAAGAGTTAGTCACTGAAGAGCCATCACATGGAAACACATAGCATTTATTACTGATCTGAGTTATGAATCAGACTAATGGATAAGAAAAGGCTCCATTTCCCATTGCTCCTTAATTATTATTTTTATAAGAAACATTAAAAATAGTCCTGTTTCAACTTCTTGAATTAGAAAGCTTTTGTTTCCTTCAAGCTGGAACTTTTTACAAAAGTAAAGTCTTTGAAATCTTAGCAAATTTAGACATAAAATGATTAAAGACAGCTCAGCTTTGTAATAAGATATTACAAAATTATTGAAATGAAATGTTTCATCTGCACTCAGCTCACACATTTTTCAGATTTTCAATTTGTGGAAATTATTGAGACTTTTGCCTTTCATCCTGATCTGAGAGGAAAAAGTGCTAGCAGCTCAGAACTATCTGCAGTAGCAGAAGGGAGTTTCCTATTCTGCTTCAGTCCCATTTGGTTGCTCTCTGTTGTGAAGTTATTTTCTAAAGGCCACTTATTCTTGTAATTTATAAAGGCCTTCTAATGGAAGAGATGGGATGAGGCAATGGAAGTTGGTAAGTACTTCCTGAGTATGAAGACCAAAGCAGCTCATAACTTGTGTCCCCCCCTTCCCTTCTGCTCTATTCATTTCCCAAACTGGCATTATTCCTTGTATTTTTATTGGGCAGAGACAAGCAAAGCACCTTGCTAATACACAAGTCTCAGCCACGCTCAGAGACCTCAATGAAGGGCTGGTTAAACTTCCTGCAGACTAGGTTTCAAAACATGAGAATATTTTTGAATGCAATTAAAAATCTTAATAGATTTCCCAAAGCCAATCCAGAATAAAAAACGTTCTTCTTTGGCAACTTGCAAATAATGGAGAAAATTCTGACCACAATGTCTCTGAAGCTATCCCTAGAGTCAAACTGGAATTTTTATTGCTGCATTGCCTTTTTAGTCATGCCACTTTTTAGCACTTTTAGTTCTAGAAGTAATGGCTAAATATATGAGCAAAAGTTTCTGCTGCAGTTAGAAGCAGCTTATTCAGCCTGTGTTGTTTATGAACTGCAGGCCATGCCATTTCTTTTAAACTTCTGCATTGCTAAGGTTTCCAGGAAGTTGTTCAATACTATGCCATATATTATCAAGTAATTTTACATGCTACACTAAAGGCAGCTATCATTCCATGCCGGTGGAATTCATCCATGTTCCTGTTTAAGGGCCTCTGTCAGTGACTGCAGTCACGTAAGTATAATGATGCAGGTGGAATTGCTCCACATTAAAGACGTGGCCAGCCAAAAACACATCCTAGCTCAGATACCACAAACTTACCTCATTAGCAAAAGAATTCCAATAAGACAAGATTCATTTTGTAATAATTTTATAATAATCCGATGGTGTAGAAATGCATCAATCAGACATTACGTCTTAGGACCTCCAAATTGAGGTTCAACCAGTGTGTTGTTAAAATAGATTCATCGTTATCTCCCTTCCAGAGAAGAGTCTGGGCAAAGTTCTTTGTTTTCTGTCAGATTACTTCACTGAAGACAAATAGAAGCTGTTATAATTGCTAGTATGAGCATTGTAAGAATGGAAGAGCCACTCACAACCACACCACCCCACACCCACATACTGCACAGGCAGTGATGTGCTTGTGCTCAAATGCTTACAGTCTGATGGGACAGCCAAAACACAACAAGTAAAGCAGCGACAAAGAGTGGTAAAGGCCTACCATCACTAACATGGCAAGTCATGGCTGAGCTAGAAACAGGCAGCAGGTGTCCTTGCAACCAGCCCAGCACCTCATTATTTCTATGCCACATAACTGCTGAAACCAATTATACCATATACATACCCATATACATACATTTCAACTGTTACTCCTTAAATTTGGACTTTTCTGCATTATCAAATACATGCAACTGTGAATAGGGATTTGTAAGACTTGCCAGGCTCAGAAAATGGTAGTGTGGTTGAGATAAGTCTCCTTAAAGTCTACGTGTTTATGTGCTGAAAAAGATTTAAAACATAGCTATATCTTTCTGAGCACATATATAGAAATATTAGAAAGCAAAAAATTATTCTTTGGTTGGTTAGCTCCATTAAATCTGCAAACAGTGTCATTTCTGGCTAGGAATAGGAGTAACAACTACCATCCTCTCCTTCCTGCTCCTCATAAATCTGAATCCTATGTCCTGTGAGTGAGCATGTACAGACTGTATAAATAAAGGGGACATAAATTTCATGAGTTCTCTACACAGAATATTTTGCTCACATATTAAAGTCAATAATAGCCATCAAAACCCAAATCACCTGATTTCACCTTTATGCTAACAAATGTCCTTTCCTGTTATCAGAATCTAAACATGGTATTTAAAACCTGGTATCAGAGTAAAGGAAGTCAAAGGAAAAAAACAGTGAGATCTGCTTTAGGTCCTGCTGATCAGTATCAACATTTTGAATTACACCTAGAAGAGACTGATTCACTGAATTGGTATGTATTTAGTTCCTAGAAGTATACATGGACATTTACAAACACTCCCCAAAAGATACCAAGAGGCAAAGCACTTGCAGGGAAGTCTTAGATGACTAACCTCAGTTTCAAATTTACATATGCTTACTATTATCCCCTAAGTTTAGATGGTAAAATATTAAACAGCAAAACCAATCTGCTCCCTTTCTGACCAAGACTAGCACTTCACGGTCATTCAGGAGGATTTTTGCCTGTGTTTATGCACATTATAAATGCCATGTCTTTATGTGTACATGTATATTTGCATATGTGACATATACGCATGCACACACCAATGTGTGTGTATACAAAAAGTATGCGCTACATCTATTTGCAGCATGTATATTGCATACAGGTTTTGGTTTGGTTGTTTTTCTGTTTAAACCTCTTATCAGCTTTTTCCATTTCAGCTGGCTATGGCATCCACATTTTTGCTTTCAGGAGTCCAAGGACCAGTTTTAAAAGATGCATGCAGAGTACAAAATGTATATCTGGGAAGAAAGAAAAGAAGAAAAACACCATTACAAAAGCAAACTGCCTCCATCACTTGTCCCCCCCCATCTCCCCCAAAGAGTTCCTGGCAATCAGAGTGAGAAACGTACCTCAACGCACATGTTTGTCATACACATATGTCATAAGGCAACGTCAGGCATATCACAGCCTTCAGAATTTTCCCTGTGGAGCTATGCATACACATATCCATGCACACAGTCAGAAACGTATGTCAGAATGTCAGTGGATACCATGATTACAATTATCACAAGCCCTGACTTTGATGCACTCTGTCTCAGAAGTTTGATGAGCCAGGCAGCAGCTTGGAGAGCTGTTTCAGTACGTGGAGCGCACTGTTGCAGGGCCTTGGGATGTGAATCAGGCTACGTCAGATGAAGAGGTGACTTTGCTTTCTGGCTGTCTCAGCGTGCTGAGGAGAACGGTGAGGGAAGAGGGAGTCACAGCTCCTCTCTCCCTTTCCCTCTTTGCGGATGCAGGAGGAAGTTGTTCCACATACGCTGCCATATAAATGACTGCAGATGAGGACAGTCCGAAAAAGCAAGGTAGAAAACAGGGCATTCCCTTCACTTTTTTGTATGGTTACATACCTTGTGTTGTAATGTTACCCTTCATAAATCCAATTTCTATTAGACACTTATTTCTCATTTATTTTTGGTCTGAAACTATTCATCTAAACATTTGAAATTTTCATAAATATTTTTCCTTAGACTTGACAGCTAGCAGTTATATTGATTCTCTTGTATTTTTGCTATGAGGCTTATTTATTAACAATCTAGCCTCAGGCCAATTTCATATGGAAAAAAACCGTACCTTTCTCACCAAGTATTAATATACATAGGGCTCTTTCCGTAATCTTGACCTTTGTGAAATAAACCCGTGTCCAGTTTGCTGTAGCAGTCACCATGTTGCCTAGTGGATCATTGCTATTAAGGGGATAAATTTGTTGTCTTGGCAGTAAGTTAAAGTATGATTTGGCAAATATATTTAGGCTTTGATGCTATGAGTTGTCCTTTCCAAACAAGAGTTTCTGGGTGGTATTTTAAAGTTATGCTGTCTGCTGCTGTTTTCCTGGATATGATAACATTGCAACGTGTCTGTTTTGTTAGAGGCCGTGCTTCATGAATACTCCACATTTACTGATCTTTTCTTATGACCCCTTTTTTCCCAGAAGTGGAAATGACAACAAATGAGCTCACACTGCAAGGACTTGAGTACCTCAAGGTACCTCAGAGCACAGCCAGGCGCTGGAGGGGAGCGGATTGAGCCCACAACGGGAGCCATCGGAGGGGAAAAACTCACCCTCGTCCCCTCTCATAACTGACCCCTGGCCTTCTGGCTGGTGGGCTGCTGAAAGCCTGGAAAGGCCATTTCCACCCTCTTAGCTGAGGACTCGGGTGCAAAACTGCGTAACTCTCTGCTTTTTAAGGAGAACTTTCCTGCATTTCTGCCAGGGGCCGCGGATGGGAGGCTGGCTCTCTCGGCCCCGGCGCTCCCCTGGCACGTGCCCCCACAGCCCTACGGCTGATCCCTGCCCGAGGGCTTCGGTCCAGCTCAGCACATCGTGGGCACCCGGCTGTCGGAGGAGCGTGGAGGGGGAAGGCCAGGAGCCCCAGGGCTGCCCCTTCCCCTCGGAGCACACCCACGGCAGTGAAGCAGGGCCTTCCCCAAGAGCTCCCGCTGCCTCTGGGCGTTTGGCCTCCTTGCCAGCACCGCTTACAGGCACGGCATGGCCTCTCGCGTGGCTGGTGAGGAGCAGGATCCAGGAGTGCAAAATACAAATTGGAAGGCTGCACCGATTCCCTGTTGGCATACGCTGAAATGGAGAGATGATGGGAACAGCACCTTCTCCTACGTTCAGACTCACCGCGCTTCCCTTTGTAGCTTTGGGAAACCCTCCTCCTCACCTTTCTAATAAAAATTCCACTTGCAGAATGACAAACTTGCTGAGCTAGTCCTCAGATACTAAACACTGAAATAACTTTTTTTTTTTTTAAGTTTTTTTTAAGTTTTTTTTTTTAAGTCCTCCCTGTTTCAATTTTGTATTCTGTCTGCTAGACCAAGGTGAGCCAACATCACTCTCCAAATAAGTCCTCACACATTTTGGTGTATCTAGTGGCTGCCCACAAAGGATTACACGGGTTCCTCTGCTGAGGTGAGGCAGCAGCGTCTCAGGTAGGGGAGGCTGAGGTTGCGACACGGTGTGCTGGCCCAATACAGGATCTCAAACTTCAGCCGTTAAGAATGGCAGAAATTTTCCTTCAGAAATGGACATTCAATGGAAAGTTTTCTTTGCACAGCAGCTGCAGCCATGAATCTCAAACCAAAGGCAGAGAGAGGGAAGATAAGGTATTCACATGAAACCTCCCAGGAGTCAAGATAATGGCATTTCCAAATTAAAAAAAAAAAGAAACAGTCTTTTTCAACCCAAATCTTCAGATTTAGCTTTAAAAGCACTCCATCAGATAAATTCAGCATTTCACAGCAAGACAACATTTTTCATAGATATCTATGATGAAAAAAAAAAAGTTTAGAAATATGGAGGTAAAGAAACCTCCATCCTCTAGTCAGTTCAAATATTCAAAATAGTCAGTTTAAATAATCAGTCAGATTAAATAATACAGGACATTTTAATGTTTTGAGCCTGTGAAATGTGAGATGCAGCCTCACTTTAGTAGCATATTGATGATCTGTGTTTATATTTTCAAAAAGCACAAAGAAATATTATTTTCAAGAACTAGATGCTCTCTCCCTTTCTGAACAAAGTTGGAGCTCACATCTTGTGTAATGGTGTCTTGTGAGTTTAATTTTCACATGCTGTTCTTAAATGTACATACATTTACAGCTGTAGAAGTGGGGAAAAAAAATAAATTTCAACACGAAATTTAGTATAATTCCAGCCAGATTTATATAAGAGACCAAATCATGCCAGGATCCAGCAACTTGAATCTTCAAGGAATTCTGGGGAAGTTCTTTTCCCCATTTCTGCTGCCGCTGCTCATGAGCAACTTGGTTTTCCTCTACAAAGTTCATTCCTTACTCTGCCAAAAGACTGCTGGCAAACATTTTTTTACATGAAACAGACAGTCTGTAATTAAACACTTGTAGATGGTTGAACTCAGTGAGTTATGAATGCTCTGGGACATATAAACAATCCTACAAGAATTGCTTCCATAATTTGAGTCAACAAAGTGAATGAGTTCTAAGCACAATTTAATAAAGTCTGTAAGACAGCATAGCTACACTTCTCTCTCATTAAAATGGTCTTATGACAATACTGTACTTTCACAATATCTTTTAAAAGGTGGGGAAATCAGCAAGAAAGGGACATTTTTCATGTTTTACTCAAGATATAAGAGTTAATGTACCTTGAAGCACAGCTCAGGCTAAAGTACAAGTGTGAAACCTGTAGAAAATACCAATAATTCTTCTGGAGGCAGGATCTGAACATTGTTGCTTTTTTTCCTTCCAAATAATACCATCCCTCATTTCTGCAGATCCTGAGACCATTCCATTCCCACTCTTTAGTTTTGCAAGTGCTGGAACAACTTGTATTAGTAGGTCTATGGTAAGGTTGATCAGCTGCTAACTTTTTGATCGTGATTTTGTCTTGTGCACCATAGAGGCTTTGCAGCAACAGATGAAAAACACAGGAAATTTTTACACTGGTTGGCTGAGAAGTAAAGTGAAGCATTTGTGGATTCTGTGCCATGATAATACAGCTAGGTTGCTTTTTGGATCCAATACTCTCTTCACATTGTGAAGATCTATCAGTGCTGGACCAGGGTTCTCATCTTGGCCAGTCCTTAGCATATTTAGCAATATGTTGCATTGCACAAGTGTAAGTCTCCCATACTGATTGTAGTTTCTGAGCGGCTTTCCATCAGCTCAAAATCTATGAGATATTGACTGTAGGCTATAGGCATAGATGTAAGCAGAACGCACTTGCCACTCCCTAGGAAAGCAACATGACTCCAGCCTAAGAGCACACACCAGCTCATGTGGGAGCAAGCTTAAAACAGGTTGGGAAATGTTGAATATTTGGGTTTGATTTAAAAAAAAATATTTTGACATTTCTGAACTGATTTTTTTCTAAACATACTGGTCTCTGAAAATGCCAATTTCGGATGAAAATAGTTTTGAAAATATCAGCCTTTTTCCCTAGGAAGGAAATTTCATCTGTCAACTAGCTGTACCATCCAAAACTAGTCAAGGGCAGAAATAAGTAGAAAACACATGTCCTAAATAGGTACATCTCTGTCTATTGCTGAGTCCAAGGAGTTTAGCTCAAATGGGAATCATTTGGATTGGGCTGCTTGCCTTTTTTTTAAATGGCCTAATTTTGCAGCAGTAGCCATGACTATCATAACAACCAAAACAAAGAAAAACATGGAATTGGACTCAGAATTAGTACATTCTGTCTGCCCATGAGGGAGAATTCCAACCCAAACCTTCGCTCCCAAACACATGCTAAATTTTCAGGAGGTTTGACTGGGGATTCATAGCTTCTAACTCAAGTTCATCTCTGTTACCAGTAATTATATCAGATATGGTTATGACAAACAACCTGCAGGCTTTCATATTTCTCTAGCAGGTTTATGTTCTACACCACCTTGGAGTTATTCCGTTACAAAGAAAGAGAGAGAAAGTGTCTTTAAGCCAAATTCTTTGTCCTCATAATTTTGGCAGCATCAGAGGCTTCTGAATTAGCTTTTGTAGTTAAGCCCAACAGGCCATGCTGCTCTGATTTCTGACTTTCCTTCACTAGGAGTGATCACTGACAGTTGTTCAGTCAGGAGGAAACCTGCTTTGTCCTTTCAGCCCAGTGGCAGCAGGCTCTGCTGAGTGTCTGTCTCCCTCCTATTCCTAATGCCAGGGCCTGTACAGTGCCCTGCATGGGTTTCACTGTCAGCAGCTCTGTTCAGTAGTTGCAGCAGAGGACTTCTCTCCCAGCCATATACAGATATTTACATTCCTTGTTTATTAATGCACTGAATAGCAGCCAGAAGAATAAAAGTGTATGACTCGCCATCCTGCCTGATCTTTCCTTAAGGTAAGGAAATGCTTTTTCTGCCTATCAAACAAAACAGAATAGGCATGACACAACCATGTATGGGTCTGTGAAAGTAAATGTGCTATATTATATTGCCTCCTTTCTAAAGGGTCGGTCTTCGATCTTGGACACACCCAGCTTTAAAATTTTCTACCATTGCAGCTGAGGCTGATAGGCAATGGACCTTCTCCTTGGGAACCAGCCTGTTGTTTCTCCTCCCTTCCCCTCCTTTAAGGTCTTTTGCAAGGTAGTTTTGTAGTTACCTCTGTTGGTGTTAGATTAATCCTTTCACCACCACCTGTTGGGTCTCTTTGCTCTCTTCTCCCACTTGAAATAATAAGTATCTTTGACTAAGGCTTTCTTGTTTTACAGTAGGGTTAACCTTTGGACTGGGCAAATACTTTAGGCAGAAGATTATTGCTAACAATCTGTATTTTCTGAAAGAAAAGCAGGCTGTTTCTTGGCAGCACCATCTGTGAGAAATGGGATCCTCCCAAACATTTGGGAAAAATCCCTACTGCCAGCTCCCACACATCACATTATTTTTGCCTCTGTATTGTGTCGTCTCTTAAACCAATAACTAAATGTGAAGATGTAGAAACCAACAGAGTCAACTGCAAACCTTACTCATGTATTCACCATCATGGGTGTGAGGGCCACAGCACTGCCAAAGTGCCAGGAAGCTGAAGGCACACGTGCCTCACTGAGGTCCCCAGGACGGGACCCTACGGCTGTTCAAGTATCACACATGTATGTAATAGCCTGGCACTCTAGAGTACTCCCATCTGCAGAAAGCTGTAAAAAAAGGCTTATTACATCTGGGAAGAGTGATGCTTCAGATGACAAATCTCAGTCAGGTCTGAGATTGTTTACAATTCAGAGTAAAATGCAGGATGATATTAGCCGTATGCCTGTAATCAGCACATTGAGCCTGTAGTACAACATAGAGCTGAACATGGAATTAAAAGCCCCTCTTTAAAGAAAAGGCTGCTATGCAGTGTTTCTGGACATACTTCAGTCTGTGCATGAGTTATTTCTTTATTTTCAGGGAACAAAGGGAAGTAAGCGATGAGTTTTTGAAGCTTGAAACAGGTGAACTATGCGTGAGGGAGAGTGATGATGGACACAACCACAGCATAGCCTGTTCCCTCTCAGCTCTCTCCCCTCCAGTTTAAAAACAGCTCAAAAAAATGAAAAGGAACTGCAAGTGCTTGAGGTGCCAGGGAGTGAAAAGACCAATTTTTCATTGAATTCATTTTCTATGCAGAATTTGAAGAAAAAAATGGAAATATTTGGAAGAAAGGCAAGTTCTTTTCAGTTCTTCTGGGAAATAGAGAGAAATGGAGCTTGAACTTCTTGCTTGGAAATGCCTCTTCTGTGAGGGATCAGAGAAAATTTTAAGGGACAAATTTGAGCTGTGATGGATGACTTGTGGTTGTGACTTTTCAGTGGAGAGGAGGAAAGGATGTTTTTAATTTCAGGTTCATGGAAAAATCTCATAAAAGACGGAAAAGAGTGGTAAACATGAACATGGAATGACTCAGGGGATTTAAAATGCAATGCAAAGCCTAAAAATGTGACCAGTGACAACCAGGCAGACAAACTATAAATATAAGTAGTCATGAGAAGCTGGCCTGATATAAATGGCTTTAGGAATCTGAAGGGGAAAAGTACATTACATTCGAGGTGTTGAACCCAAGTCCTAAATAAATGCTCGATACACTTACTGGGTTACATATTTCTGTTACTATTTTTATAAATTTTCTTTCCAGAAGAGTCTGTTCTGGACAGCACGTCTGACCTCCTGCATAACTCAGGCCATACAGTTTCACCCAGTCATTTCTGCATCAAACCCAAAATCCCGCAGTTGAATTAGAGCCTATCTTTAACGAGGGCAGGACATCTTGCATAGAAGACTCCAGCTGATGGTTAGCAGAGCTGTGACCAGTTGTGTTTGTTGTTAAAAGCTTCCATCCTATTTCCAAGTTGAACCTAGCAACTTTCAGCTGCCAGCCATTGGGCCTTCGTATGCCTTTGACTACTAGATTTAAGACCTCTTTAGTCTCAATTATTGACCTGTCTTTTTGATGTATTATCCCTGGCTCTTCACATTCCATCCACAGAATGTAAATTCCAGCGCAGAGTAGGTTATGGGAGGAGATACCTCCTCTATTCACACAGATGTCCACTTTTTGGCACTTTGCAATACTAATCAGGCAGATCAAATAAACTGCAGAAGGTGATGGTTTGAGGAATAGAACTGTGGTGCATAGAAATGTTTTCCCTGCTTATATGTGACCCCTATGAGAATCAGTGAAGTTTCTGGAACAAGAGAGACCTTCCTTATATACTTACTTTATATGAAACATAGCTGATCACGATTACTTTAAATCAATAATTTTAAGTATTTAAAACCAGCAAGGGGATTTTATTTCTTTGAGAAACTATACTATGCACCTATCTATATGCATATCATTAGAAAACAACTTTTAAAGATCAGTGAGAGAAGGAAAGATTTGTCCAGGTCTAAACACTTTGTGTTCCAACTTGTTTAAAAATTTAGTGGTAACTCTGCTTTTGGCTTGGGCTTGGAGTCAAACTTATTTTACACAAACCATAAGTTAGCCTATAATCTGTCAAATTGCAGCACAGACTGATTTAAGATTCCAGTCAAGCTCCTTCAAAATAATGTTTATGATTTCTTGTGCTAGTTTCCCATTTTTACCTTTTTGAAACAGAATATAAAGAGTTTCATATGATCTAAGGGCTTCGGTTTTTTATTAAAGTTGCATCAACTTTGGGAATAAATCTACTTAAAAGATACAATTCTAGTTTCAGCCACAAATATCAAAGGTTTGCTACTACAGATTTTTCCCTCCAAGCAGCACGATAGTTCTCCTGTCTGTATTGCAAATGTTGAAAAAGAATTGTGCTTTTTTTTCCCCAGAATCCTACTAGGAAGACAGCTCACATCTGACAAGAGTATTTTCATCTTGCTCTGTAAAAAAGTCTGGGTTTAGTATGAAATAATTACCATGAGCTTATTAGTGTGCTTGGCTCAGGCCCTGCAGACAGTGCAGCCTGGATAGATGCCTAACGACATGCAGCCACATTGCCCGACAAATTTGTGTACAGCCACAGATGAGTCTGAAAAAAGCATAGCAATGAATTCCTGCAGATAGATAGAGATAAAAATTAGAAGTAGTACCTTAAGAAGAACAGGCAACATCAGGTGTATACAAAAATTTTTTGGTCATCTTCACTGCTAATAGCAAGCATTATCTGGATCTATGAATTGGATTCTGTGAAATGATTCACACTCTTTAAGGGGAGGTATCTTTGAAGTTTCTTCTCATCAGTAAAGAGGATTTCCGCTCTATGGATTTCATTATTGGAAGGTCCCTCCTGCAGGAATTTTTCATTATTCACCCCTCAGTACCCCCTGCAAGATCTTCCCATCAGCATGTTACCTATTGTCAGTTTTCCCATGGAATGCAATGGGGGATGGGGAGAAAGCCATCTGCTGCCGAAGGTAATCTGCCCAAGTTCTGCACCAGTAACATCATACTGAACTGTGGGCAAATTGCTCTTATGGAGGATAGAGGATGACAGAATTAAACCAGATGAATATGGTGGTAAAACATTTCACATCAGGTTTTTATTCATTTAAAATCTCTGTGTCATCTTCTTCCAGAACTGTTTTAAGTTTTCAGATTGCTGGAGAGCCTTGACCTATAAGCCCATGGCTTGTCTTCCTTAATGCTTTGGCAGAGTTGCTACAGAAAAAGACATGCCAGAAAAGCACAACAACCACTTTTGCATCCCCACTTTATTGATCCTTCCTTGATTATGGCCACAAATAGAGATGAAATATTACCATGTTTGTTTACAGTGTTAACTGCTTGCCTGCCAGTCATTGATTCTCTCTGCTACATATCCACTTGTCAGTCCAAAAGAAAACAAGAGCAAAAGAAAACTATTCAGACATTCCAGCTTTATATAGCTACACCTCCATTGCCGTAAGAACCAAATAGAAATTCTTTCCACAAAATATTTCAGTGAAAAAATTACAGCTTTGGGGACTGTCATTTTTGCATATCTGGCATCACCAGCCATCGTGGTTTCAATGAACTCGCCCAGGCTCCTTCTCTGACTGTATGGGCAAGCTCAGCATGAGGGAATTCCAACCATACTGTCTCTTTTGGGCCCCTCTGCAAAGGGATCCTGGCAAGCAGCAGGTCTTTTGCATTCTTCCTCATATGGTGTATGCTGTAAGCAATAGAAACTGCATTAAAAGCTTACCAAGTTTCTCCTCCTTTTTTCTGCCTCCCCTCACAAGCTCCTGAACACGTGCTAGAGCTCAGCAGAGGGGTGATGCTAATGTTAGAAAAAATACATCAGTGTTTATTATGAATTACTCCCCCCTGCTGTTTAGCAAATCACTTACAAGCTGATCTTGATTTCTTCACGTGGTTTTGACATTTTTAAGTATTGGCCTGGATAATTATCTGGGAGAATTTCTGATCTGCTGTTGTTTGCCCTTATTGGTCAGTAGTCATCTTTTGTGTTGTATAGCTGGTCACTTAATTCATGAGACACCATTTTTTCTGTCTGAACAAAAGAACAGATATATTCTGGATAGGAATTTTGAAGTGAATAAACAGGTGGGGTAAAATTCGAGGAATTTATAGGATTAAGAAAAATTTTGTGGGATTGTTGCAGTTCTCTTATTATTCACAAATCTCGGTATGGCACCATAAGTAAAAGCAAATGGTGAAGCTGCCTTTTATTCATGACAATATTAACAAATATGAACAAGGAAGAATTTTTTTATTGTAACTTTCTCATCTCTAGCCAAAACACGATTTCTTCACTGCCACTCAGCATTTACAACTGAATACTTCTGGGAAGAGCTTGTTGAAGAGGAGAGGCATGGTTTGCAGTTTAAAAGTATACAATAATTTCTTTTTTTCTGAGGGTGGGCTTCTGAGCTATCTCAAGAAATAATACTAGTTCCTTCTTGGACTTTCTTCATGGGATGTGGGGTTTTTGTCTGTTGTCTCACAGCCTGAAGGTTGTGGAATGTGGAAGGTTTTGAGCCTCAGTCACACTCCAGCATTTTCCACTCAGGATTAGAATCACGTCAGCCACATTTCTTAGAATTGCTCTTGGCTGTGTCTTGCCCTGCACTACTTTTCATTAGGAAGGCGCTGTCCTTAATCTCTTTGAGAAGTGAATGACTTTTCACTGTTGTAGTCACAAATATTCACAAGTTCCCACAAATATTGGTGTTACTTGTGCACTCTCTTCTTTGTCATGCAAATAGGAGAAAGACTTTGACTCCTATTCCTTCCTTTAGAGGCCTTCTAGTCTGGCAAATCTGAATTTGCTTTATTCTGCCATTGCATTTAGGATGTTCATTAAATCCTTGTATGTGCTTAGATGGATTAGGCTTTTTTCAGTTGGTGGTTTTTCTAAGAACTGCTATATTTTAATTCTCCTTCCTTTCTGAGGCTCGATCTTCAAATTAAATTTCTGCTTTCATTCTGACTAGGTTAACTGGACAGTCTCAACTGACCTAGTCTCAACAGCCTGCTTTGGAAGCTGGCAGCTGAAATCCTGGTTGGAAGCTACAGTCCACTGCCTATGGGGATGGTCCTCTGTTCTAGCAGTGCTTTGTCATCTATTTTATTTTTTATTGCATGTATGGGGGGAACCCTCATATTGCTGTTGCCTATTTTTTCCCTTTTATGCACAGGGTTTGTGTGAAAGATGGCAGATTTTTTTTAATTATTATTCTTGAAGAATGTGCTGACAGCTTCTTTCCCAGCCCAACAACAAACAACCCTATCCTCTGTTCTCTCTTGGAGAGGCATTTACTCCATGTGATTCTGGATTCCAAACCAGTAGGATGATGTGAATCCTTTGCCTCTTAGTGATGCCTGGTGAATGCTCACTTGAGAGAGTTTCTTTTCACTTCTGTAGTTCTTTATGCCCTACATATGATTTTATGGTGATCTCTTTCAGGTCAGAAATGATCTTGAATACATTGACCTAAGAAGCCTTGCTGATGAAAGTTTGTTGAAACACAAACACTAATTTAAGATTGTGCCTTCTCTTTTACACTGCAGCTGTGGAATATCCATGGGAATGCACATCAAGCAAAGGTGCCAGGAGGGTATAGACAAATCAAAATGTGTTAGCGATTCAAAGAAACTCCTCTGGCTGAAGCAGAATATATATACAGGAAATATATACATTAGCTAAACAGCAATGTAGAAACATGCAGAACACGGTAACGTTACAAACAGCATAGCAGTTAGAGTGGACATAATGGAATGAGAAGAAGTACTGATGGCCTTTTTCCTTGTGCCAAAGCTATCACAAAAACCTGATTGGTGTTGAAACTGAAGATCTCCTAAAAATGCTTGGATTTGATGAAACGGGACATTTTGATGAAATTTTATTTAATTGACAGTACGTTGAAATGCTTAAATAACAACCTAAAGTTTCTCATTTCAGAGAACATTTGACAGAGAAAAATAACATTTTTAGTTTTAATGTCACCTGAGATATTTTAATGAAAAATACAGTAACCAGGCTATTAGCTGACATTCTAGATTTGGAATAATTCCTAACACTTTCTGATAAGGAAGCCTCAAGTTTTTAGAACACTATGTAGTTCAAAAGCAATTGTCGGATGTTCTGCTGGGTTTCATTTAATCCCTGGTTGGACTTGTTCATCTCCATTTAGTAGAAATACACACAGACCAAAAATAAGCAAGGGATGTGCTATGATTACCATGTTAATCCAAGGGGTTTATTTTTATCCTGTTTTCACTCTAACTTTCTTAGATACACACATTGTCCCAGCTTAGACAAGTGAGCACTACAGTGAAAGGGCCATTCTTTTTGTTATAGTTTGGTATATGGTTTGTATACCCATTTGTGATGGACATTACAGTAATTAATACATAAATACTCCTTGCTCAAACAGAATAAAATATAACAGAAGGAAGTATTATGTCATTTGCCTCTCTTCTCCCTATTTAGTTAAAATATTAATTGTTTGTACTGCTGGGGTTCCTAGGGACTCCTGATCTTAGCCTGTGGGCCCGTTATGTTAAGCACTATACAAACATATAGTAAAAAGACAATGTCTGCCTCAGAATTTAGGGCTGGGGGCAAGTGCAAGGAAACCCAATAAATCAGATTTATTGAATAAGAATAATAAGAAATTAATCTGTTCTTACACCATTGTGTATTTTAACTGTTTCATATTTGTAATTTAAATTACAGTTCCTAAATACTCAGCGCTGTAACAAAAACCTCGATGTTACAAAGCCAAATTTCTTCAAAGGCATTTGAATTATCTGTGGGCCCTTTCCCTGTGAAACTGGCAACTAATTCTCATAGCATCTTTTAAATATACCTTATCACTATGTTTCTGCCTCATCAAAACTAATAAACTCTATGAGCCATGAATAAAGATCACATAGAAGGAAATGGATCATGTTAATGATACATTTTAATAAGTATTTTACAGAAGTTTTGTATGCTATATGAACCCTCTGATTCTCCTTTACCTAACACATAAAGGCAGCTGGATGCTTCTGCATGTAAGCAATGGCTTGAGGCAAATAGTGCCAGAACATGCCTTTGAGAGAAGTTAGTATTTGTAGCATGTCTTCCAATTTGAGAAAGCTCGGTGCATGCTAGAATACTTTATTTTCTCTGCTTGACATTTTGACCAGGATCAACTGAAGCAGCAAACCATTCTAGTACCCCTCAACGTTAGTCCATACTTCGGGTCCTTTATATTGATGCTGCCTGTTCCACATATGCAACATAGTTCAAGGTCCCAGGGATCTCATGACAATGTAGACAAGGAGTGGCAATTTTTTATATATATATAGTTGTTATTGAAGACACTTTTAAGAAACAGTTAAATCCCTGGAAGCAGACAGAGAAAATGGCAGCAACCTCTAGCACAAACACCGGCAAGAGCATAAGTAACAAGATAATCTCATGCACAAACAAAACAACACTGGAAACAACACTGGCTCTGAGGTGGCAAAGAGGGCAGAGTGGGGGGTGGAGGATTTTGTTATTTGATTCCTTCTATGTTTGGAGTAACACAACTGCACTTCCAGAGTAGTCAGAACTGTTGGGAAGGAATGAAAGAAATGGGTAGCCACTACTGTTGAAGAAAAGGGTGACAACACATTTATAACTGGCTGCCAAAAATGCTCTGTTGATAAAGAGCTTTTCATGCACATTTGATATTTCTGCCTCCTGAAGAAAATTTACCAGTGACTCTCTGAATGGAAATGTTCAGTTTTCTAAGCTGAAAGATGTCATAAATATACCTTCATGACTTTTCAGAAATTTAGTGCAAGCAGTGGTTTTTTACAGACATGAGAGATGATGGTGTAAAATCATGGCTTATTTTATTTTTCTGATTCCATTTGTTAAGTGAGACTTGTAAAGATAAAGCATTTGGAAGAAGAGTCAAGTTGCTAAATAACATGAATTATTATTTTAGTCACAGTTTTCTGAGAAAAAGAAGCTGTATTGCAGATCCATGGTATTTCTGTCAAAAGCTTAGAAAAAATAATAAAATGCTGATTTTTTTTTTAAGAAATTCCACCTTATTTAAATAATTCCACTTTATTTAATTAAAAAAAAAAAAACAACAAACCAAACCAAAACAACAAGGGAAGGAAAAAAAAATCCACTCTGCCTTGGTGATGTAGCTACCAAATTTAGGTGCTGGATACATGCGATTACATCATTGGGAACCTATAACGTGAGATCTCAGTGCGTTCCAGTGCCGGTGCGTGCTGGGGAGAGACGAGCACCATGTTCACACACGGGTGTTGTCCATATATGGCTGGAAATCCCAGCGCGCACAGCCTCCCGATCGGCCTCTGCGTGGGTGCAGCTCAGCCCTCAGTACGTAACTGGGACGGACAGAGCCACCACAGCTTGCTCCGCCAGCAGCTTTCCTCTGGGAATGTCAGGAATGCCCTTAGCATTTATTCAGCAGGAAGCTATTGGCTAAAGACACACACCAGCAATTGCATGTGTTCCTTTAAGAAAGAAGTTTGGGTCTCTTCAAAACAGAGAGATGTGCTGCTTAATTGTATGGGTAGATGATAATTTGTTTTCAATGGTGTTAAATCCTTTAAACAGCTTTTGTATATCTATTTTTATTGTTTGCTTCTTGTATACAAACTATTGATGTCTTTTAGCCCCACTGCAGTGAATATCTATTTCTGAAATAATTTTAATATATTTGAATCTAACAATAGTCACAATGATGAATTATTTCTTCTTAGAGACATCTTGGGGAATGGCAGATCAAAATGAGAAGTGATAAGTTTAAAGAACAATTTTTTTACTGCCTTGCTGTTAAAAACAATCAAGATAATGAGTGATTAATTTACATGCATGGTGCTGGACAGTCAATAGTGAGGAAGGACTACAAATTTGCTTCTGAGACCAAGTCACGATCCATTCAGAATGTGAACATGATTTGACAGATAGTGAAAAAAGAAACAAAAATCTTTAACATTTTGTTTTAGTTGAGGAAATGTTTATATTAGTGAATGGATAGATTAAGTAGCCAAGTGATGTAGAACTTCGAGGCTGCCCATAAACAGCTGCATTGGGAAAGTGCTCAAAGAAATCCAAATAAATTTTCAGTGTCTTACAAAAGCATGTTCCTCTGGCTTGCTCAGGGCTTGTTACTGTAAGTGCTGAGCACTCCAGCCTAAAGGCAAAGGGCACTAGTCCTGTTAACTTCAATGCTATTAATTATGTATGTAAATCTGAACAAGCCCCAAAATTCTCTGAAGATTTGCCACCTTGCAAGTTCAAGCATTTGCAGCAGCTACGATGCAAACTGTAGTGTATATGTACAGCCCACGACTCAGAGAGAACTGGATAAACTACTGTCCAAAACCACTGTCCTTTTCTGAGGTGGCATTATCCACAGAGATAATGCCACCTTTTATGGATTAAGACCATATTGAAAGTTAGTGGTTAGTGAGGCACATATACAGTGCTCCTTTCTCATCTCAGCATGTGGCATGTACTTCTAGCATATCACTTCTTATCATGATGGGAGGCTTATATTCAGCCTATATGGTTTTTGTTGTCTGGTAAGCTGACTCCCAAGCCTGAAAAGACAAGATTCTGCATAGAAATGCATAGTACTCCACCATCATCTCTGCATGAATGCATCTTTAGTTATGCATTTAACAGCTGGAATACATGTAGAGGATAGCAGAGCACAGCTGTGCTCCCTGAAGTGGGTACCTACTGCCACTGCCTGTTGCAGACTATGATGATTTTGCTTCTTTACTCTGCAACTTCTAGGCTAGTATCAAATTCAGGTGTTTCCTCACTTGCTTGTGAGTCACAAAAAAAAACACAAAAAAGAGTCCACGAATGTCTAGTGAAGATTCAGATATAGTAAATTTTGCTATGATTGAGCTGGAATGGTTTAACTGGAATAGCTGTTTTCTTCAAATCCTAAAAAAGGTGTTACCTAAGGAAGAAACTGGCAGTACAGCTGTTCTCACGGAAATCCAATGCACCTTTACATAAGTTTATTTCCTACATTTATACACATATGTGTGTATGCATGCGTTTTTTGGTGTGTGCATATTTCTGTGTAGAGTATAGCTGGAAGGAGATAGATCACATTTTAGAGGCTTTTACTTTACCACAGAAGCAGTATATAGTATTCTTTGCCTATAGAGACTGTGACCCAAGATCTGACCTAGGGTTAAAACTTCAATGCATATCCAGATACCTAAATAATAGCTTTACTTTAGCTTGTGTGATACACTGCAAATTCCTCGTAATTTGACTGGAAGCCAGATATTTGCCAGATTAGCCAAAAGGTATTTATGTGCCCAAATATACATGAAAAAAAAATCCATTTGGCTTTTGGTCAGTAGCATCACATTACAATACAATATACATAAACACATACATATGTATGTATGTATTGACTGTAAAGATTATTGTTCCAATTTCTGTATGGACAGTGGTTTGACAAAATTAATTCTCTACTCCTGGGATGAAAGTATGTATTTCACACCTCATCTTTGCTGGAATTATTTCTTACAAAAAATTTCTGAGTACAATGAGTTTCCTCTGAGACAGTAGGACAGTAGGCCATGAATGACTGAAATTTCACTAACTGGACCACCGAAATAATCAAATGCTCCTTTATTGTTAATTTTGGTTAGTTTGACAGACCAAAAAGAGGCATGAGGGAAGTGGTATTTTTATTTACTTAATTATGAGAGTAGAAGCCAGGTTACATCATCTTTGCTGTCTCTCTTTTCATTGGTAGAAATTCATGTAGTTTATAATTTATTAATAGAATGGTGAAGAGTTAACACGCAATCCTTTATAGCAGAATAGCCTCACGTGTTTTTAATTTTCTGGTTTGGAAACTCCCAGAAAGATTACTACTGGCATGTTATTAAAAAGACTGATATGTCTTTGAAGTGGAGTGCAGCCTCTGTCATCATCTTTTACCAAATAACAATACAAACCCTGATTAAACAATTTTCATGAATTTTCTTTTAATAGGCTTCACTTTTAGAGTAGGAAAAAGAATGCAAGGTAATGATTTGGAAAGATAAAATACCACATGCTATTTTGCAGGAACTGTATAGTAACTCTAAGTGAACATGCTAGCTCTGCAGGAAACCAAAGTAACTGAGCAATAAATTGTGTCATTGCTACCTCTGTTATCTCTTGATAAATATGGAAAGAATATTGCAAAGATCTCACCAGACATATTCTTTTTATTGAAAAAAGTGAAATAGGCACAAGAATTGCTGCTTCATTTTGCATTTTCCTGTGATAGAAAGTTGCAAGGTTTTGTATTTACCATCGTTTGTTTTTGCAAATCTAACCACCCCCTTATAATTTGGAAAGAGAAAGAGCTGTCTATTCCTTTTTGTGTGTGTCTGCACTGACATGCACATGTATCAAGTACCTTATTCTTCTCATATTCTTTTTCTCAAACAGCTGCTCCTGGCCACTGATCAATATAGGTTGGATATCGATTCTGTATATTGGTAAGGGGTGTTATCTGCTTTGTTATATACACAAAGACATTGATGAGCAGGCCAAAGGAAAAGAGAGAATGCTGTTGCACCTACCCATATGCTAACTGCATAATTGCACAAGATCCCAGAGTTTTTGTTGGGCTGCTTTGGCTACATGTCCATCCAGCCTGCACCCTCCCAATATGCTGGCTCAGCTGTATTGACAATAGAGCAAAGAGAAGATAACCGAGTCCAGCAGCTCCAGAGGTGCAGCTTTAGGATTGTTTAATATTCTTAGTATAATTGAGACAGCAAGCAAGTGTCATCACAGGAACATTAAAACTGGGAAATGTTCTAGATTTGAAAGTAGTTCCAGAGTATGGGTTTCATAAAGGTAGAGCAATACATACCCTACATACTCACGCATGTAACTGTAAGATGAACATAAAAACACAGAATTATGTAGGCTGGAAAGGATCTCTGGAGTTCATCTAGTCCATTGTACTGCTCAGAGCAGGCCCGTTGTACAGTACTTTTTGGCATCATCAGCAAGGCATCTTTTAAATCAGGCCTAAAGACCACTTCCATGTCAGACCATTTCTGTAAAGAGTATTAAAGGGTAAATTATTCTCCCCATAGTCAAGGGATCCAGAGAACACAAGAACATTACTGAAGTATTACTGTACTAATGAGAAGTAAAACAATTGAGAAATTGCTGCTGCTGTCATGTTGCTTCTGAGCTACGATATAGTAAGTAGGTAAAAAACCAACTTAGCCTGTGTCCAGGAGTAGTATCCAAGCCAATAGTAAAAACATAGAAGCTCTTACTGGTTGTTAAAAGGCAAAACAGCAGACAAACCACATAACATCAGCCTCCCCGTGTACCAGATGAAGCATAAGTTGTGACTACTTCAACAAAACAAGGGATATCTCAGATGCATAAAAATAGCTATCCATTCTACAGTATAGATTATTTTTATACTAGCTGACAGAATTAAAATAATCTATGCTGACTTTGGGTAGGACAGTAACCTTTTTCATTGTTTAGGAATGTTTGGGATACACTAATAATGGGAGAAATCCAGATGATCGTAGACAGTGGCATGGAATAGTAGTTTGTTATAGGCCTTTTATAGATTTGGCTGCTTCTCTTCATGTAGTAAAAGACAAAAACAAAAAGGTCTGGAACACAGATCTGTAAAATGACTATTGCCTTTAACTATTGGTTGGGTACAACCCTACAAGAAGATAATAAAAAATTATAAAGCATCTGCTCTTATATGAGATCTTACTCCAGAAATTGCCAGAATTGCCCAGAGTTGAAATTTAGTCAAACTTTTTCCTTCTACCTGCTCAAAAGCTACAAAATATGAATAGAATTGCAAGGATAAAGGGAAGCCAAGAAAGTTTTGTCTTGAATTTTCCATACATTTGTCCTTTATTTCTTGGAAATTCAGGTGATCTCGCTATAAATGTATGGTAAACAGCATGTAATAAAAACATCTACATACATCCATCTGGTTTCAATATTAAAATGACATTTATATAGCATACAGTGACTTAATTACTTAATGGAGGATAACTATGATACTGAAATAAGGACTATTAAAACACTATTTTTGAGGATTAGTAAGCAGATACATATTTTTTAAAAATTGTGTCCACTATTCTGAGTAAGTCTGGAATAGCTGCTGATCCCATTCATTACTAATATTTGCTTCATATCAAAGGACTGAAATATATGCTGTACTCCTTTGTTCACCTTAGCTCAGAAGCAACGTTTCTCACATTTGGCATTATATGGAAATCCAAAAAAGCTGGATGCTTTTAGTTTAATCTATCTTGGTTTGTATTACTCTATTTTATGAGAAAGTATGCACAGCAAAAAAGATCTGCTATTCCCAGGGACTGTACTGCAGGTTACATTGAGGTGGCATGTCCTCTGTCTCCAAGTTTACCTCTCTTTCTTCTCTTATGTTTTGTCAGGGAATGATGTACTGTTTTAGTGCTGCCTATCTAACTTATTTTTGCAGTACCTTTGCCCTACTGGGAGGTTAAACATGGAGTAGGAAATATTTGCTCCCAAAAAGCAGAAACTGAGCTCTTCCAAAAGTTTGTAATGTAAGAAAAAAATTCTCTCCCTTTTACTGTGGTTTGTTGAAGCTTGTTTTCTTTCATGTTTTATAATAAGTCATGGCATTTAGTGATGCCTTCAATAAACACCACTAACATTTTTTTCCTCTTTAGATGCCAATGATTAATGTTTTCTATGTATTCAAAGAATTTGTTTTATGCCACAACCACAACTACAGCTTCCCACAAAAACAATTCCTAGTTAAACCCTCCATTTACTGTTGCATTTATTTGATGATCAGAAGTTGTCTATTGTCTTGCAAGCAACAAAGTGAGCATGTTCATCAATTAAGGGATGTATTTAGATACCTGTCTTAAAAACTTCACCCCCTTCGTTTAGTTAGTAAGGAGACAAGAGACTCTTTTCTCATCCCAGCAATAGAAGCTGCAAGCAGCTTCTTCAGATGATGTGCTGCTCATTTTTAAAAACAGGTTGGTAAAATGGGACAGACATGCCAGGGCACTGCCGTTAGGCCACAGTCAAGGCCATGCTGTGCTTTTATTTTCTCTGTTAGAGAGCAGTGGTCCTCAGGGTTCATCAAGGCAGGAATAACTCTTACTGACATTTCCAGGCCAAATGTATCAGATGTTTGTGGGTGAAGACCTAGGCCTAAATGATAAAGCATTGCCATTTGCGCACATCTGATATTCAAACTTGGTGTAATTTATCATGTTAAGCAGGTGACATGTTCTGGGAAAACAAAACGTCATGCTGCTTCAGTGCATCCTGACCTTTTCAGCCAGCCTTTCTATGGAGGCTATGACACAGACTAAAGATGTCTTCCCCACCTGACATGACAACTTCAGTGCCTCTTTCAGAAAGAGTTTCTTCACAGTAAATGTGTTACTGTTTCTTCCAGTAAACCTGGTAATGACAGAAATGAATCTTTTCCAATCTGGTTTCCTAGATGCATGAGTGTAGAGGGAGGAATTTAAACACAAACCAGAGCCATTGACTATTCATCAGGGAAACATTTTATATACACAGTTAGAATTCCTTTTCCAAGCTTGTACATTAGTATATTCAATTTACATTGTACAGAGCTCACTTCCCAAATATTGTACAGTCCAGTGTAATTTCCCTGACCTTGTTTTTCTTTTAGGATATAACAAAAGAGTATAACAAAAGTTTCTCATCTCCCATATTTGCTGACTGCTACCTTTATGCAGGGCTGAGAAACCTACAGCTCATCAGCCTTTATTTCATATCAATTACTACATAATGTTTTTGGGTATTAAAATGAGGTATCACGAAGAAGTAGGAAAACATATAGCCCGCTAACAGTGTTTCAAAAGTTTCTTCAGTCCTCAAGAAAGAATAGGGTCCTCATACATGCCCTAGGGCAACTCATAAAAAGAATGTGCAAAACGTACAAACAAGAGCAAAGCCAGGATGAGGCCCTGACTTGTTGGGTACTATGTTCTTAGCCAGAGAAAACTTCCACTGGCTTTCATGCACTAGAGAGGATATGTACAGTGCCAGTTTATAATCTCAGCTGCACCAGTTCATACTCCTGGAATTACATTTCTTTCAGCTACTGCTAGAATTAGAACTGATTTCAAGTAACAAGGACACTTATTTCAGGCATATGATTTCAACATGTTCCAGCAACACTACTTTAAAGTAATGAGATTTTGATCCAAAAGAAGCAGAGAGCAAAAGAGTTAATAGATTTTCCACTTATTTTCATCAAGCTCAGTGGCAAGTAAACTCTCAGCTCAGCTGTCAAGCAGACAGCAGCTCAGCTCTGAAATGATGGAAGGTGGAACCTGTTCATTTCCTTGCATGCCTCTTTATGGCCAACAGTTTATTCTCTAAAAATGTGACTGTGGAAAAAGTTAGAAGTGTTTCGATTCATTCGGGTCTCCCTTGTAAATCAGGAATTTACTCCACTGATATAAACAAAGTCTCAGCATTATGCAATCACTTAAATCAGACTATAACTGGTACTCTACATTTATATTAGCCTGAATAGTCTTACATTACTTTAATTTTTTAATTCAGCAGTATTCAGATTTTGCATTGCTTTTCAGGACTTTATATCTAAAAACTGCAGCAAGGAATTTCTCAGGGGGGCAGAAGGAGTTAATATTGAAATGCAAATTATTACAACTGAATGGATGTTCTCCGGTTTCAGTTAGTTTCTGTGATTTATATTCTAAAAATAAAAATGAGTAGCTGAAAATAATACATTACAAGAAAACCCAATAACTGTCTCTTTTATATTCTCAGTCTTTGTTGTTTCGCTTAGAGACTCGGTGCATGGAATTTTATCTATAAATCAAACTCTTGGAAATAAACTTGCTGAAATCACAATCAGAGTCAAATATTTATGTGATGATTTTTGTGAGAAGTTCAGTAAATATGTTGTCATCAGCTAGATTCTCAAGAAAACATCCCAGGTTCTTTTTTCTTCAACTTGGAAAAATATGATTCAGTCATGGACAAGAAAATTGTGCCTGACAAAACAGCTACCTAGCAGGTCTGCACAGGAGCACCTTCACCGTGCTGCCCAGTTTTTAAAACTTTCATAGTGTGCTCATATTCCTTTGACACTTCCCACAGTTGATGTTTGGACAGTCTTTTACAGATCTCCTCTGCCTTCCTTCCCCATACTGATCCTATTTGCTCCTTTTCATTACTCTCTCCTCTCTATGCTTTGTGTCATTTAAGCTTGGTTAAGATGGTTTCTTCCTTTTTATCTTAATCACCCTGCCTTCTCCCAGCAGCAAAAGTTCAGATCCTACTTCCATACCCTTCTTTTATTATCTTCTTCATACATTGTTTGTCCTCACCCTTTTCCTTCCAAATCTTCTCTTCTCCACCATTCCTGTTCCTACTTCCATATCTCTCTTACCACCTTTCCTCACTTTACACCTATCCATTTCTCTTGTCATCCCTTCTCTGGCTGTATCTTAGCTGCTTGCTCCATGACCAATAAAATTTTAGCTATTCAGATTTTCTCCATAGCTTATTCTTTTTAGTGCCTGGCTCTCAGAGAGATGAGATCCATTTCTTTCCTTCTTTGTTTATGGCATTGCTTTTGCAGCTACCCTGTCTGGCCTAGGAGTGCTTCTCCCGTCACACCCTCTGCCATGGATCAGATCTTGGTTGTTTAGGTACTGGTATATAGTGCCAACAACCATTGTCCTGATACTGGCTGATTCCTTTCAGTTCTGCAGCAATCTCTCTCTTCAACAGCCTCTCTTTTCCTGCCCCTTATCTTCTGAGGTATTTGCGTATTTTCTACTTCCATACGCTGGCTAGCATCTGACCGGTGTTCCCAGGAACCACAGCAACATAGATAACCACATGGATAAATAAATAAATAGCACACATCATATTTCATTATGAGGCAATGATAAGCTGCCATTTTTTCAAGTTTTTATCAAAAGCCTCAAATGCCTATAAGTTAGATATAAATTAGAATTTAGAGCACATAGGAAGCGTGAGAGGTTAAGAAGCTATGTATTGAGCATTTTGCAGAGATAGGCAACCTTGGTCCATGCTGGAATCCTCTCAGTTTTTGTGGGTTATCTGAATAGCAAGACAAACAGGAACTGGTTTTGCATCATTTACAAACAAGGAGTGAAAAGGAAAGGGAAAAAGGAAACTTGCAATGAAAACAACTAGTCTGCAAGTCTGTGCAGTCGCATTCAAAGCTTTAACTGCATGGTCAGTGGAAACCTCTGCTCACATTCGGCTGCTGACAAAAAAGCAAATAAGATGTCAGACTTTATAAGGAATGAGGCAGGAATGAATGTGGAAAAATATGCAGCTCTATGGTCTAAAGTAATGGTACAGCTTCACCTTAAATATTGCGATTAATTCTGCATATTCCATCTCAAAAAAGGAGATTGCAGGATTATAGCAAGTCTAATAAAGAAGACAAGAATAGATAAACTGATCTTTAAAGTTTATAGACTGCACACATTCACTGTGGTTGTTGTCTATGCGGGGACAGAAACCAGTACGTTCACCAGAACGTTTCCTAAACACAAGTGTAGTTCAGTTTGGATAGTTAGGTCTTCACACAGGCTATTAGTTTGGTGAGGTCTAAAGACACTTTAAAGATCCTTTGAGAGAAAAGGTGCTGTATAAATGGAGATTAATAAACTTTGCCTACTGATAATAGTTATCTTAAAGTTGACATTTTTCAGATTTCCAGAGAATTGAACAGCTACTGGCTTAGTGTTTAACTTCGCATATTTACATAAAGCTTTTCCATGTAACTCCTCATTCCTAAGAAATAAAGCATGACCGTTTAGAAAAATTCTGAGGCACATTCCTTTAAATTTTCATCTTTATCCTTCTCCTTGCTTTCTGTTTATATTACACAAATACAAAGTTTAAAAGCTCAGCAAATCTATATAACTGAGGTGCACGCAACTGCATCATATTTATTCTCCTTGTGTTCCCAATGGTTGTTTCAGAAACTCACTCCTTTGAGAGTCAGAAACCTTTTAACTTCCAGTCTAAATTCATATTTTATTCTTCATATTGTATGTCTCTTTCTTCCTCACTATGCTTATTCTGGCTATGCTTCAAGAAAACAACTGTACGTCTTCTCTACTTTTGTTTCACTAGATTCAATAAATTATGTAATTTTGTTCCAGTCCTCTAAGTTCCCTCAAACATGAGAGAGCAGAACTATACACATTTTTCATTTTGGATTTGGTCTCCCAGTGCCATGTGCAAAAACATTAATACATTCTCTTGAAAATGCCTCTCCTGGTACATCCTAAGATTGCCTAGACATTTGACTTTTTTTCCTGGAGATTTAGTCATCCTGTGATTGATTAATACAAATTAATTTTTCATCTTCTTTTATTTGCTTGAAATTTATGCCAGCCCACTTGATTAGACATTTCAATGCAGGCCACAGCACTGCAGCTCACATATATTTATTTTTAACTAGTAAGCCTTGTATGGGAAAGTTGAGAGCTGATTACTTTCTGTTAGTCACGAGCCCCCTATGGATTTTATTAATAAATTGTTTGTTGTTGCCATAAAAACCAAAATCAATGACAATATTAAATCACTAATTCCTCTCACCACTTCTTGTCTGTCAGCAGCTGAACTCCTAATTCTGCCTGTTAGTAGCTGAACACTTGTTTTGTGACTGCAACTATATTTTCACAGAATCACAGAATCCTATAGGTTGGAAAAGACCTTTAAGATCATCGAGTCCAACCGTAAACCTAACACCACCAAGACCATCACTACACCATGTCCCTAAGCACCTCATCCAAACGTCTTTTAAATACCTCCAGGGATGGCGACTCAACCACTTCCCTGGGCAGCCTGTTCCAATGCTTGATAACCCTTTCAGTGAAGTAAAATTTCCTAATATCCAGTCTAAACCTCCCCTGGCACAACTTGACGCCATTTCCTCTTGTCCTATCACTTGTTACCTGGGAGAAGAGACCGACCCCCACCTCTCTACAGCCTCCTTTCAGGTAGTTGTAGAGAGCAATAAGGTCTCCCCTCAGCCTTCTTTTCTCCAGGCTAAACAACCCCAGTTCCCTCAGCCGCTCCTCATAGGACTTGTGCTCCAGACCCTTCACCAGCTTCGTTGTCCTTCTCTGGACACGCTCCAGCACCTCCATGTCTCTCTTGTAGTGAGGGGCCCAAAACTGAACACAGTATTTGAGGTGCGGCCTCACCAGTGCCGAGTACAGGGGCACAATCACTTCCCTAGTCCTGCTGGCCACACTATTTTTGATACAAGCCAGGATGCCATTGGCTTTCTTGGCCACCTGGGCACACTGCTGGCTCATATTCAGGCGGCTGTCAACCAACACTCCCAGGTCCTTCTCTGCTGGGCAGCTTTCCAGCCACTCTTCCCCAAGCCAGTAGCATTGCATGGGGTTGTGTGGCCCGATAGCAAAGAAAACCAAATTTTTATCAGTTTTTACCGATAGCAAAGTAACTAATAGGGTTCTGCTAGTCTGAACAGTTCCTTCAACCGTCCCTATCAACTCAGCCTAGCCAAAGCATGTTAAAAAATCTCCCATTTTTTCTCTAACAAAACTTATAAGAACTAATGTTTCAATGATGCATGGAATTTTACGGATTTTTAACGTATAAAAAAGAAACAAACTGCACATTCTTGAAAGAATCTAAACAAGTCTCTTAAGGTTTTCTTCATTTGGAACATAGAGAAAATAACCTTATTAGGCCTGTGTTCATTTCCACAAAGAATGAAAAATAGTTTACCACACTTCAGATAACTCTCCAGTCTGCTGAGACTTAGAGTGCCATTTCATTCAATATCTTCATAGACATAAATGATATAATAATTTAAAAAAAAATCATCACAACAGGAATCCTAGTAAAAATCTGTTGCATTTTGGACTTGAAGTCAGAACAACGAAGACATCAGCACAGCTGTAAAATGTCACTTAAGTAGCAGGCCCATGGATTCCTTTCTAGCTGAGTCAATAAATAGGTAATGTTTTCATATTTAATCACAGGTTGAGAAGTTGTGAGTAACAAACAGGACCAGTTGCATAAGGATAGAAAAATCCTACATTACAGGAGGTGGTATAAAAGTACATTCTGAGAGTTTTCTGATTCCCCAGTGAAAGAGTCACTAACTTTCTAGCAGGGAAGGTTGAGTCATCCTGTTCTAAGTGAACTAAACTTTGTTTTGGAGAAATTTGTGCTGTGTAATTGTTTGTCTTTTCATTTTTCATATCATGGCTTTCCATTTGGATTGACACTAGAGCTGGCAATTTGGAGATAGTTAGGGAATAAACTTATAGCACTTGCAATTTGAGCAAAGGAAATAAAATTAATCACTTTCTTTATGCCAGGTTTCTGATCTTACTACTACAACAGGAAAGTTCAAAAGCTGATTAGGTAAGTTGCAAATGACACAGGCAGAGTATTACTGGAAAGTAAATCTTCTGAGGTTCATGCCTGAAAATAAAAAGTCTATTAAATAGTATGTTTATGTTTGAAGAATTCATCAGACTTAGAATCTGATTGCATTCCATAGCTCATGAAATTAAAATAACTGTATGCAAGATAAAAAGGTACAAGATCAAATACAGAAGATGGTACCACAGTAATTGAGAAAAAGGTCTAATGCAACCTCTTAGCAGTGGTGAAGAGTTTGAACTTTAGTTTCCAGCTTCAGAGGCTCACACACATTCCAGTAATTACCATTAAAAACATTTACCTAATCAAAGCAATCTTCACACTAACCAATATTTTCGAAGACATCCGTAAAAACAACTGTTGAAATCAGTATTGATAAAATTAAAATTTGACACAATTAAAATTGCTCTCTTCCTAAAAAGTTAACTTGAGTTTGGCCTTAAAAAAACATATTCCTGTTCCACAATACAGAACATGGATGAAACCCCTGGTGGAGAAATATACAGCTGAAACAAGATACAAGGGGGCAGAGATGGACACCCTCTCAGCATTTAAGCATATCCTCATAGTTAAAATGCACATTGAGGGATATTGCTCAGTTAAGGCCAAATATGATCCCTCTACACCATACTGGTAGGGGCCAAGTTTTCACTGCTATTGCCTTGTGCTCTTCTTGCTAGACACACAAGGGATTTCTGAGGTCTTTCTGGCATGTTTCACCAGCACCACGTTCACTTTAAAAAAAAATAAAGATGTTTAAATATAAAGTTAGTTTGTCCTGTGTTAAAAAAGGCAGAATCTATCTTATATTTTATAATTAAACTATGTTGAAAAGTCTCTAAGCATTTTTGTAGTGTTTAATTGCCACTATTTTTACAGTGCATTTTTCCTTTGTAGAGGGAGAATCCCTAGTGCTTTGGTTCTTACAGGATGATAAAAATTATAAAGAATAGATGTGGGAAATGCTCAAGACCTCCGAAGTCTAACATGGCTTTTTCAAAGGTAATTTCCAATCTGTTTTTTTAAATTATTTATTAGAATCTGCATCAAACTTGCTGGCATTCACTCGGAATGGGGATTTTGTAAGTTTAAGTGTTGAATGTCAGTTTGGAGGGGGTTTTGAGCAACCTGATTTAGTGTCCTGATCTAGTCCCTGCCCACAGGAGGGGAGTTGGACTAGATGATCTTCAAGGGTCCCTTCCAACCCAAACCATTCTATGATTCTATGAAGTCTATAATGGGACAAAAGAAATACACACCTTTCCACCTTTCACTGTCTGGAATCAAATACTTCAGGACCAGGCATGATAAATTACCAGATTGAAATTCAGTATGTAAGGGGAAGGAAAGAAACTTCTTCCAGGTAAGATTTATTATTTTGTCTCTTTAAATCATTGATATTTGAAGCAATCACTTCAAAGATTTAGAACATGAAGGCTCTCCCAAATAAATAATTCTTTGAGCAAAGCACAAGCAAACAACTAAAGAAATGTAATGAATCTTATTTATCACCAACTCAGACTTTTAAGCTTATGCTACCTACCAGCCTATACGTGTAACATAAGATATCAATGGTAGTTTCCACACTAGGCTGCAGGAGTAAATCCAGTGATGTCAAAGATACAGCACATTTTGTAACTGAAGTAAACAAATTAATTCTAAGGCCAAAAAAAAAAAAAAAAATCAGTTATGCAAATGTCATACTATTAACTATTGTTTCAGCAGAGTGGTTGGGGGGTCCAAGCAATGCTTTGGCATAGCTCTTGCGTGGAGGGCTGGCTGCCAAGAGCAGCTGTGCAGTGACAAGTCTGGAATGTCCTCTGAGTAAGGCTGGCTGCAAATCTCTGAGGACTGTGAGAGTGGGAGGTTCCTGAATAGCTTGAGAAATATGAAATCCCCATTCAATAATTAAAAAAAAAATCATTAAACTTAGTCATATAAGAAGGAAACATGAAAATAACCTCATAACAATGTTGCTGTTTATTCACTCTAGAAAAACAAATTTTGTGTGTGTTCAGTATACTTCCTCTAAGGTTTACTTTTTCCAAAGAGTAGCTTTATGAGGGTGGGGTTCAAATAGCATATCAAAATTTAGTAGGTTAAGTTGCATTCAGGATTCTGGTCTTTCTATAAGAAAATACAGCTTCATATTCCTGCACAGTATAATATAGTATTCCAAATTCCTTATACTGGCTGGAATTAGAGCTTTCCATATATTTCAGTAGTGTTACTGTGCTACATGAACTCCTAATTGTGATCTCTAGGCTCAATACAAGGGGTCACTGATTGAGTAATGAGGTTAATCACTGTAACATCGGTGTTGTCTAGTTCTCAGATATATAGAAACAACTTCTATAGTAATGTCCTGCTTTGCTATTTTGAAATCTAGTAAGAGAACATGCATTCCAGCCCAAAGTTATCTTCAGAAAAAAAATTAAATCTATACCACAAACGCCTTTTGAAGAGACACAGAATAATGGACAATATATTTACCTGGAGTCTTCCACCAACTCCTGTTTTTAACTGTGTCATATAAATTTAATTTAAAATAGAAATAAGGCAGTAATTGGGAGGTCCTGAACAGAAATTATTAATATGACCATGGAAAGAAATGTTTCTGGGAACCAGAAAGTTTCTGAGTATCCCGACAAGTAAATGGACAAGAGTTCATGAGCTGCTGTTACAAAGTACTATGGTTTAGATACATATGTTTCAGTTACACATAACAAGACATCTCTCCATCCAGAGAATGCTATGAAAACTGATATATCTCAGTGTAACTGTACAGCAGCTTTGTTGAATTAGCACGAAAATGTATTTGCTTGCTTTATCATATTCCTACGGGCTTTGTAGGTAAGAATCTCTCATAAGTCCTTTCATATGCAAAGATGCATGCAGCACAGGGCATTAACCTGAGGCTTCACAGGTGTACAAAGATGCACTTTGTACTAAGTAACAAAACAAAAGCCCTGCTAATGAAACAGGAACTACTCTAAGATGTGGTACTCTTCAAACACAGACCAGATATATTCAGGAACAAAGACCCTCATTTAGAAACTGAAGTTCAGCTGACTAAGTTTGATACTATTTGGTACAAGTATTTAGTGCAGAGTGATCTTCCTCCTACAGATTTCAATGTATTGCCCCACAGAATTAAATTTTAATAAATTAAATTGTAGGGCATTTCTCCTACATTTGATGGAGTGATTTTAAGAAAATTTTTCTATAAAGTTATGTTCCTTTATGTGCTACAAGGCTTCATGTATCAATTTAGGGCATTTGCAGATGTATCAGCTGACATGGAATCTGTTGAAAATGGCTTGTTTGTAACCAGCCTAAGTCCAGACACCTCCATCAGAACACCGTGGCTGCCAACCAAGGCTATCAGTGCTATATCTGCAGCTGTTCTCTCCCAACTTCAGACTGACAGTAACTAAAAAGGTATGAGATGTGGCTTCTTTCTTAAAACTGCAATATCATTTATTTGCAGATTTTTTCTACTCAGATGTATTTGCACATATAAGGCTACAGAAGTGTAAAGTTCATTGTTTCCTTAGAGAGAACTGCAGTGTTTCTGCTTGCCTCCCCCTCCTACGTTCAACACTCAGCTTGGAAGAAGATTATTAGGAGCTTTCTGTGTTATAACACAGCCATCTGTAGGATAAAGCAAAAGAGTGTGTCAATGATGTAGCTGTGTTCAGTCTCATGGGAATAGCAGATTAAGAATATGTCATGAATTGACCTGAACATTGAGAAACAATAATTGGATTCATGTCAATTAAATTATTCTCTAGTAATTCATTTTACACTGCCCATTGGAGGATGATAAATGAAAATTTATCCTGAAATTGTAAAAAAATATATATATTAGTGAAAACTGATAATCCTTTTGACACAAGATACTTATAATGAGCCATTTCTTATAAGGAGAGATAAGAATCTCTTGTTAGAAGATTACATATTGAAAATGTCAAAAAATGCTTTCTCTCTGTATTCCACACATGATCTTTATTTTCTGAAAGCATTAAGACTACTAATGTTTGCAACATAGCCACATCTTAAAACCTTAAATGCAAGAAAATTTCAAATTATAATATTAAATGTTATCTAATACCTAGTGTCATCCTTGTTTATTCTTTCTAGCATCAGGGAGCTCTACAGGACCTGTACCTCTAGTAGGTAAAGAAACACACTATATTCAAGACATTGGTCTCCCAAAACATTGAATACAACCTCATCAGCATTGACAGTTTTTCAGCACTGACATCTTCATGCAGGTGTTACACGTGGGAAGTATGTGGTCATAGTTTCAGCTTTGCAGAGAGAACTAATCGACATTCACACAGGATTTTGATATTTCGAAATCTGGGTTTGTTCCAGTTTGGAACAAAAGCCAAGCGTTTCGTAATTACCTATGAAAGGCAGTAAAGCTTCAGTGTGGGAGCAGGTCATCCCCTAGGCTTCCCCCAGTCATTGGTCCTGTGAGCACTGAGATCTCTTGAGCCAGGGTAGGAAAGGAGATTGCCCTGGAAGGCTGCTCCTGACGGACCTGCTCCAGAGCTGCACTCTTCAGCTGCTGGAGCCCCAGCCCCAGAGCAGCTCCCTGGCTGCCTGGCTTCTGAGAGAACCAGGGGAAAATGCCAGTGTCTCAGCAAAACATTTCAATCTGTCTGAACCGGCAAATTCCTACCAGAAAATGTTTTGTCAGAACCTTTCCAGTCTGTTCCATTTGTAATTAAAGGCTTGTGTTTTACTATAAAGGAGATTACTGTGCTGTGTGTAGCATGCTTCTGGGTAACAGCAACAGTGCTGTCATTTGGGTATTCAAAAAGTGGGGGGGTGGGGGGGTTTCCTCATCCTCTCCATCCCAACTTCAAACTATATAAAGTACCAAACAAATTTCCTCTTGCTTTAGAATTCCTTCCCATAACTTAAATGAATGTTAAAATTGCTTATAATGTCTTCCACATTGGCACAGAGAAGAAACTGCATCAGAAACGGTATCAGTCTGCAGCAGAAGCAGTAATGAGAATGGCCTGGACCGGGGCAGGCAGGCAGCAGCTGAATCCTGGTCATGCAGAGTAGTTTGTGTAACATATGGCAGAAATTTCTCTCTTGTGGTAGTGAAGAACTGTTTCAGTGCACCAAAAATTATTAAATACAACTTTTGTGAAACTAATTATCATATCTTTACAAACTCTTAATGCCAGTTTATCTTTATTGTTATTTAAGAGTGATGGTTATGAACATTTGAATATGTTTTTCCTCTCTGCAAACTAGAAAATTGGGATGGCCCAGCAGGATGCAGACTGAAAACATGCAAGCCAGACTTGGCCTTTAGAGCCATGCAGTTCTTTCCACATTCTTTTTAACCTTTTATTTCATTGCTGTTGATACATTGCATAGAGAAAGAACAATAGAGTATGAAATACACAGATCTTTGGGGATACCCAGCAAAATTCCTCATGGACTGCCTAATGGAATCCTTTTCTTTTTTTGTTTTCTGTTAAAAAGTGAAAAGTATTAAGATGAAACCTTTAAAAATAGAAGATTAGATTTTTGATCAAATAAATGTGTCAGTGAAAAGTGTCTCCTCTTGAAACCTTTTGTCTTTTTCCAGGAATACAGTTTTTATTTTTGGTTTGGGGATATTTTTTTCTGAATGGAAAGTGGCATATTTTAATTAAAAAAAAAAAAAAAGAAAAAGCTATTTTAGTGCATAGCCCTTATCCAAGCTAATGTATGGTGTTTGTCATGTATGGTGTATATAAGATGTATATTGGGAGCAGTATATTGGGAGCCAGTCACAAAACAGGAAGCACTAGAAGACACTCTACATGAAAGGCAAAATCCGACTCAGTGCAGGGTGGTGCAGGACCTGCTCTCCTGGAATAAACATTGCACTAATTTGTTGTCTACAACAACAGGTTACAGAATCATCCCTTGCTGAGTTGGCCAATACATATAAGGTCACAACGGAAACATATTTCTGCTTGTGTTTCAGACTTCTCAGTGTGGGACATCGGTCAGAGTTGCAATAGACTGAAATAGACTAACAAAAATAGTGCCCCATTAGCTTGCAATTACTCACGTATGCTTGATCAGAACTTGCTTGGCCATGATCAGAACTCAGTGTTCCTCACACACACGAACATAGTTGTCTCCCTAGGCCACAATTCCCTCTTTCTAAATGCAGTGATTGGGGAGGGGGAGTGAGAAGGGAACAGCACCCCCCCCAGAAAAACAAACTAAGAGCAGAATAGTCAGAGATGTTTGCCAGAGTAATGTCAGCAGACAGCCGGAGCAGACTGTGGCTTTCAAGTAAGGACCTAGATTTGATAGGGCTGCACTACTGAAGTTGTACAGAAGACAAAGTTTTACCAGTTTAGACATCTTTCCTCCAGGTACCCACATAACAGCAGCTTTATTTCTCTTTTGTGGGCACATATTGTGTGATCTCTCCCATTCTTGCCCAGTGAAGAACAGCGATCTGTCCTACCCACTGCTTTTCACATAGCAGCTATGTCCTCTTACCAAAGAAAGTGCATCCGCTCCCCTGTAGGACTGTGACTAAGTCTGTCAATCCCCCATGGAGCTGTGTTCAAGATATTAAGAGAAAAAATGGCGTAAGACTTTGGGGAAGGCTTTGAGCACTTTCCGTGGAGTTCACACACTCACCTCCTAAGCAAACCCTTATTACATACCTGAGATGGGTAAAGAGAATATGGCTAACAACAACTCAGCTCCTCTTTTATGTCATGTCAAACCACCTCACAAGCACTGAGTTATCTCTAGAGGTGGTGGAGGCGGTAACGGTGTGAGTTTGGGCTTTGGTGGAAGGATAGTAAATCGCACTCTCTGCCATTCACCCAAACTGGTAGTTTTACTGCTTTCCTACACCTTTCATAGCCAGTCATTCTTTACATTCTGCATCTGTTTATAGGTCTTTTATGTGCTTACCTTGCTGGTTTTTATTAACTTTCCCGTCAGCTGCTTGAAGTGAGCTGTAACCTCAAGAGTGACCATCACCATAGGACTAGTGGTTGTGTCCAACACAGGGTCGTTACAGGACTAACACACTACACTGTAGAAGTTCACAGTAAAGAACCACTGAGGAGGTTTTGTGAAAGGCATTTTGCGTCCCAGTGCAGCCCTGATGAAGCTGAAAGATAAGTGAGGTTCCTTGCGTTAGAGTAAAATACACTGGAGTAACTGCTGGTTTCTGCACATGAGATACTACCTCATGGGACTCCAGATCAGCAGGGATGATGGAGCTTGGGGATGACAGAAGTGAGTAAAAGCAGTCCTCCTTATTAGACGAGAGATGTTTAACTGAATCACATTACTTAGATGAGATGTTTTCTTCCACAGAAGTCAATAGAAGTGCAAATATATTGCCTCTGTGCCCTGAGATCATCTGAGTTGAAATGTGATAGATATAAATCCTAACAGGAGCTAGCTGACAAAGCTTATACCTATGGAGTGCTTGACCTACTATATTGTTTTCCCAGAAGAGGAATGGTGTCAAGGGAGAAATATGGTAGAAAGTGTGCTAAGTATAATGTCTAAGTGTTGCTGAAATGACAAGACACAGGTAGTCTACTTTGGCCTATCCTGTTTAATGTCATTGACAATAAAAATGTAATAAAGATGATGTCAGGCTAACATGAGAGCAAGTTTGTTCACAGAACTGTGATAGCATGCCCCGGGAATCCAGAGCAACAGTGAGTCATTCTGTTGAAAGAAAGCAATGATGAGAGGATTGAAGAAAGGGAAACTTTCTATACAATTTCTTAGCAATGTAGAGTGGGAGGAAAAAGCCACCCCAGAGGATGAACCAATGCAGACTCTAAAATAGAAAAGTGAGAAATGTTTATTGACTGAAACCTCTCAAGCTGAATTCCAGCTTGGCATATCTCTCCTCTCCAGACCTCCTATACATAGGAGAAGAGCACTTATCCTGTGATATATATAGCTGGGGGGTGGGGGGAGAAAAATACAGAAAAACATGGATAGGGGTATAAAGTACCACATACTTAAACCATTTTGGATTTGTTCCAAGGAAAAGCTTTTTGACTTCATGCTCTGAGGCTCGTATACAGTAAAGAAATTCTCCCTATCCTCCAAAAAAAATAATTTGAGGACAGTTATGTGAACTTACGCAGCTTTAAAATAACTGCACTTGCATTGAATCAGGATCTTGCTACTTAGCATATTAGTATTTTTCAGGCTATCAAGAAAGTTAATGTTCAGAAGAATATATACTACTGATTCTGGCACATAATGCCAACAGACAGACACACACACACATTTACACATAAGCACTGATAGGCTTCTTTGTTAGGATGGCTGCCAACTGTGTAGATCCAATTATTTATCACGTTGTCCAACCTTGCTTTCTTGTACACCCTTCTCTGCCCATCTGAACTCCTGTTTCTTATCTTCTTCTAAAATTAAAAGGTCACTGGGACCAGAACTAGCATCTTCTTCAAGGGGAGTCTAGCAGGGTGAGTGTCCACAAAAGATTATGGCTTGTAGATGTGATAAAAACATCAGCAAGCAGACCTTGAGTTGGCACTAAAACACACATGTTCTAATGAGATTTCTTCAATTTTTAATGTCTATTTAAAATAAAACCAAACAAAATACCACTCTTCCAACCACTCTTAAATGACGACAATTTTCTCAAGGTGCCAAATGTTTTCCAGAAATATGGTAAACCTGTTGCATAACTATGAGACATCCTTCACACTCTGATGGATAAATCACATCTACCTAGAATGTCTGTGGCTTCTAGATAGAAAATATACAATTGAAATATGAATACAGTAATACACATTATAAATACACTTTCGATTATATATTAGACCATGCTTTTATAAAGTTTATATATTATTTTCCCCAACTCAATTGTTTATAGATTCTGGATTTCAAAATTAGATAAGGAAAATCAGGGTGTTAGCCAACATGCTTGAAATAAGGGCTTCACTGTGAATGCACCACATCATTAGTATATTTTATATGACTTTTTTATTGAGATTTTTTTCCTAATGGGTGTAAGCACTGTTACATTACGTAACAGCAAGGATTCCCTGACAGGAAATTGCACCAGTGATGAACAACTCTGATAAGAGGTTTCTACTAATGTGATAGAAATCACATTAATGTGATCACTAATGTGAATGCATTAATACTGCAAGAGAAAATGCAGCTAGCCTTAGAATTTATTATATGAGGTGCTAATCTACTAGTAAAAATTTAGCAGGAATCCAAGTCACTAAAGGCTTACTATTTAAGCAAGTGCTGCCTTTAAACATTTGCTGAACGAGCAGATCTTGAATCAAGAGTGTAATCCTCTGGTGGTTTTCCTTTAAATCAAATCAATGTTTCTCTCTTTATCTAGAAAAGAAAAATGATTGTAGATTGGACAATTTCCTAAGAGTTTCAGGGATGAAGAAAATCCACATATATCAGCAGGGCAAAGACAAGACTTTTTATGAGTTGTATGGAAATCAAGCACCTGCAGCTTGATGCTGTCTGACATACAAAGATGTTCTGATAGGATCTTTTATTTTATTTGGCTTGTTGGCTGTGATCAATCTAAAATGCCTGAATAGTAGCTCTGTTCCTATTCTAGCAATCCTTGCATGCTTTTTGAAAGGTTGGCATTTTAAAGGTCATGATGAATAGGTTAATGAATACCTTTATAAAAAATTGGGTTTGTTTAAACACCTATGCAGCTTTGGAAATCTCACTCATGACAGTACTCTTGCTCCTCTCTCCTGTAGGCCAACTTTTTTCTGCTTTTTTTTTAATCTTCTGTGGGTAAAATTACTTTTATCTTCTTCCCCAAGCCACGAATGTTGCAACAAAAACTGCACTGGTGATATTCTTATTCTTTTTTGATCTAGATTCTCACATTAAAAAAGCATACTGTACTTAGCAAAAAGATGAGGTTGAGCAAAGCCAAGTCAAGTATCAAGTATTGTAACATTCTCATCTAAATTAATTCTCACTCCTCATCTTGCTTTTTACATCTGTTGAAATATGGTTTCTATCATGGTTTTGGAAGATTTCCATTTACTGTAAGTTTCAGACAGTATTGATGAGGTCACTATTTACTTTGAATAGCTCTTTGATAGGAAAAAAGAGAGCACAATGGAACGTTCAAGAAGCATGGCATGTAATGCATTATTAAATTAATCATATGAGAGTTGTATAGAAACGTAACCTCTCTATAGCATTAGGGCATAGCCTTAGGGGACAGCTGTCCCACAACTCCACATGACAGCAGGTTCTCATGTAATTGCAACAAATGATGTTGCTTACTGATAGATAGCAGCCGTGGGAATTCTGCCTACCAAAGCCACTGCATACAGCTGTATAAACCAGAGAAGCAGACTGGAGAACAATAAGGTAAGGTGTGCTATCCCGCACACACCTTTCTGTAGGATACTTCTGCAGCTAACACTTAGGTAGCAGAAGACACGCTCCTCTTACTAACGAAGTGGGTGAAACACACATGACCTATGCCTCCCTCATAGTCCCCTGAGAACAGACTTGGATTACAGTCAAAAGCCTTATCTAGGTGTAAGTCATGATTAGACATTCAAGTTGAGGCTTCAGAGTCAGTTTGCAGTTATGTGCTGTTATTGAAGAGGCCATCACGCTGTTTCCATGTGCCCAGCCTCATCTTTTAACTCTCCTCACTGGCAGCCCTCCAGCAGCTATACTGCTGTCGTGGGTCAGATAAGCTCACTGATTTGTCTAAAAACTGTCTCTTTTTTGAAGTTTTAGTTTAGCATATGGGATTTATTTATTAATTTTTTAATGTAAAAAATACTAGGGAACATCAACTGCATGTAAGCAGAGCCCCAGTGTCATTATCTGGTAACCATATCCCATGTACTCAATGGAAACATCTGAAGTGTGAAGTACTGCTGTACGGTATTGCTCTGCTAAAGTACAGATACAAAAGGATTTTCATGCAGCAAGCATATTTCATACAGCTTCTAATTAATTCACATATTGTGAGGTGCGCAGTGAAGATCCCCTGTCTTCCAGGGATTATAACTTCTTTATTTGAAGAATCACCTTCTAGCTTTTGAGATAGCCTGGCAGCTAGCTGATGAAATGGCCATACTTAGACAATCAAACCATCGTGAACAAAAAACTTTTTCTTCATAAGAATAGAGATTTGGCTGAAGTGAATTAGCGAGAATCCTGCAAGACACTGGTTTTTGAATTATGTGTAAATGATTACATTATGGAAAAAAAAAGAAAGAGCAATTACATCTATTTTCTCTGTATATTATATTCTTAATATATGCTAAGGCAGTTCCAGGAACATGGTTTTGGCTTGTTAAAAGATATTTTATGGAAAATAATTGTTTAATTTGTTGCTTTTCCTTGTCAGAATATTTCATGTTTAACATGGACCGCACTTGTTAAATACTCTAAATGAACATTGTCTCTAACACTTCTTTCAAAAGGCTGTGTAAAAATATCCTGTTAACTTTTGCCTTTTATGTGCCAAAGTATTTTCGTCAATATGTAAAGCATGCATATATGCTTAGACCTCAGAATTTTTTTTAGTGATAAGTTTCATGCACTCTTCAGGAGAGTCTGTGAGGGATTTGGCAATTCTTCATAAAAAATAATTCTCTTTCTTCATAACAGTAGTGATTTCCATTTGTGTTTGAGGCAGATTACAAACTGCTCTGTACTTCTAAGTAATTAAGTTTAGTGGTGAAAGTTTAGTAGGTTTTCACCTACATGGTGAAAACCAGGTATACTTGCTTCAAATAAGAAAATTAACTTTGGTATTTAATATAAATCATCAGTAATGTAAATAGAGAAACACACTGTTAAAGTGTAGCCAAGAAATGTATATTTAGAGGCAAACATTGAAGAAGGAGCATAAACAAGACAAGGATATTTAACATGAAACAAGGCCATGAAGAAGCTCCATCTGTACAACTGCAGCTTTTCTGGGAGACCACAGATCCTTAGGGATGTGCAGATTCTTGAAGTGGTTTGAAAGGAAGGCTGATGGACCAGTCGGTATATACACAAGCACACCTGCACTAGAGAGAGTTTTAGAGGAAGTAGGATTTTTTTCATAATTTGACATTTTCAAGATATACATTTAAAGGATAGGGAAATTCCAAGGAAAAAAAGTTTGATTTCCTCCAAATAATATTATTAAATCCTGAATATGTGCTTGTGTATGTATGCATATACAGTCAGAGGCATATACAGTTATGCATGCCTAGATGTAAAAGGAAATATGACCTTAAGCCTGAAGAAGTATCACAAAAAGTTTTTAGAATAGTGAACTAGATGAGAAAAATTATAAAAGGCAATGCATTTCAGGTGAGACAAATTCATTTTTAAATCTTTTGGAAGCAATCAGTACCTTTAGCAGAGGTAAAGGAGCGCATAGCTTTCTTCAGAAACCCATTTTGATTAATTTTAACAAATGCATGAAATCTAGCTGTTTCTTGTTACTAAGCTCCTCTGCTCTAGTCGTAGGAGAGGAAGAAAACTGGCATGCTTAAACATAAATTTGGCTGCATTAGTAGGAAATCTACTGTAGTCATAAATGGAAACTATTCAAACTAAAATGTCAGTAGTAGAAGATGACAGGAGTCAGTGTTAGAGGTCCAGATTTGAAATATTTACACAAATATAACGTAGACAGCGATGTGGAAAGCAAATACTTCCAAGTTTGCAGATAGCACTTAATTAGCAGGTACTGCAAATAATGAAGGAATGTACGGTCAGAAATCAGAGACTGAAATGGAGAAAAAGCTTGAGCTGTCAGGTGAGAGAAGATCTAATTACAATGGAGTTTTCAAAAGGCAACATACAGAACGCTTTTAATGTTAACATTTTCTGAAGGACTTAACCTTTAAAAATGTTAGTAGTAAGTAAATACATAGTTGTTGTTGTTGTTTGTTTTACTGTTGTTTTTTTTTCAGAGGCATCAGACTTCTAGCTCTAACCAGTGAGTCACAGAACTGCAGTCATTCCACTGTCCCTTGCAGGAGCTTTGGCCTAGATGCACCAAAACACTTAGGCATCTACAGGGATTTTGACAAAACAGAGCCCCAAATCACTATGCAACTATTCCACCAAAAAGAATCTGCCAATGAAGTTCCCCATGGTGCCTGACGGTCTGCTTCTTTGCATGCTCAGCACAGCCTCCGCCTGGGCAGTAAGTTGACAGGAAGCTGCTCTCTAAGTCTCGCACACCATGCGGAGGCTCACTCAGAACCAAGGAGGCAGAAGGATGTTCCCATTCCCTCTTCAACAGCTCAATACCCAGCTCAGCTAGGTTCAACACTCCAACAAGATAGGTGGAGAAACGGGTTCTTTATTTGTTCAAGGGTATGTCTAAAATCATAGAAATGCTGACTATTCCAACCTCCTTCTCACAGCAGACCTAGCTCAGGTCGGCTGTGGCTTTGTTTAGTCAAATTTTGAAGATCTTCAGGGATGGAGATTGCCACCTCTTCTCTGGGTACCTGTTCAAGTACTGTGCTACTCGCTTAGCTAAAAAATGTCTCCTTCTAGTCTGCCTGAGCCTCTCAGGCTGCAGTTTGTGCCAGCTTCCTCTTTTTATGCTGACTGCCACTATTGAGAAGAGTTTGACACCGACATTTTTCCTAACTCCCCTTCAAGTAGTTGTGGGCTGCATTTAGATCCCTTTCACTGAGGAGCTAAGAAGCCCTTGCTTAGCCAAGCAGGTCTTCTGCTGAAACTCCCCATCTTCCTGCGCAACAAGATAGTTTGTTCCTGAGCTCTCAAAGAGTTTTCTTTAAAAATCAGCCAGTTCTCTTGGGCACCTTTTCCCCTCATGGCACCATTCTGCCTAGCAATTCCCTGAATAAGCCAAATTCTGCTCTCCTAGTCTGCTGCTTCCCTTCCCAGCCTTCATCCAGACCCTGGACTCAGTCACGTCATGGCTGCTGCTGCCCCAGCTGCCCCTCTGACTGCATTTGTCACCAGTTCTCCCCTGTTTTGAGCAGCAGGAAAAGCAGAGCGTTACACCAGTTGGTCCCTCTAGAATTTGCACTGGGAAATTATGGATTATAATAGCAGTCCAAATAGTCTCCCTAATGTCAACATTCTTTAGTCTGCCTCTTTATTGAACATGGATACATTTGAGTTAATATTTAATGAAAAATGTAAAATGCTGCTATAAGCAATATATCATTGCAGATTACTATCATGCTTAAGAGCTTATTCAGCTAAAATGTAAATCTTAAGCTGTGGGGTGTCTTTCCAAAGAGTGTTATAGAGAGTTCACTTTGAAGTGCTGATATTAAAATAAAAGGGACCATACATATGATTAAAAAGTTGGAATTTTGTTTATGATTTGAAACTGAACTAAGTCAAACCCTACCTATGTCAAAGCATTCTTGAACATGGCCTATAACTACATCACTCTTTTTCTTCCTCCAGAAAAAGTAACCTTATCTTCAGGAGGTGTATGAGAAGGAGGTTTTTGGGGGAACTGGATTGACAGCAAAGGTTACCATTTTCTTGCTATCATTATGCAGACAGGCAACTTCTCCCAGAGAAACCAGACTGCTGTTCAAAATTCAAAGCAGTACTGAGAGTAAATGCCATGTAGTAGTTATAGCCTAGAAGCTGAGAAACATAATTAAAACCCACCTTCACCAAGGGTATGGTACAAAATATTTGCAGACCAGTTAATATCCCTGGTACTTTAAAAGAGTGAGAATACCATAGCAGTATCTCTGCTGTGAAGCATCCTATTGCTTCGGTGTCCTGTGCATCCCACAGGCATTCCAGGGAGCTCCCCAGCATCGGAGTGCATTTCACATTCACATATTTTTGATTATCAGCAAACAGACAAATGAAAAATTAGCAACAGGCAACATCCAAAAATAAGAGCATCCTGCTCCTTGCTGTGTTATTCTAACTTTATTTCACTAAGTCTCACTGATTTTGAAAGCATGGTAATGCAGCGGTAGACCAAACCGTAGAGTGGACTAAGCAAAGAAAACACCCAGCATGTGGCAAGTTAACGAACAGAGTTCTGAGATCAGCTGCTAGCTCTGGCTGCATCTGTGCTGTCATCCGAGGTTTGAAGCCTGAGGTTTGAACTTACACTTGAGCCCAAATTCCTTAATCATCATATCTGCCTGCAAGTTAGCTTTTACTTGTTCTCCAGCTGAGAAAGCCAACTGGCTTTCCAGGTAGGGAAATTGAGGCACTACTTTACATCTGTTCTGATAGCAGAGATAGTATGATTCCAGGAAATTTTTTTAGTGAATTTATGTCCAAATCTGAGCAGGTCTACAGAAGGTGATACAGGTGATACAGACCTGTTATGACCAGGCTTTAAAAATACTGAAATTTCCAAGACTTTAGCCATGAATTAATAAATGACCAAAAATATCATCCACACCTTTTACTTATTACTGTCTATTTGCAAAGAAAATTGTCTTGTCGAGGCTTGAAAACATTCTGCCATGCACTTACACATGGGCCCTAATGTTCTTCTACATTATTTCCCAACACAGCATGTTTCTGCTTTGAAATGCACCACAAATATCATCCTCCAGTTGATAATGGCTGCCCTGGTAGTAACAGTAAACAAAACCTGATAAATTTCTGGACAGAAATTACTCTCCAAACAAATCATCGCAGGTTCACATGCAATGCAAAATCTCATCCTTTTAAGCTCATTCTGAGGTCTCACATCCAGACCATGTCTAAGTTTCTTTCCATGTGCTACTACTAAGATAATCTTTCCACATCTGCACACCTGCAACTTTCACCCAGACTCTTTCAGCCTGGTGAGTTTGTTGTCTTTCTCTTGGGACTTGAAAATGCAGTAGTTGCCCTACTGCAAAGATTATGCTCTCACCCATCTATGTTACCTGTATCACCCATCTCTTTGGCTCCCTCTGCAATTCCTCCCTTTTACATCACATTAAACTGCAGGACTCCTCATTCACTGTATTTTCCAAGTCCTGATTGTTATCTCTGTTCATGATTGAATGCTGCTATGTTTCCAAAGACGCATATGCATGCTTTTTCTCAAGGTTACCCCTTGTACTTGCAAGGGTCTCACATTATTTTCCTCCAGGCTGCTTCTAGGGCTCTTGTGGGCCACCATACTCAGAGGAAAGTTTGGCAATGCTTGGCTACTTATGTGCTTAGGCCCTTGCTTGTGCTATTGATCTATAGTTTACATTCCCCTCCCCTTTCTACAGGTTTGTTGTTTTATGACTCACAGTTAGATTCAAAACTCTCTGAGGTGTATGTTTTCTTCTTTTGTTTCATGCTTATGTAGTATCCAGTATGATACTTTCATGACTAGGACTTTGTATATAAAGAACCATGTGTAGCAAGTAGTTCATTTGTATAAACAGAGCATTTGTGACTGTTTTGTTCTGGACTAATGGATCAGTACAGAAATTGGATAATGATATTTGGAGTGCCCTGGGATGAAGGAAACAGTAATTCACAAAACTCTGAGGATGCAGCCTGTCCTTCAGAATCAGGCTGGCTGCTCACACAAATGTAAAGGGAGGTAGGTGTGAAAACGCATTTCCTTTTCAGGATGGAAATGGTCATTCAGGCTGTCTGCAGTGGTACTAGGAGTCTTAACTTTAGGTAGCATGTCACATGGTAGACACAAACACATCACACCCAAGGAACCTGCTTCCCGTGGAGAGCAATGCACTTCACCTCCACTCAGCACCACATGCTCCATCGTTTTCCAAGCAGGCTAAGATGATGAATAGATGTGCAGATGTCAAGCAGCCGGGTGAACCAAGTCCAACAAATGAATATACAAAATGAACCTTCATACAATACTCTTGGCAGCAGCTTGTTTGAGATTTGCAAGAGTTGTTAATTCCCGCCCTGGAAAATGTCACTATTTCTGCAAGCCCAAACAGATTATTTTGCTGGTTGGGCACCTAAGGGTCAAGCCCCTGCCTCCAAGAGTGTTTAATCAGTCCTACAAAATGGAGCTGCTTCATCTGGCCACACCGAGGGAGGCCTCCCCTGGGAAGACCCAGCCGGAGGAGCAGAGGTAGGGATGCCTTCCAGCCCTTAGCAGCGCTTCAGGCGTGTGCATTGGGCGAGACCTGTAGATACGGGTTCAAAAGGAGCTGTGGTGTACTCCGGTCTGCTCCCCAGGCTGGACCGTGGAGAGGCGGGACCCATGGCAAGGAGGGCCTGCCCAGGCTGCACAGTCCCAGTATAGTCTTTTGGATCAGGAAATTGAAACTTAGTGGGTTTCTGTTAGGGAGTACTTCAGTGGCTTGGATAGTGTTGGTTTAAAGGATGGGTGAAACATCCTTTTTTTATTTTTTATTCCCTCTTTCATTTTTACCTAGGCATGGAACCAGGCACATTTCTGAACCTGAAGATGCTGCAGGACAAGAAAATTATTCCCAACTAGCTCTGATTAAAAGCACTTATTTGAAAAAAAAAAGATCTTACTTGAGAAATTAAGTCTATTTCTATATCTTGATCAATCATAGGGAAAAATATGAAACACTTCCAGTCTTCTGCTTTACATTAATAACTGGCAGCAGATATCTGCTTTCCCTTACTTCATAATGCTTGAATGAATACTTCTAATCTAAAAATGTGCCCTTGGCTTTTACTTAGAGATCAAGAAAATAAACAAATAAAAAACAATGCTGGCTTACTGTGTGTTTTTTAATGATGACTAAAAACAATCTGAAATTCACAAAATGTTGACATCTGAGCAATAAATCCAATAAAAGAGAAAGTGGGTCAAACTGAAGCCATCTAAGGCTCCTCTTGAAGTTAATCAGGGTGAATAATATTTTCCTTAGTAATAGTAACTATTTTCCTGTTGATGGAACAATAGTATTTTAGTTTGTATGTTTGATTATTGGTTGAAATGATTTAGACTGATACAAGCTCCAAAAATGACAGTTTTGCACATGAGTTCAGACTGGTAAACAGAAAAAGAAAACAAGAAAGAAGATGAGTGATTAACACTATAGTCCTATGGCTACATGATCAGTAGAATTTCCTTGATAACAAATTGTTGTTTTGAGGGTCCTTGCCCTAAGGCATCGACAAGCTGGAGCTGTTTTCAAAAAGCTCTCTGGCAGTCACAAGAGGAACAAAATGCCTATTGGTCTCAGACTGTCAGTAATGTGATGTTTGTAATGAGACAGAAGCGCGCATTATTAGACAAGAGTTTGTTGAACAAAGTGCTTACACCTTTTTACCTGAGGGGCTGTCAGTTTATGATACAGACCATAACCTATTAAATAAAAAACACTGCTTGTCTTTCACAAATAAACATATGTTTGCAGCTCTGATTAGGCTGATGATTTGATTATAATTAAACATTGGCTTTTATTTCTAGCAATGGTTAACTAAGACCTGTCTTGGGTACAGAGACAATTTGTGAAAACCACTGCTATGGTATGGACCAATACAAAATTGAAATAAATTAAAATGTGAAATATGCCTTAAACAAATCCAAAAGAACCAGAATCTGACCATATGTCATTCTCACCCTGTAATTTAATTGTACTTTTCAGGAGTCTGTACTAGGTAGACAGTTTGAGAATAAAATTGCTCAAGATGCCATTGCAAAACAGTATTCTGTAATGTAGCATTGAGGGTTAACAGACTAACAAAATATTTAGCTCCTCAGTTTATTTTATTGTTGTCTCCTGTGCAATGGTACTACTAATTATGAACATCAATTAACATAAGGAGTCTACTTCTTTCATAGAAGTGTCCGTGAAAGGATGAAACACTGTTAAAAATCTGTAAAATGAAAATTTATGATGACAGTTTTAGAGTACAAGCAAAAATTTCAAACTAAATCCTGAAGTCCTGATACGGAGCAATCAACAATGTATTATCAATTCCAATAGGAATTTAACTTAGTACTGTGGAACAAGTGACGTTTCATGTCCAACAGGGAGGTCGTTACATTTTTCCACCCTGAAAGATTTAATCTATACAGAATTTGTGCCTTTTCTCAACCTTTTAGTAATCCTTCCAATTAATTAATCCTATTAATCCTTCCATTAATCCTACATGCATTCTTCAACTCTTTTCTACAGACAATACTTTGACCAAGACCAATGGCTTTTATGGACCAGGTTTTGGATCCAGGTTATGGGCCCCAGGATCTTTTTAGGAGACTGTATTTATATGTAAGATTACATCCTTTTGTAAAAGCAAAACAGATTTTCAAGTTCGGGGCACTGTTCTATAAGTCTCTGTGTATACAAAGGAAAAAAAATTCTTATAGATTCAGAGTTACTTTTAGTTCACGTGGCTTTAAAAGTCTAAAACTTTTAGACTTGGTCTAAAAGTCTAACCTAGACCATGGTCTCAAGTACTCAATTGAACTCAGTGGGGACCACCAGAAACTCTCAGAGGTTCTTTGAAGGACTTGCTCTTTGGAGCAAGATGTCTCTCGCCCGACTGTATAAAGTGCTAAAAGGATTATCCTAAGCTCAATGGATACATCTTGGATAGCTAAAGTTAGATGAGATTAATCCCATCATAGCAGTCCAATATCCACTGTTCAAAGTACCCACTGATAACACAGCCCCAGATTCCCACTTTATAAACTGCAGAGTCTTTGCAGCAGAACAGGATACATTCAGATCCATTATTGTCCAAAAATCAGCCATGGTTAAAAACATGGGCCACACAGTTTTATTTGTATCTGACCAATATGAAAGTAGATGGGGAAATTCCAAGCATAAACTTTCATGTTTATTTCTGCCTTCAAGCATACTGTATCTGCATTCTTTTAAAGTACGGTTAGCATAAGGGTAGCATGGTTTTAAGCTTTCCCATCATTTTTTCTAAGAGCATCAGCTGGTCACTCATATCAGAAATTTGTTTCTTAAGCATCGTTAACAGTTAAATGTTTTTGAAAGCTTATATTTTATGATATTTATATTACACTATTTGATGCTTTACATACTGCTGCAAACATTCTCATTAAACACAAATCAGAAGCAAATATTAGTGAAAGATTTTTAAGTTGTGCAAATGCGTCTCCATATATAGACCATGTGGCTGATATGATCAGCTTCTCAGAGACAGGGCCTGTGTCTGTTAAACAACTTTTCCTCAGATGTTATTTTATGACACCTTAGAACTGAGTTCTCCCCTTCTTTATATTGTTTATATTTGTGCAACTCTGGGCAAGACAGCATGGTTGAACTACTGCTGCTTAACCCAGCAGCTCTTTCTGTCTCTATTGCCCTCTTTGCCTTCCTGACAATCTGATCAGGTCAAACATTTAACCTCACAGCTCAGAGATCAGCTAAGACTTGCCCTCATTTGACCCATGTGAACAATAATAAGACCACATTTCCAATAGTCTTTGCCCTAATCAACCCAGCTACAATGGCAATTAACTAGGCAAGGTTTAAAGCCACTTTGAAAATTGTTCAGTGTCTGAGGAATGTTAATAGCAGAACAGCTGTTTTCAAGAATCTCACACTTTGTGTTTCTTTTATTAAGAATTTTACTAATTCCTCCCTCATTGTTTGTTCTCATATGACATAAGATCTAAACAGATCTACTGACCTCAAAAATGTGTTTTTCTTGCAAAGGGAGTCATTTCTTATAAGAAAAACAGTATTTAGTTAAGATGTCTAAAAAAGTTTTGTTTTGTTTTCTGCATAAGGGTCTAATTTGGTTTCTTAAGTTTCTACTAACACATGCTACATGCTTTGAGCAGGGGTTTGGACCAGATGACCTCCAAGGTCCATTTTAACCTAAACTATTCCAAGTGTCTTCAGTTGTTGAAGTAAAAGTTGGTTTAGACTCTTTTCTGTTCAGTACAGCACAGGCTGTGAAGGAACCAATTTCAGCAGCTGAATTGCACTACCCCTGACTTAGTTTCTCAGTCTGGTTCTAACCTGCTGCACGCAGAACTGGTTTATAAAACATGCATCCCAGCACTTATAACCCCATGCATCTAACATGAGTCCTTCCCATATTAATGAAGTGCTTCCTTCACCAGAGCAAGACACTACTCTAGCCTAGATAAATGCCCTTCACCTTAAGGAAAAAATAACTGACACATTTCATTAGTTTTGTCTGTGGAAGCAAGATTAATCTGGAGTTTCAAGCCCAGGATGGCACTTTCTGTCATGAGTGAGAAGATAAAGTCTGATATATTGCCACTCAAATGGATTATGATGTGAATATTACATAAATCAGAAGGAAAGCCTACCAGTTTCCCAGTGAGTTATAAAGTTCAGTTTTCCAATTCTAGAAGGTCATGAGAGCCTAACACTGGAAACCACAGCATTCATTTACATTGCACACTAAAATACAGCGTTAAAAATATAAAAACAGTTCCAGTAATAAGCAATCACACATTAGTAAATGTCAAAATTGTATTCGTAATGCAGCACTGCTGATTATGTGCATTGTGACAGTATTTTGTTACAGGACTGCACAGTACTATTTTCACAGGACTCCAGCCTTCAAGTTCCCTTCATGGTCCTTTAGTGTTCAACCTCCTGTCCGAAAAATCAGACCTCCCCAAGACTCAGCACTAGTTCAGTCATCCCACAGTCATCCATTTCCCTCCTTACAAACAGGTGATTCGAGTCTCAGTCTTGTCCACCAAGCTCCTTGTCCTAACACACTCCTCCTGCAATCACCTCTGGTCATCTTTGTAGTGGAAGCAGAATGCTTTGTCCTTTACACTGCCTGACCAAGGAGACTGGGAATGGAGAGTGCTGAGGTCTCCCTGCATGCACTTTTGGTACCAGTCCCTGACTTGATCTACTGCAAAAAAAGCTCAGCTCACTACAAGCTGATATCTTGATCAGTACACATAGGAGTCTTTCAGAGCTGTGACTTCAGAAGTCTAGTAATCCTCCACTCAGCATTTGAAAACTGGGATTTTTTTTTTTTTTAATTTTTGTTTTCTCTTGAAAGATTCTTAATTTATTCAAGATGCAGTTCCACATCAACAATAAAGAGCACAGGCTGGACACCTCAGTCACCCCTGCCAAATTTTATGTTTCTGTTTCAAATCGTTAAAATTTCACACAAAAGAGGTAACCAGAATATTTTGATATGGACAGAATGATGTATTTTCCCCTAATTTTGTTCTTGGAAATAGTAATTTTGACTGAATTGTTCCAGAAAGATTCAGCCTGAGGCAGATACCCAGAATGCAAAATTTCAAGCCAAATAGTTAAAGTTTGGCAAAGTTATAAGCAAAAGAAAAATTATTTTGTAATGGAACTTCTGGGCAATTTTAATAGATGGTGCCACCAGTCCAATCTACAACACATACAAAAGGTACTTAAAATTTTATGACTTTTCTGGAAATCACTAACTATTTTTTTTTTCAGCTCCCAGAAATAGCTTGGTACAAATTTTCTGGATTTGCTGCGTTCATGAATACTTCAAGTGACTGCTGAACACAACTAAATACATCATTGGAAGCATGAGTTTCATCAAGGAAGAAGGACAAGGATGTCTTGAAGGAATGAGCAGGTGAGGGACTGGGCATGTACAAATGCACATATTCACAAGACTGTCCACATCCTTTGCACCATGACAAACATTACCATAAGATAAGATATTACTTTTGATGCAATTCCAGAAGCAGGAAAGGTTTTTAAATTACTGCCAGAGACAGCTGGACTAGAGATAGCACTGAACATTATTTGTATTCATATGAAGATACAAGTGCGAAGTCTCCTACTACTTCAAGATATATCTGTATAAATAGCATTTTAAGATTATCAACATTAGTTCTGAAATTACAATTTTTATGCATACATACTTGCTTATGTACATACACCCACTAAACAGAGCCTTTATACTCATGTATCATTTTGCATGACAAATTCAAGAATACATTTTTATAAGATCAGTCTTTCAGCTCTTCAAAAAGCAGAGTTCATTCAGGCCTAATGTGACACTTTTGCCTTATGATGTTGTTGGAATCGAACTCGCTTGATTAGCTTGTTACATTAGTGCTTAATTTAGTAGGAACAGTAGTCTTTGTACATATTTTCAGCACTTGTCAGCAAACTGATTGACTAATACTTCAACTTTCAGAGACTTTCAGACGTCTTTAAATTGTGCAATATAAAGTCAACGTAGAGAAGCTAACTTGAATAATTTTTAATTCCTGGAAAAGGAAATCTATGACCAAAGGCAATGGTCGCATATTGATTATCCCACTTGTGAACTTCTACTTTGGTCAGGAATAACTGATGAGAAGATTGTTTTCTCACCCTGACCAGAAACTTGTCTTCTCTGCCATGCCATCAGGTCCACTGATGCCACAATCCCCTACCCAACAGCAACTGAACTGAGAAACTCAGTTTGGTTTGCACAGGTCAGGTGGCCCTGAGACAAAGCAAGCTGTCACTTACTGGGCACATGTAGTGTCAGATTGGCTGAATTTATTCAGTGTGTTTCTGAAGCTAGCAAGTAACAAATAAAAAGGTTTTTTATGCATTATTTTCTACACTTAAAAATAGATAAAATTATAAAGTGGCTAAAGTTTATCAGAATCTACAGAGGAGTTCAAGTGTTTCAAAACGTTAGTTGTTAAATAACAGAATGAAATAGGCAGCAGAAGCCCCACTCTGGGCATGGTTTTGTAATACTACCAAAACTGTGAACAGCTAAAACACTTCAGTTTCCATTCTCACATATCCTGTCCTCTTGTAGAGCATCTTTAACCTGTTCCCTGTTCATGCCTCCCAGCTGGAAACTGTCCTCATGGCCTCAAGAGACAGAGCAATGCTTGAGGAATGCCCAGCAGCAGTGTGGCTACCCACACTGGCAGCACCTTGCCCAGATTGCCACTGCCAAGGCTTGAGTTGATGTTGCACCATTTAGAAAAGAAACAAATCTTTAACCTGGCAGTGCCACTGGGAATCAGCTTGGGTTTGGTAAAAATATTAGGAGTTTGGTCATTTACTCCACAGAAACAACATGCTATAAACTTTTTAAGCTGAAGGAAAATGCTGAGCTACCCATAAGAGGTCAAAGAGGATCGGGAAAAAAAAGCAATATGCTCTGAAGTTAAACTGACTTGATCATGGAAAAAAAAAATGAAGAGTGGTCTCATGAACATCGCTGAGGGAACGTTTTGCTGCTTGCCTGTATGCCATCTACTGTTTCAGCAGATGAGAAATGGAGTCTATTTAGACAAAAAAACAGAAGCTGATGTATACGAAGAAGGATTAACAATGCATGATCTTATCACCCACTCATAAGACCCAGTTTGCTGGCATAAATATGTAAGAAAGAGTGAATGGTACTGCATGTTGATGGAGAGGTACCGGTGGCTCTCACATCATACACATGCACAACAACCTTCCAGCAGAGAGCAGTGCGTGTACTGAAAGAACATCATAACAGCATGGGAGACAGTTCCAGCCGGGTCAAGCTTCCATTCTACTTTATTCTGTAAATCAGCAGGTCTATTCCTGCAGAAGGGGCAAAACTAGGCCCTCAAAAGAATTACAGGACTAAACATTTCCTGCTCTTTCCAAGAAGATGAACCTTCACGTTGACAGTTTTGTAATCCTGTAGATCATTTGCTGCACTAAGATTCACTGTCACAAAAGCTTAATTCCACTTTCAAGAAGACTGAAGAATCTAAGTGCCTAGATTATTGAAAATGAGAATCAGGGTATGTTTGAGATATCCAGATTATCTCCAAGCACCTTGCACAGTGCACTGCTAGCTCCTGCCCTCAAAGCATGGCAGCTTTGTAGTCATACAGACTCTGATTCTTGGTCTAGTGTATTCTGCCTAGGCCAGGGAATCTCAGAGCAGTAGTATATTGTGTTGTGATGAAATCTGCTTTTTAGTGCCCTTGTAAAACTGCTTTTTATTAAAAAAAAAATGTTCTCTCACCATTAGTTTATGATATATGGATTTGCAAAAGTTACATTAAAAAAGTAATATAAACTGATTTTGACAAGGTACGTTAGAATTTATAAAACCAATGAGGACAGTGTAAGGCAAGGAAATTCCAGTTAGGAAGGGGATCAGGACCTAAATGAGTGAGTTATAAAGGCACCTCCATGCAAGGAGAAGAATACTGTCGTATTGAAAGAGTATATCTTGGCAGTAAGTAGAACTGCATTTCCAAAACAGCAGTAGCTGCATCTGTGACATGGAAGCCTCGTTATTTTGGGAATAGAGGGGTTTTTTAAGTTTTCAGTTTATTGTCAATAGCTTTGTGATCTCAGTTCTGCTGCTGTTAGGTGTGCATCTTGCACACAAAAGTCCCACTGACTGGCATTCTTGTAGGCACTTTTAGTGAAGTGGCTTAGTACTGAAGTTCACTTCTGAGGCTTGTGAGAGCTGCTAGTTATAATCTTTTTTGTGTAGATCTCAAAAGCTAATCTACATCCAGGGCTATACACCCAGTATCAGAGGCTAGCTAAGGTAATTGCTGTGGGGGTATAGAAATAGAAACAGAAAAAATGGGGCAGTTTCCAAAGGCTAGCATCAAACAGAAATATTCCTCTTCTTTGGGAACAGGTTGCTATGCAGCAACACATCCTCTGAGTCATCAGTAGAAAAAAGCAAACTGTCTTCTGCCTTGTCTCCTAAAAAGATTATTCCTCAATGATTTCTGGTTTTAAGTATCTAAAATTAGCATCCATCTTATTTAACATAGATAGCCCTCTTGGGAACAAGGGAAGTTTACTCATTAATGGTGTACTTTCTGAAAAATGGATTTCATTGTCACAATCAGTGAGAGACTAATGAAAGGGCTGTTTGTATTGGACCTAATTTTTAATCTCCACAGAAGTCTGTAAAAGCAAAGGCCCTGAACCACCATGAACTCTTGGCAGTTGTATGTTCTTTTGAAAGTGCTGAACATGGTGAACTTAGCCTCATGGTTCAGTTTGCTAATATTTGCATAAGAAATGAAAAATTAATCTACATCTGAATATAGTGAGTGCCTATCTGAGAAACTGAAAAGGAGAACATTCAGGGAGGAAAAAGAAACTTGCAGTTGAGTTTTCTGCTTTGGATTGGTGTAATGGAAAATGTTATTCCCCAGTCACCTTCTTGCCTCCTATTTATTACACAATGTCCTCTTGCTTTCCAGTTCAGCTCATGCAGGCTTTCATGTTTCTGCTGAACAATTTCTTAGATACCGTAGGCCAAAAAATTAGATCTGCTTTTTTTAACATGTAGCCAAGTGTAGCCTAGACACTCATCTGGATAAAACCACAAACTCTCAGAAGAGTCAGTATCGCAGAAATTGCACTTCCTCTGTCCACCTACTGATTAGTAAATTGCCACAACATCTTTAGCTATGTTCATCTCCTTTGCTTTATTTTTCTAACAATGAAACACCAGAAATCCATATCCCCAGGTTTTGTTCCTGAAGTGTGGAATTCGCATAAACATTGAGTTGCCGATGTTTGCTCGATGCAATCTTTTCTCAAACTACATTATTCCTGGATAAAACTGAACCACTTTTTCTAGGGCAGTCGTAGGCATTCAATACTTCTGAGGACTGTACTCAGTAGGAATCACGGGGAGAAGGCCTTCAGGATCTGTCTGAACATTACACAATGCTCTGTGTCACTTAAACGTTTCAGATTATGAGCTGATACATGTGTTCCTTTTCCGAGATTTCAAAAAGACCTAAAAGTTATGATTGCAAGGCTTAGCCTAACTGACTTCTATTTCTTAATCCAGTCATTGTCATAATAAATTTTCTGTACACTAAAGAGAGAAAAGGTGTGAACATGTGGAGTTTCTTGGGGCAGTGAAGATTAAAGGGAAGTTAAAAGAAGCTGACATCTTCCCTGAAGGACTGTTTTCATACTTATTTTAAAGCCTGGAATACCAGCACTGGCATTAATCAGAAATAATGCATTCCACAAACATAAATAGGATATCTATTCCTAAACAGGCTCAGGGAGAGAATTAGCCTGAATTTGTGACTCCTCTGTGTGTGTGTGTGTGCATGTACGTGTGCACACAGATGGGTCTTTTCCTGGTATCGCTTGAATCTCATTTTGTTGTTTCTTGTGGAATATCTATCACTAGGACACTTGACTGAATTTTTGAAGCAATGCGAAGACACATAATATCCAATAAGGTTGCTATTAAAATAAGATTGGGAAGGATTAACGAATCTATAGATTTTGACTACAGAGAGTGGGAATCATATGCTTATAGCAACAATATTGCTTGGTTGTCTTCTTTCTGATGTTAACCTAGTGATTTTGAAGAGGCAGAGATGGTATAATTTTCCTCAGGTAGGAAGAGAGTCACCTATCTCCCTCTGCCTCCTTCTGTCTGCCTCTCTGCCTCTCATTCATTTCTCTCATTCTTCTCTCTCCCTTTGAGGAAAATTTACTCTTTTGCAGTGACTCCAAGGAAAGCTGTTTTCTACAACAGCTCAAGTGTCAGATCTATCCTTTCTAGTATTGACATGGTATTTTGACAAGTATTGAGCATGCAATTTCAGCTGACATGAAGTCAAAATAGTTGGGTACTGTACCTGGAAAATCAGAACCCTGGGTTTTTTTTTTCCCTCTAGCTTCTCTGATATGATAGTAGCAGGTAGAATTAAAAGGGTAAAAAATAGTAAAAGGTAGCAGTAATATTACCAAGTTACTGAAAAACTACCCAGCATACAGGCATGTCTGCTATGCTATAGTCAACATTTAAAAAAACAAAATTCGAAAGCTGCCACCAAAATTTCTGACTAGAATAGAATTAAAAACTCCTGCATATTTCATCGAATGTATCTATTCTAAACAGCAATAATTGCACAGGTGTTCTCCATTCACTCCAGGGAGGAAGATGGCAGGGCAGGAATAGCTCTGAGAATTGGTAGTGAAATATTGGCTTCTCAGAAGTCAATGGGAAAATCCTACTAAACTTCAGTGGGAGGAGAATTACTGCCAGAAGTTACAAGGGTTCATATAGGGGAACGGCCTTATTACTATATTTCTTTGGAGACTAATCTGCATTCATTGTTCTAGTATGCCAGAAGCAGTTTTCTTGCTGACTCAGACTGTTGGATGTTGAGGTTGTCTAAGGCAAAACCACTCCTAGTTCAGGCTAAAATAATTTTTCTTTGCAGCTCAGATTGTTGTCAAAGAAATATAGCAATCTTGCTTCTTATGCAAATGTTTCTCACAGGTTTGAGGCTGTGCCTCCAAGAAATATTAAGGGGGCTCAGCTACAAAGGGGCTCAATTTTATTCTTTACTTCTGCATCAGCTGGCACAATGAGGCTAGGAAGTAGTGTAATACAAGTCATAAAGCTAATGAGAAGACAGTAGTACAGTTGGCAAGGTATTTGCTGCTTTTGTAGGCAAAGAAATGTAATAACATCCTCCACAATTTGCAATTTTCAGTTCCTCACCTTAATGAAACACCTTCTGTATGGATGGACAATTTGCCTTTTATGGAAAAACACTTCATAATGACTTTGTTACCAGCCACAATAAAAATAGATAGCTGGCTCCATAAAGACTGGCCTCCATAAAGGCAAAGATTTCCTCTGCTGTAAGAATCCTGAAAGCCAATGTTTAATTAGAAGGCACAGGCCTGGGCATGCCTTTTGAACCTTGTTTCTTTGCTGTTCTGAAAAAGAACAGCATCTTCCCTTATCTAATTGCCTACAGGCATCTTTACTAAGAAGACACCCCCCAGCTTCAAGATGTATGTGCCTTATCAGCCACAGTGAGACAATAGATGCTTACTGCTGCATCAGAGCAGCAGAGAGAAAAATTTCAGTCTAGATGGTTAGCTGTCCATCCACTCTGCATTCTGTACAAAATCAGAACCACAAAGTGTATGCTGTCTCAGGTTTTGCACTGACAACATTTTCCATGGAAGTAAAGGCCTCACTTCTGTCAACTTCAGGTTAAACAGGAAGAAAAAAATGTTTGGAAAAGAAAATAGACCTGTTACTTTGTCTGTTTTCCCACTCCTTGGAAGACACTTCTAGTAGTTCAAGTTGTTATGGACCTATGAGAGAAAAAGCACTTTTAAGCGAGGGGGGAAAAAAGACACTCATGGCTGTATTTTCCATATAGATAAATAGTAATGCATGCTAAATTACCCATTAATGAAATCTGGTGCACTACCATTATATAAGCTTTGACTGTTAGTTTGAAAGAAAAGACAAAAGGGAAAAAAAAGGAAAAAAAAGAAAGATCTTTTCAGTTTAGAGTTGAAACCATGACATTAATATTTTATTTCAGTGTGACTGGCACAAGTTCTGCAGGACCATATTGCACATTTTGGACACACATTTTTTGTTTTTAGTTTTGCCATAGCTGAAAAGAACTAGGAATAGGTGTTTACTGCATATATATTTTACAGTTGACATTAAACAGAGTGCTTTAAATTTCACCTGCAAAATATATTAATGTATTCAGTTGCATGTGAAAGCTCTACCTATGTCTATGCAAGCAGCTCATGTTTTAGGAAGCTCCTATATAAATTAGCTCTTTAATGACTTCAGTGTACCTGAAGGCTAGCAGGAAGGGGGAAGTACAGTAAATAACCCCGTTCTGATCAAATGAATTGATCAATTAACATTAAACAATGTTGAAACTATGATACTTGTCAGTATATAGTACCACTATGCTGTTTTCAGCAAGCAGAAGGCTTGCTTTTTTACTATTATTGTAGGGGACAAGTTAGGGCAGGATGTTTGATCTCGGAGAGTAGCACACTCTTTCTGATGTCCTAAAAGGAAGAGGATTACTGAAAATACCCAAGGGCATGCTAGCAGAGCCTACCTGTATTCCATCACCAGCTAATCTATACTACTCATGAAGAGTAGAAATTTTACATGTTGTACTTCTGAAATGCATCTAGAGAAGAACACTGACCGTCATTACTGAACTGACTGATATCAGTGCTGCAGTATACTCACTGCCTTTTGTAGTCATTCCTTTTCTTGTTTATGTTTAATCCCTTCAAATTACTGGAAAAGTAATGGACTGAGCAGGCAGTAAAGCACAACACATAGCACTCTGTCCTTCTGTCCTTAACATAAACACAGAGTTATATCTTTCTGATTACACGGGAAACTCGAGGGAGAGCCAGCTCTGTGCATCTCATATGAATGAAACTTTCATTAAGGCTGATAAAAATGTTAAACTCACATGAAAGAAACTAGAGCCCCTAACCTGAGAAACAAACACTTCGGTCTTTCAATGTTAGCAGACCTATGAGGATATTGGCCTATGAGCTCATGAAAGAGGAACTCTGAAAACAGGAGCTCAACAGACTCACAGTCTTTCCTGTTTCCTGCCTCAGAGCTCTCCTACTGGGGCTAACTATTGCCCCTCACAGATTTCCTGACTTGCCATAACCTAACTAACTCCCCTGCTCACTCTCTCTGTCATATAAGCTGATGGAGAAGGTCTCCCCCTGGAGTTCTCCTTTATTTGGCTCTTCACTCCTTTGCCAAACTAAACTTTCTTACAGGCTTCCCCAATTTCTCCTACTACTCCCAGGGTCTAGTAAAGCCATGAATGCTTGGCTGAGCAACCACTAACTTGACCCAAATCACATTAATATGTTGACTTGACAAGTTAATGACAAGTGTACTATTCACCATCTCTTTACCTGTTTTTCTCTTTCAAAAGGCTGCCAAATGGCTGTCATTAGGTAATGGCAGAGGTGCTGATTTCTTCATCAACAATCCATGTGTTTTAACCTTTCTTTTCAGTTAAGTGAAATGGTAAGATTGTTAAGCTGTTAAGAGTTGTCTTCAAAATGCTCCCAGTCAACAGAAGACAATTTCAACCATGCAATGGCAATTTGGTATCCATTGTAAAAAGATCGCCTCACACAGTCTCATTTCTAGGTAAAAAAACGTCCTGCACAACTGACCCAAGGGTTGCTATACACAACAGGAAAGCCAGGTAGTGTATACAGTGTGTTCTCTAGGTGGATACTTAGTTTATCAAGAAAGTATAAGAATGTTGTACTCTAAGTCGCTGTTTGGTATCTTCTGTGCTTTGAAAGAGAATTTCTGATTTCTGGCTATTGCTGGAATATCTTGACTTGCTATATTCATTGTGTTTCTCTGTAGTTCATCATGTGGCTTTCTCCTCACGGATGTTTGACGTAGGTCCATAATATGAAACAAAATTCATCAACTTTTAATAAGAAAATTGTCAATTTTCCTTTCTCCAGAACGTTACCCTGGCAAATAAGGTCATGGTTATGTGGAGAACAGGAGAAAAAAAGGTAGGCAGTTACTGTCTGGAAGATAAAACTACCTGTCTCTCTTTCTCCACAATTGCCTCATTGATACATATTTAGTTAAACCCTGTGTTCAGCTTGCATTTAGCTTTGACATCTGCTACTTCTGTTTATACCAGAAGCATGGCTTTTGTGCCTAATCTTTCTAGATATATCAGTTTCTCTAATAAAAGATATTACAGCTACCTACAAATCTTGTCTTGCTTAAATCCTTGGACTATAATAGCTACACCAATAGTGCCTGCAAATACAAGAACCTGTCAGAAATTACTGCTACATCTTCTACACACAGCATACCAACCAAAAATATCAAAAATATACTGTTATGATGAAAAAATAACTCATGATTTCACACAATCATATGTTGCATCTGCAGTTATAATGAAAATTACAATCTAGCAACTTCATTCCAGAAAGAGGGTTACGTGGATGAGTCATGTCCAAAAAATTCAACACCACAACACTGACAAAAATAGGTACATGACTATCTCATCACCACACATGATCTGAGACACACTGAATTTTCTGCTAATTCAGTGTCAACTATTGATACAAAACTACTGCTTTAAGTCTATCTATCTCCTCTATGAGACATGACTGAATATAAAAAGCAGCTTCTTAGTCAGCAGCATCTGAGCTGCTTAGTTCCCAGACAAAAATAGTATCTGACTACGCATTCTATTAGCATTGCAGAGTTAATGTACAGATAATTAAATTAAACGAGGGTTCCTTTGTTGTTGGCCCATGTTTGAGTTTAAGGCACAATTACTAAAAGCAATAGGATGGCAGAGCAGTCACCTCAAGTGTCTTATATTTGTCACCGTTAGCACTGGTATTGATTCACAGAAAAGAGATCTTAAGTTGGGTTTTCAAGGCAGAAGAATACCCTTGGGGTATGGTTAATTTAGCCCAACTGATCTAAAGATTCAGGAGAGAATAAGTACAGATACTGCCTCACAATGCCATCCTTCAGTAGAACCTTGTTACTATAAGAAACATGTTGTCCCTCAAAAAATTCAGTGTCTTCATTTACTATTTCAAAGGATTAAAAGCCAGGGTTAAAATCCACAGAGTGCCTAAAGTGGAGTTTCTATAGAACTGAGGCACTGAACCCAAGAGTGAAGTTGTCAAAAACTCTGCCTAGCCCCACAGGCACCCGTGGTCTACAAATGTCCAGGTTTTTGCTAGTCCAGGACTGTAGGTTGTTCAGCTTTGTTGTGTGCCTGGAACTTAAGACATTATGACAAAGCTTAATTCCTGTTGACGCTTCTCAGATTTTTGTATGTAAATGAGGTAAATCACTTGTATGTAAAATGACATAAATCAGTACCATCGTGATTTTTAAAACACCATAGCTGATGAAGAGGTGGCAGGGAGAGGAAGAAGCTGAACCCAGTTCTGCACACATCTTTAGAGGCTGCTGTAAGTCAAGAACACATGATCAAGGGCATATCTATATCGGGGGGATGTGGATATCCACAGGTAGTGGGAGAAGAATCAGGTCCAAGTGTGAACCTGCTAAGATGGGTTAGCACTCTATTGAGACATGCCTACAAGCATCTTAATCCAAGAGACTGTTTCAGGCTGTGAGTCCCATTCTGACATGAGTGTTTCCGTGACATTTAGTCACTTATATATCATTAAAAAGGAAGAAGGCCAACAAAGGGGGCATTGCAGTGGGTGTCTGGTACAGACCTGCAGTGCATGGGAGGAATTGTGTAAAGTCTTTTATAAACAACAGGAAGAAGTCTTAAGGTGGCAGGCCCTGGTTCCCATAGGAAATCTATCCATCATGACATTTGTTGGAAAGGCAACATTAGGAGGCACAAGCAATCCAGGAGATATTTGGAGTGCATCAAGGAAAATTTTGTGGTGATGATGTTGGACTAACCAGCAAGGAGGACCCATTGTTCACAGATAATGAAGAGCTGATATGAAGGTTTATGGCTGCATTGGCTGCAGTGGCAATGATGTGGTAGAGCTTAAGAATCTGGGGGAAATGAGGACAGCAAGTAGCAGAATAATGACCCTCAGCTCCGAAAGATCTGATTTCAGCTTATTCAGGGTTTCCAGAAGAGCAAAGGGGCCTAGAAAAGCTGGCTGGCTTTCAAAGACAACCTCCTGAAAGCACAAGAGCAGTTCATGCCATTGTGCAAGAAACCATGCAGGCATGTTAGGAGTGAATGAATACTCAGCTGAATGGGGAATCCTTGACTGAGCTCTATTTTGGGCATATGTAAGGTGGCTGATTCTAGCAAGGCTTTATAGACAGTCAGTCTCCCATAGTTCCCCTTTAGAGATATATAGATTGGATGAGTAAACTACAAAGTGAGTGGAAACCTGGTCAGACCACTAGGTATCATGGATGGCAAGCTGAACAGGAGTCAGCAGCAGACCAACAGCATCCTGGACTATATTAGTAAGAATGTGTAACATTCAGGAAAAATGATTATTCCCCTCTATTTGGCACTTGCGAAATTGTGCTTGGAGTGCTATGTCCAGTTGCGATCTCCTTTGTACATACTAAAGTAAGTCCAGTGGAAGACCACCAAGATTATCAGGGGATCTCAGAAGTAAAGAGAGAAGCAAAGACAACTTTTGTTCAGCCTGAAGAAGGGATCAAAGGGGAATCTAACGGTTGTCTTCAACTTGCAGGGGAATGGAAAGGGTTATAGAGAAGATGGAGCCAAATTTTTCTCAGAGGCATATACAGCGGAAAAATGAGATGCAATGAACACAAATTGCAGCACAGGAAATTCACTATAGGTACAAGGAAAAAAAGTCTTCACAGTGAAGGTGATAAACCACTGAAACAGATTGCTCCGAGAAGTTGTGGAATCTCCATCCTTGCACACATTCAAAGTTAAACTGTGTATGGCACTGGCCAATCTGCCCTAACAAGTTTTGAGTTGCTTTGAGAAGCAGGTTGGACTAGTTGACCTTCAGAGGGAAATTCCAATATAAATTATTATATGATTCAATGAGTTAAGATATATTCTTCTCTTCAGCATCTCCCATTGACTATTATAAGCCACTCCCACTTAAGTTGCTGGCTCCTGTAACTCCCATTCGGAGGATGTGATATAGCTCTTATAGAGCAATGTAGACCTCTAAGTTTTATAATATCAGGCCTCTTTAGAATCAGACCTCTAAGTTTTATAATATTGAAGGTCTCTGAGAAACTATACACAATGTACCACAGCCCCTGCTACCCTAAACCAAAATAATTAAATAAATCCTACTGTATTATAGCCTGGGGACAAGGATTCACAACACAAGGGTTGTAGAATCACACCCTGTACTATGATTTAATTAATAGCACCAATGCTGAGACTGATCTGTGTATTTGTGGCCATATACTCTATGGTAACCAGAGCAAGGGGATTTAAAGCAGCCGCAATGGTGAAAATGGGAAGAAATAGAACACCTTTCAGTTTAAAAACACAACTTGAGGGTGGTTTCTGTTAATTAAGAAATTGTTGTGGTTGTATCTGTGGTTTATTGTCTGGTTTTTTGGTTGCAGAATTTACTTGCTACAAAGCCTTGGCAACCAAAATTGAGCCTGCAGTTATCTTTAAAATATTAAATATAACACGTGAAACCAGATTCTGGAAGTTTTAGTCATCCTGAGTATAGTCTAGATAGAACACCTAGAATCAAAGGCATGACTTGAGGAGTAAGTTACAGCTCAGTTTGAGCCAGAGTGGCAAAATGAGACTCATAAAGACCTACTAAGTGAAAGAAGTAAAATCTTGGCTAATCAGCTTTACACTATGTCAGTCAGTTAACTGTTGGCTATAGCAGATCATATTTTGGGGAACATAAGCAGTTTGTTTGTGTTTTGATCCAAGACTGCTACCTTTCACCAAAATACCTATGTTTTAAAGTCAGTTTCCCCCACTTCTTTTCTGCATCTTTAGATTACAAGATGATAGTGGGGAGTACTTAAAGAAAAACATTGCCTATCAAGATTTTACACAATCAAAATGAAAACAGTCTTGGATTTTTTTAAAGTATTTTGTGCTTTTAAAGTATTTTAAAGGATTTTGTGGTTCTTACTTGTTGAATTGCCTGGAAACATGACTGAATTTACCTTTTGTGAGAATGCTTAACATACAAATCAGAATACTCTAGCAAGTTACTTTAAAAAATAGCTTTTCCAACTAATGGTTGGGTTTTTTTTGCCTGTGCACACTAAACACTACTCTGAGTAGACAGCTGGCTGGGTGCCGTTCAGACATGTAAAGGCACTGAGACTGTGAAATAAATAATCTTAATAATTTTATCAGGCATTTTATGTTGCAGCATGTTTGAAAACACTGAAGGAAAGTAGATTAATGGGTCTTTTTATCTAACTGTTTTTAAAATAATTGCAGTGTAAGCCAAGTAAAATGAAGGTTCCCTCTTAGAAATCTATGTTAACCCAACCATTTATCCATTCTTGTTCTTAACAAGATCAACAGTGAGTCATAGCTATTTTTCCACCTCAAAATTAGCAGTGGTATTCATGTACAACCCTTGTACACAACTGGAGATACCAGGGTCAGTTTTTAATTCTTGGTCAGATTTCTCTGTGGTGCTTTATAGTCAGGCCAATAAGAATAATGGCATTTGAATCCATAATAAGCAAACTTTAAAAGTATATCAGACTGGTTTTGGCAATTAAATGTGAATGCAACTGTGAATTGAATGTGCATCTTCATATACAACTGGCCCATTACATATTAATAGCACAAGATGGAAGACTTTATCACAAGAATATTGAACTTTGACTGCTGTTTAAACCCCTGCATCTGCATTACTTTGTAGACTGTCCCAAGGGGTGGACCAGAGACCGAAATAAATGTCTGTGTGTGATATTTGCCTTGCTCAAGGTAGGCCATACTTATGTTCCAGAGAGAATGTAGGAAAACCCCAAACTCACACTAAATTGCAGCCCTGCCAAATCAAGGCTTCCAGCTATCCCATCAGCCTTTGCAATGATAAGCTCAAGCAGAAGAGCTAAGGATGGTTTTGCCCCGCAGAATACTTGGAGTCCATTCTAAACTCTGGCATTACCTGAATTTTAGACAATCTGAGCTGAGGCTAAATGCAAACTGGTGTCCCAGATACCAGGTTATAGGTCCACCAGGCATCCTGAAATTCATACTGCAGCTATGGGGTAGACACAACTTGTGAAGTTCGACTGTGACCCAAAGAATAGAGGAGTAAACCACTAATTTAAATGTCCAAAATATATTGAAACATCATAGAAAATAATAAAGACAACTTGGCCCTTCATTTTTCATCTTTTTTGCTCTCTTCATTCTTGTGGATTTGGGGTTTTCTAATGCTTTTCCTTCAGTTGACAGTATAACTTTGTTTAAGCTCATACAGCTATTTACTTTGCTTAGTAAATCAGAGGTAACTTAATGGACTAAGTCTACTCTCATTTAATTTGGCTTGACATTAATGACTTCATGACAAACTCAATAGGTACAGAGCAGAGAAAGCTATGTCAAGATGATGCCTAGTCATTTGTTATTGCTTTAAATTGCAGAATGTATCAGAATTTGCATCCAGACAAAATAAACTTCCATTTTGTTTTGGTAGCTTGTTACATTCACTTTCACTGATGCAAATGTCTCTGTAAGATCACAACATCACAGACTCATTCAGGTTGGGAGGGACCTCAGAGAAGTCTCTAGGGCAGCCTCCTGCTCAAAGGAGGGGCAACACTGGATTCAAATCAAGTTGTTCAGTTCCACAGCCTCTCTAGTTTACCAGTTCCAATGAAAAGTTATCCCCATGGAGACATTTTTTCCTTATATCTAGTTGGAATCTCCGTGTTTCAATTTATTATCATTGTTTCTCATTCTCCCACTGTGCAGCCCAGCCTTGCTTTGTCTTCACAGCAACCTCCTTGTAGGTATTAGAAGGCTGCTATTAAAAGCTGTGTGCAGGCTGAACCAGTTCCCAGTTCCCTCAGCCTCTCCTCTCTGGGTAAATGCTCCAGCCTCCAGCCATCTTGGTGGCTCTCTGCTAAACTTGCTGCAGTTTATCAATGTCTTTCTTGTATTGGAGGCCCATAACTGGACGCAGTGTTCCAGATGTGAGCTGACGAGTGATGGTATAATCAGTTCCTATGGCTATGCTCCTGCTGATACAGGCCAGCATGCAGTTAGCCTTCAGCCAATAAACAGGACAAACCTCTTGCTCACAAAGGCTAAATCTAGGTAAGAAAGATACTTATGTGCACAGTTACATAATGAGAAATCTTGCTTGTGCATATACCTGTTCTCTGGCTAACCAGAAGGAATTAAAACTTTCAGCATGATACTACATTCACTTTTTTTTCCTTTGGTAAGAGTAAATTAAAACCTTTTCAAACTTATATTTTAAGAAGTACCACTAATGTACCAAAATTGGCTGTGTTTTAAAGCATTTTCTATTTTTTGCTAATTAAAGCCTTAGTTTTCCAGACATGCTACAATGTAAGTCATTAATACAGGAGAGACAGGGACTCTACTTTGCTTGGCAAGTCTCAGAGCATAAAACTCCTTAACTGTATTTTACACCTACAGTCTTCAAGCCTTGGCAGACAGTTTACAATGGGGAGATCTGAAAGTAGGTAAAATTTCTGGCATTAGACTAGAGTGTAGTGTTTAAAGCTCAGATCCACCAGCAAGCTGAAACATGGTTTAAGAAGGATAACTTTGTTGTTTTTTCTCACAATGTCCCATAGAGTGCATGCCAACACATATAGAGCCAAATTCTGCTGTCAACTATACCAAAGTAAATCCAGAAGTACTTCAATGAAGTTCATTGAATTACACTACATTCATGTTTATGTTCAGAAGAAAAATGCTCCTTAATTTCTAAGACAAGCTGGTCACAAGGTGTTATGAACACACAGCTTTTCAAAGCCTAGAGATTTATCAAAAAGGTAGGTCTTGCAGAGTGCTGCAGGAGTTCCTGGGTCAGGGCCTAGACTGTAGATAATTAAGTTGCCATCTGTGAGGTAAGGCAGAACAATTATCCCCGTTCAGAAACTTAGCCAACCTTGGCTGTAGCATGATGCGTCACAGTTCAAGCCTCTGTCATGTAGGGTCTGACATGTGAGGGGCTGGCTGAGAGTGTTCACAGAGACAGATACTAACAGCTACGGACCCAAGTTTAGTGTGCATAACTTCTTATGCCATAGTGACTTTATCGTGCTTCTGAGTCCTGAATTTTGCCCTCTGGAGACAAATTGTCTCAACTAAGAGTGCTGTATTTCTATCCCTAGATCCCCCATCAGCAACCACTGAGCTATGCAGGTTGTAGGTATGTCAGTGTGTAGCTATACTAACTGTAGAAAGGTGAGGTAGAAGGGGTGCTGTTAAGTTCATCGCCCAGAGAAGGAAATAACCCCATGTTTTAGGAAGGACGAAGGGCATGTGACTCAGCTGAGTGTTGCTGGCTTCCCTGTGAGGATCTGTTCTGTTCCCTGCCCAGATCTGGCCCAGCAGTACTCAGGAAAGTTTCATGCTGTCTCACACCCACTGCTCATGTCCCAAATGAGCCCCTGTGCTGATTTACCAGCACTCCTAGAAGTGCTGGGGGCTCCTTGCTGTCTTGGCCTATCACTTTCCATTCCTCCCTAACCATGAGGACGTTGTGCCACACTGATCCTCCCCACCTCAATATGTCCCAATATCCTTATCCCACTATTGACCACCATATCCACAGCATACATAGAGATCAGGCCAATCATAACAGCGTGTCTCTTTTGAACATGTTTCAGGCAATATACTCTCACAATGTTTGTCATAAATGTCTCAGACCAGCAAAAGAGGACAGCTCAGGAATCACAGACAGATGAGAAGACAGGAGTGCCAGGAAGAAGCAGATTGCTGCACCATCCTTGTCAGAGACACTTTGTACTGAATCCACTTTGTCCCAAATACCATTCACTGACTTGTAACAACCCAGGTGGCAAACACTGGAATCTTTTGCCCAAGGGCATCCAAGCCTACGCTGCCTGGATAGTGTGCTCATCACCAGACAGTAGGCTGGGCTGGGGAAAGTGAGGGCTCTCCAAAAACACTAATGAACTTGTTCTTGTAGGCAGCCAAGACGGAAGAATCTGTAATCCAGTCCAGCCACTGACAAGGATGGGGAGTTCGGTGTCCTAGCCTCACTGCCCGAGACTTCATCTGCAGCTGATACTTGATACCCATTTGCATCAGCAGGCCAGTGAGCAGAAACCAGAGCCCAGGGCTCTGACTTAGATGAGTAGCCTAACCACTAGCCTACAGAAATACTCTCCTCTTAGTGCTTTCTTTCTCTCTGTTTACATTGCTCTCTACACAGTAGAAATACCTCAAAAGGAGGGGCAGAGCTCACAATTTGAGTGATTAATGACCCTGTCCAGGTGACATTCTCATGGATCTTTCAGTTCAGATGGATTCCCAAAAATACAAGCAATATAGTATACTACTTACAGCTATATCACATCGAGCTGCTTTCTCAGCACATCTTACTGATAGATTTGTCAGTAACAAGGAAGATTTTTTTTTTTTTAATAGGCTGCTGCAGGAGGGGATGTTGTTAATAACTTCTCATTTGAGACAAGGTGTTAAACTGGCGTGGAGACTTTAACAAGAAGCAGCGTTAGTGAACCTGCCTTACTTTCAAGGACAGCAGAAGATGTACACATGGCTGCTTGCATTAAAGGGCACATGTCTCTGTTTGAACTCTGGTCCAAGACAAGTCCAGCTCAGACAATTGCCGCTAATTAACCTCTGTCTGCAGTTAGACAGCTGAGCTCAACTAAAACACTCGTGCAATCAAAACACCTCCCAGAGTGGTAGTTCAGCTTCTTCATCTCCCTGCTCTGGCTCCATCAGGTTAGAACCTGTTTGTAGGTGCAGTGTCCTGCCCTATTCCTTGTGCCAGCTTTGACTTATTGGTGAGCCAGTTCAGCTCATAAACCAGCTGAAAAATGTTCATTCTTTTGCTGGATGAGTTTTGTGTCACTTCAGAAGCTGAATTAGCTTTTCACTGGAGATCCAGTGAAATGCAGAGCTGGCAGAAGTGAGAAAGTGTCCTATGTGGCTGGGCACAGAGGAAGGAACAGTGGAGCAAAGGGAATAGGGAATTAATTGCTTTGGAATAACCGCAGCATTCTGGAAAGAGCTGCTTTCAACTGGGTGCTTAAATTGAGAGTTTTCACAGAAATAAAGTAGTGCATTGCAATCTTTCTTAATGAAAGTTATAATGTAATGGAAAGGTATAATCAATCACCAACAAAAAAGTCAGGCCAGAATCAGCAACAAAGATGTTATGGGAAGATCTAATGCAATAACTTCAGTGATGTAGGGATTCATATCAAAGAGAGACCTAAATAAAGTGAGTTTGTACATACCCCATGCCTCCAGCCTTCCTTCATCTTACCCTGATGGGAGACAAAAGTCAAGAAAAAAACCCAACCTGTTCAAGATGAAATAAAATAACCTCTTAACAACTGCACAATTAAGTGCAGTTGTGTTGGCTGGCTAACAGTAACCCTATGAATTAGATAAGGTCACATTTACACTGTAAAAGCCTCTATTCAGTGCAAAAGAATGCAATAGTGAGCTTCTGTCTGAAGCCAAAAAGCTAATGTGTAAAGCTTTTTGAATCTGAAGAGTCCTGTATTACAAATAGGATCTGCAAAATGCAGCTGACAAGTGTCTTAAATTCTTGAGGTATCCAAAAGATCATTCTATGCAGCAGCAGTGTTACAGCATCAATAAGAGCCTGTACTGAACTGGAAAACCATCAGGTTGACTCAGCACTCGTGTCATTCTATCTTAGATGTGCTATCTCCTGGAGAAGAGAAAACCTTTTGAGGTAAATCAACTGGGGTTTGTCTCAAATAACCTTTTTCTTTTTTTTTTTTTTTACCTCTGTGTTATGTCTGCTAGAAACCTGAGCTCAGTGTGCTACTGAAGCTACAAAAGGTCTTGCAGAATTGAGTAGAGACTTAGGATTATGCTTTAGGCACGGCTGCCACATAAAACCCTGCTGAAGGTAGTCACAAACCTGTAACAGTGCAATAAAATTGTCGCAAAATGAAAGGGCTTGCAATGTCAATGCATTTCATCTTCAGGAATTTGTCACCGAGTGGACTGTTTAGGGATTTGCTAAGCAGCCTTTGGCATACTTCCCTATCCTCCCATTCCTGGAGGGGAATGCTGCCAGTCTACCTATGCCAGCCTGGAGTCCTGGGCAGCAACTTTGACTCAGATCTCAGTCCAGACCCTACATCCAATCAGTGTCTAAATATTACACTTGTTCTTGCACGGCATCTCAAAGCCTTTGACATTTTCATCATTCAGGTTCTCCTAATTTTCTGTCTGGAGGACAAAAGCACCCTTTTCTTTGTCCTTTGTAAATGCAGTCTTTTCCTCATTAGGCCTCTTCTGAATGCTCCTACATGGAGAGGTTCCCTAATCTGCTCTTTTGGTCATATCATACTTGTCTTCGAATCTCACCAGTCATTAAGTACCATGTCCCATCTACCGTCTCTCATTCAGTAATGAAATCAAGTGGTCAGGTCCTTCCGTCAGCCATCCCAGATGATCATTTATATTATAGTTAGCATTTGAAGCAAGCACCCTTTCTGTTTTCTTCTGTTCTGCTTTGAGGATTGTCTTGTACTAACCTGCAAAGCTGTATTACTACTGTCCTTCAATTCTTCGATTCTTGGCTAGTGTGAAGCCTATGAAAAACTTGACAAGTTTTAAAGTGTCAGCACGAAGGACTGCACACCGATAGGACTGACAGTGTGAGATTTGCTTACCCAAACAGTGTCATTGTAGCCATTGTGCAGTTTCCACTGCTCCTACAGAGGGGTGCCAGAGTCCTCATAAGTCCTATGTCAGCCCTGTGCAGTTATCTTGGGTGGTGGGAGACATCCTAAATGACACTGGACACCTTCATTTAGGCAACTGAATCCCTCTTATATTGTCTTGTTTCCTTGTATCGCCTTCCCTGCCTTTATCCGCAATTGAAATATATTACTTTTGGGAGGGAGTGAAATGCAGTGGCAACTATCCATAAGAACTAAAAGTCCTGTACAATAATGCACACAAAAAGGATGTGATGAAGGCTGCTAATTAAAGCCAGGTGCTCCAGCAGGAGAACGAGTAGTGGCTGGGATGTGATAACTGTGGGCAAGAAATGGAGTACTCACCTCGCCACGGACAAGCAAGATGTTGCAAGAGAGCCCTGAGGTTTTGTGGCTGTAATCAGCTGCCCTTCTGACAGCATGTTTCTTCAATAAAATTGAGGCACAATCTTCACATCAGCTGTTTCCTGCCTCTAGTATATCACTAGGAGTGTACCACAGGTCACAAAAGTACAACATTGAATGAATGTTCATTAGGAATTTAATTCCAGTCTGTGCTCATTTTGAGTGCATCCTAATCATGATCATTTTTGCACAATATTATAACTGAGTTTTTTATTGGCAGGAAAAACAAGCAGCATAAGTCTATTTGAACAAGTGTTTAAAGAAAATAGCCTCTAAATGTGTAATGGATTCAGAACTAAAACTTGATTTTTAAGAGCTAAAATAATTCAGCCATAATTCAGTCAGAAACTATGCAAACTTCACCTTTCCAAGCAAATAAATTGAAAATGCACACTAACAAGACTAATAGCAGTGCACTGAAATTTACAGGTTTTTCACATATTTTGTAATCAAACACTCTTTGAAGCCTAATTGCTGCATGTTTGATGTAGGCGTTGATTTTGTTGAAATTGTATGTACAGCCAGTGCAAACAGTCCAATAATCCTGAGCCTTTATTTGGCTCCATAACAATTTTAATGGCTTTTTCCACATTTATTGCTGGCATCATCATACCTCCACAGAAGTTAAGTTGTGCTTTTTGTGTTGGTTTTGTTCTTGATTTACAGGCAAGCTCTTTAATTGAACTCTTAAGAACACACTGTGCATTCAGAACCTTTGCAAATAGAAGGTTGAGAAGATGTTAATATAGTCTGCACTGTGGAACATGGATGCTCACTGTCTGGTATGTAGAGCATTTAAATTCAAATAATGAAAGTAATCAGAATATTTGCAACTCTCTATTACATGTTCGTATAATTTGAGCATCAAGACTATTAGAGGATGTCTTACGGTCTCAGAACAAGTCTCTTTCACTTCCTTTCTAAGTATTCAGGTTTTTGCCTTACTACTTCTTCATTCATCTCATAGATATGTTTCATCTTTCCTTACCAGAACATATTAATGGAGTTTTCCTGCAGGTTAGCCAAAGAGGCAGACTGTGACACAGATTTCCAATATGCTGTAGGAAAATGAGAAAGGGACATGTGGGAAAACAGTACAATATCCTTCCTGTATTTTCCAAGTTGCACTATGAACTGGATGATGGGCAGAATGTTTGCTTTAATGTTTTTTAATGGAAAAGACAATACATTATAAAGAAAACAATTGTGGGTAACAAAAATATTTTTTAAAGGAATATAAATAAGATCAAAGGGATGCCATAGAAAAAAAAAAGATGACAAGTAAAACTTCACTGTTCACAATGAGCCATTTTTCTGTGAAGTTACTTGTTTGCATATATATCTGAACTGTGCATTGGTAGGTGCAATCCAGATCTTTTTACACTTTACATTTTGCTATTTTTCACTGTTAACACCAGAAAAGCCTCACCAGAGGATTGGTTTGTAGGATTAGAGACGTAGCAGTATGCAGTAAAATGCTGAACGAAATTTTGGGTTACTAGTAATTTTTACATAATCAAGGGTGTTGCTTGGTTTTGAGGATTCTTACGCGCATTCTAACAACACAGGCGCAATTTCACTTATAAATGGACACCGATATTTAGATTCAATATTAACTCTGTAGTAAGGTTTGTGACAGCCTTTTGCAGCTTCTCTCCTAATCTCAGCCTTTTCGACAAAAAGAAGTGCATAGAACATAATTTAAAAAAACTCTAGTGTTTTCTATTGTCTTTTCCCCATAATCTTCCTTGACTAAGAAAATGGCATCTTGAGATAGTGTCTTCTTGTGTAGCTCTTACACCAAAAGACTGCCCTGTGAGTTAGGACATGATCAACAGATATCCACCCATACAAGGACACCAAACACCTGCAAAATCTCATTGTCTTATGCATGGTGTTGTTACCATAAGTATGTATGACATCCCAAAGACCTCAGTCGCAACAACTGATGCTCTTCACCTAAGAACACACAAAAGCTTCCACATGTAGGAATAGACACCAACAGCCAAGCATAGATATAATAACAAATAACTATATTAGAAATAACAATATGCATAATGGAAGTCAGGATTTTTACTGCCTTTTTGCAGGTGCAAAACCAGAAGCCCAGGGCTGTGGAAACCAGCTACCAAGGCAGCTGAGCTGGGAACAAGCTCCAGACCTGTGCTCTGCCACCGGTGTTGTGGTGGCTCTGCTGCATTCAGCTTTGCCTTCATGGCAGAGAAATTGGTGAGATTTAGCAGGTTCCTCAGTCCCTCCCTCCTGTGATGAATATCATTAAAATACCAACAGAGACTGATTACTTTTGGAATGGCAACCATGAGATATAACTGGAGAGGAGCATATGGCGAAATTGTTTTGAAACATTCCTGAACTTTGAAGGTGAGATATAAATTCAAACTGTGGTCGAAGCCACATCTGCTTAGCAAAAACTCTTGAAAGGAACAGGTTTTCTGTTTGAAGAACCTATTTTTGGTTCCCTGTGACAGTTGCAACTGACCTTCTCCAAAAAATCTTCTCATATCTATTTAAAGTATGTGTGGTCTCATTCCAAGGAAACTGTGGCAGATGGGGAGAGCTTCCTAGGAAGAGCATGATTTAGAAAAGGTCACAAATGTTATGCAAATCTGACAACTGCTAGCTGGATTATTCCTCTTTAGTGTGTATATTTCTTTACAAGATAAATGCCTCTTTAAAAGTACACAAGACCAGTTATCATTCCATCAGCACGAGTAAGGAGGTGTTAGGTTTAGGTCACTTTTCTTTTTAGACACACAGCTAGCAAGGCTGATAAATCACTTCTATGTAGGTGAAATACACACTGACATCATAAAATCATGACACAAGCAGCATGTAGTCTGGCCAAGCTAGAGTTACTTTTTAATTACTTCTGCTAAAATCCCAGTGATATAAAAAATTTACAAGTAAAACCAGAAAAATATGCCTAAGAATCCCATCATCTCCTGTCTTCACTGGACAGCATTTTCAGTGTTTTTCAAACGAAATAAGCAAATGAAGATGCTACACTTGCGGCTTTTTGGAGATCTGAGAAAAAATGACAGGGCTATATTCTGTATGAGTGATTTTTCTCTGGTCATTTTGGTATAGAATGAGTTACTTACTTAAATCCAAATGGAATTTATTTTGGAAGAAATTCCCCCAAAAGCACTTATACTATATGCTTGTTTGTCATAGAGTTTACAAGTGAATGGGGAGAAAGGGAGGTGGTAGAAAGTTAGTCCAATATAAAAACCAATTTAAATATTCACAAGCATTATACATAACACACATAAAATAGGTTAAGATAACATAATTCATGTTATGAAATATATTTAAAAATAATAAAAAATTAAAAATCTGCTTGTACAATTTTAATTTGATCCCATGTATTAAGATTCATGTATTAAGATATTCAGATTTTACTTACAAGATCACACAATTTTTTCCTCTCATATCTTTTGCCTGTAGAAGAATCGTACTTTCTTTTTGCAGGGGGGGAGATGAATCAAAGTGTCACAGGTGAAGACACCTCATATGCAGAGCCTTCTGCATCATGTTTTCATCAACAAGAAGATGCACAGGGGAAGAAGCCAGAAGTGTTGAGATTAGCAAAAGGAGGTCCTGTAATAAGGGAGTTACATGTTCCCCAGGAGAACGGGTTTCTATCCCTGCCTCTGCCAAAGGATTGTCGAGTAATGTTTATATGCAAGCACTAAGGCTCGGACAAGATTTAGATGTTACTGCTGACACTGAAAAGACTATAAGTTAGGCATGTGGCTTCAGGAGAGAAAATCTAAGTTAGGTCCCCATTTTTCCTCCAGTCCCTGTAGAATGGGGAGCCTGAGGCAGCTGGGAGCAGGTGTCACAACACCAAACATGCCAAATGGAAATAAATAATTAGGAAGCACTGAATAGAGGGGTCAGTTTGCATTCCTTTCCTTTCTGGATGAGGCGGCTCCCTGAGACTGGGATTCATAGCCCAGAACCCTATTCAACAGCTTGACTTGTCCCACTCAGCAGACGCCTAATCTACAGGGTAGTGCTCATGTTCTCTAAAATGCTATGATGACGAGGATGCTTACCCAAAAACCAGAATCTACATTTCTGAGGCTTTTCTCAGCATAGCACAACTCAAATTTATATAATAATTTTGCAGGAGAGAAAACCAGTCTACCATTAAATTATAAAACAAATAGAGATTTATAACCAATACATGCCTGCCTTGTCAACCCCATCAATGACATTTCTTCCCCTGTGACTCAGTTCTGACCTTAATTTGTTTTGTCCTCTTTTTCTCCCACTTTCTTTGCCTTACCCTAGTGTCTTTGCCCAGTCAGTTCCAGGTTCCAGGACCCACGTTAGTCCATTCCTACATTTCATCGAATAATTCATAGGTCCATACCTCTTGGCCACCTGCTACCCAGGCATCAGTTTCCCGCTAAAACATTACCAGCCTCTGCTTGCAATGTGTCCCTTAAGCTCCTGTATTTTTCCCATTCCCAGGTTAGCTGTCTCTTTGGCTTTTCTAACATACATCTTCCTTCTCCGTGTTGTCTGTGCCCAGTTGAGAGGGGACATGAGACACAAAAAAGAGACGCTCTCAGTTCTCATGACCAAATATTTCTTCATAAGTATTTGGAAACATTGTGGACATTTTTTGGTAATATTTTTAAACAATTTAATTTTCAGCAGCCTGAAATTCCTTCTTCTGTGGCTTTGAAGCATTTTTTCAGCTTCTTCATTTTGGATTTGGGGGATTTGGGAGGAGAAGGGTGTGTTAGCATCTTCCCAGAACAAGTATTTTAATCATTGTGAGCACGCAAGTGAATTTGAGCCAGAAACAAATAGAAAATAAATGCTACAATTCATGTTGCAATTTTTCTAAAATAACTATGTCACAGTGAAGAAATTCCATGCATTCTGACCGACTAAGTGTGTGTTTCTGTGCCTATGGCTTTGAATAGCAGTTATTGTCAAGCAATCATACAGTCAGCCTCCAAATGAGGCACATAGTGACAGAGTTCAGGGAAATGCATACCTGAGAAAAACTATGTAGTTAGGCATCAGTAATTCCAGAGCATCACTGCACCTGCAGTGGCTGACACTGTCTACTTCACTATCGTGAATCCAGAGCAAGATAATGCATGTAGAACAAGAAATTATATTTATTTATCATAGACAGTCATTTCCAAAATTAACGGGTCATATGTTGTGTTGTCATGTTTTCACAACTCAGTGTTCATGGCAGAGAGCCCATGCTTCCACAACATGTATGAGCTCTAAGAAAATGAGAAGGTCAGGAAGGACAGTACGTCTTTGTCTCAGAGTAGCAAACCACACTGCAGTAGTTTCAAGGAACAAACACAGGTAACCCTCTGCTATCTCACTTGCCTCAACTGCTTCTAAGTTACGTTGAGGGAAGAAGGTTACAAGATGGGACCTGCCCAGTATTGAACAGTATTTCTAGTAGCATGTTTTCCTAATCCTTTCATCCTTGGTTGACCTGAAAACATACTGCAGGAAAGTTTTGCTTCTGGGTGTTCATCTCAAATTGAGTTTCTAGCATTACTTTATACATTGCAAATTATATTACAGGAAATGTAAAACATCTCTGCAGTGTAATCTTTTAAGTGTTCTCAAAAGGAAAATAGTTCCATGGATATTTGTTTAGCATCTGGCATGTTTGATCTTTCTGACAAATCATCATGTGAAGCAGTATACTACAGAACCTTTCTATTTTGTATCTTTCACCAATTACCTGCTACTGGGGACTCTTGGAAACAGACCATTGCAACAAGGGATCAAACGATGTTATACATGTATAGAATTGGATTATTAAATTAATGTAATTCTGTTACCTATGAAAAGTGGATTACTCTACAATTCATAGATGGCAGCAGAATGGTAAAGAAATCTCAGTTGACTGAGATAAAATAGATTTACAGTACAAAGCTGGGGTGAAAAGCATTTTATCTTACTTCAAAGGCAGCATAGATACCTTTCTAAAGATGGACTACAGTTTCCATTTTAGGATTCATTTACAGAATATTGTCATTACATAAACCACATGCTTTTTACTGTCCTACTAAGTAACTAGTTATGGAAAACTCAATTGTGCCAGCACTGAATTACGTTTATAAACACTGAAAAAGCAGCTACCCATCTAAAGGAAGAAAATGAACTGTTCGGCAATGTAAATAGTTCAGGAAAGAGATTTCTAACATCTTCAGATTGATGGCCTTTTTAAGGGAGGCATATGCATTGGCACTGTGCCAAAGAGTTGTTAGATGCATCATGTAGCATAAAAATAATTATCACACATACACAAAGCAAAAAATTTAATCCCTGTCCTTTAAAACATGATATATCTTCTTGTATAGCTATATACCTGCTTCAGAAAAGCAGCCAGATTTCAAGTTATACACGAGAATTCAAATGATGAACTTTATGGTTGTGACTATTCTAAGATCTGATATTTTTACCACAGGGCTTAGAAAGCACAGTCATATCTCTCTTGCATTCTGTGGCTGATTATACTTGAAAACAATGCAAAATCCATTAAATTTCAAGATCATCTTGGGGCTGCAGTAGCAAGAGTGTCATCAATTAACATTCCAGGGAAATTCTCAGTTTGGAAGGCAAAACAGGAATAATAAATATGTAAGCACATATGTCTATACAAAAGCTCCAGTCTGAGCCTTGCATGTAACATCTTGAGGTATAGCTTGCTCTTAAGGTCTGAAACTAGATTTGCACACAGATGTGCAAACTACTTAGAGATGTCTGTTCTCTGCTTAAGCAATATAAGTTCTTGCACAAAACTTGGCTCCTAATCACTATTTATGTGCCTTATGCTGTATTCTCTCTGAAAAGGAAGAGAGAGAAAGAAATTAATAATTAAAAAAACGTATTCACACCCTCTCGTGGAACTGGCACTATTCGTGTTCCTTAGTTATACTGGTAATTTCACTAAACTGTATTTGGAAAAAGAAAACAATTAGACTTTGAGGCACATCTCTGCAAGTCATATGGTTTTAGCATAATTTTAGAGGCTTAAAAAAAAAAGATAAAAATAACAGCTCAGATATTTCTGGCAATATATTATTAGAAAAAAACACAACTTTTGTGTTGTGGTCCCAGTTAAGAAATCTCTGTTATAATGCTTGCACTTTGTTATACCATGTGGCCCAGCAGTGTCTGTTGAATGATGGCCAGACACTCCAGCAGACTTAATGATTTAGTGGACTCTCCCCGTCCAGTGTTTAATCTCCCAGTGTACGCTTCCTGGACAGTAGCTTCTGATGATATTTAAACTGAGACTTTTGGTCTGAAAATAGCAGTTCTACCTGACACAAAAGAAATCCTCCCTCCTGACTGAATCAGTAAGATCTGTGTTAAGTGACAGCTTGTCTCATCTGGCAGTTTCTCCTTGAATACCTTGCCGGTCCCTCCCAGAAAACAGAAATATTCTGGCAAAGAAATGGGACTGAAAAGAGGGTTCTTTGTTCCCTGAGTTGCTGTACGGTTTGACAGGGAAGATATAAAGATATCTGTAGGTCACTGAAGGTTAGTATTTCCTCTGGCATTATTGATTTGACAAATTAAGAGAAAACAAACATCCCAACCATAGGAACAGAATGGCAGGATCATTACAAACCCAGAAGCAGACGACACTAATAAACAACTGAAGGTAAGCTTTCAGTGGTATCCAAAGCAGCATCCGACTGAGGATCTGGATCAAAACTTTCTCTGGAGATTTATGTAGGACAAAGAGCTTTTCTGTTCTTTCTTCGGGCACCTGATGCTAAATCCAGATGGCTGACTCCTGGTATTGGACACAGTGGCTGCCCAATCATTTGTTGTGCAAATATTTTCCCTCAGCCAAAAGTAAGCCCATTTTTGGTATTATTGAACACAGATCGAGGGAGCAAGCAGCCACATTACTTGTTCACTCATTCACTTATTCATCTGAGTAAGTTAAGAAAACAAACACATCAAATTTTCCTCTGTCTAATCAATAGACAGGCAAGATAGTAAAAAATTTTTAAATAAGATTAAAGCTATGTCCCTATTAAATAGAACACTTATTTTAAAGGCTTTCCTTTTTTCTGTTTGTTTGAGGTTTTGGTGCTTTCCTCCACACACATACACACACCCCAAATAAAGGGTGCTGCACTGTCTGTACTCTGTATAAAATGATTAGGCAGAATTATTACCCTTATCTGAAACCTGTAAAAACAACTCTCCTTTATTTAAGAACATAATAGCTGTTTCATCAAGTTTCATTCTACTTTAACTGAATTTATTGTAAAATAATTGTAAGAAGGTGTACTTTTTTAACTTGCCACAAGTTATAATGAGAAGAACAAAGATTGGATATAGGTCCTCTCCCTATCTCAGGACTGCTTAGCCCATATGTGATGGCCACTGTCTAATCCTACATCCCACAAATTCATGGTTAAAAGACAGAAAAGACTAAAGCTCTCACAAAGCAGAGCCAGAACACGAAGGGAAGAGATGCTTATCAGGAAGAAAAGGTCTCCCATGGCTTCAAGTAGAGGTGGGGGGATTATTCCCTGCTTCACCATCATCCTTATTTTGCTTATGAGGAAACAGCCGTCTCAGCGCAATGGTCTGAGGTTTGCCTTTTGCCTGCAGGATGAGGTGTGTCACCAGGACATTGGCAGCTCAGAGGACTCATATGGCCAATAGGCTCCCCAGATTAGAGGAAAATACTTTTGTACAGTTAACTTTGTCCTTCTACACCTAGTCAGTGCAAGGGTAGGAGACAGGATGTTGGAGAAGGAGGGGTTACCACAAAGAGCATAAAGCAGAGGTGCAATTTGCTACATACAACCCAGCAGGCCCATTCGTACATGGAATGTATTATTTGCTCTAGCTTGAGAACAAATGATTCCTGCTTCTAACTAATCCCATGTGAAAAATAATAAAGAGTCAAGACAATGAGTTAACTCTTTCAGAGAAATAAAAATACAGTGCTACACCTTGAACTCACAGTAGCTGGACATAGGTTCTTTAAAAAGAAAGACAAAACAACGTTTCTCATGTTTTTTCCTACATCGCTTCCTACATCATGTTCCTACAACAGAACATATTTTGTCCTAAGCAAACAAATTAAAGATTTACTACTGCCCAGTCCCAAGAATGTTACCCAGCCCTGCCGTGGGTAAACTGCAGACTCTCCAAACACTGCATGTCACAGCAACAAAACCAGTGTCATAACAGTGGATAAATGAAAACACAATTTACCAAAACTGCCTTTCTCACAACTCATGTCACTGGGGAGCTACCATCCCATAGCCTGCTGGGTTACAGTCCTCATTCTCACTGCCTCCAGCTACCAGGCACTTGGGCCCGTGCTAGTCCTTGTGCTGAGGAGAGCGCTTTGTGCATCTGCCAGGTCCTCTCCATTTCAAATCAGAGGATGAAGTGGGTTCATTTTGTGACTAGGAAGGGAAGAGGAGACCTCAGCATCTGAGCAGAGACCAGTTCTGCTTTAAGACTCCTCCACTCCTTCTTAATTTCCTTACTTGTCTTCAAGTCCTTCCTTTTGCTACCCTCTATTTTGTCTCTCCATTGTTTATCTCCTGCACTCCCCTTCTCTTCATTCTTCCTGTTTCACTTGGTGCTTACTCTTACACTCTCTATATCTCCACCTTCCTTCCCCACTATTTTTACTTTTTTCCCTTTCTTATCTGAATTGCCATTGTCCTACTATATATTCATTTTCCATCTCCATCCCCTTTTTCTTCCTTACTTTTACACATTGCACAGTTACATTCAACCGGTTATCATTATTTCTGCCAACTGTGCTTGTCATGATCTCTGTTCCTTTAGCTTCCCCTCTTCCTGAAGTTTTCAAGTCCTCTTTTAATCTTTTTTTTCCCGCCTCTATCCCTGTTATCCACTCTCTGTCTTAAATATTTGACTCACACAATTATGGATATCTGAATACAGTTAGATTTGAAGTACCTACCCAGAATAGAGCTCCAGCAGGTCATTGTGTCACTTTAGCAGTCATGGTATGCAGCTGGAGAAGATTTAAGAGCAGTGACAGTTGGTCACAATCCAGTGTTTCAGTGTGGACAGATGGTCACATAATATGCCAATGATATGTGTGGGTATTCTCTCTGACTTCCCTGATGAGTTTAAATCCAGAGAATGGACCTGAAGCTTTCAAATTAATTGTAATGGAAAAGCATTCAGGAGATGGGTTGAAACCATCAGCCCACAAGAAAAGCCCTTTTGGGTGAAGCACAGAAGTCTGCCCTCAGCATTGGCTGAAGGAGAGGGTACATAGGGAAAGGATGTGACCCTGCCATTTTGTGGGATGCATTTCCCTTGTACTCTTCCAACATCCAGAGCAGATAAAGCAGGGGTAAACCCTCTAGCATTCCTTCGCATATTCTGTTTATTGACGGGTCATCCACAGATTTATCTAATCCTTATTGAACCAGCAAATCCTCTCTGTACCCACAACGTCTGTGGCAGCAGTGGCCAGCAGTTTACTACATATGGTGGAAAGAAGTACTTTTGTCCTTTTACCTATTTTAAACCAGTCTCCTGCCAGTTCCTTTCAGACTCCTCTGGTTCATACATAGCAGTGACCAAGACTGCCACATCTTCACTATTTTCATAATTCTGTGAAACTTTTTCAGCTGACACTCTCAGCTATCTCCTCTCCAAACTGAAGAGTCCCAGCCTTTCTAGTCTCTCCTCACTCGATCTGTTATTAAATGCTGGGCAATGAGAAAACCTGATGGCAAACTCAGGTGGCAAAGACGTCAGTGGGCCTGAAAAGGTCCTGGGAAATGAAAGGGGTTTGAAAAATACCCAGTTATTTCCCTGAACTGTGCTTCTTTTCCAAGCTTGGTGAGCAAGGAGCACTTGGTCACTAACACTGCAAAACCAGGTTTTCCTTCTTGCCTTTCTATGACACATTACGAGCTTTCTGATTCTCTAGACTTTTCATTCCTCTTTCTAATGTATTCTGCTAAGGCATGTGATGTCAGGGTCCTGAGGGCATCAATGCACCTTACTTGCCCTGACCAGACCCCTGGGGCTGCCCCCACCCCGCCCACAGCCCAGGACCCTATTTCAGCCCCCTGGGGCCATCAGTCCCTGCTCCAGTGATGCTGCAGCAGTGCCCATCTCCAGCTCCCCACAGCCCTGCCCTGCCCACCCATGGGCTCCACTGATCTGGACTCTGACCCACAGATTGACTCTTGACAGCTTGACCTCAGGCACACCTCATCACCGTGGATCTGCCTGGTTATCACTGGCCCTGATCCTGACCATGAGTGGCCGCTTGACTTCATGGCTTGACTTTGGACCTGCCCCACCACCACACTCTTGCCTGATGACTTTAGGCTCTGGGCTGAAGCTGGCTGCCACCTCTGGGTCTGTGCTGCTCCCTTGCTTGGCGGTGGTGGGAGAGACCCTGCCCCGCTGGTTGCCTGCCCAGCTGGCCGTGGTATTGCACTCATCTGCTGGATCTCTGGCCCTCAGGGAGCAGCCAACCCTTGCTGCACGTGGTAGAAAAGTCCATAATTAGCTTCCCAAGGCATGAAAAAGCATATGAAGCACCTTTGTGCTGCTGCACATGACAATCACCCTGGATGCAAAAGGATACAAACAGGAGATGCCAAAGAGAAAGAGGGTAGGCAAGAAATGCCATACCCCCTCTTTGCCTGTTGGGCTTCAGAAATACTTTAAATTGTATATACCAAATGGAGCTAAATACTGACATTTCAAACCCGCTCCTTTACAGAATTTTTTATAGAGATGCTTTCAACACTTTTTACTCTGCCTTCAGTATCTCTATATTCTAACATTTTTAATGAGGCTGAAAAAAAGAATAATTAATAGGGACAAAAAAATCCCCTGATATTGCTTAATATCTACAGGATGGATAGAAGTGGCTTTTATAACAGCCAATAGCAGACATTAAAACAACTTGCAATCCAGTTAAAACTTAGAATCCTATGGCCCTCCTTAGCTATAGCAATAAGTCAGGATGTCCAGCATATTCAGAAAAGAATACCTTTTGAAAAAATCTTAAATTTCTGTGTGCTTTACTGTTATCAATGCTATGATGGCACTAAGATGTTAGTTTTGTACGTCTATAACTAAAGCCATCATTATAGGTTGTTCCTGGGCCATTGTAATCAAAGGAAATATGAAGACTTGAAAATTAATCCCAAATGAATGGAATCATTCATTTGAAAAAAAATCCAAATCAAACATCCCAGATGTTTGAATCCCAAATATTTCCTGAGATACATGGCTGCTGGAAGCACTTGGAAGTCTTAATTAAAACTTTTTTTACAGAATGAACCCTGATTCTTAGAACTGCTGGCTACCATAGACAAATTACCTGGACTGACGAGGCAAAACAGAAAGTGAGAGAAATCATCTGGACTCAGAGTTTTTAATATTGCTGTGGAGAGTGTGGATTTGCCAGATAACCATATTTGGTAATGCTGTTTATAACAGCTAAGAATGTTAATAAAGTTTTGGGAATATTAGGTCAAAGCTAAATAGATGAAAGAATATCCATTGGTACATGTACCAAGAACTGCATCAGATGACTAACTCAGGAAAGCACTACTCTATCAGTGCCACTTCACATTCTTCAATGCTTTTCTTTACAAATGTAAGGGCTTGGAACTATATGGTTTTATTTGGATGGTTTTGTCACAGAAGGTTTCGTTTCTAAACTGTCCACCTAATGTCAGATAAAGTTAACAGAAGTCATCTGTGAAAAAAATACCTGACCACAACAATTCAATGGAAATTTCTTAAAGAAATGGCTGGCAGCCACTTAAAGAAGTGGCTGTCTCTGCAAGCACTGCGGGACCCCAGTCCCCTTCGAGGGCTGTCAGTGGGCTGGGTTTGTCATGGTCTTAGCAGCAACAGATATTGCCACCAAACCCTGGGTGCCACTGGTGAGGCTCCCGAAGGGTTCACACATTTCAAATAATAGAGCTCTTTAGTAAGACCATTCACATACTGCTTACATTAAAAGCACTGACTATTTGATTAGAAGTTAAGACAGCCATGAGTCTCGAGTAAGTCTCTTGGGTCAGCCCTATCAGCACAACCAAGCAGCTTCAGCCCTTTGTAGTGCCAGTGGGAGCCACATCTCTGCCCAGACCCCACAGCCTCCACACCGAGGCCATACTTTGCCCATTATCAAGTCTTTTCTTGTCAAACAGCTCAACTGAAGGAGTCTTCATGGCTCCTGTACTTTGCCTCCCTCCAGAGTATGAAACCCCCCACCCCAACACAAGCTCTTCTTCCCTCTTGTGTTCTGTGGAGGCAGGGAAGTCCTCTGCCTGCTGGGTGTCAAGCCAGTGGTAACACTGAATGGTCACACTGCCAGCATATCCAACCATACTGTGAACTGAATCAATTTTGTTCACATTTTACAGGAAATCAGTGTAATAACTAGATCCAAGAAGGTGAAAATATATTATTTTGACCAAAGTAAGACTTTCATTTCTACAGGACCAGACATCTCATCTTTACAATTTCTTCCCTTCAAAAGATTACAAATGTACAAGTTAAAATGACAAGGTAAAAAAAAATAAAAATCAGCAGGACTGAAACTAAATATTTTGGAACAATTTGCTTAACACACAAAAAGCTCAAATTCATTCCTTCATCCTTATTTGGAAGGTAACAAAATATTGAAGACTTAGGATTGCCTATGGTACTGAAGTTCGATATTTCATACAGGTCTAACAGGCTACAACACCGTGCAGCAAGCAGGCTGTCAGGAGGGTTGTTTACTCTTCAGTATGCCACAGTTTTGCCAGAGGACAGGAGTTTCCTCTGTGACTGTGTGATTAGGTGTATCTTTGGCTAACTTTGCTTTCCTTACGAAGCAATTGTAAGTACCAGCAACATGAAACCTACGGTATGTCTGCACTTTTCCAGCTTCTTTGAAACATTTGTTTTGTGTCTAGGCCCTATCAAATACTCTGTAAGCATCAGAAGACAAAGATGGGAGTCATCACAACAGGAAAGAAAAATGCGAGCAATATGCCATCGTGGGAACCAGACGACTTTTCTGGGCCCTTGACACTAAAAGCCGCAGCTGTCATCCCCACTTGCTGGCCCGCTTGTTTCATACCGATCCTTGGAAAGTGAGTCATGGCTCACTTCCTCTGGTCCTGATGCTTCTGCTGAGCAGGGAGATGTTGCTCACTGCCTAGCAACCGTGTTTGTACATGTGATGGCTGGTCATGCTTGTCACAGAGGAATTTTCTGCCATGAATCCTAAGACAATGCTTGAAAATAGTATGTACTTCAGAGCTACAGTTCTCTGGCATTGCTTTCATGTCCTACTTTTGGAGCAATGGTTAAATAGGTCACCCTATCTTACTGGAAAATTTTCAATCTTCCCCCTTACTAGACTCTGTATTTCAGTAGAAAAATTAGAAACCACATCAAGAGGCTTCATTTTTCCTTTCCTAAATAAAATCAGGCTGCCGGTGACTCAAAAGTCTTGAAGAGAGGCATAGTGGTCCAATGTTTTTTTTTCTTGCGATGCTGAACTCTGTAAGGGCACAGTATTGCGGGAATGCGATCTGCTTCAAGTTTAAGCATGAACACCAATTTTCAGTTCAACCAATACTTCTTCAGAATACCAGGCTCACTGAAATAATATTTTAACAGTTGTCTAAAATCAAATGCTGATTCAGTGTTCCAGCTCAATTTGCTATTGACCAAGGAAATACATTTCATAGAATCATGGAATAGTTTGGGTTAGAAGGGACCTTTAAAGCTCATCTAGTCCAACCCAGCCTGCAATGAGCAGGGACATCTTCAGCTAGATCAGGTTGCTCAGAGCCCCATCCAACCTGACCTTGAATGTTTCCAGGGATGAGGCATCTACCACCTCTCTGAGCAATCTGTGCCAGTGTTTCACCACCCTCATTGTAAAAACTTTCTTCCTTATATCTAGTCTAAAGCTACCCTCTTTTAGTTTAAAACCATTACCCCTTGTCCTATCACAACTGGCCTTGCTAAAAAGTTTGTCCCCATCTTTCTTATAAGCCCCCTTTAAGTACTGAAACGCTGCAAGAAGGTCTCCCCGCAGCCTTTTCTTCTCCAGGCTGAACAACCCCAACTTTTTCAGCCTTTCCTCACAGGAGAGGTGTTCTGTCCCTTGGATCATTTTTGTGGCCCACCTCTGGACTCGCTCCAACAGCCCCATGTCCTTCCTGTGCTGAGGACTCCAGAGCTGGATGCAGTTCTCCAGGTGGGGTCTCACCAGAGCGGAGTAGAGGGGCAGAGTCACCTGCTGGCCACGCTTCTTTTGATGCAGCCCCGGATATGGTTGGCTTTCTGGGCTGTGAGCACACATTGCCAGCTCACGTCCAGCTTTTCATCCACCAGTACCCCCAAGTCCTTCTCCGCAGGGCGGCTCTCAATGCCTTCATCCCCCAGCCTGTATTGATATCAGGGGTTGCCCTGACCCAGGTGCAGAACCTTGTCCTTCAGACACATCTTTGGTCACTGACCACAGATCAGGCTGGGCAGCTGCATAAGACGGAGCAGGAGAGAGCTGTCACACACTGGTGTAAATAAAGTGCATACAGTAGATAGATGAGTTTCAAGCAGAATGCAGCAGATTTGATAAGGCTGGCATTCCCAAATAACATCTTCATTAAGAATTGCAGCACTTGTAATCTGAAACAGCGAAATTATTTCCTCTGCGAAAAACTACTAGGAGCTGCAGAACCAGTATCACTTTACAAATCTGCCAACAAATGGTTTATTAAACCAAAGGAGTTGACTGACCTCCTAGGAAAACATGGATTTTGTACAGCAGCATGACCTTTAGTCAGGGAGGTATTTTATAAATATTATTTCCATTTTTAATTACCTGAAATCATATCTTAATATGGTTGGCCATGATTTCAATAAAGAACCCTGATATTTGAAAGTATTCCAGTGTGTGAGAAACAGGATGCATGTACAGCACACCTGGGTGCTGGAACGGGTGGCTGTTAAAAGATCATTTTATTGATGTGTTCTGCAGAAAACCTCCAGCTCCAAGGTGAACACATTCTCTGTTGGTAGCCAACATTCCTGAAATACATCATAGTTCACAAGTAAGAACCTCTCTCGCATCCTCTAAGTCTGCAGACTGGGAAAACTTTGAACCCTAATAGAATTTATTTTCATGATTATAAATGAACAAATACCTCCAGAAAAGAGAAAAGGCAATGATATGTATTTGTTGAACAATGCTAAGCAATACATTTTGAGCAAAATCACAACACAGCCTTGGAGGATAATTTTGCAAAACACAGAGGCTCTTGTAACTGAGTGAATTTATTTTTTTTTCAGAATTAAGTAGTGCTGTTGACAGAAATTTGCTGACATCTTCCACTGAGCTGTCATATGACTGGAAACAGTTAAGTACCACTAGGATTTTTCAGTGTAGCTCTCGTACTGTAAGTCAGGTAATATATCTCCTCACAAATAAACACAAAAGGAGGGGGGAGTGTAGAAAGCTTTGTTTGTGCCATGACAGAGCTGATACCTAACTGATACCCAGGCAGCAGGCAACAGTCACTGTGCTCCCAGGTGACAATGCTGTATGCTGCACAAGACACAGCTTCTGAGACAAATTTCAAAGAATTTGAAACAAGTTCTGATCATATTTCGAAAGGAGTCGACAACAAATACTTTAGACAGACAGTAAAGGATGAATCCAGGCATAAATGCACAAAGGCATTTTTAGAACTCAGTCATCCTGACAGTTTAAAAATGCTCCACTCCATTATAGATAAGGGTTTACATATTTAGCATTTAGTGTTGAAAATGATGATGTCTAAATTTATGGTATTATTAATTTATTAAATTAATTTAGTTATACATTTACAATGTATTCTCTCACATGCAGTACTGGAGTTAGATTGGACAATTATAGTACTTACAGAATTACAGTTTTGCCCTTGTATTTCAGCCTAAATTAAACACCAGAAACTTTTGTTTTTCCAGAACAGGTGCTTATCTATTAGAAATTACTAGTTTTATTCTCTTTGAAGTTGCACTGCCATTATTTATTTACACCACATAGCATATTTCTAATTTCTACCAGTGCAAATGAAAGAAAACTCAAATCTTCTGTTTCTCACTCGACATTCAATAAAGTGTCCTGCCACGGCCCCAGATCTCTATCTGGAAGTTAATGATCTCCTTACACTTTCTACAGGAATGCTGGAATAACCCCGATGTCCTGATTCTAATTACTTTTTAAAAACTTTTTAAAAATCAAGTTTCCTGTTGCTGTTGTTTGTATCGCTCTGAAAATTACACCCAGATTAAACACACGTGTTCTGAAAAGCCTAACAGGTATATCTTTCATATAACGCCTTCATAGAAAGTCATATATGGCAAGCACTGCTTTTCAGGAATGCTTTGTAAGTTTTAGCAGTCAGCATGTGTGCCATTCAATACGCTTCATTTTGCAAGTATAATGCAAACTCCAAAGTCCTGTCCCTCTGACAAAGAATTAAGCAATAGTTTGATAGTGAGCTCTTAACATATGTATCCAAACCATAAAGGCCTAACTGAATATCTGTTTTGGTGGGGGGATAATTCCCATAGACTCCTTCTGGGCTTACATTGGGACCACAGTGACAAGAAGTTTCTGGAATAAAAATGGCTTCAAAATACTTTTTGCAAAGCAAAATCAACTATGTTATTTTTAGGGACTCCTTACATGAGAATAACAGGAATAAGAGAACAATTAATGTTTAAAAAAAAAGGGGGTTTTTTACGAAAGTTTTTTTTTTTACAAAAGCTTACAAAGATATTTCGGTAATAGATTCAGTAAACTGGAAACCTAGAAATTGTATTAGAAAATAGGTTTATTTTAAGGTAAGGCTGCTTAAGGTATTTTAACTGTGGATCAAGGTCTTGATGCTCCACTGCCCCAGAGTATAGGGCTTCTCAGTACTATTCATGTATTTTATTGCTACTCCAGAAGTAAAGTCAGATGGCTTAAGCAGTTTTAGAAGGCACTTAGAATACATTTCCTTTTATATGAACTTGGACAATCTACAAGCTCTAAGTAATCCCTTAAATTGTCTTTTGTGAACTGCAGGAACTTGAGAGTCAGGAACATACAGAGAATACTCAGAAGGACAGAAGCAGTACTTCTAGGAGATATCTGGAAAGTGAATAAAAGGAAAGAGTTTGATATACCCTGCTCTTATGGGGATGATGATATTTAACACGATAGTTAAAAGTAATGCTCTTATTTTAAAAATAAGAGCCATACCTGAAAAGTTAGTCTATTGTTGTCAGCTGAATTTGGAATCCCATCTAACAAGTCTTGGGCAGTGAAGCAGAATAATCTCTGCACCTCTTATCTGAGACAAATCAAGTCGTTAAAAAAAAAAAATCTCCCTTCACAAGGTCTTAGAGTAGTTCTATAGTTTGCTGAGCTTTTGAGGAATGAGTTTGCACATGACCTCAGGACTACAAGCTTAAGCAGAGTGCAATTACCTGGACAGGGAATTTGTCTATGAGCAAAGTTACTGTTTATTGACCCCATCATCAGACATAATCATTTCATTCTGTTGTCCAACTGAAATGGATCCCTTCTCAAATGGTGAGCTGCAGCTCTTGGAAGTTCTCCAAACAAAAAATTCTGAGAGTTGGGATGTGAAAGGAAGGAAGTTTTATTGAGATACCTTTCTCTTGCCAGTTAGGTGGAAAAACCACTGATTTAAGGCACTGGCCACAGCAGCTTAGAGGTATATACAGACATATATAAACACTGAAAATAAAAATACATATTCTACACAAGTAAATCTTTTTTTTAATGCACTTATTGTTCCACAGACTTTTCTTTCATATGCTTAACTTTTCATAGAAGGATTCCAATACAATTTAGAAAACACTTTTCCTCACTTTTGCTTCCTCAACAGGCATTTTTCAGGTGAGCCAACTGAAAGACAAGAGCTCTCTAAGGACATTAGCAGATCGGTGGCAAGGAACGGAATGGAAGGCAAGAACCTAACCTCCAATTTAACAAGGAGAAGAGCATCCAATGAGTAGATATATCAATCTACATGAACATATTTTTATGAATTTACTTCCTTGTTTTGGAGAGATGTGTTAGTATATGCATTAAAAATAATCATGAAATTATGTCGGAACTGCTGTACTCTACCCCCAAATTAGTTTTAAACTCATGGGTATCATGTAGTAAATTTCTTAATGACTAGGGGGTTTTATTTTCTTCTAGGAATGACAGAACATAGCTTAGAAAAATAAGAAGTATCTGAGAAGAACTGTATAAAAGTACAACCAGCTCCTTTTCAGGGATATGAATTCCGGACAGTTCTATAAATTCATTTGTTCACTTTTTATTTTTCAAAGAGAATAATTTTCTCCCCTTCCCATTCTCATGTATGGCAGAGAACAGAAATTTTTCCATTTCCATGAGAAAAGTTATTCTTGCAGGTCCCTATATTCTCATCAAAAAAGTTAGCAAAATACGAAAATTTAACAAAAGCAAAGAAAAAGAATACCTCAGTTATCCTGAAAACAAGTCCAAACCTACTACTCAGAAAGCACCTCTGCCAAATTACAGCATAAAATGGTCCCATGGTGAGAATCTTGAAAAGCAAAAGCGACGTTTTAGTTTACACAGGAAAAAAAAGAGTAAGAGAAAACTTTTGCATGATAATCTGAAAAAAAAAAGGTAACTTGCAACAGAAGGTGCATAAATCGTAGCAAGTTATTCTTGTTCTAAAGCTCGCTTTACTATGATCTGGTTTAATAATGCTTAGGTAAGAATGGACTTAATAACTCAGACCTGAATGCATCAGAAATCTGATTCAGATCCAATGTGAGAATGTGCAAATTTTATGTCATAATGCAAAAATATTTATAAAAAAACAAATGAATCTGTCAAAATTATTAACTAGGCCCTAATCTATGTATATTGTCACATGAGATTCTAGGTAGAACTTAACTATATCCTTAAAGAACTTCGCCTTTACTCTTCTCAGTGAACAAAATATGTGATTTTCTACTCTACTGTCAAGAGGAAAAAGTACTAGGTCAAAACTACAGAAAATTTGTCAAGGAAACTCTGAATACATGAAGACTAATTACAATATAAACCCTCAGATTTCCACAGGCAATAACTTTTCTTTGTGTCCATCCCTCAAGACCTAGCAACTTTGGTAATTCCTTATAATTAATATCTCATTCTGTCCACAGAAAATACCCAGACTTTTCTAATTGATTACTACCATAATTAAATTAAATTCAGAGCAATTATTTCCAGCCTGTACTTAATTTCAAGTCTGTTCCTTCTGTTGCGGACCAGAAGTCAGGCTTGTGCACTCTTAGTGTTTCTTTACTATGAATGTGTCTTGTAAAATATATTACCCTTCTCTACAAACCTTGTCACACTCATATCCATATATGACGGATACAACATTCCTTTCAGGATTTTTTTTTACAGTTTCGTTATATGTAGCCCCATGGTTATCAGTTTGTGGTTGTGGACTATTCCTGAGAGTCTGTGAAGATGAAGTAAAAAAAGAGAAAGTCTATTTCAGAAGGCTTAAATTCTTTATGCATGGTCTATGTTTCCACTGGAAATCATCTCAGGAGGTGCAAACCATAAAAAGTTGAACATTTAGGGTCAGCTAATGCTAGGCCATTACCAACTGCAATGTGCTCATTTGGTACGCTCATGACAACTGGCCCTTACAAATGAAACCTCCACACCACAGCACTTCGTAGTTATTCCCCAGGCTGCTTAAGAATTTTGTGCACGTGCACACACACACAAATACAAATGGAGAAAGGCTACAGCAAGTAATAAGGAAGGTCAAGGTAGAAACACAAGAGCTGGAAACGTGACTCTCTTCGGGCACCTTCAGGAATTTCCTAATGTTGGGTACAGACCTGGAGCGAGTCACAGAAGAGAGAACCAGGCAGGACACGGATGCCTCAAGCAAAAAACAGTGTGATAACATTGTTACTCAAAAATGCAATTAAGCATGTCTCAGAGCCTGTCTTTGTATGAGTTTTGGATATATACTTGCTATGAACTTCAGTTATTTTCAGTATTGCCAGCAGTTCAAAGAATTTCAATTTCATTTTGGAACGTAACAAGTTCCATTCTTTCATTTACTGAAGTTGGCTAAAGCGACCCATTAATACCTAAAGCATTATTATGTTATTTTACTGAGAGGATTACTTCGAAGCCACTGAGGAGCACAGCCTGCTGGTATGCACACCGTGTGCCCAAGCAAGGCAGCAGACAGACCTGTCCCTGTGGACAGGCTAGTTTGAATTCCATAATTTTTATACATTGTAGTCTTTTGCCACTGACAAACTAAAGCCAGAGTTTATACTCTCTTTCCTGAAGTGGTCAGTTAAAAAAAAAAAAATTAAAAAAGAAAGAAAAAATAAAGACAGTCATTATTATATTCTTTAGGACATTCTTAAAGGACACTGTATTATTATATTTTGCCATATTTTCATGCCAGCTCTCTTTTTTTTCTGCTGCTTTGTGCAGAAGTGCAACACAGAAGACTGCTGAAGCTCTGTGTATGTCTCTCCTTGCTTTTGGCTAGATGAAGAAGCAGTGTTCTGGATTTGGTCTAAATTACCTTCTTCTGCATGGTAAAATGTAGGTTTTGATGCTAATTTGTACCTGGAAGTGTCAACAAGACTTGCAAGATGCTGGTTGCTTGAACTCAGCCTGAATTCAGGTTCCCTACAGATGCTGGCTGCTTGAAACAGGTGACACAGGAGTCATTTTAAGAAGGTCTCAAGGTGTTCCCTGCTGCCTCCTCTTGCCTCAGCCAGAAGGAATAGCTGGAGGCTGCAGGGAGTGCTGGGCTTCACCTGTACTGCCAGGGGCAGCTCTCTGGAGCATGTGCACTTGGTGGACCTCCCATTTCCCTGGGGAAAATCTTCAAGGTTACAACTGAGTCGGCCCCAACGTCACTCTAGCAAGGCAGTACTGTACATGAACAACAATTTTGGCCACTGTGCCACCCTAAGAGCTGCTGTCCATCACAGTGTAGATGCTTGCCTAAGGATCACTAGTAAGGGATTCAGTCTTACATCTCACCTAGAAGATGGCTGGAGCTATGAGAGTCTGATGATCCTTATTTTTATTCATTCACACATCGCTTTTGTTGACTTTGACTTTCCCTGACATGTTAAAGCATTCAGATGAACATTGACCAGTCTTAGGTCCTCTGGACTTTACTTTCCTAAGGTCTAGGGACCTTGAAACAGTTATTCATAAAATTTTATAGCCATGTTAGGCTCTATTCTCGGCAAACGTGATAAAAGGGGCCTTAATGCCAAGGGTAATCAGCTCTGGTGTATGACAGCCCAGATGTGTAAAAATTACAGTGATGGATAGGATGGATGAAAGTAGCATCTGAGAATGATAATGCAGATGCTTCAAAACTGCCTTGCTCTCTATGCTTTTATACCAGCAGTGGTATAAAAGAGACACATACAGCAGACATGGTATATACTCCAGAGCAAAAGGCTTTTGGCATGAACTCTCTGTAACTGTAATGAAGTTACAGACATTTTAAGTATCACTTTAAACCACAGAGCTGATGTAGAATACTTGAGAAGGAGAACAAAAAAGTGGTGTTCTAATAACTAAACTAAGCACTTAAAAATAAATACAAAAACACAAAACTACTTTCTGTGTGGTATTTGGTCCCTGAGAGGTTGAAAACAGGCTGGTTTTGTCTTTATTTTCTGGTTCTGCAGACTGTACTCTAAAAAAAGAATTGGTCTCAGAGTCCAAGAGCAAGCCATCTGCAAAGTTCATTTTAATGACGGAATGCAGATTGTTGTTCATTCGTTTTTTGTATATGTTCTGCTTATCTTCACAAAGGTAAACATCTCTAGAATGTCAGGATTAAAATATTTAGAATGTTATTTCTAGCTATCACTGCCTACTGATCTGACTGCTTTGTTTTAGTGAAACTTCCATTTGCTAATGAAATCAGAAGTTTCTAAAATGAACATCATGTACATCAAATGTGCTGGAGTAGTAATTTGAGCATCCTCATATTTGAGGAAGTCCTGTGAAAAATATAAAGTTTTCTACTACTCAGACTCCTCTTTTAGTTTTCTTGTTTTGTAACTCTCAAAATTTTTTTATCAGCAATGCTTTTATATCAGAACTATAATTTTATCTTGTTGCACACTGTTTCGATTGGAAAAGGGGCAGGTTTAATTATTTCACTCTTTAGAGTCATTTAATCACTCTCTCCAAGTTCTGGGTACATAGCTATCATTATAAAGCATACCTTTCATAAGTGAAAAATAGCTACACAATAAAAAATTTATTCCCCATCCCTTAAAATGTACTTCTCTACCTCTCACTCCCCCAAAACCCGGAAACTGATGAGTTTTGCAGGCGACTTTCCTCCTTTAACAAATTTGATATAATAGCTCCCTTTTGTCAACGGCAACTGTGTGCATTGCTGGATGAAGTGAGTGGTGTCTGTCAGTCTCTTTTTTTTCCTCACCAGCTCTTCCAGGTGTACTACAACACTTTATCAAATGAGAAACCCCTGAAAGCTCTTCACCTGACCATGGATTTCTAACTGTTATTGAAATAGGCAGACCATCACACACACTGTTACCAACCCTTTGCTTTCTCTTCTGGGAATGTTCACTGTTTAAGCCAGCAATGATCAGGATCAATAGAGAAGAAAGGAAACACCCTGTCCTGTCCTGTCCCTTCCGGCTACGCACTAAACGCAGCTCTAATAGGCTTGATGCTAGATTTCCAACACATTTCTCTTTCATTTTCCACTTAGAATATTGACAGTTTTTCTGTTTTAACGCAGCTAAACGCAGCTCTAATAGGCTTGATGCTAGATTTCCAACACATTTCTCTTTCATTTTCCACTTAGAATATTGACAGTTTTTCTGTTTTAACCATGCTCACAGCCCATAGATGTCTCTTCAGGTATACAGGAATGTGTACACCCACGTAGCTCACTGGTATTCCTCCAGGAAAACACTGGTCTGAATACCTTACACTTTGAAATCTGCACAAGTATGCTCACAAAAGTATGCATATCTCTCCAATCAATGCAGTTCTGCTCAGCTGAAGGTGCCCTAAAGGTCTTTTACAAATTATTTCTGACTGAGTGAAGCAACTACGAAGAACAAAATCAGTTCCGAGCTTTGATCTGGTAACTCAATCCCCACAGGTGTCAGAAGGACTGATTTTCAATTGTTTTTGAACTAAGTTATATACAGGAATGCCCTATGCCTCACTGGGGATATCAGTAAACCTCAGGATACAAATATAAAAGTTTGCCTTTACCTGCAAGCAAACAAAAAAACTATGACATACTATAAGGATATTACATACTGTACATATGAGAAGGCAGCAATGGAACAGCTTTGCTGAGCCTGAGCAGAAGCACATGGAATTCACTGCCACCATTTAATACAATCAGGAAGTCATGAAACAGGTAGGGTCTCATAACCCAAATTATCAAAGATTGAGGTAGGATTCAAATTACACAGGCACTTGAACCTTGAAAGATATTAAGGAGGGAAACTTGGAGTATTTCAGAATTGCTTTTTCCAGTTGGATTCACTCTGGGAGTTTCTAAATGACAAGGAAACTTTCCCTTTAAATACTCCTCCGTTCAGTAATAATCTATCTTTGTTATCTTAGCTATTCATAGTGCCTTCATTAACATAGGATCTCATTAGTCCCACGGCACTACTATAACATAAGATTTTACTAATAAGCCATTCAACAGAGTTGGCACCGGTCACAGGGGCATTCTGGTCAAATTTTTCAAAGCCATTTAGATACCCATCTGAAATCAGTGATGTGTAAATACATTTGAGGATCTGAGAAAAGCACTGCCCCGGTATCACTTCAGAGGTTACAGAGTGCTGGAATTAGGATTTCCCAAGTCCAAGTTGGTGCCTAAGAAATGGATCTTCTATTGTCATCACAATACTACTTGAAGGCAGCCCATTAGCTTCTGTGAATGTAGTTTTATGTTGATTTTGGTCAAACTCCAAATGAATGGATGACAATTGCTTCAGCAGCTTTCCAGCAACCATCCAGCTGTGTTTCTTAGCCTCAGGTAAATACCAGGCAATTCCAGGTAGCTCACCTCCGCAGCAAGGGAAGCATAAGCTGCTTCAAATTTAACCTAGAATAAGTCTTCACACAGAAAAACTTTTTCTTAAGTAGCTGACTACCTATAAATTCACAACCTAACTAACTTACAGCTTTTCAACACATCCATATGGTCAGATTGTAACTGCAGTTCCTACAGACCTGGAGAGCCTGATGAGAGGAACAAACTTTCAGCTTTGGATAATAGCATGCATTTGTGAGGAACCTCTTAAGCACATGCCAGCCCTGTTTTGCGATTTCAGTCAGCTGAGCATGATGCTAGCATACACATTGGCATGCTCTGTGGAGATTCACTTCATCCTATCAAGTTAGGAGGAAAAGCTCAAGTCCACAGGAGGTATGAGGTGCTGAACTCCCAGGGGGGATTAGTCCCTAGAGAGGAGTCAAGCAGCTAAATACGCTTTTGTGGATCTAGACCTGAGCTACCAAATGGAGTCATTGTGGTCTAACCCGTAGCTTAAGTAAACACCAACTGAAACTTGTCACATATGACACCTAATTTTGTCAAAGTCTGCCTCAAAAGTACTCAGCCCTCACTTTATCAAAAAGGCTTTTGCCAGAAACAGCAGGTTAGAAACTGGAAGAAAATGAATCAGAATAACAGGATAGAAGTGGTGCTTTTTTCACAGTGAATTAATAATTGCCATTTTCAGACCAGCTGGAACATTACCAAGGATAAAAGACCAACACAAAGACTGCTACAGAGAGACCTTATTTCATAACCCTAGTAGGAGCAAGCATCTAAAGGAGAGGTTGGATGCATTTACTGGATGTACTTTAGCAAGTTTAAATACAGAAACAGTGAAAGAACTTTTATAACAATTTATATGAGCTCAACAGTGATTGCATTTTAACAGCTGCTCTTGGTCCTCTGGGCCACAGCACTCTAATGGAGTCAGTTTTTCTGCTGAAAGAAATGATTAAATTGTTCACATAGAGTCCCTGAAAAGGTGTCAGTATGAGCAGCTGGAAATTTAGGATCTAACAACTTCAGCATTGGAAAAAAAATCATCACTGGTTTATGTTCCCCTGTGGAGATCAAAACTGAAAAGTTAAATTCTGGCAGAATCCGGGCATTTTCTACAACCAGACACACTTTTAACTGTAACAAATTGGAATGAATATCTAGTCTCATTGTTTTCCATGTAAACTCAACCTGATGGTATGTAACGTTTGTACCATTTTTAGAGCCATAGGTCACTAATGATTAATACTGAGCTGTATTCAGCATAGCATTATATTGCTCTCTGGAGTTTGTACATTGCTCACTAATGAAATTCAGCTACTACTTTGGGAAGATGGAGAGACTATGCTACATTTTGGAGGGTTGTGTGGAGCAGAAAAGGACCCAAAATCTTGTTTTAACTGAAATCCCTGGAGATACTTAAGTGGTAATTGACTACCTTGCAGTACAGCTCAGTTTTGGAGGCTAATACTTGTGTTGTAGCAAACAGTACCTTGGGGCCTTTGCTAATCACTTGGGTCTCTCTCACTTCCATATCTTACACAAAAGGCCTGTGACAACACACAGCATGCCAAGAGCCAACTGAGGTGACAGATTTGCCCATAGAATTTGCCATGTAGGAAATAACTTCGTCACTACCTAGAGTCCTTGGACTTTCTTTGGCAAAATCTTAGACAGTAATGATCCAGGAGTGTGTCAAGTTTTGAATGCTAATTACTTAAAAGCAGCTATGAAGTACCCTGCCGCTCACCTGACTTACGCCTGATGCCCATGATGTTGTAATCGCTGCTCTGTTTGTATGATATTTCAGCCTGGATAAAATGGAAAAAGGGCAGCTCTGGAGCATGGTGCCAGATTTTCAACAAGTAGCTCTTGCCGCTCACTCTAGAAACTGCTGGATGCTGAGCAGTTTGGAAAATGTGGCCGCTGTCTTAGGTGTCTGAAAGGGAACTTCTGGTACTCTGTGGGAAATCTGGCCTTATTTTTTTATTATTCCTGAAGCATTAGAAAATGGTCCAGAAGATCCCTCTATGCCAGGCTGGTCTTCACTTCCAGATGAGTATCAGTGCTGCTTTAGTGCTGCATTGGGGTCTTTGTAAATCGAGTGGTCTTCATAGAAAGATATCTGGTGAACCAGTCTCTTCTTTCAAAGGCTTGAGGGGCTTTGTAAAAGAAAATTTAGCACACAGTTTCACTATCAGAGATGGCAGATCATAAGATAAAGAGAACCAAATGGCAAATTACTTTTTTTAAGTTTGGTGGTGTGGACTTGTTTTGCACATACAGGGTATTTCCAGAGAATGAATACCCCATGAGTTATCCAGTCAAACCTGAGGAATCATTTTATTTGTCTTATGACTGTTTCAAAATGTTTTACTGTTATGTGTCATTACACCTTTTATCACGAATAGCTTATCATTAATCACAAGAAATTGCAGATATAGTTTGCTTTAAAATGCTGTTGGTGACTATGTTAGAAATGTAAATCTTAGTCATTCAATCATCAGTTGATTTATGAATATAAGGAAAGAAAATTTTTCTTCTGCTTGGATGCAGAATGAAAAGCTTAATCTTTGGTTCAATATATAAATTAAATTTCAAATACAAAAGGCAGTGAAAATTTAAGAACTTGAATTTAAACTCTAGAAATTTTTGTTCCAGAACATATTTAATCAGTTATGAACCTTAGTGACTGTGTAAACTGCTCTGATCCATTGAAATTACAGATGACAATGTGTACTTGCTTGTTTGTCTTTCTTCATTGCATAATTCTTCATTGCAAACAATGTTCACAATTTTAAATTAATCATTGATAAAGTTTCCAACACTTTCAGAGTTTGAGGAAAGAGACTATCCATAGGGAGGAGTTATTTAAAGCCACAGAATAAACCCAAGTCATTCTAAAACCTTTGTGATAGGTAATCATATTTATAGGACTAGATAATATAGTGTCTGTGTTTTGTTGACAAAAATTATATTTAGTTTCAACCATAACCAAAGCTACAAATTCTGAAAGAAAGACTGTATAAACATATGTGATGAAAACAGAAGATAGAATAAACTGAAATATGTACTCACCAAAGGTAGAATAGGCCAGAATTAATACAGAGCCTTTCTTTGAAATTATTTCCTCCGCAAATAAAGTAGACCGTATCTCTTTAGCTTTCAGTATAGCGTTGGATAGAAGTACACTTATTAGTTCAGATGGAAAACTGTGTATTTAATTTTCTAGACAAATGGAGTAGACCTTACATCTTTAGGTTTAGATTTAATACTTCAGATTTCAGTAAAGCATTTAATGCAATTACACATTTAACCATAAACTTTCTAAACTAGGGAAAGAACTAACAATGGTAGTATTTAAAAGGGGGGAAAAATGGACAGTGCAAGGGAGATTCCTAAAGCAGTTCCTTAAGGACTGTTTAAGTACAGTGTTTCATCTGTGATGTCGGCAGAAAAATCCAACACAAGGTTAGGAGCCATCATAAAAGCAGAGGAGGTTGGGTACAGGAAGAATGGATGACCTCTGGGACTGGAATAATAGAAATGGTATAAACTCTACCGCAAAAAATGAAAGGTCCTGGATACAAACACAAATAAAAGGGATTTATTCTATAAGCTAAGAAATCACCAGTTGCTAAAGACCTAAAGACACAGTGCACTATTCAATAACACAATGAGTAAGACTTAATGTGATGCAAAGTGGAAAAGACAGATCAATCCTAGTGTTTATCTGGGAAAATGTTTCCAGAGCAGAAAGAAATGTACCTGAGCTGGAATCCTGCACACAGTTCTGCCATCCTCCTTTAAGAAAAAGATATTTTAACTACAAAAGGAAAAGAGAGAACAAATGGGATGATCAGAGGATGGAGACTGTATCCTATGAGTAGAGATGATAAGAACAAACAGTTAGTGAGGAATAGTTACATGGGACTTAGTTCCACTGAGTCCAAATAAACACATACACATGCCATGATACACTTCTGAAAATATTTTCTGTTGTTCCTGCCAGTACAAAAGTCTATACAGAAAAGCAAAGAGCTGCAAACTCTGCTCTCATTGCCACAAGGACAATAAAATATGTGGAAAGCCATAAAAACTCTTATGGCTTTGACTTTCATATGGGTTAGTACCATGTATGAAAAGCTATGAGGAGATATATTTATTCTGATATGTACAGATGGTGTTCTGTAACCACACAAAGCTATGAAAAACATTCATTTATTAGTTCAATTTTGATCTAATTTTCTCCTGAGCAAGACAACATCTCCCGCAAAAGGCTCTAAGGCATCATACCAAATTAATTGTTTTCAGTTCTTAAGAAAAGCCTTTCCACAGTACATTACTTTTAGCAGCACTAGAACTTGCATGTCTATTGATAACTGACTAGTGAGCAACCATCATGACACTGGAATCAAGTTTTCTCTAAATTACTAGCTTGCATTGCTCCATGACTAGGTATTGTGCAGCTAAATGCCAGGTCAGTGTCTGTGTGAAGAGTGGAAGAAAGTACTAGTGACTTCAGTGACCAATGGAGCAGACTTCTATGACATTGTGGCAAATGGAATGCTGTTCCAATATGTGCTAAAAAAAAAAAAGAAAAGAAAATAGAAAGCTTGTTAACTCATTAAAAAGTGAGAGTTATTGATTTACAATGGCTAATCAAAGACTAAGTCATACTAACTGATATGATTTATTAGCTTTTGAATAGGCAGACTGTTAAGAAAGTCTTTGAAATAAGAGGATCAAGCCTTTCAGAAGCTGGAAAGAGCTGATTCAAGGGCTCCATGAGGAAAGGTGGGTTGTTGATATCTTTTTGATATCTTTTTACTCTATGTGTATTTATGCTGCCTTTTTTTTTCTATGCTTCGGAAGACTACAAAAAAGTATGCTTAACCAATTCATAATATGTAAGTTAAATGAAGAAGCCACAAAGTAAACACACAAAAGTATTTCAGGTTCTGCACCTGTATGAAAATAAAATGCATACTTTTGAGATTGCCATTTTAGTACTAATTTCATTGGCAAATGTAGCCTGATGAGATACATCAAAAAGACAAGAGCTAGAAGAAGGCTTGAAACACGCACAGTAATAGTTTCCTGCTGTTGCAGAATACACAAACAGCTGGTTTTATGTAAGTATTGCATTGTTTACTTCTCTGTCTCTTTAAATTTTTTGGTTGCAGAAAGGATATATAATCTGAAGAGAAAACAAATATAAAATTTGCATCAAAAAATGCTGAAATCTCCTGGTGTTCCCTGTGTCCATACATGGTTCTGGTCCTTCTTTTCTGATACACATTACCAAGCAAAGACTTGATATTTGCCTGTTTCTGTCCAACCATAGAATATTTTTTAAAAGATTTGTTAGCTATTTTTTTTTCCTTGGGTTGAATTATTGCAAACAATTTTACAATCCAGTTTGTATTTTCCTTTTTTAAATGGAAAATGATCAGTAACATAGAGACATCGTGATTGTGAAGTATGTATATGGAAAGAGAAAATTTTACAATTCCTTCAACTCCTGGGATATCGCATGTACTCTCTGATTATCAAATTACCAAAGAACTTTGATTCAGCTTTGGAATCAGTGGTAAAGCAAACAGCCATTGCATACAAAGACTATGCTTGGGTTGTTAATATGTAGCATAGCAGGCGGCAAGAATATTATTTTTCCAAGAAGGCAGGAAGATGAGTTTCTTTAATAAAAATACAATGACTTGTAAGTCAAACATAAAATAGAAGTGTAGGGAAGCTGTTTGTTTTAGCTGGGAAAGGCAAAAATTTGGAAGACCATGACTTAAGACAAATGAAATCTGTAACAACATAAGTCATAATTTGTCACCACTTTTGACAACTCTTTTGTCTTTTTTTAGAAAGTATTTTTATTTGAGAATTCACTCAAAACCACAAATTAATATCAGCGTACTATAAAAACTATATAGTGTCCTTATCCAAAGTAGCTCTATATTATAATTAATTTTGCAACGTTGCAAATCCCAATCTAAGATTTCATTATGCACTTCAAACTGAATGTTAAGTTCATTCATATATAAATAATGTATAATATACTCACTATATCTATAAAATATGTTTAATATATTAACAAATATTAAATATAGATGAATTATATATTGTATATTAAAATTATTTTTAGCATTTTTTAAATTAACAAAGAACTTCAAGAAATCATAAAATAATTTTGATTGCCAAATAGCTTTCTAAATTAATGTGTAGAGGTTTGTAATCAATGTCTAGAGGAAAGGAAATCTCTTTTCCTACTATGTTGAGGAATCCTCTGATTATGAAAGCAATGTAGCTTCCTCAGCAAGAGGAGGACTTAGGGATTTTGCAGAAGCACAGGGTAATTCTGGCATGAATCCTAGACACATGTGGATTCCTTGAATCACAGTGTACTCAGTAAAGATCTGGTGTCAGTCCTGGACCAGCCTCTAGTCTGAAGACTTCTCCCCTTTTCAGGAAACTTGAAGAGGTTCAGAAAATTCTAGCTAACAGGTAACAGCATACTTCACGAATGGTCTCTGCTGTCTGGCCCTTCTCATCTCTTGCATGATACCCTGTTGGCTACTGCAAGAAAGATTTTTTATTTGGAAATTTTTTGAGGAGTACATGTCTAAAACTGTGGTGAATGTATCAAAAAGAAAAAAAAATTGTCTAGAAAGTTACTTTAAGATTTTATATGTAGAAGCTAAAGCTAATATTAAAGTACCTCAGAGCAAACACCTCTGGGTATCACTGTTATAAAGAAATAGAACAAGTCTCACTTCTTTCTGAAAACAAACAAATCAAGAAAAAGTCTTGAAAAAATATTTCTTTCTCTTTTTCTAGGTAAAGACAGTGTAGCCAAGTAACGAAAATCAAATAGGCAAAGTCAGAAGGCCTGGAAGTGATTCCTTCTGGTTCTTCAATAATCTAACAGTTGAGATATTTGTTCAAAAATCTCCAGGGAAACAAAGCTTCTCTGTAATCATATTCCAAAATTTAAAAAATTCTAGTGCTATGTTTTAAATTAAATTATTTACCGGAAGCATAGTTTAAATGAAAAATACAGCCATAGAAGCCACACAAGTCACTAATGTTTTCACTTTCTACAATTTATATATCCTAATATATATATCCTAATATATCCTAATATATCCTAAAATTATAGATAAAAATAACTACTCTTAGAAAGATTGAGCTTTTAATTTTTATTTGCTATTAGGAGGGCTTGGTGTTTTTAATCTTTCCTTTGTAAACACATAAATTAGCCAGTAATACTTTCCCTTCCATATTTGCAGAAATAAGTGCATATTTGCGCCAACTGTTTCTAAATTCACTGCACCTTCTGAATGAGTGAATGAACGAAGCAATTCTGATAATATTTAACATTTAGATATTCCTTTATATCTCCTTCATGTTTTATAAATATTAAGTCTTTCATCTACATGAAGAAACATTCTTTCATCAGCTAGCTTCCCATTAGAAAGACACCTACATTTTTACAAGGTTTCTAGTCCCAAACTAGAACAACCTAACTGTCTGCCTAGCAACCAAATTGTCTTATCATATCAACTTATTTGGAAGTGTAGCCCACTGTAAGTGCTGAATGCTTCACTGATGTAGCATCTCACACTGAAAGACTTTAATATCTGCTTGGCAACTGAAAGGTTTTCTTGGCTCTCCATCTGTCATGCAAAACTGAATGAAAGGCAGTAAGCAGTGGTCCAGAGTTTCCCTTAAGAGCAGATCACTGTTAGCTTAAAGAGAAGTCAAAGTTGTAAAAACTGTAGAAGACTTACTAATTTCCACAGTAGTATTTGAGAAATATCAGTCGCTGTAGCTGTAACCGGTACCATATCCATACCTGAGATTACCTGAGCTTTTTCCAGCAATCCTCTATGGTCCAATGAATTTAACATGCATTTTTGATTTTTTTCAATTTTTGATCACTTCACCAAGACTTGCCATAGGACATTAAATAATGGCATTCAGTGGGACTATCCCTAGGCAGCGTTACAGCGCAAAAGAGAAATGGATATCACAAGTGGAGACTGATCTTACTGATTTTTACCAGGCTATACTATAGCACCATACTGAGAATGTTATCTGATACCCAGAAAAAAGGCCAAGTATAAATTATTCAGAACTAAAAAGTTTATAATTGTGCTGGTTTTGGCTGGGATAGAGTTAATTTTCTTCATAGTTGCTAGTATGGGGCTACATTTTGGATTTGTGCTGGAAACAGTGGTGACAATACAGGGATGTTTTAGTTGTTGCTGAGCAGTGTTTACACAGAGTCAAGGCCTCTTCTGCCTCTCACCCCACCCCACCAGCGAGGAGGCTCGGGGGGCACAAGAAGCTGGGAGGGGACACAGCTGGGACAGCTGACCCCAGCTCACCACAGAGCTATTCCACACCATATGACGCCATGCTCAGCATATAAAGCTGGGGGAAGAAGAAGGAAGGGGGAACGTTTGGAGTTATGGCATTTTGTCTTCCCAAGTAACGGTTATGCGTGATGGAGCCCTGCTTTCCTGGTGATGGCTGAACACCTGCCTGCCCATGGGAAGTAGTGAACGAATTCCTTGTTTTGCTTTGCTTACATGCACAGCTTTTGCTTTACCTATTAAACTGTCTTTATCTCAACCCACGACTTTTCTCACTTACCCTTCCGATTGTCTCCTCCATCCCACCAGGGGGGGAGTGAGCGAGCAGCTGTGTGGGGCTTAGTTGCCAGCTGGGGTTAAACCACAACAGTAATCTGCTAGCTCTTGGGAAATTTTGTCAGCTGAACTCTTCTTTGAAAACTACTTTGAGCAATATGGAAACGTTTATTAATTTGAGGATGATTTGCATATTACAGATGTGGGGACATCTCTCCAGCTTCACATGTCAATCCAGCCCATGAATTCATACTACTTTTTCCAACTCAGGCAAGCCAGGAATGACCATATTAGGAAAAGGCAGCCTAAGCCTGTAGACAGCCTGAATCTGTCTTTACAACTAATGGAAGTGTCATTCCAGAAGACTGTTTGTGCAGAGAGACAGTATAATACTACCTCAGATAATTGCCATTCTACCATTTTTCTATTCACATTCCAGGACTGGTCCAGGGCATGAGCTGTTCTTGGCTATGTGATCCCATACCATTGAGTACTGACATATGCCAGTTCAGATACACACAAGGAAATCTTTGTGGTTAGAACCTGAACTTCTGTGGATTAACCTACCACTATATTTAAATCACTGAAAATCAAAACCCTACTCCTCATGCCTGTGGGAAGAGAATAACATACATCTTGATTTGGTTGCCTTTGTAATAACTATAGTTCCTTGCAGGCTTACAAAGAAAAACAGTCACCTAATAATCTTGCAGATTAAAAGCAGAGGCCTATGCTAATGAGCAGGGAGAGCCAAATTCTACTTCCATTCTTAACTGCCACATTTAATGATTTCATAATACAACCCAAGGTGTGATTCATCTCACCTAATTTAACCATCTGGAAGTTAAGCATCTATTTTACAACAGTCAACTAGACTACCTCTAAAGTAAATAGAGAAAATGAAAAGTATCTTCTAAGATGGTATCTAAAATAGGTATGGTAAGTTCTGTCTAGATGTGCTCCTCTCTTTCCACTAGTGAGTGGGATTAGATGGCTCAATGAATCAGATACCCTTTATTCTACCTTTACTAGCCTACTCTGGGTCTAGGGCTTCTCAACAGTCAACAGAGGAAGATAAGCATCTTCAGCATATGACTCATCACACTTTTTTTATTCAAAACTGATTTTGGAATAGGATAAATCACTTCTGAAGTTGCCTCTGTATCTCCATTAACTAAAAGAACCAACCTGGAAAAAACTCCCATCAGAAGTAACTCAAGTTACCTAGGATAAACATCACTTGTGGACACATCTATTGGAATTGGTTAAAGCAAACAATTGTAAATTGGTTTTTAGCTAAATTTTAGTGTTCAGTTTGATCAGTATTAACTAGCAGTATTAGGAGAACATCAAGGAGGTATTATCAAGTTAGAAGCCAAATGAATAAGGACTGTCCCATTTGTCTAAGTAAGACCAACATAAGCAACTCATTAAAATGCCTGCTAGCATGTGATTATTAGTCCAAATTCAACGTCTGGGTAAAATATTCAGAATTTGTATTGTAACTACTTCATTGGTAGGTTTTATGTTTCCACTAGTTCTATCAGAATAATCAAACTCCTTCTGCTGTTTTGTTTTATCTTCTTATGGAACTACAATTCTGTGACACAGCAGTAAATTAGACAATACCCATGCTGAACTGCAGCAGCGCAACTATTGTACTTTACCTTATAGTTCATTGACTTATTAAGACACATTCTGTGTATCCAAACAACTGTTCTCTTTCAAAGACACTCAGTCGTTAATTTTGGCATGAATACTGAAGTCTATATAGATGAGCAAGCTGAACAAACACAGGGTGTGAGCAAAGCTCATTTTGCTAAGAATAGGGGAGTTAAGGGGGCACACACTGCTGCTACACTACATACTTGTCTTTCAAGAGAAGGGACAATTTGTTCATGAACATAATAAAATTGAGCCATTAAAACAAATGCAAATTTTATACAGGAAAATTTCACATAGACACTTTTCCTTCCAACCACTTTGTTCATCTGATCATTCTCATTTGGCTTTTCATTTATATGTTTTAAAGAAGTTTTTATTGTTGCATAATGACAGCTATGTGAAGAATGGTCACACATAACTAGGCAATGAAAAACTGAAAGGAAAGATGCAGATCATTTACCAAATACCTAGACTGTGAGTCAATATATTTTTGGATGCCTCAAGTTTTACCAGTATGTGATGGAAATTACGAAAATTGAGGACAGCAAGGCTACTGCTGGTAAATTATGGCTTAGAATTAAACCAAATGATTCAAACCTTAAATCAGTAAAATAGCAAAGAAAGAGACAGTCATGTACAAAGTCTAAAGCAATCAAAAAAAATAAAAAAAGAAAAAAAAATAATTTATTTGAAAAGGAGTTTGTTTGCAGCAATGGGATTAAAAAAAACCACGATCTATAATCTTAGCTTGTCAGAAGTTGTCTGAAAGTCTATTTAGGGACCAAAGAGACTTGTCTAATTCATTCACCATTTTTATCACTTGACGTGCTATGCTGTTTCACAGCTGGAGGGTAAACATGCCAAAAGTTGACATTCTAAGTAGCTCTGAAAATATTTAAGTCCCAGACATATTTTTTGAGCAAATTGCAAATTTGGCTTCTCCATTTAAGAAGATACCAAAGGGCATGTGGCTCGGCCAGTCTCCAAACTGGCTGTGATACCTAGGAGGAGTTTACCTCAAACTGATTCTTTCATACGGTCAGCAGGCAATCCGAGAATGGTAGTAATATTTTTGGAAGTCCTGGTTTTGATCCACCATAGAAAAAAAAAGGTAATGAGTTTAGCAGTGTTAAATCAAATGCTGCTGGAAAGATATCCACAAACCAGTTCAGTGTGGAAATATTTTCTTGTTGGCTTAAACTCTTTAGCTTTTATTGAAAAGGGAAAATATATGACCATTCATTTATACCATAAAAGGAAAAACTACAAATTCAATGAATTTTGGTCTCAAAGCATATCAATTGCTCTTTACAATGTAACATGCTAAATCACTCCTTTGATTAAAGAGTGACTTTTCTGAAATAGTAATTATCACAGCCTAGGCTACACTTTACAGCAGGAAGAGGACTAATTTCCACAACAGTGCATGTGAGGGCTCAGCTGCATGGTTCTAATTGCATATCTTCTCCCCAAAATACTGACAGTTAAAAAATAAGCAAAAGAATGTTTAACCTATGTTTCAAAATTTTCTAAGGAAAATGGCCTGGTAAAATTTCATTATATGTCTATTTCAACCATTGTAAAAAAAAAAAAAAAAAGCCTATGTAAATTTTAAAAATAGTTAAAAAGCATAATGTATCTGAAAGATGCAGAATCACTGACTCTGGTGAATTAAATCCTCTGAACTGTCTGAATTCAAATCATCTGAAGGAAGCGGTCAAGAGGAAATCAAAACTCTCAAAAACATTAGGCCAGACATTTCTACTGAGGAATGGAAGAAAACAGTGTCAACATGCAGAGTCTGTACTATCAACTTTTTTATGGGACTGATTACTTAATATTATCAATTAATATCTATTACCACATGCATATGAATTTTTTTTGCATATTTTCAGTATTTTTTATTTTTACTCTTTCCAAATCTGAGAGGCCACAGAAGTTCAAGTAGGGAACAACTGCCCAAATTCTCCAGTGATCCTCCATTTATTCAATCCAACTGTCCCTAAGCTAATATAAGAACAGAACATCTTCCAGGTCTGCAGAACAAGAGGTGTGTTCATGGTGATGAGCTGGGACAAAAAATGCCAGGGCACAACTGGGTTTACAAAAGAATTTGTTCTCTGCAACTCAGGCTAGAGCAGATTGTGACAGCATTGTCAGGTTTTTAAAATGCCAGAAAGAATTCGTAAGAATTATACCAATACCTGAATATAATCTCTTGATTTCCTTGTTACCACCCACTGTAACGCAGATTCACAAACTAGTGGTGATTTTAAACCCAAAGCTATCACCCCAACTCTAGCTGTAGTGTTGGTTTTTTTCTTCTTTCAGCCAGTGTTCTAACTTGGCATTTCATATGCAATTCCTTCATAGGAATTTTAAGGTGATGTGAAAATTTTATTATTCAAATAAACATTCTAAGTAAATTTGTCCAAAACACCTTTATCTGTGGTCCTGGAATGGAAGAAAGATCTTCAGTTTATCACTGGAAAAGCTATAAGAGCATTAGAGCTACTGATAAAGCTAGACATTTGCCAAAATGTATTTTGAATACCACATGCTAAATATAGATAACCCTAATTCCCAAAAGTGTTTCATACCCATTGTCTTCTCCTTCAGGTTTTCCCCAGAAGATGGTATTCAAGACCAATTTTAACAATGATTTGCAGATTCAGTAACTTGCCTGACAGGAAGCATAATGAAGCTTTAAACTCATTTCAGAAAGGAAAACTTGTAAATATGACATAGTAATGACTTTCAATTCTGAATGGTGTTTGCCAGATTCAATCTAGTAGGCTTTTTCATATGCCTTGTGACTTACAGTCACTTGTAGTATTTTTTTGCATTGACTATAGTCTTCTTTCTGAGGTACTAGAATAACTCAGCAGAAGGTAGAAATGCTGTAAACAACCGTGATTTTAATATTCCTCCATTTTAATTACTCTCATACACTGGTGTTTTGTGGGTTTCTTTCTCTCACCAAATTTTAACTTCTCCCTTACATGCAGCAATATAAGTGATACCAGCAACTGACAGATTCATGCATTGCAATACATTGATTACAAAGTGTTACTAACATTTTTCAAATCATTAATTTTCTTTCTGAAATTCTGTCCAGACTCATATATTTACTGGGAAAGAAGAAAAAAAGAGAGAATGAGTGAATGAGTGAACAAACAAAAGAAAGAATGATAGTTGCAAATAGAAGACATCTGAGCTGAAATTTTTTAGGGTAATTAGAGAATCTGATACCTGTGAGAAACAGGTCACATCAGTATTACCTACAGGTGGCTCACTGTAGTGTATTTACACTATCAGCACTTCTCTAATATTACTGTAGATTTTCTGGGAAGAAAAGCAATAAATTAAAAAATCCTACATTAGACAAAAGAAACAGAGTACAATAAACTTGTCAAATCAGTCCCCCGTTCTGTTCATCTCATATCCTGAAGGCAACTATTATCTATCTCTTTTCTAAATCAGCATGCCATCTGGAGCTGCAAGCAGACAAAAAAATGTGTTTTCTGTTCTGTTGTAGAGGTACTATTCACATTGCTATAAAGTAATCTCAACATTTTTATTTTAAAGGCCCTTAGAACAGTTGACTGTGAATATACTGACTGTAGATAAAAATAACAGTATACAAGTTTTTGAAAAATGCCATTCATTTTTCTTTATTTTTTATGTGGTTATATATGTATTATTTGTAAATAATTTCATTTGGGTTTAGTTAATAAAGGCAGAGAGATTTCAGCAAGATCAGTGGTTTTTGTTCCATTCAAAGTTTAACAAATAGATTTTTGATTGGGTATTTCTGATCATTCTCCCCAATATGCTCTATTCACTTAGAGGAGACTGAGCTTTCATTAGACAATTTTTTTTTTCACAGTAAGCTAACAACTGCTTTTCTTAGCAGTTTTTTTAGGAAATGCATTCAATAATATATTTTGACTGCAGTAGTAATCCATAATTTCACACTTAGTTCAATATGAGAGTAGATATTTTCTTACAGGAACTGCTCCAAACAGCCGTGTAACAAAAGAAGTATTTGTCAGTCATAGTGTGACTATAATCTAAAAATGGGACAAAACATTCTTAAAAGCTAATTAGTCTACTGTATCATATACTGATAACATTATTTGCTTTACTTCTTAATTAATTTTGGTCATACTATAAATTCACTAAACATACTGCAAAATAATCTGAAGGGCACTATGAAAAAAAAAAGCAGAATCAACTGTTTTTTAATATGCAAGCCCAACAGCCACTCCAAATACCTGCTATAGGCACGTTACAGTCATAGGGATTAAAGGGTGGTTTCAGTATTGGAATTTTGCACTTTAAAGTTAGCACAGCAACAACTTTCTGGTCATATCCATAGCTCTCTAAAAGACAATTGTGAACACAGTAGCGAGCCCAGGTTCCTAGGCACCTCGTGCCTATGGCAGAACAGCCTGAATAACGTCTGCAGTGGGTGTCCCTGCATTTTCCTGCAGGTACATTCCAGTCACAGCTGACCTGTTCTTGCGGGTTTCCTCTTTGCTCTCAGTACGGTCTCCAGGGCTACCTGTAGCTACGGCTTCAGCACCTGAACCTGGAGTGGTAGTAGCATGTTGGGTGCCGTACCTGCGGTCTCTGCCCAGCACAGGAGCAAAAGTCCTGCACAAGGCTGGTATTCCAGCCAACCAGCACACTGAGCAAAGAGGGGCTCATCGTCAATAAGAAACAGGAAAGGCAAGACAGATTTGCCCAAACCTACAGAGAGGTGCCTTCAACTGCTCGAGATCCACATCTGCAATTCTATCCTGAGAGTATCTCCCTACAAACTTTTTTCGACGTTACTCGTTCACCTAAAGAAAGATATCACGTGGCCCCACAAACCCATCCTTCCAATAAACACTCACTGACAAAAATGCCTGAAAAGGGCAGACTCAACTCAGTGCTCCCAGGGGAGAACTCCCATTAGATTGTGGAGTGCTCCCCTTATTCCCCTCTCACTTGTTCTCTCTACCTCCACCCTGTCCCACATAGGTCTCTGGACCTGCCCTTTGACCTTTCCTTCATGTCCTTATCTCCAGCTTCATACACTTATTATTCATTGAATATTCCTCTTTTTTAATATATATTTCTAGAAATGTAAGATATGGGTCCAGACTAATGAGTGAGCTGAAATTAGGTCTCCTGTTGAAGGTTGAGTACTGTAATCCCTTAGCTGTTAGACAGATTAGACTTTTACATCATTACTACACTGACATCCACTAAAAGCAGTAACTACTGATGCCATTTGCAAAGTATCAGATGCTGTCCCTGAGTGTTAAGCATGCCCAGGGGATTTGGACACTCACAGAGTTTCAGTGGGCACTCCATGGGCTCGGTTTGGACTTGGGCATCCAGGATTAGGCAGGAATGCAATTTTGGATTTTTAGCAGTTTAGGATAAAACAGTTGTCCAGGACAGTTATAGAAATTACGAGTCATAGACAAAGAATCACTCCTAATATCACATGGACAGAACAGTTCAGTGCTGCATAACACTTCAGGCAGAATAATTTGATTTCATAGCTAGCCAAAATGACATTGGAAAGCTTTGTACCAATCAAGTGGAACAGATACTCTAAAATGGTCCACTCGCTAGTCAGCTCAGCATCTATATTCTAGCTGGCTAAGAATGTCTGTCTTCATCTCTTCATCTCTAGCCCTTTCATTTGAACATCTCAGGTTTACAGAATTAGGTTAACAACACCAGGCATTTGTTATGTATGTTTGCTAGGGGGGAAAAAAGAAAAAGGATTTGCTGGTAAAACTATGTGACGTGAATGCTCTCTGGGGCTGATTTATGTTCAGTGTGCTTCAATTGAACTTCAGAGATGAGAAAACACTGCACCTCATTACAAAAGGCATTGCCTAGTACAAATAGACATAAGAATTCCAGTGGCATTTCAAAGGAATATTAGAATCAGAAGCACCTTGAATCAGTGCTTGAATGGCAAATTTTAACTTGCATAGCTCAGATGTTTCTCCTGGCAACATTTCCCTAATGTCATTATCACTTACTAAAATTCAATACCATCTACAACCTGAGCCTGAATTCCTGACACACAGTACCAGAGAGGTAAATATTATGCCAGATTAAAGAGTAGCATGTTTTGACAATTATGAAGACAACCGTTTCTCTTTTGCAATGAGGAAGTCTCAGAAAATATGTAAATACTTAGGCAGTTAAATTGTGTGCAACTTATTCACAAGGGAAATAACTTAAATACACAGCCCTAAGCTATTGCAATGTCTTTGATTATGTATAGCTCTGTCAAACAAAACAAAAGACATTCGGCTGCTTCTAAGAAATTTCATACTCATTTCTAACCTGAAGTCATATAACTTCAGGCTGTGATCCTCTCTGATCTCTAGCTCAGTGCATGTGAGTAAGTAGCTGCACAGGAGACCTCACATGTTTTTTGAAGTAACAAAGAGACAATATTCTTGTGAGTCAGGATTCAATCCATCCCTAGTGAAACCTATGCTCCTGGGGGTGTAAAACTTCTGCTAGAGCTCAACCGTTGACGGCTCAACCATCCATCTACAGACTCTTCTAGTGGGCAGACCAGCCTGGTGTTACTAACTCCAGTATAAAGGTGCTTGACATTTGCTTTCTGCTAATTACAACCTGTAAATCTAAAGTCTCATCACAATTTTAACTGGTTATGATGCATTTTTTCTTTCTTAGGCTGAACTTTAAAAAAAAACTTTAAAAAGCTTTTAAAAACTAAAAACTAAGGGAATAATATAGTAACTCCTTAGAACACATATATCACTGCTTTTTCATGTTCATGGGTACATGCTACTATAATGTCACTTGGTATTAAGAACAGCAAACTGAAGTGTAAATAGCTACATGTCAGCTTCCCATCTTTTTTTATTGTGATTTGTTGTGGAAAGTAAAGAAAAATGACGAAATACTAATTCATACTTCACATCACCTTGGCTAGGGATCAAGTAAGTGCTCAGACACAATTTGCACTAGTTTTTATTTTGTTTGTTGGATTCTTTCTTGATTTTTTCTTTCATTGTTCAGTAGAAGAACTATTAAATTTATAATGATTTTTCTTCCCTCAGGTGAATTCAAAGAATATAAAAGCAGTAAAGCTAAAATGTTATACAAGAATGTGTAAAGGTAAGGCTAGTTGATACAAAGACAACAGATGACTTCATGTAGGGAGGATAAAGTAGAGAATCAGATAAGGAAAATATGAAGTAAAGGGAATTTAGAAGGAATTTATTACATTATTTTTAATTATTTTTTTGCTAGGCATGGCTGTTGAAATTTTACAATGCATCCTTAATTGTCTGTACAGGGTTGCTGTACTGGGTCAGAACAGAAGCCATCTTACTCAATGTGTTCTGGTAGCAACTAGTGGTAGTAAATGTTAGGTAGTGGTCAAACCTGATAGTTCAAAAGAGGTGAGACTGCCACAGCTCCGTGCCCCAGGGCCAACCAATAATGAGGCTGAGCATGTATTCCCAATGGGCACACATGCAAACACACATACAGCACGTACACATGTATACACACAGCCGGCTGCACAGATCAGTATGGACAGAAACACACAGAACTCATGCAAGCACAGACAGCACAACGGCCTCATCCAGTGTCCCTTTCTGGCTGATCAGGATGAAGGTCCATTAGTGGGAAATATATACATATGTGCAACATGGATCCCTCCAGCGGCTGGGCTCAGACACCCGAACTGCCCAGTATCTGGCCCCCGGATCCTTGATATCTCCCGTTGCTGGTACCTGGACATAAGAGCTGCCGAGGGTGCAGCCCCACTCCAGCTGCTGGTCCAGACCCCTCACTCAGACACACACATGAACCCTTCACAGGTGCATGTACAAACAGGTCTCCCAGTGGACCTCCAGACCCCCTGGTCTCTGTCCAAGTGGGACAGCACTTGGCCTGGATCCCCTGATGCCTTCAGTAGCCAACTCCTCCAGTCATCACACTCACAGAAACACATACACACTTGGCTCCCAAACCATTTCACCTACTCACTAACTACTTCGGCTTGATATTCACTAGTGATAACATGCTGACATAAGCCCTCACTCCAGCTGCTGGCAATCCAGATGCATGGGCCCCAATGACCCACGGTCCCCACTGCAGTTGCTGCACTCCATAAACATGTGTGGAACAGAGAATAGAGCCCCTCACCCACAAAAAGAGTCAGAAATGGAATTTAATGAGATGGGACAGACTGCACTGACCAGTTGCAGGACATGGCCAGACAAGCGTACTGACCAAATGCTAGTTTATAGATGTCTTTCATCCCCTTTTTCCTCTAGTCTTCCACACTTGTTCCTTCCCAAAACACCTTGAATTCTCCCTTTCCCCACCTTTGGTACCTGCCCTAAGCATCCTATAATGTTTCATGCAACCCCAAAAATGGTCTTCCCCTGCATCCCACAATGACTCCCGACTGGGCTAAACCCCCTCAATCTGAAAGGAGACCCAGAGAGCCTCTCGCACAGACTGACTGTGATGGGGGTCACCCCTGGCCCATGGGGCTGAGGCTCTCCTGCAACAGCCTGGTGAGGGTTTGGGGCAGGGGCTCCTTTCTCTGAGCAGGTTATTGGGGTTCCCACACCTGCTGTTGTGCCTCTCTGCTCCTCTGTGTTCGTGGAGATGAGCCTGTAATCACATTACCTAACAGTAAATAGGACAAGTTTAGAGTGATCCTTCCTCCTGTCCACCCTTGCAGAAATCACTGATATAGGCTTTTCCTGAGACAAAGGTTACTTTCAAGTCATATTGTTCAACTACCTTCAATACTCCTTAGTCATATTGTTCAACTACCATCTCTACTCCTTTTCTCCATGAAGCCACTTCTTGTTTTTCTCTGTGTAATACCCTGAGGAAATTTATTCCACAATGTGATTACATATTGTGTGACACAGTACTTTGTTTTAAGCAAGCTGTCCACACACTTCATTGGGTACCCCTTAGTTGTCAGGCTCAGTGAAGAATGAAAGGTCATTCTTTATTATCTCTCCCTCATTCATTGACTTGTATCACACCTCTCTCTGTTGTCCTTTTTTAACACTGACAGTCTTTGCCTACTCAGCATTTCCTTCTACAAAAGCTGTTCCATTCCTTGATAAACTCTTTCTGTTCTTTTTTTTTTTTTTAATTCTATTATATCCTTGTGTGTCTTAAGCTGGCTGCATGTACTATTTAAGATCTAGGTGAACCATGAATCTGCATACAAATATAATGTTTCTGTTTTCTTTTATTTCCTCTCCAAAAGTCTTATTTATCTTTGTAAACACTGATTAACATGGAACTGGTGATTGCAGAAAATAGCCCATAATATCCCAGAGAAATTTCTCCTGAATTCTTTGTATCTCCAGAATGTAATCACTATCTATTAGAGCTGATGTGACCAAAAACAGGGAGTGAGGGAGGAGTAGATATTTTTTCAGCAATTTATATTCAACAGAATTCCATAACCTGGAAAAAAAAAATACAAGCCCTAAATGCTTGCAATGTTATTAATATAAATTGAGTTCTTGAGCCTGTACCTATCTGTAAGTTCCATTTTACTTACAGTTGTAATTTAAGGAGCACTCTGACACTCCAGGCATTTCAGAGTCACCCCAGCTTTAGGTTTTGATTATAATATCTGTACTTCTATATCAGATTCTTCAGTGTCATTTATTAATGTGACTACTTTCTGGCTGGTCCTGATTGCTCATAGGTGCTTTGTGACTTACAGGGTTCACAAAATCAAGCTGCTACGTGCCTCCATTCCAGTACCATTGATATATTCCCCAGGCCTGTCAGATCAGTTACAAAGAAAGAAATGTGTAGTGTTCCAGCTAGCTCCTAGTTCTCACCACAAAAGGTTTCGTATAACATGGCAATGTGTCAGATGTTGTTTTGATAAGCACTTCATATTGTGCATGTCTGTCAGTACCGGTTCTGTCAGTTCCTGCCATCACCCTTCCATATGTATAAAGCCCAGAATGTAGTGTTGGGGTTTTTTGCAGAGAAGGGCCAAGACTGGCAACAGGGAGCAATGGCTTGGTTGTCAAACCTTCTGCTTTAGAGGCTGGCTCTTCAGTTCAGTCTTCTGAGCCACTTTTTCAGGGGTTCGGACTGGACACTCATCAGTGGTTTAGAACAGCTGATACAACCTGGTGGATAAAGTATTCCTTCTCTCCACCTGCTAAGATCTTTTTTCAAATACACATCTATTCTCCTGTCCAAGTCATCAAGCTGAGTGAGAGGGGCATGGATAGTATGAAAGGAATGTTCTAGGAAGAAATGTCCTTGGTATAGATTCTGTTCACCCATTTGGCAGACAGTTTCCCAGCTAGAATCCTCAGAGGTATCTTCATATTTCCTCTGTGTACCAAGCACAACCTAGAGACAAAGGAATGCTTCTTGCCATTCAAATGGCACAGAAGACTTTTTGACATCTTCACTATCTGTGGGATCAATCACCAGAAGAAATTATTACCCTGATTACTGAAGTATTTATCAAGAATATCCCCACAATGTCCTGCAAGAAACTCAGTGCTTACTGGTCACCATTTAGAAGTTATCATGTCCAGTTACTATCATACATTGATTTTAAATATCATATTAAGTGTCTTTTTATATATAGTCACTGGTTTGTTACTTATGCAATGAGCACATCACATTTCTCACAGGAAGAGGAAATGCTTGTCATCACTGAAAAGAAAGCATAGCATGGTTTTATCCTTGCTCTCCTACTGTTGTTACCAGTAGCCATAACATTATCTGCAGTGTCTCCTTATAGTTTTCATAAATTGCCTGCCATTGAAAGTATGACTCAAGTCCGAAAATAAGAGAATCCATAAAAGCAATCAAAAGTATACCAAGTATACATTATGTTTAGAGATGTGACAGAAATTAACATCAGGTTTTTCAGGTTCCTTGAAGAAGGTAAGAGAGTTCATGAGACAGATACCTGATTCGACATGGCTTTAGCATCATAAATGTTATCAGAAATTAGAAAATATTAAGATCTTACAAGTGGGATTTCCTTTCATATGTTTTAGTGTTAAACTCAAATCTACACTTCTCAGTTTTAATTAAAGGTAGCTATAGCATTACTTTATCCATTTGGTCCAGTGAAGGTCAGACTCAACACTTTGACAGTCATGTTCAACTATTAAGTGTCTGAGGGTCTGGGCAGATAACAAGTTACAAGGATAAACTAGACTATGACCTTGCTTGTAGGTCACAGATGTAGGACACTGGTTAACAGACAATTGAAAACTGCCTGCCAATATAACCCCCTACACCCTAGCTCATGACAGGAATAAAGGAACATGTCTTTATGTTGGGGCAGGAGTGAGCAGTTGCTGCAGAGCCATTGACACACTGCAATTTCATACCACTCAGAATGAAATTACACAAGCTTGAGAGAGGTTACAAAAACTGTCCATGGCCAAATTAGGAAGTCACATTCCCTTACTTCATTTATCACTGCTCCTTTCCTTTTCCTTCCTCATTTCTCATAGAGGATCCTCATGGATCCTTTGTTCTGTTGCTTATTGAGACTCTTCACTGAAGGGATTAAACTCATCCAGCATAAAACTACGCACCTTTTTTCTTCTCCAGGTAGCCTTCTGTGAAATTAGTAAGTTGAGTCAGTTCCTGAAGGGGTTTTATGGACATTGACTCAGAATTGGTTCAAGTGTAAGGATGTTCCCCTACAGAATCATCAACATCACTTCCCCTAACATCTATTGGCATATGTTTTGATGGTTTTTGGAGGTGATTCAGAGAAAGAAAATGGTTCCGGTATTAGTGAGGCTGTATAATTAACAACGTAGTATGACTTTCCTTGAATTAATTCTAGTCTGCTGCTGCTGGGAAAGGGTAACTACTAAAGCCTTTCACTTCTAGCAAACTTTATCAGTTTCTAACAGCCTCTGTCAAAAGCTTTGAGTTTTTGTCTTCAGCTGACTCATTGTTAGGGAGGGTCAAACACCCATTCATCGTATTCTAGGGAGAGGACTATGATTGGAACGATTATGCTGGCACAGCAGTGAGCAGACTGAGACAGAGCTCCAGAGGGACAACACAGCTCTCCAGGCTGCTGGCAGTGCCTGGGGCAGAGGCTGGGGAAAGAAAGATGTCCTTGCTTGCAGGAGACATGCCCTGGCTGAGGAGCTGCGTTGCCAAGTCAAGGAACTCTGTGAATAGCTGTGCAGGTTGTGCAACACCAGGGCATTTCAAAAAGAGGTTGAGAAGATCTTCACAGACACCTTGCAGAAGTGAGGGTCTTGCATCCCAATTAGGATGTTACAGTCTGGATAAATGGATAACTAAATAGGTTAAAAACTGGATAATTGGGCTCAATGGGTAGTGGTTACTTGGCCACCTAGAAGTGGGGGTACTGCAAAAGGTCTATCCTGGGACCTGTCCTGTTTAGCATCTTTATCAACAAGCTGCTGGTGAAGGAGTGCACTTTCATCAAGTTTGCAAGTGGCATCAAACTGGGGAGAAAAGACCCTGGAGGGCAGGGCTGCCATTCAGAGAAAGCACGGCAGCTTGGAGGAATGGACTGACAGGAACTTCATGAAATTCAACAAGGATAAATGCAGGGTCCTGCACCTGGAAAGGAAGACCCCTAGCACCCATGCGGTCTGGGAACCAAATGGCTTGGAAGCAGCTCTGCTGGAAAGGACCTGGGTGTCCTGGTGGATGGGCAGGGGCAAGGTGCACAAGAGCCAGCAGTGTGCTCCGGCACCAAAGGCAGGGCAAAAGCACCAGGGCTGTATTCACAGGAGCAGAGCCAGGAGAGTGAGGAAAGTGATTACCCATTCTACTCAACACTTGTTAGACCACATGTAGATCCCATGTCCAGTTCTGGTCTCCCACAGTACAGGAAAGAAATTGGTAAAATGCAGCAAGTTCAGCAGAGAGACATGAAGATGGTTGAGGGCTGAAGCACTTACCCTGTGAGGTGAGCCGAGGGAACTGGACTTGTTCACTCTGGAGAACAGATAGCTTTGGGGACACCTAACAGCAGCCTTGCCAGTACCTACAGGGAGATTATTAAGAAATTGGAGCCAGGCTACTCAGTGTTGCACAAGACGGGGAACAAGAGCATGGACATTGAGTTGAAAGAAGAAGAGGTTCAGACTGAATATAAGGAGACATCATGAGAGCAGTCAAGCACAGGAACACCTTATCCAAAGAGGTTATGTCATCTCCAGCTTTGGAGGTTTTCAACACCCAATTGGATAAAGCCCTGAGTAACCTGGTTTGACCCATAGCTGACCCTGTCAGAGCAGGAGGTTGGACTAGAGATCTCCTGAGATCCCTTCCAATTGGAATTATCCTGTCATCCTGAATTAGCAGTCACCTGCGTGGATCAAGCAAGAAAAGAAGGGTAGGTTGTTCATCACGAGCAATACAATGTTCTCTCCAACAGCATAGCAAGTGTTGCCTATTGTTCTAACAACAAATAAATTGCATGCCAGACTGAATATTCAGAGGAGAGGAAATTACACATATTGCCTAGGTTTTCTTAGTGTAGCTGGTTTTAGAAGGGAAATAATCTGCCCCATTTTTGTTTGTGCTCTAGTCCCTTAGGCCTCTTTAACAATTGGCTTAATTTTAAGTACTGAAGTTATAACTCTGAGGTCAAAGGCTCTGCCTTTGTGTTTAATGTAAGCATGGTCCTGAGTTTTAGCTGAACTGAAGTCATAAAGAGGAAGATTCTCTACGCAGTCTGTCTAAGGCAGGTATGTTTTCTTCATCTCTGGTTTTGAAGTAAACCAAAGAAGAACAAGTAGATTTTTCTTGTAATTTAAGTCTGTGCTTGCAATCTGTAGCCTGAAAAATTAGTGTCACAGGCAGACACTTGTTTTGATTGACCCATGATTTCAGAAGAGATTATGCTTTTAGGTCATGTTGCTTGAATTGGCTTTTGCAAGAGAGTTTTAAAAGTTAGGTCATAGTAAATATAAATGACCAGCATTACCAAAAAAGAACCCAAACCCCGCCACAATAAATCTGCTCAAATGTGGCAAATAAAATGAGTCAACCTTTGTAATATTCAAAGTTTACATTAAATTCTAACACTGGCACTACAAACAGAAAAATACCTAACAATCAAGTTCCTAAATATTGCACATGAAATAGAGAGAGGATTTCGAAGTCTCTAACTTCAAACAATGCTGTGATAGATATGCTCAAAGACACTCCAAGATTTTACAAAACATTGCCACATCTGTGGTCTATCTCTGTTTCACAAATGATCCAGAAGTGACAGATGCAGTTAATCAGAACTGACCATTAAATATATCTTACTGATTGCGTTGGATTTAAAATATTCACTGTTAAAAAACAGGCACGTTATCTTTCCCAAAATGTATGGGAAGTAAATGTGAAAATATAAAATTCATACGATGTTCAGTCAGAAGAGAATGCTATGGGTTACAATTACATATCTGTCGAAGGAGACAATTCTGGTTTCAGTTCAGAATCATTTTATATAAATAATATTTTTCTTGGACTGGTTTGAAAGCTTACCTCTAAGTGCTGTGACTTTATTATGTTTATTACTTGCTTCACTTTCCTAAGAAGCCGAAGGGGAAAACAACATCTATCAAAGAAAGCTATTTCTAAATCAGGCCTTCTACATCCAGCAAGCTGCATCAAAATAACAGGCCTTCCAGGCTTGGCATCCAGAAAGTGATCTGTGCTTTAAAAGTATTTGGCAACCATGTTTTTTACTGCCTGTCAGCAGGAGATCAGTGGACAGATAACCTCAAATGAGTAGCTGATTAGCCCATCCTTCAGAAGACATCACATAAAATTACAAGCCTTGCCAATTATCACCCCGGGTTTTTCTCTTTGTATGAGGATGTTGAGGAGGTACAGCCATGAACCTAAAATCCAGATGTGTTTGTTCAGTCAGATTTCCTTCTGGCCTAATCAGGAAAAGATTCTTTTGATTCACTAGAACTTGCTCGAGCACATTTGATCCCTCTTCAGTGAGTGTATTGCATCACCTTAGACACTGCTGGACAGAACTGTCTGGTTATGCCTAACTCCACAGACCTTATAAATTACTACATCCACTACATGTACATTCCATTGATTAGCTAATTTTATTGCAAGGTGTATTGCAAAACTATTGGGAAAACTGAGAAATGACTGAGACTTCATGAGCATAGTGAGAATCCTCTCTCTCTAGCTGATAAAGAAAAAGCCTTTGATCTTCAGACCTGCCTGAAATGAGAGTGTGAGTTGGAGAAAACTGGCTAAAGATCAATCCAAACAAAATGGAAGAGAGACTAATTTGTGGAAAACATCTACCCTTAAATAACAACTAGAGCTGACTGAAATTTGTGAGACATATCTAAAGGCTACGCTGGAATGATGCATTTCTTTCTGATTTGCCCACCCTGTGTCTAATAGCAAGTGTCTTCTTTTCTTTCTGGCATAGGTTAGTTGAAGTGTCTTTTATCATCTGTAGCTGGTAGCCATTTTCTCTGCAGTTGTTCACATTTCTTCGGCCTCTCTCTCATAGGGAGAATTTTTCTTGCATATTTTTGGTTTCATTAGCAACAGCATTTCCTTTGAGACGTGATGGTTCTGCCCCTGCAAGTGAAGGGTTTCCTTTGAAGAGCTGTCAGTTCCAGACAATCCTCCAGCACCTTCAATTACATCCCAGAAAACAGAATTTTTAAAGACATATTTTCAGTTTGAATCATTGAAGCTTCATAAGCAGAATGTTGTTTTCTCCTGTTTTATTGATATGATGTATAGTAAATGTGTTGGTTATTGAAAACTAAGTAGTACATCTTTATTTTACCCTGATTATAGTTGTAACACATATATAATTGTTTGTAAACTGCAGTGATGGAAAATTATCTTATAAAATGACCACTAGACTAATTGCCACTAATAAAAGCCTTGGAATTTTCCTACAAATATGTGCAATCCATACAGGAGGTCCCAATAAAACTGACTGAAAATTTGACCTTTCTTATTTTATGCTACAGATGTTAGGACATATGCATCTTTGGCTAAAAAAGACTTCAAATAATGATTAAAAGCCTCCTATGACATTTAAGCATTTTCCTCCAGTAAGTCCACGGGCTGCAGATCAGTCTCTGGGCCAAGTTCTGAAATTCTTACTCATTTCTTCAGCAAAGATACAATGCATTCCTTTTGCTTTTGCATTCCCAAGCGAAAAAAAAGAGTAAATTTCAACACATTATAACCATGGATGAATTGAAAAAGAATTTCAGGAAAAAAAAAAAGAGATCTGACTAGCTGTGAGCAAATGCCAAGAGGCACAGGAAACCTTAGAACATATCACATTCAAATGCACTTTCAAAGCAGCTAATTCAAGTTTCATTAACTGGCCAAGATTTTGACATTCTTTGCCTCAATTCAAAGTACTAATTGTAGTGTACAACTTCTGTCAAATAGAGAGTTTAACATGGAATGTCAATAATCTCTGTTTCAGCTAGAAAAATGAAGCTCTTCACAGAAAAAAAGCTCTCATCTGAAGATTTTAGCAGACCATTATCTATGGCAAGCTGTTATGGCAGTATGAATCTGTCAGAGGGACAGGTACTAGGTTGTCATTTCAGCTCCACTTAAAAGCATAAGTGAGGCCTGAGGTCCTGCGTTATTTTTTCACATAGAGAAAAAGCTCTCCTTAAAGATAAAGACACTTTGATTTTTAGTGATTTTTAAGTGATTTTTAAGCACTAGCATCTATACGGCTCTTTGTGGAAAGAGTAAAATGCCCATTAACTTCAAAGCTTTCTGTCCATCACTACAGTAGAAAACATACGAGTGTGTCAAAACCTGGTCATGTTTAATTTATGAGAAAATGCATCTGTCAATTTTAGATAAGTCATCTTCTATCCCAGATATAGCTTTTGTTTTATCTCTCAAAGTAAAAATTATTTCAGGTGCTAAATGTTAATCACATTTTTTTACTTTGTTTTTGTTTCTGAGTAGTTTGCCACATTAACTGACTGGAAATTTTTAGGTGGTTTAAAGGAGGTATGGTACAATGCTGTTAGAATGAATCACAGAATGACTGTGAAGTCTGTACATTCTTTGATAAAGATATTGCAGTGTGCCATGGCCCAACAGATTTCAAGACTCATTTACCTGATTTTCTGTCACTTGAAAATTTTCAGACAGTTTCACCATCAAATCAAAAGGAAAAGCTGCTGATTCTTGTTATCTGTATAGAAGTAGTAAAGTATGGGATTTTCAGTTGACAAAATTATTACAGACTGGATTTCTGTACTCTGCAACACTGGATTTTATCTGCATTTTATGAAGAATCTAACATTCATAATACAATCCTTCAAGAAGTCCTACATATTTTTAGACAATTTGTGTCTCAAATGGACTTAAGTGAGATCAAAATATTAACACATCCTTACTACATGATGCTAAGGTACTTCCTTTTCTCTAACAGATGAAGTGAGAAAACTAAATCCTGAGAAAATGAACATATATTTTTCTGCCAGTTATTTCTTCCCTACTTTTTTCTTTTGTCACAGTTACACAAATTAATTAAAACAGGAAAGCATTTGCCTCTGTTATTCACAGTAAGGTCTAGCCTTCTGAAGGCATTTTGAAATGTTCTGTATGAATAGGCATAGGAAATTTAGTCTGAGAATATGACTACTTAGGTATCCTTAAACTTCGTTGTCTATCGAGACCTTAGCACAAGAACTTATCCTGATATAGAGTCAGAATTGCTGGTGCTGTCATTCATCCAAATAACTTCTACAATTGTTATGGAACAAAGAATAACAAGAAAATTACCAATTCCATTGTATTTCTTTATGTTCTGCTAAAGTTGCTATGTTTGGATGTGGCTATGTCTACAGTTATGCACACTTTTGAACTATTTTTTTGAACTAGCTTTTTTCTACCTGCGTAGGATAACAGTAGAACTGATGACAACAAGATATGGACTTCAGCACTCATTATACACATTTGCCTGAGCATTTACTTGGGTGAACAGAGCCTGTGCCGTCATGTCTTCATTGTTACTTTTATCCAAGCTGCCTCAGACAAAGCTAGCTCATCCACCCCTCTTCATGTTGCAGTTACATTGCCCTGATCAGTGGACAAAGCCTTGGATAGGCTGACTTTATGGGCCATCGTAAAAGCACCCTGCTCTCCTTGCTCCCTTTGAGAAGGCCACAAGTGCTGAACTTACCTTATTCTCTTGAGTGCCATGACTGCTTTTTATTGGCATCTACAGAGAGAAAATCATCCCACCGAAAAAATGTAAAGGCTTGGCTTATGGTTAATCCATCCTCTGCTTCCTCTTCAGTGTGTAGCTCTTTATTTGCATACCACATCTTTTCACTACATGCAATGGGCAATCCCAGAATAGCTGCCTTTCTCCATTGTAAGACTTCCAGCAATAATTATGGAACTGTATAGAAGCAGGCTGTTGCCAGAATTACATCCTAATGAACTACCACATCACAACATCCATACACACAGTGGTATGTTCCTATGCTTGTATCTTTCCTTTACTGTTCCAACCTTAAATCTACTCACAAAATGTCTCGTTTAACATCTGCTAGGTATGCACTGGGAAAAAAGCCTATTTTTTTAAAATCAGTTTTTGTTCCACAAGATGCCATTACTGTAGCAAACAAGACTGATAACAGGATAGGCACAGTAGATTTTATGATTTTTTTTCTGAATACTGTTGGGATATTGGTTTCATTTTTGTAATTAGAAACATTGCTCTGGAAACCAGTTTCAATGATCTAGTCTCATATTATCAGGAAACAGAAGTATGTGATTGGCGTAGCTGATAGATCATATCTTCTCATCTTTCTGGAGAATATTTGCAATCAACTGTTTCACAATGGTATTAAAAGATTATCCAAATAAATTACCTGGCAGATAATTTTGCTTAGGGAATCAATTCAAGAAAAGTATTTTCAAGTTATTTGTAAACACAAAAAGAGAAGGGAAAAAAAAGTTTATCAACCCTTTAAATGATTGTGTAATAGTAATTCCTTTGAGGAATAGGGAAAGGGAAAGAGAAAAAGATGCCACCTTTATTTGTACTTAGTTATCTGTCTTCACCTATGCAATTAATTAGATTTTGCAACACAGGATTTGATAATCCTGTATAATCCATTTTGTTTCCAGATTAAATAGGGTCCTAGTTTGCTATGGTCTTTGCCACACACATACCACCACCCCCGCAAAGCCAAAGAAAAAGCTCTAAGAAATCTCAAAAAGTCAATAGCATCATTTTACTATGAAAATATAGCAAAATACAGAAGAAAAAAAAATTGAGTCTGTCATGCTTTCTTGCCAAGGACCTTTCTGTAAACAGCCTTGTCTTCCCATCTACCATGTAAACTTTCAGAAAGAAAAGGTGACAACAATTTGCTCACCTGAACTTTTCTTCCAGTGTTTCTTATCTACAGAGGAACCAGGCATGAAACAGGATAATGAAATTGTGAATTTCCACCACACTTTCCAACAGGCAGTATGTCCTAATCCTGACCTGAAGAGACCATTGACAGGGTGACAATTCAGTCACCAGTGTTAACTGCATTTTATTATCTTCTGCATACAGTATGCCAGCAATCAGACAAGAGAAGGTTATCTTCTTGCACAAGCATGTTCCTTTAGAGAGGAGTATGAAACTTCCACTCTAGAGGATAACAACATAGATCATGAAATAGCTAGCTGGCATGAGACCGCATAACTGCTTTAAGGACAAAAAAAAAAAAAGAGAGATGAAAAAACACTCCAATAATCATATTTCCTTTTAAGCATCTCATTGAATATTTGAAGGCTTTTTTTAGGAGAAACACAGCAAGTTCTGGAAAAACTATTTGTTGCTTTTGAGAAAAACTTTGAAAAGTATTGGCAGAAAAGTACATTTTGTCACATATACTTTTACACTTTCCTGTTTTACCCTTGAAGAAAAGGTTAAAACATACAGATAAATTAGAAATTGCAAGGTAACAGAACTAAGACAACAACAACAGCAACAACAAAACCAACCAAAATTAAACTTGCAAAGTATTCAGGTTGCTTGAAATATTTTTCACTTAAGAACATTATCTTAACCAGTAAATTCTTCTGGATTAGATTTGTCACCTCTAGAATGAAATCTCTTTATCATATTACCAGTCAGCTGAGCCATAAAATTCCTTAAATTGCCTATTAAAACAAAGGAACAACCAAACAAAAAAGCCCCACAAAATCTCACACAGTGCCTGTCAGTTTCCTTCCTAAAGACAGAAGGCATATGTGATATGAATTATAAATGGGATATTCTCTGTCTAATCTTGCTATGTACTTTGATGGACGAGGATACTTCTCCATGTGCTTTTGGTTTGTCATGAAGACACAGCAGTTCCTATTGAGGCACCAGCAAACTGGACATTTCCATGCTAAAGCAATGGTTAACCATTATTATGACTAATTCTGGGTCTGACAGTCCTCCTCAGAGGAGTTAATTCACTGTAAGGAGGAAGACTGCAGTTAGGTGGAGGAAGAGTGAAGGTTCCAAGTCTGACCTTGAAATTGTTTGTCATTAAAAATAAAGTTGTAATTAGGGTATTTTGTAAACTAAATATCTTTCCCTTTCTCTAAATTGGTTGTAGGAACAATAACAAAACCAGGTATCACAATTTTTCTGGACACAGAATGGTTAATTAGAGCATTGATGTAATTCCTCATTTTCTCTGTACCTTCTCCAGGCTGAACAGGCCTAGTTCCCTCAGCTCCTGGTGGCTTTCTACTGACCTTGGTGTAGTTTATCTATCTTTCCTGTATTGAAGGGGGCCAGAACTGGATTCAGGATCTAGATATGGTCTAACAAGTGCTCTGAGTAGAGGGGTTATTCATTTCCTTGCTCTCCCATTGCCCCTCCTATGAATACAGCCCCAGATGCTGTTGGCCATCTCTGCTGTCAGGGCACACTGTTGGCTCAAGTGCACTTTGCTGCCCGGCAAGACCCTGAGGTCCTTACAGAAAAGTGATCCTCTTCTTCTTAAAGTCCGACTGCCTCTCTGCAGTAGATCTGTCCTTCACTCTATCATATGAAAGAACCTTTCACTTTTATTGAGCTTCCAAAGTCAAGATAGCAACAAGTATGTTATCCAAATGGTAATCCATCATCAGCGATGCTGTCATCTAAAATTTTTTGTCAGAGTCCTTATCAACAGTGATGATATAGGAAAGGTATAAAAGCTAACTTTTTTTAGCAGTTCATCTGAGCTACCTTAACTCCCACAAAGTCCTAGAGCTTAGGAGGCTGAGGTCACCGTTTGTAAACTGAATTAATCTCAAAGGACAAAACAATGTAACATTGTGTCCTCTACAGAATAGGAATTTTTTCAGAGCAAAACATTATTTTCAAAAGTCTCAGAAGGAAAGGTGGGAATGCTGGTATCCGTGAGGTAAGGTGAGAAGTTATTTCATTATCTGGATGACTGACCCCACTACTTATAATCTTTTGCAAAATGGATGCTCTCTAAAATGTTGTAACATCCTCGTAAAACAAACCGAATAGGATACACTCAGATGCCTATTGAACAATATTCAATTGCAAATTAAAATAAACTATTCAAAGGAAATGTTGGGCCTTTCTTCTTCTCTTTCTGCCTAATAGACTGTAATGGCATTTAGCACTGATGGTAGAAACACTATGGCTTTTACCCCATGAAGGCAAGATTTGCCATTAAATTGAAAGAGAATTTGATCCTTCAGAAACAAGGCATATCTACAGGAACTCAAATATTTGATAGCTTATTTATACAGCTCCAGAATTAGGATCTAGACATTGGTAGGAAGCCTTCAGTCAGATATGGCAGATTAATTCAATGATGGTACTCACAACTATGTAGAAAATGATTGAGAAGTCCCTCTCCATAGTCCAACAGGAAATAACTCCTACTAAGCACGACCTATTTTAAGAAGCATAATATAAGATTGTCACAATTTGAATTGTTGACTGGAACTGGGTTTGACACACTTCATAGGACATACTGTTCTTTCTTCCTCAAGTTGTTTTGACATGAAAATATTATCATCTACTAAAATAAGGGAGATGCTTGGTGCCAAGGAATGCTAAAGCAATTTTGGGGTCGGGGCGGGGGGAGGGGGATATGGTGATAAGTATTCATTAAAGGACTTTCATTTCAAAATGATAGTTTTACCATCCTAACTTGTAGGGTAAATAAATAATCTTGCCTTTTCCTGAGTTTTCTACAATTAAGATTTGGTAAAAGGTTCTAATAGGTTTAATTTACACGCACATGCAATACAAAGTCTCTGAATCCTGAAGTTTTAAAAATTCTGTCTGGCAAGGCTCCTGCACTTTGAGGTTAAATTGCCAACAGCTAACTGTGGCAGCTCTTGCTGCTTTAGGCATTGACATGAAAATCCAAGGAATGTATCTTCTGCCAGAAAAGGATCTTATCCCTAAATAATTGTTCATCATTATAGTATTTTTCTGCCACTGACTTTGGCATATTCTTTTTAATTAATACTTGGACTCCTGGTAGATAGTTTCAATGTATGACTCATTTAAAACAATGACTCTCCGTTAATAAAATAACATTCAGATTCAACCTGTATTAAATGTCTGCCTGTATTAAAACCTCCAGGCAATGAATAAAATTGAGGTAGTAATAGAAATTGCCTTGAACTCCACAATTTCAGAGCTGGAGTCTCAGCTGAAGGAAAACAGGTTAGGATTATATCACACTACGTCAGCTGTGACTCTAGCTATTAGGCACAGTTTTGTCTAAAGTCAAGGTGAATGGGTAACTGGTTTAGATAAAATAATGTCCAAACTGACTTTTTGTTCAGTGTTAAACTTAAAAAGTCTTCAAGCATCTTGTCTACCTCTGTGATCTCTAACTTTTACTGAAAATACTGTGAGGAAAGGACATTACTATGAAATTTTCTAAAATCATAATGAATCAATCTTGTAGGCAGTTCTAAGAATCCCACTCTCTCAAGTTCAAATCTTTTTATTTGGATTTATGGATACTTCCTTGAAGAAAATGTCTAAATTATTTTATGTCATATTCAGACTTTAAATTAGAGATCTGTGAAAAACTCACAATTTAGTATTCATCCTGTACTAACTCTAATTCATATTTTACTAATATTGTTTACTGAATTATGCCTAGAAAAAGTTGTTTCCTAATCTTCTATATTCTTCTTCTTTCCATATAGTGCATAGTATAAGGTGCCAGTAGTTTTCCATAAAAAACGATACATTTAGTGGAAATGTCAGGACATGCGAGCCCCTCAGCCTTTCTTAGTCTTAGTCCTTTCTCAGCCTTTCTTCACTTAAAGAAATAACACATGTTCAACATTGTAATGCAGTCTGCCCTGCTGCTGCTTATTCAGCGAAACTCTCAAAACTCCTTATAGAAAAGCTGCAAGGAAGAAGTCTAGCCAACCTATTATCTTTTTCTTGAAATTTTGGAAGGCAGATTGTCATGATTTCTGCATCTCCGTTCACAGAGCAAAACAATAGAGATGTTGCTGCTCAGGTAAATTAGTGGCAAACTGGCAGCTGGACAACAAAGACAAGAGGTAACATGAATTTCTGATGCACTTCAGCAAAAAATCACTTCCAGAGCAGAAAAATACTTCAATAATCTGATTTCATGTGTCTTAACTTTGTATTTTAAATACTACAATATACCAAGACTGATATTAGCTCAAGGAGAAGCAAACACACTGTTTCTAGAATACTGCTTATGCACTATATTACAATGGTCAAAAAAAAGTAGTATTTTAGCCTAATTTCCTGAAGAAGCAAGACTTACTTCATCACATTGTCCTAATAACTTCTCTAAGCTGTTTTCAACCAAAACTAACAGGCAGTAAAGACATTGTAAAGACATTGCATTTCTACAAGCTTCACAGAGGTAGGCCAGTAGATAGGGATCTTATTAATGCATTGTTGAAGAACTTTCCATTTACATCAAGGAATTCAGATATCACAAATAAATTACTAGTTCTGCTATTCATGTAACAACTTTCTGATATTTCATCATCAGACTTCAGCAAAGTGACATGGGAACATTAAATATCTCATTGTTTAAATATACAAATGTTTGTATGCTGAAGTTCTCTTATATGTTAAGTTTAGAAATTCAGTGCAGTATTTTATTTGCATGGTGTTACAGGTGTTTGATGTTGAATGAGGATGTTTACTGGCATTCATAATATCTTAAAATATTATGTGATTTATTAATCAACCAATAAAGCTAGAGAAACAGTCACCCTTTAAATAAATCCCCTTGTAGGATATGCTGTACATTCAGAAATACATATCACCATAACCTTTGTCAGTTGAGAAAGAGGAATTAATCAAAATTAGCAGTAATAAACAGGAGTGATATGTTACCTCTTATGTAATCATGGTGCATTTTCATGCACTTTCAGGAAAGCAGTGCTGTTTCTGTAGAACATCATGATCATAGAACAGCAGGGAACGTACAGCTTCAGGGGCTGACTGGTCATAACTACCAGGTTAGGGTACTGTGGAGATCCTTCTGATGCGTACATACGGTACGCATTTAAGAGACTTAATGAAATTCAGTGTGCAAAGGATTTAAATTAATATTAAGAGCACGGATATTGCAGGACTAAACCACACACAAGAAGAAAGTGAATTTTAGGTAGGCAGAGCAGATTCTACTCTCACCTTCGGTAGCTATCATAAGCCAGTATTCAATCACTTCATCTGTAACTGAGACCATCAATTAACTGCAACCAGTTTCTCTCAGAAGAGATGTTTCTAGTTAAAGACAAAACTGATTAGTGATAGACAGCTTGAGCTCAAGGGATAACCAGTGTTCAGAGGTTTGCAAGCCACCACCCCAGAGTAAAAAGGCAAAAATAAAAATGAACCAATAGAATTTAAATAACCTTTCTTACTCCTTTCAAAGAAACACAAAGAATCCAGTTCTCTGAAATTTCTGATAGATAAATTATGTATTAATAATTACAGCAGGAAAGTAATAACCAGAAAGAAATTCAAGGTCCCAGAATGCAAGACATTTAAGAGGCTTGTCCCAGTATGAGCTACTGTTACAGGATGAAACTCTTCTCAAACATTTTTTCTGAGTCATATAGTAAATATTTCATCTGAGACGGAATTTACCAAAATACAGGATTATACGGAAAGTATGTGAAACATACACAAGGCAAGGGCACTAAAACATCAACCTCTTGTCTCAACAGGATTTTCCAACCTGGCCTCAATCTGGTATCCTGACTATGATTCCATAAGTGGAACGGATCCAAAGCAGCTTCAAAAGCTGATCTTCTGATTTAATTGAACAAGTAACAGACCAACCAAAGAATCATGAAAAAGTAGGTCAGAATGGATCTCAAGGGGTTATTAGTCCCTTCCCCTGCCAAATGTCAAAGAATTATCTCTGAGGTTTGAAGAACTAGCTTTGGGTTTTGAAAATGGGGATTGAATGCATTTTGTTGGAATAAAAGTTCCTGAATCTACCCAGAGAAAAAACTTGCTATCCTTCTCTGGAGAAAACTTGATCAACTCTAAAATGACACCTTTGTCAACAATTACCAGTTTATAAAGCAAGCTGAGAACACTGCTGAATATTATATTTTTGTGTGAATGAAAATAACATGCACTACCCTAACTAATATAGAATTTAGAGAACTATCAATCATCAATGATAATCATAATTCTGATTAAAACTTCCAAAAGATGGGTGGTATTCACAAGCCACTGGGCGGTCTCCTTGTTCACTGTCTCCTGGAAAACTACCTGCTCTCTGCATACACTTCTAAATGTCCTGTATGGCAAGAAATCCTGTGGGATTTCTACCGACTAGTAGTGGTTAATATACCTGTGGTATTTATACCATGGCACTGTTGGTATTTATACCACTACATACGTAGGCTTATCTGTTTATACCACTGTGCATCCTGTAAGATGCTGTGGCTGTGCAAGTTTTGTTAGGTGTCATTTCATGCCCTCCTGACTTTAAGAGACAATTACCAGAATGTGAGAGAAGCTTCGTGGCTACAGCACGCCTAGTTTTGAAACTGGGGGATTACAACAAAATGAAAAAAATGGCAAATTATTGACCTATCTGATTTCAGTTCCATTTAGCAAGAATAGGTCAGAAAAATGCCATTGTGTTCTATGTGTGCAGGAACAAAAAATGTTTCTATGTATCAGCTTGAAGAGAACAGTAAGTGATGTTCTGTGTCTGTTTCAGTGTTTAGTACAACAAGAAGTTGAATCAAAACTTGGCTCAGAGGTATAAAAAAAAATAAGCGACCTCTTCAGCGCAGACTTTCTTTCCATTTACACTAGGTGCAACACTAATACAAACACGGGAACAATAGAAAGAATTTATAAATTGTATTTTTCCCCCTCAGAGAAGAAAAGCCAGTGCACACAACCAATGAAAATAAGGAGAAAGGAAGCATTTAGAAATTCCTCAGTGTGGTAGCAGCATTGTGCTGACATAACCTATGGGGATCCACTCATGTAATAGTCATTATTTTCTAAATATTTGTTAACATGATAAAGCTCTTAGAACATGTTCTGCAGTGTCCTAATAAAACTGATTAATAGCCCAGTAGGACTGTGCACTGTCCTGTGACATGATGGAAAATATGTAGCGTTTAATAATGTGATTCATTAAACTCTATACAAAATGCTCATTTTTCATACTTTGCAAGTAACAAATCATTTAAAACCATAGCTTTCCATTCCTAATTTTTATAGATACTGTTATCCTAAGGGTAACAGTAGTGTAATACAATATATTTTATAGGAACTGATAGATCTCCTGACAGACGCACAGACCTATGGTGTTTCTAGTCATTATATTAATGTCTGACCTTACAGTTTACACAAAAATGAAATTAAGGATAAAAGCAAAACAATGGAAATTAAGTAAAAGAGACCAGCGATGTTCAATTGCATACAGACATGAAGACAAAACAGTAATAAATTGAATCTGACAAAATCAATGTAGAAGAGAATGGCAGAGCTGCACGTTTACTCGTCAAACATGTCTCTCCTTTAGCCCTGCACTACTCCACTACCAAAAGGCATCCCCCAGCGCATTTCACCTGGATTTGAGCCAGCTTCTCTTAGGTGCTTGCAGGGGAGTCAGGAATTAGACCTAAATAGCCTAAATTTTTTTCAATTCTATACATTTTCTTTTGCTCAACAATGATTAATCTACAAAAAAAACCCCTTAAGATTTTAAACTACGGCTGTGGAACAGGGGAGACCAGCTTTAATTTTGTTTGCACTTCTACAGTCTTCTGGGCTTTTTGTCCCTGTATTTCTTGTATATAATTCTTGTTGTGATCTGATCTTAAAACTTTTTGTTTTTCCCAAGATGAGACTTGAGATAACTTTAAGGAAGTAAAATAGAAGAAAACCTGGTGTGCACATCTCTTTACAAAGATTTCATCTTCCCAGATGGTGAAATCATGGCTTTTGGAGAGTAGACAGCATAAGTTTATAATACTAGATCTAATGGAAAAAGCATCTCTTCATCTCTTCCTACCCTTTCCTTGGTGGAGGCTTAAGATGGTGACTGGGCAAATAAGATAAAAGCAAGTAAGAGTAAATATGAAAAATAATTCTTCTCAAGTGACACGCTTAGCTAGCATTTACGTGATCATAGTCAGTGGTTTATGTCACCACATTTTATCTGTGCAAGTTTTCTACTATTAAAGATTTTAACTGATAAGGCATTATCTGTTCATATCTAAAACAAATGGGACTATTGATTTTTGGAAGATGAGACCGAGTTTGTACATTTTAAAACTATGAATCATTCAAAACCTTTTTTATTATATACTCTGAGCAGTTTAATTTTACAAATAAATAGAAGGCTGTTCTGGAACCTTAAAAGGTTTAAATACAGGTAACAGGTTAAAATAGTTACATTTTACTTTGATTCTACTAAAGTAGATCTAATAAGTGATCTAGTTGCTGGCTGATACTTGTCTCTGATGAAAATCAAGCTACTTTGTCTTTTGATGGAACTTTCTTATTTATTTGTAATATTACCGAGGTGTAGTGATAAGTAGCTATCATAAGTAGCTTTTATTTCACACTTGCAGTGATTTTCCAACAGTCATTTCCAGTTTATTCAAATTTGAAAAAAAAAAACCAAAAAACACCAGCCAAGTGACCTATGGCCTGCTGTCAACTACAAATGCCTTTATTTGACTTGGCTGTAGAATCTGTGCATGAAAAAGCTTTCTCCACTGTTTTGACTGTGTGCACTGTAGTCTAACAGTTAGCAAATCAGCCCTGGGAAGTACAGCTTGTAGGTTTTGCTTCCCCCAATCTGGCAAACAGCTTGTTACACAAATTTGCAATAGATACTCAGGGCCTGTTATTTTGGATCTGCTGTTTAATAGAATTACCAGGGATTGTGCTAGAAGTCTTTGAAAATTACAACTCTTGAAAACTCAAGCTCTGATCCATCCTCCCTACTCATTATCTCACGTCTCCAGAAAATGCAAAGGTGTACACCTTGCCGCTTTCATTCATGATACGCAGGTAATGCTAGTTAGAGCTGACTCACAACTGTGACAGATTACTTCTAATTAAGATAGAAACATTTTGGGAAGTGAATTATTTTGCAGTAATACAATTGGGTTAAATAATACTAATAATTAATAATCACTAATATGCAGTAAGTGCCTTTTGTTTCTGTTTATCTTGTTATCATTTACATGAAATCCTGTTATAAAAGTGGTATCCAGAAGATACACCCACGCAATGAACATTGCCTAGACTTTTAGATCCAGATTAACTGAAAATGACATCCATAAATACCAAATGACTGTGCTTTAAAGAAATAATTTGTTGTGGGAAGAAAAATGATGTCCTGCTTTTGTTTTGTCATGATGTGACAGCATTGAATTCTGTGTCCATTAATAACTAAAATTCCTAGGGAGGGTGCATGAAGAGACAGCATCAATTCACATTTATCATATTCCTTTCCTTTGCCATATGCCCTGATTTAAGCTCAACACATCCATGGGCAGATTGCATAACAGGATGTAGAAAGGCAAGAACTGTAACTGCTCATCTAGCAAAAAAAACCAAACCAAAACAAATAACCCAGCTCTCTGAAGCTACATGAGAAAAACTGAGAAATTGTATATGTTTGATTTTTTTCACAGAGTCACAGAATGGCTGAGTTTAGAAGGGACCTTTGGAGGTCATCTGGTCCAACCCCCCTCCTCAAGCAAGGCCACCTAGAGCTGGTTGTCCAGGACCGCCTTTTGACTATCTCCAAGGAGGGAGACTTGACAACCTCCCTGGGCAACTTGTGCCAGTGTTCGGTCACCTTCACAGTGAAAAGGTGTTTCCTGACGTTCAGATGGCACCTCCTGTGTTTCAGTTTGTGCCCATTGCCTCCTGTCTTGTCACTGGGCACCACTGAAGAGAGCCTGGCTCCATCCTCTTTGCACCCTCCGTTCAGGTGTTTATATACATGGATAAGATCTCCCCTGAGCCTTCTCTTCTCCAGGCTATACAGACCCAGCTCTCTCAGCCTTTCCTCATGGAAGAGATGCTCCATTCCCATAATCATCTTCCTGGCCCTTTGTTGGACTCTCTCCAGCATGTTCATATCTCTCTTGAACGGGAGAGCCCAGAACTGGACACAGCACTCCAGGTGTGGCCTCACCAGTGCTGAGGCCACAGCTGGAGTACTAATCTCCTGGAGTATTTGATCTAAAATTGCTTTATATTTATGTATTCTATGCTGATTTACATTTCATAATAATCTGTGTCCATGGAAATTGCACAGTTATGGCATTTTGAACTAGACAAATCATTTTCATTTCCTCCTGTAATTAGTCAGCAACTTCTCTGCATTCTTTTTTTCTTTTCTAGAACCTTTTTTAGATTGAATTTTATACCAACAACTTGTTGAACTCTTGACTAATGAGAAATTATACAACAGGATTTAATCCTACAAGTGAAAAAAGAAAAATCCTTCAAATCTACAAATATAACAATCCACCATTGCCTTTTCAATAGTAGGATTTGGGCCACAGATTTTAGTCTTTTTTCCTTCGATATAGAGAAATGTTATTCACCTATAAATCCCAACTGCAAAGTGATTAAGACTCTAAAGCTTGTACAAAAGATTCATACAAAGTTAGTCATTCAGTGATATACGAAAGGAAGTCTTCACAGGAGTCTTCACAGTCTTTCTTATGGAGTTTTTGAATACAGACTATAGAGAATTGTGATTGATTTGATTTTATCTGTAAGCGTATTTGCCACTCCTGAAAAAAAGAGGCTAACTCTAAAAGATTAAAAACACTTTATGAATAATATAAAAGCTCTTCAGATTTTGAGGAGGTTTATATCTTTAAAATACATAATTTATAAAGACTATTCAAAAGTCTGTGCCCTAATTTTCCCCCTACCACTCTTATTATCTCTGGAAAAACATGCTGATTGACTCACCTGGAATATGCACCATTTATTATGTACCATATAAAGGTTTAAATGACATAATGCACTTCAAAACAGTTGAGAAAGCTCTATTTTCCGCTTTGGCAAATACACCTGTAATTAAATCTTGTGGGGTCTAATTTAACCTCTTGTATTCAGAGGTAGATGCATCAGAGAATGAAACACACATCACAATTGGCAAAAGTTCACATCAAGGATAATAGGATTGTTTTAATTATGTTCATAATGATTCCTCATAAATCTCCCAATATTACTACCAAAAATATGTACCATAATAAAGCAACAATCTGTTTTGATCTGACAGAAAGACTGCTGTGGTCTGTGCAAAACCAGGCTGCATTGCATATTTATCATTGGTCATTCACAAGAAAAACAACTAGGTCTTTCCTTCCGGTTGATTAGTTTAGGGGTATTTAAGGCTTTTGTTAATTTAAAATTATCCTTTCCAAAAATCTTCATATTTCTGATTAATAGATAATTATATATTATTCCACAGAACATGTACTAGAATACACATAGTTTCTTTAATCTTCTCTAGTTTGGGGCCTGAACTTGCTCCCGTTGAATTTAACATGATTCATCTAAAGAATTTTTCCTCCCAGTTACTTAAATAGTCATTCTCACAAGTCCCTGCATTCAGTTCAAATGTCTTCCTGTGACTGACTATACCATCTCAATTGCAATCTCCATTGAAAAGTAGGGCTTTCAAATCAGGCTTTTTGTTTGTTTGGGTTTCCTTTCTTTAATTTTTACACCCCTGCCAACCTTCCAGGGCTGACCAGACCTCTGTGGAGCAAATATAAGCCTAGCAGCAGTAGGCTTCTTTTTTTTAATTGCCTTCTATAGGTTGTAAGTCAAAAATAGTTCATGAGCCACAGGCTGAAAACTCCTGGTCTAAATTACTAACGGAATGGGAGTCTGAGCCCATTCTCAGATACCAACTTGCCCAACAGGCAAGCGTGTTCTCACGTCCGGATGCAGCCTGAACTTGTTAGGGGGGTCTCATGCGCCCAAGTTCTCACTTGCATCATTCCTGTAGGTCAGGCAAAGATTCCTGGGCATTCCAAAGGCTACTACAGCCTGGTTTACCAGCAGATATAGTGAACTCAGCTCTTCTGAAGCTTAGCTGATCACAAGCAAATAGCCAACAATACAGATGTATGACAAGTGTAACATTAAGGTCTCGGAGAGTATAAGCCCACTGGCTGGCCCCTAGTTTCTCGCACAGGGTCAGGTTACATCTCTGTCTGTGCACGTGCATTCTGGATTTGTTGTGGTGAGGGATGTTTTAGCAGATTGAAAACTCTGTGTTAAAATGTTATCTATAATGATGCCTGCAATTAAAAGGCTTCGTCCCACAGAATGTTTGTGTTATATGCTTCCTCATATGCACTCCAGATTTTTTCTTTCAAAGGATTATCTTTTATTAATCTCATTCTTTTGTATTTCAAAATTTTTAAGTCCTTTGAATCTGAGGAAGAAATCAATTGCAGCCATTACCTTAAAAAAGCAATTAACAATTATAGTAAGAAAAAACAAGTGAGCTGGGCATATTCTCTGTATACTGCTATTACAGCATAATTCTTATTTACCTTGTTCTCTTGTCAGATAGACAGACAGACAGATAGACAAGCTCTTAGATGAGGTTAAAATAAACTGTCAGCAGTCCCATCATCGTTGAAATTAGAGAAATATTGTCAAGCAATCTTAGCCTCACTTTCTATTTTCCAGTTACTGATTCTTGGCGGAATTTACACTCTCCCACTTCTTAATATAGATAGTTCTTTTTAAATATGTACCAGCAATTGCCACATTTCCTTTGAAACTTTAATTAGAACCTTATTCATTCAAAGTGTTGTTAACAAATATTTACCACTTAAAAATCCCTTTCTTTACATATGTTTAATGTTTCTGATGCTACACATGTACATTTTCATCTGTGCTTAAGTATTTTTAAAATTAGGCCCCAAAAGTACAGATTATTCCAAATTTAACTTAAACACAAGACAAAGCATCTTGCCAAGGGAACACCCACAGTTCAGTTTCAGTGATGGAAAAAGCCTGTTCCTGTGTCTGCAGGTCTTCACTTCTCATTATCCTTTTTACAGTTAAAAATATTGCAAAATAGGAAATGAAGCATAAAATTATTTTCTGGGTTTTTTTAATCAATTTTCTAGCAAAATGTAAGGGTGCAGGCAGAGATGCTGCTGTGGATTGGAGAATTGCAAGAAACTGATATTTTAGTTGCTTCCTCCTGCCCCTTGCCACCATATGACAATGACAAAAGATTTACTATTGGTGGGAGAAATAAGAAACCTCTGGCCTCCCCACTTATCAGTTTCTCCCAGTGTGGCACATGGAGCCTAACCAAACACATCACAGCTGTAGCCAACTTGACACTGACGATGCACAAGAATTAGATTTGTTGTCCAGTCACAGACCAAGTACTGCATGCAGGAACAACATTAACTTCCTCCAGCTTCTCTTTCCAATGTGTTTCCATTGGGTTACACAGGCCTTGCTTCCAAAATGAATTTGAAAAAGTAATTCAAACTTCAGAACTTAACCTATCTTTGGCCTTTCTGCTGAGGCCAGCAAGAACCGTGGCCGTTAAAGAGTGTATTTTATCATGTGAAGACAGGGATAAGAGGTGAACCATCCCTTGTCTTCATTCCTAACTGAAGTGGAATAATTCTTTTTTGCTGGACACGTCAACGGGTTAATCCCGAGTGGCACAAATTGGACCTAATGGACTATCCTCAGGTGACTCTATGATACATATCCAGGCTGAGGTCTGGGTTTTTGTTGAGTTCTGTTGTTGAGCTCTGCAGCACTAGCAACACCACTTATCAGTGGCAGATGTCTCCTATGGAATTCGCTCTCGTGTGCTCTTTGGCAGATCCCAGCTTTATTGACCTTCAGAATGCAACATAAATCAGCACATATTGTTTTGTTTTCATTTGCAGCTATTTGGGAGGTTTTGTATTTCATCCCAAAGCATCTGGAGCAGAGCTCTGTGATGTGTATTGATGTTATTGCTGTATTATTTTAAAGCTATTTTAGTGTTTCTCAGCAGCGGCTGTCAAAGTAGTATCTGGTATAAAAGTAATGAAACAAATAAGCAAATCTGATTTTTGCTACCAAGATAACACCTTTAAGCTCTTGACACAAGTTTAGATGACATCCTTTGAATGTGACACAGTATAGCAGGTTTCTAAACGTACTCTGTGTAAAACAAAGCAAAACAAAATTTTTTCCTCACAAAACAGCAAAAATTTAGGATTCAGTTGGACCACAGTACAGTGTCTAGCAGCTAACCTCTAAAATTTTAATTACCAATTTTTCTGCTAGAAGTTTGACCACTGTCAAGGCATGAACAAACACCTGCCAAAGCCTCCCTCTCTCCCCAGAACTCACAGAAATGATGGTAGGCAGCCTTGCAACTACACATGCATAAGAAAAAATTTTGTTTATGACCGTGGTGTTTGCCAGTAGTCTATCATCAGCTGTTCATCCTGCATTAGTGTAGTATTTGAGTAAATCCAGCCCAGAGCTGGATTAATTTATTAAAGGAAAATCTTTTGAATTAAACTTTTTTTGGCCACAGAAGAACAGAGACTTTTGTTACAGAACAGAGATATTTATTGGGTAAAATAAAGTTCTTGCTTGTTAGTCTTCTGTGCTTCCTTGTAGAGACAAAAAATACACAAATTATCTCATTGCTGTTCTCAGAAATTTAATAATCTGGCCTCATTGGTGAGCTTGCTCTGTAGTATTCAACAGACAAGAGCTGTTGATGTACAGAATAAAATAAAATGGCAAAATCACTGTGGAATCCTTTCTAATCTAAGAACCATTGCTGTGGGCAGTAACAAGCTGCAGTTTCTAGCACATCTCAGTGCTCTTCATCTAGACACACCAGAGAGTCATTAATATATCAGTTTAAATTCCACTACATAATAGAGTTTGGGGGTCTCACGTGAGAGCCTTAGATGTCCTAATTAAGAGCCTTATATGTTCCAACTAAAAAAATAAAATAAAAACTGCACTCTCTCTCATAATTCGAGACAAGCATCCACTGTAGTAAACACAAGATGGGTGGACTCTTCCAGCAAAAAGTGCAGTGCTCTCTTACAACAGAATAGGCGTTTCCAACATGAGTGATCTTATCTTAAAGGCACCCTTGTATTTCTTTCATTTGGCCCTTATGGTGACCAGCCCTGGTCCACATTTCAGAAAATGTCTTAATCTGGTCATTCATCACATGAGCAGGGGAAGGTTGAATCACTCCACCTTGCAACATTGCAACACTGAGAAACACAATGGCAGATTATGCTTTGTTCTCAATGCAGAATTCAGGCTGAAGAGATTCAGTCTTTCAAGAAAACCTGGCCACAGAGCTCAAAACAATCTTAATCTTATTTCATGTCGTTGTAAGACTGCGCTGAATTGTACACATGAAATAAAACTCATAAGTGTAGCTTTTTGTTTGAGACTTTGCCTGGCAACCCATATTATTATTTCATGTCTCTGTTTTTGCACTTGAAGCTCAGGTAAGGAAATGGCCTTTAAGGGAAAAACTTCTGTAAGGTTCATGATTATCTAGATATGAAGAAACTTTTTTCTATATCAGCACTAGTAGTCTGTAGTATGAAGTGAATATGGTCGGCAGGTTTTGAAACACAGAGCACACTCATTCCCTCTGCCAGGGTGCAGCATTTTTTAGGTAAAGTCTTTAAGGGAGTCTCAGGGAATGTTCATCTCAGTTCCACAACCTGTAAAAACAGAAGAGGACATCAGCAATAGGGAGCTTGTTGGTTTGGGCTACTGGTATATTCTGAACTGCAGAGCTGATCTCTAGAAGGAAGGAAAGATGAGTTGTGAGATGAGTTGCCTGTGAGCTTAGAATCAGGGCTGGGTAAGTTTCAGGAAAGAACTGAGGTGACGATTTCTCATAATTTAAACAATTTTCATTGAGATTTCATTTGATCTGAACATGGAAAACAACTAAGAATAACTTGACTGTACCATTAATTCTCATTCCCCAAAAGGTTTTTCATCACTAATTTTAGAAAATAAAATTATTTAAATTAATTCATCTGCTTCCTTTGAGTAATGCTGAAATTTGAAGAAATCATAAGCACTATCAAAAGGAAAAGTTATACTGTTTGAGTAAAGTATGCTATATAAAAACACAGATTCCATACATTGCAAATATACATGCTTCAGTAGTCATGTAAGGAGAAACGCCATAGTGTTCTGTCTTCCTCAAAGAGACCTGAAAACTAGGTAGGGCTTATTTTGCTCTATCTATCTCTGGTATGTCGGGGCAAAATAATGTTGTCATACATACTACACCTACATACAGACACCTGCATACATACAGCAACCTACACCACACCGATGCTTTCAGATTTGAGCTTCAAACTGAAGTTAATTTCAGTTGTGCATTTAAGCAGCATTTGTCAATTGACTTTTTAAAAGATGCATTAATGGAATTTGGCAATAAAATGGCACATAACATGAAAAGATTTTAAACAGACAAATTGTACTGTATATTCTATTGTAGAAGAAATGTAAACTTGAGAGAAGCTTACTCCTGAGAAGAGACTCTCATTATTAATTATTCAAAAAAGAAGAGTAAGCAATACTGACAATACCATACATTTTTGTATAAATATACTTTTTCTTCATTTCTAACTGCTAAAAAGCAAACTTGTATGCCACTTAGCAGTTAGTTACAGAAATTTTTCTAGTTACTTTAGTATAAAGTAAAAGCAAATCACAATGCCTTTAAACTGAAAACCTGATCAGAGGCTATATCACATCTGTGTGATGCTGTGTGCTCTTTATTGTACTCTGGCCTTCCAGATTGAAAATGCAAAATCAAATTCTTCATAGCCTACAAGGAGTGAGATTTCCAAAGATGTGTAAGTCATTTGAAGATTTACAGTCAATAAAATTTGTATGACATAACCTGTACATGCATGGGTGTAAACAAGCATGTTTACAACCCTGCACGTCGGCCCAGACAAACACAGGTCAGATGCAGCCCAGAAGCCAGGTAGGAACATTAGCATTACACTGTATTTGACCTAATATATTCTGTTAGCACAGACAAGTAGCCTTGGCCCACGACAGCCCAACATGATGCATGTTTGTTCAACCACAAGCACAGGCAGAGAAAGAAACTATCTGCATATATCTGTGTCAGCACATACAATCAGCACTTCTGAAAACCCTACCTAAGGCTTACACAGCTCCCACTTATCTTTCAAAATGCATGCCCACGTGGTGCTTAAGTGCCTCCCCAGGCTCCTGTATGCCCTTTGTCCAGCAGTGAAGTTATTCTGTAGGGGTGAACGTACTCTTAGCTCTCACCAGACCTGCCATCAGTAGGGAAGGAGGCCAATGGCAGCTATAAGTGGGCTGTGGACAATCCAGCATTAGACTCACCCAGCATGCTCCAAGTTTGGGGTTATACAAGGTTTCCATCTGTCCAAAAGAATCTTCAGTAGGTTGTTATAACAATAACAATAATAATTTGTAAAAAGAATGTTGGCAAGTAATTTAGGCATTTATCATAATTCATAAAAATGAAAAAAACCCCATACAGATAATTCAGTAAAGGGATGTTTTTCTTACACAGCATTTGTCAAGAAACAGATACAAGGCCATGAAACAGGCCATGCATTAGAGATCAATGTTCACCTCTGTTTGAATGGCTACTAAAAGGCTTATATACTGCACAGCAGTGAATGAAACCTTAGTAGAGGACTTCTAACTTTTCCTGCCCTGCTCAAGAATTGTCCAGCCTTACGTTTAAAAAACATTCAGCCATAAAGAAAGCACTCCTTTCTGTTAAATCAATCTACACTCAAGATCTGAGATGAAGGCACAAAATGGTACAGTGTAAATTGCTCTAGCATAAGGCGCTAAGTAGGGAAGTATGAATGGTCTTGGTTGTGATTTTGTGGCCCGGCACAGATACCATTCTATTAAACAGACCAGTTTCTCAGCTTATGGTTATTGTTCTGAGATAATATGATATGACAAGTCCAGATGTTTGAAACTGTTGCAGCAATCACAGACTGGGAGCAATAAATCACGATAAAGGACATATTTAATTCAAATTATAGTGGATTTGGCACTGTGAGAGGTATGGAATTTCTAGCTGAGTATACTACAGAAACCATTACATGCTCTAGGGAACTTTGGAAGTGAACTAGTGCAAGGCAGAGGACATTGTTATAAAGCTGGAATTCTTTCTATCTGTTAATCAGCAATCTCTGTATTGCATTGCTATCGCATGTTGTATTACTCTAGATTTGCCTAGTCTTGAAATAATTAGCAGAAAAATTCTTTATGAAAAATTCACCAGTGTCATGTAGACTCAAGCTCTTTTCATCCCATTTTGAATTTCAGAAATCCATGTAGCATGAACCTTTGAGAGCATGATGTGGACACAAGACCAAAGACATTATATGTTGCCCTAGAAAAAACTTTTCTAGAGAATGTTATGCATCTATTTCATATTCAGCCACCTTTTATGTCAAGTTAATCCATGAAGACCATCCATCCATGTTACCATTGACCTAAGTATATTTTATATAACTATGCACTGTGGGACCAGAAGACAATTCAAGTTTCTTTGATATTAAGGCTGTAGAGCCATAAAAGTGAGCTGCTTGTGTTTTCTCCTGATTAAGGGGAATTTTCAGTGCCACTGCTAGGACATATGACTGTTCTTATATATACACCTGTATATGTGTATCTATATATGTCTGTCCTGAGGGCTGTCAGAAATAAGGGTTTACTGAAATGCCTGAGCCACATGCATGCCAGGAGACATGAGAAAGGAGTTTTATTTTTACGGCGATGATCCTGCCAACAATCATATTCAGGATCTGCACTATTTTAGCTTCTTCATTCCCAACAGATGAAAGGCTTAGTTCTATCATACAGCTAGGATGGTTAGCAGCATTATTTTACAGACTTGTTTGTATTATTCTTCCATCTGGAGGGATGGGTATTATTCTAGAGTGAGACTAGACCTGTTCCATTATCTTTAGAACTGAAAAAAAATCTCATTGGACCACATCTCCCTGCCCTCATCTCCTTCCTCTGTGTATGAAACGGTGTTTCCTCCTATAAATTACCCTTCTCGTTCACTAATTATAAAGTACAGGAAAGACAGTGAATTGCAGAATGGTGAATCCAGTTAATTATTCTGCACAGCTTCTTAGCTGCAAACAGGTCGGCTGATATTTTTAAAGCACTGGTGCATAAGGCCTTAATGCAGATCATTCAGAAGAGCGCTGATATTTACCTGGCTCAGAATCAAATTGTTCTGTTTTCTTCAGTGATGAGCAAATCAGGCACCATCACAGGCCTCTGTCTTACCTCAGTTCCTTCAGTACCTTGTAAAAGGTTTGACATCAAGGACTGTTTTAGCAATAGAGAAAGCATTCTTTGGTATTTGGAGTTATCCCAGGGGATGCATTCTCTATCAACATTTTCTTCGTAAAGCAGCGCAAATATTCAAATCATCAGTGGCATTCATTCCCTAGCCACTATCAAAAGAGCCTAGCTTGAGTTTAGCTTCTGTTCCAAAATTTGAATCATTACATTAAAATATTGCTTAAAAATGGAGACTGACTCCCTGAAATACTCTGCCAGTTTGACAGTGAATCATTGATAATTTCTCACCGAGGCAGTTGTGCAATAAAAACTGTAAGGAAAACATTATACAGACCTGACTTCTCTAGCTTAATTCCAAGAATTGACGTGACAATACAGAAGTTGTTCTAAGCTCAAGATACATCATATCTACAGCTCCATTAGGCAATTTCCCTTTTAAAAAACAGAAAATAGATACATTTACTATAATGTATTTTTTACAAATCCATGTTGTTTATCAATTTATTATTCTCCCTGTTGTTACTAAGTAATAATTTTTTTCAGCATCTCTCTTGGAATCCATGCTTACAAATGCCTGGCATTTCCTTTTTTAAATCATCCAGATTTTCAAAGATAATTATTCACTCTTCATAGACCAGTGTTATTATTGACTTAGGTATGCTGCACTAATTTTCATTAGGCCCATGCAATGTGACCACATTTATTTTATCTAGGCATCCTTCTACCTGTTACTTCTGTATTCAGGATTATTGTTCTGTCTCCTTTTAAAAATACATATATCATAAATTTTTAAACTACATACAATGCCTGAAAATGGAAACAGAGAAATCATTCACCACTTTTTCAGTATCAACTGCAGTTTGCACTCCTGCCCTTGTAAATGAGCATTCCTTTTTCTTCCTCTTATAATGAATTTCTAGAAATTTGTCACATCCTTCACTGTTCCTTATCTTTACTTTCTGTGGAAATAGTTTACTATTATACTGTTATGACAGCTGCTTTTGTTAGATGACAGCCCTTCTTCACTCCCTTCTCTGTCAGTTTGCCTTCCCAAAGACCTTTACATATCAGCTTCTCATGTTTTCTGAAGGGTGATTTCTCAGGTAGTTTTTTCAGAAATATATTTTCTTATCATTTCCTTACTTTTGGAATAATAAACTATTTCACTGTATAATCACTTCCACTTAGATTATCACCAGTCGGTTCCTAAAGGAGCGATCCCACTATTGAAATTAGCATCAGCATCATCTGCAGTACTATGCAGCCCATGAGGTGCATCATTAAGCTCTATGAAATTATTCAATAGGGAAGAATAAAGTACCTTGTATCATCTTGAAGTTGTAGAAACAGTATCAACCTAAAGTGCAAAATATTTCTATGAGCAGTTCGTATATTGCATTCTTCTTACCAAACTGTGAAACTTGGTATTCCTCAGAAATTCACCAAGTTAAACATAACGAACGAGATGAAGCTCAGTCTCCCCTCTGATATCCCCTGACTTATACCTCAATGCAACTTCATGAGTGTTCCTTCTCTTCTCATCCTTCCCACTGTTTATGAACAGTATGGATGGAAAGGGAATTTAAAAAACAAAGAGACTCTACAGCCACTGAAGCACTAATTTTTACAGAAAGGTATGACTAGGAGCTCAGTCTCTCTCAGTCTCCACAGCAAGGCTGGCTATTTTATCACCTTGCTATCTGTAAGGAATGGCATACACTAGCCATCGGAGAAAATCAGAAGTCATATCCAAGTCCAGATGGCCATATTTCCACACCCATGGCTTACTAGTTCTGTCATATCAAGAGCTACCATTTCCTCTTTTATCAGGGAAAAGCCACCTTCTGACTGACAGTTCAAGGATCATAACTTCAGCAGCAAAAGATTTTCTTATTCTTTCCTCTACTCTTAGCCACTCTCCTCCTGCATACCTCATGTTGCCTTTAGCAGCACTTCTGAGACATAGGCTGAGCAAAGCTGTGAAAATAACACAACATCCCACTCACTGCCCCCATTTTGCCCTAGGCTACAGGTTTCTTCATATCTCTTTTCTGATTGGCAAGCTAATTCCAACTGGAGAGATAACTATGCCCTTGATTAACCCTTTCTGGGCTAATTAGGTGGAGTATGTGCATTGATGTGGGCATGTAAATAGATACCTACCTATCTCAGGAGATAGGTAGACTCCTATAGATATCCACAGATAAAGAAAGGAGACTTATGCACCTTTTGTATTGCATAACTCCCCCTTGAATGCCAAAGTATTCTGCATTCTGAAATCAGCTCTACCACACAGCACTCACCGATGATAACTGTTTAGAGAGAGCCTTGTTTTACTGTCCTCTGCCATTTGTACAGTTATGTGGGGATGAGTTTTTCATTCTGCTTTGTGAGGTTGTTCCTTTTGCAAAGCTCTATATACATGTGGTCACTCTGGTGCTTTAACATCGTAATGTTGTATCTGCTATACTTTTCTAATACTTCAGCATGAAACACATCAGAATTTGATGTTTCTGACAGGAATTAGAGAATATAATGGAAGCAAACCAAACAACGCTCTTTTAAAATGTTGCTAAATAGACATTATTTGTTATGGACTGAAATGTTGCTGACAGGCTACTGTTAAATCAGTTTCTCTGTACCTCCCTGAAATCACAGTCTCTCTGACTGTAGATATGTTCCCCTGGGGTGTAGACATGTTTCCTAGCTTCTTTCTTTGCAAATGTGAATTCAATATTCATAACCCTAATGATTTGATTTGTCCTGCAGCTCAGCAATGTAAGATGCAGTCATCTGCATTCGCAGCTGTCTTCCTTTGGGATGCAAAATGGATGGATTCACCCTGTTCAGAATATACTTTTCTTCTTCCAGATGTGCATGTCATTACACAGTTTCATTAGGACTCTTTTAGACTTGAATAGACTTCTAGTTTCAACCCTTCTGACAAATATCCTTGACAAGCATTCTTTCAGGCATCAAAGACAGCCAGAGGAAAGCCTGAGCAGGTTAAATATGACCATTGGGTTTTGGAGACAAAACTGAGGGTGGATAAGGGCTCACATGGTGTTACCTTTAGTCTTTCTGGTCAAGGGTAAGAGCCCAGGAAGGAGCAGATGCATTCAGCTGCCAATGAATGCACAGCTACACAGCTCACGTGACCAGCAAAGATACGTCTTCTTTGATTGCACTGCTATGCTTGAGAAAGGATGAGGCTTTCCAAAGGTGTTTGTACACTAATGCGCAGAGCCTGGGCAACAAGAAGAACTGCAAGTCCAGGCCAGTTGTGGGGCTACCACATGAGCAAAATCTGGTAGAGCTGATGGGGTAGTGCACAAACTAGGACAAGGTCATGGATAGGCAAAGACTGAGAAGGACAGGCAGCGAACAATAGGAGGGGGAGTCAAGCTCTTATATCAAGGAGCTGCAGTAAGAAAGTGAAGATGTGTCTGTTGTGAGCCTCAGTCAAGATCAAGAGCAAGAAGGAACACAGGATCACAAGGTCTGTTATACATTACTTGATCAAGAGGGAGAGCATGAAGCTTTCTACAAATAACTAGCAGAAGTCTCCCAGTCACAGGCTTTCATCTTTATAGATGATTCCACCCATACAGCCATGTACTGGGAGAGCAACAGCATTTTTTTGATGACATTTTCATGGCAGTTTTACAACATAAATGCTAGAGGGAACAAGATGGGTGATACTCCAGTTGTCCTGTTGCTCAAAACAGCAAACTGGTGACAAATGCAAAGAGGAGGCTGAGAGGAATCTAAATGCAACTTACGGCTACTTGAAGGGAGTTACAAAGTTGATGGAGATGAACTTTTTGCTAGTCGCAACTGGTAAATCTCAAGAAAATAGGCACAAACTGTGATTTAGGAGGTTCAGACCGGATAGTAGAAAGAATGTTTTCACCAGGAAGGTAATGCATCACTGGAACAATTAACCAGAGAGGTGATGAAATCCTCTGTCTTAGAGGTTTTCAAGACTTGAGTAGATAAAGCCATGGCTGATCTGATTGCTTTGGCAATAGTTCTGCTCCAGTGGGATGCTGGAGTAGAGACCTCCAGTGGTCCTTTCTAACCAACATTTCTGTGATTCTATAACTGTATGAATCTTGCATAACTTTGCTGATTTCTTCTGGAATTGTTATTTAAAAGTTTTTTCCTTTGTCCTTCAGCACATTCTATCCAAAACAGGTCATTAAGCATATCTGATCATTCAACTGCTCAGCCAAGTGAATGAGAACTGATGAATTAATTTCTGCTAAATTAATACCTCATCATTGTTCGCTTGGTTAAGAATAGAATTTTTTTTATCCTATTATTTTTTCTAGCTTTTTCAGAAAGTAGTTGCATCATAACAAAGTGAATTACATTACTAACACATTTTCCACATACCAAACCCAAACATTTTGCTACTGGGCTATACTTAGTCTAGTTACATTAACGATCGATGTGAAGAGTGTATTTCTTTTTGCTGTTCCATTATAGTAGGGACTGTTTCTGCACAGATGTGTTGGACAGTGCTTTTCCCTAGGGAAGCCAGAGGTTTTTTTATATTAGGCAAAATCAGAAATGTATTTAGAAAATAAGAAAAGATAAATATATGTGGATTATATTGTGCAGAAAGGACAAGTCTGGAGCCTTTTTTCTCACTTTGCTTTACATCAAGGACATAATACTGCAGACTAATCCTCATTAGTAATCTTAAGAAAGCAGAGGAGATGACTTATTCACAGTAAGCCAGTAGTATTGCCCTGAAAAGAATGTCATCTCACAGATGCATTTCCAAAATATAATTACGGGTACTTGTAACCTCATGCTACTGCTAGAGACCATGGATCTATCTTTTGAAGTAGAGACATCCATGAGGTTGAAGTGACAGCCTTTAAGGCAATTTAGCTGTGAAAGAGCATGCTAAAGTCTGCCTAGCACAGACTGTATAGAGGAAGTGTAAGTGGTGTATATTCTGTCATGGAAGCACCAGCAGTTTATCTGGTGGCTTAACTAACCAATGTTTCTGGTGTGGTATGTCCACTATGCAGGAAATTCCAGCTCACTGAGGCCGATACCAATGTTGTTATTGCATCAGATGTGTAAAAGGAGCAACTGTTTATATGTTGTTCTGCATAAAAGAAAACGGTCTACATATTGAGTAGCAGCATGGACAGATTGTTCAAAAATTAAGGAAATAGAGAACGGGTGGGTTTTCTTGAAAGACAAACATAGGTACTGATTTAGAATCATTACTTAAGTGGGTCTCAAATTTACAAAATGTGTGCAAAAATCAGGAAAGCACTGGAAAGTGGATAAATCTTGGCCCTTTAAATTACTTTCAGTAGGAAACTCCAATCTTATTAATCAAACTAGAAAGCACACACTTCACCTGAAAAATATGAGAATAAACAAGGAGCACCACAAATTAAATACATGTGGAAGCAGCTTTCAGTTAAAGTTTATTATTCTCCTGCATTCCAAATATCTTCTGCATCACAACCTGGGATCAATAGACAACAAAACCTTACTAATAATTTTCTTCCTTAACCTCCACTTCAGAACTAGGTGTTGTGCAGAGGATCACTATCAAACAGCGAAACTGCAGAAATTATTCATATGGACACATTTATTACAGTGGACTATGATTTTTCTTGCATGTACTAATTAGTCTCCACTTTCCTGCCACCAAATGTGCAGTTCCTATCAAAGTTGATAATAAATGCAGATGTTCAGGCTTTTTAAAACTCAGCTTGTCTTATCTTAGATGTTTCTGTTTACCTCCACTATAGTAATTAAGGCTAGATCCTCAAAGATATTCAGGCACCAACATGAAACTGATGGAACGTCAGTGTCTAAATATTTTTGCAGATTTTATTCTAAAGGTAAGCCCACGTTTCAAGAACATCTGTGCTTCCAGAAGTCATTTGACTCCCCACTTTCAGCCTACCAGCACTAATAAGCCATTCAAACATTCCTAGGAGGGAAAAAGAACATCAAAGAATTCATTTTTTGGAGGCCAGTACAACCCAATGTTTTAATACTGCATTATTAGTAAGAGAATAGTTTTCAGAACTTGGAAATTCCCTCGGGAAATTCTGGTACGTTTACCTTAGCTTTTGGATTGAAATGGGTCTTGTCATTCATTAAGACTTGCTGTCATATTTAATTTGAACACATTTGAAAGAGCTTACCCCACCAACACCACTTACTGGCTTTGAAATGAGCGGATGTGTGTACATCTAATTTATGATGGTAAATGAGTTTCACCTAACTGATTGCTGCTCCTACATAAGGGCCTCTAGGTTGGTGTGTACAATGCTGCAGGGGCAGATGTGTCTCATTGTTGCATGAACATGTACTGCATTGACTCGTGTTAACAAGCAGGCAAAAGTTTCCTTTGCCTCTCCCAGTAAGTCTGTATTTCATGATAGCCCCTCCTCAGAATTTATTTCTCTCTATTTGATAGTCCCACCTTCTCAACCATGCTACTCCAGTCTTTCTCATTCATTCACTGGTTCCACCACAGCAAAACACTTGGACAAGAAGGCTTTTCTCCTTTTTAAGGTCTGTGTGTACAACTTACATGTCTGTCCAGGACAGCTGAAGATAATGAGGAGTTACAAATTGAACTGTAAGATATTGTGGTGGGTTTGACCTTGGCTGGATGCAAGGTGCCCATCAAAGCCACTCTATCACTTCCCCTTCTCATCTGGACAGGGGAAGAAAACACAACAAAAGGTTCATGGATTGGGATAAGGACAGGGAGATCACTCACCAATTACCGTCATGAGCAAAACAGACTCAACTTGGGGAAATTAATTTTATTTATTACCAATCAAATCAGAGTAGGGTAATGAGAAATAAAACCAAATCTTAAAAACACCTTCCCCCCACCCCTCCCTTCTCCCCAGGCTTAACTTCACTCCTGATTTTCTCTACCTCCTCCCCCCAGCAGCACAGGGGGACAGGGAATGGGGGTTGAGGTTAGTCCATTACACGTTGCCTTTGCCGCTCCTTCCTCCTCAGGGGGAGGACTCCTCACACTCTTCCCCTGCTCCAGCATGGGGTTCCTCCTATGGGAGGCAGTCCTCCACAAACTTCTCCAACGTGGGTCCTTCCCACATGCTACAGTTCTTCATGAACTTGTCCAGAGTTGGTCCTTTCCACAGGGTGCAGTCCTTCAGGAACAGACTGCTCCCATGTGGGTCCCCCATGGGCTACAAGTCCTGCCAGCAAACCTGCTCCAGCATGGGCTCCTCTCTCCATGGGTCCACAGGTCCTGCCAAGAGCCTGCTCCAGCGTGGGCCTCCCATGGGGTCACAGCTTCCTTCAGGCATCCACCTGCTCCCGTGTGGGGTCCCCACGAGCTGCAGGTGGATATCTGCTCCACCATGAACCTCCATGGGCTGCAGGGGGACAGCCTGCCTCACCATGGTCTTCACCACGGGCTGCAGGGGAATCTCTGCTCCAGCGCCTGGAGCACCTCCTCCCTCCTCCTTCACTGACCTTGGTGTCTGCAGAGTTGTTTCTCTCACATATTTCTCAGTCCTCTTCCCCAGCTTCTGCTCCACAGAAGTTTTTCCCCTTCTTAAATATGTTAACCCAGAGGCGCTACCACTGTCACTGATGGGCTCAGCCTTGGCCAGCAGTGGGTCCATCTTGGAGTCGGCTGGCATTGGCTCTATCGGACATAGGGGAAGCTTCTAGCAGCTTCTCACAGAAGCCACCCCTGTAGCCTCCCCACCAAAACCTTGCCACTCCAACCCAATGCAGATATACCCCACACCAGTTGTGTGACTGGGACAAATTCTGCAAGTTCTGATTTGGGCAGATCTCAATGGGAAATTTGCCTCCATGGACTGCAGAATATTACTCACAATAAACGCAAGGTTTCTTTAATTTACAAATAAAGGTATCTGACTTTTTTAAGGTGATGACATTTCACTTGGCCCATGGAGGGCATTTCTACAGCCGTAAGTCCTGTATGTTTGCCAGTCAGATGGCTCAAATCATCTCTCAGAATTGCGTTCAGCTTAACATTATTTTGAGACAAGTACTTTTGGAAAAGCTGAGAAGACCTAACTGAATACAGCTTTCTTAAAAATCTCTCACACCATCTGCACACTTTCTCATCTCTTGAACCAGGATAGCAAACACTACAGAGGAAATTCTTTGTTGATGACAAAGGTGCAGTAGCTTTCCCACTTCCTGCGCCTCCTCCGTCATCCCCTATAGGTTGATCTTTACATCAGGTGTAATACATTAATTTAGTCTCCCTTTAGCTCTGCTAACCTCACTGTCTCACTTTTTGGGAAAAACTTCAGCAGCTACAGCTGCCACATTTTTGTATGTTTGGTTTTAAACATCCAACTACATTAATATTTCCTGGAACCTCTCTTTAAGTGTCCGAACTTCTTAAATATTTGCGTAGTAAAAAGTGCTATCACTCATTACTACAAAAGGTTTTGTTATCTGCCAAAGAATTCAGAACTTTGTGCAAGCTGGGAAAAATTTATGTGAAGACGGGAAATGATTAATAAAATATCACTGAGAATAATTGAGATATATTTCCAATATTCATCAAAAAATGTTTGATCATTCTTATGTTTTGGGGTTTTTATGAGTCATAACCTTTCCTATGCAGAATATGACCTTTAAGTAGTCTTTTCTTGGATGGGTACAATCACAGACAAGAATTTCATAACAGATAAGTATATTATACTGAGTTTCCACTGATCATTGTTCTAAGTCAATGAGATAAATAGGATGATGTAACATAATTTTCCTTAATTGAGCAACCACTAAGTTGTGTATTACTTTTACAATATGAGAGTATTTAGTTAACAGTTAGATCCTATTAGATACAATTGTTATCACAAGAAATCTTATCTCAATACTTGGTGTCATCACATGCAATGTCAGAAAGTATGAGCCGCAGAAGATATAGTAGTAGTATATATTATTGCTAACTCCAATTGCATGACTCCGGGACTAAAATTTTGGGGGGAAAACTGTTAATTTGATAGCTTTTGTTCACTCTTTAGTATTTTTGCCCTCTCCTAAGACGACCAGGACTAGAATATCACTGAATGAAAGCTGAGATTCTCCCATATGCAGCACATTTTGATATGGCACTGCATCTAACATCTGTAAAAAGGATCAGAAATTAGACGGAGTACATTCTAGGACAAAATATTGAATTTAAACTGAAAGAAAATCCCCAGACCAGAGTCACATTCCTGGTTGCTAGGTCATATCCTTATCAAGACGAAAACATCATTGGTTTTCAGGTGACAGTTTCTTACTTTTGCATTCAAAAGTCCAGAGTAGAAAAGACTCCATCTCAGTACATTTTTCATCTATTTCATTTGCACCTAGAAATGCGAAGCGAAACAATGTATACAAGACAAGACCATGCTAAGAGAAAAAGTTCACTGTTTGAGATCCCAGGTAAGTTCTGCTGTGTTCTTATTTTCTCTCTTGGTTTGTCATCACTAGCTGAGACAGATGAAAATGAGCAAGCATGAATTAGAAGTTTCTGGAATACGGAAAGTACAAAAAAGAGCAATTTTTACTATCTTCTAGTGATGCACACTTTGCAAATAATCTTGCGTTACCTCAATTGCCACATTACTTACAGAATTTACAATAGAAAAGAACTCAGAACAACACATCACACATTATTTGATGCTTATTTCCAGTAATACTAAGAGGTAATCATAACATTACCATGTGTGTCTCAGCATAATGAATTTTGGCTTGGACTAGGACATAACTTCAGTTAGACAGAGACGCACAAAATGTTGAAAATAAATCATGTGAGCAGCTGACAGAAACTGCTGCCAACCTACCTCACGTGTACTCTGAAACAGATCTGTGATAAAATAACAGCTACTACAGTAAACAAAAGGAGATATATCTACTACCTGCTATAAACAGAGGCATTTAAGCCTAAACGCGTAAAGCAACAATGTACTTCTTAGAACTTCCCTCCCAAGGAAAATTTGGCATGAGGAATAGAAAGGCATTCCTATATAGGGCTGGGTTTTAACAACAGACCTTGAAACACACATGACACCATTTACACAAATTCATTGTTATCACACCAGTAAAACCTGGGCTCAAAGGATGACACACACATGGCAGGAGATAGGGAGATAGTTATATACTGACTTCCCATGCCAAGCAGGAACACTTAAAAAGTTGCTTCTTTTTTACCTTCCATCTGGTACGGCAAACTCTGATTTATATTGGCCTTCTGGAAACAAGTGCAGGGAATAAACTCTGGGGCAAATACCAAAATTTCTTTGCATCTGTATGTCCTGAAAACTGGTCGAAGAACCTACGCCAAAACTCTTAATTGAAATGAAGCATTTTCAGTTAATTCTGTTTTGTGGTGAAATAAAACACTGACAACCAAAGACAAAGACAAGTAGTCTCCAGCAGAGACACTACCAACTTCTTACTGTGAAAAATCTAGACTCTGTAGCTTTATTAATCTTGCAAGCATATGTACGTGTAAACACACACACAGACAGAACTCTGTGAAAAAGCTGGAGGACAGCAACATATTAAATCTGTCATCACAAACCATGCTAGTTCATTCCTAACCCATTCATGACTAATAGAAGAAAAACAAACCAAATCCTAGCTTGATTACACAACCAGCGTTTCAGCCAGAACTCTATAATAAGGTGGCTTCAAACATCAGGCACATAAACTACATTTTCAGAGGAGGATCCTACATAAGGATATTAGTTTTGAAAAGAATAATTCACCTTACAAATTGCTAGTTTTCCATGAAATACACAACTAGTATCTTAGAAATAAAGATAGGAGTTCAGCTCCTTTTACATGATTACATTTGAATCTTTCTCAAGAAGAAAAGCTCAATTTTGGAAACATTTGCTAGCTTTACCTCAGTGGTGACAGAATAAGAGTGTGTTGATGTTAAAGCAGCTAAATTTTCCAGCTTCCCTAGGTCACAGATTGGAACATCTAAGCTGGAAGTCCAGTCTGAGAAACATGAGTCTATGAAATCTATAGGGAAAAGTAAGTAGATGAGAAGTGGTCCTAACACTAGCATCCGTTGCTCAAAACTGAAAAAAATCTGGACCACAGCTGCGGAAAATAGCTCAGTCCCATTTCACATAATGGCAGGTCTTCAGGGAATAAAAACCTGAAGGGTTATTCTGGCTGAGTTAAGAAGGGGACTCAAATAGACGATAGTAGAAGCAATGTGAGATGGGGATGTCTTACAAAGTAAATTACTATAGCTCAATTCAAATTTTAAATTCAGTCTAAAGTTATGGACTTTTTGGCCCTCCCTACTGTACTGTATGAATCCTGGTGTCCACAATGCCTGCATGCTGTGTTAATATTGAGACTGCACATGAAACATAAGAATTTTGAGTTCTATTTCTAACTTAATGGATAAATTCTCTCAGACCTCTCAAGTAGCATCTTGTAGGGGATTCATTTTGCCACATTGGAGTCTAAATTTTATTGTTTTATTGTTACTGTTGAGGTTTGTAATAATTTTGCTTTATACTTGCATGGCAATGGGGATTTATAACAGACAACAATTTGAGAAAGTTTACAGCTAGAGTTAGATGTAAGTCCCAATCTGGATCTAAATTCACATGCTCCAGAAAATGAGAGATGCTACTGTTCTTGTGAAATGGGTGTTAGCTGGGTTTCACTGTCCCCTTTAGGCCTTCCTAACTTCCATAATGTCTAAGTGTTGCAATACAAACAATATTTTCAAAATTTGTCACATATGAATTTGCGCTAAGGAAAAGAAGGCTCTTATAATGTCACCAAGGACTCTTCTGTCATCCTGGGAATTTTAAAGAAAAAAAATTCCCTGGAGAACCTGTGAAAGTAAAACAAATAGAAACAAAAATGTATTGGAAATTCCCTTACATGATGTTATTTTAAAGACTGACAAGTCCTGTATTTGGTATGGCAGAATCTTCACTGGAAAACCCTAGAATTGAATAAAGAATCCCACCCACAACTTTTCCCACTCTTTTGCTTTGTAGAGGTGCTGATGAAGAATAGCTGCATCAGCACACGGAACTAAAATTCAGGGTATCAAATTCTGCACATGGTTTTATCGCATATAGCTGTGTAACACCTGCTACAAATTACAAATTAATTTGAGTTTTCTTGCTTGTAAAGAGGGGACTATAATATATCTTACTTGCAAAGAGTGATACGATTCAGCACAATTAGATTCAAATTACAGTCAATAGCACCGTAAAGGAATAGTACCATACTATTCCTTTTAATAAGTATGAGTAGAAAAAAATTACATTGGGGTCACATCACTAAAGGACAATCTGGTGTTTATTACATGTAACTGCTAGCCTTGCAATGTGTGAGGGATGCATGTGAATATCAACACATCTGTAAAAGTTCAGCAGGTTGGATCTTTCTTCCTTGTCAGCATTTTTGAACTTAATTTTTATTGAATGCAATATGCTCTGTTTGGAAGGTAAAAGCTAACTGCTGTTGGGAAATAAATTCAAGATTAAAATCTTTATTGTTACCTCTGCCAGGAAGAAAGGTGGAGCTTCTTCTGGGCAGAACTTCCTGAAGAGCACTGCAGGTATTATTCAGTGGTGCTCTGCCACTGTCCTCTTCAGGAAGTGCCTGAAGGAGCTATTCCACCAACTAAGAGAGACTCCAAACATTAAAATTCTGACTCCTTCACCAAATCAGTGTTTCAGTCTGACTAACAGCTGTCTGTATCCTTCTTAAGTTGAAAGGAATCTATTTTACCTGAAGGTGTAACAGAGTGAAACGGAGGAAGTGTTGATATAACATATTATCTCCTTCATCATCTTTGACAAAAGTTCTGCATATTTAGAGGGTACCAGGGCATACAAAACTTTCTAATTTTGTATTCTGAAGTAGAAAAGTACTATTATTAGAATGCTATAATTAGACTATAATTAGAATTATCACAGTTGTAGCCCTTTATCATTAACCAGAACACCAATTCTCTTGTGATTTCTTTAAAGGACATTGTAGACCTTTTCCAGAAGGTTCCTCACTCAGGGCAGGGCTTCTGTATAGTCGGATCCATCTTGGCTCTTCTCTCTCTTAAATCCAGCCTCTTCCTACTGTTATATCAGTGTTGGATGTAACTAGGCAAAGGGGAGATCCTTGTTCACTGACCCTGTTCATTGATTTTTTTTCTCACAGTTTCTCAATGAATTGTTCAGGAAAAAAAATACAACTTTCTTAGAAGTGCCTAAGAGAATTGTAGAAATAAATTCTTACCAGTACTTTTATACTGTAACATAAAATTGGTAACTTGATAAATTGCAACATCAGTAGTTATTCAAAACTAGGTTCATCAGAATTCTTTTCCCCCATAAAAACACTGCAGTCAAAAAGCATTTTCAGCACTTCCTCTCTACCTCTCTAGCATCTTCCTTCCTTAGCTCAAAATGTTATTGCTCCCTTTGAGCACAGACCCCAAAGTCTTCATTTTCAGGTCTGTAAAATGCACTTAAAAATGGTTGCTTACATGGTAAAATGTCCTGAGACCAGTGGATAAAAGACTACTATGGACCCGCTATTACTACAAACTTTACTGCCTGGCTCATTGCATCCTTCTTTGTTCATCGCATGAACATTCCTCACAGAAGTTTTAACTAACATTTAAAATACACTTAATGGCTTTGTTAACAGACGTGTTCCATCTGACAGGATTTAGCCTGATTGAGTCTACCTACTGGCTGATGCACTTAAACCTCCTGTTCTGCGCACAGTCTGTGAGCCTACAATGCCTCATTGTTTGGCTCCTTATAGGTGATAATGAAATTGGCATTCAGTTCCCACTCCTGAATGGTTTCCATGAGACTTTGAAAAAGTTGTTTGCTACTCCTAGTATTATATAAGCATCTTAGTTTCAGCATGCATAAAGACATGTTCTTGTCAAATACTTTATCTCCAGGATTGTATTAATAACTAAACATGAGTCATGCTGGGCATCAGACATGTTTGGTTTTATACATGATATACAGTTAGGGCTTATTCTAAAAACCAAAGTTAAATCTGTTAGCTAAATGCATTGTCAATGCATTACCCTATGACTTGGGCAGCCCTTCATTTACTATGCAAGTGGCCCTGATGCACTTCTGTCTATACACAAGCTAACATTACCCTGGAAACTGAAGAGAGGATCACAAGCAGATTGCATTACCTGATAGAAATCTTGCCTTGTCCAGCTAAGCTTTAAATTAAGATTTTAAAACTGCATTATCAATGCTTAATAAGCCAGGCTGCAAAGCACTGATCTTTCTGACCCCAGTCCAGCAAAATACTGAATCACATGCTTAACCTTAAGGACACAAGTAGTCCCATAGATTTCAGTGGAATTAAGTAAGTGGTTTAATGCCTACCTCTATCAGTAGCACCGTTCAGCACTTTGCAAATTCAGTCACCAAAGGAAGCTCATATGCACTGAGCAAGGGATACAATGAGCTTGAGCGTATATCTACCATAAGAATAACAAGTAACTACAACATAGTACTCTCTATGTGAGATGTGAGTGATTTGAAAATAAGGGATAATATTTTTTAAATGCAGCTTAGTCAGAACTGGAATATTCTATTAGGGAAAAAGAAAGGACTCTTTTCCCAGTAAGCCAAAATAAGAGAAATAAATGTTCTGACAAACAAAATATAGATGCATACTTCACTGCAAAATATCAGAGATAATCACAAATTTACGCTGTCACTGTCAACTTTAACAGATAGAAGGTGTGTGTGTGGTCCCAGTGCACTGAACTGCAACTGGTGCAATGTTCTGGACAATCACATTGATATTTCATTGCTCTTTTTAGTTACATTTATAAGCTGGAAGTATTAAGAAATGCAAAGCAGCTCCTATGAACATATTCACCCACACACAAAAATCTTTGCCAGATACTTCTACAGGTGATGAAATAAATTAAACCCTCAGCAACTTATTTTCATCTATTATTTTTGTTTGATACAATATCTTACCAGGAAAAAAGGATATAATGAGGGTCTTCTAATCAAGAAATATCTGAAACCATAAACAGTTTGTCTATCATCAGGCCTTCTCAAAAGGACCCTATTCTTCCATAGTCTTTTGTAGTTTCTTCTTTTATTTTAATATGGAATTATTAAATTAATCCCATGCATAAACTTATGCCCTTTGGTGCTTTAAACAAGATTTTAAGCCTTTAGGACCAATAGCACGTCTCAGAATATCCCAGACAGACATCTACCTCATGTTCGAAGTGCCTGAAAACACTAGCCCATCCTTTCTTGGCTCAAAACGTACCTACATGACTGTAGTCTTGTGTCATTGGCATTCCTGAAATATTCTGGCCTGGGCAAGGGACATTACTCCCACCTGAGTTCTCCAGAAAACCAGTGATTAGACCACCTGGCACCTAAATCCAATAGCTGAACTAAAGGCATGTTGAAGGACTGGATTAGGCTCCTTGCAGATACACAGACAGGGTGGTGACTGACAGCACTTTGTTAACTAGCTGGATGAGAAAGCATTCACATGGGATGTGGAAGATTCAGGATCGAATCACTCGTGTCTGAATACAGTGTCTTGACTCTGAATTCATGTCTGAATTCAGTCTCAGACTCATGTCTGGATCAAGGACTCCCACCTTTCAGGAATCACTCAGGCCAAGTCTCTTTCAGCCTCCTCTGCTAAAGCTCTTCTAATCTGTAAAGTAAAATAATTAGATTTTAGTCAGGATAGGGAGCAGAACTTGGGTTACTTCTCTTGCAGACAAGTCTCTAACCGGGCTGAGGAGCCATTCCCTACCTCCACTCAATAAACATTTTAAGTATCAAATAAAATGAACACCTTCAACAGCACACACTGGTGGGTGTGTGTGTTGCGTGTTGTACGGCAGGTCCCCAACTGCCACATGCCATGCCAAGCCAAGGGACACCCCTGAGGGACTGCAGTGCACAGCAACCTACAGAAGGGCATGGGTACTAATTAAAAGAGCAGCAGCAGAAGACCAGTAAGAAGCTCAGAGCTGCAGACCAAGATCTGCACACACACCAGCCTCCTGCACCATTCCTCGCCTCACTGGAGGAATTTGTATCGACCAAGTGTAACCCTCAATGAAAATGAGAGAAGTAGAGACCAAGAAGTGGGGAGGATAGGTGTTTGACTGAAGTTGAGCCTGGGGAAGAGGAAGGAAAGATGTTTCTTTGTTTAATTGTTTATGTTCTTTTCTTCTTAATACACAAAATATTGATCAGAAGTTTCTGTTAATGGGCAATAAATTAAGTACAAATTCCCCAAGTCTGTTTTGTCCATGGCGCCCACCTGAGCAAAAAAACCCAATTCCTCCACAATTTGTAGGTCCAGTCCCAACCTATCTCCATGAAGCACCATCTCATAAAAGGTGACCACCAAATTAACCATCATTAACACAGAAGCACTGATGCACTTATTCCTGTCCGTATTTGTGCATCGAGAAGCATTAGATTCAACATACCCCTGTAACAGAGGCGTATAAGACATGTAGGTTCACTGTGGTGTTCCACTCAAGGTTTCCACACCATTGGCAACAGGAGGATAAAAGTGGTGTGCTGCCAGAAGCATCTGTAAAGCAAGCAGGGCCACAATATCTGAACCTGTCTATTTCACGGATTCATGCATCTATATTCCATCTTCTTTTCCAGAAAAGACTCTAATATTGAGTGACTTCAGCTTTTCTTGGCCTATAAAACTAATCGGGGTTCTTGATGAGATTGTCTAATTATGACTTTCTCAGCCAATTTTAATGTTTATTGGGCCCTTTATTTTTTCTATAAAACAGGAGTCAATTATGTTTACTAGTTTGGTACTGACAATCATGGCCTGGTTTGTTTTATACTGCAGTCAGTATCTTTTAAAGAAAATCTTAGCATATCAAAATAAAAAATTAATTCAGAAAAATAGCTTTTTTACATTGATAGGAAAGCTTAAAGTCATTGAGGCCAAACAGCGCCCACCCCTGAAGTTTTGGCTCCAGAAAGTGTCTAATTCCTTTTATGCAAATACACAGGCATCTATATCTCAATAATATCTATAAGAAGCACAGCTGAAAGGCTCCTATGGAATACAGCATGAAGTTGTGAAAAGCAACGTACTATTCCACTTCTTGCAGTAATTTCAACTGCAGATTTTACAAGCCCAGTTGTATTATAATAAACAAACCAGCTGAAATCTGTAATACCAAAACCATACAAGTCTGATCTGACTGTGCAGACAGTAGGCAGGCACACAGCTCATCTTAATGCATATTAAAAATTCTTGGCACCTTAATGCAAACAATCTGCAATGAAAAAATATCAGTATGAGCAATCCTCCAAGTCTTGCTTGAGATTCCCTTCTTTGCCCCATGACCAGTCTTCCCTGCTTCTTGTGCTGAAATGCATACAGTTATTTATACAGGTCTGAGACAAGGAAGAAAATAAAACTCCCTCACTGAGAATATTTTCAAGCAGTCTTTCGGAAGTTTAATGCAAAGACTGTACCAGCTCCCTTTGAACAACAATACTCATTATGTGCATCTGCAGCTATACACATGCTTTTGTATGTCTTTGATGACTTCTAAGGAACAATCATATCAAACTTTGTTGGTAGCTACATGTTTGGTATTAGTATTTGAACTGTCATTTCAATGAATGAAATGGCCAGGCAGTCAAAACTGCTCTGGCTTGAATTTGCTAAGAGAAAACAGCAAGAATAACAGTCCTCAGAAAAAAGTTTTCTTTATATAGAAATTCCATTTCATCTAGGGGGTGATTTTAGCACGGTATCTTCTCCTTAAAAATCCACAGCTCTGAATGGTCCTGAGAACTGTAATAATGCCAGAAATGCTTTTACATTTAAAGTTTAATTATGGACCTTATTTCTATCTTTTTATGCCAGACAAAACTTTTGGTAGTCAGTGGGAGTTCTGTACATCTAAAGTCACCTCTGCAAAAGAACACACAACCAATTAAAGATATACTGCCAAGTAGATTTGAAATAGCATTTAAAACATTTATATAATTGGAACTGTAAAGAAAATTTTAGCTATCTAAAAGACAGTTTCAAAAAATGGTGTTAGCATCCTCAGTGTTGAAAATTATAGCCTATCTCTTTATGGAAATAATTAGTTGGCAATTCCAGTTCACTCAAAATGGGATTTTTGCTGGCTATGCAGCAAACACTGCACTGAAAGCTCTGTTTCAGAAGTCAATATTCCAGGTTTTTCAATCACATCTATTTAACTGACAATTAAGCTGCCACCCTATCAAGACTTCTCTTTCCTTTCCTTCTCTTCAGATTCGCTTAAAGCAATTTATCAAGTTATAAAACAAGTATAATTTTATTCCTTAACTTTTTTATTCTCTGATTTTATGTGACTAATCCAGCTAGCCCTGCTTCCCATAGGCAGGTGGATCAGATGACCTGTTGTGTCCCTGTCCAAATGAAATTATTCTATGATTCAATAATTTTGCCTTCTCTGGATGAAAATTTGAATCAGAGACAAGATTCACTAAAATATTCGGCATCTGTTCACAGTATATTTCTGTATAATTTGTCATTATATCAGAAAACATAGTAGACATTCAGTTTTGAAAACTAAACACTTAGTTATTGTTGCAGAAAATGCAGATGGCAAGTGTGTTGCAGATAGTGCTGGAGAGTACTCTTCTGTTAATTTTGCTTGTATGTAACACTTTTTATTGTTAATTAAATCACATTCTATATCAAGTATTTATTTTTTCCATGGCAATTCCTGGAAATATTATATTTACATATGATATATATAATATATATAACCTATAAATAAATATAGACGCTTTTAAATAGTCTCTTATGTCTGAAACTGACCCTTTCCTAGCAGTTGTTTGGGGATACAACTTCTCTGTAAAAGAATATAACAAACATTCCTGTCTTGTAACTCTCTGACATCAGTTTTCCTCCAACATCAAATCATCAGGATTTAAAATGCATAACATATATACAGTTACAGTTAAATAAACTTGGCAACTTTTAACCATGTTTGGTTTTTATCTTGACTGATACATTTTTCTTGCCACTTCTTCCAAACTCCATCAGTGAAATATAACCTATTTCTTCCACAATAGGCAAGTTACCATTGTCATGAAGAAAATTTAAAGTGAAGATGAGAAAATTACGTAATATTGCAGGAGTAGTTTCATGTTGACAAGAGAGTAGATTTGTCTCAAACACAGAACACTGCCTTGACTACTTAAAGATGCTTTAGAAATAAAACACTTCACTAAGAAACATTAAAGGTTGCAACACCCAGAAAGTCCCAGAACTCCCAGGAAATGTATTGGTAACACCACACAAGAACTAAGCTTTCTTAAAACGGTCTCAAAAGAATGAAGGTCAAAAGGAACAGAAAGAAGACACAAATAAACTATGCAGTTTGCCTTTCCTCATCAATCAGTATAGCTATACAAGTCCTTGGCAGATACATGCCCTGTCCCTTATATCTCACTGTATCGGGACAAGTTATAGCTACATCACTTTCTCACGGCCTTCCAATACCCTATCTGACTCATAATCCTTGCACTGTGTGACCTTTCAGGAAATCTCCATTCTACTCACCAAACATACTCACTCTTGACCCCTCTTCTGCATTTTTCCTGGTTCTTCTGCCAGGAAGCCAATGCTTTTCCATGACCCAGGAGCGGGATTCAGAGGGAGATCGGTTCAAATCTAGCACTGTTTATAAGGACAAATAATAATCTTTATAGATTCAAAAACAACCTCTTGTAGCCTCTTAACCTTCTCCCAAAATTCTAAATGGCATATCTTCTCAGCGAGGCCAACTTAACAAAACATGACCAAGTCATGTCAATGATATTATAATCCAAGAACACGTCAAGAATTTTGAAAAAAATGGAACTGCAATGACATTTTCAAAATGCATAAATGTTTATTTTAATCTGGTTACTGACAAAATTTCCCAGGAAAGTCTAAGACTGAAGTGACATGAGGTGTACAAAGTCATTGGAAGTTTGCTTTCTTTCTGATGACATTGAGGATTGTCTGAAAATTTGTGGCATTTGATGAGCTTTGCATTGAGAATTTCTCAAAGGACTGAAAGCAGTCATGGGAGGAAGACTAGACCTGAGGTTAAAGCCGTGTAATGGGTCTAAGGAGAAATAGGATCACTTTTGCAATTTAGCAGATATATAAGGATGTCAGTTTTATGCATCATTCATCTTTCCAATCTGTAGACTGAAGAAAATGATAGATCATCCACATCACGTTTTGGTCCCTGTGATTATTCTGCATCACAGTTACATCAAGTACAAGTTTACAATCTCAGTTGAGACCTCCAGGACCTAGTGAAATACACAGACACACATGCAACACACACACAAGATAAGAAAAAGGTACTATTAACTGCCCAAGTAAAAATTAAATTATTGTACTGTGGTAATCATTTAATGACTTAAATTACTAAGACAAACTTCTTCATGTCCTTCTAGGATTGTCAAAGTTTGAATTACTTCCTGAAATTAACATTCCCCAGCATCTCACACTTCTTTAATTCTTCCAGAATTAGGCAAATATTAACAATTTTGTCTGAAATTTTGTATGTTTGCTTCAGAATGACTGAATTATTACCTTCTGAGAGATTCTGATGTCTGCAAAACTTCATTCAAATAAGGCTAGTCTAACCTCTGAAAAAATTAATCCTCTGATGCTGAAGAGAGGATTGTAATAACACAACAGATCCTTTGCTGAGGATTCAGTCTGCACTGGGCATGCTCAGTCCCCACAGAGCATTCACCTTTTAGCTGAATTACTGCATAGGCCAGTATACTCTATTTCAAGTTTTAATTAATTTGCTCTGTTTCCCACACTTGCAGTCAGTTACCACTGGGGGGTGAGGACAAGCAAACCAAAGGCAACTAAATTTTCATAATACACTACTCAAATCCTGCCAATCCTAAACTGAATGAGACTTTATATCCCTTCTTCTTCCTAGGTTTAAACCTATTTTCCTATTTTTTAACAATCTTCTCTAGGACGAGGTGGAGTGTGCCAAATTTCAGGAATGCCAAGATTTCTCTTTCAGCAGGATATTGTGGGTGTAGGGGCGGAGATGGTGATACAGTGTCAAAATTCAAATTTATAAGAGAGTTGTGGTACAACTTCAGTTACTGAGCGATTACTGCCATTCCTTTAGTAACCCACTTTCCTCCTCATGCTATGCCATTAACATTCTGGAATATTAATTAGTGGCTTTGAGGTCATCTCCAGCACCTCAACTATGTAAGGATTCCTCAAAATTTGGAAAGAAGAAACATGAACCTTGTAAGATCCTAGGACCAGCTGCAGAAATAGATCTGTTTTGATGCAACCACATCTGCAAAAAAAAAGGTATTATATCATTTGCACTCAAAATGTCTAAATTGTTACCAAAGACTTCAGAAAAATGTATATTTATCCGGCAGGGGAAGGGAGTTAGAGAGGTGTCCTCTCTTGTAGAGACACCATAATGGTCTCCACTTCACTGTGTGATCTTCAGGACAAGTATCAGATGAAGTAAGCACAGAAAAGCACAAACTCAAATACTCCACTCTAAGGATATGCTCCTAAGAATATCCTTCAGGCAGACAGATAGCTGCAGCATGGAAAGGGAGGGACAGGAGGTCTCTGTAAATGATCCTTTGTGCCAACACTGGAAGAGCAATTCCTACAGCTGCTTCAACCTTTTGGGCCTCAGTGGACATGCATTTTTCTTCCTAAAAGAAAGGCTTGGTATATTCCTGAGAACTTCACAAAGATGCCTCTCCAAGCAGTTATTGATGGTGCGTTGTCACTCTGTGAGTTTGTGACATCTTCAGAGACCACAATTACTCTAAGCCAGTTTTCTAGTAGCTGCTACATCCCCACAAGTTGATGAGCTCCAGATACTATGTCTCCACTAGTTCTGCTATTCATCCAAAAATCTGAGTTCTGCCTTTGGTACCTCTGCCAGAGGTTGCTTACCATTCAGTCCCAGACTGGGATCAGGCATTTGACTTCCTCCCCTTATTTTTGATGCATATAACAGACTAGTGTTTGACTTTAAGTTTTTTGTTTTGTTTTTTTTTTAATTATTATTTTTTTAATGTGAGTGAAAGATTACCTGCTAAATGAACCAGAACAATGGAAGCATAGAAGAAAGGTCTTACCTGCTATTGTGTGGAAGTACTACTTGCCACCACAGTAACATGATGTTAGGGTAACTAATGAATGAGCTGTGATGTGATAAACAAACCATTAAGAATGTTAGGATAAAAAGATTAAGTATAAATTCTACCTTTGCTCTCTCTGACTATAATTTTGAAACAATTTTTTTTAAAAAATTGTATAAACACTGTAAATATTATTATTATTATTTTACTCTGAGAAGTACCTTAAGCAACAAGGAACAAATACCTAACTATCGCCAGTTACTTTATTAAAAGAAACTACTCTTTTGAAAAAGATAGCTCATCTGTAATTTTCTGAATTACAGGAACGGCCTATCACCATCTCCCAGTGTTTTCCAGTTGTATGCACTATGGTATACATGGATTCAAGGGCAGTAAGAGTGGTTTACACTACACTATAGTGAGCCGGAGCCAACTCCATCTAGTCTTTCTTTTTTTTTTTTAATCCTTTTCGCATCTTATCTACCACACTTACATCTATGCTCTATGATAAACTCTATGTTGCTAATGTTACTTTTGATCTTCCATTCAGCCTAGGGGGCTTAAGATGAAATCAAAGTTGAGATATAAAACATGGACTTACAGGAATAGCATGTGTAAAGGCATTATATGATACTACTTACCCATTTTTGAATCATTTAAGTAACAAAAATAAGACACTGTTTTTTCTTCCCAATCTTTAATTAAAAATAATTTAATAGCTCATTCTCTATAATCTGGAAGAATAAATTCAACTAGGGCACTAAACCTGTATGCTCACTTTAAGTCTGAAGTAACTTTTTCAGATTAATAATAAACTGAATTTATGATAAAAAAAAATATATATATATATATGCATGATGAAGATGACTTCAGCACTTTCTGGAAATGAACATTATTCTACCTGCAATTATTTGAGAAATCTCCCAGGAGACAGCCAAAATATACATGGATATTAAAAAAATAAATAAAAAAAGAAATTCCTTCTCAAAGGACATTTTACTTATAACCATTCTATTTACTCAGCCACAGCTTATCTGATTTAATTTGGTGAGATCTGAAAATTATTTCAGTCTAGCATAATCTCAGCTGCTGAGTTACATATTAGATATTCTTCTGACAGGCTTAACCACTTTGATTTCATGACAATTATGTAAAGCAATCTGTTTTGCTATAGCATTGTAAAGCTAAGTTCTCTTTTCGCAGAAATTCATGGGAACACAGCATGAATATTACAAGAGTATATATACAATTAAAATTCTGCAGAATTAAAAAATATTAACTTGGTTTAAAAAACAATCACAATCTAGGACAAATTACTAATTGTAGTAACCTCTGGCACCTGTATAACAAGAAACAGCTGGAACCATGTATACTGATTTTAAGTATAAAAAGGAAGAACCATTTCTCAGCAGGAAGCTACAGAGGAGAGATTTGTGACTAATTCAATCTATAAAAAAGCACAGCTGAAATAATCTCCAGGTGAGAGGATAAGTTTGCATCTGGCTGCGAATGAAAGGAATAACAGTTTTGAGCTCATCTACCTACTACTGAACACTTGCATAGCAATGATAAAACTGTACTGGGGTTATCTCACAGCAAACCACTCTTGATTCAGTAAAATGTGTACAGACATGCTTTATTTTTAGCATGGACTTAAACCACTCTGTTTCAATGAAAGCACTTGCATGTACCCTTATCAGACTGAAAGACAGTGCTCTGCTGAATATAGAGTCTGGTCCCTTTTAAGACTGAATTTTAAATGACATGAAGGAAATATACTGCTGCTACAAACTAAGTTTACAACCCCTCCTCGCCCCCGACATCTTACATTTTAAAAATCTGTTAAAAATGAAAGGTTTCATTGATGAGCTACCAGCCTGCATGAAGAGCTTGGAAGGAACTGCTTTCTTAACCACTGATTTGACTCAAATTCTGGCAGGAGGGTGCAGCATCATATTTTTCAACCACAGGGGTTTTTTTTTTCCCACTAAAGTATTTGAAATAAAAATTCTCCTGAGCACAGAAAAAACTGAAACACAGGTTATAGAGGAGCAGGATGACCCAGCTAAAGAATCTGTTGGGCATTTCAGATTACACCTAGGTGCTAAGCATAAAAGCAAGGCATACAGCTTGCTAGAATGAAGAATTGTAAGGAAGCTGCCTCAAGGGACAAGAAGAAACATTTATCTACTTACAGAAGTAGATCATATGCCAGAAGATTGAAAAGAGTTGGAGGAAGACTAGGATTCTCTGTACAATGTTCTGCATCATCAACAGAATTATTTATTATGGAACAGATCCACAAAGGGGGTTTAGCATCATTGTCACAACACTTACCTTTCCACCACCTCAGGGAATTGATAGCTGTGAACCAGGCAATTCCGCTCCTGTTTCAAGGTGTTGCAGAGTTAGGCAACTAAAAAGGAGTTCCACAAGAGCAGCACATCGTTTGGAAGGCATTTAAAGTAACAAGGAAATGATTCTTAAGCTACAACACTTCTCCAGGACAGGCATTTTTTTTCTAAAAGGAGAATACGATTCACAGTTTTCCAAGATTTTTCTTGGAATTCCAAGGGGTTTTTTTCTTGGAATTAAAATGTACATTAACGGTTTCTCACAAACCACAGCTAGAAGAGGCAGCAGAGTAGCATGGGAGATTTTTAAAAAATGTTTGCACTTTGGGTGTCAAAATTTGGCTTTCCTACAGAACACGATGCATAAATTGCAAAGTTACAGTGATTCTCACAGTCCTGAATGAATTGACCTGTTTTTAGGGAGAAAGACTGTAAACTGAGCACACTCAAAACAAAAGGGCAGTGGAAAAGGTGGGTCCAATTACACCATTTTTACAGTCACTTTTTAAAGCAGAACCATACCATTTGAGAAAACCAGTGTGGCAGGTAACTCGCCTGAATGTTTGGAAGAGAAAGTTACTGTAAACTAAATAGTCTTCAGTAAGTGCACATTTTAGAAAAGGTTCTTTTTAACGTTCTTCTAATCAATTAATTACTGTCAATTGCTTTTCACAGCAGGCTGATTCTGGATCAGGAACAAGAATGTAGCTCTCAGTTACAATCAGTCAGTCTCCTTCATCAGTACATCAGATGTAATTTTAAAAATATGTAACCTTCAGATACCTCATTAAAAGTCTCTTAGTAGTAACCCTCTCAAATTAAGACCTTAAAGATTATGGCTAGACAGGACGTGGAATTACACTGAGAAATAATCAAAGACTCTCACTCCTCCTTCTGCGTAGCCTGTGCAACTTCTAGTGTGTGTGATAAAGCATCCCACTAGCAGTCTGGAAGCTTGCAGGGAAAAAAAAAAAAAATCACTAAACAAAGTAAAGGCTGCAACTGTGTTATCTTTAAGATGAGAGATTGTGCATAACTAGCTTGAGTACCTGGAGTAATTATGTCCTGCCACTCAACTACACATTTCCTGCAGCACTTCCTTCTATCACAGTCAATGGAATTTGGCAGAGATCAAAATCAGGTCACCTTCAGCTAACCTGGCCAGCTTGAACAAGGAGTGACAAATTAATGAAGGAAACTGAAAGAAATCACGTATGTCTCTCCCTAATCAGAAAAACAAACATCCTGTTCTCTATCAGTTTCTTTGCAGACTGAGAGTACAATGATTTGGTAAATGACACATCAGGTAGAATGAAACTTTGGAATATGTGTCAGCACACCGGGGAGAATGGAGACTGTGGGGACACCTCGACACGTATGCTTTGATAGCACTTTCCCTTCAGTACTTTGTCTTTATCATCTTTGCTAATGTCTGCATATACAAGCAGTACCTTTATGGGGAGCTGTATTTGGCCAGCATTCTGTAATACAGAGATGACTGAAAATATATGTGTGTCACAATATAGCAAAACACCATCTTGGAGAAAGAGAATGGACTTCATTCTCTGGGTTATTTGATCTTTGATACCTCCCCCAAACTCACATCTACATTTTGATTTAAGATAGTTCTGAGCTATGCCAAGTGTTACTAAGTCAGAGTTGGTGAGCTGGCAAGAAAGATACAAGAGGATGCAGCTGTAATCCTACAAAAAACACTCTGACTATATATTTCAATTGTAGAGGTTAATCCTCATGTCTGTCTTCCTCCCCCCACCTCTTGCAAGTTATTGTGTCCTCCTTGTAGCCTGGGAGCAGAATGAATAACATTTACACTAAAGAGATTTTCATCAGACTACACAAAAATATGAGCAAGTCTTGCTAGAAATTCTTTTGAGCATTTCATTATCCCATTTACCTGAAATTTGAGGCCCTATAACTAGACGTGATTCATGGCAGGTATTGTCACTATCTGGAGATTTGCATATTGCACAACGAAAGGGATACAATCCAACCATGGAGCAAGCGTGATCCAACACTGCTGTTTAAAGCATCTTATTTGAAGTAGAAAAGAAAATTGTGCTGTAATCCTTTGGCACGGAAATCAGCCATCCCAGAGTCCCTATCTCCTCCCATCTCTTTAAGCAGCTGTTCCTACAGCCTCTTCTATGGTCACTCATTCCATGGGGCAGAAAAGATGGATTTAGAGTAAATAGTTCTTTTCCACAGGGAAACACTGAAAGGATAAGTAACTGGTAGTTTACAATGAAGACAAAAAAAAGTAAATGTATTAATTTTATACAAGATACATTTCTACACAAGATTAATAAGCATACCATAATATTAGATGACTCCCACACGTAATTTATGTATCCCACAACACTGCAGTTTGCAACATCATCTAAGGGTCTATATACAGAAATGGTAGCTTGGGGTCATTTCAGTGAAAGATACAAGAGAAATACAAAACAACATTGAGTATTATTCAGTTTTAAAACCATCACCTTTTCAATGGATTCCCTAAAATACATGAAATTACTGGTAATTTCACTGGTTTCTGACAGCTATCTAACATGAAGGAATGACCTTAGAGACAAAATACTGCAAAACTGATGTCCTTTCCAGATATCTTTACTGTTGCCTACATATCTGAGCAAATAAAGACACAAAAATAATGTCAGAGAATAAAAGAGATGGTAAATGTAAACAGTTATTCATATCCACATTTCCCCACTCAGCTGCTTACACAGACTAGAAAACAGTGGCAGCATCTCAGACACCAGGCTGGTTTGGAAAGGGTTTAAAAGGTGACTGCGTATTTAACTTAGTCTCTCATTTTTTGGATTGTAGTAATATCCAAACAGATACAATCTACAAACTCTGTGAATTTCAGCATCAGAAAGTATTACCAGCTAGAGCTTTTGTCAGTGACCTAATGATGTTATCTTCTCCCCTTTTTCCTGATAATGAAGTGGAAAAGAAATCATGTTATATCTGACCACATGATGTAGATGGTTTCAGATACCAAACTGCCCTTGAACTGAAATAGTGTCAAAACAATTTGTACTCATTTCAACAGGGCAATTGATGCTCCTTTTACCAACCCAGGTCAACATTTCCTTGAAGTTTTCAAACAATAGGAAATGCTTTGCACTTTGGTGAGTGAATGTAAAAGGAGCCAAGATTTCATCCCATTCATACTACACAGTTTTATTCCTATTTTCAGGCATCTGGGTCCCTTCATCACACAAAACATGACATGATAAAAACCAACAGTGACTGAAATAAACGCTGGGGATGGGACAAATTTGTGCTGGTGAATTTGTTTGTTTCATGAGCTGAGGTCTAACGAAGAAGTATATTAGAAATGAGTCACTATAGAAGCGAGCAGTTCAGCTTCTATGTGTGATTCATTCCAAAAGAAGCTGAATGCCTGTATATGCCAAGGCCTCCTTTGAGAAAATAATGTATTTTGTGATTTATATTGTTTCTCTATGTAAGTATTGGGCAATAGTTTAATCTCAAACAGATCAGTTTTCCAGACTTTAATTTATTAATAAAACATTAATAGGCAAAAATACGCAATTCAGAAAGCTGTCCACCACAGCACTTAACTTGAAACAGGAATGTAAGATTATCAAGTACTCACATGATTTGAGCAATACTGCTTCTTTTAACGTGTATGTGAGTTACGGCTGTTAGAAGCATCTGTTTACTCAAATACAGGGTTTGGTAACCTTAGCAATAGTTTATTTATTTATTTAATGCCCCACAGGTCAACCCCCCCAAGCTTGTCAAACTGAGGGCAGTTTCTTAAACAGTAGTAGAGTGCAATAAAGAAAAATTGTTCTATATTGTTGGGTCTTGAATGGTGCTATGTATGTTCGATAATAAAGAACTTCAGTTTCTAAAATGGTGTTAATCTGGGAGATTTCAGCAGCACTTAACGAAAATACAGAACAAAACAAAACGCCCTTGGAAACAAAATTAATTAATCTGGTTGCCTAACTGATTGATCTAGGAAATTCTTGCCAAACATTCATGTCTTACTGTTTCTTCCAAATTTTAAGAGTTTTTAATCTTTTTAAAATTACTCCATAAAGTGACAAAGCACAGCATTATGCTGGATACCTCGTCAACAGAAGTGTGTTTTAGGAACCACTAAATTTAAAACTGTTGCATGGCACTTTGCCCTTGACCTGTATCACTCAGAAAGCCAAGTATGCACACATGACTGAGACGCCTGGCCGTAAAAGAAACACTGAGTAACATCTCAAAGGCGGCTGTCACGATGCATGATTGTTAAAAGCAGGACACCTGAAACTTCCTTCTCTTTTGAGACACCTCCTAAAGTGCTTGCACACTGGTAATTGCTGAAGTTTTGGTATCTTTCATCCACATGGTGTGGGAAATAAAAATAACAGTTTTTTGATTTGGTCTGCTTTCCTGATCAGGGAATTGTTCTCCACTTCCCTGCAGTTATTATCTGACTTCTGCTTTCTTTTAGGGCTTTGAAGTTTTCTTCTCTTTATAACAACAGATGCAGAACCTCCTATGGTTTGAAAAATGGCAGTGCAAATGAGGCATTCCTATTTTATTTAAAACAAACTCTGACATCAGTTAATGACAGCTTGCAGGAAGACCGTCATCTGCAGGGGCACCCCGGGGCAGCAACATCTGACGGCAGCAGCGCTGCCATTCCGCGCCAGCTCGAGGGTCTGGCGAGCAGAGAGGCAGCGCAGGCTGGCGCGGGGAGGGGAGCGGAGGGGAAAGAGCAGGGACAAGGGCCCTGGTGGATGGGGTGAGTGTGAGGTGCTCCGGCCCCTCCCGCCCAAACCGCACATCTCTCCTGACAGCCGACATGATTCCTCCGTTCCGGACTTCTGAGGCAAAGGAGTGGAAATGGTACTGGCTGGCTGGCGGGCTTAGCATGCAGACAGCAGAACAAACTGCAGTAGATGTTTCCACCATGACAGGAAAAGCCAGGTCACTAACACCACCACGCTCCTCACAGACCTGTACCCCCTGCACAAGCCCTAGAAGAGCACTTCTCAGCCCTCCTGGCAGGCTCCAGCCAGCGGAGGCTGCTAGAGGAGACCAACTGGGGAGGTAAGACCTGTGCAGAGGCGTGACTTCCAGCTCCAGCTTCCCCTACCACAGTAGTTCCTCCACTACACCCTGCTCTGGCAGCCATGAGAGACAGGAGGCATTTCTTTCACTCTCCTTCCCTACAAGGCCCCGGAGAAGCCCAGTTGAACCACACTGCCCGAGGGCTCGTGGAAAAGAGCCAGAAAACTGAAAGCTCTCTCTCCTTTAGTAAGGCTCCTTTTGTAAGACCCTTTTACTGTGACTTACAACTGCATTTCTGCTAAGAACCTACTCAAATTTGACCAAAATAAAAATCCACATTTCACGTTTCCTGAGTGGGAATGCATAGCTGAGCAGGCACGCTCCCAGGTACAGTGCTCTGCACATCTTCACCCCTTGTGGGACCTGACGCTGCAAGGGTGGATAGTCACTGAATGCCACCTGAATGCAAACTGGCAAGAAAGGTCTGGAAGCAAGATTAAACTGAGCTGGGTGGTTCAGAGGGAGGTGATACGTGACCAGAACGAATTAGATAGTAGTGACCAGGTAAGGGTTGGGACCAGAACAGAGACTAGGGTTTGCATGAGAGATCTACGACAAGACAATGATGAGAACGAGACCAAAATGAAGAAACTGGAAAGCAGAGACTGGGACTGGACAAGGAGTCAGAGTAGGGGAGAGACAGGACAGTAACAAAGACAGGCAGAAGGAGATGAGCAGCAGAGTTAGAGCTAGCAAAAACTGGACAGAAAAGCAAACATCTTCCCCAGGATGCTCCTGTACAAGATGCAGACTGGAACCCTGGCCTCTGAATACCACTGTTTCTGATTTCTGAACATACTCATCAGCAAAAAGCCTGTAAACAGAGTAGGTATCAGGACAATGGCATGTGATGTTTCTGTATTTCCACTCTGCTTTACAAAGAATCTACTTTCACCCATCCCTGTCAGATAAGGACTATGTCCACCTGTAGAAGAAATGAAAGCACATGCCACGTTCTCAAACACTGTGCCCAAAATGAGTGGAAACTTCTGATCTTAGTGCTTCTACATTTCAATTTCCTTTCTCTAATAATACCCTCCTCCCCTACTACAGAGACATTGTGAAAAACAATGAGGCATTCCAGGACTACAGTTGTGGACATCAGAAGAAATCCACTCTGAAAACAACCAGTCAGTATACAGAATAGGATTTCAATAGCGTACACTAAAATAACATGGGGACATCCATTCAACCACAAAGTAAGAGCAAAATTAAAAATAATCTTCTTGTTAAATGAAGGCCACTTAGGTTTTACTGTGAATGAGATGGAAAGCTTCTGGAGTAAACAGCCTGTTTCCGTAAGATTAAAAATAACGTGCGTATGCCCACGCGTAAGGAGAGTGAAGCTTAATTCTGGCATTCCCTAACTTTTGCAAGTGTCATACTGCTCCTTTAATATCAGATATCCTGTAAATGTGTATGTGTTTAGACTTAGATGGATGAGTCACTGTGAGAATCCATAACAAACAACACAAAGCTGAAATGTTAATCTTTCAAGGCCTTGTGAATAGCAACTTATATTACCTTTACACTTCCCAGGAAAAAAAAAAAACAAACACAAAATTATGAACAAAAAGACCAAATGCTTGAAATTGTCAAGAAAATACACAATGCTGAAAAGGTTATGCTTCTAAGCAGATATTAACAACGTGTTTATAATACTTATAGGAACCAAGTGACCTCTATTTGCTGGAAAACAAGTAACCTTTAACCACAGGCACTTATGCTGGACATTCAAACAATCTGCAGTTTTAGCACATCATAATGATCTGCAGAGAGTTAGGAAAAAGTAATCTTGAAGACGAGGATTTATTTACCAAAAAAAATATTAACTATTAGTGAATAATAAAAATATCTGTAAGCCAGGAGTTATTCTTAGCTGAAAACAATTCATTCTAAGGAAGTGCAACCAGATGTGCATCAAGAATGATAAATGGAATGGGGTTTTATGTGCATCATAAATGTGAAGCAAGGATTGTAGTCTGATATGTTAACAAGGGAAGAACAAATGACTATGTTTAGAAGTACCAGTAAATCCAGTACAGTTTCCTGTACGTTCAACTTCAAAATATTCTAAGGTCATCAACCTTGAAAAGATAAAGGGAGTATTTCAGCATTTTCAGTAGATGAAAAAAATAACATCTATTAAATAAATTCTTGCACCTGGTATAAACATCATTCCTGCAATGCAACATTTTTGATTAAGAATGCCCATGGAAGCTGTTCAGCCAGAACAGTATATGTAGTGTTCTAGATATATCTGTATAGCATCCTATGATCCTGGCTTGTATCAGGAATAGCGTGGCCAGCAGGACTAGGGAAGTGATCATCCCCCTAGACTTGGCACTGGTGAGGCCACACCTCGAATACTGTGTTCAGTTTTGGGCCCTTCACTACAAGAGAGACATTGAGGTGCTGGAGCGTGTCCAGAGAAGGGCAACGGAGCTGGTGAAGGGTCTGGAGAACAAGTCCTATGAGGAACAGCTGAGGGAACTGGGGTTGTTTAGCCTGGAGAAAAGGAGGCTGAGGGGAGACCTTATCGCTCTCTACAGCTACCTGAAAGGAGGCTGTAGAGAGGTGGGGGTCGGTCTCTTCTCCCAGGTAACAAGTGATAGGAGGAGAGGAAATGGCCTCAAGTTGTGTCAGGAGAGGTTTAGACTGGATATTAGGAAAAATTTCTTCACTGAAAGGGTGGTCAAGCATTGGAACAGGCTGCCCAGGGAAGTGGTGGAGTCACCATCCCTGGAGGAGTTAAAAAAACGTGTAGATGTGGCACTTGGGGACGTGGTTTAGTAGGCATGGAGGTGTTGGGTTGATGGTTGGACTAGATGATCTTAGAGGTCTTTTCCAACTTTAATGATTCTATAATTCTATGATGTTGTTATAATATATAACATTGTTTTTAAATTGATCTACATTTTTTATTCATAGTGCATTTGCTTAATCACTTCAGCTCTAAAATGTCACATTAAAACAGAAAGCTTTTGACTACAGTGGAGTTAAATACATATTCCATAATTCTTGTAACAAAAGTGTAGGATGAACTTTCATTATAGGGATAGTTCTATGAGGACTCTAACCATTTACAGATGAAGGAGTTGAGGCACTCTCCTGCAAGTCACCCAAGGGAGGGAGGGAGGTAATTCCCCATTCTGTGCTCTCATTTCTAAACAGCCCCATTAGAAAGAAATAGAATTAATTGAGCTCTTAATCTTTTTAAAACAGTTACTGTAAGGGCCTAGTTAAAGGCTGGGTTGTCCCAAAGCTGCTGCTCCAGCTGTGCCACAGCCATGCCCCAGCCTGGCAGCACGTAAGTCACTCATGTAGACCTCACCCCACCCTTAGGCTGATGTCCTGTCACAGTCTCAGCCCATCCCTGTCCCCAGGGAAGTGCCCGATGCCTGGGGCTGCCCTGCTGTCCCACTCCTGGCTGGGACAGTGGGACGGCCCTGGCTGCCCTGCCATGGGGATGCACTGTGACTCCCAATGCCCCAGCCCATGGGGAGCAGCACCCTGAGCGCTACCATATAACCACTAGTTCCTTTCTATTTTGTTTTCCTGGGGGGTCATTGTGAAGGTGGATTCTTCCCAATACCAAACTTCCCAATACAAAACCAAGCAAAGCAGATGTTTTTTTCAGTGAAAGTCAATTTTGGTTCTAAATGAAAAGAAATAACCTTTTAAAAATACTTTGTAGAAGTTGCCATTTCAGACTTCAGCTTCCCTTTCTCCTTTATGGCCCTGTTTGCTCTGCTTCCATGATAAAAACAGCATAAGAGCCTCTTTCCCCTGTACAAACAGTGTTCCCCAGGGCTCTGTGTTGGGGCCAGTCCTGTTTAATATCTATATCAATGATGTGGACAAAGGGATTGAGTGCACCCTCAGTAAGTTTGCAGACAACACCAAGTTGTGTGGGAGTGTTGATCTGCTTGAGGGTAGGAAGGCTCTACAGAGGGACCTGGACAGGCTGGATTGGTGGGCCACGGCCAATTGTATGAGGTTCAACAAGGCTAAGTGCCAGGTCCTGCACTTGGGTCACAACAACCCCATGCAACGCTACAGGCTTGAGGAAGAGTGGCTGGAAAACTGCCTGGCGGAAAAGGACCTGGGAGTGTTGGTCGACAGCCGCCTGAATATGATCCGGCAGTGTGCCCAGGTGGCCAAGAAAGCCAATGGCATCCTGGCTTGTATCAGAAATAGTGTGGCCAGCAGGACTAGGGAAGTGATTGTGCCCCTGTACTCGGCACTGGTGAGGCCGCACCTCGAATACTGTGTTCAGTTTTGGGCCCCTCACTACAAGAGAGACATGGAGGTGCTGGAGTGTGTCCAGAGAAGGGCAACGAAGCTGGTGAAGGGTCTGGATCACAAGTCCTGTGAGGAGCAGCTGAGGGAACTGGGGTTGTTTAGCCTGGAGAAAAGGAGGCTGAGGGGAGACCTTATTGCTCTCTACAGCTACCTGAAAGGAGGTTGTAGCGAGGTGGGGGTCGGTCTCTCCTCCCAGGTAACAAGTGATAGGACAAGAGGGAATGGCCTCAAGTTGCACCATGGGAGGTTTAGACTGGATATTAGGAAATTTTACTTCACTGAAAGGGTTATCAAGCACTGGAACAGGCTGCCCAGGGAAGTGGGTGAGTCACCATCCCTGGAAGTATTTAAAAGACATTTGGATGAGGTGCTTAGGGACATGGTGTAGTGGTGGTCTGGGTAGTGTTAGGTTTACAGTTGGACTCGATGATATTAAAAAAGTCTTTTCCAAGCTATATGATTCTGTGAAACACCAACTTGTCATGGGAAACAATAATTACAATCCATCATGGGAGATGCAGTTTCACAGTCAATTCTGGCCCAACAGAGAAAATGGGGAGACAAACCCTTAGACCTTGATGAGAATTGTCCCATCTGATGTAAATGTTGCATTTCTAGATGAATAGTGACCAATTGGTGATCACAATCTGAATTCTAGGATGGCTTTCTGACTCTTTAAAGTATTTAAAGACCTTAAAACCCTTTTCTTCTAGTCTTGAAATAATTCAGGCTTAGTATGTAAATCCAGAGCAGGAACAGCTGCTCTGGTTAGCTGGTGTGAAGATGCACCACATCTCCAAGGACAGTGAAAACTCCAGGAGACAGAACAACAAAAAATTTAAGAAGCAAGTAAAAATAACCAACTGAAGAAAGCAAGAAGTTGCCTACAGCAACCTAAGATCACCTAAGGACTGCTGCAGCCATTTCTCCTTCCCACGTACAGAAGTTTTTGGCTAACAAACAAGCACACTGGAAAACAGTTTTGAAAGCACAAAAGTCACAGAAGAGCAGTTAGTGGTAACCTAATGACTACAAAGAAGGCAGGTTGCAGGGAACAGCTGAATTTCCAGGTTCCTGCAAGTCAAAAATTTGGGTAGGACCTATTGGAGGCTTTTCAGAACCTTAAACCTGGGTTACCCGAAATAACTGTGTCTATGCACTTTCTTCTGAAATCACAGGACTCACTAGCCCTTGGTTCCCCCCGAGAGGATTCCTTCAGGCTTCAATGACTAAAAGATTTGCACTATTGCAATTGAAAGGTAAAGCAGGGCCTTTGACTTATTACAAAACCATAGCTGTTTTTCAAATGTTAGGTATTTGCATGCTGAATTCAGAGCAAAAACATGTTAAAAACATGCTTACTTATTGCTATAGCCAACATACCTCCTTACTGATAATAAATAGAAAGAAAATTGTAACAATAATACCACCTCAGTTATTGATTATGATGGTAGTAGAAGCAGTAATAATCCCCTACCCACATTTTGTGTCTCACTTTTTCCAGATTCCCATGTTTTATTTTTGTGTTTTTGTCAGAGGAGAAGGTTTAGGGGATTTTTTTCCTTTCTGTATCTCAGCCTCAAAAAATAAGGGTGAAAGAAAGAGTAGAAAAATGCTGGAATTGCTGATGGCTTCTGTGGTGAGATGGTGTTTGCATTTCTAGAAATTCCAACATCACCTTAAAGGCCTGCAACTCTTCTGCCAAGCCTTCCCTCAAAAGTCCACCAAAATAGACCATGCATTTTAAAAAAAACGTAAAGGGATCATCCTATGCCTTTCAAAATATTGAAGTAATTGTCCATGAATTAATCTGATAGTGGAGATGTGGGAAAAAGGAACGTGATTTCTGCAGGTTTTTTTAATACAAAAACAAACAAAAAAACCTTTTTTCTATTTCAATAAACATCTGCAGGGATGCTTGTAATTTTTTTTTTGTGGAAAGATGGATTGTCTAAAACAAAACTTTTTTTCATAAAAAGATACTTTAATTTTCCTATGAAAATGAGTCTTTTTTTTTCCTTAGAAAGCCTTTTATCCTTCTTTTTGCCAAATGTTATAAATACAGATTACATACCATAAATACATAGAATTTCCAGATATAGCTGGTGAGGTACCTGCAAAGTTCTGGTGATGCAAACTTTTGGCAGATAATGATGGATGATGCATCAACTTCTTTTAGTACCGCTAAATTGATTTTGTCAGTCTTCAGCACCTTTGCCAATGTCTTTGCACACAATTTTGGAGGATGTGTTGTTTCAGTGGCATTATCACGGCTTTTACAGTAACCGTGGTTCATCTCTAATTATTCTACACTACTTCTCTCTACACAAACGCAGCCTCTTTCCATTTATCAATTGCTACTATTAGAATGCACTGATGACAGCAGTAGAATTACCCTCTATATTATTCTCTATTTTTTTCTTGCTGAGAGATTACTCACTTTCATTTATTTTCATTGTCTATGAACAACAGTCTATACAGTATCAAATAGTTCCTTGGCTTTTAAGAGCATCTACCTCCTGGAGAACCAGAGTAAATTCTATTTGTAGATGAATTTATTTTTAGAGATAGCTATAATAATAATAAGCAATCCCTGACACCTGGTGCCATCAATGAAGGAATTTTGGCCCTCTATTATTTACTGAAGCATGAGATACATAAAATCTTATGAGTTTCTTGCCACTGACTTATTAAATATACTTTTCTTTAATTCCTTGAATTCCACTTAATATTTGTGATACTCCAATAGTCCTTCAATTATTTATGTTGTCTACTTATCTTTCTGCTATGTTTAACCTTTAGTTAAAATTTTTACTTGATTCATATTTTTTTCCTTTCATTTTAATAATGAAACTGCAGCAAACTGATTTCTGCTACTGTCAGCGGTTAGAATCTCCATTGCGTCTTCATAATATATTTGGTCTTAATTTCTCAGCAATCTCTTTAGTTTTTATTGCTTTCTTTTGCTATGTTTTAAAAAAAAAAATCTTGGAAATGCTCTCATTCAAAGCTGTACTTGAGATCTGCTCTATAGAATATATAAACAGACAAGGGTAAACTTTATAAAAGAGGTGTCTCTGTTCTAATTGTACATCCTTTCCACTTCAGATCAAATCTAGGTGAATTACACTTCCAAGAGTTCTTTCACATTCTACATGTCATATATCATTTTCCAAAGAACCATAAAGCAGTTAAGTCTCTGACAACAGGTTTCACCTACAAAAAAATGAATCTGCTTCCAAAGGCAGCTGGATGGGATTGCAGCAGCCTAAGTGTATTTGCTCAGTTTGTAAATTTGTTGTCCTGGGTAGTGACAGGTGTCATCAGTCATTGGAGCAAAGATACATTTATTTGTGGTGATATAAAAGAAAATCTTTCACTTCTACAAGCAGAATCTCAAATCTGCTTTGGAGAGAAACAGTTTAAATAACTTTAAGTTTCTACCCCAGAAGTGAAAATACTGACTTCACTACAATTCCAAAGCCTTCAAAAGATAAGGAGGGCTTGATCCAAGCTGATCTTTAGCAAAAATGAAGGAAATGTGCCTAGAAATATCAAGGGCCAAGAAACATTAGCATCATCTTTTTTTGTGTAGGAACTAAATCTGGCTCCAGTTCCTACACCCCTCTGAATTTTGAACAGTGAGTGGCATTGGTCCACTAATGTGTGGCTTAATTAGAAAGACATGCAAGATACCACTAGTGACTTCCTGGAGGAAGACAGCTATAAAAGCTGTGTAAATCAAATTAAAGAGAAGTAAGACCCAAGTGTTAGCAAGTCTGCACAGATGGCCTACAATCTCAGCCATAGTTTCTGCAGAGCAGGAAAAGGTTGTTCCACAAGCCGCACTTGTATTTCCTTAGTTCTGAACAAACTCAAGATTCGGCTAACCCCTGGGTATACAATAGCCTGAGCACCACTTTGCTTCACAACAGTGTTCATATTGAATCATTTGCTCCTTTCTTACTGTATCCACACACATGCCTGTTTATCACCTAGTGAGAAAAACTAGATAATCAGAGAGACAAGATAATGATACTGTCTGGTTCTCCACAGCAGTATCATGTTTCTTTGAGCACAGCAGCTGTATAAAGAAGGGACTGGCAAAAAAGTTGACACAGCTAAGTTTTTTGCAAGTTAGCAAACAAGAGTTAAGCATCCCCAAAGCCCTAGATGGGTAGGTTCATGTTCTGCAACATTCATTCATTCATCTACTCTGATGTAGCAGATGCTGGTTAACATAGCAGAGCAATCTGAAAAAGGTTTTTTTCATTTTCCAAGAGTCAATGTAAAACTTATTCTTGCTTCTCCCAAGATACCATCACATTTCCTGAATACTATTTTGCGTCTGGGATTCAACCAAATTTAAAAGTATGAGAAATAAAAAGCTATGTCTTTTTTTTTTCCCCTTCCAAGTTTTACACATTTTCCACATAAAAACATAAGCAGACATGATTCTGTTAAAAAAAAAAGTCACAAATCCTTACCAAAACTCAGCTCAGAGCATTTAATTATATCAAAGCCAGGTTAAATCTCAGCTACTTTCAAATTTTGCATGTGATTGCTTTTCTTGTGTCTGATATCAAAGAAAGACCTTCTTAAGCAATCTTACTCTTTATGCAAAACACCATTCCAGTTATCTAATTGAAGAAGCCATTGGAGTATTTTACCAGAGAGCAAAGTGCCCCAATCTTCTCCCTTTATCAACAACCTTCTGGTTTGAAAACCCAAGATTTTTTCTGAAATAGTTGAGGATTTGCTTGAACTTGTAAGTGAAAAACAGATGATACTTGTCCACTGCTGCCTTGATATAATTGTGGTTGGATTTTTACTTTTGCAGTCTAGTTGCACTTAGTATTATTCTTCCTATTTCAAAATTTAGGTTTATGGAACTAATCTATTTCCAATAAGATCATTCACTGAAGCCCCACCAAGAATCCTGCAGGCTGGAACTTCCAGTGTTGTTTAAACTAAAGCCATCTTGTATATTATTCATTTCAAAACCCACAGCTTTTCATCGTGCGCAAGAAGTTGGAAAAACATGTTGAAAAAGCTTTCTGCAAATCAAGTTTACTGACAATTCAAAATTTCTGTCAGCCAAAAAGTTTTTTGAATCTTTTCTAGATACACTGATAATGTTACAGGAATTTAAGATGTGGCTGCTGGCTATGACAATGTACATTTAAAATGTACATTTTAAAATTCTACAGCCTATGGAGACAGCTTCATAGTATTGCACATTAACCAGATCCGCAGGTGTGCTAGTACTAGGTATAGGGCAAATCAAAAAGCCATGTCACAAACCACACTTAGCACATGGCTTTGACCACTTTGTCTGCCTTCTGCCAACAAATCCATTTTCTCTCAGACTACTTCTGACATTCCAGTCCTCTGAGCAATTCTAAACAACCATTGTTTTCCAAACATCAGCATGCCACAAAAATGCTTTCTACCTTCCCCCTAAATACAAAATTTCTCTCAGAAAATAACCCTGGCCTGATGTCGACACTGAGCAATATTTAGTCTTGCAGATCTAGAGATCTATGATGCCATTTTGTGATAGCAGAAACAGGAGGGTTAGATTATGGAAAAAAAATAAAGTCATTGAATGTCACAAATTATTACTTTTTTTTAAATAGAAAAGCTTTTTGTGGGTTTTTACTTTAGTTAACTCATTTCTCAATCAGGTTTTTGTTTTGCTTCTACAGGTCATTAGGCTTGGACATGCATCTCCAGAATACAGATAAGTCTAAGAAGGAGCTTTTGGGTTTTTTAAAAGGGTGAATGTTTTAGTGCCTTGTCAAAGACGAAACTAGAGAATTTTCCAGGAGGCCTTGATTTTACTTATGTTCTCCCTCATCAGGTATAGTGAAGGCATACCTATTCTGACTCAAATTTTCATTGCTCTGAAATGAGTTATTGCTTTCAGCAAAGCACTGCATTTTATTTTGATACTCCTCATTTTGCAAAAAATATACTTTATAATTTTTTTATTTTGCTTTGTATAGTATTAATATTCTTTATAACCCCCAGAAGCCTTTCTTCCCATCCATGCTGAGAGTCCTTTAGACCACTAGAGTGATACAAAGGCATTCAAGCATAAATGCCAATAAGGCCTTGGTTTTCCAATCTGAGAAGACGAAAACTGAGTTTTCTATTAGAGTTCAGTTCTGTTAGAAAATGATGACAATGACTTCAAATGAAAACAAATTATCTTTGGTTTCACTGGGGCTATTTTTCATCCAGGAGTTGCAGCCCATCAGAAAACAAACCTTATTAACAATGGTTTAAATGACAAGCCTTTTCCACAATCTGAATTAACAGAGGATGTGGCAACTACTCAAGAGGTTTTGTGTACCGAAATATTTAAGCAGTTTGCAGTTCCTTGCTTAATACTCTGTGGTTCTAAACCTAGTTCTAGCCTAACTAGTGTCTTGTTGAAAACACTACTGTCATCTAATTTAGGCACATATAGAGAAAGATACACAGCAAATGTATTTATCTAGCTGAATAATAAAATAGATGTATAGTCTGTCACACTTTTTTAAAATCCATAATTCAGGTATAAATCTGGGAATTCAGTGTAGAAAAGAGATGTCATAATTAGGAAATTCATGTCTGCCAGTTTTATTACATCTGTAAATGTAAAATTGCAGAGTATGGCACAAAGACATAAGAACTAGGGTAAATGAATATGTTTTAAAGCATTTTGAAAAGACCTGGATGCTGAAAGAGCTCTATGACACAACATCATGAGAAAAAGACAAAGATTAAGGACCAAGAGAAACGAACAAGGTTTTGCCAAGCAGGTATGGCACAATCTTAGGTAAAACAATTAGTGAGGGAACAGCAAATACAGAATCACAGAATCGTATAGGTTGGAAAAGACCTTTAAGATCATCAAGTCCAACTGTAAACCTAACACTACCAAGACCACCACTACACCATGTCCCTAAGCACCTCATCCAAACGTCTTTTAAATACTTCCAGGGATGGCGACTCAACCACTTCACTGGGCAGCCTGTTCCAATGCTTGATAACCCTTTCAGTGAAATAAAATTTCCTAATATCCAGTCTAAACCTCCCATGGTGCAACTTGAGGCCATTTCCTCTCATCCTATCACTTGTTACCTGGGAGAAGAGACCGACCCCCACCTCGCTACAACCTCCTTTCAGGTAGCTGTAGAGAGCAATAAGGTCTCCCCTCAGCCTCCTTTTCTCCAGGCTAAACAACCCCAGTTCCCTCAGCCGCTCCTCACAGGACTTCTGCTCTAGACCTTTCACCAGCTTTGTTGCCCTTCTCTGGACACGCTCCAGCACCTCCATGTCTCTCTTGTAGTGAGGGGCCCAAAACTGAACACAGTATTTGAGGTGCGGCCTCACCAGTGCCGAGTACAGGGGGACAATCACTTCCCTAGTCCTGCTGGCCACGCTGGTTTTGATACAAGCCAGGATGCCATTGGCTTTCTTGGCCACCTGGGCACACTGCCAGATCATATTCAGGCGGCTGTCGACCAACACTCCCAGGTCCTTTTCTGCCAGGCAGCTTTCCAGCCACTCTTCCCCAAGCCTGTAGCGTTGCATGGGGTTGTTGTGACCCAAGTGCAGGACCTGGCACTTAGCCATGTTGAACCTCATACAATTGGCCGTGGCCCACCAATCCAGCCTGTCCAGGTCCCTCTGTAGAGCCTTCCTACCCTCAAGCAGATCAACACTCCCGCAATACCTTGTAGGACTGCTACTCGTATACTAACAGGGCTAGAAACGTCCAAAAAAATTTAGGGAATCAATTAGAATCTTTGACACATTCAAAACTCAGCAATGTTAGACCTTCAGTCTGCTTAGTCTAATGAAAATTGGCAAATAATAGTGTGAACATAATAAGAATTATCAAACATTACAGCCAGCTAATTTATTTCTTCCAAAGTGTCAAGAATAAAAAATAATAATTTCAATAACAGCACAAAGAGGTAACTTACTTTCAAAATATACCATCAATCCAAACAAACATAGTAAAAAGGGCCATGATTTATTAGAAATGTGCACTGATGGGAGAATGCCCTTCAAAAATGGTTAGTTCAGCACAGCAGAGTGTAGAGGCAGCAGTGTGAGGTTATTCATTGGTCCACAAAGAGGAAAAGCAGATGTGAAATACTACAAAAATGTCATGAGACACACTGCATAGGAGGTAGTGCAATGAGAAGGAGAAGGAGGAAAATGAGCTAGGACAAATGTGCTTAATACACAGAAATTAAAAACAACGAGAAATTTTTGCTCACATTTCTTACAAAGGTCACTCTGAAAAGCAAACTGAACATCAGTCAATTCAAATACAAGCACAAAAAAAAAATCAAAATTATAAAGATAAACATTTAATACAGACTGCAGCCTATGGGATAGGTTGACTTCCCTTTAATTGTTGCAGGATAAGCACTAAGACCTCCAGTTTGAGGGCTCAATAAAGTATGGACTTCAATTGACTTTAGAGAAGGCCCAAGGAGCCTGACTTTTCAGAGTTGAGGAGTTCTTCTCCTACTAAAATTAGCAGGGGCAGGATAGGTCTAAGTCCTTCCTAATAAAATCTTGTCTTTTTCACATAGAGTGACTGGTTAAAAGGGGTGAAAGAGTTACCACTCTGTAAATTAATTAGATGTTTTAAATATTAAAAATGATAAAACAGATAGTCTAATAAAAATATTATTAAAGATAAGCCCTTCTGTGGTATTAGTGTATGAAAACAAACATGCATTTAAGAGCAACGTACCCTCAAGAGATTTAAAGAATATCAATACAAAATAACGGATTAGACCCTGAAGATCCTACTCAGTTTGTCCTGAGGGAAAACTTTGAACAAATTTAATTAGAAAATCTTTAAAATCCAGAGAGTTTAAGTAGTAAGATTAAATCCTGGTACTAGAGTGAAGCATTATTTTGACAAAGTTTCCATTTCAGAACAAGACGGAGTCCAAAAAGTAGAAAGAGAAAAGATTCGCTATTTTGTTAAAAGTTGCTTTTCATAGTTTCTGATTTGCTCCTCTGTAGTAAGGACATATACTTGCTTGCATTTTACAGATGGAAAACTGAGGCACATGGAGGGAAAAAAAAAAAAACAACCACGACAGTTGTTTAACACTACTTAGCTATTAAAGAAGCAGGCCAGCATATAAATAATATTAAAATCTGGTTCTACGTGACTTGCTGTCAAATGATTGCGAACATTGCAAGCACAGGACCACACTGTCTTCCATGGCCTCATCTCTGAGAATAAGAAAGGAGAAACAAGGGATAGTGACAGGTGGAGATAAAAAGCAGATCTTAGCCTTTCTTTGACTTTTTTGCAAGCAGGTGCAACATGGAACACCTAGAGTTCTCCTCCTCTCCTTTTATACATATTAGTGTAGAAGATATCCTGATGACTCCAGTGCTGGATTGTTAGATAGATAATCACTACAGTAGCCAAACCAAGGCATGAGTAGTTGTGCTGGGGAAAAAAAATAAAATAAAATAAAATCACATACGAATGCACTTGAAATCCACCTAATACTGGTAAAACTTCTGGAAACATCCCTTTGTTCTTCAGCAAAACAAGCAGTTTTAAAATTTCCACTGAATTTGTTTAGTAAGTGTTTAAACATTTTGTCACATTCAACACTTTTTTTGGACATGAGCCAGCAATGCGCCCTTTGCAGCAAAGGCGGCCAACAGCCTCCTGGGCTGCATTAGGAACAGCATCTCCAGCAGGCTGAAGGAGGTGATCCTTCCCCTCTAATCAGCACTGATGAGACCACATCAGGAGTGCTGAGTCCAGTATAAGAGGGACACAGAGCGAGTCCAACAAAGGGCCACAAAGATCATTAAGAAATTGGAGCACCTCTCATATAGCATCTCTCATACAAGGAGTGGTTGAGAGTGCTGGGACTGTTCAGCTGGAAAAGAGCAGACTTAGGAGGGAATCGTATCAATGTGCACAAATACCTGACAGTGGGAGTAAAGATGACAGAGCCACAGTGAAAGTACTTGAAGCAATGGCCACAAACTGAAATCTCCATCCTTGAAGATATTGAGAACCAAATGGACACAACCCTGAGCAACCTACCCTAGCTGACCTTGATTTGAGCAGGAAGGGTTGGACGAGATGATCTCCAAAGGTTCCTTCAAGCTCATGATTATTCAGGGAAAACAGCAGCAGGGAGGCAGCCAGATCACTATGAACACATAAATGTCTTGGCCAGTTTCTTCACTGAAAATTATTATCCTACATGAAGTTAGTACTTAGTAATCTCTAATTTACAGCGCAAACCAGGCTAGCTAGTCAAGTCTAAAGCATCACCGTGTTTGGAGAAGAGGGTTGTTCCCCTGTGAATGGGAGCTGGGTAAAGGGGAAACCTAGATAAAAGCCAATCAGGAAAGATGTGTGTATTTCTTCACTGCAAATATGACTGAATTTAACTACTGATGTAAGATACATGAGAGAAGTCATACTACAAAATTTCACTTGAGGTACACTGCATGACGGTATTACTGCTGACAAACTGTTTTAATGCGATCTTACAGCCTGACCACCTAATACCCTTTGTTCCCAAATGACCAGCCTATTCCTGTTAGATGCAGCATTATAGTCATGAGTGGTTGCATAAGGACAAAGCTAATACTAGAGGAAATCTTTGGGTCATAACCACAGTCAACTCCACAGTGAGAGCACTGCTGGATAAAAAAAGCTGATATTGATGCTGAGGTTGTAATTTCATTATATGAGAGCTGGATGTAGCAATTCTGTCTTAAGAACATTTTGGTCTTAAGAGCATTCCCACACCACAGCCTGCAACAATTGATGTAACTTTTTGTGGGTCAGCCCTATAAACTGTTCGGAGAACATATCCGGCTAAATAAAACTGGCAAAAACCAGGTTAAGCTAATACGGGAGCCAAATTCTCTGCATTGCACACACTAGTTTTGGTCAGAAGCTAACAAAGTCACCACCGGTACGCTTTAAAAGTTTTTCAGATATAAAGAGATATTATGCTCTTTAACATGAACATTTTTGTGACGCTGAAAATGTTGTCTAGTGCCCTAGGGTTTACTTATGCACTTCCACTTTTTTTTTTTTTCACCATAATTGAGATACTGACCCTTTTTTTTCCTCCCAGCAGTGCATGGGTCCCATGGAAAAATTCAATAGAACTGAACAGAAAATAACAGAATTTTGTAGATACTTGGTGGCATCTTGTCAAATTTAAGAATCATATCGTTACATAGTAGTTATAAATGGTGTAGGAAATAGCCACTGAAGACGTTTGAAATACTTAATAATGGATATGCACAAATCATGAGAGACCTCATTAGCCTTTAGAATCACTGAAGCTAACTCTTATTGCTGCAGCTGATGTATGTGAACTACTTCCCATTAGTCATAACACCTTTACCCCAAAATATCAAAAGCTCTGGAGCTCAAGGTAGCAAGGGTATCAAAAGAAAAATAAAAAGGAGACCTTAAGTGAAAAGCAAAGCTCTACCTTTCAAGTCAAAGTTAATTCTGGCTGCCTAGCGATACACTTGTGTCCTTCTGACCAGCATGAATTGAGTAAAGTTGCTCCAACTCAGTCATCCTTATCTCAGAATTACTTAGCTTTTGTTAGTTTCGGCCAGACCCCATAATGCTTTTTAAATTTTTAGAGTTTATTTTTGTTTAAAGAAAAAGCAAACTGACTCTTTTTGTCTAGACGATATTGTCTTTGACTAAAAGCTTCTGCTGAAATAACAGTAGCTGTTGGGGATATATCCTGAAATTGGCCTTGTGTATAGCTTCTTACATTTGACTTTTTGCTGGAAGTGAGATAAAGGAAACAAAGATAAAACAGATTTATGTATCAATTCCCAAGATGTTTAAGCAGGGCATTCTCTTACCTACTGCACAGAGCTGAAGCAGATAAGCTCAGCTCACTAGAAAGAGTCGCCAAGTGAAAAAAGCTCCGTGCAATTTTCTAAATAAAAAAAAAAATCAAAGCCACATAGCTAGTTTCAGTAGTTTGCAGAACTACTAGGGTGCTGCAGCCTGATGTGTTTGGAAAGTGTTTTTGTGGGGAGATTGCATTGATTTAATCTCAGATTTTATATGATTCGAGGGTTAAGAAGATTGTTGGCTCTGAGAAAAAAACACACTTAATACCACCTACTAAGTATGGTTTCACTTTCACAGGACTGCCTGCTTTTGCAGCATGACGGCTCTGAGCAGAACCTTGACATTTTCAATGCTGCTCTTTGAGTGGCAGCTTTGAAAAACTTGTAGCTACCTCAACAGGTGTTCCAGGTGTTCCTCAACAGATCTGGCCAGGGACAAGCTAATGAAGATCATATGATCATGGAAATAGACTCCAAAGCAATTTACTGCAAGAACTGTGTTAACACAGGTTTAGGAATTCTATGTCCATGAAGGCTCACATCCAGCCACATAAGGTTTTTATGTATGGCATGCTCTATTTTCAACTCTGCAAATTTGTGGACCCTTCTTATGAAAAGATTTAGGATAGAATATCTTTTTCTGTTTTTATCAAAACCTTGTTGTTTAATGAAAATAAGCTTTGAATACTTGGGATGGAATATCAGAGCACTATCTGATAGAAAGACTAGGTGGTTATGTGAGGGAAAAAAATCTTCAACATAAAACAATTTCACAGACATCAAACCACTTGCGCTTAGTTTAAAAGAAGAAATAGCTCATTCATTTTCCCCTTTAAAATCATCAACATTAGATGATGGAGGCTCTGAACTCTGGAGTTCCCAAGCTCTGATGAACTTAGAGCATGGGGAAGCAGAAACTGGTGATGGACCCTTGGCTCTACTGACTGGATTAACTCAGAGGTAGAGGAGTCTGATGACACCACTAACAACAACTTAAAGATATTCTTCTGTTACTCCACATTACCCTTTCTTTACAGTGGTTTTAAAAAGCCTCACCCAAGAATAACTGTTGCCTAGCTGTCTACTTAAACAAATGGAGATTTAACCCAATTAAAAAAAACCCATCTATTTCTCCCCATAATTTCAGTTGTTTCCTGCAGTGCTAGCACTACAGGGAAAATCAGGACATTCCTGTCTTATATAAAAGTAACTTATACATGGATAAAGGCACCAAACTTTAGATTCCTACTTTGGGACTAGGTCTTTCATAATCCCCTCATAATTTAAAATCCTAGTTAAGAATGAAAGCAGTAAAGAGAAAAGAACCAGTACCCAAAGGATTCTTGTACGAGAGGCAAGCCAAAAGAACTACTGTGAAGCAAAATGCAAGAAGGATATACACAAATAAAGCACAAGGGTCCTTTTAACAATATACCCATTCAATAATTTTGCATTTTCTAAGCCACATCTATTTCTGTTAAAGACAGTCAAAGACTCCCCTTACTTCAGTAAGAGTTGGATTAGGCTCTTAATCAGCAGCTCAGAGCCACATTAAAAATAACAGTGTGAGTTGGTTTAAAAAAAAAGTATTTTTTTTTTTATTGTGAAATGTTCCTTTGGGCTTATAAAAGGAAAATGCTGTGTATTTTTTTCTTCTAAAAGAATAGGTCCCAGACATTTGGAAAGTATCTGCTCTGAGTCACAGGCACAGGAGTCTGCAAAGTACCCCTTTATGCAATCAAAGACACTCACCCTTCCAGTGTTATATGCACGTCAGTACATCAGATGTACTATTTTGGTTGTTCCACAGGCACTCCGGGATCAGACACAGTCTTGGCAAACTTTGTAAATCATGTCTCAGCCTGACCTGACACTTCAACCTCACAAAGCTGGAGCTTCTAAACATTCCCATGTCACTGAGCAGGGATCTCAGCATAGAGACTCAAACACATCAAGGAATCCTTTGACTGCTGAGTTATGAGGAGACTCCCTTCTCCTGAGTGAAAGGCCCAGGGAGAGAGACAACATATTTGCTGTGTTAGCTTTAGAAGTCTTACCCTGTTTGCAGAAGGGGTTATCTTGTGTCCACACTCTCTGATCTAAGCTAATGTTTGTTTACAGAGACTGTAAAGCAGGAGAGCAGGAATGTTTCACAGTATTACTTGTGGTCTCCTCCATAAAGGGGTCTTTGAGACAACCTTTTGGCTGCGGGGGGAGAAGTCACCTGCAACAGCTAGATCAGGAGATGCCTATTTCCAGGAAAAAGTCTAACGCCTTTTGCAGGGTCTGAGTGATCATTTGAATGTATATTTTGCTTTCAACGCTTTCACAGAAAGAGGAAAATAAACCATGAATAGTATTATAGCTCAGTTCAATCATTTTTACAGCTGGTGAGCCCAATACCTGAAATCAAATACTCCAAACCATCTACTGGTACAGTGGCTCCTGACTAATTTTTTTGCTTGCTACTATTCACCTTAGGTGGTGTCTGGAATTTTTTGGCCCATGTTTTCAAAGACAAATGACCCTCCAAAAGTCTTGAATAAGAAAATGGTGATATTTAATTCAAATGCTACTGGCATAAATTACTTCTTAACCACAAAAAAATAGAACCCTATGCATTGTGATTTTCACTTTCTACTTCTCTAAAATGTTTTAAATTACTCCTTCCAAAAGCTAAATTATATTTACCAATAGCATGGATGCTGTTATGTTGATTCTTGTTAAATTCTAATGAACAAAGCAAACTCCCAAAGCATAAGATTGCTCAGGCTCCCTTGGAGAAAACCTTTGGATCACTCTGAATTGTATATAAAAATACATGTTGAGCTCCTCAGATACTTATTATTTTATTACTGTTAGCCTCCCTGCTCGATACAGGAATTAGAAAAATCTGTTAAAAAAAATCAGTATCAATAGCAGCTAGTCAAGAATATTAGAGCAGATCTCTGCTATAATAACAGGTAACAAAAATATTGTTGGAGTGAGGAGAAAGAATTTTTGTGACTCTAGGCTACTTTCAGTTTCTGAGGTGCCTTCTGAGCATCCAGCAAGTCTGTGATATTCACAGCCCATTCAGTTTGTCACCTGGAAAAGATAACAAGGAAATGCTGCTTGTCTTGATTTATCAGTGATCCTTTAACCCTGAAGTACAGCCAGGAATACAGGCCCAGTCATGTACTGGATGCTTTAGGGCATGATGGAGCTCTCATGTATGTGGTTGCTTATCTTGCAACTGTATAATTCACACTTGACAGCCCTCAAAACCGAGGAAAGAGCAGTATTTTTTGTAGACATGTGTGTTTGAATCAAGGCTTGGGGCTATCCTATTCATAAAATGTCGATTGATGCCATTTTGTCCTGCAATTCTTTATGTCTGATCACAGTGGTTTAGTGTGCACACACTATACTTCTCATAGTATACTCTATTATTCAATCAGGCATAAACTTATAAAAAGAGCAGGGGGTCTCAGTACTATTTTAGCAATAGTATTATTAGCTGCTAACTGCTGTTTGGCTATCTGGATTTTTTCTATGTTAACCTCACTGGTTGGTTCATTAAATATTCTATGTACATTTTTTTTTAATTTGCATTGTTTAGATTAAATTTCTCTGTGTAATAAGAAAAAGTCAAGTTAGTCTGCTGCATTTAATGATAATGAAACAAGAGCTCTTTACTTTTAGTTCTCCATGTCTGTGAACACTGGGAAAGCACCCTTGCTTATAAAAAATACTGCTCTGAGAAAATAATACCACCTGAACCACCCTGATGCTATTGTACTATTTCCAGAAACACAGGGGAACAGGGTTTTTTTTAAGTGGTAGGGAAAGACTGCTTTAAATTTTATTTTACTTACAATAATTTTATAACGAAGTTATGAACACATTCCAATAAAATCCTTCTAAAAACCATCATCAGGAGCTTCTACAGTGTCCTTTTTCAAGGACTATGAAGACGCCACGCCTGATTTGGGTATAACGTATTTGCAAGTCACTGAAAGGCTGAGAATACAGCCACATCCAAGAACACTTAATGGTCTACGTGATCTCTTTATACTTGAAGCAATGCTTTTGTCACAGCTCCAACTGAGAGCTGCAGACCACTCAGAGCAGCGAGGTGATGCCAGTACTTAACAACAAACAGCCAATGCATATGGAAACGGCCATCTCTGAAGACAGAGGGCTGAAGAGCTCCTCAGCAGCTCCATCTCTGAAGCTGCTGTCCCTGACTCCTATTGATCTCAGGGCCTCTGCAGGGCTGTACGCATTCAGTTCATGGTTTTAATCAAACCTTGTCTCCAGTGCTAAAATTAAACATGGTACTCAATTTTTCATCAGAACAGGATGACCTCAGATCCTAGCATTTTGGAGGAAGAGAAAGAGAGAGGGGACAACAAAAAAGCTGTTAAGATTTTCCCTTGGCAGTGTGCTTCAATTTTAATTATGCTATTAACATTTTGTAACACAGTTGTTCAGAAAGCCAGCTAGTATAATGTGGAGTAAGTTTAGTGAACTCAGGGGTGCTGTTCCAGTTTACACCAATAACTCCAAATTTCATCATCTGTGGAGAATTTTTTTCGTCTGTTCCCTGCTGTCAGACATAATTTAACATGATAATTTCTTTATATACATTCACCTTCACACACATTCTTTTGTTTTGCAATTTTTTTTCTGCTATCATCAGTGTTCAACTATACTTACATATTCCTCTCTCATCACTTTAGATCATCACTGAATAGCTTATGTGCTGGATGTCCTGGTGGTTCATGGTGCCCATGGCTTGAGTTTCAACCTATGGGCTAGACTTTCTTTTACTGTAGCTTTTGACTTTCTCAAAACACTAACCCTCCTCCTAATCTGAGAGTTATGCCAGGGATCCCATGAGTCCACAAAGCTAAGGGCTGCTTGGAGAAGAATTCAAGTAGAAGTAAGCTTCTTTTAAGAGACTGAGGAAAATACTCCAGTTAACTGATGTCAAGATGGGAGAAGGCAAAGAAACATTAGGTATCAGGTTTCCACAAGATTCAAGGCCATCATTCTACAACTAGCTGCAGCTGGTTTTAGCAGTCCTTGCAACTCTGCTCCACATATGAATCACTTTCTTGACTTGAGTGACATCTAGATTACTTCACCTGTTGGTTTTCTGGGTGAAAACCAACCCCTCCTGTACTCCTCTATTCCCCAAGGTTATTTTAACCTGCATCAGTTTGATCATCTGGCACTCCACACATACATACAAAGAGCTAAGCAAGCATAGTGGAGAGGTGACACAGGCTGGGAACAGCTTAGGTTAAGCTGTGCGGCTGAATAGCCACAACTTGTGTCAGAGAGTTTGGTGAAGCATGTAGGAATTACATTAGATATATATTCAACGACTAATTTCTTCATTGCTTTAAAGATTCACAGGGGAGGGGGGAGAAAGAAAAAAAGTCCCATGTATACCTTAACCATTAACAGGTAATCCTGGTACAACTAAAATTTCAGCAAACAATGAAAAAAAATAGGCAAATGCCTAAATTTGTGCTCTCCAGAAACAATTTATCACTCTTGAACCATGATTTACACACAGATTTGGATCTGGAGAGGAAAGTTCATAGGATATTCTTAATTCTAGCATGCTTTGTGATACCTTTCTTTCATCAATGGAACCCATGCCAGACTGAATGAAACATTCTTAATAAATGTTAATAACAAACTAACAAGCCCAGTTAACTAGCATCCTGTTCATCAGGCCTTCCCTTCATTCAAATAGCAATATTTAAACTAGGAAGATATTTAGCTCTTGCTTTCTCAAGTGCAGAGTGGAATCCTTTATAAAGCAATGAAGACTACCAAGGTGACGTGGATAGTTCCAAAACCATAATTCACAAAGGAAATAAAAGATTTGTTCTCTTAAAAGGAAAGACATGTTTTCCATCTGTGGGATAAAAAAATAAATCCAATGTATCATTTCAAAAAGTAATTCCTGAAAAATCCTCATACAATATCAGAAGGCATTTAATCCTGCCTTGGATATGTCCTGTTGGGTCACAGACAGATTTGATTTTTAGGGAAAAAGACAGAATCATATTTAATACGATTCCAGTAAAAACATGCCTGATGTTGTTTCCATCACTGAAGATCAGTGATCTATATTTAGTTTACAGTTCCTTTCCATTTTTCCAGTATCCTACTCATTAAAGATTTAATGTCATCCTACGTGCACAAAGACTTACACTGGTAAGCAAGTATCATTTTACATGCAGTGTAACATTTCAAAAAGGTTATGTATTCATTAACAGTTTTGGAACATTTATCCTAACCTTTCACTCTTATGCAATAGTATTCTTGCCTTTTCTGCATGAAGAAGCAAAGTGATTATATCCATTTCCATTATACATAAAGTAGTTTTGAGATGGGGGTTTCTAAGCCTTAAATAACATAACTGAATCAAGTTTTTGCTGGGTCAACACACAGCTTCTCAGCTAGGGCTTCTTCTCCCAACATTACATTTCCATTCCTGCAAAGCTTTTAAGCATGAGACCTGAAGAGGTGTATTAGCTCCAAAGAGATGTCTGTGTGTCTAATCCTTTGCCCTTTTCTGTCAATGCAGTTTCTTTTAAAATAACCAATTCTTATTTCTCATTTTCTTTCAACCTCGCTTAGTTTCCATTTTTCTCTTGCTAAAATTTCCATAAGGTGGCCTAGACTTAAAAGTTTAAAAGTTTTCTGCTCCTTTGACTTATAGTCTAGCAAGAATTGGAAAAGTACTCCAAATTCACTCCAAGTTATTAGTTTTCTACTGAAAACACTGGGGCTTAGCACAAGCAAAACTTCAGATAAATTGTAAATACAATTTAAATATACTAGGACACCACCTATGCCTCTGCAATTCATCCTGAATTCATCCTGACAAGACACAGGCAAAATACACAATGTTAACAGTGAATTCAAGTGTATTTTATACAATTTCAAAAATATTTGGCCCTTACAATCACTTGAAAAAATTTTTGTACTGAATTTGTTGGGTTTTTCCAAAACCTTTCACAGTTTCCTTTAAAAAAAAAAAAAATCAAACTTTTAACTGCATTTTCATTGTAAATATTTTCTCTGTTGTTTACAAAATACTTGCATTAAATATTTCCTACTCAAAAGCAACTGAGTGCTAGATTCTGCAATATTTACTGAAGGTGAATTTTAATTTATATCTTCAGTCAGTCTTTAGATCTCATAGGAGCTTGGTCTCAAGTTCTTCCCAAGACACATAAGCAACCAAAATACGTATTGAGCCAATTTTGCCTATCCATATCTACAAACTGAGATGAAAAGTCTGAGTGAGTTATACCACATCAGTAGCCTTGCAGAATTATGCTTGCAAGATTATAGCCTAGAAAACCTAAACATGCAAGGAAGGTATTTTCTGCCATGCAGCTGCTTCCTGACACCATTTCTTAAAGTCAGCAATACAAGTTGTCGATGAGCATTCCCATAGAGGTCATGCAAGAACCAAAGGTTAAAAGCACAAAGTAATGCTTACACAGTCTTTGTCTTGACAAATGTGGGTGTACGTTTAGTCCCACAGAGATGATTATGTTGAAACCTGAAAATCTTTTCTTCTTAAATATATTATTTTGCTCAGAGGTTTTATTTTACATTATGTAAGATCTACTTTTATTTAGAGACACAGCATAAAACAGTGCCTTGGGTTCAATAAGCAAGCTCTACAAAAATAATTCATGAACAGTTATAGAAAAGTGCAGCTGTAACTGATGATGCTGTAAAGTTAATAACAATGGTTTTCATGATCATACATTGTAATAAGTTGAAGATAGCATTAAATAGACAGCCACATGTGCCATTAACTGATTCAAAAACAATGGGGAAGAGGTCATTTGTCAAACACAAAAGCCAAAGTGACAAAAAAAAAAGTTCCTATTTCTAAGAGTACTACAAGCACAGGACGCAGTTTTAAAGTCAAAGAATGGAGAACAGTCTAAAGATGGAATCTGAATAATTTAAAGCCTTACATGAAGGAAAAGGTGGACAGTGACAAGTGTACTGATCACCATTTGTAAGAAGCATTGAAAAATTCATTCATTCAGATGTTCTCAGAAGTTTATAGAGTGGTTATTAGAAATGCATTAATGTATTCTGAAGCCATTGTACATGGATTTAAAGACCTGTTTAAACCTGCATTATTCATGCTTTCCTCATTCAGCTCAACAATCACCTTGGATTGTACAAAAATCCCCATGAATAAAATATTTCAAAAAGTTTCCATTATTTGCAAGTAGGTAGTTATTAGAATTTTCTAGACCTAGAAAATTGTTAGAAAATTCAACAGGTCCAGCTTTCTATAGAGATCTCTGTAAAAGGTTTTGGATTTTTTTTTGCCTTCATCAGTGATTCAAGGAAAGCCTTTCTCACAGTGTTTCAGCCATTCATCATATTTATTTGCATTTTTATGACAAATCAGCTCTTAAATGAAAGGCCTAGAAGTCCTTATTTTTTAAATAAATGATACATTTCTTCAGAAGGTTTAAGTGAAACTGCAGTATTCAGAGATTTAAAATTTACATAAAGAATTCTAGATTATTAATGTCCATTCTATTTTTCAAATATTTAAAATAGTTTCCATACAGACTTGCCCAAATTCTCTGAAAAAAAGTTGATCTCTTTCCTGTTGGATTCTGTAGTACAGGGCATTCCTGGAAAGGAGGAAACTGGAGTAAAGAAAAAAAAACATTTAGTTCTCCTTAGTTCAAGAGCTGAAATTGGAAAGGAAAATTTGAGCTGCTCCTTAACTTTCCCAAACCAATTTGTTGGTGCTGTCTTTGTACTTTGTAGTAATTTATACTGTCTTGGTGGAATCTCTTTTTCCTTACTCCATTTCACAACTGGTAAGGTAGGTGGTCATAAATTGTTCTCTTACTATGACTATTGCATGCTTAGGTTAGCTCACTCTATCTCCAGAAGGAGACAGATATCTTTAATCAGCTCTTTTTAGCCTTTTGTTTACGGCTCTTTGAAAAGGTCTTAAATTTTTTTACTCCTTTACAGTGTGACACTATGTATTCTGAAGCTGTGATTTAGGGATTTTGTCAAATCCAGATTAAAAGTCATCTGTAGTATCACTGAGATCAGAAATAGAAAAGGAAAGTCTTAATTCAATTTATAAATTCATAATGTGTACGTATTTTGCAAGGAATCACAAGACCTCTGTGTAAATTATACTTTTGTCTCCTTTTTATTATCAGTATCTTCCTTTTTCAGTTTTGTTAGTGCTGTTTTCATCTTTTTACTGAGATGATCAGTAATAGGTTCACAGAAAGGAGAACTGAAGACTCAGAGGCCTTTACACCAGTCATGGGAACCTACTGCTGCTATAGAGCCAAAGGTCCATTAGTTCAACGAGCAAATTGTGAGTCTCATTTTTCGGCACATAGGGGTAAGACTCACAGAAAAACTTCACTTCTTGAGCACGCGCTCCTTTTTTCCTCTGCAGTATCTGGACCAAATTTTCCTTATCTTACTCAGTAGCAGAGGGTGAAAGCACTCCAGACAGTCTAGCTGATAGCAACAAGAGTTTCTCAGAAATGGCTTTGGTTTTATGCTGGAGAGCAGCCAGGAACTGCTTCTCTTGCATTTGTCTCTAAAGGGCAACATTCATGTTGTTGAAGCACAGTTAAATCACAAACGCTATTAAACCTCCTAAAGAAACATGTGAACACACAGTTAAAAAAAAAAAAATGTAGAAAACCCATTTTTCCACAAAACTAGGTTTTGCAGGCAGTAGAAAAGCAAGCCTCCATAAGCTACCACACTATTAGTATGACAAGCCATTGTTAACCTCTTACTGGACTAGGTCCTTTTCAGTGCTGGTGCAAGCCTAAAAAGACCTTCTCTACAGGAAAGCAGTCTACAGTCTATGTTCTTGCCCATGAAGTTAGTCAAGAATGCCAGCTGAAATGTCAGTACTTAGTATTGTAGACTGCGGTGCTTGAAGACTGGATAGAGGATGTCAGCTTAATCATTTCAAGCTGAATTCAGAAGGTCATTTCAGCCACTCAGTTTGAAGTCAACATCTCCCACACGCCAAAAAAAATAAATGGAGCACACTGTAAGGAACACTTCCAGGATTTTAAAGGTGACATTCATGGCCAAAGGTATGTTGAACATTTGGGGATCCCAAGTCAAAAGCCTTTCCATGGCTTCTGCGTTGTGCAATGCTTGTTTAAAATACATTAGTTCAAAGTATAACACATGTAGATGGTTCAGAAGAGAGTATCCATACTACTATTTAATTTATGTTAATAGATGCTTGAAATAGTTCAAACTGATCTCAGAGGAAGGGTTTTTGCAGTTTTTGTTCAAAGTACAGAACGTACTGGGTAGATCATCAAGTTCTGGTGTCACCCACCCTCCACACAATCCTTAGCCAAAAATAGGGAATGGCTTATAAAGGCATGAGGTTTCTGAATGACAGCATTACTGAAATATGCATACCCTTTTTTACATCACAAAAAACCCCAACTGAAATATAGCATATTAGATCAAGTCAAGCAAGGTCACAGCAGCAGCAAAATACTCAGCTTATATTTAGCATGAAAAAAACCAACTTATTCCAGGCCGTCTCTTATGAAAACTGAGCCTGCAAGATTTTGTATGTATACTTTTATATTAATATACTATACCTCTTTTGCTCTTAAATCTTTTTCAGTTTCTAGACAATTCAACTTTTTTCAACAAAGGCAAAAAGTTTACTGTTACAGTAAATTTAAGCCTTCGAACAGCAGTTAAGCCAGCTCACTTACTCTCTAAACAAAGCTCTTGCAGTGTGAAGGACAATTTATAGGGACAAGGGTGCACCCAGCATTATGCAGGTCAGCCACAGGAGCAGCAATGAAACCGCTCACTTTACGACTCTGGAGTTTATCCTTTGTGTTCTCCAGAGTTCTGCTAAGCTCCACATGATGTCATGTAGCATTGCCAAAATCATGAAAACTCTAAGTAGAGGGAAGCAGCACTGCTAACTTGTGAACTCCGGCTATGAACCCACAGTCGTTCTGAGAATGGGACATTCAGAGACAGCTGGATCCCAAGCAACTAGGATATCACAGCTGACATATGGTGGGTTTTTCCCCCTAGCCCAGATTTTCACAGTATTTCTGTCATTTCTGTCACTGTTCTTTCTAGTGTAGAAGTGTTGACTTTGGCAAAATGAGATAAAACTGAGCAGATGCAGTAAAACAGAAATGAGCTGGACCTGGACGTACATGTGACATGATGAAAGGTGCGAAAAACGTGGGTGTGGGGAAACGTGAGGTAGTGCCATCTTTAGAGTCAAGCATAGGGTTCCCAAGGAAGCTGACTCGAGGCTTTAGAGGAATCTTCCCTACAGTTCAAGTGCACTTGATGAGCCAGGGTTGATAGGCTGCCTTCTACTTCAAGCAGGATCAGAAAGCTGGTCCAAGTTCCACAGTTAGGCTTTATTATATGCCATCACATGCATGATCCACAAGAGACTCAGAACAGGCTTGTTCACAGGCTGACAAAGGTGAGAGATTTTTCAGTTCCTGGAAAGGTTTTCCCATTACTGCTGGTCAGTTAAGAATGCAAGACATGCGCAACATCAGTAAGATGCCCTTACTGTTAAAAAGTTACAAGCAAAGGACAGATAATTAGTGTGGATTCTGCAGATTGAGAGAAAGGAAAAGTGAAATCTTGCTGGAGTGCCCTAAAACTATTTCTGGCAATGGGAGAATGCTGAAATGAGTAGAGCTGTCTATTTATTGTCATGTAACATTCTTACATAACATTGGGGTCTGTAAACCAAGTATTGGGTAATAATACATCTCATGCCCAGCCCTCGTCTTAGTACATCCACTGTAGCGGGGAAAAGAGAGCACAGCACCTCAAATTTTAAAAGTTTTATCATCAATTTGTTGGTCAAAACCAAGCAGTGAAGAAGCAAGGACCTAAATAGCCATTAAACCAAAGAAAGCCTTAAAAAATAAAAAAATAAAAGGAACAACTGATGTCCTGCATCAGTAGAGGATAAAAAGGAAGAAACATAATTCAACATAAACAAGGAACTGGTAAAGCACAGTCTCATTTTCTGTTCTCCTTATGGTAATACCTTTTGGGCTTCCCAATACAGGAGAGACATTGATAAACTGCAGCGAGTTCAGCAGAGAGCCACCAAGATGGTTGGGGCTGGGGCACTTCCCAGTGAGGTGAGGGAATCAGGCTTGTTCAGCCTGCACAAGAGGCAGCTTTGGGAGAGGACCTGACAGCAGCCTGCCAGTACCTGGAGGGGGGAGCCAGGTATCAAGATGACAGAGCCTGTCTCTTCATAGTGGTGCATAGAGGGAGGACAAGAGACAAGAAGCATCATTTGAAACAAGAGAGGTCCAGACTGGATATAAGGAAGATCTTCTTCACCATGAGGACAGTCAGGCAGTGGAGCAGGTTACCCAGAGAGGTTGTGTCATCTCCAGCATCAGATGTTTTCAATACAAGAATTGATAAAGCCCTGAGCTACTTGGTTACTGACCTCATAGTTGACCCTGCTTTGAGCAAGAGATTGGGCTAGAGATTTCCTGAGATCCTTTCCAACCTGAATTTTCCTACACATCCTTACAACACAAGGCTGCATTATTACACATTTTCAATTTACTGTGTATGATTAAACATTGAACATCTATACACAACACAGCAACCCATACTGTAGAAGCAAATTCTAAGGTGATTATGTTTATACAAATATCTAAAAATAATAAGTATTCCTACCTTATTCAAATATTCTATATCACTGCTACATTTTTATAATATCTAATCCCCCTCAAATAATTATAAGGACTATCTTTTCTGACATCCTTCTAAATCTACATAGTAGCTACCTCTTATATTGCTAATCAATCTAGATTCAAATGTTCCCTCTAACTACTAGTCCTCCAAAAGACTGGGGTTTTTTTTCCATGAAAAAAGACAAAACTGTCTCCATTCTGTTTTGGGGTTGGTTTGTTTGTGTTTTTTTTCCCAGCATTTGCTGTTTCTCCCAAGCTGTGCCCCCAGGTTCTTCACCGCCCCACGCTTTGCCTATCAAAATGCTGTTGAGCACGTGGATGGAACTCAGGCTGCAAAAACGTGAAATTGAGTCAAATTTCCCCTTTGACCTATGACAGCAGCTGGTTTTGGATACTAATGTAGGAAAAGTGAAACAAATTAGGCAAGCAGAAGAGAAAACTGCTTTTTTCTCTCCCATTAGCTTCCCTTCACACCAGAACCCCCCTTCCCAATCTCTTCTGATAAATACATTAATAAGATATTTACCCTCAGCAACAAATAATCATCAAATGGTAGCAAAAAGAGAGAATTGCCAAAGCTTCAGCTTTAGATGGAGGATTCAAAATTCTCTGAAGATAAGAGGAGAAAGGGCAAATGATCATTTAGCCCACTCATCTGACTCCCACACTGGCCTGCGACTTCCTTCAGTGCGTTTCCTCCCATCCACCCACACACAGAGCAGTGCTGGTTTGACCCTCTGTAGAGGGCTTGATATGAAAAAGACACAAAATTTACTTGCAATCTAGGTCCAGATTCCAATCTTACTGCCAAAAAAGGAGAAAAAAGGGAAAAAAAAAAGTAGTTGCTGGTTGAGATTGATGTCTCTCACAATAAGCAGGACATAGACAGATTAAATTTCTTTTGCAGAATGGGATGCATACAAGAAATCACAGGTTTAAAGATAATAATTTGATAGGAAGGTTAATCAGCCAGCTTCTAGAAGGAAAGTATAAAAACACCTCTAGATTTTTCTTCTTTCTTTATTTCAGATCACCTATCAGGGCTTTTTTCCCCCTGAAATTCCTCAAAACAGAGCAGCTGGCCAGATGCTACAAAACAGATTAAGCAGCTAGCTGCTATGCACGCAGTATGGCTGTTAATTTTGCAAGGAACAGACAAGGGAGAGGGCTTATCAACTCCATTACTGTAATCATTTCCACTTAATGTCAGGGTCATAATGTGACCTTGAATATAAAAGCAAAGTTATCAGCCTAAATGAAGGAGAAACACCAGCTAAGGCCTCAGTCAAGCTGTACTGAGTTACATTTCTAGAAAATTAGGCCAATGGTATCCAGTTTGAAGTTGCTATAGGGTTTGCCAAAATCATGTCCACCTTACAGAAGTTGAAGAACATTTGATCATGCAAACACTGTCATAATGGGACCACTCAGACTAGAAATGAGCACAGCTGGGCTTTTAATATACGGCCTGGAGCAAATCAGTTAACATCTGTGCCACATACAATTCATAGAATAGGAACAAAAATAGCAATCTACCTGATATGGATTGTTGTAAAGTGATCTCAGATCTGTAACACCAAGGAAAGCCAAAAGACTACTGAAATGCTTGGCTGTATATCCACTGGAGCTGACTGCTGCTGTTACTTAAAAGCGCTGGTGTTCCTCTTAGATGGATTATTTGAGGAACATTCTTGTAACACTCAGCCATTCCAAAAACTCACTGCATACTACAAAGTACTGAGTAAATAGAAGCCATAGATCATTTATTTGATGATTGCTCTGACATTTGATTAAATGCAATATAAATTGCATCTACATTAAGCTGTTTCCTTTCAGCTCTTCTTTTGCATGAAGATTTATAAGTAATGTCCTTACTTTTTTAGTTACTGAGTTACAGTATAGACAGAGATAGTTGGAGGAGATTGGCCCATGGTGTAAACTGGCATAGAATCACTAAGGCAATGAAATAATGATGACTTGTATCCTTTGGCTATCTGGCCATCTTGAGTAACAAGCACAATTCTTAAGCTATTTAAATTGGACAATGTTTTCAGACTGCAACCATCTTCATCTGACAGCCCTAGTACCCTGTCTACCTACAAGAGTCCCTGTACCTTCTGCACAAATACTACTCAAGTTTATATTCATTTATATTAACAATTTTGGCAAAGTGCTTGTTTTCACTGGATAGCAAGATGATCAAATTTGAAAGACACTTATTCTGAGATGTTTAATTCCTTTCAAGGAATGAACGCAATTTCATAACTAAAGGAAACACCATTTAAATAATCTGCCAAACATCACTTTAATAGAGTTTTGTCAAAAGACTCAGATCTTCAATGCAATCAGGGAGACCTCATATTCACCCAAAAAGGGGAAAAAATTGAGGACAACATGAGAACAGAAAGACTTAAAAGTGATGCAGTAGGCTTGCTGCTTGTTACCTGAGAAATTAAAAGTTTAGAAAACAATAGAAAAGATCATGCCAATTGTGACAATGATTGCCTTGAATACTTCAGCTGTGCTTTGTGGTGGTACTGCAAATATCTAAAACAAACTTAAAAAAAACACCAAACAAAAATAAAACCAAAAAACCCAAATCTAATCTAGAAGAGAAGGAAAGGAGCTCCTTCCACAGATTTACAGTGGTATTTGCTCTTCACAGGATCTGTGTGATGTAACAGTATTCAGAGGTATCCAGTTCTGAAACACTTGTGCTAATGTGTCATTTTAATATATCCTGAAGGAAAACCAAAAGTGATGGGAAAACTGAAAGATATGGAAAGGAATTAAAGATTTGTGTTTTCCCATATGTTAGTCACTTACGGAGGAGTCTTATAAAAGATATATTCTTAATAATTGCTGTAGAGCATGGAGAAAATACAAGAGGAGCTGGAAGGCTAGGAATACAATAAAGCAGTAAGACTAGTAGATGTGAAAGAAATTAATCTTAGCAAACCAGAAGTTGAAAGGTTATTGGGGCGGGGTGGGAAGTTGAGGATATCATGGAAAAATAAAGTCTGGTGGCCAGAGTTGAAGGTGACCTTGAGGATGTTTATGGGACACTCCTCCCAGCTATGGGATGCAGCACAACAGAAAGCATGAAGAGCATTGTACTACAAAACAGTTTATTGTATTAACTGACTTATTTTCCAGTATACTATAACTAAGCCACACAAGAAGTGACAGGTGCACCTACTGTATTTCTGGCTGCTATCATACTGCACCAGCAACACATTCAGTATTGCCTAAAAATGCGTCTAGCATATACCAGATAGTTGGTTTTGTTTTCCAAAACAGGAAGGAAGATAATGAAATTTTCTCCAGACTACTATTAGGCATTTGCTACTATGGAATTTGGAGAGCCAAACACTCTTGGTTCAGTCAAAATCTTCTCTTAAATCTGCATTTAAATCAGACTGATGGAAGTTAAAGGCAAACAGTGATAGGCCTCAGTTTTCTTTTTCTTATAATTCTTAAGGTCACATAGGAAAAGAACATCAGTATAAGAGAGTGAATACCTATACCCCTGGTAAAATAAAATTTTGCACCAAATATCCCATCTTTATTTTTACAGAACCGTCAAGAATGCAAACAAGCACTAAATCAGAGACTCTCCTGCTAGCTGACAGCAAGGTACTCGAGTTTATCATTGCATTTAAAGAGATATATTATCATTTCTTCTAAATACAAAATGGAGTACAACATAAAAGATACTTTTCTGCTTTCCTCAGATATCCAAATCCTCCTTCTTCCAGTTTTATGCTTTTCAAACACCAATTTCATAAAATTCATGGGCTTATACAAAAACTGATCACAGTGGTTTCCTACCAGCCCAACATTTTTATCAATTTTTCAAGGCCCCTTAGATAGTAGGCAACATATATCCTGGATATCAACGTGGTTTTTATAACAATCCTGGCAAAATGAAGACTTCTGCCTCACACTGGAAAATGAGAAACACTTCAAATAAACACAGCCCGGGCCTGTTGCCACCAAAGCAAATATGACTTTCATTACTCTTCAAAAGACTGGAGTCGTTCACAAGAATAGTATTTACATCACCTTTAGTCAAAGCTCTTAACACACAAGAACTAAACTCACAGAAAGAGAAACGTGTGAAGAAGAAGAGTCAAGATCGAAGTTACAGAAACCTTTTACAGAGTAAAACTTTTTCCCTAAAGTCTCTCCAAATAATCCATTTCACCAAATTATTTGTAAACGCACATGAGAGAACATCTGACACAATCTCATATGGTGAGAGCATGTGTAAGGCATCTTTAAGACGTTAGTTCTGCTCATCCTGCTTTGTCATTCTTTCTAGACTCTCTTGGCCTCCTCGCTATCTCTGCCTGACAAAGCTCTGCAACACACCATCTGCACGCCAGACTCCTCCAACCGCGCTAAGCCACAAACAGAGAAGGACTGCAAGTTCTCCAGTGAGTCTGCTAAGGCACTGTTCCTCTGATGACCTTCTTTAATGAGTTGCTCCCGGAATTTTTTTTTATTTTTTTTTTTAAACAAAGCAATGGAATCATAATGTCGTTCACACAACAGGATTAAAAAACATTTCGCTTCTGGGAAACAGCTATTTTACTCTTCGGTTGGGCAAGAAAAAAGGAGGAGTTGGATACTGGAAAGAGCTTGACCTATTTATCACAGCCTCAGTTCACTACAGGTCACAGACAGAAGACTGAGTGGTTTTAGCCATCCCCCACCTGGTTAGAAAGTCTAATTTCCTATGTGATGAAAAAGAATTTCCAGTATACTAACATTCCTGTAAGAATTTTGGCATTTTTCTATACCTTCAGAAGTTTTTTCAGTAAATCTTACTGACAGAAAATTAATCAACAGACTAAAACCAAACATCTTCTGGTGCAAAGGAAAGAATAGCCATTGAAAGGCAAGAGTCACCTCGGATGTCATCACAACTGTCTGTCACGATATCAAGCCAGACAAGATTGGTATAGTTTGCGGAGGGAGAAGTTACCAATAATCAAGCTGTGTGCTGTAAGTCAGCATGCGAGGTACTTCAGAGAAGGGAACTGAACACACCATCTGTTACAGCATAAAGTAGAAGACATATAGACATAGCTGGCTGCAGACCAAGTCAGCCATTTTTAATACCCACATTACCACACAAGGTCTTTCTGAAACGCAAAAAACAAACTAGTAACTTCAAAAAGTCTCATCTTTTCTTATGCAGGAAGATGGCGATCCTGGAGTCTTGTGTATACTGCTAGCAGTTAATCTCACTAGAATAAAAAAAGGTAACTGCAGCCCTTACTCATTACATGACTTGGCACTAAGCCATCCTGGAGCAAGGAGGCAGTAGAAGGAAAAGAATGGCTTTGAGAACGTTAGTGTGAAATGGACTCTTTTGAAGAATAAAAAGAAGCAAAGTTTCGCAAAATAACTTTGTTATTTATATCCAAATTTTTATGATGTGGTCATTCACAGGTGAAGTCCAGGTCTTACAGACAGTAATTGGGACGTTTCCTTTCCACAGCTACAGCCTTTGGTTACGAGAAGTTCATCAATGATTATTCATGCATCAGGAATCCCAACTATACATCTATATATAACATGGATAAGTCATGGCATGATGCATTCACCACAGATGAGTCAACATATTCAACTGCTTAAACCATGTATGGGGAAGTTCTTCCTGTTCATTAATGGCTAACATTAGTCAGTCATAATAAGCAGAACCAAGGGGGGGAAAAAAAAATTGTGACAATTCACTGCCTTGTCTTTTTATTTATTAAAACAAAGGTTTCTTGAGTTCATGCTGTCTGCACAACATTATTTTAGCCTCGGGTACAGAATTTCTTGAGGTTTTGGTTTTTGTTTCTTGAGGTTTGGAATCACAGCTGTAATAATCCAGACCCTGGAATTCACTAAGTCATGTTATCATATCCACCACTTAAATAAAAAGAATATCCTACTACCAAAAGCTGCAAGCAAAAAGACCTGATTTATCACAGCATTTTACTATTATTAAGTCATATTTTAATAGACCGCTATGAACCTTTTCATCAAGCAACTCCACATTAGCAACATTATGCAAACAACAAAGATACCTGGTGAACAAATTAGTAGATTCTGTTCACCATGCTACTCTTCTGAAATACAGAAATCATAAGAAGTGGATATTAGAGAACAAAAGATAAATGCAGTCTGAAGATTCTAATTTTCAGTACAAAAGTAGCTCTTCACCACCTCATAACTATATCACAGCAGCATGTTTTGCTCAAATCAAGGTCGATATAGAGAGATATATGGTTGAGTTACCATCCCTGGAGGTATTTAAAAGACATGTAGATGTGGTGCTTAGGGACATGGTTTAGTGGCAGACTTGGCAGTGCTAGGTTAATGTTGGACTTGATGATCTTAAAGGTCTTTTCCAACCTAAACGATTCTGTGATATTTTAAAACTTAAAATGGTCAAAAGTTTTACTACTTAAGGTCATGCTACATCTTGAGCTGCTGTACATTTGTACACTTGAGTTCTTTGAAGTCGTGTTCAATTTACGAACTGAATTATATTTCAGGATGTTTGGTAAGATTTCTATTTCAAGAGTTGTATTGTAAAACATCCATGAAAGTGATGCAGCTGTGCTACCCATAAAAGAATTTCACTTTATGTAGTCACTGGTATTACTAACATACCATGGTAGATTTAGGCTCTGTGTCAAAAAAGCAATTAAGCCTGACATTGATTAAATATACAATACCACCCAAACTGATTCAAACAGTATTGGATACTAGCTGGAGTATCATTTTAATCAGGAGTGCTTTTCTGAATCAGACCTTAACACAGAATGACAAACATCCAAGTAATCACAGTAAGGTTTCTTAGTCTTAATATACTAACAGGTGAGCTCTGTCAAACGGAGCTCCAGCCTCACGGCAGTACTCTTTCCACAGCAAGCAGTGGGACAGAACACGAGCACACACGTCAGCCTTCCCAGTACAAAGTCTGGCTGTTTCCTCCAAGCTGCAGAACTAGATCATTCTCTCCCACTGACCCTGTTGTGGAAACAGCAACCTCCAACATGCAATGGGAGCACTAGGGCTTTAGTTTTTCAAACCACCAAGCAAGATTTTCTGCAACTCATCTGTCAACACATTTACTCCTGTGACATGTGGGGTGACAAATGTGGTGGCCAAGAATTTACCGCAGCCTATTTCCACTGCTGGTCCATTCACTTGGCTTCAGGTAAAACACTTAAATCCAAAGGACTCCACAACTAACATTTTCTTCTGTTTTAAATAAGTAATCTCTTTCTTAATTGATTGTTAATTAAAGGTTCTAGAATACCAACACTGCAGACTGAAGTCCTCTCTAGAGGCAGCATAGCAAGCCACAACACAGTTTTCCCCATGGCATCTCCTTGCATTTATCATCTCTAAGCAGACAGGTTTTGCCTCTGGGGTAAAAGCAGAGTTCAACAACTGTTTGGTCATCCTCTTCTTCCGAGCCTGACGTGAAGAACAGAAATTACTTCCAGTTGAGAATAGACTGAGAGCTAGGCAGAAGTCATCGGTTTATTAGCTGAGCTCTAGGAAAAAAACCTTTAAGATCATCAGATGGGTAAGATGGGATTTAACTAGTTCATTTGGAAAACAACACATATAACTGAAGGAAAAGGAAATGCAGCTGCTACTTATAAATAACAAGCAGTCACCAAACCATCACTGTTCTCCTTTTATTCTTGCCAGTTCCTCAGTCACTAACCATTTCCGATCCAGTGCAACAGCTGTAACATTGTATATAAATGCATTAATGCTCTAGGGACATGTCCTGTTTGGGAGAACACATATTTTTACATAGCTAACAAAAAGAAAACCTAAAAAGATTATTTAAATTATCTCAGTACTGATGATTTACAGATTTCACAGGAAGCCTCCCATCAGCCAAGGCATGACTGCACAATCAAAGAATCTCCGTATTTCAGGGAAACATGTAGGCCAATTGTTTGTTGGAAAATGTACAGATGTAATCTGGGAATGTTCAAAGATTCAATGATGGGGGTTTTTTTTTTGTGATGTTTTTCTGCAGATACTCTGCTTCCACCGGAACTGTGGCCTTATATGTAGAAACATGGGCTGTAACTTCCTATGACGTGCAACATGCTCCCATACATGCTTCCCCTTTAACTCATCAAGTTTTCCAGGCTGCTGCCCACTCTCTGATGAAAGGAATGTCGCTATGCGTACTACACTAATTCATTCCAGTGCTTGAGACCTCACCAATTTCACACGTACAAAGACTAACACTTCAGTGTGTACTGCAGGGCAAATATTGCCATGGATTTGGGCCAAGAGAAAGAATTTTTTTAATTTTTTTTTTTTTTTTAAGGAACTGATGTCTTAATGAGATTTTTAAATATTCTGTCCCAGAGTATATGTGTCTCTTAAGGCTTCTTCTTGACTATGCGACACTTAAAATAGTGAAGCAAGGAAGCTCAGGATATATGCGTCATGACGATCAAATGATTCCAAAAGGGAACAAATGACAAAAACATCAAAAATGAAATCAAGAGCTTGCAATTTGTAAAAATGAAAGTCTATAATACAGCATATAATTTTCACTCTTTGGTCATTATCATAATAAATGCAGTGTTTAATCACATTCTGCTGTGCTAAATATTAAGAAGGACATTCTAATAATATATTCCAGTGGGCTGCTGTTTTAATGCTATGCAGAAACAATCAACCCATGCTGAATATTCATCTACTATGCAACTGTTATCTACTTCAAAAGACAAAGAAAGTAAATAAGCAACCCCCATTACACTTTATTACAGTATGATACCCAAGCTATTCAACACAGCAGGGGTGAACAGTACTGAGAAGTTATGGACTTCAAAACTGTGCAACCTCACTGAAATTTTACTATGCTAATTAAAATCATACTGGAAATCTGAACCTGTGAAAGAGACATTCACGTACGAGAAACAAGGTATGACAAATTCCACTAGTGAATTAGACAACACACACACACAAAATTCATTACTGGTTGTTCACACCGTAAGCCTCTCAAATCAATACCCAAGTATACCCCTTCCTCTCCTGTTTTTTTCCTCTCCAGACAGGATTCTTACCAATTCTCCTTCTGTCTCCTAATTATCTGTTTTCCTTTCCAGACTACTATGTCCAGACTACAGATTTTATTTAAATCCTAGAGCAGGGTACTGGCAGTTCTCAAACTAATAGGTGAAGCAAACATAATGAAAATATCAATCGTGTTATGACAAGTTTTCAGAGTTCATTTTTTAAAGAAAGAGGGTGTGAACTTTCACTTTGGATTAAAACCATTTTATTTCTAAAAATATCTATATACCCATATATCTATAGATAACACTCAGCCACTGAAGACTGGCAGGTTCTCTTGTGGAGCCCTACCTAATGCTGTACTTTGACTTGAAGAGGTGCTAACAAAAAAAAAAAAAGGGGGGGGGGGGGGCAATTTTGCATTAGAGAGAATTCTAGCTTGAAGTTTCAGGCTTCCTGCCACTGCAACTATTGGATTTTTGCAGTTTCTCCTCCACAGTTGGGGCTCACTAGCAATTTTCATCAGATTTGTTCTTACAACCCTGGAAACACTTGGGTTTTGTCCTTACAAGTCCCTGTTGCTTTGTCTTGCTCCTTTCTCTGTATCTACAGAGACAGATGTAACCACAAGTCCAGTAAGATAAAACATTCCTTAAAAGTACATGAGAGGGTACTTTTTTCTTCACGTTTTTAAGCAGGAAAGAAAGAACTAGAAGGGGGAGAAAAACATCACACAGCATCTACTCCAAAACATGATCTAGAGAAGTCATGCAACTTACAGAAAACATGGGGGAAAGAGCATTAATAGAAAGGATTTTTTAGAAGTAGTATCACTGGTTATTATGCCTGTTCCTCCATGAGTTCCTTCAGGCTGGATGCTGAAGGGACCATACAAGATGGCAGACTGTGGTCGAGGACATGGAATCAAAGTTGCTGCAACCTTTGTGCAGAGATACAAAAGCTGCCAGAATGTGATGTTTGGGAAGAGGAGACAAGCTGGCAGTCACAAAGCTGAAAGCAAAGGACAACTTCAATAAAGCACTCGTTAGAGAAAAAACACTGTAGGGCTGCTTCAGGACATGTGGCACGTGATAGGTTACTTAGCATATACATCCCAAACCTAGATAGATCATGTATTTGTCCCTGAAGCGCTCCTCTTTCTGCTCCTTAGCATTCCTATTACATGCTTTATGAAGGTTTAAATACATTAACTTCTGTTCATGCACTTTTCTGTGAAGCAAGAACTGCCTCGTTTGGATGCCATTCAGTGCATCTGACTGAGTACTCTCTTTAATTTAGCGAGTCACAGTTTCAAGGCTTTATGTCGAGTGAAGAGAGGACCTTCCAAAATCTGTGAAGTGTCTATTTACTTCACTTAGCACACAGATACCTGAATGATGAGAACCATGGAGGAAGTAAATTGGCACAGTTCAAACTCCCAGAAAGCTTTTTGGGCAGAAGATGATTACTTTCTGGTTAGCACATCACATTCCAGTCTAATAATGAACAGAAATAGGGTATCTAACCACAAAGCTTGTCAGGTTATGCAATAGCATAAATAAACCTCTATTTCTCTTGCATGTACTTACATACCATTTCCCTGAAAATACCAAAGCCGCCTTCTACTTGTTAAAGAGGAGTTATTTCCACTCTTCAAAAAAAAAAAAAAAAAGCGGTAAAACCATTGTTTTCAGAGCAGTCTGGCAAAATGTTATCTAGCGCTTGACTCCACTTGTGCCCAAAATCCAAACCTTAAGGTCTTTTTCATAGCTTACTGCTATGAATGCAGGTAACCAATTCATTAGCGTCTGCCTGAATCTGTAGTAAGCCTGAAACAGCTCCCTACAGGATATTTATAACTTTATGAACAATCATCACAGGACAATCACATCACTGAAGTGACTGAGCAGTTTAAGATACATAAAAAGCAGCTTCTCTCCTCTCATAAAACTGGTATAAACTCCCTTTGGTTACTTGGAGTGGGTGTTTCATGCAAGCAATGACTGCTTCTACTTGTGAAGAGGCAAAGGCATGGATTTACCAATGGTGAATAATGCCTGACCCATCTGATTGTCTTCTATGATAAGATGACTGGATTTGTGGATGAGGGGGAGCAGAGGATGTCAGTTACCTCAACTTTATCAAGGCTTTCAAGCACTCTCTCTCACAATATTCTTGGGCACAAGTAGGGACATTACTGTCTGAATAAGTGGATGGCTAGATGGGTGAACAGCAGGGGTCTATCCTGGGATCATCCTGTTTAACATCTTCATCAACAAACTGGAGGACACAATGGAACAAATGGGTTTTTGTCAAGTTTGCAGATGGCACCAAACTGGCGGAAACCAGTCAACACACTTGAGGGCAGGGCTTCCATCCAGAGAGACCTCAGCAGGCTGGAGGAAAGAACTGACAGAAACTTCATAAAATTCAACAAGGACAAATGGAAAGACCGGCAGCTGGGAAGGAAGAGACTCTTGCACCAATGGAGGCAGAGACTGACTGACTGGGAACCAGCACTGCTGAAAAGGACCTGGTAGACAGGGAGGGGGGTCAAGCAGCACATGTGCTAGCAGTGTGCCCTGCCAGCAGAGAAGGCCAACAGCATCCTGGGCCGTATTCACAGGAGCAGAGCCAGAAGACCAAGGGAAATGATCACTCCCTCTACTCAGAGCACTTGTTAGACCATATCTAGATCCTGCATCCAGTTCCAGGCCCCACGGTGTATGAAAGACATCAATAAACTGCAGAGAGTTCAGCAGAGAGCCACCAAGATGGTTGGAGGCTGGAGCACTTGCCCAGCGAGGAGACGCTGAGGGAACGGGCCTTGTTCAGCCTGCACAAGAGACAGCTTTGGGAGGACCAAACAGCAGCCTGCCAGGGGGAGGAAGCTGAAGTAAGAAGCGCTATTAGCTACCAACACACATATATATATATGTAAACATTTAGAGTAAAAGTGAGAACCATGACCTCTCTCCAGAGGCAGCAATGCTTCTCTGCTGTACAGCAGCCATTCTGCTCTGGTACATGAGTGAGGTGGAATATCCAAGACAGCAAAGCATGCAAGAGTGTCTTGGAAGTACAGCTCAATTTGGTCACACTCTGTATCCTTATCTCCTCTGAAATCAAGCTCATAAAAGACTTGTGACAAAGACTCCAAAACAAAAAAGCCATCAGTAATTAACAATAAGATTCATATTGGTCCTACAGAGAACCACGTTCTTTGTATTCCGAGTACCAACTCCTAACACCCTGCTATACACCTGTGGATTCACAGCCAAACGTGCACAGGTCCACCCTCAGACAACAATAGGCCCCAAAGTTTATTACCAGAGTTTTACCTTTTTCTTCCAGAGTAATTTGCTGTTCCCCCCCACTCCGACTTCAAGTTCGAACTAGGACTGCGACTTCTTGCCCCATACGCCTACCTGAAAAAGCAGATACCAGTTGTTTTCAGCTCTGCTGAGCCCCTAGCAGAATATGTGGCAGAGCCTGAACTAGTTGTACCTGCAAGCAGTAACAGGTCAGACAGCCGGTTCCCAATTACTACAGTTGTGAGACACGTAGCCTGCAGTTACTGCAGCCCAGCTCCAGCACAGTACCTGACGTAAGAGTCCCACAAGTTTCCTCCAAAGCTGGGCTCTGTTCAATTACTTGGGCTGACTGCAACTGCTTGGATTCCTCCACTTCTACACACAAGTCCATCTGCCTCCTACCAAGAGAGAGTCACATAACAAGTTTCATTTTTCCACAACCAGGAAACATGAGGGATGAGCAAAGCTACTCCAGTCCACCTATGGCTCAGTTGAAAGCATGTCTGCAGACTTTCCACTCACCCTGTGCTGCGGGGTAGGACCTCAGAAGACACAGATGTTCTTGGAGACTTCCAGGTGTGGCTAAGCTTCCTCTTTCCCCCAGAAACAAGGTCCCACTTCAGCTCACCCAGAGAGAAGCTCTCCTAAGCACTGGCTGTTCTCGCTGCTGGAGAAGGCAGTAAGTCACCTCTCTAAGCACAGCCACACCTGCTCCCACCAGGATCAGCTCCCTCTGGCCCCCACAGCAATCACAGTAGCCAGCGTGGGACCCTCAAGGCTCACCACTTAGCCCTTCCCTTGCCACTCACTGCATGCACAACACCTGTGCAACAGCCAGCCACAAAAATTTAGTCAGAGACAGGAACTCATGTGAAATCACCAGTATTTATTAAATTCTGCCATTTCTGTCTTTGGTATGGAAAATAGAGCCTTAAATCAGGCAAAATTCTCTCCCTGCTGTGATTTATCCTTACTTATCATTTTATACAATAAAAAGAATACTTGGGCAAAATTTGTGCAAGCCACTCATGAATGTAAAATAGACAAAGGATAAAAAGTAGAGATCAGTAGGAATCAAAGCCCATGACTGGGCTCATGATTGCCATCTGTTCTGCATTCATTGTATTAAACCAAGGGAAAAAGCCATTTTCACCAGTCTGGAGGTCAAAAGGGGCCTTGGGGTAGAGTGAAGGAAGGGCTCAGAGGATTGTTAGTTCTAAGAGGGATTTTTGCATGTGTTTGCATCTGTACCTGTTAGAGAGGTGCTCTTTTGTTTTCCCAAAATGACTTAATATATCATAGACATTGACATTTGGTACAGCAATCCTGCTCTTGGGGCACTGTGTATCTTTAACACTAACTAGGGTAGGGCTTTGCCACCTGCACTGTTTATACCATTTGTTGGCGTGCTGTTACTATGTGCATTATAGTGAAAAGTGCTTTTCTCTTATATGCAATTTTGCAACAGCATACTACAAGCTTAAGCAAGGGCGTATAGAACTAAATACCTTCTACAGATATGACCTGTTTCTGTCTTGAGTTCTGCCCATGCACATAATATTTTAGTAATGTCCCTGTAAGGAACCAGAGGACTCTGAAGCATACTTTCCTGTTGTAATAACTTCTCAGAATTAAATCCTAGTGATCAGATGTTTGAGAATTCATGGGAGGGGCCTTCAGCTAGTGTCTATTCCCGTGGTTCCACTGAGCTCTATAGAAAGCCTCCAAGTCCCCGAGAAACAATTCAAAAGCTGTTAGGACCACACAAGACAAGATGCAAGCTCAGCATGCTGATGAAAATAGCTTTAGAAAACATGGGTGCTTTAGCAGGCCAGTGTTGCTGGGGCTCCATCTGCTAGTCTTTTTTGATTTGATCCATCTTTTTCCCCTTTTCCATCTATCTTTTAATCCCCTCCTCTCCTTTTTTAGCCTTTCTACTTATTTCTTTCACCATTCCCTTCTTCACTGCTTTCTCATAGCCTTCCCTTTTCTACCAGCTACTTGCCAGTTAAAAGTGACACAAGATGGGAATCCTGGATGACAGAGGCATCTTTGAGCCTTCTCTTGCTATTTCATTGAACTACAGAGAAAGAAAAATCCTCACTGCTGTTCTTGCTACAAATTGTTTAACTTTGAAGAAACACTAGACCTTAGCAATCTCAATAGACCTACTCATTCATTCTTTGTGCTTACTACCATGTTTTTTTCCTCACATTTATACAATTCAGATAACGGGTTTGGTCCTGCTTTCTATCAACAGAAATAAGATCAGAGATTTCCTTCCATTTGTATTTCCTCCTGAAGCATATTCTCAACACCTTCTTTCACCTTAGCCCTGAGCCCAGATATTTTGCATTCTCTTTATAAAGATTTAAAACAAAACAAAACAAAAAACCCAACCCTTTTGTTAAACTCTCTAAACACTGCTATTTTGATGTAACATAAAATGGTTTCCTGGAATTCAAAAGCTTGCCATTCCTAGACATGCAATGATGCAACAACATGGATAACTCACTTTCAGTCTCTCTCTCGCTTAATGTTTTCAGAACAGTCTGGCAGCTGTGACTGGCATGGTCTGACATGAATAAGCTTAAATGAAAGCTCTGTCACTCCTCCTTCATATTTCTCTTCACTTCTTTGGTCAACAGGGTAAGGGCAAGACATATGCTGTAAATGCTGAAGCTCCATTACCATACCTTACACCTTTGCCAGTCAAACCTGCAACTCATATGGTAAATAGTGAATGAATAGCTGTTGTAAGCAGCTCCTAAAGAACCCACCGGCTATGGGTGTCACATAAGTAGGTGAATATTCATCTGAAGTCTCTCTTTAGTACTGGATGCAGTCTTTGTTCAATAGCTGCAAACAGTTCACAAATTCAGAAAAATCAGCCTGTTCATAGCAAGCTGGCCAGCAGGAAACAGGACTAAAATCACATGAAGAACCTACGTAAGGCTCGTTGTTTGCAGGATGAAATCACAGTCAGCAGAGCAAGATCCCTTCTGTGCTCCTCTGTGGTTCTGGTTGTTTTTGACGAGTAGAGTTCAAGTTCTTAGCAATATCCAGTCATCTATTACATTTGCGCAAAGATATCATTTACCACTGTTTTATCTCAGTTAACGGAAACGGGGTTGGAAGCAGTAGGAGAAAAACTAAGAATGTCTGGCAAGAAGATGTGTCTCTTGTGTCCTTGACACTTTCTTTTCTGCCAAAGGTGTCTCAATGGAGCACAAGCATATGTGTAGGAAAGGGCTATGTTACACACTTGTGTAATCAAGCCATGTGGCATTCCAGGAAGAACGTCATCCATGCCGGTGTAACTGCTTAGATTAGAGGGCTCTTAAGACAGGGACTATTTAATTTCTTGGGTTTGTAAAACATTTAATAAAGCAGGGACCCAAGTGGTGCCAGATTTTAGCAGTTCTGTGAGGCCTGTAGCATAGTAGTGTGTTAGATTCTTTGTTGCAATCAGTTTCATGCAACGCTATGAATTTTTTTCGTGATCACTGTTACAAGAGTGCAGCATCAATCAATTAATATAAATAAGCTGAACAAGAGTTTTGAATATCTGGTGCTATATGTTCAGTCCTAAGATATTAATGTGTCCAACCTACAATACAAACAGGTTTTTTTAATATTAATGATTATGCCAATGGAAGCTTTGCTGTGACTACTGCATGCTGCTGCGCTACAGAGGAAACTGTTTTCACCAGTATATCTTATCTGAACTATCTTTAGTGTGTCCCTTTTTATCAGTTCTGGCTCCAAATCACAATTAAATTTGAGGATTATTTCTAGACAGAATCCAAAAAACCTACAAAGTAAGTCATAATGAAATAAGGAATTATCCAGCAATTAGGGTTCTTGATACTAATACTATCCCTTAGAAGAGTAATCTCCTGTGTGAAAACAAACTGCTGAACTTTCCTTCCCTGAAGACTCAAAACAGGTTTTCTCCTAAGGTGACAGTTTAAATTGTAGTTACCACAGTAGTCAAAACAAACATACAGGAACACTGGAGTCCTGTTCTCCTTTATAGCTGATCCATGTTAAAAAATAAATAAATAGTCAATAAAATACAGAAATTTTATCAGTCTTATTTGTATTATCATGTATGTTTCAATGCAAGGACGCTTTTGTTATTTATCGTCTATTAAACCAGAACAACAACACTATATTCTAGTGAAAGTTTACAAACTTTGGAATGTTTTGGTTATATTTGTGTTTATTCATTTTAGTATCATCCTGGGACATTAGCTTTTAAAAATTAAAACTTCATCCTTTTTTTTCATATATAGACAATTATATCACTGCAGAGAACAGGAGTCTCTGCAACAGGAAGACTGGATTGATTTGTGGCCCAAGAATGATTGACAGAATGTTCAAGCTCATTAGCAGTATCTACTGAAATTCCCTGTAACCCATGGTCAAGATCACCTGCAAACTTGCAATGTAAGTGTGATACAAGTAAGCTTCAAGGTGAGACTGGGGGCCCCCTATGTATGACACAAGCATGGTGATTTTAGCAGTCAAAAGAAGGAAAACAGACCAAGAGTGATCACAGGAGACAGAGCTGGAAATCTAATCCAGAGCTCTTGGGTCCGTTCCAGCATCTTGTTCACGAGAACATGTTGCTTCCAACAAACAGGGACCAAGGCGTGACTAACAAGCTATTAGCAAGGGAATTGCTGGGCATCTGTGGAAGCAAGCATAAGGTTCAATGCTATTTATAAAGAATAAAATTTATAATTTTGAGATTTAAATCAACCTATTGGTTTAATCTTGCTTAGTGGTTATGACAGGTTGATGAATGCTCATGAATTGTTTTCTATCAATAGCCACAGCTAACCAATAATCTCCAGAGTGAACAATAACCTGACATTATCTTTGGTCTGGTTTTCTAGAGAAGGGATAACTAAGTGATCAAGATATTTCACTGTCTGTCTGCACTCACCCCAGGTTCTTTTGATCCTCCTGGCCATCTTCAGGCAAGTTTGAACTTGGAGTGGACATCTTAAAGACAGGCGACTTTTTACAAAATTCATTAAAGTGGATAGAAGAGAGAGACTCAAAATAGTACCCTGGGAGAGACCGGCAAGCAGAATTCAGCTATTTTGTATTCTGGTTGGCAGCAGATAATGAGCCAGTCAGCAGAGGGTTTGAGACCCAAATATGCAGCACGCTTGCTGTCACTAGTCTGTGGGACGCTGTAAGGAATGCAGGAGAATCTAAGATTATTTTGGTGTTGAGGATTAGGTTATAAACATAAACTAGAACATAAACCTACATGAAACTGTACTTCCTTCATTTCACTGCTTGTACAGAGCTTTTATATTCTTTCCATAGTGGCAAGACTGTGCTAAGCAATTTTTCTGAGAGGAAAGACAGAGAACGTCCCAACCACAAAGATTTCTTAAGATAGAAAATAACAGCAACATCACGGATATCGCTGTCTGGGTTAGAACGAGATAAATAACAAAAAATTGCCAGTGACAATCATTAACTGCTATTTCTATTATATCACTGTATATTCCACTTCTTTTTTTTACCTTTCATTCTGTTCTACACAAACTGCTCCAAAGCTTCTAAAATAAAAGTAAGTCAGCAAACTTTTCACTTCTCTTTTTTTATTCTGTGTAAATAAACTTGAACTTTAGCCACAGCAACTTTCACCTTATTTGGCCTTCAGATAACTCTTTTTCAGTTTCCCCAGCTCACTCCAAGATGACCTTTGCAGTCAGTCAGGAAATGTCTAGAGATTACGAGCAGTCAGTTGCTTTGATGCCCTGTAGAGCTGATGCCAGTGGCAAAGAACACTAGTTTTTATTTTATTTTTAATCAATTTTCAGGGAAAGAAAGAGCATTTTTTAAAGGGAGATTACATGCCCAGTCTTGCCTCTTTTACAGGCTTGACTTCCAGTGACTACAACAGGATGCTGCATGAGCATAGGACTGGATCCTTACATATAATTCACACTATGCAGGATTTTTTTTCAACAGCTTCGTACAGGAAACTCCTAAGAGATGGATACAGACCAAACTGGAAATGAAGCAGTGTAAGTCTGCCCTTACATATCATACCTCTCTTACTATTGTTGCTCTCTTACCAGAGCAATGATAGAAACCACCTTTCCAAGCCTGTCGTTTCTCCCACATCTCACAGACCCACATTTATTGCCTCGTGCTCTTTGCCTTATGTTGCAAGAATTATGGATTTGCAGAGTTAGGGCAATGCCAGTGTTTCTCTAGCCCTTGCGCCCTACATGTGGGAACAGATTGTGCAGTTGGTCCATGTGCAGATCCCACTGGCATGTGATGGGACTATCATACATACTTCATACACAGGATCAGCTTGCTAAACCCAAGGAAAATGAGAAGTAGTCTGTATCTATATGATTTTTCTTACTGCTGGACAACAGCCAAAATAAAAATCTTGCTGCTGCTACTGTTCTATTTGATCTATTCAATACTATTTCAGGATGTAAAAATCTGGAATATTTTAACAGCTCTACCAAAATCTGATGTGAGGAAGCCTTCTTTCTCACATATGTGGCTGGTTAGTTTACCTAATGCACACCTGTAAATATAGAAGTGGTACAAATTCTGAAAACAATTTGTGGAGAAATCTCATGAATCAGCAGAAATGCTTTAAACTTACCATTGGTATCTGGGTTCTGATAGTTTTGCTCTTGAACGAAAACAGCAAAGTTGTTAATAAAAACATCAGTCTTGATGGGGAATGAATAGCTCTTGGTATAAGTAAAGCATATGGCACACATTCAGCTTTTTCAGGAAGTAAGTCAAGGGGACCACTAACATTGTAAAAAGCCTGACCTTTCTCAGCTTCCACTTCTAGTCCTGACTATAGGGATTTGCTAAATCTCCCACCTGCATTTGAAATATTCTGCATCAGATGTTTTTCCTCCTGCTGTTCCAGGGTTTTTCTGTTTATCAGGTTTGGGTTTTTTTGCCCTGCTTTCTCACCAATACCCTGCCCTTCTTACCTAGGCCACTCTGTTACTCTGTTTCATATAGTGAAGAAATGCCTTGCGGGAGTCTGGAACTGACCCACTTGGAAGGAAGCTCTTAGTCCTTATTTTTTATACTCACATGCCCCTCTGCTGACAGTCAGCTCTCCACTCTGTCCTGATGGGTAAGGCAGTATGGAAAGTGATGATAAGAGGATTAGCTGATGAAAAAAATCCCAGCCAGCAGTTTGCAAGCATATAGCATTCGTGCATACCACTATGAAGGCTGGGTCCCTGCAAAGGGATATATCTCACCTAGATATTACTATCTCAAAGTGGGCCAATTAGCGTAGGTTTGTCATCTAGGCTTCCTCTGCGTCAATGGGGAGAGAAACGAAAGTCATCTGAGAGAGGCAACTCAGTCCACCTATCTTAGATGCCTGCCTTGGGAGGATATCTCATCCGCCTCCCTCCACGGACAACGGATGCCTGGTGGCAAGATAGCTAAAATTAGTCACTACAGGATTAAAAACAGAAGAAGTGGAGACTTCCACACTTCCAAGAGAGAGAAGAATAAGCATCCCAGGAAAAGAATAGGTTGTGTTAAGGATTGTTCTTGCACTTAGTGTCAGTGATTGCCTCCCTAGATCTAAACCTTCAGAGCTGGACAGCAGAGGAAATAAACAACACATACTTCATTGGAACTGCATGGGGTGAGTGTACACACATTAAAAGAAACTGAAAAAACATACGGTCCATGGGAGCCAGGAGAGCCATCTGCAGAGGAAGCGTACAAGAGAGCATGCGAAGCAGCAAGCGGCGAATGCTCCCAAAGAGCCACGCGTGTCTCGCACAGCAGCACATGTGACACAAACCACATGAAAGAGGCCCGGCATTCTCTGCCGTCAAAACTGCCAAAACAAGCAGATGCAGGGCAAGTGGGAGCAACAGTACAGTCACAAGCACACATTGGTAGAAGGGGAATGTCTGAACTGCAACAAGCAGACAGAAAAGCATAGTGGAGCTTTGAACTCCAAAAGTAATTTTTGCTACCCAAAGCTAGGGTCATTTTTGTCATCTTCTATTTGCTGCTGTCTCAACTACATTGTAAGATCTTTGTGTTTGGTTCATGGCTGGGAGTTCCAAGCAGAGCCCAACAAATCCAATGTGATAATAATGCCCTTTCGTGAGATAGGAACCTTGCAAAGTGAACCTAGAAATAATAATAGAAGCAATGTTTTCATGCTAGCTCAGCACATCTAATAGTTCCATTTGAAAAGAAAACAAAAAAAGGTCAATCATGCTTTTGAAAGCCTAGGAAAAAAAGCAGCAAGGTTTTTTTTCTCTCTTTTTTTTTTTTTTTGGGGGGGGGTGTCAGTTCTTATGTTGGATGCTATTTCGTTTGATTTTGCTCATCCATCAGAAAGTACTGCTGCTGTTGTCGCCCTGGTGTCATCATGGAAGTAGAACCTGGTATCAAGGTGAGGTTTTAATCACTAAGGCTCTGACAAGAACTTCTGAAATAAACTCAGAATAGTACAACTAGTTGGTATTTAGAAGATACAGTACCTTTCTCCCTAAAGTCTTCAAGCACTTTAGAATTTGATATTAAAATCCCTATGTGACTTGACACTAAAATGATTTGACAGAATATTCCAACTAATTTCCAGCAGGAATAAATCTGGCACGTCAAGTGTAGTTACAATACACCAACACTAGGGAAGAAATCTTCTTTGCAACAGCCTCTACTGCTATTTTTGCACACAATTGACTCCTGTACATTTCCTTTCCTGATTCTACATACTCTCATGGAAGAACAGAATTAGTTCACAGAAGCACTCCTGGAAAATCTCTGCCAAGATCCCACACAAGGAGTTCAGAGCATGTCCTTAGCCTGTCATTATGGAAAGTCCCTTGTAATTCATTCTGCTCAGTTTTTAATAAGAGGAAAATTCAGTGTTTAATAACTCCTTATCTGAACTTGGCTTTGTTTTGTGACATGATACAGGACGGGAAATTATACCTTTACAAGTAGTAAAAGAAATTCTAAAGACAATTGAACACTTGCTTTTGTGCTTATTTTACTAAGTTATGTCATAAAGCTAAAAGAAAGGCTTAATTCTTGCTTTTCCTCCAAGCTTAATTTGTGAGACAAGTTTTCTCATTAAGTAAGGCTTAAAAGAAATATTATACCAGTCTGCTCAGTGGCATTTCCCTCTGTGCTGCCTGCTCTTCCAGTCATCGCATAGGTAGGGACCAGCGCACCTGACACTCAAAGAGAAGGATGTCAAACATAGTTCAAGGGTTGTACTCAGACTGTAAAGACAAGTAGCATTTAAAACTTAATGCAGAGCTTAGATGTAGCAGAATGTAGGCCTTAGAACCCTGTAGAATATATTTCTCTCTTTTTGAAATCAAAGAAATAAGACATTATGTTTACTTCTGTTGGCTGCCAAACTGCATAAATGCTGAGGTGTCTGTTTCTATCCCTTATGCAGATAGGTACTCCTCAGTACATAGAAACACTCATGTTAACTACAGATCTCTGCAGCTCCTGAGTAAAATTCTTACCCCTTGCTATGTTTGTTCTAATGTCAAGCAGGACACACTGTGGTGACAGCAGAGTGCTCTCCTCAGCATCCCAGCTCTGCCTCCACTGTGGGATCCTCTCAGCAGCCTTGTCCCAGGCTTCAAGAGAGGCTGCAGAGAGACTGGCCTCTGACTATGACTGCTACTGTAATGATACCCCAGGAAAAAAAGTCCTTCCTTTCTTTCTTTCGAATACTTTTCATTTGTTGTAGAGGAGTTCACTAAGCAGCACCAAAAATATTAGGATCAGTAAAAACACATAAAAAAACCTTGGATCTCAGAAAAAATTAAATACAAGTAAGAACAATCAGTGACAGGGTTAAAAAGTAAAATGAGTTGGTGGGGAGGGATGCCAGAGAAATATAAAGAACGTATTTCATTGAAAAAATATTGAGTAGCCATTGCTTGGCTTACAATGCTTACAATGAACATCTGTCCTAAGAAGTGACTGTGAATTCTTGCCATGGCCTTATGTAGTAAACTTGTTATGGGAGCATATTAATCGTCCCTTCTATTTACTTTGCTGACTCTCAGAAATAGCCAAAGGTAACCCTAACCAATAAACAACCTTCCCCTCATCTTTGTAACCACAGTGATAAAGGCATATTTCAGTACCTCTTAGAATATACCATAAAGATAAAATTTGTACGTGCACCTGCTTTGGCCAGTCACTGCTCCTTTCACTATTTATATGTGTATATCTTTTGGGGAAAGATAAATTTTTTTGAAAGAACCTGGGCAGCCACATGTCTGACTGACTGTCAATAAATGTTTTCTTCTAGTTCTATCAACTCAAAACTTGATAATTTTAGTTAGAAGAAATATCTGCTCTTTCAATTAGCACAAAACCCCTCCAAAAAAACCCAAACCTCAACACACAAAAAAAAATCCCAACTCAAAAATCATCAAATCAGCATGGTTCTCAGGTTCTCAAATGCATGCATGTCTATGGTCAATGGGATAAGTATCATTAACATCTGAGTGGAGCAGCAAAACAAAAAAGGTCTTGTATAATGTAGATTGTGTATACAGGAGAAGACTGTATACTGTAGATTGTAGCTCAGTTTATACCATTTAACAACCTAACCTCAATCCGGTTTTGTTTTTCTAATGAAGCACTATAATGAATTTTATTTAAATTTTCCAGTTCCAGATTCTCCTCATGTGACATCACCTGTTAGAGAGCCAAGCAGAACAAAATGGCCAATAGGAAAGCATCATTCTACAAGGAGCTACTTCATCATCTTGTGAATTATGAGGGGATTAAGGACTGAATGGGATAGTAAGCAACCAGTGAGAGCACGACAAAGGGGAAGTTTACACTGCTGAGAAACCTGACAGAGTGATTCAAGTTCCTGTTTCATGAGATGTTCTCTAGCATCATTACCCAGGAGTGGAATAAAATTCAGGCCAGTATAAACAGGATGCTGAACAGGATGATGTTAGGGAGTGTTTTGATTGTCTAGAGCTTAATGATGGTGACAATAGGGTTGAGTGTTTATGGGTAGGAATCAGGGGAAAGGCCAACAAGGCAGATATCATGGTGGGAGTCTGTTATAGACCACCCAACCAGGATGAAGAGGCAGATGAAATATTCTATAAGCATCTGGGAGAAGTCTCACAATCAATAGCCCTTGTTCTCATGGGGGACTTCAGCTTACCAGATGTCTGCTGGAAATACAATACAGCAGAGCAGAAAGAGTCTAGGAGGTTCCTGCAGTGTGTGGAAGATAACACAGCTGGTGAGTGAGCCAACTAGGGAAGGTGCCCCACTGGACCTGTTGCTTGTGAACAGAGAAGGACTTGTGGGTGATGTGATGGCTGGAGGCTCTCTTGGGCATAGCGATGACAAAATGATAGAGTTTTCGATTCTTGGAGAAGTAAGGAGGGGAGTCAGCAGAACTGCCTCCTTGGACTTCCAGAGGGCAGACTTCAGCCTGTTTAGGAGCCTGGTTGACAGAGTCCCTTGGGAGGCAGCCCTGAAGGGCAAAGGAGTCCAGGAAGGCTGGACATTCTTCAAGAAGGAAATCTTAAAGGTGCAGGAGCAGGCCGTCCCCATGTGCCAGAAGACAAGCCGGTGGGAAAGAAGACCGGCCTGGCTGAACAGAGAGCTTTGGCTAGAACTCAGGAAAAAAAGGAGAGTTTATGACCTTTGGAAGAAGGAGCAGGCAACTCAGGAGGACTACAAAGAGGTCGTGAGGTCATGCAGGGGGAAAATTAGAAGGGCCAAAGCCCAGCTAGAACTTAATCTGGCTACTGCCGTAAAAGACAATAAAAAATGTTTCTATAAATATATTAGCAACACAAGGAAGGCTAAGGAGAATCTCCATCCTTTATTGGATGTAGGGGGAAAACATAGTGACAAAGGATGAGGAAAAGGCTGAGGTACTTAATGCCTTCTTTGCCTCAGTCTTTACTAGTAAGACCAGCTGTTCTCCAGACACCCAGCCCCCGGAGCTGGAAGACAGGGACAGGGAGCAGAATGAAGCCCCCGTAATCCAAGGGGAAATGGTTAGTGACCTGCTACACCACTTAGACTCTCACAAGTCTATGGGGCCGGATGGGATCCACCCAAGGGTACTGAGGGAGCTGGCAGAAGTGCCCACCAAGCCACTCTCCATCATTTACCAGCAGTCCTGGCTAACTGGGGAGGTCACGGTTGACTGGAGGTTAGCAAATGTGACACCCATCTACAAGAAGGGCCAGAAGGAGGATCCGGGGAACTACAGGCTTGTCAGCCTGACCTCAGTGCTGGGAAAGGTTATGGAGCAGATCATCTTGAGTGCCATCGCACGGCATGTACAGGACAAGCAGGTGCTCAGGCCCAGTCAGCATGGGTTTATGAAAGGCAGGTCCTGCTTGACCAACCTGATCTCCTTCTATGACAAGGTGACCTGCTTAGTGGATGAGGGAAAGGCTGTGGATGTTGTCTACCTAGACTTTAGTAAAGCCTTTGACACTGTTTCCCACGCATTCTCCTGGAGAAACTGTCTGCTCATGGCTTGGACGGGGGTACACTTCGCTGGGTAAAAAACTGGCTGGATGGCCAGGCCCAAAGAGTGGTGGTGAATGGTGTTAAATCCAGTTGGCAGCCAGTCACAAGTGGTGTTCCCCAGGGCTCAGTATTGAGGCCAGTTCTCTTTAATATCTTTATCAATGATCTGGATGAAGGGATTGAGTGCACCCTCAGTAAGTTTGCAGACAACACCAAGTTGGGTGGGAGTGTTGATCTGCTTGAGGGTAGGAAGGCTCTACAGAGGGACCTGGACAGGCTGGATTGATGGGCCAAGGCCAATTGTATGAGATTCAACATGGCTAAGTGCAAGGTCCTGCACTTGGGTCACAACAACCCCATGCAACGCTACAGGCTTGAGGAAGAGTGGCTGGAAAGCTGCCTGGCAGAAAAGGACCTGGGAGTGTTGGTCGACAGCCGCCTGAATATGATCTGGCAGTGTGCCCAGGTGGCCAAGAAGGCCAATGGCATCCTGGCTTGTATCAAAAATACTGTGGCCAGCAGGACTAGGGAAGTGATCGTCCCCCTGTACTTGGCACTGGTGAGGCTGCACCTCGAATACTGTGTTCAGTTTTGGGCCCCTCACTACAAGAGAGACATGGAGGTGCTGGAGCATGTCCAGAGAAGGGCAACAAAGCTGGTGAAGGGTCTGGAGCAGAAGTCTTGTGAGGAGCGGCTGAGGGAACTGGGGTTGTTTAGCCTGGAGAAAAGGAGGCTGAGGGGAGACCTTATTGCTCTCTACAACTACCTGAAAGGAGGTTGTAGCGAAGTGGGGGTTGGTCTCTTCTCCCAGGTAACAAGTGATAGAATGAGAGGGAATGGTCTCAGGTTGCACCAGGGGAGGTTTCGATTGGATATTAGGAAATTTTACTTCACTGAAAGGGTTATCAAGTATTGGAACAGGCTGCCCAGGGAAGTGGTTGAGTCACCATCCCTGGAGGTATTTAAAAGACGAGTAGATGTGGTGCTTAGGGACATGGTTTAGGGGTGGACTTGGCAGTGCTAGGTTAACAGTTGGACTTGATGATCTTAAGGGTCTTTTCCAAACTAAACTATTCTATGATTCTAAACTAGGATGAAGCTGCAAAGTACCACCATTGATGTGCGTTTGCAACACTCCTTCCCCTTTTCCATCCATGGTAGCCAGATGCTGTACTCATATTTTCAAGAGGCTTTGCAAATTCTCTGCACTAAATATTGTCATAACCCATGCAGGAAACATCTCCTAGGCCAGTTATATTTTTTAGAATTGTTGGCTGCTTCTGAAAACACTGTAACACTAGCGCTAGCTTAAGAAGCAGCATGGAGTGCATGTATTTTCACAAGTCCTCATTTTCCTTTCCGCTTCCACAGTTGATGACAGAATTAGTTTGCATCTTTAATACCAGTTTTCCGTACATGCAGTAGACTACACTAATACCACCTCCTGCATGCATGCTTACATTTATTTGTTCCCAAGATAAATCCTTCCTGGCTTGCACCTAGGATGCAGTGACTGTTCTCTCACCCAATATAAGGTTATTGATCCCTTTACAATGACCTAGATAATGCCAGTTTGTTCTTGTTGACATACCAACAACATCTATCTCTCTAGATCTGTTTGTCTCCCCAGTCAGTTCCTCCATCTCTTCCCTAGACACTTAGAGAGAGTCAGGTTGGCTTTGCCCAGAATATGTCCACATCCTCTGTGCCTCAGCTTTGACCTCCATAAACAGCACCAGAGCTAGTCCTGCATTCTGCTCCCCCTCCATGATTACATATTTAACTCGATGCCCTTACGATGCTGCGGTAACACCCAGCTCCCATCACAGCCCATACAGAAGCACCTTGCAGAGCTACCGGATCCGTTCCTTTGCAATAGGTGCATTTATGCCTATATGGGTCATTTCCAGAGACATACCTTTGGGAGAAGTACAGGGAAGGTTAGATGACATTCAGATGGATTTTAGAGCACCACAGAAAAGCTGGACCTCTTCAGGTGTGGATAAGAGTCAAACTGCAGTCAAGGATTTCTGCCCCAAATTCAGAGTCTTCCCCCCTGTTTTGTAGTAGCTGACCTAAAGGAATGTCTCTTTACTCAATCGTATATTAAAACAGTAGTCCTGAGTGATTAGAATAGTATCTATTATGTTTGCAGCAACATGTTGCATGCTGCTTTGCAAGATTAAAAATATATAAAATTTGAGTAAAACCTTTGAAAGCAAAATATCTGTGCAAGACTAAGATCCTGCAGTGGAACAATAACCATTTTCATTGTCAGAAGTCCCCTCTCATGAAACAGACAAGGAATCTCCTTTTAGCTTTTGCCATTGGCAATGAAAAAAAATAGCATTTTTCAAATAAATATGCACAAAATGGCCACACTGTGGTCTGACCCAAAATCTGAGGCAGATTTGAATCTACATTTTTGAAAGACTTCCAGCTACATCGGAATTGATACTCCTAAAATATCCAGTTTGCAAAAAAAAACCTACCACAGTTTCAAAGGAAGTGCTGTGTGTATGATTTAGTTCTAGAATAAAACAGTTTTTTAAAACAGCAATCATTGATGTTGGCCTAGTAGAGAAGAAATATAGTCAAGATAGCATTCATTATGACTCTTCATATTTGACTCATAAATCACATTTCTGCAATTATTTCTTTTGCATGTAGGTACTACAATCTTATACAGGACTATTGGGCTTCAGACACTCTACAAAAGCTTGAAGACAGCCAATACATTAGGCATCCTAATAACCATAAAATGTTCCATCCCTTATATGTTCATGTAGCTATATAGTTCCAGGGAATCAGCCATAAAGCCCTGTCCCAATGTCATCAGGTCAAAGTTTCTGAATTAAGTGGGCTGAAATATCAGTTGGGAAGCTTAAATGAAGTTTAACTAACCTCTCACATTACAAAATGTGTTATTATTATTATTATTTGGGCAATATTAAACATATGTTTAGATCCGACAGATGAGGTTAAAACATATCTATAAAGCTACTTAGCATTTGCTGAGCTAAGAAACAGGAGAGAAAAAGAGGAAAAGGGAGAGGGAATCTGAGAGAGAGGAAAATAACAAAAAGAAGGAACATAGAAAGGCGAGAGATAGAGAGGAATACAGACAGAAAGACAGACCATACTAGTTCTGCAAGAAAGCAAAGTATTTCAGAAGGGGAAAGACTGAGACGTTATTTACAACAAGAAATTTTCACAGATAACAAAAAATAAATGAGTCACAGTGACACAACATGATGGAATTTAATCCAGCTGTTTGTGTCCTATGGCAACCCCAGATAAGCAGTATCAGAAAAATGAATTAGGAAATCCAGATGGTAATAAATATTATTCTCATCAATAAAGAACAGATGCCAAAAGTACTTTTGACATATATTATTTTACTGTGTACCTATCCTTTGGCTATTACACTTTAAAGTGAAAGGTGGGACAAGACACTCTTGCTCTCTTTTTTTAAGTTACTTCACATGCTACTCTTACTTTTTTGTATACTTGTGTTACTGTGGTAATGCCCTCCTGCAGATTAAGTAACATATGCAGGTACATCCTTTATGTTATAAAAAATCTTCAAATCTAGCAGCTTTAAAATGCTACATAGGAGCAATTTTCAACAAATACTATCTTTTTGTAAAGTGGTAATAACATAGTAATTGTGTAGCACCATTCTGGAATCCAAACACTTTAAGGGACATTCTGGTCATTTTTTGATCCTTTTGGAGCTCTCAAAACATCTGTCTGGAAAAGATAATTTTCCTCAAAATTATGTGAGAAACCAAGGAAATATTTTCTGTTGTGAAAGCTAAAAAGTACAAACTAAGCTGAAAAAAGAACGGCTTCCATTTAATCAAAATCAGAATTTATAGTTTTATAAAATTATATTTAATGAGCATTTTAGTAAGAAAATAAAAACCAGCTCTGACCAAATTCAGAACTAACAATGATGTTTTCCATTATGGAAAGGAGGAAAATTCCTTTCTTTATCAGCTACTGGAAGAGTATACCCTGAGCTAAGATAATATCTATTCGTATTTGCTTCAGAAATAGCATTGGATATTTTCTTCCCTGCAATGTTATTCAAGTACTTTTTATTTATTATTTTGTTAGCAGTAAAATTAAAGGATAATTAACAATTATGAAAAACTTTGGAAATGCATATGCCAAAAAAAAGCACAAAGTAAGAATAAAGAGCCAACCTAAGCTCTGGTGCTTCCTAACAGGTATTCAACTTCATAACTCTAACAGTGTTGACATATGGGCAAAAGGGAGTTCTGCATAAAAATCAGTAGATTAGTAGCTAACCTGTGGATGTGTCATGTTCTTCCAGGCATGAAAATAAATCACTTTCAGAATGCCCTCACTTATCCATCATGTAAATCTTTATCATAAGCCTTATTTTAAGGGGCAAGTGGGCATGAAGAGGTGCTCAGTTTCAGCACCAAATGTAAAAATTCAGTACAGGGAAAAATAGCTGCCTGTACCATCTGGGCCACTAGACAAAGGGAAAAGTACTGCTATTCCTAAATTCCAGCTCCTATAGAAGACATAGATGTGCCTGGTAGTTATGGCAAAATATTACTGTGGAAAGCCAAAAGCCTTTCAGTGGAGGCTACCAAAGCTAGCACGCTGTACAAATTAAAATTAAACAAGACACCTCGATTCTCCCAGTGGCAATATGCTGGCATTCTTATTTAAAGACAGGTGAAATAATAAATCACAAATTGAGAAATTACATCTGCATCAGAAACACTTGTTTAAATAATAAATTAAAACAGAAATAATTGTAGGCTTGTTGTCTCTTCCCTACTGGAAATTCTCTAAAGGGAAGTACCTACCTCTGAAATATGTACATAAGACTGAGAACTCTCCAGTGACAGCAAGCAGTGCATTACCATCTTTCCACAGACATCTGCATGTAACTCTTTCTGCCTTGAAATTCTGCCTAGCTACCACATAGCTGAGATATAACAGTTGAGGCATCTATCATGGAGATGTACTGCAGAGGTGGCAACACAGATCCAGCTATAGAACATGCCACATGCTAGTATTTACCAAGTCCTGGTCTTCACAGAAAAAACATTAAGAAATTAGTTGAGGGGGAAGTGCACAAAACAAGTACAAGCTTGGCTAGTCTTTGGCTAGCCTATAGTAAAAGTGCTGAGTGATAAACAGGGAGCTCTGTATGGTACCTGAAGATGTAAGAGCTCTTTAGATGGCTTCCAGCAAACCGATCCAGCATTTAGGCTTCTGGATAAAACCAAGTTGAACTAAGGGATATTCTCAAGAATGCACCATGTCTGCTGTTGGTAAGAATCCATACTGTTCTGCTGAGGTCAGCTAAAGCATGCTGATATTCGTAGAGGAAAATTTGGTTAGATTCAGTTTGACAGGTCTGTCACATCAGTATTTTCTCCATACAGACAAAACTGGTGTCTAAAAGCAATCTCCTTGGTGAAGGCCAAGCTATATCATCAACTTTATAGGAGGAAATGCAAAGTATTTTCTAGGGAAAAAATTGGTAACATGACAATGCATCACTGTAATTTCCTACCTTACCCAGTTGGATATTTTGTATTTGGAAGCTTTCCCTTGACACTGGTGAGCTATCTAAGTGCATTTAGAATCATCTATTCCTTTTAAATTGGGGTATATTTATCTCAGTTTTTATGCTATAATACCAGCCATCTGGATGTAACAAACTCTGTACCACAGTGCTTGCCAAGGGACTTCAAAGCATTCACCAAAATTACCCTTAGTTTTACCTGAGAAATTTTACTTTCTACCTCAAATTCCTGCCTTTGCCAGCAGGAAACTTTACTTGCCTAAGCATAGCAGATAATATTTAACTCATATATGCCAATGGCAGCAGGATGTGCGGACAGGATTCTGACAGTATACACAGTATACACAGGACAGTATACACAGAAATCTAAGTGCAAAATTATCAGTGCATGTTTATCCACTGCCTTTCAAACCCCGTTCTAAGAATACAAGCAATCAAGATGAGGGAAAAATGGTTTCCTTAGCTTAAACATAATGTAAAATATGCAACACAGCTCAATCCCATTCTCAGAACATGACTACGGATCAAGGAGATATATGCAAGTGTATGAAGACTGGTAGAGGTTTGAAGGTTGACATATGTAGCTGAGCGTTATTTCTTTGCATTTTGCATAATATCTTCGTAAGACAGGTTCTGAGTGCTACAGTGTTGACAAGACTTTGAACTGCAGCAGTTCAATGCTGCTGTCATTTTTAGCAGGTAAAACAGAGCAGATGCACCAGCAGCATGTAAGAGGCTTATACACACACTGTAGTACTTCTTTACTGAATTTAGATGCCTATCTGGAATATTTGGCAGCAAAGGAAGTATCAGTTAGAGCCAGGTCACTGTAGCATGAGTGAAGTTGGCTCTGGCCAAAAGGGAACTGTTCCAACTTCTCTTCTTTTTAATTGCTTCTGACATCTCATGAAGGAAATAAAACAACAGAGAAAAGTATTCTGCAAAAAGTTGATTCTGTTTATATTTCAAATACCCTGGGGAGAAAGGAAGGGATGAATTCTCACCTGTTGCTTATTACTAAGAAATACAAAAAAGTAAAAAAAATCAGTCTCTTCAGTATCCATCTTTTCTTGTTCCTTACCTTCCAAAGCTACACAAAGGCCCAGCATAAAGGCCTAAGCTCTACATAAATGCCCTGTTTATTGAGACAATGCTGTGGATAGGCCCTGAAGTTGGTGACTTATGACAATTAGTGTCCACCAAGGTGACATGGGTGACAATATTACAAGTTCAACAAACATAGAACCCATCAAAAGCATAACACAAAAGTATTGTAGGCAGTTTTAGAAATCAAGATATCTAAACCTGTTAGTCTTAAAGGACATGGGACTGCTTTTAACCATTACACTTGTAACAGCTGCACAGCTCTGAGGAATTTTAAGTGGTCAGATAATGTTCCAGTTGCTCAGACAGGAGTGTGTTTCATGCTTTAGTATGGCACTGTTTGCTTACCTGTTCTGACTTTTTAAGTGAAATATACAGTGTCGCAGACTTTGATGCACAAATGATTAGACCACCACTCCTGACCAGCTTCATTCAACTTAATACATTCCACAGCATCTGTATCAGCTGAGGCACTACCTCTCCACACCACAATGGGAAGAAATATAGGGAGGAATTCAGTTAATCTAAAATCTAGGTGTCTAGCCCATATTAGTTTTCCACGTTACCTCTATAACCCCTGGAAAGAGACAGGACCACCCAGCAAGTGAATCCTTCCAGCTATCCTAGGCACTATCTTTCAAAGAGATGAGTTGCTGGAAGTGTCCATGTCTCTCTACTGTATAGAAGAGATGCCCAGGCAACTGGATTAGATTAGATGCCTAACTTACAGTTGCCTAAAACTGGATGTGATGAATCCCACTTACAATGCAATACTGACAATTTCCTAACACATCAGTAGTCTACCTGCTGCTTTTCGTATTTGAAGCTTTTCTCCAGAATCCAAACTATTTCCTCTCTGCAGTCGTGAGCAGATGGATATGTTGCCTAGCAAATGTATTTTTAAAGAGATCGTGCTGTCCCAGATGGAGGGATGGTATCAGGGGTCTCTAAGCACTAAACTTGTAATATCAAAGTCAGATCTCGATCTGACTAAAAACACCAGGACTGTGTGTCCAATCTTTAAACTTCCTTTTTAGACAACATTTTCATGTTTCCAAATAACTACCAGAAAGAACTTGTCTGAACTCAATCTGATCTTTCATATTACTGTAATGAGACTCTTTAGTAAGACTGCTTCTTTGTGCTAGTAATGGAGTCCTTTTAGAAACTCCTGAGATATAGAAAGGGACTTCTTAGCTTGGTAACATCCACTGGGGAAAATGACATTTGTGTCTCTGCTCTTCCCCAAAAGGGACTGTCTCATGAACAACCACAAATGTCTATGCATTAACATCCATCACATCCTTAACCTTTAGGAGGCTGCAAATAATTGTTGGTCTCCAGGCATGGAGATTTCTGCACAGAATGCCCATTATTATTCAGACTTCTTCAGTTGTTTTCTGCCTTATACTACAGCGGGAACTCTCGTCTCTCTAAAAACTCCAAGAGAAGAAAAAGGAGAGCAAATGTCACATATTTGCTATATCAACTCATAAAACCACAACACAGACAAAAAATGGGTTTAAGCCAAAAAGGCTGGAGCCACATCCCAATCTGAGCCCTCCCACAGAATGAGCAGACTGAGATCCTCTGTTCTGGTCTGGATTCAATTCTGCTGTAGATGGAAATCATTTATACTGATTAAGAAAAGACTTGCCAGAAAAACACAACAATGCCGCTGAGTTCGAATCCACTATCTTCATGTCTCTCCAAGTCCATAATATGTCTAAGAACATGCAAAGCTGACTGTACTCCTTGCAAGTAAATCTCTGGGGTAGAAGGCAGGAACAGGCAGACCTCCTTGTGGAACTCCTTAGCTATCCATTGAGTTGATGCATCAGCTCATTAACACCACCCTATGCACTGCTTCTGCCCTAAACTTTGCCTTCTTGACCTTGTACTACACCTGGTTCTCAAACTGGAGTTCTGGCTGCTGATGGTGTGATGGTGCTGATGTTACAGACTCTGAGGGCTCCTTCTCCAGCCAGCCAGTCATTGGCTACAGTTGTATTCTGCTCCTCTAAGACTTTGAACCTTGGGGTGAAGAAGGATTTGTATTGGCCTGTTCAGCCTCCTATTTAACGTATTTGCAACAACTCGAGGCAGTTCAGAATTACATCACCTCCCGGGATGCTGTCCATTCAAATGAGGGCTTGTGCAGCCATCTCTAGTGAGATCGATAACTAGTCTCTTTTCTACCATTTGGTGATAACAGATCTACCCCAAGGGAAAAAACATTATTCATACCATAACGGCCATTAAATGTCTTCCTTTATTAAAATTTGCTTGTGCTTATTCAGAAGTTCCGTATGCGAGATCCCCAAAGACTGCCCTGGATGAAAGTTGATATTTCAGAAGACACCTGAGTTAAAAGTTTTGTGTTCTCCTGATGCTTTCTCTTCTGGCATCAACTGCTTGCTTTAGGACAAGGAAAAGAGCTGGGTCAGGGTACCTGAGGGAGCCCAGAACATACCCTGGAGACTCTTTACCAGCAGGTAAAATTCCACCTCTGACAGGCAGGTACTTTCCCATGGCATCAAGGAATTAGTAACGCCAAGGTCTGTGATACAGCAAACATCAAAGCCAATGGACTTTAAGTCTTTGGCTCAAAACAGGCAAAAATCAATGAGAACAAATGTAGGGGAATTTTTCTTCAGCAAATATTTACTCATATGCTAAACCCAATATTGGTGCTACCATTGTCTAGGTTGTCACTCTCTTATTTTTTGAATTCTTTGTATAGCTTTTTCATAGTTTTTAGTTTGTGGGTGGGAGTATTTAATTAATGTAGATCCAGACCACTGGATCTGACTGGACCCCCTAAAACATCTAGCATCACTACGAGGAATATTCACATAAAATGAAGATAAAACTAAGAGGTTCCAGCATTATCTAATACAAAATCTTAAATTACCCTGATATTTTAAAAATTGGAGAATCACAATGCACTGGTTGGTCCCACAATTACTATTTCAGGGAACACAAAAAGCATCTCCTGCCTTAAATAAGTTACCAACTCAGAAAAGACTAAATAGTCATATCACTCACTCTCCATATTAAGCCTCAAAATTAAATCCGTATGCAAAACTGTAGTATTGGTGGTATACGCTTTACTGACTCAACTGGAGTCTCAGTGGAAACTGCAGGAACCAAGATCCACTACAAGGGAAAGAGTATCTTGGCTTATTTATTTATATGAACATATTCTGATTAAAATAACAATGAAAATATTGACTCACCTGATGCTATAGCCTGATTTAATGGAGCAAATGGTGACAAATATAGAAAAATATATCTGCACTTAATTTTTCTATATACCTATGAAAACAATTATAACATCTATAATGGTTATTCCAGTAATACAACTTGATCTAAAGTTCCTATATCTCCTCTGCTGAAATCATGTAGCTTTCTGGTGTTAACATACTGTGTGACAGACACTGGGATACCTCCAGTCATCCTTCTGCTTTAGACATGGGATATATATGGGAAAGCCATAAAACAACCAGAAGTTCTTTACAGAAAATGGGCACTGGTGCAAGCAGATGTTGTTCATTCTGGAAAAGATAGCTTTTCCAGAAATATGAGGCCTTACAAAAGATTGGGTTGACTCAAGCACAAGCAGGACTTTACTGAGCCAGAAAAGGGTTGCGATTTCTTGAAATTCCTGTGGGAACTTTTCATGAGCCTCCTGATGTTGCATGTCCTCAAGGAAACCTGTAACCTCACCTCCTTTCTTATGATAGTGCAGATATTCATGTCTTGGAAGCGTAAGCTGACACAAGGGCTGAGGTTGAACTACAAATGCCAAAGCAGTACATGGAAATATTTACATGCCCTATTAATACTTATTTAAAAAAAAGGGGGGAGGAAGAAAGAAAAAAGACACTACCAAGCCAAACCTTTTAAAATAAAAACAAGCAGCTACTATGGCAATTGGATTGAACCAAAACTTGGAATTGGCTTGTTTGTTTTCATCTCCTCCAACAAAGACAACCCTACAGCCTCTTAGCACTGTAAAGGCTGGAAGTCAAATGCAAGTCTGATGGGAAGATCATCAACAAGCTGGCTATGGTTTTGCACTGCCATATCAGGAATCAAGCCCAGTTTGCCCAGACAGAGCTCCAACAATCAGTCTGCTGTTACATTTTGCTTCTCTAAGGACTCTGAATCATCCTATTCTTTTGTGTACTCCTCCCACATGCAAGGTCTCATATGAGGCAGCCTACCCTTCCTAGCAAGAAAGGCTGCACAGAGATTCCCTCGTGAGCATGTGTAATACTGCTGCTGAATTGGCTAAGGATGTAACGCAGAGCACCAAGAGACTGAGCACAAAGCCAGCCTGGGAGCAAAGAGCAGAGCCTTGAACTGCAGTTCCATCAAGCCCTATACGGTAGCATGGGACTAGGTCAGCTGTATATCAGATTACTGCCATGCTCTACAGACAATGGAATGCTAAAAAGGCAAACAGCCTCATTTTCTTGCACTATGTTTTTCTGTCCTTCGCGGGGGTGGGGGGCGGGAATCTAGTTTAGCTCAAAACATATTCGTTTTCCAATAGCATTTATCATGCCGATTTCAGTGATTCTTCACTTGTTCAAAATTATTCTGGATCACTTTTAGAAAATGTTTCTGAAATTAGATCTGAGCTGAGTAGTGAGGAAGATCTACAGATAGTTTTTTTCAATTTTCTAAAAGTAATTTTGAGCATATCACCAATTATGACAAAATAACTGTGTTGATACAATCAATTTGCATTTCTTCCAAGATGGCACAGGCTCTTCTATAAAGTGTCTTTAAATCATTCAGGAATCGATTCATTAAGCTGTGAGAGGCAGACAAGATGGTATGGAAGATGGAAGCACTGCCTAACAATGCACAGTAACAGCATTTTCCATGACACAGTAGTATTGAAAAAGGATGCATTCTACTGAGCCTTAACATTTCATGCAGGGATTATGCTCAGAAGTTAGTAATGGTAAACTGCGGAAAAAAATCACCAGAATTATTACCCTCTCCTTATTAAGTGCAGAATAACATCTTTAAGGACTTGCCAAATAATTGAGATCATACTTTTGTTTAAAATCAGAAGAAAAAATGTTTTAGCACCAAGGGAAAAACGTGTTAGCCCTACAAGAGGCACTGGTATAAGGCAGTGTCAATGGATAGGGCAGCACTCACTGGATTCCTACTCCATTTTGGTTTCATACCTGTGGTCTCCAACATTGCTAACTGAATCACTCATCTGGAATTGAAGGTCATTAATGATTTTCAGAGGGCAAAGTTAAATTATTTTTAGAACGTTTGCTTTAAACCATACAGTATTCAAAGGTGAAGTCATGCCTATGCATTTTCAGTCTCAGGCATATAATAATAAATGGTCTTGAATTTTCACATTTTATAGAATTAGGAAGTTTAAAAGTAACAACAGAAGCAAGTAAGACTCTGCATCGTGCCGGAAAGTAGGCATAACAATCCATTTAGCATGGATCTTTAATAGAAAACATTTTCATGTGTCCCTTCAAAAGATACTTCAAATGGAGGAGTATTTGGTTCTGCAACATTTAAGTAAATCAGAAAAGTTTCTCATGGAAAACAATTTTTAAATTATTTGCTACTTTAAGTTTGTGGGAAGCTGAGGTGGGAGGATTTTTGGCAGGCAGAAGGATCTCTGGGGGTTTAGGGAAGGTTCTTTTAGTCATCAGACTTGTTGAAAACCTCCTGTTTTAGGAAAGCTTAGTTTTGTTGTGTTCATTTCGTTTTCCAAAGGCTTGTCCTACTCAAGGGAGTACCAGACTTCAGGGACACCTGTTGAGCTTTAGGGAAGAATTCATTGTCTGATTTTTTTTATATATAAAGTAGTATCCTAAAGGGGAGAAAATGAATTATCTCAGCATTATGGTGACATGTTGAAGGATGACCTTGTGCCATGCTAATGGAAGAACTCAGAGATCTAGTAAGTAATTTCCATCTGTCATTTCTATGACTCTTGCATTTTCAATGTGATGTAGTTCAAATGTTGCTGTCATACAGAGAGAATGTAAACCAGAAATCAGTTCATTAGCTCTTTGGGGAGCAAGGATTCATGAATATGTACTGAAGACTTGCATTAATCCATTCTGGAAGGCCTTTTATATGACACAGAAAGAAAAATATTTTTGCCTCCAGGATATAAAACAATGTTAGTTAAATTACATATATCAGAATGGAATAATATTAATTAATCTTTCATAGATTTCTTTTACTTCTTATACCTGCAGAGATTTTGCAATGAGTTCATAATTTCCCAATAATCCTCTCTGTACCAAAGTACCTCGCTAATACTTGGGCATAATGCTACAGCTGAAGCATATGGTCATTTCAGTTCTGGATGAGACCGCAGAAACACGACAATCCCATATCATACATGTCAATGTATACACATTTAACCTTGACAAGCCAAAGAGCCTGATACTGAAAGGAAATTAACTTTAAAATAGCTTCCATCTAAAATACTGTCAGGACAACATTTCTTCTGAGCCTTACTCAACACATCTGAATGCATTTAGACTTTTAAAGTCTCACTCAGAAACAGCAGTAACAAACTACAGGCTTCCTCAGTCCACTTAAAGTGACAATAGACAGAGAGAAAGGAATGGACATTTCAGGACTTGAACTTTTGCACTGGTGTCTGACTGATCATTAACAGCTTTAGCATTTATTTAAAAGTAAGCAGACACATACCATAGATTGGGAAGCAGAAAAAATATCCTGAGTGAGTAATCTAACCCTAACCTGAAGGGTACCACAAAAGCTGTGAAAGAAAAACATGATAAGCAACATTTCAGAGCAGTGTGCTAGATTATTTAAACCTTCAGCCACTGTTTGGTGTAGACACTAATTTACTGATGATTTGTAAGGGATCTGTCCTAGCTACATCTGGCCACATTGCATAAATGAAAAGCAAATGAAAAAATAAATTCTATCAATCACATGCTATTGTCAATAGCATCATTTCTTGTCCCTATACCACATCAGCGACTAAACTACCAATGGACTATTATGTGCAAATGCTTTCTCCCAGCCCCTCTTCCTAGGGGTGTGTGAGTTTGACTTTGTGAAAACTCAGGGAAGTCTGTCCAACTGATGAGCAAGGAAAGGGAAGCTGTGGGGAAGAGAGAAATGCCTGAAGCCAGAAGGACGTGGTTCCCTTCGGAGTCTGACTGAAGTGCCTGGAAGATGCTGATGGCTCACTGCAGGTTTACAAGATGAATGTTTTCTTTGGTTTTGTTTGGAAATCAAGCTTTTGCTTTGACTTTGGTACCTGCATACAAAATTGGCACAGGAGACGTGTCGGTGTAGACGGGCCAGGCTATATTTCCACCACTGAATGACTTAGCTCAAAGGGACAATGTGCCCTGATCCTGTCACACAAAAATGTTATCTCTTCCAGCTCTTCATAAATTCTGAGGCCAATTTTCTGTTACTTTGCCAAGAAGCAAAATTAGCAGATTTCGCTGAAATATGTAAGCTAGTTGCTGATGATAAAAAATGTTGATCTCACAGAGGGAAATCGCAAATGAGCAAGACATGAATCAAGCCAGCTACATGTAAGGTCAGAAGAGTGCAAGAAGAGGCAGAGCTCTGTCAAACCTTTTGTGAAAGTTTAATACCAATCTAAGGTTTGTTCACTAATGCCATATACTGTAACAGTTGCTTGGAAAAGGACAACACTGGAACCATGCTGTTTATTACTATATACTTTGTAACTTTTTCTTCACCTTGTTCTTTCATAAACACATTGGCTGAGAATCATTATTTTGCAGCTGCCAGATGCACTAAATCTCCCAGCACACTCACACTCCCAGCTTTAGCTTGTTCTCAAGGAAAAGGCAAACACTGTAAGATTTAGTAAACAACTAGCCTGCAAACTGAAAACGCCCCAAAGTCCTGCCTGGTAAAGTCACTTGCACAGAATTGAAATAAATTTGAGACAGCAGTTCATAATTAGATTTTTTTGGCCAGGAGAAGAGGGGGTGAAGTGTGTTTTTCAGTTTCATTTTCTTGGGCAAAATTAAGACTTTTTAAAATTTGACTTCTGAGTTTGTTAGCTTTCTGTGATGTGCACAATGGCAGTGCTAGTCAATAGCATTGCTCCTCCAGAGACAGAGGGGGACAGATACTGGTTATGGCAAGAGGGCAGGGATTTGGTGCAGCTGCTGGACAGGAACACCCGTGAACTTCAGGAAAGGCTGAATCTGGATCTGGCATTTAGGATTTAGGCTCATTTCTGGAACAAACAGTTCTGCTGTGCACACTGCAACAAAGGGATGAGTGATCCACTACAACGTGCTAGCCTAAAACAAAGCCATTTATTCTGTTTGGAAGTGAAGGTTCACTCAGGAGCTTCATTGAAGCCAGTGGGAGACTTCCAGTGGCTGTGAGTGGCTTTGAATCCAGACAAATTCCTCTCCATGCTTCAAATACTCCTCACCCTCCCTCCAGACTTGCGTATCAGCAAGAAGTCATGTTGGAGAAGCCCAGAGGAGCAGGCTGGGACTGGTAGGGCTCAGCAAAAGCTCTGGGAGGTGCAGTCCCCTTCCTCATCTTGCTAGCAGCCTTCTTTTTTTCCTCAGTGTTGATTTTCCCCCTTGTTTTCCAGACTTTTCTTTGGTCATGTTATTTGGATTTAAAACATTCTGGAATTGCAATCCTTCCACATTTTTGCCTTGAAGACAATTATAAACAAAGATACGTTAATAACATTCATACTCAAATGGATTATATGGGGAAATCATGGGGGAAACTGTGACAGTGATGCAAAACCCACTGTGTGAAAATCTGCTGGGTAAGATGACTTTCAGAATTTTCTACGAATACCCTGAAACTATTCTTTAAACTAACGCTTTCATCCAACAGCCGCTTACAACTGGGGAGTTTATAGGTCTATTATAAGCCTGCCAAGAGTACTGTGGTCACAGTCAAATCCAAATAGCCTCTCAGAAAAAAATCCGCATTGGGACAAAATGAAATAAGTTTGGTTTCTATGACATTTGGAGGGAGAAGAATGAAAGAAAATTCAGTGCATAACTAACAATTGCCATCTCCCATGCTAGGAATCGGTATTTTCACTTCCCAAGATAAAAAACAATAGGCTGATATGAGGCTCTTAGTCATGACTGCAAGTGGCTATTTTGAGGGGGAGGTTGGTTGTAAATTTAAACATTAAAATCTAACTTTAAATTAGCTCACAAATCACAGCTCTCAGAGTAAGCATTCAAGGACATTAGGGAGGGAAGATGCAAGATCCTGACTCCGAACTGTAGGCCTTTTGCACAGTTCCCAGTGAAGAAAAAAAGAAAAAAAAAAAAAAGGATCAAGAACCACACTATGAGTATGGGCAATGATTCAGCCCAAGGATAAATTTATACCACAGCCCAGAACAGAAATGGGATAAATGTGCCAAATAGACATCCATATTTCTGCAGTTGCTATTGGAACTTAAAACATAAACCTCACTCCATACCGAGGTCTCCACAGTGAAAACTGTCCATGATCTAAATCTTCAGTGATGTCCTCCAGGCCCAGGAGCTGGGAACTGGCAGAACAGGAGGAGGATCACCTAAGTAAAGAGCTTTAGATTGATCTCTGTTGTGCTGAAGACTATTTCTCCTGTTATCCAGGTCCACAATTGGACAGTGCAACTTGAAGAGCTATTTTCTTCTGCTCTTCAAAACCAATTGGACTAGATTTTGAGATCACTCCTAGTATCTATCACAGGATAGATGGACACAGTAGTTTCCTCAGGCAGGCCATTCTGATCTTTTGCAGAAATTGGTCCCTGCTGTTTTTTTGGCAGCAGCTCTCAATCTCTTGCCAGCTCAACCTGCCAGCAGCATTTCCCCATTGCCATTCCCTATGCCAGGCTAATAGTCCTGAGTTTTTGTGCCTACTGCTCATGCCAGGCCATTGTGCTCTGTGACACTGCTACGGGACTCAGCTCAGGCTCAATGATTCTTGCGAGGTAAACAAAGCCATAGACAATATGTTAAAGAGCTCAACTAATCCAGGAATAACCCCACCATCACAGCTGCTTCTTCACAATGAAAATTAAAGAAGAGGGGGTGGGTAGAGGTCAGGAACAAAAATTAACATCTAATGAATGTAATCCTGACAGGCTGATGACATGCTGTGTTGATTCTTCTGGAGGGTATGGATATGTGTGTGCGCATACGTGTGTGTGTGAAAGAACACACATGTCTTGAAGAATTCTGGAATACAGAAACTTTGTGGCCCCAGAAATTTCATCATAAAACCTGTATACACTGAAAACAGAACAAAATGCCACAGGACTGAATTTCACCTTTTTCTGGGAATCTCAGCCATGACATCTTTGGCACCTCACCAAGAAAACCTTTACTTCACGCATGGCATTTTGTGATCCTAATTCTTTAAACCTAATTTTGACCAGTGTAAGATCCTGCATCAGTCTTCCCTGTCTACGTAAATAGCAAATACCTAGCTGAGGTCATATTTCTTTTGAGTCTATCATCAGAATATATCACTTCCTTTAACAGGGATAGAAGCCAAGTTTCTTAATGACAGAAGTTGCATGTAATTTTCAGACACTTAAAGTATAAATGCTCAGTGTCACATGGGCCCCTTCTCTAAAATCCTGACTAGGAAAGAGATTAAGACATCTTGTTAATTCACATACAGAAGATACTTACAAGGAGCACTTGCTGGTGTTAACACATTAAGAAATTTCTGAGTAAGCAGCAGTTAGGAAGAGTCCTTTATTGCAAGGAGATTTTCCAGTGGCAATACGATGACTGAATTGAAGGATGGCATTTTGACCTTTGACTATCCCATCACAAGGTGATCAAAAAGTACATGGCTGGAGAAAAAATTAAAAGACTAATTCTCTTTGCCACATTGAGTGATAAGTCATATCATTTTAAATAATTATGAGTGTCAGTGTGTATTTGTCAGTTTATTTCTAGCTAAGCAAGGTCAATGACATTGTAAAAGACATGGCAAAGGCCTCCCTTGGGGACAGTATACAAGTCTGGTCATTTATGTCCAGGACATACAAATAACACATAAGTAAGTGTGGCACTCTAGACCACAGGGAACATGTGCCAAAACTACCTAGAAGGACTTCAGAGCCAAAATTTCCATCTCCAAAAAATATGTTGACCTTCAGTTTCTACATGCTTCTGCAAGTCATTGGATTAAAGCCATAAGTCACATTAGACCATCAATGCTCCAGCAAAATGCCACCAAAAAACAAGGTCGAGCAATGTTTGAAGCTTTCTTATACCGAAAGGTACAGGTGAAAAAATTGGAGGAGGTTTCACCTACACAAACCCTTTGTGAGCCCAAGATGATTCAAGCATTTTAAAGAATTTTACTATCTTTTCTCATTTTATGTGTTCCCATCTCCTTTGAATGGATACCAACTTCTGACCCAAATGGAACTTCAAAACAGACTTTTATTTGGAACAATAACCTTGGCTCAAAAAGCATAATGCTATCTTGCTCAATTTACTAACAGCAACAAAACCCAATTAATGATTGCATCTGTGCCAAAATGAAAAGCTGGGTTGGTTAAGGTTTTTTGTAGAAAAACCTGTTAAGGATTTCATACAACTGCAAAGAGTCTTGCTCTTTGCAGCTACATTTACCCCTCAAACAAATTATCAGAGATAGTACCAGATTCTAAACCTGACAGAAAAAAATAATAAAAAAAAAAAAAAAGACCACCACCAGAGGAAAAATAACCAGTATTGTTCTCTAGCAACATAGCAACTATTCGTTATTCTGGCCATTGCAACACACAAGTAACCACTCTACTCTTTATATGGTATGACACACTCATACTGTCCGTGATACCCCTCCCGTCTCAAGAGGATTATTTTGTATTTCTTTCTGAGATCTTTTCAAAAACAAATATTTGTTCCCATTCTGCACATTCTCAGTGCTGATCCCAAACTCTTTTGCTAGGAAAGCATGTTCTAGTGTATGTTCTTTTGTATGAATAATTTCTACAGTAATCTACTTTCCTTTCCCCACATGACTGGATTAAAGTTTTATGGGGCCCGGGGTAAAACCAAACAATAAGAATAATCTTACTGTCATCGTCACCAAGTTTCACAGCAATTCTGTTGTCATGTTTTCCTCATTCCATCCTTTTCCTCCTCTCTTTTTTAGACAATTAATTTCTCTACTTGCTGTCCCTCAGTCTGAAGTCTTCCCTGCTGCTCACATGAAAGAGTGTAAGTTACTGACTGTTGAAAACTTCAGCTGAAATGCAGCCAGGTCAAGATGAGGTTATATAAAAGTCTAAAGGCAACTTTTTTAGGTCACATTCTCAGCAGTGCAGATTCCAAATGTTTCAGTAAGCAGACTGCACTTAACACTCTAGCTGACAGTATTCATTAAATTAATACTGTGTCTATAGACAGTTCTTAAAGTGCATTTGTACCATGCACACCCTATAAGCACATGCTGTACTTGTACCACTCCCAGACTACCTATACAGCCAGGCATTTATTTGTACTCATGCACAGAAAGGAAGAAAATTTAAAGTAGTTGGTTTTCCTGAAACAATTTTATAACAAAACTATGGCTTCTCTTTTCTATTTTTTTTCCTCTCTGTACAGAGATTAGCTAATCTTTGAAATGATAAACAAAATGAAAAGCCTAGTCATTCTAAATACTTTATATTGTGCATGCTTGTTTTCCTTTCCTAACACCATTGCATGTGCCAACTCTCATCACTGCGAGGAATCTCCAGTACACAAAATGAGTTTACTTTGGTTTTTTCCTTAGTAAAATGGCCTTTACAGTATTTTGGTTAAGCATTCCCATGACTGGAGATTTACGTGAATATTTTAGACGTGAAACCTCTTGGGAACTCTTGGGAATGCATTCAGTTTGGTTGCAAATCCTGAGAAAACATGTATATTTGCTCATAGCTTCAATAAATTAAATAAAGCCTATGACTGTAGGCATGAATGGACCAGAAGAGAGCAACAATATAGCTCTGACAGTAGCTGCAAAGCTTATCCTTCAGAAAAAAGTTACCTCATTTTCCTTGTGCATTTCTTTATATAATAAACTTATATAATCCCATGCCATATGGCTGCAGATACTCCTTTTTACCTAATGATCATGAGATCATTTACCTAATGTTCATGAGAATATTAAAGCTTTTTATGAGTTTAGGGTGTACAGTGTCTCACTCCAGACCCCACTGTACATCACTCACTGTTGTGTGGTAGGTTTTCAGACAAATTGGTCACACCAATGACTACGGTTTTCCATCATACATCTAGCCATACTCTTTGCTAGAATTTCAATAATGAGTTCCATTTCCAGCCAAAAACTAAGCTCTGATGAACAAATGCCTTTCTCACTGAAAACTTGGAAACAGAACATAACCCAAAGCAAAATACAAATCACAGGAAAAAAGTTAATTCTGTCACTTGATCATCAGGCCAAAAAAGTTCACTATACCCACACATATCAGCTTTCTGGTCTTACTAGATTAACACTCCAGTATCACTCCCTGTGATTTTCTTAGCCTCACATCCTATATGAACACTCAGAAAGGAGGAGACAATAACAATGAGCCCCTGTAAGCATGGTTCAGACGGTCATTCAGAATCAGAGTCCAGGCTGTTCATAACAACTTGCTATTCCTGTCCTCATTGGTAACTCTCTATACCCCTAAAGATATACCCCAGGAGGGGGACTGTTAGTAGCCTGGCAGTTAGAGCTAGGTTATACTGTTTAAATGGACCCCAGCAAGACGCTGAGCAGAGAATGCAGAATCAGAAGCCTGCAAAAGACCCAGTTAAATTCTGGACCAAGGATAGCAACTAATTTCTGCCTTAAAAATATGAAGCGTGCAAAAAGCAGCAGGCCCATCATTATTGTCAAATCCTTAATCAAAAGTATTTCCCTTTGCAAGGTTTTTGTGCAAGAGATATAAAGCATTTCAAAGCACAAAAGAGCTTACATACAAATTTTTAAAAAATTTAAAAAAATAAAAAAAAAAAGGCCCAGCCCTCTTCTACCTAGTCCTGCTCTCAGAGTCATCTTCAATATCCCACCCTCCAGAAACTTCCCTGAGGCTTCAGTTCTTGGCCATGTCTCCTTACCTCACTCCAGACACCTGCATAAGGTTTAAACTTTGCTAATGCAGTTCAGCTGAAGCCTCCTCACCTCTTCCAATGCCAACAGCATTGTTTTTTAAAGCAGTTTTGTAAAGAACTAGTACAACTCATTACACTCTTTTTCCTGCTGGCTTTTGACTGAAATGGGTAAATAGAAGTCTGGTGGAATCTGTAAAAGCAATGTATTATTTGACAGAGGTACATTTTTTTCAAACTCTTTGAATTCACAACAGCATCATATCTTTGATATGCTATATATATTTCATGACTATCCTGTTTGTGCTATGGTTCTCATTGAACAGATGGGTGATGTAAGGTATGGAAACCTGATTTGGCTTGCTACATGGCAGGCAAGGCAAGTGAATGGCAAGGCCCAGATGTGTAGGCTGTTCATCCTTTGTATTCCCACCAAATGTTCCCACAAATGTTCTCTTCTCTTCCTTTTTCCCACTCAAGTTCAAATTTTTCATTTCCTACCTGACTCTACAGTTACTTATCTTTATGGGGAAACCTCTGTGGTTGTTTTGCTACCAGACAAGTTTACATTTTAATAATTGCCTATGCAGAATTACACAAGCTGGGAAGGCAAAGAATTAAGTACAAAACCGACATTCCAAAACAGGGTGAGCTTCCCACTGTAGAAAAAACAATGGTAATTAAAGAGGAGTTTTGCAATTATAAAAATGCTTTAACTATGAAAAGGTAATAAATGAAAATACTCTTGGTGTCGCTAACATCCTTGTATGATGAAACAACTACAAGCTAGTGTTCTTAAAGCATCGTTTACAGGGAGAAAGTAATAAGCCAACAAGCTCTAAAAGCAGATGAATTACCACACATGAGTTAGCATTCCCCCCATAAATGTATCAATGTGCGCCTTATAAATACTGTCAAAATTTCCCTTTTGTGGTTCCAAGTGGTATGCCAGTTAAAAACCCCATAACCTTTATATACATACTTTCTGCATTTCAGTTGTGTGCATTCAGTTATACAGTCCTCTTTAACCTATTAATATACTCAGTATCTTGTTTATATATGAAGACGTTCAAGACACAGAATGTCTTTTTTGAATGAAGAAAACTTCTCATCAGAATAAGATGTGGCTAGCAATCTGTTCCCCTTAATAAGGATGTCATTAAAGAAGAAAAAGAGTGTTTTGACTGACCATCTACTATGCCTGAAAAACATGCAGATCATGATGTAGTCTATAGCAGCTAGCTCATTCAGGGTCAGGTCCCAAAATCATGGTCATAACTGGTACAGCAACATCTGGCTACTATCACATTCTAATTTGTTAAAGCTAATCCTCTCTCACAACGTTATGGTCACGCAAGATGGGGTGCAAAAAGGTGTGCAGAATTCCCTGTTTCCAGTTTAAGTTCATCTATTTAGTTGCTTGCTTCCAAAATCCAGAGACCCGAGCTGCTCAGAGAATTTCTTCACAAACATGCCTTTCCTTAACGTATCATAGGCAATGGGGCTTGGATTTATGGGCTTTTTTTTCTTCAGCCTGCATGGGCTATCTGACCTCAAATAACATCTTCCAACAGAGAAAAAAGGAAGGCACGAAGGAAAATGCCTGCTTTTTCATGCCAATCACACATTCCACTGCCTTTTTAGTTTCTGTCTCCTGAAAGCTCTGATTAAACATGACTTCCTACTTGTTCATAGAGTGGTTATTTTGTATGGAGTATCATGGCTCAGAGTATATGGCTCAGAAATAAACATCTTGTCAAACACAAAGCAACACAGACTGATTTATTCAGCAATACAAGGGGGGGTTCTAGCATATGACGAACTGAAAAGCTACACGCAGATTTATTAACCCCAGAAACTAAATGTCTTCCTGATTTTAATATTTTTGTCTATTTTTATCTAAAAGCAGAAATACTCTGTTTATCTCTCCCTGAGGATATATACTTTATTAAATGCAATATATACATATTTTATCTGCTTATGTTTCTGCAAGTGAATTGGAGGCTTTATCCCTGGCTTGTGACTATTGTTCATGTTCTGAAATATGTTCTAGCAGTTCTGGTTTTCTTGCATCTGTATGTTAAAAAATATTCTCTCTTTAGCGTGGCAAAAAAGTTGTTCACAGCCACAAAGCCAGTATTTGGTTTTTAGGGCTCTTAGCATATGGAGTATGCTTGTAGGAAGGGCCGTAAGAGGAAAATATGTATACTGGAATTCAAACAGTTCCTACAGTCGTTTCTTAAGAAGTAAATTCAGTGATGAGAGAGAAAAGCAGAAAGAAAGAATTAAAAATGTCCAAAAAGGACAGGCACTTTGGATCAAGACCGATGCCTTTTAAATCTGTACATGCCTGAGCATGTGAGCAAGGATACTGGATGTGCACACATGCATGCAACAGTTAGCAATCTACAGGAATATGTCTGCATTGATGAATCAGCTCTTTTAATAAGTACATTTAGCACCACTCTGCACAGGGAAATTTCAGGTAGGTAAAGGCTCCTAAGAGAAAATTGCAGTTGGTATCCTCAAATCTTGATATTTACCACTCGTGAAAAATATTAGGCTGCCAGTGTGAGGCAGTACAGTGCTTCATCTACCCATTGAGGATAAGACTGAAAACAAAGATTCAGTGTTTGCCTAAATGGACAATGGAGATAGATAGTCTTGTGTTAACTCCACTCATAGACTGAGCCAGCTAGACATGCACCAGCTGTGGTATAGAGACACTGCCGGTTAGTGCTGTGCCTGAGTTAATAAGCATAGCTGCAAGGCTGTATATTTTACTTCAGACCCTTTGCCAAGACATCAGATAGTGTGCACTCGTAGATACAGACACTCAAATTACATTCCAGTTTCTGCCTTGGCTTGATGTTTTCAGATAGGTTCCTTTGGTCAAAATTTTCCAAACAGCCTGCAAGTTTGGATGCCTTCATCATTGCAGGAAATCAGGCTTATTCTTAGGAAGCAAATCACTTACATTTGGCTGATACATCTAAGGCTGTTTTGCGGGAACACAAAACCTGCACTGGCTGTTTTTTAAAATGTTACTGTCAAAACCTTCATGCCTCTAATTTCCACCCCTGCAACTGAACAATATAACTCTCCACAAATATTTAAAGAATATTCTTGAATACTTCTGTAATAAATGCTGTAATACTGATAATAATTTCAAAACTGAAGATAAGCTTTCCTGGCTTGCTCTGTGCAGGTATATCAGATTCTTGGTCTTCACTTACCTTGGCCAAGTTGGCTACCTTGGCAAAGTTGGCTAAAACCATGTTCAGATACAAAGAGCTCTAGCCTGTAAACAGTCTTGTATGCAAAATAGCTAAGGTGAAATTCATCACAGTGAAGACCAAGTCCTGTACTTAGGAACAAGAAATGAAATACAATGTGAAAATAACTGGCAAGACAACAAAAAACATTGACAAGACTTGAGGCCTGTATTAAACCACAGGCAGAATACAGATTAATGATATGACACTGTTGCAAAACTAAAATTAAAGGAAAGAAAAAGTAGACCACTGTCATGCCAGCATATGCCACCAGGAATATTCTATATAAAAGACAGTGATTATTTTTCTTCACTAAGTCTTATTAAGATTTCAGCTGGAACATTGCATTGCATAAGAGTTTTTGTTACCATGCTTTTCAAAAAGCTGAAGAAAAGCTGGATAAAGTCCAAAGTGGAGAAGAAGAGGTTCAGAAAATATAACCTACGAAGAGAGATTTAAGAAATTGGGTTTGTTTAGTCTAGAAGACTGAGGGGAGACATGATAGCAGGCTTTCATGCATGAAAGATTGCTTGTAAGGGGACAGTAATCAATCTCTCTCTACGTCCACTGAAGGAAGGACAAGAAGAAATCAGAGCAATTTGCAATAAAGAAAAACGTATTATGATAGCACCTCTACAAGTAGAGAGGTGTAAGCAAACTGCGTGGGGAAGCTGTCGAATTTTACTGAACAAAAAGTTTACAAAACCAGGTTGGGCAATTATCTCTTTGGGATGACCTGCTACACTTGAGCCTGGTTTATTGTAGAAGACTGGATTAGACAGACAATCATCTGAGATCTCAACCCCATTTTTCTATTTTCCCTTGCATTGCTACTATCATACTAGAATACTGTCTACAACACAGAATTTTTACAAAAACAAGTAGTAGTTTGGGTTTCTTTGTACTTGTATGCCATGTTGCATATCTTCTCATCTCACCTCTCTAGCTCTCTGTGCTCTGAGATGCCATTTGACAGCCCCAGTTCCTCCTCATATTGACAACCTCATCTATCTACTCTATGTCCTCAGTTCCCAGCTTACTTCATCTGCATCTGGGAATAAAGAAGCAAAACATTGGGGCTGGTTAAGAGTGCGTGCAAATAAAAAGCATGGATGGAGCAGCTGACTGGCCATCTGGCAGCTGACTGGTTCATAGAAGCAGCTGACTGACACCTTTACCTGTGTAATTTGGGTTGTCTTTCTTTACCCAGCTGCCAATTTTCATGTGACTCATTAGAACTTCCTTAAGATTTCTGCTCCTCTGTCAAATTTGTGTTTGACTGTGTTTGAAAACAGATTTAAAGTTATCGGGTGGGGGGGAAGAGAGCAGTCTGTTACACAGATGTAGCCAAACAGACATAGACTGTGACCACACATGCCTCATTTCCTTACAAAATGAGGCAAAAAAATCTACTCCTACTAACTCCACTTCATTCAAATCAAAGATAAAGTAATTTGGATGTCTACGTTCTCAGGTCGTAGCAACTATTTCCACTGCCGTGTTTGTTAGACTGAGGTGCTTGCTAACAAAAAGAGGCTATAAAAGAATAGCTAGGCTGTGCATTTAGGGCCCACATGTCCCACAGTCATTTCCTAGAGGACTTTCCTAATATTGAGTGAAAGCGTCCCTAGGCAGAATTGTTGTAGAGCAGTGCTTGTGCTTTAGTTCTTTTTTGTAGACCAAGCCTTTAGCCTCAAAAGAGCCATAGGAAGTTTTCCTCACTAAAGATCAAATTATTTGGTTTCTCTAATGTTACTGGGAGTTGCCAGATTGTCCTATTTCAGATATTCTAAGAAGTTTTGTTTCAGTGAATGTAGAGGTGACTGGATAGTGGGAAAGATCAGTTTTATTTTTTCAGGGGAGAGAGGGAGGTATGTGCTACACATCACATTTGTTTATCTCCTGGATGACTCTCTCCAGAACAGCTTACTCTACTCCACATGCTGTGCAGCTAGGCAACACCATGGTATCAAACAAACTGCAAAGACAACTTTCTCAATATTTCCTCCCATTGCCAATAGTAATTAATGTGACACAATTTGGAAGATGACTGTCATTGCTATAGGTATTATGCTATATGTGATTAGAATTTAGAAGGCATGAGTCACAGCAGGCTGCACTTCTAATAAAGCAGTGTAAGAACCTGATCCTGAAGAACTTTATTCATCTAGTAGTCCTTATTCATTTAAGCAAGTCAATGGGGCTAATGATGTATCTAAAAATTGCAGGAATGAGAAAGGCTTTGCAGGATTCAACACTGCTGTTATGACCTCTGGGACAAAGAAAAGGCTAGACACAATCTGAAATTGCAAGAAATGTGCCCATATTTTCTATGCACTTTTCATCTTATGTATGTACATTATGCAGCTTGCAGTTCCATTAAGTAGCAGACTGCATGGGAGTTTCAACTGGGGCGTGTCAAGGATTCTTAGTCATAAACTTCATAGATCACTCTGTTTGCTCAAAATAATTTCTTGGCAAGGCATCTTACTTCCCTGCCCCCAAGGCATTGTTTGTAATAAAAGCCTGCAAATAACTATACCAGGCAATTTTGTTATTCAGTCTCCTTCCTCAACATGAAATAGAATCTCTTCCAGTCTGTGTTATTCCTAAAGTGTCTGCTGTTACTCTGTACATGCACATTGTGCAACAGCTGCTGCGTCAAACTGCTGCAGACACTTCTGCAGAATAAGGGAATGACTAAATGCCAGTACTTTTTATTTTACAGCTCAACAGTGAAGTTCAGCATTTGCCTTATCTTGTTAACCTAGACCAAGTTCATAACACAGATAAACTGTAATATAGGATGCTTTTCGTGAAAGTAGAAAAAAGCAGACAGCTACATATGTTGTGATAACATGGAGAGGACTTTGGAAATTACAAAACAGGCTTTTTATTTTATATTTCAGTCCCTTCTAGACACTACATTTTAAGCAATTGGCCTTTAAGAAACTCCCAGGCACATCACTTCCTGGCACAAAGTTAATCTTCCTTCTCAGGAGCACATTACTGTCTATTCATCACTCCTGTTAGTTATTTTAAATGCATATCTCTCAAGTTGTGTAATGACAGCACAGTCCTTTTTTAATATACCTATTATTCACTTTCTGTACCACATGACTGCCAGCAACACACAGCTACGTATTGCACAGATCTTTCAATACCTTGTTCCCTGCTGCTTAAAAGATATTATGCAATATTAAGTAATGGCATTATTAAGAGTGCTATATTGGACCCATGAATAATTGATTGCTTCTGCCTAATTAAAAGAAGAAAAGAACAGAGTAAAGGTTTGTATATGATATGGCATTTTGTTCAAATGTGGTTTCATGTTGTGGTAAAATGTATATGTTCTGTCTTGTGTATAATCGAATCTTGCCTGATTGTGTAATACGAAGTTAATGCTGGAGATGAGAGATTCTCTGTTTGATAGGTGAACATAAACTTAAGTCTCTTTTTCACTTCATCTGTGATTATCTTGAGAGGAATATAAGCTCTGCAGCTGCTTGTTTACAACACACAAAAACACACTGGGACACAGACTGCTAACGGATGCAAACGAGCAGCTTTCATTCACTTCATGGGATCAAAGGTCCCAGTATATAAACGTACAAACATACGTACTTACGCTCACCTCTGCTGAGTAAAACATTTGAAAATGCATGTCCACAAGTATGCTCTGAATTCTAATGAAAACTGAGGAAACTCTACCACGCGCTCGAATTTGAATACATGCTCTAATGATTCACTCACTAGAAGTACTTTACTGAGGCAGAGACGGGGTGCCTATATATAAGGTTACCTTTGATCCACTGCTGACAAAGGAACTACATGAAAAAGCCTTTTGGTAGGGAATACTAGGTTTTTTCCTCTTTATTCCTTCATAGACAAAGGAAACCCACTTGAACTTTGAAGTACAGTAAACGTTTTTAGTTTTGGGAATAGAGTGGGGGGAATATTTTTTGCTTCATACTGCAAATTCTAACTATTTCTTAAAAATATATGCTTCTTCCTTCTAAGGAAAAAAGGCTTAAAAATTATGGAACAGCTTCACTTTTTCTCTGGTATTACAGTAGTACAAATCTGTATGCAACTCCTGTAAGAAAATCGCATCGCTACAGTTAATTCCTCTAAAGAATATTCTTCTCATCAAACTGGAGTACCTTTTGCCAACCCCAAAATCTCACTAATAGTAAACAAATGTACTGCACGCCCATTATAATTCAGAAGAAATTCAGCTACAAATATCTCTGCTTATTAAGGAGTTAAGGCTCAGCTCAGTAAGCTAGCTATCCATTAATCAGACACTGCTATTTCCCACACATTTTTTGATATGGGAACAGGTCTGCATTTGATGCAAGAACTTCAAAGACAAAAAGTATCCAATCCAATTTGTGTATGCAGGCAGCTTACAGCCCTGGTTTGCATAGGGAATATGCTTGCAAAGAAAGAACACCGGTAAGCAGGGTATCCTTGTCAAGCACGTATGCACCAACATATTTTTTAACTGTAATTTATGTCGAGTGACTCTTTCACAGACATGACATAGATTTGCTGAACAACAATGTCATGGATTCCACCCCAGAGGGAAAGGGTTATGCCCTGCATTCAAATCTGCACTCCTCCAACAGGTATCTATCTCCTCTGGGAGCTAACCATTAGCTTCCTTAGTGACAGCACAATAAATGCCTACAGAGGATACGCCACAGGTCGTCCATGGTGAGATCCTCCTCACCTGACTTTAGCCACTAAAACTAAACTGGTTAGCTGTTTCTTTAGGAAGCACAAAGCACCTCTAGGAGGGGATTTATATCGTCTTAAAATAAATGAGATCTTCTGAAGATTCTATTTAACAGAGGAAGGACCTAAGCAGCAAACCTGGACTAAAAGTCTACCTTTCAGATAGTAGGCAAAAATTAATTCCACCAAAAACAAGCCAAAAGAATTTTGTGCATCACAAAAACTTTTTAGATCTTTGCTAAATTGTAAAATGATAATAATAAACAACCCAGCTCTCTTATCTTCAATGCTGTGCCATGAAGTTGATATTTTATATATTTATGTTTATATTCATATACTTTATATCTTTATAAAAAGGTATATTGTATATTTTTAAAGCTTTCCTGCTATGTGACTAAAACATAGCAGATAAACTGGTGTGAATTGTTTTAATATCATGCATTTCAGTAGCATCATTCCAATGTACATTGTCTGCCCTATTACCCCTAAATTATAGTTTCAGCATAGATTATTAAGATTCTTTTTTCTATTTATGTAACTTTAAATGAAAAGAAAAAAATCTCTTTCTGTGTGCTAGGGGATAACATTATAAAGAGATTCTAGACAGAAGGTCTTAACTAGAGAAAAGTTCACACAAATTAATCTGTTTAAGTCAATAAAGAGTTTATAAAAAGCTCTGACATTTTTCACTGAAGGCTTTATGCAGTAAGCAAAATCATTCTGTGTACAATAACTGCAAGAGTCCAAATTAATTCTGCATATATCACTAATTAAATTAATGGTACTGCAACAGAAATTAATTATTCAAATTCTGAGGGTATCGTGAACATATTAACTAAGTCGGAGCCAATGACTACAACGGAGTGAGACCACATTTACACTCACAGAAGTGAAACCATTATCAGTGTTCTCCCGAATACTTACTGTATATCCATTACTTTTTTCCAACTACTATTTTTTACAATCTCAAATGAAGTAATACTAAGAAGCTTTGGACTTGTAAGTATATTCTGCAATGAATATTCAATGAAAATATAAAAGGACCCTGAACTCAAGAGAAAGTAAGGAAAGGATCTGACTCCAGGATTCATGGCAAGAAAGTGAATGACGGATTAATCACATAAAATATCCGTGCACTCCCAAGACCCGGCTACCAGTTTTAACAGAGCTCACATTCTTGAACACATCCAAATGACAACAGGTAAATTCCACTAAAAGTGTTTCAACAAGTCAGTCATATCTTGCCTACAAGAGCAGATCTAAGTGTCAAATTCCAGCATCAGCTATAAGGGTGTAAACTGGTATTAGCTCCACAGAAGTCAACAAAGCTAGGTTTACACACTGTGATAAGAATTTGAACCTAGAAGTGTAGGGCATGCTGAAATTATCGGTCAGATTTTGACCTCAATCATTGTGGTGTATTTCTGGTGTAATCAGATAGTTCAAAGTTGAATTCATGTTTTAAAGGCATTATTTACATTTTAAAGATGGGTCCAAATTACAAAATCTCACAATACCCATCAAGCAGGTGTATTCTGACAAAAGATTACAGATTCATCCACACACCTTTGGATGAAATAAGAGACAAATTTTGGACATTATTTTTCATTTTTAAGTCGACGGTTCCTGGTTGCTGGCCTCAATCTCCTCACTTAATGTAAAACCACTTTAGAGGTTCTCTCACTGTCTTTCAAATCTAACCTCGGCTTGACTTACTGCCACATGAAGAAAAGCTTGATCGTAACACCCCAGGCTCCAAGACACAAGCTCATATGAGCAGCAAGCCCCTTTGGCTTCCATGAGACAATCCATCAGAGAAACTCACTGGTATATAAAGGGCTTAGTGGGCTGACCACTAAGAATTACAACTACCTGTCAATTAAACCTGTCCAGGTAGGAGCAGTCAGTGTCTCTTTCTTGCTTGCTCTCTCTCTTGCTGATTTTTTTTTTCCTGGCAGGGCTCTCATTGTTACCATCATCTCTCTTCTCTCTCAGTTTTTTATCTTGAGACACTTGAGGTTTTTCTTCTATGAATCATTATACAATAAAGAGGCCTACTTCAGATGGTATACTCTATCTCTTAAGTTAAAAGGGCAGACAATCATTTTGGCTTTACCCTAATATACACAATTCTGCAGCTATCTCATTCTTTGGGTCAAGAATTTCCCAAAGCATTTCCTGGGATAATCTGTAGAGCAGCAATGCCTCCTCATACATTAGCCAGTCCGATTGCCTGATGTGTTTTACACAGTTCAGTTTAGAGTCCAACTCAGTCACTGCTCAGGGTTGCCAAGCTCACTCCAAGCACACGCAATTGCCTGACGAGATCCTTCTCGTTCACTGACACTCAGCTTTCCACAGGAGCACATGCCAAGCATACAAAGGCCGGGGAATGCAGAGGAATTAACCATTTTTGGAATTCAATTACTTCAGAGCTGTTTCACACACTCAAGTCACTTTTGGTCATACAGAGTATGACACGACGTAGAGAACCTGCCTTTTTAACCCTTACAAGCTTTCCTCTTACCTGAAATCCGGATTACATGGGAAATTCTGGGCTGAAGCAGCATTAGTCATTTTGTTCATTAAACAAAGCCACTACGGGAGATTCTTAGCTGCAGTACAGTGTTAGTCATTTCATTCCTGAAGCGAAGTTGTTAACCAAGGGTCATTCCCTTGCACTCTTCTATAGTGACAAGGAGAGGGGGAGTGGGAAGGAGAAGGCGCCAGGCCCCCCGGTTCCTCCAGCCTGCCCTCCTCACCCGCCATCGTTCCCCTCTCTTCCCCCACGCCACCCGGCCCGCGTTCTTTCCAAGGGTGGACAGAAAGAGCTAACGAGGACTTACGTTATTCCCCCTTTTGTGGACCCAATGTCCCGAGTGCTGTGCATTGCGACCAGTGGGCAGGAAGAGAAGCTTTTCATTAAGTGAATTAAGTTAATTAAGTGAAGATTGCTTTAATTAAGTGACTCCAGACAGCCGGAGGTAGTGGCGTTTAGGCACCCCTCTCCTCTACGTCCCAGCGGGCCGCCCGCAGACACCTGCGGCGGGCTGCGCCCCCTCAAGCGCTCCTCCCGGGGTGCCCGCCGGCCGCAGGGGTACGGTGGGCTGGCGGACACGGCACGGCCAGGACACCCTTACCCCTCAGCGCGGGGCTAAGGGCAGCGCGACCGGCCGGGAGACAAGGGGCCGGAGGGCAGGCCCGGGACGCCGGGCGGGCAGCGGGGCAGGCCCGGAACGGGTGCCAGACGCGGTTCACCGCAGGTTCGGGGGACAAGGGCCCCCGACGGCCTCGCCGCGGCTCCCCGCGGCTGGCGGGGAGGCGACGGGCAGCCGGCGGCGTCGCGCCCGGCGCGGGGCCGAGGAGCGGCGCGCGGGCCCTGCCGGACAACCGCCGTACGAGCTCGCGGGGCGCCCCCACGCGGCGCAGCCGGGCGCGGCGCCGCCCGTCAGCAGTGGCGCGGCGGCCGCCCGCTCCCCCGGCCGGCGGGGCGCGGCGGCGGCGGCGGCGGCAGCGGCAGCGGGCCCGTCCCCGCCCCCGGCCCCTGTGGAAAGTTGTCTCTGGCCGCGGGGCCACCCGGCACCCGCCTCCCGCTTCCTGCCCCGCCGCCGCTGATTGGCCCGCCGCGCGCCGAGGAATGCGAGCCACCCTTTAAAGGCGCGCGCGGCGCCCGGCGCCCGCAGTGCCCCGGCAGCGCTGCTCCCGCCGCTCGCCGCCCGCCGCCGCGCCCGGGACCCACCGCTCCGCCCGCCCCGACGAGGCGCCGCTGCTCGCCCGCCCTCCCTCGCCGGGACAAGTCGAGGGCTGCCCGAGGATATTAGTCGCCGGTACGCGGAGGCGCGGGAGACCGGCGCTGCCCGCCCGGATCGCTCTCCCCGGAGGTAAGTGCTGAAGCCGCTCCCGCCGCGCTCGCTGTCCCCTCCGAGGGGGGCGGGGGGCACCTGCCCGCGCCCCGCTGCCTCCCGCTGCGCAGCCTTCCCGCCGCCGGGGAGCCTCGGGAGCCGCTGGGGCCGGTGAGCCGGGCGGCGGGTCCTGGGTGCGACGGCAGCGCGGTGACCTTCTTCCTTGTGCCTGTCCCCAGGCTGGTTCAGAGACAGACCTTTGCCATGGGGCCAGCGACTGTTCTCTTCTTCCTCCTCATGCTCGGTGTCTCGGAGGCCAAGCGCACTGCAGGTAAGACCAGCTCTGTGCTGGTACTCGGAGCAGTCAGGGAAGGGGGGGGGGGAAGAGAAAACATTTCTTGGTGTCTGTTTAGGCAACTGAACTGTGCTCAGTGGTGAAGAGTGCCAAAACTTTCACTGAACAAAAACTTTTTAACCTGAGCATCAGCTAGCTGGGAACAGGAAACTTTATCTGGTGTGGAATTTGTGTAACCTTCAGAAATAGAAATGCAGAGTCTCCAGGACTTCAGTGCATAGCTTGTCCTCCTCTGTGTTGGGCAGAGGAAAGGGGGAATGTGATGTAGGAACTGGCTGAAGAAGGAGTGTAGCAGTAGGCTGCTATTGCGGTGCTATAGAGAAGCTGCTACTGTGCTTGCTGTCACCCAGCTGGACTAAGCAAGCTCACTTTGTTGTATCCTAGCATAGGAGTATTTCCATATGGGCTTCTGCTGTCCATTTCTCTTCTGCTAGAGTCTAATGAGGTGCCGGAACAGCTGCTACCTTTGTGTGTCACTCAGCAGGTACCTGGCACTCCTGTGCCGACTGCTCCTGTACAAGAATGCACGTGTACTGCTGCACTGCAGCTCCTGGTGGGACTGCCGTACCATCAGAGCTACTGTCTGTGCTCTAATGTACCTTGCACGATGTGCACCACGAGCGAATACGTTAAGCAGTTCTAGGAGATAGGCACCTACTCACCCTCTTCTGTCCCTTGCTCATGAAGCTTGTTCTGATCTTTCTGCAGAGTCCAGGAGTGATGATAACAGCGTCTTTGATCTCTTTGAACTCATCGGCTTCATTCGGAAGGGAGCTGGGCGCCGGGCACCCGGGGTGCACCTGGTGAAGGGACCAGAATCCTCCAGCCCCGCTTACCGCATTGAAGATGCCAGTCGCATCCCTGCTGTTCCTGACTCCAAGTTCCAAGACTTATTAGATGCCATCCATGCTGAGAAGGGCTTCATCCTCCTGGCCACTCTCCGGCAAGCCAAGAAGAGTAGAGGCACGCTGCTGTCTGTGGAACAGAAAGATGGCTCTGGTCATGTCTTCAGTCTAGTATCAAATGGCAAGGCAGGCACCCTGGACCTGAGCCTTTCTGGTGATGGCAAGCAGCAGTTAGTGTCAGTAGAGGATGCCTTGCTAGCTACAGGACATTGGAAGAATATCACCCTGTTTGTGCAGGAGGACCGGGCTCAGCTCTACGTGGGGTGTGAGAAAATGGAGAATGCTGAACTGGACATCCCCATCCAGAACATCTTCACTAGGGACCTGGCTAGCAGTGCCAGGCTCCGTATTGCCAAAGGGGGAGTCAATGACAACTTCCAGGTAAGACTTTCACTTATGTTTTTGCCTAGTATTTTCAGTCATCTGCCTTGAAGGTGCATTAGCTACTCAACCAGCCTAAATAGCTACAAAGACATGGGTAATAGGGAGAAACTGTTCCACCACTGACTAGTTTGTGTACATCTGATACGGACCACCTGTAAATCTACAAAACTTTAATAATGGAGACTGAAGGGTGAAGCATTAGATTTGCAGGGATAGAACTCTTGCAGCACTAAGAAGGCACTGAAGCTTCCAAACAGGTAGTTGTAGTGTCATTGCTCAGCTGCTTATACAAGATTCAGAAATTCATGGTTTTTTCCTTCCTGCCTGGAGAGTTGCCAGGTCCTTGTGGTAAAGAATGAGAATGTTAGGAAGCAGGGCTTGTTATCATTAAGGAGAATAAAGCAATGTGTTTCACTTTGCCATCTGTCTGTCATGAAATTATTCTTAATGATCTTATGTGACCTTAAGTGCCTACAAGCTCTCTCTCCATGCAAGTTGTACTTCCTTCCCTTGCAGTCGCTGCAAGTAGCTGTAATTCTTCCTCTGTCCACAGGGACTACTGCAGAATGTGCGGTTTGTGTTTGGAACAACTCTGGACACTATCCTGAGGAACAAAGGCTGCTCCAGCTGTAAGTTTGCGATCTTCTGAATCCAATGACCTATTAAAAATAAGATTTCTCATTATGTTAGAAAGACAAGTTGAAACAGAACTCGGAAGTATGCTGACATGCAAATCCACATTGCATAAGAAATAAGATTATACTTCCGCAGGCACCCTAATGAATCTGGTGGCAGCTGTTTAGCAGGTGTTACCCTGGAATGATAAATGCACATGGTAAAAAATGCATTTGCTTTATGTGTGTTTTTGTCTCTTAGCCACTAGTGCGATCATTACTTTGGACAACCCCATCAATGGTTCCAGCCCAGCTATCCGCACTAATTACATTGGCCATAAAACAAAGGACATCCAAGCAGTCTGTGGTTTTTCCTGTGATGAGCTAACAAATATGTTTGTGGAACTGCAAGGGCTCCGGTCCATGGTTACAACACTTCAAGACAGAGTTCGCAAAGTGGTGAGTGTTGGTTAAATTCATGATACCTTTCATTAACTGGCACTTAGTGGATGAATGATAAGCTGCCCTTTGAGAGCCTGGATAAACAGTAATAACTTTACTCTGACTTTTGTGGAAAAGAGTGTTTTCTGTATTAACTTCTAAATATCTTCTCTCTGCTTCTCTCCCCTGCCTCCTCTCCCTCCCCCCCAAGACCGAAGAAAATGAACTCATTGCCAAAGTGGTCCAGATCACTCCTGGAGTATGCATTCATAACGGAATCTTGCACAAAAATAAAGAAGAGTGGACTATTGACAGCTGCACTGAATGTACCTGCCAGGTAAGATTCCTCAGATTCATAAATCCTCAGTATATAAATTCATGAGTTGAAATTAACAGATATTTCTAAATGGCAGTCTTTGTTAGAGTGAATCCTACAAAGAACTGGGCATACTACAGTAGCCAGAGAATTATTCAGTTTATTTCATCCTACTAGATCTCTGGTATAAATTTCATAGTGTTACAACAGTAGTGTTTTAGAAAATTATACAAAACATCACTCTGACACAGCTGTTAACACACTTCTAGTTCCTTAATTTGGGGAATGCCTGTATTCTTTACATAAGTCCATGAGTAAACTAAAAGTCAGCATTGATAGAACAAATTTGTAGTCCTGTCAGCTTTGCTCCCTGGAATACTTTAGATCCACCTTCTGTCCTCACTGAACCTCCTGCTAGCTTAGTAGGAAAAGACAGTCTAGTACTCAGTAAAGGCTCTTAAACTTACAGGGTTTTTCTTTATCTAACAAATGCTTCTAGCTGTGTCCCATTAGCTGTTACAGATTATATGGAACAGCAATCCCTTCCAGATTTCAGTTTAGCTGTTGAAATCCCAGGATCACCTGGCAGGATATTTATGCTTTGTGTTCTGCTTCTGCAGAATGTTGTAAAAGTACACCAAAACACACAGTTTCAGAGTTTCTTTAAACTCTGTTTGCTTCCTTTAACTGTAAGTATGCCTTAGCAAAAGCATCTTGGAGTACCAGTCTACCAAAGAGTGGGTTAACTACCCTGCTACTGCGTAGAAACTAAATGCTGAGTATTTGTACGCATGCAGTCCAAGGTGTCTCACCAAGTTCTGCATCTGCTTCTACAGGTCTCTACATGTTTCTGTCTTGTAGTCAGCAAATGATACTGTGACTTCTGCATTTGCCTTTTTCCTACCAACCCTCTTACTCAATGTTAGCTGTAATTGCCTTAATGTAGTCGTTCGCTTGGGGAGATTAAAATAGTAATCATAAGAGCATTCTTCCAACCAAGCTGCTACCTTCAAGAAGCAAAACTACAGGCTGCCCTTTAGCTGTCATTGAGATTGGAGGTGGGTGTTCTTACCCTGCCTGCTTGGCTTAAAGATCAAAGACCTCTAAGTATAAGTTATAGATTTCATGGCTCTTGAGCAGAGTCCACTAAACCCATTTTATCTTTACCACATAATCAGCTTAAATCCATATTAACTGAGAAGAAAGTTGGCTTCTCATTCTTGTTTCATTCCCTTGAAGTCTGACCTTATACTTTGGGTATCACGTGATAGTCTTTTACTTTAGCCAGCATCTGGTAGCTACTCCTGATCAACTTCTGCAAAACCAAAATACTTCCGCTCTTGACTGAAAAATAATGGGTGAGAATGGGAATGAGGTGAAGCTTGACTAATAATACCTGGGACTACCCTTGGGCTGTATTAGCTCTAAATACAAGGGTCTCTGCTTTAGATGTGCTGTTGAGTCTTTAAGTGCTGCAGAAAAGATCTCTTTATCATTTAAGCAGACTCCAGACATTGCTTATATTCCACTTGCTTATTGCAATTCTCACAATTCTTTATAGAACTCTGCCACCATATGCCGGAAAGTGTCCTGTCCTCTCATGCCTTGTTCCAATGCCACTGTGCCTGATGGGGAGTGCTGCCCCCGATGCTGGCGTAAGTACTTAATACCTTCACACTTCTATAGCAGTTGGCTTCATCTAACTAGACACATGCTGCTCTAAAGTATACCACAACTGGATATAACCCTGCATGACTGGAGTAAGGTTAGCCTGATGCCTCTTTGACATTAATCACTTAGGTGATGCATGTGAGCACTGAAACATTTGAGTTCATGGCCTTTATCTTGCACAAGAAAGGAAGATGCATGTGGGTTTTGAGGACAGTTGTGTCCTTTTTTGTGGAGAGAGGAGTGGGAGAAAAGACTATGGAAAAACATGTACCTGGAGACTTATTCAGAGCTGTAACAAAGCTGTATCCCTCTGCAGCTAGCGACTATGCAGATGATGGATGGTCTCCTTGGTCTGAATGGACTTCATGTTCTGTGACCTGTGGGAATGGGATTCAGCAGAGAGGGCGATCCTGTGACAGTCTCAATAACCGCTGTGAAGGGTCTTCTGTACAGACTCGGACTTGCCACCTTCAGGAGTGCGATAAGAGATGTAAGTACTTAATCTACTCACACTGGTAATAAAACACAGGCCGCTTTTATTGGCTTAATGTTAACAGCAAAGATTACCATGTAGCTCTCGCACTGGGATGGAGCGTTGGCTTCTAGCTTTAAGGACTTGTATTAATCAGGTAAAGGGGAGCAGATAGCTAATGCAGTAAATAAGCATGTTTGGGCACTGCTCCCAGGACAAAATTTGAGGCCAGTTTAGGTATGCAATTTCTCTAGTGACAAAACGACTTGATCTGTGACGGTGCTGAGCCTATCCAATATGTATGGAGTCTTTGGTACAGTTCTGGTACTGGCTATATCCTACGTGCTGTGCAGCTGAAGTCTGTTCTTCAGAAACTCTATTAATAACAGACATCTCTCTCTTGTAGTTAAACAGGATGGTGGCTGGAGTCACTGGTCACCATGGTCATCATGTTCTGTCACTTGTGGCACGGGCATCATCACTAGAATTCGTCTCTGCAACTCTCCAGTACCACAGCTGAATGGCAAACCTTGTGAGGGTGAGGCGAGAGAAAACAAATCCTGCCAGAAAGATCCTTGCCCAAGTAAGTATGTCCAGGTGGTAGCTACTATTTGGTAGCTTAAACAGTGAACCTCCTGAGTAGTTGCTATATAATCTTCTCTCTTTAAAATTAGAGGTGGGCTAGGTAAAACCTCACAGGTTAGTTTTTGATAAAACTAAACTGTTTTCTATGGCTCTTCCATGGAGTCTGTTAATTCTGTCATTTGTGCCTGAAGGATGTCTCAAGTGCTCTCACTACAAAATAGGCCTTAGGTAGAAACCAGTTGTACCACTGAATTTAAAGCTATACGTGTCTTCTAACTTCTGTCTCCCTTTAGTTAATGGCAACTGGGGACCATGGTCTCCATGGGATGCTTGCACAGTGACATGTGGAGGAGGACTTCAAAAACGTAGCCGTCTCTGCAATAATCCTGAGCCTCAGTATGGTGGGAAGACTTGCGTAGGTGAAGCTACAGGGACTCAGGTCTGCAACAAACAGGACTGTCCAATTGGTGAGTCCATTTTCCCATAAACATCTGAAGGTTGTGGACAATCTCAAAAATACTGATTAAGAAATTTGACATAAGTCTGTAAAACACAAGTTGCTAGAATTTTAAACCAGCATATCGGCCAAATACAATACTGTAGCAGCATGGTAAGTGTCCCTCATCTTAACACTTTCTCATTTGTTTCTCAGATGGGTGTCTGTCTAATCCCTGCTTTGCGGGGACTACATGTACCAGCTCCCCTGATGGTTCCTGGAAGTGTGGTGCCTGTCCTGCTGGCTACCATGGTGATGGTGTCCACTGCCAAGATATTGATGAGGTAAGAAGACTAGAGTTTGTTCCTTGAAAGGGAGTGAAAGAAAATGGGAAAGGAGAATAAAATCCCGGTGTCTTAATGCTAACTGTTGTTCTCCTCTATCTCAAACTTGTATTTCAGTGCAAAGAGGTTCCTGATGCCTGCTTTGTCTTCAACGGTGTGCACAGGTGTGAGAATACTGAACCTGGGTACAACTGTCTGCCTTGTCCACCACGTTTCACTGGGACACAGCCATTCGGTCGCAGTGTTGAGGATGCCATGGCTAACAAACAGGTATTGTCAACTTGAGAACTGTTCTGGGTTATGAAATCTCACAAAGTTTCTAAACAACAGAAAGCACCTATGTATTTCAGGGAAGAAGGACTTGGTACATTTAATAAAACACCATCCTCTGTGATTCAGAACAGGAGGAGCATTAAGCAGTTTCTATTGGAGTTCAAAATGACTTTTAAAAATCACTGTCCTCCTCAGCCATGGATATTATACATAATTCTAGGAGAGTAATTTAATCAGTATTCACTTATGATCCAATAATATGTGCCTTAGATATTTTAGTGCTTGGTTCCATTTGAAAATAAATAAGGTTTGAACAAGAAAAATAATAATTAGTGCTAAGACTGCTACTGGAGTTGGAGAGTGGAAGAAAGTAATGTATGAGGCTTTTCCTTTTTTTCTGACTGAAGGATCTCTGATCAAAACAAGCATGCATTCTCCATGTTTTATTTGAATCTCTGCAGAAAAATGAGGGATAAAAAGATGTTTCCAGTGGATTTAATTTCTGTGTGGTCTTCTAGGTCTGCAAGCCACGTAATCCATGCACAGATGGAACACATGACTGCAACAAGAATGCCAAATGCAATTACCTTGGCCACTTCAGTGACCCCATGTATCGCTGTGAATGTAAACCAGGCTATGCTGGCAATGGCATAATCTGTGGAGAAGATACTGACTTGGATGGATGGCCAAATGAGAACCTTGTTTGTGTTGCAAATGCCACTTACCACTGTAAAAAAGTAAGTTTATCCTGTTTTCCCATCTAGTGTTGTAACAGCCTGTATCTGAGAAATATACAAAATATGTTAGGTTTGAGGTATAAAGCAAGTATCTAGTTAGAGCTATTAAACTATCCTTTCTGCAAATAAAACTGGTAAAATACCCCTCTGTTTAGGGATACCATTGTCAAGGTATTGCTAGGAGGCTCTTGCTGTTGCTTTAGATATTCCTGCAACATGGAAAAAAATGAAGCCTGACACAATTATAAGTGTTTGTTATAAATCTTCTAGGAAGACTCTAGTTTAGGCTGTACCTATATCAGCTTTGCTCTGACAGATATCTATCTCCAGGGCAAGAAAAAGAGGATAAAATTCTCAAAAGCTGCCACATCTTTGCTTTAAAAATTATTTGAACTATGGTTTTCTAAGACTTATCTTCACAGTAATGACTAGCTAAAATTGAGAGAATTACAGTAAGATAATGCCTACCTGATTTGAGGCATTATGATTTTTGCCTAATGGTTAGATCTTACCTGCTAAAATCCCTATTGTAATCATGCCAGGAGTGAACACATCTGTGTACTTTCTCCTTTCTAGGATAACTGCCCTAATCTGCCCAACTCTGGGCAGGAAGACTATGATAAGGATGGGATTGGTGATGCCTGTGACAATGATGACGACGATGATGGTATTCCTGATGACCGGGTAAGACAACACAAAAGAACACCATTTGAGAATGTAGCTCTCCCATTCCCCTTCCTAAGGCTGGGGTCTAGCTTCTGACCTTGATCTTGAGAGGACCATAGGAAATTGCTGGTACTGACAGCTATCCTAGAAACCTTTAGATATGCATAACTATGCAGACAAACTTTCTGCAGCTGGTTGAGCTTTGGAAGTGAACCTTCATTTTTATTCAGCCATTCCTACACTTGTGCAAGCAACGGGGTGTTTTGAGATAGAAACATTCCAGTTTTAACTGCATCCCTGCCTTTCATAAGCGGTACAAGCATAAGCAGAATCTGGTTAAAGCTTTAACTTGCCTCTTTTTAAAGCTTGACTTCTTTCTCGCTCTTGCAGGACAACTGTCCATTCATCTACAACCCACAGCAGTATGACTATGACAGGGATGATGTTGGTGACCGCTGTGATAACTGCCCCTACAATCACAACCCTGATCAAACTGACACTGACAACAATGGAGAAGGAGATGCATGTGCAGTGGATATTGATGGAGATGGTAGGTGGCCTCTAATCACTCCTTTAGATGGTTTTCTAATCACAGATTAATCAAATGTACCCAATGTACCACTGATTTCCTACCAGAATTTCATCCCTGGACGCACAAGTTCTCCTCTGGTGGTTTCAGGGCATAAAGACTACTGAAGTAACAGTTATAGCTGATGGAGATTTGCTTTTAAATATACACACTTTGGCACAGTTAAATTCTAGCTCTATTCTTGCAGGCAGTAGGAACAGAAGCATGTGGCAGAGCTAGTGATGAGTCAAGTTTCAAAGCTTTCAAATGCTGCTCAAAATGCCTTCAAAAATATCTCAAGAAGTGTGTGGTGGCTTTATACAGTCCTTTGCAGCGTTCAGGTGTCTGACTTTCATTCATGAACTCTCCTTAATTTTGCAGGGGTCCTTAATGAAAGGGACAACTGCCAATATGTCTACAATGTAGACCAGAGGGATACAGACTTGGATGGTGTTGGAGATCAGTGTGATAACTGTCCACTGGAACACAATCCTGACCAGGTAGGGGATTTGCATTATATAAATAGAAGACTGGTATTATAAAATATAGTATGTTGCATATTGTAGAAAATATTTGAAGAACAAATTACAGCTTAAATTTGACTTGTCACAAATCATTCATATTAATTTGCCAAATGGTGCCTGTATATCAAATAACATGCCCTCACAGTTCAAACAGCTGCTAGGTATTTTCTGAAAAGTAACTCTAGTGAAGATCTGAGAGACTACTGCATGTAGCAGTCTCCTAAACATTTCTCAGGTTTGTCAGTTGTGGTGATTCTCATAGTGAGGATATGAAATTCCTGGAAGCACTGTATGAAACCTAGGAAGGTAGGAACTACCTTCTTCATAGCCTGTAGTGCTGTGTTCACTTAACCACAAAGTCACTCTTTAGTCTTTGTCCTTAAGTGCAAAACAACTGCATTTAAAAAGATAATTTTCCTACCAGTAAGTTGAAGGCAGGACAGGTTGCTTTTCTCTAAGGAAAAGGTGTATTCTGACATTTTTAAAACTCCCCTTCATAAAAATCTATGGGGATCCAGCCTCTCACACAACTTACTCGTTCAAAAATGTTTGAAGGCAGAAGTAGATAAAGCCTGTGCTATCCTGTCAAGTACAAGTCTAAGTTTAATAGCTTCAGGGACATAACTGGAATGTTTGAAGGGTTAGAAAAGCTGTTGCAAATCAGTGGAATCTAGTGTAGTATGGTCATGTAGCCTAAAAGCAGTGTTACTTGAAGGACTTAAACAGATAATACAAAATTCCTTAGTCTTTGTCGCTTGCTTTACTGCTTCCCCACCTGAGGCTGGAAAGTGCCTGAAGATCCTTTCAGGCAGTGTTTCTCTTAACACTTTGAAATCTTAATATAAGACTCCAATGGGTTTTCAAACACTTTTCTAATCAAGTTCTAGAAGCATAGATATTAGATTTCAAACAGCAGAATTAATAGCTATTCAAACTGTGGTATGCCTTCTGTCTACACCAACACCCAGGGTCATCCACCAGTGTTGACAAGACTACTAGACTAAACCTTGAGGCAGCCTCAGGGATGACTGGATGGTCTTTCTTATTTCAGAAGCTGACTAAGCAAATGACTGGCTAAAATATGTGATCAGCAGGCACAGTAGTTCATGCAGTCTTTGACCACTAAGGGAATAATTGTCTTGACTAAGTCAAGGGACATGAAGAGCATTATAGGCTTTTATGATCAAGAAAATTATGATATGGTGTGGAAGCTGTAAAACCAAGACTTGTTAGACTATGTTTTAATGTTACAGTTTCTACTGGCTAGGTACAAAGTAATCCTACCCTTATCTGGCCCTTGGAACCAGGGAGCTGCCAGAGAAGGTGGGAGGTAAAGTACCCTGTGTCCAGTATGGTAGACTAGTGACAGAATAGTCACACGGCAGAAGGGAGAAGAGAAGTTGATGACCACGCTGCTTTCTGCTGCTCTAGATTCAAACTAAAACCAGGGCAACACTAAAGCAGTCCAAAAGCAGTTAGTACAGGCAGCCTTAAGCATGTATTAATCCTAATACCGCACTACATCTATCTTGGCTCTTGCTAAAGCAAGCAGAAATCCCAATTAATTCTAGCTATTAAGACTCCTATTTCAGCCTTTTTTTAAGTGGCTTTTTAAAATGTTCTTTTTTTTTTCTTCCCTTTCTTAGGAAGACACTGATTCTGACCGCATAGGTGATCAATGCGACAACAACCAGGACATAGATGAAGATGGCCATCAAAATAATCTTGATAACTGCCCCTATGTGCCCAATGCCAATCAAGCTGACCATGACAAGGATGGAAAAGGTGATGCCTGTGACCATGATGATGACAATGATGGTATCCCTGATGACAAAGATAACTGCAGATTGGTTGCCAACCCTGATCAAGCTGATTCTGATGGTAAGATGACCAGTATCATAGTAACGCTTTAAGAGTATCTTCCAATAGTTTGATGCTGCATTTTTTTTCCACACTAAGGCTGGACAAAACTTCCAAGTAACAAAAAGATAGAATGTCTGTACTGTTGTTATAGTGCTCCTCAGGAGTAAGGAGCAATGTAAAAATGACCACATATCCAGCTAATTCCTAAGTCACTATCAGGCTGAAGTGAAAGGGCATTTATACAGGAGCTGTTGTGGCTTCTGTAGTATGTCTGCCAGAAGTACCTGGGCAGTCAGAGATCTGCAATTAAGACTTCAACTCTAAGTTGTAAGACTCAGAAGCAAACAGCAATGGTGATATAATGGTGAAATTACTTGTGTCCTGCAGGTGATGGACGTGGAGATGCTTGCAAAGATGACTTTGACCAAGACAGTGTGCCAGACATTGATGATATCTGCCCTGAAAATGTGGACATTAGTGAGACTGACTTCCGAAGATTTCAGATGATTCCCCTGGATCCCAAAGGAACATCCCAAAACGATCCAAACTGGGTTGTTCGTCACCAGGGTAAAGAACTGGTTCAGACAGTCAACTGCGACCCTGGCCTTGCAGTCGGTAAGGGGAAACCTTTAAATCTAACAGGCATTACACTGTTTGTTTTTAGGTGGGGGGAGGAGGAGAACCTGAGAAACTATTAAGGAGTTGTTTAAGAATCGCAGAAGAGCAGCACCTAAAACTTTCTCCTTTAATGCCCCCATAGGTTTTGATGAATTCAATGCTGTGGACTTCAGTGGCACCTTCTTCATCAATACAGAAAGGGATGATGATTATGCTGGCTTTGTATTTGGCTACCAATCTAGCAGTCGTTTCTATGTCGTCATGTGGAAGCAGATCACCCAGTCTTATTGGGACTCCACACCAACCAAAGCTCAAGGCTACTCGGGTCTCTCCATCAAAGTTGTGAATTCCACCACCGGTCCAGGAGAACACCTTCGTAATGCTCTGTGGCACACAGGAAACACTCCTGGCCAGGTAAGAGTGGCACTTTAACCTACTCTTCTGCACTGTAAGGCAGGCTGTTCTTCCAACAATTTAGACACTTACAGAAGGTCTGTACATGCTGATCAGAATGGTATAGTCTTCTTGGCAAAGACCAATAACTCTTTAATTATCCCCAGTCATGCAAAATATTCTATGAAATTAACAGGATTGCATGCTGCGGACAGGCTTTCCAGCACCAGTGAATCAATTGTTTCTGGAATTGTGGAGTAGTTTCCTATTTACTTATTTAAAAGTCAATTTAAATGCAGTTGACTTCAAAAGACACCATTACAGAGCCTAATGACTTACTTTAAGCCTTTACTAGTCAAAATGATGACTGTCGAGGCACCTTCATGTCAAAATAATGGTTGTTTTCTCAGGCCTTTGGCTAATAAAATGTTCTTTCATAGGTGAGAACTCTGTGGCATGACCCTCGTCACATAGGCTGGAAAGACTTCACTGCATACAGATGGCGTCTTAGCCATAGACCAAAGACTGGTTACATCAGGTGAGCATCATCTTTTACCTGAAGTAATTATCACAAGGAAAGCAGATATCTGTAAAAATTAACCTAGCAGAAGCTTGTCAAAGATGGCTGACCTATTGTCTCTTTGTAGGGTTGTAATGTATGAAGGGAAGAAAATCATGGCAGACTCAGGACCAATCTATGATAAAACCTATGCTGGTGGTCGGCTAGGATTATTTGTCTTCTCTCAAGAAATGGTGTTCTTCTCAGATCTTAAATATGAATGCAGAGGTAAGGAAGACATTGTATTTAAGAGATCCTATATAAATGAATTGATTTGAAAAAGCTGCTCTCAAGAAAAATAGAATGGATTAAGAAATAAGAGCTAAGAGGGGAAGTTCACTCATCATCTTTCATGGCTCAATCTCAAGTGAGTTCTGCAGGCAGAAACAGGACACCTTCTTGATAAACTCTTCACAGTTAAAAGTTTAAATGTATAAAATCTAAGTATATTTCTATACTGTTATTTCAAAGTATCAGAAATCCATATTAAGTTCCAGATAGGAAATATATCTTGAATCTCCTTTAAAATGCTGACCAGAAGGATTCAATACAGCTGACAAAGTCCAAGGTGAAAATGCAAAATCTTGACTTTAGCAAGCAAGAGTAGTGTTTGACATGCAAAAAACTGATTTGCTTAAAAGTAAGCAAAGTAGAAGGCTGTCCATATACTGCACTCTTGCAGTTCAGTGGAGGTAAGTGCATATGACCAGTTCCAGGTGCCCTAGTCTTCTTAAATTGTGACTTCATTATGCAATGGTTACATAGACTAGATTCTGAAGTCTAATTCAAGAAAGTACCTAAGCACTCTGTTTTCTTTACCAATATGTTCTTTACAAATGTCTCTAGGCATTAATGGCTTAGACAATTATGCATAATACACAGAAATATTTAAATATCTTAATTTTTTTATTCACAGATCCATAATCACAAGGTTATTGGATCCAGAGACTATTTAAAAATGCTGGTATTGCACCTTCTGAAACGTTTAGCCTTACAAATCCTGGGACCATTATATCATTCCTTCCTTTCTTCTTTCTGCGTAAATGTGGACTCGAAACACATGACCTGCCTCAAGAGAATGCTTTTGAGAGAATGAAAGTGAGAACATCCTTGGTATCTGACCTCTGCTGAAGTGGAAGGAAACAAATGTGTCTTGCAAATGAGAATTGTCTTCACTGAACAAGAACACTTCTTTCAGTAGGAAAGACATTTGTTTGCTGTTTATCACAGTGCAGTGTCACTGCCTCTCTAACTGGAGGTCCCATGGAGTAGCATTTTGTAAAAAGAACATCTTTGGATGTGCTGTGGACTACTTAAACTGAAGACCTTTCATTGTGTGGGGAAAAGGGTTTTTGGGTGGGAGGGTGAACTCTTAAGTCTTTTTTTGTCTATGGGGGAGAGGAATTTTTTTAATGAGGGCTGCGCTACCTTGGTTTACATCCATTTAACTTGGAGAAATGATTATCATTTTATAAGTCATATCTTTCAGATGAAAACACAGCCTTGTTCTATTTGTGGTGAGCTAGATCAGCTGCTCTATTACACAGGACAAAACAGATATCCTAAAACTGATTTCCATGGTGGGTGGGGCAAAGAAGATAAAAACTGGCACACTGGATCATACCAGCTTTGGGAGAACTGGGATTTACAAGTAGATTCTGTTTTTTCCTGATTAGATGCAGATCTTTCTTACCTTTACATGTTTTCTTTCGGATATGGTGCCAGAAAGCACCGCCATCTCAGCTAGCATTGTGCTGTCCTTCAGGAAACCAGCATGTGCTTCACTTTTTATGGTTAAAAAGGCACAAAAATAATAGTAATGAAAACATTCCTTTTCTACATGCCATAGATGCTTTAAACCCCTCGCTTCTTTGGAGGGGAGGGGAAGGGGCCTGTAGATAAAATACTGAAATTGTAAAATATTTATTTTTACCTATCTTTGATGTTATGACTGAGGAATTATTGATTAAAACAAGAAATGCGTCAAGACTATCCACTTAATCATTGTTACAAGTCTTCATGACTGTAAGATTGTAAATACAGATTATTTATTAACTCTGTTCTATATTGAACCTAGAGGGGTTTTAGTTGGGAAAAAAATCTTGTCTGGAGCAGATAGTGGTGATGTATTTGTTACAAAGAACGGTTTTCCCATAAAGGCTTTGAGGTGCAGGGAGAAGTAGTGGGGTGGGGAATGGGATGTTTGTTTTTCTCAGTCTGAGCTCAATGTTGGCTTTTCCTTTCTTTGTGCAAGGCCATCGGTAGCCTGGCAGGCAACTGTTCTGCAGTGCTAAAACCCAAGTTCCTTTAGATGGTAGCAGTTCCTGTCTCATCCATAGTGCTAGAGAAGAGGGAATGCCATTTACCATCTTAGCGGTTATTTAGTGCTGGGAAATGTCTGCAGTGCTTTACCACTGGTCAGTGGGCCTGACACAAAACCAGAATACCTGCCCTGAGGTGATTGCAGAGAGAGGCACAATCAGTAACCATTCAAACCGGCTGTTTGTGCTGCTGCACACTAATTATTGTCACTAGTAATGTGCAGCTACAAAAGATGGAATTCTTCATGGACTAGATGGAATTTCAGAAGCTCCTTGCAAAAGAGGGAGAGGGCTTGATGTACATTAAAAGACTGTTTTCCCCAACAGAAGGGGCAGCATCCTTATACCTATAATATTTCCTTGTCTTTTCAAAAAAGGAAAAGAAATGAACACAGTGAAAGTTTTACGTACAAATATTACCTCATTGTTGTGTGACTGAGAAAAACCTTTGGATTAAGCAGAGTTCAAATGTCTAACAAACTTTAAAGCTACTGTAGTACTAAAGTTAATGCTGTACATAGTCAAAACTTCTTTGCAGAAAATGTATTCCCAGTAAGGAAATGGCATTGGAAAAAAGTCAAATACAATTTCTGATGTTGTGTTATATTTTTTCCTGTCATCTTGTATACCATTGCTTGTATTTTTATAAATTATTTTTCTCATTGCCATTGTAATAGTTAATCACATAATTGTGTAGATATGCTATTTAAATAATTTATCATGAAATGCTACCTGTAGAGTTAGTATTTCTATTTTTATAAAATGTTTGCACACTGAACTGAAGATTTTTTGCTTCCCTCCTCCCAATGTTTTTGCTAGCATAATTTTCTAAGAAAATGCTTTTTAAACATTTTTAACCATTTTCCATTTTAAAGTTGTGTAAGGTGTACAATAAAGCTTCTTACATACAAAGAACAATAAACCACCATGGACATTTATATTTACACCTTTGTGTTCTAGTTTTATTCATGCTTTGTAATAATTCTGTGGATCACTGATATATTACTCATGTCAAATTTGGCTTAAAAGCAAGACATCTCTACAGTCTTTACATTAAAATACATTCAAACTATGCTGAGGGGATGCACCTGAGCTTTCACCCCAGGTATAACACTTGTCTACAGTTAGGTAGCATGGATTCTGGTAGCACGTTTGATTCTGAAGGTTTCACTGAAGACTTCTGTAAGTGTAGACACAGCCATGCTGCCTTTCATGCAGCCACAAGGTGAAACAATCTTTAAGGGATTTCAATCATCCCCAGCCAGGCCTACCTCTTTCTTTCTTTCACGTGAAAAGAGACAGCATGATGGCTATCTGCAGGGGCAGATCAATATCTGTTAATATCTATTCTAGACTGAGACTGCTAGTGTGATCAAAAAGCTGATGATGTGGCACTGTGTCAACTGCTGGAACGTGCTGCTAAAAAGAAGAGCAGTTAAGATGAGTTGCTCAGTCTTTACTTACAGCAGCAGTTTGTTGTCTCATGAGCCCTTTACCAAAGCCAGGTGCTATATTAGGAGTGTTAATCCTCATGAGAAGTGTATTTAGGAGGTCCTGCAGGTATACAAAATTAATCTCTACATCTACTTTTCCTGAGGATGAAGAGTCCTGTTCTATGAAGTTTTTTCCTATTTTTCTGTCACTAAACTTTTGAGGACAGTCCTGTATATTTTATTTTATCCCACTGAGAACAAGGAGAAAAAAGACAAAGAACTCCTGACCTGTTCCTTCCAAAATATGAGTGGCTGCTGAATTTCTGCCCTAACCAGTTACAGGATTGTCTGCTTCGCTTCTCTGGAGTGAGACGTGGTAGTCTCTTGTGGGAGTGTACCATCAGTGTAACCCATCTGGGCCTGCTGTACCAAATGTCCTGCAGTTCTGGTCTCAAATTCTCTTCTTGCCTCCCAGGGGCACTAAGAAGAGCAAGAACTACAAAAAGCAAAGAAAGTTCCCACCTGGAGAAATCTCTCTTTACTGTACTTGCAGGAAGAATGAGATACTCTGGATTTAGAAAGCCAATCAGTTATATGAACAGATATATCTATATATGGCTATATGTAGGTCTATCCAGAAGTTTAAAGAAGAGAACTGCTGCTGATGTGGGGGAAGATAGCCTTGGCAGCCCATTCCAATGACCTTGTCTGAGCCCAAGCCAAAGTTTTGTGCTAATGTATTGCATGCATTTATGTAGCTTATATCAGTGTAGCATCTGAATTGGGGATGATACATGCCTTAGAATAATAAAGGCAAGCCATATGCCTTATGTTAACCCATAGGTTAAGTGCACCCACTTGTTACCTGGGGAGTGTTGAATACAATAGGACACAAGAAAGAGCTATAGATGAGCTAAGTTAGGCCTATACTTCCCCAAAAAAACCAACTGTCAAAGAAAAACTAAACAGGAAGAGTATGGAAAATGGCCACGCTCCACAGGGGAAAAACTCCGTAGGTAAAGCCTGCAGGAAATATGCTGTTCCCAGCTCCCTGGAGACTCATCAGTGGGACACTTAAGTGTACCAACTAATGCATGCCACTTCTAGTGTTATTGGGTACTTGGCCAACTTTTTTGCACAAATAATCTTTGAGTTTCATGCTACTGCAGAGAGTGCAATGTTTTCTTAACCATAGCACGCTCCTCTCAGAGCCCATGCAAATACAGTAGCTTAAGTTTTCAAGTGGTCATCTGCATGAAACCTGTGTTCAAGAGGTGTAGTAGTTTAACCTGTAGATATTGATAACCTGCGGAGATAAAGACTGAGATAACTGTAGCAAGATCTGCATCTTAATGACAACATTGCACTTTTTACTGCTATTGCCATGATTTTGTAGTGAAACCTGTAGTACAGTAATTGGTTGATTTTCAACATAAATTCATTTTGGAAAGAATTGCTGAGATTATAGAAGAGAGCATCTTAATATAACCACAAGGGGATTTCTAGCTCTTATTTCTCATCTTTTCCAAGAGAGAAAGAACAGGTGCACAAAGTTGTATGAATATTTAAGCAGAGTTATGACAAGAGGAAGAGACCTCATTAGAGAAAAATGTTTGGCAAGAAAGTCTTAAAGATAAAATCTTCCATAGGAAATCCATAAAATTAGGCAACTACCACAGAGAAACTTGGATTTTCAAATTTAGACAAATCCCAGCCATCATTTGTCTTTAATTTTTCAACTGCTTTCAAAGTCAAGAACTGCTAGCCTAGGCAACACATACAAGAGCTAAACTGAGTGCTGCTTGGATACTGTGTCAGTCTCCCTTGCTGACTCCACTCACAAAATGCGTATGGAGAGACCATTTTAGTGTTATTGTAACATTAGGGTAGAATGCCTCTGGCAATGCCCTTCCCACCAAAACTATGCATACCAAATACACAAAGCAAACAATAGGAAAATAATGCCATTGAACAGTATTTCCCCAAGAAGATAGCACATTTTTAAGTGGGGGGAAAAAAAAAGTTCTAAATACAGAATACCTGCCTGTAAATCAAAAGTATTCATGCACTTGAGCACTCTAGAAATTAATACACACTTGTAAGCATTCCAGTTTGCCTTTTTTTTTTTTAAAGCATAATAGATAAGGTACTGCAGATTCAGTTGCAAGCAGTGAACGATTTCACATAGACTTAAATGACAGGGAGCCTTTTATTCTAACTACTGCACCTGGATTCCAGCCAATCCCTCAATGAAACGTATAATTGGATAACTGTAGGTTATAGCATTAGTAGTATTCAAGCGCCTCTATTCTGTTTAAAAAGGAAACAGCTTTCCTGACCTTTAAATCTAGCTACAAATAAAAGAGCAATTATTTCTCAATAAATAAATCTGTTGAAAATAAAAAAAAAAAAAGAAATCACAGTTATTATTTTTCCTAGATTTCAAAAACCTTCCTAATTTAACAACTTCCCAAGCATCTGCCAAACCACCTTGTCTACCCTTCAAACTGTGAGATTCCCAGAGGTGGGGCTCTTTTGTTGTAACTGGGGGAGGAAGCACTCTTGGAACTGCAAAGAGTGCAGCGGATTTTGCACCTAAAAAGCAAAAGAGAGATCTCATTTAAAGCTGTGGTTAGAAAGGCTTTCTAAGAAGCGAACCAAAGAGAAGAGGGGCATTCTCATATTATTTGCTGAAATTTTATCTAGAAAATAGGGGGGTTTAATAACATCTAAAAATTCTTATCATTGAAATTACCAAAACTGAGCTGCAAACAACAGCCTCTCACCTATCCCTCCCTGACTGGGAGGTAAAATTGCACCCTTTCTAGCCCATGAATTAGTGGCATAGTTTTGCACACTTCTAGACTAGTCCTTGCTACTCTGATGACACGTTTAAGCAGCCCTTTCCTCTCTGATCTATGCAGCAGATCATTTTTGCACAGCCTATTTTCACTCTGTGCTCAGCACGTCCACTCACCCTGCAGGAGTTCTGCTCGGGAAGTGAGAGGGAAAACATGCACTACAGATCCCCAAAGCAGACACCAGCCGTCATCTGGCTTGGGAAAAAAGCATCTGGCTGAGAATTTTTGTGGGGTGTTTTCCTCTTCTTTTTCTTTTTTTTTATGGTGAAGCTGGAAGTTTTTTCACCCCTTGATAGAATTACTTTAAGTTAAACTTGAATTCTGGACATATAAGAATAACTTCACTCCTTTTATCATTGTTGTCTATGGTCAACAAACTTTAAAAAAAAAAAAATCAGGATATTTAGTCTGTCACTTCTCTTTGAAATGGAAAAGACCCTCAACTGCTCTAAACCTGCATAATAAATCTAAATGTGGACTGAACTTCTCGTACCATTACAGTATACTGAAATCAACAGTATAGTTCTTTAAATCATCCTATTCAAATATATTTATTTATAGTCTATATTATATATGATATATGAAATTAATACATATAATTTATATATACTTATATATATACAGATATGGTTCATGAAAATGATTGAATCGCCCTTATGTTCCTCTTTCAGAGGAAAACGCTATGGAGTTTGTAATTTAAAAGGGCAAACCATGCAGCATCGAAACATACCCACTGGAGTAAATCAGGATCAAGAGCTGAGCACTGGCCCCCATGAACATCAGCACTGTATGTATGTATATTACTGAGGAGTCTCAGTGACAATGGCAGAATGGTTTGGTCATATATGGCTCTGCGAATAGATGCAAGCACACCAAAATTTTCTCTTCATAGGTATGTTGCTTTCACCAATATTAAATTTTTGGAACAAAATTCTCTATCATCATGTGCTGTAAAATCATAGTGGGAAATAAGGAGCACAAAACAGCACAAACCTACATGCACACACAAAATTTCTTATTCCTCAATATAAAACAGATCTCAAAGCCCAAAGTCAGAACAATACCTTTCAAAATCAGTCTCCTGTGCTCCGCTGTGTTTTGGGATGAACAGAGCTAGGAAAGACTGTAAAGAAGCTAGTTGTCAGACTTTTTTACCAAATACAACTTACGCTGACTGAAAGTATGTATTTTGGAAAACCTGTTTCCAAATCCTGCGTTAGTCTGAAATGAAAAATCGTTTAAATATCTTAATCACCACTGCTGCATCACTCCCTGAGGAGAAGCCGCCACATTCCAGTGCAGCTGGAATTCCAGTGGCAAGCTCGACGGAGGGGTTATTGCAGGTCACAACAAAGAGACACTGGAAAAACAAAGAAAAACCCATGAATCCTCTCCTGCGCTCAGCTTTCCTTTTACCCTGATATTGATGAAGTCTCAGGAAATGACCTTGTCATTATATTTTATATAATATCTCTGTTATTCTGTACCTCGTACCAATAAACATGCTTTACAAAATAATTTTATTTCCTACAGTTTTACTTAAAACTGAAAATCAATAAATAAAGGAGAGCTTGAATTGATATTTCACCTGTAACATCAAGCAAGAAATAAAATCTTCCCCAAGAACCTGTTATTTAATATAATGCAGTAGAAACCAAGCACAGATAAATATTAGGTCACTAATTTTTGACACAGTCTCTGAGTTTGAGTACTGACCCTAAGCACCTTTGGAAACCACTAGGTCCCTGTGGTTTGCAGTGACTACAACTGGTGCAGGGTGCTCGGCACTTCCCAAGACCTGAAGTGAAGTAATAGAGTTCCTGTCGGAATATACTCTTCAAGTTAATAGTCATTCAAACTTGCCTGCTTATCCCTGAAATGCCAGATGTGAATAAAAAGTTGTATTAGTGGCTTCAGGAATATTGTAAGGCTTAGTCAGCAACAGGCTCTTCCTTGAGGGTGCTAGGAAAAGCTTTTTCATAACAGTGAGAGATTTAAGATAACAAAATACACCAGAAAAGTAAGAATTAATTATTTCTCTTAATATACATTGTAGAAATTCTACATATAAACTTGAAACAGAACTCAGTTTTCTTCAAAAACTATCCAAGCACTTCAACACTGTTTTTGAGAAGGGCTCTATAAAACATGAATTCCATGCGAAAATAACGGGACTGTGGAAAGATCACAGCCAGTGGACAGTCCTGTACGGATATCATATGGCCACAGAAAATACTCTTGAAAAAACTTTGTCAGTATTGCTTTGATTACATTTATGGTACAGAAATTATGACACAGACTTAAAATTTTTAAGGAAGATGAGAAATACATCTAGGTGAGATCTGCAAAGCTCCATGCAATGTGCTTACAGCAATCCTATGCAGAGCAATGGGACTACGCAGAACACCCAGTATCCATGGATTTGTTACTGCTGTTGCAAAACCAGTAAAAATATCAGAAAATAAAACAATAAATAGCACTTGCTTATCACAAATATAGTGTTCCATTTGCATTTTTAATTAAACAAAAGTAGGTTAGATTCTGATCTCTCTTATATCCACACGATTACCACTTCCTCAGGAGTGTACAGCCACTCAGACTGGCAACTCCATAAATGAGATTAAAATCTGGCCAATATGTGCATTAACTTAAATATTCAGATTAGTTCAGGCAAACCCTATGCCATAACGCAGCCATTGTCTAGTTAACATTGTATCCATACGTCTTTTCTTGTTGAATGTTAAATGGCTAGTATAGTAGCTGAGAAAGAATTTGTCCTTTTAGCTTGTGTCAAATGAGAGCTTGGCAGTGGGAAAATCTATTGAGTTTTCTTTGCTAGAATATCTCTCCCTCCCCCCCAAAAAAAGCCTTTAAAAGAGAACCATGTTTTTTTAATAATTTCTTCTTATTCCGACACTACAGTGCATGAAATGAAAAACTAACCATCAGCTTAGTAAATAAGTATAAAATTCAGGAGAAACAGTAGTTAAAGAGTAGACAAGCAAAAACTTGTAATGAATTTTTATTATTATCTCAAACACAAACCAGCTGTATTACCCTCCCCCCAGCTAGCCATTACTGTAAGGTTTCACAATCCAGTAAGGGCTAGGGCAAACTTCTGAACTCCACTTTTATTCGCACCAAGCCTTCACAAGGGACTGCGATCTTTCATCACTTCGTTACACTTCTTAACCAGAGGGTAAGATTGTTTGCTGTATGGGTGCACTCTTCGCAGGATGAAGAATCGGACGCAGCTGAGAGACTGGTGCAGATGCTCTGATCCAGCAGAGGACTTGTGCAAGTCTTTACCTTCGATCAAACCAGCAGCGCAGCGGACAGCCCCGGGGCAGAAGATTGCGTATGTATTTGGGTCCTGCACTGAGTCAGGGCTCAGCAGTCAGACAGGCTGCAAGCTCCAGCAAACTGTCCTGGGATAATGGAGGTTAGGTTTTAGCTAACTTCATGAAAAAAGTAGAGTGTGTGTAAAGGAGGAAAGATAAAATTCTTATATACGTTTCACATCCGTTCTAATAAAGTCTCATCAGTAGAAATGGAACTTTGCAAGTTGTAATTTATATTTTTCACAAAGACACGCACGTCTACCAGACACACAGCTACACAAATGCATATGTACATTTATTTATTAGATAGAACACTTCCAGGAAATTTAATGAAGTCCAAGAGTTTATTTTGAAATCAAACTGCAACAATATATGATAATGATAATAATAATTATCTCTTAAGAATAAATCACCTCATGGAACAGTTTTCAATGATGGCAATTCATTGCCTTCAGAGTGTCTGAAAACCACATTTTCGAAAAACCGTTGTGTAAAGAAGCATATAATTACTCTCCCCTCAACGTTCAATCTTCATATCATCTGTAAAAAAGAAAAGAATCATATGCTGAACTGCTGCAAGCACAATATTATTTGCAAGAGGAAAAAGCAACAGCGGTTTGTGATACAACTTCTACTTAAAACTTAATACAGCCAAAAAAAAGAAAAAGAGCTGGAATTAATTACCAATTGGCTCATACAACTGAGAAATAAGAACCTTTTCATATCCATATATGGGTAAGTCTGGCTTCTGTTTATCTCAGTAAACATCACCTATATTTACATGCGTATGATTCTGACGCAAATTACTGCTTCTTCCAAGAAGCAGGAATTACTTATCTCTGAAGGCACATGAGAGTTTCCTTCAGATATATATATATATTAAAAAAATATATATATATGAATTATGTTAATAATTATGCTTTCCTTAAACAATGTATTACAGTAAATCTATATCACAGACTACAGTACCATAACTGCGAAACCGAAATTCTGCTAAGCCCGTTTCACACAAACACAGTTTTGTTTGCTTACACAGCACTACAGAGTTTAAACCATGTGTAGCAGGCCAGAAAATGAAACTGTTTACAGAAGATTATGCAAATATGTCTAAATGTCCTTTAGAATTAAGACCATAACCAAGCTCAACTATGTAAATGTCTCCTGAAAATAAAAATACAGCTGACGCCTTCATCTGCAGATGTATTTGCCTTAAACTGGACTCCACTGGGATCTCCATTCCTCCATACAATTAGCACATCTAATCATGTCTGAACTAACAACAAGCTCACCTATAGAATACATCAGGCAACTTTACAAATTTGATAAAAATCACCACCTTTGGCTTAGGGCCAGGAGTAATTGCTTAAGACGGAACTGAGTCACCTTTATGGGTAACTAATTCCATGGAAAGGTATCAGGGTTTTCTGGTTTATGCTTACACTTTCTCATAAGCAGTACATTGACAAAAATAATAAGAATGGACTGCCGTCTATTTAAATGCTAATTTTGGACATGTTTTAGCATTAGAGTAATATTAATGGAATACAATAAATCTGAATATAATTAAACTTATGGATAACTGCAAAATATTTGGCACTAATGTAAAAACAATTACTAACCTCTGACGTGGGTTTTATTTTGCACTTACTTACTTTTATTGTGCCTAAAGTTTACCTGCTCACACCATTTTTAAAAATCAGACACTGACACAAAGACTCAAAGCCTGATGAGGTAATGATATCTGTAATGATATCCTTGGTTTTATTTTTAGGTTTTTAGTAAAAATGAAAATATTTAGAGACTCTGAAAATTCAGAACACTTCCCCGTCCCCCCCGCCCCGTCCCCCCAAAAATATTTGGTAAGCAAAATGGCCATAAATACAAGATGTTTATTAACCATACAGATTTGAGGTCTATATGGTTGAACATTACTCAGCCACTACTGAAAACAGATCATCGAAACACCTTATTCATTCTGTGATAAAGGTTAACACATTCACTTTAAAGACTTTTACCATGAAATGTCCCACATGGAAATTTACTTACTAGCTGAAGTCTCCTTTCTCTCTTGTGCAATAAAATTACCTCATAGTGACTATGTCTACCGCAACAGGTATGAACAATTACCTGCTCACTTCACTACATAGTGGCTACAGTGCATGATGTTTTGCTTGATTTAACACATCCCATCTTAAAATACACTAATAAAGAGAGACGGTAGTTGGGGCTGAGTCACACTTGACTCTGACTGTACTACATTGGTTCAGACTAAAGGTGAACTTTAATTCATGTGAAGGCAGCAAGTCGAACTTGAGTTTTTCTCACTGTCGGTTGCTGAAGAAGACTGGTGGTGTAGTATGTAGTCATGTTAATCCTGCATGAGATCAGGTTGCCCCTGGCAGAGGTGGTTCTCTGTGGTGTTCCCCATCACCACCACTGCCACCCCACCCTCCTCTGGGGCAGACCACTTCCTTCTTCCCTTGCTCCACTCTTCTGATGCTTGCATCTACATGATGAGCAAAGCTGGCATGTGAAGTTAGCTGAAAACTAACCTACCAAAAAAACCCCACCCAACCTTTTCTACAGGTATTGTATTTCTATTTTCTTCCTATTGCAGCTATGGCCTAAATCTCATAAAGGGCAAATATGGCAGGTGAGTCTGGATACCAGGTTTGTCTGGCAGTGTAAAAACAGCAATAACAAGCCTTCTTGCTTTCTGATAGGTGGAATCACTTTAAATTTAAATTTTTTTTTTTTTTAAATGAACATTCCCTTCACTGTAGAAAGGTTAAGTACAAACAATCAAAGAAACAGTTGTGATCATAATTAAGAAATGGTAACTTAGTAAAGACGTAATAAGATGTTCTTCTAAATTACCAATGAATGTGAAAAAATGTTTCTCCAAATTCAGCTTACCAGTATAACAAAGATCTAGCTTGACAAACCTAGCAAAATTTATTGATTTCTAATACAACTAAACTATAGCACTTTAATCACAAACAACTTCACACTGTCACAACTTTTATGAAAGAAGTGAAAGATGTAGATGTACCTACCTAAAATCTGGCTTATTTGAACAGTTTGCTTTCCAGAAAAAGTGGTCTTAGGCTAAAAATCTAAATGTAGATTTAGATTACAATATCACTATGTAATTGCATTCAAGTAAAGGACATGAAAAATAGAGATGTTTCAAAAATCTTTTTATAATAGCAGATAGGTTGAATTTAATTTTTTGCTGGTTAAAGCCTATTCTTTCTTCTACGGAACTAAAAGTAATTTATAGAAATTATGCAACATTTATTCAGTTTGTTATCTTCTATGTGTAAATTTGAGCTCCCTAAAAGCAATTTATTATTTTTAATATAGCTGGGTCATGTTTGTTTCTATACTACCAAGTTTACCTTATTAAAAACATTCAAGAAACACTTGGATTTTTGTGTGAATTGTTATACCAACTACTGGGAGAATATTTGCTCTCCACCTAACAGTGAACATGACTTTCTACTACCAAAAAGATAATCCATATGTGTTGTTAACACTGTTTTCCAGTTGACAGAATTAATCAACATCAATATTATATTTTGTAAGAGTCCTAGTCTTATAGTCAATTATGTCAGGGCAAGAATTTTAATAAACATTCTGTTATTTTGTGTGTATTATTTTTGGCACAGTTTTATGTTTTATAAAAGTACATCCTTGCCCCACCATAATAATCAGTGTGTATTGCTGCATACCTTTGGTGAGAACCTGCTTGGTTTTTTTCATCATAATCAAAAGCCTATTCTAAAGGGTTGTTAAGAGTCTCACCTCCTTTGGTTTGCAGTGGTATGCTGAGAATGTCAGCCTCTGTGGATGGCTCATTGTTCATGCTGATGCAATATAATGGTTCACCCAAGAAAGAAGGTTTCTTCAACCTTTTTGTGTTGAGTGCTCTTGACATAAAGTAACCTTCAGTAATACTCTTATCTCCCATCTTCTGTAAACCTTCTAGGTCATCAGGTTCCTCTGTTTGGGCCAGTGAATCCTTTGATAAGGGACTATCAGCCAATGCTTTGCTGATATAGTAGCCAGGGATTTCACTCTCTGCATTAACACATAAGCTTTTGTCTTCGAGTCCAGCCTTTTCCTGAGCCGTTAACATCCCTACAATATGGTCTTCAACTAACATTTTGGAAAGAGTAGATGTGGAGTGAAGAGTGGAGTCTTGACTTGTGTAACAAGGGGGACTTAATCCACAAGAAAGAGATTCCTGAGACTTTGGCATGGTAACGTTGCTTATTGTTCTCTGAGGCTGCATACATTCTTCCAGAAGGGTCTTAAGCTGCTCTTCAGAGAGGCCCGTTTGTTCCTCAGTCTGAAAATAAAAAGGGCAAGAATTTCTTCTGTCAAAATATAATTAATGAAAAGCAGCGCCATAAAACAGTTTGAGAGATACAAAAGCACTGGCAGAACTCTTAAACTGATATAAACATTTTTCAGTTCAAACTGAATTTAAATATACATTTACATAATCACATCATTTATGTAACATCTTCACCAAGTTCTAGATAGATTAGATGCTGAAAGTTAGGAAAGAAGTCTCATGTCCAAAAGGCACTGAGAGGCTTTGATTTTGCTTAGTCTTCCACTAGATATCACTGCTTTTTCATTACCAAAGCACATACTTTTTCATATATCTTGGTTTGTTGTGTATACATACAGACACACCCACTTTAAGATTTTAGTTACTGAAAGCAAAACAGCACATCGCTAAAAGACTTTCAGATGTTGGGGCGATGCAACTGGGGTCAAAAATGGTTTTGGACAGCACCAGCCCACAAAGGTTGTCACATATTGACTGAAGTTTTCCCAGCCTCTCACTGCAGAAATGCAACATAGCCTCTCTCAACCATGTGACAAAAAGCACATCAGTTACTCATCTACAAGACCTACCACGTCAAGCGTGTCCCATGCCACGTGACAGAAGAAAGCCCCATCTTCTGTACGACAGTTTTACTGCTTTCTACAAACTGTCACTGCTTGGATAGCTCACAGATGTATCTTTTCAGTCAATTTCTTATTCAGACAGTGGCACACTCCCATCATTTTTATCATGCAGGTTTCCTTTACTGGACATTTCTTAAAATTTGATATTAAAGATAATGACTGATATTAGCTGGTAATGGTGAAGAATAGCAAAGGATATTTTGCTTAGAGAGGTTTGCAATGGGGAGTTATTTCTAGCCTTTACAATCCTTAATGCTCCTTGGTAATAGAGAAGCACAATACTCCCTGACAATTTAAAGATTATAATGAAAAGTACAAGACATATTTTAGATATGCATAATACATTTGCCATAAAATATGAAATATAGGAGATATAATAATACATATTATAAATGTTATAGATACTATGCAACATTTAATGGAAAAAGATGCTTTCTACAATCAAAACCTCGGTTTTACCCAACCTCCAAGAGATAAAGGATCAGTTGACAATCTGATGAACTCCCTAAGGCTGCAGTGATTTATGTCAAACAACAATTTTATTCACTATGTAATGACTATTACACAGAATTTACTTTACATTGTGCTAGAGCATGGAGCTAGTGTTACTTCAGAGGAAAGATCAATATCAGATGTCTAGCTGATTTTTTTTCCCCTGAAGTTATCTTATTCAACTACAGGAGTGATATGACGCTGTTTGATGTATATGACATGATGAGATCGCAGCCTAAGTAGCACAGGGTGTACGGATTACTCCTGAAAACTGATTATTGATGTTCATGAATGGGGACAGTTTTCACTCAGTCAGGAAATAGTTTTTCTTTGTAAAACTTGTTGTGGCTATTAAAAATTACAAGGTGACACTACAAAGTGAACAAGAAAGACATTTTAGGTTACTTTCAGTCACCATTCTGTATCTACATGTTCAAACATTAATAATAGCTAATAACCACTACTATAGACTGATTACAGTTCAGGCACTAGCTGATGTACTTAAACGCAGTTTTATGGATTTATTCAACCTACTAGTCCTTTGCTGCACAGACCAGTTTCCTTCCCAAAGACACTTTGAGTTCGCTTCCTGCACATACAGTTCCTACACAACTGCATTAAAGAAATTGGGATGTTAAGGGGGGCTTTTAAACAAACAAAAAAAAGAGCATTGACAGACTGCCATTGTGTGTAGACAGCCTTAGTTAGATGAACATAAAATCAGGTAATTATATTGAGATTCAGCTAATCCTGGTATCAATCAATGTTCTTTTAATAATATAACTGAAATCAAACCACAACCTTAAGCACTTATTTAGATAACAAAGAAAAAATTATGACCTCTTCAAACTTTTCTCAGGCTTTTAAATTTTAATCCTAGTGCAGAAAGTGCTCACTGATGAAAGATAAGTCAGACAGGGAAAAACAATTAGTAGCAAAACACAGGACAAATCAAAAATGGAACATGGAATTGTTCAAATTTTCACTCTCGATCTAATCTACTAGCCCGCGCTGAGTTCCTTACATTTCTTTGAAGGAGTATTTTAACTTGCAGGACAATGTCTGTTTACAAGTAGTCATTACTAGAATGGACTCACTTGAAGAAACAAGATGCATTCACTCAAGCAGAGCACCACAGTAACATAGTTATACCACTACTGGTAGCACAGCTGCATCTGGAGTATATCCACAGAGCAGAATATTACGCTACGTAAACACAACTATATTTGTATCACAGAAGATTCTCACATCTGGAAACCCACATGGATTCCCACATGTTTTTGAGTGTGTGGTTGTATACTAACATATTTCAAAGCTCTTGGCCAAGATCATTTGGAGCTAATTTTATGTTAATGACAGGGCAATTCACTCACTGCAGAAAGGAATTCTGCATCTGGTGTAAATGAATGACTGAGTACAAAATGAACATAGTGAGGAAGATCATCTTGTCCTGCTGCTGTCTCACAAACAGAGTTTGTTACCCGGTGTGCAACACCCAATATGCACACAGAGCCGAGATATCAGTTTATTTCAAGTTTTGCACAAGACCGGGTGCTAGGTGGTAGCTCCACAAAGCTAGCACATCGCTCGTTCATTTATACAGTCTAGTTATACATATGCATAAGTAATTATGCAAAGCAGTTTTCTATTGGTCTACATTTTCTCATCTCTTTCCTAAAGCTACAGTACCACTTCAACATTCTATGCATGCCCAAAGGTGAGGGGTCTCTGCTTGGGCTGGGGTCTCCAGCTCAAGGGGTGTGATTTTTAGTATTATAATGAGGATAGTTTGCATGAGGGTGCTTCTTATCACACTTCTACTAGTAGTTTCAGATTGCTCCCAAAACATCTTAATTAGCTTACATATTTCTCCAGGATGTGTTTCACTCCCAAGGACAATAATTTTTGATTAGACATTCCACATCCTGGTCTGAATCCCCCTTATAAACTTTACGTAAGTCTTGGCCTTCCACCAGCTCTAGTATACTTCTCACACCTAAAAATTTAGATCAGACCGACCTTCCACGTATACCTGTATAACACTGAATCTGACTACAATTCCCCCCTTTGAGACTATCTAAGAATATTTCTTAGATAAGTCTCACTTTCTCCTCAGGTTGCTTAGCGAATGGTAAGCAACATCTGCAGGTGCATTGTAGTAACACATACAGACATACAAAGATGCTTAATCCAATCAGTATTATGCCCAACAACCTCTTTACCCACGGTCTCAAATCAGGGAACTAAGTGGTCATCCATCTCCAGGTCTCTTCAAATCCTAAGGAAGTATCATCCTTTTGAATTTCATGTAAAATTTTAGTTTGTTGCCAAATTTCGTTTAGATCGGTCAAGATTCGTCCACTCTGGTCAACGTAAACACAACAACCAGTGTTTAACATTGTACAGACTCCTCCTTGTGAAGTCAGGAGCATGTCTAAGGCCATTCTATTTTGCATAGAAATATCATTAGGCAGAAGAGGGATATCATTCCCTCTATTTCCTTCACTCTCTAGCTTAAAGAATTCAGTATATTTACAAAGATATGTTAATAATATCATTGTTCCCAATATTATAAGAAAATACAGAAATAATTCCCTTTGAACACAATTTATATGGGCTATGAATTCTATCTGAGTCCAAGTGCAGTTCATTTAATTCCAAGCCAGCTTCAATTTCAAAGGTGCTGTTTCTCTCAATGTCCACTCTTTCGGATGGGAGGTTTTCACCCGCGTGTAGTGAATCCAAGAATCTATTCCTTTTATTTTAATAGCGGTGGGGGTAATTAGTAACACTAAATATGGTCCCTTCCAGCATTCTTTCAAAGGTTCATCTTTCCAGGTTCAGACAGAGGCTTGGTCTCCTGGTTGAAAGGTATGTACTGGAGTGTCTAGCGGAACAGGTGTTCTCTCATTCAGGTACCAGTGAAGGGAAGATAAAGTATGCCCCAAGGACAGCAAATATTCAGTCAGTGCTTGGTCTCCACTGACATGCATTTGATCACTCCTTCCTGTTAATTTATTTACAGGATATGGTTTACCATACAGAATTTCAAAAGGACTAACCCCTTCCCCAAATCTAGGAGTAATCCTGATTCTTAGCAATGCTATAGGTAGAACTTCTATCCATTTCATTTGAGTTTCCTGGCATAATTTCAAAATTTGTCTCTTTCAAGTTTGATTCATCCGCTCTACTACCCCACTGGATTGCGATCTCCACGGAGTATGTAAATTCCAATCAAATTGTAAAAACTTAGCAACTTCTTGTACAGTTTTAGCAATAAAATGGTGCCTGTTATCTGAAGCTATTCCTTCAGGGATACCAAATCTAGGGATTATTTCTTTCAACAGTATTCTAACTACCTCTCTAGCTTTGTTGGTTCAGCAAGGAAAAGCTTCTGGCCATCCAGAAAAGGTACCCACTAATACCAACAAGTATTTAAATTGATTACACCTAGGTAACTGTTGTGGTTTAACCCCAGCTGGCAACTAAGCCCCACACAGCCGCTTGCTCACTCCCCCCTGGTGGGATGGGGGAGAGAATCAGCAGGGTAAAAGTGAGAAAACTGGTGGGTTGAGATAAAGACAGTTTAATAGGGAAAGCAAAAGCCACACGCGCAGGCAAAGCAAAGCAAGGAACTAATTCACTACTTCCCATGGGCAGGCAGGTGTTCAGCCATCTCCAGGAAAGCAGGGCTGCATCACGCGTAATGGTTACTTGGGAAGACAAACACCAGCACTCCGAACGTCCCCTCCTTCCTTCTTCTTCCCCAGCTTTATATACTGAACATGACGCCATATGGTATGGAATAGCCCTTTGGCCAGCTGGGGTCAGCTGTCCTGGCTGTGTCCCCTCCCAACTCCTTGTGCACCTGGCAGAGCATGGGAAGCTGAAAAGTCCTTGACTAGTGCAAACATTACTTAGCAACAACTAAAACATCAGTGTGGTATCACCACTGTTTCCAGCACAAATCCAAAACATAGCCCCATACTAGCTACTACAAAGAAAATTAACTCTATCCCAGCCAAAACCAGCACAGTAACTCAGAGAAATCCATTTGCCAGTACTCCCCTGGAGTTTGTTCCCCTTTAACCTGTCCTGGAGAAGGTATCTTCTGTATTTTTGGATTGTTCTTGGAGTATGCTTTACAATAGCATTAGCTAATTTTTGCATTCTTGGTCCTATGGCATATCGTATGATGTCTGCTATTACTGCATCTGCTCCCATATGGGTTTCTTGATGAGTCTTCTTTATTAATTCCCTCATTAGTGGGGCTGTGACTATTATTTGTCCAGTATCAGTTGTCCACCATCCATCCTGGGTTTTGGTACAGTTTAAAAGTTTTGCTAATTGATTGCCCTTTTCCGAATATGTTGGAGGCTCTAGTAAAATTCTTCCAGTGGGAATTAAAGCCCCCACCTTAGAATCTGTGCAAGCTGCCCTTTTTGCTGCCTCGTCAGCTTTTCGATTTCCACTAATAATATGTTTGCCCTTTCTGATGGGCTTTACCTTGCGTTACAGACACTTCCTTTGGCTTCAGAATGGCCTGTAATAAATTTAAAATTGCCTGTCCATGTTTAATTGGAGTTCCTTGGGAAGATAACAATCTTCTTTCTTTCCATATGGCTCCATGGGCATGTATCACTCCAAAGGCATATTTTGAGTCCATATATATGTTTACTTTCATATTTTCAGACAATTCCAGTGCTCTGGTTAGTGCAACAATCTCAGCCTTTTGTGCTGATGTATTAACAGGTCTTTCGCCCCGTGAAACTTCAAAACCCAGGTATTCCACAGTTGTTTGCACAATCTGGGCTTACTTTTGTGATACTCTGTACCCAGCAAGTCCCAAGAAATTTAACAGATCAATAGTGGTTCTTTTGCATTCTTGTTCTGAGGCAGTCCCTATTAATATATCATCTACATACTGTAGTAAAGTAACAGAAGGATGTTCACCTTGCCAGTCTTCTAGTTCTTTAGCTAGTACATTACCAAACAAGGTAGGGCTGTTCTTAAATCCCTGGGGTAGCATGAGTCCAGCAGAGCTGGACTTTTCTTCCAGTGATTGGACTTTCCCTTTGAACATGAACAATTTCTGACTTTCTTCTTCCAGAGGTATACAAAAGAAAGCATCCTTCAGATCCAGTATTGTAAAATATACGTTATTCTCAGGTATTGATGATAACAGAGTGTATGGATTTGGAACTACTGGATGCACATCAACTGTAATCCGGTTAATTTATCTTAAATCCTGTACCAACCGATACTCTGTGTTCAGGGCTTCCTGACCAGCAAAACTGGAGTATTATATTCACATTGGCGTTCTCTTAATAGCCTGTACTGAATAAAGTCATTTATCAACAGTTATCCGGTGGAGCTACCACCTAGCACCCGGTCTTGTGCAAAACTTGAAATAAACAGATCATCTCAGCTCTATGAGCGTATTGGGTGTTGCACACCGGGTAAGAAGTCCGTTTGTGAGACAACACTGCCTTTCTTTTGTCCTTTTATTCCCCCATTCCCACCCCATTTAGCTGCAATCTACTTTTCCTTGTCCAAACTTAATTTTTTCTTTTTTTCCTTTCAGGAAAATCATATGGTTAGTATTGACAATTACTTCATAGATTACCTTGATGATTACCAGAGGGCTAGGTGGGGAGATTTAGAGCCTAAGGCAAATGGGGAGGGAAATGAGTATAACAGCTATAGAGTGAAGAAGTTTGGTAACTTGTGGGCTTGTTTTCCTCCAGAGTGGCAGGCGTGCAGGCAAAGCAGACAGTGTAAAACATAACTTATTTTTGTTCTTTCTTTATCTCTTCCCCCCTTTGGATTGTTTTGTAAGACATCCTTGCAAGGATGCAAAGATAAGGAAAGAGAAAGTATTTAATGTACCTCTCAAAAAATTACATTTTAAAATACTGAAGGCTCACTGTTGGCAATTTTCTTGTGCCAAAGTCATTTTAGGGTTAAGGAAAAATATACAGTAGAAGAGAAGATAGCTCTTAAATAGCCATCAGTCATCCACTCAGCAGGAAGAAATTTACATTGAAATGAAAGCAGAAAGGCTGCTGTTGAAATCAGAAAACCAAGTTTAGGGAAACATGTAATACCCTAAGGAGAGACACCTCACACCAAAAAAGGCTGTGCATTTGCAACCAAATGAGCATTTTAACTCATGGGATTGCATAATACAGCAACTGTATTAGGAATTTGCAAAGTATACATTTGCACACACCAGAAGAAATCCTGTCACAGCTAACTGTACTAGTTACAGTCACAAGACTTGGAATTAGTAACACAGTCTTAGGGAGACACTAGATTCTGCTTCTCCCAAGCTTTCACTGCCCTCACTGTAAATAATTTACAACTCCTATACAGAAAAATACTTCAAGATATTTCTTTAAAAATACAAGGATATAAAATTAATGTAATTCAAAATGCAGAAACAGCCCGCTTGAGCTATTAGGTCTGGTTCCCATTAGAAATTAGAAAAGCTTTTAATTGTTCTGGCTAATTTTTAATAGGACACCGAGTCCTATTCATTTCCTAGGCTTTTTACTGTTAATGATCCAAAAAACTAATTCCTAGCCAGGAGTTTAAGAGCCTGCTAATGACCTTTACTGTTTATGTGTGGCTAGTTTTTCACACACTTGTGGCCCTTCTCTGGCTGAAGATTTCTTGTTCCTTGCTGAATTCCTCGGTGACATGGGTCTATAGAGAAGACCTTACTGCATGTGGTAGGAATGCAAACTTGTAGGTCACTGTGGACAGACCTGCTGCGACTACAGGCTTGCAAGTTCAAAGCTTTAGGCTTGTTTTCCACATCTACACAGTAAGAGAAACAGACTAACACTGAAAGACCTTATCAGATTTTAGCATGGGGAGAAAGCTAATATGTCAGGATTATTTCTAATTATAGTAAATAATCATGGGGAGAATGTCAGAATTATTTCCAATTATAGTAAATAATCATAAAACGACACACAGTAAATGAATACGCTAGGACTATTTAAGGACTCATGTAGCTGGCATGTCTATAAACATGTATACTTTGTTGCTTAATCTGAAAGTATTACAATCAACAGTTCTCATGAAACTTTATTTGCTTGAAACAATTTACTGTGATGCTCTAATTTACTTACATTTTTACTGATGTGTAGGACTGCATCAGTCAATTCTAAAGTAACGGTGCTCTTCCTGATGAAAAAACTCAATTTTAAGAGTACACTGATCTATTGAGACAACATTCAGATTTTTGACTAATCAGCACAGGAAGGTTTTGTAAGTTTTAGTTATTTCACAACTTATTAATAGTTTCTCAAACAGCTCTATTGTGCTTTGAAAAGGCAATCCTTGCCTTGTATCTCCACAGGACTCAACTCAACATGCACCATCAGCTCCAAGGTCTCACCTTTATGCATCACACCGAAGCACCATGCACTTGTCTATGCACAGTACTGGTCAGGGCTACTGTGGAATACTATTAATATGCTGCATACAAAACCAGACACATCACGTCACTGTGAAAGAGCTTCTTACAATTTCCAGAAATGCTAAAAGCTCGAAGTTCTTTTGCACCACAGAAGTCAGGGTTGATGTCCATAACTTGAAAACTAATTTAAATTATGGGAATATGTCCTTATGAGATTGTTGTGGGTTAACCCCAGTAGGCAGATAAGCACCACACAGCTGCTTGCTCAGTCCCCACCCCCATGCCCAGGTGGGACAGGGGAAGAGGAAAGGAAGAGTAAAAGCAATAAAACTTGTGGATCAAGATAAAAATTGTTTAATAAGCAAAGGAGATGGGAAAGAAGAGAGAAAGAAAACAAAACAAGTGATCCAAAGGCAATCACTCACCATCTCCCATGGGTAGACCAATGCCCAGCCAGTTCCTGAGCAAAAGATGGGTAACTTTCTAGAACCCCCTCTTTTCCCTTTTTATTGCTGTGCATGATGTTATATGGCAGGGAACATCTCTTTGGTTAGTTTGGGTCATCTACCTCGTTGTGTCCCCTCCCAGCGTACTGCACATCCCCAATCTATTCACTGGGGGGGCAGAGAAGGCCCTGATGCTGTGCAAATACTGCTCAGCAACAGCTGAAACATGGGTGTGTTATCATCAGCATTGTTTTGGTCACAAATCCAAAACAGAGCACCATACCAGCTGCTATGAAGAAAATTAACTCCAACCCAGCCAGACCCAGTACAGAGACCCATACATCCACTTTTACAAAGAAATTCTTAAGTGTCCAGCACATCATGTTTCGGCTTTTAGCGCTTGCTTGCTTGTTTTAAAAACACTATGTTATGAGAAAGAGCTTAAAGACTGTGAAAGAAAAAAGTTAATATTTCCTCTGTAAAGCTATTTCAGAAGAGTTATTTCAGAATGTAATGAGAGAAAATGTAACTAGAGTAGATCAAAACCATGCTTACAACTCAGTGAGCGTGTTTCTGGGGAGGACAGTAATGTGTATTGATTTGATGGTGTTAAAGTTAAGACTGGAAGCTAAAGAATGGATTCAGAAATTAAGAGCTCCTTCTGGTACAATCATGATTAACCATCTGGTGGTCCTGTGCTTATGTCTAGTTTGGGTGGGTTTGGGGAATTCTGTACTGTTTCAGGAAAGACATAAATCTTTAAGAATGAACAGGATTCCTGAGCCATAGGAGAAAATCTCCTGCTTTTGCTCTTTTCCTCCTTCTGCTATCTTTCCTTCTGTTAGTTACATTTTCCCTTCTCTTTATTTTTTCCACTCTTTCTGTTTGTGTAAGGGCAGAATGAAAAGGTCTGGTAGTCAATTTTCTGTAGCTGCTGCTGCTGCGAGACAGAAGGCAGAAAGGACAGAAATATCTAGGCAAGAGACACAAAGAAAAGTAGGTGAAAATTGTGAAAAAGAGACATGGTAATTGCAGCAGTTCATTTCTCTGTGATTTTTAAGATAGCCTACAGGTTATACAAGTAAAAATAATTATGACAAGTTCTTGCAGGCAAAACTAATTTAAACATGCATATTTTAGTCATTACAAAGAGGAATAATACTTGTTTTTATTTTATCTTTCTCAAAAATATCCAGTCAATTGCTTGCGGTTTGAATGTGCAAATAATGAAAAACTGCTTCATCAGCTATGCCACACCCTGTAGACTTTAGAAAGAGAAAGCAACTGGTTGCCGGAGCTGACAGAATTAGGAAAAAAAAGGAAGCTAAAATATCTTTTACAATCATTTTCTTCTCAGTTGGTACCATAGATGCTAAGCTACATTACTTGCAGCTGCAGAGTTTGCATGGTACTACACTAGGATATAATGAAGAGGTTTCGATGGCTGTAAGCATGAATTTCTTCTTGGAAGCATATGGAAATAATTTTATAACTTGTAAAGATCCAAAAAGCTTTATCTCTGAATTGCTACAAGTCATACTTTTTACCTTTCCTTTTCTGAAGCTTACTTTCAATTTTAGCTTCATTTCATGGCAGTTTTGATCTACAGGTTATATAACATCTTCTAGGTGCCTGCATATTAGCAATGAAGTTTTCACCCATGGACACCAAAATCTAAATTTGTATGTCCTCACCAAAGTTTTAACAAAATTTGAAAATGTCACACAGGTCTGAAGTTTCTAACATTCCTATCAGGCATGTATGTATTACTAAAAAATTAATACTTTTAAAGTAATTGAAGGTTACTCTACATAATTATTTTTCTCAATTGCCTATATATGCATATATGCATTAGAGGAAGATTATGACTTTGAAGCTCCATTTTCATTAACTGAACCAAATATAGTATTTGTAACCTTTATAACCTAAACAGTACTGGATTCAAACCTAAGCAGTTAAAATATCAAATATAACTCATTAAAATCAGTATTTCCATTAGCATGCTGGCTTTTTCTGTCATTTTAGGAGCTAATATAACATAAGACTTATGCATCATGTTAAAAAGGAAAGCAAAGTGAGTTTTGATTTACTGTTACAAAACAGTAAAACTGTTACAAAACCTCCTATATTTTATTACCCAATTAACTGATAAATAGTAGGTTTTACACAACAAAACAAGTGGTTGACAAAGGAATATCAAAGGAAATTCTGAATGTATTGTGTATAATACCTAAATACAAAAGCAAATAAAGGATAATAGAAATAATTTTGAATTAAATTAGAGCTATTTTTCCTATTTAACTAATCTTTCCTAAAATACTGGTGAGTGTCAAACTATGGCTAAATCTGGTAAAGTCTGACCTTCCTAAAACATAAACTATTATACATTAAATAAAAAATTATATTCAAACAAAAACAAGTCATAAAGACAGTTTCATTAGTGACTGGGAATTGTTACTACCTCAGTAGCTGAGTCTGCCGAGATCAATGAATCGATAAGCCAAATTTTGATAATTATAGTCTCTTTCAGAGGTACTAAGAGATATTTTATGCATTTGAATTTACTCTGTTTTCTTTAGCTCAATCCTGTTTCATATGAATTTGAGAAGCCAAATGAGCTGGAAGAGCAAGCAACTAGTTTTGGTCTTCTGATGACAAATAAAAACAAATGCAAGAAGAGATGTAGTATTCTAAAATCATGGAGACTTTTCAAGCAATAGGATCAATCCACTAACTGCAGGTAATACTTCCTTTTAACAAGAAAGCAAGCAGCTTTAAACAGGGCTATTTATTTTTTTAAAAACATTTCCCACATCATAATGAAATCTGGTTCTGTCCAAGAGATATCCTAAAATGTTATAATGTTATTCTATTCTCCTCCCTAACTGCAAGCAATATTTGTAGGGTTCTCATACCTCTTGCCCTAAGATCCAAATCCTGGCTGTAATTGTATAGCATATTTGACTTTTGTATATGTTGTATAATAAAAAACTTCATTAGTTAAGTTTCAATAGTTTTTAAGCACTGTTGTCTTGCTACTGAATTATACTCCAGCTTCCATCATAAGCAGCAGGGCATAAATTTCTAGTAAGCAGGAATCAACAAAGGAAAAAATTGTATTCAGTATCTTTAATAGAACAAAAGGTAAGAATTACTATTCTAAGTAAACATACATTAAACTGTGTAATTAAATGTGCATAGAGTATATTTTCTTGGCTAGGGCAAAGAGGTACGGACAATGTAATGGGCATATTTAACATATACTAGTAGTCACTAAACAATAAGAGTCAACCATTCTATAGAAAAATAATTTAAAAGTTTAGGAATTTTAAAAGCTGCATGAATCATGATGTAACCCCCCCTTGATTTAAATACTAAACTATGATTAAAGTCTCTGATTTAAATCACATTGAATTTAAAATCCATCTACTCCGAGGCTGTCAACAGATGTTTTGCAAGAATTCAGCTCTTCTAACTTCAGATTAGTTCAACATTTAGCTCATCTAATCTAATGCATTTGTAGATAGAAAAAACTCAGCATTGTACTATATATGAGTCACTGTATAATTTTTTCTCTCATTTCTAAAATCTTCCTCAACAAATGGATAGCTCCCTGGTTTTAGAGCACTTGATTTCCTACACTTTCCAGTATTCTTAGGTTAGAAAGCAAGCTGGTTTTATTTGAACACACTGAACATATGTGTGAAAACATAAGACACAAATTCCTGATCTGGTATTTCAATCCATCATTCTGAATAAGACTTTCATTTTCTAGCCTCTACTGAAGAAGCAGAACTTCTGCAATCTAGGCTATTTAGCATTCAAAAACAGTTTCCTAAGTATCCTGTTTTGTGTTTTTAACTGTTTGTTATTAAGCATTTAGCAGATTTTATTCCATAGAACTATCTTCCTTGAATATTATTAAGTTGTGGCTTTAATTTTCAGCAAAGCCAGTAGAGTAGACAAAAATGCCTTGATGTGGTTGCAGCTGTTTTCTGTTACAAAAACCCATTTATTTTTCTCCTTTTGGTCATGTAGGCTTTTATTTTTCCAAGAAATAGATACAGTGTAGCATAATGGTACCTCACTAACTTATTATAGACCTTTTAAAACTCTGCAACAAAGTATCTTTTAAGATTTTAAGAATATTACGGGTCCACAATCTATTCAGGGAACAGAAAATATAAACAGTAATAAAACTAAGGTCACGGAGATTTTTTTCTTCATAACGTAAGAAACTTCACTGCAAGTGCTAAAACACCAATAAAACTAACAAAATGCCTCCATCCAATAAGAAGGAAAACAGGGAAGCCACAAACACATGATCTAGATGACCTACGTAGTTAGGTGTAGTTTAGTCTCGCTAAAAATAAGGACTGGCCCAAGGAGCAGTGAGCCACGAAGACTCACCAAAAGCAGCTGTAGGCAGAAGCTTAAAAAAAGAACAAAATAATAGTTTATGTATTCTAGGAGTTCAGACCATATTTCTTGATATTCTTTAGGGGTATCTTTTAAACTGAGTCTTACTAATTGGCCCTGTGTACCAATCGCAACACACACCTCTGAATACTGACTTCTTCCATATAACATATATATGTATATGGTAAACCTCACCTGTGATATATATTTTGGAGATGGAAATATCCCCTCCCAATAGCAGAAGTATGTTAGGAAGGAAGTTCTGCTGTATGCGGAATAATAAACCCGCAGTGTTCTCTAGTGAAGTAATACAGGTAGTGTACAATCTCAATCATCCAAATTAAGAAAAAAAGCACACAGTTTCTTTTATAAATGTGGTTTTCTTACAGACTTTTTGACTCTGCATTAAATACAGATAATAGAGTTCCTCTCTTTGTTTCATATTCATGCCACCTAAACCAAGAGCCTCAGCCAAGTACTGCTGTTAACTGTAGTTCCCAAGGTCCACACAGGTGGCAGAGAGACACCGGCACTTCAGATTGTAATTCAACCCAGCTAACATCTAAAGAAAAAAACATTTCGAGTTTTGCTTACAAATTATTGTTTTAAAATTGAAACCTTTCTGACAACACAATTCAAAGGATACTAAGCAAAAAGAGAATAAATGGGAAGAAGTAGAGATCCGTATTACAACATAAATTTGGTAAATCACAGAGGATTAGAAAAAGGTATATAAGGCACTACTTTTCAGAAACACGTTTCTGAGAAATATGTCAAAGTACAGAATTGTAAAGACACCTAGTTTTCAACAACAAGACCCGTAATGTATCACACTGGCTTAGCTTTCATTGTCTTGTTGTTGTACTTCATCCTACAACCTCAATAAAAGCTTGTACAGTATTGCCATGTATTGGAAAATGCAAGCACTCAAACACTGAGAGCCAGGACACCTCTCCGAAAATACCAGGCCTAGTACATCTGAAACTGTAATTTCTTCTTGTTTTGATCTTTTAATTGCTACAGGTTTAAAGAAAGGCTTGGGTTTGTCTCTTTTTTAATAGGAGCAAAGATTCTAGTGCAATCATGGCACTGCAAAAATCTAGAGCTTTAACAGTAACAAAAATTACACAACTTGGGGAAAAAAGAAAGAGAAGTTGGCAATATTTGTAGTTATGTGAATTGTAAATATGGAATCCTACCTCACAATGGCAGGACTGTTAAGTCTCCTAAAAAAAGAAAAAAAATCAGGTTCCCATGTACTGCTCATGAAATGTTTCTGACCCTTTCAATTCACAGCATGAATAATTACACTAAGGAACATCCCATCTAAAATCTATTAAATTGTCATTGCCTTTTAGAGAAAAATCACTGTACATGAGTATAGATAAATGAGTAAGGGTAGGGACAGTTTTGACGCATCTCAGTCTCTGCTTATGAGAGGGCAGAGAAAGAACTGATAAAGAATTTGATCTACTTTTTGTGTTCGTGGGGCTTGTTGCCACAGAGCAAGTGCAACTTTTCTATTGGGAACATCAGGTTGCAGCTGTACTTGTCAATGTGGGCATATATTTTATGGAGTGCTGAAAAAACATTTTTAAAAAAGAAAGAGAATAATGAAGAATCTTTTTCTTTTCTAAAGAATGGAAGGGTATTTTGAAATGAGATACCTGCATCTGGCTCTTCTATTTCCATTCAAAACAAAAAACTGAAAGCCTTTAGTAAGAATGCGATGAACAATATTGCCCCAGGGAAAACATTTTATTTGGAGTTTCAAGCCTGCCTGCACCCGTTCTCGATTTTGAGGAAGGGGGGCGGATCCTTTCAGTAAGTACAAGAACAGGAGTTCGACCTTGAAATATTCAAATACACATTACCAGAAAATTTACATTTACCACGTAACAACAAAAAAAGCTAAGACTGAGATACAACAAGTTGTTATTAAAACAATTTTTATTACTTGATGTTTGACAGCTGTTTTTTAAAAAATTAGAAGTGTGAAATGATAATATTATTCATTTTTTGTCTAACTACAAAGGTCACTCTTCAGCAGGTCTAGTTGTTAAAGTAAACCTTAGTTTTGATCATTTATTAAAACCCTTATAGTTTTTCCTCAGGCTTGTCTAACACATATAGTTAATGTGCAACAGTACCAATGACCATAGTCCTACTGGCATGATAAATTTCTTCTATTATTATAACTAAAATCCATGCATTTTATGTCCTTGCCAAACTAGAAACAGTATAAGCATTATAAGACCGGGTAGGAGAGCCAGCCTCCTTCTTTTTCTTCTGGGGGGGATGAGGAAAAACCTCACAGTTACTTTCTGCCACTAAATTTATGATAGTTTTTAATTCTCTAGGCCTTAGAAATAAAAACCCCTTTCAGCATCTTCTGCTGTTCTTTTTCTCAGTCGCAGATCCTTTCTCATGCTCCAGAACAGAGACACCTAGAAAAGCACATGCATTCAAAATGTTGCAGTTCCTTATTGTTATTATCCTGGTTTGTGTAATCAGAAGCACAGGTCTATGTATCTGCATACAGATAAAAAGCAAGCCTTTACTCACTTTACAGAGACAGTAGGTTGATTTGACTATGGAAGCTATGGGTCAATAGGTACATAATGCAACATTGTAGTATGCGTGTTTCCCTCCCTCCACTTACTCATCTCCTGGTAAACCCATGCCTGGTAAATAAGAGATGGCTAAGTGTTTTATAATAAGAGTGTTTGTAACTAGAAGCAATGATGGCATTCGACAGGTCACACAACTGCACTGGGCAGGCTCCTGTACTTACTTCTCATCACCAAAGAGAATGCCACAAGCCAAGTGACAGATGTACAGGAAACCAGACAGCCGAAATAGCATCTACTAAGCATAAGCATACCAGCTTTCCTGCACCAGGGACAAAAAATAATTATGCTCATGTAGAAATCTAAGGGCTTTATAGTAAAAAGACTCACTGTTTAAAAAATAATGTCTTGATGATACAGGAATATTTTAGTGTTTGAATTTTTCACCCATTTTCTGTCGAACATGCTTGTATGTAAAATGTATTTCAAGACAGCTGCGTAAACACTGATTCTGAGAAATTTTACTTTTAAGGAAATTAATACAATTCTAGAAACAACAAACAAATTACCAAAATGTAAAATAGTACAGCTGTGTGCAGCTCACAGAAAAGTTAATGTTTTGCAGTTTGAAAGGTATAATTGCTATAGGAATAGCTAAAATATGTATCTAAATGAAGCTTGGGACAATCCCATTTATACTCAATGATGTAGACCACTGCACAAAAAGGAAAAAAAAGTCTAATATTTCCCTACTAAAAGACATAAAAGCACCAAAAGACTCAGGTTTTTCAAAAGAAAGTTATGTAAATTTATCATGCATTTGGGATACAGGTGACTCTACTGGAGCTGGAGTCTGTCTTTTGCCCATGAAGTCAAAGTTCACATGTCACTCATAAGATCTGAAAGATTAATTTACAAAAAGTCTGTGTGATCACATTACAAGGTCAATGGCTTAAACACAAAGCGCTGTGCACCCCAGTTGCTTGGAACTTTCTTTACTGCACATTGGAATGTTTTTGCCTGGTTGCTTTGGTAAAAAAAACCAACCAAAGTTCACAGCTGTGTTTCTGATGAATTAATGATGACATTGTTGGTTTTAGAGGACACTACACTACTCTCAGTTATGTGGAATCACAGCTACTGAATCAGTAGGCAATGACACAGTCAAGTTTTTGTGTGCATCTTCTAGGCAGTTCGCAGAAAGCTCCTTATTCATTAGGCTAATTCAGATAGAGAGTTCCTGTTGAAACACATCGAGAAAAGAACAGATCATATTTTTTGAAACAAAAAGTAGAAGCTTAGGGTGGAGGACAAATATTTAAAAGTCGTAACTTCTTTAACCAAGGACCCTCACTGCTTAGGTTAACATGTGTTTCCATTAAGCTTATTAATATTTCAAAGTTTTAAAGGAGTTTCAGGATAGATAGGCAAATTATTCCAGTTAAACGTACGAAGGATCTGATTGAAACACAGTTCATAGATCGAGCTAAGACAAGTATAACAGATGTTCACAGAAAGATATACACTTCTGAAAACACATAGTTTAGCAGCAGTTTCTAGCACTATTATACTGCATAAGATGCAATAAGAGCATACTAGAAGAGATAGAAGTCCTAAGTATCTGATTATTTTTATGCTAATGACGATAATAAAAACATACATAAATGTCTACCCTGTTGTTGTTAGAGACACAAATCTACATAAATACCAAGACTGGATACAGCTGCAATCTGGAAGGATGATGCTGTGTAGTAGTATAGCCTCTACAATGTGATTACATGTATGTATACCAGCCTGGATGGCACAATTTGAGAGCTATATCTAACTGCTAAAATGGATGAGTTTTAATTGAAGAAAGACACATCATGGTTCTGAGCCACACAATGATATTCTATCCTTTTCAGAGACATCAGAAATCCATTCCTTCTGGAATTTTAAGAATGAATTGTTGTGGATCTCACTGGTCTGCCTGGCAGGAGACACAACCAACTTTTTCTTGCCTTGTGGAATCTGTTCATGCATGTATCCCCTTACAGTACTAAGTACATACGGGAATTCTTTTAATGCACCTGATGCATTTGATGCAGTCTATGTTTTACTTTATGCATTATTGGAAGTATATTCCTTACATGGGTCATTCATTTGTAGTTTTATGTGACTAGCCAATATTAAACTAGCCAGTTTAATATTGGCTAGTGGAAGCAATAAGCTGTGAGTCCCCATGCTAAAAAGCCATAAAATGGGGTACGGAGAGAATAACAAGGGGAGGGAAATGACTTAAGTATTTTTGTATTTTTTCCTCAAGTCACTCTTGGGAAAGGGCATTAAGGTACTTCAGTCTCCCTGCTCAGAGCTGGATGTGCTAAGCACTAGGTCATAACATTTTGCACCTTTTCAGGCATGCTCTCTTTGGCTTGGCTCTCCTCACATAATAGAGCCCAGTTGCAACGACAGCCATGAATAGTACTGCACTGAATCTATTCTATAGCTTATTGAGGATGGATGGTTTTCTCTTAGAAGATCACAGATGTAGTTTGAGACAGCGGGCTTACAAAGAACTAAATTTAGTTCTACCCTTGCTAGGCAAATGTTTGAACCATCAGATATATGGAGTAATTAGAAGAGCTCTTCCTTGTTTGAAACAAAAATGTTTTAAGTGTGCCTAGCTTTACAAAGTTCCTCTAGGTTTTAGATCTTAAGAAGACAAAGGCACCTGACTGGAGCCCACATAAAATACCTAAGCTCTGGAAAGGGTGAGAGTCCAGACAGGTTTGGGTTCTGGGGACTTTTTTGCTCTAATAAGTTAGCCTTAGGCAGTTCCCAGCTCAGTAAACTCGCTGCTCTGAATATTATTCTAAACCCCATAATCCTCACCCTGAACTGCAGAGAAAGCCCAGGAATTAACATACATTCACTCAATACAGCTTTACCTGACTTGCCCAAGGTGGGAGGGCAGAGCGTTAGCTAAGCCATTGTACCCATCTTTCTCTCATGATGTTCCTAGGGCCTACTTCATAGAAATTCACATCTTGTTTAAAAAACCAACCAACCAAACAAGTCTCACTAATGAAAAGGAATCAGTGATTTAAGTCTCTCTCACTCTCTTGATTTATATCTATATATGTGGAGTGGGGGTGAGGGTGTGCAAGTATGTATGCATATACCCACCACGCACCCTAATGAATTAATTTAATCATTTACTGGCTTATTCACAAACCCAGAAATATCAGGATGGGCACAGGAAGAGGCTGCAAATGAAAACAGTACAAAATAATAAAGAATTAAGAATAAGTTAGTAAGTCAAGTGGATGCATATAATGCAAATTCCTATTATGCAGTATTAGGTAGTCAATTATATAATTTTTTAAAATCCCAGTATTTGACTCTAGGACATGCAGAGAAAATCTGGATCACCGTATCTCCCAAAACCACAAAACAGACCCATATGTTCATGAAATGAACCATATGGAAAAAACTCCGTCTTTTAAAAACATCCGGGAATAATAACAAGACTCATCAAAGAATTCTAATAATTTCTATAATGAGGAACTTAAGATTTATTTTTCTCATGACACAGGAAAAAAGTTATGCTGAAAACTTTAAAAGGTTATTCTGGGGGAAAAAAAAAAAAAAAGGAGTGGTGGATATTTGTTAATACAACAAATATAATGGGATAAGAACTAAAAGGACAGCTTCCCTTCTCCAAATGAAGCCTCTTTATGTCCGATGAGCAGTACTTGGTTGAGAGTTCTACCAGGAGGGAATCTTCTGGCTTTTGGACAGCCCCAAGGGCCAAGTACTCTACTGCCTATGCAAAAAGGGACATAGTGTAACAAAGAGGGGACAGAAAGCCTTGCCCTGCTTCGAGCATTTACGTCTAGTTATAGCTACAGTATAAAGCCATGCCTGTCTGAAGTTAGAGCACTGCATAAAAGGTGCCAACAGTTCTTGGGACAAGAACAGTTTGAGAGTCAGGGAACTAACAATCCATCTTATTCAATCTCTTGTCCTAACACAAAAGTGAACCTGATCCTAAATTTAAAAAACAGCTGTGGCTATTCTGAAGCTGCGACAAATTAAACAAGAGGAGTTTAACATGCTAAACTTCAATTGCTACTAAAAGTTCTATATACAGTTTCTGTCATGCATGAAGTAAAGACCAAAGATACTGTACTCATAAAAGGGTAAATTATGTTTACCATCCACTTTCCATTCCTGACTTTTCTATTAAAGTTTTTCTGTTCAGCCATTTACTGTATCTCATTTTATCTATCTGAAAAAAATTACTATTTAAGGGACAAAAATTACTATTTAAGGTTCAGTCAAAAAGCTTGACTGGAGAGCTCTGAGTTCCTTGAATAAAAAATATTATATGATGGCAAGCATGAATACTAATATGGGCAAGCTGTGCAATATTGTATACACTCAGAATGAGAACTCAGACCTACAAATCACTTCACACAATGCTGTGGTTTTATTTACACAAGTGATTGCAAAATTGAGATTACAGCAAAAAAAAAAAAAGAGTTTGAGAAAGGTAAGCACAAAAAAAGTCAAACAATGAAAACTGCATTCTATATTTCTTCTGAAAACAGAAATTAGAAACAGTAGGACACTGCAAGTGATTAAATGTTACATTTCTTGAACATTAAAGCAAAATATTTTATTGAGAACCATATAATGGTAAGATTACTAAAAATAATGGAAAGAGGAAAACACTGATGAACAGAGCTAAAAATGAGAGGTAACATACATCATAAAAATGAAGGAATGTTTAATTCAACCTCCTCAATTATTACTGGCTTCATAAAATATTTCATATAATTTAGGTCCATATAGTTATACTATCATTTTCTCTTCACTTACCTCACACAAAGAAAAATAACATAAGCAAATGGACTACATCCTATTCATCAGCACGCATCTTCTAATCTCTGCATATGCAGTGACACAGACTGTAGTCACATCTGATTTGTTAGTGTAGTTCAGTGAATCCTTTATTGCTATTTAATCCTGACTGCTATATATCCTACAATTGCCAACTATCTACACAGCCCCTATTGCACAGTATGTCTGACACCATAAAAGTACAGAACTGTAATTAAAATTAGAGCATTACTAAACATACTAAAACCATTCCTAAAGATGAGTGCCAAAGGTAGCTTTCTGAATGCAATTAGCTTGCACATTTTACAGTACTATCTGAAGAGAACATTACATTTTGAACATGGCATATTGGCATAATGCCATGGCATATTGACATGCTCTTTGCACCTGCATATTTCAGTATTTCTGTCATATAACTACAAGGAGCTTGAGTGGAGCCACAGACAATATCCAGATGTGAGATTATATGATGGATCTTTTAATAGCATCAAGGAACTCACAGCCTATGGAAGGTAAAGGGCAAAAGGTTTTAAAAAACTTCCTTTCCTTTCTAACTTTGGCTTGTTCAAGGGGTTGCTCGGCAGCAAGGCCATTCAGAACCATTACAGAGTGGCCCACTGTAGTTTGACCCTTCTACTCATCACCTCCCTTGACATCTGCATATAAGAGAAATTCTTGTAAAGCATACCTACTTGTATTTCCCTGCTTGATAGGATTTTTTTCCTGTAAAACACAAGACCTTTAGGTTTCCTATATAGCCTCTAGCACTTTTACCTAGGGTATTTGCCCCCCAAAAGATAAACATATCTAGACAAAATTCCACTCTTACAATTTGCAGACATGCACCTTATCCCAAAAGTCAAGGATTACTATCATTAGACACTACCATTACGTAATTTGTAGAAAAAAGATGTGAAGTATGCTGTTCCTACACATGGTAACCAAAAGCCTCATATTAATGCTTTTAAAGCATTTCCTCCTTTCTTGATAAACATTAAAAATACTGGGCTTGTCTGTTTTTATTCAGCATGAAACAGTCAACCAATATAGTATGTCCAATAAAATAATTAAAAAGTATAAAAAAATAGAGAAATACAAAAATCATTTGTTTCAAAGAAGCTAATGTAAGTAGACATCAAATATTTAGTCAGATTTCTTCAAAGATATGAATACATTTTATCAGATATAGATCACAGAATCATTGCATAGCTGAAGTTGGAAGACTCTTGGCAATCTCTCTGGAGATTGCCTAGTCTTAACACCCTGCTCAAAGCGAAGTCAACTAGAGTAGGTTGCTCAGGGCTGCGTCCAGTCAGGTTCTGACTCCCTTTCAGGATGGAGACTCCACAACCTCTTAGCCACCTGTTCCAGTGTTCAGTCACTCTTACAGGTTGGTTTTTTTTTCCCCTTATGTTTAAAAGAAAAGGAACATCTTGTATTTCAATTTGTACCCATCTCTTTTTTTTTTCTGCAAGAAAAGATATGAAAATAATGCTTGTGAAGCATTATTTGTGAACTAGTTTCCACCAATTGCATTCTGATTCTAGTTAAAGTACAATAAACTTGAAATACTTACAAAGGAGTGTCTGAAAAAAATTCACACAATGCCAGGAATTTAATACGCTTAACCAACACAGGATTTTAAAGCTCTTCCTTAAAAAACTGAAACAATATGTGCCACCATCAATGAGCACAAGGAAGACTATCTCACATTTCATCTCCTAGCACCAAGTTAATTTTCCTTTAACAGTCTCAGTAAATCATCATAACATTTTAACAACACATTGTTCACAAACATTTACATCCTTTTCTGGGCTTGCTAAAGTTACTATTTGCTCGACTACTCTAAAAAACCAAAATCATCAGCCAATTGTTGCATTACATAAGATGGCTAGCAAAACAAAGCTTCAAAAAAACCAGACAGATAACTTAAATTTTAAGTACATGAAAGAATGGATGAAATTCATCTGAGTTTTACACTGCAATTTGTTGTCAAGTTAAACATTTACCAAGAACTTTTTAGTACAAAACTGCTCTGTGTCAAATATATCAAATGCATATGCAAGTCTAAAGTTGTGTCTGGACTGCCATCCAACGGGATGGCTGCTGTTTGTCAAGCCATATACAATCTATCTTGAAAACAGCTGTTAGCAGGAAAACCACGGCAACAGAGAACTCAACTTGGGCCAGCTATTATGGAATCTATTCAGGATCTCCCAGACAGCATTTGCAGTCCATGGTGAATCCATTCTAATGACAGCTCCGTTATCAGTTCTAGTACGACTGCTGTAGCCATACTTCTGGACTCTCTAGAGCGAGAGATGGCACAGAGCGATACATTACTCATATTCTTACTGTTGCATTAATCCATACAGAAATTGCATACTTCTGCTTTATCTCCCAGCCTTCTCGGGACAATGAGGCCTCTCTGCCAGTCTTGCTGATCGCTACCCTCAAATATACTTTTTTTTTTTTTTTTCCTCCAGATGGTTTTAAGGGCAGCTAATTTACCAAGCACTTAATGGATTTGTGATAAATATCATGTCTGTTCCCACAGTGTCAGGCAAGTGACTTAAGAGCCGCAACCTCCTCCAGTTCACAGTGTTTCTTTCTTCAACCTCAAAGAACAAGCCCCAGATTGCAAGTTAGGAAAACTCCAGAGATTTCTAGTAAAAGAGTCTAGACATATGACATCTGCGCAATAAAACTAAATTGATGCCTGCTATATCCCATCATGAAATCCAAGTGAATCATATAGCTCAAAGATTATTTTAAGCCTCTCAACTTTGGCTGAAAGCTCTAATTTTATTCACGAAACTATAAATTAACACTACTACTCAATTGACTTCTTCAAAGTCATTGTCCCTATTGCTTTTCTCCCTGTCTCCTTAAATATTACTACAAAAATGGGAAGTTTCTCTCACTGATTACTAATTCTATGAGTTTTCTTTGACAATGAGAAATTTAATGAATTGGGAAATACTGTTCTGTACCAGGGTTACATTTTTTCCTCAGTGATTCATTATATAACAATAAGGTGTTCACGTTATGAAACCAATTCCAGGTCTCAGGTTAAGTTAATACTGCATATCCTGAGATGCGAAGCATTTTTAACTTTTATTGAGGCTTCATGACTGCTCAAAGAATCAAATCCATACTTAATGCTTTCAAATGCAACAGAATTTGAAATTGAATAAAAGGTAAAGAACATAAAGGAAAACATTTACTTAGCAATGTTATACGGACTGTTAACACACCATAAAAAATAAATTACATTACACAGTACATGTTGATCTATCTTCTTTTAGTGAAAGAATGCTTATCTTAATTCTCTTCTTTACTACCTGAGGATGTTTTACACACATTTCACAGATGACTGTTATTGGATTGCCTTCAGATGTACAATAGTTTGTATTCAGCATTTTACAGGTACAGATGTACTGACAATCTAAGGGAACTGTAGCCTCCCCATAATAAATCTTACGTGGCATATCCACTCCAGGTCTTATAATAACAAATTCCTTTGAGGATTGCAGTTTCCCTATTACTATTGTCTGCCATGTTGTGAGTGCACCTAGCTCTAACTTGTAAGAAATTTTGTGACATCTCCTTTTGCCCATATAGAAAATTAGACATTTTGAAAACAAACATAAAAAATCACTGCAAGAGATCACCTATTCCAAGCCCTCCAGAAATATTTAATTATCCTCATGCCATTTCCAATACCACTTTTGTCTTATCTCTTTTCAGGCCTCTAGTGGATGGAGGTTACATAAAAACCCTAGCTATTTATTGTTTTCTTAATATTTAATCTGGATTTTTTCTTCTTCAAATCAAGCACAATTACTCTTTTGTTTTTTCACTATAGAAACAATTTCTTCCCTCCCACTTTGCAGAAGCGCATACTTGAAGACTGTTACCACATCCTCCCAAGAGTTCTCTCATTCATTCCAACTCACCCCTATTCTTTCCATATTGATTTAGGTATTTTCTAGGTCTGTGATCTAGGCATCTACCCATTGTTTGATGCTCTCCTCTGCACTCTCAGCAAATGGTCCACAGCTCTTTTACTAAGGTTCACGTAACAGAATGTGGGATTCCAACTGAGACCTAACAAACCTGCATAGAGCAGAAATATATCTTAATTTTTATACACCACAGTATGATGTTTCACATTTTTTGCAACATGATATAACTCATGCAGTTCATGATATGCTATAAACCTGAGAAACTTTCCACCTAAACGGTTATTCTCCTTTGTATTTGTGCTGTTATTTCTAATCACAGCACCTTGTTGAACTGCATCCTAACTTTTTTTAGACCATTTCTATACAATCCTCATTTTTTAGGACATTGACATGTCTGTCAACGTCATGCTACCAAAAATTAATAAGCATAGTGCTCATTTCAATTTCCAGGTCATAAATGAAAATTTGGAATAAAACTGAGCCACAGACAAAGCCCTCCAGAGCCACATTTCACTCACATTCTGCCAGTGAACCATTAATATTTCTAGCCTGCTTGTGTAAATAGATTTGAACCCAACTTCAATCTATTGTTTCTATCTAGATGGCCTCTGTCTGATACCCGGTCATAGGAAGAAGTCCTTTGTCTTGATATTATTTTTCTTGACAAATCTGTTTGCTGTTGCATCCTTGTTATTTTTTCCTTATTTTTTAAAAAAGCGCCACTTTTGCCATTTCCAGTCTCTCAGTAACCACTCTTGTGGCCATCTTTAATTCTGACTATAAATATTTCTGAGATTTCTTCATGCAGTAATTTGAGTTTGATGAGGTCCTTCAAACAGATAATTTGAAAACACCCAGTCTATGTACAGAATCTACCCCGGATTTTTTAGTTATGGATAGAGATGCTAGTCCACTGATACTAGAAATAGTAAGGTTAGCACTTGTAGACAAATTTTTTAGCAAAGACTGATGTAAAAAAAAAGCGTTACAAACTTTGTCCTCAGCGCGACTTTAAAGAGACTTTAAAGAGATCTTTACTGAATGGTGGATATTGATCCTCCTTTTAGTGCAAGGAATTTCTAACATACATGTTGCTTTCCTTGACATATCTTGCTCATTTTAGCTCATATGCGCCTTACTCTTTTTGAAATAATTATCTCTCTAAACTGATGTTTTCTTTTATATTCACCCTTACTAATGCAACATTATTAGTCTTTTTTATATGCTATCTTAGTGTGTTTGAAGTCAACAAGTGAGTCCCAATTCTTCCTTTTCAATTGGATTACCTTCACTTGTGACCTTTCCATTCTCAAATGAGTTTGAAAGTTAGGGGGGGTGGGAGGGTTGTTGTTTTTTAAAAAGCTTTCCTTTCAATCCTTATTCTCCTGAGATCTTTAGTTCTATTAGTTCTCAGAGTCTGCTTCTTGACATCCACTGTTTCTATTTGTTTTCTTTGCTAAACATTGTGAGTACTATCATTTCACTGTCACATCAATCAAGTTGCCTTTCACTTACCCATTCCTAGCTGGTTTCTCACTATTTAAAATTACATCTATAGAAACTTTCCAGCAGGTTGCTTTCTTTTTCCTTATAAAAAAAAAAAACAAAACAAAACCCCAAACAAAAAAGAACTATGACATTACTAAAAGAAAAAAAAAAGTCACCAGTGAATGCTTGTTAAACTTACTCTATTATACCTTTCTCAAAGGATAGCTGGGTAATTAAAAATTTCTCCATACCACCAAATTCTAGATTGTTTTGCTAACTGCTCACAAAATGCTGCATCCATTTATTCATCTTCTGTGGTGGTCTGCTCATTTTGACTTTATCTTGTTTTCCCTTCAGAATTTACCAGATCATTCAATAACTCCAGTTTCCTCTAAATTTTTGATACATATGCTTTTTCCTCCTGATTCTTTGGCCTGTCTTTGAAAAGGCTATACCCCATTATAGTAATATTCCACTCATATGAATTCTCACTAAATCATATCAATTCTGTCACATACCTTAATGATGTATTAAGACTTCCTATTATATTATTTATTCAGCATTATTCTTGCAACAGTACACTTACCTAACATCCACCTACCTACCGTATTGCTCCTGCACCCCCCCACCCCAACAGTTCTCAAGAAACATACCCACTCTCATTTCTCGACCAATTCCCAAGTTGCCATTTCTGTTTACCTGTGGACTTCCATCGCTCATTCTGCCCCTCATTACTTTATGAGTAGCTTGTGAAACATCATCCTATGGTCAAAAATTAAAAGCACTCTTGGCAACAGCAACCTATATGGATAAGCATAGAGCAGGGGTCATCTGATGACTCTCAACAGCCTTTCAGCAATACCTCACATCAAAAATCCTAGAAAGCAGCAGTTCACCTGCCAGACAAGTACCTTAGGCTGGTGAGAGCACTGCTAACTGCTCTCAGGATGGAACCATCAACTACCACTACCTGTTGGTGCCTCTGCAATGCAGATTCAAGATCTTCACAGTGTTTGGTGAGGTATAACTCCTCTTTCTCAAATGCTGGGTTTTCATCTTCACTTCCTGCCTGGACAGCATACCTATTCTTAATCTCAACAGGTGGTTAATTAGAGGTGGAATACAATCTGCCTTCTGATGAGATCAGAAATTGCAGTGGCTAGTTTTTCCTGTTAATGCTGATATTGCAAACTTTTCTAACCAGCTGGAATCTTTGGGTTTTGAATATACTGTGGCAGTGGATGTACTCATGAATATATTGCAACCTAATTCCCCTTGTAACTCTCTCACTAATTAGTAGGAATACAGAAGAATAAATCAGAATTAATATTTTAACAAATGTACCACTTTGTCATGTTCAAAAATGTGTTAAAATTTGGCAGTTTATTTTAAACTTCTTTTTAAAACATCAGCCATACCTTGGCTTTTTCTGCACTAACACTCACATCACCTATTACTAATGAGAAAGATGCCAAAATAGTTAGAAAGACTAAATGGTTGAAGTGATAGTAAATTATACTGGAATTTTTTTCCAAAAGTAAGTTAAAGATGGATATCACAAACCTGAGGATACCATCAGAGGGAATATTCAAATTCAAAGATTTAATATCACTTGACATAAATACAGCAGAAAAGAAACCTACCATCTGTGTGATCTTGCATGCTATAAGCAGAATCAACTTCAACTCAGAATTTGTACAAGAGAGATCTGATTAACTCCTGGTTCATGACCTAGCTGACTTTTTGAATGGGTCTTTGTCCTACAGAGACATACAGAGGTTCTATAATATGACCAGCCTTATTTGGAAAGAGACCTAAAATTGGGTTTTTTAACAGCTGTGCTAGAGAGATCCCTTAGCACTTTAAGCATACAGGTTTTAGGTTTACCACCTAAAAAACCAAATTCTAGTTTGGGTAATATTCTTTCTATTTAAATTCTTCCCATAGTTTCCACTGGAAGAGATATTTGCCCTCATTTCCTGCAACAAAGCTGTTGCTGTGCTCTATTAAAACAACTGTGCTATAACCCTGCTAACATCTGTGAAGGGTTACGTTTAGTGGTTGGTTTCTTTTTTTGTTAAACGTGGTAAGAGACAGTAAAAGTGATTTAAAAGTGCCAAGCATTAAGCCTAAGCAAAATAGAGGTCAGTAGGGCTTTATTAATTGTATTATAAATTGGAGGAAGGGGGTAAATCTTTATATATAAAAAACATTGATAAACATATGAATGCAGTAACGTGAGGAAAGCCATTCCTATCCAACTTGGCTCTCATTTGCTAGAAATGTTTTCACCTTCATAATGCCCTAGGTTGACAGCCACTAGGCAGGGCAACCAGCAAGTTTGATTTGAGTTTAAATAAGGTAAGAGTGGATTATAATTGGAGAATACCCAATACAGGTTTCAATCTCTTACTTTTTTTTAAAAAAACCTGCAGAGCCTTGCAGCATTCCTCAGCAACTATTTATTGAGAGATAAATGGGCAAGCATTCAAACACGAAGCTTTTTCTTTGCAAAACACAAAATGAAGTACCATGGTGGACTGACACCTTGTAAATACATCTCCCCTTAATTTAAGATGTAGAAATTTAGAGTAATAAGAATTATTTCTGGGAGAAGGCAACAATTGCATGTGAAGTATTCCCAACTTCCAGTGAACATGCTGAAATGCAGCAATACATTTCATTCAAGTTTGCCCTCAAAAAAGAAGGAAATTTGCCCAAAGTTGGAGAAGCAAAAATCTGTAAAGTGGACAGTAACATAAGTGGTAGTAGACAATGCTCTCAGTGTTTATAAATACAAAAACAAGACAGAAAATTAAAATAAATCATTTTAAACAAGAAAATATTAAGTAATCATATGCAGAGAATTTAACAATTATTATAAACAAACCTGATGTTAAAATTACTGTCATATCAAATGAAACCTCCAAATAAGTAGATAAAGAAATGAACTTTCATTTCAGAAATAAGTTGAAGAACTTCAAATGTTTAGTTAGTCAATGGATTTTAAGACTACCCATTTATTCATATTCAGATGATGTGAACATATGAAGAACTAAATACTCCAAAAGGCAAATCGAAGACAATTATGGAAGTGATTCTTCAGTTCCTCAGTTGCATTTAATATATACTCAGAGCCCTAACCTCTTGCTTCTGATTTTAGCTTTGTCATATTAGAGGAGCTCTCAATTTGACTTGATCTTCATCTAGCTAGCAGAGGTGGTCTGTTAGCCCTCAGTTACTCCTCAGGATATCCAGAACCATCTTTCTCCTTTGCTCTGGCTCAAATGGAAATTTTGACCAGGTTACTCAGGGTTTTACCCAGCTGGGACATGAAAACCTCCAAGGATGGAGATGGCACCACCTCTCTGGGCAACCTGTTCCACCACTTGACTGATTTCATTATGAAAAAGCTCTTTTTTTCATCCAGTCTGAATCTCTTGTTTCACAGTATGCCCATGGTCTCTTGTCCTACCACCATGAAGAGCCTTGGATTCTCAAAGGTGTTCCAAGGTTGCTATCAGTAGCCAGCTCTTCTTCAAGCTAAACAAGACCAGTTACCTCAGCCTCTCCTCACAAGGCAAGTCCTCCAGCCCCCAGATTTCTCTGTGTTGCAGTTTAGTGATCTTTCCTGAACTGGGGCATCCAGAACTGTACAGAAAATCTAGATGTGGTCTAACAAGTGTTGAGCCAAGGTGCTGATCACTTCTCTCACCCTCCTGGCTCTTCTCTTGTGAATACAGTCCAGGATGCTGTTGGCCTTCTTTGCTGCCAAGGCACACTGCTGGCTCCCGTGCAGCTTGACCCCCCTGTCCACCAGGACCCCCAGGTCCTTTTCAGTGGAGCTGCTTCCCAGCCGGTAGCGCCCCAGCCTGTACTGATGTTGGCAGTTCTTTCCCAGGTGAAGGACTTTGCTTTTACCCCTGCTGAATTTAATGAAGTTTCTGTTGGCCCATTCCTCCAGCTTGCTGGAGTTTCTCTGGATGGCAGCCCTGCTCTCAAGTGTATTGACTGGTGTCGCGCTCCCCCTCCCCCCCATTTGGCATCATCTTAAAACTTGACACGAACACTTTTTATACTGTACTTTATAATCACTACAAACAGAAGAAGGTCACCTACGTAAAAAATGCTTCCCAGTTTCATCCTGTTCTCTGGAAATACATTACCCAAGCTAGGAGCCTATGACTATGTAAAATCTAGACTCTCAAGAAAGTGTCCATATCCCCTCCCATCTCCAATTAGTGGCTAAATCATATTTCATTTTCTAAAGTGATGGAATTTTATGCACTAACCAAAGCTTTATATCCAGTTTAAACCAACTCTGACTATCACAACAAAAGAACCTGAAGTTACATGCCTCCTCTGACTGGCTGGATTTCTGCCATTCATGCTTACTATACAACACAATGCCATTAACTGATGTCACAGTAGAGGAATTTTCCTCCCCCAGAGTCACATATTCTAGAGAGGCGAGCATTCAGGACAAATACCAATTTCAGTACCCAGTCGCAGGTTCATGCTCATAAAGACTGAAGAGAAGCAAGAAAAAATACAGCTATATTAATAATCACAGTAGTACTCCAAATAAAAAAAAATCTCTGTAGTCGATACTCACAATACTTCCCCACAATATGAAGTTAGAAGTGACAATGGACCAAGCCTTTCTCATTGAAGGGAAGTTGGGCAGAAATAACAATGTATGGTGCATTGAGAGCAATAATGCAAGAAACAACAGGGATTAAAGGATTAAAAACAGTTTGAGTTTAGACAACAAAGAAACAGACAAAGATACCAAAAGAATAACTTCACATATATTTTTTTTAATATTTCTTAAAGCATTATTCAGTGATCCACTGTGCGCTATTTAATTCTTATTTCAGTATGAAGAAAAGAATCTCATCAGGGTAGGTATTGTGATGTGGAATTCAACAAAGCATTGTTCACAGACATTGTCTATTCATCTCTGCCACCTGGTTTTGAATCCAGTCTCACTAATGGCAACTAAAAGGTTCTTGAATTTAAAAGCTTTACAGACTACAAGTGGAATAAATGTATACAGCCTCAGTGGAGCTTTAACCAAACAGGGATTTGTGCTGTGTTTTAAAGAAGCATGGAAAGTGGTGTGCTTGGATTGACCTGAAGGGGAGATTTTAAATTTCAAGAATTGCAGAAAGAGTATTCTACTATTCTCAGAAATCCAGTAGCAAACCAATTATATAAAATACGGTTGTAATAGATAATGGCTCTGATTTATTAGATATGAACGCTTTTATACCTTGTTGAAGGATTCAGTAATAACAACTTCTATTTTTAAACAGATTTTTTTATTTCAAGCCTTCAGTTAACTCTCTTTCCCTTTTTACCACACCCACAAATATGTTGTAATTTACAATTTCAAATAAATATAAAGATCTCCAATGTCAATGACAATTAAGAAAATCATCCAGTTGAATGGCAGTCAGAAATTTTGAGAGCAATATTTATAAAAATCATTGCACAAAGCAAACCTTTTCATAAAATAGATTATGATCTTTTATTCCCGATTTGTAATTAATCTAGATGCTGATTTGAAGATCCAAATCTTTGAAACAGAATTCTAACACTTATTTTTCTAATTGCTTGGAAAACCTAATCAGGCCTGCTCATTTGGTCTGGGTACAGATTGTCAAACTGTTTCCCTACTGGGAAAAAAGTGCTTTTAAGAAGGTAGTGAGAGTAGGGAAAGTATTTCCCATTCTGATTCTGTCTCCTTCTCTGCAACACAGGGAGAAAAAGAGCTCAAAGAAGATTCTATACTTTGCTCATCTATTCTTACACTCCCCTCTCTATCTTCTCTACAAAGGCTAGTTTCTACAGTGGCTAGAAATCAGAAGTTTCTTGCAGGAGACATGGACGAGAAGGGGCACGCAGGGATCAAAGAGGGAAGCTACAGAAACTAAAGGAGACAACACAAAGCATGAGACACTGCTAATGATGGAAAGATATTGTAAGAAATGAAGGAATGAGTGAGTTGTAACCATCATAACAGTTTGATAACAACTCAAAAGAGACCATCGCTATTGTGGGGAAAGCAGAGAAAGAGGTGAAGAGGAAAAGAATGATATCAGAATAGGCAAACAGAAGTTGATGTGGGAAATACTAAGAAATATTACACAACTCAAATTTGAGAAGGGGACACACACACACCAAAAACTATTTTCCACTTCATCAAAACAGTTGATTTGCCTAAAAATTCCATCAAGAGCCATGAATCAGAAGCCACAGCTCTGCTCACCTCATCCATTGCCATTCTACTTTACCACCTGAAATCACCTGTGGGAAAAAAGACAAAGCGCAAGAGGCAACCCTGCACTAAAAAAAAAAAGGCAAGTCACGCTAAAAACAAGCAGCAAAAAACAAACTTTCAGAAAACAGTATGAATGCTGAATGTTCCCTATAATGGTGTCACCTACACCAAATGAATGCTCTGAGCCTCTTGTTAACTAGTGTGCTCTACCAGGATAAGAAATAATAGGACAAATGGATAGAGTTGTATTTGTATCCCCTTTCACTCTGGCTAGTATTACAATGCTTTTAACATGATAATGTTATATTTAATAATCAAAGCCAGTAATATAACTATATTTATTCAGGCTTCCTTTATGGCACAGTGTTTCTTGGATGACTTCCAATCACAAACTTCTCATAGACATTTCATACCTAGAATGACTTCTAAAATGTTCAGTAAGAATGTGCCCTCAGCCACAGAGAACTAGTTAAGAGAAAATGTGGTGGGTTGTTTGGGGGTTTTTTTTCCCCCCAATATGACAGCATTCTCTCCAAAAGTCTTATTCTTTATTTAAGAGCACCTACATAGTACTCCTCCTTCTGGACTTTAACCACTTGAATTTATTGAGCATGATTTACTGACATGGCAATATACTCATTATTTAAACACAGAAATAAAGTAGTGAAATAAACTTATTTCCCTGAAATAGTCTAAAAAGCCAAAACCAAAAATCTATGGAAGCTATCAAAGGGCAATAAATCAAACTACAAAAAGGAGGCAAACTGGTAACCAGTTAAGTACCCATGTTCTGACTTGAGTATAGGGGTCTAGACGACTCAGTAAGGTAGTCCTAATAGAATCATCATTATCAATTACACAAAGAAACAGATCTAGAAACCAAGTATTTTAACCCTATACAATAAGATTTATAAAAACTAATTAGGCAACCATATTCCAATGACTTCAGCATGAGCTGTATGTTTTAATCACTCTAAAAAATCTCCAGCCCCAGAAATATTTCCTCCTTTGAAACAGTGCATACACCTCATTGCTACTTATTCAGTCATGAAGTGTTTGACTTTAGACATATAATTGGCGCAAGTTAAGTATTGCTCTCCCACACTTTTTCTCCTGATGTTTGTAAAAATTCCAGATGTTATTAAAAGGATTCCTAAAAATATGAACAATAATAGAAGACGGAGTGCTTATGTACTCAAATGTTATTCAAAATTTGACACAACATGCATTGCAGTGTATCGTGATCCTATACTAGTACTTTGTACCCAGAGTTTACAACTAATAATATTGTAAATTTGAAAGTTCTCCCAACATGGAAAAAAAAAATGCATTTGCTAACTCTATTTCCTAGGGACCTGCGATTTTCCCAACTGCTAGATGTCCTTAACAGATTAGCACTGCAATTTCTACAACCAGAGGGTTGTAGAAGAAAATGAGAGTGAGTATTCCCGTGCTTATCCAAAACCTAAACTACTTCTGAAGATTTCCTTCTAAATTTAAAAAAAAAATATGGACTGTGCATTTATATGGTGTACTTCTGAACAGTAGTCAACAACTCATCTGCCTTATTTTCTGTCTCTATTTGTCGTTAATATTAAAAAAGCCAAACAAGTGCTCAAAAGTTTTTATATAGGACTTCATATTTAAAATTGGGTATCTGACAACATAAAAATGGTGTTCAAATAAATATTTTTAATGTTAGTAACATAAAAACTGGTCATATCACTTCCACCTGCCAACCCAAGTATTTTATTAAAGAAGAAAATTAAGAGTTAAATTCATTATAAAAATTACAATTATGTGCTAAAATTTTAAAATCCAGGGGATGCAGTCACAGAGTTCATATTAATTTTATTCAAAATCCACGTGACTTTGAAGTATTAACTACAGGGTAATTGCTCTTTCACCACAGAATATCTGCTTCACACTGAATAATGGCTTGGCGTTCTTTTAATGTATTATTTTCAGCATCTTCATCTAAATACCACATTTTTCTTCTGAGAGAAAGCTGAAAACCAGGAAATAATACCAACAAAATGCTATCAATGAAAAAGATGACAGGGATTTTGCTGGGTAAATATAAACTATCATCTCCTTAAAATAATGATACATGTCTAGTTTGTAAGAAGAGGTTATATGCACTGCTTATTTATATTACTGTTAGTGATGCAAGTGGACCTACATTTTTGGCTCATTGCAGTTTCGTAAGTGTGTGATATTTAAGTCTTAAGAATATTGTATTTAAATTTCTTAAGAATACAATAAACCTATATCTTTCAACAAGTTTCTGAGCATCTCCAGTTTCCGCTGTCATCAACATAAGCAAAACACATTCAGCAATGTGTTGGAATTGTATTTGCATTGTGTACCTAAACTTGCTAAAGTCAGAGGAAGTACACATGCATGTAACAAATGCTTATAAACAGCAATAAATACACAAAATAAAAAGTGCTAATAATATGAGCAATTGAAAGATTTAAATTTATGACTTTTATTTCTTCTTTTTAAAAATATATTTCTCCAACAAAAGATTAAGCTACATCTCATGAAATTAATCCTGCAGACAGATATACTCCTTATAGCTATGTAATTTAAGAAACAATATTAAATCTTAGCAGTAAATCACCTTCAATATTTTGCGTGCCTTTGGTATTGAATTTTACATCTGCAGTTAGGAAAAAAAAAAAAAAAAAAAGAAAAGACAACCGTCCTGCTATTACTCAGCAGGATACAGATTCCTTTTTGTAAGTGGAATTCCAGACATTCCATCTGTTTCCCATAAAAGGAGAAAATAGTTGGTCTTAAAGTAGATCAGTAATAGTACATCTAAACAGTATAGGTAGAAACCACATCCAGCCAAAAAATACCCCTATAGCAAAAAAGTTTCTTATTCCTTTATACAAAATTTATGCATATGAACCATTGCTTAAGCAATGATATGATTTACATATCAGAAGACTGATACTCCTTGACCACTAAAGAGATAAAACAAACTTTTTAAAGTCAGATTTACAAAATGACCAAATATAACAGACAACTACCAAAACAGAAACAAAGGAATATCTATCCTGTTTTCACTGTCTTTTTCACTGTTTTCACTGGCTGTTTTCACAGTCAGCCATCTCAGGGGGCTATAGCTACCTTGCAATGTCTCATCTGGTCATGCAAAAACTCTTTTCACATGATTAGAGTTATGCATCTAATTTGTTATGTATACAGAAGGGGCACTTTCCTATTGTGAATGCAAATCTCCACGTTACTACGTTAAAAGCAGTAACTACATATGCAAACATTATTTCGCATGAGAAAATGTCTCTGCACACAGCATATGTGCTGTATGCACAGTTTAGTGGTATGATAGTGTTTTGAAAATTCAGCCCTGGTTTCTGTTGCCTGACTAGGCAAGACAGCATTCTAAGCTAGCATACACATCTAAATACACATGTATGTGTACAAAGCTCATCTAATGATAATTTAAAAATCACACAGAACTCAAACTTCACACATAGGACCGTCATAATATTTCTGTCCAGTTTTTAGTGTAACAGGAGCAAGCTCATGATTAAGTTATTGTCATAAAGAAAATCTAAAAATCAAAGTATTCCACTTACTCTATGGAACCAGAAAATTGCACTTTTCTCCTAGAAGTATGTATTTTTGCTACATTAAGCAATCTCTGAAATGGTCTAAACCTTTTGTTGAATTACTTTTAAAAATTTTCTCCTAGGCATAGGCCACAATAATGAATTATGTATTTTTCTGTCACTTTCATAATTTCCAGTAATGCAAATTACAGGCCTAATCCTAAATACACACAGGACTAAATTAAATCATAAATATTTCTTTGAATTCATATTACAAGCATGGACCTGTGGGATCAGACTTTATAATATTGATTTAAGTAGTGAAGAAAGAATGACAAACCTTAAAATATGAAATAAGTAAAATTTTCTATGTGTGCTTGAACAATCTTAAGCATGTGCACATAATTATGACAAACAAAACCACTCATTTTACCGCTTCACAGTAAATGCAAGTACATCATGGAAACATCTATGAAACTTAATCTACACCACAGAAGCATCCAAATACACAAATACTGACCACATATTTTAAACAGAGCTATTATGTTTGTTCTGAAGAAAGAAAACAATTGAAAACAAAAGTGAGAAAAAAGTTATGTCTAGAAATATCATTATATATCATTATATGTCTTTCATATATGATATGAAAGAGAACTCAATAACATTTCTCTGAAGTAAAACACTTTGAAATCCAGTATGAATTCTTAACACTTAATCTCCTTCACTGTTTAGTCTACTTGTCACACTAACAAAACCCCACTTATAGCAAGGTTTCCCATTTTATTAAAGACTGTGTTGTGCAGATATATGTCAATAAACCATAGCCATAATTAAAGGATGCCAAAAGCTAGAGATGAACTATTGACATTTCACACCCCCGAGCCAAACTATCATCCTGCTTTTATAAACAATAACATAAGAATAACATGTTTGTGACTTGTATACATTGTTATCGCTTCCACAGAAAATAAGCCTAGGACATTTCCTACTACTATATCTTTATAGGAATGGTTCTGATAAATCTGTCAGAATGAAAAGAGAATTATGGCAACCCGAGAGGAAAACTATTTCTAACATCTTCTATATAATGATAGCTTTAATAGTTTTGTCACCCATATTCCCTTTTTCCAACAAAAACAGTAACCTAAGTAACCTAAGTATTAACTCTGAAAAAATTAAAAGATACAAAATAGATACTGTACTGAGCTAAATATACATAATTCATTGTGTTCTGTATTGTAACGCTGTTTCAGCCTAAGTATTATATTTTGAATGGCTAGTTCTTTTTCCTTACTGCTTTGCACAACTGAGGTATTATTAATGTTCAAACACTACATACACCTTTTGACTTATCACAGTAAGTATTTTATTTTATTGATAACTTTACTGTTTAAGAGAAGTCATTCAGAATCAAAGAGCAAGGAACCAGGTGAAGGGTCCAGAGCAGAAGTCTTGTGAGGAGCAGCTGAGGGAACTGGGGTTGTTTAGCCTGGAGAAAAGGAGGCTGAGGGGAGACCTTATTGCTCTCTACAGCTACCTGAAAGGAGGTTGTAGTGAGGTGGGCGCAGGTTTCTTCTCCCAAGTGACAAGTGAAAGGACGAGAGGAAATGGCCTCAAGTTGTGCCAGGAGACATTTAAGTCAGATATTAGGAAAAATTTCTTCACCGAAGGGGTTATCAAGCATTGGAACAGGCTGCCCAGGGAAGTGGTGGAGTCACCATCCCTGGGGGTATTTAAAAGACATGTAGATGTGGCACTTAGGGACACGGCTTAGTGGGACTTGGCAGTGTTAGGTTTGCGGTTGAACTCAATGATTTTAAGGGTCTTTTCCAACCCAAATGATTCTATGATTCTATGAAAACCTTCTTAGTCAAAACCATACTACATGGAAGAAGAACCTTTTTTTTTTTTAAGTTATTTCAGTTTATTTCAAAGCTATGTATCTGATACTTTCTATGTTGAACTAAAATATTTGTGATGTTTAGATAAATGTTTTGAACAACTTGTATATTATCAGGTCACTAGAGAAGTCCAAGATACAAGGCCACTGTTTCTATTATCGCTAGTTTTCTATTCCAGAATTCATTGCAAAAACTACTGTGCTCAAACACAAAATATCTACAAAGCGGAAGAAGATAAACGTTTTCAAGAAAATTAATTTGGTTTGGAATCTTTTTGTTCAAATAGATATTCCACTCTTTCTCAGTCACATCAATACCAGAACATAACAAAGAATAAGGCTCTTGATTCTCCAGCTTGAACATTGATGATAAACTCTGTTCCAAAACCCATAAAGATTATAGCTCATTAAACAATTAGCTAGTTTACCTGTAAAGATTATTATGCATGTATGTTTATATCTAAATAAAATTATTGGTTTTCAAAAGAAGCAGTAATTCTGAATGTCTAATTTACAAAGTTTTAAGAAAGCATGAGAAGCAGCAGAGTATCAGGCTATATCCTCCCCTCCAAAGAGATATTCAAGATGATCTTATTTTAAAATCTATGCCACAGGTAATATATTCCATTTGATTCATTCAAGATTTAGACAGGCAATAAATGCTGAAGGAAATTACCACATAAATGACATTCCTTGAAACTAGATGGGCCTCAGAATGAAAGAGTTGTTATTTTATCCAAGCAATAATGTACTCAAAATATAGAACAACAGTATTCTGCTCAAAATGAAAGGACAGCTCTCTAGTTCTTCAGAAGGTAAATTGGTAAAAAATCAGTCTACCAGACTTTTTAATGTTATTAATGGCATTAATGACAATAGATTATCACTAGCTTTAGCTTAGAACCTTAAATTGACTTAGACTTTAGCTGGTCCCTTAAGTATATCAAGTATAAACTATGAAACTGCATGAGGTTTGGTTTTTCTTTTTTTTAAATGTACCTCTTAGGCAACCTGATGCCCAAGCACAAACAGCATTCACAGACAGCACATGAATCCACATACAGGACTATGGCTACATTAAACTAAATGAATCCTACTTTCTTGCATTGTGCACTTGTTTATATAACATCAAGATTTTCTATAGTGATCATTCTTGTAATGATTTAAGCACTTATGTATTGTTTTAATAGAATATGAATTACCAGATCATTCAGGAAAAAAAATCTTAATTACCTATGGAAAAAATTAATATATGGACTTATAAATGATCTTATGCAAGGAATCTCCCTCTCTGAACTTATCTGACACCTGCCTAACTCCGCATCTAGAGTTAAAACCTTCAGAGTAGAGCAATATGCATAAGCCACTTCGCTTTCTGTACATAGGGATTCTGTGAAGAATCTGGCAGTACAGAGAACTTTGGGCAGACTTCCCTTTTCTTGACAAAAAGAAACTCAAAAGGCTGAGAGAACATCAGCTTTCAAAAGTATGATCTCAGTACTAAAAGAAATCTAGTTTATTCTTGTTTTAATCAGTTTAATTATTTACAGACTGCATTTTTTTGTGCCAATGTAATACTAGTTCACCAAGTTGAAATATGCATGTTAGCTACTTTAAAGCATTTTACACTAGACAGCTATGCAAGAATGATTCAAAGAACATTCCTGCAATTTCAGTCCAAATTAATCTTTAAGTGTGATTAAGACATTTTTTCTCTTTTTTCTTGCAATAACAAGTAACCAAGAATTGAATGTTTTGCTTCAAAGCAGAAACTACCTACAATTTTCAGCTGTGGCTGACAACAGGCTGTTGTGTAAATGAAGAAAACTCATTGCAGGGGGCATTCATTTCACAAAGTTGTGTTAATGATTAATTAGACTGCACTTGAAATGCTGTCCTATAGACAATGTTTAGCTAGTTCAGCCAGACCAATTGTTAAAATCACTAAATTCAAAATTTAGCTTGCTATACCATAAAATCTGCACGAATGGGCACAATTTTTCAATCTTGCACATTATATTGTTCTTATACTATATTGTTTTACTTGCTTCTACCCTCTTTTAAAACTTTAATTAAAGACATTAGCAGTTTCATGGTATTAAAGAGCTCAAAGTCATTCCCGTCTTTACTTCGTACAGTTTGTTTCCTTTTGTCTACATCACATTTGGTCACATTTAGAAGAGGAGTGTAGGCTTTTTGAAGGCAGCAATTTTTCCTTTTTAGTGAAAAATGACCTAGTAAGGCCTAAAGATGTATGCAGACGAATTAACACATAACTTGACTGTTCTCTCTAGGCTTCATCAAAACATAAATGAGTTCACTGTATTTCTGCATGAGATTCTGGTATCCTGTACCAAAAGTGTATATCAACACTACTTAATTTAACCTAACCTTAAAGTTTATATAGTTAGTGAATTTGCACATCACCTGTCAGCTCATAGTTTCAAATAAGCTATTACTAGGTAAACCACAGAAATGGTTTAAAATGGAAAAGATTAAGAACAAACTGCATTAGAAAGTGTTTGCTGTGTGCTGTGTTCTAGAAACAAAATGAGGGAAAATGATAAATCAAGATTAAAATTGCACATTAAAATCTGTTGTCCTCACAGTGAAATTTGTTTCAGGTTATTTGCGTGCTCAATGGAATTTATGAAAGTATACAGTATTACTCCATATTCAAAACTGACTAAACATAAGAGTAACAGCACAGAACCATAGGTGGTAGCATCCTAACTCTACAAGTAGGTGCTAAGATCTACCATTGCCTTGCTTAGCATGGTGAGTCCACTTGCACACTATGAGATGCAAAGAGAAGTACTACAAATAATAATAAAGAGAATACAAATAGAAAGCCTGAGAGACAGTGGAGATGGAAAAGCAACAGCTAAAGCTGTCAAGAGCACTTTCCAAATAATCCAGTCTCTGGAGTTACTGTAATAGATTCTACCAATGTCTTGGTTACCCGGTTCAAATACTCAGTGCCACGTGTAATAAGTATTTTACTTGTATTTACAAGTATTTTTGGTAAAGGAATGACAAGTAAAGTTGTGAATTAATAACATTTAAGAGTGAAGGATGGTGGTGGAATGCAGTTTTTCCACAAGCAATATTAAGTTTGCCAATACTCAAACACATTTTTCCCCATGAAGTATTATTTCCCATGGGTTTTGGGTTTGGGTTTTTTTTCCCCTCCATGGAATTACAGGGAGGTCAACTGTGAAAGTACAAGTAAGATTTAGCCTAATCATTTTCTACCTGGCAAAAATCCAAATAATAAGTCAAGTAGTATAATATAATTAGTAGCTTGGAGTTGTTTTATTTTATGTATTTGCTTGTGAAGCAAGCTCAACAGTGTATCAAACTTTAACTGTGACACATCTCTAATGGTTAACCAAGGTCTTCCCTTCCCATATTCTCAGCATCAATTAATTGTTTTTATCCACTGCTAGCTGTGTTCTCACATCATTTCTGTCAACCACAGAAAATACTTTCGTGCAGGTCTTACCAAACCAGACATTCCAGGCATGGCTGCTAAACTGAGCATTTACTGAAAGGTCTGAGTATCAAAACCAAGTAGTAACTTCAGCATTAAATTTCAAAATTACTCTGCCCAGGCAGATCTCTATGACCACTCCTCCATGAATTCTCTAAAGATTCTGTGGGATTACAGCATGTCTTAATTGATTTAATCTCTAAGAAAATGCAAATACAAAAGAGCCCTAATGAAGGTAATTATATAGTAAGAATTAATCACAATATATAGAGCAGATACACCTACAGAAAATAATTATTGAAATGGTTTATCTAATTTTCTCTTCTCCTCAGAAAGGGCTTACAAAAAATGAGAAAAAGATAGGATTCTCCAAAACAGAAAAAGTCATTTAATGTCATGTACCATCTGTCTGGTAGATTGGAGGTGCCTCTTCTCCTTGTTTAACTATATCAAAATGTATTCAATATGCTCACAAAGATTTCCCTAATATTTAACAATTCAAATATTTAACAATTCAAAATCAAGCTATTCAAATAACAGCTTATTTTTATGTAGCACCTTTGTTTCTAAAGGACATTGAAGTGCTGCATGAAACTACCTAAATTGTCAGTTAGAAAAATAAGTCAGTCAACTGTTGAGCAATGCAGGAAAGACAAGCAGGAAAGGAAAGACAAGACAAGCAGGAAAGGAAAGACAAGACAACATACAACTGGCAGAAAAAGAAATACCTGACACCAAAGAGGAGTTTAAGTAGGAATAATAAAATTAGTTGAACTGGAATTGGTTCTGGAATTGGTGTTTATTTCTACTATAGTTAAACACAATTCTGATATTTAAAGATTAAAAATCCTATTTCAGTTCTGTTTCACTGCTCACACTGCCATTCCATGTCAAGAATGTTAAAGGAAATCCAAGTCCTATACTCAAAGAAAATCATCAAAAGAGGGAAAACAAGTTTTATTCCAAAAGTACCTTGAAAATTGAGGAGATAGGAACTCTAATTTTATTCTGTTTTGAATATAATAAAGACACTTTTTATAAATGTAATAACTTCAAATAATATCTTGTAACTTATCCCTCAGAGGTGAAAAGTAAGCACAAGAATCAAAATCCCTAATTTTACTTTCCATCTTATTAAAAGATCAGAAGTTATCTCTGAAGCAGCAAACAGTTTTGCAGGTTCACATTTTATCTATAGAGAAAATAGTCTAGTAAAGCAAAAGATAATTAACTGTAGCCTAACACTGATGGCTCGAGTTTCTGCTCTCTTTCTTTCCATGACACCAAATTTAAAAGAAGAATTTAAATCAAAAGATTGCAGTTACATCAGCGACTTTGTCACCAGCTCACTGAGATCCTGGCTATGTTTCTTTGTGTCCACTGCACCATTCATAACGTATCCAGTTCTCTAAAATGCTTTGACTTCTGTAATGCAATACCAGAAAAAAAAAATAATGACATAACACACTATTTTTCTTTTGAGGCTTTTATTTTCCAACACAATTTTTCTGATTTTAAAAAGCATCAGTCGTGCACATCGTCTTTATTTTCTTTGCCCACTGTTGACACATGCAGTTACTTATCACATCGAGGAAAATGGCTGGTTTATCACTATCATCTGAGGAATTTGCATTTGGACTCGATTTAAAAATTTCCAAGGCTTCCCAAATGAGCAGAATTAACTGAATTTGAAAAAAAACACAAAGCAAAAGAAAACAAATCCACTCATTTCAGCTCACTTTCCTAGACTTTCCATAGTGGTTTAATCCCATAAAATTCAAAGTAAAGCCTGTTAGGTATAAAAGTGCAAAGCTCCCAATTTAAGGACTAGTTACAACTCATTAAAGTAAGGACACATATAATTTGAAGCATTAGAATGTATGCTGAAATATAATTAGTGGCTATGAATCAAACCTGGATGGATTAAACTAATTCCTGGAATGCTATTATGGAGAGTACCTTGCGGAGAAAGAATGATCCTTCTGTTTGCACAGCAACTAAACAGCTTCAATTTACTTTTAAAATTGACATGAATAGAGATAAAGGCCCAGCATTTCAAAATGTGGCCTTCTAAATATAATCAGCCTGAATTATGCCTGTTTCACACTGTGGTACTTGCAACCTGGTTACAGGCAGCAGGGATAAGGCTGCACTCAGCTTATTTCACTGCTTAATTTATATGGTAATTACCACAGCCAGAATGGAGAGCATCTGCCAAAACTGAAGGCCCCAGAATAATAAAACTGACATGTGCTGTGATATTGTTGAAGTGCTGACTAAGAAACTTCTTTTATCTCCTCTTGAAGCTATAAAATGGTATTTGTGTTATTACTAGCAGGGAATTTTAACAGCCTTGCATTGACAGCAATTATGTAACACATGCACAAAACAATAGAGTTTCACATCACTTAATAAATCCTTGAGCTCTCTTAGCTCCAGATCTCTCGCTGGCTGGATTTTATGGTCTGGTAGTTCTATCCGACCTTCAGAACACTGAAGTATACAAACCACAAAAGCACTAGAAAATTATTAGAAACAACTGGCTTTTCTCCCTGTTAGATCTATTTAATGAAGAGGGCATGGTGCATAATCATGGAGGTTAATTAAAAGATTTGCTCACTCACTTTTCTCTGTAACTAAATTCTGTTGTGAACCCCTGGTATTAAAACAAGCAAGATACAGATATTACTTTTCCTACTAAGAACATCCACTTATTAAGCAACCTTTGCATTAAAAAAAATGCAATTCCTATAGCATGTAATAATAGAACAAATTCAATCTAATTTATCTTCTGTTAATTTTTATGAGAATAAAAACATGTAATTAACATAAGGAATCTAAATTTGCCACTGATTTTCCTGCTGATGTTATCAATTCAGCTTCCAATACTATGCTTTATTTTTTTAGCTTTAATGTATTGCACCTGAAACTCCTAGCTTCAGTACCAAAGCTTCATAAAAAAAACCCAGAAACATTCTACTATAAAGGTTTAAGAAACAAATTGTCAGATAAGGAAGTACAGGTAATTGAAAAACAAATAATACAAAGAAAAGTTAAAAGGCCATTTCTGTATCGGAACTTATACTAAAAGATTAATTCACATGGCACAAATCCTCCCTCCTCCTCCTCCAATCAAAAATTATTTGATAGGTGTACCCATTCAAAACAAGCAACACTGCTTCACCTTCAGAAACTAGACAGTCACTGGAAGTCACTTGGTAATGAGACAGAATAAAGCAGCTATCAGTTACTCATACAATAATTTCAAACAGTGAGAATTCAGTTTTCTTAATATTTACAGCTGGAAAGATGTTTGTTTGCATAATGATTGGTTGCATGAATTCATTACACACCACTTATTTCTCTCCATGCTTCATATCTATACTCCTGATCTAATTACAGGTTACACTCTATGTGTATCATTCGTAAAGAGTTTGATTAATATATGCATAATTATTATTTCTAATCTTTCTTCACAAATCAGACCATACTCTCTACATTCTATATAAGACTTACTTTTGCCATTTCTTGAATTCACATAATTCAAGTTTTTTATTATTATTATATAAGTTCAAGTTAAAGACCTGCTTTTCTGAGAAAGTACCCTGAATCCATTACCTCACTGTACTTGAAATTACTCTTACAAACATAGGCCACAATGACTTCCTTTATATAATAATACCAAATAATACCTTCATATAATAATACCAAAAAGGTCACTGTTCTTTTGCTCCTTTATTACACTAAGAATTCTTAGCTGCTTGTTGCTATCACTTTGAAGACACTTCCCTCATTACTGCTTTCTAGCTTTGCCCCTAAAAATACTAGTAATAAAAACACTTGTCAGTATTTATACTGGATCTTATTTCCCCAATCAATTATCTTGAAAAATTAGTACAAGATATTGCATATGAGTGACAATTCTAGCAATAAACAACTCTAATTACTTTCCCAATTACACAGGCATACCTGTTAAATATCTGATAAATCCAAAAACTTGTAAAATGTGCTATATTTATATGCAAACTTTCTTATCCTAATATATGAATCTTTAATAGAAAGAGCACTAACTGCGAAAACCTGCATTGGCAAGAGCTTCTTCAATAAGAAGATTCTATGAAATTGAGAAAATACTACACATGGCTTCAACAAAAAGGGTGAAGTCCTGTAGACTGCTCCTCACAAACCAGGAGCTTCCAGCACTCTCTTAATAAGCTTCTATTACACTTAAGCCAATAGCAGAGGACAGGCACAAAATGTTTGTTTCCTGTAGAATGAAGACTCCCTGCTGAGAGACACCACTTTTCCTTGAGATTTCTTTGAAGGAAAGCTTTGATTTACAGAAAGAAAAGCAGCTAGGAAGAAAAAAGGTCTGCTACAACCACACGTTCATGTTTGTATAAGCAGTTATCCAGTTTTAATCTTTTTTCCCATGAACATAACAAAAAGTGAAACTATTCAGAACATTTAAAGTTAAATACTCTTCTTAGCAACACATATTGTTTAGTGTTCGATACATACAAATATCTATACACCACAGTATAATTACACTACTTTGCAATAAGGCATTAAAGAAGATAAATTCACTCAGAAGAAAAATATATACCCTCTAACCAAAGACTATCAATAGTCCAGGCAGAAAAGACTATATGACCAAGGTATGAATGACAACTAGAACCCACCAGAAAGGGATGGGGAGCCCCCTGCACGTCAGAAAATTAAGACAACCACATGAATAATATGGAGGTGCTCTAAAAAAAAGGGCAGTCACAGAGGACAAACAAAGGGAGATTCTTGATATGGAGGTGTGTTTAATTTTGTATTTGGGAAAAAGAACTGACTACATTATTTGGTTTACTCTTTAAATTTTTTTTTTTTTTTTTTAAAAAAAAGAGCCTGTGAAGATATAGTACAAGTACTCTTGAAGGAATAATTTAAAAGTATGGGATGACTTCTATGGAAGGAATTCAAATAAACCTATTCTCTCCTAAATATAATTACCAAGTAGAAAAATAAAAATGGGTCATATTAAGAAGGAGAGGAAAACATTTCTTAAAGTCCAGTCAGTATCTTCAGTCTTCCAATGTCAACTTATTGTAATGGGCTTCTTTTTTTAGGTACTACGTGAATAGGTGAAACTAAAGGTAACACACCATTTAGTAAGCATATCTCCATAAATAAGTACTCTAGAAGCGAAAACTTGTAAAGAAGGATCACTATCATGCAGTATTATGTACCAATGTACATTTCTCAATATTTGTAAGCAGAACAGTGCCAAAATGAAGAGATAATGGGGGAAGGGGAAATCAAAACTAAAACTAAATCAGACAACAGAAAAGAGCCAAAGAGAAGTACCCACAACCCTGCTTCTTTCAGAATCAGAGGACTGTGTTAAAGATTAGGATTTATCACAAAGTATGTGGCCATGCCTGTTAGGTACACACAATCAGTTTGTGTGATGACAATTACACTTGCCCTTCATCATTACAAAAGTACATGCCCAGAAAGTGATTTCTAAGTCTCAGCCTACTTCCCCTTTTTATGAGGGGAGACCTCGATGACAAGGATATAGGCAAGTCTGAATAAAAACTCTCTTTACCATAGCCCTGAAACAAAGCACTAGGAAAAACAAAATTCATGGTGTTAGAAATCATTCATCTAGATCTAGACTGTCATCTGCAAAAAGGAAGTTCCTAGTCCCCACACAATAATTTGTTTATGCATTTTGCATGAGAGAATCAAAGTCTGTACAAGCAGTGCTCAGAACCTTCTTCTCTTCCAGAGGAGCATCCTGCCCATCACTGGGCTAGAGAAATATCGTCCTTCTAATTTATGCTGGTTTGGCCCTGATTTTGTGTTCCGGGATGAATATCTTAATTTCACCACTGGAGAGATTATGTCCTTCCTCCTCTCAAACTTACAAAAGAATGATGTAGGGGTTGGGTCACTCCCTTATGTGAAGGAAAATGGAGACAAAGGTACTGGGATGAAATTGTTGAGGCTGAAGAAAGCGGAGAAGTACTCTAAGACAGATGCGAACTTCCTAGGTTGTGTTTCTGAAAGAAAACGGGCATAATCTTGATCATGGCTGGTAACATGCTTTGTACTTATGGCTGCTTGGGTTGGCATGCTCCGAGCATGTCCAGCAAACAGAGCCCATAGACAAAGCTCAGTCTGGGAATTAAAAAACTGACTTATGCATGAGATAGGCCACAAGATGCCCACCTCTGCCAAACTGGCAACCAGTATGAATACTCAGCAGCAGTATGTTAGGTATCTACGTAATTTTTCCATCAAAAGTTTATATGCCCTTAGCTCTTCAGATTCTAATGAGAGGGAATATTTTAAGTGAAGATTTTCTGGAAAAGGGACATCCCAACTTCCTAAGTATTTTTTGATACTGGCCTGCACTGTGCAGCTTAACTAAAAAATATGGTGTGTAATTAGACTATTTAGATCAATGAGACAAAACTTTCAAAGCTTTTCTCAAACCAACTTTGTTTGACTCTGTAAACAGGATTACAGTGTTTCTGAAAAGAAAATTATTGCATTCATGCTAGAAATACTGCTGTTGTCACCTCAGGAAACTGTTTCTAGAAGCCAAAAATCCATCAAAAATACTTCTAGCTTTCAACTAAGCTTTGTCGTAAACCTCTGATTATCAGATTTATCACAGTATGCCATCAGTTTGTATTACTATATGAATTGTAATATCCATCTTATTTATAGATTTAATGGAATTTGTATACTGTTACGAATCATACTGAAAATAACTTTTTTCTTTAATACTATTGCCTTTTATAGGTGAAAATGCATAAATGATTGTATAGCTTAAACTGAAATACATGACATGTCAACACTAATATTACAAATATTTATAATAAAAGTCACATCCTGCTAGGACATTTAAGATGTTTTTGGCTTAGGAGCTCCATGTGGCTGTCAAATAGTTTGATGTAGTTTACAAGCGTATCAGCACCCTATGCATCTGCTATGTACTTTACATCCTCCACTTTGAGAGATGTTGTTTGATTACACATCCATCCTGGCCTAACAAGTTAAAGTGTCTCAAGAAAAGATTAAAGCTCTGCTACACAGTTTGTACATGCAGACATACAGACACACATATATAAGATAAATTTACAGCCAAAAAATGTCTATGTTGACATTTACTGCAGACTCTAAATTACATAATGGTCAACCCTAAGATAGAAAGATGCACTTGTATGGTACTCATCAAAAGATCAAGATGTTAATACTCACCCATAAAGGATAAACTACACCTTTTTGAATGTGGCATCTTAGGGCAAAGTAGAAACATAGCCTTCCCCTACAACACTTGCAGAGAAACAGAGCCTTTTCCCTGACTATTCCTCTTCAGTGCACAGTGTGCAAGCAGGCCAAGAAAAACAAGGCTTCTTTCTTACAGAGATTAAAGAACAGTGCTAACTGGCAGCAAGGAATGAGGAACTCCTAAGTTTGCCATAGAGATGTCTAACCACAAGTAAACACCTTCTCCTTGCCTCAAAAGGGCACGCACACTTCAATGATGACAATTTTATGCTGTGGACATCTGTACAAACCAGAGAATTTGTTAATCATTATTTTAATACCACCACAGCTAGAAACCATAGTCATTGCATTGAACGGTGGTGCTAGATGTTGTACAAACTCATGAAGAGAAAGGAGAAAAGAAAATCCCAAACAAATTTGTAAGTATATCCATACAAAAGCTACATATACACAGGTAGTCAAGTACCAGGAAAACACTGAAACTCCACTGATCAATATGCTTGACTGTCTTAAACCAGAAATACAATTCTCATCAATTCACTGGAAAGTGTGTGAAAAGGCTTTAGGCATGAGGGAAGCAGAGCAATATGGAATTGTTTGAAAATATAACAACCGGGTGATGAAGGGCACTGTCCTGCTTTGAAGCCATGTATTTATCTCAACCATGAACTAAAGATGACAGGTTGAGAGAAAGGGGAGTTAAGAAGGAATGGAAAAGGGCCTTGCAAGTGGATACATGCAACCTGTTTTAGACATGCTGGTGAGAGAGGTCAGGGGGCAGATAAAAGGATGGCATAGTAAAAAAAGTAATAAGCAAATACAAGAACACTGTTATATTGTATTTGTTGAGGTCAGAGGGTGTGACAAAGGATATACTGAACGAATAATAAGAGCATAGAAGCAAATCAGTTTTCATGAATTCTGTCATCATCTAAGACAAAACACATTTCCAATAAGAATCCGTTTGATGGTGTCAAATGCCGTTTATAAATAAAGACAATTAAGAAAGTAGTGCAGTTCCAGTTAAGCTTAAATCATGTTAGAGACACAAAACTAAAGGAGATCAAACAATGACTATAAATAGTACTACATTAATTTAGAGATGGGTGGGTAGTCAAAGATGGTTTGTTTGTTATTTTAAGATGATATAGGAGAAAAAAAAGATGAGAAAGCTCAACTCTACAGAAGAAAATGAGATCATAGGCAAGACATTGGGAAAGAGAATGGGAACAAATAAAGTGGTTGGGGGGGGGGGGGGGAAGACAAAGGGCTTCCTTTGTTCAAAATTAGCTGAGAGAAGTACAAGAAGGGAGACGTTTCTCAGTTTTCTCCTACATGTTCAGGGGCAAATGATTAGCAGAGTCATTGTCTTAACTGGAAACTCTCTACATTCCGGGAGAAGGAGGATCAGCACATTGAATTGACAGAGAATGTGATCATTCTTAACTAGAAACCTATTATGTTTAAAACAGGTCTCATTGCAGGTATCAAATTCCAGCAGTGATTTCTCATAGGCAGTATCAATGCATAACTAATACTTATGAATCAAGATGGCATGATGGCAGTTACCATCATGGATGTAGTTCAATTTAACTGGCTCCAGCATCTACATAAATATTATCTTAATAATTTTCCATATAAACTAGAAGCATCATTATTATTTTAACTGATTAATATTTTGATATAATTTAGTATTAAAAAATAACATGTATTAAAAATTATTAAATTATATTAAGTCTTAATGTAATTTATAGTTTTCAAATTATTTATTATAATTTGAAATCTACTTTTAGCAGCTGCTTCATTCTTGTCCACAGTACTGTGAAAAACAATCAATAAATAGGAAATTTATTTTAATCATGTGAGTGAAATATTTAAATTTTATCAATCTGCTACTAATCTTATTGCTCTCTTCATGTGTGTAGTAGTTGTTAAATGAAGAAAATAAGGTTTTCACACCAATATTTTCTCCCAGGTGGAAATGCTACCACATTTCATTCTGAAACAATTTTGTAGAATCATGTAATAAGAACAAATTATTGTAAAACTTGAACAAACAAGATCTGTCTGAAGCTTGGCAACAACTTGGCAAGCAACTTGAGGACCTGGTAGATACTTTCTGAAGGAATAATGTAGAAAGTGGTACATCTCAACCTTATTTAGATAAGTTGTTCTTTTCCCCTTTATTTGGTGCAATGAAATGCACCAAATGTGTTATGAAAATATTTTATTTAAAAAGTTCTACTTTTATGGACACAGATATGCGTATTCAGAAACCAGCCACTACATGATATTATGTGAACTGAAATAAAGATGTTTGCTATTTATATGTTACTGCACAGCGTATCAGAAGAACCTAGAAGGACTATCAATGCACAAAGTAGTAAAAAATATGGCTATGTTCCTGTGGTCAAAAGTATTAGCAATTCATTTCTGCAGCCACCGTGATTGAAAACCATATTACAGGATTGTCCAGTCGACAAATTACTCTCCAAATACATGGCAGGACTTTATCTTGCCCTCTTCTTCTCTTTAAAGGGGAAGAAAGGAGTTATGGTAGAAGTCAGGAACAAATTATTCTTTTCTGGAAGTTGCCTAATACAGACTCAGGATCAGGTGCATTGAATTCAATCCGTTTCAGGGAAAAAGCTGGAATAAAATTATGTATAACAACAAAATGCCTCATCATCCTGATGCAGGGTAAACCATGAAATGCTTTGCGAGACTTTCTCCGGCACTAAACAATAATTTATTTTGTATATCTGTGGGGGAGGAAACCTCAGAACATTACTCCACATCAAGAAGATAAGAATCGTGCCTTTTGGAGTAAGCTCCTGCAGGTAATCAAAGCTCTTGACAGCATTGATATATTTACTGGTTTTGTATTTTTATTCTTCACCATCTACACCAATTGCTCACCTTCCTGCAAAGTTCAGCTATTCAGATAACAGAATGTGTGTAATTTCATATTATTTTATATAAAAGACCTCAATAATTAACAATCACGTATTGTGTTTGGCCACTAAATTGCATAAACTTGTGAAAAAATAATTCCTAAAGATGTATGGACATCTGATGATAAATTTAAATTTAAGACTAGGCAAACTAGATTTAGCTTGTGTTTTAAAAGTACTTACTGCAAGTTATCAGACTTTTTTTAAAAGTAGGTACCAGTATCTCAGTCATGCTAAGAGGTAACACTATTTATATATATGTGTGTGTACACACACAATTATATGCATATATATTCAATATGCATTTGAAGTATTTTTTAATTTATATATTTAACCAAAATCCCCAAACAGGCATCTGTGGCTAAATTTTGGCAGGAAAGAATCAGCTTCCAGTGTAAGACATTTGAAATAAACACAGATATAGCCAGCAAAGGTGAAACTATCTTACTTAACAGCTTGCCTGGATGTGCATTTTAACCTACCATCTGCCATGAAGAAATTCAACACATCAAACATGCTACTGGATTATTGCAAACGGCCAACTAGTAGAAGCCACAACTGAAAAATAACTACATTTATTATTTTTTCTATATAAAATTCTTTTCATTAATGCTCAGCAACACGCATTTGGCAGCTGAACATTTTTTTTTGAAGCAGCAGTTAACAATGCAATTCACAAAACAAAGATAAGCTCAATGGTTTCCAGGAAACTGAAAGATGAAAGAATGTGGAGAGAGTCAGCCATGGTTTCAAATGAAGAACAAGTGAACTAAGGTCAAACTAAAACCTAAAAGAAATTCAGCAAGGGCCCAGAAAACACAGTACAGATACATTTCAGTTGGATTGAAATTTCACAATGCATTTCAACAATGCATACAATACATTCTTTGGTATATTAATTCACTGGGGACAATTTTTTCAAAATAAAGGAGGAACTCAGATTCCAAAGCCCTTCATTTCATTACTTCAAGCATTATACTTAGCACATTTTTCTGTTTTTCATATCGATTGTAAAGTACATTAAAGTCTTCTTTTCCAGCCTTGTTTTGTGTGCTCAGTCCCCGACTTAGCTGAAACCATGAAGTATCACAGCACATGAGGTAAGGTGTAGTGGAGGAATCCATAAATGTTAAAATTTCAGAAGCCAGCACCTACTAAATAGTCTGCTCCGTAAATATGATGAATGTATTCCTCCCCCTTGAAGAGAAGGTCAGAGTAAAGCTATCATTATACAAATCCATTTGAATAATTCATTTTCAGTAGTGGAAGAAATACAGCATTCTACTATACACACACACAAAAAAATATTAATAAATTTACCTTTATACCTACTGTAAGTTACTCCCTAACACACAGAGCTAAATTCTGCTTAGTTAAACTATCCATAATTTCCACCTAGGAAACAAAAACAAACAAACAAAAGAAACAACAACAACAAGAAAAGATTTTATCTGAGCGATTTTTTTAAAATACATTTTAAAAAGTCATGTCTCAGACATTAAATTTGTAAAATACTATATTTTAAAATTATAAAGCCCAGTATAACCATGCACTCAGAAATAACATTCCTAACTGCTGACAAATCACCTCCTCTACTCAGAGCAGAGAATTTATTTCCAATTTTACACAGAGAATTACAGTGGTTTAGGAAAGAGTAACAGAGAAATTTAAATGCAATGTGAATTTTAAACAGACAATTTAATTAGCTAAGCTAGAAGAATAACTGAAAGTTAAAAGCTGCACACCTGGAATCTTGCCAAAACTGAGAGGCAATCTCTCACAACCTGTATTTTATACCACAGAAATGACAACGTTTTCACCAGTAATAATATCCCCTAGAACGATGCCTAGGCATTCTTCCTCTGACATACAGTGAAGAGTGCCACCTATTGAATAACGAACAGTATTTCCAGAAATAATTAAATTATTCTGGAAACATGCCATCTACGTACGGCCCCCCTCAACCCCAGCATCCAGTTTAGCTTTTCATCATGCAGTTTCCTGGCAGAGAGCAGTTTTGCTGCTAACATTGTTACAGAATTGATGGCTAGAATATTACTTTGCTATAGAAACAAGGCGCCCAATCCACATTGCGCAAGAGTTACCTGATTTTTAGACATTCCCACACCAAATAAGAAAAATTTGATTCAATTATGTATGTTGTATCAGAAGGAGATACCATGCTGTTTTTTCCAGTCTTCTCTAATAATAACTGTATTTTCCAGAAATAAGATTAGAAGGTATCAAGGACACAAAACTAAAAAGCAGTATTTCCTGAAGGCTGTTCTTTGTTCACACAAAAAAGTGTACATTTTCTATATATTTTACTTTACTGTTAGAAGGAAAAACCTGCTTTCATTCAGAGTTGAATACTTCTTTATTTACAGTGGCAACCAAAGTATCTCGCAGAGGACCTAATGCACAAATATTTCATATCCATATGCTATGATCTCAGAGTCATGCTACAGAGCAGCAACGGATAAGAAGACACAGTATGTCTACCTGAAGAAGCCTTACCAGGTGCTGCATAGCACACAGCAATGCTAGTCTGGCCATGAGTTACGCATTGGTACAGAGGACATATTCTATGTTTATAAACACTGTAAATTAACATTACAGTCTATTGATTTAGAGTTCTAAATATACACAGTCTAGCCAAGGAAAAATGTGTGGTATGTTGCAAGTCTGCGTGTAATGTGATACCAAACAATACTGCTATAACTCAACCAAGACTTGGAACTGACCCATTTATACACAAAATATTTGAATGAGTCAGCAGCCCACTGCATTTCCCAGGCCTGCTGTAGACTATCACACAGTTCCCAGACGCACTTCCTCAGATTGTGTTTGCTTCATGAACAAGGTCAGTAGTGACAAAAAGTGATATAAAGGTCAATGACTAGGAAAAGATGAAAATATGCACACTTATTTTATCTGTTTACCCATTAACCTATTCAATATACTGAAGTTCCACAGAATTCCTCCAGCTATTTGCCTCCCATCTTTTAACTGCCTAACACAATAGAGAAGTGTATTAAAATGGAAGTTCTACTATTGTTTTGGCACTGTGAACAGATAAGAGCTAAATATGCTGCCTACTGTAGTCTCACACACACACACACACAAACAAGTGAGCAGCCTCTAAAGCGATCACTATCTCCTTGTCTGAATTCTTTGTCCCTATACTCCATTAAGTATGTAAAATTAACTGACATCAGGAAGAATGTGTCAATTAGCCTTTTTTTTTTTTTTTCAAACCAAAGACTGGACGGCACATAGTTATGTAGTTGTATCCAAATTAGCTTTAAACCTGCTAGAAGTCTAATCATAATGGCCGTGCAGTTCCAGCACTGCCAGCATAAACCCTGCATACATAGATAGTGGCTGAAGTTTTTGCAACTGTAGTGACAGTGCTATCAGTAATTGAGATTATACCACTGCGGTTATTGCTGCTATCTGAATCACAAAGCTTTTGATCTGCACTGGAGATCCCTTTTTGAGGGCGATAAAAGGTAGCTGGAACAGTATTTGTCCTAACTCTGATTACTGCAGAAGGTAAGCCTACTACTGAATAAAGACCTCCACAAGATAAAGGTAGACTACATGGATTTTTGGTCTGACACAACAAACTCATATATTAATGTTTTTATGACTACATGAAAAACACTAAAGTCAGCTACACACAAGAAACAAATGTCTACAACACCCAGCCATGAAAAATTACTAATTTTCCTTCAATGTAGCAATAACAAAGAAAGATTACCACCTGAGAAATGCATAAAAATTCTTGATCCTTTTCCTTGTAGAATCAAAAAATAACCAGACTGGGGAGGGGGGGGCGTGTCAGGAGGTCTCTAGTCCAACCTCTTGCTCAAAGCAGGGTCAGCTGTGAGATCAGATCAAATGCCTTACGGCTTTGTCCAGCCAAGTCTGTACAATTTTCAGGGATTGAGATTTCACAATCTTTCCATGCAACCTGCTTCCTATTCTTAATTACCCTGAGATATTTTTTTTCCCCTTTAAATCCAGTTGGCACCTCCCTGTTTCAATTTATGAATATTGTCTCTTGTTAGCCCACCATGTAACTCAGTAAAGATACTACAGCTCTGTCTTCTCTATAACATCCTGTTTGCTATTGTAAAGCTACTGTTAGGTCCACCTGAGCCACCTCTTCTCCAGGTTAAACAAACCAAGTCTTCTCAGCCTCACAGGTCAAGTGCTTTAGCCCCAAATCATCTTGGTGGCCCGCTGCTGAACTTGCTCAGGTGTGTCAACACCTTTCTTTACTGGGGAGCCCCAAACTGGATGCAATACTCTAGACACAGTCTAATGAGTACCAGGTAAATGGGAGTAATTACTTCCCTTAATCTATTGGCTATGCTCATGCTGACACAGCCAAGTACCCTGTTAACCTTCACCACTGCAGGGCACACTGCTGGCTCATGTGTAGTCTGTTGTCCACAATAATGCCAGGTCCTTTTCAGCAGGGCTGCTCCCTGGTCAGCCAGGCTCCACCTTGCACTGCTAGAGGGAGTTATTCCTCTCTAATGCAGAACTCTACATTTGTCCTTGATGAATTTCATATGGTTCCTGTCAGCCCACTCCTCCAGCCTAACTCCCAGTGAGTGGCAGCCCTGACCTCCAGCTTACAGAGCAGATCTAGTCATTTCATCAAAGGCGGCAATGAGGTTGGTCAAGCATGACTTACCCTTGGTAAATCCATGCTTACTATTCCCAGTCACCACCACCTTCATTTGGTCACCTCTTATGTCAATTACCTATACTGATGCCTCTTGCTAATGTACCAAAATACTTGGGGTTTGCTAGTAAAAATCCAGCTTCATGAGGTTACCCATGCCAGCTGTCATCTCACTTCAGTCTCTTGTACGCTACTGTAGTAGTTTGTCTTCTCCACATAGCACATTCTATGGAGAAACAAAAGCTTTCTCATCTCAAAGCAGAAAAACAACACTAAACAAAGATGTTAAAAATCTTAAAAATATGCATATATAGCCAGGTTTTAACCTCTACTGCCAGGTCAGTAATGCAATAATGTTCTTTTGAGTCTTCAGCAGTTTCATTCCTGACTTCACCTGAGCAAGGCAAACCTTCAAAGTTATGTACATAAGTTAGGGGAGCGGGGGGGGGGGGGGATGGATATATTTTCTTCCTGTGCTCTTAAGAAGATCTATGAGAGATATAACGTAAAACCAAATACCAACATTGGCTTTCAGGCTAAACAAGTGATAACTGTATCATCTTAGGACTCTCCTTTTGAATTAATCTGTTTTTTGATGTTTTACATATTTTCTCCCTAGTTCTCCTCTGTATAGGCTGCTTTGTAGCTCTTTCAGCACAGATCAAACAGCACGTTTACAGTGTATATTTAAAAACGAGTAAAAGATTCCTGAAGTCCTTGAGGTTCCCCTGTCACTAGTTTTTAGTTAAATTTCCATATTGTAACTTGAGAATAATGTAATAAATTTCACTGAAAGAGAAAAGAATAGTAATATATTACTTGAGAGAGGCACGTAAGTTTTCATTTGTCAGTCCTAGCTCTATGACTTAGAAATAAACATAATCTCTGCCTACTAGGTTAACAATAGGATCCTCGTGGATTTTAAGTTGCCTTTTCTCAAAGCAGCAATAAGGATGAGATGTGATGTCCTTACTCTAAAACAATAATGATTTTTTACTACCATTTTACTTACATGCTCCTAAAGGTCCTTGCACCTATGAAATTCATGTATTAAATGAAAATTAAATTACAAAAATACACTAAATGAATTCAGCAAAACTAAATTACACAATAACTTAGTGTATACAACATTCCCACCAGACCTGGTCCTTCAAAGAACAATGAATTATATGAGCCATAAAAAAATCCTTTTAGGATGTATTTATATATGATTCTTTATGCTATCCCCTTCTGGGGAGGAAGAGATGAGAATAATTTCTTTCACTTTGAAAGACACTATGTTAATAGGAAACATGCATTACGACTGAAAAATATGTTTCCCAGATTAAGAAAAATTATTTGAGACTTTTGCTTGTATATTTCTTTGAGGATTCCTTCAGGAATTTACACAAGGTTGCAGAATTTGATTTTATTTTAGGACACACAGAATGATAAACTCCAAAGTTTTCAAACTGAGGGGGAAAAAAAATACGACAAAAATAGGAGACTTACAAGATTTCTCTCTAGGGATTTCAGCTGATGATCTATTTCTTTCAGGCGATTTTGTTGATCACGTTGTTCCTTATTGTCTCGCAGAACCTTTTCACCTGGAACTGCTTCTAGGCTTCTGTTTGCATAAACCAGAGACTCCTGACAAAAGGAAGAATAGGTAGAAATTAAACACATTACTTTATATTGCTTCAAAGCCAGACGAACATTCTTTTGATTTCTATCAGCAAAACATTGAAATGTTTAGAATAATGTGTCAATTTCAAATTTGGCAAATGCATAATTTTCATTATGCACATTTTCAAATACAAATACAATAGCTAATCATCAGGCTGGACTTACTCCAGTAAAAGAATTATTCCCCTTTGCATTTTAAGACTAATTTCTTAGTCTCCAGAGCTAATACTTTGATGCTCAAATTCTACTACAACAATAAAAATGCACTGAGAATCAGGGAGACTGAATGAAGGGTTCAAAGCTTGCTCCTATTAACCATACTGGGATCAGTTAGGCCAGAAGGGAAAGGAAGAACTGAACTGAAATGACTGTAGGTTTTGTTTACTAGATATCACAGTAAATGAGAAATAACCCTCTCTCTGTAAGTTGGAGTTAGATGCACAACCATTATTAAAGATTTGAGTTACACATTCTCACATCCTTCAGTAGCTTTGGATCAGATTCTGAAGTTTGTATCAGTCCTGAATACATTCAAGGTTCAATATTACACATAATTTAGATCATTAAGAATTACAAGTATTGGCAAAAAAGCAAAGTTATGTTGTAATTGGAAAAAAACAGGGCTTTCTCTTGCACACCAAAGATCCTATAGAAGAACCCAAGGAATCTGAATAATGGTAGAGGGGAAAAAAACAACCAAAAACCTCCCTGTTAGTCAATTCAACCCAAAGGAACACGAGCAACCATTTAATAAAAACATACTCTATTCATTCTTATTTTCAGAAGCAGCTCAAGCAATCTTAATAAACACAGACAAGGAAAAGAATTAAGTAGCGTGTCTAATTGGGAAGAAAAACAACCTTTGCAATTTAACATTCAACGGAAAATTTCTCAACCACAATATATAAAAAATTGCGAGCATCTGTAAACAACTTTTTCTAAACATCAAACAAATCTATGAGTTCTGACATTTAAACCAAACTATTAGTTGCCTGAAAATAAACTTATTTTAATGCAGTACAAATCTTTGAACATATATTTACTATCAGCAATAGTTGGGAGTACCGCAATGCTAGTAAATTTTCCTATAACAGAGAGAGAGATAAACAGCACCATCTGTTAATAACTAGAATCTCTCCAAACTGGAGTGAAGTTTAAGGTAGGCCACCTAAAGCCAAATTCTTAATATTGAGTGTCTAAAGCTAGGCTTGTAAATACAGAGAGAGGTTTTTTAATTAAATATGATGCCCAATGGCAAGAAAAGACTGACATCTATACAGAACATAAAAAACCAAAGGACTTATTTAACTTGTGTTTATTAATACATGAAACAAGGATATGACCTTTATATCTGCAACATAAATATAGAGCTGGCAAACCAGCTCGAAGTATAACAACTGAAGCTCCCTCTAATAAGAGGAACTGCTTTTACATGGCTTTGTTCTTCCAGCGATTTTAACGCAAGTGAAATTGTTCAAGGAAGGGCAGGGAGGAAGATGATGGCAACATATTTCTTTTTCTTTAAAAAAAAAAAAGTTATACCTATTTTTGCAGTTACATTTCTAAATCCAATCTTTTGATCTGTGCATATACAGACATTGCCCTGTGAGCAGTTAGTGCTCAGCATGGATCAGAGCTGCAGTTATGATTTGTTTCAAAAAGCAGTGTTATGAATACACATATAAGAGTATGCAACTAGTGGTACTGAGAAGTCACTAAATACTATATTACAATTCCCAGTATTTTATTTCAGGGGTTGTATGCATGGACTACTTGTTGATATTTTTATATGAACTCAGCCTTCAATGAAGAACAGACCTCAAACTGCAAACAGCATCTCTGAAAATATTATTGCTGCAATACCAGCTAGATTTAAAAAGGTGACAGTGAGAGGAGTCACAAAATCAAAAAAGTTACTACCTTCTAATTTTTTACTTTCTTTTCCACACATACTTCTGAAGCAAAGCTTTATGCAGATCTCTGTCCTAGTCTTTCAAATAGTCAGGCATACATTTCATTTTACAGACAGCTCAGCTGCTGCAAACACTTATGAGCAACCTCTTCAAACTTTAGGAAAACTATGTATCATAAGTTACTTTTCCTTTTATCACACTCAGTATGATTTTAAGCCTGGTTGCTTCTCTAGTAAGACAATATTGTTCTATCAAAAGAAATTCTTAACTCAGATAAACATGATGACTAAAACCTCTCCATAAACTTCTCTACCATGATAGCTAAACAATTCTTACCAGAGAGTGCTGAATAAAACTTGAACTATGAACATTTGCCAGAAAACAGAAGTAAAAAGTACTTGTTTCAATATTTCTCCAATGTCAACATCCACAACTGATATAATTCTATTTAGATGAGATGCTATTTACTCTCTCTCTGATCAGCATGATTTTGCACACTTCAAACACATTCCCTCTTAATCCTTTTTTCCAAACTGAAGAATGTCTCTGTGTAAGTCACTCCTTGCATAGAAACCATTCTACACTTCTGAGCATTCTGGTAACCAGTTTTCCATTTTTTCTGTACTGGTTATGAGATGTGGGGACCACAACTGCACAATAGTCAAGCTATATGGTGCACTACAGATGTGTACAGCAGCACACTGATATTTTCTGCTTCATCCTGTATTCCTTTCATAATTGTTCCTAATAGTCTGTTTGATATCTGACCACTGTGGAGCATTAAGCTGCTGCTTTCACAGAAAGCAGTTCTTACAGTCTCATTTCTCTCATCCCTGAATAGTAACTGATCAGAACTCACACCACATGAGCAAAGTTAAGACTTTTCCCTACTTACTAATTTTTTAATATTTTTCTCAAGATATCATGAAATAAACACAGGAAGTGTTATATCACAGAAAACATTTTATTGTCAATGTTTCAAATGCTTCAAAACATTTTATGTTTCAATTATATAGCACGTGTAGGTACTGGAAGTCCATTTGAGATTCATAAGATCTAAAAATCTTAAAGATAAGGTAGAAAATAGAACTGTTAGATATGTTACACAAGGAAAGATATAAGTACTTAGCAACAGCCAAAGCTGTAACGATCGTAATGCAAAACAGAAATATCCAGTATTTGAAATGGCTAAAACTATTTGTTGCACACCCTTTTCTCCAAAATTCTATAAATAAATAAAAACAAAATCCCACCTAATGAAAGCTATTAGTGTCATACAATCTTCTTGAGCCACAGAACTGGCTGATCAGCTTATTAACCTGCTTCTAACCATGCCCTGAAACAGAGATACCTGTCAAAATCATCTGTTTTGGTGAAGTACAGGCATAGAGTATAGGCTATCAAAGAGTTTATTAATTGAAACATTAGTGTATCTTCAGAATTTTTTATCATCTTGAGTATTTATTTAGTTTAAAAAACTATTAACTATGGTCTACTGCTATAATTGAAAAATGGAATATTTTTCTGATAAAAGAAACCCAATCAGGTATGAAAGAACTCATCAAGGTAATACACAACATTAAAGTAATTATCTTTATAAGACAATCAAGCAGACAGATATTATTGTTTCTTTAAACACTATCTCCATTTCCTTTTATTTTCAGGTAGTTTTCCAGTTTTTCAAGCTGGTAACTGTACTCATCACACAGTCTTACACTTCATATTCTTCATCCTACCATTTTGCTGTCTCTTCCAGGATTACATTCAACTTATTTGCTCTTCCCAAAAATATTAAGTAAGATAGAAGCATTTTTAAGTATTTAATTAAGTTGGCACCAGAACAAAGAAATGTTTCAGAGAGAAATACAGTTCTGATGAGAAACATTTCCATGTAAAAGAGAACATTAGTCATGGAAAAGCATTCTGAATCCAGCTGGACTCATTGCACAAAAAGATGAATCTGTATGCTCCTCTGTAACAGCTCAGCTATGGTACTGTAGGATAATTGAAGCCAGTTGTTAAAGATTTCAGAGTCAGAGCATAGATCCTATATCCTGCCAAAGTATCTACCAGTGGCAAAAAGCAGCTCTCCCATTGAGCCAGTGGTGATTAAGTGTTTGCATTTTGAAAGTTGTATCTAATGCAATTCTTGGAAGAAAAGAATGTGCAGCTTTATGATATGCAACTCTTAATTACTGCTAAAATGCTAAATGAAAATCCAAGCAGATGATTTACACACTAACAATTTTTACCTATGTTGCCCATCACTAATGCATTATACCATACTCGACTCTCCCTCTGCCTTTGTCTTGCATGTGGCATTCATGCTAACATATCACAAAACAAGATCTTCTTTTAGCAAAAGCATAATTCAATTAATTTCTTCAGACCCTTTCTGTGTAGGTATCAGTTGCCTTTGATCAGGTTCCAAAAGACATTCAGTACAAAGAATTCTGATATTGCTCTGTGACCCACCTGTTTTCTGATATCAGAACTGATGCTTCAAGAATAATAACAAGTTTTTTAAAAAGCAAATTCATTAAAACTTCCAGTTTATAACAATATTAAGGGATATTGATCGTGATAAACAAGGCTGTTTTAAAAAGACCATGAGCAGCAATGAACTTAGAACAACTACTTGTAAAAAAAAAGTCATTTTTCATGTCTTTTGACAGGAAGCTCTCTAAACTCAAAATACTCACTAATTTCTCAGCTACTGCTGCATGTTACTTCCTGTTTTTTTGAAAAAGCAACTGTTAAAGGACTTTGAAAACAAAATGTGTTGAGAATGAACTCGCATAACCAAATTCAGAACTTGACCTCTTGTTATTGCTCTACGTATGAATTGAAGAGTGATTATTTACCTACCAAAACAAAAATAACCATAACCAAGAACATAGGACTAAAGGCTAGACCTGGTATGAAGCTTCCACAGTAAGCAGTCAAGTTCCTGAAAGTTGAGACAACTATTGTCTCCTCCACTTCCCATTAAAAAAAATTTAGCAGCTGAAATTCTATGTAAATATAAACAAGCCCAGTCATGTCACAGCGCCAGATACAATCAGATTGCACCTATCAAATCAGGCTTCATGAAGAACTTAACATTGATTTGTCTAAAGTCTGGATCACAATGCAACTAAGGCAGCCACTAGACACCCTGTCCTCTGCTGAGAGCAGCAGCTCTGGACACGCAGAGAAGCAGGAATGAAGGCACCTAGGGGATTTTGGGAAGGCACCTGGAAATCAAGACACTTCTGGAATTAGCTAGCTGCAGAGTGGGATGCTTTGCTCTTGTTGTTTGTTTTGTTGTGATTTTTTCTTAATTAGTTTTGGATTTATGCAACGTGTCCTTCTAAGCCCAGTTTTAAATAACTAAAGCCTCCTGCTTACTTCAACTTATATTTATTCTGTTTAGCTCTTTCTCTACATTTATAAAGCCACCTTTAAATAGTCCCATGCTTTGGTAGCTTTCATTGAAATGGCTCACATGTTTAAATTTATCTGAACAAAACAAAAAACGACAAATGGAATCCTGTAAGTGTTTCCTGCAACTACAATGTCTAAAAACCTTTTCTATTCTGCAAAACAAAGTTGAAGGGCATCTTGCTTTTTCACTAATGAAGGGTAATTTATGGAATTAACTATCTGGTTTTGGTTGTTAAGTTTAATATTATTCAAAAAGATAATGCATTACTCTTCAATAAGCATACACATAAACGCAAATTTGTATTCAAATACTTCCGAGCTTTTACCTGAAAAGTAAGCAGCAACAACCACTTAGACAAACATTCCCAGTGTGTTCATTATCATAGGCAGTCGCACTAACTTGAGTCTGATGTCTCATAACAGTGAACACAAGATCCAGCAATCATTGGCAAGCTCAGGTCCGTGAACCTGAAATTATTGGGTAACAACTGCATTTGCGTAAGTGATTATTCATTCTATAGAGGGAGTCGCTGTTTCACACTTTAAACCCCAGTTGGTAAATGATCAACATCAAAATGCCACTCCTCTGGAAATGTCAGAGCAACAGAAAATACTACTATAGGTAAAACAAAACCTGAAGTTCAGAAAGAAGTCAATACAAAAAATGACATTAAAGTGCTGTTTAGAAAAAGAAAAAAATCCCATAGTTATTTTAGCCATTCAAAGAGCTATTTCTTGTACATTGGTAACTAAAAACATAGTTTTGCCAACGTACACTCTTACAGGGCCTCTGATATACCCGTTCTGGCTAAAAACTGTAAATCTTACAGAAGTAAACAAGTTTTGTGCAAATTAGTGCAAAATAGGAATTATGGTATTTTATGTTGTATTTCCCCCATTATATCAGGGGCAACATTACTGGGGTATGGGATAAATTGGAGTCTTCTATGTACAAAATTCAAACAACCATTTCTCAAGGCTGAGATCCCAAAGGTTCTTAATACTGCTGGCAAGGGAAAAAGACAAAGGCCATTAAAAACAAGGGACATACAACTTAAATCGATTTTCTACAGTCTTTTAACATTGCTTATTGATAATTGCTTTATCTTTCAGATCATAAATGAAGAGGCAGTTTTGGCATCCTGAGATAAGAAGGAATCTAATTCTAATTCCCCAAGATGAATTATCATGGGTAATGTGTTACTATGCTGACAAAACCACTGAGGCCCTCATGCAGTTAAAAATGTTGGAGTTACCAATTCCTGCATATGAAATTTCTTGTTGAAAGTGTGGAATCAACAAATGTTAAAAACAAGACAGTCCTTGAATTATATACCACTCAAAATAGCAACATACTATTTTTCTGTACGATTTCTATAGCCAAAGATTTCACTTCATTCTTTAACACATATACTTTGAAAACAAATAGAAAATAACTAAAGAAAAATGCAAAAAATACAAATATGGATGCATGCTGTATTTTCATTTACAACAGATCTCAACACACACTTCAAACAACAAACCTACAACATAAACTCTGTTCCGTAATATACCTGATAAATCTGGCTTGGAGGTTTTGCGCAAGAGCTGGAAATCGCAGAAAAAACCCCATCAGATAGTAGTACTTGAAGCTTAATGTCTATCTCATTTAGGTGATGAAATTCCATTGGTTCAGGTGTGTACCCTTCTCCCCGTGCTACCCAGTCAGATACACCCTCCTATTGAAAGATACAGAAAATATTTAATCCTCATTCCCAAAAGAAACAGACTTTAAAGGCAGTTACACATTAGTGTATTTATTTTTCAAATAAGCCATACTTAAGAATAAAATGTAAGTTTTCATCCATCTCGGTATATAGCTGAAATCTGCCAATATTCATGCACCAAGCACACTCAAAAGCAAATATAGACAGAACAATTAGAGGCATACATTTTTCATTTTTAAATATAACCAAGCAGCAACTTAAATGGACTTAAAAAAATAAATATTTAATTTTATTTTTAGAAAGCGCATGTATCTACATATATTGTTAAAATATAATAGCAAAAAAGGTGTTGTGTTAACCTAAACAGACTTCTGTTATTATTTTACTTATTTCTATAAAAGTCCAAAGCCTGTGTCCTCACTCAGAAGCCCTGAAATAAAATTGCTTAAAGCCAGATGCCTCACCTCCATGCCAGCTGGCAAAAGAGCAATCACACAGCTTCCATGTTCCCTATCCATTCTTCTGAAGGTTATACAACTCCCTTGATCAAGTTCTCTTTACGCCCAAGAGAAGCACTTTGGATAGCTAACCCCTTTTCCTTAATGATGCATCTCGCTTTATAGCCTCTTAGCCAAGTTAGTCAAATAGTCTCATACCATGCTATGCCATGCCATGCCTACCACAGCTCCCTTCCATGGATGCAAACTCTTCCCTTGTTGCAGTTTCTGTATTTGTTCAATATAACAGTCTCAGCTCCCTTTTGAAGGAATAATTTATTGTCACGGTCTAACTTGCATATAGATCTTGCTGTCCAGTGCTGCACAGTAAGCATCACTTTATGATGCCACTGACATGAAAATCAATTTTAGGAGTGTTGTGCTCCTTTGCAAGACAGTGCAGATGATAGAGATGAAGAAGAAAGCATCTGGCAGATGCAGATCCACCAGTCCTAAGACAGAAAACACAAAGGACATGCTCTAAGCTCACATTTTCAATGCTAATATTGAAGTGGAAAAGCACAGCCCTCAAACTGCACTAGAACTATCCTCAACATCATCCTAAATCACTTCTGTTATGCCTTGGGTCTCAGCACTCCTTGTTTGCACACTTATTCTGGAGACATCATATTACAGCATAGGTCCAAGGAACTGTACAGAGAGTTGACAATATAGCAAACTTGAGACAGCAAGGTATTTTTTGCTTTTAAAAAAGACAAATGCAAGTCAACAGGCATAAAAATGAGACATTCTCAACTACACTGAACACATCTTGTCAAACTCCCCCAATGAACTTGCATCTCAAAGTCTGGCAGCAAATGCAGCGAGACATCTGTTCTGGTACACACTCAATCACACCTGCACAGCAGCACGTTACAAGTCCAAATAAAGTGGAACACAATACACTACTCTCTGTTGTCCTCTGAAGGAAGTGGAAGCAACAGACTCCTGTACAAGTCAAAGAAGGAAATACAATCAGCAGCTATGTCTAAAAGGACAACCACTTTCCATCTGATGAGTCAAAAAGAGAAAAAACCTGACCAAAACCAGGCTTGGAATGAAACTGCAGAGGTTGATGCTAGGGCAGAAACCACCTGGAGCCAAATCTCAAAATAAGGGTATGAGATGTAATGTGACACTTGCAATGCATCACCAGACAAGAAAACAAGGCATCCATAGGAAAGTAAAGGAACTGCTCTGAGATGAGTAGCTGCTGCCCTTCTAGAGCCCCAGTATGTTATCACAGAAACACTGGGAGAGACAGAGTGATCATGATTTACATTACTTTTTCCTCTTGATAGCAGTAACACCTGACTAACCAATATGAATATGTGCTCCTAGTACAGACGGTTGCATATTATGAGTGAGCTTGGCCCACTTAACCCAAACAAATGAGCTCATATTCACAAACAGATGCAGGTTCTCCACCACAACATGGCACTCCTATCTAACACTCAGGGAAGCCAAGTCTGCATAACCACCATTCACTGGGAATGACACTAGCAGATTACATCTCTGACCTGACCCCAAAGAAATATCAGGTAGGACCTTAGAATGGCAGGGCAGGGACGTGGGGGAGGGCATGAGTGTATTGCTGTTTTCCTTTCTTTTTCCTAACAGAAGAGGGCCAGCACCTGCCGTAAGATTTCAACATCTGCCTTGCAAGGGATTCATGTCCACCACTCCTTTACAGCTTCCAGATTAGTCCTCTGGCTATTCAAGCAGCCGCATCCACGCAAGAGGAGGAAATATCAGCTTCCAATTACAATACCACTGCTATGAGGTGATCCCTGGTTCATCCCCATTACCCTAAGGCACATTGGTTGCAAAAAGAAAAAAAGCATACCCCAAACAACTGTCATAAATTACCTCCATACTAAATTTAAAGGGGGGAAAAAAAAAACTCATCTCTTTTGTGAAACAAAATCAGTTCTTCTAATGCTTTCTCATACAAGTATGATGACACAACTAGCAAGCCTGACCAGACATGACCTGATTCCAGAAGAGCCACTCAGAAATGTCTCGAAGCTTGCCAGCTTTGTGGAAGCATCTGTTCAGGTGCGACAGTGACCATCATAAGTATCCAACATGGTACCACACTTGTGCCACGTTAACCACCCCCTACTCACAGACACTGAAGAGCACAGCGCAAACACACAGAATTGACTCTATAGGAGTCATTTGAGCTGCAACTAGGCTCATTAGCTACAGCTTAGTGTCTTTATTCCATGGTCTCATATCCCATGCTCCAAGTATCCAAATCACTCCATTAGTGGCTTTACTCCAGGGTTAAATGGACTCACACATTCTCTTTTGTATTTTCAGGATGGCTTTGCTTGGAAAATAAGCTTCTGTCCTGTCAATGTTTCCTGTGCGTTAACTCAGAACAATACTTTTATAACAGCACAGTCAGTGCTTATTACTGTGGAACATCTGAAACAAATTATACTCCTGCAGCTTTGACAATTAGATTAGCATGAATATGTACTTCTAAAATATTTTAAATACTCATAAAACAGTTTTTTAAAAAAGTGAGAAGTGCTGTTTGGATATTTGACATATTTAGTAGTACGAGTCAAATGAAGTTATCTAATCCACATTACACTATGCAGAAGAATTCATACAGCATAGCCATGATTGATAACCTCCAAAACATTACATTAGCCAATGTGGTTGCAACAGCTTTTTAAAAGTCAGAATGAAATAAGATTAAAGTGGTCATCAGCTGGACAGTTACCTGGGCCAGTTTGAAGCAGTCTAGATTACTCATTAGCTGATAATTTCCTCATGATCTTTGTTATAAAGCAGCCACAGGAAACGCCTCACCCATAATATAATTCAAATGTGGGAGAGGAAGAATCCATCTCCAGACTAGACAGGTTTAAGTAACTACATATCCTTTATTTTATTCTACTTTGGCAGATTTAGGAGCTGTTTTCTTTAAAGAGATGATCTATTACAGACTAGACTAACCCACAAATTACTATTTCCATTCTTGTCCATTGTATCAAGAACATACAGCAACACATGTCCTGTTAGTGATCTATTTAATATCAGATATAAATACTAAAATCTCTATAGAGATCATGCCCACATGATAGTAACTTGTGCCAAATGCAGAATTTGGGAAAATGTTATACTTTTCCATTGCCTTGATGCTTTGAGAATTGGTGGAAAAAAGGTACACATTGCTAGTCAGAATTTGCATTAGCTATTCTGCATAAAAGCTACATTTTGTGAAGGACACTAGCTTAAAGAAAAAGAAAACCCAATAACTACATATTGTGAGAGAAGACTTTTGCAATCAGTAAAATAATAAATTCTAAAAACAGCCACTGTTCTCTAGGTTAGAAAGCTATGACGTTTACTAACAGAAGGCTGTTTAAAACATCTTCACATCTTTAAATGCTGAGGTTTATCAAATGAAGGACCACCTCCTCAAATTGAAACATGTCCTTATTCAGGAAAGAAGAACAGAAGAGATGGTATTGTTAATCAAACACCAACCCTTCCAACAAGAGGAGAAAAACAAAAACAAACAAAAACCCTACAACCCTCTCCCTACAGTTTCTTCCTATTCAAAGGCTGCATGAAGTGAACATTTTGTCACCCTTACGTGGGATTATAATGCCAAACCTGTTGCAAGCATATCTAATAGAATACCTTGAATCTTTTCCTAAATGCACAGACAAAAGATTAATTAAATAATGATCTAGTGAGCTTTAACTTTGTTCTTCTAATATGCAAACAAATTAAAAGTACAATAAAAATCAACTCTCTTAACCAGTAGATCAACATTAGACCAAAGAGTCTTCCACTGCATTTTTTAATGCTAACCTATGTCAGCTAAGTCAAACATCTCTGTGCAACGTCATTAACTGATGAGTAATTTACGCAGATAAATAAGTCAATCTGCAAGCTCGGTGTTCATGTCTAAAAAAATTAAACAAGCTTTCTATGTAAAGCGAGGGAACAAATGTCAGGTCAACAGGAAAACTGGTGCAATTTTACAGAAGTCGAAGTTTTTCGTCTCATGAACACAAGCACTGAGTGTGGCTGATAGTTTTAAACCTTTGCATATCAATGACCAGCAAAGGTTATGTTTTCTGTGCTTCTGCTTTCTGTGCTTTAGCTTACTAATTGTGAAAGAATAGTTACTGTTAAAATACTGCACATTTATATAATCTCAGTCATTTGTCCATCAGGTTTACCTGACTGATATGGACTACTTCACTTATATTTGCCCCACAAAGCTCTGAAAATGCCAAAACATAGCGTATATTTACTAGTTTCCCTAGAGTAAAGAGAAAAGTTTTGGACCACAGACCAAAAGAGTTTTGACCTAGAAATGACAGTGAAGTTGGGTAAATTACAGATTTGTTTAATGTCACAAACCATGGATAGGTTAGTTCTTTGTTTCCATAACCAGTTTGGGTTCAGATGAAGAAAATCCTGAACTCACTCCTTACCCCATATCCTGAAACAGTAATTTATAAAGACGGATTTTAGACACATTTTTAGAAAAGAGTAATGAAGAGCATCACCTCTTGGATGTCTTCACCACCTTATTAGAAAATAACTTGAAGTAGAATATGGGAAGAGAGAATAATAAAAAAACAATACATTGCATTTGCTTTTGTTTCTTTCTCTCACACAAGTTATTTAACCTACTGAAAAATAATTTACTCCAGATCATTTTTAGCTGTATAAATTAAACAGAAACTGGACCTTGGATATATTTTGTTCATTCTACACAAAGTTCACATCTTTATTCTTAGGTACTGTCATTCAGTGTATACTTACAGATGTTGTGAAAAAGTTGGTAACATTACTACAGACAACATAATGTACATTTTAATGTAAAACAAATTAGAAAGGTCACCTAATTTCTTTACACAAAGCAAGCATTTTCCCAATATTTCGTCTTATTTATTAAAATGCAGTTTTCTTGAAGTGTTATATCAAGTTTACATAGTTTGAGGATGTTCATTCTATGAAAACACATATCTTTAGCGTATTTAATACCACATATAGTTGAAAAGTACTGTAAGTTCCTAGTATGATTCATTTTTTAAACAAAATTTTATCTTCCCCTCCTAGCAGCCTTATGATTACTCCTGTAAAACAACACAGCCCCTGAGAACTCCTTCACTGCAACATTCCCCTCAAAGTAGTAAGAAATAAAGGCTGTCTCCTAGCAACTGGGAGATCAAAAGACTATTTGACATCTTCATGTTACTGGGAATCATTTTGTGGCATGGACTCTCCTAGAAACAGTGACTGGTGGGACAATCAAACACTTTTTTACTCTCCATGAGGAGAGGTATTTCTATCTACTTCAGCGCTTGCTATCCACTGCAGTATACTTAAGCAGACTTTAGCTGTATACTTTTCAGAATGAGCTGGAAGCCACACAAAGATGTCATGCTATCTTTCTAAATGGACACATAGGCTTCATCAATGTGTATTTCCCCAACTGCTGCATTCTGAAGTTCACGTCCTCAAAAAAAACTCTTGGGAGTTTTTTTGAAGTAGTTGCTGGCCCTTCTACCAGAGACTACAGCACTAGCCACTTAGATTGACAGGCAGCAGCTTCACATTTTATGCAGAGAAAATAGGTCATCTTCTTCTCTGAGTGTGCTTCTAAGGCTCCTTGCACCTGTGTCTAACTTTTCTTTTAAGTTCTGCTGTTTTTCTGGGGCCAGGCATGTCCAAGTGTTAGTAAAATTAAGAAAGAAGCCAAAGAAAAGCCATTCTTGGAGACAAAGCCAATTGGATTTGTCCAAATTTCTCTCATATCTCAGTAGGTTACTTCATGGTAACACTAAAACCAAATCAAATTTAGATTTACTGTACAAATAAGTCAAATACAGCCAGACAGTACAAATTAAAGTTGCCATACCTCAAAATCTGGCAATTCAATTCCATCTTCTGTATCTTTCAATAGTTCAATTAACCTTTTCCTTTCTCCCTCAAGCATAACAATCTGGTTTCCTGAATCCTTTGCTAGCTGAAATATTTACAAAAAGAAAAAATAAACAAACTTTAGAACTCCATTAAGTCAAACAGCACCAAAACTAAGTTTTTGAACTGTGAAATTAACATCCAAATCTTGCTTATTGCCATAATACAAATTATCACTCTGACAGAAAAATCTAGCAGCCTACATATAATAAATTTATAATCTTATAACAGTCTTTGATATGACTTGATAAACGTCTTCCTTTAACTTAACAGTAAATACATTTAAAGAAAGTCTTTGGAAATATTTGTCCCCAAAACAAGCTATGTCCAGGCACAAACAGAACAATTTAATTTCCAGTACTCTTTAGAAAATACATAGAAGCAGTATTATCCCCACCAATATAAGCATCCAAGATGAGAACTATCTTATACAGTACTCTGCCATAATAACAATGTTGAACAGGAAGATTTTTTTCATTTATGCCTAATTAGCTTTTAATGTTCCTGATAAAGAAACCCAACTGTCTCCAGAAGTACTTATATACTTTTTTTTAGTTAATGTTAATGATTTTATGCTCTAATGCTTACCTCAATGTTCTTTTTAATGAAATCCTGATTGTTTTTACTTTTGCTATGCATTTTTTCTGCTTGATTAAGAAATTCATTTGTTTCTATTTCACTTGGATAATCTGAAGTTTGAGGAAGAAAAGTTGCTAAGTTATGATCATTCCTTTTCTGATTCAATGAGAGCTATAACAACAGCAATCCCATTTAAAACTTTAACAAACATATAAAGTGGATAGACAAACTTTTGTTTTCATTATTTATTTAAACTATACTGCTATATTTAAAATATAACTATTGTCAAAATCTAATCTCAGTTTTAAGCTTTTTTTATATGAGATCATTCAACGTTGGGAAGGCTAAAATACTTTTAGATTTCTGACCTCAAAAATGTTAAACATGGCAGCTTTAAAAGCCACGGCATTCCTTCGAACTCTATCATTGTTTCAGTTTTATCATCAGTACAAAACCAGACAATAATTTTTTTGAAAACCACAGAACTATTTGGAGACATATCAAGTACATTTTTTAAAATAAAACAGCTGAAGAACAGATGATATAGTTGATATTATTATAACATGGCTTATAAAACAAATTTTGTTTAAAAATAAAACTCGTCGTAGAGCTCTAAAGCTATTAAACAAACAGCCGCATGATATTCTGACATCCATCATACAAAAATGGGCACATATTCCATTTTTCAAAGACTTTTACCAGTTTTAAAACAGCAATTCCTTTATGAACAGCAAATATTTATCATATTAAATAACAAGCCTAAGCAAATACAACCAACTTCTAAGTCTCAAAAACTACTTCAAAGGTAGGTATGGTACTTTTAGCTTTTCTGGAAAGTAGAGATTTGAAAAATGGGTGGGCTATTTGTCTACAAAAAAAAAAAAAAATCTATTTAACATGTTAGATAACAGAAGATAGGCTACGGATATTTACATGGAAGTAACTCTTTTTCAGACTGAGTAGATTGAAAGCAAACTCCCAAAGATACAAAATAAATTCTGTGCATCCTTTTACACACTGTGGACAAAAAAACTGCGCAACATTCTCACCAATCAGACTTACTCTCAAATTGCAAGTAAACCTTAAAGGACTGAGGTGTTAGATCTAACCAAGAAAACCCTGTCACAGTTCAAATGCACAACTGTTTACTGAAAGCATCCCAAACTATCTTTAACATTACCAGGTAACATCTTGAATATATCAAGGAACTGGATCATATAAGAATTTACCAATCAATATAAACATGACAAGTTGTATCCTGAAACGAGCAAAACACACCAAACACCAACATAAGACGCAACATATATGAAACATTACTTTTAAGCTAGATCTTTCTCTAACTGTAGAATAAGCATTTTTGAGAGGGAGCCATCATACAGAACACCTCAGAACATTCAAGTAAAGAAGGGACCGACATGGATCACTGCGACAAGTAATACACTGAAGATTGCCATGGGTAAGTAAAAGAGACTGCAGCTCAACAAATTTTGCATACAAGTTTTAGTAGATTTGATAGAAATTTCAAAGATTTGGTACAAATCTTGATAAGACTGCTAAGGTAATATTATAAAACTAATACATACATTCTTCACAAGTTAAGCCCCTCTTGTTCAGGGTCTGCCTTTATGACAACTGTTGCACAGAAATCCAAAAGCAACCAAAACAGTAAGTCTTAGCTATTCAGAAACCATATGAAAAGCCTCCAGCAGAAAAAGTCATTTAAGTAATTTATTGCTCATAAGTTGTAAGTGATCTCTATTTCACATGTTCCCAAACTAAAAGAATGTAGAACATCTCAAAATAGTGCAAGCAACAGCAACTCCCAACTATACCTGTACTGGCAGCTTTAGAAGTCATTGCTGTCCTGAATACTGGTAATGAAACCTGCCATTGCTATTCAAGGACACTTCAGCACAACTGAGAAAGTGTGAAGGTGGAAACATGAGGGTCAAGCTTCATTTTAAGGGAGGAATGAAGACACATGGTAGGAAGACAGAGAAATCAAAAGCACAGCACTGTTCCAACCTAGTGTGAAGAAACATTTAGTAACACAAAGTTCAGGTCACATACTGGTGGACTAAGACAAGTGATAAAATGATAAGGGAGGTGAGGTCCAGGTTTGAAAAGTTAAAACATGCAGTCACATTCAAAAAAAGTGCAGAGATTCTGCTGCCATCAATGGTCCAACCTTGAGAAACACCCATTTATAATATCCTTGTCATCTTAGGCAGTCACCAGGAAGATAAGATTCCACCTGTTTACATAGAATGGTAGATGACAAAGAAATAAACAATTGCAGCTGATAGCAAAGGCAGCTGAAGCTATTCTTCTTATGTCACAACACATGTGAGAAGTTACTCAACCGTACAAATTTAAATTTCAAATAGGGAAAGAACAGAGGCACAAAAGCACGATTCCATTTATTTTGAAGTGTTGGACACATTACACTACTACCAGCATTTGACACCTCTATTCAGTGCACATAAACAAAGTGATGTCTAGAATAATCAGCACAGATGTTTGATTTTTGCCAGAAAGTACATAATCCATAAAAGCAACGCAGCATTTACAATGATCAGTGTAACAAAATATAAAATGAGTTGTCTGAAGATTTAGGTTTGTCACAACATCCACAGAATTTCTCCTGAAAACAAAAAAATTACAGAACAGTTGAAACTGTATACAGCACCACTTTTAATTTTTAGATGGTTTCTTGAATATAAGCCTATTAATGAAAGTTACAGTACCTTAGAATAACGGCAAAGACAAGTTTTTAAAGAATTTCCATGAAGAACCAGTGATACATTTTACAATTAATCAGTCACACACCTCATCATTTTGCAATGAAAGAAAAAAAGTTTTATAAACCTGAAAGTAAAGATTTTCTTAGCATGTTGAGTAAAATGTTTTAGATAAGTACAAACAAAATTATTCTCCTTCATCGTTTGTGAAAAAATTAGAACTGTTGCCATTCCACTAAGCAACCTTGCTTTTCCTGATTTCATTGCCCTAGCCACAGAGTCCAAGTCTTCATTACCCACCCATTGTACCTGTTGTTTTGCCACATCTAGAAATACAAAGTATACAATTAATAAAGCTTACCCTGATTATGTTGGGGTTTATGGCAATCATAATCTTCTAGATTAATCTGTGTGTGAAATACTGAAGTACATATTTCATCTTCTTTAGCATGGGAGGGATCTGCAAAGAATTTTTTCAGTAAAATTGCATTGAAATGTATTTAAAGAAGATCTAGTTTCATGTGTATCATACTATAAGATCTCACACATGAAAGTTAAAGAAATTTACTTGGATAAATTACATCACCACCATATTTCTCAAAAAATAAAGAAAGGGAAAAAGTGTAAGGTGTGCCTCATGAATAATTGTGCTGTTTCATATGGCTGTGGTTTTGTTTTTAACAACTACTGCCCATACAAGACAAATAATTACATTACAGAAGATACAGCCCAAGGCCCTAAAGTTCAAAAGCCTCTGCAGACACCATGTGGCAAGTCATGTAGAAGTTTAAATGAGAATAAAGTATCCAGATTTTCACAGTTGGTGTCTGCCTGTGCATGAATTATTAACTTCCAAGTGGCTTAGGTCAAGGGTATAGTCTAGAAAAAAGTGTTTTTCACAACGAAAAAAACAACCAACATCCTGCAATAATGAAGTTTCATGCACTCAACTGAAAGTATGATTTTGTTACACAGAGCACAGGGAAATGAATTTAAGGCTGTTTAATTAATCCTGATTTACATTTCTGCCATGACCATGTCAGAGGTTTTTTTATTCCTGAGAGGCTGGGACACATAAGTTATTAATGATTTTGTACCCAGAACTTGTGTTTGATTTCACAGCCACATTAAAAGCTATAACTAAATAGCTCCCCTATATAATTTATTTAATAGAGCTCTTTATCAAATTCAAGGTCTGAAAAGCAAAATATATGAATTGCATTCCATTTCAGTATCAACCAGGGCAGCTATCAGGGCACTCATTTAAATAAATAAGTAAATAAGACCTGAAGAGTAAGGCACTAGCATGTCACAGAAAATTCAAGATAAAGATCAAGCTGGAGGAAAAATATAAATCTAAACTATGCAGTTTTGCCAGTACGGCTAACACCAGAACCCATATGATGCATGTGATCTCTACAGAAAGGAATTATGTTTGAAATAAAAGAGGAATTAAAGCATGGAGTTCATTAACAACCATATAGTCTTGCTTGCCTACTGTTTTTTTACTATATCCTGACATCTACTGGAGACTTTTTAAATATCACCCGTATCAAACTGTGTTCTTCCCTTAATAACCCAAACTTTAGCATAGAAATAAATGCAGGTTAGCTTGTAATAACGCGTTTTGTTGAAATGTTTTAACTACACATTGCTACCATTATTATGCACATAATTCCAACATTCAAGCTCAGAATTTTCCTCAGCAATAACCATTCAGACCTCAAATCCTTGTTCTCTCCCCAACAAGAAAAAAGACAGGATGCACCACAATTCTGTTTCCTTTGAACCAAGAAACTCTTTCAACCAAGGTATACAGATGAAGGACAGGATGCAAAATGTGCATATGATTGACACAACTCTGAGAACTCAAGCACCGAGACAGAGTATTCAAACAGCAAATTTTTTAAAACCACTCTCGAGCAGTTTTGATGTGGTATATTCTTGACAAATTCAGTCTGGTTTTGTTCCCCCTGCCCCTCCCAATAAAGACATTGTGAGCAGAATCCCTACAGTTTGTTCCAGTGTCTCCACCAGTAAGAGTCTAGCCACAGAAAGAAAAAGGAGGACATTTTAAAATACCCAATATTTTCTTATTCCAGATCCCTGAGAGCATGCACATCCTCTGTGCATTCTTGAAGAAAACTACCAATACTTCAGAATGTGCTTCAACCACTTGCTTTAGAACTCCAACAGAATTGTGTCCTTCTGACTCAGTAGAGAAAACATTTCTAAATAGTTTTTTAACTTTTCTTTCCCTATTCTACCTATAGTTTTACATTATTGGTATTCATTGTAATTTGGATCATAGTTAGTCTTTTTTTGTTATGTATCACATTCCACATTTCTCTATATCATTAACTATTTGTTTACCTTTCCTGTTAAAGAACTCAATCTTTCCTTAGTCATTTATCTACTTTTAATGCAGCTATAGAATGTGGTGCGTTAAATGCTTCTTAAGATGGAAGTGATTTTTACTAAAAGACTAAAATGCAAACGCTTATTCTTATCAGTGTGTTCATTTTCACTTTGAATATTTTTGTCTTCATTGTCATATCATGATGAAACTCGGAAATTATCTTATCGGACTTCCTGGTCTTTTCTTCCTGAGAATAGTCTGCTAGCACACCTTTAACACAGTTTCACTTTTTAAAATTGCCATCTATCCTAAATTTTCTTCCCTAGAATTCTCAGGAAAAAAGCCAATTAAAAAAAACTAAGCTCATGTTTCATATTCACACCTTTTCCTTAGAATCCCACTCTATATTATGTGATGATGCCTTTTAATCAAATTATCTCTCACATTCAGAATCTTAAATTCTTTTAGAAGTGAATTAAATGTAACATAATCAGTATCAAATTTAATGTAAATGACCCATACTCCCTTTTGGACCATGTTCCAAGAGCTGGGCTGTGCATGCATCTTCCTGTATCGTTTTCCAACATATAACTCAATACTTAGTATCATAATTTGGTCCCATTCTTTTGGTTCTTCTGTTAACAATTCCTAAAAAGACTCAGGATTTCCCTCCCTCTGGACCTGTCATATGATGAGATCCTTACCATGGCATTGCCATTGCTTCCTTCCCATTCTCTCTTCCACTCCCACATGACAATTTTCTCCAAGATATACGTGTGGCAGGGCCCATATCCCTAGAGCTTCTAAGCAACGTTTTTAGGCCTAATCTTTTTTAACTGCCTGCCCTTCCTACACCAAGTACTCCAGCCTGGTGAACTCTCTCACTAAGACCACCAGTAACCACACATTGGTAACTTCATTATTTTGTTTGTTTACCAAAGCAATTTTGAATTCCTTGCTTATTGCCCAGATGTTCCAAAATGGTAAAGAGATCCAAGTTTTTCAGCAGGTTTCCACTCTTCGTTTTCCCTATACCTGCTATCATTGCTTTAATTTACCAGTGTTATCAGTCATGCGTCCTTTCTGAAATCATCTGTGTTTGCCATCAACTTGAAAAATGCAAGCTTTACTTATCCTGGATTTCTACCCTTCTAGAGTAGCCAGTTCTTTGAAAAAATACATTTTCTATAAACAAAATTAATGTTAAAGTACAACTTCTACATTTGTCATAATGCAAAAAATATTTCAGTTAATTTTTCAAATATTCCCTTGATGTACTTTTGCATGCAAATATTATTTTATTGTAAGGGTTTGAAAGCTTTATTTTTATAGTATCCAACAAAAATATAACTATTAATCAAAATATAGGATAATTACATCAAGGTATTTACTTCTCTTTCTTACTTACCAGCTGTACCCTGCCACGATGAGATCAAAGCTAAAAAAAGTTTTGTGTTTTCCATCTCCTCATGGCTTCCAGTGGTACTGATAGACTATTCAAAATAAATAAAGCATAAATATACAGATACATGCATATATTTACTTTAAAGTAAACACTTTAAAACAAAATACGGTGTCTGCTTATCAGGTCTAATGAACTTAGGACCCTATTAAAAATTCCTTGTTCAGTGGCAACATTTACTTACCACTTTGCTTTCTTCTTGAGGCCATCTTAACATCTCCTAAAGTTATGATAAAGGCATGGTGGAACTTTAAAGCCTCTTATATATTGTGTCTTACATGGAGATACATTTCACAAGACAAAGAAGTTCTGTATTGTGTATATAGCTCTCAATCCAAATCCACTGAAATTATGATGCAGTCAAACCAACTGCAATCATGTCTTTTTAGCAACTGACATTTGCGTTCATGTAAATTATACAATACTTAACCGTAGAGGAAATACTAAATCTCATGTTTCAAGGCTTAAAGTGACATTTAACTGCTAGAGACCAGGATAAGAATAACGTGAGGGAATTTGTGCTGTAATGTTCTCGTGCCTTCTTCAGGGGGCATCTCTAACTTCTTCAATAATAGACAGTACTGAAAGAGATGGGCCTAAGAACGGTCACACTAGAGCAGAATAAACTCTTTTAGGTCTGGGTTCACAGATGTTACCTCTTGTCACGCCTTATCATACCTGCAAGTAGCGAGCTCAAGCATAAGACTGCTAGTAACCCATACCTGGAGAGCTGTATATTTGGCTATTGGTCATACCAATTTTTAAGGACCACAGCCTTCTTTCAAAGCCTGCCTAGCCAATATATATTAAAACCTATTCAAAGTTACTTTTTAAGATCAATTTCTTCACTTTAATCAGCCAACTGTGAGTTATTTAATAAAAGAATGCATCTGAAATATGATAATTCTGTAAGACAGCACTCTAAGATACACTATTTACAAAATAAGCAGAATACTTCTAACCTGAAGTTCTTCCCAGAGCTTTGCCCTCATTTCTTTGCCTTGTTTTTTAATTGCTCTCTCCTTAAAATGTTTTTTTGCCAGTATTGCGTCAAGTTTATTCATTTTCTTTATAGCTGCTTGCATCTGAGGATCTACGTCTGTTTCTTCAGAATCTTCCAAGTTGGAAGAGTTTGCTGTAGAATAGATTTAAAATTAATGTTAGCTTGAAGCATTTCAACTTTAAAAAAAACCTAAAAAGCAGTACAAGTAATTTGATAACAAGCATAGACAGGAGTACAATTATTCTCAAGCATATATATCATATTCATATTCATTTCTAAACCTGTTTGTAGCAGGGAAAAATTTAGAAGTCTTTGTAACAGAACACTGAATCAAACTCTTAGCTATAGCAGTTGGATATGGGGGTGAGGGGGAGGAAGAGCCCCCCATTTTGGGTAAGTGATTCGATTCAAATTTATAATGGAAGAATGACATCATCTCCACCGTATCAGCAAAAATCACAGACAAATAAGCTTAAAAATAAAAAATTATTTCTTCAGGCTGACTAGTAGAATACATGTTGAAATGTCATTCATTAAAATCAATAATTCTGGGGTTAAGAGACACTCTGTAATATCTCTACTTCTAAATGTTATAGAAGTTTCAGTCTTGACTTATATCTCAGCCAAACCAGATTCTGATACTGGTTGTAGAAAAATGTTGTTTTGAAAAATAGAGATGGTGAAACATTATGGAAACTAACATTATCTAATTAAAATAGATTTCTGCATTGTGTCTTTTTTTCCTAAAGATGCAGATTACAATTTCTGATCACTTTTAGCTTTTCCCCTTCCTATAGCATCCTCATGCTCTGCCCTCTTCTCTAGTCAAACTTAGCTTCCATAGCAAGAGGAAACACTTGTTCCATAGTAGAGGAAACATTTGTAAAACTATCCCTAGCCCACAGACTTCCAAGTTTTGGAGTCCTGCAATACTTTTTCATTTTCTAATCTTTTGAGGTCAAATGCTTTACACATCCACTGATCCCAAGCATTTACTGTGATGCATCAGTGTACTTTGTGCCATAAAAAGAGAAAAAAAGAGTTCCAACAAGCAGAGAGCTATAAAAATCTAACTGAGCTCCAGGGAAGTCCCAAGGACAGAAGATAAAAAAAGAGGACTTATTTCAACTAGCCTGAACCCAGCAGATGGATTTGGACCTAAAACTACTGACTGAAGCTTTGAAGTTGTGTTCTATCCTATTTCTGTTCTGAAGAAATGAATATTATGTTCGATGACCAGCACTGCTGCACTAGATAGAATCATCACTGGTTTCTGCCTTACTAGATTGACCAAATCTGTATGTATAACTCAAATACTATCATATCATTAAAGAAAGTGAATATCCTGTAATAAAATAATCTTGAAATAAAGAATTCATCCAACACCTCTTGAATACCACAATGCATATACATTTTCAATTTGTAATATTTCTTTATAACTATATAATATACACACAAATGCACTATGATCCCAAACCCTCCTAGAAGCATTAACAAGGAAAAAAAAAGTTTTATTGCACTGTTCACTTTATACACCTGAAAAGTAATACCTGCTTTTGCATTACTTAGTTTTTCTTGGGAAGGTTCACAGAATTTCAAAGTCTGTGTTTCAGTGCTATCATCTCCAGAATCTGAATTAGAGATACATCCTGAAAAACACAGAAGAAGTATTTCACAATAAAATAGATGTGAAATAAAGTTTTTAATATACTATTTGAAATGTTTACAATTAAGACACCAAAAAACATTTTTGTCAGTTAGGGATTCCCCACAGAGGCTCTGCAGTGGACTACTGGTTTAAAAAATGGTATGTACTAGTACACCAGCACTCATGTTAAACATAGGAGCAGGAATCAAGGGATTTCTTTTGAACTCAATTCTGTCATGAAATCTATCTAAACTTGAAGAAGGTATCCAAACTTCCTGCTTCACATTCTCTATTTTTATACCTTCAATTCTCTATTTTTAAGTAGTCGGAACTCTAGAAAGTTAATTTATTACCATTTATAGAATGGCAAAACAATGGCATCTGAAGCACTTCTACAAGTGCTTTCATTAAAATGAGATATTGCATATTTGTATTTAAAGTATGTTATTAGTATTAGCATTGTTCAGTTGTTAAATACTATAATTTACAACCATAATTTCCAATTTTTTGGACTGGTGGACCATTATTAGGATACAAAGTTTCTAACAAATGATCATGATCTCTCTGAAGAGTTTGATAAAAACACCTTACTGAAAACACTTTCTAACATGGTTCCATGGAACACATGCAGATGGTTTCTCCTGATCTTTTAGGCTATCACCAAGATGCAGGTCACAGCTTAGATGCCACAAGACATACCCTGTGTTATCACTGCCATTACCACTATATTTCCTTCAAAGATGGATTCAAAATAATGAAGAGAAGTGAAGGTATGATTTTTGACACCTCCTTCTCTTCTAATTTTACCTATTTGCATCTTCTTTTCCCTCCACCAATAGAATTTTACCCAAACTATACAAACATGATATTTGGTCTAGCCACAACACAAGAAAGTGTTAGTCATTCCCACACCTGACAACTCGTTGGGATTCAGTATACGCTTCTGAAGAAAGGTCGTACTCTCCACTGTGGTTTGCTGATCTGTTCTTACTTCCTTGACATCAGATTTCTCTCTGTCATCACCTTTGTTTTCTTCTGGACAGCAGTCTTCTAGACTGCCTCTTTGATGACTACCAGCCAAACTGACCAGTGAATCAATCTATGAAATGCAAATTAATTACTAACATAAAAACAGAAATCCTTGGGGGGAAGAAAAAGATAATCACAATAATCACATACTATCACAAAGGCTAACAACAATTCTATACAAGACTGCAGACTACTTCTTAAATAAAATAACCATTTTCAGATCTGATACAGAGTTCTGTTTCTTAGATATCACATTGATTCTCAAGATCATCATTCCACAGACTGCCAGATTTGGGATTGCCAGGCTAGGAAATTATTCTAAAGGTTTATGCCATTTATTCTGCAGCAGAGGGTACAGCCAACCAGTTAAGAGTCTGTGTGTACAACAGCCTCATCCATTTCCTGCCACTGTGGGTGCTCTGCACCAGGTAGCATCCAAATCTCTTGCTCATACTATAGTTTTTTATAGTCTTTGAAGGGCTGAAAAGCTTATGCTTAATTCACCAGTCTCAAGAGACTGCAATTTTCATGCAATAGCCTATGATGTACAGGTCAGAACTTTGATTCAGAGTTATCTGATGTTAACCTTAATACCTGACTGTGAACCTGTAAAAAAATATTTTAATACTTCTGTGAAGCATCTAGGTATGATCCCATTCTACAGACAAGTGAACAGAGGCACAATACAATTGGACTAATCTAAGTAAATCAATCTAAATCTCTAATTCTCAAGTCCCAGTTCCTACATCCCAACAACCATATCCCATTCCCAAAATTAAGTTAAACCCCAATATTAATTTTTTCAGAGGATGGATGAACACCTACTTCCAACGAACTTTGTTGAATCCCTGGAGCTGAAATATTTCTTGGAATACTATGAATTTTTTTTAAACTTGACTCAAACATACCCTGATAGAGCCTTGTAGTCAAAAATGCAACTTGTAAGGATTGCTCAAATGCTTCCTTTTAATAAGCAAAATAATTTTTATTCGAACTCGAATTTAAAAGCACAAATGGGATGGAAGTGAAACTACGCACATACTGGCTCATGCATCAACAGCCTACAGCTGTGTATCTACACATTGTTGCCAGAATTTCAAATGTTTTTCCTTAAAATAGAATTTATTTAATAATCTGATTAAATATAAAGAAGACAACCAAGTTTTCCATGTTGTAGTGCTGAATAGCCCTTTTTGTGGCAAATATAAAAGTAACACATATTCAGAAAAATAAAATTAGACAACATTCCATGCATGCATAAGGAGCAGCCCCCATTCATGAACTTTCACATAACCCCTTACCACACCTGCGGAGCCCAAAACTCTATATGAAGCTAAAAAAGCAGAATCTTATTTCTTTGGCATTGTACTAAGAAGAATTATGCATAGAGTTTCTAACCTGCTGAAGGGGAAAATAATTACCTTTGGCAAACGTGGCTCTGGTGTTAATAACTCCATAGATGTACTTAAAGATCTACAATTAGGATAAGCCCTTGAGCTAGATGCAGGCCTTGAAATTTTATCCAAGCTCCCCATTGTAATATCCATTGTGACCTAAAATTGGGAAAAACCCAAAAACAGCCTTTCAAACTGTCAGTGTCATAATAAAGCAACACAAGCACAGTAATATTTCAGATGTAGATTAAACAAGTTTCAAATCCTTTCTCGCAATTCAGTCTTGAGAGGTCTTTCCACTATAGACTAGCTAGCCACTCACTTTTTAATATATGTACAAATATATATTTATATCATCAAGCCAATCAAAGCATTCAAATGTGCTTACTGTCAAAGAGACTTCAAATTGATTAAATCTTAAAAGTAGTCTCACAACAAAGGAAAAGTCATGGCTCTATTTTTTTTCTTTTTTTTTTTTAAAACATGGGACTAGCAAAGTTAGCATCAACAAAGGAATGAGGGTATTTTATAGGCATCTTGAACATATCAAATAAAGCAGCCAAAAGCTTTTTATATTCAGTAGTTCCAAATGGGGCGAGTTCCCAAATCCAAATGATCACATTCCCAGTCCCAATTCAATTTTGAGTTTAAACAATAGAAATGCACGGTTCTCTGCAAAAACTGCATGAATTCACAGGAATTACGTATCTGAGTGTGTGATATGCACTGGAAATTTCCAGAAGGCCCAAGCGAATACAACTTTTTATTTCAGCACAAGAAACAGGACAAACGTGAGTCCCGTACACAGGTCCACAACATCATGACACAGTACAAAGAAGCGGGCAGAGACGAAGAAGAGAAACGTACGTTCGTTCATTCATTTCAACTCGTGAAGCTCAGGCTCATTCCGTGAAGAGGCCCCTTCACACCGTTTACCACTCGCAGCCAGGACGGATGCAGTTACAGCACCGGGAGGTGCTGGCGGACGCCCGCGGCGGCGGCGGCGGCCCCGGGAGCTGCTCCGCAACGGCCTCCAAGCGCCGCCGCCCGCGCCCGCTCACTCAACTGCCGGCAAGGGCCAGCCTGGAAGCCCACCGACCCTCTGACGGGTTCTGGCCACCTCTAGGCCTCTGCCATCGGCGGGTGTTCCACAACGTCTGAGGGCTTTTTAAGAGCTCCTGTCACTTTCCCGGGGCGGGTGGAAAAGCAAGTGCAAAAGACCCAAAAGAACATAAAAGAAGCAGCCAAAGATAATCAACAGCTGAGACCCGAAGGATTCCGGAACAAAAAACCAAACATACAAACTAACAAAAAATAATCTTACAAGAGGTTTCAACAGACAGAGAGGAAGCCCCTTCCCTTGCTCGCAAGAGGAGCCCCGGGCGCTGCCCTGACGGGACTGCTGCCCGGCAGAGCGGCAGCTCTGATAGCCCCGCCTGAAAGAGGGCGGCGGGGCTGAGCCCTCCCCGCCCGGGAGCGCCTGTGGCCGGCGGGAGCGCCTGTGGCCGGCACCCCCGCCAGGGCCCGGCACCCCGTGGCCGCCCCGTCCTTACCGCGGGAGGGCGGCAGCGCGGGAGCCAGCGGAGGCTTCACTGCCGCCGTTGCCGCCGTTCCCATGACGACCAGCTCACCGAAGTCTCGCGATAATTGCAGGATTCCCCTCGTAAATTGGGGCAGTACCACCACCGGGACGGGGGTAATGGTGGAGGAGCTGTTCTTAGCCTGTTCTCAGAGGTGCAAATATAATCGAGCTCTCACTTGCTCACGAAGTCTAAGCCCCTGATAACCCCACTGAAGCCTGTCTTCTCCGTCCGGGTAGAGAGAAATGCTGAATGGAGAGCGTCCTTCTCCACCCTTCCCCCCCGCAGATAGTTGGGCTGTGCTGGGCGCGTTGCCGCGGCGGCGGGACCGCGGCGCTGCTGCTGGAGTGCCCGTGTCTGGGTGGCGGGGCCGGGCTGCGGTGGGCAGCGCCGAGGAGTGGGAAAGAGAGAGCCGGTCTGTGAGCGCGGCTGAGACGGTCACCGGGACACGCGGTGGCGGTGGGCGTCCCGCCGGCGGGTGGCGGTGTCCGGGGGAGGCTCGTCCTTCCCTGGCGCTGATGCGTGCGGCCGCCGAGGCCCTCAGCTGTCTGGGCCCGGGGGCGCGCGCCGCTGAGCACGCACAACGGGAACGGCGTCTTAAAAGATGGGTCGCTTCTAGCAAGTGTGTGCTGTCAGCGGAGTAAGTGGCATGCGGATACGGAGCTTAAAACTTGCATTTTCCAAAATGTCGGTGAGAAGCGGTGGGTGCTCGCGTCCCCGGCCGGTGGTGCGGAGGCCTGCGCCCTGCGCCCCGGCCCCGGCCCCAAGTCGGGGGTGTGCGGGGCTCAGTAAGAGGGCTTTCCTTTAGAGTCGGCGTCCAAACCTGATAGCTAGGGTGTTGTAGACGTGAGTTGCAACCATTTTCACGACAGCATAATTCTTATAGGCGCTGTCTTTCTCACTTTAGTAAAAGAATAGTTTTTGAAGTGTAATCCAACAGAAAAAAGTTATTGTATTGAGCCTTTTAAACAATATATCTATGCTGTTAATTATCATTGTTTCTTTTGGTGGTCTGTTTGTCTAGTCTCCTGCATAAATTGTGTCATGTTCACTTGTAAACAAGGATAGTTGAGTGACTTTTAAATAAACTCATTAAAACTAATACCGTGGTCATCATTTTTTTACCTGAGTATTCACCTGTTAATAAGGAATTTAATTAATAAGGGGAGTCTAATTACCTGCCTAGTCCCATCCCTTTCTATTTCTTTTCTACATTTAAGTAGGATGTGAGGATTAATTCCTGTGTTCTGATTAACTTGTAAAAACTGTAGAGGCAGTTACTGGCCTCTACAACTTTCTTTGATATCCACATAAGTAAAAATCAGGTTTTCACTGGTGGCAAAAATTTAGAAGAAACAAATTGCATCTTGTTCAAAGTAAGACTTTGACTGACAAATTTTTCTGCCAAAATAAATGTTACTTTGGGGGCATGTATTTGCTGTCTGCAGAAGAGTTTTTATTGATGCTTATAGTGTATGGCATTTTACTGTCATATTCCTGGAAGTGCCATTAAGAGAACAACAATTTTTCCTGGTAGTTAGTGTAGTAACAATGCAATGTGGTTTACAGTTAAGAGCTGAAGACAAATACAGAAAATACACTAGTGAACCATGTGTATTTTAGCCTCCTTCCTAAGCATGCTGAGCTCCAGGTATGTTAAAATTCTAACGTAAATCCTGTGGTTGCTAATGCAATACCATAGTGGTGTTTGGAATGTGCGGTGCTTTCCAGATGGTGCACATCATGATTTGAAGCGAAAATAGAAGATTGAATGGTTACATCCACAAGTTGAGTATTTAAGGCCAGTAATGACAATGAGAAAGCAGTAGAATGGACAATCTAGTTCAGAACTAGCTAAACTAAAATCTGGCTTTTGCTGTACTAGGAATTATATTAGCTTTGAATAATGAGATTTGGAAAGCAGCTAGGCATAAATTCCCCAATATTTATTTCTTTCTACAGTAGAGTGTATATGCTTAACAGCTGACAGAATTTGACTTGCTATCAGCTTCCCATATTACAGACTGCCTACAACCTCAGAAGAGCTCATGAAAGGAGAGTGTCCAGCTCTGCGTTTGGTAAAAAATGGACATAAGACTCCTTTGAAAGTGGTGCAGGAACTGCTGCTTCTCCATGTAGAATCAGTGAAGGTTTTCAATGAGGCTGTCACACCTGAGGGTTAATAATAATGGCTTAGCAGGGATATTGCAAACCACAGTTGATCTTACAATCTGTGAGTGTTATGTGTCCTAGAAGACCCAGAGAGGAAAAGAAGAGGTTCATAGAGTTCACCTCCAATCCTGCAGATCAGGCCATAGGAGTCTTCAGTAAGAGGACTGAACTTTGTAAACATCATTAAATATTACAGAATCTCAAATATTGCTACAGGTGGCAGGTGTACTTATAATGAAGTTTGAACTAGAAAAGCAGAACAAAGTGTGCGATTTCCTTTTTTGCCTTTCTGGGAATAGGTCAGTTTTGTTCCATGATAAACCAGATACTTCTCTGGAGTATGATGATTAAAAAAAAAAAAGGTTGAATTAGAGAAAGCTCTTGTGTCTAAGAAGGGTACAGCAAGAAAAGCACTCCAAGATGTGCTTTTCATCCTAAAAGATAGGTTACAACATGATGAAGACACATTTAGACAAGCTGTCTTGATACTCAGAACACAGTCACCATAGTAACAGAATTCATTTATCCTTTTCTCCCTAATCCAGTCAAGAAGAAACATACATGAGGGGGAAAAATAGGGGGAACTTGTTCCCGTTACTACTGCTTATCTTCATACTCCTCTGCTGAACAGTGTTTTAATACATAAATAGGTGGCCAAAACACTTTGTCTCATACAGGTTGGAGGGCAAATTATGAAGACTTTGTTTAATGCTTATTAGTTATTTGTCTTTGATATTTTTAATACTCTTCTGTGTACTCGCCTGAAGTAGCTTTCCTTTACCACAGGCAATATTTTTAAGGTAGACTGTAACAGTTCTAGTACTCAGATCAGGACAAGCACAGCTAATTTTCATTATATTAATTCCCCTAAATGTTAGGGGAATAAACAGACCCTTTTCTTGCAAAGGACAAATAGATAATGTATTAATATCTTTTGATTGGTGCGTACCAAGTCAAGGGCAAAAAGCCAGGAATTTTGGGCCATATTCCAACTTTTCCAGAAACCCTCAGTGAGGATGAGTAGAGTTCTGCAGTGTGCTGCATCAGCAATAGTGATACAGCATAGTAATCTGTCAGCCAAGGAGGAAAGGCTGAACTAAAATGCTAAGTCCAGAGTCAATGGTAAAGCTTCCATTGTGTTTAATAAAGCCAGGTTTTCATTCTTTGACCTGCATTGGGAAAGGTCCTGCCTCGACAAGACTGTCTTCCATGCTGCCACACCTTCTGCTGCTGGCAAACAACGGAGTTCAGGAAGCAGGAGATCAAAATGGACTGTGTTGTGCTGGAATGTCTCAGTGCCATGAGGTGCAGTGTGTTGGAGTTTGCTACCGAACAGGTGCAAGGGGACCAGAAGAATGAGATCCTACGGGTGTCTAAGGACCTTCTTCCATGGCTTAGGATATGATCCAGACAAAAAGTAGAGGGTTTAGTCTTCCAGAAAATTGAGGCAAAGAAGAAGAATACTGCTTAGGTAAGTACTGTGCACAAAGGAGTTTTTGGAGTAAGTCACCATCTCAGTGCGTTACGTTTAGCCATAGGGAACCTCAGGATGCAAAAGAACAGCTGTGTAGAGAAACCCTGGTTTGCATTAACAAATGTGTATTCAGGAATTGGATCTGACTTGATATTTCTTATGCTTTCTTTAAAAAAGTGTCCACTTTCTCCTCAGAAGAAACAAGCGAACTGCTCCTATGCATGTGCTGAGGGGCTTTCACTGAGATCCAGAATGCTTCTGCATCCCAGTCTTGTATTGTTGTCCCTGAAGAAAGCAGTCATAAAAATCAGCCTCTGCGTACTCTTCACCACCTTTGGCTGGTTTAGCAGCTTAAAAATAGTCCTGGAACGAAGATCGCTTTGGGCTGGTTCCTGCTGTTCCCCCTCTATGTCCTCCAGGGGAGGAGAGAATCGACTTGCTTGTGAGTGCATCTGCATCTGGTGTTCTGTGATTTTCTACAAGATGTGTTTTGTTTTGTTGTGTTGTGTTTTCCTAAACTGTCCTTGAATTACAGATTACCAAAGATTGCAGTGACTAACCTTGTGGCCCCAGTTTGATAGTCAAAGACATCATTATAACTCGTTTAGAAATCCTGCTAATATCCCTACTTTGCACAGAGAAAGTCACTTCAACTAAAATAAGAAGCAGTCTTTTGAAGACGTAAGAATGTTTTAAGTTTGAAAGCAATGACTTCAACCATATCTTTGGGGGGGGAGGAGTCCTTTATGGCCAAAAAAAAAAAAAAAAACAACCAATGAAAACCATTGATTATCTCATACTGACTCCTGCAAAGGTTAAAGCACAATTACACAGTAACTTATATCAAGTAAGATTAGAAGGCAGGGATTTTGCTTTTTTTTTTAGGTTTACATTCTTTATCAAATTATGCAGTGCAAGGTCAGGTGACATGAACGAGAGGAACTACCTGAGTTCTGGTGGACATGTAATCACCTCCAGAGCTGGTTACCTTCACAGCAGCTTATGGGACAGCTCCTGTTTAGCTAGAACCAGCTGCTAAGTCTCAGTCCTACTGATCTGGAACCACAGCCTGACTTTTCCTCTCCGTTCTTCAAGATACAACCCACTGATACAGGAATATTTTCCCAGGAAACAGGGAGGAAAATAGAAGAAAACTCGCTACAGAAATCCAGCCAGCCTTTTCTGCAAAACGTTATCTATAGGTGTATTTTATTTTTAAAACCAGAACAAATGCATTCATTAAATTACTGCAGCTTAATAACAATTACATCTGTTATAGAGTAGAATTATTGGGGAGTTTCTAAAAAACAACTGCTTTTCTCTGGAAGTTCATCCTGTTGTGCAAAATACATTGTTGCCAAGTAGCTAACCAATACAGCATTATTTGGTGCTGAAGGACTGTGTGCGGTTTTTTCTTTTTTTAATTTTTACATGATGTTTGTTTGAATTTAACTATTTCTTGAGGATACCTAGGAACAGTAAATTGGCATTGTCCCCATAGTCTTTTCCTCCTTTTTAAAGGTTTAATACGAGCTCCATTTTCTGTTTTTCCCCCCTAAGTGCCAGAATAATGAGTTTTAACTTTCCTTCCTCCAAATTTATTCTCCAGTAGTAAGATTTATCCTTTAAATCTATTTGCAGAGGCCTCATTACCCCAAGCTTTCACTTCTTCAATTCACACAGTTTTGCTTTTTACTTCACTTTCTTTCATCAATAATCTGGAGAGAAAAATTAACCAACACTTGTGGTGGTTAAAAACAATCATCATAACAAAAACCCCCTTTTACTTATCTTTAACATTATGATAAAGAGGAAAACAAGTCTTGATTTTTTTTTTTCATACTGGATGCTGGAGAACATTTTGCCCAGTAGAAATCATTTGAACAACAAGCCGACAGACAGCAGTAATGACTCAAAGTTACCACTGTCTTAGATGAAGTTAAAAATCAAGCTCTACAAGTCAAATATTCCATCTTGCATAAAGAATCTCCTGAATTACTGGGTTTTGGTGACAATTCTAGCACAGAGGCTGTATTATGAATTTTACACAGATTTTTTTTTTCTATGCAAAGACATGCTTTTTTGTATTTTTTCCACTTTCCTTAAACATTCACATGGATAAACTGTTGAAAGAGGGACTAAAATAAAACGTTCCCAAATAATTCTTCAGGTATGGAAAACCACCTTAGTTAATTTCTTGGTGAAAGGTTTCAATGTCTTCAGATACAATCTGCTAAAAAAATACAAGCAAGTTTTTACATGTGTTCTCTTTGAAAGAAAAAGATATTTTTATCTCAACAGTCAAAAACCACCACAAACCCCTTGCTTTCCAGATATGATAAAACTAAATTCTATGCAGTTTGGCTCTGTGAATTTATCATTGGCATTTCATTCAGCATGAGAGTTGACAGGGGCAAAACTAAGACTAAGTTTGCTTTCCTCAAAGGGAGTTCAGATCTGAGTAACCATTTATCCATTCATTAATTCAAAATCATTAAATCAAAAAACACATTCATTAATCACAGATACTTTGACCAGTATCTATATGTAAGTGGGCCATACATATTAAATTTAACCAACATTCATAAGGAATCTATAACTCATACTTTGCTTTTGAGGTTTTCAGGATTTTTTGAATGGCATCTCTTCTTTCACTAACTTTGGAAAAAAACCCACTCAAATTACTTTTTATCAACACTTTAAAAAAATGTCTGCTATGGTACTTCTCAGAAGAGAACACCTTTTCCTGGAATATTTCTTCTGTCTGATTTCAGGCAAGCTATGTCTGCCTTCTCATCTCTGTATCTAAGAAGCAGGGCAGCTGGGGTTCCCACCACCCATCTGGACACACTGAAGACTGCTCCTCACTCCCAAGCTGAGAAGTTCTTCAACTAGCAAGAACTGAAGAGCACTGAAACCAAAGAGGAAATGGAGAAAAACATAATCTACACAGTAACTTATAAACTTTTTTTTCAATACATTTTTATTAAAACATTTGCTTTTAATGCCTTGTAGAAATCCACCACCTTGGAGCCATCGGAAGCTGCTGACTTTCTTCAAACATGTCAAAGGAAGAACAGGTACATCTCCAAATTCTGCTTCAGCAGAATTTTTTCTCGCTTTTAACATTAACTGGTTGGATTTAGTAAGTTACTGTGAACTTGGCAAGATTCTTCACCTTGTCCTTTTAAAAGTATGCTTTAAAGAAAAGTACTTTCATAAACAGGCAGTAACTACAGGTAAAGGTTCAGCATGCACCAAAGGGCTAAAGTACAGGAGAACCACAAGGAGTACACAGATGTTACTAGATTGTGCTTTTAAGAAACTATCCACAGAGACAACAGTGAATGCAGATAAGGCAGAAGGAAAGACAACTTGCAACTGAACAATGATTAAAATGCCAGGGTTACAACAGTTTCAGGTCATCTAACAGACTGATATAGTTTAAAATTCACACTCAGTATAAACGAGACAATATGCCTGTGATGATGCAGGGGGCAAGCTGCAGTACAATGCCTGAACTCTCATAGAAAGGCTGGTGTGCTGATACCAGGGATGGCATGACTCTGATTCACTCAGGAATTAGGCACCAGATTTGAAAGTCTCATGTTCATATACTGGTTGGTCTAGTCTGTGAGACGAGTGGCGTAGGATGGTTGGTATCTCTATCTGCGAAGGTAGAAGGAAAACCTCCTTACCTCTGACAATAGTAGAGCAATGGTATTAACAAACCTTGCCTTTTGGGGTCTGTTATCAGCTTCCTCACTCCACAGTGCAGTACAAGGCTACTAGCATTTCTGACCCATTTCTTTCATTTGCTAGCTTTCCCATAAGGAAACATCAGAGTGCACCAGCAGATGAGTCTATTTTAAGGTTGACCCCTTGGTTACTTACACAATACATACATTACACTGTTGGGACATTTGTATATGCCCTTTATCACAAGACCAAAGTGTTCTATTTATGCCCTTGGCACATACATACTTGTTTACTGGAGTCAGGATTTGTCCTGCATGGTCTCCAATCCAGTTTTTACTTAAAACTACAATAATACATGTTTTTTTAAAACAAAGGTCTTTCTCAGGTTTGACACACATGACGATTTGGGTATCCTTGGCTTTGCTGAAGTTTTAAGCCAAAAAATAGTGGTTTAGGTTTTTAAAATTTTAGATGTTTGGCAGATACTTGGTAACTAATTTGTGCAAAAAGTCCAGCAAGTTTTATTTTTAACACTGATTTAAGAAATGGGCTTAACAGAAAATAGATATACTTAGTAGTCCATCTTAATTCATTAATGAAATGTCCAGTACCTTGCTGTGTCCATTTACAGGAGGTTAGGACTTACCCATTTTGCAAGTCTTCTGCTCCCTATAGCCTTTCCTACTAAGTTACTTTGATACCCAGTCCATTTTAATACAACATGAGGTTTTCCAGCAAACTGACTGCTGTATTTCCATACTTCAGACATATAAAGTGTTGCCAAAGCCATGTGTACTTTTTGAAAGTTAATCAGGCAGGTATCATTGTAGGGATTTCACAGATAAAACTAAGAATCACCATCTTTTGATATCTTATTTTCATGAAAACAAATTAATAAAGAATACTTGTATATATGTTTCCGTTTTCTTTGTTCGTTTGCTTAAATTACATTTGGCACAAAAAAATCAGCCTGTAACAAATTTCAGCATAACAAAGATCCATGGGATCACACATATAATATAGAAGGTGACCTTCCTCCGTCACTTAAAGCTCCTGCTCTTACTAAGAATCCACCTTGGGAAAGATACTGACTTTATTGTTTCTGCTGATTTTTCTTTCTGCTTTACACTTAGGCTGTTTTGTCTGGATTAGCTCTTCAGGGGTATTCCCCAAAGGAGGCAGGAGCCGCTTCTTACTGTTTCGGTTTTCTGACAGCCACTGTGGAGGCAGCTCAAAAGGTCCAAAACCAAACTGCATGGAATACTTGGCATTTACCATATCAGCTTCTGTGGGCACAGCTGGTGCCACCTGAGCTGCAGAGTCTGCAATCGTCTGTGGTATAAATTTGTGAACCAAAGTCTCTCCTACCTCTAAACTGGTGGTAGGAATTTCTTTCTGCTGAAAATCACCAGAGCCAATGGATTTGGTCTCATTCTCCTCATCTTCCGTTGGCCTGAAGATTTGTTGTTGCCCGATATGAAACATCTCCAGAAGCTGGCTCCCCGAACGGACACTGGGCTCCAGATTAGCATCTGCAACACCACCTGAGCTGACAATGTTTCTCCTGCTATACCTTCGGTGCAGCTGTACTATTGTCCCCACTACGCACTTCCGTACTGATTTGTTAACAGTTAAAAATAACAAAGGATTGGCCAGCAAAGAGACCTTGGGCAACCAAATGGCAGTGAGGAGCAAGAAAACTGAAATATCTGAAATATTGAGTATGGTGCGGTAAATCACCAAAGTCACATAAGGGACGCTGCAGAAAATAAATATCATAACCATGGAAAGCAGCATGGCATGAAGCTCAGCTTCTCGCTGGGAGGCATAAGGGATAGAAATTGTATTCTGAGGGGTCCTTAAGGCAGCTATGATGACTTTTTTCTTCTGGCTGGCACTCAGTGCCCTGCGAATAAGAATCATAAAGAGAAATACCACAGCCACTGGTACAATCACAGTGGTGATGTTATAGATGATGACGTATATCAGGTGCCCAAGAGAGTAACTCCAAGATTCAGAACAGGTGGACATGGCATAAATATCAGACACATTGGTCACAGCAAATACTGGAATGCTGGCCACTATTGCATGGGCCCAGATATAGATAACCAGGTCTCGGGATTTTGCATCAGATATTTTTCTTTCCAGAGGGTATAAAACAGAGTAGTACCTGTCAAAAAAAAAAGAAAATTAAAAAATAGAACTGATACAATGCAAAGGGTGAAGCCTACAATGAGCATAGTGCTTATGCGAAGCCTCTCAGGAGCTGTCTGAGCATAATGCCCCAAATCCCTAACTGGGTTGCCAACTGACTACCTGCTTATAAGAGAAAAAAAAAAACCCAAGGGTCTGCCTTTGCACATCTGTCTGTAGAAAAAAAATTTGAATATTCAAACTTCAGGATCACATTACTGGTGGTGAACAATTCTTTCAATAATTGGGACTATATCACTTTGGCTGATGTGCATGAACACTATTTTGAAGATTTCACCATTTACTTACTTGTACACTGGACAGTATATTGCACACAGCACAAAATTTCAGAAAACATGATGGAGGCATAGATATGTCGCATTGAAAAGCCAGACTCATAGTTAATCTGAAAAGCTGCTTTATGATAGATTTTTCCTCTGGATATTTGGAAAAAGCTGTTGGTCACAAATTACATGTACCCATCTACTGGAAGTACAATGGAGTTTTGTTTTGCACAAGCTCTGGTTGGCAAGGCCCTGAGCAAAAGAGTAGTCAAACACTGAACGTTCTGTATGCATTAAAAAAAAAAAGTGCATCTCTGACACGCACTTCAAATTTCAGGCACTGTTTCATTGTTTGCTTACTACTGTAGACTTCTAAGTTCACAGACTTTTCATGAGACACCTATCCTTTTACGCTTATCATTATAAGTGGTAGCAGTTTTGCTTTTTGTGAGGAAGATCACAAGTTTTACTGGTGAAGGGCAAATGATATGCTGCTCCAGTGGCAACACTGGTGTGCATTACAAATAGTGATACTGCATTTATCAAGACATTAACATTAAAGTAAGAGACGTATCACTTTATCAGGTATACAGTTTGTTTTTGTAGAGCTTACGTATTCTGTGGTGAGACATGATAACAGACTAACAATAATTTTGTCCAACATGTATAAATCCACTGTTTCAGTAATGTAAACTGTATTAAACCAGTACCTACCCTTCCTTAAAAATATCTAACTTACAGTCACTGTCAAGATGATAGAGCTGTGCATTTAGGTGGGATCAGTGACTGCTAATGATAAGCAAAATGAATGGAATCCAAAAACTCAGGCAGTCCAAAGGGCCACTTCTGTTTTAACTGACCTTCTACATACAAAACCTCTCTGAATTAATTCTGGTTGTATTAATAGTTTGGGTTTGTTTAAAACAAATCTATATTTGAAATTTTAAATTGATGGACAATCTACCTCAGGCATTGTTAAATTCTTCCAACAGGCAATGGCTTTCAACTTCCACAGTTAAAAATGTGCACCTTGTCTATAGTCTGACGTTGTCTGGCTTCAAGTTCCATTACTGAACAAAAATCATTAACAAGAAGAAAGAAAGGATAAAAACTTCTCTGAAGATAAATCTATAGACTCAAAGTCCTTTATAAATGTTCAGAGATATCAGAGTAACCTGAAAAACAAAGGTTTTCAATGTTACAAAGATGAGTATGTATCGCAGTACATTCTGGAAAGAAGCTGTACACTGTGAGCAAAGCACTGGAACTAGAGCAGTTCATGTAATGGTGTAAGGCAACACTAAACAGCATTTACAAGACTAATATGAAAGGAAGAAAAGGGTTTCAAAGGGAGAAAGAAGAAAGAAAAATCAAGGATCCTGGCAAATTTTCTCTCTTACCTGTCAAGAGCAATGGCTGGAAAACTAAGGATGGTCACTGAGCAGAAGACTTTGTGCAGAAACTTGGCGATTCTGCAGAAGAGCATCGTATAGATCCACCAGCAGCAGTGTGGACTGGCACTAAGAGCAATGTCAAAAGGCACACAGACTAGGCTGGCACAGATCCCCGAGCAGGCCAAATTCTTAATAAATCGGTTTGTTACAGATTTAAGTACCGATGTTCTGCAAGTTGACCACAGCACCATGATGTTACCTGTGAGTAGAGACAGGAAGGATAAACAAAGAAAAAAAAAACCCAACCAAACAACCACCCCAAAACCCAACAGCAATAATTTTAACAGATTTGAATGTTCCCTAGTACTGCAAATAAAAGTACTTGTTTGGAGTTTGCCACGAGTCACTGATTTGAACCACCATACTGCCCAAACTAAAAAGTCTGAGTAATGGCTAGTGCCTTTATAAATCAGTTGACTGAAAACAATTACTCCCCAGCTATCTCCTCGCAGCATCCAGTAATGAATGAATTAGGGAATCTCAGAGGCAAATACTTAAGCAGGCTATCCAGACCATGTTTTTAGATGTTTATGTTGACCCCTGCATTAAATGAGCCATCTCCTGAGTACTCAAATATAGAAATTTGCTAAAGCCCTCATATTTATTAACTAGTACATAATTGTTTTTTAAAGATAAAAATACACTGTAAGTAAACATAAACATATTGTTTTAATCTGTTTGTGTGTAAGTGGATCACAGCAGCTCGCTCTTCTTTCCACTGGCCACTTCAAGGGCACAGATGGGCCTGTGTGAAGCCACATCCAGAAGATGGGACAGGCAAAAAAAAAAAAAAGATTTGGTGCACATAACTTCACAAAAGTACACACAGAATGCGGCCCACTGTTTTGGATATTCAAGCCCTACACATTTGTTTCAAATACGGCGAATGGATGGCAGTGGAGCAGAAGTACAGAGAGAAACCAGCATTAGCTCAGACACTATTTTTCCCTATCACTGTATCTTACTCTACCCAGATCTCAGAAAGAAATGTCATATCATAGAAACAAAATTTCCATTGCAAATTTCCCTATGAGTCTAAGTCACACAGCAACAGCACAAGAGTAAATGAAGCAATCTGTTCTTACTGCATGGAGCTCTGGACCCCTTCTAATGCATCATAGATGTCAGAAAACTCACTCTCAGAATATAGGATTTGATCTCTCCTTTAAAAACCTGTCTTTAGCAAGATGTTTGCTTTCTTTTTTTTAATTAAAAAACCAGAGTGCTACCAGGAAAAAAATAGGCTTACTAGACCTGTGCAAAAATGAAGATGAATTTAATATTAAAGTCTTATCTTGAATGTCATAAAACACCCACAATCCTCAAAGGTTTGGTCACTTCCAATTAATAAAAGTTAAAGGCAATACTATAGGTAAAGGAAATGCAGACACCCACTACATGACCACAGAAATGCTTATTTGCTCAAAGTGCATTTTAAGCACACAGAAGGACTCCCAAAGACAGGTCAGCCCAGGATGGCTGGCGGTGGAAATCACACATCTGTACTTAACCACTTGCTGCAAACCGCCTGGAGTGCACTCAGCTCCACAGACCCAACATACATGAAACCACACCACACATTGGCTCAGCGATAGCTCTTTCTTGTTCTGCCTTGGTCTGCTCAGAGTGAGAAGTCCCTTTCCCCCCGTGTCTATACAGGCAGAGGGGAGTGATGTTAAGGAGGGAGAGGGCAGTTAGCAGACAGCCCGTTCTTTTGGTTTCTTTGCTCCCCGTCTTCTTGGCTCTGGCTTTACCCTCCCAGGGCAGGTGATACACAAGTGGCAGCAAACTCTTACGCTGATCAGACACTGTGGCAGACACTTTCTGTGGTACCCAAGCAGATGGAGATGTACTAGTGCAGAGCTAAGGAGGCAGGAGGATCTCTGCTAGCACAGCCTAGTGGGGCACACACATTCTACATCATGTAATCTGGTCGCGGCTTTCCACCCATGCCTGTACAGACACCATTTTGGCTCAGGCTCCAGCACCTACCACTTGAAGTTTTTAGTGCCGTCTTCAGACAGAGCATTTGAAGACTCACTGACAACAATAGGAAATAGAAACTTTCAAAGTGTGTTAAAACTGGAAGGCAGCAGATGAATGTGCAAGGTGACGAGAGCAAATTAGAAGGACACGCTTTTAAAGATACGTGCAGATCATATATTTCTAAGCAAGTTGTCCAATTGAAACTGAAAGATGCCTAATGTTTCAGCTAAATGTTTGTCACATAAACATCATAAAAACAGCACAAAAACATGCAAAGTTTTCGCAGGGGTTTCACAAGGTTTTCTGTAAACTTACAAGGCATCAGAGTTATTTTCAGAAAGCATTCACCCTTTTATGAAACGATCCGACAAAGAAATGAAAGCAAACATACTTTATACAACTCCCTCTAGTAATTCTTCACAGTGGTTTTAATGGAGAAAAATCTCTAGTGGAGCACATATCTTTTGATGATACTATCCCCTTGTAGGGGATACTATCCCCTACAATCAATTCTAATGTACTTTATTAGTCTCTTTCCATAAGACACTAAGCAATAGACAGTCATTAAATCATCTTACCAGACGGCAAATCCAAGACAAAAATAAAATGTAATCGTTCAGTGCATGAGACTGATTAAACGATGTTCAAATTTTCATACTGAAGAAATACTGCAATCATTCTTTGTTATCCAGTTCACTGTGCACCACGCAAAAATTGTCCTGAATGACAGGTATTAGTGAATTAGTAAAATTCTCAGCATTGGCCAAATTATGCAGCTGTGCCCAGCACACAGCTCGTGTGTGAGCTAGTTGTTTTGCACTAATAGTAACTACATGGTAAAAGCCAGTATCATCTTAATAAAATGTGGTTCTCCTTTATTTGTCCTGGAGACGTACTGTGCAGTACCACCAGATCAACCAAAGCACAGCTACCAGCATAAAAATACTGCTTGTCAAGACAACTCCATTTACTCTGCTGCAGCTGGGCAGCATGCAGAGTTTAGCTTCCTACCTCCAAGAAAAGTTAAGTTGCTCTTACTGCAGACTATATCAACAACCACATGTTGTTGATCCTATATATTGTTGACATTTACCAGAAGCTCTTTTGAGTTAAAGTGTAATTGATTTATAAGGCAGTCAGATTTTTTAGTGTTTTTGTAGGGTACCTACAAATATACACAATGAGAAAACAGCGTCTTAAGCTGCTGATTGAGATATGAAAAGGCAGCTGCAGTCCACCACACTTCCCTCTGTTGACACTACCATTCTTTGGCTTGATTTTTCCTCTAACCAATAAAAAACCCCCAAGCTTTTATTTGCCGAGCAGAGTTTTCCTACAGTTGCCCACATAAAATGCCAGCAAGATCGTATTCTTGTTCACATGGCCAATGTGTATACTAAGTGGCAAGTACCAAGAAATTCCAGAAAGTCAAGTTTAGCTTCTTGATAAAACACCGTTTCAATAGAAGCATGCAGTATTAACTTTAAAATCTCCCTCACAGACGTACTATTTAAGTCTGCAGCACTTGAATATCATTTGGAATTCAATTTTCTATATATTGTGTCATGTCTTATGCAAATTCCTTTTTGGTAGCTGACAAAATACTGAGTTACGTATTTACTATCTGATGTGTTCTAAAGAATGGAATCATCATCTGGTTTTGGCAGGTGCTTTGGGCTTGACAATATATTCCACAGGCAGCATTCAATCAGTTGTATTTAAAGTTTTCCAAGTTGCTAGGAGATATTCAGTCAGTCAAACCGCTTGCTTTCAAAAATATCTCTAACTCTCCAGTTATTAAAGAAGTACTTATCACATAGTAATAATATATTATTACAATGCCATGGAGTAGGGGAGAAGCTGGGGGGTTGTTTGTTTTTTTTTTAATTTAAATCTTTCATCTAGTTTGAATTGCATTGATTTTATAACCTTACTTCCAAAGCAAGTTTCACCTCCATTAGAATGAATATAAATGAAGAATGGAAAAATAAAAGAAATCAGAGGGTTTTTCATTAATACTTCAGAAGCTGCTACAGAACTCCTGAGATATTCTTCAGGGTCCTACAAAGGAGCTTCATTCAAGACTCCAGATTCTCAACTGTTCAATTACTTCTACAAATTATGTCCTATTGTCATTTACTCATCAGAGAGTCACAAGGAAATGAAATTAGTTCTGGTGCTGACTAATCCTAAATGGAAGTGGAAAGAACAAAGTGTAAAAAAAATATTGGTTCTGTGGTGAGGAAGAACTCTTTAGACAGACAAAATAAAGTCAGAGCCTGAAAGGGGAAAAAAGGATAAAGAGACAGAAGTGTCTACTTGGGACACTGGAAAATTAGAGAGTGAATATCCCTCAGGGAAACATTCTTTTTCCACTTGCAACTATGAGTAACTTGTATATTAATAAGCTGCTCTGACGAACCAGATTAGCTGCAGTATAGACTTGGTAGCTCTTTCTGCTGATGCCTTCAAATCAAGTATTTCCCTTCATGCATCTCAAAGCCACCCACTCAGAGAAAAAATTACACCAGAAACTTTGCACAGCATTAAATATTAAGAAGCTTCAGAACAAAACTGCATTTCCCATTTTACTGCTCCTCACCTTTCCCCAGCAACTCCTTTCCATGGAAGAGGATAACAATGTTCCAGGCAACAAGGTAATACAACAAGGATTATAGCAATTGTGCTCTGAATCTTTTCACAATGTCTAGAGGCACTTTTCTGTTCTGTATGTATTAGTCATTCACTGTTGAACTAGTCTAACACCAGTATTCTCCTTGGCTTACAACTGTACTAGGCTGTTGCACATCCTCACAGTGGGCAAAGCTGTGATTTTCTACTATGGGTTAGTTTCTGAGGTGTTTCTGCTGGATAACTGGTCTAGGGCTACATAACCTTGGATTCAGACTTCATAACGGGATTGTATTGGTTAGCTGGGAGGCATGCAGGGAAAGTTGGAGTGAACAAGCAGCTGGAAAACATAGCATCTTGCTGTTTCCTGTAAGTCAATACTGCCTGGGACATGAGTGTCACTTATAAACAATCACATGTGACAAAGCATATCCCATACTGGTTGTACAGAATTCCACCACTAAAGGAAAAAAATGAAGTGTTTTTCATTTAAAAAGGAAAAGCATATCTTCGGTCTTCTCAGAGAATGAGCTATGTCTACATAAAACCCTTACTACACCTGACATTAGTTGACAACCTTGTCAGTACACAGACTGAATGAGCAGGAGGTAAGTATCCAGCTTGTCTGTGCCTTTGAAAATTTCTCCAAGTAAAAAAGAGGAATAGGAAATATTATAGGTAACCACTGCATGAGAAGCAGCTCTTTTCACGTTAGAAACAAACACATGTATAAAGCCTGCCAAACAAGGTCAAACAGTTCATTTTATCCTCTTATATTATCACAACTATCAACATTCAATAAAATCTCCAGGTACTATATACCAATTCCACAGTATTCAGATTGAAAGGGTGGTTGTTTCCAGTCATCCCCTACATCTGTTTTTAATTGAGAAATATCACAGATAAGCAGCCACACAGCACAGAAGTACACTGAGAAAGTAAATACAACAGTCCAACACAGCATACTGCCCAGACATCTTTCAAGCCTTTATAGTGTTTCAAGTTCACCGCATCTGCAAGCAGTAATGTTCTCTGAGCATGAAATGCTATCAGACTGCATAAGTCTGATTCAAAGCAGCAAAAAATATTTTTGCTCCTCTTCCAAGTTTACCCTCCTCAGATTTCACTGCCAGACACAAAGTGTTGATGCAGGCATCAAGAGCTGAGCCAGTTTTGAAATACTAGCTCTTAGCAATAATTCAAATTATGTGAAAGATTCTTAATAATACCTTTAACAAGCAGAAGCATGATCCCCATGGAAACCAGAGACCGTTACCTAAAACAAATGCATTTGCCATGCAGTCACCCGAAAAAAAAAAGAAGAAACACTGCTCTTTGTCGATTAACCCACAGAACCCAATCCATTAGCTGGGTATGACATTCATCTTACATTTTTGTTAACATTAATCAGCACGTAATTGAATCAAAACAAAGTCCACACTCTAGCAAAATCCCCCTCCTCACAGCTTGCCCTTCTCTGCTTGCTGATTTCCCTCCCATGCAGAGCGGGGTTCTTGGGATCTCAGGATGCCGTCCTTTCCAGCAGAGAGCCTCTGCGTACCCCACCCACGCTCTGCACAGTGTTACAGGGAAGGAGCTGGCAGCCCTCTTTATAAAAAAACAAAGCAGGAAGCAGCAAAAAGGTTAGAAACTGGGCTTTAGCCATTAAAACCTTCCATTAAGAACAATTAACTGAAAAAGTCACAGGTTCTGTCAACATGATGAACAGGAAAAACTTCTCTTGTTGAAACACCAGGATGATGACATTTCCCAACCTTCAAACTCTCTCTTTTTTATTATTTTCTGAGGTTTTATTATTTTCTGAGGTTATTTTGAGGCAGGTGTTTTCCGCGGAACTTATTCTGTTAAAAGACAAACCTCACTCAAAAAGCGGTTCACTGGACACATTTTTAGCAACCCATGATAGCTAGCTATCAAACACCCTTATGTAAATGTATGTTGTTTACTTATTCCTCTCCAGAGGGAACAGGATACATGTTGGCTTACATAGTCTGAAGAAATGCGTAACTTTATCACAGAATCACAGAATGGTTGAGGCTGGAAGGGACCGCTGAAGATCATCTGGATCAAACCCCTGCTCAAGCAGAGCCAAATTCTTGTAATTCTTTATAATTCTTGTATATTTTAGTTTAAAAAAGTATAGTCATCAGACTGACAGAATTGCCTTTATAGATGAAAAAAACCATAAAACAAAACCAAAAAGTAAACTTCCTGAAACCAAATCAAACCTTTTTTTAACATTCTAGGTACCAACTTCAAAATTCAGTGATAAAATAACGATTGCACTCCAGTTAAAAAGAGTGGGCAATAACTTAAGTTGTTGATTTAACTTATTTCTTTCATTTTCAGTGTGTGCACTTGTGCCACAAAATGGTTTATATCCAAGATGAAGTGTCTGCTGGAAGAGAACTACCTTGGAACAAGGTTTGCTGTATACCGAACCTTTTTCTTCCTTCATAAAACAGGTGATCTCCTTAACTTTAAGATAATGTTTCTCACTCCTATTCTCAGAATTCTCATTCACATGTTCCTACTTACATCATAAGTATTGATTTAGAAGTATAATTATGTAAGAGATTTATCAGCTCTGGTCACCAAACCCAGTTCAACTGAACTACATCAAGCACAAATTTGCCCACTACAGAGTAGTTACCTGCAGAGCGTTTCAGCATAGATGTAAATTACATTGAACTCCTTTCATTTAGAGTGTGATGCTTGTGTACATGGTTTCTGTTTCCAAGAAAGTGTATAGTTACAAGGTAGAAAAGATTTCAGGGAAGGAGATAGTTCATAGCAGCTTAGTCTCAGAAAGGGAATATAAGATTTTCTTGCAGGAACAGGTAAGTCACTCACTTTTGTTGCGGTTTTGCCTAGGACTAGTCCAAGACCAACACCTGCCTACACAATCCACTGGCAGCAGCTACTGTGACTTGTTGTGAAGGTGGAGTAAAGTTAGAAAACATATATGAAGAAATTGAAAATTGTTCTTACAGTAAGCATAACTTCTGTGATATGAAGATATTTGTAATGTCAAAATCACTATGGGAAATTATCATTAATGTAATTCCATTTGTGACTTTTTTTACTGTTGTCCTTAGTATGTTATAAATGTATTGTCTGTAGGCAAATTCTAAAGTAACTGCATCATGCTAAAGGTCTTGGATACCTGCTTGTATTTCTTTCAGCTATACCTATCTGAAGGGAGATAAGAAAGTGCTGCACTGATAATTCTCCAATTCTTCATACCCACTGCCACTTTTTCCCACCTCACTTTTTGTACTTACTGTCCCGTTAAATGGATAGAATTTCTGGGCAGGAACAATCATTTTCTCCCTTTCAATAAACTACAGTCCTTCAACAGCTGCCACGATCATTTCAGCCAATCAAGAAAATAACCAAACCCGCTTATTTTGCTGAAGTACACTTGACTTGTCTGAATTCCTTGCCTCTATTTTAAAACCAATGTCCTCAAAGAACCTGAAACTCTTCAAGCTACTTGGAAGGAAAAAAGGTTAAAGAATATTGCATCTGCAACTTCAGGACCTGGGATTGTTCCCATATCAGGAAAATATGACAAATGTATAGCATTACCTTTAAAACCTAACCTAGGAAATTAAAAACCTGAAAAAAGAATGTCCAGATTTACTGCTCTAGCCATAACAGGAATATAAATCTTTTCAAAGTTATTAACTTTTTGAATCACAGTGCCTAAGGGACCAGCTTGTTTTACTTATTTCAAAAATATAACAATTTTTAAACCCAAGGACCTTACATGACCACGATGAGAGCCCCCATGACATGGGGACCAATGCTTTTACCTCTTCTATAGAGGAAGGAAATAGATACAGAAGAGGTAAAAATATTGAATGTCCACATCATCAATGTATACATTAAATCATTAGCAGAAGTACTGGATCTTACATCTCCTTTGCCAACCAAGTATCACATCTAGTGAACCATCTGGCCTTTCTTACACCAGGCTTTGTGCCAGTCACCCTCAGAGAGTAAATCCGATGTTGTTACCGAAACACTACAAGGCCTGGGCAAGTGAAGCTCGTAATTTCTCTGAACAGCCAATCTGTCTGTTCTTCATCATCCTTGGTACAAGAGGAATAGCTTTTGTCCCTTTGTTTTATAAAGAACTCAGAAAAGGGCCATTTTGAACCTGTATGTCATGAAACAACTGAGGGGATGTGATAGTAGCATTTCTTAAGCAAGGTGATGTCAAGCAACACAGCAATTTACTTGAGCTCCCCTGACCGCTGCACTGAATCTAATTGTAAATAGCAGTCTGAACACAGGGAGCAAGTACGTTTAAGACTTGTTTTTAAATAACAGTGCTATCTGCCAGTACCTCTTTGTTTGTAGAGAGCCTGTAGTAGCCACTTCTGTTGGTAGCCTTGCTATGTAAATCCAGACACATCTCTTCAGATGCTCCTTTTTTATCTGACTTCACCCACATGCACCTGCAATTCATAGGCAGGCATGTTGGTGCTGTTAAGGAGATGTGGTCGCTAAGATGTGACTTTTCACATTGCAGATGCGGCTCAACTTTGCTTCATTTACAGGGCCAGCCCCAGTCCCTACTAGGTTCTTCCAGGAGAAACCTGCAAGACCCCTGTCCTCTCTGCATGACATGCCAATATCAGATCCAGGAAGAAACTGATGGCTTTGCGCTTGTGAGGCTTTGGAAAAACTTATGTCTTTCAGAGCAACTCCAGCATTTGGTGTGGGCTGTAAGCTGCTCCAGCATCCACAGCAGACAGGAACAACTTTCCATCTTCCACTCTGGACCTGACAACCTCCTGTGCTGGTCAGAGTCTTACTCCCTCCTGCCTTCACCCTCATATGCATACAAAATGCTACTACATCAGAACACAACGCGGACATGATCCAACAACATTGTACTTATGCAAAATTATTTTTTCTGTATCTGATACTTTTCCAGCTGCCCACTCGACAAAACTTATAAAATAAATTAGTTGCTGTGCCATATTGTAGTATAGTGGATATGTGAGATCTATACTGCCTAATAGTATAGAACCAACTGGACAATCTGACTAAATTACTGGTTAGCTGATTTTCCCTGGCTTATTTATTGAGGAAAAAAGCAGAAATACACACAATTTAAAATGAATGATACTTAACAGAGGAGCACAATTTAAAAAGCCTGTGGTAATTACTACTAGTTGGAAGACAGACTTTATATTTTCCTTGGTAATTGAGGCTATCTTGCACTCTTGATTAAAAAAAAATTCCTACCCATTAGCATCAATTTTCATCCTCCGTTGCAGCTGAAATTACAGAGTTTGTAAGGCACCATAGTAACAGCTATTTCATAGAGCAGAAATTATTTTCTGGCCTACCCCACAGTCTTGTGACTCTTTTTTTGCTTTATACAACTAAGAAAGGTCTGATGTCACTTCTGCATCAGTTTGACTGTGCTTCCCTTTCTCCAAAGTGCCAGGTTATCAGAAACAAAATTTTATTCTTTATATAGTTTTGCCATGCAGCCATTCACCAGGTCACCAGTTGGGCATATTTGCTCTTGTTTCTTTATACACAGATGTCTTCAGACAGAAATTACGTATGCTTAATATGTCCTGCACAGTGGGATTAATTTACGTTATATTTAGAAACAAGCTTTTTTCCCCTCCCTCCACAGCTGACTCTGCAATGAATGGTTCTCTCCGCTCCTCCCAGCCCTGTGAATGGACTCAAACAATACTCGCTAGGAAGAAGAAAGTAGAGCTGAGGACTTTGACACACATGTCTGAAACACCACGAGTCATAAACTGAAAAAATCAGTATGACCCTAAATCAAATACTATCCAAAAAAAAAAAAATCACATGGACAAATATGCTGTCTAGTTACCAGAGTGAGGGATTTCACTGAAGAAATACAAATTTACAGAGCCAAATCAGATTTATTCCAACTTTCCAAAGGGAAGAGATGTGTTCCCATGGGATACTTCAGGGCAGGCGAGGTGCTTCACTGTCAAGATCACAGTGACATTTCTGGCCTGACTGAATGCCAGAGGTGGGGTTTTGGTTTGTTTTTTTTTTCCTTAAAACATACAGAGCTCAGAAGTAAAATTTGAGATTTCGTTGATCAAGCATTTCACTTACAAAAACTATTTTTGATTGACACTCTCCCCAAATTTCCTCTCTCTCATTTTTCTACAGTCCCCCATCTATAACAGAACTCCCTGTAGTGTCCACTCTCCAGTCTGCTTTCTTTTACTCTTTTAATAACTGAGTTCCCTTTTCTTTGCTCAAAATCCTCCCAGCAAGAGTCACTGCTGTTCCCAGGTCTGTTCTCTGCAAGACAGCATTGTTAAACCCAGAATAGCATTGGGCTTAGTGAAATGGGCCACAATCATTCGTCCTTCAAATGCCTTCACAGAAAACACTATGAAAAATTAATATTATTGCTTACCACTTCCCTTTTATTAAAAAAAGCCAGAAATTCAGCTTGATCCACATTTTGTACCTCCTCAGGAAGGCCAATGGGTAGTCTAATGAGGACTGATGACTCAAAATCCAGAGACATATGCAAGTGCCCAGGATTGACTAAAGTAAAGGGAACCCGATTCAGTTACACAAACTGAAGAAATAGTGAATTTTTTCTTGACCTTCGTTAAGAATAAGAAAAGTTTTAAAAATTCTAGGTCTAGACACCCTCTAGCAACAAAATAGTTTTGAGGGTAAAACAAGCTGTAAAACTGTGTAACATTCACCCCAAATACACCCCTGATGTGTGGAAAGAATTTTTAAGTTTTCTTATAACCTTCCAAGAATCCAGATGACTGGCCTACTGGAAAAGGAAAATAACATGGTCATTTTTACTGTGAGTCTCCTTTTCTTCCCTAGTGTTAGAAATACAATTAGCCATCCATATTTGGACTTCATAAGTTGATGGGCACAGCAGAAGATACTCTATGCTGAAACCTGCCATAACACTGCCAAAACTTTGCCATGTTTCCTTGCACTAGTGTGGGCTTATGACCTAGCATGAGCTGATGACACAAACTCCCTCACCAATCATCGATATGCAGTATAAGATTTTAAACTTGGGTTTTGCTGATAGATGCAGCTGAAGAGAATCTTTTGCTGATATATGGAATTTTGACGTCCATTAACGTATTAAAATCAAACTGATTTCAATATGATTTTTCAATATGAAAAGAATTGATACAAAGCCGGAACAACGTAACCTAAAATTAGTTTCTAGTTTTATTTTCTGACACTAAAAAATTATTTCATTGTCTTGCTACATATCTATAACCTGATAAGGTCTACCATGCATTAGCCATATGCATGTAAAAATTAAATGAACCTAAGACACGTTACATACAACTAACCCTATAAAAGACAGCAGCTGCCATAAGAAATGAGAGAAAATAACCATATATGCATATCCTACCTCTTCCACCAAAGAGGACTGCATACAGGCAGTGACTTGTTTGATTGGGGTGAATCAGCAGTGGGTGTATCAAATCACTTACAGCTTGCTGTGTTTTCCTATACACATATACAAATACATGCTCATTAGCAAAGCTTTCCAGCATTTTGCATCTGTTCTCTGCAGTCATCTGTAAAAGCAACATTTCTTGTTGTGACGCAGGCAGTAAATCCACAAATGATGAAGATGTTAGTTGTTGTATCATTGACCTCTGCTTATTAAACATTCAACCCACCTATCCCTACAAACCAAGGCATGTATTATTTATATTTCAGCAGTTGTCTTTTGTATTTCTACATTTCTCACCCACTTCTTCCCTTTTGCTTTCCTACAGAAATTACCGTGTCACAATGGTTGGGAATGCTTGCATGAAACATTTGTGTAATTGCTCCTCTCTTGGACTGAATCATCCACTGTCAGCAGGTTAAAATGTTTCAGATCTCTCTATACCATATGGAAACAAACAAACAGAAAATAAAAACAATCCAGCAATTTCTCTTGGCTTCTGCAGATGAAGTAGCAACAAAAATGTATGCCAAAAATCTATAGCAACTTCAGCTCTTCCATGAAGGAACTAAAAGGTGTCCATTTACTGATGAAACCCCTTCGGCTTTGTAACTCTACTGCCTGGATGCAAAATTTTCAATTTTAAGTAACAGCTATGTAATTAGTCTTGTTACCTTAGAAAGAAACATAGACACATTTTGCACTCTTCAAGGTGAATATGAAAAGCAAGATTAAGTTTGCATATTTTACTAGTCCCTGGAAAATTGCTATTGCAAATCCAAAAGGTCTTCCAAGATAGCAGAGCCAAAGAAAAAGCTCTTGTTAATTTACCTACAGGTGTTCAGCATACTTCAACTAGTGACCTAAATACATGAAAAATGTGTGGATCCTTTTCTGAGGAATTTAGAGATTTGCCCGTAGAGATCTGCAACAGAAATACTAAGATCAGTCTGAATGAAACACGAATGGAAGCGAATGTGTGTGAAAGTATCACAAGAAACAATAAAGCAAGGGTTAAAAGAATGTCATGTATTGATAAAACAAGGACACCACTGACAGCAATAAAACCAGTAAACAGGGAGGAACGTGCTGTTTGCATCAAGACCAGGAGGCCTGTGCTCTGAAATGGCCACAGCAGAGATGACTTGTCAGTGGAGGACTTGTGCTGTAATACAGGAGAATGGCAAGGAGGTTGTAGTACAGCAGTACAGTCACTGCTCTCCTGCCTGTTCAGCAGGAAGACAGACTGCAATTATGATTCCCAAAACGATGGAACAAAGACAAGGTGCAGCAAACTTGCCAAGGAATTACAGAGGGTAATTAAGAATCACAGTAAGCAGGACTCTGAGGCAGAAGATCCTCCTGCAGTAACTGTTGAATCCTAAGAAGTTTAAAAGACCTGTTCAAAAACCATTTCATTGTCATCTTCCCCATTCCACACAAGTAATTCAGACTGTTTAAACACACACATAGGTGCTTGTGAGCATGTGGGAGAGAATAAGGGCTGAAATCAGTGTTGTGTAAGAAATAAAATAATATTTCCCTTTCATAAGGTTTCACATCAATTTTCGTTACACTAAATTATTGTAGAATTTAAGATACCAGTTTAAATTTAGTTTTGCTTTTTTATTTTGTTAAACAGGAACCTCCTTCTAAGTAATACTGGTATTACCCAACACCAATCCCAAAACATGTCAATGCCTTGCAATTTGGACATAATTCCCACTGATGGAGTTTGAATGAAGAAAAAAGGCTTGAATGATATTGAACTTATACTCACAAGGTCTCAGTTGCATAGTCTCAGCAACTGCTCGCAGCTACACGTGCCCAGAGCCCAGCGCAGCTGGCAGGAATTAACCAGGGAGCAGAATCGAGGCTACAATTAAAGCATCCTAAAAGAAAAACTGGTCTTTGCTCCAAGGGCACCACACTATTATGTTACTAGGGCTTTTTAATTTCACAATACCCAATTTTACAGTTCTTTTGTCTGTTTCTCACCTCATGTAGCTGCTCTTTTCCAGCTACACCGCTCAGTAGGATAAAATATATTATTCCTCCTCAGAAACCTTTACCTTGCTTATATCCTTAGACCACAGTAACAATACTGCATCAGATAGAGGCAGTCCAAACCAGTTCTGCATCTTTTCTGGTCTTAGTCAATTTGAGCTGTTGCACATGAAAAACTAAATTGTTCCTTACTGAATTGTTTTTGCTAACTTTCAGAAGAAAACTTTAAGAAGCTATCAGAAGATGTAGCTTTTTTTAATGACACATTATTATTTTTTATATGGACAAAATTTTATTTGCTTCAAAACTTATCTTTTTTATTCATTTGTGAGGAAGATTATTTGAATTTTTAGATAGCTTTTATTTCACTGATTATACTCATTTGTATCAGCAATGACTGCAAAAACAACTTAATAAATACATTCACAAATACAAATGCAAAATCTTTCCACAACTAAAAACCCCACAGTTGCATTGTTTGGATTTGGAACGTATTTGGGTTGTTTTATTAAAATAAGTAACTAGACATAAAACTAGTGTTGGAAACAAGCAAATCTCATCAAAAATATATGATAAATGAACTGCAGAAGGAAAAAAAAACAGGATTGTTTAAAAAAACCCCAAAAAACAGTATTGTACATGGTGCACAATGTCATGTAACAGAAAAACTACTCACAAGTAAGTTACCAAACTGTCATTAAAGTTCCAAAAGCAAACAATCACTGTGGTTACACTAAGAATAAACTATAAAAGAATCTCAAATACAAACTGATGAATATGTATATGAGTTGTTTTTCTTGTGTCAATTCAATCTGGGTAGGTCATTTTATTAAAAAACAAATTACGAGAAAGACGTTACAGAAATTCTCTTTTTCTAAGAGACGTTGTAATAAGCCGTTCAGGTGTTAAAGTGACAATGCAAGCATAAGTAATGCTTAATGAGGAGGCACTCAAATAACAGCACAATCTACTGTCAGAGGTTACCTCAACTCCTGATTTTCCAGTGGGAGGCAACTCATCGACAGTAACCGTTTTAAACAGTTTGCTACCAGATGTGTCCTGGGGAAAACTACATTAGAATCACTCTGTAAGCTTTAAGGACAAGTTCAATGTAAGCAAACACAGGGCTTCACAGTGATGGTCATTTTAGATTGCGTAATTGTAATAACACCTCTTTCCTATTTTGTAAATGGTATAAATACAGCAGGAAAAATAGCCACCTGTGTTCCAAAATGTCTTCATTAAGATGTCTTCATTTTAGCAAACTAGCACATGGACTTCTTTCAGATTCTATCATGGTGATCCCATTTTCTTTTTTTTTTTTTTTTAAAGATAATTATTACTGACAGACTGCAACACTCCAGTGCTCTCCTAGAAAAAGAAAAATACTCAGCACAGGGAGCTATATGACAACCCTCTGCCCTGTCCTGCCAACACACTCCTATGTACGGAGAAACCTGTGGATGCGCCATATCCATGATCCATTTGGATCTTTATGCTAACACTGTTAAGAGTGCCACAGACTATGACGCTGCTTTAAAAGCTTTGATTTATGAGAAGTGTCTTCAGAAGAAGACTCTTTTCAAAAGCACAGTAGAAGAAGACTTCATCAGTAAAGTAACAAACTTGAAATTAAAACAGTAGATGTTCTAGATTGAAAGTAAAGAAAGAAAAAACAAAAAGCACACGGCATTTTACTGAGAGTCTACAATTGCCTCTGGAGCCTACTCAATAAAAATTTAACTTCAAAAATTAGCACTATAATGATGCAAAAAAAACCCCATTACCTAGAACTCAAAGACACATTGTTAAACCCTGACTCATTCTACCATTGCTTGTGTGAGTAGCTCAACAGACCACAGCAGAACCTGCACACTGAGGAGAGCAAGGGTGTCTCACCTGTATCCTAAAGCAGAATTTACATGACATAGTACTTCCCTGATTCCCATACCATTATTTTTAGTGGAGAATATTCATTTTTTGTTCATGTCTCAGTGTTCCAACAGCAAATAAATCAAAAACTTCTGGTATTTCAAGGATGGAAAAGTTAATTTACCATTTCAAGCTTGATTGGTAAAATATGCTAATAGAGAGATGTAAGTGACAACTATGACAGTTAGATAAATTTTTCATAAAGCATCTAGTGTATACATAAATGCAAAAAACATTAATGCAATATTAATGTTTGGGTTGTATATACATTAATAATTACTGATATTGAATTGCTATTTAATAACCTACTTACAAGTCTTAATCTGGCAGTACAGAGCAGCAAATATTGCCAGTACGTCAATAGCCTTTTCTGAGTTTAAATGGTTAAACTAAACAATGCATCAATTATTTTGTATCTGATTTGCAATATGTCTGGGTTTGTTTTTTTTAAAAAAGAAAAGCAACTCTCTTCCAGGCCAAATACTTGGCCAGTGATTTCTGCCACATGGCTCATTACAGTATTAATGGCAGTCATGTAGCTTTATCTTCTGTAATGTTTTGAAACCACATACCACAGATGTGCCTGCTAGCGTACAGAGAACTCCCTTACAAACGTCAGTGGAAGGCACTACTCTCTCAAGGCTATACGTTTTTAATGTGACCTGATATAATAATGATACTCTGCAAAGAAAATGGAAACTAAAAATAAATTTTATAATGCCATACAGTAAGAGAATTGAGGAATGACCCAAAGGACTACTTCCATTCCTTGGAAATGAGCAGACTTAATTGGGAAGTATTTTTGTATATCCTTCTTTTTGTCATTCCACTGATCCCAGGCTGCATGATTTATGAATTAGTTGTAAAATATTTCGTAACTAGCTTTCCTTTGCTGAGATGATGGAATCTCTGTAGGACATGCAAGGAGACTTACATTATAAATAAACCTACTTAGAAAAGCTAAAACCAAAACAAAATGCAAAACTGAGACCTGAAGCCACTTTTCATCCTTCAAGCAGGCCACTATCAATGAATTTGGCTGTCCCAATACTTATTTAGATGAACATGATCATAAAGCTACCTTACTGCCTTCTCAACCCTGCTAAGATTGTGACACAAGCAGTCATGGGAAAGCAGGACTTGCAGGTCATCTCTAATTCTCCCTGCTACGGACAACTGAACAGAAGAAGATGGAAAGTTTTTCCTCTATTCTTTCAACCTTTTCATCAGGTTAATGAGTAATGGCGCCCATAAAAGAGGGAGGCAGGTTTTTTTCTCTGAAATACAAAGGGGGAAAAAAAGGAAGAGAGGAAGAGACTACCCCCTGTATGCATATTGCACATGCCAAGTTCAAATTCTACTTGGAGTATAGAAGTATAGCTTTAGGCTCCCAGAGGCACAAACTCAGAGACTGATCTGTATTGATCTGATCACCATTTTTAATTCTCCCTGCAACAAAGGACCTAGCCCAAGCTGCCAGCAGACCCTTCTTGTGTTGACAGTTCATTCCTCGCATCACCTAACATCACCTCAGTGTGATCAGTGGTAACATACCCCAGTGTTCCTCTCCGCAGCCTACCAGAGGAACCAGAAGGCATTATCTGGTTAAATTCCTATTTCCTTCAAACATCACATTTAGATGAACACTGATAATACAATTACCGGATTCACACTGCTCTGAAAATACATAAAAACTGTAATTCAATGCAACTGGCACTAAAATTATTCCCTTTCCTCTATTCTAACTTTTGTTTTGTTAACTTATTATTTTACCAATTTCATGTTGCTGGGAAACAGAACAAATGTTGAAGAAGAAATGTGTGCCTCCTACTCTTTGTCCACATACATACTTTTAGGGTAATTTTTTGTTTCTAAGAATTCTTTATCACATTTAAAAACACGAAGATTTACAAAGACTGTTTTCATGCTGTGTTTGTTGTCTACAATACATATTAGTGGCTAATTTTTTTTCTCCAAATGTATCCTCTTTCTGCCAAGTGTTATGTGTGTGAACATTATTAATTCAATTTACTTACTAGTTTTCCATTTTTACCCTATTTGAATAGTTCATGGTTTTGTTTTGGTTTGGTTTTTCAAATACATTTTCAGTACCTATTACTAAAGCTATATTGGAGTAGTCACGTACATTTCATGGACTTGCTCTACAGGTGAGGTCTTTGCGTCTTTTCAGAGGATGAAGCAGAAAAAAATCTCAAGTTACCATTTCAGTACAACAAACACCCACAAGAACCACAGCTTTGCAAAGTAATGAGAGGCAAAGATGGTACGGAAGACAATATATTTTATTAAACCAACTGCAAAAGTTGCGGGGGGGAGAAAGAGAAGCTTTCAGGCTAAAGACAAACCTCTCGTGGACATGAGAGTTGTTCAGTACTCTTTGATGTGTATTATTATTTACAAGAGCTCTTTTTTATCTGCTTTAGCACAACCCTGGGAGGATATTTCTTATATTTACTGAAATGCAAGTAAACAAAATGAAAAATAAAGCAGAGTTTATGACAAATGTGAATACTAAGTAATCTTCAAAGCTAACTTTTGTGACTCTAATGATGCTGTCATTGAGACAAATACTGCGTCAACACTGTAGTGTGTACACAGTTCATCTGGATGGAATAATAGTACTTAGCTATTTTCATAGGCACTTTCCAGCATATTTACCTAAAAACCTTTACTCATGTGCTTTTAAACTTAATTTTATCTATTTGGATTATCATTGCACTTGCTCCACACAATATCACACAGCCTGCAATCAGAGCAAGTGGAGGTAAAATTCCAGTGTAATTGCTTTTTTTTTTTTGTTTGGTACCAGTGTCAGGATCATCTGGAGTCCTCTATTTTGCTTTTTGTGGACAAAACTGATTTACACTTTTCTGATCTTGAGCAAAAAATACATTTTAAAAAAACAGGGGAACATGTAACAATCAAATATATTAGGGAAATCTCTCATATTCTTCACTCTGCACCTTTCAAAATAAAATCTTGCCATATTTACTGGGCCAAGAGAGGCTTAGTTCTAATCATGTTAACTCAACTGAACTAAGGATAAGACACTGAAAATAAACTAACTTGATTAAAGACAACCTCTTTTTTACCCTGGAGAAGTTGAAAATTTACAAATTTACAGCTTTAACAATGTTTTCTACAGAACAAAATTGCCTTTATCATGAAAAAACCTGCATATAAATGCAGAAAAATGTTTTAACGCCACTAGAAAGGCAGGCCAACGTTTCTTTTCTTAGAAGCTTTAGGCCACCCCAAACTTCATTAATCTGCTGGAACAAAAGAACCTTACAAAATGAGCCCTCTCAGTACTGTAACATGCCACAAAGACTTTGTTTAGCAAGAAACAGCCATGAGGGGTCTGAATGCTTGTTTCCTAAGCACAAATCACATCTGTGACTTCATACCTTTGGATGCAAAGGATGATAAACACTTCAGCATACTTCCACTCTACCTTGAGTCCACACAGATGGGACACAGCAGTCCCATTGCTCCAGGCATGACACTGAGTTTCCTGATACCTACTCATTTGTGCAAGGAAAACCAAAGCAAACTCCCATACTTTGTTTGTTACAGTTCTGAGGTCCAAGTTGGACCCATAAAGGAAAACTCAGATCTGTCAACAGTTCCTGAACTCAGATGTTACAACAAATATAGGCTGCTGTCCTTGTTAGTGGCAGTAAACAAATCAAAGGGCAGCCAGTTATAAAGTCACATTTGTAACTTTTGAGCACCTTTTCTATTTTGAAAACATTTTGCTTTGGTGACTGACTTCCCTGTCAATCTTCCTATGAAAATCTTCATGAAAAGTAACCAAGGCCTTTAGCATAAATTAGATCAACATATGCAAGAGCATATGATCTGGTATAACATCCCACAAAATAGGGAGGCCAGCAGCTTTATTTATCTAAGACAGTGATTCACGGTAATAGCTGATAGTAAATCAGCAAAATGCTTCTTTTCCAGACAGAACAAAATACAGGAATCTCCCTCTTTCCTGCTGAAACATCACCAATACATTGGGGCTCTAAGTAACAACCCCATCCACTTTTCTCCTACACATACTTCTATGCAGAAGGAGCCTCTTCCACTCCAACACCCTTTCTCTCTGCACCTCACTATAATACTACTCTTTCTGTGTCACTTGTTACCCGGTGTAAGACTTTGATTCTTAGGTAACAGAGCACAGAAATCTCTCTCAGCCCTCACCGTGACAAATAGTGAGAAAGCAAGCCAGATCGCAGGTGCTGGTTTCCTCACCCATGCACAGGGGATTCAGCACCCACATCACCTCTCCAGCCGTGCCAGCCCTGGGGTCGGCAGTGCAGCTTGTGCTAACAGCCACACACCGAGATTTCAGTTGCTTTCTCTTACCAGTTACCAGAGGGTGTAAGATGCTGCAGAGAGCAGAGTATACTTTTTTCCTGTACTGGGCCTGAGTGACCAAAGCAGGGAGAGGGAAGCATATTACAAATCTGGTTGCACTGTCTGATGGGTTTTCAGGAAGCTACCGCACCTATTACTTTTCTTAGCTTTTTAAGTGGGGATGTAGATTGGGCAAGATTGGGCAAGAAAGGCAGAAAGCAGGCCATCCTCTATCTCTCAGAAAGGTGTTCAGACAAGCACTAACCACTGCCACTAACACTCAAAGTAGGGTTACAGACATACCTTCACACAGACATAATGTCATGTATTAACATTAATCTTGCACACGTGCTTTTTACAATTATGTGCAAAAGCAAATTTCACACGGGGTGACTATGAGGGCCTTAGGGGCCCTGACCCACCTCAGCTGGGACCCCCAGCCCTTGCCCATGGCTCCAGCATCTGGATTCAAGCTCTGAGCTGGGCACACAGTCCTGGCATCAGCTACGCCACAGGTGTGCCTGCCTCTTGTCTCTTGCCCTGTCTCTTGGGTGGATCTCAGACCTATGTCACTTTATTTTCCAGTTAAAGAGACTGAACATTGTGTGCTGCCACCTTCCTCCTCCTTAAGAGAGAGAACATTAAAAAGATGGCAAGTATCTCACACAGGATCTACTCTTAACCTGCACATAGCTTCTTTTTTTACTTTGACCAGAGAAGCTCCCTCTCTATTCCAGCTGGAGTAGCTATCTCTATGTCTGGTTTCCTAACATTAAAGAAAGTTAAATACAACAAATCAAAAGCTCTCATTTATACTTAAGATCAAACCAAGGTTCCCCACTGCTTCACTGAAATATATGGCACTTTCTAGCATGTGTTTCTTGCGTAAGTATTGCTGCAGTACAGGTCTATAATTTAATACTCCCTGCTGACTACTAACACACTACTAGTACCTGTGACTGCTATTACATGCTGCTGTTGCAGTAGTTACCATGCCAAAAAGACAATTCTCAAAAAAAAAATCTCTGATTGCACTCAGGAGGTTTAGCAACAAAACAGAGTCAAAAGGTTACAGGAAAAAGGAGATGTGAGGAAACTCTTCAGTCTGACTGCTGTCTTCTCCATAGACCAAAGTAATTTTCTGTAACTCACCTCCATATCTACAGTCAGATTTCAGTCTTTATTCCAGTTCTTTACAGGCTTGCAACTGTCAGAGTTAAAAAAGCACAGAATTACTTTCCTTATTGCATGCTCCTGTGATGGTCTCAGTTTATAATCAATCTTTCGGGAACCCCTGAGCAGCAGCAAATTGTTCAAAAGACTCCCCAAGTCATGACAGAATTATTCCACACAGTGGTAGTATCCGATTAATCGGAATAACTGAAAGCACTCAACAGCCAGCAGGGATTTTCTAATTAAGATTCTTCCAATGTAGTGAACCATTTTGCAAATCAAAATTTATTTTAAAAATAACTTAGCTGAAGCAAAATAGAAGTGAGGGGGGTTTTGTGTGTGGTTTGGTTTTTTTTAATCTAAAGTATATGAAAATTTGATTTCTAGAGCTTCCAAAGGTACAACCTGGCCACTAGAATGATAGATGAGAAATAGGAGTATTGAGATAAGATCACAGGGTTCCCTAAGTAGCCACATTACCTTTGGAAGTCACTTATGGCCCAATTTTGCAAGAGCAGATAATGATTCTACTGGATGACTCCCTAAGCCTGATATTCAGTAGATGGTGAACATCCATCTGTACGGCTTCTCAGGACAGACAGCCAGAACTCACTCATAATTTCTGACAATTTCAGCTGTTTGGACATATATGCACATCACAACCATTGCTCCTTCTGCTATTACCTTCACATACTCTAGCTTCTTTTACTCTAGCTCCTTTGCTCTTTGGACTTCAGAAATCTAAATAATAAGCTCTTCAGACAACTTCAGGCAAAATGAAGAGTGATTTATACAGACATGTTCAAGGCTTCCAAATGCTGGGGAATCACAATTCCAAATATTGATCCATAATGCACAATACAAGCTTATCTCGAGTTTAATACTTAACTAAAATTATTAAGCCAAGGAAGAAGAACAGTAAATTAGTTCAAGGCATAGCTAACAAAACCACTCTATAAATTATAAGCATTATAGACATGAAGTAAATTGTTATGGCAAAAAGCAAAGTTACATAATCTTGACTAGTCTGAGCCTGGCCACTGGCTAGAATGAGAGACCAGAAATACATTCAGAAACTGTGCTGTCTGAGCACTTCCCATTCATTGCCCAAAGGATGTTGACACTGGCTTAAATGCCCAAAAATTTATTCATGGGGTCCATAGCTGATGGCATACATGGACTTCAAAGTTAATTTAGAGATTAAGAAAACATAGGAGAGAAAGTGCGAGAGAAGAGAAATAGGAAAAACTCTGCCCCATGGTGACAGGGAGGGGAAGCAATGGGGTCTCAAGACAAATGTCCTCCCCTTGGTGTCCTTGCCAGTGCAGCAGGTGGTGATGGTGAAGATGATGAGGCTGATGATAACTTTCACTATGCTTTTCCCTAGCAAGAACAGTACTTTTCAGCAGGACCCACTCCAATGCCCCGTTTCCCACACACACTTATGACACTCAGCACTGCCTGGAGCACACCTCAAAAGGTGTAAGAGCTGCACATCATTCATTGCTAAGCTTTGTGTACATATATGATTGGGAGATGCTCATCAGATATTTAAACAGCTATTACCTGCTTCGATATTCACCAAGTCTTTTTCTTCCCCCAGTGTTAAACTGAAGGCTACAAAACAAGAGGTTGGAGAAGGCGGGGGAAAGAAGAGGAGATTTTTTCCATTGGTGGCAATCACTTGTGTGTGTGACATTAAAGATGTTAAACAAGTTTAATTATAAAAGTATCAAAGCTCAAGAGAAATGATTGTGCTATCAGATTAAACTAAGTGGTTAAAGCACCTGTCACTTAATAAGGCCGGGCACCAAAAAACCTCAGCACACTATGCCAATATGCTTGTCCCCAGGGTGTGGTAGCTCCATTCAAGTGTCACCTCAGCACAGGATGGCTGATAGTCCAGTACCAGGTGCAAAAGGCCACTTGAACATTAATTTCATTTTAATCTGAACAGAAGTGCTGATACTGAATAAGAGTGATCATTTAAAGCAGGTTTATGCAAACGAATGCAAGTTTGTATGTAAACACGGCTTACAAATGATAACGTATAAATTAGCTAGTGTATTGCCTGAATAAGAAGAGACACCAGATAAAAGCTTTGCTCTTAGATATGAGAGATAATGTATTAGGTAAGTAATCTCACCTATTACTTAGCAAAGCAAAAATGTGTACAAAGATGGATACTGTTTGGTTTTTTTTAAACAGGAAGGCTGGCCTGTTGGGATAATTTGCTATCTCTCCCAGAAAACCCATCTTTAAAAGATGGCTAGATAAACAGATTTCATTTGTTGCACAGCAAAAGCAGGTTCTTCTTTAGCGTGCTTGGGTAAGTCAGTGGTAAAGCCAAACACATCAAGTCCATGTCTAAAATAAAACAAAGATATTTGAGAAATGCTATTCCTTAAAAGCAAACAAATAAACAAAAATTACTTTATTTAAAGAGCTGCTGCTACTGTATATTGATCATGCTATACTTTATGCAAGCAACTGAGAATATATGGAAATGCAATAGCATTTTTGCCACCTGAGGCTCCAACACAGACTGCATAGAGCCATTCACTTGCAGTATGATGTGTGTAGAATCAGTTCCTGTTCAAGCTATTCTTATTGCTTGGGTTTACAAGTTCCTTCTACCCTGCAGCAACATAAGACAGCCATCACAGCCCAAGTTGCCACACCAGTCTCAGAGATAATCTACTTTTGCACTAAAGCTGGATATACAGCACAGAAAGCCTATAGAGTCAGTTTTCAACAATTTAAAAAAGGAGCAGTCTCATTCTTCCATACCAGTATTATCGGATAGATATGACCATACCATATGTGACGATGGCCTTGACCAAAGACTGAAGCAGACTCAAGGCCTGCCTGTCTCCCAGTCCACAGGGAAGCCCTGCAGACAGCCTGCAAGCAGCCTAACTCACCCTAATTCACCTAGGGACAGACCTGAACCAGGTCTCCCTCCACCCCTCCAAACAAAAATCAAAGAAGTTCTCTTTCAGATATCAGATTCTCAGGACTGTGAAGTTACCTGCTCTCTGAAAATAGTAGAATGTATGGACAGAGACTGTTAACACTTCATCAGTGATGCTCAGATACATGTAATTGTAACATTGTTAACAGACTACTATGCAAATAGCTACCATCTTTGTTAGCTCTCTAAATGATCTTAAATGAAGAAAAGACCACTTACTGGCAGCGTATATAGATGCCAGAGGCTCTAGGGCTCTATTTGCCCTTCCTAGACATTTCCACATATAATTTGTTTTAGACCCTATCACATAGAAATGTCTTTGACCATGTAACCTGCGTTTTCGGTCACAAAGCAATCACCTCTGACCATTGGATTAGCCCCAGCAAATATAAGGTATTCTGAGACAGCTACATATTTGGATCTGTCCACATTATGCTCTAAGAAATCACTGGAGAAACAGAATCCAAAGAGTAGTTCAGTATTTTTCAGCTCCTTTGGAACCTGAAGTGCAATTTTACTTTCTTAAATGCTTAAAATAATCAAAATAAGTCTCCAAAGGCTGGTACCACATCATGCAGTATCAGCCTTTGCCAGCTGCATGGGTGTTTTAGTATCTCCTTTAACCAGATTCTTTTCTTCTGCCTGCTGTGTTTTAAAAACTGAATAAAACAAAAGGATGTCTTTGCTGTCCTATTACAGAGGCTTGTTACAATCAGAAAATTTTTAGTGTGGTGGCAATTTATTTCTTTTTTCAAATCAAATTGCAGACATAGAATACTGAACTTAGCCAAATCTAGCATCAACACTAGAGAACTGTACTGGATGAAAATAAGGATAATAGATAAAAATTTTTATAAGTGAAGTAAAAGAACATTCTGTAATACACTATCGAGTTCTGCAGCTTTTTCTGTGAGTATTATAGTAATTCTGCTGACCTGTACATGATGTTCCTTGCAATGTTCCCTTTTTCAATTAATGCATCAATGTTTGAGTGAAGCAGGCAAAATAAGAACTGTATCTTTTAAAACATGCTCCAAAAAAAAAGGACATGTTAAAGAGTGGTATATGTGGCAACATCCCACTACAATTTCCTGATGATTAGTAGCCATATACACAGTGTTACTGTACACATGTGTAGTTTCCCAGACTTAACCTACACAAGATGGAGACACGATGTATCTGCAAAAAACAGATGGATGCTACATCCAGCCATCACAGGGTATTTGTGCACCCTAAACAAAATATGATGAATGCTTCTCTCTCTGTGGTGGGAGTACATGTAGCAAACAAAGGCCAGTCAAACAGGGCAGGTGTCAGAGCTGTTTTGCCCAGGAAAGACAGGAACAGTGGGAAGGCAAGCAAGATTGGTGAGTTTGGGGCTGGCCTGCTTCCTCTGGTGGCCACGTGCTTTGGGTAAGTGGGAGTTTGTTGAGTCTGCTCTGAGTGTTTGCCACGCGACTGCTGTGGAGGATGTGAGAGGGTGGGATGCAAAGAGATCTGCAAGGTGGTCCCTTGATCCTGACAAGGGGGCTGAGCATACCTGGGGTGGAGGCGACAACAGGACAAAAGGCAGAAGCTAAATAACCAGAGGAGCGTAGTGAACAGGGGTAGCCAAGACAGAAGAGTGCACTGGGAGCCTGCACTGGCAAAGGTACAGATGAGCTTGCTTCTCCACACATGCTCACCCACACGTGCATGCACGCACTCCTCAGTTTATCTCATATAGGCTACATCTTACTTCGCTACTAAGCCTCTTAAAAAGGGTACAGTACAGTAGGAGGACAGCAATCTTAGTCACTGAAGCAAAAGACAAGCTAAACTAATAAAACTTTTAAAAAAACTAACACGTTAAGCTCACTGTGCCAGTCAAAGTCCAGGAACAGGTAGTGCTACTGACCGGAGTGCAGCACATGTGATTACCTATTCAGGGGCAGGTTTTTTGTGTGCGTGTGTGAGCACAGTACAAGGAGTTGCATCAGGAGAGGTTTAGATAAGATATTAGGAAAAATTTCTTCACTGAAAGGGTGGTCAAGCATTGGAACAGGCTGCCCAGAGAGGTGGTGGAGTCACCCTCCCTGGAGGAGTTCAAAAAACATGTAGACATGGCACTTCGGGACACGGTTTAGTAGGCATGGAGGTGTTGGATTGATGGTTGGACTTGATGATCTTAGAGGTCTTTTCCAACCTTAATGATTCTATGATTCTATGAGTTCCTGGCCCTCATCCTCTTCAGGTGGGAATGGCTAAACTGGAACAGCTAAGAGAAATAAACAGGTCCCAGATGAGGCCTACAGGGACACTGCTGCATAGTCTCACCTCCACTGCAGCAGCTCTTCTGCTGGGGACGCGAGTCTCAGGGAAGGACAGTATCCATCTGGGCAAGAGCGTCCTCTTGCATACTGGATGCACCTGCAGTAGAAAAGACTCCAAGGACAGGAAACAGCAGTGGCGGGAGGTTGCTTTACTAGGCACAGAGCTAGCTGGCTTTGAGACATCGGAGAGGAAAGACTGCACGGTAACTTGCCTGCCAGGTGCAAAGGGAGTGGACCTCCTGGGATCTCCCAATAGCTCACAAGGAGGAACAAGGTCAATGGTCAGTCTGTATCAATACCGGCAACACAGGGAAGTGTCAGCGGGACGTTCTGGAGGCTCAGTTTAGGTGATCAGCCAGGATACTGAAGCCCAGGACCTTCATAACCACTGTCATTAAGAGACTTAATTAAGAGCTCTATATGCTAAGGGCAGGCAGAGATCTGGAGTCTCAATGCATGAATGAGATGGTGATGCTGAGAAGGGCGTTTTAGATACATTAAGAAATGGGGTAGCTTTCGGGACAAGACAGACCTGTAGAAGAAGGACAGGCTGGCTGTACCTTAACCAAAGTGGAGTCAGGCTGAAAATTGCAGGAAAACATTTAAACTAAAAGCTGGGGAAAGCCAAAAGGCACAAAGGAGCACCTGATTCAGACTGACACAGTCCCAAAGGGGTTGTAGCTAATGCTCCTCTTGAAAAGGCTAAGGGAAATAAACATCCTAATACAACAAACAGAAAAGGTGATTCAGACTACCCGCTGTTCTAGATGCTCCTTAAAACTACAGATATTAAATTGAAACAACAACAAAAACCACCCTAACTCAATATTTTCCACTTTTTCTAATTAATTCAGGCAATAGCAGTAGAAAATGTATTTTAGCCCCTTGTATGACTGACTTTGTTGTTTGTTCTACAGTATCAGAGAAATGATCCAGTTACGCCGTAAGAAATACCGATACACAACAAAAGTAAGGTCTTCTGGGGTCTGAACACAAGCCAAGTGATGTAGAGAGGTATGTAGAGAAAGATACAAGGTATGTAGAGAAAGATACAAGAGGTTGAACGAGAAGCAAGATCACTTCGTATTTTATCAGTCTTCTGGAATAAATTGTTGAGTTCTTGCATGGAATTGCTTTGACAGACAGGAGAGTACGTCAAAGGTGGTAGAAAAAAGCAGACTAAAACCAGAGTCTCTGTCCCCAAAAAATTACAGGCTTTTATTCCCTCCCAAGAGAACTGGCAGAACAGAAGGAAGGACCATATTTGTCAGGAAGTAAGCCAGACTATTCATGGTGGAGAATAATGTAAATTACAGTGTTGAATATCATAACTAATAAATCATTTAAAAAGGCAGCAGTCCCCAGCAATTTCCCAGCAATCCCCAACAACAGCAAAAGACCATGAGCAAAGAATAAGACAATCAGAGCTCTCCCTGCCATCACCATTTCAGCTTCACTACCGCTTTTATTGCTACAATAATTGCCATTTGCATTGTCTGGCTGATCTAATGCCTTACCATGAGAGGTTATGAGGCTTCTTATCCAGCCAGCCTTCCAATTCAGGATATTCTCCTTATAGCAATGTTTCTATGGAAGCTGGCTGACTACAAGGCACCAATTCTTGTCCCTGCTTCCAGCTGCTAAATCTAATTTAAAGATGCTAAAAATAAAAAAGGTTTACATGTAACAGTACTGTTCAGAAGGCAAGAGGCTGTACTTCCTACAGGGATAGCACTTAATCAGCAGTGAAATGAAGGTACAATACAATACAATAATTGTTTCACTGGTATTCCTGTCGTTTGCAAACTTTCTAGCAGTACCTAGCCCACTCTCAGAACGTTTTGAGAACTCCTTCCTTGTTAGATATTGAGACAGCAAGTATAGGAAACATAACACAGAGAAGTCCCAAGTCTTTGGACTTCCAGTTCAGCTCTTGCCCCAGCGACCACCTATACTGGACACCCAAGAATGTAGAGTCATTTACAAATTCTGTGATGGGCTCAGGGGGTACAGGGCAGGGATCAAAATAAGTACAGCAGGAAAACAAAACATTATCTTGATCATTTGGGAATTTTTCCTTAAATATATACAGGACGTATATAAAATCCACTTTTGTTTTTCTCTGCAAAACACTTCACATTGACTTTGCCACTAGTACATATACAATCTACTGTATGGTCTCAGAGCCTCATCATACCCAAATTATCAAGACGAAGTGCAGTCTGTAGCTTATTTTAGCAAATGTGATTACAGGCTCGCCTCCATGAAGACGAAGGAGCCAAGAGACACAGCAGCAGGCAGGGGAACCCCAATAACCTGCTCAGAGAAAGGAGCCCCTGCTCCAACCCCTCCTGGGGCTGTCGCAGGGGAGTCTCCACCCCATGGGCCAGGGGTGGCCCCATCCATCAGTCTGTGGGAGAGGCTCTCCAGGTCTCCTTCCAGACTGAGGGGGTTTAGCCCAGTGGTAAGGGAGTCACTGTGGGATGCAGGGGATGAGCATTTTGGGATTGCACAAAACTTATTATGGGATGTTTATGGTAGGGCGAAAAAGGTGGATAAAGGGAGAGTTCAGGGTGGTTTGGGGAGGAACAGGTGTGGGAGACTAGAGGGAAAAGGGGAAAAACGCCATCTATAAACTGGCATTTGGTCAGTACGCTTGTCTGGCCATGCACAGTCTATCCCATCTTCTCATTCAACTCCATTTCTAACTCTTCTCATGCGTGAGGGGCTCTCTACTGCATGGTCTGTGTGCCTATGGAGGTCCAAGTGCAGTAACTGGAGTCAGACCATTGGACATCAGGGCCCACACATCAGGGTGGCAACGACTGGAGAGACAGGAGAGTGTGCATTCATGTGGGCGTGTATGTCAGTGTGTAATCACTACTGAACATCAAGCCAGACTAGCCAGCAAGTAGGATAAGATTCTTAGGAGACAAGTATTGGTGGGGCCATAAGTCTAGGCCAGATAACCAGGGAGCACAAGAGGGCTCTGAAAGTTGGCTAGTCAAGGACCAGCAGGTCCAAGCCAGCTACTGGAGACACCTTGGGATTTGGAGGTCAGCTACTGGTAAGGTCATAGTTCCAGGCCAGCAACTGGAGAGACCTGTCTCCATCTGTGTGTCTGTGTGTGAGGCAACTGGGAAACCAGAGGATCCTGGGCCAGCTACTGGGTAAACTGAGTGTCTAAGACCAGCTACTACAAAGGGATCCATACTGATGTCCGTATGTATATATGCTTATGTATTTTATACTAATGGGCTTTCATCCTGAGCAGCCAGAGAGGGGAAGAGGACGAGGCCATTGGTGCTCTCTGTGTTTGCATGAGTGCTGCATTTTCTTTCTGTGTCAGCCTGTGTGGCTGCTCATGCATATATGTACATATGTATTGTGTGCATATGTGCCTCTTGGGAATGTGTGCTCAGCCTTGCTATGGCTGGACCTGAGGACACAGAGCTGCAGCAGGCTTATCTCTATGAGCCTACGGGATTCAGCAACACCTAAACACTTAGCAGCATCTTTTCTGGGGATGAGTGGGAGAAAAGTATACAATTTCCTAGATCTTGAAAAATGTTCCCAATAAGTGACAAACTTACTTTTTCCATCACCACATGAATAAGAAATTAATTATTAAAGATGAACAGAAAAGAATAAAAACCTAATTTAAGTGCTCATGGTGCCTGCTCGATAGCAAGCCAATAAATGAGATCTGTAACAGAACTAACACCATTTTAAATTCTTCCTAAGTGCTTGGGTTCATTCATGACTGAAATATTAACTTACTGCCCATAATATCCAATACAAAAATCTTGATGTATCTAAACTTTCACTGAAGTTCAAAACAGTCAGCTATATATACACCAGCTGGCATTTGAGCAAATGTAACTCACAATGAAAAGCAAAATATGACATCCAGTCACTTAGTTAAACAGCTCTGGTTCATAGCTGTCATTAAAGTGTTCACACGGGGACTACAGACAGTAAAATGACTGGTATCAATCAGTTTCACCCTAAATAGGGATCAGTTTAACATCCTCGACACACACGATGTTTAAAGACATCGGCTAACCCCCCAGCACGTGCCTGAGGAACGCTCTAGCATACAGTATCCCCAGAGTATCAGGCAGTTGCATTTCAGGTATAAATCACTGCACCTCACACATTTCCAGACTGGACAAACCGTTATTTTCCCAGTGCCTCTCTTTTAAAACGCGGCGGTGCTATCTGTCTGAGCAGCCCCTCAGCCAAAGGCAGGCAAGCCGCCCCTGCTGAGGCAGAGGAAGAGGCCAGGTCTCCATAGCAACGGGGACGGCAGAGGCTCTCACAGCCCCTCTTCTGCACCCGCCCCCCAAACTCAATTTTTCTTCCAAAGAGAATTGCTGAATAGTTCACCTGAAAACACGTAAAAAGCAAAAGCGTAATACCCTCTCCAGACAGACTTTATCAAGGGTGCAAACTGAACTGGGCTTACTGCTGTGGGGGCCATTATTCCTGAGGCTTGGAACCACCCATACAAACGTACAGGGGAAAATTATTACTGTAATGTTATGATACCGTAATATGTTATTACTATGCAATTATTATTACTTGCAAATATTACCATTCATATCATCACATCTGCCTGACGCTTCTTATTAGACTTGATTTTCAGTCACTTTTTGCTTTGCCAAACTTTAAACTATTCCAGCTAATCAGCAACAAAGTTAATCTATGCAAAGTGCCTGGTTTAGAAGATTTCATCTAAAACAATTTCAGTTTTTCTAAGAGTGACACCAGTAATAACAAAACATCATCGTTCCCATCCCCAGGCCTTTTCTTCCCTCCCCTCAGATGGTTTTACCCTTTTGGGGGGCAGGGCTACAAATTTTTGCTGGAGCTACTGCAGATGTGCCCCTTGTTCTTTAAAAATTCTCTCAGTCTAGCCATTAATCTGCAAGATTCCCTGCTTCGTTCTATATAGAAGATGCCTGTGGCAATCTTCACCGGTAGCTATTCCAAGACACAAATATTTATTCCTTATGCTAGTATACATTTGCCTTTACCAATACGTTACCTAGACCACCAGTTACTTTAGGATTGTATCCCAGAAGGGATCTATGCCTTTATAAATTAGGTGCTGTAACAATTCCATTTTACAACTCTGTGCACAGATGTCAAAACAGGGAGATGAAAATCAGTTTCAAGGGCAGGGAGAGGCTGGAGACAAACAGCTCATGGGAGAAATCCTCAGGAAAAGGGGCGAGCCTGAAGCCTTGCCTCTTCTTGTCCTGCAGGACCCTGGGAAGGCTCACTTTTCACTTGGAAATCTGGTATCTGTTTCAAAGCACGCTGTTTTCTTTCAAAGGACACCTCCCTTTGATATCATCGCAGGATGGTTAGAAACCAGGAGGTAACCACTCCAACCCACAACTTCCAAAAAAGTGCTATAACCACAAGAATAGAGTTCAAACTGTATCAGAGCAGTCTCAGCCTTTCCAGTTAAATTTCTTTCTGTACAGGACAGGTTTGGGAAGACAAAAGAGCAAGTAACAAAGAGCCTCATTCCCCAAAGCCCAATTAAGGCACTGATCTACAACATCTGGAAAAGTTTCCTGGAATTGGAATTATTTGGGATACTTTCTGTGCATTGTTTACTAATTGTAAGATGCATATTAAGTCTGGGGAGTAGACACTGGCACTGAGGACACCTCTTTCTCATTATAATTTTCATCAATTGTCTAGTGTGGGGTTTTTCTCCTAAATGTCTGAAAAGAATGATTTTTTTAAAGGAGAAATTCATGTAGTTTTATCTACATGGCTAAAATGAAAATTGTGAACAGACTCAAATAACCTCAGGAGCACATGCAATTCTCAGACTTGGGAAACAGGAAAAGAATAGAAACTACAAACCATGATAACGGGATATAATCTCGCCTAAGCCTAACATGACACAAACATTCAGCTACACCCATGCTTCAGTCAGTAAAAGCACAACTCCTATAAGCTCCCCCATTTAACTGCAGTTAATGGTATGTAAATTTGTATGTAAATAAGTGAACTGTGGAAAAATCCATGTTAAGAGTGACAGAGCCCATATCCTGATCTCCCTCAAAACTGTTATTCCTGGTCTTCTTTTCCCTTCTCCTGAGAATAATAGAAGGTGCTATTGTCCACTGCATTTCACCCCTCAATTTTATCTCCCTTTCAAGCTAAGCTCACTGTGCACGCTGGCTACAAGTGCTCTTTGGAGATCCTCTTCTTCATTTCCAAGATCCCCTCCCACTGCTTGCACTCAACTGAAAGCAGCTGCAGCCACCTCCAGCGACCTCTCCCTGCCCAAGCTCAGAAGTAATACTCCCTCTTCCTTCTGTCAAAGGTCTGGTTCCTGTGCTAAAGTAATACTTAGTCTCTGCAGATTGATTACCTCTAATGGCAAGAGAAAAATATCCTTTGTAGAGCAATATTGCTCTATTCTTATATTCACTGCAAATCTGATCTCAAGAATATTCTTTGATAAAAAGGAAGCTATTAAAAATTTACTCGCTTTGAAAAGGAGCCCTATGCCACCCCAAGCTTTAAAAAAAAAAAAGGCATCTTTGATTTGCTATTCATCAGTTACGTTGTCGCCTATTTAAAAGTCATTGTCCACATGTATCCTTTTTCAAACTAGTGACAGCCACAAGAGTAAAAGTAGTAACTCCATATTCTTCTGAATCAAATAGCTAATCTTTTTTCACAGTTACCATGTTCAAATACTCTATTTTCATAAACTGTTTATTCATTTTTGAATAGCAGCCAAGAATATACTAGAGCTTTTTGCTGTTTTCTTTTCATGCTGGAGGAGGGGGTGGAGGGAAGAAATTATCTGAATTAAAAAATACTATAAATGTCAGGTTACAAATTTAAATTCTTAAATCCGATGAAAAACAACCTATAAACTTTGCTCTACCTCTTTGACCTCAGACTGAAAGATCTGAAGCCTCTATTTCTTCTGACTGTGAGCATGCGATGAGTAACACCAACAACATTGGTGATCACCCTTTGCAGCCTGGCTGCTCTGCTGTGCGTTACTGAAACATATTGCAGTGCTAGCGGCAGTCCTACCATGCTGTAGTTAAGCCTCACAGCATGCTCTGTATATTAGAGGCCCAAACAGCCTGGGATATGCCCCAAAGAATGGAAGAGTGAGATCACTGCGTGAGCTCCATCTCACTATACAATCTTCACAATGAGAGAACAAACAAGAGAAAATCTAGAACGCACCCAGTTTACACAGGTCTCAGAAAGGGGAGAACGGAAAACAAAAACCAAGAAACACTTTCCTAGGGTAATATAACAGAATTGCTGTGCAGCATGCTTCTCAAATGGCAGAAATGTCTTTACCTTAGGGTCCTCTTATCTGTAAAGCCAATGCAGATACAGCTGCACAGCCAGATGTAGCTCTCAGTCTATTAGTCACTATGGGGGAAGCCAGCAGAATCTCACTTTCCTGGTCCATTGATCTCAGTCAGTCAAATCATAGTCTTCTCTTCACCACAGTAGCAGGCAACAAAAACTGGTCTCCCCTTGAAAGGCTCCTGAAGTTCCTGGTTTCTGTACTTGCCCTGTGAGAACAAGCCCTATCCATACATGGCAAAGGTACAGACAACCTAGCACAATGACAGAGTCATGGGCACAACCATCAGTGGCCTCCATTGCTCTGGGACATGCTGACCATTATGATCACAACAAATCATGCAAAAGCTGAAGCCTAACTATTCTCCACCAAGAGAACCAACTTCCCATGGACATGGAAACACAAGAAATTTTCCTTCTCTACCATTCCAATGGTCCTTGTCAGTCCTCTTCCAAATAAACCCCTACACAATCAGCAAAACTCATCAAATCTCTTTTTTTTATTTCAAGGAAAAAAAAAATCCCAAGCAGAATTTTACTCCTGCTCAAAGAGGAGCAACTTCAGAAATTGCATGAAAAACTGTGCTTTTGTTATGAATTTGTATCACTGATGGCACTCTGCTACTATGACAATAGGTGGCAGAATAACATTGTGAAGTGGACAGACTCAGTAGAAAGACTCTGAAACAAGAACCCAGAGACAGTCAAACAGGGTAACATTCCAAAAAAAAATCATGAGAATAGAGAATATGGTCTCCATCTTCAAAACTTTAGTAATTTGACAGGGCAGTAGTTCTAAACCTAAATTTTATTTTATCCTTCCTTTTATCAACTTCACATGAACAACACCATCCCTTCGATAGTAGCCATTTGAATTTGCCAGCTAAGGACCCTAGCCAGTATTACCATGAGTGCAAATCATCATTCACTTCCACAAGTAATCCTGACTTCGTCATCTTAGCCACATCCATTTGGTGGCATAGGTGGAGGGAACTGGCCTGAAACACAGGTTAGACAAAATAAAACAGTTCCTACAGTTCTCACAAGACAGTAAAAAATTATCTAACCTGAGTCAGGCAGAATACACAGGGAACTGCAGAGCAGATAGATCTGTGCAGGATTAGTGGAAGTGAAGCAATCAATCTCAAAGCAAATCTCTACCATTCTTGTTCTTTCACTGACAACTTCTACATCCTTTCAAAACAAGTTAGGACATGCAAAGCTCCAATCTCTTGACACCTTTTACCACACAGGGTTAAGTCAACCAAAGGGAATCAGTACTGACAGCATGTGTTGCTTCTCACGTCACACTGGTCTTGTCTGCATCATTCCAGTGGCCAGTAAAATCAGCTAGTTCTTCCCATTGGTGCCTTTCACTTTCCCTCATATTTAAGGTAATGACAGTTGCTGCATTACACACAAAATTCAACACATTAGCTTTCCTTTTGCTAAGCCAATTAGGGGCAATTAAGGGGTCCAAAAAGCAGTCATTCATATGACAGAGTTGACAGAAGCAGCATAATTATTTTGGCTTCTATTCTCCTATAGTAACTTTTCTTAGAAGCAACAGATTTAATCATACTGTACCTGCACAGCTATGGCCTAAGCAGACTATTGAGTGCAACTCACCTGACCGCACACCAGAAACACATCTCTACACATGCACTTGTCATTCCAGCATTCCTGAGGCACCCACTCTCTTGATTTCAGGGAGTACCAAGTACACGTGTGGATCAGAAAAGGAAAGTGGTAATGAAGCGCATGGGTCTTTTCCTAGTTCTTCTGCTGATGTTCAGCACGTTTGTTTTTTTTTCTGAAACATGTTCCACATGTTTGGGTTTTTTTCTGAAACATGTTTCACACTCCCTGATCCAAGTACAGTTCAAACAGTGGAACGAGAAACACCACCGGCAAGCATTTTCACTGTTTTATTCTAGCCCCACCCTGCGTCGATAGCTTACAGGCTAGGAAATGCCATTACTCTGAGAACTGCTATTACTAGCCATGGAGCTGCACAGGAAGACAGCGTTAACAAGGCCTTCTAGTCTCATACATACTTGGTACCTCAACTTGTGCATTTGGTAAATAAGTTCATCAACATGTGCAAAGCATCTAAAGCTCCCCAGAAGAATTCCCCAGTTCATGCGCTCAGCTAAGCATCACAGACAGAAATGGCTTCCAAGCCTTGAATGTAAATCTTTCCTTCATAGAGGCAAACCAAGCTGCTGATTAGGATAACTAAATTGACCAAATTCCTCCCTCCAATGCCTCCTGTCTTGTGCTGAAACTTCGTGGTATGCTACAGCCAAAGGAGTGCATAACGGGTAGTACCAGTTGGGTTCAAAGTATAGAGATGCAGGTTTACCCCATTTTATTCCTCAGTCCTTGAAAATTAAAATCATAGGTAGTCTGCTAAGCAAGAACTTCCACACAAGCAGTGGAAAAGCAACAGTAGGAAGTTTGTGCAAACAGACTCAAAGTCACAGGAACAGCTATTTAAAACTGTAGCATTTAAGCACATTATAGCTTTGTTAACTCAGAAACTCATGACTAAGTTATCTGAAGAACTCTCATCTTTAACCGCCCTAAATTATAAGTGAGTTTTAGACTAATAGTTATGTTTTGTCCATTCCAAACATGGAATAATCTGATTCTTTACAAAATCAGAAATTTTTAACAATGAAAACTTTCTACAAATTAGGACAAAAAAAAATAGGAAAAAAATCTGCCAGTTAGCAAGCCTCTTCTTGATACTTCTGGTTGGTTCTACCAGTTAGATCCTCTGACGTACATGTTGAGGTCATATCCAACTTCAACCTTTGGCAAGCTTGTCACAACTAGATAATCCCTTTTAAAGACAAACAAAAATTCTATAATCTAGTATCACTGTTATTGCTACCTAAAATAAGTAAGTAAATTGAGGATGTGCTTTCAATGTATTGTAAAGCAACCACAAAGAAGAACACTTTAACTCTTTCTTGTCCTTAGCAGGTATCATGAAACACTCACTGTCCTTTCACAACACGGGGAAAACTAACACAAGAATTTCTCCTACTGTTACAAGTCTCCCCACAGGTCTCAAATATGGGTCTTAAATGGAAGAGAAAAACATAGTGTACATCTCTCTCACAACTGACTATCAGTATGACATTTTTCTGCGCAGCAGGAACCCAAATTAAATTCACAACCCCAACTGTGATTCTTCTTTCTTGTAGGACCTGGACCTCTCCATGCTGTAGACTGCTGCTTATGTCAGACCCCAGTATTCATTATCAAGACTGAGGCATACACGTTTGTTCCCTTTCAAGCTGGAAGCAGAAATCATTTCTTCCTTTTAAAAGGGTAGCGCTATTTTATCCAATAGCAAGTGGCTAGGGCACTGACGCTGTGGAAGCTATAAGTTGTACATCCTCCTAAACCAGAAACGATTCAAACCCACGCATCCTACCTCTGAGGAGAGTGCCCCCCATCTCATGCTTTATGGGGAAGAATAGTCCTAATTCTCCTCAAAGGGGAATTTGATAGTCCTAATTTTCCCTCTGCAATAAGGAACCTGAGACTCACTGGACCAAAGAACTGCTATTCTGTAGCTCAGCTCAGGGGCTCACAGAGGGAGAAAAGACCTGGATGGCGCCCATGCTCTAAGGACCATGGCAGAGACAAAATGAAGAGGTAAACTGAATTAACGGTGTTTGTGCAAGTGTAAGTGTGAGGTAAATATCAAGTTGTTCTCCCCTGCTGATGCAGAGATAGTGTGCAGCACGTGCACAAGCAAAACTTCTGGCACGTATGAGGGTTGAGCATGCAGGCACCGAAACCCTGAGACCTTCTGGAGATCAGGGCTTCAGCTTCTTTGTGGCTTTGCTTCTATTCAGTAAAGAGGGAATAGCAGTACATTCATAGGGATGATATGGGAAGACAATTTAAAGACTATCAAGTTTTCAGCTGTTGTAATAGCATGTGTCATAAACACTCCTAAAATAGTGTTTCGGGTCAGCAGGGAGACTGAAAAAAAGGCAGTTTCAAAAAAATAGTTAAAATTGGTTTCCACCACTGTAAATTCATGAGGCCCACTGCTAACATTTGTCATAGGACTACTGCATTTTCATATTTAAAAAAAACATGATTTCCTCTCCTGTTTTGCTCTTTGATAGGCCTGGAGAAGCTTTATCAGCCATCCAATCTGCAGATAAACCCCTTACAACAGGTCCAAATCTTTTCACAGAGTCCACCTCTCGAAAGAAAATTGCAGAATTGCCAAACCATGACTTACAGCAGTCTTGCAAAATTTATAGATATTGTATTTTTTGGTTGGTTGGTTGGTTTTTAAAAACTCCTAGCTGCTGAAGGCATGGTTACATGAGAGTGTCTGTTTTCTTCTTCAAATAAAATTTGAGGATCCATGCTCATGAAAGTAAGTCTGGACGTATGACCCAAATGTACGCTCTTAAGGGTCAAAACCCAAAAGATAAAGAACTAAAATTCTGACTTTTCTCATCCAGATTTGTTATTTTTAGGACACTATTTGCTGGCTATCATTTTGTGCCAGGCACTATCCAACATATGGAGAAAGAGAGTCCTTTCCCGACACTACCTATGCGCTAAATAGAAAAAAAGCAAGAACCATGAGGATTACCCCCACTGGACAGAGGAATAATGGAGGCCAAAAGACTCAGTGATTACAGTAATAACCAGTAAGTTTATTGCTCACTGAGCCCAGAGCTCAACACTGTTCCAAGACTATCCTTACCATCTTCTTAGAAATTATTTAACTGATATTAAATATTACCAAGAAGAAATCAATATTGGAATTAATTACCATGACCACAGAAATGGATTTTAGCATTACTCAAGATCAGGAAAAACAAAAACAAAGCCTTGATAATAAGAGCCAATGACCATCAGCCAAGTCCTACTGAACTCCCCTAAAAGAGCTGGAGACTTTCTCAGTCAAGCCTTGTATGAAATGCCTCATCATCATTTCCAGTCACTACCTTTGAATGACTTAGATAGTAGTGGCATTTTACTGAAATCCAGCTTATTGATCTCCCAAACAGTGCTAAATTGACTCACCAATGCCTTTTTTTTTTTTGTAAGAAATTCACATGTATTCCTAACAAAACAATGTACTATAAGCACCTAAAAAGCAAATGTACAGACATTTGTAAAGTTATACAGCCATATATTATTCGTTTACTACCACATATCTAAAGTGTATGATTCCTAATTTAAGTGTAAGAAGTAGGCAAGACTGCACATGGTTATACATGTTTACAGCATAAAGTACTTCCAAAGGATTCATCTGAAATCTGCAGGACAAAATGCAGAATTACTGCAGTGTGAAACAGAAATTCAGTAAAACTTGTTTAAAACACTCCCCACCCTTTTCTATGGTAAAGAGAACAGATCCCATTACAGTTGAAAATAAGGGTATAATGAACACATTAAATTTTTGCCCATTTAAATTCTGATAGAAAAGTTTACTAAGTGATACATACATCTAATGTACCAGTTCTCATTTGTGATGAATAGCTAACTTTTTATAGTAATAGCCTTTACACATCAGAAATCCACAAGGAACATGAAATCATACACCTGAAGACGTAAAACGCAAAGAGAAGAGTCACTAAGGCAGCAAATGATGCTAGTTACCAATTGGTCTGCAGTCCCTGTCCATAAGGATAAACAAACCACATCAACAAAAAAACTCCAGCAACACCCACTTACCCAGCAAAGAGCCTACGAAGATGACAATTTGCACGGTGGTAGTGAAATGCCTGTAGGTCTGCTCTTCGCCGTGCCCCTCGCTCTCCGCGGCGCCAGCCTCGCTGCCGTTCCCACCCTGCCACACCATCTGCCCAGCCGAGGCATTCCTCATCTCCAGAGCTCTGGTGACAGCCTGGTATGGGCCATGCTCACTTTCGTTCCTCGAGATCCAGATTTTGTCATACCCCATGGTGAAGCTCCTGCCTTCCTTGCTGCCACTTAATAACCACAGGTTATTGAGCCCCTGCCTTTAATGACTGAATGGAGCCCACAGGCAAAAAAGCGCTTCTGAGGATGAAGTCCCGTCTCTGACACTCAGAGGCATCTTCATCACATTTCTGTGTCCCAGAAAGCACATTTCTACCTTGTAAATCATAATAGCCAGCAAAGCAAAGCAGAAAATAAAGCAGGCTCCTCCTTGCGATTAGCTGTCCCATATTTCTTGCTTCACAATACCACAGCGTTTCCTCAGCATGTTCTACTGCAATAAACGTGAATGAGGAAATTACAGTCCACACCACGGCTCACCCTCCTAACCCCACCAGAAGGTCACCTCGCACCTGCCGCGTACACGCTCACACGCACACGGACTTACTATACATTAAAACCGGTTTGGAAAACTTGATGGACCACAAGCTCTGTCCCCCCACTCCATTCTCAGCCTTGGCGTTAGCTTTTCTCACAACCTTGAGAGAGGAAAGGCATCTCTTTCCCTGTGGCACATCTCCTAGCACTCTCTTCTCTCCTTCTGCCCACTCCTCCTGGGGTGAGACACGGCTGCCTCCCACGTCCCTCCTTGCTCTGCACGACACCGGACGCCAAGAAGACCCTTAGACAGCGTCCAGAGAAGTAAATGCCTGCTCAATGGCTTCCACTGTACTCCAGCTATTTCTCGGGGAAAATTAATTTGGTTTTGAATTCCGAGGCGGAGGGCACCCGAGCCTCCAATGAACCAAAAAGCCTGCGCATGATCCTGTGTGACCCCCTGTGAGCGCGCCCCGCACCAAGCGCGGCTGGCGGTGATACCCCTGCTCGTACGGGCGCCAACATCCCGGCCCGGGCGCCGACCTGCCCCGCACTGCCGCTGCCCGCAGCCCCGCCACTCCACACTGCGGACAGCCGCCAAGCGCCGCCGCCCGCGGGAGGCGGTGGCCCGGCGGGGCGGGACGGGCCTCCGAGCTCCCGCCTCCGCCGCGCTCCCGCGGGGCGCCGCCATCACGTGGCCGCGGCGGCGCTCAGGGGGGGCCTGCACGGCCGCCATTTTGCTCGGGAGCGCTGGGGCGGGCGTTGCTGGGGCAGGCGGGAAGCGCCTGAGGCGGCAGCTGCGTAGCCACAGCCGGGCAGGACGGCACTCTGCCCGCAGCTCGTCCTCGGGAGGTAACCGCCGGCTGGCAAGCCAGAATTTCTAAACCGATATTTTAAAACAGGTCCGTACTCTGAAGACATAATTTCAAAAGACAGTGCTAACTTATATATATACATATTATTTGTTAAAACATTTTTAAAAAAATAGTTAATTGTCCAGGAAAGCTCCCCTATAGGCATAATAAGTTTGGGTTTTAATTGTGCAGAAAGTGTGCATCCATATAGCAGGTGCACATTTGCCTTTAATTTGAAGATTTTAGGACAGCTAGTTGAAAATCAACCAAAAAAAGGTTTTTCAGCCATTGGCCAGCAAATCTGGAAGTGCCCCCTGGAAGAACAGCTACCCATGAGTACAACCCCTGCAAAGCAAGGCTTTTTCAGGGACCCCAAACCGACAAGATGTATTTCTGTCATCTATGTCCTGTCTCCTGTGAACTTAGATGATACAGGAAAGAGCTGAGTGCTGTGCCGTGGGTTCAGAGACATTTGCAGACCACAGGGAAGCAGGGACTGCCACCACCCCATCCCACTGCAGGCCCTGGAGGCTGTTGGTGCAACCTCTGCTTCTGCCTCCCTGCGTTCGCGCCCTGCCCTTTGCAGCCTCCTCTCCTCTGGGAGTGAGAGTCTCTCAGCTCATTGTTTCAGGCTCCTTTCTAGTAATTCATGTCTCTTCCCCACTCCTAGCCTGGCCCCAGGCTCACTCACCTGCCTACCCTTTCCTCTCACCCCTGCTCCCAACTCATTCACCTTGTCCAGCCAGTCCCAGGTTTTTTTCACTTTCCCCGGGCAATAATCAGCAGCTTCCACTGTGCTTTCCCCTCATCTTTGTTTCCTGGCGCTCCTGCATCAGCTTCCTCTTCCTTTTGGTCCCCCAACATCTCTGTGGCCGTTTTGGCCAGTCTCTGTAACCAGACTCGGACGTGCTCCCTTCCACCTCCCAGCCACCAACAAGGCATCATTCCTCACCTAGTGGCACATTTCCTCAGCTCCTCTCTCTGGGACCCTTCCCCTCTCTCCTGCACTTCACCTGGGGAGACTCCCCTCCCCTTGCCATGCACAGCGGGAAGTGAAAGCACACTCTCACATCCCACATCATTGAATTTTAATGGCTAGAATTAAATTTTAATGTTGTGGGACATGAGAGTTTTAAATTCTGTCTTAAATTTTGAAAGGGAAGCTTCTGTCCAGATGCAGTCTGGCACATGTTCAGGGCAGGTGGACTCTTCAGTGATGTTCATTGTACTCCAGTAAATCTGTGCGGAGCATGTGAATACTTCTTCTCCCCCTCCCAATATAATTTGGTTTCCTTTATGCAGGTTTTCACAAGGCTAGCTAGCAAAGCCACAGCACTGAAAAAGGTTGTCTCTTCCCCCTCACCCATCAAATTTTCACACTTCTGCTGGGATACCAGACTTTTAAAAAGAAATTCTCAGAATGTTTTTATTATGTTATTTTTCTCTGGCTTTCTTCTTGGAAACAATGAATCATTGTAGAAGAAATTAAGAGCAAAAAATAAAATAGCCTAAGGTAGACATCTGGTCTAGAACATTTCATCCCAACTGGTTAAAAATTTGCCGAGTCACGAAGAACAGGAACAGTCAGGCAGCTTTAACAATACATAATGTTAGCTGACCCACCCCTTGTTATGCAATGTAACACGGGAGAAGTTTCCCATGTGCGGGAAAGTCTAAACCCATAATTTCTGTTAAAGAAAATTTTACTGAAGTTTCTTAATTACTTACCGCATCATATCTTCATATTGGCAATTCTTCCTGTCTCTTTGTGAGGGAGAGAAGATAAATCCGGGGCTTAGAAATTTTTGTTTCTAGTCTTTAACACAGAGAGACTATTTATACAAATTGATAGATGAGCATACCCCACTGCACCAGTGGTTCAAATATAGCAGTTACTTCTAAGAAGGTGCAAGAACCTAGTGGACAATTACAGTGCCCCAGGTCACATTTGACCGTGCAAAAGCAGATCTCTGTTGTTGTTAGATAAACACTACACAGCTTTGATCATGCATTTCCCACAAAAAAAAAAGATGAACAGCTAATGGCACGTTCCAGGCATTCCCAGACATAGTAAGGAACAGAGAACAGCATCAGAATAGTGATACAGTTTAAGATTTGGTTTTGGTTAGATACTAATGACATTATGAAACTACCAATTATTAAATAAATTATAATCCCAGCTGGGACCATAAGAATTATGCAAAGATAAACAAAAGTATGCATGTAACAAGTTTTCAATTTCTGAAGGACAAATTGAGGGCTATAGAAACTATTCATTAGAGTAAGTCCCTCCTTAAGTGGTCTATTTATAACAAAAAGTCTGTACTCGAAGGTCAGGGAGTAAAGTGAAGATCACCAAAACTCCATTGATATAAACCTTGTAAGTTAAAGAGAAGCATCAGAAGATTTTTCATGCAATTACAAAAGCAGAGAAAAATTGATCCCATCTTACTGCGACAGTAGAGATTTAAACTAATGCAAGTATGGCTCTGAAACTTACTTTACTTGTTTTCAATTAAGATGACGGAATTTGATCTTTAGCAGAATGATAACATAACTAATGGGGATCCTGGTATGAACATGACTAGGTCTAAGGCAGAAGGAAAACTCCAAGATTCAGTTCATTCAGTTTCAGTGGACCACACTTGTTTCCTACGTTTCCTAACAAATGAAATCACCCAAGTATAGTATATGGGTGTATGGTAGCAAGCTACAGACTACTGCAGCATTTTTCTTTGCCTGGGGATTACATACCTAATAGATGAGCTTGTATGTATGAATTTACTTAGGGTTTTTTCATCAAGATCCCAAAACTTTAAAGGCTACATCATCTTGTGGCAATCCTTCTGTTCAGTAGTTACCACATGAAGTGACTGAAGAAAAGCACGTTTTCTTCCCTGCTTACCACCGCTCCCCTGACAACCCCCAGCTGCCTCTCTCTGGCAAGTCCCCCCAGGGAGACCCAGAGGCTGAGGGAGTGCTCACAGGGTCTGGCCTCACTTTGTGTTTGGAGATCAGCCAGCCAGAGAGCAAGGCTGCTCACACTCCACCTCCTAGTAGTCGCTAAAGCAATCCTCAGCAGAAAAACTTTTTTAGTTTCTACATGGATTTGTATCCTGGCCCAGCTCTACATGAAATCCATTCTGAATTTTGTGGTTCTTTTTCCCTTTTGCAAATCTTTCTCAAGGTCTATAAAAAAAATCCGCACAGTAACTACTTGTATTTGGTGCGTATGTCTGTATTTGCAGATATACTTCGATGCATATCTTGGGGAAGTTCAGACTGGACATTAGGAAAAGGTTCTTCACCAAGAGGGTGGTCAGTCACTGCAACAGGCTCCCCAGGGAAGTGATCACGGCATCAAGCCTGTCAAGAGTTCAAGGAGCATCTGGACGATGCTTTTAGTCACATGGTTCAGTTTTAGGTAGTCCTGCGAGGAGCAGGGAGTTGGACTGGATGATCCTTACGGGTCCCTCGCAACTTGAGATATTCTATGATTCTATAAGGCACAGCTGCTCTGGGCCTACGCAGCTGTGAGGGCAGGGGCTAACGCGGCGCCAAGGCCGCCGTCAACCCGCTGCACCCCGGCACACAGCTCCTGCGAGGGCTGCGGGACCGGCCTCGCCCTTTCCCCCCAGCCGCCGTTACCGGACGCACCACCAGGCCCCGAGGGGGGCCGGGCGGCCCCTGCCCGCCGGCTCCTCCTCCCGCCGCCGCGGAGGCGGTGCCGGGGTGCGGCGGAGCGCGGCCGCCGTTGGGCCGGCGCCACTTCCACGGTGGCTGCGCCGCGGGGCCGCCCGCGATGGCTGCCGCCCGCCCCCGCGCGGGGAGCTGACATGGCCCGGGCGAGCAGCGCACAGCAGCTGCCGGCGGAGGCAGCCGCGGAGCCGGCGGAGAGCTACCAGCTGCGGCAGGAGAACGAGCTCCAGGTGCTGGAGTCCATTTACGGGCACGACTTCCAGGATCTGCGGCAGAGCCAGGCCTGGAAGGTAGTGAGCGGGGCTCCCGCGGCCGGCGCGCTGCCTGCGCGGGTGCTGGGGCGTGGGGCGCCCTGCCCACGGCCGCGCTGTCCGCAGGCGCGGGGCTGTCCCTCGCCTGGCCCCTCCGAGCGCGGCGGTACAGGGGCCTCGTCGCCGGTCTCGTTTAGCGCTTCCTGCGCCCATTAACCGCTGGGGAGCCAGAGCCGCTCGTTCTCCTTCCTCCCAGGTGGACAGGAAGCGGCAGGAGGCAGAGTGGGTCCTTTTTACTTGCGGGCCTGGGTGGTGGCGCTCGCGGTGGCTGCGGGCGGGCGGTGGGGACGCGGTCAGTGCTTTCTCGCGGGTGTCAAGACCTCCTATTTCTTGCCTGGCGCATCTTGCCTCTTATTGTTTGCCCGTTGTCCTCCCCCACTTCCGTGTAACTGACTGCCTTTGCAATTAATCCTCTAGATCGATGCTTTCGCACTATAATTAATGCTGTGCATATAACTTGCATTTTAATTAATTGTCAGATTTTTTTAAAATTGCCTCTTAATTCATCCCTTAACCGACTAATTGCATACCTGCTTGATTAATTCATCTCATCGGTATACATGTTGCTGATCTTTGCATATTTATTATATGCTGTGGTTTACTCCAACTGTGGCTGTTACCATGATAACTTCATACTTTCATTTTTATAGTTGGGTTTTTTAATTACAACTAATTAATGCTCAGGTCTAGTACTCGCTACTCTTTTCCATTTCTCTTTCGTGTCCACAATATCTAATGATAATTTTTTTTCCAGCTGCATCTGTGGCACTGTTTTCCTGTACCTGGAGTTTTCCTGTACCGGTCGTTCTTTTCAGTTCCCCAAGTTCACTGCTACTGTCATTTCTTTTTATGTTCTTTTGTCTTTAGTTTCCACAAAATATATCGTAGCCCCAGCTGTCTTTTTTTCTGCCATAAATCTGAACTTAAAATTCTTGCAGCAACCTATAACTTTTTTTTTTTTCATGGAGTTTGATGTGAACAGTGTTAGCAATTTGCTGCGTTTTCAGAAGTGTTGCAGACCTCACTCCCTATTAAATTCATACCTGACATCCTCTTGACTTGACCTGTTCTTTTCCCTGCTGGAAACGCAAGGGGAAAATAGAGGGGATAGTGACCATCTCTTAACCTGTTTCTGTATTTGTTATTCCATGTGGTCTTATTTTTCTGCCTCTTTGTCATGTTGCTAAGATCTGGGTTTTTTTTTTTTTTCCAAAAAAATTAATTTTCTAATTGAAAAGAAAAGGGTTAGAATGTTTATGTGGACATGTTTTACTTTATTCTGATTTTGAGTAGGCAACTTGAACAGGATGGGGGGAAGGGCAATACTTTTTAAAATTCTGGTTTATGCCAAAACCAAAAATATAAATACAAAAAAATTACTATCCATTTGTTTGGCCACACAAGGTGTATATAGATGTGATGTTACAGTCTGTTGCCATGTCAGAAAATAAAATACTGACTGGTGTTTTTTAGTGATCTAAAACAAACACAAAAGAAACAATATAATATGGGTTGTGAGAGTTGGGTGCTTTCATTAAAACCAAAAAACCCTTTTAAATACAAATTTTTGTTTTCCATTTTAGGTACAACAACCTCCTGAAATTAATTTAGTTCTGCATCCTCAGGGATTGACTGGTGATAATGAAGTATATGCCAAAGTTGATCTGTGGGTCAAGTGTCCACATACTTACCCTGATACGTGAGTGAACATTAAAATATAACCTTTTTTCTCTGAACATTTTCCTCTGTTTTCCATAGTAAAGTGTAAGTTAAAAAAACGTGGTTTTATTAATCACTCTTATTCTTGCTTTCTGCATGTCAGTATTTGTTAAGCCTGTGGTATTTTATAATAGGCAACTATAAAACTAGGCACCTGAATTGGATGCGGTCTTTTGTGCAATGGAGAATAATAGGGATGCATCTGTCATTGCAAGACTGCAGCCCCAATTTCTAGCTTGGAGAGATGTAAACACAGGTGTACCTGCTAGCGTCTTAGTGCCCTTTTTAAACTTTTTCAGCTCATGACCTGCTGAGAGAGGGACTGAATCTTCATTTTTAAAGCAATCTGCTGTTCCTGTTTTCTGATGGATTAGCCTTTTGGAAGAGTTCTCCATAGAGAATTGTAAAAAGAATTGCAGGTGATCGGCCACCCCAGCATTTTGGGTTGGCAAGTAATTTCTGGGTTAAGTGTTGCTCTGAGCCCCGTTTTGTTCAGTTCTTATGCCACTGGTTGTGTCCAAAGCATAACTTCCTTTAGCCTGTCCGTTTGTGCTGTGGCATGAGCAGTGTACACAAGGGAAGTGCTTTATACCCTGTAACACGGGACTTAACAGCCACTCTAATTTTTTTTTAATTTAAGGTAGCATAGCTACAGACATTTTACTTGTTTATTTTAAACATTTCTTAAATTTAGCTGTTATTTATTTATTGCATATATTTCTTTAGGTTTGTGTAACCTGTATAATGGTGATAAATAGATTTTAAACACCTAAATGTTATGCTAGTAATATTTTTAAAGGACTGTTATGTGAATTACTGGTTAAGAGCTGAATTACAAGAGTCCACAGGGTTTCTTTGGCAGTTCTTCTGTTAAGTATAACTGACAGGTAATCTGCAGCCAGGAATATAGGGAATATAAAACAGTATTTCTGGCTTTATTCTATATTGTAGATGTAATATTTATGTACTGCTTATTTGAGCATTGACTAATTGCCAAGTGATTATGAACTCCATTCCTTTTCCCTCACCCGCTGTTTTTATCAACATTCTGTTGCTTCTTACACTCAGTTTTTCTAATGAGGACTTTTTTATGTTTTGTTGCTGTCCCTCAGTGTCCCTGAAATACAACTAAAAAATTCAAAAGGCTTGTCAAATGAGAAAATAAATGAATTAAAATCCAGACTAGCTGAACTGGCAAAACAGCGCTGCGGAGAGGTAAGAGCTTTTCACTTCCTTGAGAAATATACTCTGGACCTAAATAGTTCTAAAAACATGTGTGGTATAATATAATGGAAGGCATCCCCACTGGAAGTATAAGTTGCATTGCTCCTAAGGAAGGAGAGACTTTCTTTCTTAGAATGTTGCTAATTAATGAAAGTTCGGAATATGCACACTCTTAAAATACAGTGCATGTATAAATAGTGCAAGCTTTATCCCTGTTTAAAGGCAGATTTAAAGGTTCATGTTATTCTCGGAGTTATTTCACAGTATGAAAAGTAATACTAACTCTAAAACTGAGAGCTTTCTGCGCTTTTCAGATTAATTTGAATATTGTAAGTGGCTATACCTATTTAAGCAAACAGCAATTACATGGGGAGTTTTTTCAGTGTGACCTTGTTCATCTAATGCTGAACTGAAGGGCGAGAAAGCTTAGTTATAACACCAGCTCAACAATTGACTTCTGTGGCTGTAGCACGGTCACTCCATGCCATTGTGCCTTTTTTTCTGCTGTGTTTAGGAACAGTGATACTTGACTTCCCCCTTGAATAAGATAAAAAGGGAAAGATGGAGAATCATGTGAAGCTTAGAACTTGTATCTATTTTAAGAGATTTTATAAGTTGCCAGGTATGTGTGGTATTAACAATACCTTTCCATTGTTGCTGCGGACTGAAGTGATTCAAAGAATTACTAGCAAACATTGAATTCTTGGTGAAAGCAGGGTTTACAGTATCTTTCTTATCACTATTTGGAAATGTTACAGGTGAATGAATACATTTGATTCGCTCAATTTGCCTTTTTAAAAGTGAGAAATACACAGCTGTGGAAGTTATTATATGCTGAAATGGGATAATATTCTGCTTTCAGTTTCCTAAGCCTGTCAACTTTACAGGTTTGGCAGGGGTTGCCTGTTGTTCAGTCTTGCCACATCAAGCCTTTTTTCCATTTGCATACTGTACTTCTATTTTGATTGCCAATTTTTCTGCAGATACTTCCAAAAGAACTGTTTTAGCCAGATACTGTTTTGTTCGTTCTGTTCAATAACCAAGATTTTCCGTGACTTTTTCAGTATCTTTGGAAATTAGCGGTTTAACAGTGTATTCTGGAATTTTTTTCTTTTTTGTAACGACTGTGCTATGGACAATTGATAGGAAATACAAGGCTCAAATTCTTGAAGTAACCACTAAACCATGTGATATATACTTTGTCTGCTCACAACTGACCCCAGGAGAGCTATTGGCCTGTAGGGCTTTAAATCCCAGTCTGATTTCTGGTCTCATTGAAAGGAGCTACAAATGTGTCATAGGTTTTCCTAATGTTAATTTCCAAAGCTAGAATCATGCTTGCTCCAGCAATGTGTAGATACAGTTGTGAGCTACATATATGATACACATTTTTGATGAATGACATACACAATGCAGTCCTGCATTACTTTCTCTGCTGGGAAAGGGAGATAACTGTTCTCTCTGCCTTGACGGGTATTCTTTATTAAAGTGTATTCTGCAATATGGAAAATTTGAAAATATCTCAGTTACCTGTCAAACCGAACAGCAGATTGTTTGTGTTTTTTTAATTATTGAGATTCCTCCTTTTTTTGTACATGTGTGTGCATGCACGATTGCCTTGCCTTCTGAGTAGTAACCTGGGAAAGATATTTTAGTTTGCACATGTCAGATATATGCATATTGTGCTATTCTTTTCTGAATTGCCTCCTGGCTTCATTCTTACTTTCAAGCAGGGGATTCAGTGTTTGAGAATCTTCTAAATGTCAGCCTGTTGCAGGCAGATGATACAATGTAGTTTGGCTGTTTTCCACCTATACATGCAAATCCTGCTCAGTGCTGCTGCTGACTGCTGGGATGCATCTTTCTGATGTACTGTTCTTTAATTTTGGAGATATAAGGGTCTATTAGAACTATAGATTGCTTGAATTAATAAAGGGATGCTACTAGACCGATGAAAGCTTAAGCCCCGACACTCAATAGATCATCAGTACATACCCAGTTCAAGTAAACAGTAACTGAAAATTGGTTCCAGCCTTGCAAGCCATGTAGCAGAATTCATCTGAGTTTTCAATACCGTTCTTATTTTAGTAGTTGTGGTTATATGAATGTGGAATGCCTTAAGTGGCTTTACAGTTCTAACTGAGGGGGCTAGTTTGCAGAGGAAGGATTGGATTTTGAGTTAGCAGTGAAATAAGTAACTATTTCATAGGAGTAGATACAATAATAGACAATTGCAAAAGATTTATTCTGTTGTAGCTCATATGTCATAAACGCATATCTTTGTGAACAGAAAAATATGCCTAAAGATGAGAAAAGGATTTTTTTATTAATTTTATTTGTTTAGATAAAGAAAATGTTTGAAGTTAGCCATCTTTCAGTAATTTTTGCGATTGATGCTGTGGTCAGAGATTTCTCATGTTACAGTTTATTAATAAATAGTTCTGACAAAAAATACTGAAATATGGTAAATTCTCCCTGCTAAGTAACAAAATCAGCAGTCATGCTGCTGCTGTATTGCTTTTTCAAGTTGAGTATCATTTTACTATGTGATCTACTTTTTCTTTGAACTGTGCATGTCATTCATACTTACTTTCTTTCAGGTGATGATATTTGAACTTGCCGACCATGTACAGTCATTTCTCAGTGAGTATAATAAACCACCTTCCAAGTCTTTTCATGAAGAAATGCTAAAAAATCATCAAAAAGAACAAGAAAGACTGGCTCAGGAGGAATTGCGTAGGGCACAAGAAGTTAAGAGAAGAGAGGAGCAGGAGGTAAGAGATGTTAAAGTGTGAATAACCCCATATTCTTAAAATAACATAAACAATCATGATTTTGTAAATCATCCTGCATAGCAGTGGGTTTTAATGAATTATTAACTTGTCAGACCTGTCAGTATGAGTTGAGCAATATGTACTATATGAACTATCTGCTGCTGCAATTGTAATATTTTAATGATGTGGTTTTAACCCTGAGAAATATTTATACCTGAAACAAACGTAAATGTTGATTCCTGATCTTACCGAAATCACTTATAAAGAAGTCCTTACACAAAAGTGTAAGCGAATGTATATGTTAAGTGTGTTCCATCTTAAACTAGGAAGTATTAGCCAGATAGGTAATACCTTCCTTCACCCATAGGGTGACTGGATTGTTTGCTATGACAGAATTCTAGAGCACAATAAATTTAATCTAAAGAGACCTTGGACCCGTGCACATTCTTCAGTAGAAACAAGGGGATTCATCTAAGTCTCACAGAGACTAGTAGTGTGGAGTCCCCACACTGTGGGAATATGGATAGAATAGCTCTTCTTTTAAAAGAATGTTTTAGCTTATTCCTCTCTTCTCTGTGTATGAAACTTTATTGTTGGGTCTGTCTGTAGAAGTAACGTTCTGTTGTCTACAACTCCGTTCTCCTGTATCATACAATTGATGCTGTTAACCTCCTCAGGAGAGCTAATTTTACTTCTATTTTTTTTATTCTTGTGAGATCCTCCACAAGTCCTCTTTAACACTTTAGAAAAATCAGCATCATAGCTTTTTTTTTTTTTTAAAACCAGGGTAAGATTAACAGTTGCTTTGCATGTACTGTTCATCTCTAACAACACCAAAATTCATTTCAGCAACGTGAAATCCTTAATGAGATTCAGAGAAGGGAGGAAGAGAAAAGAGAAGAAAGAAAAAAGAAAGAGATTGCCAAACAGGTATTCTATCCAAGCAGGCATGCAAAAACCATTGCAATAACTTCTTCCCAGTACTGTAGCATATGCTTATAAAAATTTGAGAGATTTACATGACTGAATTGTCCTGGACATCTTTTCTCATCCAGTGCTTCTAATAGATCTAGGTTAAAATAGGTTCTTGATTATGTGGGGTTTATTTCTGGAGTAAAATCAACTGAAGGGAAAATAGTTTAATATATCAGCATCTTAAGTGTACTGAGATGGCTATTTTCAAACAGACATAGAAAAAAAGCTAGTATGGTAATGTTTCCGGTTTCATTGTAAAGAATCTTTACGTTCTTGCCCGTGGACAGCGCTGAAAAGTACTTTCTGAATCTCAGCACTTCTTCCTCACCCTCATAGGTACATTTATTATGAAAACCTATTTCTCCTGTGATCCAGGTGACTTTATAGAATAATAGTCAAGTACTCACATATTTTGAGGATAGGAGCAGTTTCTGTACTTATTTGGTGTTCTTCCTAATTTATAGGAACGTTTGGAAATAGCTGCTCTGACAAGTCAAGAAAATTCTCACAGGAGAGATACTCCAGGATATAGAGTTGCTTCCAGTTTAAATGGGAGCTGTATGGAAAATGAAGTGAACAATAAACACCGACCAAATTCAGCTGGACGTTCAAAGTAAGTATGTCAGTTTGCATGTGGATTTTTTTTTTTTTTTGTGTGCAAACATTAGATTTCAAAGTGAAATTTGAAGGCAAGAGAGTAATGTGCCATGTTGCTCAGCTGTTTGTTTTGGTGTCATTCCCCCCTTCCTCTTCATTTGGTATGGTTTAACTAAATCATGTGCTATGGATAACTTGGGAATTTTCCAATTAAGAGAGTCAGCTTGGCCCTTAGTTTAACTTAGAAAGTATTTGGCAATCATTGGAAGGTATATCCAGGACTTGCTTAGTTTCTTAAAAGTATGCAACATGTTGGCAATTGCAGAATAAAATTATTTTAAATCAGTTAATGAAGGTTTTGGAATAGCACAATAAATTAAATCTAATGTTCATCTCAAAACATCTGCTGAAGGGATACACCAGTGTAAAGTTGCCTGTAGGAGAATTGGATAATGCTGATTGCATTTGCAGAGCAACTTACTGGAGGGAAGATTAGAGTTATTGGAAGGTTCTTTAGCTGGTACGTAACTCATCTAGGTTAAGATTGGTGATGATATAGGTAGGTTGGGGTTTTTGTTTTTCTATTATTTTCTTTTTTTTTTTCCCCCTTTCCTGTGTTCATAGCTGATATAACTGTCAAGGACAGTGGAGCTATCGTGGTATTAATTTTCCTAGTTTTGATTCAGATTGTGCCAGCGACTTGTTATTTGGACTGTTATTTTAATGGAAATAGTGTATTCCTGTTTTTTTTTCTTGCCTATAGACTTCAAAATTGTTTTCACATTATTTATCAGCAACACTAGATACCTGAAGCAGAAGTTCTTCTTTGATCTATCCTACTTTGAGTCTTGCTGCCATCTCTTCCTTGTGCCTATCCCAAGTCATATTTGGCAGTTGTTTCTGTATAGTGTTTTGATGGTCCATAAATCTCTCTTCCTAATCTTAGTATAACAAAACAAGACTGTCTGTGCTTGTGGAACAAGACAAGTGTCTCAAAAGTTAGTTACTATGCTTTAATGCAGAACACATACAGTGGACTTACATTAATTTTTCACATGAATTCTTACATTATATGTCCTTATTTAAAAAAAAAAAAAAACCACAAACAAAAACAAAACAAAACCAACCCAAACAAACAAAAAAAACCAAAAAGGCAGAGTTACTTATTTTAACAATGGTGAAAATAATCAAAAAGGATTTTGAAACATTGAAACTTCTCATGATGCCATGATTGTAGAGTTAAGTAAAAGCCAGACATATTTAGTTTTCTGAAGTGTGTTTTCGCAAGAAGAGTGGTGCCATATTTTTATCTGTTTATGAAGCCTGGAATTTTGGCTATTGGGACACAAATTTCTAGAATATTAAAATCTAAAATAATTTCATTTATAAAACGTATTTGAATTCAGAAAGCCAGATGCTTTCTTTGTATATTTTTCTTTATACCACACTTGTAAGAAGTTCCCTGTGGCATCTCCTTTCTATGTAGTGCTTTTTACCTTTTTTTTTTTTTTAAATAAGTATTTTCAAAGAACTTCTACATTACCATTCATATACTCCTGTGATCTCTCTATGAGATTGCATTTATTTGGAGGATACTCTTGCAGTGGTGATATTGCTATTAATTTTGAAATAGGTTGTACCAAGAAGTAATGGAGGTCGATTTGGGTTAGTGGTCTTGAGTTCTTTCTGATCTCACGTGCAGCTCCATATATGCATGTCAGAAAAAACACCCTAATCATACTTGCTTTGAAAGTTTTTGCAAAACTTCCATTTTCTTGAAGGAGGTGTTTAGAGTAGTAAAGGAGACAAATGGGAAACCTATTTTAAGTTAGGAAAAATAATTAAGCTAAAGCTGGAATGAACATCCAAAATTGCATTTTGTAATGTTTTGAAAGAGAATGCAAATCAAGTCAAACTTACATATTTTTCAGAGCTGTAGTATGTTGACTTTTTTTAATCCTTCCCTTCCCCCCCCAACTGCGAGTGTCATCTTAAGACGTGGAAGTTTTAAGGTGTGTATTCAACTCCTGGTTTTGAATATAGAGACCCAGTGCAGCATGATGTTGCTGCTAAAATGCTGGATTTCTAATCAGACATACATCTTTGCACTAACTCAGTTTCTTTGAAATTAATGGATGTTATCATTGGATGCAAAAGTCTCTGAAAGCTAATCCTCTTGTGGAATTGATATCTTTAGGGACTAGGGACTGCAACACTATCTTTTTGGGTTGGAAAAAATGTTCTGTTCACATTGCAGACGAGAACGCCAGCTTTATGTTAGTAATAACAAAGAGTCCCCTGGAAATTACGAAGTTTTGAACTTCAGCACAAGTGGTGCTGGACAACTTATTGTCCATAAAGGAAAATGTCTAGGTAAGCGAAGTTACAATTGCAGCTTGAAATACTGGGGTTTGGGCTGTGGTGGGTTTTTTTTTCGAGAGGGAGAACTTAAACGTTAACAGGTATAAGCAGCAAGGGTGGAGAGAATATTGTTGTGGATCGTGAAATGTCACAGTCAAGAGTGGGAGAGAGTGATAGGAAAAGTTACTTTGTGGTAAATATTTTATATTTTCTTGGAACTATTTTAAGTAAAAATTTGCTTGTCCGGATACAATTACATAACTGAATAGCCATACCAAAAAAGCCTCCCACTTTCTCAACATTTTATATTCTCTACATAACTAAAATAGTACTGAAAACTATTTACTTTTAAATAGCTAGCTTGTTAGATACACATGGCTACCAAGCAAGAAGTCATTTAGCTTTCAGTAACTTGTGAAACCAGTGGTAGGCACAAGGTTAGAAATGCATACTTACTCTCCTTCCATCGCTGCTGGTAGCAATGGCATAAAAGCAGTGGTTTTAGTGAAAACATAAATACAGGCAACGATAGGAGACTTTCAGAGCTGAAAGGCCTCCATGAAGTGCCCATATGAATGGACCATCAAATGTTTTCAACGTAGCACTTCCTCAGTGGCAGGATGAACAGCCTGAAAGTCTCTGCAGCAAAGAGAATTTTATTATTTTGCAGTTTGAGGATGAACAGTTATGTTACTGCATGTAGAGCTTGTCCTTTGCTCAGCAGGAAGAGTGTCTGTTTATTAAAACCTGAAATTCTTTAAAATGTGTAGCAGTTTTTTGCCAATGTGCTATTGCTTTCATTTGACTACTGCTACATAGCACTCAGTCTCATCAGGCCTGATATTTTCCATACCTACCGTGTAGGTATGGATATTGTTTAGCTGTAAGTAGGTTTGTGTTTCTGAAATTGTAGAAAGCAGGCTTACTGGTGTTTATTTAGCATCTGCAGGAGCTCTTGTCAAGTCCTTCGAAACAAAAGAAGCCCTGTTCTTCTTCTTTCTTTTTATGTATAGGCAAGGATGAACAGCTTGGTAAATCAGTCTACAATGCCTTGGAAATTCGCAGTGGAGACTTTGTTTTAATATATGAGTGGGTTCTGCACTGGCAAAAAAAGATGGGAAGGTTTCTTACAACACATGAAACAGAAAAGATTGAGAAATGTAAGAAACAGGTAATGCCCGTATTTTGCATTTGGCTTAATAAAGGTTAGGTGGGGTTCAGTGCTTTTCTTGAGGCTGCTAGTTTATATTAAACTTGAGAGGGTGGTGATGAGCTTGAAAATGCTGGTGTTTAAAGTATCTGCACCACAGAAGAGGATGGGTGTATTGAGGTATTCAGGAGTTCATTTACAATAATATAAGTGCAAGAAAGTGTATTTGCAAGTATGCATAAATAAAATAATAAATTATTAACATTCTGAAGAAAGAGGGAATCAAGCTTACCTGGCAGAAACCAAAGTTGTTCTTGCCCCTTGTGTACAATACTTTCTTTTCAGAAAAGGGTGGGAATGTCATATATTTTATATGTATTTTGTATATGTTATATATTTTTAGTAGTGGTGTGTTCATGAGATATGACACAATGCATGTTATGTTGTGTTTCTCTAACAGCTTCAGGGTGCAGAAACAGAGTTCAGCTCACTGACGAAGCTAAGTCACCCAAACATAATACATTATAAATGTATGAACCTTAAAGAACGGGAGGATTCAATTGTGGTGGACATTTTAGTGGAGCACATAAGTGGTTGCAGCCTTTCTACATACTTACACAAAGAAACTCCAGTTCCAATTGAGCAGTTGCGCCATTATGTGACCCAGATCTTGTCAGCTCTCGACTACTTGCACACTAATTCAGTAGTGCACAAAGTTCTCTGTGCTTCCAGTATCCTGGTAGATGCTGAAGGAAACATCAAGGTGACAGACTACAGCATTTCCAAGCGCTTAGCTGATATCTGCAAAGCAGATGTTTTTGAGCAAACCAAAGTTCGTTTTAGTGAGGATGGTCTTCCCAGCAAACCTGGAAAAAAAGGAGATGTATGGAGTCTGGGCTTGCTTCTGCTTTCACTCAGCCAGGGACAAGTCGCTAAGGAATATCCAGTTGCTGTTCCTACCAATTTGCCTGCTGACTTCCAAGACTTTCTGGAAAAGTATGTTTGTTGCCTTCCTGTATCTTTTTGTCTTTGATTTATTTATTTATTTATTTTTGTAAAGACTTGAACAGTTTTTGAAAGAACAGCTAAATCCCCCTGTGTTGCTAGTTACAGTTTTTAGAGAAGAGGTGATTGCTCCCTCATGGCTCAGGCTGCTAATCTGGGATTCAGGAGAACAGGTCTGGTGCTCTCTTCTTCTCTGCTCTGCAACCAACTTTGTGTGTCACTGTGGGGAAATCATTTAGTCTGTCTTTGCTTCTGATTCCTATCTGAATGATAAAGGTGATAATTTCTTAAATATAAGGAGACCTCTGAACATTTAGGCCTGATATGGAATAGGTCTTTGAACAGTTCTCCTCTTGGTTTGCTAACAGATGTGTTTGCTTGGAAGATAAGGAAAGATGGACTCCTCAGCAGTTGTTACAACATAGTTTTATAAACGTTCCACGAATGAAAATACCTGTAGCTGAAGAAAATCTAGATGGTAAGAAACTTGGTTCTTTCCGTATTTTGCTAAATAAGTGGACTACATGCCTGCAGTAACAGAAGAACTGAGCTGTGCTAGAGCTTCACAAGACTGCACAAGTGTTTTACATTAACTAAAAAGCTAGTATGGTCTTTAACTTCTATATTAATGACTAGCTGGGGTGGACTGACTACTGTTGTCTCATCAGTAGAAGAAGCTGATGCTTTAATTAAACCTGTAAATTCATCCACCTCCTGCATGGTGTAAATGTCAGATTTAACTTTGTCCTTGGAAGATGCTGTTCCAATGAGAGTTCTTCCCTTGTTATGTTCTTTGTCCAGCATAACTAATGTTAGTAATTAAAAACTGTGTTAAGGTTTATGCTTGTACCAGAGCTTAACTCTACAGAGCAGAGCACTTCTGTATTTTAGGTTTTAGTTACACTTGAAGTTATCTAGGTGTTATGTTCTTCCTGATGCTTATTGGACAGTTCCTTGTGCCTTATCCCCATACCCCCATACTGCCAGTGGAGGTGACCGATATCCTTGTTACAGATTCGGCAGGTATAGATTGCATCGAGACAGTTGTACCCAGCAGTCAGATATCCAGTGCTTCGTTCTTCACGGAAACACAGAGACAATTTTCACGCTACTACAATGAATTTGAAGAGCTAAAATTACTCGGCAAAGGGGCTTTTGGAGCAGTCATCAAGGTATGGTATAAAAATTATTTCCCTCTATGGAATCCTTTCTGGGGATGTGTTTGTTTTCTCTGAAGCAAAACAATATAGTCAGTGCTTGCATGGTTTTATTTATTATCTTCTAGTGTGCTGTGCCTGTGTTGTGGTTTTTGTCTGGAATTGAATAGGCTAATAAGTTTTGCAAGAGGTTGCTGGGAGTCTGGGGAGAAGCCCGTCAGTATGAGAAAGCTTGCATTTGAATTGTAGTCATTTCCCAGGTGGAAGGAAAACTTCCTTTTCCATTAAATTATTCTACTTCTGGCTCTACTTGGTAAAGCATTTATAAGCATTTGACTTTAGATTTATTTGAATTTTGCAGGTGAGAAATAAGCTTGATGGTTGCTATTATGCTGTGAAACGTATCCGCATAAACCCTGCTAGCAAGCAATTTCGGAGGATTAAAGGGGAAGTAACATTAGTTTCCCGCTTGAACCATGAGAATATTGTGAGGTATTACAATGCTTGGATAGAAAAACATGAAAGTCCTGTTCCCACTGTGTCATCTGAAACAACCGAAGAAAAAAGAATGCCCACCAAAGCCGGTCTCTTCATACTTACCACTGAGGAGACAAATGATGTGGAAGCTAATGCTCCTCCTCCAGTTTTGACAAGTTCAGTTGAGTGGAGTACTTCGTGTGAAAGATCCTCCAGCAACAAATTCAGTGGAGCTGATCAGGAGTCCAGTGATGACGACGATGATGGCGATGGGGTGTTCTCACACTCATTTTTGTAAGTAGCTGCATTGAGCAGCATTGGTTTTTCCAAGTTTGTGTCTTTTATCATTCTCATTTCTTTTGTCAGAAGTAGTTCACTGCTTTTTTTGTTCTGACCCCTGGTTCAAAAACAGTGTATTTGCCAGCAGTCAGATAGCCAGGGGGAGGAAAAGTTGTAGCTAAAAACTGTCACTGTATGAGGAAAATTTTGGTTTAGGCTTCTAGAAGTTTCTTATCATTTGTGTCAGAATGTATGACTGTTTACTTTATGTTGGACTGTCTTTTCCAACCTTGAGAGTAAAGTGTTTAATAAAGAGTAACAGAAAGGTTACAAATCCTGAAAAATACCTTACTTGTCCTTTCTTTTTTGTTTTGATTTTTATTGACATATTCCATACTTGCCTCTGTGTATGGAGTGGTTCTTTCACTCATGGTGTCTTTTTGGTTTAAGCAAGTAAGTAACCTTACCTCAGTTTTGCTTATTGAATATAGAAATTAAATTGTACTGATGCAAATATATACCTTCTCTTTAAGAGACTGGACTGTCAAAAGAAGTGTTGCTTTGCAAGCAGGATACTTTTTGGGGGTTTGTTTTGTTTTGCTTTTTTGTTTATGGCATCTGGAAGATCTTCAGCAGAAGCTTAGATTTTCTTTTTCCACAAATGGTTTCCAGATTTCTTAGCAAATATTTCTTGGTACCCAAAACTTTTTGTTTTCCTTCTTTCTCTTTTTAAACAGGCCAACCACAGATTCTGAAAGTGAAATAATTTTTGATAATGAGGATGAAAACAGTAAAGATCATCCTCCAGTAAGTATAAAGATAAAGCTAGTGAAAATTAAAAAATCGTAAAAGTCTTTGACAAGCAAACAGGTCAGTTGGGAAGTTTTGTTTCACTTCTGTTATAAGTACAAAACTGTATAACGTTACATTTCATTAGAGTAAATGATGTGCCATCATGACCTGAATTCTGTAGAAATCAGTCTGCAGCTGATCTGGATTCTGTTTCCTATAGTGTTCATTGAGCTAAATGTGAGTTGCGCTTTATAGTCGTGAGCCTGGTTATTGCGAGTTTAACGCTTCAGTATGTACATGATTTATCAGCTAACTATGTGGATTGCCTCACATGATCTGAAAGGTGAATTTCTGTTCTGCTTTTTAGATGATATAAACCAATATATTTGCTCATACTAACAACTTTCAAAAAGTGGTGACAATACATATTGCCAGCAGTCAAAAAGAGACAGGAAGTCAGAATAATGTGTAAGGTTTTAGTTATTTTAAGATTTTGTATCATGGCACTTGCTGTGCACAGTCGTGCACTGTATCACTAGAAAGCTAATGCACGGTTTTCTACAGCATCTAGAATCTGTCATTGCCAATCCTGATGATCTGTAAAATGCTCTTATTAAAGCTTCATCTCCCTCCTCTTTCTGTTGTAATATACATTGGCATGAGAAAACTTTCCACATATAATTTAATAATAGTGCATTTTTTGTCACTATATATATACACTGTAGCGAAATTGTTGGTTGGGGGTGGGGGTTGCATTATTCTATTAAGTAAGCTTTGTATATTTCAGTTTCAAATTTTTATTTTTTTTTAAATGTGACACACTTTGAGATTTAGGTTTCATCCAGATCTTCTGGAATGTTTTTCCTCCAGTGTCTAATAGTGGCAAAATATTACTCGTTCTCTTGAAAATGAGAGTTGGGTCAAACCTGTTTTTCTAGTTTATTTAAAAGTAGTGGCGCTACAAAAATGTCAATATGTTATTTTGCTGTTATTCAAACCTAGCCATAGAGGGTGAGTTCTCATCAATGCGTTCCAGCCATTAAAAAATAGCAGTATGCATAACAAGTTTGGACAGCTTCCTGTAGCTAACTGTTCTGTTACTTTTATTGTGATAAAGGATGAAGAAGGCAATGAAAAGAATAGCCATGGAGGAGAAGACAGGACACCAGTCATTCAGACAGTGCATTACCTTTACATTCAGGTAGAAACGTGCTTGTGTTTTCAGATAAAAGGATACTGTTTATTCCAACCTGCAGAGATTAATTACTGGTTTTCATGAGAAAAGTAATGACCTTTAAAAAATGCAAATCAGACTAAGTTTAATGTCGTTTTTGCAGTAGACTGGTTTTCTGAAAGGTTTGACTGGTGGAAGGCACTGTGCAGCGCACATGGCTTGTTATGCCTCACGAGGCTCTATAGTTGTGCCTGGAGAGAGCAAAGTTTTGTAGTGCCATAGCATGTAATGGGATCATTGTTGTTGCTTGTGTACAAGTAAAAGTTGGCAACTCCTGATCTAACCTTAGAAGAACCAAACCAACCAACCTTTTTGAGTCCATGGTTTCCAAGGCATTGTTTTGTCTTGTGCTTGTTATTTGCTTAGAATATCTATCCCAACCCCCTAATGATGTAGCTGGTGTTCTTGAGTTTGGTTATGTTAATTCCCAATGTGGTGTTGAAGTATACTGTGTTAACTTTCAGAGGGAAGTTGTATTTCACAGATGTGAAAACTTCCTCATTCTCTTCAAAGGCACTATATTGTGTATGCGCTTTCGTTAAGAGAAAGCAGTAATCTGCAAAGCCATTGTATGGCCCTAACAATAGGCACAAAATAAAATTCCCGCAGGTTTGCAGCTTCAGGCTTTACTACTGACAACGTAACATCTCCTTTTGTGTTAGGAGTTAGACTGTTTCTGGGAGAAGTCAGCTATCATAGCTAGCTGTTCTGTGGTGATGTGCAATTTTTTGTAACACACTTAATGCTAGAGCTTGTATGGAAGGAAGATACAATTAGATGGAATTAGATTTTAATAAGTTTGTTTGCATGTGTTATGTATATTCATAATATAAGCAGTTGAAGACGCCAAGTACAATAAAGCCAGAGATTCTTTAAAGTTTGGCTTAAACATACGTTATGGCTTAGCTGGTTTCATTTTGTTTTTAACATTTATGTTAGAGAATATGCTACTCTACAAGCTTGTACCATTGTCCCAGAAAATGGGATAGGACCTGTAAGTGAATACATGTTTTCTAACTAAAAGGCAGCTCTCAGGAAAATTCTGAACAGCTGAACGTTTTGGTGATACTACTTGCTCCTGAAATGTGTGTTACAGAACCGGCGTTAATATGCACACAGGTACAAGTCACTGATGATCTCTTTTCTTGACAAAACTGCTCTTTCTTCCCTCCATCCCCTACATATGCACAACTGAAGATGGAGTACTGTGAAAAGAGTACATTAAGGGATACTATTGACCAAGGATTATATGAAGACACCAGTCGGCTTTGGAGGCTTTTCCGAGAAATTTTAGATGGGTTAGCTTACATCCATGAAAAGGTTAGTAAATATGACAATTAATGACCTGTCCATAATATCTATGTTATGCCTCTTTCTGTATGAATTTCTTCATATTCTGTTCATTTTTGGGTGTTTATTAGCAAGGTTCATTCCTTGCCCTTTCCATTATTAATCTGTTCTAGGGGTTTAGGAAATCTTGTCATAAACTTGAATTTGATATGGACCACTTCAAATTTTTCCCTTTGTCACCTTTGACCACCTTTAGAAACGTTTTGTTAGGTGCCTGGTGGCACTCAAAATTGTTTCAAGCTTCTGGGCTATAGTCTTACTTCAAAATTAATCATCAGTGTCTTAATGCAGTAGATTTCCCACTGTAATAAAAGTATGTAGTACCATTTTCCAGTCTACTATAGAATTTTATTTTGAATTGTGTTGTTTGTTTAATATTCTGTGGGTCTTTTTTTTTTTTTTTTTGTTCTCCTGCTCTAACAGGGAATGATCCACAGAGACTTGAAACCTGTGAACATTTTTTTAGATTCAGATGATCATGTCAAAATTGGTGATTTTGGTTTAGCTACAGATCATCCAGCAAATGCAGTAAGTACAGCTGAAAGTGAATGAAAAAAACTTGAATTTGGTGTTGTAATAACATGAAAGATGAAAATAAAACATAAAAGCATAGTGCTTATTAGAGTATATATTGTGAATGCCATAAACTTTTTTATTTCTAAGGTTCTAGAATTAAACCATGTACTGCCAACCAAAGCAAGAAAAGCCAACAGAAGCATTTCAAGTGCCATTTACAGTATGTCTGTTTTCCTGATTTCAGGTGGTTTCCAAACAAGATCACTCGGATAGTTCTGCTGTTTCTGACCCATCAGGTTAGTTTACATAGTAGCTTGTTCTAAATGATTTTAAGCAAACGCTTATATTCTGCAGTCTTGTATACTCTGTTAGAACTTCCATTCGTTCTTTGAAAATAAAACCTTTTATACTGGGGGAAAAAAACAACCACCAACTTTTGAGTAGATATGTTATATATAATCTGGCAGTTTTTACTGTTATCTAAAAATGAATTTGCTGCCACTGCTAGCCTTCTGCCATAGATCAGTGCTTTTCTCATGGTGAGGTATATAGAGATCCTGTGTACCTGTTCCATCTGCACTTCTGTTCTCTTGCTTGTGCAGGACAATTTCAAGACTTCAGGGATTTTTGTTTGGTTGGGGCTTTTCTGACACCTTCCGTAACAGGCTGAATTTTGTGTTTTGAGAAAACTTTAGTACGTTGTGTCTTAAGATTAGTGTAATGGAAGTAAAATTTAGTTATATCATTTGTGTGCTGACCTACTACAATTCTGTAAAGCAATAGATAGGTTTAGCTACTATAGACAGACACAGATACTTGACATGTGAAGGTAAGAACTGTTTTGCAAACTGTTCTTGACTGGGTGTGTCTCAATAAGGACTGCATTCCAACCTAGAAGAAATGAGGACAAAAGATGAGTGAGTGTTTTTCTTGACTTTGATGGTGCATTTCTCTCCCACTTTCTTGAAACTAGTACTCTCCATCTTTTGCCTTGTAGGTAATTTGACAGGGATGATTGGCACCGCACTGTATGTCAGCCCAGAGGTCCAAGGAAGCACTAAGTCTACATACAATCAGGTATGATTAGAGTAGACTTAATAAAAAGGTAGCATGGAATCTAAGGTACCAGGTACAATTTAGGTCATTTGTGCTCAAAAAAGGTGAATTCAAGGTGGAGCAGGGTGTGGTGGGACTGCTGTGATAAGCAAGGGAATGAGAGATAATCCTTTGAGAGGAGACCAAGGATAGAAGCATGTGGGCAAGTCAGATTTTCTGCCTGTGCTGTGACCATGACTAGGTGCTAGTGACTTCAAGTTGAAAGCAGGTAATCGTGAAGGACCTTGGTAAATGAATAGGATAGAAATCTTACAGTCTTTAGTTAAGGTAAAATGTCATCATCAGAAGTATATATTGCTCTCCTGGATTCCTCGACTGTGATTTTGGGAGGTTGGGGTGCATTCTCTCATCAAAGAGGATCCTGTTTATATGCAGAGACGAGGTGAATTTCAAAGCAAGAATGTTTTCAAAGTGGGAGTTCTTTACATCATGGCAGTGCTGTGATGATAGAAGGCATTGAAGTCTACCAAATCTTAATGCATTGTGTCATTTAACAAACAATTTTAAAAAAAACCAAAACAAACAACAACAACAAAAAAACCCACCCCAAACAAAACCACAAAAAGCCCCACCCCTTTCTCCAGCTGTAATGTACTGTGAAATTTAACCAAAACATTATTTTTTTCTCTGCTGTCATCTTCTGCAGAAAATTCACAGGCATTACATTTAAGTTTCCATTTTTTTCTTCCTTAGAAGGTGGACCTGTTCAGCCTGGGCATAATATTCTTTGAAATGTCTTACCATCCCATGATTACTGCATCAGAAAGGATCTTTGTTCTTGGTCAGCTAAGACTAGTAAGTACACAGATATAAAAGGTATGTAAGGTGCACTCTGTGCATCAAATAGTTTGTTAAGAGAAGTAAAAGGATGCTAAACATAGTAAAAATGTTTCCACAGGGAATGCTTTAAAAAAAAAAGTTTATAAAATCTGTAATGAAAAGTGAAGAATAAAATTGGAGCTGGTACTGACATTCCCTTAATGCACTGTGGATTCCCTAATGGTATTCCCATCAGTCAGTGTTCTATCTGTGAAATTAATTTTTATAGTGCAAAACATTAGAGGTGTAAATGTCAGATAAAGACATTGTGGCTTTAGTACACCCAGGTTTAGACCCGGTGGGTGTCTCTCAGGATCCAGTTGGTATTTGTAGTTGGTAAATGCTTGTGATTATGGGTTGTATCTTCATTGTATAAAACATCATAAAAGCATTTTGGTGACATTCTTTTTCCTTTTAGCTCTTCAAACTAAATTTACCGTGTAGGTTTTTTTCTGGTTTGGTTTTGTTTTGCTTTGTTTTTCCCCCATGGACAATAAAAATGCTTAGTTTCTCTGTTTAAATATGTAGAACTTAAAAATAAGACTAGCCTGAGCAAGCTGGATGGCCTGTTATAATTCAAATGTGGTTTTTGTTTTTGTAGCCCACTATTGTATTTCCTAAAGACTTTGATGAAGTCAAGCATGCAAAGCAGGTAATTTTGAAGACATTTTAACTGTTAGGTATTCCCTGTCAAGAAACGTTAATTATAATTTTTTCCCCCTTCATTTTAAATTAGTAATCTCTACCAAGTTCTTATTACATGACATTAGACCAAAGTAAGGAAAAACAAAAAAAGTCTCAGAAGAGTATACTAAGTTGACACGGAAATATACTTACCCACAAAATTCCCTGAGGATAGTCATAAAGAAATGCAAAGTTCACTGGCATACCTTTTAAGCTCTGAGGGACAATTTTGACTTTTTAGGCTCAGACAAATGACAACTATATTGTTTAACTCTTAACTTAAACTTTTGAAAGAAATCTGTGTCACAGAACACGGAGGTATGCAAGCTAAATTGACTGTTCTGAGTTTGAAAAGGCCTGCCAAGAGCTGTTATGGATGCCTCCATGGCAGAGAAATGAAGTGATAAGGAGCAGTGTAATCTTTTCTGGACCATCTAGATAACTTTTTTCCTTGTGCTAGTGGACTCTTGTCGACCATTAGCATTAGCTTTTTGTCTGTTACCCATGTGAAACAGCAGTTTGCCTGTTACTAGTACCATAAAAATGTTTCCATCTTGTACAGTTTACTGAAATATGCCAGGAAGATTCCCCCTTCTTTAATATCTGTAACTCTTAAATATTTGTTGTTATGCACATGATTCTGCTTTCTCTTAACTTTGTTGATAAAGACATGCCAGAGCTAGTGTAACATAGAACAACAAAGGATACTACATATTTTGTCATCCCAGGAGGCACATTTCTAATAATTTTTGTGTTTTAGTAAATTTTATTCAGATAATAACACAATAAAAGATATTTAGAATTTAATAAGCAAAGAATATCCACCCCAAAGATTCAGATCCTGCTTTTTTTGTCCCCTGTAGAGTCTTATAATTTTTTTATTAATGTGATGTGACTAAGAAGTTTGCTGTAAATACTGCTAATATATAAAATTTTTCTAAACTATAAAATTTTTATTTAATTTGTAGAGATTGGTTATTACATGGCTCCTGAACCATGATCCTGCAGCACGACCCACAGCTGTGGAGCTGTTAAAAAGTGAACATCTTCCACCACCACAAATGGAAGAGTCTGAACTCCATGAAGTACTCCACCATACCTTAGCAAATGTGGATGGAAAGGCCTACCGGACTATGATGAGTCAGATATTTTCACAGCGTATATCTCCAGCTATAGACTATACCTATGACAGTGATATGCTGAAGGTTTGTAGGTGTTTAGGGGATACATGGGGGTGTTTTTCCTGGGTTGGATATTAATTTAAAAAGTTTATACAGGTAAACTCTTAAGATGTTTGAGAGAATTGCATTATCTCTTAAGATTAACCTGTGTGTTAGTTCCCATTTAAAGTTACAATCTGTACTATGTGGGCTTGAATAACCACTTCCCATTTGAACCTTACATTCATTCTTCAATGAAGAAACAAGCAGTGTTTGATTGTAGCAGCTAAAGCTTTAAGCTTACGTCCAGATGACTACTTTCTTTACTCTGAATTTCTGTCAAACTAATGGTACTTGCATCTGATTGCCGACAGAATGTGTTGCCTCTGACTGTTTTCTTCCCTTTCTAATCATGGCAATCAAAGTAATCCTCCTCGGTTTCTCAACTCTTAAATCTTTCTAAATCTAAAGAAATACAAGGTGACAGTACAATAACGCTTTGTATAGCTGTAGTTATTTTTTTTATTATGTAAGCATTACAATTTATTATAGCGGGATGAGATAGCAGAATGCTTATTGCCTGTATTACATGGAATGATTGCCTATATTACATGAAGTGTTGGTGACATATGAATTATATATGTACTTTTTATTTGTGATGGTTTCAGGGTAGTTTTTCTATTTGGGCAGCCAAGATACAGCAGCATGTATGTGAGATTGTCAGCCGGATATTTAAAAGACACGGTGGGTGTGTTTACAAAAGTCATGCATTTCCTTTTTCATGATTGAATGGATTTAAGAGAATGGAATGGTTTTACTGCTATCACATGAGTCAAAGTATGTTCAGTAGTTGCATATCACTTGAATTTTTACTTTTTTTTTTGCTGTTATTTTGGCATGCCAGTAATAGCTCTTACCTTCAAATCCAAATAATTTTCTACAGAAAGAACAATGAAAATCTTAATTATATCTTTGAATGCATTTGGTTGTTCTGGTACGTCTGTGTGAGCTTTTAGAGGTAGGGAGTGTTACATAAAATCTAGATCTGAGTATAAGGATAGCTCTATAGTGAAAGACCAAGCATCCATTTAGCACCGTAACATTTCTTTGAACATAGCCAGAATGGGAATGGCCTAAGAAAGAGCGTGGAAACAGAGCAAGTGTACAGTGGTACTTTCAGTGATACTGCTGTTAGCAATAATTTGCTGTTCAGGAACTTCCTGAGCCAGAGCTGGTGTCCTGGTTTTTAATAGTCTTTGAAGGTTTTTCTTTCCAGGACTCTATCCAGTCATTAGTAATAGTATTTGCTTAAAATCAGTTTTTAAGAGAGGAAGAAAATTTATGCACACACTGTCACATTTGAAATGTTATAAAATGTATTGTTTTATAGGCATTCATGATACTATTTTATATAAAAATAGATAATTTTAAACTAGAAACTAGGAGATTTCCTAATATTTCATAATCAAATTAAGCACGATCGGAGTTTGGCAATACAAAAGAATGAGAAACTGAGAAGTGCAAAGTCAAGTAAGGAGAAGTTACTTCCCCCCCATTTAAAGCTTGACAGACTTTGGAAAGTGTTTGTCAGCATTTTAGAGATTGAAATGTTTTCATTCTTTTGGAAAAAACCTGTGGGTTTTGGGTATATATTTTTTCCATTAGATTGTATCTGCTGTCTGTAACGGTTAGAAGCATTTCCTTGTATTTGGGGCTTTTTTTTTCCCCTGATCTAAATTTTTATGTTGAAATCTAATTGATGAGTAAAGCTTCTATAATAAAATAGCTGTTTGAGGATCAGTAGAGAATTTAAAATGGGAAAGTATTTTTCAGTGATTAGTGATATTATGGTTAATAGTGAGGTTTCAGTGAAGATTGGATTCATACAGGTAGATGGTTGCAAAATATAGCCAGAAAATAAGGTATTTATGAGGTTTTAAAGTGAACCATAAACACTTCTAGTACATTTTTGTGACACAGGATGCAACATGTCTGAACAATATTTATTCTCTATGGAAGTGCCTCTAGACCCAAACAGTACTACTGGTATCTGTAGAGTTTCTCATCTGTTTTGTATGCATGCTTTTGTGAAAGGTGGTGTTTAAAGAGGGAGGGCAAGGTGAGGATTCTGCTGGGGCTGTGGAATTAGCAGTTCTCCACTGTTTCTCTGTGGGCTGCCTGCTGAGCCCCAAGAAGCGTGCAAGATAGAACATCAAAGTTTGTTTGATGGCTTTCTTTAAACGGTGGAAGAGGGAAGTCTATTAAGGGCACTTAAAATAATGTAATATTTAAAAGGTATTGGTTGAGACTATCATGCCCTGCAAGGTTGTTCATGACCTTGTAAAAAGCAGATGTTACTTCTGAAATAGGAGATAATAGTATTTTACTGGTTTTGTGCAGGAGCCATCAAGCTGCATACTCCACTGCTAATGCCCAGAAATAAAAAACTATACGAACATAATGAAGCTTCATATTTCATGGATCACAGTGGGATGCTGGTAATGCTTCCTTATGACCTCAGAGTAAGTAGTATCATATCTGCAGACAAAGCTGGGTTTGAACAGTGCTGTGGTGTTTGTAGATACCTTTGGTTCACTAGTCACAAATTTGATTTAGGCTTATACTTCTGACTGCTGAAGTAGTGTATCTTTCAGTGTCTGTTCCTGTATTCCTTAATGCTGTACTCCTGGTCTTGGCAGATGGAGCCCTGACCACATAGGGAAGAAATAGAGAGAGAGAAAAGTCCTGGGTTTTTGTGTTTGTTTTTTTGTTTTTGTTTTGTTTTGTTTTTTTTTTTAAACATGAGTGAAAAGAATGCCATATTATAAATGTTATAAATGTCACTGCTGTTTTGTTTTATGTTTTTGTGGTTTTGGGTTTTTTTTTCTTGCGCATATAGGAGACAAGACTTTTCCAACGACCAGTGAAAATTCTAATATTCTCATGCCTTTCTTATTTATATGTCTTTATAGAGAATGTGGGTAAAAGTCTGCCCAGTTTTACGTTCCTCAAACAGATGTTGTCAAGGATCATTCTACTCTTGAGAGGAATTGCTGTTTGCACAGTTCAGATTTTACTGTCTGGGATTCCTCTATCAGTAACACCCAATTATATGCAATGTTAGCCTAATTAATTACCTTGCACTTAATTTAACACCTAAATGCTTTAAGTTATATTTTTTGTTTATTATTAATGGTTAAAGAACCTGACTTTTTGTATTCCATTTCATTAATTAAAGGTCAGTTTGACTCACCCTTCCTTTGCATTTATAACATCAAGCTATACAATATGATTCACAGTTAAGGATTTGTGCAGGATCTACAAAATTGATCTTTCTGTTGGAATTACTTGTTTTGGAAAATGTGTTGACCAAAGACTTATTAAAAAATAGTCCTTTGTATCTTCATGTAAACAGCAAAATACCCACTTGTACATTTTAATATGCTCATAGTCTATGACGCATTTTGCATGCATTAGGGTAATTAAGAAAGGTCCTTGTCTCCCTTTCCAAGCTCTTCTAGGACTTGGGGGGGGTGTTCTTATTTAAAACTTGCAGCAGGGATGATTAGATTAATATTACTTGGCTGTGGCAAATATTTAAGGCATTATTGCACATGTGAGAGTACAAGTGTTACTGCACGGTAGTAATTCATCTCCAGTTTCAGAGCCTAGTCAGACAATGTTTTGTTTCAACAATTTTCATGTATTTTGTTTTTCAGATTCCATTTGCAAGATTTGTAGCTAGAAATAACATCTCAAACTTGAAAAGGTAAGGGACATAGAGGTGGCGTTTTGCACAGGTGCCATGCTTTATGACAGTGACCACTGAAGATGCTGATTCATTCTTCAATGTTTCCTTTAGATACTGTATAGAGCGAGTTTTCAGACCTCGGAGGTTAGACCGCTGTCATCCCAAAGAACTCCTAGAATGTGCATTTGACATCATTACATCTACTGGAAATAGCTTTTTGCCTGTAGCAGAAACAATTTATGCCATTTCAGAAATCATTCAAGAGTTTTCAGTGCTACAGGTAGATTCTCTAATCATCCCCTCTGCTCTCTTTTCCATCCTAAAATTTTAATCTAAGTAAATATTTAGTCTAATGTGTTTAAAAAGGATAGTTCCTTTACCCTTAACAAGTACAGAACTGTTTTCACATTTTATTGATAGTCACTTACAGAACACTGTCATTTAAATAAAAAATATGTTTTGTAGGTAAACTTAAAATGAAGCATAGGTTTGTGTGCAAAGGAAATATTAATTGAATCTTTACAGTGCCATTGAAATAACGTCTTTCTTCTGTCAGGCAAGTGATTATTGTAGAATGGGACAAGCCTTGCCATTCTTTAGTTACAGATGGAAGGTGAGGTGGTAGAAGGTAGGTGGTGGAAGGAGAGGCCTGAAGTTAGTTTTAAACTATTATTAAATGTTTAGGAAACCTTCCCCTGCCCCTCCCCTCCCCCCAATGGAATGCAAGTAAAACTTTTTTCTTTCTTCCTTCCTTTTTTTCTTTACCCTTCGTTAGGAAAGAAATTACACTATTTACTTGAACCACACTGCCTTACTGAAAGCTATACTTTTGCACTGTGGAATACCAGAGGATAAACTCAATCAAGTCTACATCATTCTGCATGATGCTGTGGTAAGATATTAGTTATTAATCTAATCTCTGTAATCATCACTGCAGAGTATCTTATTTTGTGGAGGTATCTCTAACAATGAGTAACAGCCCATTGCCAGCATAACAAGGAATATCCTGTTGATACATAAAAAGGCTGGCTATCTTTGGGCTGTAAACTTAGATTAATTACTTTTCTATTGCTTCTAGATTGGGATGTTTTAAGATTATTTTTAAATGTGTATTTATGAGAGAATGATTCACCTGTATAATGAAGAACTGGTAGGTTATTCAATAAAAACTTTAAAATGGATCTTAATATCATGTTGGTCTTTTCTACCTTATAAGCAGAGAAAAGAGATGAAATTCATTTGAATAATTAAGGTAGTGTTTAAATCCCAACAAAACGTCTTTTTTATTTCCTTTCATTTTATTTTTTTCGTTTATTAATTTACATAAGCATTTCAGTATTTATGCAGAAATGCTTTTCAACAAAGTTGGTATTTTTATACTTTTTGTTGCTTCTTGAAACCGAGCCGAATATGGTCTCACTACAAGATTGGTGGAAAATGTGTTAGTTACTGTTTTTGTTCTGTTACAGTATTATTGCAGTTTGTAAATGCAACCTTTAATTAAAGGTATTGGAAAGTTGTGTTTTAATTCTTCTCAGCATAGTAGTTTGGGTTTTTTTGGTAACTCAGTTGTTGAATACGTTTAAACCTGTTTCTCTTGTAGACTGAAAAGCTAACTAAAAGAGAAGTAGAAGCCAAATTCTGTAATCTTTCTCTCACATCAAATAGTGTAAGTAATTTTAATTCAGTGTTAATTTCCTTGTAACTTGCCGTAAGTCAGTAATATTTTATTTACTTTGCAATTCAATCAACCAGAGTAAGAAAAATAAACTGTTACATCTGCTATTCAAAATAGATCAGTCTCTTCAGAAGCAGTCTGATTTTGTTCTCTTTTCTCTCTGGAAGTCAGTATTGCAACTGTCTGAGTTTCTTTGTTCTTTTAAACGTGTTTTTCAGACTGTGGAAAAAATTAAAGGGTAAATAGAATACTGTACAGTGGTATTTAGTAAAACAAACTGAGAGAAACTTAAAAAAAGTCTGCAAATGTTGATGAATGTGCATAAAGAGTTGAGGTTAACTTCTGGACACCCTGATGAGACTTGTGCCTGTCCATTCCTTTCCTCAGTTCACTAGGTAAAAATAGGCTGCTGGGCAAAACAAGCAAAAAAGGCAGATATTTCACTCGCACCAAGTAAAATATTTTTCTTTTTTTTAGATGTGACCTATTATGAGCCCTGTCAGTGGTGCTACCTTTTTTTTATTTTTTTTTTTTTTTTTAGCTTTCTCGACTCTACAGATTCATTGAGCAGAAGGGAGAAGCAAGTAATGTATTTCCGTTTTTAAACACAATGATAAAACAAAAGCCGGGTGTCACTCAGCTGTTGAAGCATGGCATGAAGGATTTAGAGGAAATCATTGGTCTGTTAAAGCAACTTGGCATAAAACTTCAGGTTTGTAAAATACTCTGCTAATAAATAAATTGATTTATAGGCTGCTGGGCTCTGTAATTTGCCAGAAAACAAAGTAAAGATATTTTAGAATAGAAAAAGCACATCACAGTGTCTTTTGTTAGCAAGTAATAATACTGGCATTGATTTTTGATTTTTTTAATTTTTTTTTTTTTTTTAAAGATGCATTTTAAGAATAAGACCTCTTCCAGTCAGAAGTCTCTGGCTTAATTTCTATCCAATGACGCACAGACTTTTTTCCCCCAACCAAGATTGAAGGCATTACCTAGAGCATAAAGGAATTTTTTAAATTTTGAAACAAACTACAAATATTTTAAAAATATAGAAAGCTGATGACTACTAAAAGCCTCCTCTCCTCCACCTTCCTTGAGGCTTGCTGTTTGGGTTTTGTGCTATAGGTCTCTTGGGATGCTTTAAGATTAAAGCATCATTTCCTTATTTTTAATTGTATTTTAAAGTTTTGGAGATAAGGAGTGCTTCCATATGTCTTCCTTATGTGAGAACAGTGTTTTCAATCCATACTGCTAATAGGAAATTAATTATATTAACCGGTAATATTGGTAAAGGCCTTATACACATATTAATTTTTATTTTACAGGTTTCTATAAATCTGGGACTAGTTTACAAAATACAGCAGCACAACGGTATTATCTTTCAGTTTATAGCATACGTGAAAAGACGACAAAGAACTGTGCCTGAAATTCTTGCTGCCGGGGGCAGATATGATCATCTGGTATGTGCTCATCTCTTTTAATGCATTTAGATTTTTTTTTAAAAAACCATGAAAAAATGAAAAAACTTTCTGACATTTTGCAGAGATAACTATTTGGGTCTTCCATTTTGTTTTTGTCTTGTTTTGAGATTCCACAATTTAGAGGGCCGCAGATGGTAGGACCAGTTCCTTCAGCTGTTGGAGTCAGCATAGCTATAGATAAAATAACTGCTGCTGTTTCCAGTGTGGAGGATTCTGTAAGTCTGTTTTTTGGGAGGTGGGGGATTTTGTTTGTTTGTTTACTCCTGACAGTTCAGTAACCTAATTGTAGCCACAGCTGGGCAAAAAATAAGATGTTCAGATGTGTTCCAAAATAATACCAGACTGAAATAGACAGCAAACACCAAGATGACCTGTTTTCCTCTTGTTTCTCTACATAGAATTACTTAGTAAAATAAGAATTAGGGGAAGATAAGATCTTCAGGCTTTATACCCTTTTATTTTTAATTTAAATGGGGCATTTTTCTCAGCCTGTGAATTGTTTCAGATGGAAGAGTACAACTGTGGATATTTAGCTAATGAGTATTACTTTGCCCCTACCACTTTTCCCTTTATAAAAGTGTAGAGGGTGGAGATAGAAGGAAACTTAAAATGGACTATTTTGCATAGTGTCACACAATTTCACTTGGTTGTGGAATGTGTATTTTATTAACTTTTCTTTATAAGAATAAATTAACCTTGCTAAGCAGAGTGGGAAGGAAAGGACAGAATAGGCTAGGATACTTTGCAAGTTGAGGCTGTGCAGATGCTTTTCATCAAAGATTAAGCTTCAGTGACTTTCAAACATGCTTAGGTAGATTGTGGCTCTAAAAAGAGGTGGATCTAACCCCTTTTTTTCAGCTTGATGCATTTTGAAAAATATTAGTATATTTATCCTTCTTTGTTACTTTAACTGCCTTATGAAGGGGAAAAGGTGGTCTTGTGGCTAATATTGTCCCCCTTGTTTTTACTTTCACTTCAGGTTTCTGTCAGCTCGTGTGACCTGCTGGTTGTAAGTGCTGGTCAGATGTCAATGGGTAGAGCTATCAATATTGTTCAGAAACTCTGGACTGCAGGAATTCCAGCCGAAATAATGTACGACTGGTCCCAGGTAGAATTTCTATCTCTGTGTGTTAAGTATATTGTTGTTCTCTAAGATTAGTGCAGCCTGAGACCATCCTTTTTCAATTTTTTCTAGTTTTTATTGAGTTACAGACTCATAAAACTGAGCATGTAGGGTGCTATTCAGATGGATTAATGTTAAGAAAGTCTCACTGGCCTTGCAGCATTCTTCCTCTCTACCTCCCAGAGTATTTAAAACTGCGACGGAGGATCTTTATGCACTCCTCAGAGCACAGAGGAATTAAGTGACCTTCCCCAGTTATCCACTGGGTGTGGAGTCCAACGCCTGTTGATATCAAGGCGGAGAGTCACTTAATGAATTTAAAATGGGGCCAGTTAGCTCCAATTAAGTGAAGCGAGGATGCTTCAAAGTAGAAGCATATTTTGTACCAGTGAAGGCAATAAATTTTCCTTTCAATGAGGGCTGCAAGTAGGATCCCTGGATTAAAGAGCTAATCCTTAATAAAGGGCATGTCTGGAACAAAACAATAGTATCAACTTTTAAATATATCCAGATGGCTGAAGACTACCAGGCACAGAGGGAATATTAACATCATTCTACTGTTAGAAAAACAGTTTAGTAAACTGAGCTACTAGATACGCTATGGGGTCCCCATGTAGTCCCTGAAGAGATAAGTGGTAGGAGGGAGAGAAAGTGGCAAGCTGAGTTGTGCTCCTTTTTTCTCCAGTTGAAACCAAGCAGACCTTTAGCCGCTACTACCTCACTGAAGTAGTGAGCTACATGGCAATGCTGAAGTCCCTTTTAATAGTGGTGGCAGTTATCTGAGGATTATGAGTCTGGCTCGCCTTTAAGTATGCCAGTTGGTGACTAACAAAAGAAACACTGTGCAGTTGCTCATTCTGAGTCATGTGCTGCAGAGCAGACAGTTTTGAGCTCACTCACTTAATTGACTGACTTTTTTGTAATCTTTTGCCATAACATTTCTGACTGTTTCAATCCTTCAGAACTGAAAAAAAATCCAGATCATTTTGCTTTTTCTATGATTACCCTGGGTTCTCTTCTTTTTTCGATTCTTAAGGAATGAAGATTTGGGTAGTTCTTGCCTCTGTCTAAGGCTATCCTGCAACCCACTGCTAAGTCAACATAGCAAGCCCTCCAGTAAGCTCAGCACTGAGAATGATGTAAGTCAGCCTCAGGTTTACATGAAACCCAGCTGGAGTCAGCTTTCATGACAGACTACCAGTCATGCAGAACTGAGCTATTACTGAAAGTTGCAGACAGTGAGGTGGTAACAGTTTGATTGACATTACATTGCACATTTTTACAGTTATCTAGACCCTGCACTTCTAGATCCAGCTAGCCCTTCCACGCGGGAACTAGGACTTCAGGGCCTAGGCATTCTCTCTGTCTAGTGTAGACTTTGACAGGTTTCAATTTTTAAGGAGCATTAGGTGGATAAATATATGCATAATGAAGTTTCACTTCCTGGACTTGTTTTCCTCTCTCAGAAGCTTATATAATCAGTGTAACTGCTGCATATCAAGTTATTTAAATTAAGGACAGGAGACCTGAATTACTTCAGTGATCATTTTATAATCTGTCAAATTTCTGTCCCATTCCCCTTCCCCTGTTTCCATTTTAGTCCCAGGAAGAACTGCAGGAATATTGCAGATGCTCTGGGATTACGTATGTGGCTCTTGTGTCAGATAAAGAAGGAAGTCATGTGAAGGTAAGTGTGGAACCAGAGAATGCTTGATGGTGTTTCAGATTTATAATCTGTTGTTCTACATTTTTTTTTTTTTAAGATCATGATTATTTTCGATAAAGTATTTAAGTAGATGGAATTCAGGTAAACACAGTTTCAGTTGCTAAGTAGTAGCTGAAGAAGCCTGCTTTTTATCCCTCCATAACGCTGTTATTCACAGGCCTCCTTTCCTCTAGGAAAGTCCAAAAATTAGTGCAGACTTTGCTTGACTTTGAGTCATCGGTGTCTTTACGTGGAAAAAGGCTTCTGTTGTCTCCAATTTCTTTGAATCTACAAAATGTATTAGTTGACTCAGAGATCTTTCCAGTTGACAGCTTTCCATGTTACAAAACAAATATAACTAAAACATACATCTAAAAAAAATTCATGTAGTTCAAACAAGCAGAGTCTGAACCACACTCCTTATCTCTGGAAGCTCAGGTTAAGATGGAAAGACTGGACTGTGTCACAGCATGAAGTGCCACCTTCTGTGCTCTGCAGCCTGTGGTTCTGGTACCTTTTAGAAGTTAAAAAGTTTTTAAATATTCTTGATTCTGGATCATTACAAAAAAGACCATTATTCTTTGAATAAAGATCCGTTCTTTGACTGAAAAAACGTAACCATTTGGCAGCATCTGGTGTGACCGTGTTACCTAGCCAATGCGCATTACTATAAAATATTTTTCACTTGTTATTCACTCTCCTTGTCACTGTAACAGATAGCAAATAACTGTGCAATAACAGTATGAACAGGTAGATTTTGATGATGAGAATGTGACACATCACTGTCTTCCACAAGACTATTGCAGAGCATTATTTTAAATATGGCTTTATTGAAGCAAAACCAACAAAGAACATGCTAATGAGCTGAATGATGGTGCTACTGATTAATCTCTTCCCAGTAAAGATGGAGCAGATATTCTACATTTTGAATGTTTGAGTCTAACTCTTGCAAACTGAAAGGCAAGCCTTATTCTAATGTAATTCCTCAACTAAAAAAAAGGCTAAAACCAAATATGCTATTATTAATATGGTATTTGTACCTATAAACCATTCTGTTAAAAAATTATCACATTTAAATACAAGTAGCCAAGCTAGTTTAAGCTTTGGGAATGCAGAGGAAATTATTTGGTTGGGGGAAAAAAAAAATCTAATCAAAGATTTAATTGGTAGTGATTGATTGGTAATGATGATAGCTTCCTACCTTTGACTGCTTCACCTTTAATGGGTGAATAATCTAGTTTGGTTTTGATTAAATTTGATAAGTTTATTCATATGCTATTTTAAGAATCAACAATCTTAAGAACCACTGAACTACATCATAGGTGAAATCCTTTGAGAAAGACAGACAGACGGAGAAAAGGATTTTAGAATCTGACTTAGTAGATCACCTGATCCAGAAACTGAAAACTAAAATCTGTGATGAAAGATGTAGTAGGTAAGTAGCATAACATGTCAATGTGAATAGTAAAAATCAGAAGTGAATGTATGTTTGTTATAATGAAATAATTTTAAGATACGCTCAGTTAAACCTTCATTTTATTTGATAAAGAATAAGAGCTTTGCTGAATTCATTTTGAGGGGAAAAGAAAGCAAAAGGTTTGGTTATAGAATTTTACTGAGATTAAGAAAGAGACTGATTTCCCTAGATGCTGTTACATTCAAACATCCATAGTGCTTCATAAATTAAAAGGTCATGCGGTTATCCAGCTCAAATGCTACTAGAACACCAGTATTGTTTGTATGGCAGGACTGCCTGCGAGTCCCTGTTACTGACCAGAAGTCATTACATTAATGTACTGTGTAATCAAAGAATTAAAGCAGCAAATCCCTTTCACTCTGAGGCAGTGTTGATATGGTAAAAATGAAGGTGTAATTGTAGCACACCTGTACACTTGGCTGGCACAAGTGAAAGTAACACCTGGCAAAGACTCAGGGTACACAGCAACACCCCATCATCCTATCTTTGTTGAAATTAGTGGTTATTGTCACCAGTAGAAGTTAGTACGGAAATCACAGGAGAGGCTACATTCACACCTGTGTGCATAAGCAGTATAGCTGTTTGTTATTCACACATATCCCTTTATAGATGTGTGTATAATTATATATTTACATTTATATGTGTGTACGTATATATGTATGTATGTACTAGCAGCAGGAACAGACATGGTTTAGTCACACTAACTAGAATTCAGAAACTAACAGATTTGACATCCATAGTATTTCTGAATAGACTTAACAATAAAGGAAATTGTTAAGCTGGGAAATGCTTAACTCAAGCAGTAGTTTGTGCAGGTGGTTGACATCTCCTGCTGCCCACCTCTTCTCCTTTTTTTGGCCTCAGCCAGTCTTGGCATTTAACTTCACAACTAACCTGGTTCTCATGTGTTTTGTTACGCATCTACAGGATCCATTGGAGGCTGTGAAAGAAAATCACTCTTTCTAAAGTTTACCTTATTTCTAGTTCCTGAGAAAAGAATATAGAAAAACCCGTATTTGGTAATACTAAACAGAGAAATGCAACAACTATGATTGTAATAACACTGGGAGATTTCTTTGTTAATGAATCCTGAATGTGGAAAGTAAAGGGATCCAAACTAATTAGTGAAAGCGTCTTTGAATATGTGTGATCTCAGGTATAAATATTACTTTGATACTTTAGTATTATCTCATAGAAATCTGTAAGAAGTTGTAGACTACATTAATAATTTAGAGAGAATATTCTCATAATATATTCTAGTATTAGGCTCTAAATCACTCCTGCATGATGGGGAGCACATTTTTTTTTGTATCCATAGGAAGCATAAAGATTCCTTCTGGATCTGATTTTTGTAATATAATTTTTGTATGATTTCCTGTCTGTTCCAGAATAGAATTTAATCTGCAGATATGTGCTGGGAAGTATCCATACATTTCTTTACCTGTTGGAATGCAATAAATATGTTTGTATGGTAATCTGAAACCATGTCTTATTACAGTATTTCTTCATTATTGTAAATTTGTTTCCCTAACTGTCTTTGTTTATTTTTAGAGAAACCTCAGATAATCTTTCAGTACCAAATCAAAAGGGATCGTTTACTAATATTTCAGGTATTTAGTCTCTAGTTATAGAACATACAAACTGTTTCTCTTTCTGCTTAAAAACTGTTTTATAAGGAAATATTGCTGGAATCTCAATTTTAAAAGTATTACCAAAGTCAGAGCAAGAAAATGTTTTCTAGCAGTGCCTGTGGTTAGAGACACCTCCTCCTAATCTCAAATGTTGTTCCAAGTGATCTAAAACTGAAATTTTTTCCAAACTAACAAAATAAGTGCTCAGACCAACAGACAGAATATTCCCCATACAAGCATTCATTGATGCAGTGATTCAGGAGGGCGAAAAAGCCAAAAACCATGAATGTTTCCTAGCTGGGGAGAAATTAAATGTCATCTTGATGAAAAGTGACATGACCTGTGATTGTTACACTGTTGAGACCCATGTACATTGACTGACTGTTCTATTAAGATTTTTTTTTTCTTCAAATGAAAATGCCTTTACATTTCCAGCTACAGATTTGCACTCCTTAGTCTGATAATAGAAGTTTGTATATAAAGAATAATATTAAGTACTTGTTGTGTGGATAAAGTTTGGCATTTTTGATAATTATTTTATTAAGCACTGATACAGTGTGTGGTGGTGGTTGTTTTTAAAGAAGAACTTTTTCCCCCCCTTGCTCAACAGTGAGGGACAGAGGTGGCCATGCTTAACTTAAAGGGGGCTTGCAGGGGGGGTGGGGTGTGTATGTGATTACCAGAAGTGGCAATTTGGATTTCAAAATAAGCCATTTCAAATTTTAATTACTGTTGTTTGGGGGAGCTGGGGGCTGGGGTTTATTTGTTTTGTCAAGGAAAACACAGGGAACACTGATGTAAAATACCAAATTTCTTAGTCTTACCAACCAGTCCTCCAAAGTTATAAGTGAGCATTTGAGAATTTACATGCACGTTTCACTATCCTATCTACTTGACTGACTTTGGGGGGTTTTAGCAGCTTTTCAAACCCTATACTATCTTACCTTATTAATATTTGTGAATTTTCTGTTTCCTGCTGCTTCTTGTATAAAGAAAGAATATAATCTAAAACTATATGTTTGCATTTTAGGTGTATTTGAATCACATGGAACTCTTGTAGTGCCTAATGTTAGTGTTATAGCTCCTGAAAAATTATCTGCCAGTGCCAGGCGTCGTCAAGAAATTCAGGTACACACACATAAGTATTAAGATGTGATCCTTAAGGAATGGTAGAATTAATATTTTCACTATCATCTTACACAAATATATCCTGTTTGTTCTTTATTCATAAAATAGACTATGAACACCCCAAAAGGTTGAAGGCAAAGACCACCTTTTCAACATTTTGGATCTTGGGGATTATCTGTGACATCGTGACTCAGCCATCATTGCACATACATATTAGAAATCTTATTTTAGTAGGAACCATGGTTCTGGAATTTTCCTTTTTTTTTATAAATGTTGAAGTATGTTAAGTGCAAGTTCAGCATGCTTTTAATTTGTAATATGCCTGTAACAGATACTCTGTATTTCATTATGTTGCCTCAAACTAAAGGCCTAAGAAAAAATTGCAGATTGAAAAAAAAAAAACAACCTTGCCTAAAATGTGATGATATAATAATGTAGAAAAGATTAAATTATGCTAGAAACAAATTTCAGAGTTTGCTCATATAGGATTAATGGCTTCAAGATATTTAGAGTACATGGTAAAACAACTGTAATCTTACCCCCTTTTCAGTCCAAATCTGGGTGTGCAACAAAAAAATCCCGCCTACAAATAGTTCTTGGAACCCACATAAAGAAGTGGATGTTATTCTCTGAGCTTTGAGCTAAACAGACTTGCTGTTTTCAGGTTCTTTACAAAAGACAATGTAGTGCAAGGCTGCAACTGCATTTGTAAAGTGCTACCTCTGCAGGATTACTAGATAGCTCTAGAAAAAAGTGTTAAGGCATGACCCGCACTTTGGTTTGGCTTTCAAATCAGTTGTCCTTCTTCAGCTAGAGATGTTTGACTGTATCCAGTCACAGGTTCTCACGTTCCTCAGAAAAGTTATCTAACACCCAGAAACAGAAAGGCAGTTTTTACTACATATGTGAGAATTCACATTGTAATGTGCAGTTCTATCTGGTTCAGTACAGTACCAGTATTATCAAGTCTTTACCATTGCTGCAAGAGTGGCTCAGCCCCAGTCTCCTTCCTGTTTACTCATCAAGGATTATTGTGGAATTGTTACCAAAATTACATTAAATGTGAATTTTAGTTTAAATGTGATGTAGTTCTACATCTTGTGTTAGAAGCAGCCTCTTCTGTTCTCATCACCTATGAAATAGAAAATAAGCATTCCCAACCTCTGTCACAGAAACAGTGTATTTTACTTTTGCCCATCTTTTGTTGCCAGGTGCAAACAAGACTTCAGACATTCATTTCTAGCTTGCAACAGAAAACAAGTGAGATCGAGATTTTAGCAGTAAGTATTTGGCAGAAGCCTGAATTAATTTCAAATTCTTAATTGAATTGGATGGTGCAGTTGCTATCTGGAACAAACCACTGCCACTAGCCTCACTTTAGAGATACCAAATTTCTGGTTAAACAAGGCCCATGGCATGTTTCTTTTAATACTTGAAAGTTATCTGTGTGGACAGTTGCATAGAACAAAATTTAACAAATACTTAGTTGTAAATTCTTAAGCTGTACTTACGCTAACAACTGTCATAGATTTAATAACTTGTTCCTGCTAGATTTGCTCTTACATTTAAACCAACATAGCTTTTGTTTGTATATAGCTTTTGGATTTTGCTGACCATGTCAAAGGACTTTAAAATGATATATGCTTTTCAGGAAACATACTGCCTATTTGCCTACGCCTATTTGGAACTTTCCATAATGGAATCTATCATGAACAGTTCGTTTAAAACGCTTAAAACCTTGGTAAATTCCCAGTTCTATCAGCACAAGTGCTTCTTTGGAAATCAAAGTCTGACTCCCTTCAGTATAGCTGATCTCTAGTTGGCAAATTGATAACAGAAGAACTGTTAAGTATTGATTTCTTGATGGTATTTTTACAGGTAGATCTGCCAAAAGCAAGTCTGATACACTTCTTATCATTAGAGGTAAGCAATTAAGTATTGTCGTTAAAACACTAATTGAACAATAGATGATAAATTCTGTCCCTAATGAAGTAGAATGTAAAACTCACCCACTGTAGTTTTTCTCCTTCGAAGAGTTTGAATTAGATTTTAAAACTTGAAAGGATATTTTTCTTACCCACGGAGCTTGACTGAGGCTAGAAAAATATTTTTGTCAAATGCCCATGTTAAACAAGACATACCAGTAGGAAGTCCTAATCCAAAGCTCTGATTTTTTTTTCTCCCAAGAATAGTTAACTGAAATTAAGTTTTACTGTTCATTTTCAGAAACCAAAAAGCATTTATAGCAGTTTCAACAAAGGCATTTCTTGAAGCTGTTAATGAAGGACCCAAAACACAGAGGCAATTGTTTTGAGTACAGTAGCTGAAACATCTCTTAGTGAAGCCAAGATAAAAAGGGGATGTATAAGTATTACACTGACACCTTTAACAACTCAAACTGCTTGATGAGGGGAAAAAAACCACCAAAGACAAAATTATTTTCTTTCCTCCAATGACAGCAGTAGCTTTAAAGTCAGAAGTTCTTATTAGAGAGATGGATGCCTCCCCACCTCCCAAAAAAACCTAATTCAAGAATGGCATCCAGCCTGGAAGTGGATTTAGTACTTTCATACTTTCATCTGCTGCTCTGAAGCAGTGCTTGTCTGGCAATCAGACCCTAGTGAAACATTTGAAAATATTTTCAAAATACTTAGTTAATCCAGTCTATCCAAATCATGGAGATAGTTTTATCACCTTTTACTTAAAAAAAAAAAAAAAAGCACATGATCAGCTTGCATCATTCAGTCTTGACCACCCTTACACCACAGTTCTCATACTCTGTCCAGCATTGCAAAACTGATAGAGCCCTTGTCATGGCTTATGCCTTTTTATCACTAAACTATGTGTTTAGAAACTGATCACTAAATTCTCAATATATTTTCTTAAAAAAATTTTAAAAAAATCAAGTTGCACATGTTGTTTATATGAATTCTGTTTGAAACCTGTTTAATTAAGGAGCATTGACACTACACAATGTTCAGAAGACTGAATCCTGTCGGGAGAAGTATTTCCTTAATGAGAGAATGTAAGATTGTGTCATAGTTCCTTGCCATTTTTTTTCCTTAGTTTGATGGTGATAGACAAGCCTTTGATGCTACTGTGAGACAACTGGTGTCACGATGGCCAAAACAGAGATATTCATACTTACAAGCAATTTGTGATGAAATTTACAGTATCAAAATGGAAAAGAGGTAAATTTGTTAAGCTCTTACAGGTACATAAAACACCTCAATTATTTCTGCATTCAAACTTTACTAAACAAGCTGCTCTTAATTTGTCCTCCTCTTTCCCTCTCCCTGAGGAAAAAAGAAATATTCAGGAAATGTGTATAGTTCCTTGAGTACTATGGGAAGAGTTTATTGGTCATCTTATTGTGGTAACATTTAAGTTTTTGGCCATGTAAATTCTTCATTTTTATAAGCCTTTTGAAGAAATCCTAAAATGTATTCCCACTGTTACCTCATTTGCTGCTTTCTTCATAAAATTGAAGAGCAAACAACTATATACATTCAGGTATACTGCTATTCTACTACATAGTAACCCTCTTTTCTCATGGGAGGGACTCGGCTTGCCTTTTAAAACTCATGGGCACATTTAATTCCTCCTGCTTTGAAGGAATACAGTGGGAATCTGGCACAGCTGACAGATTGCCCAGCTTTAAGCAAACACAATGCATGCTCTCCCAACATGCACAGTAAAGCCTGTTTCTGTTTTCTAAGCATAAAAACATTTATGTTCAACTCGTAGTCTCCCTGTTAGATTTAAACACATCCAGTTTTAAGCCTCAAATTTTTGACTGTTGCATGGACTGGTACAGTTAAGCGAGACCTGGGTATTTATGTCCTATTGTGGGTTTCATTTGTAATACATTTTCTTGTAATACATTTCCTTTAAACCTATGTTCAGCTTGAAGGTACTACTTAACCTTTAAATGAGACTAAAAATTGATTTTGAATCCTTTTTCTTAGAGATGCACCAAAATTGCTTCAGGCTTGCTAATGTTTACTAAGGTAACTAACTATCAAGTGAAACTTTTTTTTTTCTTCCTGTGGCTTGCAAGGCTGTGAGCAACAGAACCCAATTACTACATACAAATAATATTCCATAGAATGTTGGATGTGAATGTAATGCAGTCCCTGACAAAGTCTTCCTTTCCCCTTTGATGCCTGCAAACAGAACACTGCTTAGCCGTAAGCCTTCAGATCATTGAATGAAAACTGAAGCTAGATAAATGGAAAGAGAATGAAGGGGAAAATTGCAGTCACAGCCAAAGGAACTAAAACTTACTGCTTTACTACTGAATCTTTGGTGTTAGCTTATTGCTAAGATTTGCCACAGGTATTGTAGCTTTTGAACCTGGAGTTTCAAAGTTTAAAAATTCTCTCTTTTCCTTCCCTCTGCAGGGTTCCTGCACTTATCCTGTACAGTTACCGAGACGAATACAAGGTTTTGGTTTAGTGCTTAAAGCATCTTTTATGGGATGCTTTTAGTAACAGACAACAGTGTTTTGTCCAAAGGAATTTTGAAGAGCTGTAATAATGCAAAACAGGCAACTAATGCCTTTTTATGTGTCCAGATTGAATTTCCTGTGTAATATAAAACTGTAAATTTATGTCAAAGGGGAAATAAATGTTTTATAGGCAATTAAGGAGCAAGTCTGACTACAGCCAGATATGTATTACCATGTAATTCTTGCCCCTTATGCCACAAAAGGGATTATCAGCTGTGCAGGTGTAAAACTACTTTAAGTAGTTTCAGAATGCCTTTTATGTCAACATGCAACAGTAATACTGAAATGAGAAACTCAGTTCAAGGATTAGAGAGGCTTAATTATCTTCAACTCTAACAAACTGTTTTAAACTTTTTTTGAAGAAGGGTTTTTAGGTAATAAAAGGTTTGGCTACTGAGCCTTCTCGAAATATGTATTACAAGCTTTTTGTGTATGTGGGTTGTTTTTTTTTTAACCTACTGTTTTAATTTCTATATAAAAGATGGTAGATTTCAAGTTGAGAGAGTTGTTGCAAGCCTGGCTGCCTATGCTTGTCCTGCCTGTAGTTTTGCATTCAAATCAAGCAGCAGCTTACTGGGAGATGAAAAGCTTGTTTCAGACCTCAAGGACCTAAACCTAAGACTTTTAAGAGAAACGGTAACCTGTATGTGCTAGAGGCATAACCAAAGTTTTGAACCAGCTTTTTTCACATGGGTTGCCAGATTAAGTTTGAAGTTAAAGTCATAGTAATGATGGGAATCTTATAATTATCTTCTTGAAGCTAAACTGTAACACAACCCCATCAGGGAAAGTGAAGCTGAGCAAATCTGAAGGTGAGTTACAGCAGCTGTAGCTAACTATGCATCATATTTTTGCATCAAACTACTTATAATAATGGAGTGAATATGCAGAAAAGTTAGGTATTTTTGGAAATATACTGGTGTTCACTCTCTTTCCTCCCAGGTACCTTCTGTTTCAACAGCTTACTCTTGTTTCTTTCTCTAACTCAAATGATTGCCTTTAGCACTGCAGGCTCCCTGCATGAAGAAATAACTACTTATCTTTTCTGCCCCTTTCTTGTTGTAAAGAAGAGGGCAAAGTTAAAATATGTAAAGAGGTAACTTTAAAGACAAACCCAGGAACTCTGAGAACTATGAAAGTTGTAACAGCAACACAAAGTAGCATCAGGGGCGTCAGTCCTAAAGGCACAGATAACTGTACCCTTCCTAGCAGTTCACCAAGACAAGTCACATCAGTCATTACAACCCAATCCATTTCTTATTGTGTTTAATAGGAACAATTAAGTATTCACCTTTTACATCTGCTCCTATGAAGGAGCTACTTTAAGATGTGAAGTATGGGGAATACACTGAAGGATGAAGCTTTTAAAAAAAAAGTTTAGGTGACATGAGCATTTTTAAGCTATGTCTGAAAGAAACATGAGCAGAGTCCTGCCCTCCCCCCACCCGAGCCAGGGTCAGCACAGCTGGATCAGCATGGAGCAAAGGTACAGCTGCCTGGCTCTGCAAGTGCTGGCTGCCTTAGGGATATCTGCACTGCATCACATAGACATGTCCCTCAAAATAAGACAGAAACAGGAAAGCTGCTGTTTCTGATAATATGTTGGCACCCACTTTCCCTAGTGCTACTGAGGCTTATCTATAAAACTGGGCATCTGTCACTGAGGCTCCTGCTCCAGTCTTACTTTGCTCCTGGTACGGTGCATTTCTCTCCCCCCCACCCCCAAACAGGTTTTACACTGCCCACTTGTATAATACAAAATAAACAGCAGGAAAAGTACAAAACTAGTTGGCAGCTGAGTTTAAAGCTATTTCAGTAGAACCCTGTAAATACTCCTGCCATAAAACTCCACAGAAAGCACCTTCTGCTCTCAGTTTAAACAAAAGTACTGATCACATCCCAGTATCCTGCTGGAAGGAAAGCCAAAGACAAGTGGTAACTCAAAAAGAAATGGACTTTGCTTTGAGCAAGGGTCAAGTCTGTTTATAGTGATGGTAGGACACTGCTCCATCACTGTGTTGCTTTACTCTTCTTGTTTTTGCTTTTCTTGTCTTTTTTCTTCAAGCCATCCATGTTGGCTCTCAGCAAATTTGAATATGCCTGAAACAACAATTGCCACCATTAAAAGAACAAATACTTAAGTGACAATATACTAGAGGTAACATTTTATATATTGCTAATGGGTATGTATCTGCATTTTCTCAGAGAATCATGCTCTTACACCCTACACTAGGAAACTTGTTTCTAAACCAATGCAGAAAATTAGGTAAAACACAACAGGATTTTGTTTTTAAACAAATGCAGATAGATGGGTAGTCTAAAGTTAATCTGTATGCCAGTTCAGCACTGAATCAACCCATTCACAGCTGTCTAGTGCTTCCTCTTGACCACTTCCCAATACCTACAGAAAAGGAAGATAAAAGGCATACAAAACTTACCATCTGGAATTTATTTACTTCCTTTGAGCTCACCTACAAAAGAAATAGTGGAGGTTAACCAAGAAAACACTGGCGTCTATTACAAACCAAGTATCAGTACATGTTTACCCACCAGTAACCTCTAGTCTTTTAAGCAGCAGTTGGATCAACTGATCACATTCAGCAGTGATTCAGCGCCGTACTGACAAGTCATAGGACTTCGCTAATTTAGAAAACTGAAAACACTCCTTACTCAATTAACAAAATCCTCTGGAGGCCTTTCATCCCAAATCTGTGTCTTTTCAAATGGGAAGAATGTGAAGAAACATTCTAAGGAAGGTTTTATTTATTTGTAGGGCCATAAAAATATGTTGCAGCCCAGATTCTCTCAACCATTTCTCAAAGTAACGTTTTTCCTTGGGTTACATCGCAGAGAGCTGGTCAGCTAAAGCCTTTCCCAGTCTCTCATTCAAAGGAAATACACATCAGGTTTTCAACTTCTAGTTAACATTTCCTGAAATACAAATAGCTCTGTAAATGAGAAAAAAAAATAGGTATGCTGAGCAAGATTAAGGGTTAGAAGAGTCTACCCCTGCCCACACATTCTTGCCAGGAAACAAGAATCCCTCTCCTACTGTTTCAGTCTGGGAACATTCAGTTCCTTCCTGGGTTGTAAGAACCTTCAGTAATTCCATCGAGGTCTACAGGAAACTACCTCTTTGTCACCTGAGTGTACGTGTGCAGGACCTTTCTTCTCCTTGGAGCCACACCATTTGTCCTCATACCACAGGTTCCATATCTGCCCTGTGTCCTTCTGCCCATGTCTCTAGAAGCAGTTTTCCCCTTCCCTCCAAACAATTTCACTTGACTCAAAACACAACAGCCAAGGTTGCTGAAAACAGGCAAGAGTCCCTTTCTGCTGTCCTGCAATACCATTCTGAAGCAAAATCCAGCGTACAGAGCAAAACTTTAAACTACTGTCCCAACTGTAATGCTGAGTGTAAGCATTAAGACTTCAGGTAAGTGTAACACTTAGCATCCCAACTTCAGCTCTGTGTTTAGCTACCATATGGTTTCCCTGGAATTAAGAGGGTAGTTTTCATGAAATTCATGTAAAGACAAATTTCACTTAAAATACGGGGCAGTAAATAAGAGACAAGTAGTGCCACTGATCTTTCTAACCCAAAGTTGTCACTTACCACTGTGCTAATTTTCTTCTTTCCATCAGTTGCTCTTAGAAGACACTTATTGTCTGCTGGTTCAAAACTTTCTACGTGGCCTTTGCGTGGGACTGGTTTTGTTCGGCCATCGTCTGTATTGAAAGACAGAGAATGTTTATTCAAATTTCACTAAAATCACCAGATGCCTCCTGACATGAGATGTTAAAAATTGCTCATGAGGAGATCTGTAAAACACCCTGGAATTCAAGGCCATCTGAACTGACATTGCTGCCAAATTGTTCGCCTTCCTCTGTAACCCCAGAGGATCTGTTCCATGAACTACATCTGCCAGGAAAAAAAAATGTAAGTCCTTGCCCCGAGATGCTGTATGAACTGCCTGCTTCAGCAGCAGTATGTCAAATGCATGTCAAACTGCAGCCTCGGACACTTGACTTCTCAAGTAGTGCCAGCTAGCCAGAAACCAGAGAAACAAATGCACAAAAGCAACGCTATAATTCTCCTTTCATAGAAATCTAAGGATTTCCAATTACTGTTTAACAATTAGAAAGTCCCAATATTTCCTGCAGTTTGAAATACAGTCTTACTTCACAAGGTTATTAGTACTGCAGCTAAGATGATTGATTGGTCCATACGACTGCTCTTGTTTTCAGATGCTCTGACTACAACTGCATGTTGAAATACCCGCTAACACCACTAAGGTGGATTTAGACGAGCACCTCTTTAATCCAGTAACAGACTTAAAGCTTACATTTCTTCAGCGTTATGAAAACACTCCCCGAAGTTCTGCACTTTTGGAAGAGTCTGGTAAGCTCTGTCAGGAACTGCAAGAGAAAGAGACCCCATCCTTGGCTGGAGGCCACCACACAGGCGTTTATTTCTGTTCCCCGTGCAGCCCAGCGACTCTGCCCGGGGCGCAGCCCCCGCCTCCCTCCGGCGCCGCTGTTACCGCAGGCCGGGCTCTCCCGGTTCCGCGGGAATAAGCACCAAGGAACGGAGAACTCCCGGTTTTCCCCACGCCGAAGCTGTAGGACACCCGGTCCCTGCCGGGGACGGCCCAGCCCGAGGTTCCGACTCCGGAAAACGAGGTCTAAGCCCCCTGGACCTATGGCGGCCCCGGCGTTTTTGCCCCCCCTCGCCCAAGCCACCGGGTACAACGATGCTCGCTCCCCTCCCCCGCCGTCGCTCCCACGCCGCCGGGGCAGGCGAGGGGACGGCCCTGCGCGGGCCTGCCGCACCCCGCGGCTTTGCGGGGCCTCCCTCCCTCCCACCGCGGCCGGCACAGGGCGCACCCCACGCGGCCGGTGACCAGCCGACTCCCCGGAGCCGGCCACGTCCACGGCTCCCGCCCGGGGGCCGGCGGGGCAGCCCCACCTGCTCGCTCTCCAGCAGCACCATCCTGCACCGCCGGCCGGAAACGCCGCGGCGCGCACGCGCACCACAGCACGGCACGAGGCGGGCCCGCTCGCGCGGCTGGAAGAACGGAGCGGGCGGAGAGCGCCTCGCGCTGAGGGGCCGGGCGGCGGCGAGGCCCCGCCCCGCCCAGGGGAGCGCCACGTCAGCCCCGCGCTGCCGCTGCTCGCCCCGGCCCCGCCCCCGCCCCGGCGGCGCCCCGGGGCAGAAGGCGGGCGGCGGAGGTGGCCGCCGGGCCCGGCCGCTGCCCCTCCGCGCCTCCCCCCCCTCCGCTCCACGCCGCCCCGCGGGAGGCGCAGGCAGTGCCTGATCCGGGACGCGGGTCAGGCCGGCGGGAAAGGGCAGCCCTGCTGGGCTCCGCTCCGGCCGGCGCTGCGGCCCCCGCCGTTATGCACCGCTCCCCCCGCGCTGCCCGGTGACGGCCGCGGCGCGGGGTTTCCCCCGGCCGACGGCTGGCGCGCACGCAGCCTGGCGGAGCGGCACCAAGATGTCAGCTGCTCCCCAAACGCCGCGACAGCGCGGCGGGCCCGCGGCTGCCTCCCCCGGGCGGCCGTGTCCCTGCGGCCTCGCGTAACCCGCCGGCCGGCACTCGGGGTCTGAAGGACGGCCTGCGAGCGGGCCTCGGTGCGCCCGCGGGTGGCTGCGCTCGGCCTGCCGAGAAGCAGGGCGCTTGCCGGGGCGCCGCAGCAGTCGCGGGGGTGGGAGGTCGTAAGGCAGCTCTGGCTCCCCGCTCGCCGCCCCGGGAGTGGGTGCTTGAAGCCACGCGTGCCTCCGCGTCCCCTGGCACCGGGAGCTGCTCGCAAGGCACCCCGTTAGCTTCAGGGGAAAAGCACTGCACCCGGCCGGCGTTTCCAGCCAAGTGCTGACAGGGCTGGCGCAAAGGGGCCTGGCGAGTGTGACTGGCTTGAAGACTTGGAGGATGAAGGGTGTGATTTGAGACTAAGTGAACGAGACCCCTAGATTTGTACAAGAAACGGCTAGGAGGAAACCAGCGCCTGGGTGGGGCGAGAGGGCACTTCACACCCGTAACACTTGAAGCTCCTGGGGCAGGTTCTGTAAAGGGGGAGTTTTCCATCAGGCCCAGGTTAGTTGGTCTGGGAGCACACAGAAGTAGCATTTGATCTAGTGCCTTTTCATGTTTCTCACTAGGAAAATTGATTTCTTTTTCCTCCGTGGACCTAACGAAAGTGGAAGATAATGCCTTACGTACAGGCAAAAGGGGAAAACTGTTCCCAGGCTGATAGGTGCTTGAGCCCTTGAGGAATTCATACTATTGATTTAGGAGCTCAGGACTGCGTTCTAGACAGACCTGAAATACCTTCTTGCGTTATGATTCTCATGGTGGGGGTGTTGTTTCATATATAAACCAACATAATCCGAGAGTCTAGTCACTCCGAAAGTCCTTAGCGTTTACAAACATCTCCTGTCCTTTTGCAGGTTAAGCAAGAGGCAGTAGAGGGTGCTGTGATTGCACACACAGAAATGAAACTGCCTGAGGAACAAGGAAACAAATACCCAAGAAGCAGGTCATCACAACACGGCCATGGTTTATCAAAATCTATCAGTTTATTAAATTAACTCCATTATGTTGGAGTCAAAGGAAGTGTAGAGATCCAACACTGCCTTTCCCTAACTGTGGATGGTATTATCCTCCTGATGGTTTTGCACTTGTGTTATTTGCAGTTGAGGAGGAAAGACTTCAGAAAAATAAATTTCATTGTTTCTCATAGCATTAAAAATCTCATAAAAACCGAAGCGAGGAAGGTATGTTATTTAAGTCTTCTGAAAACGGGCATTCTAAGGGGACATCAGTGCTGCGGTCGGAAGTACTGACGGGCCAAAGCCTTGTACAGCTGTGGAAAGTGACGGTCCCTGCCCCTAAAAGCTTCCAGTCAGCATCCACAACAAGTGAAGACAGGTGGATGCAAGGAGTCATTGCTGACATGTACTTCCTCTAACCTTGCAGGAGCAGTCATAACAAACTCCTAATTACAAGAGGTTGTTTTGGGCAGAAATCAGAGTAGGGTTGTGTCTTCAAGAGAGCTCTGAAAGACGACGATGCAATAGTGTTGTAGATTTTTATAGGCAACGTGAAAGAAGAGCAGAAATGGAAAAACTAAAACAATTGCAACATACTCCCCCTTGGAAACTACCATGGTCACAGACCCTGGAAGGCAGAAGTGCATTTCCACTCATGCTTGCCAAAAGACAAGATGGGTGGTCTCATATCTGAAATGGGGACTACAACTCTCACCTGAGTTCTGACTCTTGAATTCACCAGAGAAGTCTCGTGTTGCCTTGAACCGGTCTCCTAACTTCCCTGTACCACAGCTCTTCTTTCATAAAGGTGGAGAAAGATATGTAGTTATTCTCTATACCTTTTACGCAACAAAAAGCATCGATGCCTGCGGGATGAGCACTGTGGAGTTTTTTTTTCTCCTTTTGCATAAAAATCTCAGCCCACTATTAGGAGCTACTTCCGTTGCTGAGGTGTGCCTTCGGTACGCTGTGGACATAGTCATGCCCACCTTAATGTAGCTGAGGTATCAGTAGCAGTGTAGCTACGGCATTAGAGACTGTACAAAGATATTGGGCACCTACCCATCTGGGTAGATTCCTTGCAGGAACCCGTAACACCAAAGCTTCTGGTTCTGCTCTGTGCTGGAAGAAGGGGCAAAGGGGAAAGCGCTGTGAAGAACTCCAGAGAGTTGCACAAAGTTTACATTTTTCAAATCTGTTGTTTTATCAGCATTTTTTCTGAAAATATATTTGTCTCACTGCTAACAAAAGTGGCTCCACTGAATTGCTGAATTTCTTTCCATACGAAAGAAGGAGGATTTGTGTGTGTGTGTGTGTGTGTGTGTGTGTGTGTGTGTGTGTGTGTGTGTTAGCTTATCTTCCTGATCTTGAAGTTGTTTTTCAAGCCAGAATGTCACAATTTAATTGGGGGAGAAGTCTTCATTGCAACTTGCAAACAAGGTGAAAATGGAATATTTTTAATGATTCTTTTCCAAAAAATAGATGGAACAGGGGAATGCTGACATTGCTTTACTTTTGCCAAAGGCTGCCAACACTCAGAGGGAATAAGCTATTCAGCTGGTGAAAAAGTGCTGAACAAACACTGAAGGAGCTAAAGGGATACTCCCAATCATGATATACTTGCTTTTCACTCTATCTCCTGCCTCAGTCTAATGCCTTCCCCCTCACCCCCTGCCCTCAGAAAAAAAAGGGGGAAAAAAAAAAAAAAAGACAAGACAGGTTGGATTAAAACAGTAGCAAGAGGAATTGGTGGATCCTGAGAGTTGGCAGGGGTATTAGTATTTTGTAACCTGATCTGTCATGTGACTAGAGCCAGGCAATAAAAATAAGTCTCCTACCAGCCCTCCTGTTTGCTCAACTTTATTATATGGTGTCAGTAGAGAACTACTTTTTTTTGGCAAAAATTTAGCAAATGAAGCCACCTGAATCATTAAATCCTGAAGGAAATCTGGCAGAGAACTGGAGGAGGTTGTTGCTGCGCTTCCAAGTTTTCCTGGAAGCAAGCATGTACTGAAGAGAAACGGAGAAGGTGAAACCTTCTCCTCTCCTAAATGTGGTGGGAGGGGCAGGAAGCAGAAAAACAAAATTATTAGAAGCAAATTAAATTCTTGATCAACCTTAGTAGAGGTTGGCAAAGATCTGTTTGAATTAGCTAGAAAAGATTACTTCTCGTTATGGACTACCACTCACACACATTCAGCTGCTGCACACCACAGTGAGCAGAAATGTAATAACATACTGTAAATTACAGTTTGCTCACCACAGTGCTCAAGATGAGTTAATAACAGATAATGGCCCACAATTCACAAATGGATCATTCTGGTAATTCTCTTTGATCTGTAAGTTCAAGCACACCACGTCAAAGTATAGCTATGCACAGGAAAAAGAGTCAGTGTTACAGCAAAACCCCAGTAACAGCCTCCCCCCCCTTTACAAGTCTATCATTAGCACTGTAAAAACAGAGATGCACACCTCACTGCCTCGCTGGCCTCACCAGATCTGAGATTAATGGGCAAAGGAAAAGCCTCCGAGAGCCAACATTTAACAGCGGCTGGTTGGGCAGAAAGACAATTAACCCTGGAATAGCTACCAAAACATCCCCCAGCTCCGTGCCAGGGAAGTAAAGAAGAAAAGTTTTAACAAGAGCGATGAACAGTTGTGCTTTTTTCTAGTGCTAGGTGGATTTCCAACAAAGCAATTAGCAGGTTACATGGGTACAGGTGAATGTCAGTCCCAAGATCGGGTCTTAACCTTCTTTATAAAGTGGCCCTTGTGAAAAGAAATAAAGGACATGCAAGGGGACGATGATCAGAGAGCTCTTGAACAAGACAGACACAATGGCACAAAGTGGTGTTATTTGCCTGATCAGACAGTAATCATGAAAAAGAGAGAGATTCTGAACCCCATATAGATTCAAACAGAGACCTAAACAAAGCATTTTAGAAAGATCTTTCTGAGACCAGGATATGCCACCAGAAAGTTGCTGAGCCCCTGGTGAGAAGGCCAACTTCCAAAGAGAAGCTCTCCACAAGAAACAGGAGGTGTTCTCTCATGTCTTAGGAACCAGTTCATGCACCCTGAGCTCTCTCCTAAACACTTCTGTTCATCTTAGTGAATTCTTCCTATTTTATTTAATATTATGTTTTATTTACATGAAATGAGTTTCAAAGGTAGGTTAAGTGTAACCTTGAGTTCAACAGGCACTGACTTTCATTGTGTAATAGCAATGTTAACGGTGATTTATATTTTGTGAGGGAGACCAGGAAATAGATAGAGATACGTTTCTTAAAACTCTAATGCACCACGTTGCTATTGTAGTGAAAACCAAAGCCTATCTGGAGTGAGACACAAAAAGATTGTTTGTTGGAAAAGGGCTTCATGGTTTTGAAGTACCCTCCAGATTTTAGAAAGCTTCTCTGTCAGGGAAGATGAGGGCTGTATATTTACCGTATTGTTAAGTGTCTCACACACGCTCAAAATGGTTTTGTGACAAGCCCCTGCCTCACAAAAAAAAAGGGGAAAAAAGGCCAAGAGAAAGGCAGCCCGGATGCTGAGCTGGTCATCTGTACAACTGATGGTGTCATCTGTGCTCTGGAGGGACACCCTGCAGCACAGCTCACCCTGGGGACGACGCAGCAGAGAGAGTGCATCCCTGCAATGACACGCCGTGAATCCATGAAGGATGCTGTAATGCATAACACACCTCTGGGAACGGTAAAATTGAAGAGGCAATTCAGTTAACTGCCTGCGCACGAGGAAGGGCCCAGGGAGAAGCAGCAACGTGTCACCAGATGTGTTTACTTTTGAAGGACATGGCAAACAAAACACAGTCTCACAGACCTTCAAAACCAATGCAAAACACTGCAGTAAAACAGTCAGATAAAAAAAAAAAAGATATGCAGTATGGGCATCCACACTGTGTTTTGAAGGTACATTTGTCCTGATAACTTTCAGTTGCGAGCAGAGCAGAGGGAAGTGTAAGAACAGCCTGTTCTGAAGGAGTGCACCTGCGAGGTGACACAGCTGAGCTGTCCTGGCCCCGCTTGCTGCTCTCCTCCGCCAGCCTCTCTGGTTCTCAGTCAGTGGCTGCCTGCCACCGCCGCTGGGAAGAAACCCCGCACTGTACCCACATACGTGAAGTGGAGACCGCGTGGCCCAGAGTGCTGTACCACGTGGCAGAATGAGTCTTTAGAAGTGACTTAACACTAGCATGGGGTTTGAGTCCAGATAAATGAGACACTCATATAGAAACAAGCAAAAATGTATCAGAATGTGCTCATATCCTTACAACACTGAGATGTATACTGTGGTTGAACTCCCAGTTTATCTTCTCCATGGCCAAAATTATATCTTGGTAGTTATACCTCATGTTATTTGTTACTCTTAAAACTAAGGTATTTTAAATTTTTAGGGATGTGAAATTAATTTTCAGTGTACACCTCACTTATATTTTTTGAAGGTTACAGGGCTACTCAAACGGTGGACCTTGGTCTGTGTTTGAACCAGGAGTAAGTTTTACAAGGTGTTCAGACATGTCCCCTCCACTTTGGGGTATGAACTTTCTCACAAGGGACACAAAGACTCTGAAAATAAACCCTCAAATTCTTCTTCCTTGCCATCCCACTGGCATCAATACAGCCATAGTGGTATACAGGAGGTCAGAATTTGGGAGCTGTTAATGTAACTCTGTCTTTGGAGCTGTAAACTATAAACCACAGATTCAGTGGGGTTAAAACTTTGCTGTTACCTTTAAACCAATTTTGTGATATGAGTTTTCAGCGTGGTTTCAGTGGGTCTTTGTAAGTCATCTGTGAACTCCAGTGGTGCCTGTACAATACAATGCACCTTCTGGGTGCTCTAGAAATGGTATTTACCAAGCCTCACAGCTCATCTCTCCAGCAGGAAGAGGGTGTATAGTCATCACTTAATTTTGTATGGCAGATTTCTAAGCAGACACAGAATGTCTGGTTAAGAGCTGTGCAAAGCATCAGGGAGGTAATTAAGTTGGAGCTCAAGAGTAATGAGGTGACAGAGATTGGGTTGAGCATCATTTCTTTCACGTCGATGTGTCCTACTTTCAGAAACACAGAAAGGCAGTTGTGAAAAATTTCCACCAGACATTCCCAGTGAGGTTACAGGATTTCTTTTTTCTACGTAAGTATTTAAGAGACAGAATGAAGAATATCACACCATGTTTAAAAAAAAAAAACAACAAAACAAGTCAATGGGAATTCTAGGTCAGCAGAATGTCACCAGGGAGGACGACATTGTCCTTGATATCAGAGAACACAAGGCAATGTGTTATTAGAAAATGAGCCACAAGGTCTTTGCTATCCTCCATTTGCCGTCTCCTCAGAAGGACAGAAACCCAAGCAGCGTATATTCTCTTGATACCGTGGGCTGTTGCTTTCTCAGGAAGAAAAGGGTCACCTACTACCTCACCAGCACCGTTTCCTGCCTCTGCTGAGGCCGCCCAGCGAAGCGAGACCTGGCTGGACTTCTGAGATTTAAGGATCACAACACAAGCTGCAGTGCCTGTGAAACAATAGTTTCTTCACAGCCTGAGTGAGGATGTCTGATACAAGAGCTGCACGGCACAACAAAGAGACAATTAAGTTAGTTACCAGATGAGTGAGGTGACAGAGATTGGCTTAGACATTCTTGCTCTCACTTCCATGAGCCCTAATTTTGCAAAAGCAAAGACAGTTTTGACCGTTACCACTAGATATTTCCAGTATGACTACCTTCTTGTAAGAGCTGCCAAGTGTACCTGCTTACTCAAGCTTTACTGGTATTTCGTGCTCTTCCCTAAGGCTCCTCCAAATGTCCAGACACTTTCTAGGAACAGGGCGGCGTGGGGAGGCCACTCTGCGCAGCCAGCAGCTGCCCTGGCTTCGCTGGGTCAGCGGCTGGAGGAAGCGGTTTCCTGTTTTGCTGGTGCTCAATGCCACTTAACAATAGGGGGAAAGCAAAAACTGCAGGATCTAAGCACAGCAAAACTGTTTTCTACATGAGCTGTCCGCCTGCCTCCCCGCTCTGCCCCAGCCACCCCCCACCTCACGTGCCCACCCCGGCCGGTGCACCGCAGCGGAGGAGAGGAGGCAGAGGCACTCGAGGCTGAGGTAACGAGGGCTCGAAGACATCTCTGCTGTATAAACGGCCTGGACCCCTTGGCAGCGGGTCTGAAATAGCAGCTGAATATTACTAGTTTGTATCTTTCCTCCTGCCTCCCATGAGAGAGAAATATGAGGCCCACGTGCAGCACTTCTGGAGCATCAGTGTCAGCAAGAGTCACTCATGCCTTCTTACAACACCTAAAACATCTCGTCCGTCCTAGTAGATGGTTTTCAGCACCGTCCTGAGATAACCACTTCCAGCTGTGGTCAGTTCACTAGGGCGGGAACAGCATTGGCAGAGATTCCTCACTCTGCCTTTCTGAAAAACATCCTTCTCCTCTAATGGTTTGCTCAGTGCCAAATCCTTAATCCACTCTTATCAGCTCACAGAGTGCCCTTACTCTCCTACTCGCCTCCTACTGCCTACATACTCAGGCAGCATCCCTTGCCACCATGCCGGAGCTTGGCTCTCATGATCCCCATCGTATCCAAATCCTACCTCACTTACTGGCCTTGTTTTTCAAATGCATCTTCTGAGATTAAGGGTTGCAGGAGGTAGCTCTGTAAAGCAGATTAAACTAAGCATTGTAACTGCGACTGGAGTCACTCAGAAATGGGAAACGCAGGTACCCAAACTGTAATCTGAGATTGTTGCTATCCCTGTCCCTTTATTTCTGCCTCCCCCTCCCTGTTTCTGAATACAAGTTGTCTTCCAAAGCACACAGAGCAGCAGACAGGAGCCCCAGGCAGATTGGAAGTCACAGGCTCTTTGTTAGTGCTCAGGCTATAGAAATCCCAGGTGAGTCACCCTCGCTTGCAGTAGCAGGTAACCCAGCCATTGCCAATCAAGCTCACCGAGCCTTAAATGCAACCCTGCCAAGGAAATTCTCAGAAGCAATGCAGGTATTATAAATGGAGTTCCTTTGTTATTGCCTGTAGCCTTAAAAACCTGTGACAATTGAGTCCTACAGCTTTTAAAGTTCAGGAGTGGCATTGCTTGAAGATATGTCATGCAAGTATTGCACTAGGTTTACAGAATAGTGCGGCAGAAACCTCCACACCGAAGGATTTCTTTTGTTAAGGTTTCCATTTTTAAGGGAAAAGTCACCTAAAAATCCCACCTGTTGGTTTTGGTTTGGGGTTTTCTTCAGACAAGATGTGATTGGGCTATAGTGCCAGTAAAAAGCAGGAAAATTTCCAGGACTTAAACTGCCAAGCACCCAGTGAAGTTTTGCATAGAGCTCAGTTAGTGAGACACAGTAATGTAATGTAGGGCATCTATCATGCTTAAACCTTATAATGACCCAACAGTGTTTTATGTCATCTGAACATAGCAGGAGAGCTAGAACTCCACTGAACTCCACTGGAGGAAGAGTGCTCTGGGTCTTTATGAAGAACATCACAAAAAGGATATGTTCGAGACCAAAACAACCCTCCCACAGACCCTAGGATGAAACTGGCCTCATCTACACTAAAGGTTTACCTAACATTATTTTGCAATCAAGGTGTGATGTTCTCTCACCTTCATCTTTTCTTTCTTTGTTTTCCCAGACAAGACTGAAGAGTATAATTAACGCAAGTTTCTCAGAAGGCATCTCGCATTTGTCATACATGTTTATATATCTTGCCTACTGTATGCCGTCTGGGAAAATCCCATAGTGCTCTTGAGGGAGGATAAAGAGCACAGGGATGAGCAGTGGCCTGACACCAGCTACACATGGAGCAGCGGTGTTTGGGATGTTGTGTTGCACTCAGTGCTGTTAGGACAAGTTAATTACCAGGTTAGAGGAAGACAATCGACACAGGAAACAACATCATTATTCAGCAAGACATCAAATGCTACCTCAGGTGCCTGTTACTCTTGCTCAACCAGTTCAGTTGTTACCAGTGTATTAGTCATCTGACCACACTGAACATCAGTCTTTCACTCCTCATTACGCACTCAACTACAAGCTACAGTATAGGCTTGCTCTATCCTGTAATTACAATATATAGCTGTGCTATAAAATCTATTATGTCTAGAGGTCAGACTCAGAAACAAATTAATTAATTGCACTTTCTCCACTTCTAGGCTAAGATAAGGGTTTTTTGCTACTTTTCAGTAAAAGGCTCTGCTTTTTCCTTAACACAAATGGTTTGCCATAATAAGCAGCTTGTCAGCAAGAAACTCTTCATACAGAGGCAAGCAACAGGCATTTTATCATCGCAGGGCGCCTGATTATCAGTATTATAAAGTTATCTTTTGGCAGAGAAGTCTTGGCAGCAAACAGCCTCTTCAATCTGAAAGAGATTAGCAGTTCTGCACCAGGCCAGTGCCGAACTGACAAGTCAGCCTCCCGGTGCGTGCCGTGGCGGAGCGCTGTGTGGGGACGCGCCCCTCTCCACAAGGCCAGTGCTTTCCATTCAGCTTGGCAACAAGGGTAGCATTGCATGCCTTTCAAAGGCGTACAAATTGAAATCCTGGATTTAAATCCGATGGCGTGATTTGTCGGATGGCCCATGTCGGGGTGGCCTTTGGACTGTTTGAACACAAGAGTCTGGAGAAAGCTAGTATTTCGGTGGCTCTGTAAATAAGGATTTCCCTGCTCTGTGGAGGACAGGACTACAAACTGTTCCCCAAATTCTCACTGCTTGGGGATCAATAGTGTGATCCTCCTAGGGACTGGGACTGCGGCGTGCCAGGAGAGTGCATCCTGGGACAGGTCTGGCGCTCGTGGGTGCTCTGGTTAGACAGCGTGGGTTCAGAGAGGCACCAGAGAGACCACTCTGCCCAGCTGAGGAAGACGCTTGCTCTCCTAAGAATGATCTTGCCTTTTCTTTTTCTGTTTTCCCGCATCCACTTTTTCTGGGGTGTGTTTCAATTCCTTTTTTCTGTCCGTTTTTTCCCTCTTGTTCCCCTCTCGTCTCTCTCCTCCCCGTCAGTCACTCCTCTGTCACCAGTTACCATTCTTCGCTCCCCCCTGCAGTGACTTCACTAACACGGGGGCTCGCCTGCCCCTGCCCCTGGTGCAAGCCATCACACTAATGCCAGAGCTGGGGCAGCCACCGCACGATCGAGCTTGGAAGGTAAATCCTTTTGTCCTTTTGCTATTCAAGACAGGACAGTTCTTACATCGTAGCGATGTGAGAAGAAACAGCCGCTGCCGAAGGGAGAGCTGCTGTGCCGCTTATGGTGCAGTGTGCTGTTTGGTGCAATGGGCCCCGGTTACTGTAGGAGCTAGGCGCTCCTATATGAAACAATGGTTGCCTTCCCAAAGCGCTCACAGTTTAAGTGACTTTCATAAGGTAAGCCTGCTCAAAATCTCTACTGAAAGCCACCGTGCATTCAAAGAGCAAGTTGGGGAAGTCCCGCTCTCTGCAGAATGAAAGTCCCATTTCCCTGGGTGAGAAAGAAGACGCGTATCACTTTCTCTGCTTTTCTCTACTGTTTTGCTGCTGGTTGTAAGCTACAAAACAAACCCAGGATTTCAGGGAGTGTTCAATCTGCAGCTTGTTCTCAGCTGATCCTGTTGCAGGGAGCAAGTTCCTGGCTGATTCACGAGCAGTAAAAATAAACACAGTCTGGGGAAGGCAGGGAGGAGGGAGGGAGACTGGAGGGTATGGAGGAAAAAGTAGGAGCTACAGCAGCTGGTGTTTTCTTTGCTGGTTCTTTTCAGAGGATTTAGGCAGGTTGGAGATGTAAGTGATTAATGGAGAATGATAACACCTCACCCCCTCCTCCTCCTGGAAGGAATACAAGTCTTTATGCATATCGCTGGTCTCTCAGCTTTAACCTTTCCAAGATTTACACACTCCATCCACTCCGATGCAGTGCTGTGGGGCTGACAGCACATCTGGGTGTATTAACTGTACGCTCTGCGGTTTTTACAAATGCTTAGGGTTTGTTCTCAAAAGTTTGGAAACACTGCACTCGAAGCCCTGAGACTTCCCCCATGGAGCTGACCAGACTGAAGACGATGAACTGCCACACAAACTGGAGACGGGTTTTTTTCCTAGCTTCTTCTGTGCTTGGAGTAAAGGGCACAGCTAGATATTGCTGAACACCAGTAAAACATGCCTCCATAACAGCTCCCAGATTGCTCTGGGATAAAGCACGTTTGGGAAGAGTGTACAAGTAGCAGAAATCCTATTCTGTCCCCCTCCATAGGTATGTCAGCTGCTTTGCCAACTACATCTAGGGATCCCGCCCTCGGCTCTGCTCAAGGGTGATCATATCACGGTATGCTTCTGTTCTCTGCTGCGTGGTTAAGAAGTCGGCTTTCCTCTTGCCTTTCTTGCACTGGAGAAAAAAGTCTGGCAGAAATAGACGGGCAAAGGTGGATGCATAGCTTCCGCCATTGCTGAAAAGGAGTTGCAACAGAAGTTTCGTGTTACAACTTAAGGAATGAGGTTCCCACCAGCAACAGGAGAAGATGAAAGTTAAGGAGCTTTTATTATGATTTGTCTTAAGCAGGGGTCATGGAGGCATAAAAAGAATAATAATAATGTGCTAATGAAATTTACTGAAGATGAGATGTCTCATCAACAGTGAAGATGAGTAGGATATCAGGAAAAAATGTGATGACTTCAGAAATTCACAGTGCGAAAGGTCATACATCTAGGCAGCAGGAATTCCTGCTGTAAAGACAGGATCACAGCCTTTGGAAGAAACAGTGGTGAAGAAAGACCAAGGTATTGTCATCCGTTACAGGGCAACTGAGCCACCAGCGTGACACAGCCATAGAAGAGGTAAATGCACTCACAGGATGTATTAGACAAGATACTTTAGCTAATTAGAAAAGCATTACCGCCATTGTGTAAGGCAGTATCAAAACATCATCCAGAACAACATATACAGTACTCGTCACCCGTATTTTCAAAAAAGACCAGAACAACTGATGATCAGGGAAATGAAGAGTCTGTCTTAGAAGACCGTAAAAGAAACTGATTTATATAGCAACAAAACAACAAGAATGGATGAGCAGGGACAGGAGCCTTTAAATATGTCAGAGGAGAAAACAACAGGGAGAGAAAAGTAATTATTTAAACTAAAGCATGACCTTAACAGAAGAACAAGATGGTATAAAATAATGACTAGGGGAACAAGCTTATATAAAAATTTCCCATTAAATTTAACAAGGGGAAAATAGAGAACAAGCTTAGGATGGAGCTTCACAAATTATTAACATTGTTTTATGATGTGGAAGGCCCAGTCGGTCTCTTTCCATCCAAAGCCCTGGTGTGGACTTTATAGATGCATATGCATCAAGAACAGCATGGGTGTTTACTCACAGGGTGATTTAATTTTTAACGATTGGGACAAGACACCATTAGGTACCATGAGAACTGAAACCTGTCATATCTCGGTCTCTGGTTGAAATCCAGACCAGGCTGCGTGTGGCTGAAGGAGAATTAGTGCTTTATCACCTGACTGTTGGTTGGTAGCTTCTTTGGAAAATGAGCTGCTGTGCAACTCCTAATGGGCGGTTTTCTGTGTCATGAAATCACCACCGCCAAAAGCGGTGATGGTGGTGAGTTTTGCAGGCAATCTTTCTAGAAAGGCCAAAGATTGCATGGACAGGGAGAGCGAACAAGCCAGTAGCTGGGTGCAGCGTAGCGGAGGGTGGTGGGTGGAAATCATGCGGCCATCAGCTGATGTTACCTGCGCTAAGTATAGAGAAGGACCCAGGTCCCTACAACTGACTGAGGGCAAAGCACTTGTTCCTTTGACTTCCCCACTGAAAACACAGACCAAGACCAGGCTGAATGGCAATGCCCTGTTGCTGTCCCACCACTGGTGCTGTCTGCCACGGTCTGCCTGTGGGGCACATGCATTTACACGCATTGCAAAGCCCTGATTTGTGAGAGGACAAGCTCCGTGTTCGCCAGGCAGCCACGTGGTGCTGGGTGCGGATGCCCCTCTCTTGCATCTCCCCAGAGCACATCAGCACCACGTACTCATCTCATGGCATGGGCTGGGGCGGGAGGAGAGGAGGCCTGGTAAAGGCTGAGCTAGTCACGAACACGCTGGAGTTTCCTTCAGTCTTAAGATCTAAGACTGGCTTTTGCCAAGAGAAGTGCTGGCACATCCCGCAGCAAAAAGGAGGGGGAGCACAAGGGAGATGAGGGAGCAGGGTGGAGAGTGAGACCACAAGACACAACCAATTATCTTTTTTCCTACTTTGCTGATCCTGTGAGATAGGAGGAATTTATAATGCACGTACATACTCCAGGTTTTTCAAAGGCTGTCTTTAGCTGTATATCATGTTTGCAGGGGTCAAATGTTTCTGCATTTTGTCTACAAGAGTAAAAATGTGTCTTTTTAATAGAGAGTGACTGATCGTGAGTGAGCCAGAGTGCAATACACTGAAATAAAGGTGAGACACTTCACTTCTGCTGCGAGGTTAGCTAAACAGCGTAGGCTTTGTGCCCCATCTTGACCAGAACCAGTTTATCAGTCAGACCACAACACCTTGACTGCATTGCATTCTTACTTCCGAACAAAACCAAACCGCCTTGAACAACACCTGATGAGACTTGCTTATTAAGTTTATACCGTTTTTGAGAATTCTTACATCTTCTGATATGTAAACACTTTCCCATCTCAATCTGCCCACATCACTTGTTTAACCCACAAGATGCTGCAGTTGCCAGCAGCACACCACGTATCCATACAACATACGTGTAAATGATGCTGTAGCCATACTGGTGAGCTCTGTCCTGAAGGGCACTCTGCAGAGAAGGTCTTGAACACAACTGAACTTACCAGCTATCTGTAAAAAGCGATGTAGCTTTTCTAAATGAGTTTTAAAGGAGCAATGTAGTCAGGCCTTTAATGGTGAGAGGAAGAGGGGAAATTAGGAGAAGATTACTGCATAGAGAACTCTTTACTTACTTTTAGAAAATGAGAAATCCCTAGCACTGTTTGGGTGCACACCACTATGAGACTATGACTACAGGCCACTGAACACAGTGTATTATCCAAACAGGTTTTTATCCAGTTCCTTTTCAGGAGTCACCCTGCCATTCCTACATAGGGTGAAGGAAGGATCACCACTTCAAAACACGGAAATTGCTTATGCCTCATCTTTATCGAGCAAGTTTCAGGCAACAAGGTGGGATTTCTTCTGCTAAAGCCAGAAGTCCTGTTAACAGCCTACGGGGAAAATGAATAAATATTTCTCACAGAGTAAACTAACTGCTTCTCTCTGCTCCTGCTTTAGTCACCTCCTCTGAGGTATATAAAGATAATTGTGTTATTGTTTATTAACAGCCTGTCTCAACATTGACAGGGAGATGCTTCCCATGGGACAGCGAGCCCTGCAGCCTTTCAGGCTGCTCAGTCATCCTTCATGGATCAAGCATGTAGCAGACCCAACAAGCCTTGTAGCGTTGCCAGTGCCGGCTCAGCTCCGTCTCCTCCTGGCCCCCAAGTTGCCTAGTGCGAGGCGTTTATTTTCCTCAGCCAGTTCAAGATCTCTCCACTCAAAACTGCAATACGTGGGGACTTTCTGTAGCTGCTTTTAAAATAGACTCACGTGGTCTGTCCCCACTTGGCCTCAAGTATCCTTCTGGGTAACCTACTGCATGCTACACAAACACGGGAACTTGCCAAATTACCAATTCAGCAAAGAGCAGGCTGAGGTGTGGGCTGTTAAATACGGAGGATTTGCAAGAGCTGACAACATGCTTGGCATAGCACAAGGCACTAAGGAGGACAAAGCCCAACCTCAGTGTGAAACCATACCCAACTCCCGTGTGTGTTTGTATAAGGCAGGCAGCTCTTGAGGACAGTATCATGCTTTCATGTGTGTTTATACAGTGCCTAGCACAACAGAGTCCTAATCCAAACCGGAGCTCTTAAGTATCACAGTAATGCAAATTAAACAACACTAATAATACGCTTTGCCTCTGTGCTCATCAGGTCAGGCACGAGTGAAGGACCCTTGTTGGGAAGGACCAGGGCTTCACACCAAGCTGAGATGCACCTTCAGGCTAACCTCAGCTTAGTGAGTTACTGCCCATCAGCCGAGGTGCACTGCCTGACCTGCAATCATGTCTCCTGCTGTGAGGTGAAACATGTTAGTTTATACCCAAGAGAAAAGTTAATGTCATTTATCTTGTGTTTGCCCCAACTAAAAGCACGTGTTTGTATGATTACCAGGGTTCAGCTAACACTGGCATTTTAGCAAGCCACAGCAACTTGGCTGCGTCCGAGTCTATAGGGCCTTTTTTTAGAAAACAGATAAAATGGAGTTGGTAGAGAAAAGCTTTCTGCAAACATCTGCTGAAAGTGTTTTCCCTAGTACTTTATAAAATAGTCAGTGCGAGTTGCTGTCACAAAATTAAATGAAAATTTTAGAACTTCTAGCAAAATATTTCTGACTCCAAAAGAAAGCATGTTTCCATCATTTCCATCTATTCTTTAATCCAGCATTATTAGTTGGCCCATTCCCCACAAGCAGAGCGCTGTACAGCAGCTAATCCTGCAGACATAAAGCTTGTAACAGCGTTCACCTCCTGCCATGAAACTGCGTTACAGTGAACGAAAGCTAAGGATCTGCACGTGAGTGTGCATTTCACCTCTTCCAGTTACCGGAGGCTGCGAAGAGCTGTTAAAATAATTAAACGCGCACATCTACATCATTAATCAATAACAAAATTTTACTAGAAATTTGACAAACAATATTTGACCACTCACTGAACTTGACAGTAGAAAACCGCCTTCACAAATAATATCACTGTCAGAAAAACATAATTAGATACATTATCCCCAAGTAATATAGAAAATAATATGTATAACACAAATGTGCAGCATTCAGATAATTGCATCCAACAGATGTCTTCAGTTAGCTGTTCATAAGGGGGATATCATTTGAGGAGACTCCAGCCACTATACAAGATCAGCATTGTACCTTTTAGCACCGCAAAGTTTTAAATAGAGCGGTTTAAGAAGGGAAGCAAGGTTGTAACTTTATCAGTAACAGCTTTTTTGAAGGCAAATGTTGAGAAAGATGAGCAAGACGAGGATAAGATTAAAAGTATGCCTTTTGGTAGGACATTCGTTGATAAGCTCTGTAGGTGAAAGCACTGCGTTAATGGTCTCCCTCATATTGTAACAGTATCCTCAGTGGGATTTGCTTCCTCGGCTGCTCTCGCTCCCCTCCCCCAGTGCTGTGAAATGAGAAATGCAGTGTTTTTAGTGACTGGAGCAGGAAGAATCTTGTTATTGTGGCTGCATCACCCCTCCAGGACACAGTTCAGTAGAAGTTTGTCATGTGGCTGAGCAGAAACGATGAATGCAGGTTTTATGAAGTTCATTCCCCAAATACAAAGGAACGGGGAAAAAAACCCACCACATTCATGGCTACAGGCTGCGAGAGCACACAGTTCACAGCCTGAGCTCTGCATTGATCACTGTCAAGCTCCTGGGCTGCAGTGCACCTGCGAGCTCTCCCCCGCTCCCTGAGCAGCAAGCCTTTACCTGCACTCCCACCTCCACCCGCAGCATCCCCCCTTACACAGCTCCTCCTTTCTCACCCCTCTTTTCTAGCTGGGGGCACTCGGTGCTTTGGCACCCCTCTGATACCTAGCTTGGATCTGGAGAGAACTAAATCACCCCTCTGCTTAGAGGCAAGTGGATACTCACCAGCCAGTACCCCCCCATACACACACACTTGTTTCTTCACAGCCCTGCTGCCTCCCTTACCTCAGGCATTGCTTCATTTCCTGTTTGCTTCCAGCAGCCGCCTCCCTTGCGTTAACTGTGTGCCATTATGCAGGCTAATATCAAACAGGTGGAAGAGGTAAACATTAAAAAAAATAACTCAACATGTCTTTCCTCTCCTCAATGGGCACGATGATATTGTCAGGAAATGGGTAACAGCTGCAGGTGCTAGAAATGAACTACATGTATAGGAACGTCTGGAGTTTGTGTGTTGAAAACACATACGCAGATAATATTTACTGTGAAGAGGTTGTTTTAAATGAGTAAGCACTAATACAAAGTCACCTTGAGAAAACACCCCGTGCACACTCCTGCTGTGACAGCGGCTGTCTTGCGCTGACCGAGCCCCCTGAAACGAGGGTCTCGGGGCAGCCAGGCTGGGTCCCCAGTGACGGCACCGCACAGCAGAAGGGAAGGGGCCAGCACAGCCCCCCAGCAGACATCATCCCGGGGCTGGAACCTGCAACGGGAACTGCCACATCACCTCCCTGGCTGCCGCCTTATCCCCAGCTCTCCCCCGTGCGTTTCTCTCTGCGGGATTTTGGGGCTTGGTTGCAGGAAGGAGGCGGCAGCACTGGGGAAAAGCAAATGCCCTCCTGCTGTGGTGGGTCCGTACCCAACTCTGCCTGTTCCGATGTCTGCGTGTGCCCATCCGATCTGCCCATTTGGGTTTCGTGAATGCATCAAATGCTGGGCTTTATAGGTTAGGCGCTTGGCTTAACAATTCTGCTACATGAGCTGGATCATTTAGTTTGTTGGTATCTATGTGACAGTAACTGAAGGCACTCTCTTCCCTAGGAGGAAGGCAAGCAGGGCATGGCGATCTCAGGAGTCGCTCCCTTGGCTTTACTTGTTGGCTCATGCCTGGGAAACCATATCCCTGAGCCCATTTCACTGGCTTTCTTTTGAAAATCAGTATCATTGTCAGCTGTCAATAACTCACTCCATTTATTGCTCTCAGCTGCTCAGGAGGACACAGCAGAGCCTAAGCCGGGTAAGGTTACTGCGTGATAACAGCAATTCTTAAGTCAAAGGGTATAATGAGGCTCTCCCTAGACGGTGACAAGCTTTGGATTTCCTATAGAAATGGGCGATTGTGCCTGTGTCTGTGCCTGCTGCGCGCGGGCTCTCCCCCTCTTCTCCTCTGCAGGTCTGGCTCCCCTGCCCCAGCCCCAGCCCCAGCCCCAGCCCCAGCCCAGCAGTGGTGGAGCTGAGCGGCTGTGGGCACTTGATGCTGATTAAATTCTGCTGACTGAGGAAGATGTCAAATTCTACCCAAAGCAGAGAGCCGCCAAGGAAAAGCTGCTTTTCTTTGCTTTTGACAGCTGGAGCCATGAATTTAAGCAGAGGTCTCACCTTCAGGCAAGTCAACAGCTGGGCAGGGAGCAGTCTTTCTTAAAGAGAGAGTGCACCGTATTTTCTGGAGTTCAGTGTTGCCAGGAGGTGAACGAGTTGAAGTGAAGAGAACATTTATGTAAAAACCCAGGTGCAGCTGGGTTTTTTGTTGTTGTGTTTTTTTTCTTTTACTAGAGAAGGGCCAAGTAACAAACAAGAAAGAGGAAATGAAAACACAGTCTTAATTCCCACCCTTGGTGTTTCTCGTCTTCCATTTCCCCTGCGGTACGTACAAGGAGGAGACGCAGCCCGCATCTGTACGGGAAGTTCCCAAAGTCCTTTCCCTAAGAAGACCATGCACTGCGTCACATTTACTTTTATATTTGTGTGCCAGCCATGCTTCAGGAATCAGTGGCTCTGTTGACCAGTAGTGGGGTCTATAAGACCTTTCCCTGTTTTTAAACCTGTCTGTGCACAAGAGCCATCCAAAGCTCTTACTACTGAGAAACTGCTCACTTGCCTTTGCGATGTGACACCTGCGGTCTCAGTTCAGTGGGCAGTGGATGGGAGTTCCCACAACAAAATATCACTGCCATAACTTAAAGCCCATCCCTGCCAGTTATTGCTGGCAATATCAGCTAAAAGACCGGGGACTGAATGGTATCAAAATATAATTAGGCTTCACTCCCACACTATACTTGCTGGGTCCAAAAGAGGAGCTTTGTCACTGCAGGGCCAGGCTTTGCAATACCAAATTTTCAGCCCCATGGAGCAGAAGCCAGGATCTTGAGAAGGTTCAGACCTCCTAGGAGGCAGGGACAGACACAGCTCTGATCTGAGTGCAGAGGGAAGTACGTAGAGCAGTTGCATGGCCACTGTCACATCACATAATTCACGAGTGTGTGGTATCTTAGCAGGTGCAATTGGCCAAAAGTGTGAAATGCAGTGAAGCCCTGCTATTGCCCTTTCCTACCCCTCTGCCCCCCATAAAGCCACAGCTGCTTACAGTACTCTGGCCACTAGACAAGAGATTTGGGGGCACTCCCAAGCTCTCTTGTAGGAAAGACAACTTTAGGAAAGCATTAGAAATTAGTTGGACCAGAAGGAAAGTATGCAACTCTGTTTAGTTTGCACTCAGGTGTAACGGACATCCTGGGCTCCACATGCTGATCTCAGGGCTCTTTAGGTACTTCATGCAATGGCTGCTTAGTGCAAAATGCAGAAGCAGTCCTGAGGCAGGGCAAGGAAGCCAAGGCTGTGGCTAGGTGAGTGCCCTAGCCAGTAGGCATCATAGCCATGACCACTCTTCTTCTCTCTGACATAGTGAATCCAATTTTCTTTCCCTTCCCTGCTGGAAGACCTACAAGAGGAGAAATGTCCCACCCCAGTCTCTCCCCTGATCATTATAACACTTTCTTGGGAGGCAAGAAATGTGAATTTCAAGCCTTTCAGGAGGCAATTACGTCCATCTCCCCAGCACCTGACAGCGCTCCCCTTGGTTAGGATGGAAGAAGCCCTAATGGACTTTTAACCATGTTTAAGACTGTCACTTACTTTGTGGCATCTAATGTATATCTGCTGCAACTGCCGTAACTGCCAAGCTCTTGTGTGAGAACACAGGATCATCATCATCGTCATTGCTGCTTTGAGGGGAAAAAAAAAAGCAGCAGGCATCATCATCCAGCCCAACAGGGAAAAGGAGGGAAGGATGGAGAGAAGAAATGGTTAGTGTCTAGATCTCCATTGACCTTCGATGTGGTGTAGCAGTTGCACTTCTCTGACCTAAGAACACTGAAGTGCTAGTAAGCATGTGTAGATATAGAACTTTAAGAGTGCTTAAATAGGATTTTTTTATGTTAAGAGTTGAAGCACCTATTGAAAGTAGGTATTTGCAGAGTTAAGCAGTAGCTGAGGTTATCAAAGTTAAAATTTAGGGTATAGGCACCAAAACTCCATCCAGGCCCCAAACTAAATACAGGCAGCCCTTCTTTAGATTTAGCCTGATCCATTCAAGCAATTTTTTCCTAAAATTTTTCATCTTTACTTTAGCTCCACCAGTGGTAGGAAAAGTGGAAGCTCTTGAAGGTAAGTGATTGTGAATGTGTTGTCTTATGTATCAAACAGACAAGAAGCCAAACAGAAAAAAAAGTTTTCATAACCATTTTGCTATCATGACATAGAGGGAAGATAAAATTCCACTTCTGCCTTCATTCCAGCTAACTACCACCCTAAACCCTTGCTGAAACTTGTGCCAAATCTAAGCTTTCAAATGTTTCTAAGTTCAAAAGCATTTGGAAAACCTGCAGAAGTTATATTTCAAGTAGAATTGAAAGACAGAGGCTACTTTCTGCTCTGCTTGAAAGCAAGAAGTCATGGAAATCTAGTGCCAGACTTCTTCCTTACTAGATTTTCTGCCGAATTTTACAGCTTCCTACTGTTCAGGTGGGGCTCTGTAAGAGCAGAAACTTGGATGGCTAAGTATTTTTCTGAATCTCATTTTTAAATGCTTAACGAGCATCCACCATCACCATCTCAAGTAAGAAAGATCCTGGGTACAGTTGAAACCAGCCAAAGACATGAAATGAAAAAGCACAGTTTGTTGTGAGTGTTGCAGCTAGAACTGCCAGCTTTGTGATTTTAGTAGAGAAACTTAACCATCAGCACATTGTGACATTTTTGGCGTGATGCATGAGGATGCGTGGGTGGATTGCAATGCCACATGTTGTTATTTCAGTGCATTATCATCATCAGGGTTTATTGAAGCGTTGCTGTGTTTCAGCAGAACATCATTATCTCCTGCAGCAGCTTCAGCTCAGCCAATCCTACTAGGTTCACAGCGATTAAGTGTCTAAAAAAAAATCTGTTTTGCCTAGATTTGCATCTTAATATTCTAGCAAACCAGATAACTGGAAGCAATTTCATAGAAAATGATTTTAAAATGTAGTTTATGTATACATTCATACCGGAGGCCTGATTCTCACTTCAGTCTTTTCAGAGAAGGGAAACATGCCTTGTTACTTTTGCAAATAATCATGCAGTTTCCATTTCAGACAATAACTGTAATTAAAGAATATATTAAAGAGAATCAAAACAAACAATTTTCTTCCAAAAAGGTAAAACGCTTCTAAAAAGTATCAATTATGAATTATTCTTCTAATTCCCTGGTACCTTATGGGCACAAAGAATGATCCTGCTGCAACTTTTTGTCAAGGAGAGATGCAAATAATACAATTAGCTTGTTAAAAAAAAATTGATCCAATCTTGAAATACTGTGGTAAATATCAACTATGCCTTCCAGACACAAAGCTTTAAATTAACACTAATGGAAATCATAGGATGAAAGCCTTCCTTGCCACAATGAAAATATGGGGCACACAATGCACAAACTTAGCTGAATTTGAAAGAGAATCCAGAATATTTCGTCTGTAGTCATTTAAGTTAGGATCTGTTAAGCACAGTTGAGTATGCATTTGGATAGTAGCTTCCCACACAGGCTTTGGCCTAGAGCTGTGCTGAGATTATTTTATCCACGTGAAGGACCTCTGTGTCCCTATTACCAGGAAATAGTTAATATTCTTTCCCACTGGGGCCCACATGCACCTGCACAACTGTGGTGTGTGGTTTCTTCTTGCAGCTGCATCTGTGACTCTGCTGCTGCCTGTGTAGAGGTTTTAAAGTGTAAATGGAGAGTTGGTGAGGCTACCCTTCAGTGGTAATGCAGCCTCAAGGGCTGCTGCAGAAGCGGCGAAACCACTCTTAGTAAAGAAGCACTTTCAGTAAAGCGTGTTTCTCAGCTCTTAATGTTATATCCCACCTTGCTCTGGAAAATTCAAAGCATATTATAAATACCAGTTAATACTGTATCCTCACGATGCCATTCTGGAGTTGCTGTCTATTATTATCTTGATTTTTCCAGAGGAAGAAAATGGGACTGTGAGACCTTAACTAATTTTCCTAAGGTCACCAAGAGCAAGCCTGTGGCAGAGCCAGATATACGATGCAGATCTTTCCCAGCCCTGTAGTTTGGCTGCTCAGCCACTCTGCTGCTCCCTTAGTTTGCTATCGGAATCCCTGGAGCAAAAGGAGGACTATTTTTGCCCCAATTGCTAAAACCCATCGTTCACAATATCTGCTCCTTCTCAGGAATGAGAAGATTATGAGGGTCAGTAGTCAGAAGAGAGTTATCAGCTAGCCCTGGGCTCCAGCAGCAGTGATTAGGATCATCTGTTATTAACCACAGACGCATGCTCTGGAGCAGAAGTGCTCCATTCCCCTCTGCATTCGAGATCTGTCTGGTGTGAGGGTGATATATGGGAGGGAAGAGATTGTGTTCGCTGATTCTACAAGGTGATGTGATTTAGAGGAGCTAGATGGTTGTTTTACTCTATTCACATCATGTGATCCCCTTAAGGCTCATATACCACTGAAGGATCGCCAGAGCCAAAGGACTGCTTGCCCTTTGCACTCTTTTTTTGCACTGTTCCTTCCCCCAGCACACTGTTCCCCATAGTGTGGTGGGAGAGCGACAATTGGCACATAAGCCAAATCTGCTGCTTTTGGGCTGGTGGAGATTTTTCTCCTCCAGGCAACATTTTTAAGCCAAGGATTTCAGTGTCAACCTCGCTTTTAAAAGAGTGTGTGCTGTTATCTTTAGGTTTACAACTTTCTGAAAAGAAAAGGAGATTTATGGGAAGAAAATGAGAGTGCATATGCACACCTTATCATGCAACACAGGCAGACAAACGTAGCTACACGAAGAATTACTGCATGCGGTTGTTGGTGCGTGGTTGCACAGGGAGTTTTAATTTGTGTTCATGCACAGGGCTGCTCATTTCAAGCAAAAAGACTACCAGGGTGAGAGATCATGTAAGTGGAAAGAGATGCTGGCTGTGTTTTCTGTGTGTACCTTTTGGTGTAAAAATTATCCCTGTCTGCTCTAACAGTAGCTATATTTAGGTTAAAAACACAAAATGTCTCAGCATAAATCACTGCAGTTTTTCTTTCTTTCAGAGACTTGATTCTCCCCCTTCCCCCCCCTGCTTCTTGGCTTTGTTTTATTTAACCTAAAATAAAAGTCTCCTGAATTTTTTTGTGAGTAGGAAAAACCTGTCCCTCTGTTGCACAGCAAGTGACCCTCACTTTATCTGGTTTAGAAGAAAAAAAGTTTAAGGAAAGATTCCTGGGGAATGTCTTATTACTGCCATAACCCTAAGGCTTGATAAGAACCCCATCGAGCTGATATACCCACACATATATATGTAACAGGTGGCCCCTGCTCCCAAACAACCTGCTCCCAAAGAGAATGAGGCATTTTCTCACAATATTTAGATGCTATAAACATTTTGAAACTCCTGCTCAGAGCCTTCATGCACACAGTCAAACCCCTGCTCAGCAGCAGCTGCCCCTCGCCTATGCTGCCTGAATGGCCAGGCCACATTGCAGCAAGTTTAACTTGAAGGAAAGAAAACTGGAGGACAAGGCTTCATGGTCACCTGCCCTTTACACACTGAGCATTCAAACATTAGAGCTTCCCTTAAGGAAGTGAAGGATCCACCTCTGAATTTCTTTTCTGGCATCTGGCACCTCTGAGGAGAGCAGCTTCATCATTAGGCTACTAGATGTCCTGGGCAAGTCACTTGTCTGTGGAAGCTTTTCCACTTGTTATAACTTATGCATAGGGACTCAACACTCTTGCAACTCTCCTGCAAATAAATACCCCCTGCAGGAGGCAAGAAAATCGGGGGGGGGGGGGGGTGTTTCTCCCCTTTAATTCTATGTCTGCCCCATTTTAGACAGAAGGCAAGAGCTAAAGCAGGAAAGCAAATGCTAGTGAACCTTTTGCCTCAACTGTGGAGCACCTGGATCCAACATCTGTTACTAGTCAAGCTGAATACGAATTAAAAAAAGGAGAAAGATTGGACTACTAATGACTCAAATCATGGTAGGAGATACCCAGCTTGGACACCTAGCTCAAGGAGAGCCTCACAGCTGCAAGCGGTAAGCGAACAGCAATCCCTTCCTCTGCTCTGGAGCTAAGGCACTTGAATACTTTTGTGAGACTTGAGGCTAAAGGTTGCTTGTTGGCTGGTTTGGTGGCTCCTCAGGCCTTTGCTGGACTCTGAGGTTCCTCCTCTCTAGCAAGGAGAAACAGCTCTCCTGTCACCTGGTAGGGACAGCCTCAATGCCTGAAGGCTGTGCCTCCACCTGGGCCACCGCTGAGCTCTGCCTGGAGGTCAGGTGCTGCAGCAGAGCAGCCTTCATCCTTTGCATCTGCAGACCGGCCATCGCAGGCTTGCTCCCCTGCACCTCAGTGGGTGTCACTTCTTATCTGTGCCCCATGCATTTAACATCTGATATGAAATGCAATGAAACCGTCTGCCTCTGGCCATACCGAAGAAATTCATAGTACTACCAGTAACACCAAATAAGGCAATAAAAGACATTGCTTATTTTGCACAACCTTTTATTTTCCTCCCTAGAACTATTTTTAGTTAAACAGTTTTCTGCCAAAAGAGCTCTGTCTGTGTCCAGGACTGCCCTGGTCATCGGGGCTGTTACCAGGGACTCGAGCTTTATGGCCCTCATAACTCGGGAGGGCGAAAGGTCAGGCTGTGGAGCCTTTGTGTCAGCTCCACATTTCTCTTTAAACACATGTGAGAGACAAAGCTCCCCTGAGACTCCCATGGAAACTGCCTCCGGGGGAGGGGAGAGGGTGAGAGAGCACTGGCCTGGCAGATAAAAGCAACATCAAAAGGAGCAGGGAGCAGCTGTCCATCTGGAGAAGCAAACTTTTTTTTTCCTTCTTCTTCTTTTAGGAGAAAGAGACTGTCTCAAAGGATAGTCTCAAAAAATTTTGCATGGAAGGAGGAAAAAGAAAAAAACAAACCAACAACCAACCCACCGGCAAGGGGGAGGGCAGAAAAGCCCCCGCAGCAAACAGAAGGAGGTGCTGCTTGGCAAAAATCCCAGGCTGAATCATTTAAATCACTTTTAGTGCCTCCAAATGCAAGTCGCTGCCTCTGTTTATACAGTCACAGCGAGAGACCTGAAGAGAATACATTTCCCAAAGCAACATCTGAGCTCGGGAATGAATCAAAACTCACTTCATACGCTGCAAACCCCCATCCCTCTAACCAAGCTTTTGTTCTGTTGCTGGGTTTGGTGTCAGCCTCCATCCCCACAAGAGAAAACCCACAGCTTGATGACCAGATAGCTGAGCATGTTTACGATAGGGAGGATTTCACTACACAGGCTTTCCAGTATGCGTAATTGCCAATAATAAACAGTCTGCATATAGGTAATTGTTGACCAACACACCAAGGTAGGTGTAATCCTTCAGTGCTCAAACTGACAAATTCCACATTCTTATCATTGGATTTACAGATACAAAAAGCGCTTCTCCCAGGCTGTAACTATTAAAATAGTTACTCAAACACAACACGTACTCACCCCAAAATCAAAACAAAACTGCAGTCAAACTCAACAAATTCAGCAGCGCATCCCAGTCTGCATCGTAAACGGGACAGACAGGGCTACCTCCCACTCCTCCCCTCGTTCGAGGGCTTCCCATCATGTCTCCTTGCACCTGAAGACACTTAAAAAGATACTGACAATATATTTCACTTTTCAATATATGTTGAAAATACCTTTTCAAAAACAGACAGCAATATAAAAACCAATAAAGTCTAATTCTTGTTTTTCACCAATCCAACTCTTTCAGTATTGTGAATCTGAAGGTTTGAAATTATTTGAGTACCCGAGAGGATGCCAGGCTGTGACTGCTGGAAACTTTTAACCTCTGCTTCAATAAGGTGAAGATGTTGCAAATGGCCTGTAACATGTGTTTATCTATCCTGTGTGATTCGTAACATGAAAATACCTAGTGGCTTACCACGCATCCAGGAACGTACTCCGTACCGAAGGGAGAAGGGATGAAGGGATGGATACAACAGCCCTGTGCCCCCGTGAGGTGGGTCGGCACCCCGGGATGTGTGCTGGGGAGCTCCCTGCCCGCAGAGTCCAGCGCTGCGTCATCGCCCAGATGCGGGAACGAGATCTTCCTTCCTCTCCGCAGTGTGGGTACGAGCCATGGCCAGAGGCAGGTACCTGGCTAACCGGAGCGGACCGGCAGTCTGCCCCGCAATGGCAGTCCCCGACACCCTGTGGGGTGCTTCACATGCGTGCCTGAAAACAACTCAGCCTATGCAATAGCATTTATGCGGGGCTTTGGCATGTGCGGGAAGGCGATGGAAAGCATGACCCCATTTGTGATTCACCCTGGGACATTCACCAGCATGTCTTCATGTCACCCCAGCAGCCTGGGGTGCTCCCAAAAGCCTGGGTGGCACCCAAAGGGCAGGTGAGCGTGCCAGACACTCAGGCATACTGCAGGCAGTGCTACAGGCCTCGCCGGCCTTGGGGAAGAGAGCAGGAGCTGTGGGGGGATCTCCTGGGAACAAGATGTCATCCTAAGCAGAGTAGGCAGAGGGCAATGCTCCCACCCCGTACTGGCAGGGATTAGTTTAGCCGACTTTCAACAACAGGCACCTGTGGCTCCCTGGTGCACCTCAGGAAGATGGAGACCTCCATCTGCAGCACCGTGACTCCCGCCGCACCCTCCTGCCCCCAGCCCAGGCGTCCCCTGCGCCGAGGGCAGAGCCAGCCCCTGCGCTCCTCGCAGAGCCGACTCCCACCTCACGCCTCCCCGCTGCTGGGATAATAAATACCTCACGCCTGAGCGCAGCGCGCGGCCAGGCTGCTCTCCCGCTCCCTGACGGCACGTCCAGGGGCGGCAGATTGGCAGGTTGCTGGAGGAGGCGAACCTCGCGGGCTGGCGGGCGGCCAGGCTGCCGTGGCCTCCTGCCACAGCCCCTGCCTCTCGCAGGGCCAGCCTGCCAGACACGTCCCCCCGTCGCGTGACAGGCCACTGGGTTGTCTCACACGCTAGAAAAGATTTGAGAGGTCTGCTTCATCACCAGGAGGCCCGTGCAGGGTCCCCTTCGCTGTCCTCACCCAGCCCGGGGTTTAGAGGGGCTCTGGCGGGTGAGCTTCCTCCCAGTTTTGGTCCGGAATTGGTGCCCAGAGTACTGCAGATGACTTCAGATGCTTTTCATCCCCCCTTATTTCTGATGGGGATACCCTGTTTTTACTCTTGTTTGTGTTTTGCAATCCGCTGTCAAGGTTACCTGGGCAGAGACGTTCCCTTCCCATTCGCCATCAGTGCAGAAAGGCCTGCAACCCGGGAGAGCCCGGGACCCACACCAACCCACTTGCTGGGATGTCGGTACGGGCGAGGTCTTGTCAAATTTGCACCCAAAAAGCCAGCGTTTCTTTCATACCTGAGGTGTGTCAGTAGTCGCTGGCTGGTCCAAAAGTCTTTTACCCAAAAGCCGGGTTGTGTGTGAGTCGCCACATGTCAAACTGCTACTTCCAGCCCCACTGTCCTGGTACGTCTCCAGTCCCAGCTTCCACAGTGGGAACAAGCACAGAGCCTCTCCTTCCAAGTGGCTCTGGCGCCTGGTCCTGCTCGCAGCCCCACAAACCCTAAAGTTGGCTCTGATGGCCTTGGTGAAGAAGAGAGTGCTGTTTTTTCCTCAAGAGTGGGCTATCTGCCAGGAACCACAGATTCAAATTGTGGTGAAGGCAAGGGCTGCCCATACATCTACATTTTCAGATACGTCCTCTTTTTCCACACATAAATATCTCCAGTTGGATCTTTTTGGGGTTTTTTTTTTGTTTAAGCTTTATAGATTTCTCATGGTTTTCCAAATATCTGGTTGGCCCATCAGGTCAAAAGCCCCTTGCTACACTGCAGCACATCTCAGAGTCTCAAACAGGTACCCAGGAACCACCCCGGGGTACCTGGGACAGGCAGCACCCCAACCCACACTCTTGTGCACATGCACTGTGCTAAAAGAGCCACATGAAGTAAGGCCGATGCACAGACCTACTGCGTGTGTACTGTCCGATATATCTCAATATCGATCTATCTAAAATGTAAAGAATAACTGTACAGGGCACATGCATACACCTGATACTTCCTGGAAGCACCAGACCTGCTTACGCCATGCACTTACTGTGCGTCTGTCTGCAAAATCTTGACCGGAAATATAGGAGCCCTAGAGGAGAATTTGCTGCAAATGTGTTATACTCCAGCCTACTTGGTCTATTCTTAGTGTCTTCCCAACCATAGGAACGGGTCACATTAACAGGTTGGTACTTGTGTGATCTCTTTGATTCCTCCCGATTACCTCCCAGCTGTGTCTAGAGCAGAAGTTTCTGACATTGCTCACTGCTGTTGTGGCCACTTCTGCTCATGTAGTGCACACCATCCTAAGGCTACTCATCTCATTTCTCCATCACCCCATGCCACAGGACTTACACCCCACAGCTCTGATGGCTTAGATGGAATTACTCCAGACATAGCTGAATATAATTTTCATCAGAATCTGGCCTTCATTTTAACTGCATTTAGCCCTTGACTATATTTCAAGTGTGTTTCATCTTCTACAGACCTTTAAAATACTCTTGTATTTGTGCACTGTTGTAATGAGTGCAGCCCGGGAGCTGCTCTGATCAGCCAGGCAGAATGTGTGGATGCAAGACGAGGTGTTTCTGATGGCTGGACTGAAGCTGAGACATGTGCCTCTACTGGATAGCCATCCGAGTCCAAATCTTGCCCTTTTTAGCAAGCTTCATTTGAAGCATGTAAAAAAATTGCTTGCAAAAACAACATCTGAAAAAAATCCTTCCAATTTTAAGGGTAACCATCCAGAATGTTAATTTATTAAAGAAAGTCCCACCAGACCATGCACAGGCTCCGAAGGAAAGGCCCAGAGGAGCATAGTGGACTGAGAGGAAAGCCTGAGAGTTTGTCAGAGCTCTGCTAAGAGTCGCTTTCTTGCTCTTTCCTCATCGAGCACCTCATGTGCTCTGCAGGATTTGAAAGACCCTGAGGAAGATTTTGTGGCCTGCCTCTGCGTAATGAAAGCACTAGTGTTAAAGTGGCACCCTCGTCAAGCACGTGAGGCTTTCCCCAGTGCCCTGAGAAGCCCCTTCCCTGACTCTTTGTTTTGTTTTGCTAAAGCTCTGCCTGTACTGAAGGGGTTACTGTCTCGTACAATATAACAGTGGGGCTGACTTGGCTGGAACAGACATTAACTTCCACAGTAAATCTGGCAGGAGCTGGTAATTACAGAAAAAGCAGCCAGGGGTCATGGCCAGCCAATGCTCTGGAGTAACAGAGCAGAAAATCAAAACAGAGGGGGAAGGGAAATCATATTCATCATAGTCTTAGGGCTGAGGTCGGTCTCCTCCAAACTATCAGGAGCCTGTCGTCAATTGTTATGTTTAGAAGGAGCCTCTGGAAGATGAGGTAATAATAATGTTAAACATTAACTTGTTAGTGCTCCCGCTGCACTGGAAATTCACCTCCACCCCAGCACAGCTGGGAAGGGGGAACGAACGCTCCCTGGAAACAGCCGGCAATACGGTTTGCTAATTGCACTCCTGCATTCGTCCCAGTTCTGGCAGGTTTCTAGAGCTAACACGCGACCCAAAGGTTCCTGCTTTGTGGGTCCTGCGCTCTCGCCCCCGGTCCTGCATTGCTTCAAAGTCTTCCAGCATACGCTTCTCTGCTTGCCGCCGCTCCGGAGCGCGGGCAGCGGGGTGCGGGAGGTCTGCCTGCCTGCCTGCCTGCAGCGCTGCCTCCGAGCTGGCAGGGAGAGCATGCATGCAACTCCTTGACAGGGTGGCAAAGAGTCACGTACGGAGCAGGAGCAAGCATCGAATGCGTGCATGGCATCCCAATAAAGCCTGGGAGAAAAGACGACCGGCTGCGTTACTGCTGTCCTGTAGCTCCTCACAGCTCTGCACTCCAACATCTCTCCTTTCAGCCTGATTTAAATTAGTGGCTGCCCTGTAGCTGTGGCTGTAGGGGGACTAACACTGCCTGAGAGCCCATCCATGAAGGAGTGAGCTCATGGCGGGATGGGAAGGGCTGTAAAATGCAGGGCAACTTACAGATAAAATAGTTACTTTCCTCTGCCACTGAAGAAGTCAGCAGCACTTCAGCATTCATTTGGGCTTCTGCTTGGGCTCTCACATGCACACAAACCGTCACGCCATCCTGCTGGGAAACCCCATCCCTTGACAGTTGCCTGGATTAAACAGACAAGGTCTCATTGCAGAAACAGAGAGGAAAATGGGGCTTTATCCCTGGCCCTGATGCAGCTTGGCACACACCCTCCGATGGCTCCCTGGCCTCACCCAGCCCTTCTGTAAACAGGGGGTATAAAACCTGCCTGAAGGATGTGCTGAGGCTTAAATAATCCACAATTACAGAGCACTGCTGACATCTCCAGATGAGAGCCATTAAAATGGAAAATTCAACTATCAGTTGTAATACAAAAGAACTTGGGGTCTAATGCACAGAAAACATGGATTAACTGATTCAGGTTGAGCTGACCTCTGGAAAAAGTCATTGCCACAGGTTGTCCCATGTGCTTTGTAGACAGTGGCAGCCCCCTTCTTCTTCGAGGGACCAGCCCCTCGCCAGCTGCTGTGGAGGGGGGCCAGACCAAAAGCCCCTTCTCTGCCAGGCTGGTGTCCTGGCTTAGGCTGAGTGATCCTGGATAACGCTGAAGAAATGGTTTGTTTACTCATTAAATGACTAACGAGGTGGCCCCTATCTGCCTCTCTGCATGTCGGGTGTTGCTCAGTGGAGCAGAGATTCAGCAGGCAAGCGGCCGCTGCTGTTAGACATGGTGGGCTACTGACTGGCTCAGAGAAGAGGGTGCAGGAGCTGTACCTGAGGCCAGCCCCTGGTCAGAGCAGCGATTCGTCTGCTGGCACCAACCTGCTGGTTGTATCCCGATCCAGCTTACTCTTTGAGTAGCGCTGGTGTTGCAGGAATCCCATAGGCAGTGTGCAGGGTGGTAAAACAGGCACCTGTCAGTGGATATAAACGCAGCAAAGCGTAAATTATGGCTTTTTCAGATGCACACTGTCTTACACCCTCCCTGCTGCGTCTCACCTTTGTATTCATAAAAACCTATAAAAAATGGAAAAAAAAGGGATACCGGGCTCAGACCTGTAGCCACTCGTTGCTGTACTGCACACACCACCTTGCAGGTCACCCTGTCTCAGCTTTCGCGTTCACTTTAGCCATCTGACACACAAACAAGTTAGTTTAATTCATGACTGCATGTGGAGGGAGCCTTGGTAGCTGCCTGTCGCTAGATGATGGGTAACCAGTGCGTGTCTTCGCTTACAGCAGATGTGATTCAGCCACCGACACGTAGCTTATGGTGAGGAGCGTGGGCGAGAGCCAGCCCTTGCACCGGGGGGCCGGGGTTGCAGCTGGGTAATAACCAGGCTGTGGGCCCAGGCCGTGATGTCCTTGTGTTTCCAGGCTGCTCGGCGGGCTGTGGTGCATGCCTGGGGCTGGGGCTCTGGCTCCTTTTCCTTGTGTTTCTGGTCAAGTAAGAACTGGGAATTAATCTTTTTTCAGAAGATTTCTAGCCCGTTTTCAGCAAGTCCAAGGTGCATAAGCTTCAGGTGTTCACACAACCCACGCAGCGCTTCTCTGAATTGCAGCCTGCTTCTGTTCTGGTGCACACCATGCTGTTCACGGACAACGTGAGCCCATGCAGCCTGGGACCCACCAGTGCTCTGCCACCCAGACTTCGAGGAGGCCAGCTGGCAGCAGCGCAGGAGGACACGCTCTGGGGCAGTCTGAGGGAAGCCAGCACCGTGACTGCCCACGCAGCTCTCTGTTGTCTCGGCACAGTTCCTCCCACGTAGCATTAGCAGGCATCGTTTGCTAGAATTAAGTATCTCTGAGGTAAAAGGTCCAGGTTCAGACCTCTCTGAGGAGGGCCAAACCAAGTGCCACTTGAACTTTTTTAAACCATAAAACGTAAGGACACGCAAAAATAATAGTCCAGGAGTCTTCAGATGTGGGAACAATTCTTACTTTAAATACAAGTGCAATTTTCTCTAACCTCAGTGCCATGATTCAGCATTTCTGAAGTAAATAATTTACAATAACAAAAGCAAGAAACTAAGAGGTTTGTGTGGGATCAAGGTAAAAACGAATTTTGCAACACGAGAGATATGAAAGGTAGATTATCATGAAAACAGGACATCTTGATCCTACCGCTAAGGAAAAGCTGAATCCTCCACCACAAAACCTACTCTGAGTCATTGTTTAATGAACCGAGCATTGCTTGCAAAAACTCAGCTCAGAGCTCTTTTTTTCAGATAATAAAAACAGTGCTGATATTTTTATATTGAGTTAATGGTCTTGAAGAAGAGCCACAAAATTGTACTTTGCTGTACAAACTCCTACTGAAGAGGAGAAGTAAATCTGGAGGGTAACAAAAAGATTCTGGATGCACTGTTTACTTAACCCCCCCGAACCTCTTCTTTTCCTCCCACACAAGCACCTAAACCCACTTGTGTGCTTGTTGGGAATTATGAGGTCTGTTCTCCAGGTTGCGGGGTTTTACAGTATGATTCAAAGAAAAGTAGAAACCGTCCTGTGCTCTCCTTGTGTCTGCCAGCTCTGCTGACACTGAGGAGGAGGATGCCAGCATAGCTTAAATCTCAGCAGACCTTTACAGAGCTGGCTCAGTGTTTCTATCCACATTTTACAGCCGGAGAAACACGTTCAAAGGCAGGACCTTGACAGTACCAGTGTGCTTTTACAAAACTGAGTCAGCTGCCCCAGAGTTAGGAAGATGAGCCCTGGCATAGGCACGTCTCCTTTTCTGGCAGCAGAGTCCCGAAGACAGCTGAAAGCCCCTCTGTCTACAACCATCGCACGCAGTGCTAATGCTGCTGCTCCAGTATTAGCAAGAAGGGATTTCTATGAAAATTTTGTCCGGGCCGGGCAAAGCTTAAGCGGTTTGCCCAGGACCAGCGTACAGGTTGGTGTCAGAACCAGGAAAGGTAGCTGTATCTCTGGCTCCCAGCAGTTCAGGATGTGTGTAGACAATTGGGCTGGGAGCTTGTCATCACCTCTGATGAGGAAAGTGAAAGAGGGAGGCCTCTTGGAGAGCATTAGTGCTTTTATTGCAGAGAGATATTACAAAAGATTGTACAGTGGAACATGTTCCAGAATCAGGAGGGAACTCAACCCTAAATCTTTTGATTCCTTTTGCAGCTGGAAACATGTCACAGCAGGATCCACTGCAGGTCCTAGTGCTGGAAAACAGTGGAGATAAACGGTACAAGAAGGTTTTTCTCATATAAAAACAGCACTTTTTTTTCTGACATGAAATTGTTTTCACACCAGGCCTCTCCCTGACACGAGGAGAAGGACCGCGACAGGCTGAGGGATGAGGGGATGTGGCATGTGACGTGAAGGTGGAACTCACCAGTCGATCGAAGCGATGTTGATCTAAATTATACTGCACTTTACCGCCGCGTGACCCTTTTTCTTACCCTTTGACGGGGCTTTCTGAACGCTTCCGACAGAGAGTTCCGTACTTGGGGCGCAGGATTTCAGGTACCTGCAACTGCAAAACTGGGTGAGGAACAGCCTGAGAGCTTGACTCCCTCACCTTGAACCTCCTTGAATGTGGTCAGGGCATAGCCAAGCACTGATGTGTGAAAGGCAGCATTTGCTTGCTCACTCATTTGCTTTCAACCTCCACCCCCCATAGCCATTGAAATGTTGCTTTTGGCAAGAACTGGGGCACAGGGGAGGGACAATTACCACTAGCACTCATTGTTTGCAGAATGTTTTTCTTAATGCCTTAGAAAAAAAAGAAAAGGGTCAGGTTGAAAGGTCAGCCGACCTCTTTGTTTTCTTTGGAATGAGAGATTCAAACCCTTCAGAAAATGTTTTATTAGCTCTTCTGAATTTCACTTTCCGCAGAGGTTTTCTCTCCAGGCAATGTTTAGAGGCACCAGCAAGGAATGCCCACGTTCATCAAGCTGAAGGTGATTTAAGGAGAAGAACAAAATCTGCACCTTGGCTAGTGGAAAGCAATACTTTGCATCAAATGTTGTTATGAAAGAAAAAACCCGCTTGCTTGCTGAGGAAGGAGCTTGGGGAGTGAGCAAAGGGCTGTGGAGTCAGCTTTACCTTAGCCCTGCTCAGCAGGAACTGGAAGACTCCTCCAGTTTGACCCAACCAACCATCAGCTACTCACACCAGGAGCGTTTGCAGTCCCAGCCATAGGTGACAAATGCTTTTAGCACAACTCCACGCAAGGTGCATTCCACATGTCGGCCTCTGTGGGCGCAGGCCCAGCCCGGCGGCAGGCTGGCACTCAGCAGAGCAGGGCTGGGGCTATGCCTGCGTGACCCCCTTTCTCCCTGTGGAAAAACACAAAAAAATGAGATTCCTCTCCTTTGTGAAGGGCTTTCAAACCTGATGACAAAAGGCAGTATTCAGAGCTGGAAACTATTATGGTTTTTCTTTGGAGGCATTCAGTCCAGGACAGGTTGGGGATTCAGCAGTAAATGAGGATAAGAAATGCCATTTACTATAGCGTATAGGTGAAATAAAAGACTTCATTCCCTTCATTTTGGAAACTTTACTGGCCACCGTATATTTGGTAAAGTGTGTTTTCGAAGCAATCCAGGTAGTTCCATTCATGGTAATGGCACTAAGAAAGACTGATTTCTTCCTCCTTTTCATTTCCATGGTTGCAGTCATTGAGATGTAAAAGACATGGGCTCCAAACAGAGATGTTCCAGCAGTCAGGGCCATCAAAACGGTGTGGGGGCCCTTTCTTCCCAGACACTGAAAAAGCTTGAGTTTTTCATTCATACTTCTCAAAATGCTTCACAGCAGGAGTAGGTACCACTTCCCCCTCCACCCTACTCTAGCACACAAGTGCCAAGCCCACCTGACGTTGCTAACATGTTTATAGCTGATTGTGGGGATGTGAGTTGCAAACACAGGCATGTCTGTGCATGGCAATAAGCAGGCCCATGTCAGAGATCCAAGAAATAGGTCTAAATAAACCAGTACAACACCGGGTGAAGAAAGTAGCTCAGCTCTTGGAAGCAGGACAGCTGTGTCAGCAGGGTATCCACGCTGGAGGTAGCCCAGCTGATAAACCTGCTACTTGAAGTTGCTGCAGCACTCATCCAGCGTGGCTGCTGGGCTTCCAGGCTCCAAGGCGATGGTTCTTCTGGTTTGGGAGAGAGCGCAGGCACTGCTGCACCACAGTCCACGAAGCACTGCAGACACCGTTTCTTTGGATGTGGGAACTGGGGGGATGCCTTTTACCAGCCGTCCACAGCCCCTTCCTATTTACACATCACTCATTAATGCTTCTGGGTGACAACTTCCACCAGCTCAGGAAGAGGCTGGCTTAGCGGTGGCTCCCCACAGGTGTCAGCCCACCCCCAGTGCAAGCCATTAGGAGGGCTTTCCTTCCTCAGCAGGCCCCCCGCCTCTGGATTCAACACACAGCTCAGAAGACAAGCCCAGATAGGGCTTTTCTTTACAGAAGCAATCTTGCTCCCCTCACCCAAAATAGCACTGCCCAGCTGCATGGCCTGGCTGTCCCCTTTGCAGTACCACCAAGCCCTGCTTCACCCAAGGACACCAGAGTCTCTGGGTGGCGGAGAGGACAGGGATGGTGCAGGCTCATCCTCTGTAGTTTCACCAGACAGGCATTTTGGGCGACTACCCCAGTTTGGGATGGCAATTTGATCCTGCAGCATAAATCTATGGCTTACAAACCGGAGCAGCGTGAGTTTTGGAGATAGGCACCCTGCGTGAATACGAGCTACAAAAACAGAGTCCTGACCCTCTCCTCAGGCAGGGTAACCAACGCCCTGGCAGCTCCGCGAGCGCTTTGACTCTGTTACCTAATCTCCAGCTGTGGGCTCCACGCCGTGCCAAGTCTCCTTTGGCTCTGTCTAGTAATAATCGTTTCTGGAGTCCCGCCAGGGCCTCCTGCCAGTTCCAGTCACACTCTGCTAATGCAAGAGGCAGAGTTTATTAATTCATCGCCAAGGCCCATTGTCTGAGACACTGCCTGGCTGTTTATTTACTCCAATATGGTCTGTATTTACTCAGACAGAGCAAGCGAGGGGACTTTGTTTAACTTTGCAAGACCTTCTGCTGGAGGAGACATGTGACCTTATGCAGAACTTCAGATAAATGTTCAGAGCTCGGGAAGGACCTTTTTTTTTTTAAGCATGGCCTCAAATAACACCGGTAGCCAGTATTGACAAACTGTAGCAAAGTGTAATAAAGGAAAGGAAAACATAATAGAGTTCTCATTTGAAATACATTTGTGAGTGTTTTGAAGATAAAAGGAGAAAAACAAGTGTGTACCCTAGGACTGAGGCCATGAGATAGGGATTTGCAGCAAAGGGAAAGGGCTTTGCTTAAAGAAAGGGACAAGTCAAGACATGTTAACCTGAGGCCACCCTCCCCTTTCCACTGACCTCCAGCAGCGTGCGGCTGTGATTGGAGGTGGGAAGAGGCTTCTGCAGAGGGCACCCGATGGCAGCATCCTGGCTGCCATACGAAAGGGCACACAAGGAGACCAGTTGTAAAGCTCAGTAAAGCTTTGTCCATCAGGAGAGTATTTTTTCGAGGCCATGCTGCTGTACTGGCATAACCCTCGGTGTGCATTTCTGTTGGAGTAAAGGTGTCTTCTGCTAATGCAATTGAAGCTGCAGATTAAATACTGTGTTTTCTTCAGCAATAAAACCTATTTAAGGAACTCCTCCCTTCTTGTCCTTGCTCTCACCTTTGCACTGCTCTCAGTTGCACCTTCCTTTGTTGTGAAATTGTGCTGTAGACTGAATCTTTGCAAGGATCTCAGTTTAGGAAAGAAGAAAAACCCCCAAACAAACTTTTTCCCCCATAACATAGGACATTTGCAGTCCTGGGTAAAGCACCTTCGTGTACATGTATACTGGGTAAGCTCAGTTCAGAGAAAGGCTACTCTATTATTTTAATCCTACTGGTTTATTTAATGTGGTGGAAATTGTGCATGCATGTATGTGTGTATACAAACATACACTGCTTACATGCACGTGTGTATTTAGAGAGGCAGTCCCCCTGGGAGAGGGGGTAGGGAAAAATACGGCAAGCTGAACAGTGCATGCTCTTGTCTGGCTTGTTTTAAGTCAGATCCTCAATGCTATTGTAACATGGTTTTGTATTTAATTTCCTGTGTTTGTAACTCAAGCCAACTTCCAGTGTTGCTTGTGTGAGTGTTTGTTTGGGTTTCTCTGAGGGCCTTTCTTTTGTTGGAAAGTGTGAGGATTTTAACGTAGCTGTTAACACCGCACTAAAAAGCCTGATCTTGTTTTCATTGGGGCAACTGCTCAAAGACCCTTCTGCTGGCAGTGGGAGTGGTGCTGGAGTCCAGCACCAGCACCTCCACGCACCCGCCATACCTCTGGCTGGGGACACTGGGGGGAAATTTTGCTCCCACTGTGCACCAATATGAAAGACCCGTATGTCTTCAGGGCAGCAGCAAGCCCGGGCTGTGACTGACTGAGCAGGTGGATTTAGTTCCTGCAGCTCCCTAAGTTTTCTTACCTTTGCTGGACACGCTCCCACCTCTGCAGGGAGGTGAGCAGGACACGCTGCACTGGCCAGCCCGTGCCACCGCTTCATGCATTCATGCAGACCAACTAAATGAGCCCAGCTGTCAAGCCAGCGTGTCAAAGCCTGCGGTCTGTGTGCTTGTCTCTTTGGCCTGGCCAGCGAGGCATCTCTGAGCACGACCAAGGGTCCCGCCTCCTGCCTGCCGCCTCAAGCCACCCCCTAGCCTGGCGCACGCTTTATGCAGGCCCGGTCGACCTCATAGCATTGGTGGCACCAGCCGTGGGACACCGCGTTTGCCGGGGGGTGCGTGGGTGTGGTATCTGTGGCTGCCAGCTGGCCACCCCGATGGCTTTGCTTCGGGCGATGCGCTGGCTTGGTCCCATTGCCCTGCCATACCACAAGCGGCTGAGCCAGGCTGCGGCATGGCCGCCCCTTCAGCCAGCTGCCAGCGGGGCTGTTTATACACCGCACTCCCTCCCGAGGTTTGCTGCTCCTGCCTGTCCTCCTCCACAAGCCAGAGCTGCCTCTCCAAATACGCACAGTGGCTGATACCACTTGTTTGTTTACTGGAGAAGTTTTGCAATGGAGTGTGAAGAGAGGGATATAACTGTTAGGGTACCACGCGTGGGGTAGTGCCAGGACACTGGGGGGGAGCTGATGGGTGGGTTTGTGTCTCTGTGCAGAACAGCACAGCTGCCTCCCACTGGTGTTCCTTCAATGGGAACCAGCAGCCTCTACGGTGGAAGGGGGAAGGCGCAGCCGCAGTTTGGGACCCTCTGGTCTCCTGACCTGTGTTGTGTGGAGCACGTTATACTTATTATCCTTTGAGCTGCGTTCTCCCAAAACACCTAGCGTGAGAGGATCAGTTCTGGGGAGGTGGACACCTGGGCTGAGCAGAGGCCAGTGTTTCTCTGCCGTAGCCCACCATTGCCATTGCTCCTCCCGAGGGCTCATGCTAACACCTGCAGGCCCTATCAGAAGAAGAGTAGCCCGGTGCTGTCAGTGAAGGGTCCCCATATATATTTTCCATACCAGCCTGTTTCAGTCCAGATTAGTGAATTTTCCATGCCTGGGGCTGGTATTCCCCAGTGCTTTATTTGGAGTAGCATGCGAATCCTAGAGGATGTGTAATCTCATGTTGACCATTGGGCCTCATTTGTGTATTTTATTAGTTAATTTTTAAACACTGACCTAGAGCTCTGGATCCATTTTAAAATAATCCAAATTATAAATAAACAGACTGCCTAGCATGGGCTTGCAACAATAAATCAGGAGAAAAACAATTAAACACAACAGAAAAAAAATGGTCTTGAGAGAAAACAGACACTGAAAGAAGAAAAGGCACACCAACATATATTCTAGAGGGAGAGGCAGAAATAGTACAAGACTGAAAGAAAAAGAAAGAAAGGTAAAGAAACTTCACATGCTTTTAAAAAAAAAAGGATTGCATTCAGGCAATAAATAACACAGCATTAGCACGTACATCTCTGTTAGGCTTAATTACAGCAGATTCATCTTAATGAAAAATCAATCCTCTAAGCAGCTCTTAATATTCACCTTTGCTGCTTGTACCTGCTAACTGAGCCCGAGTGTAACAAGAAGAGCCCGTACGCGTATCACATTAAAGATTATACGCAGCTGAGCTTAACCCTCCCCGCTGGGGTGGTGAAGGCAGCCCCGTGGTGGAAGGTGACCCGGGGAGCAAGGGGAGCCGGGCGGCCACGGAGGGGAGCAGGGGGGCATGCCGCCCTCCCATGCAAGTAGCCCAGGCTGTTTGCTGCAGATAAGGGAGGGAAAAAGCAAAGGTGGCTTTTCACATGGCTGGCTGATCTTTATTACCTCCAAGTTTGGTGACACAGGCAAGGGTATTTTGTTCTCACTTGAGGAAACGTGCTTAGCAGTGCACTGGCAATTTGTTGCTGCTGTGGCCCATTCACTCATGGACCTGAAATCTCATACCTACACACAGTCTGTTTATTCTGGTATCGTCCCTCTGGCAGCAGCCAGCATTTCTTTTTCCAGAAGATGCAAGAAACCTTCTGCAATAATCTGTCCTGGGGAAAACTGCTTCTCTGTTGCCAATAGCAAGAGTTTGATTTACGTTCTTCATATCACATCTCTTCTTTAATTTAGTGTTGAAAGTCAATATTCTTGCACAGAACCATCTAGCTTCGTTTACTCACTCTTGGACGCAGTAATGTGGCAGTGAGTCCCACAGATTAATTACATACTGCATCTGAAAAATAAAGGCAGTGCTTAGGTGGCCCAGCATATCACTGGACCAGTAGCAGAGTGGTGAAAATGGACTGCCACCAGCAGCACTGAAGGGAGAGAAGTCACCACCATCCCTCCTGAGACACGTACACTCACTGCAGATCTGCAGACACAATGCCAAACTCTAGACATTTTGCTAGACCAGTTGGATCAGAAAGCACAGGGCATCCCCCGTGTCCCCACCAGGACTGGCATTTTCAAAGCATCCGTCAAGCTCCTTGTAGAAGAGCACAGAGGACTCGCTTCTCCTCTTGAGCAAGGAGTGCTTGGAGTATGCTGCCACTGCAGCTGTGCAGTAAAACTTGCTCTGCTGAGACAAGAAGGGGGCCTTGTGGTTGTATTGGTCCTTAATACACTAAATTTATAAGTTCTGTGATTTAAGTGGGCTACAGCACTGTGTCTTCCCTCAGTTGTCCATCCCTTCCCCTCTCACAGGCAGAAAGGCTGACCCATCCAGCTGCGCTAAGCCCCAAGGATGAGTCCAACTCTTCAGAGACCCACGGCAGCTCCAGCACACCCTGTCCCAAAGCTCCAGGCTTGCTTCAGGGCACGGTTCAAATCTTCACAGGGCACGCACTGGGTACAGCACATAACATTAAGACTTTGCCCAGGACCCTAAAACAAGGAACCCTTTCCCTTGATAGCACTATATGTAGACCTTGTCGAGAGTGAGTATCACCAGCATGAGCCCACCTCGGCTCCTCTGCGCTGCAGAACAAGCTCCAACCTGGGCACAGGAAGGAGGAGGGGGTCCAGGTCCCTTTCCAAGGTTCACACCTTGTCCTATGAATCACAGAGACTTTCTGTACACTGGTCCCACAGCTATACGTGCTCTGAAGCATGTTCCTCTCTTCCTGACTCATTTTCCTGACCTTCCTGCCTGGGCCGGTGGGTTTACCTGGCCCAGGCTCATCCCCGTGCCTTCTCACAGCGGCACCTCTCAGCTGAGCAAATCGACATCCCGGGGTGTTTCCAGCTGTAAGAGTGGCCATTTCAGGGGAACACACGCTACTGTGCATCACACCACACCTGACAGGGATGTGACGCAGTCAAGGTCAGCAAACAGAGGGGTTTCCCCATATCCCGGGCACTCCATGAGACAACACTCCCCCCTCCACCCACCCCACTGCAAGCAAGGGAATTCCCAGTGGGACAAAGATGGACACCTCCAGGTCCCCAGCATCTTCGCACAGGATGGAGGCGGTGTTTCAGGCTGGGGAAGCAGCACCCCAATAGTGGGTAAGGGATTGCTACGAGCTAGACAGCTCCTGGATGACAGGAACTAAACTGAAATGCCAAAGCTTCAATTTAAGTATTCCACCTTAAATTAGATGGGATGAATTGTGAGTTAAATACCAATTGTAAAACACTTTGGGATCCCTCCTGCATTGCAGTGAGCTGCATGGTATAGCCGGCTTTCCCAAATGTTTAACCAACGAGGCTGATAGGAGTCCATCCTATCCGTCCAAACATCCATCCAAACATCCAAAGATTTGCTCACGTGATGTGCAGTTGTGAGGCTACCAAAGCACTTGGCAGGCTGAAGGGCAAAAGAAAGGGACAAACTGTGTGTACAGTGCATTTGTGGTTGCTTCCTTCTGGGAAGCAATGGCCTGCCTGTCCCAGCACAGTGCAGCGTCGTAGAGCATAATATCCCAGAGCATGAATAGCAGCAATTTGCATCAAGGAGTGCTCTCCACTATTTCCATAGGGATATTTATATCCGACTAAATATCCCTGAACCCCACCACACAATGCATTTAACACATTAAGTGATTACAAAGGGAGGCTCGAGTGCAGAAGCAGATGTTCTCAGACACCCAAGGTATGCCTACACCGCAACCTAAAGGCATGACCACAGATTTTGTAGCTGTGCAAGAGCTAGCTTTAATTACCTATCTCAGGTATTGACAATGTAGCACAGATTAGCTGCTCAAATATTTCGTTTTCTCGGGCCAGTTTTCCATTCTAGGCTGAGTCCCACAATCTACGCATAGACTGCTAGTTCTGGCAGACCCTGCCTAAACAAGCTGTACTCCACCATCTTCCTGAAACAGAAATGTGCGCTCAGCCTTTCCCTTGTTTCAATGACTGGAAGCTGGTACGCCACAGCAACGAGTACAAAGCAATCCGAAAGTTCCAGTCTACATGCCACCAAGCTCTTCCCGTTACCCATTTTTTTCTGAGTACGCAAAGAACCTTGGGTGAAGTTTCATGAAAGGCAACCACAGACAGGCTGCTCTTTCCATCCTTGGCCTTGTGGATAGTTTGATGTCTCTGCCTCTGACGTGGTGCATCTGATGCCTTCCATGGGTGCTGCATTTATGGCCAGCATGTTGTTTGCAGATGTATGTGCAGGCTAAGGGGTTGTGGACCCAGCACCATCTGGCTGAAGGAATTGCTGAAGCAGCTCTTGCACAAGGACCAGGGTTTTGCAGGTGGCAAAGGCAGAGGTTGCAGCTCTGCGGTAGGACAGTTGGTGAGGAAAAAACTGCTGCTTCAGCATTCACAGACCAAACCAGAGTAATAAATAACTACAAAAAATGGTTGAACTAGAGACTCCAAGTACCTGTAACATGATAATGTTTGGAAATGAACGGCCTCTGGAAGCACTGAGTAAACAGGTCAGAAGGTTCAGTGACTTCACGTATTGGAGAGACTAAAAATTACACATTACAGAATGAGGAGGAGCCAGATACCGCTCCTTGCTAACAACAAAGGCCAACATGGCAGCGCAAGCTTCATGCTAGTAGGGATTCAACACCAGGCCTTTCACAGCGGCCTCTGAGCACCTGCTATTGCTTTGTTATCTTCTTAGAGGAAAGGATCAGGGCTTATTTTTCTGTATTTCCAGCTACCTTTGCTGAGGATCCAACTGCCTCAGTTTTCTTGCACAGGCAGCGAGAAGCAGTTATTTGCTGGGTCAGCTTTAGATCCCTGGCTTCTCTATGAATCTCTCACTGGGCTACTTCTATTCTCAAAGAGCCTTCTAAATAACATATACAGTTTCAAGCCAAAAGGGAATTATGCTGTCCAGGCAGCTGTGGTTTATTTGTGTCAAGGTGGGGGCACTAATGTGTATTTGGCCATTCGGAATCACAATTCTTTCAACGTGTTCTAAATCTCAGCTTCATCATTCCTACAGAAACAGTGTCTGGTAACTATTCCAACACCTTAACTATTAAATTGCTGGAATCGGTTTCCTCTTTCCTTGCCTTTGTGTATACATTTTTTTCTCCCAACAGGTTAAAAAAAAAGCGTGCACATAATTTCCTGCCCCAGGATCAATATGACAAAACTTACCATTTTCATGCAGTGCAGAACTTTGATGTTAAAAAGTTGGGTGCAAAATTATATCTTTGAAAAGTTGATGTTTCTGTGCTGCTATCTTTTCCCCAACTAATATTTCCTTCTGTTCTCTAAATTTTCTTTCCTTAAAGCTTTCATTTTGTGGCCCTGCCAAGCTGTCTATATTTTCTTAAATTCTCATTTCCTCTGGCACATGTTTCTTGCTTATAGTTACAGTAACTAAAAAAAAAAAAAAACAGAAAAAAAGATTTTGCACTGAGCCCAATTTCCAGTCTGTAATCTTCTTTTTTAATATTGCTTTACCACCCTCTTTATTCTCATGTTTCTGCTTGCTGCAAACTTACCTGTTAGGTTTGGAAACTATTAATTCACTTCATTTTCAGAGCTGTTCAAAAAGAACTAAAGAAGCAGCATCCTGGTCCAACGCCTTTCATAAATTTCTGTTTGCTGTGCAAAGGCTTCATTTGTGCTTTGTTCTTGCTGGTTACTCAGGGTGCCACATCTCTTCCCTCTTATGCCTCACTCTGTTTTTCACAGCACCAGCGTTTTTGTGTTACTCTGTCTCTTCCTTCCTTCCCCCTCCCCAGTATAAGAGCGTGTGCGTGTGTGTGATCAACACTTAAGGCTAATTCCTGGAACGGATGCCGAGCTTTCTGGGAGACCCGATCACCACCTAGCTCAGTGCTGACTTAGGTATTCAGTGCACCAGGTTAGATAGAAAGATGTTTTGTGACTCAAGATTTTTGGGGGCTACATGAGTATTCCCTGCTTATGCAGGAAACAGCAGAAAAACAGTATTAGGAAAAAAGCAATGAAAGTAGCACTCCTTTCTTATGGAGTGTTAACACCATGAATGAGGTGAATGACCAAAGATTTAATTTATAATAGTACCAGAAGCAGCAATTTCCCCCAAAACACTTTCGAAGTATTCTGAATCTTCACAATACTATGAAGAAATAAGTATTTTTCAGCCATTATTTACAGAGATAAAGTGAGTCATCAAGATGTTATTGCCCAGACTTTCAAAACAACAAGTTCATACTTTGTGCATTGAGTTCTCCATGTGCTTACCATAATTGCAGACTTACTCACAGTGCAGACACACACATACACGGGAGGCATAGTCAGGGACACTCCCATTTCCCTGAAAACGCTGCGCCTGTGCCGGTGGCGGAGCTGGGAAGGACCTCACTAACGTAATCTACAGCAGGACTTGTAGAAGGACTTTGCTCTGTCAATGTGCAGGGAAGAACAGTGGCAAGACGACCTTGTTTTCCTAGGAAGAGTAAGAGGAGGAACTGGCTGCACCAAACCGAGATTACCTATGACAGAGCTGAGAGCAGAGAAGGACACCTTCAAAGGGGAGCAGGGAGGTGAGCAAAAGGAGGAGAAACAGGAGATCATCTTTTTTACATGTCATCTAAAATTGTAACTCTCCCGCTCCTTTAACATTAAAAAAGTCTGGCATCCACCACACACTTCTGCAGACAAGGCAGCTTTCCCTCCCTGATGCCTTACTGCGAGGCCTGACTGTGAAAGGTACCAAATCACTGAGGCAACTCCAGGGAAACTCAGATTTTTGGGGCACAGAAAGGCAGAAGAATTGGAGTTGCAGGAGCAAGCAACCAAGATGAACCGAAAGACTGGTTTCCTAGGGCCATCCAGAGTGCCTGGGAAAAATAAGAAGCAGGCAATGACCAAGGTGTAAATGCAGAGACCTCACTACAAGAAAGAGCAAGAGACTCTTGGTGGCAAGAGACTGCAGTGCCACAGGCAAAATGCAACCTCGCTGCCCCTTTGAAACCAAAGCGTGCAAGGAACACCCCCTTGCTCCTGTTATGTTTTAGATGTACATCACAGCTTGTTCTAGCAACTGAAACTTCAGAGCTGCTGGCTTTCAGTTGTTGCATTTTCAGTCCTGGTGGGAGGAGTGCTGCTCATAAAGCCTGCTCCAGGCTTGGTTACTTTCTGTCAGAAAGAGCTGCTTCTGTTAGGAAAGTCTCTCCCCACCAGCCATCTCAAGTATTTTCAATAAGCTTTTCTGATCAAGAAATATTAGGAAACAGGTCCAAAAGCCAGAGGTAAATCAAACGGCTCTACCTAAAAGCAAAGGACATTCGTTTTTGTCTCCATTTTAATATTTTTTTGCTCTGGTGATGAAGGAGCTGATTCTGTTTTCAATTTTACACATACTTATCATCTTGCTGACTTGAACTGTTGCAGAGAGGAGATGCTAAGCTCCAAGCTGGGAATTACTTAGCAATAGCATCTCCTTTTGGAGATAAAGCAGGAAATCCCTTTAGGGTTGGGTTAGCAAAAGGTGGTAAAGCATAAAGAGAAGGCAAACATACCCAGCAAAGCCCCCCCAAGGTGAATCCTCCTTGGCTACAAGCCTACAACACAGAGCATGCTCTGATGAAATCTATTACATTACGAGCGTAGTACCTTTAAAGTTTTCTGGGTCAAACATCCTTAAGCCATTTTCTTCTAACTTCCTGATTTTGTTGTATATATTCAATGCATTGCAAAGAAAGACCAACATCCTAGTATGTAAGAGACTTGTGAGGGCACTTACAAGCAGATCTTGGGAGACACCACCAGGAGCTGAGGTGCACTCTCCCAGGCAGAAATGTTTTGGTGGCTTTTGCAGGAAGAGCTATAGTGACTATGCAGAGCTCTTCCTGAGAAGACCAGGTTTCTGGTATATTTAGAGATCTTGATGGGGAGTGAAAGCTTTTGATAACTCTATAGGAACTTGGCGTCCGTGCGTTTTTCTCTCTCTCTCTGGATAAAGTCTTGGCAGCTGCTCCGCGTCTATTTTAAACAAAGCCAGTGATTTCTGGAGAGATGGAAAACACATGAAGGGCACAATGAAAAACAAGCAGAAAACCTGACTGCAGGACAGAGGGAAACAAGAGTGATAAAGAACACTGCTTCCTCCTCTGGCAGGCAGGCAGGCAGGCAGGGCGAAGTCCCCTTCACTGCACAGCACCACGCCAGGGCTTCTCACGACGCTGCCATCACAGGTCCTGCTCAAACCTCAGAGCTTTTCCCTGCTGAGGTCCCCTCCCCTTGCTGGTGACCCACGCTGCACGTCCCTTCTCCTGAGCACCCAGATGCTGCTGGCGGCAGGAGGCGGCAGTCGTGGCGGAAAAAGGGAGCAGGAGACACAAACAGCAACGCAAAGGCCAGGTCCGTTACAAAAACCCTGGTACCCAAACCAAAAATAAGTTATCTACAAAGAATGTAATTATGGTCAAAGCCATACATCTGACCTAGGGCCAAGAAAGAGCTGTTTATAACTGTCAGTACGTAGAGAGATGAACCTGTAATTTATGTATGCTGAAACATTATAATTTTTGATCCAGAAGCCTCCTTTCCTGTTGAAAAGCTTGGTAACTAAGCCTTGGTCACTTGGATCATGTGGGATATCCATGCAGATCCTGTTACTAAGCTCAGTTTAAAACATTACGTATGTGTATAGTGCAACCAGCGGGACACGTCTTGGCTCAGTGACCTGTCCTGGGCTGCGTCCCTCCTGCCCCTGACATAAAGTGCTTCGCAGGGCCGTGCACCGGGGAACTCCAGCAGGCCAGTAACACAGACAAACAACTAATATGGCCTCACATCTGTCTTTAGGTCCTGCCTACACAATCCATATGACCAACTGCCTCCGTTGCTTCCCGTACGCACAGAAGATTGCTATTACGTGCTGGGTAGTCTCTGTTTGCACTGTAACCTCTCTGGGACAGGGAGGCTATCTTTGCTTTGTTTTGGAAGGCACCCAACTTGCTCTCAAGCATTCAACAAGCAGTCAAGAAATGATTCAGATGGAGAAGCAGAAACATAACTTGCCTGGGCTTGACAGCATTTCTTTATCAGTTCCCTGTCCAAATCAACTTAGGCTGGCAATGACTTAAAGTAGTGACTGTTTGGAGGGCGTTTGGTAGCCCCCAAAAGCTGTTGCTGTTTTGTTATTTTGGTGCAATTCTTTCAGGAGATGTCTGCAATACAAAAAAAATCCTATCCCATCTGCTACTGGTTGGTATCCTTAGAAGCCATCCCAAAAGACAGATCAAGGACTGAATAAGCATAAAAACTTTGGAGAGAGGATTAGATGAAGGATAAGATATATTACATTTGGCAACACTATAACCTACCACAAATTTAAAAATTGTGAGTCAGACTCAAAAGAAACCCAAACAAAACCTACACGAAAAAACAAGACTAGAAAATGCTTTTAAAAATCCTTTTTCTTTTTTGTCCTGCCTTTCGATTTCCAATTCTACCTGCTCAGTCCTAGGGTCCCTGTCAGTTTACTAACATTGCCAGCACTCCAAAATGTCTTGCAAGTGAGACAGCTTTGTTGAAAGTCAAACATCAGAAATCTTCCTGCTATTCTTGGCTCTGGGAGCAGATTGTGGTCTAGTGGTTACAAGCATCATGGCCAGCTGAAACACACCCATGTTTGGGTCATCTGCAAGACATGAAACATGGATGTCTGGTTGCAAGAGCCTGAATTTCCAACCTTAGGGCTAACGAATCAGATGCTAACACAGAAGTAGGAACAAGGTCAAATTGCTTCACAAAGTTCTCTTGCAGAAGGGTGACAACATGGATTGTAGAAGGTCCTAATTTGGGATTTCCTTTTAAAAGGCTATGTAGCAAGTAGCTGAGACGTAGCTCAGTGAATTAGAGAGCTGGGTTGTGTTCCAAGCTTTGCTCAAAATGTTCTTGAGTCTCCTAGCTGTGAAGTGGACCATTAACCCTCCAAAGCCTTAATATATGGCTCAGCATGCTGAAAGACATCTTGGTCCGCGTAGGTACTGTAGCTGAAACTACAGCTGACAAGGCTCTGCCTCGGCCAACCTCTTTTAATAATTTTTTTTCCCCTGAACTATTGGGAGGTAAAAATTGTTTCATCATCATGGAAATTCCTGCAGCAAGGGACAAAACCACATTCTTTATGACAGCTGACACCACTGGGATAGGACAAGGAGGTTTGTGCTTGAGCTGTCTGTACTGTGTTTACCTGAAGATAAACAGAAGTCTCCAAACTTCCCACTGAGATTCCCACTCATCGTTAAGATAAAAAAAAGATGGTACCAAAAAGGTAGGGCACCTTTCTTTATGTGGTTTAAGGGCACAGATTCTAAAATGAGCAAGTGATGACCCATTTTTAAATCCACTTAGGGCATACTTTTACTCTATATAGAGCAGACATTCCTCTACCTCCTCTGGTAAACGTACAGTAAAGTGTTGAACCTTTCAGTACAGCCAATTAATCACTAGTTGGCAAGATGAAGAAGTGCTCTGGACAAGTACCAACTGAAAAAAAAAAAAGAGACATTAGAAACCATATCTTATCGCAGACAAAGAAGTGCAATGCACAGAAGTAATGTCCCATTATAGAACTGTGTCTGTCCTGAGATTAACAAAATGCACTACCCTATTTTGCACAGTGATGAGTAAGTAGGAGCACAAAGACAAAGGGAAATTAACAGCCTAACTTTGAACTCTGCAACACCCAACTTTTAGGTGCCTAGCTGCTCCATTGGCTCCACTGCCCTGAACTGGGCACCTGAGCAACCTAAGAACCTAAGAACCTCAGGCAACCTAAGGAGCAGTAGGTGTCTAAGAGCAGAGGCCACCCAGGCTGGTGTCCTCAGCGGGGAGACAGCTGGGAGGGCCACTGGGGCACAAAGAAAATAAGGAGAGTGTCCAATAAAACACTTCTCTTCAGACTTCCCTCACAGGGAAGCCACCCTCAATCTGGGTTCAAAGACTTGAACCCTCAAATTCAACTGATTTGACACAGATTTTACATTCACATCATGCTTCTGCTAGCCCTAAGATGGTTGTATTCACTCTCTTTCCCTGCTCTCTGGCCTGAAAAATATCCAAGTGTTACAGCTTCAGCAGGAGAGGTTCAGAACAACCCAGCCTGACCAGGCACATGTGTAGGGCACTCCTCTGGGAGCAGAGAGAACCAGGCTCAGATCCCATCTGGCAGCAGATGATGACACTGGATGAGTGCTCAAATCTAAGATGTTGGCTGACAGCAGAGCAAGAATCACCCTTCCCTGCATCTTTTGTGAACCCTGCTTTGGTGGTGTGCTCTGAAACAAGCTGCCCCAACAGATATCTCAAATGAGAGAGGCAGAAAAGCACCGGCTTACTAGATAACATGGGACTTCGCCATGAGATCAGTTCTGAGACATTCAGCGCCTCCGGCAGGATTTTAAGCTTTTGGGGAACTTGAATGTGAAAAGCCCTTCCAGGGTTAGGCAGCAGCTGCATGAGACTGTGGGTGTGGACTTCAATACCAAAAGGGAGAGGAAAGCACCTATGCCCCTTGCTGGATCTTATTCTGTGTTTTATGTTACAAGAGAGCTTAACAACCAGGAGTAATATTTCCCTTCCCCATCTTCCTCCTTTTTCTGTTGTATCCACTCTGATAAATTGCCAAATTGGTTGACTGACTCCCAGCACCTTTAACTAAACATCACAACTCAGTGGGGTATTAGGAATTGCAAGCCACATCTACCATGTCACGGAGAGACCTGCTGTAGACGTGGGCTGTGGTAACCCCCCTCCAGCAAGGGAGACTCACCCAAGCCAACTTCGTGGGCGGTTGGTGCAAAGCCAGGTGCTCTGCTTTGGTTCTTCTTTTCCAAAGGGCAAGTGAGCTACTGCAGTGGGAGTGAGGATAGTTTTGTTTCTGTGGGTGAGGCTACCTGAAGGAAAAGTGCCTAGTTCAGGTGGAGGCATAAGGACCACGTAATGTCAGCTCCAAATAACAGCCTACATCATTAAACATTTCTTTTTCTGATAAATCCCTGATTGATAAGTATTTGTTCATGTTTGGGCACAACTTGAGGCACTGTTTGGTTTCCTCTGTTACCTGCTCCCAAGAACCATGACTCAGGATCATACTGGGAAGGAAATGAAGGCAAATGCTTTACTACATCCGACTTTGCAGCAGCGAATGTCATGTTGTCGTTACTAGTGTAACCTCAGGTAGGGATATTGCTATGCAGGGACGCAGCCGTGGCTGCCGGACCAGCGGTACTGAGGTGGTGGAGCCGGGTTGCTGCTCCCAGGTGAGTTGCTCCCAGGACATACGTGCCAAACCATCCTGCTGGGCCTCGGCCCCAAATCCCACAGGCTGCTGGCCCTGCTGGGGGAGCCCATGCCAGCAGGCAGGGGTGCTGGGCACCTCCCAAAGCCTGAAAAGTATCCTGGGTTAATACATCTTGTTTTCCATTTTCGGACCCTCACTCAAGTCTTTGGCGGTGCCAGGCAGAAAGGGGACGAGGGCAGCAGCAAAAGGGCTGGGTGGCAACGCTAACCAAGCCTTGCTGTGCCACACCATGCCGGCTCCAGGGATGTAGGCTTGCACCAAGGGGAAAGGCAGACCTTTCCCTGAAAGCCGGCTGCAAGTACATTGAAGTCAGCAGGAGCTTTTGCCAAGGAGTTCAGTGAGCTCTGGGGTGCATTAGTTATAGAAATGACTTTGGTAAGGTTTCCTTGCAAAGTGACACAAGGACGTACAACTAGGTTATTGGAATATAATTAAGAGAAAAAGAAGTTAGGATGGATATTGGGGAAAACCTTTTGTCAGTGAGATTTATTAGTAGGTACAGCAGTCTCCCAGGGGAAATAGTAGAAAGGCATTCACTTGGGATACTTCTGACTAATCAGACTAATGAAAGTGCCAGCAAATATTCTATGGGGAGCGTGCTCACACTGACAGGCAAAAGGAGCCCTGCGACCCCAGCCTGTTGGAGGAGGGCTGTGTGCGAGCGCCGAGGAGACCGAGCGAGCTGGCTGCCAGCTGTGGAGCCCCGGGCTCCCCGCGCAAAGGAGAGCGGCGCGGGGAGCGCCAGCAAGCTGCCGCCCCGGTGCTGGACATGATGGGCAGGGTCGCAGGGAAGACCCATCGGGAAGACACTGGAATCATTTTTATAGGAACAACATCTCAGCACCTTCTTGCCAAATGATGAAAGGGAAGGGGGAGCGCAGCAGGTGACCATGGGTAGGGTGGGGTGGGGAGTCAGAGCAGCCACCCTCGCCCAGGACTGTTCTGCCTCCAGTGGCACCTGCTGAGACCCAGCCAGGAGAGCAGCAGCCCCTCATGGAGAACTGCACCCTGCTCCCAGCACGCTCTTCAGCTGGTTGTGCTTGCAGAGAAGTAAACCTGGTTCCAGCTTGACAGCCTGTTTCAGCCACCTGCAAAAAAAGTTGTCCCAATACTGTGAATTAACAGTGTTCTTGCCCCTTTCCCTCATGTTCCCAAACCCATCGCTGCTCACCCTGTTTCCTACAGGCTGGTGGTCTCCTTAGGAAGAGCCATCTTCCCAACCAGCCCCCTGCTTAGCAGTTGCAGCAGTAAGGCTGGTAGAAAAGGTGTCAAAAAAAGGGAATTTCTCATCAGTGTGTGTGACCCTGCTGTTCTACACTCACTGCTGTCGTAGCGGAGAGTCGTGGTCCAGGTTGTGGTCGATCACCGTGACCAGCCCTGAAACCTTAACGTAAGCCCCACTCCCCTACCTGTGCCCTTGCTGTCTCGGATTGAGTTGGCATGTCCCAGTATCACAGTGGACTGCTACAATGAATCATCTATAGTAATTTAAAACGGTGGTGAAGTAAAATGATTGAAACAAGCCACTTCTTTACAGATTCCATTAACTTTTCCCAGCTATTTATGTCTGTTGAAATTTTTGCAAAAACTCGTAGTGTTATAAGAAGTCAAGCCTCATTGTCCTCTTATTAAGAGCTGTCTCCATGAAAACATAGTTTCATGACTGTTGCTGTCGTGATTTGAGCAGCAGACGTAAACAGGGTCATCTCCAGCCATAGAGGGTGGATGTTTAGTTTATAGCGCTGAGGTTAAGAGTGAAAGCGTGTGACTAAGAGCAGAAAACAGAGGAGCTTTTGTATACATCAAGAGCCCTGAGGCAAAACACAGAGAAGGAGAACGCTGACACAGACTTTAATGGAGAAAGAAAAGAGTCCATTATGAACATTACAGAGAACATAATTCATTTAAGAGAAATCAAGATTTAAAGGACTTATAGAGGGGAATATGAATACTGACGTCAGTCCGTCACGCCTGGCGGTTTGTTGTCAGACTCTGTACGTGTGTAGGGTACCATGCATCATGTCAGGTGGAAGACAACTCGCTGCCAGAAATTATTGTCCGCTCTTTGTTACATTCCTGTTGGCAACAGGTTTCTTTCAGTTCAAGCCTTTCAATGGGAACCAGCGATATGCAGAATGGAGCAGCTGCAGCTCTTGCATTTTAACACCTATCTCACAAAACTGTCAAAAATTGCTTTTGGGACAATTTTTCCTTCCCAAATCCCATCTCTCCATAAATCGGAAGGGGGGGGGGGGTGGGGGCAAAAGGAGGAAATGAGGCTGGATTATTTCTGAATTACTCAGGTATGAGAGCACAAGCAGAAAGCTAGTGAGTAAAGCTGCTTCCAAGCTTGCACATACGTTGCAGAATGTAAGGACCGGCACATTTACTGCACCGTAAAACAATGGTATGAGTGCTTGAAAAATATTCCCCAATCCATATACTACAGTGGCTTCTAAACTTCAGCAGCCAGAGCCATGAAAATAGAGTGCTTTGTGCAGTAGTTTGCGCAACCACTTTCGCGTCCTCCGAGTGCTTTATTATTTTTAACGAGACAGGCTGAGCACTTCTTGATAAACATTTTTTCCTTGAAGCAGTAATCCTACTTAAACTTTTTACCTTGTCCCTACAGCATACCGCTAGGAAGTTAATAACAAAACTCATTTTCCCTTAAAGTGCTAGTCATGTTAGTACAGAAAGTGAGGGACATGTGATTGCCATGAAAGGGGCCATGGCTGGAAATAAATTGAAAATGCCCTGTTAGTATGCAGGCTTAGTATTTTAAGAAGAAAGCTTTTCTAAAGTACATTCTCTAGGATATCCAGTTTCTTTCAAACTACAAAAAAAAGTGTTAATTTCTGTTGTGATAGGAATGGTCTGGCCTGTAGTATTTGGTCCTGATGCCTAACCCTGACAATGTTTCCATGCATCCTGAGTCTACTTTGCCATGGCCAGGTGACAGAAAGCAAGTCATGACAGAGCCAAACCAAAGAGCCAAGATTAATCCAGGAGATCTCAGAGGAAGGGAGGCTGTCCATACATCTGTGCACTTGCCTTTGCTTTGAGCAAGGTGCAATGCATCCTGCTGCTTTGGCAAATGCTTCTGCGGTAGCATTACAAACCATTCATTTTTAAAACTCTTTGGTACAAGAATTATTAAAGCTTTTAAGAGTGAGAGGTTAATTAACGGTGAGAATTTAACCACACGAGAATGAGGAAATTCAGAGACAACCCTCCCATCTAAGTCAATCTCATTTCTGTCCCCTCATATCAGTGTGTTACAACAGGCTCTTTCACGGTCACATGAGGCTGGCCAGGGGACACACTTCTCACTAGATCTAATACAATGAAAAGAAAAACTGTCTTTTTCCCCCTGTGGTCTTAGATGCACATGTGGCTTTTCATACCACACACATCATGTGTTCTTGGAATGAAAGGCCCTTTTGTAACACGCACACACCAGCCGAGGCAACTTAACATCGGGTAGGATTGTTAACCGAGTTCCCTAAAGCCTCCCATGAACACTGTACCAGCAGCATCGCACTGGAGGAGGAATGTGGTTGAAGGAATTTGACCAGCTCTATTATTGATAATTCACAATACACATATCACCATTTCTGCCCCACCCAGGTTAACTACCATTACTTAATGGAGGTAGTTTTTCCCTATAGGAACAGAGTAAAACTTAAGGACAGGCCTGATGATTACCAAAACACGTGTCTTGCTGTTGCTTGGGATGGCCAAGACATTCTCATGTCTGTGTTTGAGGGAGTCATTACCACTTTACAAGCCCTCTCAAAGCCACGGCCACCTTCCTCCACTGCCTTTACGTCAGAAGGCCAGTGAGAACCATATTTCCCTAGCAGGATTACCAAGCAATGAGTCTTTATTCTCAAGGCCTGCGTGCCTTTGAGTGTACTTGCATAGGCAGTAGGTAAGCAGCCATCAATCAAAGGTTACATTTTGCAAATTTGCAGGATGCATCCCATGTATGTCGTAAGAGATATTCCTGATCTGAAGCAGCAAGTTAACCATGCAGCTCCAAGCAGCAGCAGTTCTCTATCCAAGCATGGGAATATACCTCCTTGAAAGACTGTTTCATAAATTAAGTTATGCCCAAGGAGAGCAGTCCAATCTGGAAAGAAAATCTTGTCTTTGTTGCGGGGCCCGGTATTAGGGTGCACATAAAAGGATCTACCAGATATTTTCAAAGGTGAACAACCCAAATTGTATCACTGATTTGGGTAACTCCAGAACGGGCCAGCTGTGTAAATGCCCTCTATCCCTTAAAAAAAAAAGAAAGAACACAGACAAAGAATTTAACAATTTTATTAAAAATTGTACCAGTTATTAGAAAAAAAATCCAAGTATTAAAGTATTAAAAAGCACCAAAGAAAGAAAGCACAAAGCAAATATACTGCACAGATACAAAAAAAAGGAGCTCTGCCCAGTCACCATTGGTTCAGGCAGGAGTCCTGGAGGCACACAACCAGGATAAACAAAATGCTACATTCTCACTGGGTCTCAGTCCATGGCAAAGAAGGTGTGTGCACTTCAGGACTAATCCAGACAGAAATCTCACAGGAGAGCATCGGGTTTACTTCTGCAGCAGGACAGTATCATATTCTGGTGAATATCAGAACTCATGGGGAAACCCTCCATTGAGGGAAAGTTTACTAAGTACATTGCAAAGTCTAGCTCACCTTACCCTTTTTGTTTTCCAGATGAAGGACTCTGAAGTTTTAAAAAAGAAAAAAAAAGTATCCCACCAAAGTAGAGAAGTCATGCAGGAAGAGGAGGGAGAAAATGTGAATTCACATTTCACAGTACTCTCACCAGTGAATTTTACCTAGAAACATGGGAGACTGTACTACATATCATTGAAGAGAAGAGAAGAGAAGAAGAGATACATGATTAGTTTTACCAAAAAACCGCAACAGTCTAGATACCCAAACTCAAATTTAGTGGCAGGATTTTCAAATACACCCAGTGGAAACAGACATACAAATCCCTTGGGCTGTTTTGAAATTTCCCTTTTACAAGCCTAACTTCTGACATTTATTTAAGGAGATACTGACAATGTCATCTTTCCATCACACCAGTCTCTCCCCCTTTTATCATCAAATTTTCCTTTCAGAATAGTCTGATCAAAACCGGAGCTGAGGAATCTGTGACGATGCTCTCCTGGAGCTGTGTCCACAAATTGGGGAGACTCCTTTAGATTTAAGAATAACTTTATACATGCAAAATTTCCATAATAGATTTTAAAAACAGTTTAAGAATCTACCCTTCCCACCCCTCCGTTCCCCAAAGGCAGCAAAGAGTCTGAAGACAACTGAAACATGGCTTTAAAAAACAGCCCACAGACATTAGGTTTCACTTCCCAGAAACCAACTTCCAGCATGGGATTCGCAGGAAGAGACCCTCCTTTCTGTGGCTAAGGGGGAAGGTGAGGCACATGGAAGAAAGAAGGGGTAGGGGATGTCAGACTGCATTCAGTTTAAGAACACACACGCACACGCACGCGCACACACACGCACACAATTACATTCCAGTGCATTTGATGTGTTTGGTCTTTTCTGCTTTTCCTGGTGGAGAAGAACCGAGCTGTGTAACACCTGCGTGAACACATGCAAACCAAAGAAACAGAGACCACTGAAGTCTTTAGGAACTGTAAAAGATTGTCCTAGGATCTTTTATCAATTCCTTGAGGTATTTCTTCTTGCTAAAACAATCAAAGGCAACAGGTAGGCATTTTTGCAAATGATCACAAATGCCAGTTTGAAAGACAGACTCTTTTGAAGGACATTATTAAAAACCTTTGTTGTCAAATTATGCTAATACTCAATAGTGCTTGGTCCATGCGCAGAGCTCCCATGAATACGAATGGGCATTCCATGGTCCTTTCACTTAAAATCCCACATAAATATTGCTGGTAAGACAAGGCAAGACCTCCACATATCTGCATTCTCGCTTGATCCTAGCACATATGCTGAGTGCTCTCCTTATTTTTCCCTTTAAAAATACCCTCAATAGCACACCATTCAGCATGTCACAGTCTCACCATTCCCACAGCTTCAGCAGAGATATGGGTCAGAACCAGCAGCGGAAAGGTGGAATTCATTGTAGAGTTGATGGGGTCACATTGCAACAACTGCCTTGAGTAATTTTCCTTTTTCTTAAAAAAACCCAACCCTTCTCCCCAGTCTACTAATGGGCAGAATCTGCAGTTTCCCAGAAGAGTGCCAAGCCCCACACTGAATGAAGTTCAACCTTGGGTACCGCTCCAGTGGCTGCTATGGAACAACTCCAGGACTGTAGTAACCTCACATGCAGCACGCATCGCCTATACCTTTAATCCAGGCTTGAAGGGACAAAGTAAATGGCCAGTAGAAAGAAAGATGCCTTTGCAATCATGCTTTCTACATCAAGAAGGACTGGGTTCCTTGCCTCTATTCCCTTGTTGATACACAGCTCCAAAGCAAAGGCTGATAAGGAAGTTTCTTTCAGGAGTCCTCTAACGAGAGTTTAGCCAACAAACATTTAATGAGAACCAGCTATTTAAACTGAGATATGTGATCAGTTATGCAGGAATTCAGTGCTACCAGGGATTATCAGCACCTTGGGAGAAGGCTGCAGTCCCACACACAGATCCAATGGCAAGCCTTTCCATGCAAATTCATCCTCTCCCCTGCCTTTGTTGTATCCTATTTACGGCAGTTTGCAGTTATCCCTGGGCAGCCACTTTGTGATTACTGGCTCAGCTTTCAAGAATTGCAGGAAACAAAAGTAAAACTAACTATTCCCTACTAGCACCAGGCTTGATGGATCCAGGGATGGGCAGGTTACAAGATATTGGAAAGGGTGGGAAGTTGGGAAGGGATAGGAAGAACTCTGTCCCTCAAGGAAAGAGAGATGAGGTCTGAAGCCGTTTTGGAGATCTGGGGAAGGCAAGCAAGATATTTCAAGGCTGCTGGTACCATCAGCAGCAGCTCAAGTTCTTCTTAAGAACTGCTCATTAAAAACAGGAATTTGTTTTAGGAGAAAGATCTGACTGTTCTTTCTAAACTGTAGACTGTAGTTTTACAACACAGAGAGAAACAGTGTCCCATTCCTTTCACCAAGACAAACTAACTAAAAGCCTGAGCATACTCCTTCACCAACAGGTCTTGAACCATGTTCCTTGGAACTGTTTCCCCAAACAATCGATGTATGTCCATGGCCACACTGCAATAGCTGCTCTGCGGGGAAGACCTGCTCAGTGCATGCTCAAGGGGCCTTACTAACATGGAATGGGTGACAAACGCATGGGTGCTGTGCATCTGTGTATTTGTTGATAAACTTGTGAAATCTTCCCACTATTTCCTCAAGTAGGTGAGACTGTAAGTATGAAGTAGCTGCTTTTCCATAAGTGAATAACCAGCCTGCCCCTCCAAATCTACATGAAGCAAAATAAGACTTTTGGGTTGACAGAGCATATTTCCTTTCTCCAAGATATGCAGATATGGAATATAATTAAAATATATTATCAGTGGTTGTAAATCTCTGGCACCAGTAGCCAACATGCATATTGCAGGAAGTCGGCCTTTGTCTAGCATTAGCTCTATGTCTCCAATGAAGTATTGTTGTTCAAGGAGATTTTAACTTGAGACCCTGCAATGATCAAATTTGATAAGTATGTTGTTACAGTGGGAAATACAGACTGGCAAAGATGTGTCTTTCCCTAAGCCAAATGACTCTATTGAGGCAGGCCGCCTGACTGAGGAACGGTTTCAGATACTTGTTTTTCCATGTTAAGAAGAGTCTTACCCTAGATAAACAGGTTGGGTCACAACACCAGAAAGCACCAGTACCAGACCTATCTTTCCAGCTTACGCATCCAGAGAACAGGCCTTACTGGCCTGTTTGGCAGTCAAGTCAAGGCAGAGGGGAAGGGGAAAGCTCACAATGTTTTTTAAGTGCCAGATGCACTTGCTGAATTTTTCGTAGTCTGCAGGGCTGTTATGATGTAGCTTTGACTGTTCCTGATAAAGGGGCCTGGCAACCAGTGGGAAAACGCAAGCATCACATCCTAGAGCATGCGGTGCAGGCAGGCAGCATTGCTGCATTGCTTCCTGAGCCTCAGCGCTTCCACTCCTGCCTCTTTAAGAGCTTCTGATTTAAGAGTCTTCTCCTTAACATCCGGCTTCTCAGGGGTCCCCAATTCAGTCTGTGCTTGCACTACCCCTCAGGCTTTCCCCCCCATTTAAGTCCTCATTCTCCAATGACCAGCATTTACTCCAAGCAGACTGTGCAAAGCAAGGTATGGAAAGCCTCATCTCTGTCAACATGGGCAGAGAGGGGCTTCCCATACCGCTGCAGCATAGTCAGCAACAGCTATCACTTGTATCCCTCTGCATAACTCTGTAGTGCACATGCTTAAAGAAACAACACAAATCCAAAAACAATCCCCCCTCCTTAAAAACCTCCTGCCCTCCCGCTCCATAAAACCCACCCCCCAAAATATTGCTTGAGATTCATTTATATGAATTATTAACCATCATGGACAAACGTATTACTCTAGCTCTAACTAGAAAAATAACATAAGAGGAAGAAAAAAAGCTTTTCCCACATAAACTCTCCTTATGTTGAAAGAGAGTGACTGTGAATATATGAAAGTGAAAAAGGCTTGGGGACCTCTTTCAGGGAGCTAAAGCACATTTTGCCACAGTAGAGCAGGATGCAAATCAAGAGAACGGGGCTGGGAGAGAGGGAGAAAGTCCAAATTTAACTGTGTTCAGCAAATTGTTACCAGACACTACAGTGCAATGATGAGATTATACAAATACCAGAGAAAGCATGAATTAGAGAAGGATACACAGAGAGGGGTGGAGGAGAAAGAGTATGTGCAAGTAAACTACTCTTCCTGTACAGTAACGCTTATTTTTCAGAGTGGACCAAGAGCAGAAGAATTCCTCAACACCTGAAGTCGACGTTTGTAACACGACCGAAGAGCAATTCTCTGGACAGCTCTTCCTCACGCTGGATGTATCATTTGAGACCTACAACAAGGTGCAGTGGCAATATGGAAACAGTCTGAAGAAAATAAAGTCTGTATTGCCTTTCTGTTCATGTTTTACCCCAGTTGTCACTGGGTTTGTGAACTAATGATATTTAAGGCTACAGAGATGTAGTCATCGATATTTAAGGCTACTTCCTTTTGGTAGGGTAATTTCCCTGTGCTGGTCCAATAGTGTTAGTCCTATGGACAAACTTCCGAGTGCATACAAACCGGGAACTGTTAGAAGATCTCCCTTGAAGTAATATTACTGCTGCTAGTCAATATATGCTTACAGTAGCCTCCAAACATTACATACTAGAGTAATGGACAGACTTCTTGTACAGTGTACATGTCAGACTAGTTGCTAATTAATTTCCCTGTCAAATCCTGAAGCAAATCTATCGGATGCCTGGGACTTAAGCCTTCCTGACCAACCACATTATAGTAAGAGAAAAGAAAAACAAAACAAAATAAACACCCATCATAAAACTAATAAAAACATATACATTAGCATTGTGGAAGAATGACACTTGTGTCATATTCCATGGTTTTTGGCTTCATGCTGTCTCACGGGCACTGCAAACACTGAACTGGAAGCAAACAGTGGCAGAAACTAATAGCCACCAGCAACCCCAGGAAGGTCTAATTTTAAGACTGTTCTACTGAAATGATTTTGTCTATTGATGGCAATGACAAAGAATAACTTCATGTGAGAGAGCTGCAACTGGTGCTCAATGGAAAGATTGAAGAGATCAGATTTCTTTGTGATTTTCTCTCACACAGGGTGCAAGGAAATAAACAGTAACCCATGCAGAAAACAAGTAACCTGATGGATATAAGCTACTTGAATGTTTTCATTGCTAAAAAAGAACTTTCTTTGTGGAGGAATCGAGCATCTCTGCTCTGGAAGATACCCAAAGTACATTTAGAGTCATCAATCCCAGACGTCATTTTTAACTAGCAGCCAAAATGACACTCCTGCACTCTACCATTGACTAACACACAGGGCAGAGGAAGCCGTTAGTCTAATACCTGCCTCCCTTGCACAGACGTCACCGGCACAGGGAACCAGCAGCAAGATTTACCAAACACACCCACATTCTGGCTTTCCTTCGACAGTGTTGGACAAGAGCTCCCTGCCTCGTGAGGCAGGCAGCAGCAAAGAAGAGTCCGTAAAAACCCCCAAACTTGAAGACGAGTATCAGAAATTCAGAGTCCTCACATCCGGCCGGCGGTGTGCAATGTCTCGCCCCCGAACCAGTGTTTGTTCAGTGCTCCCTGCAGACTGGATGTGGCCTGAAACAGGCGGGCGAAGCTCACCTCTGCCCAGTGTGGTTCCTGTTCGCCTCCGCGTTTAAGGCCAAGTTGTGTAGGAAGAGAAAAAGCTGCCACCACACTTGATTCCTGTTCTGCTGATGCTGTAGAGGAGAACAGTTGAAGGAAGGTTATTTATATTTCTAAAATTGCAACATACCACTTCTCTTTTCCAGTAACAACTCAGTTACACTTTTCAAGAGCAGACACTTTAATCCCATCAGCATAACAAGGGGGTGCAGCAAGGGATGAGGGGAGAGAGGGAAATGATAAGTTCTCCAGAAATAATTGTAGCTCTAACATTACAAAAAGAAAAGAGCAGACCCTTTATGCATTGTGCACAAGAGGATTAAACTTTTTTTTTGCTTGTAGGATTTTGCAGAGTTTAGCCAAGTGCTGTTTTTAATCAGATTGGCTTCTGAGCCTTTCAAAAGCCCCAGCTGCATGAACAAACAACCTTTTTTTTTTTTTTTTTTAAAAAAAAAGCCCCCCTTCACCCCAAAAGTAAAAAAAAAGAAAAAAATATAACTGGTGATCCATCTGTAAGTGATTTGACACCGTGAAGGTCAAAGGGTTAATCTTCAATTTAAACCACACTGCTGAGACAGCAAAACTCTGATTTCATCTAGTACAAGAAAACACATTCGTGCACACACACACTCCCCCACCCTCCCCCCACCACATTTTCCTTCCCAGCATCTCCAAGATAATACTGCCCTTTTTATAGCCACTTTTGACAGTAAGCCATAAATAATCAGCCTTGGAGCCCTTTCCTACTGACTGGAGCCAATTAAACCTTAAGCAAGAACATACTTGAAAACACACAAAAAACCAAAACCAAGAGGTTATTTCAGGTCCCATTGTCAAGGAAGAAACATGGGAGTTGAGTTTCAGGGGGACACCAGACTCTATAATGCAGCCTTGGGGCAGGAACACTGTTCCTTCTTTTGTTATATGTAATCACCCCTGCAAAAGTGGCTCCGATTATACCCCCACCTTCCCGCACTTTAATGGCATCTCATACAAACAGGTGGGTTTCTCTTTACATTGCCCAGCCTGGGATACTATTTCACCTCAATAACCAACCCTCTATTAGAAGTCAGTCTTTGTTTTCTCATCCAGAATTCCATATTTGCTAAGCAGGACTGATCATTTCTGGAAAACAAAACAAACCAGCCCCAACCTCCACCCCCCCACCCCCCAATCCCCAGCAGACGAGGAAACAGAAGACTGGCTTCCAACAACTTTGCCTCAGTACACAGGAGTTCATAAAAGAGCACTGAAGCACATTATATGAACAAGATGTTTCAACTCAGATTAGCCCAACAGGGCAGAACAACACGGTTGCAAGGCATTCTTTACATAATCACAAAGAGAGAGTTGCAACTGGAGTTGGTGTATTGGAGATGTGTCAATAGGCAGCTCTTCAAAGCCCTCCCAGATAGTCATTAAATTATGTTCGTATTTCAGCGTGAGTAGATCTGTGCCATTTGAATCACAAGTACACACAAAACAGGCTTTAGAAAACCTGTGTTCATCTTGCATCTTAGCAGTGGGTCATTCATCTTACCCTCAAGACTTAACAGTTGTCTCCTGGATTTAGAAGAGTTCACATAGATTTCATCACACATTTCAACATCACTGTGTTTGGAACATAACCCACGGACCGACTCTAGAGCCTGGTATCATTTATTTCAAAGTAATGAGCCCTGGGTTCAGTCCGTACTGATTGTCCAGGCATTGCTAGGTTTACAGGTGAAAAAAATCTTTTATAAACTATCCCCTAGGGCTGCGTTACAAAAACCTAATTTGGTCTCAAAAAGCAAGGTGCTTTTTGTTTTGTTACTCGCCTCTCAGTTTGACCAGGCTTCTCCTTCCTCATCAAACTCCAGAGAGTCTTCTCACCCTCCTCCATAGAGCCACACTCCCAAACCTGCTTGAATATGCACATAGAACCACAATGTCCCGATGACATCTAGATACCGTGTTTTTATCAAGATATTACAGCTTAAGCAGACTGCTCCTTAAACAGAGATCTTCAGGTAGCATGTCAATGAAGTGGCATGCAAACACGTGTCTTCTTCTGCAGTTTCCACAAGTAGAGAACTATGCTAGGACAGCACAGTGGACAAACATACTATAGATGCTCTGAAGACAATCTGCTTTGGCAGATTATTTTATTCTGTTGGCAGCCAAGAGGATAAAGAAGTGTCTTATAGGGACTTAGTATGGGAAATGCAAAAGGATGTTTAAAAATTGGTATCGAAATCCTAAACTTGAAATATATCTCAGCCTCATTGGTCGACTCTCTTTAATGGAAGCTCTCATGGAATTTTGTAAAACAGGTTAATTGGGGGGCAGACAAGAGGAGGTGTGCTGATCTGGTATGTGCAATTTCAACTATTTCACGCTGTCAGGAGGACAAATACATGTAGGGATCCCCATATTAATGTCCTGCTTCATGTAGGAGGCCGCTTTGGGCTTCTCACACACCATAACTGGTTTCTAAATATTCTGTCTCCTCTTTAAGTTTCAAATGCCACCTCAGAAGAAAAGGATTACTTGTTCTTTGCTGTGATAAGTAAAGGAGGCCATTTTCAGGGAAAAACAGTGGAAGGATTGAGCTCATCCTCCTCCCTTTTTTTTGAAGGCGGGGGAGCTTTTTGAGGAAGGTATTGGGATTTGTTTTTATTTGGTAAATAAGAGTTTTAGATCTCTACTTGCAGGAGGGTTACAGACCTGCAAGAGAACTAGTGAGGTGTGGCACCACAAATACTGAGAAAAACTCTAATTTGTTTTAGTTCATACTCTGTTGTGTTTATTTCATACTCCATTGTGTTTATTTCACTGCCTCTTGAAGCCACTTTTTTGGTACAGCATTTTTGTCCTTCTCCAGTTAAAAATGTTGCCTGCTCTTTGCCTCAGACACTCAAGGAGATTTCCATGCAAGAGCAGAATAGGAATTATTTCACCCTTGTTCCCCCCTGCTTATAAAAAGCATAAGATCTCAAATCACTTTATGAAGGACATTGACACCATTAATTTTGTTTTGAAGTGAAAAAATAGAGCACTAGGCTGAAGGCAGCTTTCCAGGTTTTATTCCTAGACCTAGGGCTTGCATTTCCCTGGGTCCGTATTCAGCCAGCATTTCCTTCCACGGCGGTGTAGTCCCACACACGCCTTCCCTGGCTTGCGTACTGAAGCAGCCTGCTTGCACTGTCTTCTCCTCACACTAGTGCAGGAAAGTGAACTAGAGCAGGACAACGACCAAGGCCAGAACTAATCTGATAAAGAAGTTGTCTTTACTATCGATCAGGTCATCCTAATCCATCTGATCCATGGCATCATGTAGTCAAGCTGATGCTTGTGCCAGCACAACAGAAAGGTGACCTGAGAAGAGGAGCAAGCTGGGACTGCTTGCTTCAGCAGCAAGCCTAGCTAGCAGGGTTTACAGAGTTATGGCTTCACTTCTGGGCTGATCTGCTTTCCATGGTACTAGTTCAGCATGGGACAAGAGCCACAGAATGGAAATGGCGGATATTCTTTGCACTACAGATAGAGTAAACAATTTATGGAAAGAACTGTCCCAGCCTAAAAAATGTCCTTTTCACAAGTTTCAGTGGCTTTTCCCCAGATACGCCTCTGCCAAGACCAAAATAGTCGAATATTTCAGGACTGAGGGTTTTTTGTGTGGTATAATTTAGCTGCCAGGAAGGACAGAAAACCCAGGAGAGTGACTCCATGAATTTCGCATCTCATTTTTTCAGATGTGATATGTTTCAAGTCAATTATTACGGTCTTCTAAGACTCATAACTATTGTGGCACAGGTTTATAATTTCCTAAGCTTCCCTATGCTGATTTGTCCCTCATCATAACAATTCAATCCTCAGAGCCACTACTGCACAAAACTATCAGGGATGAACACTTTGCCACCTCCATGTGGTAGCAACACAATGAACATTTTGAAGCTCCTTTCCCAAGATGGAAAGAAGCCCCTTTTGCCCTCTATACTAACTGTAACTAAAGAAGACTAGTCTTGTGAATACAGTAAGTCAACACAAAGCTGGAAACACATAAAACCATTTCCTATTGCAGCTGCTGCTTTTTAAAGGGGATATCCTTAAGAGACTGTCTGTCTGAGGCGTTAGCATGAATGCTTCAATTAGTCACAAGGAAAAGGCATTTTACAGGAAAAGTGTCCTCTGCAGCAACAGTACATTAGTGAAGCCTATTCCATGAACTGTGCTGAACCAAAAGCCAGAATACTGGTAAACAAACACAAAAAACCAGCAAGACTTTTACTGGAAGCAAATGAAAGGGGGACATGATTGACCCAACATTTATTCCCTCCCCATAATTAATTCCTAATACATGTTTCACACTGTAAGCATACAGATATATATCTGTCAAATAGCACCCCAGATGTCAAAAGCTTTTTACCCCTACCAAGCTCTTGCACGGGGTGATCAAGGGAAGATCAGGACAGGTAATACACCTCAAAGAAAATGCTGTTGCTCTGACACAGCTCCTTGAATCCTTGAGCATAAACGTTTACCAGATGAATAGGATTCACTTTTCCACCTGATACACACATGCCATTAATACCTCTCCTTAAAAAAAAAAAAGAATATGTTCATCATATACACGTCATATGTGGGTCTGGTACATTCCTATCACATATACAGAAGGATACACCTGTCTGCCCTCTTGATCTCATGGGCAACTTCTGACTTTGCTTCATGGCTTCCAGATGGTTAAGAGTCAAATTCTGATCCCATCTTAACTAGAAGGATTAAAATATGGCCATAAATGGCACTACTAGAGCAAAAGAAGAATAATGGCATATGTGTTCATTCTTCCTTTAATGACTAATACAAGTATTAGCAATAAGTTGTTGGGATTTTATTTATTCACTGAAAACAAAAATACTTGCACACCGGGAGCAGCTGCTGACTCATCGCTGAAGGCTGTTTTGGCTGCCAGGTGGCTGGAGGCATATTGTGCTACCACAAAATATGCTTTAGCTTAGAAAGACTAGAAAGTCACAGTCCCCAAGGCAACAGAGGTTACAGAAGGTGTCCCCCGCTGGAGAGAGAAATGCAGGCCAATGGAAGTCAAATACAAGTCTTTCCAGCTGTGATTCCTAATGACCAAAGAATAATGCATGTGTAAAAGCAGCAGGAAAAAAAAGGAGACAGTAACGGAGAAAAACTGAAAGAGGAGCTTAGCAGCACTGTTTCTTGTGATGACAGAGAGGAGGACGAGGATCTTCCTTGGGATCTCTGTCCTTCTGGCTTGCAAACCCTGCGGCTCTCTTACGCGGGGCTAAACTTGTGGCAGAGGGAGGCGTCATCTGAAGTACTGCTTCCTTTCTCAGAGCCTCCATCAGGCTTTGCGAAGCAAGATAAGCAACACGTGTGTTTATGGAGAGAGGATGTACAGGAGCGGGTGCAGCAGGAGGGACGCGGGGTGCAGGAGACCCCCAAAACCCATTTATGGGCTGCCCAGCCCAAGCAAGGGGGACGGCGCTGACCCCTGCCGAGGCACTGGTCCGAGCAGCAAACGGCAATGTTCATTGCCCTAAACCTGCTGCAGGCACAGCTGCGCAGGTGAGCCCTTTCTCAACTTTCTTGTAGTTCAAAAACAAACATGCAGCCACTCGCCTTCCTCTCCGGAGCGGGCAGGAAGGGGAAGCAGACAGATGCCATGGCAACAGCCAGCTGACGGCAACCTGGGAAGGGCAACCACCGGCCACCGCATTCCCAGGCCCCCAGCCTTCCCCTCCTGCACCCCCGGGGGGCACACTGGCTTATTTTCCATAAATACAGTATATAAAGGTCTTGCATTTCCATAGAGCCGCGCCTGATACCGCTCTCCACCTGCAGCACGGGGCCCGGGGGGATTCGCCCCCATGCTGGGGGGGGGGGGCGAGGGTGCAGGAAGAAGAGATGCCCAGACCTCGCCTCTGTGCCCAGGAGAAGACGCCCCCTCCCGCAGCCACAGCTGCAGGCAGCAAGCACAGGCAGGTTTATTCACTCAGGCCCCGAGCGTGAACTGACTGAGCTGTTTCGCAGCTTACCCTGTTTATCACCAAACCTGCACAGGCCGTGGGACAGACTGACCTTTATTTCACATCGATTCCCTCACCACCAGAACGAGGGAGGTGCTCCTGAAACTGCTTGGTACACGGGAGACACCCCCTAGTGACTAAAGCATACCTCGGGGTTTTGGTTAAAATAACACTTTGCAAGTTTTTGCAGGAAAATACCGTGGTGGGGGGGGCGAGGAGGGGGCGCAGGGCCCGGGCCCGGGTGCAGCGCTGCTGTGAGGGGGGCCTGCAGGCCGGCGGCGGGCAGGTGCAGCGCTGGAGCCTGCGGGCAGAGAGCAGCCTCTCGTCAGCAGTTCTGATGACTCAGAGGCTAAATTTAGAGAGCGATATAAACACGGCAGCCACAGCGCAAACACTGCCCGGCACAGCCGCTGTCACGCACGGACCTCTTGGCCCGCTCCTCCTCGCTGGCCGGGGTCTGCGTGCCCGTCGGGGGCTCTCCTCGGCGGGTGGCCGCAGTCCCCCATCGCCAGCCTCTTGCCAGGCGCTACATCAGGAAAAACCTAACTGGGGTTAATAGAAGTTGCCTCACTGCTTTTATTTTTAGATCGCTATTCTTTCTGCTGTGGTACAGTGCTCAGAAAGATCCCTTTGCCATTGGCAATGGTGAGGGTAGCTACCAAGGAGAAACAAAAAACCACCCAAACAGAGACTATAAAAGGCTAGCAGGGCATTCCTCCTCAATGGCTTGAAACAAAGGAGGACTCTGCAGTTGGGCACTTGCTTTCCTGCCTTTCCACCATAAAATTTCATTGAGTAAAATACAAACATGCACACTCCGCACCATAAATAATCAGCCCAAACATCTCATCATCCCCCTCAGAGATGGCAGTATCTTAATAAGATCAACCAACCTAAGTGGAAGACTGGAGGCAGAACGACTGGGTTCCAATCAGTGATCCCTGCATGATCTCAGACAAGTTATAACCTGCATTTCCTAGTCTCCCACACTAAAAAATAAGTGGGATATTACCGCAATTATTTCTTAATTGAAAAATAATTTCTCAGCTGTCACAGTGGTACAAGCAGAAAGCACATCACCACTCACAGCCACCATGGTGCTGCGAGAGCTGAGGAAATGCAGAAGAGCCTGCAGAGACCACTGGGGTTGTACAGGAGAAGCAGCAGCACTGAACGCTATTTAAATCATACACCCATACTGTAGGTGACATTAGAAATACTGTAAAACAATTCACTTGTACTGTCCCAAAGAATTATTTCGTGTTCTTTAGTGTGGGCAAACTTGATATTTTGAGGTTGTAGCCCCACTGCATTAAGACACTGCAGTCCCGTGTCCGGCGAGGTGAAGGATTCACGGCGAGCCTTTGCACAGAGCTTGCAGTGCTCTCCTGCCACCGGGCTCCCTTATCCTCTGCCCACTTCCTCTACCAGAGCTAGGCAGGAAGTTTTGCTTTTTAACATTATCCCCTATTTTAAGCAGGAACAAAACCATAATATACTTAAATCTTTTGTCAGCTGAAAGCATAGAGAAGAAGGATAGATTAGGCTGCTGCAAGAGTTTTGTGGTTTTTATTAAACCGATATACAATGGCTGTATGTGACTGTCGCATCAAGAGTTCGCATAGCCCAGCCACCAACAGCAGCCTTATGTGGCTGCCTGAGGAAAAGCAAAGAGGGCAAGTACATGCAATAGCTCCCCCTAATACTCTTTCAGCATCTAACTAGTTTGAGCTTAGGACTTCCTGAGTCAGATCTGGTTTCTGTTTATTTAATGTCTCCTTCAATGGCCATAAATTTGTCCCAATTCCCCTTGAACCCAGATAAAGTGCTGGGATGCACGATATGCCTTGACAAGGAGGTCCACAGAGCTACCTATTGCATGAAAAACTACCTCATTTACTTTGAGCTGGCTCCTACTGGCTTGACTTGATTTTGCCTAGTTCTTGTACTGGGAGAAATTAGGTTGTCCATCTCCATCTCACTTTTGATTTCTGTTTGATATTGCTACCCCCTTGCTTTTTGTCTTTTTCAGGCTTAGCAGTCCTAGACCATTTTTTCATTTTTCATATGGAAGTTTCATCATCCTCCTTGCCTCTCTCTGAACCTTTTCCAGTTCTGCTGCATCATTTTTGGAAGAAGGAAATCAGAAGTGTATGTAACATTCAAGATATGGGAGAAACATGGATTTATACAGTGGCATAACTATGTTCTTGTTCTCAGTTTCTTTTCTTAACATACCAAAGAATATAATTTCAGATCAGATGTGAAAGGGTCCAGCAAGTTTCTGTTAACCTAAATGTCAAGTAATCAGCTCCACAGGTGGCAGGATTTCAGAACAGGTGCTAGGCAAGGGGGCAAGAGGTTGCTGTGTCATTTGTATGCACAGGGGAAGGTGCACTTCCAAGCCCACCTCTTCCTTCATTGTCATTTGTCAAAATGGAAAAAAATCTAACAACATTAAGCAAAAAAAATCTGTCTCCACTTCCTCATATCAAGTTCCTGACTCCACTTACTGTGGGAACTCCTCTTCCCCCCTATGGCACTCTCCTTTTCTCCAGCCTAGGATCATAATTCCATAGCCCTGCAAGAACTTTACTTTACATCTCAATCTTCCCGACCTCATACCCAGCCTACCCCCTATCCTCTAAACAGGGCTCACCCACTTCAGGAGTTCTCCACCTGGTACTCTCCCTCACCACGCTCCTGCATCCTCAGCTGGAAATTCAAGCCCTGCAGCGATGGACAACCCACAGACAGTAGAGCTGAAGAGGAGACCCACTGCTTTGCGCAGCAGCAGCAGGGACCAGCAAGCACTAGCCAGCAGAGAAGATCCTGAAACGTCCTGACCTACTTGGGAAACAAATTAATGAAAGCACTTACCCCAAGTCTCAAAGACACTGCAGGTACAAGTAAAGTATGGAGCTGCCGGTGCTACAGGCTCAGCTGCAGAACAGTTTGAGAGTCTCTGCATTACAGTATTAGGAAGATTTTCTGAACATTTTTCCTAAAATGTAAAGTCATCATAAAGGACAGTTTCCTGCAAACAATTCCAGTTTAAAAAAGCAACTGTTAAAAAATTCCCTGAGTGTCCTCAATAAATTATGGAGAAAAGCCTGATGGAGTTTGGGATGAATGATGCACACGTAGTGCCGTGTGCCCACTCTCTCATGCTGATAAGTTTCCGACAAGAGACATGGGCTCCCTGTTGCATAAGCAGAAGTGTCTCAGAGGAGGCTTCGATAACTCTCATGAGAGACAGAGGGGAAAAAAATATGCAAAACGTAACAAGTTTCACTTTCAAAGGAAAACAACATTTCCTCCTGGACATTTTCAGTGTCATTAACGTGAGGCAAACAGGTACATGCCTAGCCATCTGTCCACGGCCAGTGTGGATGCAGGCATTTGGGCTCCACGGGCTGCTCGAGCCCATTGCAATGACAGCAAGAGAGTTACTTGCTGAACCAATTGGGGAATTTAGAGAAACACAGTTTTCTATAGCTAGATCCACGGAGGCCTTTTGAGCATGGTCAGCATATCTAAATCAACTGCAGGATTCCTGATGTGTTGGAAAGGGGCTTTGTTGTTGTTTGTAATGCACTTATTTACCCAAGAAAGCTCAGCTCTGATTCAGCATCTGGTTCTCATTGAGGCTCAGCTTTTTTTAAACCGAGCTTTCCAGATGGGTTGACTGAAGCACAAGGAGGTCAAGAGACTTGTCTGAGGTCATACAGCAAGTCAGTGGCTCTGCTTGGACCCGAGCCCAGAACTGTTCAAGGCTACCACTCCTTGGCTCTTAAAGAGACAATTTTATCCCCTGTGAAGTCATCTTATCACCATGAAGAAGATATGTGATAAAAGCAGTCCCCTCAAAGCTGCAGCCTGCTTAGAAAGAGTTATTTTATTTGGGAAAGACCGTAGCGTTCCAGTGTCTCAATGGAGCAAGTCAAACTGAAGGGGTGTGATACTGATATACAGTGTCATCCACCCCACTCTTGTATAACCCCGTGCTCCTATGGGGCAGCTTTACGCTGCTGCTGCTGCCATTCCTGGTTGTCTACTCCCATCCCATCTAGCAGTGCGTCATGTTGTGAAATACACTGTCGGTTCAGCACAGGTTAAAGCCCCTTCTCAAGGTGAGGGAGCTCAAGTGCACTCAGGACCTAAAGCAGGGCCCAAGCACTGGTTGCCACGGCCTGGACATGTGGGGCGCAGGCAGTGCATCCCAGCCGACCAACCAGCAGATCCCCTAAGCTCAGCTCTGTTCTTCATAACCTCAGACTGCACTCTTTAAGCTCAGCCACAGGCTGGGCTACAGCAAACAGTTCACAGATCCCATGGCAAAGGCACACTTGCTCCAAACCAAGAAGGAGGTGGCAGGTACTGGGTTCTCCTGCAGAAAGCATGGCTTGGCTCTACCTTTGTTTTCCAGGGGCAGGCTGAGAAAAGCACAACCGAAGGAACATTGCCAGAAGCTACACAGCCTCAGACAGGTAAGAGGTACTAAAGCACTTGAGAAAACATAGATGAGTCCCGCATGTCATTCTGCAGAGCCCTTTGCAAACTGGATCAACCTGTAGCAGGCTCTGCTACTTAGGAACATAGTGTTGCTCAAGTCCTTCCTATAATAAATTCAGCATCTCGAGGAGATGAAAGCTGCAGAGTGCTAGGGAATGTTACGTTATTGCTCTAGCACTGTTCTAAGGATGAAAAAGACAGGTTTTAAACTACTGTATTCTGTTTAATATATTAATAGGAAATGAAACCCTGAAAATGGTGTACATGCCAAAAGCAAGCATAGGTGCGGCCAACTTTCTTATTCTTACGAGATGCATACCCAAAAATCTTTTGTATAGCCAAGAACTACAGAATAAATACCACATAGCTCCAGGAGCCCAGGGAAGAGATAACAGTGACTCTCCAGGGTTCCCAGTGTGGGATGGGGTTAGACCATGCGTGCAGCTGAGTCCAATGACAACTCAGTGACGTCAACCTCAGCAGCTATTGCCTGCTCAGTTCCTCTCTCAGCCAGGGATGTACATTAACCAGCGGCCTTTGTGTCAACACAGCCTTGCTGCCGCGGCAGCACAATGGGAGCCATACTTGAACTGCTGGAGAGTCTCGCAGAACTCAAGAGCCATGAGAGGGCAACTCTTGAGCTAGCTGGATGCACTACTCCAGTGCTGAAAGCTTTTCCTGACTCCCACTGAAAGGGCACATACGTTTTCTTTTCACATGTTCACAGATAAGATGTTTTGTAGGCTCCGAAAAGAGGCACAGCTTGTTGAAAACCAGGCTTGCTCTCTCTCAGGACTTCACAAGACCACACTGGTGTGACTAACTTTGTGGTATTCTAAATCTGATTCAAAACACCACTCTGGAAAGTTGGTTTTGACCAAATGTTTGAGACAAGATGGAACGGGGCATCCAAATCAGGGATTAGTTTCACAGCAAGTTAAACGACAGCCCAGTTTTCCATGTCTCAGAGACTGCCCCTTCCAAACCACAACACATTGTGAACCAGTTCACGTGTCTCCAGGGGCAGACTGCTTGCTTCTTCAGCAACAGGCTGGGAAGAGTCATTGCACACAGGACAGAGGGGCTTCTGCACAGGAGATCTGTGCCAAAAGCCAAAGGAAATCCTCCATGCAGAGCTGGGAGGGAAGGGATCGGGCATGACAACAAAACGCTCCATGGGGAACAGTGCCTCGGACACTAATATGTGGCTCAGTGCTCAGTTTTCCTGACAAACAAGAACGAACCCCTTAACAGATCCAAATGCCAAGGCCTATCCCAGGGTCAGGCTGTGGAGAACCACTGGCTGAACTATTCCATCCTCGGGTTAAATTTTCGGGTTGGGTTTTTTTCTGTTTTGTTTTCAAAATTAAATGGCTGAAGGGCTCTCCCCCCTCTTTACAACTTGTTGCTCTTCCAGTTCAAACAAAGACAGCAGAGCTCCTCCTCTGCTGGCTGCGCCGTCCGGGTAGTGCAGGCGGACGCTTTTGTTTACTAACTCTCCCACATGCTTGGCTGACAGGCAGCTCGCCTGGGCCGGCAGCCCTGGCTGCGGTCCTGTGCGTGGCGCTGGGAGCCCCCGCAGCACCCGCGGCTGGCAGCTCGCCCCGGGCCACGGGGCCGCAAAGAGCCCGACCCAGGGCAGCTTGAGCGGGGCGGCTTGGGTGGGCATTCCTGGATGCGTTTCCGAGGCACAGAGATCAGATAGGTACGCTGCCCGAGATGAAAGGGGTCAAGTTACAACCAGTTCCACCACTTCACTCCAGGGCTCCTCCACCGAGATGGTTAACCTTCCCATTCCTGTGAGAATCTGGCTAGAGAGAGAGGGGTCTTCAGCTATCCCTCGTGAAAAGGTGGCACGGGGGAAAACCCCATTCAACCACACGCAACACACGGTAAAAATCCCGTGGTAGCTCGTTATTCCTGCAGTTTGCTAAATGACATTCATAGCCCCTTCTACATTTCTACAGGCTAATCTTCCTGTTACAACTTCTTTAGTCCTCCTGCTATTTGGAGATGAAGAGTCCCAGAATTCCCTCATCTCTCTCATGACACAGAGAGGACCAAACCTTTGCCCAGCCCCAAGCCACATTCTCTGACCGGGACAGAGATGCTCACTTACCTTTGAGAAGAATTGCAACGGATCCCACAGTTAACAGAGCACCAACTCACTTGGAGTGAGATAAGCTTTCTGTCCCTCTCTGAAGTCAGCAAGAGTGTCAGCTTCTTCATATGCAAGCGGATACACGCTCTCCTTGTTGGGCTTGCACAGAAGTGGCGAAGTGCTGCCTACTGCCAAACCTCTGACAAACTCTGCATGGGCTGGGATTTCCATTTCACCCCTACTCAACAGGGGAAGGAGGGCAAGGAAGAAAAAAATCAGGGGGTTTAGGGGTGCTGGTTTTGTTTCTTTGAAGAGCAGGGTTTCTTTTTTTTTTTTTTAAAGAAAAAAAAATCAAGATTCTGGAGTGTGGTTTTCAGACTTGATGGCATCTAACAGCTGTCTTTTGTTGTGAGGAAGTTAGTCAAGTCTGAGACACTAGCTAGGACTGTCTGACAGAGGAGTAGCTAGCAAGTCTAGCATGATCTAAATATACTCCACAACATTTCAGACAACTACCCCTAGACAACAAGGAGTGTCAGAACAGACTCCAGGCTTGTTGTCATCTCCAGGATGAGGAACTGATTTAAGCCACAGAGGGCCACTTGTGCCACAGAAGAGAAGACGCTGGTGGTGAGGAGAGTGGAGAAGAGTAAAAGCTGTAATAAAAAGGAAGGGGGAGATCCCTGGAGAAAGCCTCAGTAACCCTGTTGCTGTTGAACTGGAAGAGCTGGAATAGGAGCAGCTAATGCAGAACAGCTACCTTCCCAGGCAGTAAATGCAATCCCACACATTCTCTTCCCTCCACCTGCCAATCTTCAGGAAGAGCCAGCAATCTAGCATAAGCAAAATCCATCAGGATACTCCTGCCATTTTATCGCTGCTGGCAGTCTGCTGCCTCAGACAACAGCCTGCTTAGCTGATGCCTGGAGCCAGTCTTCTAGAGCACCACTCTTGGATAGCTAAACCCCCACCTTCCCCTCCAGAGACGCCCTACCCTCTGTATGTGGAGCCGGTGGAACTGGTCAGCAATGCACTGCAACTTTCGTGCAATCTGCACCTCGGCACGCGCTTCCCGCTGACCTTCCTGAGGCTCCTCTTGGAGGTGCGGATCCAACGCAAAGCCAACTGGAGGGACATGTAAACGGTAACCAGCATTCCCTACAAAACAAGAGATCAGAAGAGTCATTCTTCCAGAGCAAAGAATAGCTCTTCTACTCAGTGCACTTTATGGAGGAAAGAGCTCACATAATCGTAAATTTTTGACTCATGTTAAAGTCCAGTTCCTGAAGCCCAAACAATGATTGTGTACCGTAAGCATGCAGTAAAACATTTGCTCAGCTTTTAAGGAGATTTATATCGATTAAGCAGAGCATTGTGTTGCTTCCCATAATCAAATGACTGGCAGGATCTTACACTTGGTTCCTTTTGCTTGTTTATAGTTCAGCCAAGTGCTGATTTTTTTTTAATGACAATTTCGCAGTTTTACAAGACCTCTGCCTCAAGTTGTCTCCCATTAAAGGTTACTGTATCTTTTCTGTCAGACTTTTCTCAGTTCTCTGGCATTTAGTGGGACTGATTTGAATTAAAGCTGAATCAAACAAAGCTGAGTGGTGTCCCATCAGTTACTAGTAAAATACTGGATGGACATGCTCTACTTATTCAACAACTTTAACTCCAGTAAAGATCCTAAAAGCTGTCCCATTAAGTGTGAATTTTTGCATTTCTCTCTCTCCACTGAAAACTTCTAGGAGTCTTCCTGTGTGGATGAGACAGCACTAGAAGTTAAAAAATGTAGGCAAATCATAGGATACGAGTTATGGTGAGCACTTAAACATCTAGCAGTAAAATAACATGTGACAGAATAAAGCCAAAAAGAAAAAGAGTGGGAATATCAAGGACAGCAGAAGCAATGAGCAAGTGCCTGGTTCCTGCAGTGGACAAGCAAGGGTAAGAAAATACAAGCTGTCTTTCCTGACGGAGTAGGACCAAAGCAAAATAATTTTATTAAAGTCCTTTAATAAAATGCCGTAATGAAAGAAGCCTTGCCTGATCGGGAAGTGCTAAAGGGACAGTTTTCCTTGCTGTAAAGCTGGTGACACTGGAGTGCTCTTACCATAGAAGAGTCTCCGGGGCTCTTCAGTGACTCCACAAGGCAACATAACATCCTGACTGGAAGAGGACGGGCTGAGTGTTTGAGTTGCCTTGTCCTGCTGCTCAGGATGCCTGATACCGGGACCACAGCAGTGTGTGAGGGGGAATAGTTGAAACCTCCCAAGAAGGCAGCTGTAGGACTGGTTCTGTGTGAAAATGCCAGTTGCAGTCATCTCACCAGGCTGACCTGCAAGTCCAAAGTCATCAGAGTGAAACACGTCATCGTCCAGCCCATCCAGGCTAGAATAGTCCTCTTCCAGGTAGCTGGGGCGATCCATTGCTCCTGCAATAAAGGGACATTTGAGGAAACAGCTAAGACACAACAAGAACATTGTCCAGAAGAGAATGCCTTCTGCTCCAACAATAAAACACAGCTCTTTTTTCCATGCCTGCCTGCCTCCCTCCCTCCCAGTGCTGCCCATCTGCATGAGCAGGAGAGGCGAGTAACTCAGTGGTGAAGGTCAGGGCTTTGTGGAAAGTCCTCCAGTGCTGGGCCAGAGGGAGACAAAGTTCACACGTGTCTAAGAGTCCACCCACGGCTCCAATTCCACAACTGGTCACAAGGAGGGAGCCAACCCCCAACCTCAGCATGTAGCAACTGAAAAGACATTGCTTTAAAAAGCAACCCCAATCCTTCAAATTGATCCATGGCCGGTCAGCTTCTTTGGGGTCTGCTTTGCTTTGGCCTGCCATATTTGAACTTTATGGTATGCCCCATTCACTTTTTCCCATGTATTACTTACTGATGAAGAAAAGCTCTTGGAATCACAAGGCTGCAAGGCCAGACTTTTAAGAAACCCCAGTGGTTGCAAAACTCAAAAGCTGGCAAAGCCATTTCTGTGAAGCTCTCCATAACTTCTCCCTATAAGGGCCAACTTTCCTTTCAACTTCCCATTTCTTCCCTCAGCTCAACTTAAGACATGTCCAAAACTTGGCAACGCAGTCACTTCATTACCCCTCTTACCCTAAAGCCTACATGCACTGTCAGTGCATTAGTTCACCATGCTACTAAAGAAAAAACGTTGCTGGTTTCAGTGTTTAAAGCAGGACTTCTGTAGCTGCCATAGTAAACACTCCTGAGCTCTGTTGCAGCACAAAACTGGACAAAGACGGTGGAGGAAAAAAACCCCAATAAACCCTAAATCACTATTTCGGAGCTCTTCGCAAACTTATAGCAATTAGAAGCAGATTTACCAAAAAAGCCACAAGTCCCTTTACTGTTACCTGTGCATCTAACCCAATTGGAAGACAGTCTCCTAAGAGATCCATCTCCAGGATTTCCACCCAGTTCCAAACAAGGCAGTGAAATTCAACTCTTCATGTCTCTTCCTTTGCTCTGGTTTGCGAAGCATTTAACAGAACGGAAGACTAGCAAGAGGAATTTCAGGCCTGAAGGAGACATTAATAATAATTTTATAAGGATGTGTTCAGCGGTCCCCTTGGTGCTCCCATCTCCCCCCAGGTGAGCAGCACTCACAGCACCAGCAGGCTAGAGGAGACAAAGGGACCCAGCAGTGCAAGAACTATTTGTGCAGGGCTCTAACTCGGGGGCACTACGGTTATTTAAGTTGTTGCATCTCAGCAGTTTGCTCAGCCCGGCCACAACTCCCAACGAAGAGTCTGCAGAGCAGACCAGGTACCAGCCCCACAGCTGGCCCAGCTCGGCTGGATGACAGCAGCACTGTCTTGGCTTAACACTTGTAATATTCTCATCCGTGGCTTAAAGTGGCACACCGAAAGGAGTTACAGGTCCTGAGACACAGGCATGGGTGATCTCCTGCCAGCTCTGCTGCTGGATCGCCATCACCTGACAGAAAGGCTGGGCGATAACGTATTTTGTCTTTGCGGCAAGATTTGCCGGCTCTCACCCGTCGGAGCCCCGCTGGGACGCGGGCATTCAGCGCACGAAAGTGCAACAAAGGCACAAAGCTAGCCGGCAGACCAAACCCTGCACAAAAGAGGGTTTAGAGAGCAAGAAGTGTTACTCGACCTCCCACAACACGGCCCGACCTTCTTCCAGAGCTCTTCGAAAAAGCCGAAGCAGCGTGAAGGATAACTCGCCCTACAACTCACCTAAGCTCCTTCCCCAGTCTTAAATCGCAGCTCATGCTGGGAGCCACAGGCTGCGAGAGCCGCCGCGCCTCGCCTGGGAGGGACGCCGAACAGCTCGGGCTCGGGGGCTCTGCCAGACGGGCCCACGGCCACGGAGCCCGCGCGTCTTCAGCGCCGTGTCCGACCCACGGCGCTTCCCCAGGCAAGCCGCCAGACCCTCCGAGCCGAGGCAGCCTCCGCGAACCGCGGCCGCGCCGCAGCCACACGCCCGCTCTGACAGGCGGGGGGCCGGGAGCCGGAGGGAGGGCTCAGCACACACGTGTGTGCCAGCTTCCCAAAACAAAGCTGGCCGGCCTCGCCTCGGCACCGCCAACTGCCTTTAACTCTTCCCCCTCCGCGCTCCAACCCCGCCGATTCACCCCCGGCCGAGAGGTTTAAACGCGGCTCCTCCGGGCAGCGCCGGGGGACGAGACAGCCGAGCCCGGCGGGGCGGCCCGGGAGGGGCAGCGCTGGCTACCGGTAATTAGCCATTGCTTTCATCAGCAAATCGCTGCCTTCTCGGTGCCCACCGGGCTCGTTCCCAGCCCGCCCGCTCCCCCGGGCGCCGCGGGACCCCGGGCAGGAGCCGCTTCATACCGCCCGGCCGGGCCGGGGCGAACCCCCTTCCCTGTCACGATCGCGCCCGGCCTCGGCGCCGCGCTGACCGGAGACCCTGGCTCAGAGGGGCCGGCCCCCCGCGGCGAAAGGGCTTCCCAGGCACTCACCGAGAAGCGGGACGGGCGTCCCGCGGGGACGGGGCGTCCCGGGAGCCGCCGCCGCGCCTCCCCGCCGCCAAACTGCCGCCGCCGCCGCCGGGCGGACCGCGAACAGCTGACGGCGGCCCCGCCCCGCCGCGCTGCGCCCCGCCCCCGCCCGCCGGCCAATGGGCGGAGAGGGGCGGGGCGCGCCGCGCGGAGCAACCGCCGCCACCGCCACCGCCACCGCCGCGCGGGGGGTGGGCCCGGCCCGGCCCGGCCCGGCCCAGCCCATGGAGCGGCGGGGCAGAGGGCGGGACGCGGCTCCCCGGCCCGGCCCGGCCCGGCCCGAGCCCGGCCCCCTCGGGGGCGCGGCCGGCGCTGCCGTGTGCCACCCCGCCAACTCCCCGCTCGCAAGCGTCAGCCGGGCTGGTTCTGTGAGGGAAGCTCGGGTACTCGCTTCGCCGCTCTCCTCATGGGTGCCGGGGGTGGGAAGGAGGCGGAGGAGAGGGCCCAGAGAGAGGGCTGCCTAACAAGGAGAGCAGCCTTCGCTTAAAAACTGCTTTTCCGTCCCTGGTCTTTGCAGGAAAACAAATTGCTCCGTCCCGTTTCAGGTGGGAGCAGGGAGGAAATAAGCGTCTTTGTCAGCCTGCGGCGGGACTCGCTGCTGGGAGCAGGGCCCCCCTGGGGCCGCGCTCAGCCTGGTCCTGCTGCCACAGCAATCACCCCAAGCTGGGAGCAGAGCTACCGACACGGCTGCGCTAGGCTTAAAACTGATACGGGAGTTTGACTCCAGCTAGTTATTTTCCAACCAAACTCTTATTTCTTGGCTTTAAATGGCTTAGAAAGTTCTCCTTGACTTTTGAATTCTGAACATTGAGGTATGAGGGTCAGGGAGTGCTTTGCAGCATGTCATGCTGCTTCCTGTATATGAGTAATACACAGGACTAAAGAACTAAACTAGTAAGGATAAATTCTCAGTAGTGCTTTCTGTGAAGCCCCCTCACTGTGAAGATTAAGAAAAAAACAAAAAAACAAGCCTCACGCTCCAAACAACAGCTCAGTGCTGTTTACCCTTACTCTACCGTTGATTTACCAGCTCTCCCTGAAATCGATAGCAAAATCTCACCAAGTTCAGGGAGGCAGGACCCAGCTCCTCAGCACGGAGCAGCACCCTGTCAGGCTGTTTTTAAAACCTACGTAACAAGATCACTTGGAAGGGAGATTTTAAAACCCAGCTGGCAGCTGAGTAATGTTAATTGCTGTCAAGTCTGCCACACAGTTATTGAGGTTTGTAACTTAAACTCAGGGGAGGGGTTAGATTAGAAACCGATGACTAGCAAGGTGAGGCAAATTACTGCGGGTTCCTCGTATCACATTCTCCTGGCAGGCTCTGTGAGCCTCTCCACTTATATGCTTCAGAGTCACTGTGATTTTGGGTGAGGTATTTACAGTTGCCATTAACAGAGCAACAGGCTAATAACGTGCATCCTCTCCAGGAACCCATTTCTTTATGGTTCTTGCCCAAGGGTTCATTTCTACTCTTTTATTTGCCACAAGGCTTGAGCCTTTGCTTTATTATGAGAAGATCAGCTCATATTTGACTTGTACCTCACCACCAAGTGAGAAGGAAAAAGGACTCATTTCTTTCATTTTCATTAAGGGCCAGGATCCTAAATTAATCAAGCCTCATTGTCCACTTTTGATAGTCAAGGGAGTTGCGAGTAGGAGGAGAGAAGAATGCTATTAAAAAAAAAAAAAACAAAAAAAGCAACAAAAAGCATTCTATATCTTCAAGATGTTCAAATGTTATCACACTGATGGTCAGGCCCTGGCAAAATGCCAGCTGCTAGAGGGCTACTTCTAATTTGAATGTGCATCGCTATAAATAAAAAATGAATGTGCTATGATTCCAACCACTTATGTCTTCCAGACTGAGTAATAACTGCCTGCTGGTTAGGCTCATTAACAGTAAAAACAGTACCTGATCGGCTTTGTTTTCATCTCATTGAGCTGCAGTTGGGGCCACACTTTATATCCCCAGAGGCTGTGTTTTGGGAACTCCTACTGTGTAGAAAATGTATGGAAACTGAAATCTATGTATATAATCAGGCTGGATGGTAAGAGAGCTCAGGAAGGATATTTGTGCCTTTCAGTGATTAAAAAAAAAGATATGGCAGCATTTCTAAGAGAGGGGACTCAGAGGGATTCCTTGAGGAAATTAGACATTGTTAAGAAATGGCTCCGAGTAAATAGACCGAAACCAAGACAGAGACAGTGAGTCTGAAATGGAAAATTGTGAACCGGGGGCAAGTTATACCACCAATCTCACCGCACTCTGCCAAGAGAGTTTCTACAATAGCATGGAGACAAGCTTCTTACCTGGGAGCGGGAGCCCCAGGGACGGATACTCTGCCAGAGAGTTTTTGCTCATTAGTGTACATGGTGGCATTTTGATTCAAGAGATTAATCTTAAATCACGTGCGATAGTGTCCCTGTGACATCTGTGGAGGGACATACCATGCCATCCTATAACCCTTCTGTCAGCCTGCTCTACTGCTCAAAAGACTAGTGAACAAAATTGCTTCCTTTATTTAGTTAGCCCCCCCTATACATCCCTTATGTGTCTTCAGAACTATTTCTTCTTATTTTACTGACAAAACGCTATTGTCAGCATTGTGCTGTAATTGCAGAGTACATTGTGATCTTAGGCACGGGCCTTGCGAGCTGCTCTGCCTGGGTGGGCTCCGACACCCACACAGGGCCAACTTGACTTTGGTGGGGGTAGTCTTGTCTCATGAGCTCAGTTTTAATTTCTATTTTTCTATTTTTCTAGCTCTCATGGTTGGAATAGGGAAATTAAGGGTAGCCTCATGGATTATAAAGCAAAGGATGAACAAGGAAAACGTTCGGGGTTGACTATTGATCTTGTTATCTTAAGAACGTTTGGTCAATGGGATGATTTTTCAGGGGGCTCAATCTGAGTGCCGAGGAGTGGAAAACATTCTCTTCTGCCCTGACACATATCAACAAACTTACTGACTGTGTTCTGCCACATCTTACTGTTGTGTGAGGCAGAAAAAGCCCAGCTTGAATTTCAGGTTTTGACCATCCTTGTGCATTCCTCACGCGAGCCAACCTCTTGGAGAAGGCTGCCCTCTATCCTGATGGAAGGGCTCACTGGGTTCAGCACCCAGTGCTGGTAGGAGAAAGTGGTGCACATTTTAAAAGGTGTATTTGGGAGCAGGATCACTTGCTGACTATAAATAATAGTGAGAGGATATTGCTGTTGGGTTTTTTTTCTGAAGGGAGCAAATTTTAAGGCAGCTCGCCAGGGCTGCTCCTTTTCACTGTTCTGAAACCAAAACTGAAACACTCTTTTTCTCCCCAGATAATGGCACTGCCTCAGGAAAATGCTTCATCCTCTCTTGGGTTGCTGCAGTTGACTCCTACTACAAATGCTGAAGACGGGAGTTTGCATTTTCCATTCAGTGTTTCTACTGTCAGCCCTGCAAATTTACTCGTGGCCTTAGAGGCAACAGGCTGAGGCAAACGCTGACAACCGGGCTTGAGGTGTGCACATTTCTGTATTTCACTGAACACGCTCTTGTATGCTGGGGTCATCCTGAATTTTTCCTCCCTGCCTTTTCTTCCTTTCTTTCGTTCTTTCCCCTCCTCTCACCAAAACTTGCTATACAATTTCATTTTCTCTAAGGAATTGTCCAGTTCTACAGAGACTTTGCACAGAACAGAATTTCTACAGCATGCTAACAATCTAGGGGAAAGTTCCCATTAAGATTTCTCTTCACTTTTATTGAAAAAAGAGGCCAAAAAAAGCATTTGTTCACATCTCTGGGTTCCTTCCATTGCCTGTCTTTTCCTCCTGATTCTGCACTCCTGTCCTCTCTCTTCTGCTTTTTCCCATCTCATTCTTGTAAGTTTGCTTCTCCTTCCTTTGTCATCTTTCCCTCTTGTATTCTGGACCAACTCCTGCAGCATAAACTCCCTTAGATGTTTGACTCTGCTACTGGGATTTCATAAGGGGACTGTGCTAGATATTAAAGTAAAATCTGTATATAATGTTTACAGAGTTGCAGCCTTGTTCTGTAAAGGCCTGATCCACTCCTTGCCAAAGGCAAAGGAAAACTGACTTCGGAGGGGTAAGATCAGACTCTAAAATACCAAGAACTTTTTTGAGTGTGATTGGTAATGGACACTGAAGATACCCAGGACTCACCGGATATATTCAGTGCTCGGCAGAATTAGGTCTTTCCTCTATATCACTGCATGAAAAGTTATGTTGCTGTTAAATGTCACAGCTGGCTAATGTGTAACCTCGGGGCTTGACACCGTGCTCTTCACTGCCTGCAAGGGCTCCCTGCCTGTATGAGACTACTTGATTCTGGAATTCTGTTATCACAGAACCACAGAATGGCTGAGGCTGGAAGGGACCTCTAGAGGTCATCTGGTCCAACCCCCGGCCCCGCCCCCAGCTCAAGCAGGGCCACCTACAGCTGGTTGCTCGGGGCCGTGTCCAGACGGCTTTTGAGTATCTCCAAGGATGGAGACTCCGCAACCTCCCTGGTCAACCTGTGCCAGTGTGAATCAGCTTGGGTGGAAAATTATTTTGAAATAACAAGTTCAAAATATCAAAGTGATATGTTTTTATTACATTTTTTAAAAATTCCCCAGTCTATTTTTCCATTGTTTTTAAACTAATGACAGTAATCAACCCTATCTTGGGGCACATACACAGATTCTAAATTCTCTGATTTTTCATTATTCTCAATGCTACTCACAGGACATAAAATAGAGAAGTCCTTGCAGAATCAGGTCCTAACAAAGTACATTGCATGTGGTCCCAGTAGAACACACATGTATTACTGTTCTCATCTTACAGAAGAGGAACTTTGTATTTGTGTGTCATGCGTTTTGGCAAAGAACTGCCAAAGACTGCACGTTGGGCTACATGGACCTTTGGCGGGAACCAGCAGAGAATATTGCATTTATTTGGTAAATGCTCAGTGTTACTTCTTGAGGTTTGACCTCAAAAACATTCATATTTGGATGCAAAATGGTGGAAAAATAGAGCCTGACTATCCTGAATGTGAAGATAAAGCAGAGAAACTTAACCCCAGTGCTGAGTGTTAATGTTTTCTATTGCAATACAGGACCATTCAGGGTGTTCAGCATGGTGGAGCATTAAGTCCTAGGTGCAACAAAATTTAAACTGAAGCTAGAAAGTAAAAGTGGGAATAAAACCAGAATTGCCTAATTCTGCCAATAGTTCAAAAGGAACATCTAGTGCTAGAAGGTCCTGAGTGCTTCATATTGTTATCTATTTATTAAAAATATGTAAAAAGAAAGATAAATATTAAAAATATAGAATAGAAAAATATAAAAAGAACTTAATTTTTTTTCTCAAATTGCAGGTTTTCCTATCAGTTCCATAAAGGGCTTACAGGATGTTGAATATTCAGTCAGCTCAGAATACCTTTGAGCAGAGTCTCTGGCTGGGGACAGCGTTGTTTGTAAATTCAGGCCCTCCATTTTCATATGTAAATCTATGTTCTCTGTTTCACCACCCATAGAATATTCTTGAAGTACTTTTTGATCTTTGTCTTTATTGTCTTCAGCTAATGATATTAATAAACGCTCCTTGTGTTAGAAGTTTTTTTATAAAACACGAAAGTTAAAGATGGCTATAAAGGCAAAAAAAATCCACTTTTTGTAGAAAAATCTCCTTTTGCTTCCTTGACTTTTTGTTTTCACTGTATTCGCTGTAAATGTAGTATTTTTTTATGTCTACTTATGAGGACTAACATAAAACTGAGGACCTTATTCTTCTCCCAGTGAATCCAGTGGCAAATCATCTCCAAATTCCAGTAAAACTAGAATGGATGGACTTTTACAGTTTGGGTAGGAAAAAGCAAACAACTTTCTGACAAATCTCAAAACCTGGAAAACAAGTCTGAAAATGATTTGGCAGAACAGGACACCTTACAATTTTCCTGACGGAATGTTTGCAACTAATGATTCACCAGTTCATGGCAGTACCTCTAATGCTCATGAAAACCCATTTCCCGCACCAGCCAGTTTTGGGAAGAGGGTTTTCTTTGGATTTGAATTGAGAATGTGCAGCTCAGCACTCCAGGTAGGCAGCAGCTAAGAGGAAACGCAGCATTTTCTGTGTGATATGTAACAAGCATCATAGCTTACCTCTTCTCCTCCGTGCAGCCGGATGCAGCCGTCCTGGTACCAAGAGCACAGGAAAGGGTCCCTCGGTTTGGCTCCTTTTTAACTCTGCCCTTTTTAACAGCTGGTGTTTCCAAGAACTGAGTTGAAAGGCTGAGACAGATTTTCATTTTTAATAACTGAGCTTCAGGTTCCCCGGGGAAAAAATGTCCTCCACTGGAGACAAGAAGGTCCTGTGTCACCCAAATTCTTTACTTATTAAAGAGATAGATGAGATCCTCTTACAAAACTACAGCAAAGTCTCTCCTTAAATCTGGAGAGGTGTTCGCTGTTTCTTTCCTACAATCTTTGCTTCATTTTTATGGCCCCCTCTTGAAAATTCAGCAGGTCACCCACTGCCAGGACTGACAGGGCAGGAAGAGCTGCAGAGGGCAGGGAAATGAGGAGGTGACGCCTGCATCCCGGCTCTGCCAAAGGCATTATACTACAGTGGGACCCACTCATTGGTTTGCACTTCAGGTTCTACAGGTGTACGGTATGGACTTCCACTGTGGTGGAAAACATTCTGAGCTCCTTCAAAAGGTGCCAGCAGGTGGCAAGCGGTATTTTTGTCCATTTTGTTAAAGGGAGGTTGTCTTCCTTCAAACTCCTGTCCTCCCTCCCTGCCCGGTACTGAGGGTGTGCAGAGGCAGAGTAGATTGACACATGTGGAAAACTCATAACAGAACATGAAACTCTCTGGACCGATTTTCATTATTTCCTTCCAATTTTTGTGAAAAAGAAAAGAAAAATTGGGGGGGTGCTCACTGAAAATAGAGCAGTCTGGAACAAAAAACCCGTCAAAGTGCAAAAGTTTTCTCCTCTTTAAAGGGAGACATTAACATAACTGTTTCAAAAAATTCCATGGAAAATTGGTTTGCAATTGAATAAATAGCGCACTTCATTTCAAAGAGCCACTTGATTGGGAAGTATCAAACCCCAAATGGCTGTCTTTTCGTCTGTGTGTCCGTGTGTACATTGGGTACAGAAGTGCCGCCTGAGCATTGCCACAGATTTTTAAATCTTGCCCAGAACTTCCAGTTGGCGGAAAATTTAGGGGGAAAACGAAGTGGGGAAAACAAAAGGGGAAGGTTGAAAGCCCATCGGGTACCCCCGAACTTGGGGCAGTTAAAGCTGTGGCGAGGGTTTCAGGTAGACAGCAGGCTGACTGCTGGCTTCAGAGGAGTGGCAGGAGGAGAGGGCAGAGAGGCAGGGAGAAGCCCGGGCGAGCAGAGCCAGGCGGGTCCCACCTCTGGGTGGCTGTCACGCGTGGGGCGCGGGGAGCTGCAAGGCGGTGGACAGGCAGCACCCTCCCTCTCCGCGCCTGTGACTCAGGGTTGGTTTTCCCCCTTGGGGAAGCACCCTGCCTTCCCCGCTGGTGCTGCACAGCCTCACGCCCGGCCTGACTCATCGCTGCCCTTCCCGGGGGACTAACCAGAAGGACTATTTCTGGTTAAATCAACTTTCATATTCTTTCCCCCCTTTTCTTCTCTTTCATTACAGTTTTCTGCTACTTCTCCTTTCTCACATCTCTACCTTTGTTTGCTAATTCTGTCTCGCCTCTTGTCTTTTCTTCCTCCCCTCATCTCCTTTGCTGCTCCACCAGTCCCCTTGCTTTCTACCACCTGGTCTCATTTTTCAGCTGTCTTTCCCTTACTCTCCCCTGCCAAGGAAGGGGACCAGCGACCCCGGCCCCCAGCACCACTGCAGGGTGTTACCAGCTGTAGTTACTGCTAGCCGTAGTTGGTGCTTGTCAAAGCACCTTACAAATAGCATTGTTATGGTAACTGAGAGAGGCAGACAAGCCTGTGTCCGACCTGCTTTGTTGACAGGCAAGCTGTCATCTGCATGCCTAATGATTTTTGGTATCCAGTCCGAGATGCTAGCTCCCAAAACCACGGGGCAGGTTTGACAATTACGTTATTTCTAGGTACGTTTCCCTTAAAGGCCTGTTATTTCAGCACCTCACGCTAGCTGATACCTCTGCCCAGGGACATCCAGCAGCTCAGCGGCAGCACTGCCATGAGCTTGTTGGACTCCTTTACCGAAGGCTGGCTGTGAGGCGAGGTCCAAAAGCAGGCGGCACTGGAATCGCCCCTCTTTCGGTCACGAGCAACGGCACCTTTACAGAGCTGGCTTGGTAGCCTGCAGACCCAAACTGCTGAGTCATGCTATTGTGTTTTGGGCTTTTTGTAAAGCACTAGACTATTTTCGAAGGGAAATCACAATAGAGGGATATGGCAGCTCCCGCACGGGGCCCCCCGGGACCGCTGGGTCCCTGCAGAGCCGTGCTCGCCTTTGTGTGGCGCGGGGCTCGAGGAAGCCCACACAGCCCCACGCCAGAAGAATGAGCAGCTTGCTTCAATATTTCCTTTCAATTCACTGCAGCCACTTAGGGAAGGGGTGGATTACAATATAGGAGAAAGGTTACATCTCGTGCCTTTTTGTGTATCGCTGTGCTGTGATAGCAATTTTTGAAAGGGTATTTGCCTCCACATGCACACACAGGCTTTCTGCTATAGCTGGGTGTTAGGTGATTCTCTCAGAGCTCCCGATTCCCATCCGCGAACTTCTACTGAAATCGGCTGATTTCTGTATGCAAGCTCCAATCCTTATTAATTGATTGTGTTTTACAGCAGATAGCACTTTGGAAGTTTTTCTGAATAATTGCAAGTAAATTCAATGGTTAAGTGAAAGTAAAATTAGATCTGGCATGAGCAGAAGGCAGAACAAAGGAGTGAAAGATGGCTCGAAATGAATCTGTAGGGGATCTTAGGCAAATAACCTTGCCTGTCTCAGGACTCGGAGTTTCTATTGCGAAAATAAAGATATAATTTTACGCATCACCTGTATAACTCTTTGAGATTTGAAGAGAAAGCATATTAAAGAAGTGAAAAAGGTTATTACCATATTATAGGAAAGGTAACTTTTCTTAATCTGCAATTGAGCTCTAGATTATATGCTTGTTTACCCCACTTTTATGCACACGTAACACTACTAGCTTAAGGGAATTTAATATTAAGCTATACTTACTGAAGAACAGAGGTCATGGGCTTAGGTTTTATCAATAAACTGCATGCCATAATAATGTCTATGGTCTCAGTTTATCCATTTCACAAAACACAGTCTCTCCTCAACCTGTAAAGTCTTTATGCAAATAGAAGTGTTGCTTAAATTCCAGCAGGATGTGAGAGTTTCTAAGCTTAAACAGTCTAACAACAACTGTTGCAGCCCACCTCTATCTTCTTTTAGAAATTTTCTCTGGAAGTCTGGTGTTTTCTCCAGGGTGTCCCAGATTTAGGAGTATCCTACAAAAGAATCTGCATGTATTTAATGTATTAAAATGCCAAAACAAACATAATCCAGCCATGCTGATCCACTTGTATAGTGAATTTCTACTAGTATGAAAGCTTACAAAAGATAAAGTTGAAGCCCTTGTATTTGACTGGTCATGAAAAGTAGATAACTAGGAGACAACTAGAAGTTAGATGATAACTACTAGAAGTTAGATAACTACTACATAAGACAGATAAGGGTGTTTTTCTGAGTACTTACAGAAGAAGTCTTACTAGGGGATCTGCAGGAATAGAAATAATACGATCTTTGACATCGAGCACACCTACCTACATGTTAAACAGAATACTCCTCAGCATGGAAAAGAGGGAATTTGAGGGAAAAATGCCATTGGAAAATTTCAACTAAAAATCACTTCCACTAAAACTTGAAAAATTGTAATTGGAAAATTTCAACTAAAAATCACTTGCAGCTATTGTCAGATGACATTGTATACAAAGGGCAAAGGCTAATTTGCCTTGCATTAATTTGTTGTGAACGCCCCTCTACTGTTTAGCACTCGCAGGATTGAGGGAGGGCTGTCACCAGCCCGGCACGGTGAGAAGGGGTTTTGGTGTCTGACGAGCAAGCGCTCTCCAGCATGAACAGGGGGCTCGAAGGGCCCCTGAGGGAAGCTAAAGAAACAGACATCCCGGTTCGTGGGTTGAAGGTGGATTGGCATGTGCCTGGTAGAAGTCTTCTAACTATGAGGAATATGCTTACACGAGGGATAAACAGGATTTGTAAAAACAAACATAACGACAGGCAGGCACATTAAGCCAAATTCATTCCTAGTAAACCTTGCCTGGCTTGCGCTGCAGGGGTGAGTTTGGCTCAGTGTGTGACCTTATCTAAGGCTGGAGCCGTGACATCTAATATGCACGGATATTAACACTGTACATACTTGGAGCCTTTCATTTATAAATGGATCGACAAATAAATTCAGTCTGGCATAGAGAAGTCAGGATTCCCTGAATTCGTGCGCGCATGTACGTGCCGCGTGGCACAACCTATACTCTCCGTTTGTGCCTATATATAGAAAGTAAATCTACGCGGCAGGGCAGTGGGGGCAGGGGAGGCTTTGGCCCTGATCCATTACACCTGGCCTTTCTTGTGCACCATGAAAATTTCATGTTGTTTTCCTCCAGCGTCTCCCGCGGTCTTTGTTCCTCTCAGGCCAGCGCTGACCAGCAGCCTCCTGGCCAGCGAGCAGCGAGCCCCGGCTGCCGGCAGGCTCCCTTGTGCTGCTCCTGCAACTTCTAATGAGCCGTCAACTAACAGCCTTGTTTCTTCGAAGCTTATCTCATGACTGCTGAGAGGGGCCAGGACTAGGGATAATGTGCAAGCTGGAAGAAGAGACACCCAGAGCATATTTCAAGTGCTTTTTTGGTTTTACAACCAGGATTTTTCTCCAAATTATTGTCATGTTCAAGCTCTCACCGTAAAAGAAGTCACTCGGGATTACAACATATAAACAAACCGGTACTTTAGTATGAAGGAAGAGCAGTAATCTCTACACCTTATCAAAGTCATCAGATAAACAGGACAAATTACTTTGCGTCAGACTGGCTGGCAGGTCACCTTTTTTTGCAGAAAGAAAGGAAGCTCATTTCTAGAGATGAGTCAAAAGTGGAACCATGTTGCTAACCCACAAAAGCTTTGTAGGGTTGATTACACAACACGATCTAGTTTTCCTTTAGGTACATCTTTCTTGTGGTTGTAACTCAGCTTCATTACAGGCCCATGGGAAATAGCGAGAGAGGCTGAAGGGACCTGCAGTGAGCTCTGAGGCACCTGAACCCGGAGTCGCTGTACGAGGCACGGGGTCCCTGGCTCGGTTCAGACAGAGCTGCTTGAGTTCAGGTTTGCAAAGCAGAGTCTCGCTGGCGGAGCCTGGCCGCTCTGTTCTGCAAGGAGACCAGACAGACTGTTTGAAGGCATCACTAAAACATCCCACCTGAACTAAGGTGGTACTGCAGACGTGCGGAGCTATTTCACTCGAAGTGCAAAGACCTGAAGGGATCTTCCCACTAATTAATTCAATCTGATAAATTCTGAAGCCAAACTCCTCCTTGTATCCTACTCAGCAATACCTTTTTAACCTTTTTCATTGCTGTCCCTGAGAGAGATGACTGAGAACCAAACTGAAGGTGCACCAATTAATGTTAACCAAGCAGCTTTGTTTTATACCTAGATGAAGATGCTTGTGCAGCTTTAATTTCTGAATAAAATGAGAAAAAACACTCATATTTTAGCTGAAGAAGAAAGACAAGTGAGATCTTTTTACAAGTTGTTGTAGCAGAACCAAGCTGTAGGGGTTTTTTTGGGGGGAGGAGAAATATTTTACTTAATATCTTAGTTTCCTGAAACAGTTTTAACATAATAAACAATTTCCATTTCTGAATCCAGGCTAACCCTAACTCTCTGTTACTTTGACCTTGTAGAACAAATCTTAGAAACCCTACTGCCCCATCCCATCTCCCTTGTAACACACCTGTCTCCCCAGCACCTCTGTGCAGTGAGGAGATGCCCCACCTTTTACAATGGCAAGAAACTGAGGCCCAGGGAAGCCAAGTGACTTGCCCAAGGCCACACGGGAAGTCCGTGGCAGGCGAGGGACCGTGCAGGCAGCTGGCACCACTCATCCTTCACCGCCATTTACACCTTTGCAAAGTCAGCTACCATTCCAGTCTGACAACATTTTCTACCCACTTCAGATTTTTTTGTGCACCAGGTTTAAATGCCAGATAGTCTTATAAGCAGCTGAACAATATTGTCAATTCAAACAACTCATTGTGAGCCTCAAGATATCTAGTGGTTTCTGGCATGCCCAGCTCATGAACCAAAATATTACTTCTAACCATGGTGGTGGAGGAGAAAAGCTTGAAAGCAAGAGTCTCAATACTGAAATGCAAGAAGTCACATCGAATGAATCCTACACACTTATTACTTCTTAAAAAGATGTGTTTTTAAAGCAAACTCTTGCCTTTTTGTGGCTTGGTTCATGATTGCCAGGTATTTGGTGTTGCTAATACTGATACTCCCTCATACAACCACAGTGAAAACATAGCGTTAGCAAAGCTGGTGCTGTGATTCAACTACAACACCAGGAGATGGCCAGAAAGGAGGCGTGAGGAGGCAGTGAGGTTATGTGGTCAGATAGGTGTGCAGTACATGCATACAAAGTGTTACAAATGAGTCTGTACTTTTTATGTATAACTCAAACAAGGCTGACTGGACACACAGACTTTGAAGGGCTGTAAATTTAGGAGAAATTGCTCTAAGAATTCCATTTTACTTATATGTGCCTTTGTTCACAGTGCGAGCTACTTACAGCTGTCCTGGAAAGGATTTGAACAGGGGCTTTGCACAGCCTGACTGGCTACAAGGCATGATGGCTTTCACACGCTCTGCATCACTGCCAGGCTCCTGCTACACCATGGTTAACGTACAGACTTTGCAGGAGCTGTGAAGCAGATGTGTGGGACCAGGATTTGAGGACACCGCTCTGTTTCTTGACATTTCCTTGGTGTGGGAGCTAACCACCAGCCATGACACACCAGGCATGCGGCTGTCTCCTCTTCCAGCCTTGCTTTTGAATGAAAGTGGTTACAGCTGCTGTGTTTTGTGCCTTGCTCTAATAGTTAGGTTGGTTACAATGTCAAGCACATGCCTGATGAGCCAGTTACTTGTGTCCAAAGGGATGACTGCTTTTAGGAAATAACTCGGAGGCCATGCGTCCCCACTGTACACAGGTACCTAACTCAAGGCCACAGGTAAATACCTAAGTCCTAGGGAAGGGTGAGGCTCCACACACGCCCCAGCCTTCCTGATTTCCTTCAGTATTCCCCTGCTCAGCACCCTGGCTGCTGTAAATCTCATTCCCAATACCAGCTGCTCCAGGGCATTGGTCGTCTAATTGGGGCTCACAAACCCAAAAGGAAGTGCCTATAAAGCAGCTGTGGAGATGTTTGGCAAAGCCAAGCCTTACTGTGTCTTGGCCTTGGTATATAAAAATGCACCTTTCTTCAGCTAATGTATAGTACCTGCTGTTAGGCAGTACAAACAATACCTTACTTCACGGAAAAAAGCCAGCCAATGCTATTAGCACTGGTATAGCTGATGCCAGTCCACCCTTTTTTACCCTACAAAGCTCTGTAGGATTTGAACACAGTTAAAAGCTGTATGATCTACTGTCTTGCTGACCCTGTCTGACCTAGCAGTCTAGTGTAAAACAAACTGCACGCTCCCCCACACATGCTAGCTGTGCGTACTACGTGCTAGGACAACACACACAGCCTTTCCAGGTGATTCTGGCTAAATCCCTCTGCAACCCTCTCCCCACAACCTGTCTTGCAGGTCATGTGGATGCAACAGTGGCAGGTCCTGACTCTTAATAATTGATTATGTACAGGCACCATAGGGGTCACTCAGCTGCTGGGCCTTGTGTGCAGTCCTAGCAGCTGTTCCCCATTTCCAGCAAAGCAAAGGAATTTTCTGTGGGCAAAGCGTGGCCCTTGGGCTGCCAGTCACAGCACCCCTTTTATAGGTGAAATCCGAAACTTTCTGGGACTACAGTGGAAAATCCCTTTCTAAATGTCATCTCTAATTAGTCTATCGCATGATTCTTAGTAGTCCAGAGAGACTCTCTGTCTGACCATTTGTATGTTTAGAAACCCCAGATGTGGCCTGCCAGCTGTGCTGCTCAGAGCTGGCTGCTGCTTGCTGGGTTCCAGTAGAGGGATGCCAGTTCTTGGTCTTCTCCGAGGTGATGTTGTGTGAGCGCAAGAGCAAAGCGCTTCTGACGGGTCACGAGCAACCAACAGAATCTCTAAAACCAGGCTTTGAACAGTTCAGTTTGGATTCTCAGGATCAAGGAGAGTGAATTCTTCCGCACAAAAAGCAGCTTTACAGGTACAGGGTTCTTGGTTTTTAAAACAGAAAACACTGTATTTTAAACCTACAGAACATCAGTGCCTTAAAGCTCAGGTGCTGGCCGCAAGGTGCCCAAAGCTTGCCCAAGAGGGACAGAGACCTGGACATTTGCTTTTGTTTAATTGCCAAATCAATTCAAACGGTGCAAGTCTCTCCTACTGTGCTTCACCAAAACTGTCTTTGGGGTTGCCGCTGACACCTTACAGGAGATTTCCTTTTCAAAAGGGTAGGATCAAGAACCCCACTTAGAGTAAATACATGTCAGCTCCCGAGACCTTTCTCTGTGGTTAGAGGAGAGCATGTCTTATTTAAAAGATAAGTGAGAGAGAGGCTGTCTGAGTGGCAGATAGCGCGCTGCAGCCCCATGTGAATAATTGAAGTGGAATCTGGAATGCACACCGCCACGCCGGGGACTTCTGGAGACCACGTCTCGTCGGAAGAACTGACTCTTACCAGAGAGGTAATGGAGAAGTTGCTGGCCCAAACCTCTGTAGTCTCAGCCTGAGGTGGAACAGAGACACCAGGGTCAGAAAGGGCACCCCTCGTAGCACAAAGTATATGGGATTTGAAAACCAGGCACCGGTCCAGGGCCTAAAAACAAGCTCGCAAAGAGATCATTCAGTGATGACAAGGGCAGCCAGAAGCTTCCTCCTGAGGAAGGAGGAATGGATGCTAGGATTTCTGAAACAGTGATACCACAGGAGATGAGAGACTCTAGAAATCTCCTCTTACTCACTTCAGCATTGAACATCCCTGAGCAGAGCTGGCTGAGGTGATGTTAGAAATACTTTCATTCTTTGGCACTGCAGCTCTAAACGGTACAGAAGCAATACAGCCTCACCAGTGTCACAGTCTAGAGACATATGGCTACACCGGCTGGCAATTCCTTCAAGTAACTAACAACATTGCTACTGTGCTGGCTCGGTGTAGGGGCATGTTTCGTAGCTCTGCTGGGGGCATTGCCTCTATAGTGTGCTAATCTCCAAGGCGGAGACACTCGTCTCGAGAAGGAACTCCAAGAGAAGTTTGTGGTGCGCAAGGTGTCCTTCTTCTTCAAGAAAACAGTGGAAGCCTTTGTAAGCACCCTCTTCTGCAAATGCTGTCCTTCTCCAGGCATGCTCAGTAGCCCAGATTCTGAGCTGAACGTGGGGCAGTTTGCCTCTCACTCCTAGTGCACAACCCTGGTTGCTGAATTTCAGGCACCATGGTTGAAATGTACTGATATCAGGACCAAAGCACAAAACTCTTCTCACTTTGCTCATCATGGGAAGAGTCTCTGAACCAGCGGAGGTAGAAGACCAGGAGGAAAGTAGTCCCAGGAAGGCCATGGAAACTGTATTTACACGGATCCCATGGTCCCAAATCCTGTACACATTTTGCTAGAGGGAGTGCAAATGATCTGTCAGAATACAAGGGGAACAGGACAGAAGAGAAGGATGGCCTGGGATGTCTCTGGATGAAAGTGCTTGGAAGTATCCTCTAATATTGTGTCTTTATGTGGGAAGATTTGATTCTTCCTCTTTTCCCCACATCTCTCCCAAAAATGTTTCCAAGCACTTCAGCAAAAAATAATTCCCATGACAGCTTCTGTGAAAGTTTTCCTGGAAGCTAGTTATGCTTTTCTAACTATTGATCAAAATTAGATGGCAAGTATTACCACTGAGATAAAGATTTAAATCCCAATAGAGCAGCACTCTTCCGAACTTACTTAATGCTTACAGGCTACTGACTACTTGTGTTCTGTGGAGTCCATTCATTGAGACAAAATATATATCAAAGCCTTTCCAAGGCATAGGATTAGTTCACAAAACATTGTCAAGTTCAATCTGTTAGCAGAAGTATGCTTTGCAAACTTCCTAGCTCTGTAGTCAAACATCATGGGAATTAGAATCATCATCCTTGCTAATTTTAAAAAGGGGTAGCATTTTTGCTGATGAATATGTTAAAGTTTCATATGTACAAATTCGCATTTTGCTCCATACTCCTCCCAGTTTTCCAACAGCCACTGCAGGCAGACAAAAAGAGCCAGAAATATTATACCTATAAAGACCCAGACTGCTGCCTCTTGGGAATAGAGAAGAGTTTAATGGGATGGAGGAAAGCATCTGTATAGCTACAATTGTAGGGAGAGAGAATGGTTTATTTACTTGCTTCTCAATGACCTATCTTTCTTAGGTGTTTCTAGGATGCCCATCACATTAGCATCCATCTCAACTGTCTGGAAGGTCGTAACAGAAAACTGCTATTTGATCTCACTCCTTCTTTATCTAATCTCATCTATCAAGAGTATGCTCAGCAGCTCGGTATCTGAGCACCTCAGAGAAATTACATGAAATCAACAACTTTATTTGGCATCTCCTTTTTGTGTTGGAAAAAAGCAGTGGTTACGAACAAGGCAATCCAGATCAGTACTGTGTGATTCAGCTACGTGCACCCCCAGGGAACGTGCAGAGGATGAACAGGGGGAGCAGAGCTGTTGTGGATAAAAGAAGCTCCACTTTCTGTGGAAGTCTTCCAACAGCCACATCATAACCGCTCATTAATTATAACCCAGCTGATACAGAACTCGGCATGTTCAACGTTCAGCACAAATGTCTTAAGATGTTTAACAGATGGTGAAAAGTGAACTACAGGTAAAATGTTGGTCCCAGACTACTCAGATAGCAGCAGAGCCGGAGCTGCGGTCTTTGGGCCCGGATCCAGGACAATAAATTCTCTGCGCTGGACCTGAGGTAGCCTGGCAAGGAAGGTTTTATGCCTCAGTGGACTCCCTCAACCCACAGATCTACTGTGGAGGACACCTGCTTGTCACCTCCTCTCATCCACTGCCCTCCAAGCACACGCAGGCCAAACTCCTGTTGACTATGTTTTACCCGGGGACAGCACATCCCCACGCCACAATGCCCCACGGCACCTACTCCCTGCCCACACACCAGGGACTGCGAAGGTGGATGAAATGCACCTGGAAATCCCCAGCTCGGCACTGGAGCAACCTTCAAAGCTGTCTGGGGGCTGAAAAGGAGCAAAGATCCCAGGGCTTCGGACTGCTAGGACCTAGTCTGACAAGGATGGCTTTTAGCAGCGGTGCTGGCTCAAGCAGCCCTCGCCCCCTCGCCCCTTCCCACCCTGTGCCACCCCCTCCTCAGTTTGCCAGTGTGGCTGTTTGTGGGGTTGGATGGTGACCCAGACTGACCCTGGCTTACTCCACGGCCCATCTGAAAGAGCAGCTCGGGGATAAGAACAAGTGGTTCGGGCTGTTTAAGCCAGCAGTCCCACCAGAAGAAACATTTGTCAAATGTTGCCATAGTTCAGTGCTTAAACGTAAGCCCATATACTGATGAGGCTGCTTGTCTCAGCTGCTGTTGCTGAAGCTTCTGCTATGTGGCCTGTTGACAATAAGTCATTTTGCAACATAAATTCTCATAATTTCTATGCTTCAAATTCATTTTAAGGTCTGCTGTGATAAATGTCGGCCTCCCGAGGAATAACAGAAACCTTGATTTATGCTCTTACAATTACCTCTGTTAAGTAGTCACAGCACTTAAAAAAAAGACCTGAGAGTGGCCAAAGGCTATTCTGTGCACCTCCAGGTCCACAGTTCAAATGCCACATAAAGTTTAATTGCTTTCCTGATGTAGGCTGATCAGTCCTGCTCTCTGCAGCGTGGCCCCTACTGCCCCGCTTGCCACCAGTGCCAGCTGAGAGGGGCTGGAGCCCGTGCCACTTTATCTCCGGTCAGGCTGAGCCAAGGGTGCCTGGAATTAATAAGGGATCATGTGCTTAGCTTCTATAAATAAATGAAAGGGACAGAGTCATCCCTAGGAGCCTCGTCACCTTTTAGGCACTCATGCATACTGTAAGTGCACTGGGCCGGCACAACAGCTCAGGAACAAAATGAGCAATTAATTAAACAAATGTACAGTAACAGAGGTAACAGAGTAGCTATCTCCACAGTGGGAAAGCTTCCCAGAGCCATCTCACCTGACCGAAGCCTGGACTAAGCTAGCAAGGTGGAAAGGAAATGAGTAAAGAAGAGCTAAGTGAGTTTTAAAAAGATCAGAGGTTGTGACTGAAAACCAGGAATACCTAGTCCTGTCCTCAGGGTACAGACACATTAAATCATCAAAGGCTGTGAAACTTCTTCCAGTGCAGAGACACGCTCCTACCCACAGCGAGCATGGAGTAACCTGAGACTGTTTGGCCCTGGGAGGAGGAGAGACGGGCAGCCGCCTCAGGAGGAGAGATCCACCTCACCTTCACGTTGGGCTGTGCTGAGTGAATGCCTACCAGGTAAGCACCATGCAGCTGGTGCTGGGGCCCCTTCAGTTCATAGCCAAGTTCACCATGTTGTAAGCTGGCGTGTCCCTGTCCTTGGTTACACCGGCAAGCTGGTGAAGATATTGGCTGGGGCTTTACACTGCAGTCACGGTTAGTTTTCTGCTAAAAGGAGGATAGTTATGTTGATGAGCTTTATTCTGCACCTCAGGTGCAGTATCTCCTGTCAAACAAGGCCTACGGCAAAGCATGGTGGCTCTGGGCAAAATTTGGACCAGGTGATGGAAATGTCCTAGAGAAGTATTAGGAGGTCCCACTGTATGACTGTAAGAGCTCCATCTGTCTTTCAAGCTAAGACAGCTGGGTATCATTCATTGAGAATCAGTCCTAGTAGCTTCAGAAAAGCACTGCAAGCCTCAGAGTCCAAAATGAAGTGGGAGAAAACATCCCCTGAGTCTTTCAGCCTGAGATGAATAACAGCATCCCATGATTTGGGAAAACATGTTCCAGTACTGGTGTCAACAATTTCTAAGACCCTCCAACACTCCAGTCTGGCAGAAGAAAAGACTGATCTTTGAAGCCACGTGGCTACAGGTGATATGGTTGAGTAGTCCACAACTGCCGAGTGTGTGTCGAGCAAGTGTTCATTAAAAGTTATTGATAACAGTTTGTTGAAACACTCTGGAAAACACTGATTTTAAGCAACAGTGTTACAAACAAGCACTGGCTAGCAGCTCTAGTGCAAAAGCATTACCTGAAATGCTAAAATGATCTGTGGATTTAACTTATTTCCAGTGTAAATGTGAGCACAGGACACATGTATGTTTTTGAGCATATGTAAGCTCAAACAGAGATGCAAAATGAGGGAAATGTGTGATGAAACAAATAGTTCCTAGAAATATCTGGTGGAAAGAATTAAATACCATTCAAAATGCTGTTCAAAAAGCATTGCACTCTTCAGCTAGCAAAAGGTGGATTAATGGTCAGTCTTCAGGGAAATGCTAATTAGTGTAACTGGGAGCAGATATGACAGCCAGAATAAGACCGAGTTTTAGTCTCCACTCATGTAAGTGTAATTCCACAGTGATGCTCTTGACTTCATTGGAATAGATCATGGTTCACAGCGCTGTGTTTCGGTGGGCTGTCAGTCCCTAGGCATGGTATTAATAAAGGAGTTTTTTCTTTGATCTAGTAATAATGCTAATCTTTGTTCTAGAGGTGCAGAAGCTGATTGGACTGTATCTCCCATGGTGGGATGTAACCAGTGATGCAAGTGATGCACATTTCCCTCCCCAGTACAGGAGACAGATTAGAAACACACACACACACACACACACACACACCCCAATAGTGGCGCTTCAAAATAAAAATGTTATGTTTTCAGATTTCCATGAATAATACCGTTTCCTTGGAAAAAATCTCTGTGTTATCCACCTCTCCTATTTTTCCATCGATGAACTAAAACCCAGTTTTGACTAGCTCTTTTTGTTATGGCAGTAAGTAAGAATTTTTAAATGTTTGTATGTTCTTCATACCTTCAGCTAGGCCTACGCTCCATCAGGTACAGCATGTTTGGTTGGCTGAGTACGGCATGTCTAATTGTGCCAGCTTGTGACCGGGGAGGCCTCCGCCTAGGAACACCGGGACGTGTTATAGCACCCTCAGCTGCCTCCTATACTGACAGAAGAAACTAAGCTCACCCCAACAAAGTACCATGCAAAACAGAGGAAGCATGCTGATACTGTGATCCTCTCCGCAGTTAACAGCATTTTGACTAATCCCGGTGAATTCACAGCAAACGATATTGCTGCTGCCCTTTATCTCAGGCTTATAAAGGGAACATGTGGCTCTGATTTACCTTTTCCCCACACAAATTACTGCATGGGGGAGTAGCAAGGGAAATAGGAGGCTAGACATAAAAATTACCAAGCAGTCTTTGCTATGTCTAAAGAAGCCCTCTAAGGGAAAAATTATAAGAATGGCAGAAAAATTGAGCAAGAAGGTTGCGATGTTATGTTAGGTACATGCAAAAGCAAGAAAATGTTAGGGCAGGTCCTTGGCTGCTGTAAGCAGCTGTAGCTTCATTAAATAAATGGGGCCAGGTTGATTTACACTATAGGGGATCTGTTATGGTGTTCAGTGCCATTATAATTTCTAATGAGCAGTTTTCACTGCTATTAATTCAGCTGGTATTAATAATTTAGCTTTTGGACTGGCCAAAATAAGCTATTTTAATCCCTAAGAATAAGATTCCAAATTGCCATCTGAAGTTGTCTTTTGAGGCTCTGAAAGGTACTTTTGAGGACTGCCCTGACAAAATGCCTGAAGGCAGATCTGCGTGTCTGCTTGAAAGGCCTGTCTAGACTAGGAAAATGAGCAGCCCTTACAATGTGCTAATGGGTACATATTGGTTAGCACATTTTAAAACACCGGAGAAAAGGAAGCAGATGCTCGCTCAGGATGTAGTGCCTTGTACACTGAGCTAGGTTAAAGTCTTGCCCCTGACGAGGAGAAGTCATGCTCCATCTTCCCTTCATCTCCGCTATCCCGTGCCCAGCTGTACAGTCCTGCTCCGTGCTTTAAAACTGATGCTCTCTGGACCCTTTCTATGAACCAATTCACTAAGCCAGCAGAACATTGATCACAAAAAGGAAACGGATACGTCTGTGGTGGTTTAGTGAGTTGGGTCAGCTGATGGAAGGGTGCAAACAAGTAGCTTCCAGAGACAAGTAAGTGGCAGGAAGATGCAACTGGGAGACAGGATAGGATGGAGCAGAAAATCTCCATCTTTCTTCAGCAGTTAAGTTGTCTCACTCTACCTGGTAAAACTACTGTCTCTATCTTTGGCATCTGTGTTGAGCCTAGCAAGAAGTCTAGATGATTGTGTGGGTAGATGACCACTTCAGTTTCACACCAGCCATCCAGACACGTACACAGACAGCAGCTGGCTGCCTCAGAAACTGGAAATTGGGAATGAAGCTTTAGTATCAGTCTTAATCCCCTCTTCTGCTGAACAATTTTCTGATACTTAGTCAAAAAACAGTCTTTGCCCTTAAAGCATGAGTCTCTTCACAGTTGGCTTCAGTCACTTCCACAGTTTGCTGACCTGACTCTGTGTGTGGGGTGCGCTCGTCTTTGGCCCCACTCAACCCATGTCATCCTGCTGCAGGTCACCTAATGCACCTCAGCCCACGTCCAGCTGCTCGACCCCCTCCCGCCCCTCTCCCTTCGATACGGTCTGTTGTATTTCTTCCCTTTCTTTTGCACTACCTCAGCTCAGTCTCTCCTGCTTTTGCACTCTCTGTGAGCTTAACGTTTTTCTCCTCTACCTCCTGGGTTCAAACCTCTCCCTCTGCATCCAAACTTACTCAGTTTGGGCCTTATTCACCTATTTCAGATCACTGTCCCCCCTCCAGGAGCTCAGATTCATTCAGCCCCTGGCTCACAGGCTGTTGACACAGCTGTCCATATGAGTATCTTTCCTTCAGATGGATAAAAACTGATCAAGATTTGGCCCTTGGTGAATTTTTGTAAGGCATGCGGCCTATTTGTCATTATCGTAAGTGTGTTCTGCTCCTTCTGGGTACGACAGGAGCTTGCTTACTTGGATGCCCAGTGCTGCATATTATGAGGGTGTCCCTGTTCATTTTGGCCTCGCTGTCTGTATCCAGCCCTTCTTTGCAGCAGGCAGAAAAGGAGGGGTAAAACACCTAGCCCGGGGCGCGAGCTGTTGGTTCAATATAAAGAGATTTAAGTAGGAGCAATGGGAGAAGGAAACAGGCTGAATATCAGGAAAAGCTCCTGCCAGTGAGACGTGTTTGGCTGTGAAATCTTCTCCCAGGGGAAAGAGGTCAAAGCCTCATTGTTTGGAGGTAGAGCTGGTCAAAACTGTTTTTGGAGCAGCAGCAGCGGGAGTGGTGGAGGTGGGGAGAAGAGCAGCAGCTGTGCGTGGCGGAGCGGCAGATATACGAGGGGAAGTGGCTGGATGCACAGCGAGAAGAAGCAGGAGGAGCAGGGGAGGCTGAAGGAGGAGCGGTGCACGCTCCGACACGAGGGACACAACAAAAGGAGTAGCAGAGGCGCAGTGGGGAGCAGCAGACAAAAGCAGGAGAGAAAGCAGGGAAAGCAGAGGGGAAAAGAGGCAGGAGCAACAGAGACGCGGGACAGGAAAGAATGGTGGGAAATGCTAAGAGAAGCACTGCAAGGAGCAAGCGTGCAGGGATGAATGACAATAGCAAGGTCTCATTTTGGTTTTGTGAACTCCGTGGCCTTGGCTAAGCAAAGCTAGAAGATATTAAAGGACAAAGACATCGGATTTGTTGATGACATTACTTGAACAAATCTCTCATCCTAGGACACTTTGTGCAGTTTTCTCATTCTGCATCAGGATGAAATCAAGGCGTTTCAATGCATTCCTTGACAGCCAGGGACAGGCAGACTAGAGAAGCCACCAGCCCAGCATTTCAGGGCAGTACCTTAGAACATGAAGGATAGCCACAGGCAACACCCTGACATTTCCTATCTTCTTGATGATATTTGCTTGATGATATGAGCTGAAGGAGACTGCCAGTGTTAATATTGCACCGTAGTTCAGTGGCTACTAACTATTTTTTGTGCTGAAATTCCACATGTTCAGTGACATTTCATTCCTCTCACTGGAGTGAGCTCCCCACCAAGCAAATCCTATTACGATATAAATTAGCTGGGCTTCTTCAGCCATCCCTACCACATACTCTATTAAAACTCACCGTTAGTTACATGGTGAAGCTCTTCACTATTGCAAAGAAGGAAATTCCCAGCTCAGTTTCTTTCACTGTGATATTATTAACGTTTCCTTTGCTCTAAACCGGGCTACTCATTTAAACTTGCTGAGGTCTGCTACCTAGTTTCTACATAGATCTGCAAAGCAGAAAGCAATGCGTACGCTCCAGTTTTGGCTGGTCTGCCAAAAACTTCATGTGCTTAACTCTTCCCTGAGAGATCAGGAGAACAGTGAAAAAATACAGGATCTCCCCAGGACCAAGTAACATATTGCACTGCTAGAGCTGCAGCGGAGTCCTGATGGAATTTACCCAAGGTCCCAATCCAGACCATATTTCTGCCGCCCTGCTCTAAAGACTTACTTTTAATTCTTACAAGTCTTTTCAAATGCCAATCCGCAATGCATATTGCATGCTGAATACAAGACTTGCCATCCTAATTTGAAGAAATTGCTGATAATGACAACATCAATTGCCTTCTCATTCTGCTCTTTGTCTTCATTGTTAATCCTTTCTCAGAAACGAAACCCTACTTGGATTACTAATGACAGTCTCTTTGTTCTCCTTATTTTTTTGTTTTTCTTAATTGCCTTCGGAGGGCTATTTTAAAAGAATATTCATGACAGAAGTACAAGCTGGCAGAAATGCCATTAAAAGGAAAAGCCTTCTGTCATCTTATCTCTGGTGCAGTGACCAGGACCTTCACAGTAATGTAACTAAGCTGCCAGTTCCAAGACTAAAACAGTTTTGTGGTAGCTCAGCACAAATGGAACCAATCGAATATAAATCTGTTGAAGCTACTGGTGTTTTTTCACTCCACATTCACAGCAACCAAGATCAGGAACTGATGCCTTAGGTTGTCTGCAGCGTTCATGGAAGGAGTTTGAAATGAAACAGGTAAATCGGTTTTGTTAAATTTCAAGTTTGGGGTCTCTTTGAGAAATGAATGAATCAGAGCCTGGAAATGAGATGCTGCTTGTTGCCTCTACCTTAATTCAGATCAGTTGAATCACACTGAGTAGTCACTGTCTGAATGCAGAATGACTCGGTCTCTCTTAGTTCCCAGTGGATAAATCTCCACGGCAATTTCACAGCTGGCAGTAAGAGGTAATCTCAACAAAAAGCCCGAGTACTAGGCCACAGGGTCACTTTTTCCTCTCTAATTCTGAAATATTCCTGCATGTCAGGGTAGGGCAATCTTGATGGACAGGGCAGCTTGTTTGGGTAGCGCCAGGGCTGGGTACAGAGATCCTTCACCCACCGAACCATCACTTCCAGGGCCGGTACTTTAACCCAAGACAACAGTGCCCCTCGCTGATGCGAGCCTGGTGTAGCATAGGGCTGAAGCCCTACTCGGTTTCCTACATCTGCTACGCCACTGGTCCTGAGCAAGAACTCAAAATTAGGTAGGGAGGGCAGCCTTTGTGTCAGGAATGTGTCGTGTACTTCATTTGTTGCAGAAGGGCCCAAACAGACAGGATGGGCCAGGGGTGTCAAGAAGGGCAAGAAGGGACTGCCCAAGGCAGCTGAGGGCTGCTTTGGAGAAATGGATTCCACCCCATCTGCTCAGCATCACGCAGGGACAAATGTTTGTGTTTCTTCTGGCTCCCAAATCTGGGATGCGTCCTGCAAAGGTACTGAGCACTTACAGTAGCTGAAGCCAGTTTGGGCTTTGAACATAAAATGCATTACAAGATGCTCAAGAGCCACCAAAGTTGGTAGAACTGGTTTCTCATACAGGGTATGAGTAATTAATTTCTCAATTAATTAATTGAGAAATGCTGCGTTTACCCTCTGCGTCTCAGCCTCTTACCCGCAAGATAAGAAAACGGTCATCTGGCCTTCTAGGTGCCATACAGAAAAGTTCAAAGTTCATTAACCGTGGGTAGAAAATGAGGATATTGTGAACACAGAGGATGCTATGAAGAGATAAACAATAATTCTATATGGAAAGCAGAGCTTGTATGGGTTGTACAGTAAATAATGCAGAGGGGTATGTATATGATGAAGTGGAGAAAAGTAACTAATTAATAACTACCATTTCATGTGCACTAAATGAGGTCTCCAGCCTCTAGAAAAAGCACAGTATGGTTATTAATTTAATGACTGTCATCATGTATGCACACATGGACCAAATCTAGACAACATATACACCTTGATTCTGGCAGTTCCTGATGTTCATGTTTTTGAATTTGTAAGCTTTCTGGTATTCTTCTAGCTTAGTTTTTTTTGTCTTTAATGTAAAAAAACCCTACGCTTATAAGGAATACATTTTATTTATTGTTTACTTATTATTTGCTCTCAAAACCACCTGAAATCACAACTGTTAAATACCAATGATGTTAAAGAAATACCAATACCAGTACCAAATACTTTCTGAAAAGCAGAATTTCTAAATGAATCAAACTTGACTAAGGTATGCATCTTATATATATATATATATATATATATATATATATATAATGCTTCACATCTCTCTTCACTCCAGAAAAATCTTTTTAAGCTTCTTTTCCCTAGTATTTGCTTCATTTTGGTTGCTGAATCTGATCTTCTAAAATCCTCAAAGTATTGTTTTGCAATTAGCATTGTTGGGTTTTTATTGCTTTCATAAGGTATGTTATTTCATAACACAATAAACCCCTGAACCTGCCCCAAAATAATTGTATATATAACTGAGTCGATGAGCTAAAACTCCCTAGTGCTGCTCAAACCGTTCTACACGTTTTCATTCTTCCCTTGAGCACCAAGTATTGCTATTGATACAAGGGTCTTTCTGAAGTGCAATGTGCCGGTGAGCTGCATTTTTGTGCAGAGACAACTGCCAGCCTGTTAATGGATATCCAGTGGCTTCGTGGCACTGTGAGCCTCCACACTAAGGTGGCACCCGGGGTGGCTCCTGCTGCCTGGCAGCTCAGGCTGGCCCAAGCTGTGCTGTGCCACCACCCCAAGCTGTGCTCTGCTAGCATCCCAAGCTGTGCTGTGCCACCACCCCAAGCTGTGCTGTGCCACCATCCCAAGCTGTGCTGTGCCACCACCCCAAGCTGTGCTCTGCTAGCATCCCAAGCTGTGCTGTGCCACCACCCCAAGCTGTGCTGTGCCACCAACCCAAGCTGTGCTGTGCCACCACCCCAAGCTGTGCTCTGCTAGCATCCCAAGCTGTGCTGTGCCACCACCCCAAGCTGTGCTGTGCCACCATCCCAAGCTGTGCTGTGCCACCACCCCAAGCTGTGCTCTGCTAGCATCCCAAGCTGTGCTGTGCCACCATCCCAAGCTGTGCTGTGCCACCAACCCAAGCTGTGCTGTGCCACCACCCCAAGCTGTGCTCTGCTAGCATCCCAAGCTGTGCTGTGCCACCACCCCAAGCTGTGCTGTGCCACCATCCCAAGCTGTGCTGTGCCACCACCCCAAGCTGTGCTCTGCTAGCATCCCAAGCTGTGCTGTGCCACCATCCCAAGCTGTGCTGTGCCACCAACCCAAGCTGTGCTGTGCCACCACCCCAAGCTGTGCTGTGCCACCACCCCAAGCTGTGCTCTGCTAGCATCCCAAGCTGTGCTGTGCCACCACCCCAAGCTGTGCTGTGCCACCACCCCAAGCTGTGCTCTGCTAGCATCCCAAGCTGTGCTCTGCTAGCATCTAGTGGCCAGTGGGGAAACTTCACAACCACCTTGGCTTCAACCTCAGCAAGGGTTTCCCTCAAAAAGAAAGCAGAATTCATAACTACAGGAGGAAATGAGCACACTTTAGTCAGGTATTCGGCTCTGAGAATAAAGGGATTGTTACTTTATAAGAACGGTTAAAAGGAAATGTTAAAATAAGGTTGTATCCGTGCCTGTTTTCTGTTTCACCCCATATACCTTCCCGCGCCCACGCTGTAACTATCCCTTTGGTTTTCTGCATTAGACAGAAAAACTTAGAAGTTGCTAAGGGAATACTGTTTTATTTAAATGTTTCATATATTTTACCTCTCACATGCTAAAATTTGGTTTTCTTCTTTTCTGAGTCATTCCCTAGTGTGTTCTTAGAAGGTTGCAGCAGACAGTAGAAAACAGAAAGAACAGCTATAATGTGTTTTTACCATACTGGGGCCATGCAATGTTGTCTTAAAGGAGACTTAATTATGAACTGTGACGTATTAATTTTATTTATAATCATCATTTCCAGTCCGGATTCGTAGGAACTTGGCAACGTAACTGGAGCTGCATTTCCAGAGAAGAGAGTAAAGCAGCAGCAGAGATCGAGTACAAATGGAAATCATTCCTCATTCTGAACAGGCACATCTTCAGTGGGCTTTTCAAACACACTCAGCACAACCTTACCCTGAAAGTCAAAAACCCTGAAAGTCAAAAACCCTGAAAGTCAAAACTCTCGTTCGGATGATCGGAACCAACACTAACTGCCACTGGTAATATTAAAGATAATTTGATACTGTCTCTTGGCCATAACAAAAATAGCTAATCTCTTCTATTGCCAGTTTTTGCATTCAGGCGATGCCACAGATTTCAACTGAAGTTCTCTTTATTTGTATTACAAGGGCTGTGGGACTAAACAGGGAGTTTAGTGAATTCACCTAGCCACAGGAAGTACGCAAAGATCAGCATATTAGGCTCAGAATTGAACAGAATAAAATTAGTGCTCCCATCAGAAGTAAAGTGGCCTTAGTTCTTCACTTTACATATCAGTTATCCCTAAGCTTTCTTTCCCCCCGCCCCCGAGTCACCAAGTCAGAGCATCCAGAGAGGTTTTATTTAATGTTCATCACCTTTGATGCGTTAGTTCCTTCACCTTAACTTTGCTAACTATAACTAAGTAGACAAGCCTTGTGTGAGGAAGCATCAAGGTGACAGGAAGCAGGTTGATACAAGATGCCACGAACCCCTTAAGGACAGGAAACTTCTAACTTCTGCTGATACTACCAGTGGCAGCATTTCCCTATCCTTTGTTTTGTGTGCTCCTAAAATAAATATCAAATGGGGGACAGAAGTTATTTTAGGATCCTTATGAATGCTATATCATAAGTCAGGCAGCCCGCTGGACTCAAATGTGTGTACTGGAAAAAAACCCAACAGCAAGGGTCACAGTATCAGGCACCACTCATCCAGCACATACGAATTAGCATTCTGACCTCCCAGCAAAGCTTCTTCAAACAGTGCAAGACAGTGTATCGAAGGCTTAACTCACTACTAATAAATGTCACTAAATGCTCACTAATTAACCTGTCAAACTTGGATTCCTAAAAAAGTTATTCTAATTTTCCTTTTCTACATTTTATTTTGCTTGCCAATAGCAATATTCCACTATACAACTGATGATTGTCATTGACAAAAGATAGGCAGAAACATTTGGGTATAGATCTTGAATAAACACACTTACAGGATATATCTGTAGGTGTGTGTATGTATACATATGTGTTAACACATTTAACATGACATGAGATTTTAAGCTCTTTGGGGTGCATTTTTGTCATTTTTAATGTACAATAACGAGTAGCTTCATTTACATGGATTGTAATGAATTATAATGCTGTAGTAGAGGGAACTAAGAGCACATTCACTGTGATAAGACTTCCCACAGACGGTCAATTTCCATAGACAAGCCTTATGAGTTATATGGATATTTAGTTTGCATGTTTTGTGACATGAGATAACCACAGACATTTGGTCTCAGCCACAATCTGATATTGGTATAATAAGCGTACAAACTCAGGATGTACAACAAAACCACCATATGAAATGTAGTTCAACTTAAATCTTCTTTCATAATAAACTGCTCATTTTAGATGGTCTCTATTTCTATCTCAGCATTGTCATTTTTTAAAGTCAATAGGAATGATTTACAGTCTTTGATCCAAGGTAGAGGAAACTCTCATCCATAAGGGAGGTCTGAGCTTCAGTCTCAGGGTTGGGAATGTAAATAAAATCAGGAGTTACTCTACCAACTTGTATTAAATTCCACTGATTAAACTGAAAAGCAGCCTGCCTCCTGGCAACCAGGATGGCATTACAATGGAAACACATGCTCGGTGTGCAGAGCTCTTCAAGAGAAAAGGGATGGTCTGATGTGATTAAACTCTAGAGAAATTAGTATCCAGAATATAGAGTGAGATGCCCACCCCCAATTACTCTTGAGGGATGAGAACAGAGTCTAAACTTTATTTCTCTCTTCACTGTTTCTCATTAGGCTGGCTAGACAGCTTTCTACTGTTTGTTTGTTCCTTTAGTGAATTCTCCTTTAATTGCATCACAGCCTGGGTGTGCAACGCAAGGTTAAGTGTCGCTAAACAACAACAAAATTCTGGCAAAATAGTCATTGCACCTTCCAAGTGCTTGCAGCTGCAAGGTATGGAGATGCTAGGTGTCCCACGGTCACGGCCTCTGACCACGCTCCGTCTTGCAGTACGTCTGTGTCGAACAGAGAGACAGACCAAACAGTAAGTCATTGTCCCAGATGTCTGGGTTTTCTTTGAAAGAAAGATGGAATGTAGACAAGAAGGAAACTGGTATTTACTCAGTGGTGACAACTGACAAACCAGGACTGCACCCACCTGAACCCCAATCCAAGATCTTTTTCATATTTCCTCTTATATTACCTAACCTTGAGATCAACCAAAGTCCAGATTTTTGGGAGAAATTCCAGAAACAGGAGTGATAATTCCTTTTCTTTTGAAACAGCATTGAACTATTTATGGATAAGACATCCAATTCACTGCAGCACATGGTACAGCATGGCAATATCTTAGGCAGGGCCACTCTTCCCATAGAAGTTAGACATGGAAAGCTCAGATAGGCATAAAATGGTAATCTGCAGTAACAGAATTTTAAAATCAAATAAAACAGATGTACTACGATGTGAAAGTAAATAAAAATTTTAGTTACTTCTTTGTTGACAGATTAACTATTTCCCACAAATTTTACATACAATTTATAAGTATGATGATATTTTATGCAATACGTAATCTACAACTTCTTGTTTAAATTGTTTTTTTTTGGGGGGGGGAGTTTAAAAGCTTTAGGCATATTTTGTGTATGTTTCTATTGTAAAGTGCTTACATCATCTACTTCTGCCAAACTCAAGCTAACTTGATAAACATCCTCACAAGACCTCCTCATTAAGTGACATCCTATAACTTGCAGAACAGTAGAAGATGTGGTTGAACACACACCAGCTGTGTTTATATCAAGGCTCTGATCCACAAGTTGATAAGGAACCAAAATATTCATTAACTTCGATGAGCACTTCCCTTCTTTAGAAGTGCATAATCAAAGCTATATGAACTAAGGCCCAGATTTTTCGGAGCAGTTTTATAAAACATCTATCTTCCAGTCTTATTTTAAGTCCATCTATTTAAATCTTTTTCGTTGATTTGAAAGGCTAAGCAGTTATATTTTATCTGAGAAAGTATCCATAGTAATAAAACTATAAAAGGACATTTTTCTTTAAAAATACTCAGTAATTGTGGTTATCCAGCCACAGATAGCAGGCTGCTCTACTGACGTATGGATGAAAAACATGGAAGCTTGATTCAATAGACAATTTGTATTTTGATGATTTTTCTGACTTCAGACTTGAACTTATCCTGAAATTGCTGCTTTGCTGTCTTGTCCTATAAGGACAAAGAAGCTCCACAGCTGGTATAACTAGCCATAGGATTGCTTTGGGGGCATTTTCCAGGAGCACTGAAATGGAAAAACAGATGCATTAGACCCTTCTCCCCTGCCCTTCACACTGCTGGCAGGGAAGGCAATTGGGACCCAGCAAATATAGACAGGACTCCCTAAGCTCCAGTGTCACTGGGCTACTGTTAGAGCAAGCTGGTACCACTGGTGCACATATGGTGAGCATATGGGCAGCAATAAGCTCGGAGGAATAAACCAGCCCGAAGAAAACATGTTTTTAAGAGAACAAAAAAGGCCGCAGTTAGACTCTAACTCTAGGAGTCCTACTTCATTGAGACAGCAAGGTCGTCACCTCCAACAGTGGCTAGGAGTTCTCCAGACTGCAATAATTTTGAATAACTTAATATAAATTTATGTGGAGATGGCACATGGGTTGATGCAATAAACCGGCTTAAACGCAGCTGCGAAAAAACACACACTGTATGACAGAATCAGAAATCAAGATCTTTTTGCAGACTGGAGATAAGCTCTGGAAAAAAATGGAGAGAAATCTGATAGACAAACACGGGTTAAAAACTTCAAGCAAGAATAATAAAACATACAAATACGACTGGGATAATAATGGGCAGAAAATGGCATTCTGCTGTTGTGGATTTTACACTGAGTGGAATTTTGCGCTGCTGTGTTGCCCTGATACTAAGATGAAGATTTCAGTGGGACTGCTGTTCTTGTGTCCAGACTGGGGCACCCTTTACAAGAAATACATGGATCTCTTGGAAGAATCCGCAAGGGAGGGATGAAAACAAAGTGCTAGAGTTTCTGACTTTGTGTTTTGTGAGAGTCTAGGTATTTGTTATTTAATAACCTTTAGCACACTTTCTAGTGTAAAGGCCATTAAATTTCAACCGATGCAACTTTATCGATGCCGTATGACTGCACCTGCCACGAAGGCCAAGCTCCTGAATAACTGGCACCAAAGATGTTCTGTGAAATTGTGTACACCATAGCCATCACTTTCAGAGATTTTAAGTTGCAAATAAAACTTTGCGAATAAAACAAATAAATAAAACATCTGCATCTATTGATATGTGTAAGTATAGAGAATGAAAATGGTGTTACGATGTTTTTAAGGGATTAAGATACATTTTAACTAGTGGTGTAACAGCAGATGTAATGCTGCTTTCTGCATCATTCAGCACACTTGCGGCAAGAGCAATCAGGGGCTTCAATTCTGGCAGAAATTACAATGACTCAAAGACGTGATGCCTAGCTCAAATTGAATATAAATGAAGACGGCTGATTCATCTCATATGGATAATTTTGGATTCAGTCTCTAAAATTAGTGTGCTATCCATTGAAACCCAAAGAAGAACATAATTGCATATTCCTAATTAAATCAGAGTACTTTGTCCTAGAAAACAAGCATACCTTGTTATTTTCAGTAAGAATCAATTGTGGAACTAATCAACAATATTTACCTGCAGACTAAATCTGTATTTCTGATCTATATTCAACTGCAGATCAGAAATGGCATCTGACATTTGGAAAGAAATTCAGCCTTGTCGTTATGTCTTAGGTCTTCCAAGTCTTGTTTATTTAGCTTTAGGATTCAATATATAACATCGGGAGTCTGTAGAAAGTACATAATATACACAAACCCTCTGATGAAGTCCTTTTTATTTCCGAATAGGCAATGTTGATCTGTATTTCCAGGATACCACCGCAAAAACTACACCCCAAAACTGTGGGGACAGTTCCAACACGTGATTTCGCTTTTTCCTAACTGATCTTTCTCTCCTTGTAGCTGGTTCTGCCCAGCAAACTCACACTTTAGGGCTCTGACAGGTGCTTTAAAACCACTCTTACCAAACTAAAATGCTTAAGTACTAGCTGAACAGTAGCCTGCTCTTAATTAAAATAAGGGATTGCTCTTGTAGCAGTATGACCACGAGAGGGCATGTCACCAGTTATGAGAATAATGTCCCACTACTGCTATACTGCTTCATACAAGACTTTTACTTTTTCTGTCTTTCCCAATCACATTGGGAATTTTGCATCCTTCTGTGTTAATTAAATGACATAATTCTACAGGCAGGTTCTTATTCATCCAATAATTGCTAGCTCAAAGCGAAGAAAATGAAGGGTGGAAATTAGAGATGATCATCAAGCTAAGATATATTGAGTCTGTTTTCACTTAGAAAAGGAAGCAAGGGTTGAGAGGCAAACAGATAAGGAGGACAGAAAATATTTGTGGAATAAATAAGATAAAAGCATGGAAAAAGCAGGGCAAAAAGTATAATAGGTAATATTCTAATCTGAAAAAGTATAAATTATATTATCACAAAAATGGAAATTTCTAAGCTTTTTAAAAGTACAAAAAAAGCACCATAGTTTGAGGATGAAACATGAAAAAAGGTAAATGAATGAATGCAATGTTGATTTTTCCCTAAGTATGACTTTAGTTTACCGAAGGCCACAACAACAGAGCTGAAGAGATGCATTCAGGTGTCAGCTTCATCTGGCAACTTGAAAACTGCTCCTCTCTGGCCTCCCCTCCCATTCCCACAGAGCACAGGTTAGAAACTGTGTTTTCCGTGCAGATGTGCAGACCTGACTGATTAAATTGTGGAACATTTTACCTACCCCTGAAGTGTTTATTCCCTACGCTTATTACCTTCCTCTCTTTTTTGGCGAGGGTGAGTTGCTTGAATTAAATTGTTGGAAGATCTATTATTATTTTAATTATGATCATATTATCCTGTGGAGTTCTCTTGCAACAGTGGTAGAGAAAATGCCTTTTGTTGCTTTAGAAATAAAATTACTACTACCATTGCTGACATCAATAGGAGTTACAATTTTGTAAGCAAGGAACAGCATACGGTATTATATGCAGAAGTGAAATTGGGTCAGCTAGTCAGCATGTTTATAATCTCATTTAAAATGAGCTTTATGCTTGGCCAAAGGATTCTTCCCTGACTCCTTTCCCATGGGATAGTAGGCCTTTATAACTCTTAGGATGTTACTGAAGCTCATCAGATGTACTTAGTTAATTGGTTCTTGTTAGGGATCTCTTCTGAATTTCTCTCTCAGAGCAGGAATTTAAACCAGAGGGTGTCCTGGTTTCAGCTGGGATAGAGTTGATTTCCTTCCTAGTGGCTGGTGTAGTACTGTGTTCTGGGTTTTAGTATGAGAATAATATTGACAACACGCTGATGTTTTGGCTGTTGCTAAGCGGTATTTACACTGGTCAAGGACTTTTTTCAGCTCCCCATGCTCTACCAGGTGCCCAAGAAGCTGGGAGGGGGCACAGCCAGGACAGTTGATCCAAACTGACCACAGGGCTATTCCACACCATATGACGCCATGCTCAGCATATAAAGCTGGGGAAGCAGAAGTAAGGTGGGGACATTCGGAGTGATGGCGTTTGTCTTCCCAAGCAACCATTACACGTGATGGAGCCCTGCTTTCCTGGAGATGGCTGAACACCTGCCTGCCCATGGGAAGGAGTGAATGAATTCCTTGCTTTGCTTTGCTTGCGTGCGTGGCTTTTGCTTTCCCTATTAAACTGTCCTTATCTCAACCCACGGGTGTTCTCACTTTTACTCTTCCGATTCTCTTCCCAATCCCACCGCGAGGGTGGGGGGGAGTGAGTGAGCGGCTGCGTGGTGCTCAGTTGCCGTCTGGGGCTAAACCACGACAGAGGGTAATGGCTGTTTTACCTGATATTAGTTAGGGATGATGCAATTTGTAGCAGCAAACTGCTATGTTCTGCCATCACACTAAAAATCTGGGAGAAGCAAGAATAGACCTACTTTACCCACACTAATAACGTTTTTTAACAGTATTTTTACTTAAGCATGATGTTACTCAGCATCATTCAATAGAAAAACAAGTTCCTTTTAGGGTCAGAGGAGGCAAGTGTTCTGAGAAAAACCCACAAAATCAAGTAACTGTGCATTGTCACATCTATACCATAATGCATATGCACCAATGCTAAATCAGAGTTGCATGTGCAGCTTGAATTCTCAAATATCCTAAGATCTGAGATCTGAACTTTGAAACCATTAAGTTATTTTGATGTGGGTTTTTTAATCTATATTGAAGAGTCATGCATGTAGGTAGATGGATATAGATAAATACAGCTATAACCAAATTATCTAAATAAGGGATAAGAGATTCACAGTTTTCAGCCCCTGTTTGATCCAGTTTGCAGCTTTGGGAAGGGAACACTGTACCAGTTCGCAGTGAGTGTATATCTAAAAGATTATCTTTTCAGTGACCGAAAAGAAAAGTTTCTTTTAAATGAAATTCTGAATATGTTACGTGGGCTATTTAAACATCCCAAGTACACAATATCCAGCCTATGAGCCATTCAATCACTTGACATCTCTAATTCATCTCATTAATTCTAGGAGCACTCCTGCACATCTAAAAGGAGGGTTTTCTTCTCTTGACTGAGGTTTCTTTGAGCTACTGCTATAAAAACATGTAATAACAAACAGGAACTTACTGTCTGTGCAAGTCTGTCCTACATCCTTCTTTGTATCACGCTTCTTTTATTAGGAAGAATCTTACCATGAATCCTCACCTGCCTCCTAAGTCGGCAAAACAGCATTTCAAGATTCTGTCACCTGTATATAACTCCCTTCAAAGACAGAGCCAAGAAGCTGCTATTCCGGCTGATGCTTTCGTTGCTGACAAAGACAGCGCAGGTTTGCCAGACAGCGTTGTGAGAGGGCAATTAGCAAGCAGCCTTCACCTCAGTGCAACCCCAGCCATCACTTGCTCAGATGAAGGGAAGCTGTCAAAAGCCAAGTCACTTTCTAGCAATCAACACCTGAAATCAGGTCAGTGACCGCAGAGTAAGACATTTCTTGCTGTGCCCAAGAAACTGAAGTTTGCCTTGCTGATTTTTCTCAAACCCCATCAAACATTTTATCATCAGGCAGCTGTGTCCTGGATGCTGCACAAGCACCAACACATGCTCTTTAGAGCTGGACAGCTTCTGAAAGGTCTGGAGAATCTGATAATATACAGGCAGCTAGCACCTTGCCCTTCACATCTCAGGGCTAGCTGCCTATCTTTGGATGACAATTTTTTCCCTGTGCTTAGTATTTTCTGTGTCTGTGGCAGATTATAACCTAGACCAGGGAGACAGGTATGTGAAGACCACAGTCACAGAAGAAAAGGGATGTCTAAATGTTTTCAGCTTTCAAATGCAGCATTAATTTCTTATTTTTCCTCACTTGTGAGGTTCAGCACACCAGTAACATCCAAGAGCATATTTGTATAGGGATACCTCAAAAACGTTAATTGTGCCTAAGCTGCACTAAAGCATGAACGTGCTGCATCAGCTCCCTTCAGACCTATATGCACTCTTTCCTCCCCACAGAAACCAGAGGAGGACTGGTGCATGGCTTTGTCAGGGGCCTGAGCAGGTCAGCGGGCATTAATTACCCTGATCAGCCTCCCATGGGGCCCCCACCCATGCACCGTCCACCCACTGGCCCTGGAGCTGCATTTAAACCCAGGCCTGGGGCTTGGGTCTTGTTGGAGCTGTAGTGTCTGTGTGCTGTGTTTGGTGGTCTGATGCTGTCTTGCCCTTGGACCTGCCTTATTTCTACAGATATGATTGCTGGCTGTGGTTACCCTGGCTCTTCTTGCTCAAGTACTGTGTGACTGTACCTCTGTTTGGGGCTGGTGGGCTGTTGTTGCCACCCAGCCTCCTGCTGTTCCCTATCAAAATAGACTTGGGCTGTTGCTATGAAAGTGAATTATCAGTTTTGTATCAATTTGGGTCTTCAAGCCCCTGCTGAAAAAGGGCCTGGTTTGTGTTAATTCCTGTGGTGATTGCAAATGCAGAGAAATGCTGGACTAGGTATGAAAATGGGTGTTTAAGCCTAGATGACAGACCAAAGAAGGGAAGGAAGCTGCATTGGAGGCAGCATGGTGACTCACTTAATACTATTCACTGTCTACTTGCTAGAACAAATAAAAACACTTTCTGTGTGGATTCTGAGAAAATGCATTGCAATGATAAAGCTGTCTTCTATGCCTTGTCTCGGTGGCCTGTATTAGACACCAAACTGCAATGAAGGCAGGTCTTGTCTTGTTTGTCTAATTTATTTAAAGGTAATGTAAATGCTAGTTCAGTCAATGCACTTGGCTCTGTTTCAGAGACAAGTGCATTGATTGAACTAGCATTTACATTTACATTACCTGTTTCAGAGACAAGTACCTGAAACTGGTTTATCTGATATGCATGCATGACATAAAGCAAGTCCACAGGGCTGTGACATTTAGTGTTTTCTATAGAAATAGAGATGGTCTGTGGCTCTGCAGTTAAAGCATCCTCTGCCCCAAAGAGAAAAAACCTGAGGGAGCTTTTTAAATGGGAGACTTCCAATAATCTTGTCACGCTTTGTCTAGCATGGCTTGCTGAATCTTGTTAATCAATTCCTCTGGAAAACCTACGACTTCTACCAGAACTTGGCATACCTTCCACAAAAAGATCTTGATTTAAAGAATTCAGATGGAGAGGAATCTGTGGTGTTGGATCTAATTTCTGTCTTTGTTACAGCTTTGTCTGATAGATGGAAGAGACCTCTTATCCTAACTGATACCTATATGTTTGTTTTTATTTTCTTCTGCCTGTTTTGTGGTAGTAACAACATCATAATTATGTTGGGTGGCCCATGGTTACTTTTGGTCTCCTTCAGGCTATGCCATAAAACTCTGAGTTCATTCAGAGTCAGTTTTCCAGAATAGCTCTTCCCGTTCTAGTAGTATGTCCTGCCTCTGTGGGTTGATGACTTACTGTCTCCTGTATAACTGTATTCAATTTTGAGTACAAGAGGGTGCTATTTACTGGGAGAGCCAGCAAACTGTAGAATTTCCCAGTTCCTATAATTTGCTATGTCACAACTTTGTCTTCTGTAACCTTTTATAACAGTGATTTTTATCTTCTCCTTTAAACTTCATAGCTAAGATGCAAGTAATCTATCAATCTTAGAAATGAAAGTAGATGTAAACTCATAGTCATATTAAGTCTTGCTCTTTCTCTGTGCAACACAACTTAGGCCCTGCAAAATCACTCAGCAATTGTTTGTTTTTCTTACTGTTTAAGCAGCCCCTTTTCTAAATAACACATTAGGTTTCAGTTAAACATAAGTACTGTGCGTTTACATTTATTTTTCTATCCTTACTTGCCTTTGATATCTACCCATACTACTGCTTTCCTAACCCACTTCAGCCAAAATGATCTGGGCTAGCATAAATGTTTAACTTCTTTGGATTGCTCCAGTTGGACCAGGCTAGGGAGAGAATACATGTGTGGCTTTGGCACATCAGGAGGGATGGTAGTCTCTTGCAACTTGGGAAGTGAAGCTGCAAGTGGTTAAAGGCAGGCTGAGGCAGCTTCAGCTGCAACCAGAGTAAGTTATGACTGCAGTCTTGGTTTGCCGCAGCTATGCCTCTCCAACTCTGGTTTAGATTTGCCTTATTCCAGCAAGTGCATGCCAGATCAGGTGATGTAGCACTCTAAGAATATCAAAGAGTATAGAGCTGGCACAAGTGTAGTTTGATGTATTGGGGTCAAATTTATATTGTCAGATAAGGTCAGCAGCTAAGAACAGGCATTGTTAATGCCCGTTAACAAACAACTCGGGGCTTTATAGTGCCACAGAAACGTTGTTTCCACCCTTCTGTAATTAAAGGGCGAAAGAGATGCCAAAGCCCTTCCTCAGGGGGTACGTGAAGCTTGAGCAACCTATAGGCTACTTGCACTTCCATACATTCCATATCTGACTCTAGAAAAGCTCACTGCTCAACTGTGGAAACTTGAGCTTTACATGTCTAGGATAATTCTGTAGGATTGATCTATATTACTTACTAGATTTTGCAGCACGGTGCAAAAATGAGAAACATTCAAGGCCTATGGCATTTAATATCTAAATGGAGGAATATTTAATTTTTAAATTTTTTTTATTGCCCTGTATAAGTATGCAGGTCTGGGCTTGAATTTGCCGAAGCTGTCTTCAGAAGTGTGAGAAGTTAATACAAAATTCTGCATTTATTAGAAGGTCTTGTTCTGGAATTTGTTCAATGTTTCTGAATAGTGAAAGATGTTAAATAGCAGGGCAACTTGGATTTCTTCTGTAGGTAAGTGTCTTAATGGTTTAATTAGTGAAAATGGAATATTGCCTCAGGGAAAGAGGAGTTTGAGTTGCCCAAAACATAAAGCTAGGGAAAAAAAATTGTAAAAATGGTGGTAGGGAATAATCTTCACTAATTTTGGTGCAAAACTGGATAATTAAATAGGTCTTGCCTTTCCCTGGTTTTTATGATAAAGATCATATTTCATACTGGGAGGAAATCCTGGGGACAGAAGAGTTCCACAGAGATCCATCTGAGGATATTGTCCAGAGGAAAACAAACTCTCTGCAGGACACTAACTCTAGAAACTTTGCCTCTTTTCTTCCAGGCATCCCTGGACCTAGGGTGGCTTTTCTCAGTCAGGTTTCCTTTGGTACAAACTAGGCTGTTTCATGTTTAGCCTGAGACTTGAGTGTAGGATGGGGAAGGTGATGTTCTTTCCCAGCTTGTTCTCCTGTTCTTAGCCTTAGTCTCCTGTCTCCTCACCCCTCTGAATTTAAGATGGGAAGCCAGGTTGTACCAGGACCACATCTGTTTTGGTGAACCCCTATCAGCTGCTGAATGAAGAACACAGCAGACATTTTCCACTTTCTCCAGTGCTATTACTATTGCAAGGTAACTTCCTACTCTGCCCTGTAGGAGTTCTAGTGGAAAACTGGCAAAAATGGTGGCTGATCAATAAGGGGAAGAGTAAATGGGTTAGAGTCCTGAAATGTCAGAGCAAACCTGTATGATGTTAGATTATTTCAAATTGGAAGTCTCTCCCATGAAATCAGAAGGAATAAGATTGTGTAACTCTCTGGGTATATGTTTGACATTTTTGAGTGATAGAATATTAACACAAGTTGCCAATAGATGCTTCTCACATTTCCACTCCAATCAAATTGTCAAGAGATTTGTGGGACAGCAATGAGTCTGTATTGATTGTCTTCCAGGCATCCTTAAAGGCAGTAAGAAAGCAGATAAGTCTTTTCCTCTGAAACTAAATATACAAGAATCTGAATCTCTACCACCAGAAAAGAGTATTCAGTGGCAGTGATTATGTAGGTTCACATTTTGCAGGAATGTGTTTGACTAATTGTGGACAAGATGTTCCCCTTCCAGGAGGAACTTTCTTCTTTAGCTCCTGTTCTCTAAGGTATGTTTATTTAAAGCCCAGCTGAAATGAGAAGGCTTTAATAAAATACTTTCAAACTCCACCTGTTCAAGACTGATTTTTTTTTTTGCAATAAACCTTAAAGTACCCATTCACTGCAGCATTCTGCATGGGGGCAGAGCAAGTACTGTGGTAATCATTGAGAGGGAGCAGAGCTGCAATTTTGTGTGAGGGAGAAAACTAAGTCTGGCATCAAAAGGCAAAGAGGAGTTCAGTTGCAGGGCAAGCCCACCTGTGTGTGGAGAAGGTTGAGATTAGCAGTGCCTGTATCCCAAGAAAACAAATTCTGAAATGTCATCTATGATAACCTGGTCCATCGGCAGCCACTGGCTGCTTGAGGGCCCCAGACAAGTTACTACCACTTGAGTCTAGAGCTCTGGGAGGTGGGAAGGCTCAGTGCCAGGACTTCAGGGACATCATTTTTGCCTTCAGGTTAGCAGCCCTGCCCTGCTCAGGAGGCATCTGGACTTAGAGATGTCAGGCTAGAAAGGGGGAAAAATGGACAGACTAGTAAGAAGCTGTCAGAAATGCCACTTGCATCAGGTAAATATTGTTTTGAAAATATATGTAGATAAACTACACTTGGAAGATTATCCTTGCCCTTGAAACAATAGTTGAGGTTACATAACTGAATTAAATACTTACTAATCGGTACAAACATCACTGCCAAGTAACAGTGTTTCTCTAGAAGTGAAAGTGTTACTGTAATTCCCTGAAACAGCTTTTCCTTTAGCTGTGTCTAATGATATTGAATTTTTTTCAACTAGAATTTTCCATTGTTGTTAACAGCAGTTCACCTCACAGGAGGGAGCATTACTGTAACCAGTGCTCCAGGCAGCAACTAACATTTAAAGCAATCCAGTTCAAAGTAGGGCTCTGTGACCTCCTATGTAAAACACCAGCAGCTGTCAGCACCCTGTTTACTCCAGCATGTTTGCTGCTGCTTCTGGCTGAGCTACTGCTACAGTTTGTCTGTACTTAAAATAATCAGGACAGGCATTAGGGAATAACTCTTTTGGTATAAGCCTAGAGCTATTACAAGCCTAGATTCACACCAAGAGCCATTTCAGAAAGTCCAAGTGTAGTAAATTTCCACTCATAGACAAGCCCTTAGCATGGGGAGGAAACTTCGGCAAATGCTTCTTGATGTGGATGGTCTCTGCAGCATTCTTGTTCCTTGGAGTCACCTTGCTCGGTAAGATTTTTTAGAGGGATGAACATGACAACCTACTACTGAGGAGAACGGAAGCTGAAATAACTAGGAGCTGCTACATATTTATTGCCTGTATATTTGTTTGTGCTCCTCTAACACAACTGCAGTAGGATGCAAAGCTTGGACTAGTTCACAAGCAGGCAGGCCATTAGCATGTGGCTCAGATCTGAGGACTGAGTGCAATAATAAGCCAGGACTGAATCAATAGACCCAAGCAGGATCTCAGAAGGGACCCAAGAAGCTTTTGTAAATGAGATGCCCCAGAAATTGGTAATTGGAGGGAAGAAAGGTCTTGGTAGCAGCAAAGTCCAGAGCCCTGTGCTTGGGGCTAGACTGAGGAATTGACTATTTTATCAGCAGTTTTGTGCCTATATTACCTTGTCTGTTAAAACCTGTGAAGGGTAATGCTCAAAGTAGAATGAAAAAACCTGCAGAAAAGCTATGTTTTAAATGTGATCTTTAAATTTTGCAACCACTTGGCTTATCCTATTATTTTACACAGATTATTTTCTTTGGCATTAACAGCTCACCTGATGTGTTCTATTGCACCCAGATGGTATGTAATCATGTAAGAAGCCCATAGGAGATGGGGAATAGCTATAAACATGGAGAGCTATTACAGAAAGTGGTGTTTCCTTCAGTGGAAGGACTAGAAAGAGGGACTTGAAGAAATAGAACAAGGTCAGGGATGTGTCTAGTACATCTGGGCAGTGCCAGGGGACAGGAGAGTTCGTCTTCCTTTTTAACAAGTGCTAAAGGACTGGAAATACAAGTAGCTTAGCCTGCACTGATTCAAGTGGTGTGGTAGGGGAAACAAATATCAATTGGAAAGCTGTGCAGCCAGAATGTGTATATAGCATTATGTAGGATTTAATTTGTCATTGCAAGGTTAAAGTTTGATTAAAAGAAGTATAAAAAGAAATAAAGTAAGATCTCCTTATTAATTTATAATAGAAAACTTCATTGTGTATATGACTGTTTTGGTGGAAAGAGCAGCTATTGAAATTAGTGCTGCCTATTGGGACTAGTAACTCATCTTGGGCCTGGGCTCTGTTGTTAGCCTCTGCTACAGTTGTGGTGTTCCACATGAAAAAACTAGGGCTAATCACCTTCTCTGGGTTAGTTGATTTCTCACATAATTACTGTATTGAGAAAAAATTTGAACTGAACTTTAAGTGATTTATATCCGTATTTTAGTTGGGCACAATGAGAAGGCTGAGGCACTCAACTTTTTTTGCCTCAGTCTTCACTGGCAACCTCTCTTCCCACACCTCTTGAGTGGATGGACCTCAAGGCAGGGACTGGGGGAGCAAAGTCCCTCCCACTGTAAGGGAAGATCAGGTTTGTGACCACCTGAGGAACCTGAACATACATAAGTCCATGGGACCTGACAAGATGCATCCCAGAGTCCTGAAGGAATTGGCTGATGTTGTTGCCAACCTACTCTCCATGATATTTGAAAAAGTCATGGCAGTCAGGTGAAGTCCCTGGTGACTGGAAAAAGGGACACATTTCTACCCATTTTTAAAAAGGGTAGAAAGGAGGACCCTGGGAACTACTGACCTGTCATCCTCACCTGTGTGCCTGGGAAGATCGTGGAACAGATCTTCCTAGAAGCTATACTAAGGCACATGCAGGACAGGGAGGTGATTCAAGACAGCAAGCATGGCTTCACCAAGAAAAAGTCCTGCCTGACCAAGCTAGTGGCCTTCTATGATGGAGTGACTACATCAGTGGAAAAGGGAAGAGCTACAGATGTCATCTGTCTGGACTTCTCTAAGGCCTTTAACATGGTCCCCCGCACAACATCCTTCTCTCTAAATGGGAGAGATGGATTTGATGGGTGGACTGTTCAGTGGATGAGGAATTGGTTGAATGGTCACATCCAGAAAGTAGTGGTCAACAGCTCAATGATGAGTGGTGTCCCTCAGGGGTCCGTATTGGGACCAGTACTGGATATCTTCATCAATGACATAGACAGTGGGATCGAGTGCACCCTCAGCAAGTTTGCAGATGACACCAAGCTGAGTGGTGTGGTTGACATGCCTGAGGGATGGGATGCCATTCAGAGGGACCTGGACAAGCTTGAGAAGTGGGCCCATGTGAACCTCATGAGCTTCAACAAAGCCAAGTGCAGGGTCCTGCACCTGGGTTGGGGCAACCCCTGGTATCAATATAGGCTGGGGGATGAAGGGATTGAAAGCAGCCCTGCAGAGAAGAACTTGGGGGTACTGGTGGATGAAAAGCTGGACATGAGCTGGCAATGTGTGCCTGCAGCCCAGAAAGCCAACTGTATCGTGGCCTGCATCAAAAGAAGTGTGGCCAGCAGGTCAAGGGAGGTGATTCTGCCTCTCTGCTCTGAGACCCCACCTGGAGTACTGTGTCCAGCTCTGGAGCCCTCAGCACAGGAAAGACATGGACATGTTGGAGTGGCTCCAGAGGAAGACCACAAAAATGATCCAAGAGATGGAACACTTCTCTTATGAGGAAAGGCTGAGATTTGGGGTTGTTTAGCCTAGAGAAGGCTCTGGGGAGACCTTACTGTGGCCTTTCAATAAAGGGGGCTTATAAGAAAGACAGGGACAGACTTTTTAGTAGGGCCTGTTGCAATAGGACAAGGGGTAATGGTTTTAAACTGAAAGAGCGTAGATTTAAACTAGATATAAGGAAGAATTTTTTTTATGATGAGGGTGGTGAAACACTGGAACAGGTTGCCCAGAGAGGTGGTAGATGCCTCATCCCTGGAAACATTCAAGGTCAGGTTGGAAGGGGCTCTGAGCAACCTGATCTAGCTGAAGATGTCCCTGCTCATTGCAGGGGGGCTGGACTAGATGACCTTTAAAGGTCCCTTCCAACACAAACCATTCTATGAATTTCTATTTCACTGAGTGTAACTGAGTCTAAGGTACCAGAATGGAAAGAAATACTTGTAGTTAAATACATTTTAATGGGATATAAACAAGCTGAAGCAAACCTAGAAATGTTATTGGGGGGAATCTTCTACTGCAGATTCATGAAACAATACTGGGAGCTAGTTTGTCTAAGGGTCACATTCAGTTGTAAGCTAAGTAAGAAAGATTAGTAGGCAAGTTTGTCTCAGGGGCTATTCAGTAGTAAGCTAAAGCTGTTAGGTCTTTAAAACACAGCCTTACTGGAGGCTTTCATTGACTAACTAACTCTTGTGTGTACCTAATTCTTCTTGAGACTGCCTACTGTCATTGTTCTAAAGCCTTCTTCAACAAATGGGGAAAAATGTGTGGGTTCCCCAGGACAGCTGACCCTTGAAAAGGGAAGAGAAGGATGAGATGTGCATGAGAAGCATGTAAATAGCTGATCTGAGCTCTAAGAACATGTCAGCAAGTTAAAAATACCAGTGCAAGGAAAGGGACATCTTTCTTTAATGGATGCTATGGTGGATCCTCACAGTGGACTGTAATACTTAAGAATGATCTGCTTCAGAGATGACAAATTGCCAATGCTTCTCAGTACCAGGCAGGAATATCTGTGTTTTCACAAAACCAAATTCCAAGTTCTGCTTTCTGTGAGAAAACATTTAAATGAAGCTCCAGGACTAGCATGTCAGCTAAAATCAGCACTCACTATTCCCATCAGCATCCATAATCCCACAGAGAAAGCTGCAGTGAGCATACCCTGTCAGCCTCCAGAAGTGCTCAAGTTAGACATGCCCATCTTCCCTACTGTGCACTCTTGTAGCTGATTAGTGGACAAGGAAGGAGGTCGGGAGATGGCTTGCATCTCTACTACTTACAGAAGGTCTGGCACAGCCCAAGGCACTACACTCTACTGGAGAATGCACTTTGAGACAAAAAAACCCCGTGTTTTCTGGGTGGCTGCTGCATGGTACAAAGGGAATATGGTTCCTTACTTGTTACTACCCTGAAATCCCTTCTTAGGGTTCTGGAAAGAGATTAGATAGAGCCTGGTCTTGCATCTAAAATCCTCTGCAAGTTTTAAAGCAACTATGGTAAACTTACATAAAGGACAATATGCCATATTTTTTCCCTGCGTCCAATACTGTATGTGTAGAGTTGTCCAAAGCAATGTGAGGCTCTATAAAATGGATCATTAAACTTTAAAAAAAAAAAAAAATACACCCTCTACTTGCATGTATTCTACTCTTACATTACATCAAGTCTTCTAGCAAAAGCTTCTGTGGAAAAGCACAATGAAAGGCTGAGAGGCAAGGGTCACACTTGCAAGGGAAATTCTGATATTCTTTGCAATAAGGGTGATCAAATACTGCACAGCCTCTTTGGGCATGTGGTCTAATCTCCCTTGTTGGAGACTGGAGAAGTCCTTGAGCAACTTGACCAAAGGTAGCCCTGCTTTGAGCAAGAGGTTGAACCTGATGACCTCTGGAAATCCCTTCCAGCTGAAAATATTCTATGATCTAAGATTCTATTCCTAAAAAAGTTTAGGTCAATGGCTGCCAGGTAGAGATAAGAGTGAAGGAGAGAATGCAGCTAAGGGGAAATCTCTAGACCAGGCAAGGAAATAGAAAAGGACTGAGAAAGCAAGAGAAACTGGGAAAGGCAAAGAGCAGAAGGAGCCCACAGCTGCAATAAATGTTACTGCATCCTCCAAGGAGCCTTGGGACAGCAGCACACCAAGGAATGGCTGAGCAGCTAAGAGCTGTGGGCAGCAGAGCTCCTAGGGGTCTCGGACTCCTATGGCTCCTGTTTCCTGTACTGCCTGGCCAGAGCTCTCTCAGCACCACCTTCCCTTCCAGTCTTTCAGCAACTGTCCTGACTCTGTCCCCTGCTCCACTCTCAGCAGCTCTCTAGCCGCACACTTGTGCCTGTGCTGCACCAGGCCACCTTCTCGGTTTTCCTCACTTAGGGGTATGTTGATGTAAGACACAACGTTTCAGTACTTAAAACCCATTTGTACATGCCTGCACAAGTTTAACTCATTATACTTTGTGCAAGACAGAAGTGAATTGATCCCCCTGCCTCTAGTTGTGTAGTAATAGCTTCTCCCTGAGAAATCCCCAGCAACAGCATATTTGTCAGACACGCTGCAGCCTCCCCTTGACCACCACCAGATTTCTCTTAAATAAATTCCAGGCTAGTTAGATATTAGCTGTCACTTTGGCATGCTGAGTGTTTTTCCTTGGGAATAATTTCTGCTCAGTCACCCAAATTATTTCTCAACCTGTTCACTCTCTTCTACATGCCCTCATTTCTTCTCCAGAGAAGATGGCACAACATGTATGTTGTTTCTTTTAGTATGAAGTATTCAGGAATCCTAACAGTGCTGATGCAAGGAAGGTATGGAAAATATGAGTAGATAGTACTGGATGAAAGTAGCAGTTTGACTGTGTGGTTCAGACAAACCCTGCTGCCTCAGATTTGACAGATAACAGCTTCAAAAACACAAGTTGGGTCTCCATCAGATTTCCAACTTTGACCGTTATCATACCTGGAAAGCAGCTGGATTCAAATTTTAAGCTGCTGCTCTTTCAATGAATGTGGGTTCATTCTGCAGCCTTAAGCCCATCAACTTTGAGAAAATTCAAGTGGGGATCAGGCCAACAGTCCAGCAATGGGATTTTTAACTCTGTGCTTGGTGGGAAGCCATTTGCCCCTTCAGAAGGTTTAACTGTCCCCCAGATGCACAGTTTTCTTTAATGATGTTTGCAATTCTTGTAGCATACCAGATGGCCTGTATCAGGCTCACCTGTGTTTCTTGGCTTGGAAATGTACACTGTAAACAACTTAAGGGATTTTTCTTTCTTATTCCCAAAGCAGGTTATCCCTTGGCTGTAAGTGCAGTTCCTGGACTAACTCATCAGCCAAAATATAATTCTACATACAGTCTCTGCACCAAGCAAAATAAATTCTTAATAGTCATTTAAAAGGAAACCCCAACAAATCCACCTGTATTGCTGCTTCCCTCCCATGAAGTTTTCAAAATACCTGTGGCAAAACACATTAATTCATGCCACTCATCCAGAGAAGCAGCTGTAATTTGTGCAAAGGAGTCTCTTAAAAACTCTGAAAATGTCAGGTAGAAAGCTATGCCCTGAAGTATAGCCTTGTTCTGCTTTATTTCTTGACTTCATCTGAGTAGAGTGCCTTTTAGGGCTACTTCCAGCTATCCTATGGTGGGTACCAGTCAGGATAATATACATATCTAATTGCAAATAACTACATATACGCCAGTCTGCAAAATTTAACTGCTGAGGTTTTTGAAAAGCCTGTCTTGGATCTTGCTGTGTTCTTGCCCGTACTGACAGGTGGTTTCACAGGAATACCTTCAGATCTTTCATTGCTATGGGGCATGCTTGCCAGTTTTTTTCATTCTCAGAATTAAGAGAAACTGTTTCTTCAGAGACAATGGAAGCTATTTTGGTTTCCTCCTATGTCTCTTGTTTTGATGCATTGGGAATTTCTTATTCCTCTTGATACCCAAGTCTACTCACTTCCACAATGCAATAAACGATGTAGAGCCACCCAGTCTAAGCTCCCCATCTGTCCTTTCCATCCTTGTTGGCTGAAAAGGGTTTTACCTTTACTGGGACAACTTTTCAGCTCTGGCAGCTGTCGTGAGGTTTCTTGATCACAGCACAGTTTTACTGTGCAGGAGGTCCTGGATTTTGTGGTTCATCTAGTTCTATACTTGCAGACTGACTAGTGTGGAGAGTATGTAGGTTTGCCTGGAATTAGCTGTTGCAGATGGATGTTGATGAGGTCTTCTGTTGGGTTGTACTACTAGTCCATGTGGATTTCCAGTGTTATTGTTGTTCTTGCCCTTCTTCATTTTTTCTGCCTGACTTTGCATCACAGTAGGTAGTTACAGTGCAGTTCTCTCTCTCTCACTAACTTCCAGAATGGAAATAGACTGGAAACAGTGTTCTGAATCTGATTCCCAGAATATCTAGGCACCTAAGCTTCAGTTTTCTTTATTAATATCCCCTTTGCTCAGGAGTTCAGCAGCAGAATGGCACATTGCTTTTGACAGCTCCTCCCTTCCTCTTTGTCTTGTGGTTTACACAGTTGAAAAAAGGAAAAGAAAAAGTGGCAATGCTAAAGAGAGCCTGAGCAGCAACCTACCACTATGGGAGGGGAATCGGAGAGATTTTGCTGCAGGGGAAACAGACCTATGGCAGGAATGAGTCCATGTGCTTCAGTGATGATGGCTGGAGTTATTTTCAGCAGAGTTGTTTCTCACATTACTTCTCCTTAGCTATTTAGCCATCAGGGGGTAGCAGCCTGTCAGAGTCAGCGTTCTCCTGGGTTGTTATGAAAACAGCAAATGCCATCATTGGTTTTCTGCTGTGGGTGAATGAAGTGTTCAGTAAACAGTGTTCCCACCTAAGGCAAATTTTATATTATGTTGAGAGGTAACCATCACTCCCTTGCTGTATTTCATCAGTTCACAGTATATGAAACAGCAAAACTGGTAACAACTTACATAGCACCTTTCATCTTGACAAATCCCAAGGCTTTACAGGGCAAGTTTCCCCTATTATTGAAGCACAATCTTTAAAAGCACCCAGCAACATTATAAATAGTACAGGGCGGGGGATGGAACACAAGAATGCTGAGTCCAAGCTAAGCTAGCAGATACTTATTTGTTTATTGAAGAGATCTTAGCAGTGGGCAAAAGCTTACAGCCTCAGACACAAATCTTCTGAATAACCCAACAAATCTGTCCTATCCAATTTTGAAATTGCCCTAAAGAAATCCACACATCAATCAAAAGTTCAGACTTCACAGTCCATGTTTTACTTAGCCTGCTAGTAAATGATTTCCTATTTACTGCATTTGTATTGTCTCTGATTTCAGTTGGGAAATGGCATGAACCCCAGTAACAATGTTGAAAAAGACAACTATCCACTAAGGATCAGCCATGCCATCGTGCTTGCTGTGCAAAGACTTTGTGCCTAAAATAAAAAGACACTAGCCTTGCCCTAGATACATTACAATCTAAGTAGGTTCCTAAAGCAATGCTAGTGAAAACAGTAGCTCACTACTACTGGTAGCAGAGGTAGAGAAGGAAAACCAAAGCTTACAGCCAAAATCTTGAATAGATGTAAAATAATAGATGTAATTAGGTCCTAATCCTTGCCTTAAAGGTAGGGGAACTACCGTGAAAGAAATTGTAAGGTTGCCTGAATAGGTTTACTTGTATGAGGTTGGTTGCTCATTATATTTCCGGATTGTTTGTAGCTTAGTAAAATTTACTGTTAGGAACTGCAGAGATGATGAAGAGGTAAAGATAGAAAAGAAAAACTACAGATGAATTATTACTAGTGAGATAGAAGGACAAAAAGGAGAGAGACATAAGAGCAAGGAAGAGCCCATGTAATCGTACAAGCTGAAGATGTCAACTTAGGTCAACAGAGATAGAAAAAGGAAGGGAAACTACTTCATCTTCAACTAGATAAGTAGGGATATCTTGTCAGGGATGCAGAGTTGAAACCCTAATTTCTTCTGTTTTGTACTGCTCTACAGAGTCTCCTTTATCTGTAGCTGAATGAGAGCTAATATTGTTGTAGGTCCCTTCCAACCGAAATAGTCTATTCTATTCTAATAGCAACAGACAGCCGTGAAAGCTGCCCATGGCAGTTTAGGAGAATCAAGTGGTTGTTTCAAAGATGTGCGTCACAGGCTGCTGGGACTTGGAAAGCTTGTATATATGGATAACTACCACTAACTTCAGGTCATTTGAACTGTTTTTTATATCGTGCCTTATGGGTAATTCATACAGGAGTTCTTGGCCCTTCTCCAGAACCATTGCAGAAATCGGCATTGTTTCTCCTTGCTGGCATCTTTCTGTTTACAGGCAGTCAGGGTGGGCACATGGACAAGGATGCTGAGTCTCTTTCTGACAGACTCCTGTGGCTGAGGACCGTGTTGTTCAGGTAAAGTCTCCACATGTCACCGGGAAGTAGCCAGGTTGGGAGTCAGAGGTTTTTCTCAGGCTTTGACGTTCAGCAGAGCTTTCAGGCTTGGGCTGGGAAGCTGTTGGGGTGGAGCTGAGCAGTATCTAGTAGTATTTTAGACAGATGAAGTATTTTTAGGCAACTGCTTTCCAGCTTTGCAGGGAGAGTACAGTTCTTTACTTGACCTTCTCTCAGAACAATTCAACAGACATGAGGCTGGATACCTGCTTCGGACCTTGCCAAAAGGGATATCCCAGTATGCTCTGCTGGTCCTCCCTTTGTTTCTGCCAGAGAAGAGTATGGCTCTACTCAAACTTCTTCCATTACTCAAACCCCAATCTATTATTAGTTGGATGCTTAGGCTGAAAATTGTTAATGTTAACATTAATCTTGGGGGGGGTTGTTTACATCTAAATTCAGACCCTTTAGGATCCATGCAGAGCCAAAGTGTGCAGAGCACAGAAGATTCCAGATGGCTGAATTATAACACTTCAAACCTTTTTTTGTATGCCATGAATAAAGAGATATTTTGATCTGTTTGATCATTCTGCCTCTCATGTGGTCTTTAAGACTAGCTATCTGCTACTGAAAGGATTTTTTTTTAAGCAATCGTTAACATTGCTACAACTGCTACAACTACAATTGCTACAACTGAATTTGCTATTACTGTGCTGTGCTCCTCTAAGCCAAGAAAGTCAAACCCTTTGCCAACCTGAAGAATGTAAATAGTTTTTAAAATAACATCTGCAGTACTTGAGATAAAGCAGGGTAAGAGCTGATTATGCTGGGAACCAAGAGGGATTCCACAAGACTCAGGAACATCTTTCTGCTATTTGGCAAATGTTAAAATTTTCCCCTTCCAACTGAAAAAAGCATCAGTAACCTGCTGATGAGTAGCAACACGTATCACTTCAAGAGAGTCTGACAGTCAACAGTACCTTCACTATGGGAATCTGGCTCAGCTTCTACCACATCCAGTGCTGTGGCACTGAAATTTGAAGTACTGCTGCCATCTGCAGGGGCTAAACGTGATGTCATTTCCATGTTTTATTGCTGAGCTTGTCAGAAACAAAATATTCTCCAGAAACTTGCCTATCAGGCATGTCGGATTCCATAATGATTGCTTTTTGCTGTGTACCACCCTTTCTCAGGCCCCAAAGGCCCAAACACCTTCAAACCAAAGCTTCAAGCATGTTTCAGAGGGACTTCTTTGGGTCTGTACTTAGAGTAACACATGGCAATTTCATTACATTTCTGCCTTTTTAAGGTGTGCACTTCCTGTAAACTTATTTCTAGTACTACAAAATAGACTGCTCTAGCCCAAAATGAAAGCTTGTAAATCTGATCAAACATCAAATTTATCCCAACTGCTTCTCTGCAGTGGAAGGTGTGATTGCTTATTAACATGTAACCATATTGCTCTGCAGCTTAATGCTAGTCTTGTATGTGCTCATGGACTTGTACCTACATGTATATTTTAAAGAAAGCACATTAGATAATAAAGAAGAATCTGGGTTGGAGGGAGAAAAGTTGACTGGAATAAACCATAGTAAGATAGTGGTTGGTGGACATTTGTAGGTTAAGGGAGCTAATATAAGTCCAGCTTGGCAGAAGGGTTGACACTGGTGGTGCATGGAGGAGCTAGGTGCAACCCATACTGCCTATACCAAAAGCAATGGGAAACGCTGGTATGACGAGTTGCGACTGTGATCATATTAAGGCAGAAGGAACTTGATAACTGGAGGGGAAAAGGAGGGTGTTGAGTATTTGGTGTTGGAGTTGCATGTAAATCAGTCGTGGAGTTAGGTGTAAACCTGTAGGATACTAGAATGAGATGAACAACCATGCATACTGGAAAGGCACAAAGGCCACTGGACCTGGTACAGACTCAGCAGCACAATGCAGGAGTACAAGATGTAGGACAGAGTTAAAGATGCTAGGCAAGGAGTCATGAAGTCCTTCAGACCCTGGGATTACAGAACTTGGCAGAACTCGCTTGTCAGAGTTTTTCTAGGCGTTCATAACAGAAATGAAAAATAATGAGGTCAAACACTTGGGCAAGTATGATTTTCAGACATGACCCCATTATGTCTGCAGTCCGAAGATAAAATAAATGATAGAGAGCCTCTGCTTGTGTGGCAATTAAGAACATTTCTAGCTTTGTATCTGTTCTTATGCTGTGAAAGTGCTGGTTGCTGAGATCCCATTTTTCCTATCCTGAACAACAAGCACAGAAAACAAATGAACTACTGACTCCATGAAGACTTCTCCTTGGCATCTAACAGATTGTTTTGCTTCTCACTTGAGAGTTCAGTTTCAGGTCATTTTCTGTCTCTTCTTGATATTTTTGACAGGATCCTCCATCTACTGTACATTCAGTACAAGCTCACTTTCACATCAGAGATAATTATTTAGGATAGGCAGAAAAAGAGTTTTCTTTGCATGAACTGAAGACAGGATTAGAAAGCAATTATCACCTCCAAATTTGTTTTATTTCGTAACTGTGTGTTTTGCTTCTCAAAATGGCCTAATTTTATAAACAACAGCAGCTTGTGACTGTGGCAAACTTTAGCTATGAGAATATTTGAAGTTTAAAAGCTTCAGAAGCTCATGTTAAGGAGTAATTTCCAGCTCTATATCTGTGTGATATAATCACTAGGCACTGCAATCTTGAACCTGCTGAACAAACTATAACAAGCCTCATAATCCTTCCCTCTTTACTGGAAGTATGGTCAGTAGATTTCTTAAGCGATTGAAATAAGCCCAACAATGTTACTGTGCCTTCATCATAAGTTACCTGAGTCCAAAGCGAGGCTGGGCCAGTTTGTCTCCATTAGTTACAGGTAAGCACAACATTATTGAAAAAATGTATGTCCTTGCCATTGTGTGTGTTTAGATACCTGCCTCATGAATTTGCAAAGATGGATGTGTTGCAATTGCACTCAGAAGTGTCTGAGAAGAGATTGGATGTATTTGGACGTATTTATCTTGATCCTGCAGTCATCTTGTGCACTCAGCCCTCACTGAAGCGCTGCATGAAGACAGATGGGGTTAATTCCCGAATGGGAATAAAAGCCACTACTGAAGTGAAGCTGAAACACAGCTTCCATTTGTCAGCGGGAATGCCACTGTGAGTAACTACAAATTCAGTGCTAGCTCAGGACAAATGACAAAGAACCATTCTCAATCAAATGAAATTTATGGCGAATGGAGAAAAGAATCACAAACTGCCCTATCTGTTATGTAAAATGAAAGGGAATGATTAGTGATTCTTAGTCTAGAAGCCATATTAGTTTTACCTCTCATCCAGAAGATGCATTGTCTCTTACTTCCAGAAGATAGTGCTCTCTAGACCAACACTGTACATTAATTTTTGTCATTATCTGAGGGGATAAATCATTTTTATCTGAGCGACCAAAGCAATACTCAGGGGCTTCTTTAATACCTACGTACTTATCTATGCTAGTGCTGCTACAGAGGGAGAGAAAATTCTTGCTTTTGCAGGAAAAATGTGTTTTATTCTTATCTCTGTTTTATATATACAGAAAAATCTAACTAAAGCTCAAGACATCTGTTTCAACCATCTGAAAAAAATAAAACTAGGGCTCCAGAGACCTCAGAACAGAAAGAGCTGTGGAAGTTGGGACCTGGCTCCACCTGCTAGTTCTCTAGTGACTACCCTAGCTTACACCATCCTGTGACAACAGCGGGCACGCCTTGACCCTGAGAATCCAAGGCAAAGATGCAAGAAACAGGATGGGGAAGTTAGAGAACAGTAGGTACCAGGAAAGAAATAGGAGACAACACTGGTGTTTGCGGTCCTGCTATGTACACCTTGAGTAGCTGCCTTCACTCTCTAGGTGGTAATATCATCTCCAAAGATTATTACCCTTTCAGTTTTATTTTCCAGCCTACAATTCTTTGCAAGTTTTCTTGAATCTGAGCTAAATTAATGCCTTCTGCTGCACCCCTAGTTAACAAGGGCTTTTTTCACAATGTTGGGACCTTGGGACTGAGCATTTGAAATCCCTAAAAATAGCTGAGAGTACCCAAGAACAATGACTGGAGCAGAAGGCTGGGAGTACTATGAATGTTGGAAAGTTATTAGAATTAGAGGTGTGAATAGGGATTTATGAATCAAAATGTTGCCCCTTGATATGAGCAGTTGCCCAGCATTCAGAGCCTTTCCAGGTTGTTTCTCTGGAGCAGTATATCTCAATAAGAACATAAAAAAAGCTTTGCTTTGCTGAGGCTAACTGTAAGGAATAGCAGTAAGGCATATATATTGTTCATAAATTCAGCAAGGCTTTTCTACATAGTACTTAAGAAAAAAACCAAACACAAAAACGCCCTCTTGCAAATTTTTTGTCGTCGTAATGAAGTCCCATTTCACTGTTCTCACTTATCCTGGGTGAGAGGTGCCTACCATGCATGCTGGATTATTAGAATGGCCAGCAGACACCACAGACCTCAGCGTGCTCCAGCACAGCTACACAGATGAAGAGGCAGTGAAGCCTGGAAATCCTGGGGTTCAGAGGGCTTGGGAAAGCCAGCCAGAGGGCTGAGGATATCCCAATGAGTCTGCTGGTGTCTGGAGCACTGGATGTCTTCTGACCTCCCACAGGTGCGAAATTCAGAGCTGCTCCGTGTTTCCATCAGGTCACAACAGTCATTGGGGAACTCGTGAAGTGGGAGGGAGCTGCTGCCTGTGTTCGCTTCCGAGACGATCAGCAGCACAACCACCCCTGGCACTTGCGCTTGACACTACAGGGGCTGACATACCAGCTCAAGAGACTTGTAAATGTGTGAGCTAGAACCATCTGAATGTGTACACACACATACAAACATGTGTAAAAAGATAATTGATTTCTATAAGATTTTTTTCCCCTGACAGGATTCACAAATTGGACTTGCCATGAGTATGGCTAGAGCAGTCTTGTATTCAGAGCAGGCCCTGTTCCTGCCAATCTGCTGGTTAAATTGCTGCTGCTACTGCGGCACTGTCACTGACTTCCCCCAGGCTTGGCAAGCGCTGTCACTTGGAAGGCAGCAGGCGAATGTCACCACTATCTCACGACAGGATTCCTTTAATCCTTGGCATCCCCTTGCTTGGTTGCTTGCTACTTAATGAGTTGCTCCCAACCACACAGTTAAATGGAGTTGTAAGAAACTGAAAGCTCTTATTGCTTCAGCTGTTGCTTTGGCAGGATTTTTTCAGCAGTTTGCTGCCTTTGACAGTGTCTGGAACACATGCTGTTTTCCAGATATGACTGAGGCCAGCCTTAAAGTGCAAATGTAAATGCAGATCCTGAATCCAGGCTCCAGCCAGCCGGTTCAGCTTTTTCCAAGAATTGGGCCATGGGCAATTAGATTAAATCCATGATAAAGTTCACTTCAGCTATATATAAAACATGCAAATACACATCTGCAAAATAAATTGCATAGAATTAATTTATGCCTAGTTTTCCCTCCGCAGGCACTTCTGCTCCGGAGATGATGCAGTTATATAGCGGAGGGAGCGCTGTCTGGGGGACAGTGTGCCCACCTTCTTAGAGAAAGAGAAAGCAAAGGGCGATGGAAATAAGCTGAAGAAATAACAGCCCCATGGTCAGGCAGTTATATGTTATGCTGGAGAAATGGATTTAATCTCTGCCATAGAGTTACTAAGTGGTACTCATCAAACACTGGAGTGTGGGCCACAGCTGCGTGTATTTGCGTGGTGCTGGTGGGAGCTAGCCCACCCCATGGACCTGGGTTGGCTCTGCCTGGAGTCAGCTGTGGTGCCTTCGAATCCCCAGTTTAATCGGCAGTTCAGGTAAACTGTCCATGGACAGCGGACAACTGAACTTCTAGTGCAGGGACAATGAACAGCTTGAGTATCTATTGCCAGTATTACCATATCTCTGTCCATTTTTTCAGACCTCTCCTACCTCCTACTCTCTACTGCAATCCCCCACTACCTTTAACTGCTATGTTCCACTTCCTCATATAAATTAACAATTAAGAGCTGTTTGTTCATCTGTCATCCATTTTTCACACCCTTTTCAAGTTCAGGCTTAGGTATCTCCCTGTTGCTCTGCAGAATTTGCTCAAGGCTTTCATTGTGTTCTTTAAAATCTCTAAGCCAAATAAAACATCATCCCTTTTATAAGTCAGCGGGCAGGAGAACCTCAAAATATTGTTTTGTTTAATAACAATGCCATTAAAGCTTTGTACCAGAATTAAGAGAAACATGACTCAGGTCAGATAATTCAAACATTTGGGGACCCCAGTTCTATTTTTTCAAGCCTTCAGACTATTTAGTAATCATTTTCTTCTAAAAATAAAGAAGTCATATTTTTGCCATCCATGTAGCTAGTACCAGCTGTCCAAGAGAAAATAATCTTTCCAATCTTTGGAGCTTTAAAGAACAATCTATTTCAGGAAGAAATGGTTTGCTGCTTCATGTTAGGCAGGTTCCCAAATTTTCAGTTGAAATAATATCACACATTTGCTCTTAAAGAACATTGGAACAGTGCTATTTACAACATTATTTTCAAATGTAAATGGCAATGTCTGCAGCTGAAAAGTGGTTCCAGCTCTGAATTAATTTACCACTTTCCAGCCAACCAAAACACGCATGGTTTCCAGTGAATCCAAATGTTTATGCAAGTCCTAGGCCTAGTTTAATGAGCTTGGGAAGGTTCCCTGTACGTGGCTGCTAACAGTCAGATACTTGCTAATGACACAACTCATAAGCAAGCTCATTCCATCTTCCTACAGCCACAGGAAAAGCAAAATGATCAGCTTTCTATTAACCTACATTGCCATTATTTATCCAGCAGGATGGGCCATGGACCTTGTGCTTACTGCCCTTCTCTACCATATGCCTGACCTTGCCGTATGGGTACTACAGCCACTGCTTTTTGTATGTGTGACCATTACCATGCACGCAACAAATCCCTGCCCAGTCCAGGGAAAAGAGGTGTGAGAGGAGGTTTCATGAATCTTTGTCCTCTGTGGCCAATTATCGGCCACTCTCTGATCTGGGAGGCAGAGGCCAAGCCGTGCCTGTGCACTGCACCGCTCACATGCAGTGAGTCCAGTGTGCTGGGGAAAGCATCTGGGCATCCTGGCAAAATAATAGCTGGGAGCAGGCTGCCACCGCCAGCCACAATCACCTGCTCTCTAGCCACTTCCCTAGTAACAGCAAAGAAGAAAAAAGGGACCGAGAGCCAGGGGAATTGTCCTGCTGGCTGTTTACGGCCATGGGATCTAGACTGAGCTCCCTTGGCTGGGCAGCACAGCTCTTGCGGTCAAACATCTAAGTACAACAGAACAGCTCTTACTTTGCTTATCATCTTTGCGAGTCACCATGGAAATTAATTCTACGTTTTTTATTTACAGGTTTCTGTTGGAATCAAAGCTGTGAGGACAAAATAAATGAGAGCTATGCTAGGACAGCAGATGTTTGCAGAGGGAACGGCTCTACTTTTATGCTTTTCCCTGATGAAGTGAATGTGGGTTATCAGTATCACTTCCATCTCTCAACAGCTGAGGTAGAGCAAGCTTCCAGTAAGCGGAAGACAGGAAGGTACAGCTGGGAAATTATTTCAGTATTGCTAGACCCAAGAGAACAAAGGTCCTTAGTCATATTAGCAAAGGAATTGCATACATACCATCAAGTCAGAAGACTGAACAAGCACAGTTAAGAAAATGCATAGTGCCTTTCTGGTTTGTCTTTTGGGATGTTTTTACTCCATGCAGAGAGGTGCATGGGATGCTTTGGGGAGACACGTGCATGAGAGAGTGAACCAGTGTTTCCCACTCTCACAGATGTATTCAGGAATCCACTCATTCACATCAGTGGTTCTTTCCCAGTTATGGTACTGATCCTGCTTCAGACCCGTAGGCTTCCTCGCTTCCCCTTCACCTGGCTCCAGGAGGCTGTGCTCCCCGGCCAGTGGTGCCCCTCCTGGTCATCACACCATGGCTGCAGAAGCTGCAGTGTCCCTCAAACCTGGCCTCGCTTCCTCCCTCCTTACCTCGCCTGTGCCAAGGCAAGTTCTTCCACTTCTCCTGCATCTGTCAAACCCAGGCACAACTACATGGTGAGCATTACCGGCCCTGTGCCACGACCAGCTGTCCGTTAGTAAAAACCAGCATCGTGACTGTCTGTCTCAGGGAACAATGTTCCTTTCCCAAAACCAAACTTTCTCAACTAAATCTGCTCTTAGCTGTCAGTCTCTCTCATCTGCCCTGGATGTAGATACTTCCAGGGCACCCCAGCTGATTCTCCCATGTCTCTTTGCCAGCAGTTTGCAAATGTCAAAAATCAAACCTTTCTAACCTTGCATGCCTGACACCATTCAAATGCCTTTGCAGGAGTAATGCGTCAGGCAGTCCTAATAGCACTGCAACATTTTTCGGTTACCACTTCTTCCTCACATTTTTGAAGAATTTGCCAGGTCAAATGTGAAATCACTCTGTGAAGCAACAAACCATGCACATTTCTTCACTTTCTGTGACCCAAAAGGTGCAACAAAAAGCTATTTCCTAAGTGGAAACCCAGTCGGTGTCCCTTTTGCTGTGCTGTAACCATGGTACCTCAGGCACAGCTGTGCCTGCTGCTCTCCTGGCAAAGGCTTTGCTGACTCACCAGCTGATTCACGCAGGCAGCAGCTTTATGTGGCTTCCGAGGAGCATCCCGGTGCCCGCGTGCAGTCCCCCTGCACGCCCCAGGCCACACCTGTATATAGCCGCTCTGTCCCGGCCCCAGAGCAGTGGGCTGTACGGCGGGCACAGCCTCCAGAGGGTGAAATGAGGGTCTTTTTCGCCCCTTGCTGAACACGTGCTGCCACGGGTCTGGGGGCAATAGTGGAGATGGAGCACCTGAATGGATGAGATCTGTGGAGTGAACGACTTGAAGAGGATTCCTTGCTTCTGTTTCATTGCCAATAGCTGCTGCTCTGCTCTCCCCTTCGATGAACACACGCAGTTCCCATGAACCCTGTACAGCTCAGGCCAAGCATCACTAACTGCACAGGCTGTTATTTAAACAGAATCACTGGCCATAAACCATTCTAAAATAACTTATACATATTCTGGTAAAAATGACAAGAGTTTATGCTCTAAGCTGTGGGGGCAAGCGCTGTCTTGGTTCAACTTTGTAAAATATTGGTGTTGGCTTAGGATTTTTTTCAGACTACTTCAGTCACAAAAAGAGAAAAAATCCACTCTGCCAGATGGACTGTTACTCTGTAAACAAAAATAAAGGAGCAAGGGAAAGCTATACAGTATAGAAGCAGAAAATGAGTGGCATGTGTATCTTGTTTCCATTTTCTTTTATTTTCTTTTTAGTTTTTATCTTCTGCTTTTCCCTGTTCGTAATGTTTCCACTACTTGCAGCTCTTGTACTGTTTCTTTTAATCTTCACCTCAATTGTTTAACTTAGTAAACTACACATCTGTTCAGTCAATGGAAACGTTATTGAAAAATGATGTGGAGCTTGGTCCAAAATAGACTGAACCAAAATCAAGGAATGGTAGGGTTAGGAGGTTAACCAAGCCCCTTTACTTTTTACTTGTTTTCTTTCTGTAAATTGAATTTGCTGAGTGGCTTCTGTGTCTATGCACCAACTGACATTAATTGGCTCCAATAGGGTAACTTGACAAGACACGCTAATTCAGCTTCCAGCTTTTTTCCTTCTGATCTGGGTTTGTCTCTCACACAGAGGCTGATGGGAATGTCTGGTGTATTTCCTCATCCACTCGAGAAATGTGAAGGTTGTTCTTTCAAATTACAACCCCAAACTGCCCAGCAATATCAAGCATTTGGATGGGATTGCCCCAGGACAAAATGAACTAGGAGGCTGCTGCAGTTGTTCTTCTAGTCTGAGCTTCTGTATATGGAGAAACAAAAAGGCTGGGAAAAGCTGATATTCGTAATAAGGGAATTGAATTGCATGAAGGAAAACAAAATGGAAACATAGGTGGTGTCACGGTTTAACCCCAGCTGGCAACTAAGCCCCACACAGCCGCTCACTCGCTCCCCCCTGGTGGGATGGAGGAGAGAATCAGAAGAGTAAAAGTGAGAAAACTGGTGGGTTGAGATAAAGACAGTTTAATAGGGAAAGCAAAAGCCGCACACGCAAGCAAAGCCAAACAAGGAATTCATTCACTGCTTCCCATGGGCAGGCAGGTGTTCAGCCATCTCCAGGAAAGCAGGGCTGCATCACGCGTAATGGTTACTTGGGAAGACAAACACCATCAGTCCTAATGTCCCCCCCTTCCTTCTTCTTCCCCAGCTTTATATACTGAGCATGGCATCATGTGGTATGGAATAGCCCTGTAGTCAGTTGGGGTCAGCTGTCCCAGCTGTGTCCCCTCCCAGCTTCTTGTGCCCCCCCAGCCTCCTCGCTGGTGGGGTGGGGTGAGAGGCAGAAAACGCCTTGACTCTGTGTAAGCACTGCTCAGCAACAACTAAAACATCCCTGTGTTATCACCACTGTTTCCAGCACAAATCCAAGACATAGCCCCATGCTGGCTACTATGAAGAAAATTATCTCTATCCCAGTCAAAATCAGCACAGGTGTGTATAAGGAAAAGGCATCAAACACTGGGAACTACGCATTTTTGCATTTCTCCTTAAAAGCAGTATATTGGCTAGGACTCTGGCATTCAAAACTGCATTTGAGGCAGCACTGGAAGCAGTGACATGGGAGTGATTTTGCATAAAGTACCCATAAGAAGAGGTATACAAATGCTACATAAATGAGCTATAGATGTACTCAACACTGTGTATTAATGTTTAGTATCTGGAGAGTCAGCTTCTGGATGTCAGTTCCTCATGGGGATGTTCCATGAACTCCCCCACAACATTGCACTCAGATTCAGACTCAAGGGCATGGAGAAACACCTGGGGAGAAGCTGTGTGTAAAAGACTGCAGGGTCACAGAATGACTCATAGTGAAAGTCTTAACGCTCAAAAATGTCAGTAAAAGTTTCCGCCATGTTATTCTCTATCTACCAAATAATGAGCCACCTGAATAACTTCTTGTAAAGGGCCATGGATGTCCTCATACAGAAAAATTCTGTCACGAGAACATAACTTGCTCTGATGTCTTCTGCAGTCCCTCTTCTGAACACTAAGCAGCTTTGGTGTACATGGCAGACTCATGGCTAACAGTGATTCATTCAACGTGAATGTTCTGGAAGGGGAGATGATGTTTGGTCATACGAGTGATGATGGATTGTGTTTCTTCGTGTAGCCCTTTTCTCCCATGCTTTTTGCTGCCAAGTTGTCTATGGCGTCAAAAATCCCCAGGCTTTTCTAATGTGGCCTGAAGATGATCAGTTTGTGGATTACCAGAGTCAGTTCCTTGGCTAAGAGGAAGGAAAAACATTTTCTAGGAAAAAAATGCGGATAGCAGCTAGTAACAATTCAGTTTTGCCGATGCTGAGCTGGAGTTAGCTGCTCCTCCTCCCAGGACTATTCTGTTTTAGGCACTGTGGCACCCCTGCAGTGAGCTTGGCTCTGTCTCTGGATGAGTGCAGGCAGGTGTCATCAGCAAAGACCTGGCAGAGGCAGCAATGTCCAGCAGGAGAATACCCAATGGTTATAGATAAAAAGTATGTCAGAGAGAAAAATTGCTGCTGCAGTTGTGAAATAAATAGTAAGACAACCAAAAAGAGTGAAGCACACATTTGGGGGGACACACACGACTTGGCAAGATGCCCTGATCTCCTGTAGATGCATGAGATGCAGGCTGATTCATAAATGGATTTTTCATCAAAATGGCATAATCCTCCCATATGATATTAAAAGCCAGCAAATATGTCAGCTGAGAACACCAGAAGAAGAAGAGACTTTATTCACAAATACAAAATATTTAGTGACTCTACCACAGTGCTGATAATATTTATTCTCTGGTGCTTTTGCTGACAAAATTTCAGATGTGAAGTAATCAATAACTCCAGATTACATTATGCAGGGAGAAAATTTGTTCTCAGTGCCTGAGCACCCTTCTGTATCCTGAGATACTTCAGACTTCAAATCCCAAGCTCTCTTTCTCCCTCCGAGTTATTCTTTCATGGAAGCCTTTCATTGAAAATGCAAACATCAGATTCTTCCCCTTCTTCAATACTCTGCTCCCTCGCCTCTGCTGCCAGATTCCTTCCTCTGCCCTCCCTATTGGTTCCTCCAACAACTTTGCTAATTTCTGATTCCCACCCCAAGAGACAGCTCTCCTAACTGTGCAGAGATAAACTAGCAGTGCTGGCTAGTAGTAAGGACTTTGGCCACCTAGGAAGCAAGACTGGTTTGTCACTAGAGAGACCGTTGTTCCACCACGTCTTCAGTGGAAAACCTTCCCAGATATCCAAGTACCACCATCCTGCATTTCCCATCTACAATCCCTAGGAACAATTTTTTTTTCAGATACTGACAATTCAATTAAAGTTCAAAGTAGATTCAATTAAAGTTTATTAAAGACATTGTCCACAAAAAATTATTATTATAACACAGCCTCTGTCCCTGATCAATATTTAGAGAAACCACATTAAAATGCCTTGCACTCTGGTAATTGTCTTTCGTTTGATTATCTCAAAGCACTTTCTAAACAATTATATAACCCTCACAGCACCTTGTAGTGAAAGAAATGTAGTGTTTACCATTAGGCAAACACACAGGCCCTGACAAGCTCGAGCCAAAATTATCAAGCATGAATGCCTAAATACAGCAATTTGAAGCCCTATTTATTTTAGTAAGTGTTAAGTATACGTCTGTCACTGACTTTACAGAAACCAGAAGATGACCAGAAGGTTTGAGAAATAAAACTATTCTATTTAACTATATAAATACATAAGTAAATGCTTGACTTCAAGCAATACCTTCTTAGGTTTAACAGTTGTTGATTGTATTCTTTAATTACAAAGCATGTGAAAGGAATATTACATCTCAGGGCCGTACATGGAAGGATCCCAAAGGATTTAATAAATGCATTTCACTGCAATGAAGCCATTTCTGGAGTGGACTGTGACAACTGCTTCACAGCCCATAGGGACTTTACACAACAGTGTAAAAGACCAAGCGAAGAAGGCTGTATTGACCTGAGTCTGCAGGGAGAACCTGGGTCAGGAGAATGCAATTACTTGAGCTGCCTGAGCAATGGGAAAAATGCCACTAATATTTATCTGAGCTCAGAAACAATCAAGGTTTACTTTCACTTGCAATAGGGAATTTAAGTAAAAGCTTAAGTAGTAGCAAAATATATGTTGAGTTTGATTATGCGAATGATACTTTAAATGTGAAATGTATTTGTAAGATGCAAAAGTAACCCGGTACAGAAATTGTATTGCTCAAATGACTAACCAACACTGAATTAATGTAGAAGTTAGATAATAAATATTCACAACAAACTGTTCACAAGATTTTAATGTAGTGAAAACATTTTCCAAATAAATTCACAAATACATACAGTAAATGAATGTGAGAAATTCCTGAGCATTTTGTGAGCCGAAGAAAGAAAAGAATGTGCTGACTAACTTATCTGTCTGTCCTGGTTTCGGCTGGGATAGAGTTAATTTTCTTCCTAGTAGCTGGTATAGTGCTGTGGTTTGGATTTAGTATGAGAATAATGTTGATACCACACTGATGTTTTAGTTGTTGCTGAGCAGTGCTTACAGTGGTCAAGGACTTTTCAGCTTCCCATGCTCTGCCAGGGGCACAGGAAGCTGGGAGGGGGCACAGCCGGGACAGCTGACCCCAACTGACTACAGGGCTATCCCATACCATATGGCGTCATGCTCAGCATATAAAGCTGGGGAAGAAGAAGGAAGGGGAGGACGTTCGGAGTGATGGTGTTTGTCTTCCCAAGTAACCATTACACGTGATGCAGCCCTGCTTTCCTGGAGATGGCTGAACACCTGCCTGCCCATGGGAAGTAGTGAATTAATTCCTTGCTTTGCTTTGCCTGCGCGTGTGGCTTTTGCTTTCCCTATTGAACTGTCTTTATCTCAACCCACCAGTTTTCTCACTTTTACCCTTCCGATTCTCTCCCCCATCCCACCGGGGGGGAGTGAGCGAGCGGCTGTGTGGGGCTTAGTTGCTGGCTGGGGTTAAACCACGACAGTCCTTTTTGGCACCCAACGTGGGGCTCAAAAGGTTTGAGATAACAACAGATTTGATTGGAATGTGCTAGATGAAATTTATAGCTGTTATTGCTGTTGAGGTATTAATTGGCAGGCTCCTGTGCTTGCCATGGGGCTTGCTTGCCTTACTGTATATTAGAGTCTAGTGCTCATTAATGGCTGCTTTTTGCTTTTGCTGCTTGCTGTACTGCTGTACTGCTTATCATCCGACTCTGCCGTGCCTGGGAACATTTTGATAACAGCAATGGCAATGCGCCTGGGCTGGCAGCTGGCCAGGGCATCGCTGCTGTTTCTGTGCTGCTGTACTGGACAGGCTGGAACTCCAGTGTGAACTCGAGTCGAAGGGACTGTGACCTGTGGATTAGTCCACATGGGAGCAGGACACCCCAAACCATCTGTGCCCATGGATAAGCCCATGCCAGAGCAGGTATATCTTGAAACATCTGTGGCCATGGTTATGTCTGTGCCTCAGCAGGTACACCTCTGAAGGGACTGTAGCCTAAGGGTAAGTCCATGCTGCAGCAGGTACACCTTGAAGCATCTGTGGCTGTGGATAAGTCCATGCTGCAGCAGGTACACCTTGAAGCATCAGTGGCTGTGCATGAGGTCATGCTGGAGCACCTCAAGGCACGTGGCCATGGATAAGCCCACAAAAGAGCTGGAATCCCTTGTTGCTAGCCAGGCTAGGAGCAAGGGGAGGAGTTCATTGCAATGTTAAACCCTATAACCTGGCCCAAAGGGACCAGGGGTGGACGTTGTAATGGAAATACCGTTAAATTGTTGTAACCTAGGATTTGAGTTGCATGTTATGGGAATCACTATAGCAGGAACCACCTGAACCAATGGAGGAGAAGCCTTACAAGAAGCAGTGCAAGTGCAGCAGTGACCCAACCTGAGCTGGCTTTGGTGCCCAGTAACTCCACACGCAACACACCACCTCTCCTGTCCTGAGTGACCACCATAACAGATGGAGCCCACAGTCATGGACTAAATGAACTTAGTGGACATTTGTGGACATTTATGGACATTTCACAGGGGTGGTCCACAGACTAAGGGAATGATATCTGTGTATTGTATCAAACGACGGGAAGGTTGGTGGTGGTTAATGAGGATGTATTGGGCAGTCTGGAACCTGAGCATGATGTAAATGGTATGGAATAAGGGGTGGAGAAAGAATGTGCTGGTTTTGCCTGGGACACAGTTAATTTTCTTCACAATAGCTAGTATGAGGCTATGTTTTGTATTTGTGCTGGAAACAGTGGTGATAATACAGGGATGTTTTTGTTATTGCTGAGCAGTGCTTACACAGAGTCAAGGCCTCTTCTGCCTCTCACCCCACCCCACCAGCGAGTAGGCTGGGGGGGCACAAGAAGCTGGGAGGGGACACAGCTGGGACAGCTGACCCCAGCTGACCAAAGGGCTATTCCATACCATATGACGCCATGCTCAGTATATAAAGCTGGGGGAAGAAGAAGGAAGGGGAGGACGTTCAGAGTGATGGTGTTTGTCTTCCCAAGTAACCATTACGCGTGATGGAGCCCTGCTTTTCCTGGAGATGGCTGAACACCTGCCTGCCCATGGGAAGTAGTGAATGAATTCCTTGTTTGGCTTTGCTTGCGTGCGCAGCTTTTGCTTTACCTATTGAACTGTCTTTATCTCAACCCGTGAGTTTTCTCACTTTTACTCTTCCGATTCTCTCCCCCATCCCACCGGTGGGGAGTGAGCGAGCGGCCATGTGGTGCTCAGTTGCCAGCTGGGGTTAAACCGCGACAGATGTAAACCAGGTACCAGGTATTCTTTCTGTAAAAGAAAGGAACAGTTCAAGCATTCTGACCGACAGCTATTTTAGTTCAGAGGATATTACACAGTTCTGCCACAGGCCTTTGACCAAACTTTCCAAATAGGGACAGTGAAAGCTAAAGTTAGGATTTCTACTTCTATTTTTAGGCAGCTCTATAAGAAAATGTAAGATGTCACAAGATTTGGTATCCCATTGTTCCTACTAGACAAGAGCAGCAACAACCAGTTTAGCAATTTTGAGACTGAGATCACCTCCTGTTCCATCACAAAGGATGGATTAAAAATCTTGAATTTGAAAGTTTAAATATAAGCTATAGCAGCCATTACTTCTCACTTGCAGGCGTTACAGAACTGTACTTTCTGTTAATGCATCTTAAACAAACTCGCAGGAGCCTCTGGTCTTCCAGTCCTGGGCACTGAGGCTCCTCGCAGCCGTGCTGCCCAGCGCTCTGCCTTGCACATTGCTGCTGCCGTGCTTCGGTTCTCATCTATTGCCTTCTGCTCATTAAGTTCTGGTGTCTCCAGACTTGCTTGCCAGTGCTCCTCTGTTCCATCTATCCTTAATCACTGTAGGATGGCTGGTCCAGTCATAGCCCATATTCTGATATTAAACCTCAATCCGAACTTGCAATATTCTCCATTATTCAAGACTTGAGGTCTCATAAAGCTTTAGCTGCTAATTTAAGCAGCCCCTCTCCTTTTGTAGCTGTTATGTATTTACACTCCTGAATCTGCAGTCAAAACAGTATTGAATTTGGGTTTCTACAAGTCAAGTCCACCAGTTGCCCCAGTCTTAATGATTTTACTCCATGAGCCTTTATCTCTTTTTCCCTTAAGCAGTAATTTGCAACTAAATCTATTAGGAAATTTAGTTAGTAACACTCATACATACATTTCACAACTGGATCTAAAAACATCAGTGAAGGATTTATACATGGCAATAAAGAACCAATTTTCTTAAATTTAGAAGTTGGGACTGACCCACAACAAAGGTCTTGAAATATTTTTGCATTATCTTCTACACTAGAAAATTATTTCTGAATTTGCGTAACAATATTTTAATGCATCTTCCTAAAATGCGTAAGATTCATAAGGCCTTTTGGCTATACCCAGCATATAAGCTTCTGCAAGACTGCTGTATACAAAAAGAACAATTAAGTAGACTGCAAATGGAGGCTTCAAAGTCAACAGAAAAATAAATATGAACTGCCCCATGTGCATCTCCTCTCATGGTTTCAATTTAAATAAGCTATGCATAAGACAGTATGACTCGATTAACTCATTAAAGCCCCATACCACAAAGTGTAAAATCCAAGTTGCAATGGAATGCAGGTCGTATGAAATAGCTGCACATTAAAGATAGAAGAGGCTAAGCTCTAGAAGACAGCTGTGTAATAGAAGCAGACAGGTTGCATGCAGAAGAATATGAAGGCAATGAGTAGAAAGAAAAGAAAAAGCTTTTGCTGTCAACTGGCTTGACATAGGAGGGTAAAAAGAAATAAGGCTGATAGGACTATAAAAGGTCAACAAGACAAGAAGGCAGTAAAAGCATGGCAGCAAATCCCCCATTAACAGCAAGAACACAAATGGGAGATTGCCTTGAAAATCACCATACCTAAAGGAGTTGTTCAAGGGTGAAATTTGTATTAGTAACTTCTGAACCCAGCACATCAAAGACTTTCAGGAAGGACACAAAAAAGAGAGATTGACATCCCAGTTTACATGAAGTGTGCGGTGCGAAGTAGAGGTTGTAAGAAGAAAGGCTTTGGAGTAGGGGCCACAAAGCCAACTGCACTTCCATCATCCTTGCAAATAATTTTTAGCATAAAGTACCTGTTTGGCTTTATGAAGAGTGGATTTTGCAGGCTTATTATACTAGAGCTACTCTGCTCATTATACTAGGCCCATTAGGGTTTCAGCAAAGTCTGAAGGTGTAAGCTGGTATACATAGGCCTCCCACTGGAGTAAGAAAGAACCTATTAACATTGCCTTTGCAATAAGGGAATATACCTGCCAATAAGCTGCAGAGGAAGAAGAGAAAGAAAGGGAAAGGCGTCATGAGAAAATTTGTAAAAGACATCTTTCTTGTAAATGACTATGATGCTGAGAAAGGAAAAGAAGGTTCAAAGTAAAAAGAAATGGGAGAAGGCAGCCACAAAGCATGAACGACGACTGCAGCATAATGCTTTTCTCTTTCCCGTCAGGCACTCCTGCATTTGTCAGCACTTAGGTACCAATTTCCTTGTACCTGAGACCATGTAGATCGTTAACCCAGTATAAGCAAAATGGTGGATCTGTAAGAGCAATAGCTGACTTTGTAGCTTGAGGTCTTTTAGTTCTATTTTGTTTCAGAAAACTCATTGCTGAGTCTGTCTCTTGCCACTTGTAGAAATAATAAGCAGAAAAATCTATGGGGAAAGGGAGGGGAAAGTGCCATGAACTCGGTTGGTCGCCATCTCTGCTTCTACACAGAAGATCAGCCTCAAGGCAAACCACCTACCAGGTTCCTTACATCCACTTACATTACACACACATGCAGTACATATGTTGAACAATGCATTTCAAAACAGTTTCATGGGTTTAGTTCCAGAATAAACTTCATGCTAGCATATGTTTTGGTACAATCTTTTTTCCTCCACATTTCCTTGAAGCAGGGTTTCAAAGACTGTTGAAACTTCTCTCCGAAACAGGAATAAACCACATGGCACACTGTTATTCCAAAAATGCCAACATCAGTAACAGCCTTAGTCCAATAAAGGAATGTCTTGCAGAAAACATGTATAATGACAATGGTATGTTATTATCATACTGTCACATTAGAAATCATGCAGCCTTTCATTGTGAAATGACAAAAATAAAGAAAAACAAAATGCAGCACACTTAAAAACATTACTATTTCAAGGAATGCACAAGCAGTGTTTGATGCCACACTGGAAAGGCAAGTCGAAGTATTAAAAGGAAATACCTCTCCTCCATGTCCCAAAAATGTCATGCTGAAGTATTCTGCCTTTTCAGCTATACATTGTTATACATTTACTCATATTGTTATTGAATAGATATATTTTTTGAATTAAATACACCACACACCTCTATGATTCCAAGCAGCACTGTAATTTTAATCTAAATGTTTCTTTTCACTTCAGGTAGCATTATAAGACTATTAAAGGGTAAAAGCAGAAGTAAAAATGGAATTCTTCTTCTGATGTACCTGGCAGAAGAGACAATAGCTTACCTGCAAACAAAATGCACAGTAACAAAAGTAACAGAAGGAATGAAAAAAACAGAAAACAAAAAATATTCAAACCTCATTCAAAAATGTTAGCTATGTGCAAACCTTTTCCAAATATATAAGCAGATTCAGGGAGTCTGCCTTTGCTGAAGGAGCCAATTGCAGGGGTTGTTTTCAGACTGCCCCGTGCCTCTCAAGTGCAGCCTGTCCTATCTTCTTATTAAACTCTTTTCTAACTCTTTCCTGGGTGAGGGTCTCTATTCTGTGTGCATATGTGAGCTAGACAGCCTGTGCCATCTTCAGTAAAGAAGATTTCAGTCCAGTCTTTAGTAAAATAAAAAGGGAAACCAAACAATTCATCTCTTGACCAATTCATGAAATATCAAGAAATATAGACCAGATGATCTTTGTGTTCTTATTCAGTGCACATTCCTTCCTCCCTGTTCAATAGTCACTGGCATTTTAGCTATCCAGATGCTGCGGCATTTAATCAATGATTCAGTACACAGCCCATGAGATATGCCACAACATTTCAACAAGCAAGTTGTATCTCTCCATGGGGACAGAGGATCTGAGTTTGTGTCAGTCTCTTCTTGTCAGTTATAATTAACCATACACCCATTTACATACATAAATATTTATACACAAAGAGAAAACTTCCTAGCGCTTTATCAGATCTCGCTTTATCACAGTGGATTCTGATGGTAGCAAAACACAATTTAGTTTTATTAAAAACTCAGAGAGAATTTTGAGTCTCATAAATACAGAAATCATGGCCCAGATTTTGAGATAAGTACCTGCAGCTTCTGGGGACACCTGGAAATTGTAGATGCACAGTATCCCTTTCATTTTAAATATCTGGCCACAGTCTTAACGCAGACACGGGAAAATGAATGACAGATTGTACAGAACTTTAATAAGACACTTGGTTTTTTCAGCCTTTAAAAAAAAAAAGGATGAATCTGTCAGGTAATGAGGGTGGCAAGGAAGAAAATGTATAATGGATCTTCAGAACAGCCCAAAGTTACTGCCTGTGTTGTGCCGTGGTGGGACCTGATCAAGACAAACCATATAAATAGTGTATGTCACACCCAGTCACTGGCTAAGCTGGATGACACCTACCATACAAAGAATTCAGATAGTCTAACAACCTTCCTTTCCCTGCTAACCACTTCAATGGCGTATGAACTTGGAAAAAAGTGTAGAATATATATGGGGCTTCATTTAGTTGAGGAAAGGCATTTTTTTAGAAAGTAACAAAGTAACTTCCATCTGATAAGTTTGGGGGGCTTCTACTCAATGACTTGTTAACATCTACCTAGTTACTGGAAAAATAGTGACAATGTAAAAAAGACTACCAAGATTACTCAAATGATAGCATTTATTGCCCACTTTTTATGGCAGTCTCAGTGGAAGCATTTAAGGACCGAACAGACTAATTTCTGATTTACGCTCACCTTGCGCCAGACTCCTCAGGCCTTGACTACACAGGCTTTATAACCTGGAAAAAGTCCACTCTTGCTAAAAAGGAACAATTCCTCCTACCAGTTCTTCTCATCACCTAGATGCAGCATTCATGCAGCTTCGTGCTTAGCCAAATCAGAAAACAGATCTAGACAAAAACTAGCAAATTGTGACAGCAGCTAGCCCTCCTCCCCCTTCTACCAGACTGCTCACACCAGGACAATCTCTTTCTCTGCTTAAATATCTCTATTCACTACAAGAGAGACATTGAAGTGCTGGAGCATATCCAAAGAAGAGCAACGAAGCTGGTGAAGGGTCTAGAGAACAAGTCCTGTGAGGAGCGGCTGAGGGAACTGGGGTTGTTTAGTCTGCAGAAGCAGAGGCTGAGGGGAGACCTTATCGTTCTCTACAACTACTTGAAAGGAGGTTGTAGCAAGGTGCGTGTCGGTCTCTTCTCCCACATAACAAGTGACAGAAAGAAGGAGAGGAAATGGCCTCAAGTTGCACCAGGGGAGGTTTAGATTGGATATTAGGAAAAATTTCTTCACCAAAAGGGTTGTCAAGCATTGGAACAGGCTGCCCAGGGAAGTGGTGGAGTCACCATCCCTGGAAGTATTTAAAAGACATGTAGATGTGGCATTTAGGGACATGGCTTAGTGGTAGACTTGGCAGTGTTAGGTTTACAGTTGGACTTGATGATCTTAAAGGTCTTTTCCGACCTAAACGATTCTACGATTCTATTTGCCTGCACATGCAATTGTTTTGCTCAGCTCCAGCTCTTCTTGATAGTGATGAGAACCATCTTCGACATTGGCATACCTGACATATTCCTGCCTGAGTAAGAAAGATCTGGAGAGAGGAATCAATCCAGGTGCCTGGCTCCAAGTACAGCCATCTAGGTAATTTGCATTTGTTTTCCAAAGCCTAAATCCACAAACTGAAATGGAAGTTATTAAGAACTGAAATTAAGAACTTGAAAATGTGCTGTTGCTGTGAACAGCCCCTCACTTGGAGAAGACCTGGAGCACACATCAGGAATCCTTGGAGAGAGGCTAAGCAGGTGCAAAGGAACATGGCTGCCAAACTGAAGCTCTCATTTAATTTTCTAGCTTGTTTTACTGTTTTAATATTTGGCTCCCAAAGTTGTGAAATGGTTCTCAAAGTTAGGCTTCTAATTACTAAATTGTGTGGTCTAAAGCCCATCTGTTTTTTCCAGCTATCTCACATGATCTAATAAAAGATATTCTCTCTCTTCACAAGTTAGACCATGATGACCACCACAACACTATAGCTAAAAAAATATTTTTTTTTGTTTTGTTATCCAAATGCCATGTCGCTGACGATGAGCTAGGAATGCCCATCTCACCCTGTCTCCCATGAAGGAGACACATGGTAGTGAATCCCAGTGAAGTGCTATGCACAGGGATCTTTGAGAGAGCCATGGCCCCACATACTCTGGGGCATGTCCTTACAGGTGACTCGGGTAATAAAATATTTACTGTAAGGGAGAGTGGGGTCCCTTTTACTGGCAGTAGCTGGGGAGAAAACAATTGAGCAAAGCATCTTGTAACAATTACATCATCTATGCATAATGTGTGATGCATAGATGCTAATGCAGAATGTGCGATCTTTGTGGAAAACTGGCAGGAGATCATTAATTTAACAGAATATATGTTTAAAATGTCTTATATGATATTAAGCAGTCAGAAATAGATCTCTAGAAAGGGATTAGATATATAAATTATAGAAACCCTCTGATAAGGGATAATTTAAAATTAGAAGGCAAAGAAAATGTAATCACCCTTAAGGTCACAGCTACCAGCAAAACAAGAACTGTCTGTTCCTGCTGTGTCCACAATGGACAGCCACCAGACGCCAGGGACAGGAATTTGACAGGGAGCAGGAAAAAAGATTTGATTGGAAGAAAATTATAGAGAGGCGCACAAGAAATAACTTAAGGAAATGAAAGACGACGATAACATTAAACTGATTTGGTTTGAAATGCAAAATATTTCTGACAGTTCAGAGGTATCAATGCTTTCTGACACAACTCTTCCATATGAATGTTCACCCATATGTACTGTATGACCAGAACGTAAAGAAAGGAAATGGTTTTCCTAGTGATCTCTTGGCTTTTCTGCAGCCTACTCTGTCATGCCACCACTTTTGGGGCTTCTTTAGGATTGTAGGTGCCATGGAAAGGGAAGGTATTGGTAGCAGCACTAACAGAGCAATCAGAGTCTTCAAAGGACTGAATGGATTGGGGACTTAGAGCCAATAGCAGGCACTTGTATCATCTTTTAGAAACTCTTTTAAATTACCAACCTGACTTTCTCCCAGTTTACTTTCAGTACTAGGTATTTTCTTCATTTTGGGAAGGGATGATTAACATGAGACCTCAGCCAGTGCATTCTGAGATTTTTGTAGAAGAGGCCTCAATCTGCAATTTTTGATATGTGGGTAGTTACCCACAGGCATGCGATACATGCCAATCTCTGAAATGTAAGTGTAGTCAAGCTTCTGCAGAAAAATAGTCCACATGTTCCATTAAAATCTTGCGCTCCTATTTGCAAGCAAAGTGGGCTGGCAATTTCAGAAAAACTTAGCCAAAACCACACAGCTTTGCATGAAACAGTCAGTAGGCTCTTTTAAAATTCCTATTCTAGAGCTTTCAAGTAATTTTGCACAGTGACATATAATTGGTTCCAGGTCAGTGGACTGATTGCATTGGATTCAACTGCTAATTGCAGCTAGTGTTGCAGAATCAACATGCAGTTCACCTCTTTGTGAAGTACAATGGCCATCTCTCACGTGAAATAAAAAGAGCAAGCTTTTCTTATCTGGAAAGCAAAAGTTATTTTTAGCAGATAAAAATGTAATAAAGAAGAATTCAAAGACCTATCCAAAGAGAAATCACGGCATCTGTGACAGATGGACTTAGTTGCCAAAGCTGAAAAACATGATGTGCAGCTGTACCGGCTCTCTGGGTGCATCCTTTCTAACCTGAACACTCCTTAGGTGGCTGTAGTTCCTCTTTTCAGCACGCCCAGAACTGCTCCTGTTCAAATAACTAGTCATCTAGTTCTCATCTAAGCCCATTGCAGTCCAGAAACCAGGCAGAGCATCGCTTATGTCCCCAAGAAGTCTATAGTATGCCTATAGTAGGCTTCACGTGCATTCAGAGGACTGGCCACTCAATATCTTCTGTCAAAGCAGTAATGACATGCACAATTTTTATATATTTAGTCTAGTGACTAAAACACTCACCCAAGGAGCAGGAGTTTTATACCCTTCAACCTGCAGGTATTCAAACCACCAGCTCCTACCTTCCAGGACAACTCCTTAACAATCCTGGCCTATCCCTCCACTTCTTCTGAAAAGAGGAATGTAAAAAGGAGTGAATGAGCACTTAGCCTAGTGGTAGAGCAAAGGGAAGGGGAAATACTTCTGGTCTCTGTTCACCATCTACTGCATTTTAGAAGTGAATGGGGATCTCTGCTTTGTTAACGTAAAGAACACTCGTAGGCACTTGAGTCAGGCATGCACGCTCCAGAAAGGACTAGAAGAGCTGATTTACTCATGTGCATGTAGAAGTGCTCCAGCTCCACTTATGCAAGTGATGCCAGCACAGGCACAGGGAAGTGAAAGACAGGAGCTAACGCTGGGCATTTTCCCCTTCCTAAAAATCCAGATCTGTATTGGCTACCAGCAGGCAGCTCCCCACTCCAGCCGCTGCATCTTTGGTCTCTCATCTACTTTCTGTACAGAGAATCAAGACATCTACGTCTGACTTGTAATTCCCAAGTTATGGCACCTTAGAAACACAGCTTCTAACTTCCAGCCCCTCATCGCTATTCAGATCTGTTTTTAGCCAGGACACCACCTCACTTTTTAGGACGGTGTGAATCTTTAAGGACCATAGCAGTCAAATCACTTGACAATTTAAAAGTATTGTTCTTATGATAGCTTGCCGGAATTCTCGGTAAATCAACGCACAAACTAATTCCACTTCTATCACAAAAATTGTTACTCCTTAACTTCTTTTACATCACTGAGCCCTTTTTGAAAAGTGATGTCAAACAGTGCCTGAATGCGCACTTGCTGCACTAGAGGGAGTAGGAACCTCATCTCTGCAATGGGCAGCTTTGCCTGATGCAAGCTTCTATAGAAAACATGCTGTTTGGGGGCCGTCTGAGGGATTAGGTTCCTGGCTATTGAATACTGAACTATGAAACAGGGACATCATTAAAGATCACAGCTGACAGTCTGTGTGGGAACAAGGCTCTTCCGACTCTCTAAATAGTCTCCACTTTGAACACTGCTAGCTGTTTCAGAATATTTCTTACACCAAAAATCACTCATATTTATAATTACTTGTTTCTGATCCAGGTGCATGCCGTATATAAGTCTTGCTAAGGCAGGGACTTCCTCACCTTATCATGATTTTGATTTTACGCCTTAGAACAAAATTAGTTTCCAGGGTCAAACACCCTCTGCCTTTGCTTCTTTGTAGAGCAAACACTCCTCCACACCAGAGACTTGTTACAAATTCCTCTTCTAAAGATGAAAAAAAGCACTAAAATGGATAGTATAATCTGCTTCTGCCTGTAAATTCCAGGCAAAATGACCTATGCTACATCAGTTAAAGAGGCTTCTCTTAGCTGACAGGCATGGTTTAATCACTACTAAATAGCATCCATACGCTTCCATCTAAAATGCTCTAACAAGGGTTTTTCTTAAGAAAGAAAAATCCATCAAAATTCCTGAAGGAATCAATGAGGGATGAATTTGCGTGTATGTTGTTTTCCTTTACTGTGTCAAATGGATGCCTGCATCTGTAAAATTGTAAATGTGAAAAAGAGGCAGAGCATAACAAAGAGAAGGGATAACTTATAAAACTGCTTCTCATATATTGCTGCAGTAACTGTAGAAGCAGATCCCCTATGCCATCAATAGGAAATAATGTACTTCCACTCACAGAAGCAATATATATTATTTACAACTCACAAGGCCAAAGTCAAAATTACTGGTCTGGTAAGATTCCTGTGTCTTCAGCCTTTGTAGCCTCTTTTACAATTTCAGATCTTTTCTAGATTTTAATCCTCTTCCTTTGTCTGCTTCCCTTTCACATTACTTTCTGGCCAGAAGGCAATAGCAGAATTCTCCGCTTTCACCTCTTTGCCATCCCTCTGCCTCTCCCTTCACTCCAGTTGTGATGTAGCTGTCTTTTTCTCTTGCTCACTCTTTTCACTGTCTGACTATACCATCTCCATACTAATATCATTACCTCCTTTCCTCTCACTCATTCTGAATCCTCTCCTCCTCCTCCTCTGGTTCTTTCCTTTCTAAGTTCAACCAGATCACAGGCTCCGTTATCACAGAGCAATTGTCTCGTAACTCCCCTTACCTTTCCACAGCTCCCCATCTCCTCCTTCGGGATACACAAGGCATATAGTCTGTTTCCTCACTTCTAGTTCTCTGTGATCCACAACCTTCTGGAAACAAATGAAAAATGTCATTAGTTTAATTAGTTTGGAGATTCAAAACTTTGAAATTTTAACCAGTGGGCATAATTCTCCAGGAAAGGAATAAGCCTGCTGAAGAAGAACTAGAATACCTAGAAAAGGAAACCTCTCATAAAAATATAGAAGTGCTTGGAACTAGCGTTGCTCCCTTATGCAGTGCCATGCTGTGCTTGAATGGATGAGGGAAAGATGCTGCCATTCTGCCATTTCCCTCTGCTCTTGAGATGAGCGAAAATAGTCAGAAACAACTAACCTGTGTTATAACATTGGAGGGAAAAGGCACCCTACATCTTTGTGGGACATAGAATCAATCTTTTCATTGCCTGCATTACCTAAATCTATTCAACTGAAGCTCCGATTTGGGAAGCCCTTCTTCTTTTAAGACTATAGGGCATATTTAAGAAACATTTTTTTAATAAATGTGGAATATTTCTATTGTCTATAGAAACAGTCTATAGGCAAGAAAATGGAACAGAAGAGTTTTGAGCGTACTCAGCCAGTTCCAAAGTTCTTTATTTCTATGTCCTTGAATAAGTCACTTGTCCTTTCCCTTCCTAGTTTCCTCAACTGTAAAATGAAATTAATACAGCTTGCCTACTTTTGAGATGACTGGAGGATGCTAACATTCCAAAAATTTTATGAAAAATTCTGCCTCATTTTCCTTCAATTGTTTTATCAGCTGTACCTACCACTTAGGGGTAGGTGAAGCCTCTGTAACTAAAGTTCACACAACTCTTTGAGACCTTGCGTAAAAAATAAGAAATAATTGATGATGTGGAATTTCTTTTGCCCATCTGACATAAGCAAGATGGATTTAGCTTCTCAGCTGGCACACACTAGGTCCTTTGTTTGAGATCTATCAGAACTGTGACTCATGTGACTTTCATGACTGCAAAGAAAAAGTCGTGCACTATCATGTGTGGATATGTAATGCAAAGCAAGGCATAAAATGTAAAAATAAAAGATCTGCCAATGAACAATCTTGTGAAAATGCTAAATGCAGCTTTAAGAAACAATGAGTTTATTTTACTTTCAACCTTACTTTAAATTATGCTGGCAATCTCTTCTGAGCACCAGTCTTACTGCATGTAGATTTCCCTTCCTCAGAGCCATAATCTTAATCTTGACCGTTAATGTACACTGAGCCCAAGACCAGTTACTCTGCCACATACTCAGGCCAGCTAGTGCAGCGGGGAGAATTGCCCTCAAATAACTGTGCGATCCCCAGTGAGCCCCCTTCTTACTCTATGTCTCAGATTAGGCTTTCTTCGTACTCTCATCCCAACCCTAGCTCCATCTCCAGACTGAGATTTATACCACAAGACAGTAGGAGCACCCCGGCTAAGGTCTGCTCGGGGAAGAACTCCAGCAGCAGTCCTTGTCTGTCTTTGGCAGCTTCTACTGAAGCCCCTTCTTATTTGCCATATGTGTCCTATTTCTCATCCTCAGAGCCATAAGCCTAACTTTACCTTAACTCTAGAATAAGCCCAAGGCGAGGAACCCAGCAGCCTCCTCAGGAGTGCTTCCTGCCATCCCACTTCCCTGACTGGAGGCACTGGCCCTGTTATTTGTTTCTTTGGTTTTATAACAGTTTTGCTTGCTCACTCCAAGAGTTTCTCTGGTAAACTGTGACAACAATCTCTATTCATAGATATGCATGTTGCAGGTCACCTTATGAAAAGTGGGCTCTCTAGAGCACACTCATCTCCACAGGGAGATGAGAATGCAACACTGCTCCTGACATAAGCATATCCAGAAGAAGATTATGTGATCACTTCCCAGAAAGGGAAATATTAGGATGGTATTGAGCATGGCACCCATTCCTCTGGGTTTGCTGACCAACAGACTGGCTCTTGGAATACTGCACAAGGATGCTCTCAGAGGTGGGATCCAAGGAGTGCTGAGACTGGTGTGCCAAGGCCTGACACATGGAAGATATTATACATTATACATCACGACAGTTAAAGCACTCCTGTGGTGCTGTCCGGGATCAGAGAATTTGACCACAGAGCACCGTTGTGGATGCTCCTACAGAACTGGGCAGAGGTAACCTTTCAATCTGATTCCAGTAGTACCAGTCTGAATATTTCAAACCTGAGAAATCAAGATCTGAGAAACAGTTTGGCTTAGATACCTTGAAGGAAAAATGAAGCTGGTTTTGTCTTTTGGTTAAGTTTTCAAAATGTCATTTCAACTTTTTTTTTTTTTTTTTCCAGCCAAGAATGCTGGAAGTAAAACTGAGATTCCATTTCCAGGAGCTGGGAATCTAATAAAATACCGAATATCACAAGATTTGTGATGAAACAACCATGGTTGCCATCTCTGCGGCTCTACAGTCTTCCCTAAAACTGAATAGCATTTATTTATATGAATTGCTGTGTTGAGATCAGTCGGATTATTCACTAAAGTGTTCCTGATCCTATACAGTGTATACATATCAGGCAGGCTTTCCCTCTGAAACCAAGCATATCTATATCTATTTGCCAGCTCAAGAAATACAAAGTGCTATTGAATAGTTTATTAGGCAGAAAAAATTATTGTCTAAAAAGCCTCTAGAACCTATGCATAATATATTCCAAAATGCATTTAGTGAATAATTTTTGTGAGAAATGGCTAAGTTCTGAGACACAGAACAGCTAACTGCTGCTAGTTGTTAGTCTGCTTTTCAGAGTAACTTGTGAGTATTTATAGAAGTTTGCCTCCAGAGTATCATCATCATGCTTGTAACTCTATTTTGACAACACAAAGAACAAGAAGGAAAAAACCCTTAACTTAATTGTTAAATATTTGACCTTATCTTTAAAATAAAAACTTGCATAGGGTTTTCAGCTAACCCCAGGCACCAGGACAGGCTGGGAGCTGAGTGGCTAGAAAGCAGCTTGACAGAAAAACCCCTGGGAGACCTGAGGCACAACTAGATTAACATAGTCAGCAATACACCCTTGCAGCAAAGAGGGGAAACAGCATCCAAGGCTGCACCAGGCAGAGCATTGCCAGCAGGCTGAGGGAGGTGATCCTTCCCCTGTAGTCAGCACTGGTGAGACACACCTGGAGTGCTGTGTCCAGCTCTGGGCTCCCCTGTACAAGAGAGACATGGATATACTGGAGAGAGTCCAGCACAGGGCCCTGAAGATCATTAAGGGACTGGAGCATCTCTCATATGGGGGAGATAGGGAAGACTCTTCTCAGTGGTACCCAGTAAAAGGACAAGAAGCAATGGACACAAACTGAAGTACAGGATGATTAAACATTAAAAAAAAGATGTTTTACTGTGAGGCTCACTGAGCACTGGACGAGGTTGCCCAGGGATGTTGTGGAGTCTCCATCCTTGGAGATACTCAAAACCTGACTGGATACATCCCTGAGCAACCTGCCCTAGTTGACTTTGCTGTGAGCAGGGAAGTTGGACCAGGTGACTTCCAGAGATCCCTTCCAACCTCAACCATTCTATGGTTCCAAGAGTCAGAAGAGTGGAGTACAGATTTCTAGTTCACTGAAGTGAGCCTTACTGATTTAGGAAGGCAGATGGTGACTGTTCTGCTCAAAGGTGTAAAGAATCTCATTTTAGAATTTGAATTAAGGGAGAGTAAAGAGGCCAAGCACTTGCAAAGATCCTCCATTTATAGGGTCCGTGGAGTGAAAAGGGAGTTACAGCTTGCAAGTCATACTAGAAGTAAATTAGAAGTCCCACAACAAAGAAAAGTGGGCACTTAGGAGAGAAAGGGATTAAACCCAGAAGGGTCATAGGAACTGTATGTTTGGGAGGACACAGCAAGAGTGCAGTTTCACATTACAGCAATAATTCTCTCACAGTTCTAAGTTTAAAAATAACACCACTGTCACAAGGTTTATTTAGAGGTAAAGTTTCACATTATGCTGCCAATGAAGGGGACAAGCCTGTTCTTCCTCCCCTCCAACAGCTTTTTCTTTCTTTCTATCCACTCCTTTCCTAATGACTGCAGTCATGAATTAAATCAACTCACTGATACAACAGAATATTGAACCACCAAAATAAAAATATGATTACTCCATTGGTGCAGTTCGGTGACTCTGATGCTCCCTGTGGACATGTAGTTGCTAGAGACAATGCAAGAGAGGGGATGGGGAAACACAGCTGTGAGAGGTAAAAGAAGCAGGAACACTCACTTTGGCCATACACTCAAATGGATGCCAGTGAAATTTATTAGACATGAAAAAGAAAATGTTATTTTAAATACTCTCGACTACGAGTGAGTTATTGGTGTAATCAGGTGGCTTGGCTGCAGTACTGCCACACACCCTAAGGCAGTATCCTCTACTCCGCACTGTGCAACAGGATCACTGACAATATCTACCAAGACTTCGAGCTTCCCTAAAAGCCCTAGGCAACGAAGGGCACAAAAGTACTTCCAAACTGTTGCAAATTTCAACCCATCATTACAAAAATCCATTCCACAATCAAGAACAGCATTATATGATTTTAACACAAGTTGATGGCAAAAAGCTATCAATATCTCCAAAGCTTAATGATGTCTGAAACTCAAGATCCCATATAGCATTTGCCCTCACCAGAACCTGTTGTGTCAGATAAAACAACAGCTTACAAAACTTTACTTGAATTCTAATATTAATTACACTTTGTATCAATATACAGAGCATATTTTAGAGGGTCTCTTATGTGAGCATCTCTACAGGCATCTGATTTGTAAAACCGATGATACAGTGAGGAAATACCAAGGTTTTTTCTACTTGAAAGACTACCTCCCTTATTCCTAGCACTATAACAGTAACAGAAAAAAAAAAAAAAAAATTCAGTTTGCTTCTACAAAGCTAAGCTGAAAATCCTTCAGAGGTCTCACCTACAAAAAAGATATTTTTCTATATTTAGCAGCTTTTTAAGTTATACTGCAGCCTGACCACTGGAGACAGAAAAGGACTTCCAGATATATGAAGATATTCTCCCAGAGTACACAAAAAATGAATAGTAAACAATCTCTTCCAAAACTAAGTACAAGAAGGAATTACACCCAGATCATATTTAAGAAAAGTGTATTTTCAAATAGTGAGGTGGGACCCTAAGTAAAACAAATATGTACTACCTGGCTATATTTAAATACTGAATTCAAAGTTATAGGTCAACTGGCTTTACTTACTGGTGGAAAGAACAGGTGGAAAGGATAAAATTCCAATGTATCTGCAGAAAGTTTTCCCATTGGTTCCCCGAAAACCCACTACTCAACTAATCTACAGAGAGAAATGAATACATCTCAGATAAAGAACTGGAAAATTCTGTACTAAATGTAGCTAGGGAATATCTGTTCAACTAAAATGGACAGTATTGTGTAAATGGCTGAAACGAGTCACGGACATCAGAAGATCAGAATGCTTATACTGCTTCCTGCTCTAAAATATTATGTGATCTTGAGCAGCTCACAGTTCCTAAACACATCTGCTGATACTGGGAGCCTCAAAGCCAAAAATGTGTTTACACATTTGATAGGCAGATGCTCAGAATCTCATAAAGTCATTTATGCTTTAGGGTGATCAGCTTGCCTCAAAATGTGTAACAGTTACTGGAAATTTTGACCACAGCTCCTGACTCCTCAGGTTCACTATTTGTACAATAAGCAATAACAGAAATTAAAAATAATTTTGGAATACACACCCATGCACATGCACACACATGCTTTTAGACATGTCCACATATACACAGAGACACTGTTCTAAATGAAAAAGAGATTTGAGCCCTCAACATAGTATTTCATATTTCATTAAACTGTTGTCATATAAAAAAGTAAGACTATTTTTCTTATAGGTGGGAGAAAACATCTGGATTACTGCTCAAGGTAACATCACCCTTGAAATTAATGAGACTTGAAATCTGAGTATAGTCTAAGAACAGCAAGGAAAGTAAAAGGATACCATGCTCCCACAACAAGTTTATTTGCCAGCTGTGACAAACTTCGAAAGGTCAGCTAGATAAAAAAGGGCTTTCTAAGTAGTTGTCAAAGAGTGTGACAGGTTTGTCTGGGGTATCCAAATTTAGGACCTCCAAGATCTTGTGTTGTAAGCCATGAGCATAGAAAATGCAATACTGTGTGAATGGGAATCTAAGGGGGGTTTTTTGTGATGACAATTCAAAATTTGTGACAGTTTAGAAATAATGTCAAACCCATTAAGCAGAACCCCTGAAGAGCTCTTTTAGGCAATAAGAAGGTCCATGTCCAAGATGGAAATAAAGTGAAGGAGATTTCTTGCTCTAGGACACTAATCCGCTAGATTGATGGGTGTGGGGATGCTAATACTGTAATCAGAGAGGGAGCTATCTAGCAGAAGCAGACTACACTGCTACAGAGCGAGCATTTTGAAATTGCAGGGCCAAAGTTGTACAACAGGCTGAGCTTTCTGCTGCTGAGAAATAAGAAAATGCTTTATTTTGATAGTATGTAAATGTCCCAATAAATTATTTTTGGCCAAAATGGAAATTGACAACGATACTACAGTTTCTTTGATTTCAGAGAGACAATGTAGTAAAATATTCAGAAAGGTGGTCTTAGTACCAATGTATTGCCTGCTTATAAGCTATACATTGAAAGAATTGTGTGTTTGAATAAGAAGAAATCAAGCTAACAACAGTTAACAGCAGTTAACTAGAACACAAGAGAAATGGTGTTATCCGATAACAGTTTATCATTGCTAGTCAGTAACTGGTTAGCAGGTTTTACTGAGGCAGAGTAAACAGAGTAGCCAATATCCTAGAAAAAGGATGTAAATCATACAAAGGTATTTTTACTAGTTACGAGTTTGGTAAAAGTGTATTATTTGTGCTGTTAAGTTATAAATTTTAAACACTGATCTAAAGTTACTTCAAGAATATCTTAATGCCATCTATTCTAAACAGTTACTGGAAAACCAATGGAATAAAATTACCTTGTTTTCTCACTCAAGTAATTCCGTCAAATGAGCAGCAGCTACTGGGTATACATTAAATCAGTATGCCACTGCCTAGATGAACAGCCCTTTACACAGTATAGTGGTGAACCCATGCCTGAGCATGGAGCACTATTCAGCCCCACAAATTTAGGTACAGTAAAGAGAATGGTAGACCCCAAGAGAATGGTAAAATACAAATGACTAAAAGTACCATATAGGGAGGCATTACAAAAACTGTATATATGCAAGATGTTTGTTCCAGGCCCTTTGACTATGTAAACCTATAATTATACTCAGGGGCTACCGTATATGTAGTTCTGAACTTCTGTAAGTGGCTTATAAGAGTCAGCTTGCCTAAACAGCTACCGGACTGGGATTGAAGATTTCTGGACACATGTGGTTTTTGACTCAGTTTCCTAATCTTTAAAAGATGGGTCACAGAGCTTAATTCATTTCTAAGTGTTTGAAAACATAAAAGGAAAAAGGGATATATCAGAATTACACAATAAAGATAAATGTACACATTGTTAACTAACTTCTTGTCACTCCTATTTCCAGATGAAACTTGTCGGAGAATAAATTACTTGCTGGAAAATATAATTTCAAGGGATCTGTGGGTTTCAAATTTGGTGAGTAATTACAGCCACAGAAAAACAGACAAAAATTTACAAATATTGCAACTAAATATGAGACAAGGTTTGTATGAGGTGGTAAAGTATCATTTTTTTCTAATAAAATTGCCTCAAAGGAACAAGAATTTGACCATAGAAACTGTTGGTGTAGTCAGAAATACCACCTTTTTTTCCAGAATTGGTCTCTTTTGGGATGCCATTCCATGAGGTGCGGCAAGCCAATAAAACAGACCAAAGAGGAAGGTCCTTTCCCACCTTTCCAAGTTTCCACGGACCCTGCCTCCCATTCACACTAATTGCTGTGCTGTCTCTGGCACTCCTCAGACCCATCTGTGAGTGAGTTTCCTGCCAGACCATATTAAAATCCTGCACAGATTTCTGCCATAGGAGTGAAAGGCATTGGCTGATGGAGGAGCCTGATGAGTGCAGCACCGGAGAGGAGTAAGGATCAGGTGTGGAGAGAAGGTGTGGGGGGCGAGAAGAGTGGAGTAGGATGATGCAGCGATGCACCTGCAACTTTAAATCCACTCCCTTAGGTACAGCAACACTAGGACCTGAAATGCTAACATTTTCAAAAGACATTTTAATTTTTCTTTTCAGCATGATTTTTTTTATTTTTGCAAATTGACAGTATGGCTTAATAAAAGTCAATCAAATAAGATCTAAATTAAAATCAAAGAGAGAAATAATATTTCATTTGGGGTTGAACTGAATGTTCAGTACAAAATAACTTTTTAGTATTTCTTATTTTGCCCAGAAACTTCTGCATTGGTCCAATAATCTATTAAAACCTTTTCTGTTTGGCCAGAAAGCTAAAAATCAATTTTTTCAGATGGGATTGACTCTGTGAGAATGGTTAGCTTCATTTATTTAACTGTCTTCATTGATGACAATAAGATTTAATGTGAGTAAATTTATTTATATAGGTTGGACTTAAAACTTCTAGTATTGACAGGTGAAGTAAAAACGGAAAAGAAGGATTTCATTTAAGCGGGGGAGAGAGAAAAAAAAATACTTTAGGTCATGAATGTGATTCTCTTAGAAGCAAGGATCTGGATGCAGAAACACTTCACTTCCAGTCTCTGTTCCAGTTTTAGATTAAATGTTGATTAAAGTCATTATTAGAACCCAGGTCTCCCTTTTCCCAAGTGAGTTATTCAATATCACAAATAGTCATGCTTGGGTATTCACCCTCTGGCTTAAGAATAATTATTTATTTATTCAAAGTGCAAACCCTGTAAACAAGAGGGACTTGAGAGCCTTATCCCATCCAGAATAGCTGACAGCTTGCTGCTAGCACACTCAGAGGTGTAGATTTAAATCCAGGTTTCAAGCCAGTATTTGACTAGAGAGCTGAAGCACTTTTGAACTTTCAGGTCCCATCTGAATGCCCTGTCCAGGTTTGTCTTTCTGTTGAGGTGAGACCCAAGTGTGCGCCCATATGCTGCTACAGCAGGAGCCAAGGAGACTGTGACAGGTCCTTAATCAAGAAACTATAATACCACAGCATCCATCAGCAAGTCGGCTGTAATGCAGCCAGCAGCTCTGTTACCCTCCCCTCTCTAAAACCAGAATAATAGTGTCTAATCTTTCAGACCTTGTCAGGAGAAATACATTGATTGTGATATACTTGGATACTAGGGCAATAGCTGTTACATTAGCATTTTAAATAAGCAGTGCAGAACGACAAATGGAAGTTAAGCCTATACAGGACTAAAGAGTCTCACGGAAATGAAAAGACATAAAGAAAGGTCTGTTACTGGAAAGCTTGTTTTTCTAGGTGTTTTTCTGCTTGAACTTTGATTAACTGTGAAAGGGGTAGATTTTTGATACCAACAGCCTGACTATATTGGGAGTTAAAGAAATATCTGAGATGAAGCTGAGGTAACAAAGAGTTCTGGAGTAAGACTAAATAAGCTACTACAAAGCATATCTAACAATTTTTAGCCCTGTTGTCGTGGTTTAGCCCCAGCCGGCAGCTAAGCACCACGCAGCCGCTCGCTCACTCCCCCCTGGTGGGATGGGGGAGAGAATCGGAAGAGCAAAAGTAAGAAAACTCGAGGGTTGAGATAAAGACAGTTTAATAGGGAAAGCAAAAGCTGCGCATGCAAGCAAAGCAAAGCAAGGAATTCATTCACTCCTTCCCATGGGCAGGCAGGTGTTCAGCCATCTCCAGGAAACCAGGGCTCCATCACGCGTAATGGTTACTTGGGAAGACAAACGCCATCACTCCAAATGTCCCCCCTTCCTTCTTCTTCCCCAGCTGTATATACTGAGCATGACATCATATGGTATGGAATAGCCCTTTGGTCAGTTTGGATCAACTATCCTGGCTGTGTCCCCTCCCAGCTTCTTGGGCACCTGGCAGAGCATGGGAAGCTGAAAAGTCCTTGACTAGTGCAGCAACAACTAAAACATCTCTGTATTATCAACACTGTTTTCAGCACAAATCCAAAACATAGCCCCACACCAGCCACTATAAAGAAAATGAACTCTATCTCAGCTGAAACCAGGACACCTGTCTAACCCAAAAATATATAAAGCCCTAATAATACACAGAGGCTGTGTGTTAAAAACTTATTGCATTTAATATGACTACATATGATAGCTCATTAACGTTCCATGTCATTTGTGTAATCTGGTAATCTTATACGTGCACAGGTGGCAAGCCTCTTTTACTGGTCTACAATGCAAAGATGTAGAAGCAGAAACAGCAAATAAGGTACTGGTTTTGTTCTTGAGGAGCAGAAAACCAAGCAAACTCTTAGAAAATGGAGACCAAATCTTCTCACACCATCACTGACCAGGCATCAAAGATAGTACACACAACTGGTTTTATAGGCATAGTCTATGGATCACAGCAAAAAAGTATTTCTGGGGAAGACACAGCTACTTGCGTTTTGCCTGAATTTTATTTATTGATGTAGTTGCAGATGTCTGAAGGCTGAGAAACCCTTTGAAACACACTAGCATGTAGTTCAGAGCTGAAACACAACATTCTTCAATGAATGTTGGAGAATTTGCCTTCAGTCAAGCTGGCAGGAGGTTGCAGCTGCCCTTCTCCATACAGTATCCTCCTCTTCCTTAGAGGATCTGTTCTCGTATTTTTAATGCTTCTATTAAGTCAAAGCAAACAACATTACAAGGTTTCCTGCAGAAGCAAGCTGTCATTTGTTCACTTTTGGCCACAATATGTGATGATTATTTGTGGGTAATTCATTCTGAGATATTATAATTTAATTGTGGGTTCAAAATACTTACCTACTCTTTCGTCTGTCTGCCTTATTTCATATAGTTTGGAGTTGTATTGCTTATCAAGACCAAGATTTCTTAAAGTTTTATGTCACCTCTTACACGGAAACAAGGGGAAGTACAGATAAAGGAAAATAATGTATGGAAAGAACTGATTCAGCTCATCAGAATTCTGAATTTAGTTTACATGAGATCCAAAAGCATTTTCTTGCTTTTCATATCCAAGTCCTTAATGAGGCAGTTTTGTCAAAGTGAAATCTCAAAAACAGAATGTTCCAGAAAGATGTCTTTTAAATCTGTCTACTCTTTGTGTATGCTAAACTCATCAACTGCTTTTCTAAAATAGCTACTGTTTTGCAGCAAACGAAGCACAGACAATTGAATGTGTCAACACCACTCATGTGGAGTCACGCTAAGATTCATTTATTTTTGTCAGGCACCCATACTAGTAGTGAATCAACTGAACTGCATTTGTAGTGAGATGTCACATGTATTGCATACCTATCTCAAAGAGCTTGGTTCTGCTCTCAGATGGGTTGTGTGCTGGGGGATTGTCAGTAAGGGCTGCAATGACCCAGAAGAATTGATACTGGGGAGCATCAAGCTTCTCATCCCTGCGAAACACCCTAAAGATTACCTTTGGCTGGCACCATTTCCAAATTGTTCTGAAAGGATGGAAGCCCTTTTTTAGTGTACTGTTCTTCAAGAAAAGCCTACTTTGGCAGATTAGACAAACTACAGCAAAATAGCTGGGGTATCTTCTTTAGGGTGGTACAGAGAAATAAGACTTGTAGTAGGACCACCTCAATGGGTGATGGACAAAAAGATAATGATGATGAACCAAAAGATAATCCTTTGCACAGGATCTGCAGAACCTCCTCTGCTCTTTAGTGATGGATTCAAGCCCTTGGTACCAAGCTGAGGGTATACTTCAATTTAGAACTTCCCTGCCCGGCACTTTTTGAATTCTGTCTGGAAAGTCTGGACAGAAATACGTGTATCTGCATAATGCAACAAAACACACTGGTCCAACATGCCCTGGACAGAGACCTACAGAACATTCAGTTCCAAAGGCTCATAGAGACAGAAACATTTCTTCAACTGAGCAAACAGCAACATCTGAAATCTCAGACAAGGAAGAGACAAGCTGGATAGACCTGCTTTGTGCATTAAATAATTAGAAGATATGGTTTTACTATAACCTTTTTCCTGGGCAGGATGATGGGGAAGGAAGAGCTTTTGCTTTTATGGTGTGACCAGAGTATGAGAGAAAAAAACCAGGAGTGCAAGGGAACTGGATTGGATACGACTCACATGGTTGTCACTATCACACAGCCATCAAAGTCATACCATACAAGCTCAGTAAACTTCACTCTTCCAGATGTTGTTGTTTCTGAGAATATATGTGAGGTTGTATCCTTGAGCATATGGTGCCATTTCAAAAGTTACACCACAGTAGGTAGCTGAGTAGGAGGAGGCAGTGAGAGAAAGAGGCTGTATGCATGGATGTCTGTCAGGGCCACCTTTCCTTCGAAGTTTTCCACATGTCTGTCATTGCTGCAAATGCCCGTATTGCAATTAGGCATGAGCTAAGTCGTGATATAGTTTGTTACCAAGTGGAAGAGTTAACAGCTTCTCTCATTTTGTAATCTCACAGACATAGGCTATTTGCTTAATAGACAAATCTGACCTTGCAAATGTTAGTGCGGTGCGAGGAGTAATGTAGTTTTACCCTAAGCAAAACACATTTTCCCTCCCACTAATAGTTAGGACAGTCACTGAAGCTGGGTTTCTACTCCTGACTGGAGGTGTAAACCCAGAGATGGTTCTCAGGAGGCCTCTGGCAGAGATGGTGTGGCAAGGGTGGACTATGGTATAGGCCACTAGGGCATTCCGATGGTTTGCTAGCCTTACATAGCTAAAATGTGGTGCACGTTCCATCTTTTCCCTAGACGCTTGCCTAAGGGAAGGGATTGTTTGGAGAAATCACCTCTTTTACCTTCTTTTAGAGTGATGAATATTGTGCCATATCAGTGGCTACACAGAAAATGTTTATACTATTCTTTTTCAAAATGTATATATCAATACAGACTATTGAAACATATCAGAAAGTAATCATGTATAATAGACTGACTTTAAACCAACGGCTGCATTGGAAAAGTTTTGTATTTTAATGTCTCAAAACTTACAGTTTCCTGACCCTTTATAGAGTAGCATCAATAAGCTGGAGGTAGAAGTCTGTTTCCTATTACTGAACCACTGAGCCAGCTAGTCTCTTGACCTTACTTGGATTTGCACCACTGGCATAGAAATAAAATGTTCTGAATTCCATTAATGATTCATTAAGCCAGCTATTTCATGACTTCAGCTGGATCTGTACCAATGGCACATGGTTGAAGAGCTGTGTCCCACTCCTGATCCAGCTAGCCAACCAATTCAAAATTAAAAAGAATAGAGTTAAGAAATTACATTTAAGGAGCCACTGAAAAAAAAATCAGACCTGTGTGACAACAAAATTATAGAAATTATATTGAACACCTATTTTAAATATGAAATGTCTCTGATAACTTTCAGTGAGTTTTTAAATCATCCTTGCCCACACTGTAATCAACAGAACAAACTGGTATCTTCCCATAATCATCCTGAAGTCTCTTTTATTTTTTTCATCAGGGTTTCTACAGGTAACTAAACAAGTGCTTCCTGTACCCTCAAACTGTTTCACCCAAAGGAGTAATTAAAATATGTCATTCTGTAGTGCTCATGATAAAATAAGAAAGCCTACAATGTTGGCCAGTGGACTAAGACTACATGGAACAAACATGGCTGCAAGAGGCAGCTTAATGAAAGGGCGGTGCTTTGTTAATGGACAGATATTGATAATTAACAGCTGGCAGACAAAGTAATGTAAAAAGTTTCCTGAGGGGTTACTAAGTTGAGTTATACTTCAGCGCTGACATGACCAGGACAAAACCTGACTACCAGTTGTGCATTGACTTTGATGAGGAAAACTTGTTTTTCTCTGGACACTCAACATGAAGTCTGGTATGGACTGCCAGCGTATTTCCTAGAGCGTCTCCCTGCAGTAAAAAGTTTCTTCCTCACACACGCTTGTTTCCTTACTCTGTCGAAAACTTGACTGCAGGACATCATCCCGTTTACAACCTTCTCTTGAGCTATTATGGATCTATCATTATGTTAACAGATCTATCATTATGTTAACAATCTAGTTTACAAGGACTTTCATACCACGATAATAAAAACCCTCCTACTGATTTCAGCTTCTTCTTGAGTCAGTCTTTTAAAAATTTGTAAACTTATACTATTTCATTACATTAATACAATCCTCTACTACATTTCTGTACAAAAAATCCCATAGAAATCCCACTAGTAGGCACTTATAAGCCAGGAAATACTAAAGCTAATGTTGCCAGTGAAATCTGAATTCTGCCCCTCCTTCTTACCATCCACAAGAGCAACAAATCAACAGGCTACACGGGGAGACTGTGAGATGCTCTGAATAAACAATACTGGTTTTAGTGTAGGCTGTGAGAATCCTCTGCAGGAAGCTACAAAATGTCAAGCTACTTGCTTGTACTTTAGATAATTTCAGATACGTTTGAGAAAAAAAAAATCTTTTTGCCTTGTCTACAGCAGAATATTCAACACATAGTGACTGAACCCGTGAGGGAACAGCAGTATGAGCACCAGCGATGCAGTATATCTTCAGTAACCATGCTGTTTTGGGTTCAGGCTTACACCCACCCACATATGTTGTATTATACCATTGCATAACCAGAGATCTCTGGAGCCTGAGTTCTCAGTCTCTATGGCTGCACACACTGCAACTGCTGTGCCAATATAGAAATACTGGTATCGTGTGCTGGTGCACCACCCCACCAAAGTGCTACTAGCGTGACTTTCCCTGAGACACAGGATATGTCTTCAGGCCTTTGTTTTTGCGCTAGTAGTCCATCTAAGAAAATGATATGCTAAAGAGGAAACTCCTGAAATGGTTCATCAATGTCTATGCAAATCACAAATGCTTTCAATAACTGCTTGTTAGTACACAGTCAAAAGGAGAATAATCCGGAGTCTGCTATTAGCAAGATAGTATTGAAACCTCAACAGGAATATCTGAAAATACAAATATCTGCTAGAGTCAGAGGGCTTGAACTGTGACAATGGGTTATCGTTTGCAGCGGATGATGTTGCTATTAAATGTGGAAGACGTTTGCCTACATATTCATTCCAAAGGAGTTTAAATACTTGCTTCCGGACAGTTTCGCAGATCATACAGCTCAAGTAAGACTAATGATACTTGTTACGATACTAAGTTGCTTTAAGTTGCTTTATCTAAAGGCTGTGTAACAACGGTTTTAATCTCAGAGGAAAGGGGAAGGGCTCGAAGGGAAGAGGCCTGGGAAATTGCAGAAACACCTTGCTGAGCCCTGCAGACCCAAAAGTTGTTGGGAAAATTTAGTATCTCTATGTTTCATGCTAACCAAAAGGCAGGGTGATCACCATCCTTGTTATCTAGCTTTTCCCATTACCAGAGGTCTGAAGAATTGAACCGTCAACCCGGTGTAATCAGATGATGAAAATGGCTTTGGGTTCCGGGGACCAAGAGCAACTTGGCTGCGAGCTCAAACCCAGCCAGACGACTGAAGAGCGACGGACCGTGTGTTTTCACAACCGGTTTGTGCCAACCTGGATCCGCACGGGAGCCGAACCGGGGAGTCCTGCCCTCCTCCTGCCTTAGAGTGTTGGGACCAGCTCCCTGGCGCTGGCACTAGCCCTGGCACTAGCCCTGGCACTAGCCCTGGCACGGCAGTGCCATCACCTGAGTGAAGGAGCTGCCCCAGGTGAAAAAAATGTAAGAAAAAAGTGTTGGTTTTCAGTGGTGCTGAGGGGTATTCAGCGGCAGCAGAGCTGATGCCGTGTTACGCTGGGGGTGAAGGCAGGCGGGGAGCGGCTGAGATTCAGCCGGTGCACCGGCCGAGCCGGCCATCTCCCCGGGAAGCCGGCTGGGGGTCAGCTTGCCGGTGGGCCAGACAGCGGGGCCGGCTGCTCCCTGGCCGCCTCGCCCACCGCGGCGCCGCGCTGCGCTGCCGGCCGGGCGGCCGGGGACGCCCTTTGCCAGCAGCCCCGCCGTCGGGGCTGTCGGGTGCGAGATGAAACGGCACCTCGCGGGGAGGGCTGCAGCCCGCCAAAGGGGCCGTAAAGGGCAGAAGCGCTGCACGGGCCCCACAACCGACGGCCGGCCGGGCCGCGCTAGCCCGGCCACCCCCCCCCCCGCGCCGCCGCTCGGCGGCAACCGGCGCCGCGCCAGGCCCGGCGCTCTCGGCACTAGATTGGTACTGCCTGGGCCGCGCGCAGCACGCTACTCTCGCGCTCTCTGGCTCGCGCGCCGCGCCTCGCCGCGCCCTCCCCCCCTCCGCGCGGTTGTATCTGCTCGCCCGGGCGGGCTCTCGCCCCGCCCCTCCCCACGTTGGCCCCGCCCCGCGGCCCCGCCCCGCTCGCCCCTGCTCCTCCCCCTTTGCGCTCGCGCCGCTCTCGCGCTCCTGCCCCCTCCCCCCGCTCGCTCCCTGTCAGTGCGGTGGCTGCGCCGGGAAACATGGCGTCGGAGGGGATGATTTTAACGAACCACGACCACCAAATCCGCGTCGGGGTCCTCACAGGTAACGGGCCGCGGCCGGGGACGGCGCTGGGAGAGGCGAGGGGAGAGGCGGGAGGCGGCCGCGAGTCGGTGCGCGCCGTCAGGCCGCCCCGCGGGTTGCCCCGGCGGCCGTCTCCTGTGGCGGCGCCGCCGCCGCCGCCGCCGCTGCTGCTGCGCAGGGAGCCGCCGCTCCGCCGTGCGTGCAGGAGCCGAGGCCTCGGCCCGGGCCCGGGGTCGGGGACGTGGGGGCGGCGCTCCGGCCGCGGCGGGGAGCGTGTGCGCGAGGCCAGGCGGCGCTGGGCGCCGCTGCCGCAGGCGGGCGAGCGAGCGGGCTGCTGGGCGCCGCAGCCCGGGGGACTGGCCCGGGGATAACCCACCTGGAGGGGACGGAGCGCGGGGGTGGGCGTCTGCCGAAGGGGACGGGGGTCGAGACGTGGCCGGGCTTCCTCCAAAGGCAGCGGAGCTGTGAGTGTGAAGGCGTCTGAGACGGGAGCCTGCGGCCGGCGCAGGCTGCGGGCCGGCGGGAGCCGGGCCTGCCTTCCCCGGGCGGCGGCGGCGGCGGCGGGAGGCAGCCTGAGCTCCCTGCCCCGGGGGGTGCCTTTGAGCGTGGCACGCTCCGCACGGCAGACACCTTTAGGATGACTCCTTCCCCTCCCACTCCCCGGCCTTCACTTTCGGGGGGGGGATGCGTGTGCCCGTGTGCTTTCCGTTGGGAGGGGGAGGAGGGCATGTATGATGCTGCTGCTCACGGCGCATGGATGCTCCTTTAATAAACCCCGGCACAGGACGCGCGATGGTTGCACAGAACGGTTCCCGGAGCCGTAGCCGGTACGTGTGTTGCAGGCTTCGGGGTTTCTTCGGCCTTTGGGGGGGCCTTTGCGGTTATTCCGCTGTACCGGGGAGCTCGGCGCCCCGGTGGAAGCGCGGTACCCCCAGAAATGAAGCCACGAGGGGTTCGAGTGTGTAAGGGCGTAAATAGCGTTTCTGGTGAAGGAAGGGGCGAGAGATTTTAGTGAAATTTTTGCGCGTCGAGCTCAGTAGCTTTCATCGGGAGCCTGGGAAGACATGACCGTTCACGGAAAGCAGCGTTGTGAGCACGCCTGGAGTCGGAACGTGTTCGGAGTGGAAGGGGGTGCGCTCATTGGAGAGGAGGCCTGGAGTTAACCCCAAGTTATTTATTAAACCCAGCGATATTTAATCCGACCGCCCCGTCTCACGCCTCCTTCGGAAATGGGTCCGCGCCGGCGGGCAGCGGCGGGGCCGCCCGGCGGGGGGAGCCCGGCGGCGGGATGGCGGGAGCCACCGGCGCGGCGTGCGCTGTCCGCCTGCCGGGTGCTGAACCCCGCCGCCGCCGGCGGGGCTGCGGGGTGCCGCGGGGGCAGGGGCTCAGCCCGTCCTGCCAGGCCTGTCGCTGCAAGGTTATTTGGCCGGTAACCCTCCAGAAAGCCGCGGTGTAATAGAAGTGGAAACCCTTAGCCTTGCTTTCACATTTCAGGCAGTCGTATCCTTAACAAGGACACAGCAGGCTTGACCAGATGCAAAAGTCAGATTGGGGGAGTTTGTAGCTGTTGTTTCTGAGAGCTAGGACATGCGTGCGGTTACCTATTATTGTAAAAGTTAAAGTGAGAAGGAGGTGTCTGCTGACAGAATGCTCTTTGCATATTTTGTACAACTTCATGCTGGGTAGCTTGGATTATTATTTTAGCCCTTTCCCCCTTAATGCCGTTGTTTTGAATTGCCGTTGTTTTGAATTTGAAAATTTTGCAAAGAATTATTTTGCCATTTTGAAAGGGGACACCTTGCTTTCTAAAAATTTTCCTAGCCCCCTTTTTTTGTATGTTTGTAGACATGAAATGAAATTTTATATAAGTGTGTTACTTTAATATCATATATTTGGCCAAACTTAATTATTTTCCACTCCAGCATTTCCTTTAACCCCTGAAAGAGAATATTTGTACCTTGGAGGGTTTGGACCCTGTAGTTGTTTCTGCTGTTTCAGCTGTGGAAAGGCAGCAGATTTTAAAATTCACTCTTCTGAATTTTTCTCATAGAAATGAACTAGTAATTGCTTCTTGGCTGCTGTATGAAGGAATAAATGTAGGAATGGAAAGGTTAGGTATGAGCACTATTTTTTGGTTTAATCATTTAGAATAGCTCAGTGATCAGAAATTAGATAATTAACATAACTTGACTTCTTTAGCTTTTCTGATTAAGATCATAGCCATATGTTTGTTTTGTTAGCAGTATATACTTGTGGGCTTATCAGCACAGGCAGATAGATTTATGTGTTCCTATTAGACCTGGTATACTCAGTTTAGAAAGTACCATTGTTGCACCTTGTGGTAGTATTCAGATGGAATTTAAATTTACTTAGGAGTAACTCCTTTAAATTGATTTGGAATTAAGTTGTATGTTTATTTTTAAATGAGGACATAAAAAATTATTTGGGCATGTTGTTAGTCTTGTCTGTTGTCAAGACTGATGCACATGGCTCTAGAGTATATTAATACAAAGCGAATGTTTGTTGTGTAGCTTAGTTTCATTGTATTCAATTTTGTTTTGAGTAAGTTATTGTATTTAGTTTTGCTTAGTAGACCTTTGTGTTTGTGTGTGTGTTGCTAGTTGCCTATCTAGAAACAAATGTATATTTCTTCACTTGTGACAAATTAAGACAGGTACAATGGATTAGAGAAATAGAAAGTTTGCTTAATTGTTTAGCCAAGGTAACTTATTGTGCTCAAATGCAAAATTATGCAGAATGCAGCACCTTGCTTTTAAAAAAAAATTAGTTGTTAACTTCTCTTCTATCCAGACTGTCAAGGTCTTTTAGTTAAGGGTCAATGAGAAGAGTGGAGTCCATAATTAGGACATTTTTTCAACGTGAAAGAACTGTCTTTCTGAAATCTGGAAAAGTACTTTCGTGTATACAGCATCTGCTGGCTTGCAGATGTCATTCGTGTTTACTTATTTACTGAATTATTTACTGAAACAGCAGGAAATATAAACAATGACGGATTACAAAACTGTGAAACTTGTTGTAAACTAGAGGGTTATATCTTATGCGAATAGGAAGCCTCACTAGTTTGTGGATAGAAAATTGAGTTCTAATCTTTGTGCATTATCATTTCAACATGCGAAAAGAATGCAACCGTGAAAGTGTCGTATTCAGCCCTAGTGTTCAATGAAGTGTTCAGATTAAAGATACTGCTCACTTAGAGAAGACCTAGGTTTGGAACTTTCTAGCCTTTTCTATCATTGATACGTAGTGCAGGCACATGAACTAATAATAGAGCTTCAGTGTTATGTTGTCATGAGGTTACCCTTATGGTAAAATACATTTTCAAAGGACCGTGATGCTAACTGTCAGATTGGGAGAGTTTTGTGATGGAGAATGAGATAGCAGAGTTGGGCTAACAATGGCCAAAGCTGGATATCTTGTTTTAAAAAAGAAACACACAGAGAAACAAGAAATGTGGGGTAGATAAAAAACTAAAAAAGAGGAAAAATATCTACATTTGTGGTAAAGGCTGGATTATATGCATGCTCTGTCTGCAGTGTTGTGCACCAATGCTTCCTTAGTAAAAGACAGATCTTGATACGGAAGTATTCTGGTTGCCCCTTGCAAGCCTTTCATGTTTGGGATATCTCTAACAGAATGATTGTTAATCAGTTACCATTGGTGTCAGGATATTGAACCTGGATTGGTAAGTACAGAGTTTTGTAATGCTGAAGTTGGCTAGAAAAGGGAAGAAAATAAGTGCAGTGCCCAGAGTTGAATCAATATTAGGTCATCCTGCACTGGTGGTGACATTGGTAAAAGTAACATAATCTGTGACCTTTCTTGTTATGTGAGGGACTAAGCAGACCATTGACTAGAACCATCCAGAGAGATCTAAACGATATTGCCATCTCCACTAGCCTGATGGAAAAAAGAAACTCTGGTTCCCTCTGGTTGCTCTTTTATTTTGTTCTTTTTCCTCTTCATCCCCATTTCCTTCTTATTTACTTCTCTTCTTGTTTTCTGTCCAGTAAGTATCTAGTGTAGCTGGTCAAAACTTGATGTTTTGTTACATGTTTTTTTCAGAATATTCCTGATAAAAACTTGTGAAATTTGGGGTTGGCTAATAAAGCTTCATTCAGTGCTTGTCTGCTCTTGAGGTAGGTCTGTGAGAAAGAGTCATCACCAGACACAAACAGCATCTTCTGTCTTTGCTCCTCTTTTTGTATTGTTTCTTGCTTGTTTAAAAAAAGTACTCTCAGACTGACTTTCTTTTTCAGGATAGTTTTACTGTATTTAGTATTGCTCAAAAAATGGTGATAGAGCTTTTCACCTTTATGAAATATTTTTACAATTAAAGGGAGTAAGGCGTTTTGGCAAAATGCAACCCTTCACTAATGATTTTTCTTCAGGTACTTTACTCTTCCTTTCTTCCTCTAAGTAAAGATTAAAACATTTTGAATGATAGTTGTTGCCATGGGCCTTTGCAATAAAGCAGACAAAGGTTTCTGAATGCATAACCTCAGACCTTGTTTAGCCTCTTAATACTGTAGTGTGAAGGATCACACTAGTGTCTCTAAGTGTCTAAGACTGTTTAGTTTGTTGAAATAACATAGTGCATACACATTGTGTCTGAATTTATCACTTTGAAGCAAGCATTCTTCTCAAAAACCAAGGGTGTTGTCTGCTTGAGAATATTGTCCAAACAAAGAGATTACTGGGGCAGATCTGAAGTTCACTGATGTAAAAGTTTTGTAAAAATTATCTTTGAGAAACGTGGGGAAAAAAAATAGTTGGGGTGGCACAATTTGTTGGTCAGACTGTTTTAGAAGTATATATGCTGTTGGTTTCCAACTAAAAATTCATATGCCTCTTTCCTACTTTATAAGATATCTTCTCACAACTTTCCTCTAAGACTCTTCATTAATAGCATGCAAGTTGCGAGATCTTTTCTCGGTGGTGATGCTATTCATGTTTTGGACATGCATTGGAAGTTACAGTAAACTTTCTTATAGAGGTGTGGGTGGGAGGGTAAGGACTGATGTTAAATTTGCTAGGACTCATTGTCAAATTGCCCTAATTGTCTAAATTGAAGTTGGTTAGCTTTTTGCTTGTGATCTGCCTTTCTCTCAGAAACGACATCTTATTGGGCACTCATCTTCAAAACATAGACTCAAGTCAGTAGCTCTTCCCAGGAGCTTTAGTTTTCTTCTAAAAGCTTAGTTCAGTGAATGAATTCTAGAAGTAGAGCAATGCTGTACTTCAATTAAGAGTAAAACATTCTAGACTCTGAGCAACATTGGTTTTCATCTTTCCCCACTGTAAGGCTGTCATAATGTTGAGTTTATCCATAGAAACTAGGAGATCTCCCACTTTGCCATTTATAGCCATAAATCTTCACAAAAGTATTTCTTTCTGATTTTTGATATGGCTATGATGATAAGTTTTTATGTCTAGTGAATGTGATCTCTACAATTGTCCAGTTTCCTTTTTATAGTTTAACAGTGCTGAATAGGAACCTTTACCCTTTATAGTTAAAGGGAAAGAAAGTCCTGGATTTTTTTCCCTGTTTTTTAATGTGCACTGTGGACAAAAATTGGTGACTGGAATCTCGCTGATAAATCAGACTCCTTTACTTATAGTTTAATTTGCTTGCTATGATACTGTTTCTTTTGAACTGAAAGAAGTGGAAACACTGAAGTTAAAAGTATGTAAAGCAAGAGATTATTTCCCAACTATACATGGACATTTTAATTAATACCTACTTATGTAAGAAATGGCCATTAATTTGGAGGTTTATGTGCTCTTATAGAGCAGGGGTGAGAAGTCTTGTCTAATCAGTGTTTCTTGATTTGGAGTTCACTTACCCAAATACGGTTGAAAGACTTCCGTCTTTATCTGTGCTCCATGTCTGTAGTTCATATTTAGCAGTACGGAGCTTATCCATTACATTATGCTTTCATTTACGTTTCTAGGTTTGTATTTGTCCCCTTTTCCAGTACTGCGGGAAAACTTTCTGTGCTACTTACCTTAAAAATTAGTGATCGTGGATTTCTTGAGAACTAACTTAGTTCTGGGATAACTTTTAGTTGGTCTGCTGGCTTTGTTAGTTGGACAATAATGTTAGTTGGACAATAATGGAATATATGATCATCAGTCCATGCTTTGGAGAGTCTAGCATACAAAAGTCTGATAATGCAGACACAGAATTTCTCAGCTTTAATGTTGATTTAGCCATATCTTTCTGTTTGTTTGCTTGTTTGTTTTTTCAAGAGAGTAGAGCATCTTTCTTAAAAGGTGCTTTTATATCTTATTAGGATTTCACCCATAGCTTTTCTGAAAATGTCTATCTTGAAATTTATAACACTTTAAAAGCAAAGAAGTATGTTGTGCAGTGTCTTTGTGAAGTGAAAGTTAAGATTTTCACTTTGCTTTTTCAGTTGTTCAAGCTGAAAAATGTTTATTTTGAATATGTGGGAAGATATTTTTTCTTTTTATTCTGATGGTTGAAACAATTTTGCTGATAGGGTTTAAAAAATTTTTTTTTGGAGATAAGCAAGTATAGTTTTTGTTGTCTGCGATTCATGAGATTGATATTATGCAACAGGAGGACACGATAACTAAAAATGAGAAAAAATTTTAGCTCTCTTTAGAATATTTATAAGGTCTTGAAGTGTGGATTAAATAAAAGAAATAATTTACATTCTGTTCCTATGTGCAGATGTAGTATTCAACTCTTTACCTCTTGTATTGAAATGGTCGTATATTAGTAGACTTGTGTATGAAGAATTCTTCTTGAAAGTTTAGCAGAATGCCTGAAAAAGCTGTTCTTGGAGAACAGGACGATAATGAACAACCATAGGGGAAATGAGCAGGTAGCAGCCTTTTTTTATGTGGGATGTTTTTAATTAATAAAAAAGTAGCATAGCCTTTTATTTTTAGTTTTTTTTTTTTAATCACAAAACAATTGAGAAAAGTAAGTTGAAGTTTACAAGGAACAGTAACTGCATAAAAAAGTGGTTGGGAAAAATAGGCTTAATTAGGCAGTTATCTTAGAAAATCTGATTTTGCAAGTAAGAGATTTGTATGTGATGTTTTGTTTACTTGTTTTGTTTTCATACTAATTTACTGAGGCCTATTTTATGCCTAACTTATTTGTCAAGTGCAAAAAAAATTAGCATAAACCCTCAAGAATAATCTTCTTTTATGTACATTTTGCAAAATCCTGCAAAACAGGGCTCTATCCTACTATGACAAGGTGGGTGAATGATATTAACAGTATTTTGTAAGGAATAAAATGCATTGGCTGTTCCTCATACTATGAGATAAATAGCAAAACTTCCACTGGCTGACTTCAGTGATTTAGTGAATAGCTATGTATTACAAAATCTATTTTTGAGCACTAAGTGTTTTTTGATGTATACCAAGGCCTGAAAGAACTGACTCAATGTTAATTTAGCTCCATATGCAAGTGAGTTACCTAGAACAGTAATCTTTAATAGTTTTACACTTAATATGATACTTCATTATATATTCAACATACAAATTGTATTAGTAGACCAATATAGTAATATATTAAATATTGCATATGTATTTAGGATTGCAACTATAGAAATACATGTTTCTCAGATATACTTTTTCCTTTTCTAATTAAATTATATCACTTAGTATGTGGTAGTGTAAGGAACTAGAATGCATGTGGGCTTTGAACTATAATGTATTTTGGGCTTTTGAGTACTTACTGTGTAGCAATGAAATTCTTAGCTTTCTTCATTGTACTGTATATTGTAGGGAATTTAAAATCTATGTGGAATATTTTTCATTTGAAAAATCTTTCTAGTATTTATTTTGTTGGTTTTCCTCTATATCATATGTGACTTTTGAGACCTAAAAGTGGGAAGTAGAAATTTAAGTATATGGTGTGTTTTTGGTTTTTTTTTTTTGCTGGGGTTTTGGGTTTGGTTTTGTGGTGTGGTTTTTTCTTTTTTTTTTTTAACGTATGCTGTGGGGGATTTAAATTAATACTGAAATCTAGAAAGTGAGCTGTTTTTCAGGATCATTTTATTAGAAGCTGTATGGATGAAGAACAATATGCATTCCTCAGGAATTAAAATGAATTGCAGTGAAGCATCCTGCAGGTCTGACTCAGAAGGGGAAGGTTCCTAGGATGTCTGCAAATGACGGAATAGGCAGAGACTGCCATTAAAAAAAAATAACACCACCTTTTCTCTTAGCAAGCTGCTTTAATGCCCTGGGATAGGCCATTTAGGGAGAGATTGGTAGCAAGGCCTGAGATGAAGTCTGTAAAGCCTTCACCCAGTAATTCTTGAAGAGACATTGAATGTGGCACTAGTTAGGAATTTGGCAAACCAATACACTTCTACTCTGCTATTTCCTACCCCTTCCTGAAACAATTTTCATGGGATTCTGAAGACAGACCAGACTATAAAAGAGAAGACGTTGGTGTTGGGCAGGTATGTATCTTTTTACCTAAGTACTTGCAAATCTTGTCTTAGGAAAGTTTGGATGGCAGTGTATGTTTCTGGAAGAAGAAAATTTCCAGGAATTCCAATAGATATTAGGTAGTTTCCCACTGACATGGTTCTTTTGTATGCTGTAGAGTAGTGGCATAGCATCACTGTAGATGGTGAGAAGCCAAAGGCTTACTGTCAGAATCTTCTTCTCGGAAACAAATCGGGAGAAAGCGGCAAGATGCCTAAAAGTAAGTACATATCTGGTGAGAAAAATGTCTGTTGTTCTCAGAAAAAACAAAGATTAAAGGGAATAGGTACTTCTAATTTCCTCTTTTTTTTAGTTTCATTTTCCTTTTTAGTTGTCTGAATACTCAAGGGGAGACATTAAATAAGCCTACAGCAAATCAAGGATCCTCAAAATCAGCTTCCTTTGTAAAATAAGCTGTAAATTAAGCATACTGAGGAAAAATGTTGTGAAACGTATCTTTAAAAGATAGTGCAAGGAAAAAGTGTTTCTGTAGATAATACTCAGAAAACTCCAGAGATACTGGGAAAAAGTCGCAACAGATGCTCATATGCATGTAACTCCCTCTGATTAAAACTTCAGCATTGCTGTTATGCACTGATTTAATACTTTAAGAAAATTCAGAGAATATTTTAGAACAAATGGTATATAAAGCCAAGTTTCTGGGGAATGTTCTTGTAATCTCCAAGTTTTTCTCCTACTGTTGTTACAATGTGCTGAAAATTCCTTCTCAGATAGTCACATTAATGATGTTCCTTTGCCTTGATAGACGTATATAGTAGATCAGCGAGGTATAACTCCCTAGCTACTAGCTTTAGCTACATCTAAATGAAAGTACTGTATGGCATAATTCTTTGGACGGCAAGGCACAGAGCTTCAAGAAGTTGGGAATGGTCATGTTAGTAAGATGTATACAGTTCAAGTTGGGTATATTTAAACTGCTCCAGAATCTAATGCTATTCTGACATCTGATTTTTAGGAACATGCTCTGTTCCACAGTGGGGAGCTAAGCTGTAAAACCTTAATCTTGCCAGTAAAACCTGATCTTGCCAGTTAAATTTCAGTGGGGTAAGAATTAAAACTGTTACAACTGTTAGTGTCTCCAGTGTGCAGGACCTTCTTATCTGAGTGAAACTCGGGCATTTTTTAAAGCATTGAATATCAAAATGGAAACTCTAAAGTTCATGTTAAAAGCAACTGCTGAAGAATTTCCTGTGATTGTTAAGCTTCAAGGATGCTCACCTGCCTGTTCCTATTCCTTTATTCCAACGGGTATAGCTCTAGTTTGTGCACAATGGTTTCAGTACATGAGTTTCTCTTTGGCTTGGCAGTTGATCAAAGAGAATTAGTGAAAATACTAGTTGTCATTTCGCCATTGTTTTGTCAGAAAAAGGTTCAAGTAGACTTTTTTTGAGCGCTTTGATGAACAGAACATCTTTCTGGAAAAGGCGTCTGAGGCAAATTTCTGTATAGCATTAAACTGGGACATCATGGATTATCCTTAATATTAGAAAAATCTCTTAATTCCTTGATAGCATGTCTTATATTTGGTTATTGTTATGTGTAAGATGCTGTGAGCACTCATCAAATCATAAGGGAGATTTTAGATGTGAAATAGTAATCATTTTCAGTATTACTTACCAGAATAGTAGCAGCTTCTGGTACCCTCCGCAATAATTTTAGCAAGTCTTCATATTCAGATTATTCCTAGTATCTTTTTTCTGCACCTGCTAAAAATGTTCTACCTGTACTTCAGCCTCTAGAAAGTAAATTCAGCTGTGCATATGAAAAATATGCAGACAAAAACCACTTCAAAATGAATGATTGAGATATCATTAGCATCTAGAAAGTATCTAACAGTTAGGACACATTCAAGAGCTTCCTCTATGTTTAAGATATTGTGAAAACATCAGCCTGGAGCCATTTGAGGCAATAGCAAAATATGTATTATAATTCATTCAAAGCATAAATTGAAACTTAACCCCCTAGATGCTGACATTCCAACTAGCAGCCATTGCAGGAAAGAACGGGCAGATGCAGAAATTCTTTGTATTTGGATAATTAGGTGCTCTCTTAATTCTGCAATGATAAGTAGACAATTTTTAAAAAAAATCTTTGCTTTCGAGCTGTACCTACATAAGTCTTTTGACTGTAATTCAGTAAGTTATCTTACCTTTTGTGATTTCATTCAATTTAAGTAAAGTCTATGTTAGCAAGTAGTGCAGACTAAGGAAGCAGATTTGTAAAGCAAACCACTTAGTACTGGGGGCTTCACATCCACACTGTTCACGGTGTTTTGCTTCACACTAGCTCAAAACCCATGGAGTGAACTCTGAGTAATGGTTGGAGTGCATTGGGTGCACTCTTGGAGTACATCTCGTTTAGTTTTGTCCAAAATGAATTCAGCATTTGTGCTTTGATCCTTCTCTGCAGTGTGAACCAAAGTATGGTGATTGGGGACTGTCAGGAGATAGCTTGAAAGCCACACTCTTGAACCAAACAGAAACACTAATATAGACACACTATTCGCTATTTTTTGCCTCCACAGGATTGTGTGTGCCTCCTACAATTCTTGTGCGTGCCAGAGAGGTCTTCCAGGGGGTAACGCTGAAGAGACTTTCCTGATGGTGGAAAGTGTCCAGAAAGATACCAGCTCTTCGACTGTTCCTGTGCATTTTGTGAGGGTGATGTGGGCGAGGGCATATCCTTTGGATACTCTGGAGAAAGTACCTAAACAGGTGTGAGAAATGCCTTTTGTTAACTAGCCTTGAAATTACTATTAACTTAAGCTAGCCTAAAGTAAAATTCAGTAGTAAGTAAAAGTATTTCAAACGTCCAAAATAAGCCACGCAATTACAAATTTTTATAAAAGCTACGGTTGAGGAAATGACACAAAAAGCATGTTTACACTAATACTTAGTTTGAACAGGCCCTCCTTGGACTTGGTTGACTTGTCTGTTAGGCAAATACATGCAGTAATTTGTCAGGGATTTTATCTTCCTGCATTCACTACATCTCAAGCTGTGTTATTCAGAGATAATTTTCTTCTGGTGTACCATGCAGTCTGCTACAACTGGTCACCGCTTTAGAGCCCAACAGGACTCTGTCCTGGTTTAATCTTATGCCCTGAGGAATTTTGGGCATAGTTCTATCATCACTGCTGCTTGTTCACTCCCATGCTGTGCTGTGCTGGCGTAACCTGCTGTGTGGCTGTGCAGGCAGGGAACCGAAACAGCTGAAACTTAACCTGCCTGAAAAAAGGGGATCCTTTCCAGCTGAATCAGCTGTGTGATCTGGTTCAGCACTGTGCTCTGCAGACTTCTGCTCCAGTAGGTGAATGGTGAGCAAGGCTGGCAATTTTTTACCTCTACTGTCAAGTTTTTTAGGCTCTGTTCTTTCTTTAGTACTCTTCTATCGTGCCATTTTTCACTCTGTGCAAAACAATTTAACTGGCTAACCTAATGGAAAACTACTCTTCTTTTTGAGAGATTAGTTTTCTGCAGCCTGAACAAATTGAATCAACTCAGCGAGGGACCTCAGGAATGCCAGTGTGAGGGAGGGGCTGGATTGCACAAGTGGGATAAGTAAGGGTGGGAGATAGGACTTCTGCTTTTTGACCACAGCTCGAACAGACGTAATCATGTGTTGGTTTTGTGTAATTCGCTTGCATTAATTCAGAAGATAGTCTTGACACTCCTTTATCTAACTAAGTGTTGTCTCCTTTCTTGCAAGTGTTACTTTGTCAAGCCAGGTATCCTCTCAGTGGTATTTGCTAGCTTGTCCTGATTGACAAGCAAAGTCACTGCCTCCACTGAATAACAAGCAGGAGAAAAACATAGTGAAGGGAGGGAAGGATTTGCCCGTTATAGGAAATTATTTTGAGGAGGGGGTAAGTCAAGATGTATTTTCCCATTTTGTATGTAAACTTCTTTGATTCACGTGAGTAGTAGCTAGGTGAGTATGAAGGCTATTGCTAGGCATTTGTGCTTAACAAACAGCTGAACATTTGGTAACTTGCATATGTTAGATAACTAGAAAAGCTGAACATTAGACTTAGCTGCATTATATAAATCAAAACCATATCATGAAGTATAGCTTTTAGCAAAGAATGTAGAGACTGATGTTATACAAATGAGGCGTAAAGGCTGTTAATGGAAAGCGGACTAGCTAAAGAGGGAAAAAGATTTGTGTGCTTAACAATTATGCCTCTGTAGGTATCTTCAAGCATCCCATTCACTAGGGAAGTTTAACATATCACTTAACAAGGGCAAAATTAGGAAATTGTTTTTATAAAAAGAATAGAGAAATAAACCAAATATACCAAATGCTTGTAATCCCAATAGTCTCTCCTTAAAAATCCCTCACTGAGCCTTATTCAAAGTTGACAAGTATTGAATCTTTTAGCAATTCTTCATGATAAATTAATCTTTTACTCCATGCTATTAATGGTGAAATTAATCCCACCTAGAGAAGTAATCCTGTCCATGAGCTCTCATTTATCCCAGCAAAATTGTTCATATATATGGTGAACAAAATGTGAACTGATCCCGATGATGGTATTTTCCAAGCTAGTTTTCAATCAATTTCTGTTGGTTTACTATGAGTAAATGCTTGTGCTTACACAGTAAAGATGGGAACAAGTTGCTACCAGTAGAAAGAAGGTGGGATTTTTTTCTTTGGTAATAATGCATGAGAAAAACTGGTCTTTGGCCAAGGCATTAGTGCCCCATATTCTTAGGGAATATACTGTTGTCGGGCCCTCAAAACTTTTATTATTACTGCAGTGCACTTTTATCAAACTTCAGTTGGAAAAATCAGAAGTTACACTCTTTTAAAAAGACTGAATGGATACAGTCCCATCTGGGGACTGAGGCTACGTACAATGGGGGACAGTGACCTGAGGCTACATACAGTGGCCCAAAACTCAGTTATCTTCCATTCACTTAATCACGCTCACAGAAGCATATGCTGTTTGTTTGGGGGATATTTCTCTTTTTCTTGGATACTAAATGTTTGGCTTATTTCTGAAGTGATTGTACTACTTCCGGTGATGTCTGGTTGGTCTGTGAATCTGCTCCTGCTTTACTAATGTCTTGTCTCCTTTCAGGAGAGCATTAGATTCCGTTTATTTTAATTACTTTTCTTTATTAACCTGTATAGAACTACTGGATATTTGGTGAGGTTTCAGAATTTAATTATGGCTCCTATTACAACCAATACAAAAAATAAAAGTTTTGAAAAAAGGGGGGGGGGGGAAGTACTCTCAAGATTTTCAGCAGTTCTTCTTTCCCTTCACCTCCTCACCATTAAGCAAAATGCTTGAGCACACTACTTTCTTAATGCTTGCAAGAGGATAAGGCATTAAAAAATAAACTTAGCTCTTCTTTAAAAACAATGGAAGATAAAGAAATAAGGCCAACTGATTCCTTTGCTGTCATCTTCTTCCATGTCTGACTTTTCATCTTTGCATTTGGTTTGAATTGTGCTGGGTAAATGCTGGAAATGGCTTTTCAGCGCTTTTCTGCTATTTTTGTATTGAAAATACTTTTCAGTTACTGTTATTTCTGTTCTTGTGTAAGTTTTGTTCTTTGTGAATTGACAAACACATACTTCCTTTGGGACTGACAGTAATATCTTTTGTTACCTGTAACGTGGTAAGTTATACTGAAATCTTTCTTAGTGGTGTTGTTTACTTTTTAAATTTTTTTTTTTCCCTTTGGGTTTATGTGCCTTGATACAGAGTTTGTTGATCAAATGTATCGTATATCTCATACAGATTATTTTTGGTGTTAGGTGAAAAAGTCAACCTCTTGAATGCAACTACATTGAGAGTTTTCTTACAGAATATCTACTAAATGTTAAGTGCTCGTTTTCTTGGAACTTTTTTGTTTGGAACTGTTATGAGTTGATGTCTCCTGGAATCTCAGGAATTCAGTATCAGGTCAATATTCATAATTACCTTTGTTTTCTCATCTCTTGATTTTTTTTTTTTTAAATCTGACAGATGACAAGGCATCTCTTCCATTTTGCCTGGTATTCCTGAATGACTTCTTAGGCAACTCAATGGAATACTTTTACTTCCCCCATTCCATCTTTCCTTTCTTAGTATAGCTCTGAGAAGAATGTGTTTTCCTTATATAACTGCTTGTAAACTTTATAATTTTTGACCATGATGTTAATGTCACTTCTTTCAAGACTTCATTTTTTTCCCCTGTATTTCTTTCATTTTGCACCCAGTGAACTTGCAAGTAGTCTGTTGTCCACGAGGATATATCTGGAGTACATACTGCTTTAATGCAATACAAAGGAAGTCATTGAAAGAAAGCACTGAAGGTGATTGTGGTGGGCTGACCCAGTCCAGCAGCTCAGCCCCCACCCAGACGCTTGCTCATTGCCCCCAGGTGGGATGAGGGAGAGAATAAGGGCAAAAGTGAGAAAACTCGTGGGTTGAGATAAAGACAGTTATCTGTGTGAAGTGAAGCAAAGCTGTGTGTGCCTTACTGAGGTCAAGGTAGACAATGCCCATGGCACTCCCCTCATCTACCAAGCCAGTCATTTCCTGGTAGAAAGTAGATTTTGTTAGGCTGGGCTTTGTGTTTTGCTGCATTTTTTTATCTACCTGTTAGTCAGACAGGTAGAAAAATCTAGTTTGCCTTTGTTTGGGGCCTTCTGCCAGACAAAAAGCACCTATAAGAAATTTTATAACTTGTTCCACTAATCTGTCTGCCCCCTTTCTTCAGGAATACAGGCATTTTACAGATCAGTGCAAGGAAGCAAAGTCCCACTGTATGGCTTTACCATAGATTCTGGTACAGACCTGTAGGATGAGGAAAGACTTGTAAACAGACAATAGATGTTTATATTGTTGGCTAATTGTTTTCCTACAATTGGTGAATAGCATTCTTACTTCTCACATGTGTTAGCTTTTTATAGCTGTTCAGGAGCCTTTGGAGATTCATCTCCTTTTCTTGTCCCTTCAATGGAATCAGAAATGGAAATTCAGCTTCCATACTTTAAAAGAGTTTCCTTCATAGGAAAAAAAAAGTATACATTTTAACTGTGTTAGTTCCATTTAAGTCAATGTAATACATCTGTAATGTTCCTCTGGGCTGTTACACAGCTATCTAATGTCAATTACTGTGCACTGATGGTGCATCTTAAGATGCAGACTGGGTTTTTAACCACGTTATGTGAATGTAATTGAAGAATATCCTTTTATTGGGTGCCTAGATGAGATAATTTGAGTAAGGGCTTGGTTTAAAGATGTTTAAAGCTCACAGTACTGCATGGCTTGTCACTGTTCTGTGATTTATTCTATATTGGATGTAATTTCAGATATTGGATTGTGACTGATAGCATTGCTCGCTCTGTAAATCTGTGTGAAGTTTTTTCTGCCAGCGTACATTATTTTTTATTTATACATTTTGCAGATTTCTTTTATGTAAGTAAGTACTTTGCAAATTCTCAGGTAAAAAGGAAGTCTTGAAACTTACATGCCAGGCTAAATGCTAAAAAAAATGCTTTTTTAAATCTCTGAGGATAAGAACCAATACTAAACTGATATGTGAAGTTTTTGAGTAAACTTGGAGTCTTGTATTAGCTTGGATTCACTCTCATAATTAGCTTTGGCTACTTCAGCCTGACTTTTAAAATATGGCTTACTAATAAAACACACCTGTTGGTTATTTAAGAATTACTTATAGAACTACTGTAATGTAATATAAGTTAGAGATCCCTAGGGGCAGCAGTCAATTTGAGTATTAAATGAGATGTTATTTATTAAATATTTATATAACAGTCCGTGCATCAAGGGCCTACAGGTCATTTTTAAAAACAAAATTTAGTAGTTGAGAAATGCTCTTAGAACACACATAATAATTTTATTTCACTTCAGCTTTTCTCTGTTGAAAGGAAGTGAGTGTTATTTTAGGATTTTTCTGTACTTGAATATTGTTTCTTACTAAGCCTTTTCACATTAAGTAACCAGGATCAGATGTCTTGAAAGCATTATATGGACACAGCTTTGTCCTTGGTCTCATTCTCTTTGGTTCCTTACTTTTGTAACAGAATACTTTAGTATATAATTTGTTAGCTGAACAGCTAAAATTCTGTAGAAATAGTTTGTCTATTCTGTAGTAAACAAACGTCCGTATCAATTCACCAGTCTGTTCAAATTAGTTAATTCAGAGAAGTACAATTCTGTATATTAGAAGTATGTAATGTATATTTTTGTTGTATACTTTGCTCTAACAGAGTCAAGAGGCTTTTGATTTTCCTCATAGTCTATCATGATCAACATCATCACAGTTTAGCCCTCATCCAGAAAGGTAAAAGTGCAGTCACTAAACTAAAGGACAGACTTGCAGTAAAAATAGTATTCCAAGAGTAATAACTATATATTTCTTTAATAATTAAGGTTTGCAAACCTCTTAATTTACTGAGGCACTGCTAATACACTGGAAATGACATACATGGAGTGATATATTTTGCCTTCCTCTTACATCTGAGGTTTTACTTCTGACTGCATCCCTCCTTGCTCCAGGGAATAAGAATTTGAGATGAGAAGTTGAAGACGCAAAGCACCATTAGTAGTTTTAACTTAACATGCTATTCGAAAGCATATAACAGTTTCTAAAAGAATGAACAAATACTTCAGTTAATTTATCACATTGGTCAACCTATGTGAACATCACCTTTCTCCTGTGTTTTAAGGGTGGATTGAAGATTTTTGGATATATTTTGGATGAGGGGAAAAATAGTACATGATCCAAAAGAAGCAAGTTGCAAAAAAGGAAAAAAAGAAAAAAAGCTGCAGTTGACACAAGAAGAAGGTTAGTGTTAACATATAATGTGATGATGGCTGTCAGGGGCAGAGGAAGGTGTTGAGTCATTGTTTTAGACTTGTGAGGTGGATTTACTAGAGTTTGTGTGCTCCACAGGGCAGAGAATATTCTGTTGATCCATTTCTGCAAATACTCATTTGGGGATATTACAGTTGCTCCAGTGAATGCTGCATTAAAAGTAAAAGAAGCTTTAAATACTCTTTAAAATGGAATGCATTGCCTTCATTCTCTCTGTGGAGCAGTGCTGTTAAGAGCTACATCCGTAGCCATACACTTCTGAAATTAAAAAAGTTTCATGGCTGAAGAGATGCCCAAATTCTAAGAAGTCTTGTATTTCTGAAGAGAGATATAAATAGTCAATCAAACAAGTCTCTGTGACACTTCATAGGCTAGATCCAAAAAGAGACATAGATGTGGTGATGCCTCAGTATCTTAAGATTAGCAGTTTGGACCATGCAGTGGGAGGGAAGAGAACAGGGTTCAGATCTTTGCGTTTTGAACTATTGTTGCATTTTCTTTCCTGTTAGAGGGCAAGTAACAAAACAGAAATAGTCCATGGAGCAGGGACTAGAATCTAGGTCTTCTCTGGCACTTAAGTGCTCCAGCTGTTAGGCTATAGTGTGGTCCTTGTTGCTGATTGTCCAGATGCCATAGCATTTTAATTCTTAACTGGGTAGTTACCTAGCTTTAGCAGATAAGAAGCTTGTCACCATCTGGCCTTTTTGTTTCTTAATTAAAGCACTCTTCTGGGAAATAAATGTGTGTGTTCGAATCCCCATAGGCTAACAAGGAATTAAACCCATGTTACTTGCCTCTGTGGTACTTGCTGTAATCCAGTATGGATCTACAGAAGTTCTGGGTTGGTAGTCCCAAGCCATTTGTAGATCTTTGTGCACCCTGCAGTGCTCTTACACTGTCTACCACCATCCTTTCACACAGTGCGAGTGCACTGCCTCAGGTATAAACTCTGTGTTACCTTGTGCATGGGCCTCTTAGTGTGTGTCTTGGTGGAGCTTTAGTCTTCTATAAAGTTTCCACCAGAAAAAAATTAAGTGCATGTATTATCTCTGTTTCTAGGGAAATCTTGCGGTGTTTGTTGGATTGCTTTGTATAGGACTTGGGGGCCTGAATTTTACTTGTATGCAAAAATGCATGTATTACATGCTACCATGGATTCAGAAGCCATGCAGATGAGGAGAAAATATCAAGAATGTTTATGAAGTATTTGAATACTGTAACAGCATGAGCACTGGTTTTTGTTGCCATTTAAATGAAAATATCTTAGCATTCAGAAAGTTCTGGGATCACCCAGCCTGGAAGCTTTATTAGTGCACCTGAAGGGATGAAGTTCCTGGACAATCACATTTTCCTTTCAGTTGTTTAAGGTAAATAATAACAAATATTTTTTTAAAGAAAAGAAAAATAACTGCCTGTTTTACTTAGGAAGGTTCTGCTTCCATGGTTTCGCTGATGTAGTCTTGTTCCCTGTGTTCCCATAGCAAAAATGATTTGTGTAGGCTTTAAGAAGATTGTAACAAGCAGGAAAAAAAGTTTGGGGGAGCTTTCCTTAGCCTTCTTCCCCAAGCCCTTATTTACATGCCATATGATTAAAAAAAGAATAAAGAAATAAAATATGAAGTTTCTTCTCCTCACCTCATTTTTTTGCTTTACTTAATAAGTAAATCCTTGGTGTAGTTCACTGCATTTTTTAATTAGTTACTATTTTCGCAATTATAATTTTGTTTCTTAATTTTTTTGGTAGTGGTGCTTCTATGCAAAATTGAAATTGAAGTTAGTCAAAGTGATTGGCATCCAGGTTTTTTGTTTCTTCATGAAAAAACACTCTGTGTCTTTGATTGTTTGCTGGATTTCTTTTAATCTGATAAGGAAGACACTCCTGAAAAACATAAGAAGTGCTGATATGACCTTGGCCATATCTTAGCTAGCAGGTGCCTTTAGAATAAGACGGTACTGCATCATAATTTCCTGATGAGTTACAGCATCATGATGGCATGTGCTCCCACTCAGAATCTATTTTAAGAAATGACAGAAGCACTTTCTTATAATTAATCTTGTGCTCAAAAATACTGGAGTGAAGAAAGTCTACAAAGTAATGACGTTCTGGAGATCCAAAGAGAACTAATGGAAAAGTAATTATTTAATCTGTATAGTAAAAAAAGTATCAGAAAAAAAAGAGAACAACTTAATCTCTGTTTTTCATATTTGTCTATACATCTGTCCATATAACAGATTCATAGAACAGAAGAAATACTAAAGACTTCCTCAAAGAAACATGTGGCCTGCTTTGTTAGGCAGAACTTGCAAAGACTATTTTAAGTTTAATGCTGTAATGGCTGTTAGAAATTGCAGCATGTGTTTTGGAAATTTATGATCAAATCTTCTGAATAGCAGAGCATCTGATCTCTTTGCTAAAGGTTCCTATTTTGACACTGGTTTCAGTTTGTCAAGAAAATGGAGAAGGGGCAAGTCTTAAGATGAAAAGTCTTCAGTATGCTGCAGATACTGACCTACTCTGGACAACTCTGTATTTTCTCAGAATGTAAGGGTCCTGAAAGTGTTTGAGGATACTCTGTACAATTAATGTTTGTTGACTTGACCTTAATAAGGTGAGTACAGGTTTCTATAAACCTGTTAGTTCAGATTAGCTGTATTTTAACTCAAGATATAAAACACTCAGCTACATACACTGCAAATTACTTGAGCGTAGAAAACCTTTTGTTATAGCTTTATATTGCACTTAGAAACAGGACAGTTGTGCATTACCATAGTACAGATCAGTACTAATACAAGAAGAAAAGCCTAGTACTAAGCTAAATATTTTTAAGTCATGAGCCATAACATTTTCTGGTGGACTAGAGCATTTTAACCTTCTTTCTGTGCTGTTTTCCTACAAGCTTCTCATTCTCTGAATATGCAGTGTGCTATTAACATATCATGATTTCTTGAATGGCCTGTGGGGATAATCAGAATTTGGGAAATGGAGCGCAGAGGGTGTTGACTTCACCTAGCTTTCTTATTTTTACATTAACAAAGTGTAGGTAAGAAATCTTTAGGTCTCTGCAGTCTTCTGGTACAAAATTAGGACACTGTATTTAATGAATGAGTGCAGTGAATATGTGTGTAGCTAGAATTGCGTGATTAAATAATTTGCTATGATAAGTTTAAAAAGCTATTACCCCAGAGTATCAGAGTCTTCCAGCCTTTGACATACGAAAATAACTGATTTTGAGAGACACAGAAACTTCCTAAAGAACTTTGACCTACAAAGCAATGTTATGTTTTAAAAGTTTAATTAATGGGGATCTGCTGTGGGTAAAATTGCAATCTTTCTCCAGTTGAAAGTTGATATGCCAGTTTTGCAAAGCATTCTATTCTATACATGAAGATCATAAAATAATACAATCATCCCTCTGTAAGTATACTGGAATTCTACCTTTTACAGAGAAGGAATATTTTTTTGCAAGGTCCTTCCTAGCAACAGGCCTGGCGTGTTAAGAATAATTCTGGTGGAGGTAGCGTACTGATTCAAATCCAATCAAGGAATTCAAAATTACTCAGAAAATGCAGTTTCTCATGGGTCTCCAAATAGTATGGTGTTTTGCTCATGGTTTTTTTGGTTTGGGTTTTTTTTTTTTTGTGAGAAGGTAGCCTACAGGGTAATTCTTGGGTCTCTGTTGAAAGATGCATTGTACATAGAATAGTCACTTCACAGGGGAGAAACCAAAAAGAAAAAGCATGAAGAGAAACATTTCCTTCATGACTGACGGAGAATTTCATGTGAGCTGAACACAAATGAAAGCATATTTGAGATAATATTTTTGAAGAAATACTATAGGTGAAATAACTTGCTTTCCTTAATGTGCTCAATATTGGGTTTTGTTCTGTTAAGCAGTTAATCTGTTAAGGTTTACTTGAGGGATGGAAATGTCATTGTTTTGGTCTTCAGTACCGGTGTAGCTTGAGGAACGTTGCTTGTTTACTGACTGTGTGTGAGGGTACATTTCTGAAGCTCAGTTTCAGACAAATCTGAGCATTGTCTCATGGACTGTAGTGTGAAATGGGACCTATCTGAACTAGTGAATCCTTATGAGGTGAACTTGTTAACTTGTGCCTGTTGAATTGGTTGCCTGAAATGTTAGTGAACAGTAATGTTTACCTGATTCTGTGGCATCTCAAGCCGCACCCTGTTTAGTCCACTTTATTTCAGAGTTTCTTGTTTTCTTCTCTGTTTCTGAACTTGTTTTGTAGTGGTTATATTCCTGTCACTTTTTTGTAAATGCTGTGTACAGAAAATTATTTAGTCTTTTTTTGAAGTTAACTATTGGTTTAGGAGATGTAAAGCTTAAAAATCCTGGAAGTGAATTTCACATTACATTGATGCTTTTTAGTTTCAGTCAGTTAAAATGTGTGCTGTTGGCATTAGAAATCACGTAGTGCAATATTCCAGAACTGTTTAATTTTTAATTAAAGGCATTTATAATTTTTTAGAAAAATGTTCTAATGTGTTTTTTGAAATTGCTCAGCTAATTCAGAAATGCTAAATCAGCTGTTTTGTGGTTGCAATATAGGCTACTTTGCTGATATGTCAGAAGAAAAGTATAAATCAACAACAGGTCTGTATGAGTTAACATATCTCCATAGTTATGTTAAGTTTTTTTTATGAAACGTTTTGCTTAACTTCTAGCTTTCGAGACTTGGGATACTGGGAATTCAGTCTTGATAATGTAATTTATCAGCATTTTCTGTAGTCTGCTTGGTTTTTTATGAAGTTTTTCTTTGGAATTAATAAAATAACTTAAAGTTCTCTACTGTAAAGTAATAAGTGAAGGATCTGTTCTCTTCGAAGAGAAAGTGGATTGATAAAAAGCAAGTAACTGCGCCACAATTGCCTGACTGGCATAGCTGTGCTTGCACAGCCCCTAGTGGAGATACAGAGTGTTCCAAAAGGAGGTTTCTACTTGCATAGCTGTGTGCAGCCTCCTGAAATGACAGATGGGGACAAAAATTTGCATTTGTCTGTATCCACTCCCAGGTTTTTCATGGGTTACGTATGGTTCTTTGAAGGGAAATTTTTTTCTCTGCTCCTCTTCCTTCCACTTGACATAATGTCTAAGTTTCCTGAACTTCAGATACTCTTTAAACTTATTAAAAAAAGAATGTTTGTTCTTAGAATGTGTTGAAACATTGAGGAACAAATGCTCATGATATAAAGAGGTGTTGGTATTTGCAATCCTATATGACTTTTCTGCTTTTTATTCTTTTGGTATTAGCCTACAGTGTGACAAAGTCCTGCGTATATGTTCTGCGCACTTAAAGAGAAGTTCTTATAGCACAAGATTTTGTGAGATTAAGAAATTTTAAATTAAATTAGCAGTATCTTTTTTTAGGTTGGTTCAGCTCCTTAATGAGCCTACGTGAGAGGTTGGGGTTTCTTTTATTTCAGTCATACAACTCCCAAACTTGGCTTTGTTCATGTTATATACTGCAAAGGTAGTTGACCGGCCTTATGTTGCAAGAATTTCTCATGTACTAATGTATTTTGAATCCATTAGATTTTTGTTTGAAAATATAATTACATAACAGGGGAAAAAAATCAGTGCAGTGGGTTTTTTTGTTCTGTTTTTTTTTACAGTAGGTATCTTCTGGGTTTGGACTCACTTGAGGGGTTAAAATGCAAATACTGGCTCATTAAGTTATATGAAGAACATGAGTATCTTCTAGCATCATATTTCTGTGCTTATATCAAATGGTGACAAGTCAATGCTGCTTTTGAATGAACTGAATGAGTTTTTTGGAACAGGATGTTGAGTTGCAGGGCACTATGCTGTCAAAAGATACGTGACTGAGATTAAATGCATTTCATCGGTTTGCAATATAGAATGAGAAATGAAAATGGGTTGTAAATGAAGAGACATTACACCATGAAGCAAGAGGCAGCCAGGTCTCTGCACAAGTGGTGAGATTTAACTTAAAAAAAAAAAGTTTCCTATTAAAAATTTCTTTTGGTACTCAGGCGCAAGACAGCTGAAAGTAAGCAGTTAAACTTTTTTTTCTCCAAAACTAAATGTCAGGTTTGATCTATGGTTTTGCAGTAAAGGATTATAAACCACACTCTGGGATTGCATACTCTTATTATTTTAAGGAAACTTCATGAGAAAATACAGGATTATACGCTGTGTGTTCTAGCTCTTGTCTCTCCTTGCACAATTAGTTATTCATGAGTTTTTCTTGTAGTTGCCTAAATATGGAACTGACACTTTTTCCCTCCCAATATGTTGTACTTTAAAAACTTAAAGACAAAATAGTGACTCAAGGTTTGTCTGACTTTCTTAATTTACTGTTCCTGTTACTATGACAAACATGTAGATCTTATTTTTGTAACTAACACTCTTAAAATTCATTTGCCATACAATGTCCATGGTCAAAAATTAGGTAAAGACTGAATGGCAGCTGGTAGGTGTCGAAGAGCTGCTTATTATGCAATTCATAACGCCATAGTCTCTGTAGATGATGTTCTGAAAAACCCCTCTGTATTCTAAAAAGTGTTATAGAAGTTTCAGAACATTAAACAGGAGTGATAACATTTTCTACTTTATTCAAGTTATATCAACATCAGGCTTTTATCTTGCTTTTCTTCTTTCTTACCTTATTGTAGTACCTTCTCCCAATCACTCCCATGCTCACATCCATTATTCTCTCCCTCACCCAACCTCAGCAGTAACCTGCTGTTTCACTCACATCCTCTTCCTCACCCACTGCAATTACTCTTGGGGCAAAAATGCAGAAAATGAAGTTGTAAAAGGAAATGGGATTACTCCCATGCAATCTGAATTAAGACTACATTGATGCAGAATCCACAGATCAAAATTCTATATGCTATAGTGAGTGCTTCTAGGAAAAAGTAGTTTGACAAACTGTAGGAGGAGAAACAACTTTTCACTTAGGATCTGCTAACTACAGAAGATGTACTCTGTAATTTTTACCATAGTGTAGTCAAGTTCAGCTTGCATAAAAGGGGAAAAAAAACAAAAAAATCAGAGCAAGAGTATATAAAGTGAGGCAGCTAGCTAAAGGAAAGTCAGAAAGAGCAGCTGAATGGTTTGTGATGCTGTGCAATCTGTTTAAAGTCATTGTACTAGACTCAGAACTGGAACGTGCTGCAAATGAAAAGGCTTCAATTAGCTGACCTCTAGCTACTTCAAATGGCGCGGTGTATTAGTCTCAGTTTTATCTAGATCAGAAGACTGTTACAGTGCCTTGCACCTTCCATTCAGCCTGTGTACCTTTATTTCCATTCTGTGGAAACGAAGCTGTGAAGGTGTGGAGTCCAGTGTTACCCCCACTATGGAACTGGTAAGTAGCCATCATATGAGCCACTTCTAAGGACTACAAAGTTCTCTTTGTTCCCCCAGGTTTTGATACGGTATCAGAAGACCAAAAAGTAAAAGCTGACATGTTGAAACTTCAGGAGAAAGGAAGTTATTAGTAATAAAAAAGTGTAATGCAAAATGGGAAAATAAATCAGAGATATGTCAAGTTAAATGCAAAACTAAATAAGGCAAGCCCAAAAAAGACTATTGAGAATCAACTTGCTAAAGGCATAATGCCTAATAATAATCATTGTTCATGTATATCAGGGAGCAGAAAGCTTATCAGAATATTGTTGGGGCCAGTAGATGATCAAGACATAAAAGGAGCAGTTGAGGAAAATAAAACCGTCATGTAGAAGTTAAACGTATTCTTTGCCCTAGTGCTCTGTATAGAGGATGAAGGAGCTTATCATGCTGAAGTGTGGGGTTTTTGTGGTCTGGTTTTTTTTTTGTTTTTTTTTTTTGTTTTTTTTTAAACGTGGTGTGAATCTCACATTGAAGGTTTTTAGCAGAAGTCACTAACTCTGAAGTAACAGAACTCTGAAAGGGAGTATTGTTTGGTTGATTTTTTAAGGAAATACTTGTGGTCATTCTAGCAACTTCAGACCAGGAAATCTGAATTCTGCATCGAGCACACTTCAGAAGCTGTAGCAGAGACTACTATAGTAGAGACTATATAGAGACTATCTACTAGTATATTGGGGAAGAGTTGAAACAGCTTTTCCTGAGGTTAATTCTGTTCGATCTGCTGGAGGGTTTTTGAAATGTCTCATGATGCCTTCAATATGAGTGATATGATATAATAAATTTGCATTTTCAAAATGCTTCAAAAGACTCTTAAAGAAATTACACTGTCCTGCAATAAGAAGCAAAGTCCTTCCACTTTTTAATAGTTGGTTAATAATTAGAAAAGTGTAAGAATAAATTGTCAGACTTCTTTGTAGAGGCATTTACCAACAGAATCATGTAGGGATCTGCTCTGCAAGCTGTCATGGTTAACATAAGAGAATACAGAACAGCCTCTGTACTACTTACTGCTTCTCACATTGCAAGTAGTAGGAGGCATAAATGAAATTATGAGTTAGTAGTTTTAATTATACATACAATTACAATGGCTTTGAAGTTAACCCTTCAGATAAAATTTGTACTTTTAGTCTCTGTAGTAATAGTATGTAGTAGTGATCAAGTAATTTTTTACAGTAGGTATCAAAAGCCTTTGCTTGCGATTTTGAGAATCGAGGTAGCATGTGTCTTTTATATTTTTACATAATTTTATAGAAATTAGCACCTATATTTGCCAGGGTATGAAAAAAAGAAATCAGCAAATGGCAAATATGTAGGGGTTCTACTGGTTTCTTTTTGAGATCTTGAAACACTTTCTTACTCTGCAAAATACATTTGATATTGATTGCCACTAAAACTGAGAATTTCCCATTGTTCTTAATGATTCCTAAAGCTCTGTGGTCTTACTGGTAGTCCTAGTTTTAAGCTCAGGGTTATTGATTAGGGGTTAGGAAGGAATTTTCTTACAGATTAGGTTAAAAACAGTTAGACTCTTTTTGTCTTTGGTTGTGGATATGGTTCACTTCACTAGGATCGTCTGAATCACTGGACGTGCTTCTGTGTAAGAACAGGCTGCATACTTGGTGCCAGTCAAAGACAGGAATAGAATGTAAGGACTTGGGAGGAATTGAATGGTGAATATTGTTATGCTGCATTCTAAGCTCTTTGTAGAAGAATCTCCTAATAAACACCAACTGTTACTGTCCCCAAATTGGAATTAATATGAATGCAAAACATCACACTCTTTGTTCAGTCTTATTTATGTAATACAACCCTTTTTGCTTGATTGTCTAGGTCTTGTTTGTTTTGGGTTTTTTTTAGATTACAAATCCTAATCTAACTTGGGACCACCCACTGCTATTGCAATGCAAATCATAGTTAGAATCAGGAAGCACTGTCACTGTGTAATTTGTTTTAAAGATGCTTAAATACTGTTACAACTATATTTATACTAGAAAAAAATGCTGCTTAAATGTTTCTAAATTTAGGAGTGGAAGAGCTTTGTGAAGACTTAGTACTTACACATATTTAACATTGTGTTGTGAATTTTCTCATTAACTTCATTTAAACAGATTGGTGCATTCAGGGGAAAGGAATATGTAAGTCTTCATAGGATTGCACTTTAAGTGGTGAGGCAACAAGTGGACACAGTTAGCAGAGCACAAAGGAACAGCACATGTTTATCTGTATAATTGTCAGTGGACAGAACATGCGAGTACTCTGTCTGCATTGCAAGACCTACAGAGCTAACAGCATCTTTGCACCTTAAACAGTAAATAAACTTTAGTTTCAGATTATAACAGATGTGCATATTCTGAATTCAGTACAAATACAGATATGTAACTTTAGCTGCAAATCACATATACTAAGATTTTGTTGGTGTTTTAAAAGATACTGAAAATTATATACAGGTTTGCATATTTCAGCAGTGAACTATTTTAAGATGAGGAACTTGTAAACTCTTTAGTCTTATTTACCTAGTATGCGAATTTCTCATAGAGCATTACTCTGCTGTCTTATGCTGTGCTACTTGTTTATGATTCGTATTGATAGCTTTTATATTCAGTAACCTTTACAAATTAAAAGTATGCATGTGTTTTTAGAACCAGTCACATATCTGGGTCAAAAATCAGGAGCAGCAAACAGAAAGCATGCCTGGCTGCAGAGCAGCTAGAGAAATTGAACCTGGGAACTGTGTTCAACAAATGAAAGATTTGATTTGAATATGAAACTCTTTTCAGTAAAGGTAGGGAAAAAAGTACAGTCAGTGTGAGGATGGAGTGTTACCATGGTGGATGCAAAAAGTATCACCTGCATCTCCCACACATTCATTTGCCTTTAGAGATGAAGGCAGAATCTGTGCCATAACTAGCCTAAGTGTGAAATGCTGATAAACCACTTGACTGGGCTGGATCTGGTAAAAGACCTGTGTTGTAGGCTGGTGTGTGTATTCAGCAATCTCAGACCCATTATAGGTTTCATGTGGTCTGAAATGCCTGTAAATAAATAATAACCTGGACTACAATATTTGTTTTAGCTGTGCATTTCAGAACTCTAGGGTAGGCCTTGGCTCACGCAGTCCATCTGTAGCATCATTCTTTCATAGGATTGTGTAGGAAAATGCAAATCTTAACCAGAGCAGGGTTGCACAGCATGTTGGCCATCTGTAAACACTGGCTTCTTGCCTTCTGCTACAGACTTCACCCTAATTTTGGCAAGGAAGTACAAGAGTTCAGTTTTATTTTCATCAAGTAGTAGAAATTCTTGCCAGTTTAGTAATAGATGGATAGAAGGCTTGGCACTATTCTTGATGCCCATTCCCCTGTTTCCAATCTTGGCCTTGAGATTTTGGCAATATAAGCTTCCCATGCTCTATATAACCATCATTCTACTACAGTTTGGTCTCTAGGCATGGGAAAAAATTTCTTAGGGTAGATATCAATTATTCAATGGGCAACAGTATTTTCAAAATAAACATTTTATCAAAAAAACCTCCAGCGTTTTTTACTTTAACATCTCTCTCCAGAATCCCATCGATTCAGATTACTTGTCAAGGTATGTTTTTCCCTTTAGAGATAACAAAGTCGGTCTGGTTCCTACTCTGTAAGAAATTTTGCCATCATAAATTTGGCAGGGTATGGGTAGTTTTGTGAAAGGGAGCTGATGTTTTTCAAGAAGAGTTGCAGCTTGCAGTTCTATGCAAGAGACTGACTGAACAAATTGAGTTTATTTTGCTTTATAGTCTATTTTAAAGGTTTGGGTTTATTTTGCAGTTTTTTTGTTACCAGTGTGGGGTAGTGCTGCCACGGAGAGATCTTTAATACACAGAACAGGTCTAGAAGATATACAGTCAGAGAATCACCTATGCTTTCTTGACCTCAAAAATGTGTTCATATTTCATGAAAGACAGTTTGGACACTGTAATGTGCTTGTGGTGCTTTTTGTGAGACTTATTTTAGGGTCTGTGTTCTACAGATAATGAACGGCATTGGTTTAAAAAAAACACAACCCCTTGTTCTGTTCATTTTCTGCTTAGAATTTTACAGTTAGTCTGAGAAGTGATATCAAAAGACAGTTTTTAGATGTGTGACACAGTGCATGTGTGACAGTGCATGTGTGACACAGTGCATGTGTGAAATGTAAAACTTTCTTACAATGCTAAGCATGCCTTTGGTATGTTTTAAATTTTTGAAGTGGTAATTTTTGGAAAAAAACTTTATAAATATGCAGGCATTTTGCAATGCCTTTGTATGTAGTATGAAATATCAAAGCAGTCTAAAGGTGACAAGACACAAAGGTGTTATACTGTCCGTAAGAAAGAACGGATGACAGTTGTACATTTCTGTTGCTTTATTCCTTCAGCTTTCTTAGAGTTGTTGAAGGTAGAACTGCATGATGTTTTCAGTAGCTGTTCAGGGCAAGGAGCATGTCTGTTGCTCTAGGAATACAATAGTGCTGAATTTTTGCTAAAACCTCTTAATTGTTGTCCCTCTGACCAGCTGATACAATACTCACCAGTGATTTGACTGTAAGCAAATTCTTCTAAAAACCATTAGTAATAGCAGTTGATTGCTATAAATTATGGAAAAGCCTGTCTAAATGTGCTGAGTACCTCTTCTATGTTGTTAATGAACTTATTTTTTTGCCACAACATGCATGTTTAAAAGTCATTTTAAGGTCAATGGTTACGGAAAGGTCTCAGTGGAATTTTTTCATGCTGTAATACAAATTCTTGTGCTTCTTACAGATCTCAGACTTGAATGTCTAACAAAGTACCATATAATGACTCTTAACAAGAGAAAAGTAACAAGAATGCTTCTTGGCTTTTAAAGAAATCTCTTAGCAGTCTCCTGAGCTCAAGTCTTGTTAACATATTTACCTAGGATGACTGAGTTCCTTAACAATGGGTGCATTTTTTAGGTAACTTATATACCAGTATACATTTGTAGAGGGGAAAATCTTGCCTACCTTAAAAAATGAGTTGTCATTGTCTCTAGATTTTGTAGAACAATGAGATTTCCTATGGAATCACAGAAATTGTTTGAATGGAACCTTTGGAGGTCTTGTGTTCAATCTGAACAGCCAAACCACATTTTTATTGCCATTGCCCCATCAAATTTGTAATTCCATTTTTGGATAGTTGTAAGTTACTATTAGGTAACATCTTAGCTTCCTCTTTGCCAGACTGAATAAGCTCAGCTCCCTCAGTCTGTCTTCTTTGTGCATGTGCATGTGCCCTGGGCGCCTGACCATCTTGGTGCTCTCTACTGGGCCCTCTCTAATTTTTCAACATTGCTCTTAAGCTAGGGGATCTAAAACTGAACACACTGTTCCATGTGTGGGATCATGAGTGCTGAGTAGAAAGGAACAGTAATTTGCCTGGATCTGCTGGGCACCCTTCTAATTTTGCCCAGTCCTCAAGTTTCTCAAGGTCTCTGGGTTGAATCTCTGACATTCATCAGTTCAGCTACTCCCTCTAATTTAATGCCCTCCACAAATTTCCTGGAGTGTAGGCTGTCTCATCATTCAGGTTGCTGAATTTAAAAAAAACAAAAAAAAAACCCAAAAAACCCCCTGGGCCCCAATATTGACCCCTTTGGTATTCTGGTCTTTACGAGCTGCTAAGTGAATGTTGAGTCATTTATTGTTACTTTTTGATCTAGGCAGTCTGACTAATTTTCAGCCTACCTAACTGTTCATTCTTCCAGCCCGTGCTTCTCAGCTTCCAGACAATGCTGTGGAAGATGGTGCCGAAGACCCTACAAAGATCTGGTTACATTAAATCCATAGCTTTCCCCTTTGCTACATAAGCAGTCACGTCATTAAAGTAGGCAATCAGGTTGGTAAAGTGTAATTTGTCATTGGTAAAACCACGTCGGCTGGTTTTGGTTACTTTCTTGTCCATTATGTGTTTGGAAATGAACTCTAGAAGGACATGCTCCACGGTCTTTTCTGGTACTTTCTAGTTCAGGTTGTCTGGCCTGTTGTTCCATGGGTCTCTTTCTCTTTGCCTTTCTTAGGGATTAGCCTTTTTATAATCTTTAGGAGCCCTCTAACACCCTCAACTGTTAGAATTTTTTATAGCCGATAGCAATCTCATAATCGCATTGGCCAACCTTTTCAGCTCCCTTAGGTGAATGCCATCTAGCCCCAAGGGTTTGAATACAGCTTCACCAAGCATTCCTAAACTATTCATTTCCCCGCTCTTTCCCAAACCCTGTTGGTACCTGCAGTCATCTGGGAGCAAGCTTTGCCTGTGTGGAACAGGACAAAAAAGGCATCAAGTATTTAGTCTTTTATGTATCATCTGCCACTGGATTGCTTTTACCCATCCACCAGAAGACTCTTGTTTTCCTGAACTTCCTTTTGCACTAACAATACCTGTAGAATCTTTTGTTGTCGTCATTTATGTTCAGCAAAACAAAAGTCTTCCTGACTCCCTTCCTGATTCTTGTCACTGAATGATGCTTTTATTCTCCTCCTCTGTTGTGTGTTCTTGGTTCTACTCGTATGTTCCACTCTTGCCATCTTCTTGGAGAGAGAGAGAGCATCCAATCCCTAACTATATGGACAAGCAGATTTCAAATGCGTATGAAGAGCAGAGGAGAGAATGTTTTTAGCATATGCTTTGTTAATAGAACTATCATTGGCATAGAGTTTTTATTTCGCTTGCCTATAATTAAACAAGATATGACAAAGTAAAAGGGCTTCAGAAAAGTATCTCCAATAAACCATACTACTCATATCAATGCGCAGGGCTTGGAAAGCATGTTTTAAGCAGCTTTTTACATTTGTATTTCTATAAGTCATGGGCATCATTTTACCTCTGCTAACTAGGAGAAATCTGAACTTACTGTTTGAGCTGAATAGTACCAGTAATCATTAGACTTTAAAAAACTGCTCATGGTATTTGAGAAAAGTCCATTAAGGAGGAGGTTTCAGCTTTAAGTGGCAATGTATTAATGCCTGTTAATAAAATCTAAATATTCTGTGTTTGACTGTTGGATCCTATTTTAGGATCAGTGGCTTCAGTAGTCAATCTTTCTGAGAAAGGAAATGTGTGATCTTAAAAGCATGAACTCTCCCCTTACACATGACTGTTATCTATCCTTTAAAAAAACTGGAATACTTACTATTGAATTGTCTTTCTACAGCATAACAGTAGGCAAGTAGATCTTTGTTTTCCAAAGTGGACTCTGTGTTCCTGTTACGAATATTGCCTACTACCTGTCCTTGCCTGAAGCACCCATAGAACAAGCATACTTTGGATGTGAGAGCACTAGAAACTTTCATTGGATCAAACTGAAGCTCTTCTATTTGTTTTGTGCTGTCTGCCAGCAATGGACAAGGGAGACTCGGAGGAATTGATATTTTTCAGACAGATAAAAGGGAGATCTGCCCAGACAGAAATTGGACTGTGTCCCTAGGAGCCATGGTATTTATATGGTCAGAATATATAATACATGGAAGAAAATTAAGAATGTGAAAAATGCACTGTCTTTCAAAAACAATACTAACAACGCAAACTCCTTTGATCTTCCTTCCAGCAAAGGGGTTATTTAAACATAACTTTTCAGTCATCAGTAGTGGTAGTAGTACTTTTTGCTTAACGTAGGATTTATGTTGAATTTTGCCTTCCTTAGTATACTTTACTGCTTAAATCACACTGGTGATACCTGTATAACTTTTTATGTGAGAAACATAAAATATGTACTTGTTCAGTTGAAAAGTTCTTTTGTGTATGTTTGAAAACAGCCATATATGTAGCCCTCAAGGGACAGGCTTTGAGAGAGTTTTAGTTTCCATTTTGCTAAGTGAAAGAAAAAATTCTTTGTAGGGAGTTAGTTTGCTGTAATTAAGTTCTTAAATCAGCTGTAAAAAGAGCTTGTTATACTGGCTAGCTATTTAATGATACTTGTGGAAAATACTCTTTAAAAACTGGAATGTTTGGTGGTCAGGCAACTCGATTTCCTACTGATAAAGTCTTAATTTTAACAGTATGTAATAGGATGATCTGCAATTACAGATGCACTTGCCTTTATAAATAATTTTGAATAAGAATTTTTTTTCCCCTGTCAAATAACTCTCTTTTATTTTTGACATGTTTCTACCATCTTTATTTTTGCTACGTTCTGCCTCTGTCTCTTGTACTGTTCTTGATGTACTTAAAACGCTGCAATTCCCAGACTTGCCTTCTGCAGCAGACAGACTCCCTTAGGTCTATTTCTCCATTTCTAATGTTAAAAAAAATGTAACCAGTCCAGATATTTTGCTTTTTCATTCATTGAAATGTTTGGCAAGGACAGAAACCGACTTCTGATCTTTGGAGTATTACTTTGGAAATCTTTTTAAGGCAGGAGCAGAGACAGGAGTGGCAGTTGGATGCCAGACTCTCAAGGGAGCTGTTGACTGTCCAGAGCAGCCTTTGCTACATTCTCTGGCTTGTTCAGATTGACTTTTTTCTAAAGTAACTACAGTTTTTACAGATGCTGCTTTCTCTTATGTAATATTCAAAGTGGATCTTTTTATTCCGGAGATCTTTACTTGTAAAGCTTTCTATTCCAGGATCATTTTCCGATGCCTGATGTTACATCTTGACTAACATGGGCAAAGCTCTAATTACAGATAGTAAATTAGGCTTCACAACCTGCAAACTGTTCCAGGGACATGACTAATTTTTTAATGGCAATGCTACTAGAAATCACACAACAGGGATGTGAACCAGGCTCACTGAAAGTTAGTATAGAGATCAGTATTTCTGCTCTGAATTTCCAAGCATACGTGACGTATCTTATACAGAATATCCCCTAGGTCATTGAGTCATATTTTAATAATAAACCCTGCTTCTCACATCCCACAGTGGATAAAGTCAGCTTTAGAACTCCATATTCTTCCTTTTTTTTTTAATTACAAGGATATGGACTATTGACTGTATCCTGTATTACTTATTTCATTAAAATTTATTCTTGCTTGCAGTTTGATAAGGAGTTGTCTCAGAAGATAAATCGGCATTGTCTGGAAAGATTGAACATGAAACTATGACTTAAGAAATTTGTTTCCTTTTGTAGCAATTGCTGTTCTCCCTCCCCATTATTGGATGTTTGTTCCCATACCAAGGCCACCCCCCTGTCTGCGCCAGTACAGCAGTTTGTGGAGCTGCAGTGTAAGTTTAATTTATTTACTGCTTCCGATTTTTTTTTTTAAATTTATTTTTTTTTTTTAATGGCTTAGTGACTGTGTTTGGCTTATTGATTGTTTATAAAATTGCTGCAGAAATGGTTCTGCAGGGACAGTTAGAGTGGGAGCAAGAGGCAGGAAACTCTGAGCTGACATTTCTGCTAAAGTTAAGCTACATAGTGCACTCATGACTTTGTTCTTTGGCTTTGAAAGCCATTACTTGAAACTAACAAACAAAAAACTCTCCCCAGAAACCCTAACGCTCCATAGTACTTACTTCATCTGATCAAATTTTAAAAGACTTTTTTTCTGCACATATCCTGAGAGAAAATTATTTAAGTTCTGTGGTACATATGTGATATGAAGTTTCACATCAATCTGGTGTGTGCCTGACCATCCTGAATCCCTTAATCTGTGAGTGGAATCTTGCTTGTTAATGCAGACATGAAAAGCACGCCAAGAAGAGTGTCTCTGTGTTTGGAACGCTGGTGTCCCTTCCTTCCTGCCAGTGGATACCTTTGCAAAGCTGTTAGAAGCTGCACTATCTGATAGGAAGAGACAACCTCCTTGTAGGAAGTTCTTCCTGTTCTAAAAAGTCTGTAGTGTCTTCTGTTTCCTACTTTTCTCTATATATATTTGAGGAATATGCCTGAGATTATTGTGTCCTACCAACGCCTGGCTGTCGTAAATGGCCCCTGGAAATACACTGGCAGTCCCAGGATGCATCAGAATTGCTCCTTGAGTGGTGCTAAGAACTGATGCTTCATTACATGACTTGGTACAAGGGCTGTAGTGGCTGTTGCCTGTCGTAGTGTATAATGGATTTTTTTCCCCACTGGTCTCTTCCCTTTTGGTGTGGAAAAAGTGTGATCATGACACCCATAGGCTTCTGCCAGTTAATCGGGGCTGCGTAGAATGGGTAGAAGTACAGTAATAGAAAACAGGCTTAAAACAAACTGCTTATTCAGAAACTAAAACAGCTCTTAAAGGTTTCTTATCTTCCCTTTGGGAATGCTTAACACTTTTACACCTTAATTTCAAGAAATAATTCTCAAGAAAGTAGTAAATAAAAGTAAATAGAAAAGTAAATAGCAAATGTTAAATAAAATGGCTAAATAATTAGCCATAGGTCAATAGGACCAAACTTGAAAGTTGGACTGAGATTATTAAAGAATCTCAATTACACATTGAGAAGTTTATTTTCAAAATGTAAGCTTGTAAAACCTAGTCTAAATACACGGTGCTTTGTCTCCCTCTTAGGTCTGAAATATAGACAAGTCAAGTCTCTTGAGATAATTCTTTTAATTTGAAAACCTCCGCTGTAGAATAGTCCACTAATTCATTAATGATGGTGAATCTCAAGAATATTTTGGTGTGTAAGAATCTCGCAGTGTGTGCCACATTTTGTTTGTCTATATTAAGAGCACTTGCAATCCTCTCCCTTTTTTCTTCAGAAAATGTCCTAAAGTGGCAGATCTGCTGCCCACCAAAGGTAAACCATCTCTGAACTGTAAATGGGAAAAAATATACATAAGCTGTTCTTTTCTGTTGGATACGAGTGTAGGTAGTTGCTGAACGTGCTTGTCTGTAAGCTCTGGGTATTTAGTGATTATTTCAAGCGTATGTGTTCCACATAAATAGGCATGCTGGATCTGAGGGCTTTTTATCAGAAACAAGCTATAACAAATAAATTACAAATAAATTGGTTTCTGCTACATGGTTGCTGCCAGAAACTTGTCTTCAACAGGTTTTGCACAGAACACTTTAAATACTTTATTTGTATCTTGATGTTTGAGAACATCTGCCAAAGAAAAAGATAGCTACCCACGTGTGTTTCTCTCCACACCATCCCATGGAAGCTTTTTGATATTAAGACGTTTCCTTTCTACTCTTCTAAATCCACTTTTGAGATATGCCTTTTTAGTCTGACATTCTAGAAACTGTTTTACCTGTTTGCTCAGATAATCATGCATGTCTCCTTCCCTTCTTTCCTCATGTGGCATAGCCTAATGTTGTGACTAGAAATTATGTGTTTGTACTCTTCATGACTTCTCTGCTTTGTCCATCTCCCCAAAAGCAGGGGATTTTTTTAATTTCTTGCCTTGCTCAAAGGGTCTTCTGAGGAAAAAGAATTTTGTTACATTATGTTATTTCTCTCCAGAATATGTCTAGGTTTCATCATTGCTTTGTTTTCCTAAACCTCTGATCCCTAGAACTGAAAGGTTCTTTCAGTTTGGTAGCACTTGTTTTATAAGAATGAGGGAAATGAAACCTTTGTTCCTGAGTACTACCAAAAATACCCAGCTGCTATTTGGGCACCAGTTTCTCTCCATTCTGTGGCCATAATAGGGGTTCATCAATTGACAGTTTTTTGGAGTGGATAGTCTCAAGAGGAAGTTAATATAATTTCCTTCCCCTTAAACAGTTCAGAATTGGGAATGAGGGAGATGACAGGTCAGTCTTATTTCCTATTTAGTTTATTTCTGTCATAATTTTTTCTTTCCTTGCTGAGCCTCTTAATCATCCATCTCTACCTCTCTGTAATCTGTAGAATTTTTTTAAGCAAGCAATGCATATGTTGACATCAGCTAAAATAAGCATTTTACATTGTTGAGGTATTTAGTCATGATATGTATTCCCCTCACTGACATAAGTAACATGGAACAGGTCTTGGATAAGGAGGATATAGGATAATATTTTGTTTCACTTTCTTTGCAGTTTTGAAAGACGTTAAGTGGGAGAGAACCGACAAGACTGCCACAAAAAATTTGGATGTGGTTTTGGTTTGCTTTCGTATCATCTTACCATAGCATGACAGCAAATAGCAATCAGACTCGCTTTACGTACTACATTGGCATATCCTTAGGTAGCTGGACAATGCAATATGAGAATTTGCAAGGTAGATGTGATCTGCTATATTTCTGCAGAAGCTGTGTGGTTGCCACTGACAGGATATTACTTGACTGATAACAGGAAGTGTTCCTTGCTGGCAGCTTATGAATTGAGTCATTCATGATTATTAACACAGGGACTACAGTAAATATATACGATTTACCATATTTGAAAAATGGATTACTTGTGAAGCGTAAAGTTACCTATTTTTATGTGTGTATTTCTACATGTTTTTGAGAAGTGACTGAAAAAGCTTTAGTTGCAGTTTGAAATAACCAAAATCCTTTAGTTGATTGTAGATCATTACACTTGCTCCAAATTCTCTCTCGTAAAGTATTATTGAGAGGGTTCTGTGTGTGTATAGGTTTATGTGTACACATATTTGTTTTGTTTGTTTATGTTAAGTAAGCTGTAGGTATGTCAGATGTCAGAATTTTGGCATGGAGAGAATTCTTGAAAATTGGAGCTGATGCTAACTTGTGTACTGTGAAATTTGGGATACCACTTGATCGTGAGACTGAAAATTCATTCATCCAAAATTTTCATTTTGGATGAAAAGCTGGAGATGAGCTGGCAATATGTGCTTGCAGCCCAGAAAGCCAACTGTATTCTGGGCTGCATCAAAAGAAGCGTGGCCAGCAGGTCAAGGGAGGTGATTCTGCCTCTCTGCTCTGCTCTGGTGAGACCCCACCTGGAGAACTGCATCCAGCTCTGGAGCCCTCAGCACAAGAAGGACATGGAGCTGTTTGATCACCTCCAGAGGAGGGCCACAAAAATGATCTGAGGGATGGAGCACCTCTCCTGTGAGGAAAGGCTGAGGGAGTTGGGGTTGTTGAGCCTAGAGAAGGCTCTGGGGAGACCTTTACTGTGGCCTTTCAATACCTAAAGGGGGCTTACAAGAAAGATGGGGACAGACTTTTTAGTAGGCCCTGTTGCAATAGGACAAGGCGTAATGGTTTTAAGCTAAAAGAGGGTAGATTTAAACTACATATAAGGAAGACATTTTTTATGATGAGGGTGGTGAAACACTGGAACAGGTTGCCCAGAGAGGTGGTAGATGCCTTATCCCTGGAAACATTGAAGGTCAGGTTGGAAGGGGCTCTGAGCAACCTGATCGAGTTGAAGATGTCCCTGCTCATTGCAGGGGGGTTGGACTAGATGACCTTTAAAGGTCCTGTCCAACACAAATTATTCTATGATAATGGCTTTTTCCCGTAATGTATGCAGGCTTTACATATGAAGAAAAGAACACCCAAGAAATCATGATCATGTATGTATCCTGTTAGGGATTAAGGAGGATGCTGTTTAGGACCCCCTTTCTGCTTGTCTAAAATGAAGTAATAAAGGTAGTTGCTGACCTGAGAACCCTACATGATCTCTGTAAACAATGAGATGAGGATATGATTGTATTTTGGGACAGTTCAGCATTGCAGTGGCCTACTATAATTGTTAATCTCTTAGGGCCTACTTCTTATGTGGGCAAACTAATACAAGATTTTCAGGTAGAGAGAAGGAAATGATTCACTGGCTGTCCACGGTTCTTTGCCTTCTTTGCCTGTTCTGTGTTCTAACTTAGCTGCTTGGTTTTGGGATTACAGTAGTATATCTCAAACTTCTGAATGTACAGGAAATGATTTTTTTAAAAAATTATGTTCAGATACAGTTAATTAGAATTTGCCACTTTTCTTCCTTAGGCTTCTGATTTTCAATCTGTTGATTTATGCAAGTGTTTACCAAAAATGGAACTCCGTACAAATCCTGCTGAACAGCTAAAAAGAGATCACGAGTGCAACTGTTGATGACACTCATTATTAAAGCTACAGTGATGCATCATTACATTGTATTGTGCATGGCTTGTAATAATGTAGTTGGTTCTCTTTTTTTTTGAGAATCAGTGTTTTGGGTATATGAAATAATTGAAATTTTTTTGCAAGGAGAATTTCCTATCAAAACACTTAAGCTATTTGGAAAAATAAGCATTAGGGTTGTAAAGCAAAGGTTCTTTAATTTTTATATGAATTCATACTTCTGGTCAAGCAAAAGGTGGCTCTTAATGTTGTCAGGTTTTTTAATGTGTTTTCTTAGAAATATGATGCATTTGCATAAGCATCCCAAAATAGAAGACTTCTGGTAGGATAGCAAAGTCATAAACAGCTTTCTGCACGCTGTTGTTGGCATGTTTTGTTTTTTTTTTAAATATGCTCATATTTCATTGTGAAATGAAATAATCTTCAAGAACTTTGTTTATAACAATACAGGCCAACTCTTTTGAGTCATGCATTCGTGTTTAATTGTAGTGCATAGTAAATATGCGTAATGTTTAATGTTAGAAAAGTTAGAATATAGAGAATAAAAAAATACAGGTTGTAGAAAAGCTTGCATACTTCTAGAATAAACTCCCCTGCTGGGTGCTTCATAACACTGTATGTAAAAGGCTTAGTGAAACAAAATCATAAAATGTTTATTAGAAAATTCAATGTATTAACATCAAAACAGTCAAGTATTAGAATTCAGAATTAAAAGAGTTAATTTTGTTAGTTATGCAAAACTACTGTCAGTTGGACACAATTTGATATTAAATAGGATCATAGAATTGTCATATTTTATCAAATCTTACATCTTTCTACTTTACTGTCCTGATCCTGATAATGACTAATTATAAGTGTCGGAGAAGTCAGCAGAAGCGTTCCAGAACAGGAAGGTCATTTACTTCCTCAGTTCTTCACCAACTCAATCTGTTTATAGGACATTGGCATATATTTTGAAATGCCCAATATCAAACATCTTCCAAAATGACTTGTGTTAATTTTGAGACCTGTGTATTAACTGGCTGTTGCAAGAAAAACAAACTACTTTTGAATTGCTTTTGGTTTTGGTTAGTGGTGCCTTGCTGTGATAGCTTCCACACTTGCATCATACTGCCTATCGATATATTTCCTTTCTGTGTTTATGAATTTTCTGTCTTCCTGAATATATCCTATGTCTTGTTTTGCAATAGTTGGGAAGCACCTGAGATGCCAGTTACTCTGTTCTCTGTTTATTCATATCCAGGTTTATTAGTTTTCTTTTCAGTAACTATGATATCTTCATAATGATTTGGACATGTTTTCGCATAGATAACCTATGCATAGTTTTTAAGAAGCATCTAAAAGGGAAATGTTTATGCTGGCATTGCAATAATAGTTGCACCTGTCATTGGTAATTGCTTTGAAATTTACTTAAGTTAGGAAATCAGGTTTTTTATTTTGCATAACTATGTACATTGCATTATTTGTAAAGAGTGCATACTTTTGACCTGATAAAAAACCCTTTTAAATTTGTGGAATTAAAATTTTTGAATTGAGAAGGCAGTAAGTCATGCAGAAAAAGTTTAAATACCTTCTGAGATGGTAGCAGGAAAAAAGATCTTTCCTCCCTGTAGTCTTTTCTTCTGGTTGTCAAATTTGAAACACGTTTATTATTTGAACAACTTGCTTACATTTATACTTGATTTGTATTGTGTTACTGTACATATGAAAATTTAGTGTCTTGCATCAAACTAATATGTCGGATTCCAAATACTATAAATTTGTCAATAATTATTACATCATGTGGTATCATCTTTACTAATACAAAACCCATAAGTGAATTTTTGATAGCCCATAATTTGAATTGGAGCTGGCTTTTGATTTTGTTACTATGAATGCATTAATCTAAAATACTTGATTTTCTTCGAGCATATCTAAAAATTGCTAAAGGCATGTAAGGACATGTTTATGTTGTGCAATGAACTGTGGTGCAGAAGGTGGCAGAAGAGGGGAGTCCAAGCTAGCACTGGACCTGGGGAGAGTGCAGTTACATTAGAGTGGCTCTGTGCCTGAGGTAAGAAGCCTTTTTCAGAAGAGATAACGGATTGTGTTTGAAGATACTCTATCTGAAGATACTCTATCAACGTCCTGCTGCATCCAAGAAATAGGCCACATTAATAGGGGTTCTTTGTGTATGACACCTTCCCTCTCTCCCAACTTTATACATTACTTTTTGGACCTTGAAATGTCATGTAACTTTGTCATTTTCATTTTAAGTAAAGATTTTTTTTCTTGCTCTACATTAATGTTTATTTTCATTAAAGGAAAAATCAAATGTGTAATTTATATTGCTTTTTAATTTATCCTAGTTAACATGGAAACAAAGATAGGAGCTGAATGCTTACGGAGCTATTTTGGAGTTGGTTGTCAGCCTGAAATTCTGGAATATCTTTCATCCTTAAGTAAACTACTTAGACTGAAAATCAGATACTGTGATAGGAGGATTCCATTGTGGATTTGTTTCATGCCCTTTCATATTTGGTGAGTTTTATGAATGTATATGAATACCACAGGAAGTGGTAAGTGAATGACTTACAGAACAGTCAGGGTAGCTGTGGAAATATCTAAGAGAAAAGCTAGGATGGCTGTATGGAGCACTTCATGGCAGCACTCTTGTAATTACACAGAGGTACACACAAGGCCTATTTCCTGTTTGTGAGTGTGTTTCTACAGAACGTTTGCAATTTTTATTAGTGGTAAATGTCATGGGATGTCTGCAAGCACTGGAAAAAATGTAGGCGCGTCATTGTATGTGGAAAGTCTGCGCGGTACGTTGTATATATAGTTATTTACAAGTTTGCAGTGGTTAATTGGTATTACCTGCCAGCTGTCATTTAAAAATATATATTATATTCATTGTGTCAGCAAGAATTTTTGAACAGTTTTGGTTTAAGTAAAGGAGGTTTTTGATCGCTGTACTCTCTACTGTAAACCTGTGCATCTGTCCATGAGACTGTCTTAATATTTTTAATGAAACTCTGCCTGTATTTTAAGACCATTTAAAAAATATTTTATTAGTATTGCTGGTGTGCAGGCTGTGTGTATATTTAGAAAGAGTCTTCTTTAATTAGTCTTCTTGTCTGATTCACTCGGTGATACAATATGCCAGTGAGTTTTTCCCATCACAACTGTTTCCATGGAGATGAATAGTGACAATACTCAGTGAATGAAATGTGAAATTCATGGTGAGTTTAGAGGGAGAACACTGACTCTCACATCCCGTTGATTGGCATGATTAATGGGAAACTGAAATCATGAATCTTAATGACATTGTAGTAAAACTTTTGAACGATTGCTTGAGTTCTCTGATTCTTTCATGACATTTGCCTGTTTTCATCCTTGCTGGTGTGACTAAAAGCCATCCCACAGTACTCTGTGTAAATTTGTTGGACCTGCAAGTGACTGGGTTATTGCACATGAAGGTCATAGTGTAATTGGTAATGTAATTAATTGAATGAGAGAGGAGGTGGGGGGGCTAGGGAAGAAAACTAATAGGGGAATCTCAAGTTTTCTTTTGATGCTTAGTAGGGGGATATGGTCACCCTGGTTTTAACACTTGTAAAAACAAGGACAACCAGCCTGTTTTCTTCATGTTTATTTCAGTTACGCAGACTATGCACATTTTCAGGCTTTAGCTGGATGCCTAGCAATTTGCAATTTTGAAAACCTGAAGTTAGTCCATATTGCTCAGAATACTAGAATTCTTGGTTTCTAAATATCATACTTCTATTTTCACTTACTATTCAAGATCCTTCAAGCTATATCAGAAGTTATTTTTGCAAGCTGGACTGTACAGCTGGGCCATTTCACCAATCTGTAGATAAATATTAATAACTATTTTTAGGGGGAATAATTTTTAAAAGGTTATATCTATTTTTTTTGTGGACGAAGAGTTTAGCAGAGGTGGAATTTAAAACAGATAAGGAGAATTTATATTTCCACTGCTACAGGACTGGCGATCCCAGGAGACCAGTTGTCAGTTTCCACAGCTGATTGTCAACAGCAGATATATAGAATCTGGGAACACATTTCTTAAGTAGGCTTGGCATTTGTACAGTTTAGAAGGACAAACTAATCTCTCAGACTGTCTGCTATATGGATAACGCCTTGCACTCATCAGCACTCATGCTGGTTTCACCTTGCTTGCTTAGAGGTTTAGGATGCTTTTGTAGATCTCGTGATTCAGTTCCTGGTATTTTTTGCCACAGGATGTTGCATCTGCTAATGTTTTATGTGACCTGAGACATCATCAGACAAATTCATGGAAGAAAAATCCCGGAGTGCTGTTAAATACATAGATGCAACTTCTCAGGAAGTCCTTGAACCGGAAGGTTGGGAATCTGGGAGAGTGTTCGCGGAAGCGTTAGGACGTGGTGGGTAGACGCTCACTGAGGGATGGCATGAGGACTGACACAGTGGTGCCAAGATGCTTGATCCACCCTGCCAGCCAGGGAAAGCTCCCATTCCCTCCTTCCTGACCACAGAAGCAGTTTTCACAACGTGTGGAATGGTCAGGACAACAGGTTTGGTTTGTCCTGATTGAGGCTGTGGTGTTCAAGTGCAGAGCCAACCAGCATATATTCCCAGACAGCAGTGATCATATAGTTTACATATCTTGATATAGCTTTTCCAGTTTTCTGACCCTCCATTTCACTTCCTTGTACCTCTCTTTCTCTAACTCAGTCTTCTTCCAAGTAAACAACCCACCCATAATTACTTTCTCCTCATTGGTTTTGTCACGTGGGTACCCAAATGGGTATTTCTGATACCGTTGCCAAAGGAAGTTCAGGTTTATATGGTATTACTAATACTATTAGCTAGCACCTCCTGGCCTGGCAAAATCACGCTCCTCAAAAGGTCCCCAGTACTCCCCCTCAGTTAGCTGTGAAGTTTGGCTGTTTCTCATGTAACTGGCTGTGAAATCCAGCTGTTCTTCCTGGTGCTGTCTGTGATTTCTGTCACTTCTCACGTTGTTATGTCTTACATCCAGCAGTTTCTCGTGTCGCTCTGTTAACTTAAGCTCATGCCTGGGCCTAGTTGGCAGCTTGGCCATTTGCCTGCAGCCTGGACAGGAGGTACAAGAGTAGCCTTGGAAAGGTCTGTATGGTTTCACTGTTCACACCTTCACAGATGTTTGTTATTGATGAGGGTTTGAGGAGCCATATAATCACACAGCATCACAGACAAGCCTTTGCTCTGGCCACTACACCTATTCTTAGTAAAGAAATCATGCTGTGATGGAAGCCAGAGGCTATGGTTGCATGACCACTTTAATTCAGTGTGCTTCTGGGCTGTTGCTGAACAGCCTTCTCCTCCTCTCGCAAATCTTCCAATGTGCATACCTGCTGCAGGCTCCCTGCTCGGCTCCCTGCAGGCGCGTAGATGCTCTCTTAGCTGCCTTGCAGCTCTCCTCCCCTACTGAGAAGGTCCTGCAGAGCTTACCAGGCCCGATTGCTCTTAGAGAGGCTGGAATTGAGCCAGAGTGCAGCAACCAAGACATGGTAAACATACAACCTTCTTCTCAATTGTGCAGTATTTTAAACAAAATATACAATGTAGAGAGCTGGAGTAAACTGTGATCAAAGAAAATCATTTTAAGATCAGGTGGAGTTGCAAGTGTTAATGACTGGACAGTAACAGAAATTATTTTAATGTTTCCACTGCACCCCATAATTCAACATTTTATTCAGAATGCCAGACTCTCAGTGAATGGGCCTTCCAGGTATACTCTCTCTTGTTTCTTGCTTTTATGTACTTTGTAGGGAAAAGAGCAGGAAGGCAGACTCAGTATGCATATATGCAGCAACAGTAAGGTGAGATAGGAGGGGATTCCAGTAAGAAGAATGCTAATTCTCATAATAAATACCACTTATGGAATTTCATCAAAGTTTTTATGTTGTGAAAGATGCATAATGTAGTTTCTTTATTTCAGGAAGACTGGTGAGTAGAACTATTCACATATTTGGGAAGGGATGATAATAGTGAAAATATGAACTAACTTAAACCTTTACTCCTAGAGCAAGCTGATCTTTAATAAAGAAAAAAATCTAAATCTTTCCTTTGGCTTTTTCAACTGCCTCCCATGCCTAGAACCACAAATGATACACGAGCCCTAATAATTAAAAATTACATTAGGATTTAGAAAGCAAGCCTACAAATTTGCAGACTTCTTCAACTTAAGAGGTATGCTTTTGTGTTTGAAATGCAAGTTGTGCATCATACAGTGTTCACTTGTGCGATACAGCTGTTTTGATTGTATACAAGGTGGATCAGATTTTAGGCATAGTTTTTCTTTTTCTGGGTTTTTCAGCAAGACCGTTGGTCAGTGAAGTCGGCAGATAAGGATTTTGTCACAAGGAGCTGATAGTGGAAATAATAGAGTTTCCAAAAAATGCGCTTCTATTTTTGCAGTCTTAACTAGTGATTTTATTATGGGGGACAAGTTAGTATACTGTTTTACAACAAATGAATCCTGACACTGTGCTTTTATATTTGTTTTAATGTGTTCGAAAGAATTTTACTGAGAATGAGGAAAAAAGAGAAATCCCCATGAAGAGAAGGAAATCCCTCGTGGGCATGAGTTTTTGTGTTTGGTGGTGGTTGTTGTTGTGGAGGGTTTTTTGGGTTTGTTTTTTTTAAACTAGTCAAAACTTTGACATTTGGAAAACAGTTCAATATTTCATTAAGAATTGTAACAGTTCTTGTATGTGTTAACTGGAGCACTGTTTTAGTTATGGTGACATTTATGAGGGAAATAACAGTAGAGATCAAAGGGATTTTTTGTTTGTTTATTTTAACTCTTATCAGCACCTGCAGAAAGCTTTTTGTAGTATTTCTGTAGTGCTGATAAATTGTTTTTGAGATGGAGAGGACAAATGATATTTTAGGGCTGTGAATATGAATTCTGAGTATCAAGTTTACAGGCATCAGTGGTAGGTTACCAACATCTCATGAAAAGAATAATGACGAAGTAAATCCCATTATTCTGCATATTATGTCAACAGTGTTTATGCCTTACTGATTTTTACGATCTCTGTTGTAATGCTTTATTAATAGTAGCTTATAAAAAGTTATTCTCATTTGGTTTGACTCCATGCCTAGATGAAATTTGCTGATCGTGGGGAGGTGCTTGTCTCTGTACGTTTTTATTTATTACTGAAATAGTTTGTTTTCAAGTCCTTAAGTGCTCCATCTGGATTGTCGTGGAACTGAAGCGGGTCTTGCTGTGCTAGACTGAAATGAAAGGATAACCTCATAAATGTGTATCTCAGAATCCAGCAACTGTATGGGCTGTTTGCATACTTGCTTGCTGAGGAGATCTGAGAATGCCAATAGCATTTTATTTATTGCAGTGAACAGTTGCACGCTAATGAGTGACTGCTGGTGTGGCTCAGAAAAATACCTCAAATCTTCACTTGGCTGCTAAGACACAAAGAATTGCTGGAACATCTCAGAGAACTGTGTGATAACTTGTTTCAATCCAGGAAGTGGATGAAAATTGCCAAACTGAGGGAAAGTCTGAAAGGAAGATCCCATCCCCTCAAAGGCATAGGCTATGATTTTGTTTTCAAACCCTTTGCTCTTAATATGTTTCATCCAACAGATCTGAGTTTCTGTATTTCAAAGTTTCCTTGTTACAGTTTATTTTCTTAAGAAAGCTTAGAGATGCAGAGCTCTTGCTGTGGTTTTGTTGTTCTCATTTCGAGGAGAAAATTCAGAAAGTTATGTCTCAAAGTATTGACTGACTTGTGGTCCTGCCTTCGGAGTTCAGAGGCTTTTTATCAGATTCTTTAGAGTAACAAATGTTGAAAATCTCAAATTGCACATTCCTGTCTATTTTTTAAAGAGGATTTAATCTCAGCTAGATTCCAAGTCTAGTCACTATCCAAGTTTTTTGCATGTGTTTGTAGTGGACATCATGTATCTCCCTGTTGTGTATCTTTGCTTTAGCTAGTTGGATTTCTTTGGATGTTGTGGTAGCTGTCATTGGTGAACAGCTGCCTCTCTCAAACGTTGATATTCTGTTCACAGCCTGGAACAAAACTCCAGTATACATTTGTTGTGTAACTTAGTTGCTAAAAATCACAGCTGTCTCATAAGCAGAGAAGATCCATCTCACATCTGTGGAACTGATTTTTGTTTTCTTTTTTTTTTTTTTTTTTTTACACCCTGTTGGGAGAAAAGTGTTAGCCATTGTAACAGTGTAAACATTTTCTGTTTAGCATTTGTACTGAGAAGTTTGCTAATTAGTCATCTTGCTGTTTTTGAAGAAGAAATCTTTAAAATTTCACTGCAGGGAAAGGAATCTCTGTTGTAGCAGCAGATGCTCTGCCTTGTTAGTAAAGGCAGAAGTCTTTCATATGCATTTAGTGGCTCTTGACTGAAAAAGCAGGACTGAGACAAGAGGATGACACGAAGGATGACATGAAGGAAGGAATAGTGCTGTCTGTCATTAGTTCTTATTACAGACTTTTGTTCAAACTGCAGCCTATTATCATCCTACAGCCTGTTACAGTCCTGCATGGCAGAATATTATTTAGTAATTTGGCCAGAAGCATTTGAGGTTATGGCTTTTAATGTGACTCTTTCCATTTACAAATAGTAATTACAACTAGCATAACATTTATACCACGTACTACTCTTCATTGTGTGTGTGTCCAGGAATAGCATGACTATGATTTGTGCCCAGAACTGCCACCATCCATCAGTCAGGTGGATCAAGCACTTGAAATATTTGGGAGTGAGCAACCTCTGTCTTCACTTGTTCAGTTGAAGTAAGTTTGCGTCCTTATTGTATGAGAAAATTTGCCTAGGAGGAGTCTAATCACTTCCAGGGCTTCTAGCATGTCAGAAGAGCAGGCAGTATATAATGGGTGTGCCAGGTATGTCCTTTCAGACTTCTGGGGTGGCAAGAAGTTGGGTGCCCCTCATTCTTAGGCAGGGGTAGAACTGGTGAGACTTGGCTTGGCAAATAGCAGGCTTCGATTCAGTACAAATAATTTAAATGTTTCAATCTGACCGACTCGTATTTCCTGATTGTGATGAGAAGCACAACTGCTTCAGGGCAGAACCTCTTTAACTGTGTTTCTCTCAGAAGTGAGTTGAAGAATTAAAATTTCACATAACAGCTGCCTGTCCATAAATGGCAGATAAAGAAATGTCTTGCATTAAAACTTCATAGCAACAAAGAAATTATAATCTGTGGACATTAAGCAAAATCTGCAATGTATATCATCACAGAAGCATTTTGTTAATTTGCTCTCCTGTCATTGCGTGAGTTGTTATATGTTATTTCTTTTTCTGTTTTATTTTTCCTCAGCTTAGGGAATGTACATCAGGTTCAGTAGATTTGATCTGAAGTGCCTTTGTGGTATTACAGTTGTAGAAAAAGCAATAAGACTTTGGTGTGACAGATTGCATGAAGAAAATTCCCCCAGTATTGATGCATTTTATACTACTGAAACCTTTTTGCTCATTTCCTTTTATAAAATAAATTTCACTGTGTTGGCAGAAGCATAGTTTTGCTGATATAACTGCATATGTGCTTGGTATGTTCTCTAGCCCCGCATGGCAGTTGCAAACTGCACTACTACCCAGCACCAGGAAAAAGTGTATGCTATCAAACTGCTCTTAGTAGCTGGTATATTGGAAGGTAATAACTGTTTTCATTTTAGAGGAGAAAAATATCATAATGCTTAATGCTTAGTAGTCTTTGGTAAGGAAACTCAATTGTTCACTTTCTGTCATCCTTTCATACTTTTTTCCTTTCCCTAGAGGATAAGTGAGAAGACTCACATAGTCCTAGGTTTTTAAATTACTGCATGCTTGAGGCTTTACTGTTCAATATCTTTGTAAAACACTTAAACCAGGAAAAAAAAAATCCCAAATGTGCTGTTCCACTCCTTTATGTGATAGAGGAAAACGAGAGCTGGAACTCACTTCATTCCTTTAGCTTTTTAACTAACCAAAAATCAGTCAGTTATCCTGCAGAATTTCCCTAGCAATTGTTTAGGTATTGCAAATTCTGAAAGAAATTCTGCAAAACAATTTGCTCAAAAACTCTGGCCTCTTTTCTGTGAAACTTCAAGCCCTTTCTTGTCCATGAGCTCTCTGTATCTTTTGATAATTTCGGTAATTTTCTGCTTTCTGAACTGTTGCCTTGCCTTTGCTTTTGTGATTCTCTTCTACTTAGAATCCTTGCAGGTGATTTGTTGTGCTGGTTTTGGCTGGGATAAAGTTAATTTTCTTCATAGTAGCCAGCATGGGGCTATGTTTTGGATTTGTGCTGGAAACAGTGGTGATAACACAGGGATGTTTTTGTTATTGCTGAGCAGTGCTTACACAGAGTCAAGGCCTCTTCTGCCTCTCACCCCACCCCACCAGCGAGTACGCTGGGGGGGGCACAAGAAGTTGGGAGGGGACACAGCCGGGACAGCTGACCCCAGCTGACCAAAGGGATATTCCATACTATATGGCGTCATGCTCAGTATATAAAGCTGGGGAAGAAGAAGGAAGGGGGGGGACATTTGGAGTGATGGTGTTTGTCTTCCCAAGTAACCATTACACGTGATGGAGCCCTCCTTTCCTGGAGATGGCTGAACGCCTGCCTGCCCATGGGAAGTAGTGAATGAATTCCTTGTTTTGCTTTGCTTGTGTGCACGGCTTTTGCTTTCCCTGTTAAACTGTCTTTATCTCAACCCGTGAGTTTTCTCACTTTTACTCTTCTGATTCTCTCCCCCATCCCACCGGGGGGGAGTGAGTGGGCAGCTGTGTGGGGCTTAGTTGCCGGCTGGGGTTAAACCACGACAGTGTCTTTTACATCTTCCCTGTGTTTGTATTCCTTTCTTTCCATTTTTTTCCTCTTCACAGGGTCTGTTCTTAGACAATGGTGGGGAAGACATTCAGATAATTACCTGTAACTATTATCTTTATGCTGCCAATTTTTAAAATACTTCACTACTGGTGAACTGACTCCTTCATCTAAACTAATAACCCACTGTCTTTAATATCTCTGTGGCTGTCCAGTCATCATTTTAAATGCATGCTTAAGGTCTGAGAGGTAAGAGAGAGATTAGATAATATTTAATTAACATGTTACTGTTGTTAGGCTTGACTGATGACCAGTTTCACTAAAGTTATTACAAAAAGTCACAGGTTACATAAGCAGAAACCAAAAGTACAGCTCACATTCTACATTTCTAAAATCAAACCAGACTATTTCTAGCTAATTGTTATACTTTTCATAATATCTAGCCAAAAAACATAATCAGACTTTCAAAAGTATTATGTTGAGCAGAACAAACGTTTCTGAAACGTATCACTGTGTAAGCTAAATAATTTACATATTATTTCATAATAGATTTGGGGTTCCTACTCCCTTCAGTTGTAATTTATTCTGACTCCCGTGTTGTCTGTGCCACCTTACTGTTTTTTTACTACTCAACTGTCAGATTCTCTCTCAAACACCTTATACATTTTATCTGCTGCCATTTATGCATGAGAGGAAAAATCTAGTCACTGCCTTTACTTTTTAAAATTCCTCTTCAAAAATTGCTTGAATATCTGAAGCTCAGAATACTGCTTTGGTTTAAGTGAAAACTTATTTGATTTTGTTTGGTGATGTCAAATACTTCCTCCAGTTTTCTGCCTGACTTTACAATTCAAACAGGATATTTTTAGCTTTATTTTTCACTTCTCTGTAGGCTAGCTTTGCTTACTGTATGGAGATGAATATTGGAAGGACTAAGAAAAATGCTAATGCTTTTGAAATATTCTAAGCAATGAAGTTATTTCCTTCTGGGGAACAAAAAAGCTTCCTATCATGGGTTTGCTGCATACGCTTGCTTCAGCGTTGTTGCTTGGAAGTGATGTGGTGAAGGTGATCATAAAACATGTGTACTGAATGTAATCTGGTGTTGCAGCTTATTCACCTAGTGGTTTCTCACCTACAGTTCATTCTCTGGTGCTGTTACCAGCAGTAAATTTGTGGTTTAGATGAGTCAAAGGAGAAGGCGTTGAACGCATGCTGCTCCATCTGTGATGCACGTTGCTTTGTCTTGGATGTTTCAGCAGGAACCCTAACCATGCTGCCTAGCCCTCTGCATATCTGGGGTCTCAGGGAGTTTCTGCTTTTTCATATCATGGGTCTTGAGGATTAATTATCCTCTAGTTTTCCTAGAAGACACTCAGTCTTCCACCTGATGTCTCAGGTCTCTGTATTTGCAGCATTTAGAAAGCATATTTGGGTCTCCTATATGAGAATTTCTTAACTCTCACAGAAGATGCAAGTTTTATTTAAAATAAATCAATAAAATAAATTGTAATTTTCAGTGTTTAAATAATCATTCTTTCAGTTCAGCATTAAAACCCATGCATACTAATTATCTTCTCCTGGCTCCTTTGGACTGTAATAATTTTATTACAGGCTGCCAATTTATTATACTGTTTCCTGATGATTTCTCAGCGATGCAGGAAAGTGGTCTTGTTGCTACTTCTAGTGCCGGAGCCCTGGCTGTAAGAACAGGTTCTGCAACCACTTGTGCACCCACTCCAGGCCTGGCTGCCTGTAGTAAAGGCCAGTGGGGCTAGATACAGATCGCTGGATTGTGGCTGACCCTGGTTACTGTCAACAGACATGCTCTGCTCTAACTTGGGTACTACGGGACTGCGCCCCATGTTAGGGAGGTCATTGCCCTGCCTGACTTGCAAGACCTGTTTCACTTCAAGAAGTAGGGACCATCAAATAAAATGAGTATTTAGCATGCTCAAACAAATACAGATGGTTCTCCACATACAGTGTAGTATGTAACTTCTTGCTGTACAGTGTTGTGGATATTTAGTGTTTTATGTTCATGAACTTAATGAAAGAAGCATTCATGGGAGAAAATAAGGATAAATACTGCTTCAGGTCTTTGGAGTCTCTGAAAAGTTGGGACCTGACAGAGCATTCTGTAGGAATATCACTACATGCTTGACTTAACGCTTCTTAGGTGTCTTCTGTTTGCCACTGTAGGAGAGCTGGAGCTCAACAGACATTTGTCTGACCTGCCACAATCACTCTTGTGTTCTTAATGTAAGGTTATTTAAATACATGGGGAACAGCGATGGCTTTGATGTTATGGAATGCTCTTGATCTGATGTTAAAGAAGAATTACAAAAAGTTATTGCTATCATTATCATACTATTCTCAGTACAGTTCATTTAGCAACAGCAATTGAATTTTTTTTCCCTGCAACTAGCTGGTAATGATCCTTCTGTTATTCTGAATTCTGTTCAGTTACAACACTGTGACAGCAGATGAAGAGATGACACGCAGGATTAGCTAGGGAGCTACTTCACATTCTTCCTGATCATTTATGGTGATTTTTTTTTTTCAGTGCTTTTTTCCACAAGGTTTTCTATCCATGCAGTGTTAAAAATCTTAGCATTTTTAAATTTACAAATAAACCATTACTTAACCATTTGTTGGCTGGAATAATAGGTACAAGAAAAAGGCACAAATGATGCAGCACTTGTTTCAAGATAACTGGTCTCCATCAGAAGTAAACATTAGTATGCTTTTGTTCTGCTCCTACAAATATGTCTGATTTTCATGGCCAAACATTTGAAAAGCAAGAACAAGCCATAATAAAGAAGATGAGTGTGAAAAGGAGAGAAAACATTCAGTCAACGTACAGGTGCAGATACAGTTCCATTTGGTGAAGTGGAACTTGAATCTTCTTGAAATGCACTCCCAACAATGTAGTTTTTCATTTGAAACCCATGTTTTCCTTTCTCCTGCTTTGTCCTTTAAGGCTTGACCTGCCCAGGAGAAGTAGTTGCATGTAGTTGATGTGCTATTTACATAAACTTAAACTTAGAAAGAAGTCTGCTATCTAACTTTGCTTGGGTGATTCAAGAGAGGAATTACACCCTTAATCTAGTATTTTAAGTTAGCTAAAACTAAATTTGGCATAAAGCTATGGTTAGACCAGTGAAAAGCTCATTATAACCAGCTGGGTTTAAAAACTGATATGTCCAGTTTATATATAACATTTAAAAAAACCCCAATAAACTAGTTAAATCTCAGTTACTGACAAGATAGTATTTTCTCTTTTAAATAATTTTTTTAAATAATTTATCAACTTGGAAAGTTGATATCTCTTCCCAGCACACATACCCTTTCCTGAATTCAGCAAATTCAAGGGAGGGGAGGAGGGGAACTTTTTTGTAAAATCTTCCTGCATTCTTTCCCGTCTAGAATGTTTTATGTGTTGTACATTATGATCTACCTGTCTGATACAGTAGGTTATTTTGAGGAACGAAGTTAATTTTGTTTCCTTACACATAGTTTTGCTATTTCTGAAGCAAATGCCAGCTGCTTTATCAAAACCCACGTTCTCATTTCTTTTTCCTGTTTCTTAAATTGGCTGAATTGGCTGAGTTTGAAATTAGTTTAATATATTATTTGCATTTAAGATGCACTCTAGAAAGAGAGAGTATGAGAATTTTTGAGTCTGTGTGGTTTTTATGTTTGGGTTTTTTTAGTGTATCCCACTTCCAACCATTCAGCAAATTACTAAAAATAATATTGTCATTCAGCTTCAACAAATACCTGTTGGTGATTCTGTAATCATGTTAACTTTTTAAACCATGAAATTTTGCTAGGGATCTAATTATTGGTTTTGTCTTCCATATTGAAAAGACTGGAAGCTAGGAGGATGTGATGGTGTTGGCAAGGCGGAGTGTTTGTGCTGAAACAAATAGGAAAGTCTCTTGAATTGAAAAACTATTCAATTGGGGGAAAAAATAAAACAAAATATTGTTTTAGAGAAGCTAATTTTATTATAGATATTGTTTTTCAGTTGTAGGGTTCAGTTAAGGTCTTGGGAACAAATACATATATATTAATTGAACTGTGCTTCTTGGAGCCAATTTTGGAGTTATATAAAAATAAATAATATATGTATATAAATAATATATATACTAAAAATAAAATCATATATATAACATTTAAAGATTTATTATTTTTATAGGTAAAAGTTTGTTTTGTTTTGTGAAAATAAGTGCTTGGAATGGAGACTGGAAGTTTAGTCTCCAGCACCTTACTTAGGATAGGAGGGATTGCCATTAGTTAGCCTGTCTTAGCATGAGCCCTGATAAATTTTTAACCACTAGCATAAAACTATATGCTTGCAATGGGAGAGCTAAAATGATAGTAAGGGGTAAAGCTAAAGGGCAGAATATCTAGCTGTCCTAGCCTGGGAAGCAAAAGACTATTTTGTGTATTCAGGTTCCTTGTGATAATGAATTGTATGTGTGGTCCTAAGCTAAATCTGCTCTCCAGCTTTCATCTACCTCAATATAGGCAAGTATTTCTAAACAGAGAATATTTCCTGTTGTCATTGAGAAGTTCTGAGAAGGAATTGTTCCTGCATATGGAACTGACCTCCGCAGCCTGTGGTGCCTGGTCAGTGGGATGTTGTCATTTTCAAGATGCCATCTCCTCCTTCCTGGTCAGTTAGTAAAGCCAAGAGGAGGACTTCAACTACACAATACTTACATATATTTGTTAGGTATTTAAAGAATAGCTGAGCAGCTATATAACTGGAAAGGGGAATGTCAAAATTCATAATCAATTATTTTGGGTATTCATCCTGTCAGTGTGTGATCAGCCTAGAATCCCTTCATAGGCAGAATCTGACCTTTTAGCATAGCGTCAGCAAGAGATAAATTTGATGGAAGTTCCAGTAAGTGGCAACCCTGATCCATCTCATGCAATGGGAAAGGTTTATACTTCTGCTGTTTCAACAAGTGCTTCCCTTCAGGAATGTAAACAGCATCTTCCAGAGTGAAGGTGGAATACAAGCTGAACCCCCTACAATTGCTTTCTTACTGTGTCAGAGCTGTGAGGTGGATGTAAAAGGATGGTGTTTCTTTGTGAGTATTCTAGGATTTGGAAACTCCTCAAGTTGACTTGTATGCTTTAAAATTAATTTTTATTTATTTCACTTTCAGTAATTTTTCCTCAGGTAGGAAAAATTTTTATTGATTTCACTTTCAGTAATTTTTCCGCCACTAGTCAGGCTGTGGAGGAATGGGTAAAGCCTTGTTAATATTTCTGACCCTACTTAGCAGCTCTGCCATTTTCTTTTTGTTCGTGTGGCGAAGAGAAATAAAATGTATGGTGAACATAGCTGAACCCTTTGCAAACAAGTCTTACTTCATTATTCTGAAGTACTCTTAATATATAGGAAGCATCAAAATGCAATGGCCTTCTGTTACTTCTACTCAGAAAACACAGCATGTGCACAGTGTGGCTGACGCCGCTCATACGTACTCGTTCAGTGTTAAAGTTTCAATGAGGAGCAAGGTGGTGGAGAGTCATCTACTTTTTCTTAAACTCTGACAATCTGCAGAGATAACTCAGGTTTGTCTTACCATTTCTTTATGTCTGTTATGTATTTGAAATTATTGGGGTGATACTTTTTTTTCCCTAAGTGATCCCAACACTTTTTTAATATTATTTAGAAGAAAATTTGTATGTGTATGTCCAAGTCACCAAATGTGTTCATGTCTGTCTTACTGTGATCTGCAAGGGCTCAATGGATTCTAGGATGGGACATTTTGCTAGGGCTTTAGCTACCTCATAACTAGAAAGCTGTATTTCTTTCACCATGCTGAGTGACATTCTCATAGCTGATAAGAGATTTGATTCACAGAGTTCATCCTGGTGTAAATTAAACTGAGTGTAAGTATATAGGAGGTAAACAATTTAGTGTTTTCTCCTAACAGATGATTTTCACATAGCAGGATGCAGTAATTCATTTTTGTTTCACAGATTGAGGAGGGCAGGGTTACACATGCGTGCATGTGTCTGCATCTCCACAGTGCAGACAGGGTTTACTTACGGAACCAGTGTACCATGGAACCAAACCCATGCAAGGAAAATGGAAACAGCATCTTGGCATTCAGGAATATTTGCTTCCTGTGGGGCCATTGCTTTTTCATACCTCTTTGAGCTGAAGAAACCTTGCAAGGGTTTTTGGAGCAGGAGTGATATGGTGGCTGTGTTCCCTTAGGAAAGGTTATTGATTATTTGTAATTCTTCCTCTCTAAAGACTTAGGATTGCTTTCCATTCTCAGCTGTCTCCTTCCGAGAATTCTGATGTTGCCGAGAATCTTTTTTGTAGTAGCACATGTGGTATTTTGAAACTGATAACTTGCTTTTACAGCTGACTTTATTAATGTTCTGAAAACAGCTCCATTTGAAGTGAAGAGGAATTTTAAAAAGGCAAGACTTTTGTAGGTGCTGGCTTCTTTTCTGTTTGAAAAAAAATCTGCTTGCCATCTCAAAGGGGACAGCTTTTCAGTGTCTGTTGTGTTTTGGAATAACAGTTTACAGGTGACAAACCTCTGAAATAATTTTTTGAATTCTGTTATTTTGAATAATAGAGATTGATGCTTAGGTTCTTCCATAGTAATGCAACAATAGTTAATACAAAAGTAATTAATGTTTTCTTAGCATTTTGATAACGTAGAGCACATGTTCTACATTACAAGGGTGGTTACTCTTTAATCCAAAGGAGAGGTCTCAGCTGAATGAGACTTTATTCTCTTGCATTTTTGGCAGACTCAGTAACTGGTTTCATATCTGAAACTGTTCAGAATTGCAGAGTAGAATTTTAAATTCTCAGTGTGAGAGTGCTTTTATGTGGGCCTGTGATTTAGTTATTTATTTATTTTTAGTAAAGCCTTTTCAAAATATACAGATGACTGCAAGTAAAAGACATTTCTAGCTCTTTCTCTTACTTTCTTTCAAAGGTAGATGTTAATGTCCATTATAGTATCCCTCAAAGTCCATCAACTCAAACCTGTTTCCCCTTTACCAATCAAAAGTTATGGATTTTGGTTGTAATTGGCCCAAATAAAAATTCAGTGATAAACTGCATACATTAATCCCACCTGTAGGTTTGTATAAAGTGTGGTTGTTAATTTATGTGACATGCAAGGTTTTCAATTAAATACAAACATGAAATATATCAAATTTTAGGAAATGTAACGTGGAAAGACCTTGCACTGAGATTTGAGTATTGCTGTAGTAGACAAGAAAACTGTTTTCTTTCACTGTAAAGCAACTATTTCCTTATAGTTGCATCTAGTTGAGTGACAAGATATTTATTAAAAGGTTTTGATAGCTGTCGAGACAGGAGGCAATTGCATCTAGACTTCCGAAAGGTAATTATTCTTTCCAGAATGGTTGAGTTGCTCAGTAATCCAGGAGAGGAGTTTTGAAACTGCTTTCTAAAAAAGCTGGTGATCAGTAATCTTGAGGGAACAAAGAGAATGAGGGTTTGAATCCAAATGAAACAGAAGAGAAGCTTGTGTGTGTATTTATCACAATCTCCCGAATCCTTTTCTCAGCCAACGTAAGGCTGCAAGTCTTGCATAAGAAAGGCTCATGGGTTCCATGAAGGGGAAGTGTCTTGACATCTGACTTATTGTGCAGAGAATGAGACATGCTTTAAGATTAAGAACAGTCTTAAATCCAACTTTATGTCGAAGATGTGAGCATCTTTTTAGAATTTCTGTTAATCTCTCTTTATAACCATTGGGATTGGGGATATTTTTATTTGGAATATTGCAAGTAAATGGTTTACTTTGACTTGTATTGAGAATGTTTTCAGACAGGACAATATGTTTTCTTTGTGGGACATCCTGACGTGGCAGTCCTTAAAACAAAAATACTGCCCTGCTCTTGCAGTGTTTGTCCTTGCAGTATTGTTCTCCAGGGCTGTATGGATGAGGTAAAAGTAGAGCTGCACAAAGTTGCTAGTGACAGTGATGGAGCTGATAAGTAGAGTTCTCTGTGGAACAAAAGATTGTGGTAGTTGCTGTTAGGAAAACTCTTAAGCATTTAGGAAGATAATAGGGAACATGTTTTTGCCTGTTTATAACAATAGCTTTTAATTGTTTTTCTTTTGACATGAACACCTCTTTTAAGACATGGATAGGTACTTAGAAAATTTGTACTCCAGGAAATTAATATTTCTAATAACCATTCTAATAGATGTGTAGGCATATGAGGAGAATAATAGTATGGTGATAGATAACAGGTGTTTAGCAAACACTTTTCATTTACTCTTCCCCCCCCCCCCCCCCCCCCTTTGCTATTCATTCAGCTGTCTTTTGTAAACTGTGAAAGGGAATTTTTGTACTAAGGCTACGCACAGTCTTGTTCTCCTTCCTCTCCAAAAGTCATGTTAGTTGATTTCTAAAGCAGAATCCAGTTCTAACAGATAATGTGAAATTGAATATTAAATTCAGGTTTTCTTTAGGACAAAATGGAAGTGTCTGTTGCTATAGAACATCTTACAAGGAGTATCCATAAAGGTAAAATTATGGTAGGTGCCAAAAATATATTTACCTAGAATAATGTTAGTCAAAACCAGTAAGGCTTCTTTGGAGTCCTTTCTGTATGCAGAAATATGCAGAGTATATTTCCTTAATTAGAGAAAAAATTAAATTATGCTATAAAACTTAAACTACATGCACTTCCACCAAGTATTACTGAATCTAGGGACCTTATCCAGCCTTTAATTATGTATTTAAAAACTATGTTAAATGTTGTAGAGGTTATAAACCTCAGGACATCAAATTTAGTAAGAGCCTGGATTTAAAATGCCTGTCTCCTTAAGCCTGAGCATCATGTTAGTCTGTAATCATCACATTTTTCAGTTCCTATGGGGAACTTCATTCATCAATGCTGCAAATATGTAGCTATGCATTTCTTTATAACTTCATCATTTTTTGTGAGCAACAAGCCTTCTTTACCATCCCAGGATTACAATGGATAAAAAGTAACTAGTTTTGCTGCCAGGTTTTCTATAATTCGTCATCTCAGCGTATCAGTTTGTCTGAAAGTGGAATTTATTTATCTTCTCTGATGTAGGGAAGTATTCTTCCTTTCCACAAATGACAAACGGAGGAATGGAGATTTAAACTTTATGCAGTCAAAAGTGTCATATTATTTTGATGTCTGCTTTGAGACCTCCTAGTTTTCTGAATTCTTCATTTTAATAGTGTATTTCACTTCTTCAGTGTGCCTTGATCACGGTAGCTTTTGGAAGGACATGGCCATTTAGGACTGGTTTACAGGGATGCCCATGTCAGGCACCACATGCAAAAGAGACTTGGCCTAGTGATTCACAGCAAGTTGGTGACAAGGGTAGAAACAAATGCTCTAAGGAAGGAAGTTCTTCTCTGATCCAGGAGAGCTCTTCTTCACTATTGAAGCGTTGTTGATTCGCATTTAGCAGCTTACCATTTTAGACAAAAATAAAGATGATGATGAAAGAGATGCTTAAGACCCAAATGTTGATTGTAGTCTGCAGCCTAAGCATATGAATTGGTTTTCATATGCTTTCATATGCAGCCCTTCAAAAGGGCTTTCTTTTGAAGTGGACTAGAGAAAGAATACTTTTTCTGCATAGTCCAGTCTTGTAAGTAGGTAACAGGGATTTTAAATAAGTTGGGCAGACTGCCATATAACTACAAAATAGCAAATTTTTATGCCTATCTTTAGGTAAGGGTGGAATTACCGGCATTTTAGTTTGACTAAAAGGCAGTAGTCTTCAAATATTAATGAAAGAATAATTCAAATTAGGGAGGCAAACAAAAAGTAGAATGAAATTCAGCATTGAAAAGTAGATTTTGCTAAGGCTAAACTTTCTTTCATTAAGTAGATTGGATTTTCTTTTTCCTGCAAAGTAAATCTAGATATAATTTGGCTTACCTGCAGTCAAACCAGTAGTAATGGTAGTACATGGGAACTTAGTTAAATTGGCCAGGTTTAGACCGCTGCCACTTATCCTACAGAACTCCTTGGTTACAGTGTCTTTATAACAGTTAAATACAAAACTTAAAGTTTATATGATGACTGAATGTGTTTGTTAGATTTATCTTGTCCTGTAGAAAACTATTTAAACATGACACAAATAGAAGAGAACAGACCTATTGGAACATTGGAAGAATATCCTTCTAGTTCTGCCTAATAATAGTATTGTCATTGGGGCAATAGTAGCTGGGAAACATCTCTGATACAGGTAAGAATATTATGTAAAAGAAAGCGAGTCCTCCTGGACAGACATAAAAGATTAAGGTGTTATATCTAGAAAAATGTGGCAATAAATTTCTTTTATCAGCTGAAAATGGTGGAGAAGACTGAGTTTGAGGAGTACATGTTGCTTGTGAGATAACTGTAGACTGTCAATGTGATGTGGCTAAGAAAAAGAAACTTAAAAATTAGGTTGTGGTAAGCCTTTTTTTTTTTTTAAAGCCTTGGGAATAGTCTCTGCTTCAGGTCACCACTGTTTATTTTGTCCCAGAGTCTTGGAAGGAAAAAGCCTAACTCCAAACCCAAAACCAGACAGTTGGCAGTTATACCGAGCATGGTAGTCAAGTCATCCTGGATCAGTATTTCCAAATTCCTTTCCAGGATTCCTTTAGAAGAGATACACTGTGGATCAGGAGTCTATGTAAGCAAATGCCAGACAAATTTGTATCAGGAATGAGATGCAGAAGACTTAGAGTAATTGTCAGTTGGAGTAACTTTTGTCAGGACTCCCAGGAAAAGGGTTGGTATCTCCACTGAAAGTATGGTCCTTCTTCAGCAGCTGTAAGACCCAGACTGAGGATGCAGGAGGAAATTGTCATTTGTTCAGACTACATCTTCAACGACAGTTGAAACAACTGTTCCATGTCTGTTCTGGGAAGAAAGCTGTGGGCCAGATTCTGCAGACTGGTCAATTGATCCCTGCTGACAGATGAATTGAATTACTGGGTGAGATCGTTTGGATTGTATTGTAAAATGGTCAAACTAGATGATACAAATTGATACAGAGTCGGAAATGACAACTGACTTCAAATCTTCCTGTGCAGAATAATTTCTCTTGGAAGCAGGAAAGATTAGAGATGTTTTTCAGCTATCACCTAAACCCAAAGGTTTAGGCAGCACCTGAGTGTAGTCAGTCAACTGCCTCTTACTAATGGTTTTCCTACCTCCCCTTTCTTGCAGGGAGACTGGCAGGGTCTTTGACAGTGTGGTTATGTGACTGTGCACTTTTTCACTGGCATATAAGAGAAGGTTTCAAAGCAAAATCCAGTACTATTTTCCCTTTCCTTCAAGAATGATTTTGAGTTTCTTGGTAGCAGCAATGAAAAGTTTAATCCCTCCTAAAAAAGAAATTAATTTAGTCTGTGATATTAGGAGGAAACTAAGAGTACTCTTACCCACATTTAAGTTAGAAAACTGTTTCAACTCAGATCTCCAGGGATTCAATCAAAATTGGATGATAAAAGGAATTTAAGACTGGTGACTGTCAGCTAGAGTATGGCAGGCTTTTTCTTTATGCTGTTTATATGCTCCCAGACAACTATTTAAAACATTAGAAATATTTGTGATTGTTTAAGGCAACAGCTCTTGCACTTAGTGGTGGTGTTATATTTGTCGTTCTAAAAAGAGGTGATAATGTGACTCACTATATAGAACAGAAATCCATATGTTCCCTTTCTTGGATTTTTTGTTTGGAGAAGAACAGACCTCTGTAAAGGGTCAGCACTATGCATTGTGGAACTGAAAGAGTCAACTTAAAATCTGTAATTTGTCTCCCAAAGAAGACATCAGTTTATTTCAAATTCAATTTGGAATACAACTCCTCTGGCAAAAAGAGAAGCAGAAATTAAAACCTAATAGTTTGGATTGTCTGTGTGAGCAGAGTCTTACGATTACAACTATATTTGGTGTTCACAAATCTTATTTGCATACCTGTTATACTAGTGTCATAATGTTTCTGTCAAATCATATCAGTTTCTTGGAGGGACCAGTCTGGTAGTGGCAGCCCAGTCTCCGTTTGTTAGCAGATTTTTAAACTTGCTAACAACCAGATCTACCTGATACGGCCCAAAGGAATGCAAATAGCAAGCTTTGGGATGTTTCTGGCCATTATATACTTGGCTTAGAAGGAGAGCACAATGGCGGACATTCTGATCTATGCTCAACTTTCATGTGTGGCTTTTGAATCGCAGATCAGTGAATAAAGCTTGTAGTCCAAGAAAAACAGAAGATCACTCCCCAAGCTGGAAACTGCTCATTTTCTGTTGCAGCATGGCAAAAGGATGACATTTAGTACTAAGAGTTCTCATGTACTGTTCTAAGGTCAGTCTTGTCATGTACAGTGTAGATCTCAGATAATTTTATGGGATGATTTATCCTGTAATTATTTATTGTCTGTGTTGCAGCAGCACCTAGTGGTTCAAATTAAGATCAGGAATGAACTTTGATGGCATATGATCTCTGCTGGAAGAGCTTACGTTGAAAATAGATAGAATGGAAGGAGTAGGGTGCAGGAAGCCAAGGCAGAGAGCAGGGGGATGGCTAATTACTCACTATAGGAAAGCTGAGGTACAGCCAACAAGAGACCTAAGTCTCCATAAAGGGTCTAACATCCTTTTTGTGTAGAAACATGCCCTTTCCTAACAGCAGCTCTTGGTAGCTCACTGCCTTTGGAAAATGGATTTCTTAAATATGAACATACCCATTTACTTAAAATCTTGGTTAGAAGTCTATAATCCTTACACTTTGGTTGGCTTTGAACAAATACTGCAGCCCAGTTACCTGTTGCCAAATGTTATTCTTTGAAATTCAGAGCATGGCATTAGGATTGCTCACTGCATCCCGATGCATGCTTCTCTCACTTGGCTGCTCTAAAGATAGAGCTTCACAGGTATATATTGTACTTTAGTATTCAAACTGCATTGACTTCCTGGAAGGGGATCTGTAAAAAGGGTTTAGTTGAAATTTCCAGGCATATGAAGGACAAGAAAGTCATCAGGAGTAGTCAGCATGGATTCACCAAGGGGAAGTCATGCTTGACCAGTGATAAACTTCTATGATGAAATGACTGGATTGAAAACTGGTAGAACAGGCAGTGATCAGTGGCAAGAAGTTTAGTTGGAGGCCAGTAACTAGCAGTGTACCCCAGGGGTCAATACTGGGTCCAGTCCTGTTTAACATTTTCATTAATGATCTGGGTGATGGGGCAGAGTGTACCCTCAGCAAGTTTGCAGATGACACAAGACTGGGATGAGTGGCTGATACACCAAAGGGTTGTGCTGCCATCCAGAGGGACCTCGACTGGAGAAAGGAGCATACAGGAACCTCATGAAGTTCAACAAGGAGAAGCGCAAAGTCCTGCAGCTGGGGAGGAACAACCCCAGGCACCAGGACATGCTTGGGGCCACCCAGTTGAGAAGCAGCTTTGCAGAAATGACCTGGAGGTCCTGGTGGACACCAAGTTGAAATGAGCCAGCAGTGCGCCCTAGTGACAAAGAAGGCTAATGGTACTGCCAGCAGGCTGAGGGAGGTGATCCTTCTCCTCTACTCAAGACTGGTGAGACCACACCTGGTGTGCGGTTTCCAGTTCTGGGCTCCCCAGTACAAGAGAGACATGGACATACTGGAGAGAGTCCAACAAAGGGCCACAAAGATGATTACAGGACTGGAGCATCTCTTATGTGAGGAAAGGCTGAGAGAGCTGGGACTGTATAGCCTGGAGAAGAGAAGGCTCAATGTACATAAATATCTGAAGGGACTGTGCAAAGAAGTCCAAGCCAGGCTCTTTTCAGTGGTGCCCAGTGACAGGACCAGAGGCAATTGGCACAAGCTGAAACACAGGAGGTTGGTTCCCTCTGAACATCGGGAAGCACTTTACTGTCAGGAGGACTGAGCACTGGCACAGGTTGGCCAGGGAGGTTGTGGAGTCTTCCACCTTGGAGAGAGTCAAAGGCTGTCTGGACGTGGTCCTGGGCAACTGGCTCTAGGTGGCCCTGCTTGAGCAGGAGGGTTGGTCCAGACGACCTCCAGAGGTCCCTTCCAGCCTCAGACATTCTGTGATTCTATGACATAATATGGTCTTCTGTAATTGACTTTTTATTGTTATGAGCTATTTGTCTTGTTCATTCAAATAGGAAGTTCTTAGGACAATGTTTTATCCTATGGAAATCCGAAGAGCTTTTAGAGATTTTGGATCAGAGCCTTGGATCGTACTGCTCTCCCAACAATATTTAATTCTTTTAAAAAACAAACTTACAAAAAAAATGTTAGCAGACTTTAGTCATGATTCATTGGTCTTGGTGTTTAGATGCTTAGAAAACAGAATAGAAAATCTTATAAGAAAATCAGTTTGGAGAAGTGGAATTGCAAATGATTAAGTAGCCCTTAACCATGGAAAGTTTAGGAGAATATTTAAATTGGTTTCTGTTTAAAAAAAAAAAAAAGGAAGGAAAAAATAAAAATAAATAAAAATAAAGTTTTAAAGGTGTTTGGAGCCACTTTAGATATTTTTGGTGAGTTAATTGCTTAGATTTACAGATTTCAGCTAAGCAAAAATGTGTCAAGCAAGCAAAGAGGAGAAATTAAGGACAGAAACAGGGAGCCTTTACTTGTGACACAAACCTGGTATTCATGCAGATCCTTTCTGCCAGTTCTCTGACCATCTTGGACAGTTGTTTTGCTTTGTGAAAACGTTATGTGTAAAACATCATTAACTATATAGAATTATAACAATGCTTGTGTAACACTTAACCTATTAAATTTGCAAAAAACAGTGGAGAAAAATAAGATACACATTTAGTTTGCATTTACAGCCTTACAGCAAGGAGTGTATTTTAAGTCCAGCACATTCTCCGAAGGATATCCTCAGTGAAAGAAACAGAATGGCCTTTCTGTTGAAATAACCATTTTTTTGTGGGTGAGATGTAAGGAACTAATGTTTTGAGAATGTTGACAGAGCCCAAGTGATTTGATTAACAAAGCCCTAGTAGCATAATAAAAGGAATTACTTAGAAGCTAAGAAAAGACAGAAGTTAAATGAGAACATACATAACATTAGACAATATATAACTATCACTTTCTGCTTATGTTTCTCTTGTCAAGCTTCCTACTTGCTTATTTGTCAGCTTTTTTCACACTCAATTTTGCTTTCTGCTCTGCAGCATCAGTGCGTGGCACAATCTAGAATTCATCTGCTGGTTCTTCCCCTCCAGCCATCACCCTTTTAGTTTTTCATGTTCACAGTTTACAGGTCAATTTTTGCCATGATACCAATAGTAAATCTTGTTTTGTTTGACTTTTAATTTTGTTTTCCCTGACTTCTGTCTACCTGGCTGCCTGTCTTCAGAGTTTGAGCTCCCTGGGCCATGGACCATCCCTTCTTGAAAGTCGTGAAAATGCTAGCACATTGTGGCTACTACCATTTACACAAAATAATCTCTGGCAAGCAAAGATTAAGAGGAAGACTGAGATGAATAACTGTCTGGAAGATGTGAACTTGGTCGGTCACTCCTGTTAAAACTGTAGGAACATTTTGTGTTTTAAGGGCAGGAAGAAGCTCTTATTTTTACTTTTCTAATATAGCTCTCATAACTGTATGCTCTCTTCTGGGATGATTACTATACATGGAGTACATATCTGAAATAATTTTATCTTCTTGTTTCTTGCAGAATCACTGCCATGTATAATGAAGTAGGCTTTGTGGTAAGAAAGGGAGATGTATGCAGTAATACATGTATATATCTTGCTTTTGCAGAAGTTTTTTTTTTTTTTAAATACTGCAGAACAGGCTCCTTATGTTGGTTTGGTTTTTTTTTTTCCACATTTGTACCCTAGTGTAAATCAAAAAGATAAATTTTGTCAAAGCTTGGAAAAATGTGTTAATTTCATCAATCAAGTTTGTTTATTACAAACACTGTTTCACTGAGTACCCAGTAAACTGAATTGCTTGAATTCACAGTGATGTATATGAGCTTGTGAGTAAAGGACTTGCAGTGGCAATTATCTACTGCTGCCATTGAAACAAATAAATGCTTTGAACTTCTGTTGCTCTTGCTCTCCCTTTCTCCATAATGCATATTTGTGTTGCTCAAAGTTTAGGATATACCTGAAGTTATGCAGTATCCTACAACAGGAACTGAAAAAGCTCTATGTTGGAGTTAGGGTTTTTTTTCTGTGATGTACTTCTGTGTTCAACCCCCATTCTTATATAATCTTTGGCTACCTGTTAAAATTTTTTTAAGACTCTTGTATGAAAGTGTCATTTTTATATGATTTAATCTTTTTTTTTCTTTAAATCTGAATTTAAAATTAAAATGTGAAATCATCAGATGCCTAATTACAGACAAGGTTATGAGAAGTGGGCAGGTTTCTTAACACCACTAAACAATGCACATGAAGTCAGCTGTTGCCATGATTGGAAGTAATTCTTATCTCCAATTTATATATCAATTCTATAAATCAAACTCTGCTTCTTGCTTTTTCTCTCATTCCTACAGAGAATTAATTTGTGCCAGTCCTTACAAACACTCTGCTAGGAACAGCATCCATTTTTAATAATAAAGATACATTGCAGATACTGAAATTGGAAGAAAATTGGTATTGCAAACAGTGTTTCAAATTGGTGTATTAGAAACATATACTTACTAAATTGTATTTACAATAAAGCAGAAATAAATAAATAATTAACCTTCATTGAGCAGTAACCATGTTTTTATTAGTTTGATTTGTAGACTGCTTGTTTTTAACCCTTGCTATCTGAATAACTTTATCAGATAGTTGGAGATAGTCTGATATATCTATTAGCTTTAATAGCTGTTACTCTTAAGTTTACCTCTTAATAACTTATCTGCTAATCTTAATAACTTTGAGGGAGTTAGTATCACTATTCAAAAGATTTTAGTTAAAGGTGGCTATTGTTCTTTTTTGAAAGACAAAATTGAGGTAGACTTTGTTACAAACCTATGAATATACAGACCGAAGGCTAAAAATGCAGGCATTTCATTATGATGAAGAGTGGCTGGCTTGAATAATTAAGCGCTTAGGGGCTGCATCACTGGCCTTGTGTCTGCTAGGATTTTTGTTGGGCTGTTATGCTATAGCTAATGCAAACAGTCCTGTCTTTCATGTGGGTTCAAACTGCACAAGCTGTGGCCTGAGAGTCGCTCTGAAGCAGGCTGCCTTAGTGTACATGGTCAGGATTTTGCCTGGTTATTTGGGGAATGGGTCCAAATGTATTCATTCCTTCTCCATCTTTGTGATCCCCCTTAGGCAAGAAAGTTCCAGAAGAAGAAGCAATTGGCAGTGGGTAGGTGGGGGACAAGGAAGGAATGGAATTCCTGAAAGCACCTTTTTCTTCTTTTTCAGAACAAATAGACAGGATTGACTTTGCCTGCAGTATTTATTGTAATTTTTGCCTGGCATTACTGCATGCCAATAGCTTAGACTTTCTACTACATTCAAGTTTTACCAGACATAACTATCAATGCAGTCAGAATCCTTTTTTTCCTGATAATTTATCCACTTTTTAATTTTATATTTACACTTCACTTTAAATTGAGTTAACTTCTGCTTCTGAACCAATCATATGTTATTTTAGTCATGCCTTAAAAAAAATTGTGTTGTTACCATTATTTCAGGCTTTGCCTGAATGCTCCTGAGTTGTTCTGTCATTCAGGATTTTTAATTGAGGACAATACCTACTGCCTGGGTGGGAACAGACTGAGTGGTCACGCAGTGCTATGATTGCTGATGTAGAATACACCAATTGTAACGAAATAAGAGATTGGAAACCTCCACCCCTTTTTTTCTGCCAGGTTCTAAGAAATAAAGTCTGTAAAATTAGAAGAGAAATACACCACAGAAGTGCAACTTCTTTGTTTCTAGAGTATTGGTGAAGGTGTGTCTGTGTGAATCCTTAGTCCCTTCTTGAGTATCAACCTATAATATCAACCTATAATAAGGCGTTGAATATCAACCTATAATAAGGCGTTTTTTTGAGTCGTCTTACAGAGTGAAATAGAGCAGTTACCATTGACTTCAGTGGGGTAGTTCATGTAAATGAAGATTGTAAGTGTTCATATACAGTATGAGTGAGAAAAACAGATCTGATCTTATTTTAAGATGAGGTTTAGAAGGGAGAGTTTTCTCTGCAAAAACAGCCTCTGGTCTTGATTTACCCACTTTCTACTTCTTTCTCCTGCCTCTCCTTGATCTCCATCTCTTCTTACTGGAATTTTTTTAGGAACTCGCTTACTGCCACTGTTTGTCCTTTTGATTTTTTTTTTTTACCCCTTTACCAGTTTAAAAGATGTATAAGTATTGATTATTTTCCTGAAATTGTATTCCAGTGCCTTTCATGACACAGGTTGTAACCATAGTTCTGGTTGCAGATTTCATTTCTGTCAGGTTTGAACACGCAATGTTAGTGTTAACAGCTTAGCTTTGGAAGAGCCTGTAAATCCTGAAACTCTAATCCAAGATGTGCTCTTTACTTTTACAACTGCTGCTCTACTGAAATTATTTTTCTTTTGTGGTGTATTCCAATTTTCTGTTATAATTAAGGAAAGGTGCTGATTCCTCCCTTCCACCAGTATTCTAGATTCTTTGCTGTAATGGTAGGTGATTCGGAGCATTCTTAAGTTAAGAAAACTAGATTTGTTTGTAATCACTAATTGTCTACAATTAATTGCAGAGGAATGAATAAACAACTTGGTTTCAGGATCTAACATATCTTTCAGATTACTCTTAAAGTTTTGTTTACATTTGATATTGAGAGTAGCTGCTTGCAACATGTGGCTTTAGGAGGAGAACAGAGTGCCTGTTGGAATTCTGGCTGTGAAGTGTTACAGTGCTGTCTCGGATTTACCCTTTCACTACTCATAGTCTATATGTCTTGGCAGAATTTATACTTTTTGGGAATTGTTGAGTTACGTGATTATTTGGACTTCCACTTAATTAACAGTTGAATATCATTGCGTGTCTTTCTTCTAGCAAAACACAGTTTTAGTGTAATTTTTATTTTTTATTATTTTAATGAACACTTTAAAAAAAATGTGTTTTAGAGTGATTGTACTAAGTGCTGTTTCCCACTTCATTATATTAATTGGTAGAATTTTTTAAAAATATTTTATTTCCATAATACAGGAGGATCCAGCCAATAATATAGCTATATGTAATGCTATATATTAAACTGTATACGTTATATAAAGATTATATAGCATATGTAAAATTATATATATATAGCTGTACATAAAGTTGAGAGTACAAAAGTTGTTAAGTAAGTGCAGAGTGGGGGAAAAAAAGCAATGAAAATACTGAAAGAGATGATGTATGGGCCATGTCGCTCAACTATTTTTCTTTTTGTTCACTTTTTGCATTAATTCTGCACTGGGGGAGGGAGGGAGACAGTGCAGGGTTCTTTCTGGATCTCAGTGAGAAAGGCTGGCCAAGGAACAGCATGTTAAAATAGCCATTTTAATAAGAAAGAATAAAAAGAGGAATATAGACAGTGAGTAAATCTTACGTCCCCTCAGAGGTTGGGAACCCCGTGTTCGTGCAGCTTCAGATGGACCCCAGGTGGGTTTTGCCACGGCATGCTGCCCAGATGCTGTCTGTGGAGAGGTTCCTCTTCCCTCCCACATTGCCTTTTATTTTGTGTAACAAACAGTCATTTCTCCTCTCCTGGGAGCCTGGGATGGCATCTCTGTCATAGCATCCGCTGGTGCCAGCTGGGGCATGCCAGCAGGTTCCCTTGCAGCGCTACGCATGCTGACATACAGGCTTCTCAAGCCTTAACTAACTACAAGGCCCAATAGAGTGTGCATGGCCAGCTCAAGATCACTAAATCCTCAAGTACAATGTCTTCTGCAAGGCTCCCAATACAGCGTTTCCCTTGGCATGGGCAAGAGGACAATCTGTTCTGCGGGGTTTATGAGGGGGATACGTACAGGGAAAGACCCAGTGATAGTTTTGCAAGTGCAAATCTTGGTGCAACTAGCCAACTTTAATGTGTTTTGAGATTTTAATTTTGCAGTGGATTAGGCATTGTTGATAAGAGGATGAAAAAGCCTCTGTTGGCCCTTCAGTGTTAGCTTTCCCTTGGTGCTGCTTGGATACAGCTGTGAACAGATGCAATAACTTCAGGCCTGTCTGCCAGGTATACATGTTATTTCTAACTTTATACAGATTTGGACAAAACTTCTCTGCAACTTTGGCAACTTAATCCAAAAGAAAGAGTACCAGGTCACTGGCTGTGTTTTTGAGAACTTGTGCTTCTGAATGCTCTGGTGAATTTAAAGTCCTAGTGAAATGTGACTACTTCTGCTCTTCAAGCAGTACAAGGGGCAATATTTCAATCCTTGCAAAATTATTTTATCAAACATATTTCTGAAACATACCTATCAAATCCAAGCCACTACTGTGGCATTTTTTTTTCCTCTGTTATGCAACTATTTCAGTGTGTAGCACTGATTTGTGGTTTTCCTCCTCTTTCTTTACCTCACGTTTTTAGAAAACAGCCAGTTCGTTATGCTGGAGATCAGATTACAGAAAACCAGCAGCAGGTTAAAACAGTGCATAAAGGGTGGTGATGTAAAAGTTGACAGAGACAAAAACTTTTGGTAGCCTGCATCTGGAACAGAGGTGCTGTTGATTGAATTCTACATACAGAACTCATTAAGCGTTTGAGGTTGGAAGTATTAGAATTTCTTATTAGTGATTTCTATTGTGTTATGTCCCATTAATGTTGTCTAGCATATCCCAATGGTAAGAAGAGTGCTCAGTCCTGGCAACCAGTAATGTGGCTTTTGTGGAATTCGTTACCTTTCAGCTAAATAACAAAATTGCATTAAGTTAGACATAAGCCCTTAAAAAAGTTTGCTTTAAAGCATTTTAATAATGCAGTGAAGGCAGTGAGGGAGAGTAATTCTTTTCTGTCTATTCTCTATACAAGTATCCAAATAAAAAAAAAAATCAAATTCAGGGTCTTTAAAACTTGAAGGTGCTAGATGGAGTGAGCCCAGCATACCTAGCTTGTCACCTGAAGTTTAGGGATAATGTATGTGCTCGATAACTGATTCTTTGACACAGTGGCATGCTGACAGCAAGGATAAAATCTATTTGCACACACAGGCTTTTCTCTGGTGCTTGTCCAAGGCCGTGAAGCAGAATCTCAAATGAGAGAGCAACAAAGATGAACATCTCCATTCTCTGTTTCAACTGGAAGGTATTTTTCTTTCTTTTGTAATGAGGGGTACAAGGAGCATGGTGGTCTTAAAAAATAGTTAAACCTGCACAATGTCTGAGGAGAAAAAAGGAAATGTGGATTGAAAGAGGAAGAATCTAAAGCATGTCACTTAATTGACTTTTGGAAGGTGAGTACGTGTTACAGTAATCGAGATGTTATAACAAGAGGATTTTTTTTTCCCCCAGCTTAGAATTTGTACTCACTCATCTTTTTTCCTTCTGTCTAAGCAAGTGTTTTAATGATTTCAGGCTTCCCAGGGTGCCTGGCTTCACAGCATGCTGCAATCACCTTGCCTTTGGCCCTAAAGGCTGAGGAGCCCTCCAAAAATAAATGGGAAAAGCCAGAAGCTGTCTCCTCGGCTTAGCATTTTATTTTAGCTCTGCTTAACAGCAGAATTTTATTGGGTTTGGTCTCAGAATGGTGTCTCTCCAGTGAAAGCTTCCTCTGGCAATCACTGTCTGCTGCCTTCTGCTTAGGAGCATCAGCTGGGACGCTGAGCACAGCCGTCTTGCTCAGAACTGCCTGCCAATACCCGCTATAAGAGCTTTGTAATTACTTGTCCTGTATAGTATTGGCTTTTCAGCTGACCATAGCATCAAGAAGTGTTGAGAGCATGGTAATTCTGATAACTATTGTGAAGAAGTAAAGCTATTTTTTTTTCTTACAGCTCTGTACTTAAAATAAAAACAAAGGAAACAGGCGGGTAGTCAGGAAACCTGTAAAACTCTAAAAATGCATAGGTGGATAATAAGTAGAGGTGGTTTTCATTCTTTCCAAGTATGGATGTGCCACTGAAATCACAAGGCTGAGGTAAACATATTGTTTGTTTCTACAAGGCAAAGAGAAACACTTTGTTGCATGAGAAAATTGCTGGCTGGGAAAAATATAGCACTTTGTTACTTTAGGACTATGAAACAGGTATCCGATCAGTGTCACTCTAATTCGGAATATTCATACTGGATATATTTAGGTTTTTATTTATAGACACACCTGAGTTGCTTTGCCCATACTTCAGTCTAGGTAGCTGATGTCGGTGTTGAACTAGAAGCCATGTTAACGTGGTAGTTCCGTTCTAGAGCTGACCTTGGCAGACCTGTCAGCTCAGCTCAGTCATAGCACTGCTTCAGTGGAGCTGGCTGGCTTCTGGAGGAAGTCTGGTTTATGTCCGGCCAGTTCAAAGTACGAGTAAAGCGTGTTTGTATAGGTGTTCACATACACTTGTTAATCTTTTCTGTTTGATTTTTAAATTATCAACAGGGAGCTAGTTTAATTCTTTATGCACTGTTTTAGAACTGCAGAGTGTATCAGTGCAAAAATGTAATCTTTTAGCTTATTTAATATGTCATTACGTGCTCATTTTTTTAATGATAAAAATTCATCTGAATCATAAGGGAAAACCCTTTTTCCTCTCCGTTGAGTATGTAATACTCTGTAGATTGAGTTTCAGAAGTTTCAATGGTTTCAGAAGACATCTTTCAAAATGTAAGTAGGCTTCATAACCTGCTTCTGCCTCACACAAAGCTTTGATTGTCTCTTTTCCAGATTATAGGTTAGTTTTATTATTTACTGAGCATGAACCACAGATTAGGATTAGTGATTTTGGACCTGTGTGCCAGAAGCAGTTTTCCATTTAGTCACCTAAAAACATTTGTTTGAATAAATTTCCTATGTCTCTTCCATTCTGTACTGAAGCTATAATGAGATTTTGACAACAGCCATTTTTTCTTGCTTGTTTCTGTTCTTCTAAAACAAGAAAGAAAATAAATAAGACCTTTTAGAGGACATCTGAAGATTTGTGTAACCTCTCCTCGCCCAAACTTAAAGTGGAAACACGAAGTTAATATCCTTAATATATGGAAACTACTGGCTGAATGGCTGGGCCCAGAGGGGAGTTGAAGTCCAGTGACTAGCAGTGTACCCCAGGGGTCAATACTGGGTCCAGTCCTATTTTAACGTCTTCATTAGTGATCTGGATGATGGCAGCAGGTTTGCAGATGACACAAAAGTGGAATGAGTGGCTGATAAGTTAGAGGGTTGTGCTGCCATCCAGAGGGACCTTGACAGGCTGGAGAAATAAGCCAGTCAACTTGTCTCTGAAGCCAGCTGGTCTTGGCTCTGAAGCCAAGAGCTACTGGTTTTGGACAAGAACTTTCTTCATCCTAATTAGAACTCTTAAAATACTTCTTGTTTCAATTTTACAGGTATGAACAAAGAAATTATTGTGTTGGTTATTACTGTAGCCTTAACAAAACAATAAAGATCATTGCCTTTCCCAGGGAAAAGTAAATTTGAATTAATGGTATTTTAAATGAAATCCATTGAGATATCCTGTACTCTAAAGCTGAAGTCATGGCTCCATCTCATATTTGGGAAGAAGAGGAAGTGGTGCCTTTTTCTCTTGCAAATGTGAGATAAGATTATTGAGATATGTTTTTTTATACATTTAATTGATTTTCCTAGCTTTTACAAATTTTAAAGGTCTATAATTACAGATGTGACAGTGGGCCAAAAATTTGGTATTCTTTAAAAAGGTTGTATGCACTGTTCTGGCTTTAGCAAATTCTTTAAAAGTTTGTAATACAAATATTTATATAGAAATGTTTTAAAGCAAATAAGATACATTGTGCACCCTAATTTTTAGTTTCCCTGTTATTTCTGGAATCATAGAAAAAGTATATGAAGTTTTGCAAAGTAGTGAGATTTTCTAAATGGTTGCGTATGAATGCTTGTATATACAGAGAGGGGAAAAAAATAGCCAAAATTGCTCTGCAATTCACTAACATAACTGGAAATGTAATTCATATCTTTTCTATTGTAGATTCATAGTATCTTGAGCTTATCAGAAAGTGTACGCGGTAAAATAAGAAAAGCAAGTTCTCCAGTTGTACCGCAATCCAGCCCCCCTGCTCTGACTCCCTGTATTGTTCTTGATTTCTGGGTCTGCTCTTCTATAGCCATCTGTTCACTTCCCAAAATAGCACTGCTTGTCTCTCAGTTTAGAATTTTCCTCATTATCCATAATACGTTTTAACTTCCCTTTGAATGAAACTCATTTTAATACTGATCTTTTTTAATACATTACTGAATCTTCATACATTAAACAGTTTAACACCAACATTGACATTCATAATTATGCCAACACGTTTTGGGATATTGAACATTTAGAAAGAATTCTTGGTTTTCTGTGTTTTCTGTCTGCTTAATTGTTTTGCATTGTTCTAAGCGTTACTTTGTTTGGAACTAGTCAAATACTAAATTATAAATACGCTAGCAAGCTGAAAAGTGGTACCACACAGTCACACAGTAGGTAATTCCAGATTCATTCAATGTTGGCAGTGATTCAAGGCTATGTGCACATTGCTTGATTGACTGGCTGCTGATGGACTAGAATGGATAAGAGCCTTATCTTTGTAAGGGCACTAATTTGCCTCTCCTCTCTCCAACCATTGATTTTCCCATACTTTCTATCTTACTGTCTTTGATGTCTCTAATTTTCTGTAATGAGTTACGAGCTTTGACATCTCTAATTTTGTAAAATTCACTTGAAGTTGGTCATCAGGTTAAAAAACAGTATTTTGAAGGAATCCTGAGGGAAGGGGAAAAGGGGGATGGACAGCATTTAAGTAATTTCCGTAGGAAAAAGCAGGCATCTTTACTGAAGAATTTAAAAACTGTTGTGTTTAATATGTATGTTTGGCAGTCAGAGTGTTTCCTGTCACAGCAATGCTGAAAGCTTTATGCACTTTTTTAGTTTATAAATGTTGATGCTTTTAAAAGTTTAGTGGCTTACCTGCTCCGTAGTCATGGAGCAATTCGTTGGAGGAGCAAAATGACCTTTCTCAATGAACTGGTGAAGTTGCAAATGTGGACTTTAGTTGTTTAATAGTGATTATGTTGATAGTTTTAACTAAGGCATTAAGATTTTTTTTTTTAATGTACTTAGGAACATTTTCTGTCTAAGTTTAAAGGTTATTGCCTCTATGAGTGTCTAGATGTATTAAAAGGATTAGGTTTCTCTGCGCACATCTTCATAGTTTAGTTTTGGGGTTTATTTTCATTACTATTTTCTTTGTTTTCCTCAAACCTGTATTCCTCAAGACTAGAGGAGAAAGCCCAAACTTAGCCCAGCATTTCATGGAAAAACAAAAAGCAGCCTTCTGCACCACTGCCATTGAAATGTGTGGTTTTTTCTTTCCTTTTTTCCGCCCTCTCAGTTGTAATGCCAGCTTATCTGGTTAGGTGGGATTTCATAGACCTTCCATGCCAGAATAGGTAAGAGCTAATTTGGGGAAGAAATATTAAGTTGTTCAGATTTCAAACCTTTCAAGACAAAATGAGAAAGGAGGAAGAATGTGGCTGCTCATAAGTATCACTGCATTACAGAAATTCTGCAGAGCAGTCTGGCTCCCATGAATCCATTCAAAATGGTGGTATCAAGAACTAATGAGCAGTGTCTTGTATATAAGCACACGTCCTAAAAACTGTGTTGGCCAGAATAACTGGCAGCAGCTGATGCTGCTCACAGTGTCACAGAAAGGCCGAGGTTGGAAGGGACATCTGGAGGTCATATTGTCCAGCTCCTCTGTTCCCTGCCCCTTCTCCCTCAGATGCCAGGACTCCCTTATTCTGTGCTAGTCCATCTTTGCGGAGTAGCACCATGGGATAATCGTGTGTAGAGCCGTGAGGCAGTTCCTCTGCAGGGATATTCTGGAATCTAGCAAAATTTGAAGAGAGCTTTGGTATTTGTATGCAACTCTGAAATCTTAAAACCTTGTAGCTGATTCTAAGAAGATATCAGAAGACTTAAAAATGCTTCAATTAGGATAATATTTAAGTAGTAGAAACTGAGATGCAGCTTTTGCATGGGGCAGATTATTTTAAAGCCTCATGCTGCATCTTTTTCTCCCTTATCTTGCACAATCCACTGCTGCAACGAGGTATTGCCTAGATATGTCACCAGGGTGAACCACCATGGTGATATTTTTATGAATCTGCAAACTTCACAATGGGTATAATTTTCTGTGTGCTCTTGCACAGTTAAAAAAAAATAAAGGTTTTACTGGTGAGGAAGGAGGGACAGCTCAGCTGAGATGGTTATAGCCCATCACCCTCTCAGTCCCCAGTATCTTGCATCACCCTTTTTGATTCTAGACACTCGTGCATTCTCAGTGCAGCGCTGTCTCTCTTTGGTGCTTCATCCATCACGCATGCTACATGTATCAGCTGATGGCCCTGCCGGTCAGCTGTCTGTGTCTTACTGACTTCCAGAGCCCGGAAACCCTAACCCCCCTCACGGCTTAGGGTGTTGCAAATAGGCTTCAGCAGAAAACACAAACCACATCAAAATATAGATCATAAAGCAATGTAATGCACATCTTTGTTGTTGACATCATTGTTTTTGTAGCGAAAAAGCCCTCATCATGGCATGGTTAACAGCTGACTATGATGTTTTGATACATTTAAAACTGTTCTACACTGTGAGGAACAGAAATGCTATCTTTCTGCCTGGTGAAATGTTAACAAATTAAACAGCAATGCCACAAAGTGCCGTTTCTTCACAACAAAAATAATTTCAAATATGTTAACATCTTTGCAAGCTAAGGAGTAGCAAAAGGGTGTATGACCTGCTGTGCAGGAAGAGTTTAGATACTCCTTTAAAACATTTCCCAGCCTGACTGCCTCTTCAGAGGAGAGTGTTTTATAGCCGGGCCCCTCCATGCCCCTCTGAGCAGCAGCTTTGCCTTGCCTATGCTGATGCTTGTTTGTTCTTCATGCCACAAGGGCAGAACACAAAAGTGAACAGGTCAGCTGAAGACAGGACCTCCAAGGCAGTGGTAATGGGAAATGGGAAGCCTCAAATTAAGTTCTTATATACCACTTTCATTTCTCTCCACAGATGCCTTTGAAATGCTTAAAATGTGAGGGAGCAAATGCAGTAGACTATATAAAATGGAAAAAAAAGAGGCTTGAATAATAAATAAGGAGTGTTCAAGAGAAGAGTCACTCACTTTATTATCAAGATCTCCAATTACTTTTTCAGTAGAAAATTCTGAAAAATGAAAATATCTTGGTGTTTGAAAGTCTTTCCAATGGTGGGCAATCCAGTCACTAAAGAATTCTCAACAATGCTGAATTTTCTGTGTCTCTGTACAAGAGTTTTTGATCAGTAATTATTTTAAATAGCTTTACTGACTAACATGCTTCAGAAAATGTTATAGCATCCCGTTTGCAGTACATTAAGGATGTTTTCTTACGTATTCTGATAAAAGCACTACTATTTATAGAGTATTAATTTATGTGGCAGTTTACCATTCACCAGTTTTTAACATCTGGCAATATTGCCATAATTTCATTCTGTAGGCCTTCCTGCTTAGTTTGTGACACCACAGTGCTATGAAATGTGATGGTTGCCTAAAAACAGCAACCCTGAAAGGAAGGCACTGCTTCTGCTGGCAGTTCTAAATGCAAGCAGGTCTTACAAATTATTTTAATAGGACATTCATATAAGTTTTCAGCTTGCTGCTTCTCTTGCAAAATGTAACTAGAGGCTACTGATGTTAATGGCATCGCATGTTAATGGCTGCCTTTTCTTTGTTTTGGAAGCCAAGTTTTTACATTAAAACCACAGTAGGTAAAATTTTAAAATATGAAACAGAAGCCTTTTTATAGAATCACAGAATAATTTAGGTTGGAAGGGGAGCTGTGAAGGTCAACTAGGCCAGTCCCCTGCACAAAGCAAGTCTAATAAGATCAGCTTGTTCAGGGAGACCTCCAGAGTCTTGAACACCACCAAAGACAGAGAGTCCACAACCTTGCTGAGCAACCTTTTCCAGTATTCAACCAAAACAAATTTTTATATCTATCTGTCTAGTATTTATGGATATGTAAAAACATAGTATATATTTTATATACTTACATATATAAATTTTATACATATATATACACACAATTTTATGTATATAATTGATATGTATGTATATAATATAAATTTAAAGAAAAAAGGACAGAATACGAAGGTCTTTCTTTGGAAAAGTCAGTATTTTGTGGAAAAAGTTAAATTAGGATTCATTTATAAATGTGAGGTGTAATCACTATTTTAGGATTTCTGCAGTCAGCAGTACCAAAAATTTTTTTTTTTCCCCAATGATGAGAAGTATTAATTGTCACTTGATGAACGAGAGGAGAATGAAAGTAATTTGCAAAAATTCAGCACAATTGAGTCACAATATCTGTTATGATTTCTTAATATACTTCTGTAAATACACAGAAGTCAGTAGTGGAATTCAGGAAATCTGCACACCAAACATGCATACCATGCATACCTATAAATTTTAAGACTTTTTTTTTTTTTTTTAAATGAGTACTCACTTCAAGGAGAGGAGTTCCAGAATGAACTAGTAAATTGTGTGATGCATTCAGTTTCCCATCCACTCAACAACCCATTTAAAAGGGAATTTATTAATATTGCAGATCTCAGAATACACTGTAAAAAAGAAAAGAAGATTGGCAGAAAAGTGTTTCCTTTTTTCCTGATTGAAATAACATTCATATCCTTTCCCATTTTTCTAATCTTCAAATGGCTGGTTTAAAACACCACAGCTCAAAGGCTTTAGTAAGAACAAAAGTCATTCTATAATGACAGAAGAGACACCAAACTTTTCAATGGCATGTAGCATTTGCATCTATTTTTGTTGGCCATTTGTGAACCATGAGGATCACTAATGGTGCAGTAAATAATAATAATACTACTATCATTCTTCTCCTCCTCCTCCTCCTCATTGTTGATCAAGCAGGGAGGACTCAGAGCAAATAAGGAAAAACAGTATACATATGACTTGGAGTTTCGGGAGGACTACATGAAGACATTATTCTTGATTGGGCTATAAGAGTGGCAAGAAATGAGCCCAGACTATGGATCATAACCTATTTAGCCTTTCTAACTGAGACAGTCACACACATACACAGCCTGAGAATATATGTCAGAGCCTGTAGTGCCAAGTGTCGTAGCATGCCAGCAGGCAGAGATACCAGACCCGGTGAGTCAGGCAGGAGGTGCCTGTGATTGCCAGGGAATACTGTCTCTGCAGGCTCTGTTGATGGGAACCTCTTAATATTCTTCTGCTGCTCTGTTTGTCTCATTTCCAGGACCGTTGCCTTGGCTGGGTACGTAGAGCAGAAGCTAGTGAGGGGGAACCCTTGGCAGGATGCTCCACGTTGCCATGTTACAAATGTGGCGTCTGCTGGGTTTCTTTTGAGCTGCAAGAAATTTAAATGGAGAGAAGCAAGTGTTCATATGGGGTGTCATTCTCCTACAGATGCCAGAATGTCTTGGTATAGTCTTGACAGCTGATTGATTGATTTGATTCATTGCCTGTGTAAGCAAACATATGAGAGATGACAGGCTGTATAGGTTTTAAAGACTTCTCCCATTTTGTTGCTTGCTGTAGGCTTAGAGTTAAATATTGTTAAAGATTGGGAATTGGCCAAGAGAGGGAACTAATGGTTAAGAGTAAGCAGTCTAATATCAGCATGACAAGATTTATCTCCAGAGGATATAATTTTTTCTGTTCAGGGGAAAAAAGAGATGTTGCATTTATTCACGTTACACAAACAGGGACGGCAGTAAGATGACAACATTTGTACGTTGCAAAGGTGTTTAGGAATAGAAATTACTGTGAGTCCCTGAAAGGGAGATGAAGTAAGTTAGGTAAACACAAATCATGTTTAGGTAGCTAAAACAAACAAGAGAAATAATCTAGACTACTTACCTCATCAGTAATTCTAATTTCGTTGTAACTAATAAGGAATGCAATTTTGAGCATGGCTAAAATACAGTAGCTCAAAAAAAACCCCAGTACAAATAGAAAGTTAGGAGTGAACATGCTTAAACATACGGAGGAACATTCACAGGAGGAAACATTGGACTAGGGCTTTCTGGGCTCTTGTCAGATGAGGGTTGTACAGGGCTCAAAAGCACTCATATTTACTGTCTCATACATTGGGCTGAAGACCTACAATTAAAGTAAGCAAATTTTAAACTAATAAAATATTTTTTATGCAACTCATGATTTGTCAGTTAAAATTGTTGTTTTAAAATACCTGATTGTAAGAGCATAGCAAGATTCCAGAAAGAGAATGGACAGTAAACTGAAATAACCTGTGTATTTTCACCCTGTAATCAGGACCTGTAATCAAGGACTGGCAATCAAGACTCCATAAAGAGTCTTGGATGTTGCAACTCAGTAAGTAAACATAAACAAAGGTCCACAACTGTAAAGCTTACTCCTGTTATAATTTCTTAGAATATTTTTAGCGTCCATATTTTTATGTTCTATATGTCAGGTTTGGTGGAGCATATGTTTCAAGTGGTATCTTGAAATAGTGACTTCTAGTACTCTGGAATCATTTGAGATTGTAATTTGAATAATTAGTTGAATGAGTGAGTGATGGGTGGTAAAGCTATAAAACTGATTTTCAGGTTTCTCACAGCTCACTGAGATAAATGGCTCAGTTCCAACTATTTAAAGCTTTTTCAGGATCCTCCCAGTTGGAAGAAATGACAAGAGACATTGGTTCATGTTGTAGTGGGTTGACCTTGGCTGGATGCCAGGTGCTCACCAAGCAGCTCTATCACTCCTCTCCCTCCTCAGCAGGATGTGGGGGGAGAAATAAGGTGGGGGAAAAAACGTCATGGGTCAAGATAAAGGCAGTTTAATAAAGCAAAAGCGAAGGCCGCGCGCAGAAGCAAAGGAAAACAAAGAATTTATTCTCTATTTCCCATCAGCAGGTGATGTCCAGCCACTGCCCAGGAAGTAGGGCTTCAGTACGTGTAGGGGTTGCTCCAGAAGACAAATGTTGTAATAACAGATGTGTGTGTCCTGTCCTATCCCCCCCTGCCTCCTTTCTCTTAGCTTTTATTGCTGAGCAGATGTCATATGGTATGGAATATCACTTTGGTCACTTTGGGTCAGCTGTCCTGGCTGTGTCCCCTCCCAAGATCTTGCCTACCCCCAGCCTACTGGTGAGGGTGGAGATGTTGGAGAGACAGCCTTGATGCTGTGGGAGCACTGCTCAGCAGAAGCCAAAACAATGGTGTGTTATCAACACCTTTCTAGCTACCAATACAAAACACAGCATCATGAGGGCTGCTATGGGGAAAACTAACTCCATCTCAGCCAGACCCAATACATATATTTTCAAAGTTTATTCATAATCGTTAGGAACAGGCACATGGAAACAAATGAATAATGCGACGAAGGACTCAATGTCAGTTCTAGGAACCAGTTCACTGAAAAATGATCAGCTCCAGAGCTGTATAGAATAGGCACAGTTTATACACGTAATGTTAAAATAAAGAAAACATTGGGAAAACGTTAAAAATCTTTCATTTTCTTTGAGTTAGAGATTGGGGGTAAGGACTAAATCTTTATTTCGATTTCTTTGTTTCATAAAATACAGGCTTTCTGGTGAGATATCTTCTCCTCCCATGCCACCCGAGTGGAACTTGCCCCACTGAGATCTTCACCACTGCCACCAGTAGAGACAGAAGTGAACTAACTATAAGCAATATTGAAAATCCTGTTTTTTAGAACCTGCACTTTCCTCTGTAGCATTTGATATTAGCAGTTGTTCAGGGATGGATGTAGCTGCATCTCTTACCTGTTCCAGAATGGCAGCTCAGTGTTCTGGAAAGACCTGTGGTACATTTCCAGATCATCGTGAAGAAACACAGCTTCCCACCACTTGTGATAATTGTGGAGCCCTGAGAAGTAAGCAAAAATCTGACACGGTGTGACTAGATCAGCTTTGTGTGAATGTGACTATATTTCTTCCAAGAGCTTTGAGGGTACTTTAGATGCCTTTATGCCACTGCAAATCTGAGCTAATAAACCCTGCCATGGCTGAGTTAGCACCACGTAAAGTTAGCTTAGGTGTATCTATCTTGGTGTTTCCTGACCTAAGCTTATATAGTGGCATTAGAGTGTATGAAATCAGTGAAGGTTCATCAGGATTTAATATATGTGCCCCAGTGCTAGTCCTGCTGTATCCAGGCTGGCACTGGTGGTGCTAATGTGGTGTCTTTGCCTTATGGTGTGGGTTTAGGAGGGCTCATCAGTTCAAACTGAGTGCTTGCCAAATAGATTAAATAAGTCCATGTGCAGTGCTGCATCTGGGCAAGGAAGACCTACCAGAAACAGTGTGCGATAGCCTGGGTTGAACGCAGTGAACCCAAATGGGCTGCGTCGTTTGGTGTGTTATACCGCATGCTCAGTAAACTGTCTGTGGAGGTGTTTTCCTCCATTATCTGAGGTATTCTTTTACTTTTGGTAATGGAAAGTTGGTTGTAAACAGCAAACTATATGGTGGTAGTTGCTTTTTAAACAAGCTATAGGATTTATCTTAATGCACTTGGCTTTTCTTGACCACTTCTGCTATTGTTTTTATTTGTTTTTTTCTAGTTAGAGTTGAAAATTTCTCCTTAAAGTGTTTATCTTTTGAAACAGTGTATTTTGTACTACCACTTGTTGTAAGGAGGCTTAAGAGTACTAGTACAAAAAAGGTATCTAAAGAAAGTACTTATGTTTTGGACAAAGAGGAATTGTCCCAATTTTAAGGTTCAGTGAAGGCACTTTTGCTAATACTGTTTTTCCCAATTCCATAAAGGATTTTGCCATAAACTATCAAGAATTCACATTCAGTGAATTGAAATTTGTAAACATATGGATATAATTTACTTCATAAAAACTAGATTTAGGGAAAAGTAGTTCATGTAAAATAGTTAAATACTGTTTAGATGATAATGTATCTATCCTAAATATATGAGTATTTTCAATTAGATTTCATTTTTAACTCATATCCTCATTTTACATTATTAAATTATACTGATTTGTTTAAAGATTTAATCTTCTAATGATTAAAGAGAATAGTTTAAAGATTTCTTTGCATGAATGGACATCCTTATACCCAATAAAGTAGGTAGCTACAACTGAATTTTAATCTCAGCATGTTTTCATCATCTCTGCTACCAGAAGAAAATAATGCCTTTTATAGCTCAGTATGGTGCTTACACAGCCTCAGTTCAGAGCTTTGCCTATAGAGCTGTGATAAATAAATTGTTATTGTGTAATTGCTTACAGGAGACTTTTCTGTCCTGGTGATTCGTTAGGCATGTAAACCTAAAGGGGCAGGTACACCAGACTGAGTCCATGTGCTAATTTTGCCTAGAAAATAAAGGAGGGAATGTCTTTTTCTTCAAGACCTTGCCTATAGTGGAATTGTTTGTCCACAGTATGTATTTATGTCCTGGCTTATGTGCCGACTGGCATTATTGTGCTATGATTATACCTTCAGGCTTTGATCTCCTCCAGCTCCATGCTTTGCCTTTTTGTTTCCCTTGCCCCTTCCTGTAGTCTAAAATTCATACTGTCCTTCCTTGGAAGTCTCGTAGTGCGTTTTTGTAGGTCTGGATTCAGGGAAGGCATCTTCTCAAATCATAGATACAATGACTAGGGGAATCCTCAAGTTTGGAGTTGTCACCTTCTGCTGTGACAGAATTTTAGGTACTTTGGGTGCTGGACAATGACCTGAATAACATGAAACAAAGTAGCTTTTTTTCCCTGTCCTTTTTTACTGTGTGTTTTTGAGGTGGTTTCTTTTAACAGAGTTTGGCAGGCTTGAACTGTGCAGAAAATACCTCAGGTTCCTTGAGGATGACAAGTTACCTGATTTCTGGTTGTCTGGGGCTGTATGAGACATGAGCAGAGGGAAGACAGGACACTGAGGCCATGGGGTCTGTGGGTTGGTCCTGGAGGATTGTCTGTGGTCTGTATGCATTTAGCTGTGCAGCAATGCAAAGAGGGGCGTTGCTGCATGCCATAATGTGAAGTGTGGTTTCTTAAATCCTGCCATTAATTGATCATGCAAATCTGGGCTCACATGTCCATAATAAGACGTTTGTGTTTTGGGGACGGAGGAAACAGAGGGGTCACTGGCGGGGTTTACATAAGAAATGCAGTGTTTATAGATAGAATGTGTCATTAGGAAAGTGGAGTATAGTTTTTCTTGTGATACTCGCGTTTCTTAATCAAGCTGGCAGATAAGATGTGAAATGTGTTAACATCTTGCATAGACATACTTTGTCATATTTAAAAGTGCATCTAGCTGAGACTGATTGTAGACTTGATTAGTGTACATTGCAACCAAGAATCCATGTAAAGTGTTAAACTGGGCCTATATAAGATGCTATGAATTGTTTCAGATGTTGTTAGCTAAGAAGCTAAATATGTTCTTTTCCTGAACTAAATAAAATACAAGAAAACTAAGATTAGGGATAAGAATATTATTTTTTTAGAGTAATGGAAAAAAGTCTCAGACATCCCCTAAAGCAATAAGCAAAGCTGAAAATCAAGAAGTCCTTGTAAAGACTGACCTTTAAAGAAATGGTTCTCAGCATCTGTTGTAAGTACAGCTGTTCTAACCTGTGATTGAACTAATAATTTCAGAGAAGTCTAAGAGGAAGTATTACTCTTCAAAAATACTTAGTTGTTGTTTTAACTCTTCTCTTCCTCTCTCTTAGATCTGCTTACCTTCTATCCCTTTCCTTCCCATCCTAGAATTTGTTATGGTTTTACAGTGAAAGGAGGTGCAACAAAAACTTCTTATTGGAAATACTTGTTGTGGAAAAAAAAAACAAAACACAAACTTATTTATTTCCAATAAAAAGTAACAAGAGTCCAAAGGAAACATTGCATCAAGCATTTAGTATTCATAGCTTCAAGAAATTTAATTTTTTTATCAGGTACAAACAATCAGAAGTATTGATAGTGCTACATCTCCAAAGATTTGAATGTCTTTAATGGCTTGATGTTTTTCTTCTGAAGTTCACCTGATCACTGCAGTGATCATGCTGACAGTGTGATTGAGTTGAAACTCAAGCTTGTTAGAGTATTAGATTAAAACCCAGTACAGAATTTGTAGCCTAAGGCCACACAAATATTGTAAAATTTAAATGATAAATCATTTGAAAGAGGCATAACCCCCTAGACTAATGGATACACAGAAAAAATGGCTCATTTAATTGCTGTTAGAAAATGTGAGAAACCTTGGGAGGGTTTAGAAGATCATAGCCTTCAAAGAAGCTCTAACATAAATTTTACAGCATTATCAACTGTGGCACAGAAGGCCTCCTGTGTTCAAGAACATTTCCTATGTCATTTAATCTATTCTTAAATCTGTCGAGAACCAGCCTGTGCACTTTCCTTGCCCTCACTGTTCTTACAGAAAGATTATTTGTGAGGTTTCAGCCCTCCAGCTCTTGGAAAATTTGCTCCCTATTTCTTATGATTTCCTCATAATTATTTTCTTGTGCAACACTGTTCTTTACCTCTTCTCTCTCTGATGTTAATTTTGCTGGTGTATTTATATAAACACACCAGCAGCAACCATCTAATGCTTTCTTTTTGCTAAGCTAATCAAGGAAGCTCTTTTCACCTCCTCTAAGAGGTCTTACTTTTCTTTATCATTGCAATAGCCCTTCTTTGTATCCGGCTTACAGGTGGCATTACTGCTTCCCTGTGTTTTCTGGAAAAAAATCAGATTCACATGTCTAAATTGTATTTCTGGTTTATGATCACCCCATTTTTCACTAGGTCACATGAACCTTTCTCTTCTGTTTTCCCAGTAGATTACCTCCTTTTTTGTAGTAGTACTTCTTTGTCAATCTTTGAGGATACCATTCTGGCACTTAGTAGCACTTCATCTGGAGGGAAAGGGAGAGATTTGCGCTGCTCTAAGATGCAGTAAAGTACAGTTTGAAGAGATTGCTGTGGGACGTTCTTAAAGGTGGATGTTAAATTTTGTTGTCTTGAAAAAATATAGTTAGAATTTCCTTGTATTTTAGTATATGACAAAAACTGTGTGAAAAACAAAGCAGATGTCAGAAACATAATCAGGTGTGAGGGGCAGATGTATACAGGGAGTCAGACTAATCACTGCAGTCTTGTCTTTAAAATCATAGCTATGAAGTTGCAGTTGATAGGTTGTGTCCTGTGTCAGCCTTTACCTGGTCAGAGAAAATAGGGACAAATATGTTGTTCTGGTGGTTACTGATGTGGCAGAGAAAGCACAAGAACGCTCTTGCTTGGTGGGGGAGAAAGAGGCTACTTATGGGATTTTGGTGAATTGAAATAACGGGAATAAAATAAATGTGTTCTTGCTCTTGTCTGCTGAGAATTTATATTTGGGAGTGAATTATAATACATGAATTGAAACTACAGCTAGTCTTGATGCTATGACTAGTTCTGAATGCTCAGTGAAAATAAATTTTATTAAGTAAGTTGAAGTTACTGGTTTGTTCTTTTACCTCAAACTGGTTAATCTCAACAGTGTGCTTTCTTTGATCTGCAGGCTTAATGTGCAGCTTGCAGAAGCAGCCTTTGTCTTCCTTTGTTTTCCTATAAGATTTTCACATTACTTACAATAAAAATTCCCACCAGTGGATCCATTCTGTAATTCATTCCAAACTGTTGCACCTCGGCCTCTGTATTTCTAATAACAAGCTTTTCAAAGGTAAAAAGGAAAATGAGCTCAAACAGTGATGTGATCCAGACCTTCTCAGCTACTTTCACTTTCTGCAACTGTTGCTGTTCTTCAGGAACATGGTATGTTCTTTGGCAGCAGAAATTAAGTGGTTATGTAAATGGAAAGGATACAGCACTGACTTAAAAAGGCCCTACTTATTTTTGGAATGCAATTCTTTGTTCTCATGGGGTAAAAAAATCATTTGCATCTGGACTTAGAGGAAAAGTATTACATATCGCTGATATTGCATATCCTGCACATCTTAATTTCACCAGCACAATGTTTTGAACTTGTTAGTCTTATTTTTCAGTAATTTAATGAGGTTTATACTTAAAAAAGAAAAAGTACAATCCATATAAAAGAGAGACTCCTCTCTTCATGTGGCTGTTTTAGCTCTTTTAATGATTGGTCCATGATTAGCTCTTTTAGTCTAAATGGTCCATTTAGATTAAAGTGTTTTGTTACTTTTTTTGCATAGCGCTCAGGTCAGAATATGTGAACCTGTGGAGGGGGTGGTATGTTTTCTGTTGCCTGATGCTGCTCACACCTAAGCAAATCTTTGAGTGCTGTTTATTTGTGTGCTGTAAATACCACTGTGCTTTAACTCAATTTTTAAAATTGTTTCCACTGTGACATGCTTGCCCAGATACTGCACAACCTACCTATTAGTAACTATGGTAAAGTGCTGCAACTACTTTTGTTGTTAAACAGTTGTGGGTTAAAACTGGAAGTGTTGCCATTTTATGATTTTATTCTCTTATGTCCATTTTTTAGCAGAATGAAGTTTAAAATAGAAAAGAAAAGGGAAGGAAACTTGAAATTTGGTGTGCATCGATGCCTTGCAATTTTTGAAAATGGTTTTTAGATTATCTGCCTAGGGAAAACAAGGCTTACATGATCAAAAGATAGACAGTGTCATCCTTCAGCCTTTCCATTGGTCTTTCAGGTCCCCCTTTTAGACCTGTTCAATCCACATATGAAAAATAGTGATAATAGAAAAGTAATGGCAATGTAACAAAAAGAGAATTTTTAAGGATACTGTTATCTATAAATTAAGTGAAAATTAGCAGCCAGGCAAAGAGGAGACTCAGATTATTACTGCAACTGAGGAGAAGGCAGATTGGTGTCGACTGGTGCTTTCACATGCATAGCTTTGTATTGGCTTTAGCTCTTTTCCTTGTTGGGGTATCAAAGGGGATCTGGATTTATTATGGTGATAATGAATGGCATTTAGGGAACAAAGATCACAAGTTCTTGGGAAACCAGCCTGCATTATGTCTGCTAGTCACAGACAACATATTTTCTTAGCAGTCATAAACATTTGCAATTTGCATGCAGACTAGTAGTTCTTTTTATTCTGTAAATATGTCAGAGAAATTTGGGTGCAGATATGCAAATAGTGTAAGCGCTCTTCTTACAATTAATTTGCTGTCTTTTGTAATAGATCTGGTGAAGGTGCTACAAGATTTCTGTAATATGCCATCTGTTTTATATATGTTTTCTAGTTGACATGCAGTCACTTGAAAATTATGGCAATAGCAGAGAAAAGAGGCAGGATATTTGTCTCTGATGTTACTGTTCACGGGACAGGTTTTACCTTAAAACCATTTTAATGTAAGAGAATCAATCTTTACATTCTGGCACTATCCCATTCCTTTGCCTTCTTTAAAGTATGCCTGTAGGACAGGAATTCTGTGTCTGCAGAACAGGCTTTTGAAGAGAGATGTTTTGAGGTCTGAGAAAAAATTCTGTTACCTTCTTATATTCTAAAACCTAAGTTTCCTTATCAGTGTTTGTTATGTCTTGAAGTCAACAATATATACAATTACAATAGGTAAAAGTGGGTGCTTGCTACAGTGTGTATAAGGTTGTGCCTATAAAAGCAAAATACTTGAATCCTGCTACATTTGCATGCAGTGCTTGGAACAGAACCACCTGAATCTGAAATGAGACTTCTGAATAATGCTTTACTGCAAGCAAAACGAGACTAGAATGCCAGACCAGTACTTTACAGAACATCCCAAGTGTATTAAATATTTTTGTATTTATCAGCTGCTGAGTGAATCTGGTATAAAAACCTAAACATATAAATGATCCTATTAAAAAGAGGGGTAAAGGAGAGAAATCTGCTATGGCAAGTGTGCCAAAAATACTACAGACAGCTGACAAAGTCCTGAGAAAATGAAGTGAACTTAGGAGATGTTATCACTAAAGGACAAAAATGTAAGAAATTGATATCTTATACTTCACTGCATACTGTTCAATGTTGTAGTAGTCCATTTTCAAAGTAATAGTGTATCACAGTTATTAATAACTGTCTTTCTGAGTGTAGCATTTTTGTTATCAGGATGGTTGTTATCAACAGGTAACCACAACTAGTCTAAAAGCAGTTCTGAATTCTGAGAACCAAGAGGGAAATCTGGCAGGTAATTGTAGTTTACAGTTTTCTGGAATTGCATATTTTGATATTGGGGAGGTAAACATTATTATTCATTTTCTTTACCACACTATAGATTGCCCTTCATTTTTTGAGGGTAATGATTGCATTTTTTCTAAAGCATATGATATGAAAATGACCATTAACAGCTGTAGAATTGGAAGTGCTTTAATCTAAAGAGGACTTTTGTTTACTGGAAATACACTCTGTGGGATAAGAGGTTAAGTGACAGTTTTGAAGGGCTATATTGTTTTCAATTTGTAGGACATTAAAAAAAAAAAAAAAAAGGATGAAGTTCACAACAGACTATATCCTGCCTCCACTTGAAGAAAATATTAGTATACCTTCGGAGTTGAAGAACTTCTCTTCTACTTCTGATTTTGGAAATCAACAGGCTAATAATCCATTTTCCTTCAGTATGGTCTCATTTAAAACTCTGTTAAAGAAAGCAAAGGAAAAAAACTCATATGGACAGATTTAGAAGTTCACAGATGCCAAGTGGGAAAGCTTCACAACTGTTGTAAACTGGATGTTTGCACATTAGAGTGTGAATGCTGATTTTAACCTTTTCATATGGAATTTTGTATGCTGTGTAATTGACAGGTGAGAACCATATTCCCTTATTGGCTTCCCATCTCTGTTACTTCCTAGGCATAAGACTAGATGGGGGTCAGAAACAGAACATTAGTAATAGAAACCAGGAGCTGAAAGTAAGATGAATGTTGGGAGAATTGGAGCTATTGCTAAAACCTCTTCACTTTTGATACATTAACAGTAGGAGTGGGTTCAGTCTTTGCCATGATATTTGTGCCAATATTTAATTTCTTAAAAAACATTTCTAGTACCTTATAGACTGTCATTGTATGTACAATACTCCATGGAGCAAATGCGTTTTAGGGAGCTTTTTTTGTTGTAATTCCCCTTGTCTATAAGGAATTATATGTCAGGGGTGTAATACAGATCAGAGGCTCAGCCACTTGGTGTATAAGTAGAGGGAAGCAGCTAACAGTTCTGTATCTCTCCATAAACCATGCACTCAACACTGCTTAAAATACTAGCTTTTATAAACTTTTTGGGGGTTAAAAAAAAATAAATTACATTTTGAAACAAGACAATAAAATCCTGCATGGGGAGTGCGTTCGTACAGATGTCATATGCGAAAGTATCCCTTGGTTGTGCTTTGAAGACAAGAAGTTAGGCATGGCCTTTGTGCATGTAGTACAATTTGTGGCTGTGATGCAAGGTTTTCTTCTGCCTTTTCTTCCCTCAAACCTTAAAGCACCATTGATCATCCTGATCTTTCTGCCATACCATCAAACATAGTTTCACCCTATGCCCTGTTTAAAATAAATAGCTTACATTTCAACCAGAGTATACCATTTTTTGAAATACATGCAGTGTTGATTTATGGTTTTCTAAGCTGTGAGAAATGTACCTACTCTACTTGATTGCTTCCACCCTGTGTTTACTGCTGAACATTTGTTTTCTTTCCTGGGCTAGAGTTTGCAATGATGTGAGGGAGCATGGCTGTGCTTGTATGCAGGTCAGTAAAGTGCACCAAAGCCTTCCTGTAAGAGGTCTTACTCCAGCCCATTCCACTGAATTATTTCCTCTCACTGGAAGCTGTCCTGTTGCTATCAACGCTAGTAATTTAATTGGCAATTATAGTCAAATTTAGTTTTCAGAAATTTTATTTTGCTGAATATTAACTAAACTGTGCGTGTCCAAAGAAGGGCAACGAAGCTGGTGAAGGGTCTAGAGCAGAAGTCTTATGAGGAGCGGCTGAGGGAACTGGGGTTGTTTAGCCTGGAGAAAAGGAGGCTCAGGGGAGACCTTATTGCTCTCTACAACTACCTGAAAGGAGGTTGTAGAGAGGTGGGGGTCGGTCTCTTCTCCCAGGTAACAAGTGATAGGACAAGAGGAAATGGCCTCAAATTGCACCAGGGGAGGTTTAGACTGGATATTAGGAAAAATTTCTTCACAGAAAGGGTTATCAAGCATTGGAACAGGCTGCCCAGGGAAGTGGTTGAGTCGTCATCCCTGGAAGTATTTAAAAGACGTTTGGATGAGGTGCTTAGGGACATGGTGTAGTGGTAGTCTTGGTAGTGTTAGGTTTACGGTTGGACGTGATGATCTTAAAGGTCTTTTCCAACCTATATGATTCTGTGATTCTGTAAACTGTTGGAATTCTTGGTTGTTAAAACTGTGTTTGAATTTTTTCACATTTATCTGAGGCATCTTATGTTTTCTGATTTGGGCTAGAACAGTAACCTAAGAAGAGGCTTGCTTGCAAATTTGCAGCTTCCCAGTGTTCTGACTATCCTACAATAAAAAAAAAAGGGGGGGGAATGAGATTGATACCTTTTTCAAAGTTTGTAGATATTTGACTGGTGTTGAGTTAGTCTTTTTAGCAAAAGCTTGTATTGCCCAGCTCTGCTAACCAGAGGGAAGGTTTGCAGTTTTCAACTTCATTCATAAAAAGGGTATTATAATATCAGAGTTATGTTGAGACAAGTAAGACAAAGACAGTCTCTGGCAAATCTAGGCTTTCATTTTAAACATATATTTCAAACACTTTTTGTTTAATAAAATTCATGAGTTATACAGACAAATAATGGCCAGTTTTACTGATAAAATAGTTTTATGTTGTTATTTTTCATTTTCCCTTTTAAAAAGTTTTAGAGCAGTCACAGAACAGTTTCTTCAATTATAATTGTGATTACCTTTGATGAGGAGATTGGAGAAGACAATAGAAAAAATACAGCATATTTAGATTCAATATTTAATACTTAAGAAATGTTTGATTTTGTCAGTAGTGAAAAAACATTATCGACCATAGTTTTTATTCATGACATAGTGTTGGCGTAGGAGATACATCGATACATCACTAGTGTAGGATTTATGACGAGACAGTAGGTAAAATGTTCTGTTTACTGTTTTGCTGCCAAACTTGACAAGAGGCACATATAAACTATCAAATATCAACTTAGCTGGGATTTTTTTCTCCCATAAAATCTAGAGTGTAGATTGTTTGCGAGTCTGCTGCTGTTGTAGCTGCTCCTTGTAGCTCAGGAGTTAGAGACTTTGTAAATTCAATGGTCTCGGGTTCAGTGCAATAGATGTGCATGGAAATGAAAAATTTCTGAAGGCTCAGGGTGTTCAAGGTGAGCTTCCCCTGGCAAGGTAGGTAGTAGCTCTTGCGAACTCAATACAGGTACATTTCAGCTTAGTACTGAGACGATGATTAAATTGTCTCGGGAGGAACAAGCCAGGAGTTCTGGACTTTCTTAGCAGAAGTAAACAACAGAAGTAGCTGCTGTTTAAACTGAAGATCTGTGGCAATTACCTCAAAGACAAGAGGCTCCTTGTGATATACTGCCTGGCTTTTGGGGATCATGTGTGACGAGCAACTGTTAGGTGGCGTTTTCAGAGACGGCAGATAAAAGAAGCTTAGGATATCAACTGGCTATTACAGTGTTGAGATGCAAAGTGGGTAAACTTCTTAACGTTATCAACACTTGACAAATACTGCTGTTATTGTCATATACTGTTAGCTGTCAGGCTTTGTGTGAGAGTCGGGTCCAGTACCTGTTCCGTCAGCTACCCCAGCCCCTTCTGCCAGGACCACTTCTTCCAGTACTTGTCTTTCCCAGCAGACTAACAGGCTTCACACTTGTGAGATGCATTGGCAGCAAGGGGTACTAGTAGAAACATTTTGCAGTTCTGCAGTGTGTTAGGTAGGTCTGTCACAGTATGTATTGTAATCTGTGAAAATAACATATTTTGGGAATAATTTGCATTTTTTCGATGCTGGTGATGCACATGAATACTTATGGATGTAAATTAAAAAGAGTATCTTGCATTTAGAGAGGAAGAAGTAGGAACACTTGCTTTTGCAGGTGACTCTAAACGCATCCCCTTTTCACCAAATGCAAGGCCGTATTCTGTGTCAGAAGATGAGCAGTAATGCATTTCTTCATAAGCTCTCTTCTATCTGGCAGATTACCTTGCTAGTTACGGCAAATTGATCCTTATGCTGATTTTGCCATATCACAACCTCTGTGTCCTTCAAAAAGTTTGCTGTAGTCAGAAATAACTGTAATTCCTTTGAACTGATGCTGATTTTTTAAAAGCATTTGTACCACTACTATTTTTCCACCTCTCAAATTGACTGTGGCATTGTTTAAGATAAATGAGCCCACTTGTGGGAATGGGGTACATGTGCTGAGAGAAATAGCCAACAGAACAGATTTGAAGTTTCAGGTTTAAATCATGTTGTGTCGTCGCCTCCCCCCCCTTTTTTTTTTTTTAATGTAGTGAAGAAAATGAAAGCACACTAATACTCTTTTAAACTTCTGTGAAATTTACTGTGTTTTAATTTCAATTACAACAGTAGCTGCTTTACATGCACTTTGTAGGTTACTTATAAGCTGTTTGAATAAATTTTTGCTCTTGTTTGTTTTGGCTATTGCTCATATTAAACACCTTTGCTAACCCGTGACCAACTGTGAGTTTAATTACATAGCAACTCTCACTGTCTCTGATTAGCTGAAGAATACTGACCGGTGCACGATTAGAGAGACTGCTGTTAAGTGTATGGATATCTGTGTATAATTGCGCATCCAGTGTTTGTGTTCGAGACTTCCTGTAGCCACAGGTGGAGAAGTAGTGAGGACACCAGCTGAAACTGATTGTTTCAGTGTAAGCTGTGATACAGTGTTTATCACTTTCCGTTGAATTGACTTATCTTTAAATTAGGTGAAACCTCACTGAAAATCAGACTTTATATACGAACATTCAAATTACACCCAACACCAAAAAGTGTTTCTGGTTAATCAAAAGAACTGCGTTCTGTTCTCAAATTTCCACCTCTTTTGTTTCTCTGTTTTTGTTTTGTTTTGTTTTAATTTTATTTCTATTTTTTTTAGTGAGTGACAGTTGCTTCAGGAACCTTGCCGAGGATCGTAGTGGGATAAACCTTAAAGATCTGGTCCAAGACCCTTCTTTGTGAGTATCTGGCTCTTATTGCTAAGCAAAGAAAAGCTTCTTCATGATATCCTTGTGAGTAGTTTTGTAATTATATAAAGTAGTAGTATGATGAAGTACACCTAGTGCTTTGGTGGTAATATGCTTGCCAAGTTGTTAAAGTCTTTAATACAGACAAATATTATTAAAACCATGTTGTTTTTTACCTACTTCTGTTCATGAACTAACATCCAGTGAGCATATATGGGAAAGGGTACAAGAGCAGTCATCAGAGGTAACAGGTTGTGCATGCTGGTATTTCTATGGAGGAGTTGTATGCACAATGTCGCCCCTCTTTGTTTAAGGAGGGACTGCATATAAATTAGGAGATTACTGGATAATTATGTTATCATCAGTTATCCTAATGTGTAGAATCTTTTTTCTTTGTATCTGATTTCATACTGCTGCTATTTACTTCTACCTCTACTACCTGTTTTAATTCAAGTATATGAGCAGATGATCTAATTTTTACCTCATGGCAAGACTGGTGGTCTTCATCTCAGTGTTTATTTTCCTCTAAAATAAAATTCAACCTCATGAGCTCTGAGCCAGACTTGAAATCGTATCAAACCTTTTTGTGTCGTCGCCCCCCCCCCCCCCCCCCGTTAACTTTAGTACTAGCTGAAAATGTTCTTGCTAGTGTGCACAAGCATACCACTTGTTATGAGGGAAGGGAAAAAGGGGAAAAATTAACATCTTTTTAACACGAATGATAGTGCATTCCACAGTGGGTCCTAACATGATGAGCCTGTACACTGGCAGAGCACATTTTTCAGTATTGGTTGGGAAGTAGTGGAAAATAAAGTATATTTGACATCTTATTTCAGTTACAGGGGATTTTTAGTGATGAAGTAGATGCAGTATTTATTTTGTTGTTGCTTCAGGTAAATGATATGCATATATACATGCATTCTTGGGAAATTTTGACATAATGTATGTAATATTTGATAATTTATACTTCTGAAATGATAGAGGTACAGGGGACAATTATAATTGTTCCTTGAGATTCACAGAATGAATGCAATAGGTAAATTTTTAATAATTACTATCTAAGTGTTGAGGTCAAGGCTATTTCAAAGGTCTTAATTTTCAATCAAAATTTGCCTTTTGAGTAGGTTGGTTTGTTTGTTTGAGAATTGTATGGGTTTTTTTGAGCCCCCGGTATGCTTACGTGCTACACATAGTTTTGGTTTTGCACCTCTGGAGTTTACTTTCAGAAAGGATGAATTGCTTTTGTTGTAGAATGATAATTTTCCTTGCTGTTTACCAAAACTGATGAAATCTTCTAGTTTCCTTTCCTGACACCGTAACTTACATGAAGAAGATTGTAATAAATTACTGTAATCTGCAAAATAAATGAAATGGATTTCTGTTGCTTATAGCATAAGAAGCATAAGTGACTGCAATACAGCCATTTTTATCACTTTGAAAGATTGAATAAAGTCTCAAAGCATCTGTTAGGTCTCAAGGACTGTTCATGACACTTCTATTGTACGACAGATTATAGTGCAAGAAAAGTCTGCTTCTTCCTGCCTAATGGTAGGAATGTATAGACTTTGTTTTGTCTTTCCAAATTGATATTCTTGCAGTTTTATGACTGAGTGCCTATTAAGAGTTCTTGCACAATGTGTGATAGTGTGAGTGAATCTCCAAAATGAAGAAACAATCTAAGGCTATATTGTTCAGCCTAGCCTTTTGTGGGTGACTCTAAGGTCCCATGGCAACTGAATTCTTTATTATGCAAAGAGAAATGCAAAGGACAGCCTGGGGCTGAAGCATGAGACTGCCAGAGATGTTTTATCCTTTTTTGAAATAAGAATAAAGTTTAATTAAAATCTTTAGAGTATTTGGCTAAGATTTTTCACCTATAAAGATACCTGAAATAGCAAAAGAACATTTGGTTCAACCTCTTACCAGTTTAATATTTACGGTTTAGGATTTCTTTGGTGCTCATTTGCCTGACTGTAGACGAACTGCCTCTTTTCTTTGTAATCTAATATCAGATACCAACATCAGATTTACATAAATTCTGGTGCTTTCTCTGCGAATGGCTCTGTCACTCTAAAGGTTTGCAGTGCATTTGTAATGTATGACACTAACAAAATAGTTTAACAAAGAGAATGCAAGAGATTTTAGGTTCATTAGCATATAAATAATCAGTATATACTTTTAACAGGAGTTCACATTACTGGCAGATGATGGGTTAGCAGCAGAGGTAGAAATACAGTATAATACACCAAGAGGATAGTATAAAAAAAAAAGTTTAAGTGGTTTTAGATTAGGATGGTTTGATACATCATGTAAAACGCATTTTGAATGGTGTCCATTTCTTGTGAGACTTAGCTACTTCACAGAGTTTTCTAAGCTATGTTGGCATCTCCCTTGTTGTTTGTCACTCTTAGCTCCATGACAGACAACTTCTCTTTTGTTATTGCAGAATGCTTTTTCTGGAGGGCTGAAAGTGTGTCTCTACATTGAAATGAAACTATAAACACAGTGTTGTAGGGTTTTTTGATTAGCGTCTGATTTATATCAAGTGTGCCTAACTGTCAGGGTAGTCTTTTTTTCCCAATTGATTTCCCAGCTAGAGCAGTCTGGACTCTGTAAACTTGATCTGCTTTCAGTTCTCTCATCATTAGTAATAAATAAATCAGGAGTTTGATAATCTCTTTCTATTTGTATGTGTTTTACTCTGTCAATGAAAATAGAAATGCTGCCAAAGAAAAAAACCAGGCATATCAAATAGACATAAAGTGAGGAGTTACTGACTGACTGTGGGAGACAGAAGCGTGCAACAACTTTACAATTAAATCTCATTTTGTAGTTAATTACAGAAAAGTTGAATTTGAAGAAAAAGTTGAACAGAAGTTCAACTGAAAAGGTGGTTTGAGAGTTAACTGCTGTTCTTTATTCATTGCAGCTGATCATAGAATCATAGAATGATTTGGGTTGGAAGGGACCTTTAAAGGTCATCTAGTCCAACCCTCCTGCAATGAGCAGGGACATCTTCAACTAGATCAGGTTGCTCAGAGCCCCATGATGTGTCTGCTGTATACAGTGTCCAGTTTTGGACACAAAATGTAAAGATGTAGAAGTGTGTAGGAGAATGACAAGAGAAGGCGGTTAGAAAGTGCAATGCATGACAGGTGTTACTTAATTTAGAAAACAGCGGAAGAGAGGAAGTATGAGTCGCCTACAGTATATAAAAGATTATTAAAGGGATTGCTCTTTTTGGCTGATGAGAAGGAATTAGTTCAATTTATAGCGGATGAGATTGAATAGTTGGAAAAAATTCTAAATGTCAGTGTGATAAAGAAACTGTAATCTATTTCTAAGAATGTTGGGGAGAGCTCTGCAGATTACAGTCTGCGTATATCTGATCCTCTGTAAGTGTAGAGAGATGGAAGGGCAAACCTTTTTTTTGTCATCTTTTTTCTTTTCTTCCATGAAAAAGGTATGCATTCTGGCAGTATGGCATCAGTGTAGTTAATACGACCAAAGACCAGATGGAACTTGTTTTGATTGCTATATAGGTAACTTAATGTGGCTATGAATATTCAAAGCCTATGATTTGGTTTAGATGATACACTCCAGCCCTGCTTACCATTCCAGTAACACATAAAAGATGTAAAATTTTGCATCCTATAGAGGAGATTTATTTACATGAGAAGATTATAGGTGTCTTTCCATGAATGGTCCTAAACAGCAGAGCTGCAGACAGCAGGTGTGATTGGAGGAACTAGGCTAGTGGTTCTTAGATGGTAGTGCAGGTGTTCTTCAGACTATGTTCAGATGAGGTAAAATGCAATGGAGCAGCTTAAGATGCTTAAAAGTCCTTCTTTTGTCAGGAGATCTGTCAGGCAAATTTTCTTAAACTGGTACTCAAGTAAAGACAGAAAATTGATCAGTTCATTTGGCTCCTTGCTTGGGAGCAGACTGAATGCTACCCTCTTTCTTCCCCTCTTTCACCCTCAATACCCAGTCTGTGCTTAGAAGAGAAATGGGTTAGGTAGAATTCAATATGGCAATCACCTGAAACTCCTCCTAGGTTCTTTACTACTGAATTTCTTCTAACTGTAAGTTGCTTAAAACACCCCTGAAGCATGAACGATCAGATCATTAGAGGGTTAGGTATGCCTCCACCTACTTCAAGAAGTTCTATGTGTAGACATTCCCAAGTTTTAGCTCTTAGCATCACTTTGTAAGATGTTCCTTTCAGCTCTAGCCTGTATGTAGACATAAAGTTTATAAAATACTTGTCTAGACAGAAAGGAGGATGCTTTTAATCTTTTTGTGCAATTCAGTAGCTGCAGTTGCACATAATCACTGGTATGCATTTGTTTTAGAAACATCTTCAGAGCTTCTTTGAGATGAACAATATCCAAGAGATTCTGAATAACTTCTTTCTAGGCAAAATCACATCATATCTAAACTGTGTTTCATATCTCCTTCAGATTAGCTGACTTCAATTAAGAGTGGGTAGATAAATGTAAAAGGTAAGAACAGGTAACTTTTGACAGAAGATCAGAAGTTGTTTTAATACCTATGTACTACAGAAGCTTTTTTTTTTTTTTTTAAAGTTTTGAGAATAAAATGTTATTTACCCTCCATGTAATTGTATTAGAAAGACAACCAAAATGTTAATAATCCATGAGTTTAACAGGTCTGTGTTAGAAACTTCTGGATGAACTTTGAATTCCATTTGTCCTTGACAGGAGATAGAAGTCTGACAGAAGTCGTCTTTGTCACTGCCTTATGTTTTACAACCTTAGAAGGAGGAGCTAGATACTTTTTCTGGGAAGTAGTTGTGAGAGCTTTAGAATTTGTCACTTAATCTTAAGGACTGAAGATGATGAAGGAATTGTTGAGGAGCTCTGATTTTTTTATCTTACTGAGGATGCAAGCTATACTGTAGGATTGAAGACCTGATAAATACGATATTAAGTCTGTGGATGTAAAATTTCACAGTGCTTATCTTCACTTGAAGGAACCTGTCTAGCAGTTGTTGAGGATAACTGGAAGTATTGTTGTTCATTCTTTCTGGGTTTTGCTTATAATTTGAAAATCAGTAGCATATTCTGTCTTGCTGAAGGTTACAAATCCCATGTTATGATGATACCACTTCTCTCCCTCTCCCCTTTGTGCAGCCTTTCTAGTTTTTCAGTGCCTGTTATAATATATGAATGTCATGCCTGTTTCTTTTATTTAGCTGCCGGTCTCAGTAATGCAGCATGGAGAGGAAACATTTCTTCTGTAATCCTATCTGCTGTTATCTTGCTTTGCAGCAGCATTCTGGTGGGAGTTAATGCTCAGTTGTTTGTCCATTATTTGACTGTATTAGCACGTTTTCCCTAATAGGCCTGGCTTACAAAAATATTTCTCTTGCATCTCTTGTCTCCTGTTAGTGAGCTCATCTGTAAACATCAAGTGATTTCACCAGGTGGTCTTTGTCAGGACAACTGGAGGACTCACTATGGTAGCCCAGAGTACTCTGTTATGCAGAGGAGCAATACTGAGGTGTAATAGAAGTGCAGCCTATTTTAAGTATGGCATCTACTGAAAAAGTTGTACTTGGCAAACTTCCAAAGATCTGACACCTACCTAAAGCAATTGATGATGACAAGTCTAATCTAATAAGCATTTCTTAAAGTTGGTATAAATAGAATTGGCCTTATGCTATCCTGATAGTTTCTGATCAGTCTGGGGGAATGAGCGAGACAAGCCTTTATCTGCTTCAACTGCAAGCAGAGTTTGCATGTGCCTGAAAAAATTGTATTTACCCTCTCTTCGAGATAATTAAAACATGCTTACCTTAAGTGGACAAGGTTTCTTCTCAGGCCAGTTTCCCTGCTTGGCTTCTCCATAGTCCAGTCAGACTCTATCAAATATGTCACAAAGATTGTTGTGTAGTTCATGTGCCAAATAATTTTTACCTCCCGTCATATGAATAAGTCCCTAAATGTTTTCTATAGACATTTTGTAAGGGGCTCTCTGTTTAGGCATACTGATTATCTGAGGGAAATCTACTTTTCAGCTTTGAAGACCTCCATTACTTGCGCTTCACGAAAAGGATTTTCTCAACATACGAGATTCCTTGGCAGTTTGTAGCAAAAATTGCTAATACCGCATGCGTCTTTCTTTTGGCTGTTTAGGCTTAATGACTCATAAACCTGTAGGAACAACTTCATCTGTCTGAAGCAAAACCTTAGCAGCAGTCCGTGGCAAAGCAGAACATAAGAAAAATGTCTTTCTTAAGCACTTAGTAACTTTCAACTCTAATAATTTTTTACCTCTTGGCCCTACTCTTCTCCTGTAACCTGTTTAAACCTCCACGTCAGCTTTATCTACCAATAGTAGTTACAGTCAGAACAAACTTGCCTTCTTTCATCATATGATTTACAAATTCTTAGAATGGATTTTCTTCCTTTTGCTCTTGCAATGCCCTGCAATGCCCTGCAGTAGCCTGCAATTAAGAAATTTGAGCTAATCAAGTAACTGAAAAAGTTGGTCTGGAACTAGAGGCTGTGCAGCCCCAGCGCTGTGTCTGGGTTGGTACGCGTCACTGAGGGGAAAGGGTTGTTCGCTTCCATGGCAGCTGCAGCTTAGGTGCTCCATCTGGCTCTTCATTTCTAGTACTAGTTTCAGAATTATTTCTAGTACTTCTCTGTGATGCAGGGATGCATTGCTTGAAGTTTGTTAGCCAGAAACATCTATCTAAACATGTTCAGGGAACTTTACTTATGGAATCTGTAACTGGGGATCCTCCTTGTTATTAGGAAGTTTTAAATTTAATGCATTTGAAACACACTCTTTTATGGAGCTGTCTAAAGAAATGTTTGTTTTTCTCTGGCTTGTTCTGGAACTAACAGTTATGAATGGATATATGATGTTTTTTGGAATAAGAAACATCATCATTGGTTATGGAGATTTACTAGATCCTTCATTTTCAGGGTTAAAGTTTATGTTATTTTTATTAGATGTACTTAAACTTTCCTTTATAAATGAAGATGCTAGAAAATATTTTCAAAAAGGTTCTAAAGAAAATGTGCATCCTTTTTGCTTTGTTTTACTATGTTTACTATCTGATGTCTGAAAAGAAATACATGACGCGGGTTGGAAAATGATGATCAAGTTTCAATCTAGACAGTTGCACAAAACTTACTAAAAGTTGTTCCTATGTAAGTTTTTAAACTTTGATTTTAAAAGTATCCACTATGCTTGTCACTTAGAATTCATGCCAGTTTTTTATTTTTCGAGTTGCAATTTTTAAATCCCCTTGTCTTAATACCTTACATTCTCCAATAATACAAGAAAGAGCCTTAATACAAAGAAGTAATTCACTACTTCCCATCAGCGGGCAGGTGTTAGCCAGGCCTCAGCACGCAGAAGGGTCACTTCGAAAGACAAATGCCACAGCCACTAACGTCGCCCCCCTTCCACCGCCTTTCCTTGAGTTTTTATTGCTGAGCATGACGTCACGGTATGGAATATCCCTTTGGTCAGTTTGGGTCAGCAGTGCTGGCTGTGTCCCCTCCCAGTTCTTTGCCCACCCCCAGCCTACTTGCTGCCATGGCAGAAGGGAAAAAGAAAAGGCCTTGATGCTGTGCAAGCACTGTTCAGCCATAGTTAAGACATTGGTGTGTTACCAACACTGTTTTAGTCACAAATTCAAAACACAGCAATATACCAGCTGCTGTGAAGAAAGTCAACTCCATCCCAGCCAGACCCAGTACACATATGAATGATATTACAATTGTGGGTTTTTTCCTTTGCATTTGGAAGGAATATAGACAAGACTCCTGTGTGTCTGGGTATATTCAGGATAAGATCAAAATTACTTTATACAGAAGAAGTAAGAAAAATTAGTACATACTGAGTACTGTCAGTCTCAGAGTTAAATATCAGAAGACTTTTTTCTGTAATCATTTGCACTAATAACTGATAAGAATAGATTGGAGTAGAATGTAAAGTGTTCATTGGTTTAATATAATTTTACAGCCCATCATTTGCTTTTGAATTTAATGGCATAGCAGCCCAGCTTCCTGGTCAATATTCCATTTTTTAAAATCACAGTCCAAGATCTTTTAAAAAGCTTCATGTATAATGCTAGGGATTGCCTTGAGGGATTATGCTGTACATCTGTCTGGCTTTGCTTTTTGTCTTCTCATCCAACCCAAATCCGCCTCAGCTTCTAGTTGCACTCTCTAGTCTTACCTTAGTGACCTTATCTTGCCTTTTTTGATCTTCTCATTTCAAGCTTCTTTTGGAGGGGTCTTTTCCTGTTGCATTTGCTATTTTCATCAGCTTTCCACTCTCCGAGGATCTGTGACTCTCAGAGCTCAAACAGCCTCTTCTAAGCCCATTTTGCTACCTCCAGGCTTCATCCAAATCTCAGCTAACCTGACTCTTCACCTGACCTCATTCTTCCTGACTCTGGTCTTTGTTTCTGTTTATATCCAGATCTTTTCTGGGTATTTAAAGGGGCTGTCTTCTCATAGTGTCTAGATATTGGAAAGAAAAAGACTGTGTATATCTAGAGGAGAGAGATGATCCAGTGCTGATCTTAGGTTAACCTGCATCAGTGGATGGTTCTCTGAGAAGATCCTCTTAATACTCAGCAGTGTATTAAGTGTGTTTCTATATTCTCAGAAAAGAAAATAAGATATGAGGACTTATTTAAAAAAATCAAGAACAAAACAGAAGACCTATTTATATGACTGTATAAACCTGGGATGTGCTTACATCTTGACTACTGTATTAACTTCTAAAAGGGGTATGGTATGGATCATAAGATTAAGCAGAGATTTGGAACAGCTTCCACACAAAGAGAAATTAAATAGACTAGAACTTTTCACTTTAACCAGGAAAAAAGGTATGGTGGAGGTACACAGAATGAATAACATTAAAAAAAACCAAACTCAGAGGCAATTATTCCCTGTTTTTCACAGATCAGAAATTGTGACAGGAAAAAATTCAGACAGCAGGTTTAAAATGAATAAAAGTACATAACTTATTCAAGTGTAGCAGAACTGAATATTTTGTAATTGATGTAACATCATGTGGAAGCCTGGAGTATAAATGATAGATACAAAAAAAGGAATTAGACTGATGGACCTACTATGGCTGTTAAAGCTGATGATCTGCATGCAGCATCTAGGTCAGCACAGCCCCTGAACTGAAGATGGCAAGAGGCAGTAAGTGTGTACCAGTGGACAAATCATGCTCTGTGTCATATGTTTATTCCCTAAGCATTTGTTTCTCAACACCAGAAACATACTGAGTTCTGTGGACCTTTAGACTGAGCTGGTGTGGCAATTTTTCTATGCTTCTTTCAGGAATAGTAGTTTCATAAATAGTGGAGCACATACGAACTTGAAACATTTTTCCATGGGGTCAGCAAACACTTGTCCTTGAAAGTAGAGTGGGCTTCCCTGACATGTCTGAATTTAAATTTGGAACTCCCAGTAATGGAGGAACAAAAGCCTCTCAACACAGGGGTTGTAATAATTTATTACATGTGAGAAAATTTCTCTCCTCTAATCTCACTATTGAAAATGACTAAATGCTCTTCTAAAATGCTCTTTCTTCTGAAAATCAATTGTGAGCTGACCCCCAGACATGAGTCGTTTTGTAGGAGAGGATATATTTTGTCAAAGCTATAAATACTTGAAAGAGTGCCTTATTTAGAGAAGGCTTCTATGAAATTTGTGTACTTATTTGCAGTATAAAGTTAGCAGGGGAAACGGATAGTCTGCTACTGAAAGATTATAATAGAGCACCTAGCTTCGGATGTAAAGGAAGCCTTTGCCGCACATCTTAGAAATGATTCTGACATTGAGATACAGAAAATTGCTACCCAGAGATGTTTTCATACTTTTATACAATAATACTCACTGTATTTAAATTTTAGATTGCTTTCTTAATTATAAAGAATTGTCCTGCCATCACTTGTTCTGGGGGAGTCTTTAAAATCACTTTATTTTTAGCACTGTACAGCTGAAATCTATACAGATGGTGGCTAAAGAAGGAAGAAGTATAGTTATCCCACGATAATTCTTATGTCATTTTCATGTACACTTTTCTCACCTTCTTCTATTATAACTTGAATTTTGCCATGGATTCTTCACTTATGCTTCTCCTGTTTATCTGTGCTAACATATAAACATCACAAGAGCATAACCAGGACATAAGTATATTTTCTATGGATGATGACAGCCTTTAAGTTCAAAACTGACGTATCAAGGGTTCAAAAATTACCTCAAGTGATTTTCTGCAGACTTATTTCAAAGAAACACAGTTATACTACAACAGTAAATGCTTCCCTTTATGCCCTTACTAACTCTTAAGCTTTTTGCTTTTTCTTTAGCTACAGCATCTCTCTTCTTACCTCCAATTTCACCCCCTTCATTGTATTCTAATAGCAATTTTTATTCTAATAGAATTCTATTTTCTATTGGTTATTTGGTTTCGGATGTGAGAATGTATCTAGTCTATTAAGTGATACTTTTGGTTGGAAGTACAGTGTTTCCATGAAATATGTTGTTGGTGTCATTTTCAGATAGGTGATTGTTTTAGAAAATACAGGATGCTCTGGAGTGTTGTTTGACTGACATGATTGAATTACATATTTAAAAAATACACATTAAGAGATCTTTTTCTCCCTCAACCCCTTTTCATTTAGTATGTTTCTCTCATTGTCACAAGCATTCTGCACAATTAATGTGCTCTATAGCTCAGTACAGTATGTAGAAATGTTTAATAGCAAGTGTTCGACTATGGAGTAGACGATGGAAGGACTATGAAATATGGGAATGCACAACTGGAATGTCTCCTCCATTTTAACAAAGCATATTTCATTTGTTCTTGTGATATTCTTAAAATATATATATTATTACTTATTAGGTAGTGTTTTTTAGTCTACTGTGTTCCATTATTCCAAAAGGTGCACTAAAAGATACAAATGTGCTTCTAAAGTAAAGATACTTTTAGTGGATCCTTTCCTTTTTTCTGCTAACATAAAAACCCACTTTTCTAACGGAGCCTGGAAAGCCATTCACTATACAGATTTTCAATAATCTTGAAACATTAAAAGTCTAAGATGAAACAGTTTTCAGAGAATAAGCAACAAAACACAGAAAATACTCATCCCGAGTGGCAACCATCCAGGCCCACCTGTCCATGCATTCACACAGGTGGATCATCTTGGCTTTGTGTGTATAAGCAACTGCAAACTTTGCTTTCCACCAACCTGCAATAAAAACCTCTACCCAAAACCCATCTAAAATGATTCTCAGAATCTTTATTTACAGTACTGTATAGAAACTATACTTATAATGTCAGTTTTGAAAGTTTGTAAGTTAATTGTACTGTATTCAGACAGTATTCTTTGGATACAGTTGGCTTTAAAATGCATTATCTCAGCAGCTTTCAGCATTGAATCCCTTCTGAAAACAAGAATTTGTTAGAAAAATGCAAAGAAATACAGTTAATACATTTCTTGATACCTCTTCCTGGCTTAAGAACAAACACTGCCTGCCATGAGCCTTAGGCAGATAGCTTTTCAAGGGCTGTTCTGCATGTGAGGGGATGAAGCAACACACTTGACAGACTGATTCATGTTTTTAAGAGTATGCTCTGTATTGTTCTTCAAAAGCTGACAACATTAAAAATACATCCTCAAGGAATGAATTTGTGACCAAAAGGTAGGTAAGAATTAAAGGTTATGTTTGTGTTCAAATAGATGGAGTATCTATGTGTACTTCATTACTTGCTAATGCTTATATAGGCATTAGTAATAGGTGAACTAGTAAAGATTTGGAGATTTCAGAACAATTTTATATTTTAAATTCTAATATTTTGCATTTTTACAGATAATTCAGTTTTATATTGTGAAATAATTTTCTGAAGTGTGTTTTTTAAGAAGTCAAAACTGAGAAAACTTCTCTCTTTTTTGTTAGTGTCTCAGATGCAGTGAGAAGTGTGACTGCTTCTGCCTGCGTGGTTGAGCAGAACATGTTGAAGATACTTATGTGAAACAAAAATACGCCCAAGTTTTTCTAAAAGTAGAAAAAGACATTATCAGCTCAAGGTTTTGCTCAGAAATCCCAGTAATAGCAGTGAATTCTACGTTTAGGAGATTTTTTTTTTTCTTTGTCTTCCTTCAGGAGTTCCTCTTGTCCTGCCTTCTACTGCATATGCTTCAGACTCCAGCCAGTGCTGTAGCCCTTGCAGTCTCACGCCTTTTCATCTCTTTAGCCAGTTTATTGTTTGTGCTAAACAAAAGGATTTGATTATGTTTTTTGTGGAGCTTGTGAATGCTTACCATGCTCAAGAGCTCTAAGATAAAATTGTCTTTGGATCGAAACCCTTTTTTCCAATCACGAGTTTTTATTATCTTTGATTTGGTACTATTATTTTCGGTGTGTAAATGAGGGAACAAATGTTATGTGAACAGTGCAATGACTGCAGCATGTATAGATATACACAAGCTATTTTAAAAATACTGATAGTAGTCACGTGGTTACAGCAGACCAAAGCTTAGTGTAGACTGAATGAATATCCAGCTTCTCAGGAAGGTTTTGTCATAGCTTTTGATTTCAGTCTCGCCATGGCTGCACTGTTACCAGTATCCAAGCTTTTCATTAGCTTACCAGCTTGGATATTTCTGCATAGCTTAATACACTGACATATTGTGAAGGGATAGAAGTAATCTGTGGCAAAGCTAGCAAGGTAGCAGTGCTTAAAAATGCCTTTTTTCTTTTTATTTCTCTAATGCAGCAATGACTTACGTTAAAATTTGTTTCAGTGGCATCTTAGCTGAAGATCGCAGTCACTTTAGTTTCCCAACAAAGAACCAATTTGTGCTTCCATTTTTAATGAGGTCTTAATACTCTTTAACTTCAGATGAGTTAGAACTGTTTCTGTCCAAAACCTCATTTTCTGTGGAAGGACAGGCTAATGAGAGCTGCCCACCCTTATTAATTGAGAGTTCCTTAATTTATCAGAGGGATCTTTATTCTTTACATCTTTTCTGTCTGTCTCTTCCTCAGTGTTCCTCTTCACTGGAGATGGTGGTGTATATATACAGAGCCTTCTCAAGACCATGAGTTTTTGGTGCTACTTTGGCATATGAAGTGGTGGTTGCTTTGTACTGTTTCTGTTTTTCTGCACAAGACAGGACACTAGCTGAATGTTTTTAGCAGAGCTTCGTTTCCCAGATAATTAGTTACCCTAACAGCAAGCTTTTGTGTCACCCTGTCCTCTGTAGTCCTATTCAGCTGGTTTACAGAAGCCCTATGTTGGAATCGTCATTGGAGAAGCAAGAAGAGATTGCTGAAACTTCAGTAATCATTAATCAAAATTATTCAGGCACTCGTTAAGGCCAAGTTTTGAGACTTAATGTATTTGGACAAGAACTGTGACTGTAAGTATATCCACAAAGTAGTAGGCATCCGTAGTTTCTATAATTAGTGTCACAAAGCAATAAGTGTTTCTTAAGACACAGGAATATTGAGTAATGGGAAAGATCAGACCACTGACAGCTTTGTGACAAGGATGTTTGTATACATTTGACTGCTTCCAGAAGTGATGTCCCTTCCTTCAGCAAAGTGGGACTCCAAGCTGGTACATGTCTTTTCTGTGTCAGCAAAAGCTGCTCTTCAGGAAAGACTTTATCAGAAATTCTTTTGACATTCTATTATTCTGGAACAGGAGTGAATGATCAAGTAATACAATCATACCTATCTGCACTATTCAGATTTTACAGCTGCTTCTGTTGCTGCTTCATTTTAAAACACATGGAAGAAAATACTAGCTGAAGTTATTGATCATTAGCCTGGCGGTGTTACTGTGTTCAGCTCAGCAGCAGATCCACCTCTTTTCCTTCTTTTGAGGGTGCTCTTGTAACAATCTAATGGGAGAAAATAAGCCACCTCCTGCAGTACCAAACTACAGGAAGAAAATCTCACAATCACTGGAGGAAAAGATTGTACTATATGTTCCTCAGCCTTGAGAAAAGGAAGTTGAAGGTTGAAGGGTTTTGTGCTGGGAAGGGGGGGAGAGACTGGTCTTGGTGAAATTGCTAAAAGTGAGTCACACTGACCAGAATCTAATAATCAAGAGCCTTTCTAAACACTCCATTTCACAGCTATAGTTCGTGTTTTCAAGTAGTAGAAAATAAAACTTTCTCTGACGGGTACTGTTGATTAGTTTGTAAAAGGAAAGGTATGTCATGGAGTAAGACGAAATTCTGTTTTACAACTGCTATTAATATAAAAGTCTAATAGTGGTCTCTCTGTGTGTGTGTGTGTGTGTGTGTTCAATGCTGCTTGTGATTAAGGGAGAAATACTGAATGGGTAACTTAAGTGTTAAATTTAATATGGCAGTGTGATTGAGTGGGGCTAAAAATACTGAGCAAACACAAGCAAGCCCTAAGTCCATGAGGAGGAGGAAAGCAGATGAACTAAGCAATAAATATTTAGTACTTGGCCAGTAAAAATGAATGAAATGTTGAACATGAAATTAAACTGGCAAACCAAAAAAATATTTGATTTCATGTCAAAGTGTTCATAAAACCTTTCACTGAGGAACTTTGATAAAATTTTATGATATACAACTATTTTCATTTTAATTGAATTACATGTTTTGCTGAAAAAGCTTCACTGAAAAATTATCAAGTAGCTCTTAACCAAGTTTTATATGAAAGATCTCAAACTGGTATAAATGAGTTGTATTTGCTACTAACAACTATTAATTTAAACCATTCTCATGGAACCGTTAGCACGCTGTTTCTAATTACACCATTATAACATGCAGCATATTTTATACATTTTATAATTAAACTATATAGTTCATATAAATTACATATTGCCTTGTTAATAGCTTTTTGACAAATAAGGACAAGCAAGTACTCTGTACTCTGAGCTTGCTGGTTGTAACATAGACGTCTGTAGCAGAGTGCTGAGCACAAGCCAACATGCTTTCCTTCTCGGCATGGTTTATTAGTTGTGGCTCAGTGCCACTCTAACTGTGGTACAGAGTTGGCTGTGATCTGATGTGGGATGCTGGTATAGACCTCTGAAAATAACAGATAGACAGACTGATTTTTTTTTTTCTTCCTTAATCTCCTACGTTTAATTGATCAGTTGTTAATAAAGGTTCTGAGAATTCTACCAGAAGAGGTAATAAACATTTTAAAAAACAAGTAGCAAGCTTGCATTACAATGCATCATTCAAGTGTCTGTCACTAGCAATTGTTCAGTTAGAATTATTATTTTAATTTATTTTAATGAGAAGACTGCTAGTGCTTTATACTTGCTTTAAAGTAATTTAGTGCAAACCTGTGTCATAGACTGAATTGCTCTGTAAAACAGAAATCTCCAATAGTATTCAAGCTCCCTGAAGTGTTTCTATATTATAGCTACTTATTCAGCTAGTTTTAGAAGGGGGAAAGATTGGGGAAAAAAATTGAGTGGGCTAGAAAACCTTTATTCTGTGTTTGTGCTCAGGTATGTATCAGTGCAGTTCTGAGGTTGAAATTGAGCTGGGGCAGGAGTAGAAGGGCCAATAAAGCTATAATACTGTATGAGGTATCTAGCTGTAGAAGCTGAAGGTGGAAAGTTGCAGATAATTTTTTCTGGGATGGAAATTTTGTAGGTACTCCCTGACTGCAGTAAGTAGTAGGGGGAGAATCTCAAAAGTTCACAGCTGGAAATGATTTTGGAGCCAGGCAATTGCAGCCAAGACCACAGAGGTGGGAAACATCTGATGCTTTGCTTGTATTTCTCCCTCATCTCTTTTCTCCAGCAAAGGATGCCTCTCAGTTGCATGTTTGCCTGTTAATGGACTTTTTGGAAGTTCCTTATGGGCCAAGTACGGGCCACGAATAATTGAAGAGCCTGTCTGTGTGCTTCAGCTTTGATGTGTACAGTGTCTTTGGCCTACTTTGGTTTTTGTGACCTATTGAATCTTTGGCCATTCTGTTAAGTTAGTCAGCAAAAATCACCGGTTAGCCCTTAACTTATATTATCTGTGTGCATGTGTGGGCAAATTTTTAAAACCAACAATTTTTTAAAGCAAAAATAAGTACCTTCCACCCAACCATATACTATTGCCTTATTTTTCACAGAATAATTAATGACTGAGAGATCATAATGTTATATTATCAATAGTATCTATGTATTATTTGGTTTCTTCATCTTTTTATTTTCATACAAAGTTCATTTTACAAACCAAAATTTAATTTAATGTATTTGCTATCAATGTAAACTCAACCTGAAATTTAAAAATCCACCTGCAGAGTTTATGTCTTAATGGCATATGTGGCAGAATTGGAGTCACTGTGCTCCACTGTAAAGAACTGGCCACTGTGGAGTAAAGATCAGCTGAACTGTGAGTTAATTTAATATATGTGACAGAAAGATAACCTTGGAATGAACATTTTTAGGTATCAGGTACTCAACTTTGACTTTCTTTCATTTGTAAAAGGCTTCTACAACATTTTATTTATTCATTACAAACAGTTTTGAATTCGGTACAAGTGGGTTTTAGACAAATTATTATATAAGACAGTCTTACAAAGGTGAAACAAACTGTGAGAGGATATTTCTACTGAATATTTTCCTTTTCCTTAATTTTTCCTTAATTAAGATGAAAGAGGATATTCTGTTCTTCATACTAAAACCTCTGTAATCTAAGCTTCAGAGCATGAGAAGTCTTTTTTTTTCAAAAGCCATTTACTATAATTATTGTCTGATTTATGAAGACAACTAAATGTGCACTGGAAATCATGTTTCTCAGCTTTCAAGAACACTACTGAATTTGGAGAAGCATGCCTTCTTAGCAGCTTAAGCTATGGAGGCACTGCAGCTATGAAACATATCTTGACACTTATCTGGGGTAGCATTATGTGTCAGCAAGCATTTAAAGTCAGGTGATATGGCTGGAGGAAATATGAGCTAAAGCGTTGACCGCTGTTGTGGAGCAATAGCATCACTATTTGCCCTGACACGTTTTAGATTAAAATATAGCTGACAATACAGTTTATGTTAAAATAACCTAGTAAAATCTACCCATGGTATTCTGCTGGGGGGGGGGGGGGGGCGTGGGCAGGGCATGGGGATACCTTATAAGATACAAAATCTGGAGTCCACCTGCTTTCTAGATCCACCTTTTAGATTTTAAATGGAAGATGGTCCTATTAGTTTAATTTTGTTTGATTCGGTGGATATGTACTGAGCCTTCTTCTCAGGATAGGCCTTTCATTCTTTCATCGCTTGACCTGGTGCTACCCACCTACCTGTAAGCTCTTTGAACGCAAATGCGAATTTAAAATAGAACAAAACCTTGTAAAGCAATTAAATTCTTGCATTGTCAGCATAATATGATTTTGCAGTTTTACCAGAGGTTAAGGTCCTAAAATGTATCCTACTGACATTATCTACAGTGGTTTCTCTGTCAGTTCTTTAAATGTTCTCTCTTAATGTAATGCTGCAGTTTAGCTCAGTTCCTAAATTTAGGTACTACTGAAACTCATTTTTTTCTACTACTGAAACAGATTATTTCTGGGTCTTCTAACTAGCTTTTTGTGTTATTACTGTTACTCTCTAAAGGGTGAGGGTGTTTAGTGCTAGTTCTGGAAGGAAAAGGCAGGTTACATAATAACAATTGCTTCTTTGGACTAAAGTAATAAATTGTGATTTGGTAAGAAAATGGCAGTTTTGTACAGTGGTTTATTCATAACGCACGAGTATCTCTGTACACAAGCCTCATACATTTTTTGGATGTCGATGTCTGTGAGGGTCATGCATATGCTGTACGGTCCTCAATACCTGGTTGCAGGTAGAGTTGTCCTAACCATCTTTGATTTCCTTTCTGCATCATGGCTCAGGAAGTACTATGTGAAGTATTAGCAATGTTAGTGTTGGTTGTGTTAGTCATTTGTCAGGTATTTAGCTGTATAATTAATATAAGGTGGTTCTAGGAGTACAGTGTAAGCAAAATCCATGGTGCATTCACATGGTGCATTTTCCAATGTGAATCTTTGACTGCAGTTAATGTATTGGCTATTTCAGGTGCCTAGAAACACATCTAAGCTATCTGTGGTATTTGCCAGTAGGATTGCAGGTTGAGTGTTTTTCAAGACTATTCTCCAGACATATGGAATTGATTGTTAGCGAGGAAAGGGAGACCAACATGGGCATGCTGGAAAATGGGAGGTCTCTACTGCTTTTAAACTTTTTTTAAAACCTGTGTGGAGTTATCATTTCTGAGTACACTGTTAGGTGGCAGAGACTTCTAAACTACATTTCTGCTTTGGAAAAGATACCCTTCTGTCAGTTTCGCTATTTTTATCTAGGCAAGTTAACCAGGGCTCACTGACATGGAATACACATGACAGCACTTAAGAAAGTTACTTATGTTACAGAAATGTAAACTCCAGGATTCGCCTTATCTATTTGCACTCCTACTCACCTGTGCTGGAGCAGGAACTGAGGAAGAGATCAAATCTCTTCCTTGTCTATGGTCTTCAGCTTGGGGGTGGCTGGAGGCATGTTGAAGTTATCAGGGCTGTTATGATCACTCTCACCCAAAGGAATATGATAGTAAGTACTGTGTATATGTGCTCATAGTAACTTGTGGAGTCATATCTGAAAAAACAAAAAAATCTTCAGTTACTGTGAGGGTGGGTTACTCTTCTTTCTAAATATCATACTTGTAGGGGGAGCAGTAATGAAGAAGAGAAGGGCTTTGGCAAAATGGAGCTGGAGGGGATTGTTCAGTCTAACTTTTAAGAGAACATCATACAAAATAGATGGCAGGAGAACATAGCTGATAATGACTTACAAGGTGACTTAAAGCTGCAAATAAGAAGTTAATAGTAACATTTTGCCAATGGCCTATGTTTGTGCAAGCTTTTTAGAAATTAAAAGTAGTAAGTTTTTTTAGGACCTGACTGAAACAAAATGCACAAATCCACATTTAATCAAAGACCTCTTAAGTTGTCTAAGATCCCGCATGTCCCCTGCCTACCATGTTTCTGAATATTGAGTCAGTCATAATGAGTTGTGACATGAATAGCAGAGACAACACATCAGTAGTTTTAAAATTCATCTAGAAACATTTTGTTGACATTTAAATGATCAGATGCAAAGAAAAAAGGGAATGACAACTGCAGAAAACAAACAAGAGTGCTGAAAAACCCTTATAGCCAATAATATATGAAAAATATTTTTCATATATTAGAAATATAAAAGAAATATTTTTCAATATCTTGAGTTTGAACCTTACAGAAGTATTTTACAAGCAGCTGTAAAGTATGGATGATGGCTTCAAAAATAACTGTAAATTATCTGGAATGGAGATAACTATGGGAGACATGCAATAAAAATCTCACTTTCAGCATTGTCAGTAATGCTATTTGTCTATAGAAAGTTCCTTCTAGGTATGAAGAGGGATGGATCAAATATGGAGCTGTTTTATTATATGACTTCATTTTGTGGCTGAACAGATTTTTTTTTTTTTTCCTTCTCCTTTCACATTCCCCAACACACAGCATACACTAAAAAACCCCAGTTGAGTCAGGTCACAATTTTAAACACAATTTAGTTCTCCCATTTAGGCCACACATGGCAATGTATGTATATATATGCAAACACACTAATACATTAAGGAAAAAGAAAAACAACAGCAAATTCTGCCTCTGAATTTAACTGTCTAGAGAAATATAGACATAAGAAGACTGCCACTAATCATATACTGGATTGTATTCATACTTTATATCTCTCTGGAATGTGGTGGAGAGAAATGAGACATTAGAGCTTTGGGAAGGTGCAGTATTGTGTGAACTAGTGTGGTAGCCCTTCTGGATGCCACTTGTCTCAGACTCCTCTATCATTCTTGTAATTTCAGAATTGTAGGATTTTTTTAAAAAAACAGTTATTTAAAAGTTCTGACAGTCTTTCATAAGCCCTGTGATTTAAATTGTAAAGAACCAATTTGATCTAGAATCTGGAATGGTCAGACTATGTCCACATATTATCCACATTTTATTCTTCCCGAGTTTGAGTCATCCTGCTCTCACCTTTAGTCCTTATTGGTGTTTTTTGGCATGAAGAGATTTTCTGGATGCCTTTTTGCCTGTTCATAGAAAGTACTCTGATTGCTCTTTTCAACCTGTGGTCTGCAATTCATTGCAGCTTATTCTCCAACATCAGGGATCCCTGTGTTTCCATTATTTCATTTTCTGGTTTTACATATCTCAGCCAAACTTCCTCTCTTTTTAAAATAAACATTTAATATTTATTAGCCCTGGCATAAGCACGCACATGGACTTTGTGTATCTAAGCATGCTTCACAATGCACATGCTTGTGCACGTGCTTGAGCATCTAAGAAATGCAAGGGAAAATATACACTAAAGTTATTGGGAAGAAAATGATGGTATTGTAGTGGGGTGTGAGAAACATACCCATGGTAAAAAACTGAAAGGTTCATGGTGGAGGGCCGTATTTTTTAAATCCATTTTTTGTTGGATACTAAAAGTCTGTGGGGGAGGGTGGCCAGTGTTAATTTGTAAGAAAATAAACCTTACTGTTTCTACTAGTTGTGGGTCAACTTATTCTCCTAGGAGGAATCTTCTTTTTCTTAACATTTGATTCAGATGGTCTCTCTTTTATATTCAGGTAGAAGCAAATAGAGCCCAACTGAAACGGTAGGAGTGTCAGCAAAAATAGCTTTATCCTCCTGTATAGGTTTCTGCAAGCTGTTATGGTAATTTACCAGTGGAGTCTTTCATTTCCAGGCAGATCATGGCAATCCTTATCATATTGCCTAAATACTTTAATTTGCAGTGCCTTCCAAGGTAGGCAAAAGGTCACTCTCAGGCACCCAAAAAATTAGCTTTTAGTTGAGGTAGGTGAGGACAGGCAGTTGCTAGCAATATATATGCAAATGCTCTGTATCTCACCTACTTGCTGGAAAGTACTTGCTGGAAAAAATGCAAATACATACTTTGCCCTACCACAGTATTTCCTATAGGACAAAGTAAGATCAACATTTATTATTATCTTGGCCCTTACCATAAATACTTCTTCTCTTCATACATTGTTTTAAAGTCCTCAGTCTACCACCTAAATCCCAACATGGATGTTAAATATATATTTCTTTGTCTAAATGGTGAGAAGTTGACTGCTTTTGTGATAATGATTTTTGTCTGCTTCTGCATATTTTTTCTCCCAGGAAATTTCAAATCTTGCTCATGTTGTTTAATGAGCTGGCTGGTCAAGCATCTGATGCCCCGGTGGGAACTTTCAAAGTCACTGAACACATTTTTACTGAAATCTAGCTGACATTTCTGTCTGTTTGATTTAATGTATGATTTCCATAGTTAGATTACCAATCAGATGGAGCACAGTACCATCATTCCTCTGCGCTATAAACACGCATGCATCCTGCACAGAAGTGGACTTTTTGCTGTTGGTCCACATGGCAAGACTGTTTTCAGATTCTGCTGGCATTTGGGAAGACTTTAAAAGTCAGTTTTAATTAGAAATAAAATTTTGAACCTGTAATTAAAATTCTGAGTGCAGAATTAGTCTTCAGTATTTTATTATCAGCCCATTTCAGATGCAGCGCCTCTCTCTTTTGTTATAATCTGGTGGAACTAGGCTATTACAAACCATGAAATGTTTGGTGTAGTGTTCTGCATGCTACATTGTCTGATGCAGTTAAATGCCAAATTCCTAAAAAAAAAAAATAATTTGATGTTATAAATATCCATATTGTTTATATTTCATTTAATTCTATGCAAAGATCTTAAAATGTTTGCCATCTGCATACTTCATACCCTTGCTGTAAAGCATACAATTATTAATGATAGGACTTTTGAACAATTATTAATGAATTTGTTTAGTGAAAATCAAAACTTAAATAGTTTTTGCTTCTCATAGAAGTTCAGCATTCCTCCTACTTTTTCCCAGAAAGCAGCTCTCTTCGTGCCGAGAGTAAAAAAATAATAACATTGCACCATGGAAAATTCCATGTATTTTAAGTGTCCTCTTCATCCATTTTGGTTTTTTGGGGGGCCAGTGCCTGCAAGCCCAAAATTTCTTGGAGAAGTTGCCTTCCCTGCTACCCTTCTGTGTCTTATTAAGCAGCAAGTAAACTGATAAACATTTTCAAGAGGAGGCGGCCTATAGATCTGTCTTTCTGACTGGCAGAAATAATACCCCAAACTGTCATATATAGGTGTGCCCCATACATTGAGTTAAATCAACAATACCTCCTTTGAAACTACATGAAGCCCTGAACTGATGTGGGTTTTGATAACTATATAGAGGTGTCTTTTAAGTTCATACACTTTGTTGTAACCGTTCCAATTTTCCACTCGAAAAATAAATAAATCATTCTGCTAAAAGGGGAGAGTGGCTCCGGGTCTTGTGACTGCCAAATGACATACATATGACCTCGTCCCTGTTTCTGACATATGTTGAGGACAAAGATCCTTGTTGCCTTCTTTCCCAATAACAGATTGTTGAGGTGACAGTATTTTCCTACTGAAGGTGCCTGAAAAACTGGTCTCTTGTAATTTATGCATGCTTTTCCTATAGTAAAGTAAAGTAAAAAAAAAAAAAGAAAATCTTTGAAGGGTGAGAGAAATAACATTTTTTTTTCCCTCCTTAAAAATAATGTTTTTATGTAGCTTGTTTTTTCTGTTTAGAAAAAAATAGCCAGAAAGCAGTGAAAAATGTGTTCTTATATTTTGTTACTCTTAAAACAGTGATAAGGTGGGGAATAAAAATTTTAAAACATTGGGTTAACTTTATCCCACCACCCCCCCCCCCCTTTTTTTTTGTGTGTGTGTGTGCAGCAAGTCTTCGGGAGGGAGAATCCTGTAATTTTGACATCTTATTTCCAGAGCTGTTCATGAGAGACATGAACTGACAGAGGGCATGTCTGCTATCATTTTGTTTCTGTGAGGTTTTTGAGTACAGCATGTTGAAGTTAGCCTAAGATGGGGGGGGGTGGTGGAAGTAAGTTTTCAAGGGTCTAATTATTGGAGCCATTAAAAAAAAAAAAAGAAACCAAACAAACAACATGGGCTGGATCTTCATATCGTAATTCTACACCTTGGAGTAAGTAAAACTGTCTTCACAAAGCACTTTGCAAGCTGTTTTGCACAATTCATTGCTGGCGTGTAGCCAGCGGCAGGAGCTGCAGCCCAGCTTGCTCTAGCTGCCAGAGTTCTGTTGTGTAGGAAGTGAGCCCAAAATAGCATGCCTTCTTACTACCTGCCTTCGGGGCGCTTCAACAATTTCTCAAAGGTCAGTAGAAACTAGTATCAATTAAAGTAGCTTTGTGTCTGCTTTTAATGTATGCTCTTACAGGTAGTGGAGAACAAAGTTGCTTTGAAATTTCCCTGGAATACTCTGTGAAGTTTTAGCTGTCTGTGAAGGATCCAAGGCAAGATGATTTGCTGATGTCTCGTGGTTCAACATTAAGCTAGTGCAGTCAGGTAGGCTAAAAATGTTGTCTTGGTCAGTTTGCTCTGGCAGGAGTAGTATCGTAACGTCTATTCATTCAGTAGCCTGTGATAAAATGAACATATCCTTAGAATTAGGAATAGCCAGTCTGGCTCCCAGTCATTTGATCTGCTCACAAGCACAGTCTTTCTTGAATATTCTGCTTGGTTTGTAAATCAGTCAAAAGGTAGAGTATCCTGATGGTAGATAACAAATATATTTGAGATGGATCTGGGGGAAAAAAAATTGAGCAGAGGTTTTTGAGTTTTGCTTTCATTTAAAGATGAAGCAGAGTTTCACTGGGAGCTTTAGTGACAACTTGATATCATCTAGACAGAGTGATCTATCTGAAGAAAGATTAATGTTAATTAAAGTGGCATTGGAGAACTTCAGCAGATGACAGCAGCCAAGCTGGCTACAAGCTATTTTTAGCAAGTTGACTTCATTGCATTCAGTATGACTTATTTATTAAGTTAATGGATGAATCAATAGCTCAGTTTCTTATGGCAGTCACTGAATGTGGAACTGTATATAAAGACTGTGTTCATATCTTTGGTCAGAATTCAAATTATAAATGCTGACCAGTATTGACTCAGTCCGAGTGCACAAGTGTCTTGCACATGATGTAGCTATGCAGTAATAATCCAGTGAGTCCATTGGCACATGCATATGTACAGGGTCACAGGGGGAAACCATTCAGAAGTCCAACTTGCAACTATATGGAAAATAACATGCTGATAATTTTAACCTTATATCCAGAATAAATGTTTTAAAAATGAGAAATTCAGTTTTTGTTTTAAATAAAGTATTGAAACATACAGCAAATAGGTCATAAAAGGATAACTTATTAAAATAATGGATAGTTTATCATTAACAGAGTTGCAATTTATCTTTCTTTAAGTTTTGTCTTCTCGAGTTCTCTTCCCATTTGGGCTGTGGTTCATTGTTTCTTGCCTCCATTTGAGCACAGTTCCTCCTGGTTTTTAACTTCCCTTAACTTGGGTGAAGTTCAAGTTTTCCCTCTTCAGTGATACTCAGCTTTAATTTGTGAAATAGTACAGCTTCCATCTGTTCCAATACAACTTCATTGGCCTCACTTCAGTTTATTTCCTCTATTTTGCTAATTTCTTAGGTTGCTATAGAAACCTTGCTTTCAAAATTCTCCTGAATCCTTTTTGTGAACTGCCTGAGAACCCCGTCTATGCATTATATGTCAACCTGAGATGCACTTTTTTCCTAAAATAGTTTCCCTAAAAAAGACACAAAGTTTCTATTCTTTCACAAACTCTTGTACAAATAGTTATATGAGATTTATTATATCCTAATTATTTTTATGGAATTTCTATCCTATCTTTTCTGATTCTCTCCTCAAAGACCTTCACCAGTTTAGCCCAATATAAGGTGTGGTTCTTTGTTTTTGTTGTGTCAGCTCTAATTTCTACACCTAGGAATAACTTCACTTCTCTCCTGCAAAGGGATTAGAGAACTGGGGTGTCTGTATTACATGCAGGGTATGATACAGACCTGACGAGACTGATGTCTCTCGAAATGTGAATATAAATTGTGGGAGATTATCTGCTACATAAACATGTGAAAAATTAAAGCTAACTAGTATTCAAAATAATTTCACCATTAAATAATGTGGCTTGCTATAGTGTGAAAATACTGCAGTTTGGAATAGAAAGACTTTGCACAGTAGGTCTCTATAGATGAAGTTTGTGACTGTCTTTTCAGCTTACTGGAAGTAGCAGTCTATATTTAGCTTTGCTCTTGGTTGGTTGGGTATTTGTTCTGAGAGAAAATGGCATTTATATTGTAGGATGCTGGATGTTGTGTTATGCAACTGGAGAAAAATATAATAAAATCTATAATAAAACTAAAATATGTGAAAGATGAAGAGTGAATCTGCACAAAAATTAGGTCCCTGGTGAACTGAATTCTGGCCTTTATAACATGTTCTTTGCTGCATTACATTCTAGTGTACAAAGCCCACACTAGTTAATGTGTACTCATGCTAGCTGGTCCTTTGCTTTTCTGATTGCAGTGTAACTGCTTCCTGGAACACTGTGATCAAAAAAGTTAGTGTAAAATGTCCTAACAAAACCAACCTGTAGAGAGAGGTTGCTCCCAAGAAAATGAGAAGATGTATGCCACGTGCAAGTTGTCTGTCACAAACTATGTATCATCCCGTAGCTGAAATCTCCTGTGTGTAATTGTCTGGTCTCTATTCTTTCAGGTGTCAGGGATCAAATCAAGGATTCGCAAAATAACAAGCAAACTTCCAGACAGGTCACAATTGACAGTGATACTTAAATGTAATTCAGAGAAATACTCGAAATATAAAGTTTTCCTTAAGTTGGACATACCAATTAATGCATTGATTTTCAGTTTGCCTTGATTTTGCTGTTCCTTCTCACCATTCATCACAGTACTTTTGTTTTTCTCAGTAACTTTGTGTGTGTGACATTGTGTAGTCCTTTACACTGTGGACCTATCTGACCATGGGAGATCTGTAATAGCAATTTGGTAACACCAAACTAAGCGCTTTCAAATTTCTTTTCAGAGTACTTACCATGCGGTTGGAATGAATTGGGATTTGTGATTGAGTGAAGAGTATGCAGCATGTTTCACAACTGGTTCTGCCTCTTAAGTTCGTTTGGCGAGTGAATTGTATGGCGTAATATTTTGTGCATGAAACTGAAGCTAATCAAGACATTTTGCCAGGAAAAAAGCAGACTATTTTTTTAAATTTTATCTATATGTTATTGTTCACTACTCACAGGCTGCCAAATAGGCAGCTTAAATCCTTTTTTCTCATAGATACATTATTATATAGTAAAACTAAAAATTCTGTTCCTCACATATATCATACTTATGACCAGTAGAAGAGTTCAGGCTGTGTTACCTGGATCCTTCCAGTGTGTGTGATGCTTTTAAACTTCTGTGAAACTCACAACCAAACTTTATACACAAAGTCAAATGTCTTTATTATGTCCTGTATAGTACAGCAGTCTGCTGCGGTGGATCTCTCTTCCAGGAGTTATAAGATGGAGTGAAATCTAATGTTCTGAAATGAAGAAAGTGTAGACTTCCTTAAAAACTTCACTTGAGCTCTGAGGCATTTATAGAATTGTATATTTATGTGTCTCCAGTTCTCTTTCAGTTTCAAATTTGTTATTATTTATGTATGTAGTCTGGATTTTCAAGCTAAAGATGTCAGTGTAGGACTGAAAATGTATTTAGATATGCTGAGCTGGAGGTATAGGTGAGAGATTGTTTATTTGAACAGTAACATAACTTTTAATATATTTCTCCTTCAAAAATGTGGAATTGCGGTAACTGACATTTTACTTTAAAATGTGCTACCATTTGGACTGCAGCTTGGCAGATTCAGAGTATGTTAAACTCTTGACACAAAACTTTGCAGAAGTATTTGCAGAAAATGATGCTAATTAGTGTTTTAAGCAAGCCAGATGAGTTCACTGAGTCAATTATTTTGATTTTTTTAAAGTTTTTTCTGATGTATTCCAAGAAAGTGCTTAATAGTTGTGCTGAGAGTGGCCAATAAACAAATCTGCCAGGTGGAATTCCCTGCTGGTGGAGTGCTGGCAGCAGAGGCTCTGTCCTCCCCTTCTGCTAGAGGATAGAAAGTCAGTGAAGTTATTTTTTGGGTACTCCAGAGTGTGGACAGGAATGTATCTGAAAGAACTAAATAAAAAATGTTTTCTTATTGACCTCATTCCAGTAGCAATAGAACTGGTCATGTGCAGTGATAGCAGGCACTGATCTGCGCCATTCCTTGTCACGGTATGATGAAGCAATCCTTCGTCATAATGTTAAAGCCAATTTCTTGTAGCTATCCCTGGAAACACCATTTGAACAAAGGTCAGATATAGTGAAGAATAAAAGCTCATGTTTGTACTTGCACTGGCTAAAAAAAGTTTCAGTTCTCTCCAACTTTCAACTCCATTGATGATTAGCAGCAACAGAAGTTGCAGAGGAAATAGAAGAGATCAATTGCTATACTCTAATTGTTCATGATGAATTTGAATGCTGTAATGTCTGGACCCTGTCTCTACCTCGGAAATCATAGTTGGAGCAGCAGTGGACTTCAGACTTGACTTTTCATATGCAGACTTCATCTTCCATCTAAAGCCTTCAAACTGTTCATTTCTGAGAGTGACTTACTTGTAGAGATATGGAAAGGCAGGATTTATGGGGAAAATCTTAATGTATTTTCTGTGTTACTCTCTTCTCCCCTTTTTAGGTTGAGTAAGCAATATATGTAATTTCAAGATTGAATATAAGGAAATACATCTGTGTAGAAATGCTGACAATTGGAAGGAAAAATTCCAATAATAGGGAGATAATACAAATACACATTTGATATCTGTCTACTGCTTTACAATAAATAGTTTCTTATGTGATTTCCATTTCTGTAGGACACAGAAAATGACTGGTGTTGCTGCGCAGAGCCAGCAGGGAGGTCATTAGTGCAGTTATATTTTTAGGTCTGAATTGTCACTATCAATGATACTGCTTCATGAAATAAAAGAAGCCATGTCTGCATGTCTCTGGGGAAAGTGTAGTATTTACCACCATTTATAGTACATGCTATTCATGCATCTTCAGTATGTGAACTATTCTTTACAACAAACTTTTGCAGGATGTAGACAAGTTCATTAAGTTCAATGTGGAACAAAACCCCCTATTTTTCTACATCAGTGCCAACAATTGCACATCACCCACTTTTATTACCAATCGTGAACTCCAGAGACTTTTCAAACATGGAAGCTGTAGAGTCTGTGTGGTTTGTGAGGTCTGTATGTGCATGTCTAATTAAAAAACTCCAATTTCTAGAATTACATTTGGATATGTTTAAGACTGTATAGCAGCTTAGTGAAATACTGAGCACAAAGCACATCAGGCTTCAAATATTTAAACTCATCCACATAAATTGGACAACAAACAAGAAATCATAGAATATGATGACTGATGGCCATTAATATAAAGAATAACATCCTGGTGATGGTAATTCTGTTTGGTTGACCTAATTCTTACCTTTCAGGATAGTGAAGAACACCTTGTTTCTAATATTTATGTTAAGCACATGAAGATTTTTCTTCGGATAAAGGAAACAGGGGTTTTGGCTGTTGTTTTGGTGACTTGGTGGGTTTTACCTCTAAATTGGTAGGAGGGATATTTGTGTTTTGGAACAAGTTATGACACCATTAACATGCTGTGCTTTGTGTTACTGATTTTGAGAACATTTTTCTTCTGATTTCAGAGAATATTTTTCTTCTCCTGATTTCAGGTTGGGTGGGACTATATCGGCATACAAGATAGTACCAGACGAAATAGAAGAAATCAAGGTACAGTATTACTGCCTTTCAACACTGAATTTCTTTGCTTGGAGAATTACAGAAATGTTACATTAAAAAGGCATGTTATTTCTTGCTTTGAAGTGTATCATGGGGGGGGAAGTGTCTGAAGGAAAAGTATTAGATCCATATTTAGGCATCTAAAATAGAATTTTTGTTATTTTTACAAGTACAGTTTACCTTCAGCTTAAGGTGACTTCAATAGGGTTTGTTTGATGCCAAAAACTTGTGTAATTCAACATATTTCTGTTTTCTTACCTGAAGACAGATGCAGGACTACTGTGAACATTGAGTTATGTTTTCATAGCAAAAAATAAATAGAAAGGTAGTGTCCTTTAGCTTTTGAGATCAAAAGCACATCCGTTTTTTTCAATATTATTTGTCTTAAGAAGGGGGTAGTGTGAACGCGTTGGTACTCAAAATCATTAAAAGCTCTTTGATTTTGGGGAGTAACAACACTAAATACTGAAGTTTACCTCCAATGCAATGTGCGTTGTAACAAAACTCACTTCAGGGGAGTCCACTCATGGGAAGTACTTCAGGACTTTGTGTCAGTTTTGTTCTTCAGTGGAGTAAAAGATGGGTACTAGGTGGGAATTTGGCCTAGATCTTGTAGCATGGGCTGTGTAGCTGGTTCTTTATTTGATTGGTAGTCAATCAGTCTGACATATTGCTTGTTTGTTGTGATTTCTTAACTCATTGTGCTGTTTCATATACTCATTTTCAGCTGTGCAAAGGGAGTCAAGAGTAGTTTAAAATCTAGTAAAGGGAAGTGGTTGCATAGTCATCTGATCTAGACATGACTTTGCAGCGTGTAAAGTTTTGAGGATTTATTCCTCCTCAATTAGCATCAAACCCACTGTAAACAAATGCAGTGATTGCCTGTATCTGCAGAAGTCAAAGTTATCACTCCACCATGATAAAAATTTATTTCTCTCCTCTGAGATTCATGGACTCGTCTATCCTGAATTATCAAGAGGAGCATGATTTATTAGGATAGATCCAATGTTTAGACTTTGGTATTGGAAAGAAAGAAAGGTTTTCAAAACTTATTAGTGTTATGTAATATTTTCATGATGTTCAGAGAACTGCACCAAAACTATAAAAACAAAAATGACAAAAACCCTAAACCATAATCTTTCTCCTTTAATATAAGAAATCCGAACCCACTGACATTTTGCTAATGTTGAAGACGGAGAAAAAGGAAGCTGATATTTCTAGCTTCATTGTGCAAACTGAGTTCAGTGAACAAAGAAAAATGGAATGCTGGGAAATAAGAAATAATTTTATTTTTAGGAACTTACTGTATTAGGCAAGATCAATAGTCACAGGAATGGGTTTTCCCCCCACCTGCTAAGGAGGTCTGTTCTGATTTTTCAGCTCTTTCTTACTCAGCTGGTGTTTAAATGCTTGAGATCCTAGGAAACAGCAAAGGATGGGTTACTCATTGATCTCAGTTGTGCCAGCATGTAAGTGTGGAGGGAGGATTGTATTGTTCTAAGTCAGAAAGTGTTTGGAAAAAATCACCTCATTTACTTGTTTCTGGTAGCTGTCTTGTCTTGTTCAGGTAATGGGTTTTTTTAGGTTGTGACTGAAGTCAGCCCACCTCTCACACCTTAAATGATTGAACTTCTCAAGCTACAATACAGTAGGTGTTATTCATATGAAATAAGGTACTACTGGAAGATGCTAAGACACACTAGCAGTGAGTATAATGGACAAATCTATATCGAATATGGAAAAGTATTCTTTTGTCTATATGTATTTTGAATAGCAGCTGGCAGACAGGGAGACTGAGTATCCTTGCAGTAAGTACAGGGGGAGTCTTAACTTCTGAAAGGTTCTCCAAGCAGATTTGAGTTGACAAAGGAGAGAGGAGGAAATAAAAAAGAAAGCAAATGAGATTATTGGAAAGTTACTTCTAGAGAGGACAGAATCTTCTTCCATGAACAATAGTTCAGTTATTTTGCCTCACAACTATCCCTCCCCTATTTAAACATGAAATATTAAGGGGTTTAATTTGATGAAATATACAAGAAGAATAGCTTCATTTTTAATACATGATTTAACTTGACAGGTTGCTGAATTATATTCACAGGAGTTGGAATATTCATGTTTTCTGATAGTCCTTACAAAGTAAACTGCTTGCTTAAATGGCAAAGGAGGATACTTTATCGGGCAGAGAGCAATAATTACTATGACAAATAAATAAGAAGTCTCTTTGACAGCATTTCCATATATTCTAGAAAAGGTGTTAGATTAGCCTCTTTTACAGCTCAGAATAATTTATGAGGAAAACATGTATTGATTTTGTTAATTCACATAATTACATCTTGGGTAGAACACCATTGTAAGCAGAGACTGTATCTCTTGAGTTTATGGAAGAGGAAAAACTCTGTAAGCCTTAATATACCTGCTGGTTGAAAAGTATCTTTAGAAGATTAATTAAATGCATATTTCTAAATGTATTAGTAATTTTAAAAATAACCTGTATTATATATATATATATATGATAATTTATTTGTCCACATTCAATACTCAGCAAATTTTAACATGTGTTTATAATGTTTCCATTCTGGAGTGTTTAGAATATATTTATCCTTGCATGTGAGTGTGATTTTACTATGTGTATATATGTACTGTGAGATCATATATGGTTTATGTATCTGGAGTATTGCCTGTACATACGTTTGCCTGTTTCTTTGAATGAGTGTATATGGTCAGTGTTGGGTATAATCGAAGCAGTGCATCCCGCTTACCAAAACTAAGTAGTGTCTGGCATGCTTATAGGCATATGAATTAGGAGTATTTATGGCAGAAGTGATAGCATGTACCCTAACTACCATCATGCACATTACCAAGGTTAGGAAGAATTGTGTGGAACCAATGACCACTACAGTTCCTCAGCATCTGTATCAGTCTGAAATGGAGTATGATGTAACTTACCTGCCCTAGATTTTTGTCATAGGTGCTTAGGTTCCCAAAGTGAGAGCACTCAACAGGTAACCATATGAAGATACCATCACAAGTTTCCCCCCTGAAAACTCTTCTAGAAGGTTGAAATGTCTTCTATCACAGGATCTTCAGGACCAATGCTTCAATAAGAGAAGCTTTCAGAGGAGGAAAACCTGAGTGAATGCCTAAATGCATGTACTGCCATCTACATTCCTATCATTTTTCTCTACACCAGTTAAAGCAGTGGCACTTCATTTTCAGTACCTGCTGGTTGTAAAGTACTGCACGAACTGATGAAGACAGTAAATATAGGAATGACAGCATATTTCTGAGAAAGTGTCACTGTTTTGACTTTCTTTAGATTTCTGTTCTCATCCGAATTACTTATCCTGTAAGCAAGGAGCTTTTCAAACTTGCAAAAATGCATTGGCAGATTTTAGCCTTGCTCCTCGTCCACTGTAGCAGTATGTTGTGCCTAAAGGAGAGGTCTTCCAAGCCAAATAATTTCATGTACGTAGGGACTGGTGAGCATATCAGGCAACACTGGTTTTGAAGAACATCTTCTGGTTGGAAATTAAAGCAATTGCATTTGAGAGGAAAAGAATAGCAGCAAACTTAACATTTCTGTATTTCTAGTTAATGACATTCATGACAAAATACAGTTTTGTTTACAATGTGGAGTTTGCCTCAAGTAAAAAGCAAGTTATGACTATTAGTGATGAGGGAAAGTTTGTGTGATGTGCCTGTAGTTAGTTTTGTATGTCAACAGTAGCATCTTATGGTTTATAATACCATGAGAGATGCTCTTTTTGACTGCAGCATTCTGTCACTACAAAGGAAATATGTGATGTTGTGAAGGACTGTTATTCTAGACGAAGAGTTGGTGAATGAGAAGACCATTCATTAACAGATTTCTAAAAAAATACTTGGTTTGCTAGGATTTGCAAGTCAACAGCAGAAAGGAATTTAATTGTTCTTTCTTTTTTTAAGTGCTTCCCCATATGCTTTTCATGTAGGCATGTGCGTGCATCTCATCATCTCAAGACCAGAAATGAATTTGGCAGCAGGTGCTCAATTCATAAAAGTGATATGCACGAGAAAGACATTGCCATTGTATTTCATTCTTGTAATACTTGTGGTACGAGACACATATTCCAGTGTAGAGAACAAGGTTAAATGGTTATGTCATCTGGTAGTTAATTTTAAGAAATCTTGTTAGAAATTTTTCTTAGTACTGGTTGTAAATTTGTAAATTTAGATGTCAAGCAGTTCTGAAGGAAGATGGGAATTTTTTTAGTTCCATTATCTACCCTTTCACACAGAGACATACTTTATGCTCCTTAAAGAACACCTGTAATTCTTCTATAGTTGCTCTTTAAATGAAAGCACATATGCATAAAGTATTAAAAGCTATGTTTAAGACTACAGACCTTTTCCCCTGAATAATGACAGGATAGCTCTCTTTTTTTCTTTAGAAATATGTGTTCACTTAATAGTTTAATACATGAAAATCCTTTTCATGAATAGCTGAAACACATTCCTGTCAGATTGTCTTCAGTCTGTGAGGCAACAGACTCCGGTGATAAAGATGCAAGAGTAGAAAATTATAAAAAAATGTGTGAGAGAGGGAAGTAGCCAGAAGGGAAATGGAGAACACTGTGTCATCTTAGAGGTCAGTTGCTCTAGATGACTTAGGAATTAATGAGATTTTAACTTTTCCACACAGTTGTATTTAGGAACATCTTATGAACAAAGTAAGCTGATTTCAGTATCAGTGAGCTGCATTTCAGAGCAAAGCTGGAGTCTCTGCCATCAAAAATATGCATCTTTGAAATGATTACAAATGAAAGTCTCTATCTATTCGGATACTTTCTTGCAGATCATCTGGTTTGTAGACCTTGTGGTGTCATATAGCTACATAATACTGTATACCAGAATCTGTTCTTTATGCTGGTAGGAGTAGCTGATGAAACTCATGCAACCTCTGTGTGCAGCCAAGAGACACTGGCCGTGATCCTTCAAAGCATTTTCATGTTTATTAATGTCTGGAAAAAATAAGTAGCAATTTGTCAACAAGTGCTGGTTTATAGTCCTGTATCAAAAAAACACAAAAGAAAGAAAGGTAGTCATTAGTACTGTGGTGAATAGTCCATAAGAACAGAACAGTGGTTCAAAATATTCAGACTTCACAAAACTGGCTGCTTATCTCGATAGTGGGCGGTAGGGCATTTAAATAGTTCTTGCATCTTCTACAGAATCAACAATGCATTACATAAACAAGGAGATGTGCTGTCATCCCAGTTTTGCATAGGAGTTTAAGTCCTGGATCCGGTTTATTTCATCACTGTATTGATATTCATCTGCTAAGTGTATCAGCATTTGCCGATGGTCTCCACAAAAAGTTTCCCCAAGGTTTATGATGGGAGGCATCACAATTTGGTGATAAAGTTAAGATTACTGCTCTGTGTATCCATTTGGATCCAGCACAAACAAAAAACAGATTTCCCTCCAGTGACCTTTCAGAATAAGAGTTTTTTGAAGAGGCTCAAGCTGTTTTAAGTATGCACTCCCAGCAATCCCATAACTGAGAAACATAAAACACCAAGAAACTTTACTATTTACCTTGCAGAAAGGACAATTCTGGTTCTCAGTTTTTCTGCCAATGTTTTCCTTCTTCTAGCTCTCGGTTAGAATTACTAATTCATGGCACAAGAACTCTTACTGAGTAGTATGACATAAAAGGCTATTATCAATTGAATGTTTAATGAGTATTAACAAGTAGTGTCTCCATAGACTCCAAAGCTTACAGATAAAAGATTTAAAGGGAATGTGTGATGGTCACGTGTTCTTCCATGATTAGATTACTAGCCATGCTGGACTGTGTGTTGGCTAAAACTGAGGGCTTGTCTTTTAACTCTCTTAACATGCACTTGGAGTCTGACACTCCAGTAGACAGTTTCATTGTGCTCCTGCAGCCAGGAAATAAGGTTTCTAAAAGGATTTGCAAGTGTCCCAACCAGTAACAAAAAATAGATGCTATTCTGAGATCTCAATTTAGTGTATGAAATCCCTGATAAACTTCCAGATTTGGATCTCCTACTTGGTCCTCAGGTTTCCATAAAGGAATTAAGGAATAGATTATGGCCATGAATCCAGCTAGGACAATTGAGAAGTGGGACATGTTACATTAGAACAACTTTACGTCTCATCATATTTCTCTGTAATTAAAGTTTACCTAATGTACACACAGCTTTCTTCCTGAGTTAATTTCTAAATCCTGCATTAGCAGAGTCAGTCACTGATTACTATTCTTTTTCAAGCTACGTATGACTTGACTCAAAAAATGTAAATTACATTGTTTAGATGACAGAAAGTACTTTGAGTTTTTAATTGCTGTATTAATCCTTAAATGATCTTACAGACTTTTGTTGTTTCCATGCTGGAGAGAATGAAATGTTTGTGTGTGAGATGATGTAACAAAATTGTGAAAAACATTATATGAAACAAAAAATTACTTTCCTTTAATTGTTTGTCCATGTGTATGCATTTGTGCTATAAGCACATATATAGAGTCACTTAGGCTAGACATTTACACCCATTGCAGTATTGATAATGTGCTCTTAGCTCTTTCTCCCCCCATGCCATGCATTTGTGCTCCATTCTTTTAGTTCTTGTCAACAGCTGATTATTTATATTATATTGTATCATACTATATTATATTGTTACTAGTTCACTGTGATGTCATTATCTGTTGTGCTATGTCAGTTTTTCTTCTCATTAGTCCTTTGTTGTTTTAAGTTAGTTTTGTTTCTTCTAAAACTCATTTTTTCTCTTCTTCTGGAAAGCACAGTCTGTATTACACTGGGTTCTGGCTTACAGTCTAGGTTTTTGGTGCCAAGCCTGGCTGTGCAAGCCTGAACCACTGTCTAGGCACACTCACACTAGCAAAATATGAGCGTTTCATAAGAAATTTTTCTTTCATAAGCCTTTTCTATTGTGGGAATTTTTTTCCCACCTATGAAGCCAGTAGTTGTTGTGGATATCAGTTTTGGTTATCTTGGATTGTTTCTGTTGTGGATATCAGTTATCTTGGATTGTTTCTGCTCTGATAGGTTTCAGACTCTTTTTGCTTGAAGGACATGACTGTTCTCCATGTTATAGCTATTGCTATCTCAAGTTTTTGTATAGAAACTCCTTAGGGAGTACTCACTGAAGGGGCTTTTCATCTGTTTTTCTCATCTGCTGTGGATGATGGATAGTCACTGCAATCACAGACCTCTCAACCAGAAAAACAGCTGTAGAAAAAGAACGTAAAATGAGAGATGGCCGAAGTGTCTGTATTGCTGCTCCCTGATTATTGGACAACAGGATTCAGCCCTGCCCTTGTGGATGTTCCCTGGAATTTGATGGGGTTTCTTTTAGGCCCAGGCAGTTGCCGCCATTACCAGTATTACAGACATACTCCATTTTTCCTCTCTGCCTTGCTGCTTCTGTACTGTTTTGAGGGATGTGCATGATGTAAACCAAGCAACTGGGGCGGGGGAAGCTGAGCATTGGCTCTTTTTGGCATCCGACACTGAAGAGGCCAATTAACTTTTTTTGATTTGGAGGAGACACTAGCAAGTATCTGGGGGTGGCCCAAATTTCTTTACATCTGTTAGTGATCAAACTCTGATCCCTATTAGGACTGCTGAGTGTATCGCAAGCACTCCTCTGCTTTCCTGGCAAGGACATTAAATGCCTAGATGCTCTGGATGAAAAAGTATACTCACGATTTTCCACATGAAAATAGGAATTATCACTTCTTGTTTTCTTGCTGTCTTCCATCTTATGTTTCATAGGCTCTGTGGTCTCGGAGACTGCATGGCTCCAGAAATGACAGAGGAGACCACCTCACCAAGCTACCTTCCTCTTATAAGCTCTCTTGAATATAGAAGATGCTGAAGCATTGTTATTAATTCCTGTTCTAATGTGAGAAGGATTTAAACTAATGCATTTTATATTTTATTGTGAAATTTGCTCTTATGAATACCCAAAAGAAGTTTAGCCTGTGTTTTGCGGATCATGGAATGTTGCAGCATGGGGATAAGCAGGAAGATAGTGCATCCATTTAAGTTGAAATGCCATGCCAATGACAAAATCATTTTAGTAATATTATTATTTACTTTTGAAGGCCAACAAAAATAGTTCTGTAGTTCTCCTGCAAAGAGAGAAGTATCTGTAGGATGAAAAAAGAGAAATAGCTGAAAGTTAATTTACAAGACAAACCAGTATATTGTTGACCTTTCAAGCCTTTCTGGTTACCCAGCGTTTAAGCATTCTCGGTGTTTGTTGCCCTTAAGAGGGGGAGATTAATGTGTATCAGATTTTTCATTACCACAGTCCTGTTTGTCTATTAAATCTTTCTTAACTAAATACATTAGAAACAAACAAGAGATTTCAAATCTCTTCTTGTTTTCCAGCATAAAAAACCCCATCTCTGCTTCTCTCTGTGGCCATAGTAACCAATTTTATCGGACTTCCTCCTGGCTTTCTTTCATTTTCCAGTTTTGCTAAATACATACCTCTGTACCAGTCATCACCTGAAACCTAGTTTCCTAAAGAAACCTAACCTAGTTAGGTCTTGGGGTATCTTCTTACTTGCTCTAACACAGTTCTTGTGCTTTTCATCTGACCCGGTGTACTGGGCAATATTTTCAGCGGCTTCCATTCTCACTGGAAAAGTCAGTTCTTAAATAGAATCTCACTTAGCCTGAATGAGAGGAGGAAAAATAGCTCAGCTTCATTAAGCAGCAGATAGCTTTTGGCAAGTATATAAGTAAATCGAGTTCATATAAAAGCCCTAATCATTTTCCCTGTGACCTCTTACATTAAGTTTTGTTTGTTTATATTTACCCTATAAGAATGTATTCTGGTGACTCTTTTTTGACATCTATGAAGGAAATTTCATGTTGTTATATCATAACTGATAATGTCATAATTGGTTAGGGGCTTGACTGAGTTTGAGGGAGATCTACAGTATGATCTTGTGGTAAATAGATTTCTGAAAGTTCTTTCTTGTTATGATTGTCAAAATAGATGAATATTGGTACTGTACATATAGGAAAAAAGGAGATCAGTTAGCTTTTTTTAAAAAAAGCTTTCAGGTTCTACAGCTATTTACAGGTAGTGTCTTAGTGAATTACAAAAATTATTATTTGTAGAGAAATGAAGTATAACTGCAAATAAGGACATTGAGATACTGAGTGATTGGGTGACAAACCATCTGATGAAATTCAATTGAGGTAAATGGTAAGTGATGTGTATGGGAGATGTGAAAAAATCCTAAATTTACATATAAAATAGGGGGCTCTAATTTGACTATTGGACTCTATTTGCCCTCCAAGAATGAGGTCTGAGAAGTGTGCTAAGGTGGTTTCTATTAGCTCAGTGTTTAGGAGCAACTGAAGGGGAGAAAAAAAAAGACAGTGAAGAATTATTAGGAAAGGAACCAAGACCAGAACAAAAACCCTTTTCTGTTATGTATGAGCCTCTGGTGCCCTACCCTATACAACAGTGTGTGAATGGCTGATCCCCTAATCACAAAAATGACACAGTAGGGCTGAAAAAGATTTAGAGTCAGATTATTAAAATTATCTAATTTATAGAAGCTCTTCCATATGAGGAACAGATAAAGAGACTGAGACAGAAACATCCCCAAGTGGCACATTTGGCTGCATTTCAGCAATATTCTTCCTTATTTCTACTGCACTTTCTAAATTAACGCTGATGCTTAATTTATGCAAATTGTAAGACTGCGTGAAAGCAGGTACTGAAGCTTTGACTATATGTCTTCTAGTGGTTGATAATCTATTGATTGTAAGGGGGTAAAAAAAAAGGGGGAAAAAAAGAAAGGAGTTCCTAATAACAGAAAGCATTCATTTGAAACTGCTGAAGCTGAAACCTTATCTGGTTATAACACAGCAGTCTTCTCTCCACCAGAAACAGGTTCAATAGATTGTATTTTTCTGAAAAAGATTTGTAACTGGTAGACTGCAGATAATTCTGCTTTTAGTGTAGTTTATTTTGCTTTCATAGCACGTTTTCTATTTAGATGCTTTTTTATGTTGTGTTTTAATGGCTTGATTGGAAAAACACGGTAGGAAGACACCAAAGACTACACAAGCCTCCCTGTGATATGCAAGCTTGTAAACTGTATTAATAGAATGATGCTTAATACTTCAATGTGTGACTACACCTAATTAAACTTCTCTGATTAAAATTTTTTGTGGTGTCTAACCCTGTTAGTTACCTTGTCATATGTAAGGTCCACTGTCTAAAACAGAATAGGAAACATGAAGTGTTTTTAACAGAAAACCAACCAAAAACTTCCTTCAAGGAAATACCATAAGGGAATGGCATAAAATAGTATTAACAGATGTGTTGAACCATGTAGTTAGAGGCATTTTGTTTGCTCAGATGCTTTTTTTTGTCAGATGCACAAGATTCATCTAGATGAGATTTCATGCTGATGAGCTGTGTGTGAGCACAGATGTAAAATGGAAAGTTTTAAGTAGATTCTGTGTTTTATTGAGTATGTTGGGTAAGTGGCTCATCTCATCTCTGACAGTGCACAGAGCTGCAATGTTGGCTTAACTGATGTCCTAAAGGCTTCCACAAATGGATGTCTTCTAGCTAAACAAAATCAGAGCAAAGTGTGTGGAGAGGAAGTTAAAAATGCCTTCCTCAGCCCTAGCCACTGCATCCCTAGTGCCAAGAACTGAACATTTATCTCGAGCCATGTCTGTGCTACCAAGTCATGTAAAGCATTTGGTGCTGGAGATCCAGCATCCACACTGTATGTTCTTTGATACGTTTTATTTCTAACTAGTTATAGTATGATTCTGAGCACTGTGTGCCTGTTAACAGCTGGAGTGAATTACATGTGCTGCTGAAGTCCATCTTCCAAATAAGTTTTATCTGAAAGGATTCCAGTTCATATGCTTGAAGACTACTTTGTGATATGAACCAAAGTCTGGTAAGCAGAGAGCTGTCAAAAGTGCACTGCCGTTTTGAACTAACAGGCTATGGTAGACGGGTCCCCAGCCTCCAGCACATATATTCTCATACCACCATATATTAAGGTTACAGATAGGGTGAAATTCATAATATAGTACCATCATTACCATTGAAACACTGTTGTGTAAGCTAAGTACTTGGACTCTCTTGGAACTGCATTCACTGCCGCACAGACACCCAGGCTCTGCACTTGCTTAGCTTTGTAAGGGTGTAACACTGTGTATCTCACTCTCGCAGAGCCCAGCTGCGAAATTCGAAACGTCCAGCGATTGCGCCCACGTGAAAGGTGCCAGCACTGAAAGCTGTACCTGGTCCTCACTGTCTCTTGGAACTGCATTCACTGCCGCACAGACACTTGGGCTCTGCACTTGATTAGCTTCCAAGAGTCCCCAGTCATGCTGGCAGACTATTAAAAAAAAAAAAAAAAAAAAAAAAAAAGATGGTCTAGACCAGTGGTCTCCAAACTCATGCACCCCAACAGTAAAATCTTTTTGAGCATGCAGCCCCCAATATAGGTATATTCTAATATTTTCTCCCTGCACCCCAGTGGATCATAGAATCATAGAATCATTTAGGTTGGAAAAGACCTTTAAGATCATCGAGTCCAACTGTAAACCTAACACTACCAAGACCACCACTATACCATGTCCCTAAGCACCTCATCCAAACGTCTTTTAAATACCTCCAGGGATGGTGACTCCACCACTTCCCTGGGCAGCCTGTTCCAGTGCTTGATAACCCTTTCAGTGAAGTAAAATTTCCTAATATCCAGTCTAAACCTCCCCTGGTGCAACTTGAGGCCATTTTCCCTCGTCTTATCACTTGTTACTTGGGAGAAGAGACCGACCCCCACCTCTCTACAACTTCCTTTCAGGTAGTTGTAGAGAGCGATAAGGTCTCCCCTCAGCCTCTTTTTCTCCAGGCTAAACAACCCCAGTTCCCTCAGCCGCTCCTCACAAGACTTGTGCTCTAGACCCTTCACCAGCTTCGTTGCCTTCTCTGGACATGCTCCAGCACCTCCATGTCTCTCTTGTAGTGAGGGGCCCAAAACTGAACACAGTATTCAAGGTGCAGCCTCGCCAGTGCTGAGTACAGGGGCACGATCACTTCCCTAGTCCTGCTGGCCAGGGATATTTCTGATACAAGCCAGGATGCCATTGGCTTTCTTGGCCACCTGGGCACACTGCTGGCTCATATTCATCCAGCTGTTGACGTACACCCCCAGGTCCTTTTCCACCAGGCAGCTTTCCAGCCACTCTTCCCCAAGCCTGTAGCGTTGCATGGGGTTGTTGTGACCCAAGTGCAGGACCTGGCACTTAGCCTTGCTGAATCTCACACAATTAGCCTCGGCCCATCAATCCAGCCTGTCCAGATCCCTCTGCAGAGCCTTCCTCCGCTCAATCAGATCAACACTCCCGCCCAACTTGGTGTTGCCTGCAAACTTACTGAGGGTGCACTTGATCCCTTCGTCCAGATCATTGATAAAGATATTAAACAGAACTGGTCCCAATACTGAGCCCTGGGGAACATTACTTATGACCGGCTGCCAACTGGATTTTAGTCCATTCACCACCACTCTTTGGGCCTGGCCATCCAGCCAGTTTTTTACCCAGCGAAGCGTATGCCTGTCCAAGCCATGAGCAGCCAGTTTCTCTTGTGGGAAATGGTGTCAAAGGCTTTACTGAAGTCTAGGTAGACAACATCCACAGCCTTTCCCTCATCCACTAAGCGGGTCACCTTGTCATAGAAGGAGATCAGGTTGGTCATCATCCTGCATGCACCCCACTTTGGAGACCGCTAGTGTAGATATTGAAATGATTTACTGGTTCAGGGAGCATCACAACAGTAAGTAATGAAAAACAGCCCTGATTAGCTTGTTTCTAGATTGCTCAGTACTAATCATTGCCTCTAATGCCTCTATTGCCTTACTAATGCCTCTTAAGAGGCATTTTGAATTCTCCCACACTTTTGCTTTACATAAGTTTGGTTTTGAGTCAAGTTGTTATTTTACTTCTGTGCCTGTCATAGTTTACTGAAAATCACCCAGCATTCAAAATTTCATGTGAGGTGTTTATAAAAATGTACATACACAAAATTTACAGAAATGTTACTTGAACACAGTAGTATCTTAATGAAAATCCTCTTGACAATAGGTTTTTAAAAGGATCCAGAAAAAAATTGCAGGAAGAGGTCTATTCAACATTAAAAATTACTATATAGCAACAGTTTTAAGTAAGGAAGCACAGCAGATACGTTAACAGGCTGAAAGGAATTCTTTCCCCGAAGTCTGCTCCTGTAACACAAGCACACAGGAAAAAAAAGCTTTCCCAAAAGCTTCCTCCATTTTTTTTCTGAGATAAAAAGCCTTATTGTGTTAATTAGCATTGATAACTACTGTATTTTATCTGGTTGTTTAGTTTGTGTGAGCCATAGTTTATGGAACTACTTCTCTTCATGGCTTCTACATAAGGGAGCTAAGAAGTGATGCCATATGGTTAGAAGACAGACACAAGTGCAGGGTGCAGGTGTTGCCTGAATGAAGTGGGTCCATCTTGCGTGCAGGCACAGATTCCTACGGAAGTGGGATCGGTATGGACAAATTATCTCAGAGAGCTATGGTTGTAACAAAAGCCAATTATTTTTGCCATGGTGTGTGGAGACAACATTGATTATGTATTTGATTGGACAACAGTAGTATTATATATTTGGATGCAAGATTAAGTAGTTTGCTAAACAGAATGTTTTGATATTGCAATACAAGTAATGTAATTTGCTGTGGCCGAAGTCACAATATTTGCTCTTCTAAAATATCTTTGAGCTCCCTATGGAAGTGTTTCCTAGCATGCGCCTATCTAGGCAAGAAAAACTGTTCTTTTCAAGTTAAACACTAATATAAGATTAAAGTTTAATGTTTCTCTTTTTCACTGTTCCTGTCCTTTTGATATGTTCTTTTTCTGGATACCCCCATGATAAAATAGCTAGCATTTTGATTTTACTTACTGTAACACTATTTCTGTACCTTTCAATTGTAGTAGGATTTTAGAAATGGTGTGACTTAATTGTCCTCAGAGAAATTTATAAGGGAGAGAATGCCACTGAATCACCAGAGTTCAGTAAAGGTGCAGTGGTTGCAGAGTTTTACTTTTTAAATATTCGTTTATAAAAAATACACAAGGACTTCTAGGATTGTTCTGTCAGAAATGTTTGCATTTAATTTCAGCTGCCTCATCATTCTGACAAGATTAGGTGGAATGTTAAGGCTGCAAAGGTAACACATATTCGCTTTCACCATTTCTGCATAGACTGACATTTCTATTTTCTATTATTTATCATCTGCTTTGTTACTGTTGTTATGCTCTATCAAAATAGCCTTGTATTTTAAAATTACAAATATTGTAACAGTTTCACCATGTTGCTTCAGTAGCATGATGACCTAAACCTCTCTATTAACAAATAAGCTGATCCCCTATGGAAATTTATACTCCTCAGTCCTGTCATTTTAAAGGGTTCTTCTGCATTCCTGCTGGTGAAGTGGTCTTGGTAGTTGAACATAATTTAAAATAAGTAAGAATTACCTAACATTTATCATTCTTGACAATGAAGCTATGTATCTGAGGATACCTTATGAAGAAAAGAGCTTAACATCAAGATGTTTTAAAATTCTCATCCTTCTTTGATAAAACGGAAGACAACCATTCTTTATGTATTTGGAGGAAGGAATGTGTTCTATATTTTAATAAAAGTTACTAGGGAATAATGCTATATAAAAAAGGCAATATGTAAAAATAAAGCTGAGTGTCATTTGGGACATGGAAGCTAACACTTCAGTTTCACAGAGTACCTTGAGGCTGTAAAAGACAACAGACAATTATCCTCAGGCTATTTTGAAGGAAAGATGCCTAAGTTTAAAATCAGGGAACTGTAAAGAACTGCTTTACATATAAAAGCTCCAAATATCTCTTAAGTATTGTTCAGAACTGTGAATGCTTCTGTAGGTGAGAAAACCAAAGGGATGGTTGTGTTTCAAAAATGAAAAAATGGGTATTTGTGAAGTATTATGCTCTAAGTGTAATTAAAGCTTTCACATGCACAAAATCCTCACTGAGTTAACTTCTGAGAGACCCAGCAAAAGAAATAAGCAGTAGAAGTGCACAGATAAATGGAAATAATGAGTTTTTCTATGATAAAGTCTTTTCTGCAAATCTAACTATGAAAAGCACTTAGGACACCCATTCTGACTGTTCAGCCAATAGGTGATATACAGGCATGAAGCTTTAATCATAATGGCACAGTTCCCTACATTTGCCATTTTGCTTTAAGTAAAACAACTGAGATACACGTCATGTATTTCGGTACCCAACCACTTTTATGATGTATTTTTATATTTAAATATTTTTATATGAAGTAACATATAGATTTTAATATATTTGTGTGTGTGTGTGTGTTCAGAATACTTTGTATTTCAATATTTTTTTGCACAATTTTAGTACCTTAAACTCTTTAAAAAACAATCCTATATTTGGACAAATAATATTTTAGCAGAGACAACAGCAAAAGTCTTGACAACAGCAAAAACTGATCTAATTATGTTGCAGTTTATCTAAAACCATAGCAGTCTCATAATATAAAAATGGAAAAATAAGGGTTTTCCTCTGTGGTGGAATAAATAGCTAATTTCAGACTAGCTTTTGTTGAAAAGATTTTTAAATTCACTCTGCTAGAGTGAATTTAATGAAACATCCGTTCTTCCAATGAAAACAATACTGGACATGTTTGAGCACTTATATTTCCTTCTGAGGATGGCTAAATAATAGGGAAAGAAAAACCAAAGGAAATATTCTTTCTAACTATCCTTATAATTATGTATTTTGAGTATGTTTGAAACAGGGAACGAACATGTGATCAACTATCTTCAACTTTTATCCCTTTTTGTGGTCTTAATTAAGAATCTGTTCTGTCATCAACAGGCACAACCTAATTCTTCAAAATTAACAAATTGGGCACAAGTTTTTCACTGGCCACACACTTAATATATTTCACTTAAGTCACTTTAACTTGTAGGTTTCAAAATCAGGAATAAGATGCATTGCATGAAACTCACTGACAAATAGTATCCAAATGGTGAGTTTATTTTACACTCGGGGTGGATAATAGCTTACCAATGCCAATAAAAAATAAAAATAACAAGATCAATTTAAAATTGAAACTGCGGTATAAACAATCTTTCTGCTGTCCCTTCTAGGAAAGGTTAATTCAAAATGGTTCTCGAGATCGTTGCTGTTTCTCTTATACAAAACTCCCCATGAAAACCTGATTTACCTCTCTCCTCCACCATAGATTATCTGCAGGGAACTGAAGGTAACATCCAAAGTACAGAGTTTGCAAAAGAATTAAACATTTTCTTATCAGACCTCAGTCAGACACTGAAAACTATCTAAAGAACAGAGATTACTGATGAAAATTTTTCTACAAGTAGGTCAGTGAGAAATTTAATATCTCCCTACAAAAATGTCATTATAATAAAAGGAGCCTAAAGGGGTGAAGTGTGTTTATTCTGTTAGCCTGCAATTATTTCCTGAGCAAAATAGTATTTTGTCAGTACTGTAAATGAGGATGGCCAGATGTTAACTTGCTAGTTACAACCTTCAATTGAGTATATTTAAATGAAGTGGTAGTCTGCTTTTCTGTGCCTCAGTTTTATCATTATAATTACCAATTTTTCTCTAAAGGTTCAAAAATACATGAAACTCAAATTTTCCAAAAAATCCAAAGAATGGGATGGAGAAGGAGCTGTCTGACAAAAAATGTTTTTGTCTGTACAGTTGTTTTTTGTGTAGAGAGCTCTATACTGCTCATTCCCATGAAATATATTTGTTGTAGCCAATGCTCTTAGGATTTTTTCTTGGAGATACTTTGAAATTTGGGTGACAGGCAAAAAATGCTTAGTTTCCTACTAAAAGTGTCTCTGCTTTTGGAGTTAGACAGAAGTGAAAGCTGAAACAGCAGCTAGAGACTTAATGGACTACTAAATGATCTGTGACATTTAGGAAGGAATAGCTACAGTGGCTTGAAAATTGGCTTCATTTTTTAGAGTTGATTGGTACAGATGGTTACAGCTCCAAACCCAAAAGTTCGAAGTGGACAAAGTGTCAAATACTGTGCTTAGATTCATGGGTACAAATGTAAAAGCTTTTGGAATTTTGCTGCTATAGAATTGTTTGGTTCCTGGTAGACCTGATCTTTAACCACAGATTTATAACTCTTAGCAGAAGAAAAAAATCTTTGTTCTCTTTTTAATTTCTTCAAATATCACAGATCTTACCAGGCCTGGAGAGAGACCTCTTAGAGGACAGAAAAAACTCGCTTAGTAAGGGCTTCTCCTTCCATAGAGTCCGAAGTGATGAGTGTTGAAATGAAAAGGGGATTCTAGGTGCATGTTTGGTCTGTGCTGGGGTGGGGGAGTGAGATAGAGGGACAGTGCCAGGTTCTTTCTGGATCTCGATAAGAAAGGCCTGACAACAAATGGCTTAGTAAAATATCTGCTTTAATAAGGCAGAATAAGAGGAAGAATACAGAAGGCAAATAAATCTTACTCCCTTCAGATGCTGGGAACCATGTGTTCGTGCAGCATTGGATCAATCCCTGGATGGATTTCTCCACTCATGAGAAATTCTTGCTACACTTTTAGATAAAGGAAAAGCCACACTGGTGGTGTAATCACCAATACTGAGTGGGAGCTGCCTACAGGGTCCTCCGTTACAATGAGGTAGCTGAGTTTGTCCTTTGGCCAAGGGGTTTGTGCAGCATGACGCAGGCCTGAAGGCCACGCTGGACATGGAGCACAGCACAGCCTGCTGTAGGAACTGCAGGGGAACTGTTATGTGGATCACTAACTCCTTGATGTACAATGGTCTTCTGGTCAGGATCACTACAATATTAGAAATGTTATAAATAGAACATTGTGTGGTCCTTAATTTCCAGATAGCATTGCCCGGTTCTTGCTCACAGATAAAATCTATTGCATAGTCCCTTCATCCACTAATTCCACCTACTCCCTCTTACTGAAAATACTATTTGAATGACTCTGCTGCCTGTGTAGGCTCTTCATCACTCTCTAGCACTAAAGGGGCAATTGTCTCTACAAGGGAAAACAGTAGTCTCGAGATAACGTATACTGCATGCATCATAATCCTCAAAGTAGAATGTGTGGGAGATGATACAACTCTTTGAAAGGGGCAATGTGGTATTTTTAATTATTGAGATGATGCCCTTATTCTAAATCACATTGAGCAGATGACTGTAATGCGATTTTAACATGTCCAGAAAAGCAAGTTTTGCAGTTAAAAACCCCAAAATTACCTACATAAACATTTTCATGTATTAGACTATATTTTAGAATAATAATATATAAAGCAGGTGATACACAGTTGAAAGGACTCATTATTTCTTACGCAACTTTTTTTTTGAGTATATAAATAACTCAGGATTCTCATAAAGGTTACCATGTGTGTCGTCTTACATCTTTAAAATAACAAGAACAAGTCCAGAGGGCTTTCCATGGTTTCACAACTCTAGACATGACTCATGCTTTAGCAAGGAGGGTTCTGTTCCTGTGAAGCAGCAGACATTTCATATGCATAACCTCCACTATCTGTCTGATTTGATTACATCAGTAACAATGGGAATGCACTTTTTTCTCTAAAACCTGCTCTACCTACAACTGTACTCCTTAAACATTTCCATAATTACTGAGTCTCCCTGCTTATCCTTTTGGAAAACTTCTCAAAAAAAGAGTGTGTATATATTCGCTCTCCATTCTTTTTCAAGGGAAACAGGAGGAGAGAGGCATGAAATACATACCCGTTTATGAAAGTATAATGAATAATTGCAATATCTGTATGTTAATTGTAATGTTTAAAATAATGTCATCCTCTAGATAGTTATGAAGGTTTAATATAAACTTCAGATAACGTAAGTGAAAGCAATTTCAAAATAAATTTGAAAAATACTTTCTGAAATACTTATCTCAAAAGGATTACTTATGGTGATAAATGTCTGCTAAGATTAGCACAATAGAAATCATTTGAGGTTACGAACTTAAATTTTAAGAAAACCTTTTAGTAAAAAGGACACTGAGATTTGATTTGTCTTGTGCTTAGTAGTTAGAGTTTATAAATCATTAATTCCTCTTGAAGCAGACACTGTAAGGGCTTCACTCATCAACGACTATTCCCTCAGTGCTGCAGCTTTTGGTTCTGGCACACATCTTGATTTTGCGACTGAAGCATATGGTACAAATATATTTGTTGCCAGAACACTTAATTAATTAAGCCATCATTCCTTCAAGGTTGTGTGGTAAGAGTACCTGTATAGATGACATGCTTAGTGCAAGTGTTTCTTACTCTGGAATCAGTAGTGTTTGAAAACTCTCAGTCACAGAACCAATAGTTGCGAATAGAATCAGCGTGTTGGAAATTGTGAGACTGGAAAGCATTTCTGAATATACCAAGACTTCCTCTGCAGCAGTCAAGAGACTCAATATGATCGCTTCAAGCATTTGTAAGGATTGCTCTTCCTTTAGCAGAAAGCATTCTGTACTTCTCTCATTCTGATAGTACTGATGAGTATTTCTTTTATGATTCTTAAATTTTAGCAAGTGAAGTTTGGCATATCTCTTTACAAAAAAAAGACATGATGTGATTCTGCTTAGAATTGTCCTTTCCAGCTCTTTTCATGTATTGCTTTGAACTTTGTTCATGTCCTAGTTAGCCTCTATGGCTTTGTTAACATTTTGAGTCTAGACTGAGCTAGATCACTTCTATGAAGCAGTTGCTTTATTAAGCTTCTGTTTGCTCCATTTGCAGCAACTTTATCAAATTAGGCAGACTTCTTACAAAGTTGTCTCCAGCTCAGTCAGTTCAGAAGGATATACATTTTTTTACTTTATATCTATAATCCTTGTCATATAACAAAGTGTTAGCATATCTTTCTGTATAGCACAAAATAATTTCCAAGAACTTAGGACCTTAGAAACAATGGAGATTACAGAGAATTCTGCAAAAATGCTGTAGGTTGTTTGACATTCTGCATATGATTTTGCCTGAGAGATTTCAAATACCCGTAAAGGCATATTTGAACAACCTTAGTATCCTGGCAGATTTTAGCTTCATTTATACCAGCTGCAGAAACAATTGGAAGGTGATTTTGAAATCTCTCTAGGATTTTGAATGCTTTTATTACTACCTGACTCCCAAGTAATTTTGTTGTTAGTATGTATCAAGAAAAAACGAGCATCTTTTAAAAACGTTCCAAAAGAGAAATGACCAGAAAGTTTCAGCTCTTAGGGAAAGCAGTCTTTCTAATGTGAGTTGCTCTGCATGAGTTTTCTCCCGAGTATAATAATCAGTTGAAATCTTTTATTGCAGTGGGATCAGCTAATGCTAAGACACCTCTGCAAGCTGCAATGGAAGCAGAAGATAGCTCATCAAATTCTATGGTAACAGCTTTCACCCAGTACAGTGTAGTATCTATAATCCTTTGGGCCTATAAGAGAGAATCTGCATAGACTGAATCCTGAAAAGGTCTTCCCCTTGAAGAGAATGGCCTTTTTAGTTCAGTAATGGATTGTCTTATAAGTGCCAAAAGGTTCTTTCACTACATTTTAGTCTTTGGATGCTTATACTCCAGAGTTCAGGAATAACCAATAACCTAATCAGCAAGACAGCATATTACTAGCTCATTTGGTTATTCTTCTGTTGTGCTCTATCTCTATAGAAAAAAGCAAGGGCTCATAGGGAAAAGACTTTTTTTTTCTAATGATCACAGTTATTTATTTTTCATTGCCTTCAACAGCTGTCAACATGTTGTTTGCATTAAAAACCATCAATGAATCTCAATTTATTTTTATCCTTTCCTTATCCCTTTTGAGAATCATTTGCAGGGTCTCCAAGATTATTCCTACTCAACAGATAATGGAGAAGTGCAGACAGTCTAATCAGTTCCAGAATACTCCAGTCTTCTTTCCTTTCTTGCATATACCTTTTTCTTCATTGTTTGTATATCTGTATCACAAGAATATATCAGAGCAGGATGTCCATACCTTCCTTATATTTGGAGAAATAAAGGACAATGCTTAGTTTTGGATGAAGGGACTTTCTTCCTGATGGCTTATTATCTTCTGGAAGCTAAATGTGGCATTGATTATTAGACCTGGAAGGTCATTTACCATCTAAAAATAGTACTCTGTAATTTGTTCCTTATTTGTGGTAGTAATTTTTCCTGGGGAAAAAGAAATATCTCTGCATACTCACACGTAGTGACCCGATTTGTACAAGAATCCTTTCTCTATAAACACACACATAATGTTCAGGGTTCTCTACAAATACTTTTTTATTTTACACTACGGTAGAGGGATAAACACAGATAATTCCCATCTAATTTATATTCAGAAAAGGGATTTTATTGTTGGCTTGGTAGGCTTCACCAGGGCAAAAGAACATTTTTCTGAAACAATCTGAACAGTGCCCAGACAACCATAGAACACAATAAGATCATGCCTTTAGTTGTTAGGTCACGTGGCCTGTACATGCACTGGTTGGCTGGAAACATCTTAGATTTAATTTATGCATTATAATTAGGTGTTACAGAATGAATATAGCTGACAGATAGTAATCTTAAAATCTCTCAGCTGGTAGGGGGATCCACTACAAACATGTAGAGATGTCAGTAAGGATGGCTTCTTTGTTGTAAGAGAGGCATCTTCTAGTAAATGTTGCTAGGCAAAATTGGAGTGCTCTTCTGTATCTATACACTGATGATCAGAATAATGATTTTTGGGTGAATAGCACCATCACAGTGCACTGCATGAGCAAGCAGGGAGTGCTAGATCCGTCTGTTATGTAATGACTCCATCTATGGAATTGTTGTGCTTGCTATAAAATAAGTGTTACAATCGTTATTGTCAGGATCTTCAAAATATGCTGCCACATCTTCTTAACAGATGCTTCTCTGAATATCTAAATAGGCAATTGTATTGACAGTATTATTCACCAAAGATTAATCCATGGTTGATAACATGAAGAAATGCAAAGATTTCTTCTCTAGATGGGAAGAGCATCTGAGTTGGTAGGGAGATGTCTTTTTAATTCCATGCGTTTCAGATCTGTGGTTATCTACCAATACTCTTAATCTGTGGTGGTTAAGAAAAAGCAGTGTCTGAGTCACCACAGTCACTCCATTCTGGCTTGAACAGTATCAGTACCTGGAATACAGGAGCTTGCGAGCGTCTACTCTAGCGATTCTGCCTTTTCCCCACACTGATCATTCAGACCAATAGACACATGCATCATTCAGGCCTCAGTTTTCATACAGTGAAGTGTAATAACATATTTGACTATTAACCATACAGAACATTTTGGTTCAGGGTAGGAAACAGTCCATACCCTTTACATGTGCTACGAAATGGAAATGGTTTCACTTCAGGAGGAATCCATCTTCTGTGAGGGCTTTGTTTCTCAGTACTCTAGAATATTAGAATTATTGGAAACTCATGAGGCTAGTATACATCCAGCAGCTATTTCAGCACTTCATCCACCAGTTTGGTAGCATGTAAATTCTCTTCATCCTACAGTGGTTATCAGACTTCCATTTTAAATAGAAGAGTTAACTCAAATTTGGAATATTAATGTGATTCTTCACAGTCTTACTTGTTTGACATAACAATGTTCTTTGTTGCATACGGAAGATGGTGAGCCCTGATGTAAGCAGCTTTGACTCTATTTACAGTCCTTTTTAAGATAGAAGTGATACTTTAGACCAAATCTCTACATTTCTTCCAAAAGTTCAGATTTTCATTTAAACCAGTTTATTCACCTACCCTTCCAGTGGTCGTTTGTCCAAAAGTAAATGTTTACTGATGTTTAAGAGCATGTTTTGTAGACAGGTGTCTGTCAGGAATGACAAAATGATCCTGAACTGGACAGAGAGAGAATAACTGAAATTCCATCCAGGCCCATTTTAGTATATTCTTTAGAATTTGATGAACTAGACTTCCCCAAGGAAATTTCTGTGAGGATACAAGTGACTTTTGCTTTTTCCGTTAGGGGTATTCTTTAGAGGACCTAAGTAAGTATGTTCTTTGCAATACTGCATGTGCTTTTGCTAAAATATACTCATTGTTTTGGCATCTCATTCAGCTGCCTGGCTTAATAAAGCCATACAGCAATTTTGCTTGGATTAGGCTTGCAAAATGCTGCTTCTCCTTTTACGGTATATTGATTGTAAGTTACTAGAATTGGCACACATATAGACAAATAGTCATAAAGACAAACTTGTTATTTTTTGTGTAATTTCACCTTGTTCTGACAGTGGGTGTATTCATACGCTGCTATGTGAGATTTCTTTTGTAGTATCCATAGACATTGTATTTTAGCTCTTCCCTGGCTCTTCTTCAGTCTGTGGCAAGCTCAGGACCCTCCGTGTCAAAACATTAATCAATCTCTAGGGTAGTCAGTTCTTGCTACTCTCCAGAGTAAAGACAGCCGGTAGTGTGAAAGTATCATCTAGACACGCATACTCTATGCGAAAACAATATTTTCTATATGATGTGTTTGTTGCTGCTTTGATCTCAGCTCTTTTAGGTTATTTGTTATATGCAGTCCCTTTGATTTCTTTCTGTACCTTGGTGAGGGTACCAGGTTGCTCTCTCTGAGTACACTCATGTTCTCACACCTCACAACTCATAGCTTCCTAACAGAGCTGATCAGGATGTATTGAATTGTTCATGACTGAATAGTCTTGGAAAACCACTGCATTATAGTGGTTCCTTCTCCCTTTTTGAGCTCTTAAATTCTTACTACTTCTGCTTGTGTCTATGAAAGTGGCACATCTGGTGATAGTTTTCTCAGCCAGCTGCTGAAGTATACGGGTCCTTACTGCTGCCATTTTACATACTACTTTTATAAGGGCAGAGTATCTGTTCTTCAGTCATCCAAAATTCCTTCCTGAAGTGGTGCCAAAGTTCCAGAAGAGCCAGGCAACTAGTCCTCCAGTACTTGTTTCCAGATCTGATGCTTCTTTGATTGAATTTTATACTTCACATTCTTGATTTCATAAGGACTTTATCATTTCTCTTCACAGGTCCAAGCCTTTTAGTTTGTTTCTTTGCTTGTTGCACTGTGGGAATATCCAGAAGTTCAGCTGACTTCACACGATTGTTCAGATGGCTTTCTGGCTCTGTGTGGACTGAGGCACTTCCCCCCCATGGCCAAAGCAAATTCTATTAGCTCTCTGGGCGAACTTAGTATCTGTATTGTATGGTATCTGGACATTTGCTGTAAGGCCACCTGGAGTTCTGTCTTTGCTTTCACCCGGCATTAATAGTCTAATAGTATCCAAGGCTGTTTCAGCCTTCAGTGGAGCGATGCCGCTGTTGTTTGTGGGAGTCCTCAGGCCTTCTCCTGGGTGGTAAAAGGCAAAGGTAACTGTTCAGCGTGAGTTGTTGTGGGAATGTACATGCAGACTCAAAGAAGAAAGGTTACTGGTCAGTAACTGGTGTTCTTTGAGAGGCAGTCTGCATGTACATTAGTCTCCTACCTGCCTTTCCCCTCTTTCTGAATCTCTTTCAGGTTTGGTTGTGCATTTAAGAGGAACTGAAGTGGTGGCGGATGCACTCTGCCCTGTATGTCATGCCTCAAGCAGGAAGAGGGGAGGAGCTAGAGCGCCCCTCCCGGGACACTCCAGGGCAGGCCGCGAGCCCACCCACTCTTAGAGTATATGTATGGACTAAGTATCTCAAAGTACAGCAGCCGTGCGTTGGTAGGTAAATTTTCTTTACTGTATTTTCACAGGTAAAGCGGTAGATTTTATTTTAAAAGCAATTTCATTCTTGACTCTATGGATGATATGCATGAACAATACACACGTGGGGCAATTTATACCACAAACTGCACGACGCTGAGTAGCTCGCTGTCTCTCTAATGGTTTCATCTCTTGTCTCTTTTCCCCCATCCTAACCTTCTTTAGGTATTTGTGTATTCTCACTCTGTTCAATTTGTCATTTCCATTGAGAACTACACCAAAAATTGAAATTACATAAGTTGTAATATTATTTGAAAAGTAAACGAAAATGATGTCTTACACAGTTGTAGCTAAGTGTACGAAGTAACATGTAAGATTGTATTTCCTATTAGAAAATGAAGCTAGAAACTGAACTGGGTTCTGTAAGAATCAGTTATATTTTTACAATTATATTGTTTTTTAAAACTTCACAGTTACAGAAAGGCAAACATTTGAGTTTAAACATTTTTTTCCACAGCTGGGTTCCTCATGTGTTTGTTTTTAATCACAGAAGCCTTGTCATTTTTTAATCCACTGCACTTCCTGCCCATTAAACAGAACAAGCAGACGCGGAGTATAACCTGGCTTAAACTGAAGATGTAGTTGTGTCTGCGTGCAAATACGTACATGCAAATTCTGCAAGTGGTTAGTTTCAAGTATAGTTTCTAAGAAGTGCAGGTTATGTGAGTTGAGGGCTATTACAGAAATATGATTCTTAAGTGTTTGTACTTGGAGTTCTCTGAAACGTATCACCTTGCCTATATGATGGACATGCTTTTACCACTTTCTTAGAGTTGAAGCAGTTAGCGTTGTCTTGGCAGCTCAAAGAAATTTACAGTTGGTTTTCTCTGGCTTTGCCATTTCTATGTTTTCAGTAAGATTAAGATGTAACTTATCTGGGCTTAGTTACAGCCAGCAAAGTTCGGTGAAACTTCTCATCTGTGGTGCATGAGATACATGTGCTGTAGATGTGGTACACATAGATGAAATATTGTAAAGAATTCTAGTTTTACAAAGTTACTGACTTGTGCGTAATATCAAGCTGCCTTTTCACATTCTGAGAAGAAAACTCAGAGTAAACACTCTTTTAAACAACCTTAGATGAACATTAATGTATGCAAAGGGGAAGAAAATGTGGAAAAAGCCGTCTTGTTCTGCACAATTAATCTGAAGTCTATGGCTCCGAAACCAAGCATTTATATGTTGTGACAACAGGTCTTTGAAGTGCTGCTTTAATTTAAAAAAAAAAAAAAAAAAAAAAAGAGAGAGAGAGAAAATTTCTGTTTATCTATTATTAGTGAGCAGTGTTGGATTAATTTAGTTGGTTTTATGCTTTTTTTCCTTTTCTTTTGATTCCAATTGCTATTTTAGCTTGTGTTGTTGTAGGAATAATCAGAGGAATATATATTAGATGTCAAGATTCTCACTGGGAAAAGCAATACTGGCAAGGAGGCAATACGTTTTCCTTTTATTTAATTTTTAATTGGTTTCAAATAAATTCTTAAAAAAACCATAGGGTTTTTATTACTACTGTAACATTTATTTTAGTAAGTAAACATTATATTTTAGAGACAGGTCTTTTACGCATGACAGAAGTGAGACACATTGAATTTTAGTGCTTTTACTAGTACTTTTTTATTATATAAAGATCAGCATGTGTGCATATATGCCTACACACATGTATATATCTGCCAAATTCAGAGTGGACAGGAAAGTTGTTTCAAGAAACAGACATGTTTGGAAAATATCTAAATCTTACTCTCCTGACGGCTCTTAAGTTCTATTGCTTCCTCCAGGCATCCGAGGAAAACTGTTATGCTGGAGTGACTGATCCTTTCCAGTGAGTAGCCGTGACTTCAAGACCTTAGCGTGCACTTTAGGAGGATATCAGTGGTACCAGCAGTAGATGGGAACAGATTTTCATACAGAATGAAACGAGTCTTTTTCCTTGCTGCACATATAGACTCATGGTTTGCATCTGATCTAGATCTCCTTGTAGATTTTAATTCAGCTTGTTAAATCATACAATAAAATCACAATTTTTCTTGATTATACTAAGACTAATATGTCAGGGTAGTTAGCTTGAATTAAGAATCCCTCCCTTGTCTTTCTGAGAGGAAATTGGCACAAAACATTTAAAACTGCACTTTTATTTTGTGGAGTCAATCTTGTATGTGGCCTATACTGTCTTTACCTTTCCCCAGCGTAATAGTGAGAAATTTTTTTGCCAGTCTCAGCCCTTAAAAAGCTGACTACTTCAGTGTTGGCGCTCCCAGTCCTGGTGGTTTGACCAGCAAACACTTCAGTGTTTGCACATCTCTCTGCTTGACCTTCCCTACACATTTGCATAGATGAACTTTGTTGAGCATTGCACTTCAGTGCCTTTTTTTTTTTTCCTGTTTTAGGGATAATTATAATGAATAGTAGCTTTTAGAAGAAGTGAAGTACTTTTTTAAAAAAGGTTACATTACAGTCTGTATAGGTATGTTGAACCTTGAAATATTTGATAGCTGCAATTTATTTCAAATGGAAAATGCCTATAATTAAATTTCCATTTATAGAGTACATTTTTATTACTTTCTTCCTTTAGTTTTGCATTTCAGTAAAATAGTTGCATTTTTACGACTTCTTTTAATATATTAGCTTAGTATTTAGGAAACTGTATTTAGAAAAAAAAACAATGCAAAATGACTGTGATGCTGAAAACTGCAAATATATCTGTAGAATCTTCAAAAGACTACTAACTATGTTCAGTAATATCTCAAAAGATGAAAAGGTCTATTTGGACACATTGTGAACCGTACTTGCATTTCATCCAAGTCTCTTGGCTACAGTGATTACACTCTGAACAGAATCCTTACATTTCTCTTACTTTCTGCCTTTTGTTGGTGGGGGAAGGAAAAAAAAGGAGTGGAGGTAATAGAAAATGTTGAACATATTTTCGTGGTGTTTTAGTATTTCATTTTCTAATATTCTCTAAATCATTTTGAGATTGATTACTTGCAAAGTTGTTTTTCCACACATAAGAATATCTTTATGCCTCTACATTTCAGCAAAGCTTTCAAGCAATTAAGAGAAAGATTGTGAGCATAAGAAATAAAACCTTTGCAAGAAATAGGGCAAAAAATATGAAATTCATTCCAAGAATATGTTAACATTTCTAAGGCCTTCCTTCTTTTTCAAACTGAACGTTGTTATCTTTCCTTCAGTGCCTTTGCTTTATGTGGGTATTCATGTTCTTGCATGGTCCTCAGTACTTGATTTTTCCCTTCTAAATTAACAGACTAGCCATGGTCAGCTGAATAGAGAAGATTCAAACTCCTAAATAATACAACAAAGGAACAATTGGGTTACTTTTACCTTTTCTTTTTCTTTTTTCCTGCTTTTTATTTGTGTGCTGTGACGTGAATTTCTGATTCCTGCAGTTATGTGTGCTCTCTCATGCCATAGTATCAGGGATAATCTTTAGTGAGCTGGGATCTGGAGTAGTTCAAGCCACCTGACTAAGTAAAGGTTGTTATGAGATCTTAACGTGCCAATTCCTGTATTCCTGAAACTCAGTGGTCAAATGACATCCAGTTTTCTTCACAAATCTGTGACTGTGCAGACTTTCTCTTCTTTGATATGTTTTTCCACATTCTCATTCACTATAATTTCTTCATTATGATGATGTTAGATAATCATAAATGAAAATGATCTCAAATACCCTTGTAGCTCTTCTAGCATGAGACCACAAAGTGCGAGAAAAAATTAAATTGATATTTAATGTGGCTTTTTATACAACAGTTCTTCTGATTTGACTTGGATTGCTAAGGAAAGTTATCATTATAGCTTTAAGAACATACTGTTAAATGTTTTTTCCTTGCATTTTGAAACATACTGTCCTAGAGTAAACAGAATTTATTTGCAAATGTAGAAGTTATATAATTTTACAGAGCTTGTAGTTTTTAGAAGATCTGTGCTGGAGAACACAGACTTTTGCATTTCTAAGCACTATCAGTAGTTTTTCCCAGAAGCCACAACAATCTTTTGAGTTATGTAAAGTTGTTTTGAGAACTTCTGGGTAGTATGCATGTCTGTAAAACAGGTTATACTAACTTACTTCTGTTTCAAAGTCCAATGTAAATAAATGTATATTGTTTCATAATTAAATTTCATATTTAACATTGATATTTGTTCAGCAATTTCAATTAAATTTTAACATATTTTAAGTGGTCCTTCATATGTGATGAGCGGTGCACAGAAGGTGAAATAACTTCAAGTTTGCCCTGTGCTAGAAAAATTTTGCGTGTGCCAAAATACCAAACATCTTTGTTAACTGTAGGATTACTTAACCAGTTTCAATACTGAATATAGAATGGAAGAATTCTGTATGGATTCTTTATTAAAACCTGCCCGTTTATATTCTTTTTAACATTTCCCTATTCTTTCCTAATGACTGTTTTAAATGGTAACAGTGTACATGTCATATTCCAATGGTTAAGGTGTATGAAAAGTACACATATGTATTGAGAATTATTTTTACAATCCTTGTATTATGAAGCAAATGACATTGATAAGAAAAAAGGTATACATGTTAATCCCAGGAATAAGCACCATAATACTGACTTGTAGGAATGTTTTCTAATCATTTTGGAAGCATAAACACATCGGACTGTTACCACACTCTCAAAGTGATGGCAAAAAAAGGACAAAAAGAAAGACAAGAAATACCATAGGACTGTAGCATCATAGGAAAGGAACAGTCCTCAAGACCTCAGCTCTTCTGTGTAGGCATTTAGTCTGACCCATGGTGACCATTTTTGTGTGCTTTGTAGTACTTCTCCAGTTAAGGGCATTACTCATAGTCTCAATATCTATGTGGCAGAGCAGCATAAAGTAGCAGTAAGAGGACTGGAGGAGTCTTGCAACCTTTCTCAAGTTTAAATTCCTGGCTAACAGCATGCTTAATAATATTGTGTCACTTTATAATTATTGTGTCACTTAATAATATTGTGTCAATATTGTGGATGCTTCTGTCACTCTGAAAAGGAAATAATTAATTACACATGTAGAACTGCTCTACTCCATTATTTAAGGGAAGTAGCAAACAAGGACAGAAACGTAGAGTGCCCATGATTGTAATAAGGCTTTATTGCAAGAGACTGCAAAAATTTACTAAGATGAGAAACCCACAAACCTCAGTTATCTCCAAAGATCAGGGAACCATTCCTTTCATTCCAGAAGGGAATCCCTATTTGTTTCTCCTGTTCACTTACTTGCAGAGATTAGAGGATCGTACGTTAATGGAGTTAAAAATACCCCACTTTGCTAACCACAACCATTGTGCATTCTGTGAGCAGGTTTCTTACGTATCGGGGGGGGCGCGGTGTTATCCCACAGAAATTATTAGTAAGAAACAGTTACTAGAAACACAACAAATACGTAATGATAAACATGAATAGCTGCTGGAAAACCCTACTAAATTAAATTATGATGTATTTTCTCTCTCTTCAATCCTTCAGATCAAGGCTGGGTAGTTTAGTGAACAGATGCTTGAATCCTAGGATTTAAATACAGGAAGAAATGACCAAAATTCTGTGACTTGCCCATTGCAACTTAGACTAATGGCAGTTTTGCATCTTGGACATTGAGATGCTTAAGTTACTTCCACAGAAGAAAATATGTCTGTAAGTGTTATGGCCATTCACTGACTGAAATGTCAGGTAGCACTAGCTTAGGTGTGGTGCCACAAGAATGCATCTGTACAGCTTTTGGACTTCGTGTGTCTTAATGTGACAGTGCCTCTATGAATTTTCAAGCATGTATTTGTGGTAAACATAGAGTCTCTGCACTGTGCCACACACTGTAGGCATTCTTTCCATGAGTTAATGATCTTTATTGGCCTTATAATCGATTAATTTACATGTGAAGGACTAAGAACTCAGAGGAAGAATGAGGCGAGATTTTTCTGCACTGGTGAAATCAGCACTGATCATGAGAAAATTCAAACAGATCATAAGCAAAGTTTTTGATGAGCAGTGGTATAACTGAAATAATTTCACGATCAGGCAGCGCATAGGAAGTCCAACAAGTAGTTCCAAGTTGGGAGAGAGAGGAGAGTGATTGAAAGGAGCTCTTTGGAGCAAGAGATGGAAATAAATTGTATGTTAGACCCAAAGATTTCTTACTTATTTAAATGAGAGAAATTTAAATGTATTTAAAAGAGAAAATACAAAGAAATAGGTAGAGAGAACAGGGCACCAGATCTAATCCAAAGCTTAAGGAGACAACTGGGCTGACATTTTATTTCTGTGCAGCAGAAAAACATAATTAATATAATTATTCTAGGACTTCAGTGAAATCTGAACAGGTTAGAATTACAGTTGTGTGCTTTTGAAGTAAAAATGTGTCTAAAGGAACTGACTATAATAATTTCATTTCTCCTTGTCTACCTTGACACTAGAAAATAACTGATAAAGCCTGTTTTAGAATATTAATTGTTAAAAATATTAAGCTATTTATTGGTTTTTTTCTTCTGGAGGTCTGTAGTTTTGTTCTGGCTTTTTAAAATTTGGGAGTAATTTTTCAGAGCCACATACTGTGTTTTGTATCCATCAGCATAATTCCATTGACTTGAATGGAGTGATAGTGGTGTAAACCTTTTGACCTAGTCTCATTTTATCTTGAAAGCTTATCATCAATGAAACAATAGAAGAGCAGAAAGATGCACAAAAAATTATTTAATGAAATTTTCTCTGGTTGAAATGTTATATAATCATTTTGTTTGTGTAGCATCAGTAAAGCCAAGTATCAGGTCCCTGGCCTAGAGGAATTCTCATTTGAAGACACAGCAAATTCAGTTCCGTGTAAAGCCAGTGGAGAATCTAGCTGGACTGCTGGCAGTAGCAAAGTGAATATGAGTAGCCTTTTGTCCTCAGTTGATTGGGGTGATGCTTCCTTTTTTAGATACTTAAACTGTCAATGAGAATGTTTTGTGGGATAGAGTTTTGTGGGCTAGAGAGGAAGTAAGTAAGCTGAATATCAGTCTCAGGTATTTTTCCATGGTTTTAAAAGATCTAAGCGGTACGGTTTACACTTCTAAAATACAATGAAACCCAAACTTACTGCCTCATGGTCAAAGGTCTTCTTATTGAAAGCTTATGTTTCTTTACTATAGCTAGAACTTGATAATTATATGTCTGCCTAAGTACACTGATGGAATAGCAGTAATAGGCATTTAATTATTGCTCAGTTTATTTGAAGAGTTAGGGTGTATACTGATTTCTTTAGCTTTTTGTAGGCTATCATATGATATTTTTTTCTCTGTTAACTGGAGTATTATTGAACTTTAGCAAAATGAGAACAGAGGAAGGAATTATTTTCTCTATAAAACCTGTTGGACTTTGGCAGGTTTTATTTTATCTAATGATAAATGCTTCATTAAAAAAAAAAAAAAAACAAACCACAAAATCTCTCCCTCCTGTTTTATACTGACAAATTTTTGTTGAAGATAATAATTTTTAAAATATATACAATATTAAGCTCTAACTTTGCCAAACACCTTTTTTACACTGAACTTCTCTCAAGTATTCTCTGAAATTTGTAGCTGTTTGAAATCAAGACAAATATGTTTCTAGATGATAAAATAGAGAAGATGCCACCTCTTTAAAATAATTTTTCTGATGCATATCTATGTTATTGAAACAATTTTAAGACTTAAAATGCCTTTTACTACTGTAATTCACATTTTTTCAAAACGTAAGTCAAAAGTCACACTTAATAGTTCATTTATGTACAGGTCTGAGACATTATGTGTGTTCTTTTCTTGAGCTTATTTGAAATGTTCATACCACCAGAAACTTCTGGTAATTTACAGCCCACCTAAGCAGAGTGCCGTCCTCCAAACGGGGAGAGTAAAAAGATGAATGTGATTTTAATAAAGACAATAGATAATGCAAATGGGGAAGTGGAAGGAATGAGTAAAGAGAGGAGAAATAAAGACAGAACCTTTGGCTTTGCCACTTCTTCAAGTAATCCTTGGATACATTTGCATGATGGGGCTTGCAGGCAGACACAAGTTTATTCTACCTGCAGTTTGGAAGAGGCCGTATATGAGCTTTCTCTTAATTGGAAGTTACATAGCAGTGCTAAGCCTGCAGAACATGCACCTGAGGATTAATCTAAATTGGTAGTACTTTTTTAAAATGTTCTGGACAGTTTTATGACCATCAACAATATTTTAAGTTTTTTTAATCAGTGTATTGCTCAGATCTAATTTTATGATAAACAATAAGCTTCTAGCCAACGGTCACCAAAACAGTTCGTTCCTCCCCAGTATAATACTCCAGAAACATAAATGTGCCCTAAACTTTTTCAAAGAATTAGGTTTCTTTGCTAGAATAAGGAAAGCTGTCTAAGTAATTCATCTGACTGATTTCTGCAGATGGATACTTTACTGTGTAATACATGAGTGTACTTCATGTAACACAGCTAATTTTGAGCTCCAAGCAGACATTCTGCTGTTGTGCTAGCCCACAGTAGAGTGTGAAGGATAAGTGATATAATCATATTGAGACTAAATAATTTTTCTGCTTATGTCAAATTTTTATCACCATTTGAAAACTAGTTTAAAATGTCATTTAAAAAAATGAATGCAAATCAAATTAAACACTTCTCTAGTATCAGGAGTTTGCCAGTATTGTAAGTCATTGATTTTAGATGACAGATTTATTAAGCTTTCTTAGTCCAGCCTTGGAACTGGTATACACAGTCCTATTGAGATGTTGTAGGGAATGTAGAAAAGATAATTATAGATAATCTTTTGTGTTGCTGTGTCAGGTGTATTATTGCATCTTTTAGTAGATAAGCTTACAAATAGGTGGTTCTTGCTTTTTTCAGGCTATTAAAAGTGGAGCACAGAAACCAAAATTACTGTAATAAGAATCAACCATGTAATCTAAAGTAAATGCACATACTCTATTAACATGTGTCAAAGCATTATATTTATATCTCAAAATCAAAATAAGCAGTGATATAAATGAATAACTGTGAATTCTTGTTTTCCATTTCAGGTCAAGAGATGGAGAACAGAATTTCAGTTTCCATTTCCAAAAATATTATGATGGATATTTGAATTATTCTGTCATATGTTGGTTATAAATAGTGGTTTAAAATCTTTGTATAAAAACCTAATTCCCTGATTTTACAATTCCCTGTATTTATTGTGTGTGTGTCTGTTTTTAAGGCATTTCAAGTCTTCAGGTGTTTTCTGAGATAACTATATCCTACGAATTACTTGTTAGATCTGACAGGATTCATGTTCTCTTTCAGGAGACGCTGATAGATTGGTGTGATGAAAAGGAACTTAATTTGATTTTAACAACTGGAGGAACAGGGTTTGCGCCACGAGATGTCACTCCAGAGGTGAGATAGTCCTGGAATAAGAAAAATCTGCCCTTTGGTGTAGAAATGTATGAGTCTGGGGGAGTGAGGTGATATTTTTTTGAAATTTCCTCTGTAACTTTACTTTGCAGTATCTCTGCACAGGTCAAGTGATACACAACTTGGAAGCAGAAAAAGCAATAGGGAATATAGCACAAGAGAATTACTCTGACCTTAGGTTCTGACCCAAAATGATTTTCAAACTAAAATGTGGCATAGTATAATGGATTTCCAGTCCCCTTACAAAACAAAATTCTAACAGCTTTTTGGCGTAATTTTCCTTAGCACTGCAGTACACCACTGCTAAGGAAAAACATGCGTGGCTTTTGTTGTGTCCTGCACAAGGAAAAGTGGTATAAGAGAGATCCCTTAATTCTCCCTTGCAGGCTGCTGCATTGACAACTACTGCATTATAGGTTAGAGTGTGAGGCAGATGGTAGAGGGGAAAAAACTCTGTGCAAAGCTGCTATTGCTTTGCTTGATACCACATTGTCAAAAAAAGCTAAACAGGCACAGAGATGGAGGTAACCTGCACCAGTAAATGTTGCACAGGAAATCTGGTTACATTCCACTTATAAGAAGCTAAGGTAAGGAGAAAAAAAAAAAAAAAAGGAAACTTAGCCTAATAACCTCATGGCCATGAGTTGTGATATGAAATGACTTTGTGATTGCTGTTGAAGTATTTTGGTATTTATGGTTCCAAATTAGATTAATATGAACTTTTAAAATCACATACTTTTTTTTGTTTATGTTCACTAAAGGGCAGAATTAAGACTGAGTGCCTGAAGTGTTTATTTCCATAATTTAACATATTTAGATTTCTCTTAAGTACTCATATAAGTTTTAAATTGCTTAGACTTTCAACTTAGAGTTGATTTGAGTTCATTATAACGTGCCTACAATGCTTTTTACTTACAAATGTATTCTGTCAACCATGGCTGCAGTTGAACTTTTTTCCTTTAGGAATCTAAAAATATTTTTTAATTTATTGTATAACATTTCTGTAACTAAACAAACATGTAAAGAAAATGCTCCTTACATTACTTCTGATGTCTTTTAGATTATATACTAGAAACCTTAAGTAACTAAAACCTAAGGGTCTATGTATCAGAAAATGGGAACACTATAATATGACCACAGTGTACTAGCTAGTGAAACTGAATTTGCAGATGATTCACTGTGCTAAAGCAACACAAAAGTGAAAAGTGTGTTGATTGAATTGGTCCCTTACTTGCAAACTAACTTAATGGTTTTGAAGGTTGTATTCCCAGCACTGTGTAAAAGGAGGCTTGAATTTCTGCTTTGGTTTTCCTGATTTATTAGCTTTATGCTGGGTCGAGCCTAGGCAGTAGTGCCAGAGGAAGCATTGCAGCCAGTGCCAAAAATTAGCCACAGATTCTCAAGCAGCATTTAGGACAAGAAATAAATGAAAGAGAACTCTACACATAAACACCTAGTATTTTCCTTACATTGCTTCATTGCTGTTACTCAATCTAATCATTTAAGACAGGTGGAGATGATTTGTTTGATTAGTTTTGATGTTACAGTGAGCCATTTTAAAAATTATCTGAGTTGTTGGAAGTGTCTTTAGACTATATAGTAAAAACACATTGATATAAAAATCATTACTAACTTGTACTGAAGAAAAAATGCATTGCTTTTAAACATAATAGGTATGCAAGACTTAGGTTGGTTATAACAGAATTAAGTGTTCTGACTGTCGAATTATTCCCATACTTAAAAAGAATTCATATAGGACAGTATATACTCACTTCACTCATTTAAGTTGGATTAACTCGCAAGACTAAACTTAAATCACTGTGGAGAGATTGAATCCCAGTTTTTATTACATTTTTTACAATTACATTATTACATTGAATCCCAGTTTTTATTACATTTATTTTATTTTATTTTAAGTGGCAATGATAAGGTTTGTTCTTATGATAGGGTTTATTAGATCATTCATTCAAGCAGATGTTTTTAAGGGAAGAAGACTAGTTTGCCAGCATGTGTCATAGCAAAAACATATGAAGAAGCATAAGCTTTGGCCCCATGTTTTATGTCTTTTGGGTCAATGAGAGAACCAGTTCAAAATGGAAAATTGATTATGTCAACATGAAATGTGCAATAGCAAGCCATCAGGAAAACTTGCATTGATGTAGGAAATGGTTTTAATCTCTTCTGTGTATGGTGTTAGTCCAGCATGCTCTCCTCTCATTACTGAACTGATAATGAAATGATGTGATCATGACATTGTGCTATTGAGATGTCATCTTTAAGACATGATTTTAAAACTGGGAATCATTGAACCTGATACTGGAATATATTTTAGCATTTTTCCTGTGAGTAGGGAGAGTAGTCCCTCGGGTTGTATTTCAGCTGGAATGATTCAGTCCTGCTTCTCCTTAATCCTCCTGTACTTTTGATTAGAAAACACATTTTTTCTGCTTCCTTTTCTGAGCATAGATACGTAATTGCTATTGTACTGTACAAGATAAAGCTAGTTCCTGAGAGTATTTACAGCCCAAAGAATTAATGTTAACTGAATTTTGTAATTATTGATTAAATTGAAATTAAGTGCCTAGCATAATGTATCTATTAAAAATAACTTCTTGAAACTTAAGAAATTTATGATTAAGTTTCAAGAAAAATTACTCTGTTTCCCCACTCACGCTGCCTTTTGAACACTATATTGGAATCATACCAGGTTATTGCAGTTGTTTCAATGATGTGTAATGACTTTTTTTTTCTTATAATGGAATAGATGATTTTACGGGTATTCACAATATCTGATTTTCCTTACCTATGTCTGGTCCCTAAATTTGTAGCCTTAGTCTAGTCAGTGGGTGGGGAGAAGCTTTTGAATTAGTTACTATGATTCACATTTTGAGGGGTGAGGGTCAGTTGAATTAAGCAGTGTGAATATCCTTCAACTCCTTGTCTCTGTGACTAGAAGTGATGAAATACATGTGGATATTTAAAACCCAAAATTCACCCAATGGATGGCTGAATTTGAAGGATACTGTCTTGTAGATGTTATTAGTGAATGCTGCAATTCTTCATCTGTTATGGCAGTTGATGGTAGATCGCATTTGGACTAAAGCCAAAGCGTAGGCTTAATTTTGTAGATACAACCACTTTTTTTTTACTATCTTATTTTGCTTGTAATTTATGGGGGTAGTGTTTAAATCCGTACTGGAAATTCTCATACGGTCTGCTTGTTGATTTAAAAAGTGTTTGTTGCTGGACAGAGATCAGGGCTTTACATATGGCCAAAGTTAAGTTATTTAGTGAACTTTTGTTTTGTATTTCCAGATGCAAACATTTTTTCCTTGGATCTACAATACTTGAGTGGTAGACAGTTACAGTTCTTACAGAATGTTAATGATAATATACATTATCTTTTGTGAAAATTTTTAAATAATATGGCAGCATTTTTATCTATTACTAGGTATCCTTTGATATGGAAATGTATCTTCTCTGTTGCTGTTGGTCAATACAAGGGAGAAAGGAAAAATCTCATGTATACAGGTGCTCTGTGCAGTTTTCTATCTTCTGTCTTCTCTATTTTTACATTTATTCTTTTGCAAAATTGTACATCCAAAAAATTCACTTGTCTGCCCCTAACAGAGTCTTCTAGCTGTTTTCTTATCCTTCATCTCTAGTGTGGCTCGCAAGTCTTGTTTGCCCCCTACAAGACTAATTTTATGTACTTAGATAATAGCAACAGAAGTCAACTTATTGTGCCTCAACTGATGCTAGACATCCTTGAGCTGTGTCAGTATGTGTATTCACAAATAGTTCAGCCACACTGCAGATAATTGTCAGCCCTGAAATTTTAAGATAAGACTTTAGAAGAAGCATAGAAGAGCTCTCTTCCGTAATGTAAAACCAGACAGATGTTTCCTTACAGTCCTCCTTCTCCAATGCTCTGGAAAAGTTATGAATGCTCCTTTTGGTTCTTGCTGATTATATTCTTCAATATTTATAGACTGTCTTTTAAATGTATTTAGAGACAAAGTTGTTTTCATTTAATCTGACAATATATGCATATTTGTTTATTCTTTCATCAAAGTTCTCTAGTCCATGAAAAGAAATCGTTGTTCTCTGGAACTCCCTCCTATTTTTCAGGATCTTTCTGAAAAAAGCATGCTCAGAATGAACAAGATACTCCAAACCTAGCCACACAAAAGCCATGTCTGGAGAGAAGAAATTCTCTATTCTGCTGTGATATAAAATCTTTGTGTGTTCAATTCAAACTTGCACCAACTTTTTTATAATCATTACCAATTGCAAATTTTCTATCACCTGGCTTTTCCCAGTTCCCTAAGGTATCTTTCACTATTGCTGTTTCCCAAGTTTCCCCTTAGTGTGAAGTTTTCTTCAAATTCCATTTTATTTCTACAGACTATTTTAATGTCTGTATCCTTCCATTTCTCTGTCCCACGTAGTGTTGACAACCCTTCTAATCTCTATTATTTGTAATTTTCATGTGTTCTGTCTGTTTGTTTGCTTTCCCTTCAACTTTGTTAATGAAATAAGGTGCTCGTGACACAACAGGGTATGTCATGTTATAGCCATACTCTCACAGCAACACGTGTTCCCCCCGGATTAACCCAAATCCACTGAGACATTTCAAATAACAACTTTCATTTAATAGGGAATAATTTAAATTAGACATAATATGTAGGATTTTTCGTCCTCCCTGGTTCAAATAGTGCCTTTCCAGAGCAGCAGGTTTTCTAGTATTGTTCATTGTGGATATGAAAGTACTTCTTCAGCAGTAGTCAACTCTCCTTAGTGCCATACCAAAAACATCTTAGTGTTGTCACTGGGCTAAATGAAACTCATTTTCTTTTTACAAACTGTCACTTCAGGATGGCTCCATAGCGAGGAGGAATGAAGTCTTCATCTCACATGGGACATTAGTCATTTTGTGATAGGAATACAATGAAATCGTACAACCTCTAATTACCCAGGCTGTTGTTTCAGTTTTTCAGCCTTCGATATTCAAGGTACCCTTCAATTTAATAACCTTTTCCAGCGTTTATTTTTGTAGTCTGTTTTAAGACTGCAGTTTTCCGTATCTCTTAATGGAGGTCTCGCTCCCTGTCAAGTTTGATTTCTGTGTAGAGCTGTTGTATAATGAAGTATGCCATGTATGTATGGTGTCTGATCCTGTAACTTGCCATCAGACCTTTTGAGAACTATTGTTCTCCATATTTCTTAGAAAATTATGTTTCCAACCCAGCTTGCTCCTAAAGGGTCTGAATTATGAAACCTTGCCAGGTGCATCTAGACAACAAATATGCTTAAATGGAAGAGACTGCTCTGTGACAGACTCCTTCCAAATTCTGTGCTACTCTGTTAGAAGTTTATCAACAACTCTATAAGGTACCATTCATTCACTTTTTCTTAGTCCTCCAGACAGTTCCTAGCTTATATGATTAGGCCTTTATCCAGTCTGCTTTAATTTTTCAATAAAATTTATTATTTGACATGCTGTATTTGGTGCTATAAAAATCCAAATATATTTGTGTACCTTATTCATTTAATTAAAATTTCTATAATTAGATTTTAAATCTTGTATTTGGAACGCATGTTGTTACAGCAGAATTGATATATTTAGTTGCAGAACACTTTTCACTAAACAACCATTACCAGTTTCTTTGAGAAGCTGGTATACAGTATACAGATTATTTGCACTACACAGTACACTGTCAGGTTACAGAAGTGCCTGTGTCTTGGGAAATTCCAAACTGATTTAGCTGACTTATGAAGTGCTAAAAAGTGCGCTTTCTCTTCTCTTGTTCAAGTTTCTCAGGAAAACTTGGTAACGTGCCAGCATCACTGAAGAGCTTGGTTGTGCTATCATCAACTGCAGTCACTGCGTGCAAACACCTGTGAGCTGCCAGGACAGCTATAGTGAGAAATGTGAGAGTGAAGGGAGCCAGATCCCATTTCAGCTCCATTTACTCGAATACCAGAGGTTACACAAAAAAAGAAAAGAAGCCCCTCACCCCCCCCCAGCCCCCCCCCCGCCCCCCAAAAAAAAAAAAAAAAAAAAAATCGAAGGAGGAAATACATGCAGAGAGAGCATTCCTGAAGAATACTAATTTTCATAAATAAAGAGGGCTTGGTAAATTCTTGATATTCTGCTACATAAACAGCAGTTTTGAACGCATTTCCTTGTTTGTGTGTATCCAGCTGAGATACTGGATTGAAAGAACGTATGTCTCTCACCTTGTTTCTGTCTAGATTTCCCAACATACACAAGTATGAAGATGGTGGGAAAAAAAAGGAATAGGAATACAGAGGATACTTTTGCCTCTGTATATGGGATTGATGTGTCTAAAAGGGAAAGCTGCATATTTTTCTGACGCTCCCTTTTTAAAAAGTTTCAAATGTCACAGTGGATATAGAAAAAGGTCAAAAAAATATACGATGGCTAGGCGAGATCCTTTCTGTGAGAGTTACACAACTCAGTCTGTTTAGTTTATCATAAAGAATACTGGGAAATAACTTGTTTTTTACCTGTACTTTCTTTGGGAAATAATAATGTAAGGTATACACTGTATTACTGTTATTAAAATACTGTATTTTCTTTAGGAAATAATAATGTAAGGTAGCAATGGCTTGCTTAGTCTACTAAAGAGAGTTGTAACAATAGCTGGTGATAGGAAGCTCAAGCCAGAGAAGTCTAATAAGAGAATCATCATAATGGAAGGTTTTTGTGTGTTTGGGTTGGTTTGTTTAACAATGAGAGATGAATCACACAAACAAATTCCCTAAAGAAGAGCTGTATTCTCTGTTTTAATCCTGCCAAATCAAAAGTGATTGATTGTGGGAGAGATGTCTTATAAAACTCAAGTTATCTTGTACTCCTTGCAGAAGTCATGGATGATCTTTAATGAGTTATCCTGTGCGGAAGACCAAAACTAGATTCTAGCCTTATGTTCTGTATATGTTAAATGAGAAGATAGTTTGAATCAAATGGATCCTGAAATTAATAAATAAGCAATTTTGTTTCCTGCGCCCAAAAGTATTACATTAATTGCTTCTCTGTCTCTCTTTTGAAAATGCACAACTCTGATAATATTGGCTGAGGATGCTGGAGCAAATATCTTTTAAATTATTGAACTAATGTATTAACCTTCTGTGTAAAGTCATCTGACCATCATATCCTAAAGATAATAGTAATAGAATTCTTGTTAAGCAGTTGGGTATTTTGCCCATTTGAGGATCAACTGTTACTTGCTTTATTTTAGCTTTCCTTAATACTCTGAAATAGCAAATAGAACTTCTGTTTTCTGTCTTTCAAACATGTATGAAATATTTGCAAGCTCTGTTGAAAAGAAGAAAACAGTAGTAAAAGAGCAGTAAGGGATTTGAAAGTTTCATAGAATGAGAAGCAAAGCCACAGTAACGAGCCAGGAAATCTTGCTTTTTTATCTTAAATTTTGCAGTTAAGTTTTTTGTTCCAAGGTAATTTCAGAATGGAGGTTGGAAGAAGATTCAGCATATCCTGTGGATGGACAAATGGTTCATATCCCAGTGATCCCAAATACTTTCAAAAATACACCCAGAAGAACAATACGATTATAATTTACATTTTATCAGGTAAAGAGAAGGGTTCTCCTCTTGGCATTACTGATGTCTTTTAGCTGTGTTTTCGCTGTAGGGGCCACAGCTCATGTGGACATCTCTCTGTTAGTTTAAATTAACTGGCTTGGCTCCTATTAGCAGTGTAGCCGCAACAGGGGGTAGATCTTGCAGTCCTTTCTGTAACTGGGGGAGAAAAATATGCCTGCCATCGGACTTCTGCGTAACAAAATTTTCAATTTGGAATTTTTGGAATTTTTTTCCTTTTAGGCATTTCCAAAAATAGTTTCCATTAAAACACCTCTTCACGGCAGATAACAGGGAACTGAACAAAATTAAACATCAGGTTAAGGCAAAATAATCTTGAAAACATTGTCAGGCCTGTAACTACGCAATTCTTGCCCTTAATGTGTCTTTTTTTTCTGGTCATGGTCTATTACAAATAGTTTAATAAAAGCTTAATACGGAGAAAATTAACCAAAAAAATGTATAGACACATTAGGAACACTTCTCTGTCAAAGGAGCTTAAAGAAATGATAACTAGAGGGAAAATACTAGTTTGGATTTAAGATGTATCAAAAATTGAGTGAGTTAGTCCTTTTGACATAAATGCACCAGAATAGCAAAATGACTCACTATTAAAATAGTTGATCATTAAAACTAATACTTATTAAAGGCTAGAGATTTTCTCATGTGATCCTTGCCTGCTGTGTAGGAGCTCTTCCAGCCACTAAGTGGAAAGAAACTAGAAGAGTCTTGGAAAGCAGCTGGCTTCAGCAGTTATTCTTAGGATGATAAATGATCCTTTGCCCACTTCTGCTAATTGCTACCACGTGGAACAGTGAAGCTTTAGCAAAATGTTAACTCAGTAAAAGTACCAGAATTGAAAACCAAAATGACTATTGTCACACTTAGGCATGAAGGTCTTATCAATTATGGACAAGAAAATAATTACTTTTTAACCTTAATTTAGAACATTTATGGATATTTTAGCTTCTTGTCAATTCATGCATATATTCTTTTTTCCAATTATTTTTGTAATGAGAATACCCAAATTCATAGTGAGGTGCATAATCTGTTGATTATTTATTATCGACATTTAAAATTTCACTAGATTTAAAAAGTCCATCTTTTCTTCTACAAATAAACATTTTCTTATGGTTCGCTGAGATCAGTTTGTCATAGTTCATGTTCATTGAGCCTTGAAAGATCTCCCTTTGGAGAGAAGGTGCTAGCGATTTTCTTCTTGATGTGGTGCAGCAAACTAGTTGGTGCTGGCCACAAAATCACAGGATTTGATAAAACTGCCATTGCATGCTCCAAGTACCTCGTACTCTATAGTATTACTATCTACTCTGGTTTAGTCAGCATATGCTATTCCTGGCTGGTTTATGCCGTTACTAATCATATGATGGAAGTCACTTGGTCTCCTCTGCCTAAATTTCCCATCATTCTGTTCTAAGCCCAAATAATAGTGTTTGGTACAGGAAAGTTTGGATATGGAAGAAATTCCTGTTCTGTGACCCCAGTTTCTAAATTTGAAGTTATATTAGCCTCTATTATTCCTGTGCATTGCTCAGCTAGAAGGAGAATGCATGGCTGATACCCAGAGGATCAGTATAAATAACGTTCTGTCAGCTTAGCCAATTACTACTGTATTCCCTAAAAGCTTTGTTGCATATGAGTACATGGCAAGTTCATATGGATTCTGTCTCTGTGACCTTTCCAAATCCTAATTCAGCAGTGCATAGCAGAACTAATGATTCCTTTGTTGTGTCTAAGGTTCTCTATACTTTGCAGGAGAGGGAAGAGTTGGCTTCTTGTTGCATATTATTGCCTTATCAAAGTGAGATGTAGGTTTTCAGTGTTACCAGTAAGAAGTTAATGTACAGGCAGATAAGTACACACACAATGTGGACTTACAAGAGGACAGAAATAGTGAAGTTTGATTTCTGGTTGGTTGACTTTTAGTCGCTAAGAAGATACTTACTGTATAAATACTTAATAAAAAGACTCATGACTGAAATGACAGATGAGTTAAATTACTGAATTTTATTACTGGTAGGATTTTCTCAGTTCTTACATTCCAGAGTTCATTTTGTGTTTCTGAAATAGAGCAGCAGCTAAGATTTCTGAGACATGGTTTAATTTGTTTAAAACAACAACCATGATAAATAACAGAGTGCTTAAGTTAAAGAGAAGCAGAGATTCAAGGTAAAAAAAGGTGTTGATAAGTTTCATACTTTTGCAACTCTTGCCATAGAACAGGATTACCCCACAAGACTCATAAGACTAATTCTTTTCATTAGAGTGTGGGTGTATCTAAGCCAGATTCAAACACCAGCCTACACTAGTGATGAGTAAACGTTAATGACTTCTTCAGTTTATCTCACAAATGGCCAGCAATGGCTAATGGGTACTTCTGTTCATCTTCGCAAGTTATTTTGCAGGGGATATGGGAATGAGCTCACAAGACCACCCCCTTTCCCCTCTTATACACCTTGTGCTAGAGGTAAGTGTGGTTTCGGGGAATAAGGGTGGGATGTCATGAGATGAAATTGATGTGGGCTTCTTAAATTTTTCGCAAACCTCATTAAAGGCATGTATCTGGGGATGGGCAAAGATTCAGTTGAATTCTTATTTTTTGCCCAAAGAGGTTACCCAGTCCTAAATTGACATGCTTTCCTTGAACTGGGAGTCAGAAATCCCTTTTCTCTTCTGTTTTTCTGCTGCAGAAATTCCCAACATTCCCATTATGTGGGCTCCAGAGAGGGGTAAGCAACATCTTCAATCCCACCCAATCATTTCCAAACTAATTCTTTGCTAGTATTTTTTTGCTTTTTTAATCATCATCAGAAACAGTTTTTAGACACATTTTTCCCATTTGTTTGATTTTCTTGTGGATTCTCATATTTTCGTTTTATAGGAAGGTCCCATGGCCTGCCCAAGTGCTAGGGTCAGACTCATCTGCTGTTTCCATTTGTGTGCTATTCTCCTGTGGATTTTCATGGTTCACACTGATCTAATGATATTACCAGAGGGTGAGCATCTAGATTCTTGGGACTGTTTCACTCATGGTATCCTAAGTTATTGAAAAAGCTCTGCCACCCTGCTGCCCTGTCAATCAGTTGGCAGGCTTATGTTTTGTCCTTGCTGACAGTCACATCTGATTATTCATGGGCTTTGGTCTTTTGCTGCCTTGCCTGTCTGGGGACTGCCTGGCGTTCACTACTCTCTTTTATTCTCTCTACCTGCTGGCTGTGTGGCATCGTCCTCCCAAAATCTTGGCCCTTTGCCTGACTGTCTGGCATTACCTCTTGACCAGCTAATTGCTTGACACTGACTACCTACTGCCCTGTCCATCTGTTGAATGGCATGTATTGCCTCCTTATTGTCCTTTCGATCTGATTGCACATGGGCATTGGCCTTCCACTGCCCTGTCTCCTGCTCCGAGTGCCTGGCATCACCTTTCTGCTGAGTGCATCTGCTGACTTTGCGGAATTGCTCTTCTGCTGCTTGGCACACCTGCTGACTGTTTGGTACTGCTTTATCGACTTGCTGAATGTCTGGCATTTTCCTCCTGCCTTTTCACCTGCTTCTTGATTATAGTGTCCCCTTGCTGCTCTTGAGTCTGCTTACTCACTGATACTTGCTCTTTTGCTGTCCTGTCCACTTGCTTTTATGCCTGGCATTTCTATCATATTGTCCTGCCCACCTGCCTAGATTTTATTTCTAATATGCACCAGTCTGAAAAAAAATAAGAAGAACTATAAGGAATGGGGAAAAAACATGTCTGGCTCCTTCATGATCTAATTCAGTTCAACATACCAGCCAAAAACTGATCTCAGTACCAGCATCCAGCTTTTTCATAGAACTGCTCGAAACCCTTTCCCTCCTTACAAAAAAAAAAAAAGCTGAATCCTATTTAGTCTTTGCTTCCATCACTTCATTTGATAGGTGTATTACTGTTCAGTAACACTGTATTCAATATTAAATTCGGTAGTAATTAAGTACTAAAACACATCACTAATATTACCTAAGGTAATTCTCAGAATCCAAGGAAGGTAGGCAATAACAGGAGAAATAAACAATCTGTTGCTGAGGCTCAGAAGGATTAAGGTTTGAATGTAGAGCTATGTTCAGTAAACACAGTGGATCAAAGGAGCTAAATAAGAAATTTTACAGAGCTCTCAATTTAAAACACAAGGTTGCAGCTAATCTAAAAAAGCCATTGGATCAGTACAGTATTACCAAACTGCATTGTGTTTAGTTGCTGCTTCCTAGTCTTTCTGTACTGGGAGAATGGTCAATTGTCAGTTTACAGAAATCTTTTGTCACTCTCTCACAGATTAAGAGCAAGGACTTGACTGCATGTGTAAGGTCCATAGTAAGGGAATAAATCAATGTCATAGCTTAGAGTAAGAAGCAGGATTTCCTGCCTCTTTTCTTTAATTCAACTCACTTGACTTCTCTTTTCCTAGCTCTGCTACAGTTTCTAGCATATTATGAATGTTTGTGGTTTTAATTACACTTTTGAATCCAGTACCAACTAGGAAACAGAGAGAATATTCTGTCATAATGAACCTTGTCATAATTTCATAATAAAGTCTTCCTACGCTTAAAATAATTGTAATATTCTTTTAACTTTAGCTTTTAATCTCTCCAGATTTAATATTAGTACTTTTGCTATCTTCAGAGATACCCTAAATATGCAAAATTATGTCTAACTATGGAGGCAGGGCAGCATCCCTTGAGTCAGTAGCCTCTTTCACCTGCATGAGATCAGCTGTGGAATCAGAGACAGTGTGGGAGAGCACCTTGCTCCCATGCTCCCAACACCAGCTTGCCCCTGTGGAGGATGGCTCCCGGTACAGCAAACAATATTCCGAGTAAGTGCCAGTGGGAACCTTCTCCTAGTTTTCACATTAGTCTCTAGAAATCTCGTATACTTGTATCCTGCTCCGAGGAACCGGAGGGCACAAACGTCCGCCTTTACTCCCTTACGGTATCCTAGGCTCTCCTGTCCTCTCTCTTCTCAGCCTTTCCAACCCTCCCTTGCTTCTCCAGGCATATTTTTGCACAACTTTGTGAACTCTTAAAGACAGTAGGCTGGCAGTCTCTCACTTCCCACCAGCTTCACACTGTTGAAGGGTCTGGTGACAAGAACAGATCTCAGTGGCAGTTCTCTTTCTTCAAGCTTTAACTCCCAGTGTTACTTTGCTGCCTCCCTAGACTATTGTTTGAGAAGTGACATCGGATGCTGGAAGGGAGGAGGAATATTCACTCTAGCACTGCGGGGTTGCAGGACGCTGCTAGAACTCACTTCTTATCCCAAGAACCATAAGTCATTTTTCTGTGTATCATTGTAGTTATTTTTAATACAGCTTTTGTAAAAATTAATACTACCTTAGAAAAACAGCTAGTTTTCAAATAATATGCAGGTTATATAAACTTTAAACAAAATGCAGAAAAGCATCAGAAACTGAAGGAAAATAAACACAATGCTTTTTCTTGAATGTATGGAGTTTTCTTGGTTGAAAATTACACCTACCAGAGAATTGATACAGTGCTGCCTTGGGGAGCTTCACTGTAAAATATCCAGGCAGATCAGTTTTCCATCTGTGGTAATCAAGTTATGGTACAAATATTTTAATCAGTTTTAAGAAAAATCTATTTTAAGTTGAAAGAATACATTGTACTTTTTGTCTTATAAATGAATCAAAATTTGGTTAAAGAAACAATGAAAACTTTGCAGACAAAGCCCTGGGAATAACATCATATCTGTCAAATCCCTGGAACAATGAAATACAATATTATTTTGTCTTGGGGAGGGTGGGGGTGGGGGTGTGTGTTTTTCTTAAGATATTCTTTAGTCTATCCTGTGTACTTTTCAACAAAAAATTAGCTTCCGGAATAGTCATGAACAGTTACAAGTCTTTCCACCTTATAGAGTTTCCCTTTCCAGGATAACTAAATTTCCTGTTATCAGCCTAGTTGTACCTCAGTTTTATTTCCTCTTGTTAGACTCCCTTCCTTCCTTATTATCTCTGATAAAAAAACTTGTTACATTACTGATAGTCATTTCCTGAACTACTATGTCTAAATCCTACAAATTATTTGTCAGGAGAGTGTTTTTCATATATCCTCTTCTCACTTCAATGCAGTATTTAAATCACATTAAAATTTGTACAGTTTGCTTTCTTTATTCTTCTCTGTTTTCTAAAGGTATCCTTTCTGATGATAGTCAGCAGTGTAGCATCTAAGCAGCTAATTTCTTCAGTTGTTTCTGAAAAGAAAACAAATTCCTAACTGATACGGGTCTTTTGCTCTCAGAAAGAAAGACAGGCATTCCACTGCCCTGATCCCCTTAATCACTGCTTTCAGTTTCAGTTGAAGTTTTCCATTCTTTTAAGAATAATGTGTCTGACAGTGACTCGTATCAACTTGGAATTCAGATTTTATTATGTTTGTATGTTGCTTCTGGATCCAGTTTGAAAAAAATATTTGTTTAATTTTACACAAGAATGACTCATATGGTAAGTGTTATGCTAAAGAAGATACATGCCTGTTGGTTTGTGCATTGTCATCAGTGATGAAGGCTTTTGCTGTCACAACTCATGTAACAATTTGCTGAAGGTATATCGATACCGAGTAAGTTCCAGTGTCTCTCTCCTGTTACCTCTTTACTTAGTGGGTAAAGAGCTTTTGTTGGAAAAATGGGGAGATAGATACACAAAGCAGATGTAAGAAGCAAGACAATACTGTTTTTACATGATTACTTCTGAGCATCACAATTTGTAACCCATGATTTTTTCTTTTATTCTGTTGAATATATTTGGGAAGATTTAAACACTCCATCCTCTAGGTTCCCTTTTCTTAAAATGTCCTTTAGAGTACAGGCTAGGAAAAGGTGTTTACATGGTTATAATGGAGTTTTAACTGATTCCTTCTTAAGATAATATCCATGGCTTAAAGTTAGTGAATTTCCTTAGTAAATTAAACTGATATATTCACTGAGTTTATACATGGAAGAGGACCCAGTCATCCATCCTTCAATGACTGTTGCAGAATTATTCACCCCAGTACATTTTTCTGTTTTTCTGCCCAGCCAGGTTTTAGATTTTGGATTTGCTAGAGCTTCTTTCACTTCACTTGGGAGTTTGATGAAGTCAGATAGATGTCATGGTTCGGAAGTTTTATCTGAGACTGCACCTAAACTTTCGTTTGATTAGTCCTTTACTGCTCTCGTAGTCCTACAACACTAAATAATCTTTTCCATCCTCGCTGTTTGCTTTCAGGAAATGTTTGGAGACCTTAATTAGGCTTTTTCTTTTAATCTTTTTGCACATAGATTGTAGATAGACTTCATAAAATAAGCTTTATTTTGTCTAGTGTTGCAATCATGTACATCACTCAAGTGGCGGATTTTGCAAATTTCAAAGCTGAATGAAGCCTACACATTGCACCATTTTTTTGTTTGAGTTTTTGGGCTACAGCTCCCTTTTCAAGAGTGAAAAATGATTGGGTTATTGCCACTTCTTTCTACAAGCTGACCAGGTCTTTCTTTCAAACCAAATAGTGCTTATGTATCCAGTGGTATACGGGATTAATCCATGAACAGCAAGGCCTAAAACTACAGTCTCTCTCAAACCCTTCTACAATTCATGTAAGTTTTACTGATTTCTGCTGTTCAGCATTGGTGGTTCCTGGGATGAGAAGAACAGAGAAAGGCACAAAGTTCTTTTAGATGTGTTTGTCTCCTAGGGATTTTTGTTTCCTGCAGCATCTTAATGAGAAGCTGCTGTTAACTCATCATTGCTTTTTGCAGGCAAGAGGCAGCCTATAACAGTAGAGTTTTCTCTTGACTTTTTTAAGCATAGCAAAGATGGATTTACTAACCTAGCTGGAACTTGTGGGTTTCTCAATTAATAGCTTGTCACATTGTTAAGGCAGCTTAATATTTTCCCCAGAAATATTTTGTCTTTGTTTATTTTCCTTGTTAGCTTTTTTAAAATGAGGATTTTCTTATTTAACTCATTTAATCGGACACACAGTATTGGGCAGCTAACCTTAGGTGCATATGATTTCTATGTTATTCTGAATTACTGTCTTTCATTATCCATATACTTTATATAGAAATACTGCTGTCTGATTTTTTACTGAAGTTAACCTGCTTAGAGATATGATGTTCGTAGTTGCTGTTCTCTGAATCACTACCATTGCTGTGGTAGTGAGCTGCTTAGCATTTATTGCAAGAGTCTAGTCCTGTGTACATTTTAAGTACACAGAGGAAGAACTAACTTGTTCCCTGTGCCTATCTAAGAATCTCTTCTGCCTTACCAGTTGTTAAAAGCTACCACTTTTCTCAGTGATCCACTTACACACTGCTAGTATAAAAATCAATCTGCTGAAAAAGTTTGGACACAGAGTGAATTTTATTAAAAAGCAAAAAGATTTTTCTGCACAACATGGTCTGCTGCTTCAAGCACACCAGAAGTGTATGTGAGCGGAGGTGCTTATATACCTATGTTGTTATATTAATATTAATGAAAAGGTGCCTACATAATAAGAACTTCAGGGTTTTGAAGTTGAGTTGCGCAGTTAGGAAGTAAACTGACAGAATTTGTCTATACAATGCAAAGTTGCATTAATGTGAAAGCGTTACTCTGTCACAGCTAAGGAGTGTCAATAAATGATTGAACTGGTTTTAGCTAGTGCATGAAAGATACTGTAACATCTTCTAAAACTGGAAGAAGCTGGTGTTCTGGATACAGGAATGTGTATAGGAAAGATCTTGGGGACAGTGAAATAAAGGGAAAATACTTTATCCTGGATTTTGTTATATTGTTAACTATTATAATTAAGTATTGTAAACCATTAATTAAATAGTAAAATCAAATTCCAGAGGAAAAGTTAAACTTGATATATTTAATATTCCTCACTCAGTGTAGTTTAGGAATTCTGCTGTCTTCTATTTCAGTGCTCTGTGCTGCAACAGACTCAACAAAGTACTTTCCATATTCTCTTTGAGAAACCTTTTCATGCAATTGTTTCCATGAGAATCTTGGAGAAGAAAAAGTGATTTGTGCCAGGAGTTAAATAATCCTGTATAGGAAATTGTTTGACAGAATGCACAGTAGGTCACTTTGGCTTTCAAAATCTGTTCAATTGTTCAGTTCCAATGAGTGCATCATTCACATGTACCTAAATCGACAACTGTTCACACTCCGAACACATGAAATGCATCACTGGATCTCACTGAAGAATCCTTTCTATGAGTTTTTAGGTTATGGCAGAAGTACTTTAAAGCTGTTGTTATTAGACATGCTTTATCATTTACTTGGGAAGTAAAGATACTGTGTAAGGGAATCTTAAGAGAAAGTAAAGTACAATTTGTAATTCTTGCATTGCCGTGGTATGTTCTTGAAAAATTATCACTGAGTAGTCCATCCTTTGTAGTGTATTTTAGGAAGGATTTTCTTTTTAATCTTCAACATTGATGATTTGAGATTTGAAATTCTTTGGAGGTGCTCCTTTACCTGTGGCAGAAACTGACTGGAGTTTCAGAAGTGCAAACATTTAATATTTTATTTCATATTTCATATTTTATATTGCAGAAGGTAGCAAATGATAGGAAACAACAGACAACATTCTCAAAATATAAGAGTTCCACAGCTCACTCTCAGTAGCAAATGCGTTGGAGCTAAAGCATTGCAAAATTATTTATTTAGAGAAGTGAAATTGCAAGTAAAAACTTATTGTTCTTTCACTTCCCAAGAGATTGGGCAAGTTCTTAAGAGAAAGCAATGTATATTTCTACCTGGTGGCCTCATTGTTTGTATGTACTGATGAGGATCTCTAAAGAATAGGGTCTATTCTCTTCCTGTGATACTAATATCACAAATAAGCAGAAGTGAGAGGTTTGTTTCTCTTATGTAGTTCTAGGCTTCATTGCTTAATATACTTCCCCCCCATATATAAAGAATACAGTTTTGACACCAGTTTTGTATGAAGTGACATTAACTGTACCCTGACTCTCCTGTGGTATAGATATATAGTCTAAAAGATAGTACACATAACCAGAAGCACTATACAGGGTATTTTTTTTATGAGACAGTGCGCCCTAGTTATTACACCTTCAGTTAAAGCTCATTACATTGTCAGTTGCATTAATTGTAGAATTCTTATTGATACTCTTACTGAGATATTGTAGATATTGATACTCATTTGTCTCATTTCTGCTGTGTGATTCTGTGATTTGCAGAGAACAAAATTTTTCACTTCTCAGGTTTTGTTTCACTTCTTCAATTTTTAAAGAATTTTGCAAAAGTCGTGATGCATTACATAGTTTTTTACATTTTATATTAAATATAAAGCAGTTTGAAGTAACTGAGGGAAAACTTAAAAGAACAATAATGATTAATAGATAAAATTTTAACAGTGTTTTTGTAATAGCAGAATGGTGTCACTAACTTTACCAGCAAGTCTTCAGCTGTACTTCTTCTCTTGAACAGCAAGGGATTCATTCTTACTTGAAGTGGGAAGCACAGCAGATCACACATGAAAAAGAGGGCTGAAAAAGGAAGTAGGCACCTGACCCTTCTTTGGAAGCAAGTGCAGTAGCTTGTTTCCAGCTGTTGTTTTAACAAGCTAATCCTCCTAACCTCTCCCCTTTTGCAAATACTCTGCCTTTTGACACTGGTTTAACACACACCATTGTACAGCTGTAACATACTGCATCTGGTGGGCTGTGTACATCTTCATAGAGCCTAAATGCATTCCTCATAGCACAGAAAAGCATTTAGTAAGCATTTTCTTTGTTTCATTAACTGTTCCTAAAAATGATTGTTCTATTGGTTTTATGACAATGTATGGGGGTGGGCAGTATCATAAAATTAAGATCAGTTTGTATGGCATAAATATTTTGCACACATTTACTATCTTAAAACTTTGTTTAGCAACCAGGATTTAAAAATTATTATTATTATTATTATTATTATTACTGCTACTACTTAATATGTATTAGAAGTGATATTTAGAAGATGCATATGGTTTGGTTGCCCAGATGCACCAATTTCATTAACATTTCTGTTACACAAGTGGGGCAGGCAAATCACTGATCTATGAAGTTCACGTAAATCAAATGCAACCATGTTTAGCTCAAAACTTAGACAGAAACCTACTGAGGTGCAGGAACAAGTTACAAATTCCACAATGTTGCTTTCTCTAGTATATTCATTTAAATTTTCAGCTTCTTTATTGTGTATAAAAATGTGAAGCATCTTCCCCAATAACTATCACTGGAGTCCAGCTATTAAAAGTTAAATATATTTGTGGCTTGGTCATGCATAAGTCATTGAGTATTGTCAGAGGTACCTGTACCAGCCAGTTGCTTCTTATGGTCATATACATAGTGGAACTGTATTGATAGAATCGTTTGCTGATAGCATTTTATAAACAAGAAGGACATTGAATTAGCTCCTGACCTATGAGTCTCATGCCATAGGCATTAGGTTACCATAAATGGTACGATGGATCCCAGTGAAGAGAGTAAGGGCATTTGGAGGGGGCAAGTTGCAGGCAAAGGGAATCATGGATATGAGGAGAAACAGAGAAAACAGAGCCTATATTTAATCTAATCTCACAGCAGTTATTGCCGTGACATTTTTGTTCCTCACGCAGATAAATTCTGTAGGGTCATTCTGTGATGTTTGGGATCTTGGTGGCAGCAGAATCACTGCAAATATGCTGAGAGTGCAAGCAAACTTCAAATGAGCATTCTTGTGCTGCAGAATTATTGTCCGTAGAAATGCGTTATTGGTGCGTGCAGATACACCAGTTTGCAGAGTTCATTTTTAGTTGGCTACATTAATCAGGGTTTCATCCACCTTTGTCTGTTGTAGATTTGAGTTGGGAGAAGAAGAGGAAAAAGAACTTGTAATCACGTCAGTTATGGGAGGAATATGTACCAAGCTCACCACTGATAAGAGGGAAAGGCGATAGAGTAAGCCACCCTAATATGTTTAGACATGTTGTGTTTTACTTTATGTAAAACAATTCTATAAAAGCCTGGGAGAGCTCTCAGTATGTGTCTATGTGTGTCTGACACACATAGACATTTAACAGCAGCATTTAATATCAAAAAGTCCCAACAGGAACATCAAAACGGAGGCTCACCAGACTCAGGCTGCGTTTCTTACTGTACAGTAAAATTGACAGAAGCCTGGATCACCACTTCATGAGGAGGAACAAACACACACATCACGGGCAGCACTGGCCTGATGTCTACCTAGCCGTCACCAGTCCATCCTGTGAGCCCAAACATAGTGATTGGTGCTTACTGCAGCCTTACTCTCCACTACTCTGGGACTATAAAACAGTTGATGGGTTTTTATGGGCCCACATCATTAGCACTCATGGATAACTTATTGTTAAGGAAATGACGACCGTCAGGCTATTACTTTTAAGGTGCATGTGGCCCGGTTCATTGGTGTGGGTGTGAATCTGTCAAAAGCTCTAGAATGACAGCAAACACCTACTTTGGGGATCCACCCTGTCCAGAAGCAGCTATTCATTGCCTTCTGGATACAGGCCATTCTTGATTTACATGGATCTGTGACAATTAATTTGACATCAAGAAGTCAATGATAATCGTAATTGTGTACATGTGAAAGGACAGCCACTGCATGGTGTACCTCTGTCTGCAGCACCCCAATGATGCATTAGGGCCACTATATTGTTAGAACGTTATTCACTTTGATGACAAGTTGAGAGATTTTTACAAACCTGCTTGACTTTGGTTGCTTTGCAGCAATAGCATATGGGATCAGTTTTATCCATTTGTCAAATTAACTGAGCAATTAGCCAAAGAAATTTGATTTTGGACAACATCAGAGAGCACAGTTCCTGTCAAGCATTCCATCTGTAAAAAAGACATAGAATATCATCACACAGGTTATTGGGGGCAGGGAATAAGAAAACTTCAAGGAAAGACAGCATGATGGTGAGAATGAGTGACTCAAAACTGATCCTTACCCAAAAACTTTTCAGTGTATTGAAAGAAACCAACTGCTGCAACCTGTATTTCTTATTGTACTAAGAGAAAAAATAGATAAATGATTTTTAGGTGAGAAGCTCTTAATCAGTCTAGCTCCATGTAAGCTCTATTTTCTCCCCTGCAAAATAAGAGTAGGGAAGTAGAGAATAAGCCGAAATAGCTGACTTGTGAATAGAAATTACAGGCACACGTGTTATCTCCAGCAGAGGTATACTGAATAACCTTGAAGAAGGTATCTCATATCCGAGCTGAGAGATGCAATTTTTGTTCCTAAAGTATACACTTCTTACACAACTGGTTGACAGACGTGACTGACATTTTTGTTGCATATTTGACGGATCTGCCTCTGTAATTCTTTGTCCAGTCTTCCGAGGTTTGACTGTGGTCTGTGAGCTCTGTTGCAGAGGGAATATAGGTATTTCTTTGGTTAGGTATTTTCTTCCTTTCAATGGAAAGCTCAAATAGGTAATAAAATGTTATCTATGCTAATTCTGTAGCCTGTTAAATATAAATTATCTGCAAAATTGTCCATTAATTTGCATAAATAGCTTTATGATATGCTATGCAGAGTCATAGTTTTGAACTTTTTCAACAGAAATAATATTTTCAACAGAGGCAGTCTTGGTTATCTTAATTTAATTGAATTTATTATGACTTCTCAGTCTCATATTTGCATTTTAGTTGAAGAGATAAAACCATATTACCGTCCCCAAACTGCTGAAGAGTATATGAAATGTCTCAGATCATTACATACTATTAAGAGGTCAAACTTTGCTATGATACCTGCTTTGCTCTAATACCTGAAAGACAACGATAAGGAGTTTCTGAACATTTCAAGAAGAGTAGTCTTAGGTCTTTTATTAAATCATTCTGCAGTGGGCATATCCTCCAGAAGCTGCCTGGGAGGGCTTCCACAGGTTAGGAGCGGAACTAACTTAATTTATATGGAGGCAAAGAAAGGCAGTGAAGCAGCAGAGAACTCTGTGAAACCCATTGGCAGCAAGCCATCTGTTAAGCAACCACAACTACGTCAAAGATATCTAAAAATATATCAGTTGGTTTGGGAACATAATGCCCTTACTCCAATAAAAAGGCACTTCTAAAACAATAAGAGATGAGTTTTAAATAAATTGCGTTTATTCATATAGCAATGAAATATAAGAAGAACTGCTCTCATAGACATTGTTAGTAAGTCCTGAATAGTTCCGTGAAATAATTATTTAATTGTTAGTCTCTACTTCTCCTCTCTGGAGTAGAAACTACTGTTTTATTTCAATGCCATTGTCTCTCTCTCTGGTTTCCCCACAGCGTGACACTCCTATCATGTCCTGTCTTCCTTTTTGCTTCTGCTGAGTTTCTCCCTCATGTATTGTCTATCCAAGCCACCTTGTTCATCTAGCTCACTTCATTCACTTGCCCTTGCTCTACTCTCATCCTTGCCCTTCTGACAGTCCTGCTGCTTGGACTTCCTCTCTGCAATTCTTCCTTTCTACTTAGGCTTCCTTCTTCCCACATTCCCTTCTCCTGTCTAAACTACAGACCTCTCCTTCCTTTTGCAACCTCCAAACTGGCCTTTCTGCATTTCTGTCTCTCTCCTGAACTCTTGCCTTTACATTCAAATGCTTCCACTGCTGTGGAACCCCTCTCTTCCACCTCCGTCTTGTATGCATGTCTTCTTTGCACTACAACCTTATGTAGGAGAACCGGGGGACACTTCCTTGCTGTCATTTTAGTATTTTACGCAAATTTACTCCAGTATTGTCCACCTACTTTTTATATAGTCATCAGCCTCAGGTCTGAGAAATCAGTGTATAGCTTCAGTTCTGATGAAGGCATCAGTGTGACAGCTCTGAATGAAATCTCCTCATCATTTTTTCTTGCTTCTGCCCACATAGTAGTGTCGTCATCGATGTTCTAAGAGAGCCAGGGGCAACAGCACTGATTTGTGATTTATTTTGTGCCAACACTATGGCCCCCTGCAGCAGGCAAAAGCTGGCTGATGGTGAGACTACCAAGAAAAAATTGCCCATGAAACACAGTTTAACAATCTTAATTCAGCCTTGCTAGAATACTGGTAAAACGTGAAGGTGCTGAGTCACTAATTCTTTAATCGTTTGCACGCAGGTAGATGTTGGTACCAGACAGTTAACTCCTGAGCTGGACACAGATGAAAATCTAGTTTTGCCACCTCTCTCTCACCCTTCCTTCAAACCTGAAAGAAGTATTAGAAAACCTGGCACTTTGGTACATTGTTAAGTGAAACAAAGCATTGTTACAGGTAGACAGAAAGTATCTGCAAATCACTGCAGCACCACTAACTTCATTCATATCTGTATAGCTAATTAACAGCGTGCTTCCCAGTGAGATGGTAATTTCAGTTCCTGTACACTGCACATTTTAAGTTGTGTTATTTGAGGACATCCCAAGAGTAGACTTTACAGTGGCTGATTTCAAGAGCAGATGTCACTGTAAAAGTTGTTTACTTAGCAGCAGCCTCTTTTGGTTACATCCATCCAGTCAGGCTGCAAATATGAAAACAGGAAGCATTCCCCTGTTTGTAGAAGTCTGCCTGCAGTAATAAATATAAGCATATATATTTGAAACAGGTATTTTTAGAAACTTCTGCTGAGGTCTGTACTGCTGTTTGGACTTTCTGCCCTTTCAGATTTTGTTGCTTAGTCTATACATTTTTAATAATCACACTGCCTGCTAGCAGTGACATTTTGTGAAGGTCATTTTTCTTGTGAGGTTGGAGAATGGACTTGAATTTCATTGAAGGACTCCCTGAGCTGCAGGATCGTTGTTTATGGAACTCTTTTGCATCTTGTACTACCTTTGAAGCCTGTTTAGAATTTTAACTAATGATATCTTCGAAGTGTCACTGTGCTCAAGGGCAAAAAAGAAATCTCAAAATGCACTTTATATTTAAAACCAGTTTTGAATAGCTTTGAAGCATGGTATAGCTGAAATAAAAGGCATAGATACAGACTTACTATGTATGCACACACAGAGAACTCCATGTTTCACCAACTTTTTCATTGTCAGGAAAGTGTCCCTTCACCATTGCAATGCCTTTTTCTTCTATGCTATAAAAATCATCAGGTCTATGGATAGTCTTAAGAGTTTTTAATGTGATTGATAATTTAATACCTCAGCAGGTGTCTTTAGGCAATCTCCCTCAGTGGAGAGGTTTTGGTTTTGTCTACATCATTCCTAGACAGCTGCTTCTTATTTCCCCTGTGTAGAAATACAGACACTGGGTTGTATTTATATGCCTTTTCTGTTTCTGAGTAGGGGATGGCAGATACTAAACCCAACATGCTATGCTTGAAATAAAAGAGACTGTGGTATCAGCTACTGAATTAAAATTGCTTGGTTTTGTATAAACCAAAGTTCCTGCTTCCCACAACTGAGCACATAGCAAGTTTGCTCATTAATAAAACATCTGAAGGTTTACTTGGTAGCTGCATCTGACGTCTTCTGATACTGACATATTCCTTTAAAACATGTTAAATGTTAGTGGCAATGTTTGAGAATATGGCCGCTTGAATATCTGTACTGTTCAGGGATTTTTTTTTTCCAGTTTTATTTATTGCTTCCTGTAAGTGTTTTAGCTGTATAGCTAGTATAGAACTCCTGGATCCTTCTCATAGGGATGCCGTTGGGTTAATTCTGTCATTTTCCTTCTCTATGACTTTGGTTTTCTATTTGTAAACTGGGAGCTTACAAAAGTACAAGGATGTGATTTATAATGTAATCCTTCCCACAAAATAATTTGTCTGGTTTTCTTCTATTTTATTCTTTTGCTATATCAAACTGCCAAGAAAATTTAGCTTATTCAGAGTGCCTTATATTTAAGATGTACTTTTCTATTTCTATTTTGATAGCTGTACCATCAAAGCGTTGTAGTTTGGCTTGATGTTTTACAATGGATTTCTCAGTTTTATGAGCATTGCTAACATTTTAGTTGTGCCAAATAACTTAGAATCTTGTTTCAGAACATGAAACAGGATGATCCACTGAACAGCAACTACTGAGGGAAATGAAGAGAGGGTAGGACTGTAACCTTCCTTTGAGGTGTTATGTCCTAACTAAAGGTAGAGGTTGGGAGACTGGACGGATTGTGCATTTAGGAAAACTTGTGTTAGGAAGTAAGGACAGAATGTTGTGCACATCACAGAAAAATAATTTTCCATCTGATTCCCTGTGTAGAAAAAGGACTAAAAAGACAAGAATTTTCAGACTCTGCTTCCAGGCTTCTCAATGCCCACTGCATATGGACTGCTTGTGAATAAAAGCCACTGGCCTGTTTGGAATTGCTGTCTTGCTGACATGATCAAAAGGGAAGGCCTCAGCCTGTGGCCATTATCATTACCATTTTACTATTTGCCTGCCTGCCTGCTACATGGGCTTCCCTTTGCAAATTTTTTGTTCTGTCTTCTGCGCAGACCAATTCACCCTTCTCATGCCTGGGAAAATCTCAACGGGAAAATGCACATGAGATTGATGAGGAAGAGAAGGCAATTACATTTGGTCTTTTCTTTGCTTATTCCCAAACATTCCTTCCTGTTAGAGGGAGTTGTTGTTATTTATGTGGTGTTGGTTAACATTTCCTATATATATAGGGTCCTGACTTTTAACATTTTCTATAGGAGTCTTTACCATACAGCTAACAGTGCTTCTTCCCAACCCCTTGTCTTTCCCTATTTTACACAACCAAAAGAAAATTCTTTAACATATTTCAGTGTTGAGAATTTAGCAAGGACATCTCTTGGCAGAAACAAAAAGAGGATATTCTTGCCCAAATTTTAGCTGGTTTCATATTTTTCATTTCCTTGTACTTCGCTCACTTTGCTATTCAATCTTTGATTGCAGGCCACTAAAGAAGTAATAGAGCGAGAAGCCCCAGGGATGGCCCTGGCAATGCTGATGGGATCACTTAATGTTACTCCTCTGGGCATGCTCTCTAGGTAAGACTATTTCCTTCAAAATATGAGATGAACTATTTCCTTAGAAATACACATTGTCATGAAATGACTATACACAAATAAGTGAAGATTGCCATTGTTATCAAGACTAGAAGTCCTGACTTCAGAGAAGTGGCCAAATTCCAAGAATGGTAATTGCATTCTCTCATTTAATTCCCTTTGTTGTCTCCATTAGACACTGTATCCTCCTGTATTTTCTGTGCCAGGTTATTTGTAATATTGATGCATGCTGTTAAACAGCTGTCTTTTCATCCTAGAGCTGTGGCGTTTGGGTGGTGAGTGAAGAATTCTTCTATATGTTGTTCATCAAGTACTAAAATGCTTTGTTTAGCAAAAAAAACCTTGATAAATACAAATGTATTGTTTTGATATTGCTTTTATTCCAGGATCAGCAAAAGCGCTCTGAATAAGTTAAATGGTATTTTATCCCATGCTTCCAGATATAGTACTTAAACTCCTAGAGTTTGGTATTTCCTACTAAATAATTAGTAACTGTTTCTCTGCCTATTGGTGTTTCTTTTTTATCAGTGACATCTCTTGTTATCCTGTATTTCTTTCTGGAGTTGATTGTTATTTTATTCCTTCCATTTACCTCATTTTACCTATGATAGACTTAGTAACATCAATACCTTTCATAAGTTAGTTTGTGCTTGCACATTATTTCAAGGTAACTAAGAAACAATGGCTGTTACAGGTTTTTGATTTCTTGTTGTATAATGAACGTATAACAATAAAATAATTATATAAGAAATAAAGAAGGAACTTTCAAATTTGCAACTTTGTATTCAGATACTTACACTTTGAAAGGACATTTAGATTAGAGGTTTAGTTATTCGACAGGGTATTCTAAAACTTTTCATATTATGTATCACATATCTGAAAGGGCAACATTACCAAGTTAACACCTTCAGATTCTGTCCAAATTAGCAAGTAGTTTATTTTTTTTATCTGATATAATTTTTAATGTGATAGTTTGTGTTTATCTGAAGGGAAAGGATAACAGAATACTACGACAAGGAGAGGAAAGGTTAATTTAGCTGTTCTGTTTCTGATCAAGAAAAGGATAGCCATTTAGATGACACTACCAAATTTGATTTAGGATGTGGTGCGATCAGGATGGCTGAAAGGATGTTGTAATGGTAGTGGAACCAAAATGCTGGATTGCAACCTGACTCTTCTGTATATACAGCAAGAAAACGTCCCTTAAACTACAACCACTTTCGGTAGTAACTGATGACAATAATGGGAGATAACATTACAAAGACACTGCATGCAATCATATTAGGCCTTAAAAAATTTCCCAGTGAAAATCTTTACTTCAGGCCTAAAAGTAATCAGCATGCAAAAGTCCGTTATTTTTATAACACTGTTCAGATCATAAGTACACAAAAATTACAAAATTACAGCATTACAGTTTCTTGTGCAATCTCAGTTCTACATGAATGCACGTGTGTGTTATGATTACTTTTTTTTTTTTTGTAGAATCCCTCTGCAAATGCTTAAGATGGAGGAAGGAAATATACTTTTCTTTGTTTCGGTTGTCCTATGTGTAATCCTGTATCGGTTTTTGTGCTCTTTGTTCAGAATCTTCTCTGAATGCAGACTCACTTCATCTGGGATTTTTCTTACATTATTTGTTATTCTAAGACACAAATTATTAATATATTTTCACAGAAAATTCTGCAAATTGAGGTACTGTTGTAATCTTACAATCCCCTTACAATGAGGACTAAGGCACACGTTAAGAAAGGTCAAAAACATAGACTAATTTTAGGTGCACAGTTTGAGAAATGTAGATCCTAATTTTTCAAAGTATTTAACATAAATGTCACTTGTCCTAAGCTTACCTCTCATTGACTTCATTTTGGAATGAAGTTCTGATGGATAATTTTGCATGTTATTTCTTTGACTCTTCAAAAAAAACAAAAGCAGAAGTTCCGTTATGCAACATTAAGCTGACACTTCTATAAATCACCTGCAGGTTTGGAAATGTTAGGTCAATCATGTTGAATTTTATCACATGAACTTTTAAAAATGATTATAAGTTATAGGCTGTCTTCCTGACTGTGGGCCAGCATTAGGAAGTGGTGAGTTACTTTGTAGACTGGATTCACAGATATTTACGGGCAAATGAGGGGCAGTGACACTCTCATAGTTCAGATTCGGTCCAAAGGTCCAGCAGGGAGTATCTTAGAGCGTCATAGACCTTTTACGTGTTTCCCGAAAGTGTTTCTTTTTCTTCTCTGTGACCTTCCAAAACTGTCCTTGTCCCAGAATGATCTCTTCCCTTCACTCGATTCCTTACCTGTCAACTACCCATGCCATGCCAGTCTTTATTGAGGCTTTTTAAAGCACTCTCTGTCTCCTTGCCCATCTATTCTGCTTTTACCAGCATAACTTCTTCCCAGGGAGATCATGTTTTTTTCCCAAAAAGATCATGTTCTCCATTCCTACTTCTGCATCAGACCTGTATTTCTTTCCTCCCACATCCATTTTTTTTCTCTCCCGTGTCCTGTTTTTCCTTCCACTCCCTTGCTTCTATTTGTATTCTTCTTTCTCAGACTTTTTTGGTTTTTTCTTAAATTTCTGTCCACTGCATCCCAAGGCTGAGGATAACATGAGATCCACAGCATATCCCCCAACTGCTCAACATGTGGAGGAATATCATTAATTCATCTCTCAAATTACCCAGAATGCATGCACATTTTGTGTGCTTTTATGTTGTGAGTGCACACACAATGCTTTTTGCAAGCTATGCAGTTCTTAAGTACTTTTACTTACTTTTGCATGCTCTCTTGAGAAATTTTTGGCAGCTCCATTTCTGTCTTGAGCCACTAAATGTGATTATTGGCAGCCAAAACTCATAGCTTTCAGGAGAATGGCTGCTGGTTTAGTCCTTTTATATTATTGGTTGGTTGTACTGGTCATTTAGCTTATAATGTTTGAAATTATTTAAAGCAGAATAAAAGGGCCAAGAAGGAGATTATTGAAGGACCTAACTGCCAAAACAATTCCACCTCATTTTAATTCCTCTGGATAATTCCTATTTCCTTTATTTTGAATCTTGTCATAAACTGTATCCCGTGTATGGGATTTGCTGGATTGAGTTTGCATTCTGTAATTTTGACTACTGCAACAACAGTAAATGAGCACATTTCTTTAACTCAGGCTCTTCATCTTTGTATTGCAGTAGAGCATTCCTCAACTACCTGGAATTCTTTCTTAACTGAGGGTATATAGTGAGCAAGAAGTGAATATGGGAAAACAGAGGCTAAGAATCAGGCATATTGAAGCTGCCAGTTGAAAATCAGACTTCTCTTCAGGCTGGCTTGACTGCGATATCAACAGTTCATTTTGTGTCACAAAACCGGTCTCTGTGCTATTTAATTGTAAGCATTTTGACAGATGTTACTGGAATACTTGCTACCCTGATAGAAAATGCCATGCTACCAATAAATGACATTAATCACTGAGAATTATTTGTGTAAGAAGAAATCCAGGGAAGTTGGCTACCCCACAACCATGTCCTTTGGCTCAAAATTTGTGGTAATGCCCTATCAAGAAATTGTTTTCTTTTCTATTCTGTCTTCACTTATGGCTCATGTTTTTGTTTGATAAAGAGATTGTTATACAGTTTTTCTCAACTGTAGCCTCTGTATCTTTGTGGTTTGGTTTCGTCCTTTTACTTTTTTCTTATCCTTATATCCCAGCCCTGGGTTTTTTACCACTGGTTTTGTAAACAGTGGAGAAAAGCAGGAGGCACTCTTTACAACCTGAAGACAAAATGCAGTAATTTTAATTTGTTTTTTTCTTGAAAAATATTTAGGTAAAATGAGGAAGAGGCAAGCTCTAAACAACAGGAAGCATTCAGCACTTGGGTGTCTAAGTTCAGCCCTGCATCAAGACCAAAGGAATTCCCTAAAGACAAAAAATAAAATAAAACCTTCCATCCTTGATAGTTGTTTTTTCTTTTTTTTTTTTGAGGGGCAAGGAAAGACTGTTAGGAATAATTAGATATGAATTGCATAAGTGCAATTTTCACTTGAGAATTACTTCTGTCTGTGCTTTTCTTATGTTACAGCTTTAAAAAAAAGAAGAACTATTTGAATTAATGCAACCAGCATGACTTAGTATTTTTACCTGGCAAGGGAAATAGTGCTTGACACCATCAATTACGTTACAAAGGAACCATGTGTATGAGCAAATAGGGACTATATCAAAGAGTGTATTGGATGCAAGTAAACAATAGAATTAAGGGAGCTACACAGATCTAAAAAAGATGGAAATCTAGCCAGTGTTTGTACTATCAATTAAATGTTAGACTCTGTCAACCTTGTTTGATGCTTTTTCAGCTCAGCTTCTCCTGAGCAAATATTTTTAGATGTTGGGAATTGAGTTTACAAATTCTGATAAATAACAGAATTTATCTTAAATGCTCTATTCTTGTTTCTACAGCAGAGAAAGTTCCATGCAAGAATTTCACTCTGGGTTTCTTTCTTTTCAGACCTGTGTGTGGAATCAGAGGGAAAACTCTCATAATTAATCTGCCAGGTAGCAAGAAAGGGTCACAGGTAAGAAGTGTTCTTACTGATCTGCTACTGAGGACCCATGCTGAGTACCTCCCATTGTTCTGAATGGTAGAAAGTACCCACTATAACAAATTTTACAAAAGTGAATTGAAATGCATTTTCATATAACTGAACGCACCATCACTCACTCAGGGACGATACAATTCCAATCTGATTGAACATACCGTGTGACCAGGACAGCGTTATATGTAGTGCAAGAGAATGCTCACCGTAGCAGTGCTAATGAAGAGTCTAATGGTCTCTTACACTTCCTCCTTCTTCTCTAGTCAGCCTGTACCTGATCCCTGTGTTGTCTACAGCTTCCAAGAAAGCATTCTTTTTCACACAGAAGTAAGAGGAAGGCCTAGTGTATGGTAGAACTTGCTGGAGTATGAAGAATATGCCCACTTGTGGTCAGCAAGAGGGAAAAAAAGGAACATAATTTTTAAGAGCTGAGGATTTTTAAAAATCTTTTGGATACGGGTATCAGACTTTACATCCTTTATACAGTTTGTTTTCTTCCTGCATTTTGCTCAGTTTGGACAGGGAAGTTAGGCTTTGTGTTTTTATTCATGCCTACTTTCTGACTGTAGAGCTGAGAGAAACACAATTAAACATCAGGAGGAATTTTTGTTTTGTGTTAGTAAGGATAGGTCTTTCCAGTGCTCGCTCTTTCTGTGTAGTTGGCTGATAGATCCAGAAAAACAGCCTTCTCCACACAAATACTGCTAAGCTGAATAGTGGGCTGTACAGCCTGATACAAAACTGCTAAGGTAGATCCCCCATCAGTCAGGAGAACGTATTTCTCCAGGGCTCAGACTATGTCAGTGGCCTTGTTAAAAAATGTCTACCTCTGGCCTCTAACAAATGTGTACCTGGTAGTTTATCTACGTCTTCTGAAGCAGTAGTACCCCATCAGGGAGGAGACAGTACTGTATGTGTTTGGCAACACGGCCCTGAAGTCACTGTTGCTGGAAAGACTTATGTCTGGAGATAAATAAAGAACGTTTATGTGGGCTGTCACCTGGAAGTTGAAGAGGAAATGTTTTGAATACGATGATCTTAAGCAGCGATCACAGGTTTTCAGATACATTGTCTACATGTTTCAGTTCAAGGACTCAGTAAGCCCTTCTATGATTCTACCATTCCTTAGAGCCTTTTTAGGAAATCTAATGAGACTCTGTAATTGAAAATAAATTAAAAAGCGTTCAAAACATGCAACAAGCATTGGAGGATGGTGGGGCAGGAGTATACCTACTTGAAAGTCTTCCAGGTATGAGTGGGAAGTCATATGTATGTACTTGTATTTAACATAGCGATGGGCCCCATATCTTAGAGAACTGGTGCACCAGTAAGAAGATTTTTTTCAGAAGACTATACTTCTTTTGTATGAAAGAGATGAAATAGCCTACAGTCTCTAATGGGTTTTGTTGTATTCAGTAGCACTCCTAACATGCTAGGTACAAAAAAATTGCCATTTTCTGCCCTGAGGCAATCAGACTGTGAAGATAGGTAAATTGTAGAAAGAGGATGAGGAAAAGAAATGGAAAAATGTTAATAAGTATTTTAACAATAGTTTGATATAAAGTAAGTAATAAAAAAGATAATTCTGCTGGAAAAGAAAAAAAATGTCATATGATTTCATTATACAAGCAAGCTTTTTATAAACTGATGATTATTTGTTCTTGTCACGATGATACTCTCTTCTGTCACAATTTATTTTAATATGAAACATCTTTAAAGTATCGGATTTCAGCAAAGATTTTTAAGATGAATAGTAGAGAAAATGGTTCCATAACAGGCTGGATCTCAAGAACCAAATAGGACGGGTTGTTACCAGGAATTTATCTCATTTCTCTCTTTTATGACTTGCTAATTTCCTTTCCATCATATTAACACAATCATATAAGAAGCTTATATAAAGCTATGAAATTGCAGCAGTATACATATTTCATTAATAAAATATTAAAATATTAATAGAAAATGGCAGCAGTGTAAATGCTCCATCTCAAAAGTGGACACAATGCCAAACATATTTTCTCCAGAGAATGTTTGTGTGGCATGTACCCTGAATCAAGATCTGTAGAATACTTCCATTTTTGTGTTGTTCCGGTCTGTTTCTATTCTTTTAGCCTTGCAAAAGGTATTTAATGTTATGAAAGAGGGCAAAGTGTGAAATTACCAGACACTCATTGAAATCACTGGATCTATGGCAATTTTCATAATTGTACTAACAATTGCCTAAAACAATGAGTTTTACAAATATCATGAGCTTTTAGAGTACTTACTGGGAACCTATTCCTCAACAGTCAAGCCAACAAGGCTTTATTTCAGTGGTAGGAGTGGGGGACATGCTTCTCTAATGAGTTAATCATTAATGTAGCTTTTCATGATTATTGGTCAGTTCACAGATTGTTGTCCTTGTTTACCACTTACTTGAGGTCTGCATTTTTGCTGAAGTAATGATGGTTGTATGCTTCAGTATTTTAAACCATTTTTAAAATAATACTGTGGAGGCACAATAACTCTGAGGTTTGCAGTTACATTAGAAGTTATAATTCTTTACTATGTTTACAAATATATTTTAATATTTATTCATTATATACAGCACCCTATGCTCATCCAGTTTACTCCAGTTCTTCAGAGTGCCAAATTGAATGTTTAAAGAATTTCTAAATCTATGAAGTATTCTGACTTTTCATTACTCTTAAAGGAGTGACTGAAAGATGGATTCTTATTTAGAAGCTTTGAGGAAATACAGTGTTTGTGAGTCATGTTTTTGACTTACAAAGTGGCTTATATAAACTTGAGTAATTTCTGATGAATGGTTTGCTCTTTATTTTGTTTACATAGTCATTTTTATTTATTGAAAATATTTGTTACAGTATCTATTTACAAAATGTTTATCATTATTTATTTTCTGGATACTCTAAAATGTTGGAATACATTTTTAAAAATCTTCCTTATGCTTGAAACAACACCGAAAATGAAGTGCAACAAAAGGAATAATGGCAGCTTTCTGTGTCAACTTGGATGTTCCCTAACTGCACTGCCATGGCAATTCATTCTTGTGACCCGGCCATCATTTTCCAATAATTTAATGTTTATATGCAGTCTGCTCAAATGACATGAAGAAAACTCTTTAGTGAGGTGCCTGGGAGGAGGATGGGAGACAATAGTCTTAAATTGAAGAAGGTAGCTTCCAGCTGCATAAAAAGAAAAGAAAAACAAAATCGCTTTGAGGATAATTAAGCAGTAGAACAGGTTGTCAAGAAGGGTTGTGGAGTCTCTGTTCTTTGATTTTTTCAAGACTTTACTGAACCTAAGCAACCTGTCTGAATTCTATATTGACCCTGATCTGAGCAGGAGGCTGCAGTGCATGATATCCTGAAGTTCCTCTTTGATTTGATGAAATAATAGCATATTTTAGCAGCAGAGGTAGCTATATATGTATATGCCCATTATGGAACAAGAAGAACAGTTATACAGAGTCTGCATTTTTGCTTTCGCCAGTGATATAAAATAAACTTTCTAATTTTTTTAAGATCATAGAGCAAGGAGAGGTTTGAAAAATAGATTATTTATGAACAATTTTTTCTGAGTTACATAGAACTATAATGACATCAGTGTAGTTTGTCATTCTTCCGGTATATAGGATAAGTCCATGAATAAAAAAGGATATAATTATATAAAAGTATAATTATGGAAACCCTTATGAATTGTTCTCTAATTGTGAAAGAACATAATAGGAATGATTTGAAGCTAATGTACCTGCAGGGATAGCGTTAATGTTTTTATTCTGCATTTTTGTAGCATTCTGCCAGCTGCTGTGAACTGGTTTCTGTATTATGTATTCATGAAAATTTAACTCTTGTTTTCCAAAGTTTTAATCCAATATTAGCTTAATTACAGTAGCCCCATTGTACAATTTACTATATTTGCATGAAAAAAGGCAAAAATTTGTAGTATAGTCCCCAGTTCTGGTTCTGAGTTTGTTTTTTTACCCTCTGTGAGCAATTGCATAGGGCATTTCAGGTTTTATTTATGATCGGGTGAAAAGATACATCTAAATCCTGAATACCTTTTAAGAGTAAATCTGAAAAATCCCTATTTACTTCTGCAGGTAACTTTTCATAGTCATTTCTCTTCTTGTGCATAGGAATGCTTTCAGTTTATACTGCCAGCCCTACCTCACGCCATTGATCTTTTGCGGGATGCCATTGTAAAAGTAAAGGAGGTACACGATGAGCTTGAAGATCTACCTTCACCACCACCTCCTCTTTCTCCTCCTCCAACCACCAGCCCTCATAAGCAGACAGAAGACAAAGGAGTACAGTGTGAGGAAGAGGAGGAAGAGAAGAAGGATAGTGGAGTTGCCTCAACAGAGGATAGTTCTTCTTCACATATAACGGCAGCAGCCATTGCAGCTAAGGTGAGTCTGGCTTGTTTCCCTAAGAGACCCTTTAGTTTCTATCTCAGGTACTTGCCACCAATATGCATTTGCATGTTAAGACTATACATTGATGTCTGTGTGGTCAAACAGATGTATTTTAGGTATGTTTTGTAGAAATATAGCTCCATAAAAGTATATGCATACTGTTTTGGTAGGTGATCTCAAATTTCAGTGGGAGGTATATATTATTTATTATCTTGACAATAACATGCATTTTTTTGATACCATTCTGATGTGACAGATTATTTTTAGTGGTTTTTTTATAATTCAAAGTACTCACATGCCTGAACCTGCAAAGTCCAGTAGGTGGCTTATTAAGGAATTGCAACAAAATTTGCTAAGCCATAATATCTGTTTTGAAAAGAAAATGTTGGTTTCTAAAAACATTGATAAAAAGTATGATGGATAGGTAGCAGGTTAAGTAATAAGCTATCCAGGTTACTGTATTCCAATGTGCATGTCCGCATAAGAGATGTGAAATTCTGATGCAAAACTAAAAGTCATCACATTGTCTCTGTAGACTTGCTTTAGCCAGTAATTATAGATCAACATCACTCAAACCAAAATAACAAATTTGAGACTACAAAAGGAAAAAATTAGATAACACTTGCAAATTACTTTGGTTCAAATTTTAAATGTTTTCCAAAGAAATATCATATTATTTGAAGCAATATATAAATATGTACCTCAGTTTTATGTCTTCGGTATTAAAATGGAAAGGCAATGTATTCCTATGTGTTCAGAAAGGTTTTTTTCCAAACTGCTTTGTTCTATATTTACTCTACAAGTTGTACTTTTAATTCCTATCGTGGGAATTGAAAGTCTAAGTAACTCAAAATTATATTCAACAATTTCTAAACCAAAGCAGCAACATTCTGACTCCAGAAATGTGAATTCAGGTCTGAGACATCTTGACATTTCTAAGACAGCTGCAGCTGGAGATCATCTCCTCATGTACAGAAAATCCTGATTACATGTATCTTTTCAGGGATGAATTAAGGTAATTATCACTTGCAAGTTTCAGTTTTTATTAATGCAAATTTCAAATGGATTAATTTATTTTTACATAGGCAAAGATAAATAATATGTGCAATTTTTAAAGGCAGAAAATACCTGAGATCTAAACTAGCTGTGTTCATATAAGCTTGGCATTTCAGTGTCACACTTGTTTTCACCTCATTCCCTTTCAGTCATGTGCTTGTATAGTTTTGTGTTTTCCAGTCACTGTATTCATAGCTGTTATGTGTTGTGCATTAGAAGCATCCATCCTACACCAGTTCAGCTGTTATCATGGCAAAAGGTGAACAGCCCATCCCTGGTCTCATCAGTTATTGCCATCACGCAGCAGGCAGTGCAGGAGAACCGGTAAGAGACACTTCCAAGAGGCTTTTGCACTAACAGTAGCTAAAAATACACTGCCTGCCTCCTAATCTACTGTATGAACAGACAGTGTTATTTATTTTCTTCCAGCAAAGACACATCAGTGCTATCTTTTAGAGAACATGCTACAGAAAATATTCTGTTTAAGATATAGGGCTAAACAAGGTAAAGTTCGTGTGCGTTGTCAGTTCGAATCATTTGGCTGCTGAGATAATCATCGCTATAAAGCTTGTGTTTCTGATTAGTCATCGGCTTTATCATCTAATATACTCAATAATTGCATATAATTAAAATAATCTCCTAAAATTACTGCTTTAGAGCTATGAAATTTTGGTAACTTTTCCCCCTTTGTTTGCCTGGCTTTGCTTTTTTCTCTCAATAGTTTGTCAACATAATGCAACATTTGCACTGGTTGTTCATAGTTTGCTTTCATCACTTGCAGTTTCTCCCCTTAGCTTTGTATTCTGTTTAGAAATAGAACTTCTCAACAAAAGACTTGAGTCAGGATACAGTGGACTTATTATAAATTAATGCATTTTAGTCAATAGTTGGCAACTATTTCAATGAATGGTAGAAAGGACTTAGTTTATTATAACCCAGAGGTTATAACTCAGGCTCTAACAAAATACTGTACTTTATTTTCCATCTCCCAAAGGTTTAGTCTAGGCTTGAATCAAGGCAGAATAATCGCTACAGTATCATCAGGAATGAAACGTAATTTACTGTATTAATAACTGTAGTTTGACAAACCTAAGGAAGGCAGTTGGCCTAGAGAGAGTTGTGCTATCTGACCCGTTCATTCCATGTCAGCCAGCAAACAGGGTGTAAGTTCTTGGAAAAATATGTCAGTAGATTTGATGACCAGAGGCTGCACTTTCTTGTTCCCATAGGCAAATAGTAATTTAAACCATCAATCAAATAGCGTAACACCTCTGTATTTAAAACATGATGACCCTGTTTCTTGAAAAGTCACTTAGGAAATGTGAAGGCTTTAAAGTTCACACACCTGTGATGAAGCTATATATGTGTACATACATACATACATATACACACAGTTATTCCAATAGTTTCTTTTTTTTTTAATTGATGTTATTAAACTAGAATTTGCACCATATTCTTCAGTGTCAGTAAATTAGTGAATTCAGCCTCTCTGAAGCATGCTGTTAAGCTGTCATCCAGGCTTCTGTGCCCTTTTGCAAATTACTCTTGAGCTATTGTTTTACACATTCTGTAATCCAAATCAGATCTTCAAACTCAGAGCAGGAAGTGGCTAGTTTTTCAGAAGGTTGTTGGTTTTTTTAGGCTGTCCTTTCTCTATGTTTTTAGACATTTTTGCTCTTGTATAACAATCATAGTAATTACCATCTACAGCTTGTTTTCTTAGTACCTCACCAGCGCTGTCAATCTTTGTTCCAGTCCTGGGCAAAAGAGAATAAAGAGCTCAATATCTTTTCCTTTTTCCCCTTCTTGTCAACACTTAGTTCTCTAATCTGAAAACACAAATATTTAAACCAATATAAAAGTACTTCTGGAAAAGGTCATATCAGATAAAAATTGTAGAAGCAATGACTGATGGATATGATGGATATCTTTCTCTGTCACTTCATTAATTTCTCATTCATTTCTTTCTCCATCAGTATGTTAAACAGGTTTTCTACTCCAGCTAGCGCAAACAGAAGCTATTTTCACTGAACTTAGTTTTATTGTACCCCATTTAGAGTTTTGAGACCTCTGTCCTCTATTAAATTTGTTTGAAACTGACAAATTAGGTGAAAAATTTTAAGAGGAGACATCACAAATACTCAGAGTGTGACTTTGTGAAAGTTTCAAAAAAAAAAAAAAAAATCTATCCAAAATGCGATAATGTTCCTGCTCCTCCCTTATTGCAGATTTCCAGCCTCCAGGAAACAGAAATTTCTCATGGGTTTATCAGCCTCTTTAACAGGGTTAACAAGAAGTTGCCTTGATTAGAGGCTTAGATTGCCTAAATTTTATTTTAAAAGGAAAAAAACTTATTAAATGTAGGTGAGAAAAATGAGACATTCCCCATATCACATAACATATGCATAGAAATACCAATCATATTCTGTTGTCCCTTTCACTTAATGAACAGTATATATCCGTTACATTTTTTATATATTTAGGTTTATGCAGTATACATACTAGTACCTTCTCTGGAATCAGCAGGTTGTAGTGGTTTAAAGAGAATATTAATGCTGGTTTTAGCAATACAACAGCCTCTACTGTCATATTAGAGAAATAAACTTCTTGAGAGCAAAATTTGTAACTGTGAACTAACTTAATTCTCTCAGTGAGATTTTGTGTCTGCGGAAGGTAGCAAGCTGAAACATAGAGTTCTAGATAGCTTTATATATGGATTGGTTTATGGCAATTGTATTTTCTGTAAAGGTGGTGATTAGGGAATAATTCTCTTTGAAATGAAATGCCTGTAATAATCTTTTTCCCTTTATCTTCAGCTTCCTTTTTGGATTAATGCCCTGGCTGAAATTTTACTTAAATTTTAATTTTCTCACAGGCAAAAATTAGTACTTCACATGCAGTTCAATGGAGACTGGAATTGTCTCAGCCACTTTGTTGCAGAGAGAGGTTTTTGTTCTGAAAAAGGTGATATTGGATAAAAGTTTAGAAGCAATGATTGATGGATATGGTGGATAGAAAAAAAAAAACACAGTTACTTGCCTGAAGGGGATGAAACAATATGTAATATCTGCTTACTGTAGAGTAACCAGGGTAAACCCAGGGAGAACTGGATCATAGTATCATTTGCAAAAGCAATATTATATTTGTATTGTGGGATCTTGGAGTATGTAAAAGAGGTAATGGACCCATACACAATCATATCAAGATGTTGCAGCTTTTTATCAGAGGAGGGTAAAGAAAAGGTGTCTTATTTGAAGACTTAAAACTATACTTTCTTCTGTTGTGTCTTTTTTTATTTTATGCCTTTATCAAAATGTAATTTTTTGCTGTATTGTCCTTAGTCATGGAGATTAAAAGGAAGCATTAAAAGTTGTAGGTAGTATTGGAGCTATGCCAAATAAAACTTAGGGATGTCAGCCTTTTTGTGTGTTTAACATATTTAAGATGGGATTTCAGGAGAAAAAGAGAACAGAAGGGAAATGGTGCTTCTGACTACAAACATTTTGCATGATCAAAATATCATTGTCCCTGTTTACCTCTATAGTACATCTCTAATATGCCATTTGCAAATCAGAATACTCCAAGTAGAGGCCAGTTAGGCACTGTTTCTGGAGAGAAAGGTATCCCCAGCATAATCGTCCATAGTGAAGAGAAACTCTGCTGACTTCATAATTTATAGTGGAAATCACAGCGTAAGTTACTTAGCCTTGAAAGATCTTCTCAGGAAAGTTTGGGGTTTTTAAATGCTGACAGAAATTGACTGGCAAAAAATACTGTCAGTCTAGAAACACAGCAGTAGAGCAGAAAGCAGGCAGTTGGTGGCACACTGAGAACAAGATCTGTTTCCACACAACTTACAAACAGGTTATAAACATGAGAAACTCTAATGGGTGGCGGAAGGTTTATGGTGAAATAAGATCCCCTAGGTATAACCCAGTATCTCTAAGTCAAGGTTGCTAAGTTAGACATAGTCATTATTTATAGATGGGAACCAAGGAAGTTGAGGGGGAAAAAATGACATAAAAAAGCAGTATTTAATGACTTGAGCCTTAAGATTGGTTAATTTAACTGCACAGAGACAAGCAACAAAGCTGTCTTAATATCCTGACACTGGTCCTAAGGATGCAACAGATTTTAAAAGCCAGGATTCAAGCTTGTTCCTGGAAGGAGGTACTTTCCAGTGGCTTCTATTTGCCCTAAAGCCTTACTAGGCAAGAATGGTCAAAATGCCTAGATGCAAACTGGGTACAGCATCTCCATTTAAAAAAAATCCTGGCCGGAAATGTCCATTATTAGTGGTTTGGCTTGTCAGTGGATCTTCATTTCTTGCTTCCTTTTATTGTCTGCTACTGCCATTTCCCCCAAACATTGGAGTTCTTTTGGTGGTTCTCTTGGAACTTGAACATCAGGCTGAGCTAAGAAATTCTTAATGACGAGAAAGATCTTAAACTATGTGTATATGTATTCCAGCAAAGACCTGAATTTCTACATTTTCTTGTCTGTTGTGATAGAAAAGTTAATTGCAGGAAGTAAGAGCAATCTGATTTGGTAGAAGTGCTGCCTCTGAAAAAGGAAGAGGTTAAAATCATGAAAATAAAATCAGAATAAGTCTTTGTAGAGAGTGTTATAGTGGACTATCTGCTGCATTTTGTGTTGTAGAACTAATGTTAGAGATCAGTTCTCCTATCTGAGGTATTTATCATTCGTATGTCTTACCATTTTACACAAAAATAAAAAATTAATCATTATGTTAAACTAGCAATCCAGTCAGTTATAGACCTGGTGTGACATCTGCGTGACTGGGCCCAAATACTGCAGTAATAAGAAGGACCAGACTTTCTAAGACTTGGTATATTAAAGCTAAGAAAAGCTTTATCCTTAAATGCGTTCTTCTACCTCTTTTCTTTGGAACTGGTGATAAAACCAAACAGAAGAGACAGAAGATTAAAAAAAAAGATAGATTCACCTTTATTACTTTTATTACTGAAAATAAGACAACTTTTTCACTGTTGTAAGTTGGTGTAATTCCATTTATTTAAGTGGCTTAACAATACCAGCTAAAGGATCTGTCCCTAAAATTCCAGCTTAGAAATAGCTGGCCTTCTAATACATTATGTGGGGGTAAAAAAAAAAAGGTTGAATTTTTATTTTTCCCTTCAGAATGCATTTTAAACCAAGTGTTGTCTTTGGATGGTGGTTTCTAGTGCGTGTACTCCCTCCAGAGAGGCCTGTTGCTTTTGCAACACAAACCTTACATCAAGAATTTTTGTAGCTGAAATAAAGTCTTCAGTACATAGAATGAAGAGTATTTACTCACTGCATGACATTTCTTATGAGAAATTTTCTCACTGCATAAAATTTCTTCAGAGGGGTTCAGTCATTGCTAATAAATGGTCTTCTGTTCAGAATATTGTCCCCTAGTTAGAGAATGGGAAGTCTGCCTCCCCTCATGCCACAATAGAAATCACTGTTGGTCATTGTTGGGTTTGAAACAGAGGCTTAAGAGGAAAAACCTTCCTTTCTTATTATTTCCTGTTGTTGTATGTCTGATTCATGGGTTTTTCAGGACAAATAGTATGTTCTATGCTACTTCAGTTAGAGTATGTTCTTATATATTTGTTAGGTATTTGTTACTGAAATGATGAGAACATGTCGTTAACCACTGCCAGCACTGCGTATGAGGAGGTGTGCAAACTGAGGAGTGGGGTATTCCTATGTTTTTGATGTAAGGTTTTGAGTAAGTTTTAAATACAGTATATTTTTTACTGTTAATTCCATCTCTCTTCTTTTTAAGATTCCAGATTCCATCATCTCTCGTGGTGTTCAGGTGCTCCCACGTGATACAGCTTCCCTCAGTACTACTCCTTCAGAATCTCCTCGTGCCCAGGCCACCTCTCGTCTCTCCACTGCATCCTGCCCAACACCAAAAGTAAGTACATTTATGCCTTGCAAGCTCCATGCTCAGACATATAATGTATCAGATTAATGTATTGCCTCTGCTGAACAAGGTTGGTTCGCATGCAAGGGTTGTATCATTCTGAGTAACAGAGAAATGCAAGACAGAACAGTTCATTTTGTGTGTACTGTTGCACAATTTAATATCTGGGTCCACCAACACATTATGGTTACGGAAGTTTCATGTTATCTTTTGCGATATCAGTCATGAATATGAAATTTTTAACACCTTGAATGTCTTTAATATCCCCAGGAACATAGATAATCCTGCCACTGAGTAACAACATTAAGCAAGTAGTATTTTGTCGACAAAATGTATGTGCAAATTTCTAGCCTGGGCTGGGGCAGTTCTGTGCCCCACTTTATTATTGTTCAGTTTAAGACACTTTCAAACCAACTGGTTTTGCTCAAACTTAGATATTTGCTGCCTGACGTTTGGAAACAAAAACCAGCCTAAATTGAATAGAAAGAAAGTTTTAATGCCAACCTTGTGGGATTATTATTCAGTTCTTACTGATTACGCTATACTATTTAATCATTGAGGTGAACTCTGCTATGTTCTCTTTTTATCAAACTTTAAATAGCATACATCAAAAACTAAGTGAATTGACCAGTGGCAAGGCCTGTAATGTTTACATTTGGCAGGATTCCTTTCGGCAGAAGAAAACTGTCTGAATTCGCTTTGTGCGTTCACATCACAAAGATCTTTCTGTGGCATCAGATGCTGACGTACTAATAGACCCGTAGCAGATGGCAAACAATAACATTCTTCCTCATCTAATTCATGATCCTTGAAGATTATTCTGCTTGCTCAAGTGATTGCCAGCATCTGCTAGTTCTTCTTTCCTGCTGTCTCATTCTTTTCTGTCAGCAAACAAGATTTATTGGCAACCACCCATAGAAATGTTTTGGTTTAGCCTATGGGATTGTTTTTTGCAGTCCTCAAGGTACCTTCACTGTAATAGAATCAAAATTATTCTGATGGACAGCATACTTGAACTTCATTATATAGTCTGCTTTTCTTAAGATGATGTTCGGTGAACTCTATCTGCAAGCAGCGCCTTCATTTTTTTGCTAAAAAATTGTCACTTGTCCGATGGCTTAAAAATAAAAACTCAGAGCTTTTTACATTAGAACACTGAGAGCAGAAGAGCAATATGGAACAGAGAAACTGCACTGAGTTTTATGCCTGTTGACAAAACTAAAGTGTCCAAAGAAAACCAAAGGAGACCAGTAACAGGCATAAAAAAGAGACAGCACTGCTAAGAAATAGCTCTAGATGAAGCCTATATATTTTCAGGAAGGTTATCGCAATGGGAAGGAGTAAAGCTTATCTGTTGTGAAGCAGAATGCACTCCTCTGGACTATCTTCAAAGACTCAGAGATTACAGAAGGAAACTACAAGAACTTTGAAACAGATTAAAAATCTGAAACTCTTCTTTGGGAAATTAGTTGGGATGAGCTCTTATCATAATTGGATCATGCTTTGGTATTTCATGTCAAGCCCTGCTTTTCATGTATTACTGCAAAATCAGGTTTTGTTCAAAATGTGTGAGACCACACCACTTTTATAACAGGAATTGCCATGCAACATCTAGCTAGTCTAGCTTTTCTGTGATGTCTTTTGAAAGTGGGCAGTACAAGCTGACATAGGGAAAGATCTAGGAAAGCCCAACTGGAAAATAAATTTGAAGGATGATCTCATCTGTTCCTATTACTTAGAGGTTGGATTTTGCACAAAGTATAAGCTTCTTTGCCACTTAGAGAGCTCTTGGTTCATTTTACTTAATACTTTTTAAAAACCAAGCAAACTACTTGTTTCCTTTCGTTCAGTCCTTTTCAGTACCCTCAAGTTCTCAAACATAATCTGAATTTGTCGAGAAATATGTTTCATTCATACTCTTCAAGATTGTCAATGTGTCTAAATGTCTTCACTTACTGTGGTTTTCCTTCTGGATCCTGGCTTTTTAATAATGCAATATGAATTATATTTACACTGGAACTCTTGATCCACACAGTAGTGAGAATAAAGATAAATTTTACTTCAGCATCCAGTTGATATTCCAGGGTGGTTTTTTTTTTCTTCCTTAATCTGCAAGTGTGTATCTTTTCAATATTCTCATGTGCTGGTTTAGGAACTCATTTCAGGGCTCCAAAACACGTATATATGAAATGAAACAAAGGAGAGGAAGTTTCAGCAAAAAAAATAATTTAGTTTTCTTTGATTATACATATTGTTTGGAGTGGTGGTCTAGCCACAGAGCTAGTGGCACTATATTTCTTTGTCAGCTACATATTCCAGTTTATTTTGTTGTACCATTTTCTTGTTGTATTTTTTTTGTCCTAAATGTACATAAACCCTTACATCTCTCTTACTGAATATGCTGAATAGCAGAAAGTTGTGTGTGTCTTTCAGAAAAAAAATGAAGCTTCTGCAGTGACGGGAGCACCTCTATTGAATGAATGTAAGCAGCAGGTTGCTAATGCATGGGGGTATTGGAGAGAAGGTATGGGAGAGTGCATTACTAATACTCCTGATTGATCTGTTAGGAGAATTCTTTACCTTTTCATAATTATATTTTGGTAAACCTAATGTTGTTTACATATACACACAGGTCATGTAGACAAAATGCAACACTGAATTTTAAATTTGCTTTACTGTTTACACTTTCTCTGCCACGTTTTCTGAAAATCTGTTTCTAACAAAGTAGTAAATGATGAATATTGAGTTTGAACCTGTGTATTTCAATCAGTCCTCAAAAGTTTAGTTTCCTGACAAAAGAAGTAATTGTATTTTTCACTGTAGCCTCCTGGGAGGTCAGAACTTCTCAAGACAAATTTCCATTGGGACTAGTTCGTCTGTCATTAGGTACATCCCCAAAACTAAGCAAGCTTGCTTTATTTAGCTTTTAATAAATCTCTGTAGAACACCTTCCTTGTTCTCTAAATTGCATCTGAGTTTCAAGCAAAATGCACTGCAGCTCAGAGAGCATTTAAACCATATTTATAGTAGATAGATTCAGACGTAGAGGCAATCTAAGTTTTACACAGGGGAAAACTGCACTAACAGTCCTCCCTTTTTCAGTCATTTAACCATAAAGTTGATAGTGATTGTGACACATATTTTTATCTTCTGCAATATAGTTTTGGTCTTTTTAAAGTTTTAGTGCTTTCTCGACAAGGTTGGATGAATTTGCTGACTACTCACATGACAAAAGTTTAGGATGACACAGTGTAGCTTGCAAGTTGTTCTTGTCATTTCCAGTAGCTGCTCCGATTCTAAGACCTTACTATATTTTTGTGTATGTTTGTGGTTGGCATCTTCATGAAGTTAAATGCAATGTTCTTTTCAGATACAAAAGCAATACACTACCTAGTGTAAAATGCCTTTTACAAATAAGGAGAAGTTTTTGTTATGTTTGCATTAATCTTGACTCTTGGGGCTTTTTTTAAACTTACAGTATAAAATTTTAGATCTATAGCTTCAGATAACTTAAAAAAATATATCCAGAGCAAATGACTGAGTCATTCCTTCAAAATTCTAATTTTGTTCTAGTCTTAGGGAGATGATATTAGTATAAAAGAAAATTACAGCTTTCAAGCTGAAGTCTTCACTTCTCCTATACATAAATGATGTAATCAATATTTAATTTTTGGCAATGTTGTGTGTCAAAGTCAAATGAAGCAGATACAGAAGACCAAGGACAGGTTTTAAATTATCGCCAGGAATACATTTCAGTGACAAGAGGTGTTCAAAGTATTTCACTTTGCAAGATCATCAGTCTCACTGATGTTCAGTTCTTCCACTTCAATGTGCAAAGTTTCTTTCAGTGTTATCTTTGATCATGAAGGATCCTAAGGAACTTGTTAGAGGACTTTTAAGATGAGAGTGTTTTTTTCTTTTTCCATCTTGCTACTTCATTGCCGACGCTCCTTATACTCTGCTCAGGAAGAAGACTCTCTCTACTTTACTTGCTGGTTATCTGTCCCTTCCCTAGCTATCCATTTTTTAGTTACATTGAAGAGGACAAAACCCTCAGTGGTGTTAAGTTAGATCCTTACATATTTGTAGTTGTGATAGATAGCTTTTAATTCCTACATAAGAAAAGTATATAGGCTCTATCTTACAGCTAAAATGAGCAAGCAAGGCTACTTTTCAGAAATTTTTTACATTCTAGCAAAACAGCCATCTCATCTATCCACTGCTCCATCCACACCTTTGTATCATAGTACATTTCATTCTGCTGGTTGATCACTTTCTGTAACTTTCTATAGCTGTCTCCTATTAAGAATTCTTTATCATTCGTAAGTTGACATTCACATAAAGACCTAATATTCCTAATGTAAAAAGTATGATACTTGTAATTTATTTAAATGTTTCAGCTGAAGAGAATTTCTGAAATTAAAAAGCCTAGAAAAATACATTAAACTTTTTTTAAAAAAATTAAAGGCTGACAAGAATTATTTCTGTGGCAAAAAATATTTTATCTAAATAATCTCTCATGCTTGGTACCAATGAAAAATGATGCTTTGAACACCTTCTGTCATGAACCATAGCTTTAATGTTGAATGTGCACATTGGTGCAAGTTTTCCACACAGTGAAAAGAGTTACAAATTAATACTAAACCTAATTATGATTTATGTTTTTAGTCTAGTGTTGTGACTTTTAATATACATCTACTATGTGAAGTAATGGCATTAGCAGATGGGAGCAGGTAGAGTTGGGAAGATGCTTTCGTAGCAATTATTGTTACAAATTTTTAAGTAGAAATATTCAGTATTTTTCAGTACAAGAAAGATCAGGTTGCTTACCAGAAATTCTTAGTTAATAATAAGATGCTGTTCAGGACATGATTTAGCAAGGTGTAGTTTTATCCATAGGTGTTGTGGTTTAACCCCAGCTGGCAACTAAGCCCCAGGCAGCCGCTCACTCACTCCCCCCCAGTGGGATGGGGGAGAGAATCAGAAGGGTAAAAGTGAGAAAACTGGTGGGTTGAGATAAAGATAGTTTAATAGGGAAAGCAAAAGCCGTGCACGCAAGCAAAGCCAAACGAGGAATTCATTCACTACTTCCCATCAGCAGGCAGGTGTTCAGCCGTCTCCAGGAAAGCAGGGCTCCATCACGCGTAATGGTTACTTGAGAAGACAACCACCAGCACTCCAAACATCCCCTCCTTCCTTTTTCTTTCCACAGCTTTATATGCTGAGCATGACATCATATGGTATTGGAATATCCCTGTGGTCAGTTGGGGTCAGCTGTCCCGGCTGTGTCTGCTCCCATTTTCTTGTGCCCCCCCAGCCTACTCACGGTGGGGTGGTGTAAGAAGCAGAAAAGGCCTTGACTCTGTGCAAGCACTGCTCAGCAGTAACGAAAACATCCCTGTATTATCACCACTGTTTCCAGCACAAATCCAAAACATAGCCCCATACTAGCTTCTATGAAGAAAATTAACTCTATCCCAGCCAAAACCAGCACAATAGGGTAGATATTTTGTGTACATTGAGTGCATTAAATTTTATATTTGTTGTCCTGATTCCTCCTCCTACTTAAGGTGGTCATCAAGGTGGAAACAATATGGCAAGTATGTGAATATATTTTTAAAGTTTGTACACATACACTAAATTCCCAAGTAAAGTTTTTTTTCTTTTTTATTTATTAAGTTTGCATATGCTATATTTTTTTCTACCTAGAAACTTGTTTGAGTAAGTAGCAAGTGCTTTGGCACAGCTATTTAGCTGTGGTACGGTTGAGGAGCATGGAAAAGTGGAAAGGATGTTTTAAATTGTTAGGATGATCTAGGTAGGTGAAATCACACTCTGAGCACTACAAGGGTTTCTTTTTTTTGTAAAACAGGTAGCTGTTTATAGAGACACGGGCTTAGTTAGATATTTGATCCTGCTAAAAGTTCCAATGTTTTCTTGATTATTTCTGGGTTTTTAATTTATTTTTTATTATTTCCTCTTAATTTTTTTCAGTGCACATTCCAGGATTACAAAAAAATATATTTAATGAAAAGAGATGCTGAGAGAATGTATATTGGAGTAGAAAGTAGCCAGGGTTGCCTTAAGATGAGGAATCCTGCTTAATAGTGCACATCAATCTACTGTATCCCTCCAGGTTCTCCTCAATACAGTGCAGCAGTGGTTTTCAAATCAATTACTAATTAAGATACTAGAATATCTTCCATATAATCATTGCCTTTTTTCCTCATTGTTTAAAGTGTATTGTCCTGGCAAAACACGTGGATGATGGTGTCCTAACAAGTCTTATTTTTAGTTTACATTTTGGTTAAAAACCCTGAGTGTTGTTAGTTCAAAACACTAAATGCCACAGCTTCGAAAGTGAGACATTGTAACTTAGAAAGAACCAGCTTGGTATGCTTGGGTTACCAAAAAAACCAGATACATCATAAATAATAAAAGCAAAGGCTACTAAAATCCTTTCTAAAATGGAAGATACACTTTGTAGGAAGATTGAAAAATACAGAGGTAGGGTTTGGGGGGTTTTTTTATTACCAAAATGGACCCATCAACAAGTCTCTGGAAAGGCAGAATAAAGACTTGTGTCATCAAGTTTAAGCTGGACATTGAATTTCAGTAAAGGTACTTATTTGACTTAGTTTTATTTACTTTTTTCTTGAATATCTGTTTTTCAAGTAGTACCATATTCATTGGTAACCGGAGTCTGTATTAAATCGAATAGCAGTGCCAAAATCCAGTTCCCTTCCTTGTCTCATGCCCAAGAACTGTTTATAGCAGGGCTGAAGAAGGATGTTGGAGTAGTTGGGAATTGGCTACCTATACCAATCCAGAGCATCCAGAACAATTCCTGAATTCACAGAATCAGCTGCTTTTCAGACCTATTATATACTGAATCATATAAAGAAGTTCTAATGTGCAAAATTTCCCTACATTTCTCTTTCTTAGTAACCAGTTTGGTTTTTATTAAGCTAAGGATTTCCATTCTTTTCCTGAGTCCAGTGAAACTTTCAAACATGTCAGAAATAAGTTTCTCAGTCTTTCCCTGAAAATAATTATTTTTTTCAAATTGTAACTAATTCTGCATGTATATCCCTCCAGAAGAGAATAATCTTTCAGTACAGACATCCTGGCTCACACATGCATTGCATGAGTTCTGATCTATGTATGCTCATGCTGCATCAGCTTGTCAGTTCCTCCTTGAAATGTTTTTTTTCAATTAGCTTTGGGAGGAAGAGGTTTTGTTTATTACTATGCTTTCTTCAAATGCCAAGTTTTTTTTTCAAATTCTGGTAACTTCAGTTTAGCATTACTTTAAGAAAAGGAAAAGATGTGCATCCTTCTCGCATTAGTTTCCTTACCCACACCCTTTCAGTTCCTATCCAAAATAAATCTCTGGTTTGAATTCTGATGTATCACCAGATGAGGGGTTTGGGGTTTGTTTTTGTTAGTTTGGGTTTTGTTTGGTTTTTTTGTTTGTTTTTTTTTCAAACAGCAATGTAGTTACGTCTGTCTTTCATCCAGTTCCTTCATTTAGAAATTACTGTGAATGCACCTCTACAGAAATATTTGGTAGCTCCGTTTTCAATACGTCTAGTTCTGGTGTTGTCACTGATGCTTGTTGAGATTGTTGGTGCCTGTTGATCATCTTCATGTCTTGCTGGAGTTGGCCTCTTGGAGCTATATTGACTTCCCATCTCCATTAATTCTCTTTCCCTTGGGGATACTAGTTCTTATTACCTGTGCCAATTGATTTATTTTTGTTTTTCATTAAATATGGTTTCAAGAGTAAAACTATGCATCTATGTGCTGAATTTTCATATACCCATATATTCTGTTTGTAGGAATTTGGTTTTCCGCTGCTCCTCTTTTTTAGTGTCTCAATCTGCTAATCTGTAACTTCAGCCATTCTTACATTAACCTGATCATAATCAACAGCTCAAGTATGGGCAGGCTTGCTTCTGTTCCTTCACTGACTATTGACATAATAAATAATCCACATCACTTACTGCTGTGTTCTTTCTTTGATAAAAGGATCAAAAATTTCAAAGACATATTTGCAAGGATAGACAATGATCCTCTTTCTTCTAGCTGTTTCTTTCTTATTATAGTAAATAATTTAGTGATGGTGTAGCAAAGTACAATGCCAGATATTATAGGAGAGGTAGGTGATGTTATTTTAAAACAAAAAGGATTTCAGTCACACTTTCATATCTACATACTGAAAAGCACAAAGATACGTGCATGCAGTAGTCTGTTCAGCATTCAGGCATCTGTATATGTGTACCCACCTGGTCTGGTCAGGATTCCTTGAAATGATGTATAGGATGTGGGGCACCAGCTGTCAAGTCCTCCACAACTTCTCTAAGCTTCTTCTTACACTGGTATCCATTAAGTCAGTATTGGATCTGCCTTTTATACTCTTTAGGAGCTGACAGTTAAGGGGATATTTGTCTCCCATCCGGTTCCACCTCTCAAATATGTAAGATTTGCTTGCTGTCCTGCGTTCTCCTTATCTAGCCTGCTTTTTATCATTCCAACATCATCTCTCAGTGGCTCAACTCTTTGTTTTGGTCTGTAAATCATTTTAGATTGTCTTGTTTTACTGATTGGGTATCCCCAGAAGCTCCATGAAGTGCTGTGAACTAAATGAACTACTAATCTGTGTGCCATCAACACATTTTTCTTATATCCCTTCTGCTATGCTTTCTGGTGCTTCCACATCCATACATTTCCATTTTTTCTCTACCACTCTTAACATATCTGTTAGTTATTCAAGGAGTATTCTTATGCAGAAGTCTATTGTAGCTTGCTGTTGAAGCAAGCTACTTGCATGTCACATCCTGATATCATATCATGCTTCTACAGATATGCAGTATAATAACAATAGTCCATTTCATGTGCACATGCAACCCAAAGTGCTATAAAAAGTGGCGGTAGTCTAGCAGCAGCAAGTAGTTATGTGTTCGCAGGAGCCAAAACTGAAATTTAGACCAGGAAAGCTATTTCAAGGCATGCATTTTACTATGGTTGATGTATCACATGCAGTAAAAGTTGTCTGGTTCCATCGCAGAAGTAGCTACCTGATGCAAGATGTGAGAGAGAAGCAAGAATCTAAAGCACAGACATTGCTTTTCTCATGGATGATGTAAATATGGAATTGCCTTCAAGTTGTAGGTTCTTTAGCGAGTGTACTAGTAGTCCCTGAAGTCCAGTTTCACCTCTGAAAAGGTTTCTAAGAAATAAGGGAGTTAAAAGTAAATGGCACTTCCTGGTTCCATGAATCTTATCTCGTATTTCGGGCAATATCAAATACTATTTAATGCTGTAATATGTAATACCATCTAGGACTGGCAAACTACAAATAGTTTTCCTCTCTGCATGACTGTCTCCAGCCTTGTTTTAGAACCTCAGTATCTCATTGGTCAGTCTGCACTCAGTTGCCTTTGTGCCACTGTTGGCCTTTTAACTCAAATAAGGCCAATCTTTTCTTGATCATGTATTCATTCCTCAAATAGACTTATGAAGGGGAGGCATAGAAACTTTCAGATTTCATTTTTATGAATTAACTAAGTCAAACTCCTTCATTTTCATCCTTGTAAAAAAGACACCTTCAAAAGTCTTTTCCTGCATTTGTTGTAGATTTCACCTTCTTTGGAGTGATCAAAACTGTATATCTGCTTATATGAGATTTTATTGGTGTTTTGTACAGTGGATTTATAATCTGTCTTTTTTCCAACTGTTAAGTCCTTGCCCATGTAGCAAAGGTGCTTGTTATTTCAGAACTTTGTGTTAAATTTCACTCCATTTCTTTAACAGCAGTCTTCAATGTTATCAGATACCCGCTGATGAGATTACTTCAATATTCTGTAATGATGATGCCTCCCATATTTATCTGAGAGCACTCCTAACTTTTGTGTCAAAGTAATTATTGAAAATACTAGATATGGTCAGTTTCTACATCACTCATTTGCAAACTATATTCATAACTTCTCTTCTGCCTGTTCCTCTTTCAGCAAAATTTATTGTTACCTTCCAACTTGCAATTTCTTTGCCCTCCCAACAATTCTATTTTTACTTCTATATGTTCCTTTCCTACATTTCATCTGTTTATAAGAGCAGTTGCCTCATCAAAAGTAATACAGCTTTATACTAATTCTCATTGATTACTATGCCTTTGTTCCCATATCGTGTATTATCATCCCTAATCAAAATTCAGGCATGGTATTATTTTTCATTACCTAGTTTACCATTGATGTCTTCCCAACCTCAAATGGTAGTATTTCGACTCTCTCGTTTTCTGTTTTTATGTTTAAGGAATCTTTTAGTCCTTGTTTTAAATTCCTTTAACTCCATTTTATACTGAACAGTTTCTAGCTTAGACAAAATAGTATATTTTCTTTTCATGTCTGCCAGGCTCTCTGTCTAGACCTAGTAGACTTCTTGGCATGGTTTTTTGTTCTTCTCCACTCAGGAAAACAAAGTATTCAATGTCAAGAATTTATTTTGGCTGTCTGTCAAAGTATCTTCAGTTAGAATGGTACTTTTGCAAAAGGCTGATGCACGGTGGTCATTTGTCTCCCTTGGTAGATAAAACTGTTGTCTGCTGATACAGAAAAGTCTATTTTTCAAGATCAGTCTCATTTGAATTGAGTACCTGTTCACTTTGGATTTATTGCATCCATATTGAAAATATTTCTCATTTGAGAGCAAATCTATCTTCATGTAGTAAAGCAATTAGGCAATTTCATTGTAGTATAAAACTGCAAAGTCATTCTATGTCTGATGTGATAACAAAAAAACTATCCAAGAAGTTAGTTGTTTATCTAGAAAAAAAAAGATTGAGCCTGAATGCAAGGCTCATACAGACCATTTACTCTAGAATGTGTGTGTGTGTCACATCTCCTGGTTTTGCATGGAGCTTACAAGATACCTTCTACAAGACACAGGAGACATAGACCTTCTCTCAATTTTGAGAATTTTTTGTAATAACTTTTTTGTATCAGGGTCTTATTTATAAGTCACCACAGCAATGTGTCAAATGTTAATATAGTCATTCATCTATTTGTCTTTCCAAGATAGAAAAGACAAGACATTGTCTTTTAGAACTTAGCCTGAGCAATTGCTATCAGAATTTGAGTTTCGTTCATTAAGTAGATTCTTACATCGTATTGATTACCCAACTGTAGCTATTCTTAGCAAGTATTTCCCCAGAAGATTTTGAGAAAAAGGTACAAGATGCTTTCTCTTTAGCATTCTTCTGCCAAGTTGCCATGTATTATTTCCTGGCCAGAAAAGGAGAACATTCATCCTACTTAGTATGTGGCCTAATGCTCTCGTTTATACCTATTGATGTGTGTAATCCTCATTCTGTGGCTCTCTATTCCTCAAGTTTATTGGGTTTTTTTAAAAAATCCGTGCATATGTGTGTACGCATAATCTTTTATCACAGCTGAGCCTAGGTATTGTGCAACCATGCCAGAGGAATATGTGTGCGCTATGTTGATGCTGCTTTACTTGCTCTTTTGATGTGGTTCCACTCTACCTCTTCTAAGTGCAATAAATGACAGTTTAGAGTACCTCAAGTGAACAGTAGTCATTAAGCAATGAGATGAGGTAAGCCCTATAGCAAATTTATCCAGAAAGGTTGGAAAACATTATTATAATCCCTAACTTACCAAGTTCATTCCTTTATATGGTCCTCTTAAATTGTAACAATCACTAAGCATCAATTAACAGTACTAGGAAATGAGAAAACAAAGGTGACGGAAAAGGTAATGGGTTTTAAAATCAAAAGAACAGTTGTCACAATCTTTTGTCCAGCCTTCTCATAAACAGCCATTCTAAATTTGTTAATGCAGTTCATCCTGTTAAATTCAACTTCCTTGTCTGCTTACCCTTCTAATTACCTCCTTCCTCACAGTGCGTGTTAGAAGCCCTTTATTTTGTAATTCATGTAAGGCTTAGGTCAATGCTTATCAAACTCTCTATTCTGGATCTGCAAGGAGAATTCAGTATGCGCCAAGGCATGCCTGTGTTTGAGAAAATTCTAATTTAGTTGTGCCACTTTCCTCCCTGTTTTAATTTTCTACGTGCAACAGGAAAAGGGAGAAGGCACTGTAGTCTCCAGGGAATTGTCCCATTTTGAACATCAGCAACCAGTTTAACTAGTTTTGTTTGTTTCTTGAAGAGATTGTGTAAGAAAATGGTATTTAATTTTTTCTACATTTCTGCCTTTGTAAAATAAATAAACTGTAGCAGTATAAATCATGAAAAAATTCTGATGACATGTTAAAATGTGAGATCAAAATTATGTGACCCTGAAGATATTATGCCATTCACAGATGCCTCGAGATTAGGTGTTAGAATATGTTCAGATGATTAATAGTAATGACAACGATTCAAATGAATCCCCATATTTATTACACTCAAAATTTATCTTTAATGTCTGAAACGAATTGCCTCTGTTTTGCTCACCAATTTTGTTTAATTTTAAAAGGCAAAATACATATTATCTCTTTAAAAGGGGCATTTATGAATAGGGTAAAATTTGATTTCTTCAATTAGGCTTCAACAGTATATTTGCTTGTTTGAAAAGAAAGGAAGTGGTTATTTATCTATTTCTGATCACTTTCACAGTAGCATTGCGTATTTTTAGACAAGAATTTCTGTAGGCATTTATTGTTATTTACATTTACTGAAACCTGCGTATGTTTCATTTAAGAGCTTTTTATTTAAACCAGCAATAGTGGTAACTGTAGGAATGTATTTACGGGAAAAGTCTATGACAAATTAGGGATTCTTAAGGTGAGAAATTAAACACATTTGGAACATATTTCTCTCCAATGACTATGTTGGAAACTGGGCCTCCCACTTGAATGCCTTACAGTAGATTTATGGAAATCATCCCATAAGAAACAGTAACAAGTTTGGCAAGATTTCAGACCAGCTGTTGGCAATCTCTCTTTCAAATTTGCACCATTCATTACAGTTTATTTATTAAGACTGCTTTTTTTCTTTTAAAAATAGCTTTTAAAAATGTGAGGAACTCCTTTGAGCAAGGAGTTCTATGCGTTAGCATGGCGGTTCTTTGCAACACTTTGTTTGCTTTATGAAGTTCACAGGCAGCCTCCTTGGACAATGGTTTCATTCAACAGCACCGTCAGTGTGGACAAAGATTGACCTTGGTCGCTTCCCAGGTTATTGTTCATATCTAGCCACTTAAATAAGGTCATATTGTTTTAAGCTTCTGCAAAGTGAATTGAATCCCAGATCTTTCCACCTTATCTTCATCTTCTGAGGTCATCATCTCACTCCTGTAATTATATGTTTCCTATAGCTTTAATGGATGTACCCTTTCCCAGTATCCTTACCGATCCTTCCACTTCTCTTTCACAGTTGAACTCTTCAGGATGCGTAGATGTGAGGAAATACATGTGACAAGAAGCTTTACACAGATTTTCCAAACACAGCCCTGCCTAGTCAAAAGGATAAAGTACAGGATATTACAGATATTTGAGAACAAACCTTAAATGCACTTGTCCTCAAAGAGGTTTACTCTTCCCTTTAAAGTCCCACTAGCCCATCTGTTTTCAGAAAGATCGGGTCTTCTTTGTTACACTGAGCCCAAATGCAAACATCTCTTCCTTAATTTTGCTGCTAAAAGTGGCCAAAGAGAGCAAATGTCTTAGCTGGTTTGCTTTGTAACCTACCTGTCCCACCATCAGGTCACTTCTAAGTGACTTTGTTGATGTGGCAGCTTTCACCGTGACCACCAAGGTATCTTTGACAGGAGCTAGCTTAGCATCTAAAAATGTTTAAAGGACACTGTCCTCCACTGAAATATGAACAGCCCTATAGATGCTGCAGCTTTTAGAACTTCAGTTCAGCTTAGGACAACAAGACAGAAGAGCAGTACATTCAGAACTGAATTGTCAGTTTGGGAAAGGTATATACAAAGAATTCAAAACTTCACCACCTAGGACTTACCACGTTTTTGTTTTTTCCTTAAATGTGAACTTCTTCCCTGCTTGCCAAGACAGATTTCTGATACATGGGACAGGTGTTTGGTTTTTTAAAAGCTCTACCAGGAGCATGAGGTGCAAATTCTGCTTTCATTTGTGGGGAAAGCCAGAGAATAAATGAGGCTGCAGGCATAGGCGGGGAGCAAAATATGCCAGCAGCCAGTGAAAAAATGTTCAAAGTGGGGCTGAAATGAGAGGATTGAAAGTATTGAATTGAGGAGAAATCGGATGTAAAGGTTGAATGGTAGAGGTCTGGTACAGAGCAAAGCAGTATTTGTGGCTCTTGAGTGATGAGGCTGCAGGGCTTAGAGTGGTTTGCAGAAGAGTAGAAAGTAGCTTGGAGGCAGCAATAGCTTTATGAGAAAAGAAAGGGTTGTGGTCAGGAAGAACTGCGAGAAAGGTAGCCTTGAGTGGGTAGAAGGGTTTGGGGAACTTCAGCTGTGTGACAGGAGAGTTGTACGACTGAAAGCTCTGAGACAAGCTGGGTCTGGAAACCCTACTGTAAAACTTGGTCCCTATATGTTTGTGCTTACCTGTCCCCTGTATAATAAAGTGAAGCATGAAGTATTTGAACTTATTCTCAATCAGTTTGCTTGGAGCAGTCTGGTCTCGATAGCACACAGCTCTGTGCAGGCTAATTAAGCCTTCTGATTGCCAGCATTCTCTACAATCAGTAGGAGCTCTTTGTGTGATTTCCATACCATTCCTGTTGGGCTGGACATGCCTCTGCCAAGAGTAGCCATTTGGTGTTGTTACTAATCGTTTATAATCTCTTCATGTCTTGGGCAACATAAAGCCTGTGTATTTTGTTAACCGCGTAGTGAAAATAAGGACCCAACTCTCATATGCCCAGAGCTCCAGTTTAAATGAGATTTAGGACATTAAGTCACTAAGAATAGTGGCATAATATGTAATGTTTGTATTTATTGTAGTCTGTTTTGTCCTGGCTGCACATTTTACCTACCAACTTTTAGATTTGATTTCTGACCATTAAATTTCACTAAAGTCAATATTTTTAAAGAACTAGGCTGCCACATGTTGGTGTAAAATAACTACTGTATTACAAAATCTCCTATATAAGGACATGGTTACATTATCTTTGTCATTATGTGTGTTAACAGACCATTGATCTGGTGATGATATTAGTGTACTAAACTCCAAAACTGCAAGAAAATTTCATTACTTTTTACCTGCACTGGTCCACCTGCACTGTGTTTATTCCCTCATCTGCACATGGAACAGTGTGAGTAGTAGTGCCCATTTCAATTAAAAAAAAAAAAAATTAAAAAAAATGTGGGTAGTGTGAACAAAATGTGTGATGGTATGATAATGATGTTTTATTGGCATTCATTAGCATTCATGTACCTTATGCTTTTGTAGATTTACCATTTATAAGAAGTGCAGCAACCCTAATAAAACATTTATGCCATACTGCAGTATAATGCATCGGTGGGAATATGTTTATTGGTTGAGAATGTGTCTTCGTTATAGGAGCTTGTATTCCCTTTGTTTGAAAATATTCCCCATTTATTTAGGAAGCCCCATCTAATTGGTGTTTGTCTGGCCTAAAACTGCAGAAGTAAAAATACTTTCAAGTGCAAGTCTATTTTTCATGCCTGAATGTAAAAGTCATACATAATGCATTTTTTAACTTAAAAGAAATTTATTTGCTGCAATATTAAAAATATATTAAGCTCTTTGTTAGCAGTAGAAACTTCTCACTTAGTGTATAGCATTGTTCTTATTAGAGAAGAGAATTCTAGTTGGAGTTCAGATTTCTGTACCAGAATTTTCCACCGTTGATCAGGCAAGTAAAGGTTGTAAAAAATACCACCCATATCAGTATTTTATTATATAATATTTGGATGTTGGCAGTCACAGTCCCCAACATCAAATTTGTTGACAAGCAGTATGTAATTACTTCACTAATTAAAATTACTTCTTGCCAGCCACAGAATATTTACAGTTTATTCCTTTTTTTCTGGCTTTCACTGTCCTTAACTTATCTCCAGTTTGTTGTATACCGTGAACTTTGACGGACCTTGCTAAGGGTCAGAAAAAGCATTTTCCATCTTCATAAGATTTAATCTCCTTTGGATTCACTTCCCTTATGTGATCTGCCCAATACATAAAGTTTTTTGCTCCTGGACAACTGATGTAAAATCATTGCCAGTTAAGTTATACTTTAGAGATAGGTTTCTCTGTTAATATGAACTGTGGGAGAATTTGTGTGAGAGATTTCAAGAACATTTTTCTGGAACAGAATGGTGTAATAATATGCGTAGTATAGCTTTTATGGTTTCTCTTCATCACCTGGATCTCCTTCTTCTCTAGTTGAATGCACTCTATCAACTTGAGGAATCTCCAAGCTTTTAATAAAAAATTGCTGATGTCTCCTAGATGTCCCTGTACTTAATATATTGTATTCTTTCAAAGCCCCTTCATGTGGGGGCTGTTTGAATATATTATGATTCATATTTAGTTTCTTTTCTGTAAGTTTTAAATGTTTTTGTCTTCTCAATGCATTTATCTTTAAGATCATTTTACTGTTGTTTTTCTATATCCAGCTACCTTTTCACTGAATCATAGAACATCTGTTTAAGCTACACTGGATCGGAGACAGGTTTATCCCATTGTTGTTGTTCTGTATTTTGCCTTGGTCAGTTGAACACCCCTTGGGGAAAAAAAAAAAACAGATGTAGAGTATATTGTGGAATTCTGCTGAAGGAAGTGGTCCAAAGTAGGAGCATCATATGCACAGTTTTGCTTTAGATTTCCAAAACTGATCATTCCTTTCTTACCACGATGCCCTGCATTTTGAGATGAAAGGTAACTGGAAGGAAGTAATGGCAGGTAAAACTGGAAAAACAAGGGAAGTCATCTTTTCTCACAGCATGTACAAATCCGTGAATGTCACTGTTTCACAGCCAAAAACCTGCTTTAAGAAGAAACAACTTCATAAACATTTAATAACAGTATGAGTAGTCACATTGACAAATACGATGCAAGCAAATTTCATTGTTTAGGATTCAGTAGAGGATATTCACACCATTTAACTTCATATCCCCTAAGGCAACCAGTTTAGGAGCGCAAGGGAACTTTTAGTTAGGTGCAATGACAAGAAGCTGTGGCTAGAAACTAACAGGGACTATTTTCATCTAAGAGAACAGAAAATGTTTGTTGGTGCAGTCATCAGGGATATGTGGGATAACACATATGACAAATGCAAAAACATTTATTTGCAGACCCAGTGATGTAGTGTTCCACAAGTAATATTAATAGTTTTCTTTACTCACCATTCATCATTGATCTTTGTGGTGGTGGTGAAGTGGGAGAACAGTTATATTTTGCTTATGTGTACAGCAAATAATCTGAACTTGATTTGGAAGCTGTGTAGTATAATCTCTTGCTTTTGATTAACATGATTCTAACACTGCATGCCCTGGCCATTGAATAAGGAACTTAACATCTTTTTAAACCACTGCTGTAAAGAGTTTCCATTGCTAGTGTTGGCATTTATTCCGTTTCAGAATTAAGTAATTTGATCATATCAAAAAGGTGTTGTCATTATGAACCATGTATGTATTAGCCAGGACTTTGGAAAAAAGTCTGACAGAGGTTTGACTTTTTGGTGAATGGGAAAACACATTTCTGAAAGCTTTAGGTCCTACAAAATTCCAATTTCTTTGTCAGAAGCAGTAAGCAGAGAAACTTTCAAGTAGCAAGAACAGGTTATATTATAGGAAAGGGGAAGGAGTGTAAGATGAATAGTGTTAAGTATTTCAGGCTATTTCTCCTGTTGTAGAACTCTTCCTTTAAATAAATCTAACTGAAGCCAGAATCTCAGATTAGCCGGTTGTTCAGAGCTATTCTTTCTTTATGATGAGTATGACTGCTGGTTTATGTATATTTAAGGTTAGGTCTTTTAAATTCTTTTTTCTGGAGTAAAATCAGGGATGAAGATAAACAGGTACATTTCTTATGGGCTCTGTTAGAAGGTAGATGAGTAATAATTAAACCATATGCGAGACTTCTGCTTAGAAAACATTAAGGGTCTGTTCTTTGATACCCAAGTCTTTCATTCATCTTCTAACAAGTCCATTAAGCATTTGAGCACTCCTCTTTGCTCACTGTTTGGTTCTGGTTTCCCTGCTTCCTAAGTTTTCTTCCACTGGCTTACTGTCTCATTCTACTCCCACTGTAACTCCACCTTGTTCTTCAGATATCAGGATAGGGACACCTGTGGCTAATCTTTAGCTTTTAACTCCTACTATTATTCCCTTGTGAATAAGAAAGGGATGTAAATATAATGCATTTATCTTAACTGTCAGTGTATTACACCCTGCCAGTTTCCTGGAATGTTCCCTATACAACACTTTTCTTGCTTCATTACATTGAATATCTTCGTTCTCCTCCTTCAGAAAGTTCCAAAAGCCTCACATCTCTCTGGTAACATTTTGCCAATAACTACTTAGCATTGCTCCTGCCTCATCTCTTAATCCACTCATTTAGCTTGTGTTGTGGTATTAAAAAAAAATCATAAAACCTGAGGCACAAAGTTTTGTTTTCAATTTCACTGTTCAGGATCTTTTTATTAGACCTATGTTTTGCTTAGAAGGAAGTATTGTTTTCATTTTGCAAATGGGTAATAGAAAAATCAAAGAACTCGTTTCTAGATCACACAAGTGACCAATGGGGATAGAAGTATACAGACTTTGATTTAGAATGCTTACATGCACATCTTTCATTCTAATCTTTTCTAGCTACAAGTGTTTGTCTGTGATGGGGTTCCTGTGTCTAGCTGAGTTTCTGAAAAACAAGGAGTGTATAATCCATGCCATTTTCTGAAATACTAGTTTATCAGTCAACTTCTAGAACATCATACAGGAGTTGACCAGAAAGAGATAAGGATATACCGGAATTCCTTTCTGTGGCATTTGCCATGAAAAAAAATGGGGTTTTTTATTCCTTCTGTCCATTGCCTCCTTGGTAATACCCTATTTAATTCCCAGAACAGATGTAGTATAGTTTGTGCAATACTCATATCACTCTGATTCATCCCTTGAGAAACATCCAAGTTGCATTCTGCAAGATTCCTGTAGAAAACACGTTATCATGTGTATTAACTGTGCCATGGCTGTAAAACAAGAGTTGACCTTAGGCTATCTCCTTGTAATTTATATTTTCAAGCATTTATAATTTCATTGCTCGCAATGTACACATTGCATATATATTCCTCTACATATTTTGAAGAAAGAAAGAGTAAATAATGTGAGTTATATGCACCTGTAATATCTCCGATCTCATTTCTGACTGAATCCTAAACCTTCAGCACAACTTGAGTGGCCACAATACCCGCATTGGTAAGTAATAGAAGAAAAACTTTTTCCTTGAAGGGGAATACATATTGCTGTCACTTACAACTTTTCCCCAAGTTTCTGTGGTATGTAGCATTTTTCTTAATGTCCTAGTTCCATGTCATTATGTGAGATTATCAGCATTTATTTTTTCTTACGTCTCATTTTTCAAAATAAAAATGAATATATTATTTTTTTTAAAAGTTTCAAATTAGTAACATGAATTCATGAATTGGGGTTCTGCTTGATTGTATCTGTTGTCTGGGACTGGTAATATCTCAGCCAGGGTACTGGGCCAAGTATCCTTGTGCTAACTCCTCTTGTTTTCTTTTCAAATAAGGATCTTTTTTCCCTCTTGAGGCTTCTTTTTTTTTTTTTTCTTTTTTCTTTTTTTTTAGGAAAACTATAGCAGCTAGGTTACAACTGCATGTATTTTAATGGAATCTGTCTTCTAAAAGAGACATATTTTATTTAAGAATGACAGTTTTTTCTTGGGCAGCATACTAGAATTCCTTGGAGATTTGCTTGGAGTCCCATCAAAACAGTGATGTGGGTGTTTCGCTTGAGAGTTCAAAACGGATACTATTTTAATGCCATAAGACCAGGGAAGGAAAGCAACAGTTTACATAAATGTGTCCAGTGTATTTTACTAGTGGACATCCTATCAGAACTAAATATTTAAATTGTTAATATATTGCTTAGTTGCATTATTTTCTTGAGAATCCATTGCAAGTAAAAAAAACCATTCAGTTGACTGTGTTTTGAATATGAATTTCTCCATTTTCCATGGATAAGGTAAAAACAAAAAGTGACAATCTAACTTGTGCTTTTGCTAGGGTGCTCCAGAGAGCAAAAACCATAGTTGAATTTCCATGGTTTATTCAGTCTTTGGCTTCCTCGCTGAGATTTCTTAAAGAAAAGACAGTTAATGTGGTTTGAAAGGGTTCATCTCAGTTGTGTGAGACTTCGTTTTACATAACCCATGAAACAACCATCAGATAATAAAAACTTTCAGTTCAGTCTTGACGCAGACTAGAGGGATATCCCTAAGGTCATTTTTATTGTCTTCTTCCTCTCTACTTCAAATGGCACAACACAGGTTTAATTTATCAGTAAAAGAGGTTTATTTACTGGATTCAGCAATTCTAAAAAGAACTTTTGCTGTAAATGAGTGTTCTATTTTACATGCTTCTAACAGTACAAAGTCTTTTGAGCAGCTGTCTCATTTGTTTCTTCCATCCTCTGCATCATCTAGGAAAAAAACATATATAATAAAGGAAAAGTAATCAGGTAGGAGATGTTGGTGGAGAGGTTATATACACGGTATATTTAAAATAAAAATCTAATGTTGGTCTGGCATTAAAATTTTCTGGTTGGGCAGCATAATTTTTAACTGGGAATCTTGATAGCAGTGGCTAAAATCTCTAGGCCTGGGTCAATAGGAATCTGTGTTGCATTCTGTCAGGTATCAATCATGATACTTGCCAGGCCTGATACTCCCAGTTATAAGCATACTATGATCATATGATTTGTAGAAGGTATAGGGTGTTTTTTTCTTCAGTTAGAGTTTAGGACTTCATTATTCTTCATATCCAAATAAGTACATGTATTCTTTCAAAAGTGTTAGCTAATTCAGCATGCAACATATGTGCCAGATTGGTAATATATTGAAATAAAAATGATCAACAAAGCAAGTTTAAAATGCCATGATAAAGCATCATTTATTCCAGAAATTAGAGTCTGTGTCTTTGTCCTCTAGAGGTGTCTCAGAGAGTCAAATTGATGTCTTGCATGTACTGCTAACTGATTGTGTGGAAATTTTTTTAAGTTCACTTTTTCTTTATTCTTCTGTCTTTTTTACCCATCTTCCCCCATTGTAGCAAATTAGACGGCCGGATGAAAGCAAAGGAGTTGCTAGTAGAGTTGGATCCCTCAAAGTAAATATGTTTCTAACATTTATTTTGCAAGTTTTCTTCTATAGCCTACACTTTTCCTTTTGAAGGGGGAGGTGAGGGGAGGGAGGGAAGGGGCTTTTCCATTTCTCACCATCCCATCACTTTTATTTCAGTATTCTTATTGCTGTTGGGTCACATTTTGTTTGTTTCTGTGCTACACATAGAACAACCTACTGAAGGCAGGCTGCCAGTTAGTTACCTTTGAATGTCACGACAAATAAGAGATAGTACCAACTTTCTTGAAGTGCCTGTAATTTGGTGATCATGATTAAACCACTTCTCTGATCTATGTTGTTGTTGTCTCTTAACTTCCTGGTGCGTAGAGAAGTGACTTACTCATCTTCAGACTACTGCTTCCCATCTTGAAACATAATTAAACTTTTATAGTGCTCACACTTTTTGCATTTAATTCTGCAAAAGACCATTACGAGAGAGTTGAATATTTCATGTATATCTAGCCTTTAAATCAGAAAAAATCAGAATAAATAAAGAGGAAATGAGAGAGAGATTCATGTGAGGCTAATAAGAATGGAGCCGCTGTTTTGCTAATAATTAGTCCCTTCTGCCTTTTTTATGTTTGTACAAACATATTTGAATACTTAGAGCACTTAAAATAACAGGCAGATATCTAAATCAGTACCCACCATGCATAGTGTTACACTCTAATAAATGGTTTAACACACAGGACGTAATCTGTACCAAAATGCTGATCATGTGCACTCCAGGCCATTCTGTTAAGGTTCCATCTCAACAGTTGCCTCTTTTTCAGCCATCCAATTTTTCACTTTTTTTCCACTTTATTTCCTTTTAGCACTTTCTCAAGCGCTAATTATTTCATTTTTCTTCTGCACTCTCCTTGCCTTTCCTGCCTTCTTGGTTTTTGACCTTTTGTTTTGGTTTTGTATGTGAGTGTATTGCCTTTGTTCCAGGACAAGCCATCCTCTCTGTTCTCTAACACTGCTCTACAGCTGCTCTTTGTGAAAATGTTATTTCACTGAGCATAAAGAAGGGGAGGGGAAGGATTAGTTATGCACCTCTTTCCAGTAATGCCACCATTTAAATTGATCTCAGCATAGAAAAAGAAGCCAGTTGCTATTTGTTTATACAAGTTATAGCTAGAGGCATCTGTAGCATTCCTCACTGTCTGTGAGGCTTTATCTTTTCATCTTGTGTTTTGGGAAGAGGTTTTAGTTACAGTGTGGATGAGAAGAGCACTGTACATGCATGAGGCACTGTTTCAGTGGGAGACATTCAGGACCGCTGAATTCACATGGAGGAAAATACAAGACAGACACAGTTTCTGTGCTGTTTTTGAAAATTGTGTATGTAATTACTGTGACCTGTGCATTTTAATGGGTCATCACATACAATTCTAGATGTGTAATGCATAAACACATGCAGAAGATGTAGCTTATTTAGGTGCTGGGATTCACCTATTATTGTTATGAACACCCCCTGACACCTAATTTAGGATTATTATTTCTGTATCTGATTGCCCAGGATTTAATTTCACAACCCAAAATATATATATTTAGACACAAAATCTTACATGAATATCCTTATAGAAAATGGGAAATCCTAATTGAGGTTCCCAAAAATGAAAATTTACCTCTAAAAACTTATTTTTGATGGAAATAAATTCTAGAACACAGCCTTACCAATAAACAAGTGAATAAATAAATAAATGAACAATGTAGCAAGGGATTCAGTAGCTTTAGAATGATCTGTCCCTTGATTTTTCAGTTTTTTTTCCTGTACTGAAAAAAGAGACGTGTTAATAAAAATATCTTGTTTCCAGTTTCCAAGTTTACTGAGCTTGTATGTCTGTGTTGTTCAAAGCACTTTGATGTCTTGAAATGTTTTGCCAGAGGCAGTGAGAAATGTGTTATGCTATGATTTATTAAAAAAAACCAAAAAACCAAAAACCACAAAAACAAATAAAAAAATAAAAAAAAAACGTGACAAGAGAACAGGTTGCTTTTTCAATTCATTTTCTGATGTTTACATGTAGCTCCATCGAAAGCTGGAGGAGCTCAGAGATCACCTAGAAGGCAATGTCAAAGGATGCTCTCTCCGAGTAAATGTACGATTTCACTCGGTGATCTGTTTTTTTAAAACTTCTGCTGGCTGGTAACACCAAATCTGATTGGTTTGTCCTCTCATCCCCATCTTTTTCCTTTCTCTCTCTCTCTTTCTCCCTTTGTGTTTTCTTTCTTTTCTAGCTGGGGTTTAATTTTAATGTGTGTGAGAAACCTGACCTAATTGACAGGGTTTGTTTAAAAGAATTTCCTACTACATTTTAATGAATGCTAATCAAACTGCTTGGCTTTACAGCAACTAAAAAAAAATCCCTTTCCAAAATTGAGGTTGCGTATCTAAAAGTTTCCTGAATATTAAACTTAGCAAGAAATAAAATAGATATCCTTAATTCAAAGGATAAAGATATCTTCTGTCAGTGATTGATAGCCTTACCTGAACTGAAAACTATGGCTGATATAAGGTAACCCAAAAGCATACAGGTTCACATGTACCTCTGTCTTTGCCTTTAATCTTTTTGGGTCCCTATTTTATCTCACAAAATAGGTTAATATTTGGTTGAATGCCAGCTATGCAAATTTTGTGGCTTGATTTTTTTAGGAGACTAATATAAAAAATTCTGCGGCGTATTTCTTATGCATTAGGTTTGTTCTTTAATGAAAAAAAATCTTGAGAAAAGGATTAGGATCTAGCATATCAGCCATGACACCCTATAAAGTTGCCCATTTTTCACAGAGATATTTAATAAAGCAAGTCAAATCCAACATAACAATACAGACAGCAGTACCTTGTGTTTAGTAGTTCAACCTCATAAATTAAGATCAGCTTTTCAGCAATTCTGTAGAAGTGAGATTAAGATGCATAATTTAATGCATAATGAAAATTAGAAAAAAGGGATGGCTGTGAGCATAATAGATGTGAAAGTTAGTAACCATTCATCTCTTTGCACATCCATCCAGTGAAGATTCTCAGAATAATTTCTTTAGATTCATGTCCTGTTTGTGTCTTCCATACACTATGACTGTTGTCATTCTCAGCACTATCATTCTAATGCATAATCCACTATGGTTATATAGTGCAAGATAATTTTAGTAATGATAATGATTTAATAATTTTTACCCCTTTTGGATGCTTTTGCATATCCAGCTATGCATCTGACATAAAGCTGATTTCTGCTCATTGTCAAATAGAAGTCTCTGAGTTTATAATCTTTTGCAGGTCAAATACACGGAAATTGAGCTGCTAATCTATTGCAGCTTTCTATAAAATAAATTTGATTAAAGGACTGTATCTTTTCCCTGGAAAATCTTTAAGAATCAAGTTTTTGGAGGAATAAACTGTGTGATATTTTAGATTTGGTGGTATCTCAAATTTATTAGTCATAATCAAGACAAAGCAAGTTCCTTTATTTTAGACTCCTCACTCTTAAATTAATGATTTAGTACTAGTGAATAAATATAAAGTCAGAAAAAGATTATGCCATGAAACTTTGTATTACAAAAAAGGTGTTCTGATCACACGTTATTTCACAGACTGTCACATGGGGAACGGTTTCAAATGAAAAGCTGTGACCACATTGGCCATGACAAATTAGTTGTCATGAAATTGTCCTGTTCTGCCATGCCGCTTTATTTGTTATTTTGTGGCTGTACCCTACACAATGTAAGGAAGTCAGATTGTGAACTAAGAAATGTTCCATATATTCTGCATGTGCCCTTTAAGTTTCTTAAAACAAGCAGGACACGTTGCAAGTATAACAACATATAACTAAAATCTGCTGCTTTGTCACTGCCATTCTGATTCATGCTGTAATAACAGATGTTTTAGATAAGGCAGCATTTTAAAAGACAATATACAAATGACTGATCAAAGAATAGAACAAATCCTTACTAAACAGTGGACAATTGGAAAGAAAATAATGAGGGATCTGTTTATAGTTCATCTTTAAAATAATTTTCATCTCTTCCATACTGCTTTTGGAAAGGGGTTTAGATGTAAGTTGTTAATACTCCTACAATGTGGCAAATGTATTGAATGGTGTGGGAGGGGGAGCATATAGTATCTGATGGCCAGCCCCATAAGTGAAAATGAAATGCTATTGCACAATTGTGTATACTATTAAGGTGGAACCTTTGTTCCAGAATGAATTGCAAAGACATGCTTTCCAGATTAAATTCAAAGGCCGTTGGAAATATGTAGGAAACATTGGAATTCTGCAGAATATCCCAGATTCCACCAAAAGTTTAGAAAGCCTGCCAGATATTTAAAATAAAATTGCACTGAAAACATGCATGAAAGTTTGACTTAATTAAGCAGTTTGGGCGTTTGAGTGGTTTTCATTTTAAAACACTACTTTTAATATCAGCAGTAATGCATAACCATTTACAAAAAAAGTTATCCTGACCTGAGATTTGTTTTTCCATTTCTTCTTGAGATCTTTGTTCATCTTCCTTGCAGCTATTCCCATTCTTTTCATGGCTTAAACCTTTGACCCCTTCCAGAGACCTGTGTTTGAAGCTGAACTTAAATATTATTTAGAAAAGTCTTCTGTCACTTGGACATGTTAGCATTCCCCTACTGTTCAAATTAATGTAGCAGTAGCAAATAAGTGCATTAGCTACTGAGATGATCAACAGTGAAACAGCTGACTGGTTTATATTTCAGAACTCATAATACCTCCTAAAACTGACACCTTCCTGAAAGTGTAGAGTTCAGCTGAGATTCAACAGAACAATACTGCTTCAATCTGTGTTTTGAAGATATTTTTTTTTTTGTAATTTTGCAGGCTAAGAATTTTAAATGCACGTTTAAATTCTGCAGAAAAATGTTATGGAAAGCCCATCAGAAAAAAATTAAATCTAAATATAGAAGTTCTACGCAGAGTTCCCAAGTAATATGCAAAACAATTTTTTGTGGCTTTTGACCAGCATTGTTCCAAAACAAAACCAGAACTTTTGATCAAGAAAAATGTTTTCAGAATTCATAGCAGAGTCCAAATACTGTCCATAGATACGTTTAATGAAACTGGGATTATAATTTTTCATACAGTGCTGTATCTCTCAGAGTCTATGGTCTCCTGCATGCAGTGTTCTGTCTTACTTTAAGTACCTGCCTTCTTTGATCATGATGAAGGATTACATTTACAGGGCTTTTATTCCTGGTCTTAATATTCCATTATTAAAGATCTGAGTCAAACCAGTAAGGCCCTCAGACTAACAACAAATTGCTCTGCAGCCTTTGAACAAGATTCTCAGTTGGTGTAAATGGGCATAGCTCTCTCAAAATCATTCTCACAGTGGGGAATTTCTGTGACAACATGGCCCCTTAACTTGAATGTTCATGGGGGAAAAGAGCCTAACAGCTCAAATGTGAGCACTTTAGCTTCACCTAATGTAATACGTAGGGGTTGTCAGGGGTTGTACAAAATAAGGAGAGCTGCCCCCTTACTCAAACTGGAAGAACAATCCCTGGAGTTCATACATGACAACAAATTGTAAGCAGAGTAGGTGATAGATTGCAGAATCATCAAAGGAGCTTGGAAAAGTATTGACATTTAATTTTAATAACACAGAATCAGTACACTTACAAAATGCTGAAATCAGGCATGAAATGGTAAGTGTGCAGCAGATTAAACAGTCTCATTGTGTGATCCTATTGAAAATAAAACTAACAGCAATCACTGTGTGCAGAAGTGTGGTATGAGCATAATCCTTTCCTCAAGAACATTAGATCATTTTGAGACTAGAACACTTGAGCATACCTTCGATTTCATCATTATGAGAAAACGACATAGGTAAATTGAGAGTCTATGCACGTATGAATAAGAAAAAAAGAATTTGGAGTGAGTGAGATTAAAAGATTAAGGAAAATTGTGTGTGTGTGTGTTCGAGCATAGGGAGAAATAAAATATACAGGTATCTTACTGAACATTACATATGCTTCTATACAACTGGAACTATGAAAAAGAAAATACAAAATTATTTACAGTGATTAAATACTTATAGGAATAAGACTGAAGTTAAATGGTAAGTTTAGCCTAGATATTAATGAAAATGTGGATAATTAGCTCACAGGATAATTTGACAAGGAAAGTAATAGCACTCTACTTATAGTAGTTGTCTAAGAGAAGATGAAAGAAGTACACAAGTGTCTAGCATACCCCTTGTAAGTTAGTGTGAGGAGTAGGCAAGATGAGCCAGGTTCTTCAAAACTTGCCAGAGTACGATTCCAAACCTCCTCATCGTTGTTGTTTCTGTTTATCTAGTTGCTGATACTTAAAAATCTGCAGCTGTGATGTTTCTTGCTTTTACTGCATTCTTTGGATCCTCACCTGCAAAACCGAAGCTAATGCTTCTTCTTTTTCCATGCTGTTGCAAGACAAACCATGGGAACAATGGTTGGACATTATTTATGAGCATCTTGATTAGAGACTCATCCAAAAGTCTTAGGTGAATAGCAGAACCCCTGTTCTAAGCAAAAGTACACCTTATCTTTCTTAGAAAGCTTTCAAAGCAGTGTTTCTAGAAACAGTTTTTGCTCTGACAGAAGAGGTTCTCTCTTTTTTTTCCTTTTTTTTTTTTTTTTTTACAAAATAGACTGTTTAAGAATAATACTTGATTTCTTAAAACTGCATTTTCTATTCTTTCTATTTGTCTGAAGGAATGTTCTATTTTTGACTTAATCCTTCTGTAAATCATGTCACTACAAGAAAACATTTCATCAGGGGAAGAAAGTGCTGAGTGTGTGTGAACAATTAAGATGTTGTGAAGTGATTCAGATTTCCTTAGTAATGTTATCTAGAAGAGCAAACGAAATACACAGTGCCAGAAAGGAACAAAAATATTTTCATTGTATTAAAAAATTTTCCGTGAAGAAAGAACAGCTGTATAGAAGTATATAATGGAGACATAAATGAACACAGACAAATGTGACTGTAGAATTTTCCTGGAAGTGGTATTTTACATTTCAGTGAAGAATTATTATATACACATTTGAGATTGAAGAATATTCATGAGAGACTTTTTATGAGTACCATGTTCTCTGCTCAGCCCATCATAATACCTAAGTCAGCAATAATTGGTCACTAATAATTTATGTGGAAATTCTTCCTGGGTTCATCTTTACCACAAATGTATCCAAACTGCTGTACAGATACTAATTTTGTTGAAGTCTAAGGAAGTTTTGCTGGGGCTTCTGAGAATTCATTTGTCCACCCCTAGAAAAAATTCAAGAGGAGATCTTTAATGCATTTATAAGAACCATGTCTTTTTAAATTTCATTTATTAGGCTGCTTTTACTCTTTCTTCGCAGCCAGTTGTCATCAGATCATTATTAATCTAACAAAAGTTAAGGGGGAAAAAAACCCCAGAACTGGTACTACTCTTTGTAATTGAAACATGAAATGTTTTAAACCAAAGAAAGGATTTTCAGATTTGTTAGGAAAAGAAATCCTATAAATAACTGGAGATTCCTTTTTTAATGCTTGAGTTACATCTGAGTGATGAGTAGTGTAGAAAAATGGGTATCTTGTATAAACAAAGTGTTTCTTAAGCAATCAGTAAAACCGTAATGTTACCAATTAACTTGTGTTTGTGCTGAAAGCTTTCAACAGTGGACAGTGTCCCTCAGGAATCACAGCACTTTACATTGCTTAGGGACATAATCTGCAGATTTCTACTGACCTATATCTGGCCGTTAGTCATTTCACTTTGCAAGTTATTCTGGTTTTTGGGGCAGTGAGATTGAAGAAAAACCTCCGTTGTCAAAATGCTCTTTCTGAGCATCTCAAAACATAAAGATATACAGGGAAGAATAGGGCCTCTAATGGGTTTTCACATTGTACCTTTTGCAGAGTTAGAATAAAACTAATAGTTTTAAATGAAAGAGATTGGTAAAGCTTCATCCTAGAATACCTTATTGGCCTAAGGATAGTGTTGTCAGTTATTTAGAGGAGGAAGGATTGTCTTCAGATTCATCATTAGTTTTAATTATTTTATAAATACAGTACTTTTTTCTTTTAAGAAGCTTCCACCTTAAAAGGCATAAATTTGGAGTTTCTGAAATAGCTGGTCATGGAAACTTAATGAACCCCCTGCTACTGTTTCAGTGCTGGAACCACCTATACAGAAAACCTTCTGAGACCCTTACTGTGCCACCATTTCCTTTTTAACAATGTTTTCTTTTCCCCACTGCACAACCAGGCTCGGCTCCCTTCGTGCTCATCCACCTATAGTGTTTCTGAGGTATACTTTGCACGTGTTCTCTCACACAGTCGACCTGCTTGCCCATCACACTTTTTTTGTTTTATTTACTTTTTTCTTTTTCGCATTGTACTGTGCACAAGTGGGCAAAAATCAGCTGGGGGGGGCAGATTTTGCATGATCAATCTGCAACCATGTTCAGCATGGTTTTAAAATCACTGTACCAGTCTGGGACCACCATGATGTGTAGTCTAGCTAGGTAACTGCTACATAACATATGAGCATAAATTATATAAAAGCATCCTTAATTATCTCTTACATTAAAATAAAAATAATAAACTTACAGAGGTCCAGGCTGCAAAATGCTTCACTGGTTAGTCTGACCCATTTTCAGCCAGTGAAACTAGAAAGACTCTGTAAAGATGGCCATCACATTATGATTACTAATTACCTGTCTAGATCTGTGTGGTTTTATGATATCTGAAGTTCATTATTAATTCCCAAGGCTCTGGCTTGGATCACTACCTGCCAAAATGCATATACTGTTGTAAATACTTCCATATCAGCTTCATGATAGTCTTCTATAATAATGTATAGTACCATCTTAGGTAGAACTGAAAAGAAAAATACATTCAATTGTAATTAGGATGGGAAAAAATGGAGAAAGATATTAAGATAAACTAGAATTCACAACATCATGGGATAAAAACAGAATTTATAAAATACTGTCAAATTAATGCCATGACCCACTGTGTAAAGATTAGGCTTCAGCATATTATTATAATTGATTAATGGATGAGTATCAAAAAGATGGACTGGAGGTTTTCTGCAATACAGAATCAGTCTCAAGTACATACAGTTATATATTCTGTATTTTAAAGAATCCCTTAAAGTTGACAAGGTCTCATAAAAAGATTACAGTTAGCTCTATGTCACACTCTGGGCCAAGTGCTAGACCTGATGTGAATGTTCTGTTAATGAGCATCATACAAAATGCAAACATAAGGAGCTCACCTACTCAATCACTTTGTCCCTAAGCAGGAAGATCTGTGTGTAAGCAATACCTTGCTGATGTGTGTCTAATTTGTTCTCAAAAGCTTCAGCTTCTCAAGCAATCATTCCTAGCACTTCCTTATCCTTTAATAATAGAAAGTGTTTTTCTAGTTTCAGTGTATGAACAGGCAAAAGATCTAATAAAAAAATTTTTAAGAAGAGAGATGCTTACCAGTTTTTCTGGCATAGATAAATAGTTGCTGTCTGGCTCCACCAGGAGACAAGTCGTTTTAAAGATAATCAAGTATGTGTTCTTAATAGCACCTGATAAGTATTCTGCAGTTTGTTGTGCCTCGTTACTGTATTATATGAAAGCCTCACTGTTTTTATCATGATTATCATCAAAACACCAATATGGAATAAATAAGTAATACTGTACTCATACAAAGACACTTTTTTCTAAGCTAATACAGGAGCAAGAAATTAAGTTTAGTGCTTACAGATGCAAGACAAACACCATTCTCACTCAGCCAGCCATTCTTCTGAATTATCTGTATGAAATTAAGAAAAAACACTGGATCAGCAGCTATTTCAGCTTGATGACACTTTGTTTCCAAAGAATCCAACCGTGATAGTTTCACATCGGCAAAAATGGTGAACGTGCTCTTACGGATTATGAAGTGAATAAGCAACTTTCAGGGAAACTGGACTCTTCTTGCTTTGCCTGCAACTTCAGCCATTTCCCCTTTTCTTGTTCTGGAGGGATCACTGTCTTCAAAAGAAATCCAAACCAAGGTATTGTGGCTGGTGACTGGTCAACATGTATGGGTGTCCTGCTTGATCAGATTCCAAAAACTATTTTGCCTTCTGCAAAGCTATCAGGCTGTAGTACCAATTAGTGATCTTGGAATAGTTAGATTCTGCTGCAACTGAAGAAGAAAATTGGAGTATTAAGTGCATGACAACTTAGTGAACACTATCCACAAGGGATGGCTTTGCAATTTGTAGTAGAGTAGTCTGCTTGCTGAAGTATCAAGGTGGCACTGTGAGACTGTACAAGCAATTCATCTTTTATACTGTGTCCAAAGGGAAGATGATATCTAGAATGCAGATGACCTGGCTGCCTGATGAACTGGATCTTGTGATGCAGTTAAAAAATTTCTAGCTGATCAGAATTTCATGCTTAATGAACATATAGTGCAAGACCTAGACTGCCCTCTTTTAAACTGCAGACTGAAGGTGTAAAAAAAATATGGATACGTTCTTCTCTGGTGGCAGGATAGCACCCTGTGTATTTTTGAACAGACCATTTGAGCCAATGACAGATCCAAAGGAACAAATCAATTGAAACTGAAGATCTCTATGGCAATTGTAGCTATTTGAAGAGGCAGGGAGGGATTGGAGATTCTGTGGGGTCCATAAAGGATTTGTAGTGTAGTTTCTAAGTTTGTAAGAGACTCCTCATTCTGAAATACAGCTTGATGTCAGGATGCATGTCCAGCAATGCTCAATGTCATCTGCTATTATTTTGGAAAATGGGAAAGGCTGCTATGAGTAAACAACATTCTAGCCTCTAAATGATATGATAGAAAATCTTGCAAACTGAGGTATTTTTAAATGGAGTCCAAAAGCCTTCCATTAGTTTTGATCAAGGGGAAGAAAAGGAGTAATGTTGTATTGCATAATGTCTCATATCCAGCGGGGGGAAAAGACCACACTTTTGATAGGATCTCAAGGTTGTTTCTTATGTCTACACCTATTTCTGTGGTTCTTATTCCAAGAAAATATTTTTCTTAAGCTGATTTTTAGGCACCAAGTTCAGAGCTTCTTAATTTTATATGTCCAAGTCATCACTAAATAGCTTTGGACCTTCCAAGGACACCAGGAACACAGAGAGGGGAGAAATGGAATCAATGCTGTGGGAATTCAGCTGAACGTGCCTTCTGACAAAGGTACAACAACAGATAAAAGAAAAGATAACCTGATATAAACAATTTCTGAAATATGTTTTTCGGAAGTAGACATTGTAGATTCATCATAAGAAATTTCCTTACAATTTGAATGGTTGAGAAAAGCTCTGGAATTGAATTAATTGGCACTCCTAGAGCTACGATTGCCAAAAAGGAAAGTGATTTTACTATCAGGGATTTTTTTCTGCTGTTAATGGAAGGTCTTTGATTGAAGAAGTATAAGATCTTCCAGCAGAAGAGAAACTTGGGATCTGTGTATTCTGCATTGTGAAGAATTTGAGGTAGAATTTGCTGCCTGATTTTTTTCATAGAAAACATCCCTGTAGACCCTATTTTGCACCTCAGAGTCCAATAATTAGGAAAAGCTTCTTTTCACCTATTCCTTTTTATTGTCACCAGTTGCACTGGTGAAACTCTGGATGTGGTCAGCTGATTTGAGAGGAATGGGCAGAAAGTTTTTTAAAACTTCTACTTACCTTTAGTTACAGAAAGATTTTCATAGTTTGTTGAACTCCAGGCATTGTAGGGTAGTAGTACTATATACCTACTTAGCCCCAGTCAGCACCTTAACAATTCCACTTGTCTAGAATGAGGTGCTGTCTTTGGTGCAATTCAATTAAATCAAAGTGAGTTTCTTTAAAAAGTGATTCCCTTGTGGCAAGAGAAGTAAAGCTTTAATGCTCTAAAATGGTATAATGATAAAATACAAATTCATCTTCTCTTTAAATTTCACAATATGCAATAAAGTTTTTCCCCCTTCATGAAAACCAGTTAGCTTCATGCCTGTAATTTTTGTAAATATTAGCAGGACTACTTAAATGATTTTTCTAAGAGTAGAAATATTAATTAGGAATGATGCTGACTTAGCAATTGTGCAGTATAGTATGTGTGTAATATATCTATAATTTACTTATTATCCAGTTGTCACAAAATATAGTAATTTATTTTTTTAATAGCAGTAGTTCACTTACTTAAGAAATTATTAAATCAGATTGGCTTCACTTACATTTTTAGAAGTACTCTGACTTCAGCTTGTGTCTTAAAAATACCGTACAAAATGTAAAACTAATGGAATGACCAATGAAGGTCCATAGTCTCCGAATTTATAAAATTACACTTAGGTAGTATTATGCAATGGCCCCATTTTTTATCCTCATTTGTATCTCAGACTTTTTATTACCAGCATCAATCTCTCTCTCTCTCTCTCTCTCTCTCTCCCCCCCCCCCCCCCCTCTTCTCTGGCTTCTGCATGTGCTATGTGTTTGGCTAAAAGCGTAATGAAGGAAACCTATCGATCTGCTTGTTGAAAGTATAGTGGCAGTGAAATGTTTACTGCAGTGCTATCCCCTGCCTTTAAAAAAAAAAAAAAGTTTTTCAAAGAGGGAGACACTCAGGTCTGTAGCTTGTCATGTGTTTTATTTAGCCTCATTGAGTGGTTAGAACATGATGCCTTGTGTTGTGAAAGATCTGCAAAGTTTTATGTTAGTTTTCTCTCCCACAAAGTACATTATTTCCATAAAAATAGTTTTGGAATATGTATCGGCTGCATACTGATTGATGGGATTTGATAGCATATTTAGCATTGTTAATAAAACAACAGAGACTTGGATTATCTTACCTGATAATACAAGAACAGAGGGACCAGTACAGGGAATTAAGTAGCAGCAGTATTCAGAGAACAAGAGAAAATGCTGTTTCCTGCAACAGGTAGTTGACTTCAGAAGTCCATTCAGAGACTGCAGGAGGATTTTTAAGTGCTCTAGGTTAAAGTATTCTATATAGTATACATTACAAAATGTTGTAAATAACTTAATCTTGTTCTTTAGAACTAAAGCTGGGTAAGAGACTCTTTGTCCTACTTACGCTATTTTTAATAGAAGGCAGCACTGAAAGACCGAGAATTGCTACTCGGACTTGCAGGTGTTTACCACCAGCATAGAACCTAGAATTCAATTTTAGGTCCAGGCTGTTAAGTTCACTGTTGATATCTGTTGTAAATCTGCACTACATAGCACAACAGATTTGAGGATGAGGGGACCACTTATGGTGTAAGGGCAGAGGGGACTACTTTTGACAGTCAGATTCAGGAGCATCCTTCATGTGTGCTCAGTATGCCCAGCATTTTGAAATTTGCTGCCTACCTGCAAATTCTGCATCCAGGACTTCCAGAAGGCTTTTCTGGCTCCAAGAAAGTACGCCAGCTTCTTCGTGCGGGCTTAAGAATGTGGCAACCCTTTATACTTTGTCATCCTTTTTCAAAATCGGGTTTCTTACTCTTCTATCTAAAATACTTCTCTCTAGATTTCTAACCAGTGGGCCAATTAATGCAATTTTTAATTCGTTTATTCTGATATTATAACTTAAAACTTTCCAGAAGCAGTTTGCCAGATAAAAAATTTAGACGAATGAATTTAGCCATGGTAACGGACTGTGCAGTTGTCAAATAACTGAAAAGGTCTTCAGTCAATTCTTAGGCACCCCAGAATGCTTTAATGTCAGTATGGTTTTTATAATTATGGAAATATTTTAATGTAAAGGAAAATTCTTAGTGAGTATCCATATACAATGTCTGAAACTTGAATTGCATATTGTTAAAGGTCTGTCTCTAGCACTGTTTTTGAAGATCATTAGAGTAACAGCAAGAAAAGTATAACAAAATTCTAAGAAATGTAAATAGATTTTAAATACTATAGGTGGTCTTTAGACTTTCAGGTATAATGAGTGAATTACATGGTTTTGTTATTGGTCAGGTTATTAGGCTGGTTTTGTACTCAATATATATGCCCTTGACACGTACATTTCTGAAAACATATTATGCACAAACTTGATTAGAGTGGCACAGAGTTTATATTTTGTTACATCAAATAACTTCTCCTTCTGTAATATGAATATATCCCATAAATAGGGAAAGCACAAACAAAATCACACATAGTAATTTCTGGAACAGGATTTCTTTTTCTTTGCCTTTTCTTTTGTAAACTTTTCAGTCTATATATCAGCTGGAGATTTTTTTTTTCCCCAATATAGAGAATTTCATTCAACCCTTACAATCACAGGGTGACATAATTCAAGTGAAAAAGTGCTTCAGGAGATGGAGGACCGTGACCAAGAAGAGTGGGCCTGTGCCTTTATTTTCTCTAACATAAGATCACTCTCATGGCATAAACAAAGATTGCTCTTAGACAATTAATGCTATGCCTTGGATAGGGGAGACAAAATGAAGTAAATGTAAGCAGCTTCTCTCCATTCTCTTCTCTGCTTTTAAGCAGAAGTCCAGCAGATAGAGAATTTGGTTCTTTACATCTGACATAAATATACTGATCCATTGAAGAAAAATTGCTACATTAAATTAAGATTGCCTATCTCATTACCTTATGAAGCCCATATGCTTTGTAGAGATGCTCTCTGAAATTTGAAATAATGTTTTTCCAAGTTATCTCTGTTTATTAGAGGGAATGCTGAGGTTTTCATATTGTTTATGGACATGGTTTAAGTAACTTGCCAGGTATCCTCAGCTTGAAAACAGAAAAATACCTTGATAAAAAAAAATGTATGTCTTTATGTATCAGTGATATCTACAGTTCAAGAATAAATGAACACAACAGAGCCAATAAGGATCCAATAATCATTTGGGTTTTGTCCAACTATATTGGTACAATCTAGTCGTGGTCTTCTGTGTTATTTTTTTGCAGTTCCTAATAGAACAATGAGGTTTTAAGTAAAATTAGAATTTGTAGGCATTTCTTTTTCAAACATGAACAAGAGGTCAAAGCTTTCTATTTGGCAATTGCCATTTACATTTTTTCTATGGCATTTTGCTTTGCTAATAGTACTACGTTACTCTAGGCTTAAGAAAAATGAATGAATTAAACTTCTTACTTTTAGAGAAACATGGTTTCCTCAGTGCACATTAAAATGCAGAAATTTATGAAAAGCCAGTGATCTGGTTTCCTTATTCATAAAAAATAGCATTGCTAGTTCTATCTTCATTCTTGTTATTGGGATTAGTAGCTGCACAAAATATCTTCTGTAGCATTCTCTCTGCCATACCAGAATACAGAACTGTTCTTGCTACAAGAGCTAGATGTCGTATCAAGAAAGGCATTCATGACAGCTCATGCATGAAAGTATGGCAAAACTTCAAGTTCGTCAGGAAGGAGAGTGCGTTATTACAATAATCTGATCAAGGTATACTGAATAACTTCAATGAATGACATCTTAGATATTTACAATAAAATTAATTTTTAAAAATTCATTAAGAAATGTTACTATATTTGTACTTTAAAAACAATTTATCTTTGTTTACCCACTGCTGAATCTCAAATTAGATCCATTATTAGTTCATACATTCAAAACAGAAGCAAAATTTTACTTAATCCTACAGCTTCTCTGTGCACGGTACTTACCTTGTGACTTCTGTCAAGTAAAACTATCCCTTCTTATTAACATTTTGCACTTATTCTTTTGTTCTCTACTAATAAGTTCAGTTCAAGCACTAAGTTCATTTACAAAGAACTATTTAACATTCAGGAGAGTGGTAAAAACTGGGATTTTGAATGGCATCTCATTTCATATTACAGATTTTGGCTTAAAACTTATCTATTCAGCTTATCAAAACTGTAATAGTTTTGTTGATTTTTATTATGGTAAAATGCTTCCCAGCTCTGCATTTATCAGAGAGAGAATAAATAAAACTCAAAGTGTCTGTTAGGAAGCATAGGCACTAAGAAATTGAATGATAAAATCACAGCTGTTTTCCAGATAATGTTATATACATTTCTATATTCTAAAAATCAAGTAATTCAGAAATAATTTCCATCCTTCCCCATTTGGAACTTTAAAGTTCTTTGCTTTTTGTTTCAAGACAAGTCTTTGTTTCTATTTTAAATGCCCATCTCTGAATTTTTCCCTTCTTCTTCCACAAAGTAGGGAGACATTTCACCCTGCCTTATGCTAGAGATGTGCAATCCTTTATGAAACAAATTAGATCAAGTCAGAGAGCTATGAATGTCATTTTCCTTTTGATTGGTTATAGTTTAGACTCATGTACATAATCTACATTTGCATTTTCCAAAGTCAGTCTTGTCATTATTTCTCTATAATTGCATCCATTTAAGCAAAGGGTTTTTTCCATTTTCTTGTGCTGTACCATACCTTGGACTGTACGGCATCAAAACTGGCTTGATTAGATACAACTGTGACATTTCTTTTCTAGACAACCACTGTTGTCCTTTTAAATCCAGTAGCGAGCTCCTCACCAGCATTCAATGTTTAGTATTTATTTGTTTGGGTTTTACTACTTAAATCAGTTTGTTTGAGAAGCCAGACATTAGTTTGTATTCTGTTACACTAGTAATAACACTCAGTGCAACTGCTCTCTAGGTTCAGCTCCCAAAGCAATCTAACTCTTCAGAGTCAGCTTCAGTAATAGAATCTATGGAAAATTAGTCTAGAGTCTGAAATAGTAATAAATCAAAGTAGATCAAAGCTTCTATTGCATTGCTATTATGGCTTTTGAAGTAATCACTGATGTAAAATGCCATACGTGTGATCTAATTTACATGTATCTCTAGTGGACAGTGTCTGTTTTAACACATGGAAATCAAATTAGATATACACAGCACTGTCAGTATCAGTAATGTCTTGCTCAAATGTCAGTGGGTTCCCATCAGTGTTCCCTACGTTACCTTCCTCTTTCTCCAGTTTTTCAAATGCAGTTTTGTAACATGGAAACAAGTTTTTTTGCTAAGTGTAATTACCATAAACGTTTTCATTTAAGAGCTGGAGGGGAGAAAGAATGTTTTTATTCACAGTATTTTCCATATCCCTTTCTTTTCTATGAATTTCCAAGATTCAGTGCTGCTAGAAGCCCAGCCAAATTGATACTCTGTTCTCAGGCACATAACTGCTGTGAGAAGGCTGGTGGTTGCCATTGTGCTGGACCTTGCAATCCAGACTGCCAAATTCAAGACAGCACTAAAGGAATCTTATCTTTTGAGCCTTTGAGGCTCAAAGCAAAAGCCTAACTGCAAATCCTTTTCCTGCATTTGTATTTCTGATCACTTTCAAAAATAATTTCTAACTTGGGTTTGACAGTACAGTTCTCAGTGCAGCGTTTGCTTGAGTCCAGCCTCTCCTTCCCATAGCTTATGAACCCTCTGAAATCATCACGTTATTCATCCATGATGATTCTGATTTCACTTTAAGGATTCTCCTCAGAGGAATAGAGTCTGTGTTTCTGCCTCAACTCAAAGGCAGAAACCTAGCTCTTCATACAGTAAGTTCACTGTAGTGATACTCCTCAGATGGATTCACGGACTGAAGCTTTATTTTCCTTAACAGTTGTTGCTCCCTAGTTGGAATCTTAACTTAAAAGAGCTTTATTAATTTTTATACTTGAAAGTGTACAAGTCTGAGGTTTTGACTGAATACTGTATACATCGGTGACTAGAATATGCAACATGTGTAAGATTATCGTTACCTGTGTTTACTAGTTTTTGCTCTTGTACTTGAAGCCCTTCAAATTTGATGCTCCTAGCTCAAATAAAAATGTTAAGCTTAACTGAAATCAACTATGTTGGAGTTACGCCAGTGCAGAAATTCTGATCGGACCACATGGGGAAACGTGTGTTCTGTTCCTGCTCATACAGTTAAAAAAGTAGTCCAACCATTCACTTTAGAATGATAATAACTATAAAAATCTCCAACCAAAATTGCTGGCAAATGCCAATGGAATAAGCTGAAATTTAACTTTAAAGATGCTATAAAAACATAAGAAATTGGGTGATGGCCTTTTGTTGACTCTTTAGGCCTGAAGATTCACTGGTCAGTTGATTGGTGGCTTTTGAAGCTTATCATTGTTTTGGTTATGTTGTTAATGTTTTCATGTGTTCATATTCTTTTAACATAGAAATGCAAGGAAAGTTACCTTTGTAGTCAGCTTCCAGGAAGATAAGATTGTAAGCATGAAATACGAGTTGTAGGCTTTGTTAGCAATTACAAGTTTGATTGAAAATCCTTTGAAGGTCAGTGGAGAGATGCTTTTTTACTCCCAGAGACCTTGGATCAAAGGGATGGAGGCCCGTAGGCCTCGGACCAGGTAGGAACAAAAGCAGCAGAAGCTAAGAGTTCCAAGCAGGCCTCTGTCCCTTCCCCACCAACATTTATTCAGATGTTGACAATACCTAGATATTAAGAAAACTGAATTGTGTTTCCCAGTTGTAGCAGATGGAGTGAATGGTGACTATAGCTATCCTGCTTTCAGTTCAGGAGCCATAGCTGTCCACTGGAACAGAAAACACAATGCCATAGCAGAAGGCTCTGGATGGGTACCAAGGAAGACTATATTGCATTTTCTGTCTCCATATTAATGCAAACTTCATGTTTCATGCTGGAAAAACTTCTTACACCATTTTCAGGGGTACTCATTGTCTGTCTGTCTTTCTGGAGACACATATTGAGTGATGTTCACGTATGCTGAGCACTCCAAATGCAGTTGAAAAACATGGCAGCTGAAGGGCTTTGCATTCTGTAATTCAGCTGTAGGCATGTCAAGTTAAATTTGGTCTAGACGTCTCTGGGTCTCAGTTTCCCATTTGTAAAATGAAGTCATCCCTCTGCTTCACAAAGATTTTGTAAAAATAAATTCTTTCATGTGTATTAGGACATTTTATATTGTAGAGCCGAGCACAACAGAGAAATCTATAAAGAACTAAATAATTCCCTATTCAGAAGAGAGTTTGGATAATGTTTAGGAAGTAAAACATGAAACTAGTTTTTGAACAGGGAGATTAAAATGAAATAGCCTTATCTTGCCTCATGCAGAAGCCCTGCTGAAAATAATTATGATGAAATCATAATGCCTACATGTCAAAGGAAAAAATAAGAGTTGCACACATAACATTGATCTAATATTTCCTAAATGTTGTGTTTCACTTCAACTTGCCAGTTTTCCTTGACTGTATTCGAATGAAGAATTTATTTTAAAATTCTGATTTTGAGGATCACGCCATTCAAGAAAAATAGTTTCCATTTTTTGCAGTAATGTGGAAATTTCGTTGTTTTAGTGCTGCATTGAAATTGGCTGTTGCTGGGTCAAGAAATAGAAATATGAAGATAGTTGAAATTTCATTTAAAAGCAAAATACTTGTAATAGAAATGAAACTTTCTGAAGTGACATACACTTAGTGTATGTCAAGGGTTGGAGAGTAATTTATGGTGTGCTTGAGGACAAGAATTTCTATATATCACTTAGGTATTTTTAGTCCATCTGATTGACAGCAGTTTTAAAAGGTGGTTGAACTGGAATGGACAAGGACTTTAAAAAGTTTTAATGCTGGTCAGATAGGATATAACTCAAACATGTGGCATATACTTGTAAGGCTAAGCTATTCATCAATCTAATTGCCAGGGTGTGAGATTGTATGAAAATAAGCAAATAAATCCCATTTCTGTGGCAAACGACAAGGACAACAGGAATCTCTTTCTCTTGTATCTCTTTGGAAAGAAAATTTATTCTCTTTGCCTTTATTTACACTATCTGTTTCTCAAACTAGAGAATATTTCCAGGGCATTGGGGATTGTTTAAGATTTTCATTCAAACAAATAAAAGATCTTGTTCACAGCTAATAATACAAGTAGTAGAACTTTTGATTTTCCCAAGTGCAGTGTTCCTAGAGATTTCTTCTGTCTTACAAATCCCACTTGGATTCTGTTAGCACTGGTTAGAAATATCTGTTGCAGGTTGTGCACAAATTATTTGGCAATAATTTTTGTCTTGATTTAATAAGGGCTTTAGCTTACACAAAATGTGTGTCCTCTCCATATTTGGGTATTATAATTCATACTGCTTCTCTGAACAAAATGAGTATGATCTTGAATAAGCCCTGAACAGCCCCTAAAATATCACAGAAATGTCTTTCCAGTGTTATTCATACAGCATATCTGTATGCTATCCCATACTCTTAAGAACACAAAATCCAGCTCATATTTTTTTCTCATAAAAATGTAAACATTTCATTAAAATTCCTGTGAAGAAATAAAAACCACTTCCTTTCTCTTTGCCTCTTTTTATTCTCAACTATCAAGCTTACGCTGCAAGTTTGCTTTCCCATTAGCTTTCTGACTAGCAGTTACTATTTTATCTCCTTTTTTGCTGTATGTATCAGCTCTTCCTGTTTTCTCATTCAGTAAGGTGTTCAACTTCCAATTTTAGTTGATATGTAAGATTTTGTCTGAACCCGCTTCTAGTCATAAACGTATTGATTTTGCATCTCCAGGACAAGGTCAGTTTCCGTTGAGAGACAATGAGTAATCAGCATCTTATTTGCATCCCAGAAAACTGCCCTTTGCCTTTTCATTTCATTTTGTTCCTAATATTGGATAATATCTTTTTTTATATACTGTTCCTGTAAAAGGAACCATTGCAGCCTTCATGTTTCTGCGGTGTATTCATCAATCCACTTCCACCATCCTGTTTGAACAGTAGTTAGGATGAACCATAATCTGACCATAAAATTCCATGTATGTGTTCATAGTCTACAGGGAAACAATGATCAAAATTAAATATTCCTTTATCTAAAGTGTAGATGACTAGGAAAAACCTCAGAAAAGAGAACTTAATAATATATGGATGAGGACATAAAGGCATATTCAAGATCTGAAGATGACTTTTGTTCAGTGTCCAGTCTACCAAGCATAACAATAAGTGGTAAAAATCTGCTCGTAAAATTATTTTGGCTTCACATGATTTTTTGCTTATTTCTTCCCACTCACTCCAAATGAGTAATTCCTTGCATAGAATACTACATTATTCATATTTAAATTTTGGTGAAATCAATCCCACCAACAGTGCTGCTCCTTTTTAAAGATGTGTTTATGAGTAACGTCTGCTGACACCAGATTCCGTGAGCTCACTTTCCTTTCCCTTTCAGAGTTGTTCTCAGTATAACAAGAAAAAATCATTCTGTAGTTTTGAACTGACTTTAGTCCTAATTCAGATGGCCATAAAGCATACTCTTAAGACCTTGCCTATTCAGCTCAGTGTAAAAGTGCTGTTTGAATAGGAATGCATTCCTGAAATAGGAAGATTGCATCTGTAATAGGATTATTTAATCCTCAAATACTTCCTTAAACGTTTTCTGAAGTACACAATTCCAGATATACTTTTCCTGTGAAATTTTTTTAACATCCTCATTTTTATCTTCCATATTAATTCAATCAAAGCAATTGTCTCTGTTCTTCAGATTAGATTTAAAACAATTTTTTAATGAAACCAACCAATGTATTTCATTACATTTTTTAATTTGCTCCTATTTAATCTTATGTATATTGCTTAGAATAACAGGCCAAAATCAATTTTTACAATATTATTACACCAGTTTGAGACATTGTTGTTCATGGTTTAGTTTTATTTTATGTATTTATTTACAGATACTGATTAATGTATGTTGCACTCTTAGGGGGGAAAAGGTATTTTAGGCAAGAAACACCATGCAAACCCCTACAGTTATAAATCAGATCATGTGTGATTTGAAATCTATTTAAAGCAGGCAAGTATGTGAGAGACCATTCAAATGGCATGTGCACAGAGTATATTGTACAGAATTCAGATCATATAATTACTAATAAATCACATGTAGAAAAAAGCAACAGCAGCATACTTTCCCACATCACACAGAATAAATTGTCTTCATAAAACTGCTGAAGTTTCAAGGAGAGGTTATATGAGTTATGCACTTTCTCACCGACAGTAAGTTGTGGTAGGTGCAATACCTCATAAACAAGCCTGCCTGGTGTTTATGAGACAGTTAGAGGAATACAGTTCTTAAATTGTTAACGGCTGCCGTGCTTTGCATACCGTGCTTCCTTCATTACAGCTTGGCGAACTCATTCCCTTTGCTGTACCTTAGTCCTCTGTGTCTGTATGTATGTTTGGGTTTCTGCTGGTGGTTCCACATTCTGCATGCTTTCCTAAAAGTGGAGCAATGTGCTTTCCCATAAATGATAAAGGTTATGGGTTAGCCTCCTACAGGCTCTGTCTACCTGAGAAATGGGCTCTTTCTGTTGGTGGTAACTCATGTTTTGATGTAATTGTTCTGAATTGTTCTTCATGTTGTAAAATGAGTTGAAATGTACTTCCATAAGAGTTAGCTTTTCATATTGGGCTGGAAACTTCATCTTTGTGTAGCAATTCATTTTATTATAACCAATGGCTTTTAATTGTACCTCCCATAATGAAGAGCTGACTTAATACTCTGTGCTAATCTTGTTATGACTTTAAAAAGGTAAGTAATTTCTCTAACCATTCCTAACAGTCATGGTAAAGTGTTAAAGGGTTTTTCAGTTTTCTTTTTTTCTTTATTTTTTACATGAATTTTTCACTTGTAGCATGAACTTTTCTTTGTGTCTTTTTCTACTTTTCTTGTAAAAAAATTTTTTGTGGACTGATTTTTATTTGCAGCAAAACATATCATGTAGATTTAAATAAATCCAATTTAGTACAGTCATTGATTTCATTTTTCAGACTAATCATGATTGATAGATAGAAATTGTCAGCAGGACTCTTTATTTTACCATTCCCTTAATTTATTTTTGAGTACTTTATTTCACATTCTATTTACTACTTCAGCCTATGGGAGAAACCTTACTCTGCATTCCAGCATGATGAAATTATATCTTAAAGAACATAAAACCCAGTTTGCTTAAAAAACAGAGTAATGTGAATTGAATGCTTTGGGTTTGGTTACATTCTGCCTGAACTACGCAGGGGAATGGTACTGGCTGGTAGCCCACTGTATCTTCTGCCAAGGTACATTGTGAGCCAAGAGGCTGTAGAATGGACAAACAATAAATCTGTACTTTCCCTGTGAAAGGAGAGACAGCCATAGGTTGTTATTTCTGTAACTACCTGTGAATGAGAAGAATTGTAGTAAATAATACTACTAATCACTCGCCCCAGTCAGTCAGGGTACTATATGCAATGTAATATGGATTCTTTACTTAGCAGTAGCTGTGAAAAGAATACAGATTTTTTCATAAATGTCACAAATAACAAAGTAGTAAAACATAGAAATAATGAGTGTGATAAAAGGCATTTAAAGCACATGACCCCATTTATACAAAGCTCCATTGCTGCTAAAACTGTATGTGTTAGAAAACTGGTGGGTTTTATTCAAAATCATATTTTACTGCAGTTTTGTTTCAAAATAACATTTAGGATATCAATGTGCAATTCATATTAAACAAACAGAAGTATTATGTAATAACTAATTTCTATGTCAGTTATGTTAAAACATGGTTTGTATTCTGCAGCTGTGAGCATAGGTTGGGAAACGATCAAGTCTAGCTGATCAAGCCTTTTATTTTATTATCATGGATTCCTCTTCCACAGCTGCTTTTAAAATTTGTGGGAAGCAAATTATTTCTCATACTGCATATGTTGCCCATCAGGTGAGTGATAACATGGAAACTGTAGGCTGGGTGTAAGAAATCAAAAAGTAAATTTAAAGTCCTCTGTGTGCACAGAATTAAAAAAAATGACCTATAAGAGGCTGCGTGTGAAGCCAGCTGTCTTTTGTTACCATTGTCATTTGGACGCTGTAAGAGCAAAATTTTGTCGGCACGTTTTTTATATTAGAAGATTTGATCTGCAAATCTCGGCTGCTCTGTTCATTATAAATCTCTTGTTTTTGTCCATACACTAGCTCCACTATAGGTTGGAAGGGCTTAAAGATGAACTGAGGAGGAATAGAGGCTACAACTCGAGAGTAACTATTACTGCTCAAAGGAGCTGTTTTCCATTCGCAAACATTGCTTTGCGCTATGGGTTTGGGCTCCTTCTGTTCCTCCACTTTGTTGAAGACTCTCTCTTGACTTCCATTTTACTTCTTTAGCACTGTCTTTGTCTGCTAACATTTTTCCTCCTTCTCTAGTAGCTTTTATCTGTGTCCTTTGGATCACATATTTTACTTAGTTTGTTTTAGTAGATTGTTTCAAATGTTTGTGTTTTGTATTTTTGGTTTTTTTGCCTTTTTCTTTAGGACTATGTTATCTCACTGAGTTTCATTCCACAGTTTGCTGAATCGCTTGGTTATTTTGCAGCAGGCCCATTCCTCGTTTTCTCTTTTCATGTGGTTTTCAGTGAGAAATAAGAGAGCCTCTTCCATTTTAAACAGTAGTCTTACACACATAGGCCCATGTCTCCTTTTGCACACACCTTCTGCCTTGCCACATCCATCCTGCTTCTCCCTCTCTCTCTCTCTCAGTCTGTGCCTCTCTCTTGTGCTTTCTTTCCTACCATTATACCATCTTTTTGGTCCAGAATTGTCCTTTGGTAAATTACAGGTAAATATTTACTTCTTTCGAAGAGTCATGTCATGCCTTTGAAATGTGGTAAAACAACTCTGGGCCAAATTTGGGCATCATTAATATTTTGTTTGCAGTTTTGTTGTATAGTATTTTTGGTGGGAAGGAGGGAGGCTTTGGGTTTTTTCCGTTTGTTTTTTTTAAACAACAGTTTTTTTCAGGGAAGGACACCATAACCCACTCTAAGTTGCAACATTACTTTTCATAAGTTATTCCATTACAATAAGTAGACTGTGTTGCGCTGTAGAATCCAATTTTTTTATGTGAATATACATTTGGGGCAAGCTGCTGTGGAACAGAAGAAAGAGGTTTAGAAGCTGGGGCACAGTTGGTTTCAGCCTTAAATGGATTGCTCCTTTCTGGAGACAGCTTTTTGGGGGTTGAGTGTGTACCATTCTTCATCAACTGTTAGATCATACATATTCACTTTCTAGGCAGTTTTTCTGTTACTGCAAATTGAAACCGTAGTCTGAAAGATAATCTGGATTCACTCCTTCACTTTTTCATCAGAGTCAAATGTTCTGCAGGGAAATTAAACCCTCAGCGTCACCTGTGCTATTCCACTTCGTTCACCATGTGTACACGGTTTTACTTTATTAGTCCTCTCGCTGAAATTTAACAATACATTTGTCAACAAAGTAAAAAAGAGGTTTCCATTCATACTGTCTGAGAGGTTTGTCTTCCTGTGAAGTTTACCGTAGCTGGGGTTTTGTCCACACAAAAAGCTTTTTATTCAAGTGTTACCAGTTCAGTCAACTGACCTGCCAGAAGATAGACTGCTGTTCAAATTAGTTCCTCTAAAAACTTGCAACTTCAGTGTTATTATACGATGTGCTGTCTTTCCAAACCTGAGAAGGATTAACAAGAGCTGATGCTTCAGTATAGATAAAGTTTAAACTGTGTTGTGTTTACAGGACTGATACTCTTCAAAAAACAATTCTTTTTTAAATCTGCATGGTAAACAGATGGAACTCTAAATATCCAGTGTTACTAGAATATTAGACCGATGTGAATCCTCCAGTTTCCCTGGAGTCAGACTAATGTATCTGGAATAGCACAGTGGCAGCTAAGCATCTAGGAAGAGGATTTGTTGAGAAACCAGTTGTCATTCTCACACAGATACTTTTTAAAGTAGAATTGCACTGTAAAATTCATCCTGAACAGAGAATTTCTTTTAACCAAACAGAAACGACTGAGTAAATTTATCTGGCTCCAGCCAGGAGCTGTTTATACAATTGTAAGTTGCTTATACAATTGCGAAGAAGTCTTATTAGATATCTTCAGAATCAACACAATCTAAATTGAGTATTTTAAACTCTTTCTATAATACCTGAAAATATCAATAATAGAATTTTAAAGCAGGTCATGATAATATAGTTATGTTAGTATTTTGTCTAATCATGAAACAGGACCTAGAGTCAGAGTTACTGTAATTACAATTGTATAAGAAAATGTGGATTTTCTGTTTAAAACTGGAGCTTAACACGCAATTTTAACCACTGTGTTCTTTGATTTTACTCTATTACTGTCCTTAGGCCATCTTGTTTCTTATGAGGGGAGGGTGGAATCAAATTGCTTGTATCAGATTCTGTCCATCAGCTACTACCCTTCTGCTTAAATATACTTATCTCATGTAGACTATGTAAGAATGTTGCTGAAAATATGTATAGCCTCTGTCTCAGATCCCAGGAGCTTGCCCATTATATCTCTGTATTTTGCATTCTTGTTAACTTCTGTAGCTCATAGCCTCTGTGCTCTCTCTGCAGGTCCAGTCTAGGTGCAGCAGCAAGGAGAACATTCTCAGAGCAAGTAAGTACTGAAACTTCATAGCTCTGTTGAGAAACTAAGACTGCTCAGAAGACAGCAAATGATAATCAGATGAGAAGAGAAGGATATGGTTGGCACATAAGTGGGTTTGCAGAAGCAATGTAATAACTTAAGACAATGAAATTCAGTCCAAAGAGAAAATAAATGTGTAAATAGCTCATAGTGTTCATGTATTAATGGATAGTTGCCTTTTAATTTTTTCTTCTAAGTTGTTCTTCTAATGACATGGAGGCCTGTGTTGTTTGTGGTGATGTATTGTTGTAAATGATCATGTGTGTGCAACTTTTATGGGGAAAAAGAATCAACACTCAGAGACAATGCAAATGGAAGTTCTCAAGTTGAATATGTATGATTTTTATTTTCATACCTGAATTGAATGTTGGGTTACAGAAAACCAAACCAAAAAATGCACAGGTTAAGAATTCAGATTTGATCCAAATAACCTGTTCTTTAATTTGCACAATTCCTTTCCTTTGTTTTATGGGAATCTCTCCTAGTCTGAAATTTGATCCACCATATTTAACAACAGGAATAGGAAGTTGTTTTGGTGATAAGAGAGAAGGCTGTCAGGAATTTTCTACCTTATGCAACCAATTGACTTAGCTGCTTCAAAGCTAGAGGATTATTTTTTCAGACAAAATGCTGCTTAATATAAGTAGTTCTTTTTAGAGCCATCTGGCATTTGACATTAGTGAAAGATAACTTGGGAAGGTCTGAGGAGTTGTTTAATGTCATTTACTTGTAATTTAAAAGTACCACTTAGTCATTTTAGAATTTAAAAAATAATTATTTGTTTGTCTCTGGGTCTACTTAAATGTATGATACCTCTAAAAGAAGAGTTAGCATTTGTTTGTAGGAAGAAACAGGGAGAGAGAAGGGTTAGTAGTTACACATGCATTTTTCTTCCTTTCTTCATTAAGGTTATTCATGCTAGTGTTAAACCTGAAGGGGCTCTATTTTTGAGTATGTATTTTCTTGTCTTCTCTTGCAGAAATAATGGGTGTTATTTTTGGTGTTAAAACAAAGTTGTCAGAGATTAGGGGATTTTATTTATTTTCAAAAATACTGTGTTGAAGAACGCATTTCTCAGTAGGTTTTAACAGAACCTTTGACTTAAGCAGATGACGTGTATTAGACACAGAGTTCCAGATCTGAAGGTAGCACTCTGGTCACCATTCAAAGCATTCAAAACCTCTGAATTCATTCACATTTTAAGGGTAAAAGAGGTGAAATGTTACTTTCTGAAGCAGCTAACAATGAGGTTTAGGTAGCAGTAAAACATAAACATTAAAGCACCTAATGGCTGTAGCATAAAGGTTGTTTGCTGCCATACAGTTCCCCCAGCTTTCACTGCTGTGACATATTTTTTCCTAGCATCTTCCTTCTTTTTTTCCAACTTTACCTTTTAAGAAAATAGTTTCTTAGTTTATACAGTCAGGAAAAAGTTTTTAACATACATTGTGTGGAATCTGCTGGATCTGCAGGAATTACAGTGCTGCTAAGCAAGGTTTCTTTCTCTATGCAGAGAAAGGTATGGGAAGTTTGACTGTGTCTCACAAATGCTTTCCTTTCCTTTTCCTCATTTTTATGATGTTGTTAACAAAATATAGGCATAATGGAAGATGTAAGCTTGCTAGGGACATCCCTGTTGTTAAATCCAGGAATGCAGTTTTTCCACTAGTTACACTTTTATCTTACAATAGTTTAATTTGGATCATTTCTCCCTAGTTTGCTTATGAGAAAGTAATGTTTAAGAGTGTGAAAATTCTTAATATAGTTAAAATATATCTCATCAGCTGTTTCTCTCTTCCTCAGTATGCCAACTGCTATGTTAAGGAAAGGAATTAAGTCAGTCAGAAATTATTTGTGCTTGACAAATTCGCAGTGCCTGCTTTTATCGTCATGTTATCTTCTAAATACGTACAAAGAGATTGTTCAAATAATTTCTTCCAGAATCTTTCTTGGGTCTGGAATTAGGTAGGCAGTTTTATTTGTCTCTACTTCTTCCTCTTAAAGATAGTTACTGTGTTAAAGGCAAAAAATAAATTAATGAACAATCTCCCACACAGAGACAAGCATGTGTCAGTGCTGAAAGAAGTTTTGTATATACAGATTGATTAAGCGACCTTCTCTTCTGAAGGAAGAACTTAGATTGCATGATTGTTTTACTATTTTTGTAGTTATTTTTTATTAGAAGACTACACTTAAATCAATAATCTATTTTTTTCCAGAATGTGAAGGCATGTGCAGCAGCAAATGGGATATTTAGGTAGCTACTGCAAAGCAAAATTATGTCATTAACAATTAGTTTCTATTATTTGTTAATGCTGTCTTATTATAATTTATGTTGCTTTAGGAATATCATTATGTATTACATATAAATCATCCACTTTGGCTCTCATAAATACCTTCTTGTTCTAGGCAAATTCATTCAAGATACTTCTACAAATGTCATTTTCTTAATCTTTTGGTTTGTATCTGTTACTCTTGTTTACGTATTCCTGCAGCAGTTCCCTCTCTTCAGTTGCTTGTCTTCACTTTCAAAATCCTTCAAAGCTTGTTGTCCCCTTGTTTACTGTCTCAGTAAGTATCAAGAAATCAAACATGCTGCTGGCTTCATTTTCAAACAACTTTTGTTGTATTTTCTCCCAACCTGTCCCTCATACTTGGGAAAAGTAAGGTTCCATTAATCTATCCTACTACCTTCACTCAAATTATACATTTAAATGTCACTTTGCTATGGTGACTACAAAACCTTGACAATGGGTAGGATGCCGACCAGCTGGAAACACTGTCTGCTGTCCTGACTGTCCAGTGATTTCATTGTGCTTCCCTCTATCCTCCTTTCAAACCTTTTGACTCCCATCTCTCTCTTGGATTCCAAACTCACTGGGACAGTGTCCTTTTTTATGTTTTATCTGTGCACTGCACGTAGCATATTGAGATGTGTTTGTGGAGAACAGAATGAGGAGTGAACCGTCCTGAGTCCATAGTTCATAGAACTGAGTTAGCCTCAGATTATCATCCTCAGTGTAAAATCCTGCATCATCTTGAAGGGTTTCTGTTTCTGATTAACTGATCCTTTTACGCTCATCAAGACTTCCGGTGTGTTTTTCATGACAAGTAAGGATCTATGCTTTTGTGAACTTTTTCAACTGTAAATTGCATTTTTTTTAAAATCTCTCTTTTGATTCTAGGTGAATACAGTGCCTTCCCAGTGTCTGACATAAATGCTCAATAGTGATAATTAACTAATTTAATTTACCCCAAAGTGCTGGATTAATTTTAGTAAAGTGGTTTAAATGAACATCACTGTGTACATCTACATATTGTAGCATACATAAACTTGGTGCTCTCTTGTTGCAGGTCACAGTGCTGTTGACATTACCAAGGTAGCAAGAAGACACCGCATGTCTCCATTCCCATTGACATCTATGGACAAGGCCTTCATCACAGTTCTGGAGATGACCCCAGTGCTTGGAACAGAAATCATCAATTACAGAGGTATTTTAAGTTGGATTCTTTGTGAGGATTAGGGTAGTTATTTCCTTATTTTACAACCTTCTTAAGCACTTTCTCTTTTATTAATGTTGTGAGGTGTCTGAGTACCTTCTTCAGGAGAAACTGCTTCAGGAAATGCCAATAATAGGAGCAGAAGTCTCCTTTCAAAGTCAGGAGAATGTTGATTGAGCTCAATACTGCTCCCTGGAGGAATCTGTAATGGGACTCTGATTAAATATATAAATGAATTTTCTTCTGGTCTGTGTTATATGCAACAAAGCTAAAACACAGAAACCACAATTTGCCTCAGTGGTTGATTTAACACGGGTCTTTTGTAAATGCCAAGTAGCTCCGAGTTGTACTGTGATCGTTCACTCTGTTCTGTTACTGTGGGAGATTCTCACTAAACCCCCTTTCCAATCTGAGATTAATGATCAAATCAAAGTGATTATTGATTCCAGGTCACTTTTTTCCATGTCTATATATATCTTTACCAGTTCGTCTCAGTCTTTTTTTCGAGATCCTACTTGGCCTACTAGTCATTCCAGAATTTGCCTCTTCTTCTCATAAACACAACATAATTCCCTTTCTATTCTACCACTACATTTAATCCTTTTCTGATACTTACTTGCACTTAATGTTTGATTTATTGAAACTTTATAATCAAGGTCAACTGTGATTGGTTTATACAGTGAGGTTGTCTTAAAAGGCACCAAACAGCAGGCAAAATGTCAGACCTTGTGACTGTGTGTATACGCGTAAATAAATGGGGATAGGTGAACCCATTTTCTGGTCTTAAAGGGAATTAGCAGGGCACCTCTCATGTTTATTCAGCTAAACTATCCTCCTTCCTGAAATAGTGTGTTCATAATGCCTGTTAGGTGTCTCCCTTGCTTCTCCTATCCCTTACACCAAGCTTGGGCTTTATCTGGGAGAGTGTTCTTAGCACAGAACAAAACCACAATGGGAAGCATGCTGACAAGTTATCCTAAAGTAGGTGGGGAAGAGAAAACCTCCTCCAGGGTTTCCTCCAGATTTTCCAACGGTAAGGTGGTTAGCAAAGAGATAGTGGAACCACGAGCCTTAAGAGGCAAAATGGTTAGGACATCAGTGGACTCCAGACAGCAGAGAGCTACAGATGTTTTCTGAATGGGATATTCTGTCTTCTGGCTGGAAAGTTCAAAGTTTTCATGCTCTTCACCAAATCTTTGTGCTGTCACAAACCTTTGAGATGTCTTCATATTGACATACTGATTTAGCAGACTGTACGTGGAATCACACCTGTGTGTTTAATCACTCCAAGTGGAGATCAGCACTCCCCTGTGCTTTGGTAGCAGGAAGCAGATCTCTGAGAAGATGCTGCATATCCTGCATTTGGAACAGCACCAATAGTGGATCAACAAGGAATATGCATATTACACCCTGCACTTTCATAATGGTTTGCAGATTAGAAGAAGGCATTAAGGCATAAATGCCTGAGCATAGCTATTAGATCTTTTTGGATAGCTGTCAGTTAAATGTCTTTGCTAAGACAGCTGTTGTGGACAAGATGATGAGCCATAGTGTTAGGTACATTTAGTCCAAATAGATGCTATGTATACAACACTGAACTCCTGAAATAAAGGATAAAAATCTGCCATGTACCTCCCTGAAAAATAAGCACAGCATATGTTTATTTTGCTATATAAGGTACTGTAGCATTATTATTCTTTTCAAGATAAAAATAGTTTTGATTTTTTAAACTTCTAGTGCAAAACTGAGTGAAGAAATAAGTTCTTGAATTTGGGTTGTATTGATTATAGGGAAAGACAAGTATTGATAAGTTGTTATTTTTCCTTTTTTTGTCCTTGATTCTATAAATATGTCTTATTCTCTTGTCCCTTTATCTTTATTTTCATTTTTCTCCATCTCTCTATCTTTTACACTTCTGGATGAAAACTTACATACTGTTTCACAACACTTTTGTGTTGCTGCCATTGTGTTTCTGGACAGAAGCTGTATTTTCCCTAGAAGTTAATAAAATGTGGCTAAAAATATTCTTCTAGGTAGACAGAGAATAAGCATAATCCTCACATGCTACATGTATGTTGATATATATAACAATAACATCGCCATCAATTTATACATATACACCAGTCTTTGTGCAAGCATATTTGTATCAACAGTAGGTAGCAGCCTTTTCATAGATCTGATTTGTAAACTTCTTCATTAGAACTATGGTGAAATCAGCCAAAATCACAGTATATATAATTTCCTGCTGCAACATGCTTTGGACAAGCTTTCCCCATGTAATTTATTTTTATATTAAAAAACATTCAAAATATGGACTAAGTAACAGTTTTGTGTTAATACTGATAATGTTACCATACCAAAACCGGAGTGATTCTATTCAGACTACACGCTCTTCAAAATGTCCTTACAGAGAGAGAATGGAGGTAATTGGTCCTAATGAGATGCTTATATTCTCTATAGAGTTTTATATACTCTAATTTCTCAAAAAGGCAATTTGATTGTTTCTGTTCTTATTCCACTACATGGGAATATGCTGTCAAGATAAGAGAAGGTATTCTAGTATACTTTATAATATCTTAGTTGATACTTCATTTTGCTCTTCATGTTACCTGACATCAAATTCAGGCTGATTCTAAGTCTGGATCATATCGATTATTATTCCTGGCACTGTTATTCTTTAAAAAATAATGTTCTGAGTCTGCTGAGACACTTCAGTTATGACCCTCTTCCCTCCCACCCAAAATAAAAGAGTTAGGTACATGGTAAGATCATCAGCTGTAGAGATATATTCTTGGTTTAATATTCACATAATTGTACCAACAATGAAAATATTAACAAAGACATATTCCTTCATATTTTTGCGCTGTAGTGCAAAGTTGTATCTCACAATTTATTTTTCAACAAATATACACTTATTTTAGCACTGTAAGGTTTCCTAATACATAGTATGAAATTTCAGGATTGAGCCTTTAGGAGACATCCTAAAGGACACATCTGTGTCTGTGATACTGGAAATTCAATTCTCTTAATCAACAGATACAAATCTCAAGATGGAATCTCATTTTGAGAAGTTCTTAAGTGATCACCGTAGTGTTATACAGGCAAATACATAGGATTTTTTTGTATAGGCATATATATGTATATGTGTATGTGTGCATGCATGTGCACACATATGCTAGTTTGCTAAAAATATTGATTTTGAAGAATACAATGAATTAAGAACCAGTTTTTCATTTAGTTATTTATTCATTTATTTTTCAGCTAATATACCTGTAATTTCAGGAGATAATAAAAATGTAGTCCTGGAGGTCTGAATCCTAACTAACTGTACTCAGAAAAGCACTCTTGTGCTGTGTTTGTTTTCGTTGTAGTTTTGTGTCTTGAATTAACGCTGAGCTTCTGAAAATTATCTTTCAGGAGCACAATTTCTCTGTAAGAAAAGTGAAATGTTTAAAGTTCTAGGATTGCAATTTATTTCATTAACAAATTACCTAATTAATTTTAACCTGATTTATTTACATTACTAAACATATTACATGGTATTCATCCTCATAAATAAAGCTGCTGAATGTTACTCTGTACAAGGAGCCAGTACAGCCCTGACTTTATTCTTGATTAAGTTAAGGCATGGTGTAGTCTCTCAAATCTAGTCTCTCCTAACATAAGGGGGAGGATGAGTAAAGTTTCTTTTGAAACATGACTTTCACATTGGTAAGTGTATTGCTTAGTGCCTGTATAGATCATTTAGCCTCTTCCATATTAAAAAAAAAAAAATGGACAGTCCTAAAACATTTTGCAGAAGTGCCATAAACCAAAGGCATCTGAAGCATATTTCCCACCTGCCATCATCAATATCCTGTATGAAGCCCCCAATTAGCCTTTTATTCCAGCTAAATGCAGTTACCTGAACATTGCTCTGTGGGTATATAAGGTTAAGTTTTTAGACAGCATGATAAAGATTATTCTTCTGCAACTAAGAAGAGGCAGAAGTTTAATTGATACTAAAAGTACAAAGCAGAGGCAATCCACACTTCATGGGCTTAAGCCTCAGAACAGAACAGTTTTTGTGATCTAGTCCAAGAGCCCTGTAACTTCTGTAGAGCTTGGACATTTCTTGCCACTGCTTATTCATTTTGAACTAGCTGATTATTTCAATAGCATTGCTTTTTCATATCACACTGAAGTGCTACCAGGGCAATATTTACAAAATGGGAGCAAATCCATCACCTCTGGTATAATACCTGTCTCACTCCTTTATCCCAGTACCAATACCCTGAGAAATCACAATTCTCCACAGAACTGTACCAGTTTCACCAGCTAAGCTTTAGAAAATATGCAAATTTGAAAAGTGAGTTTAATGTAATTCTCCATTTTGTGCTAGAATCAGAAAGCTATGGGTACCACAAGGGGCAGTTTGATGACATCAAAATATTTCAGAACATCTTTTTTGAATTACAATTAATCAAAATAAGGTCAAACAGTGTATTTCTAAAGTAATTGCTCAAATAAAGGAGAGTACAGAGGTACTTCATGTTGTCCTTCGGTTGCTGACTTACTTCATTTTAAATGCTTAAGGCTTCAGCAAATAATTCTTACATTTTTCTCCCCGTAATGAAATTCATTCCCACTACTGGCTGGCCATTTATTCCCTTCAAATATTGCATGGCAGAATGCCAGGAACATGCTGTTCAACTTTGCTCTAATTGGTGTGATTTTGCATGCAGACAAGAAGTAAAATGAAGCCACAACATGCCTGCTAAATTTAGAAGCATCATTTTGTGTGAGGTTTTGTGCGTCTGTGAACAGAGGGTGTTTTTACTAGGCCTTTGATAGCTGCCTTTTCTATGCTATAATTGAAAAGTCTGTGTCTGCATTCTTTTTTTCAGTGCAAGTGTACAAGCTTTCGTGAGCTTTCTAGTAACTTGTATAGTGTGTGTCACAGACAGTGATACTCAGGGATGCACAGGCATATGAATAGCCATCACAAAGGTGCTTTTCTAGTTGCTTTAACAGGTTTTATCATCATTTGCATGGCAATACCTATTTCAAAAATGCAACACAAATATTCGCCTCAGGCTGAAAGGTGATACATATCGATGTGAGCACAATGATGTTATAGTTGTTATAATTATAATTAATTACTAACTAAATCACTTTGTGTTAATAAGTAAAATATAACCTCCATTATAATACCACTTCACTGGAGCTGAACGTGTTCAACTCAAGTAGGTGCACTTTTTAACAAAACCTGTCCATTTAGTGTGCAATGTTAGGTCTTCTGCCTTCCCAGCGAATCCAGAACCACATCGATTTCCCTATCTGTAGAACAAGAAACACGCTTTATGTATGTCTCTCTTTTTTGGCATGTCTGAAAGACCATAATCTATAAAGTACATATCCACACAAATTCTCCTGGCAGAAGTTTTCATGCATCCTCTCATTCCTTCATACTTTCAGCTGGATATTGCCTTCCTGTGCCACAATGCACTCCCAAAAGCGGTGGCCTCTGTTATGAGATGAGCTTCCCTTCTTCTACTTAGACATACTGGAATCAAGCCTGTCTCAGTAGTTCTGACCCATGTGCCCCTTCCCAGTCCATCTAATCACACGTGTAATAAATCTTCTTTCTCACTCTCCCACTGTATGAAGGGATAAGATACATATTTTCCACTCTGTTCCACATCATACTAAAAAAAAAGCTCTTGCTGGCGCCGTAAAAGCAAACAAGTAGTGTACACTTGACTGAGGGTGAAGTAATTCATATCAGTCTTTACAGGGAGGCAGAGCCAAATTACAATTCATCAGTCATAGTTGCTAAGTGAAGGGAAAGAGTATGTTTGAAACAGCTATTAAAATATTTAGAACTATAACAGCGTAAATTTACATAAATAATCCTGACACTTATGTGCACTCACCCTCCATTAAGCAGAAATGCTCTCAGCAATTAGGCAAAGCTAATCTATTGCAAAACTTCTCTGTCAATTTATGGAAACTTGTCCATCGTTACTGTTTATGTTGAGTCCTCTGGGCTCAATCCATCACCTCTCACCTTTTGCACACAGGATTCACTTTTGAAATGTTATTTTAAAAGCTTTTTAAAAAAAGAACTTTTTTAAAAAAACTGAAATACAGGGAAGTATGTATTTTTAAGAGATTTCAGGAGAAAAACTGGTCCTGAAGAAACAAATAGTTGTTTTTTTCTGTTTGATCCTATGTCAGAGCTATTACCTCTGGGTTTGGATACTTGGCACTCAGATCTCCTGTCAACAATTTCACCATAACCAGAAACACAGATTTACTGAACAAATCTTTCATCAGTACTTTCATACTCCAGTCTTTTCTCATTTATGTGGAGGCAGAAGTCAAAAACCTGAGATCTATTCATGTCACATATACATTTAATCCATCAGAGCACACTGCTGTTCACTGTTTTTTTCCTTTTCACTAGCTGTAATGACATGGAACATGGTCTTTTCTCTTTTCTAGATGGAATGGGCCGAGTCCTTGCTCAAGATGTATATGCAAAAGATAATCTACCACCATTTCCAGCATCAGTAAAAGATGGCTACGCTGTCAGAGGTAAACACTCACTTTGTAGACATACAGTATAGTATGTCTGTATGTTTGTAAAACCACTTTATAACATGTTAGTTTACCTGTTTTGGATTCAGCAATGGTTATTTTGGTTGAGATTTGATTCAGATCATTGCTGAAGTCACAGTTACACAGAATGCAGCTGTCTTGAAGGAAGACCGTAAAGCTGAATTCAGATCTTTTAAGTGGATACACATATACACAAGCAAATGTACATCCATGTGTGCTCATAGACATGCACCTGTGTTGCTAGTGAGTTTCTTGGAAACATGAAGAATTCAGGAGAGTAACAGAACATCTGTTTCTGAATGACAGATTCTTCTTCTTTTCCTCTGTTGTTGATTTAATCAGGAATTTCTTATATATCTGTTACTTTGTTGAACTGTCACAGATCCAGCTTCCTATTTGTGAATTATTTTATTATTACATTAGAGAATTTTCAAAAATACATCTCAGAATGTACTCTTACGGAGTCACCTCAAAAGAAAAACTCATTTTTACTTTGAAGATATTGCCGTTGCTGTATATAAATAAAATGAGTAGTGTGACTTTACAGAGCAAGCAGTGAGTGGTTTCCCAGACCTGAATCCATCCTCTGCTTTGCCACTAGGTGCTGCATGATTTTGAGCAAGTTGCTTCTCTGTGTATCAGTTTTTCCCTTGGGAAAGTAAGACTAATGATATTCACCTCAGATACCTGTGGAGGAAAATGAAAATATATGTGATTGAACATTATACTAGTAGTGATTTCATTGTGGTAAGGGTTGAATCATCGTAACACCATGTTGGAATTTGGACACAATAGCCAACTTTCTTCTAGGGACATTAAAATATCTTTTTGTTAGTGGCAGCTGAAACAGTGGAAAGCAGTTGTCCATGAAATAGACTGTCTGCAAACCCAGGCAATGGATGTAGTGCAATAGCTTTCGCATGGATTTGATATAAAAATAAAATTCCAGGTCTACAAGACGAGTTTGACTGCAGCTGTCTGTCATCTACGTGTGTGAGAGACAGGCAGACCACAATGACCAGTAATAGTGGAAAGGGAGTGCAGATGTAGCCAGAGAAATACAGGTAATATAACACTGAGGAAAGCTGAGAGGGTGAGCTCTGAGTAGAATGCTGACTGACAAGGGCCTTGGGATCAAGCAAATGCTGTCTTGCAACCTGATTGCTACAAGGTAAGGGAAAGCACAAGTACAATCTCAGTAAACACGCAGAATGAGCAGAATGATCGTGAATGCCATCTTCAGCAACTTTTGTCAGAACCAACACACAAGACCCTTTGGGTTTGTCTAGCTTGGAGAAAAGGAGGCTGAGGGGCGACCTCATTGCTTTCTACAGCCTCCTGAGGAGAGGAAGTGGAGAGGGAGGTGCTGATCTCTTCTCCCAGGTATCCCGTGACAGGACGCCTGGGAATGGTTCAAAGCTGCGTCAGGGGAGGTTTAGACTGGACATTAGGAAGCATTTCTTTACCAAGAGGGTGGTCAAACACTGGAGCAGGCTTCCTAGAGAGATGGTCAATGCCCCAAGTCTCTCAGTGTTTAAGAGGCATTCGGACAATGCCCTTAATAATTTGCTTTAACTTTTGGTCAGCCCTGAAGTGGTCAGGCAGTTGGACTAGCTGATTGTTGTAGGTCCCTTCCAACTGAAATATTATATTCTGTTCTGTTCTGTTCTATTCTTACTGTTCTCAGGATATGAGAAACAAAGCTTGTAGGCAGAAATAGTATTGACTACATTAACAGATATTTTTTACAAAAAAATGAAGGATTAGCTTTCAGTCACATAAACCTGTCTGCTCAATACCTTGTCCACTTTTTTCAAGCTATATCAGTTGTACATCACCTGTAAACTTTGTCTCCATATCATTATTACTGGGGGAATAAAATCAAATTCAGTAGCATTTTATCAGGTTTAAAATAATTTAGCTATTAGGGAAATTTTTTCTCTTCTTTTGCTGGATCATCCCAGTGCATTTTCTTCAGTGAAGGTCTGACAACTGTATTCAGTAGTGTTATATGCATTATTCAAAGACAAGTAGTTTAAGAGCCCTTTTCCACTATCTTATTTTAGAGTTTGTTCTAAAGCTCTTTGATAGGCTTTTAAACATTGGGCTGTTTGATAGGATTTTAAAGTTAAGTTAATCATTAGTCTTCAGACATGACTAAGTACCATACATCATCATTGGCAGAGTTGCAGCTGATGTATGAGTACAAATGTGATAAATCATTATACAGACTGAATGGGCATCCTTCCTGAAAGCAGTTCTTCTCAATACGGTAAGGTTATCTGGCTGTATGTTCAGGGCTTTTGAAATAAAACAGAAGGTATTAAGATAAAAGGTTGTCACTGATTAGACTTCGTCTCTGGGAAATCAACTTTTGACAGTTACAGATTTAAAATTAATAAAAAGACATATTTAAATGTGATTGTATGAACCCAGTTTGTCTGAACACTCTTGACAGCATGCTTGCTGTGCTTGGACAGGCAGAGTTGCTTGTGCTCCATACATGCTTTACACCATGGTAGAGCCTATAATACCACTATTGCAACTTGCTGAAAGACCTTTGAGGCAGGCAGAAGCTTAAACTTTGTTAGTAATAGTGCCTTTGTTGTCCCTGTAAAAATACAATTTGGCTAAATTAGAAGTCATGGAGACTCAGTTTGTCAAATCAATGATCTCTGACTTTTAATTTTCAGAATGGCTTCAGTGAAAGGTATAAGGTAACTAGTTCATTTCTACCTCCTAAAATTACAAAAAGGAACAGAACCCAGACTTCTAATGTGGCAGTCCAAGTTGCATTATCTTGGCCCTAGTGCTCTTCAGAAAATGCCAAACCTCTGTGGTCATCTGCACAGTCTGTAACCACTGCCCTTGTCCACGTTTTCCTGCAAAGGCAGAGATAGAATCTAGAAATGTCAATATTCCATTGTTGTCTAGAAAAAAGATACATAATACACTTACAAAATATGTGATTCCCCTGTGTTAGTGTCACATGGAAAAAGATTTGCTCATGGTGGACATTTTTATAAAAATAATCTCATGAACACTCTTAAATCTTTGTTACTAATATAATTCCTCCTAATCTCCTTTTATTTGATCCCATATTGCCCAGAAATTTTCAGTTAAAAGTACTGTAGAACCTGTAATTTTCAAAATAATAAACACAACTTAAAAGGACCTAAAATGTAAAATGTTTGCAAAACTTCTATAACCCTTGTCATGCTGACACTGAAGAACTGAATCTTAGATCATTCTTTGGTTCTCCTGTTCTTAATTTCTAATGCCATCATTTGTTTCGGTTCAGCCTTTACCATTTGTATTGTCCATCTTAACAGCTGCTGATGGCCCAGGAGATCGATTCATCATAGGGGAATCCCAGGCTGGTGAGCAGGTGAGCAGAATTTCTTTTCTCTTTTTTTCTTTAGTGTATTTTTCTTTTGTAAGATATTGCTTTGTATTTTTACAAGCCTTACTAGGGCTCCAAAACTCAGTATTCTTGGAGGTGGCATGAAGTAGGACACAGCTGTACCCGGCCTCCTGCTATGTGCCTTGGGACATGATTTCAGAAAGTGAGGTTGTACAGTTACATAAGGAACTAACAAGGATATCCCAAAATACTTCAGAGCATTGTGCTGACATGTCCGATAGGAGTGCATACAGTCATGTTCTGCCCTAGTACAACGTTAGAGGACATAAGGTGTCTAGTGGCATTACAATTCATAAACAAAGTAAGCTTTAACCCCTTCTGGCTGACAGATTTTACAAGGGACATCAGCCCAATAACTGTTTCCACAACCTGCTTGCATATTTGACACTGATACCTGCAAAACAAAGTGTAAGAATTTCATATGAAGCCTTTAAAGGTAGGTAATGATCAGAACAATCTTGAGGAAGCCTGGCAGCAGCCCAGTTTGCGGTATTGCTCCTTTTCTGTTTGTTAAATCAAAAGAGTGTTTGTGCACCTTAGCAGATGCATGGATTGAGTTTAAAAGCAAGTCGGAGCAGCACCCATTCATGACCTGCTCTGCTGTATAAATATTCATGAATTTGGGATTTGCTCTCAAACTCAAGAGTACATTTCATAAAGTTCCTGTATTAACACTGGGGTGATAGGAGAAAAATCAGTTGCATTCAACCACTTTTTTTATTCTGTCAACTTAATTGTACCTGCTACCTTCTTTTCAGGCAAGCATGGATTAATCCAAAATGTTTCTCCAGCTATTTCAAGTCCCAGTTTATAATTCTGTGTATTGTATGTGAAATGATGCAGAAATGGAATAAGTAACAGGCAAAACAAAGGATTGATCAGTTTTAATGAGGATTTTACAGTGTGGCCATTTTGACTGCTAAACAAAAAAGTCTCAAATAAAATAGATGTATTTCAAAAGTTGTTTGTTTCAGGTTTTAGAAGTATTAACAGTTGCAGGATTGCTCAATTTTTAAAAAAATGGAGTTGAACTGCCTCTAAATGTATAATAGACATTTAACTTGGCTAATCATGATAGGTACAGAGAACTATGAAAATAATTTTTGCTGTAGTTCCCATCCATCATCATGAATTATACTTCCGTATAATACACATCTCAATACTGATATTCACGTGATCTTAGATTAATGAATCTGTACAAAATATGTAAAATTACTTTAAATACTAAAAAAGTAAACTAATGAATTTCACCTGCCTTGGATTTTTAGCCCTTCTGTCTGCATTTTCAAGCATTAGTCCAGAATCCAAAAGACTGACAACTATTTCTACAACCCTTTTTACAGTCACTATAAAATAGCAAGAACCAGCAGACCAACCTGCTGAATTATCACTCCTATCATTATTCACCTGTCATCAGTATTATCATTTTGCTAGTTAAAAAATATCATAGCACAGTGGTGCTTAAAAACAGTACTGTTGAAGCTGTGTCTAATGGGGAGGACTGCCCACAGTTCTAAAGGTTTTCAGTGTCCTAATCAGTTCAGCAGGTTTGTACAGAGGATAAAAGGGCAAATGGGAGCTTGCTTCCTGTCTACAAAATTCAGGAGCTCACAAATGTCAGGAGCTCACAAATGTCTCTCTGCAGGGAGAGTCTGTTCTCCCAGATTAATGGGAATGGGAAACCTCTCTGGCAAGGAACAAAAATTGGGTTGGAGCAGGCACGCAGAGAGAAAATAATTCTGGAAATACCAGTGGCGAGTTAGAAAAATGAGGCAGTTGACCTCTGAGTAATTCGTCAAAGCTTTTTTCTTGGGCCAACACATCTTCAAGTTCATCTCCTTCCCAATAAATTATTTATAGCCTTGGAAGGCTCCTCAGTCTCATTTCACCCTTCAGTCACTCTCAGCAGCAACATTCTGCTTTTCATGTTACAGACCAATTAACAGAATGATTCACAGCAGGGAGTTCAAAATAAGTTTAGATTTGGCTCCTCCTGTAGGGAAAAAGGTTATGTAAATGCTACGTAGCGAGGAAGAAAACGGGGCTGAGAATTGCAGAGAGGCCATATAGCCAAGTTGGACATTTCTGTATCAATTTGTAAATTGTGTATTATTTTCTGATTTCCATTTCCAGATGGTCGTGTTTATGTTAACAACCATTTTTTATTTTGTATTGAGGAAAACTTTCAGACACTATCGTGCTTTGGGGGGATTAAGGCACATTTGAGAGTACTCGTCACGAGCCATCCACATGGCTCCTGTGTGAAAAACTCAGCCATGGGGAGCAATGATTTTCTTCCTATAGACTTGCATAGCTGGAGCTTAGCATTTCCTGGAAGACTTTCTAAAGACATTTGTAAGAAGCACTGTGACTAACCAGCTATAATATAGGATGGAAAAAAGACACTTTTCACCTTTCCATTAACTTGGGCCTTTTTACAGAAAGGAGCATGGGTCGTTGTAAATCATGCAGGACATGAGGACATGAGGTGTAATCATGTGCAAAAGAAAATGCCTGAGATAGGGGCTGTACTTGATAGATTATTTCTGATTTTTATTCAGTGACTAACATTAAATACATTATCAGTGATGAAGGCAAAGGACAGTACCCAGTACTGCCCTATTCCAGGTAAGTGTGAAATCTCAAAGGCCTTTAAAAGAGCTTCTGTGAAATTGTACATTAATATGCTTTCTGAGAAGGAATCTTTTTTTTATCTTCATAGTCTCTAGCACAGAAGAACACAGCCCTGGAGTTTCACACACAAATCTGATGGCTGACTTTTGTTCATAAAGTTAACCTGATCAAATTCTTAAAGGACAAAAAGGAAATTAAATATATAAGCAACCAATTCTAAAAGCAGTTGTTATTGTATCATAAATTTGTTCAAATGTTTCACATCATTACACCTCAAAAAATTAACTCATCTAGTAATAAACTCCAAAAGCATGGATAGTTACAGCGCATTTTATCACCATAGAGACTGATTTCTGGCAGAGTCCAAGACATTCTGTGTTCTTTGTGGTTCCTGAGGCCAAAAAAACGCATTTTAAATAGGAGAAATTTTTTATGCAATACGTTTTTCCTCTAAAAATTGTCACTAAAGACATCAATACTTTAGTAAGTTCAAAACAATATTACCTATTTGTAATGTGCCTATAGACTATATATACACAATATGCAAAAGAGCTCCCATAATCCAAGGCATAAGCTTTGCCTTTTGCAATATTTGCTTTCATAAAAATCAAAATAACACACTAGACAAGATTATTTTGACTTTTAAGCATCTTCAGTATAAATGGCAACATCTCAGCTATTCATCCACAGCTCCTTGCATAGTCAGTGGTGAGAAATAAATATCATTTTTTTAAAAAGTATGATTTTTATGTCATCTGCTTTAGATACCTACTTTAGGAGAACATGAATCTTGCCCTAAAAACACACTAACCATGACATATGGCAAGTGTGATCTTTTTTTTAGTTTAATTTAGCATTTTATTTATGTTCTTCTCAAAGGATGTTAGATTTCCGTTACCCTTAGAAAAGGGTCAGGATTCAGTCAGCTCCAGGCTTAGTTGTTTCTTGGGATATGTGGGTCACTGTGACACTGTGGTAAACCAGGTACAAACCATTTCCAGCCTCTCCCTAGGGGTTCTGTCCCAATGAGCAACCTTTGAAACACACACATTTCAAAGTAATACTCATATTTAATGTAATACTCCCCATGCAGCGCTACAGGCTTGGGGAAGAGTGGCTGGAAAGCTGCCTGGCAGAAAAGGACCTGGGAGTGTTGGTCGACAGCTGCCTGAATATGAGCCAGCAGTGTGCCCAGGTGGCCAAGAAAGCCAATGGCATCCTGGCTTGTATCAGAAATATCCCTGGTCAGCAGGACTAGGGAAGTGATCGTGCCCCTGTACTCGGCACTGGTGAGGCCGCACCTCGAATACTGTGTTCAGTTTTGGGCCCCTCACTACAAGAGAGACATGGAGGTGCTGGAGCGTGTCCAGAGAAGGGCAACGAAGCTGGTGAAGGGTCTGGAGCAGAAGTCCTGTGAGGAGCGGTTGAGGGAACTGGGGTTGTTTAGTCTGGAGAAAAGGAGGCTGAGGGGAGACCTTATCGCTCTCTACAGCTACCTGAAAGGAGGTTGTAGAGAGGTGGGGGTCGGTCTCTTCTCCCAGGTAACAAGTGATAGGACGAGAGGAAATGGCGTCAAGTTGTGCCAGGGGAGGTTTAGACTGGATATTAGGAAATTTTACTTCACTGAAAGGGTTATCAAGCATTGGAACAGGCTGCCCAGGGAAGTGGTTGAGTTGCCATCCCTGGAAGTATTTAAAAGACGTTTGGATGAGGTGCTTAGGGACATGGTGTAGTGGTGGTCTTGGTAGTGTTAGGTTTACGGTTGGACTCAATGATCTTAAAGGTCTTTTCCAACCTATACGATTCTGTGATTCTGTGATTTCAGAGGTTATGACAGTGCTGAAACGGAGTAGAAGAATGGGCAAGGCACTCACAGCTTTGCGCAGCTGAAATGTTGGCCACTGATCTAGAATTTGCAGATGTCTAACGGCCTCCTGTCAAAAGTCATGGAGTAAATGACTGCTGGGCGGGAGCGGGTAATAGTGCTTGGGCAGTACTGCTTGCAGGTCTGTGGGTTGCTATCAAATACGTGCTAATCACAGCCTGAGAAGTCCTGGACATATTCCAATGCTGCATATGGAATATAGAGTCAATCTGCACATGAATTATACGTGTGACACATACAGAGTACATTGGCCTGATCACAGCTGTGTAGATCTGTGTGTAGCACATGTTCACTAATAACAGTAAAGCCTAAATAAGTTGGGCTTACTGAAGTGCTGCAGGGAGCAAGCACTCATATTCCAGCAATGAAATCTCAGTCATCATACCAGCTTCTTTTAGTTGCATTTTTTTAAAAAGATTTTTCTTTTAGTTATTTATTTCTTAAGTAGTTATGGTCAAATTACAATTTTACTCTGGATTTTTAAAATGTGTATTAAAATAGGCTGCCTGGTGAGAAATTTTATTGAAATCATGTCATTTGTTTTATCATGTTGTTCTGATATTTTTCTATTCTTTGTATTGCTTCTGTTGAAACTTTGTAATGTACTGTGACTTTACATAATTGTAGGATATTATCAATTTTAGGCTTTGCTAAACTGACCCTCACAAAGATAGATATTCTATGTGAACTAGTGTTGAGCTGTCTCTCAGTATGAGGAAATCTGCTTAAAAATGAAGCAGCTGGTTACATTACTTTACTTACAAGCTGCTGGTTTTCCATATATACTGTGGTGGTAAAAAAAAAACAGAACAAAAACCCAACCAAACCAAAGCAAAGAAATTTCAACCCTGGGGACCAGAATAAGCTGCAAAAATATTTATGTACAGAGAACTACTAGATTTTTGCTCATGTAAGTTTCTAGAAGGTCACCGTCCAACTGTTATATTTCTGACCCAGTTATTTTTCTGAGGCAACTAGAGTATCAGTATATTGCTTCTTCTGAAAGTTATTCTTGTGATAGAAATCTAAGGGGAAAAATCTGAAGCCACCTAATATGTGACCATATAAAAAAAGCCAGATCTGAAGCAATGACCTTTAAATGCATTGGAGTTTATACCTGTTGATATCACTAGCAGTATATCAAGAGTCATGCCACAAATAAGAATTCTAGTCTTTCAGATTACTTCCATAAAGTTCAAATGGTTTGAGATTTTTCTTTTCAAAAGTAAATTAATTTTTGTTTGTTTATTTTTCAGCCAACTCAGACTGTGATGCCTGGTCAGGTAATGCGCGTTACAACTGGTGCTCCAATTCCATGTGGTGCTGATGCAGTGGTGCAGGTGGAAGATACAGAGCTCATCAGGGAATCAGATGATGTGAGTCACAAGTTAAAACTCATTTTTCTTTTGTGTAGCAGAAAATGGCTCGTGATACAATCCTGTAAATATGAAAGACAGTCCTACAGAAAAGCTCTCTGTTAATCTCAGAAGACTGAGGATTTTCACATCAGTTCCTAGCGGCAATTCTGCTCACTTTTTCAGGCTGCGATAACAGTACCACAGACTTACCTGTCCTGGCATTGATTTTTCATCACAGTTGTTGAATGCTGACACCAAAGTATTTGGGAGCATGATTTGAGTGAAAGGCAAATGCCTCCTGGAGATCCATAACTACAGTCTAATTTGAGTGCCTAGTGTATTCACATTTTAAAATACAGAGCAGTAGCAATCAGACATTATATTTCCTTCTTTTCTACTGAGTTCACATTTAGCAGTAGAGCAATCTTCTTTATATTTCAGGATCATCCTGAAACTCAGCAAGATGAGGACTTTAAAAGTTCTCCTAAACTCACCAAGTAAGAGGGGGGAAAGTTTTCTTAAAATACATATTGATCCCAGTATAATACATTGAAATATTACGGTACAGCATTACTGCTGAGGTAATTAAAGCTGAATATGATTTTCTGTGGAAAGTGAACTGTTTTAAGTGCTGCAAAAGCCATGGGATGACTTGCATTATTTTGAACTATGCTGTAAAGATAGTTCTGTATTATCAGAGTTGATCTAATTTCAGCAAAGGTGAATTTGGTGGATTTTGGAGAGTATGTCTTGCGCACATACCTTACAATAAATGCATATGTTTAGAATAAAGGTTTTTATTATGTAACAGGGGAAGTAAGCACCCCCAAAATTTTTTTAAACCATAACTAAGTTTCTTCAGTAGGCCTCTGAGCTCCTTTAAAATGAGAAAGTTACTGAATGTAAGACCTCTGAAAACCAGGAAATGGACAAGGTGCATATTCTCCCAGAACATAGTCTTAACTCTGTTTAATTTGGACATATTTTCCAGCATACCTATAAATCATATTGGCGCTCTACCTTACAGATGCTGCAAAATACCACAGAAAAAATATGAGTACTGTAGTATTAATTCTGTACACACAGTTGTCTTAACAAAGTAAAATATGTATTTTGATGAAGCACAGGAGCTGTCTGTAGGCAACTGTATCCCAAACAGTCCATCTTAGACTTCCTTTGTGTTCAGAGAATTCCTTCTGAATCATTACCTTCACTTAACCAGCCATGATTTCAGGACACCATCATCACATTTGCCATCTTCTGACAGATTTTAAGGCAAGAAGATACGTCTGTTATTGACACAGCTTCCAAGGTCAATGAAGTGTTTGCATGGTTCTCTGCTCAAATCAGCCTTTGCTCCTCTGCTGCTGTTCTGACAAGCTGTTCCACTTTGCCATAGCTCTGTGCTAGCATTGCAGTTGCAGCTGGGGTGTAAGCAGACGAGTTCTAGTGTTCAAAGCTGATGAAGACAGCAAAAACTGAAACATACTCTCATAATCCTTTCTCATGCCTTATTACTGTAAATGCATCAATTTTTGCATCTGATGAAGTCAGCAAGCTGTCTAGGCTGGCCTTCTTCCTAACAGAGAATTTACTGAGCCAGTCCTGCTTTGAGGTTACAGATGTGTATGTGTAGTTTATATCTTCCCGTAAAATACACCGTTGCCTTCACGGCTTGTTAATCATTCCATTAGCCTTACTGAGCAAGTTTTCTGTGGCCGTTGCCCACCTCATCATGAGAGGACTATCACATTGCAGAGCAACATACATGATAACCTGTTATCTTCTACTTTGCCTTTGGATGACTGTCTTCCTGGATTCCACTTTTTCTGGGCATGTTCTCCTCTGCATGTGAGACCAGATTATTTGGCTATGTGCTTAAACTCTTGAGTTTTTTAGCAAATGGTCAGGCACCTTCAGCTTTCTTTTCCTGCCTGTAAGTGTGAGGTAGAACTCTTCAGTTTCTACTTGTCCTTGAATATGCCACTCTGCTAATCCTCTACATAAATAATTAGTATAGTTTAATTAATATGTTATTTTTCTCTCCATTTTTGTGCCTGGGTGGCTACATATTTCAAGATTATTTTTCTTTTTAGTGTTAAGAACTCCTTCAGGGCTGGGATTTAACTGAAATTAAATCTTTAACATCTGAAAAATGTTCTTCTGAAAAGACAGAGAGTACTTTTAAAAGGAGCTCCTTGACCTCTAGTTGTGGTAGCAGCACTTAAATACCATAGCAAGCATTCCCCAAATGACTGTAGAAGTCACAGGCCTGAAAGGAATTACATCTATCCATCAGGAAGAAAAATTCTCATCAGCTTGCCAAATGCACAATCATTGAGAAAGATCCTTGCAAAAACATGTCTGCAGCCTTTTCGTTTTGAGTTTTTATGTCACATTGTAGGAAAAAGGAGGCCAATGTGATCAACCAAAACAAGAGTTAGATCCTACATCGAGACCAAGCATCAGTATGTCAGTATGAATGCTGGCTGTTAACAACCATCAGAGCAAACCACTCATAGTTCAAAATACATTAATAAACAGCAAGAAGAATGCTGCCTGATACACACCAAACGGAAGATGTTCTCAGCATAATGCCATACCTCCCTGCAAGCCCTACCTCTAGCCACCTTGAATTATCTTGTATTCCTAAAGTGTTCTGGGATACTCATCAGTTCCATAAATAGCAATCTCCTCATATCGCCATGTTGTCCACAGTCACACTTTCCACAGTGCTTTTCAAACCTGGGATTACTAGAGTCCTCAAAAGCCTTTTTTTCCTTGTTTCCTCTAATCCAGGAGTCCTAAATAGAACCTTTTCTATTACTCAAACGTATCATTGGCACTCTTCTTGATTCCCTAGAAACTTCCTAGCTATCTTTACATGTTATCAAAGATACGGAAAATTCAAATCTTCATGACTGGCCAACCATACCCAGAGTGTCATAAAAATAAAATAATTCTTAGACTAACTGTTGCCCCAGATTTTCATCACAAGCCTAAAGTGTCTTTTACAGCTTCAGATGGGGATATGGGAGATAAAAGGACAGCCTGGGCACCAGCACAGCCATTTTGGACACTAGCAGCCAAAAATACTCTCTTCTCTTATACAAGAGGAGCAGGTATAAAAGAAACAGAATTTGCATTAAAAGCATATTTTGAAAATACTGTGATAAAGTAAGAAATCAGGTTTTTCAGGGTTGATGTTTTCATTAGTCATTTCCTGGATTTCAGGGGTTTCAACTGAGCAGATCATCCTGAGTGTCATCACACGGCATGTAGAGGATAACCAAGGGATCAAGCCCAGCCAGCATGGGTTCAGGAAAGACAGGTCCTGCTTGACCAACCTGATCTCCTTGTATGACAAGGTGACCTGCCTAGTGGATGAGGGAAAGGCTGTGGATGTTGTCTATCTAGACTTCAGTAAAGCCTTCAACACAGTTTCCCACAGCATTCTCCTGGAGAAACTGGCTGCTCATGGCTTGGATGGGTGTACTCTTTGCTGGGTAAAAAACTGGCTGGATGGCCAGGCCCAAAGAGTGGTGGTGAATGAAGTTTACTCCAGTTGGCAGCCGGTCACAAGCGGTGTTCCCCAGGGCTCTGTGCTGGGGCCAGTCCTGTTTAATATCTTTATCAATGATCTGGACGAGGGGATCGAGTGCACCCTCAGTAAGTTTGCAGATGACACCAAGTTGTGTGGGAGTGTTGATCTGCTTAAGGGTAGGAAGGCTCTGCAGAGGGATCTGGACAGGCTGGATCGATGGGCTGGGGTCAGTTGTATGGGGTTCAACAAGGCTAAGTGCAAGGTCCTGCACTTGGGTCACAACAACCCCATGCAACGCTACAGGCTTGGGGAAGAGTGGCTGGAAAGCTGCCCAGCAGAAAAGGACCTGGGAGTGTTGGTTGACAGCCGCCTGAATATGAGCCAGCAGTGTGCCCAGGTGGCCAAGAAAGCCAATGGCATCCTGGCTTGTATGAGAAATAGCGTGGCCAGCAGGACTAGGGAAGTGATCGTGCCCCTGTACTCGGCACTGGTGAGGCTGCACCTCAAATACTGTGTTCAGTTTTGGGCCCCTCACTACAAGAGAGACATGGAGGTGCTGGAGCGTGTCCAGAGAAGGGCAACAAAGCTGGTGAAGGGTCTAGAGCAGAAGTCTTATGAGGAGCGGCTGAGGGAACTGGGGTTGTTTAGTCTGGAGAAAAGGAGGCTGAGGGGAGACCTTATCGCTCTCTACAGCTACCTGAAAGGAGGTTGTAGAGAGGTGGGGGTCGGTCTCTTCTCCCAGGTAACAAGTGATAGGACGAGAGGAAATGGCCTCAAGTTGTGCTAGGGGAGGTTTAGACTGGATATTAGGAAATTTTACTTCACTGAAAGGGTTATCAAGCACTGGAACAGGCTGCCCAGGGAAGTGGGTGAGTCACCATCCCTGGAAGTATTTAAAAGACGTTTGGATGAAGTGCTTAGGGACATGGTATAGTGCTGGTCTTGGTAGTGTTAGGTTTACGGTTGGACTCGATGATCTTTTCCAACCTATACGATTCTGTGATTCTGTAATTTATCCATTTTCACAGTAGGTAAACAGAATCACAATCTGTAATCACACATTCATTAACTTCAACTTTGGGGCCTTTAGTTTAAAGCACTTAGTTTGAACTCAGAAAATGCAGTCCATATCACCTTTAAAAAAAGAGACAAGTCCCAGTGTCCTATACAACATTATCGTTCTGTAAAAATTCCAAATGACGAAGACGTGCCTTGTTTGTCTTGTAATATTAGTGTCTGATTTATAACTTTGAGGTACTTAAAGTATGAAGCACTACATGATAACGTAAAAACAAAATCTGTTCCAGTCTAAGTAAGTGTAGATTTAGTGCTACTGACAGGCTGGCACTATCTCAAAGCTGAGTGTATATATCATCAACCCACTTGCAGGGCTTATAAATTAAATATTAACAATATAGGTCATGTGCCATTTATTGGCATTGAATGAATCACCAAACCATTGAAATTCTGAAGAAGTAAACACAAATATTAAAGTAGGCATCAGACTTTTCAGGCCACTGTCTCTCGTTCACAGTAAATAAATATGATTAATAAGCCTCTTTCTGATTTGTACAAAGATCTCAAGTAGGAGTTTCCACTACAGGAATATACATGAAAATCCTGAAGCAGCTAGAGCATATAGCTTCTTCCCACCTTTCTGCAGATGTAGTGGGCTATTGTCTGTCAGACTAATGGTCTTTTTGAAACGCCACCTTTGAAATTGTTCGAGCAGATCAAGTTGGCTGAGAGGAGTAGAAAGAATCCACTTGGTATACCAGATCAACAGACAAACATAGGATGTAACATAGGAAAGATATATAAACACAGGGATCATAAAAAAAGGAAGGTAAAACTATGTATTCAGTGCTGGTCCTTCCCTGGTGAGCTCATCAAAGAGAGAATTTCTTATAAAGCTGTTCAGTTTTAGCACACATTGTATTACGATCTTGACACACAGATCAGGAGAATAATGATGATGCTCAAACCATAAGGTCGCAGTGTAATGAGTACTGTAAGATGTGTAGACTTATGAGAAATTAAAGCTGATTAATCTTCTTTGAATAGCCCAGCTGACTGTATTTGATCTCCTTGTTTTTGTAGGGCACTGAAGAACTAGAGGTTCGAATCCTGGTGCAGGCTCGACCAGGCCAAGATATCAGGTCTGTAAACAGCCTACTTTATAAACAGTAAAATATCTCTGTAAGGAGTAGAAGGGCTGGTGATTTTTATAGTCATTTTTTAACCATAAGTAATACTGACATTTTGACAATCTGACTAATGAACATCCCTGGACACTCCTGACCTGGAGCAGGACCAATCAAGGAAAGATACTTTCAATCTCATTCTGTTTTTCTTTCATTTTTCTCTGTGCTATGATTTTCAGACCTATAGGACATGACATTAAAAGAGGTGAATGTGTGCTGGCTAAAGGAACCCACATGGGTCCATCTGAGATTGGTCTCTTAGCAACTGTTGGAGTTACCGAAGTAGAAGTTAACAAGTTTCCAGTGGTTGCAGTCATGTCAACAGGGAATGAGGTAAGAAAAGTGTTTAGAATCAAGGTCTGAATTACTGTATCTTCTCTGGGACAGTGTTTTGGATAATGACTTCCACCCTACCAAGCAGACTCACTCTTTGATCTGGAACTCATGCTGACATGAGGTATTTTTGTGAGTGATCAATCCGTAATCAGCTGCTTGTCTTTTCTCCCTCGAGGGCTCTCTCACAAGTCTCACACACTCTATTTGCCAAAATTTTGGTAATGTATTCAACCACGTGCCAGCTGCTTTCCTCCTTCCAACAAGGGAGGACCTGTAGGGTAGTCAGGGTTGTAATTCATGCTGCCAATCATGACTGGAAGAGTAATTTCTTTTGAGCAGCACTCCTCTGCAGCTATAGTGCCAATGGCAGATAACCTGTCTTTGAAAACTGAATAGTACTACCAAATGCCTTGCTCTAGTATTGTGCCTTAATATTTTTTTTAATAGTAGCACACGTTGAAATCCAGATAATCTCCTGTTGGTAGAACTCCAGACCAGCTTTCTAATTGCTTTGTCTTAACTACATCAGAAAAATCAGGTTCAAGATTAACTTAATTTACTCATTTCACATATATTGTGGTTTGACCCTAGCCAGCAACTATGCTTGCTCATTCCCTTCCACAGCAGGACAGAGAGAATAGGAAGAGCAAAAGCAAAAGAACTTGTGGGTTGAGATAAAGTCAATTTGAAGTTCAAAGACAGCATGAAGTTTGACCTATAATTTTGACTGTCCTTTGAAACAAACTTTTTGAAATGCAGACACAAACATAAACCTGTATTCTCATACAGGTTGAATATGTTGAATTTTGAAAGATTCTGAAAACTTTTAATACGTTGAATTTTGTCATCTGGTGGTGTCCTTACAACTTCCACAACCCCAGTGAAGGTCACTCTGTGACTACTGGGTACTGTGTGTGGCTGAGGCCAGCCTTGCTGGGACAGAATCTTGCCAGATTTCATAACATAGACAGTGGGTGTCGTGCAGGAAACATACCACTAACCAAAGAACAAATCCAAAGAGCTACAGGGATTACAGGTGATGATTTTCTGAATAGTGTCTTCTGCATGACTGAAGGTTCTTGCATGTCATTAAAGGGTCCTTTACTGATGTGGGCACTCTCTTTTGTATCATGTGTTTAAAAAGATCCTGCACAGTGGGTTTCTTAAACGTCCTATGGAGATCTTCACAGAAATAGAGCTGCTAGCCAAAGCATCAAAATTAGTCATGCTCTACTTTTGGTTATTCTTACCTTACTACCTAACACTATTGCTGCAATTTTGACAGATACATCATTATTATTATTATTATTATTATTATTAACCTCCTGTCAGTATTGTGTTGTCCTTCTGTGTCCTACAAAAGAATTCCTAATATATGTAAAATGTGTTTACATATGTTTGTTTTGTAGTTTAACTTCCAAAATATGTAACACATGTAAGGCAGTTGCCATGATACTATCTTGAGAGAAAGCTTTTCATCCAAAACAGTAATTGATATAAGAACCAAGCTTTAAGCTTCCATCTATTATGCCAGTACAGATTGTTGTATTTAAAAAACATCTTTATTGGTTAAGTAGACAATGAGCTTCAAAATTTCTTTTAATACCTTTAAATCTGGTTAGCAACATCAATGAAGTTCCTTTAAAATCATTTAAATAGAAGCAATAACTTGGAAAATTAAAGTTTGTGTTTTGATTTCTAATGTTTGAGATTAGAAGCCAGGTACTCATAAGGAGAAAGAAGGTTTTGCAGACATGAACCAACAGGAACAAACTGAGCAACATGGAGGATTGGACTAAACAAGCACATTACATATCTTACTAATTTAAATTCACTAAATCACTTCACACATGTATTTTATGATAGGTGTCTAAGAATATCCTGTCCAGTCTGAAGAAGAAAATTCTCACTTGTATAAAGGCACAGTATTCCAAGGAGACTGACTGAGAGTGTTTCTGGTTTTATAGCTACTGAATCCTGAAGATGACCTCTTGCCAGGAAAAATTCGGGACAGTAACCGTTCAACTCTCCTAGCTACAATCCAAGAACATGGCTATCCAACAATCAACTTGGGAATTGTGGGAGATAAGTAAGTGCTACATGTTAGTAAAGATGTCACTTCATATTCATGCAGTGCACTTTATAGCATCCATGGAAAAAAGAAATACCAGAGAAAATGTCACTCATTGCAAGTGTCAGAGCATTGTGACAGGGCACATCTTGGAGAAGATATTGTACCCTTTTCATTAGAGAAATAAATAAGTCTATTCTAATATTAAGAGGAATCATTTGATAAAATTTTTATTGAATGGTGTTTATCTTGTTTTGCCTTCTGTTTGTTGAAACATCTATTACTGCTGCAAAATGAATTTATTGCTGCAGTATCATCACAAGCACCATACTTAATACACGTAAGAGGAGACAATTCTACAGCAGCTATACTTTTTTCTGATCCAATAAAGGGAGAAGGAAAGTTTCTCTCCGAGTTTATTTTCCATGCCAAAATTAATTTACAGTATAAAATTTTGTCAGATTCTGAGTAACTGTCTTTTGGAGAAGGCCCCACTGCTGGATGTTGCTCAACATTTCCAGAAATATGTCAAAGAATTTTAAAGAACCAAAAATTTTTTTTTCCTTTACTGGTCTCTCTGCTTTGATTGCCACAGAGTAGTACCCTGTGATAAGTCTTTCCGTTCATCTGACAGTGATTGCTCTTATTTCCCAGTGGTAGTGAAGTCACATCTCCTGTTGAGAGCTCTAGGATAAGTGATTGAAGTGTTCAGTCTTCTGTCCTTTGCCAGACTGTGCAGTGCCTGTCATCCATGGCTTGAGTTTCTCAGCATAACGTATTTCCTCAATTTATTGAGCCCCAAAGGCTTTGAACAGGCTTTCTTGTTTCTCATTTTGGGTATCAAACCAACTGACAGACTTGGTTTGGTAGGGAGTTGTTCAGGTTCACCTCCACCTGTTTGAGAAAAAGGGTATTCCCTGTGGGTAGTTAAAAGTGAGGCAGATCAGAAAAAAAAAGGGGAGGGGCGGCAGGGGGGAATAGTGAATTTCAGCACCCACATTTCACATTGATTGATGACAAAATTCCCAAGCAGGGAGACAAGGTTACTGCTAGGGAACAGCTCGTTTCAAAACCAGTCTCCCCTAGTGCAGGATTCAATACAAAATATCACTAGCTTGACAGAAAGTATATGAATGGGCCAACCATTGCGTGGTTTTACAATATGGGAACCACCCTGAATGGTGGCTCCAGGAAATGCAGTTGTATTTGAAGTATTCATACTGGGAATGTGACACACAGCAACCGCAGCGGTTGCTGTGATCTTAGGGAAGCAAACCCTTCTGGATACTCTCATTGCATCCAGGCATCCTTTTTGCTTCTCTGGCCTGGCAAAACTCCATTGCTGTTCCAAATAGCAATTAATATCAAAAACCTCCTGCCCATGAATGCTTCCAATTTCATGTGGAGATTTCATGCAGACAGAGTCTAAACTCATGAGACTGTTCTTTCCAGGAATGGTATCTAAATGTCCTGGATCTCTAGAGTGTTTTCTATATTATAAGGACCTTTTTAGACTTTAAAACACAGGTAGCTGAAGTTCTCAAATAAAACTACTATATCCAGAGATCAGGTTCTAGATTTACATGTCTGAGAAAAAAGAAAACAGACACAAAAAGGCTGTCAGCTCCTGAGAGTCATCTCTGCATAAAAGAAGGGTTGGCAGGGGTTTTCTCCAACAAAATGTTGGAGGTAGAACTTTTTGCCACCTGCATGACCAAAAGTTACTGCTACTGTCATCAACATTACTGTCAACATCAACTTACATGCTGTCATTAACAGTGGGTTAATCCAATGGAGAAGATGCTTTCCCTGAATATCCTTCTGGTAGCCCCTCTGGCAAAATAAGAATTAAAAGCTTGTTTGTTCTTTATGGCCTATGGAGAGTTTAACTTAAGGTCATTGTGCAAAACTATAGCTATGTACTCCATTGCCTTCAGGAATTTTTTCTATGACCTTCTAGGCATGGAGTCTCTGTGAGGATAATTAATCTTGAAAGCTCTCAGTAATAAATAGCAAACAATTTTAGAATCATAGAATCATTTAGGTTGGAAAAGACCTTTAAGATCATCAAGTCCAACCGTTAACCTAACGCTGCAAAGTCCACCACTAAGCCATCTCCCTAAGTGCCACATCTACACGTATTTTACATATCTCCAGGGACGGTGACTCCACCACTTCCCTGGGCAGCCTGTTCCAATGCTTGACAACCCTTTCAGTGAAGAAATTTTACCTAATAGCCAATCTAAACCTCCCCTGGCACAACTTGAGGCTGTTTCCTCTCATCCTATCGCTTGTTACTCATGAGAAGAGACCGACTCCCACCTCACTACAGCCTCCTTTCAGGTAGTTGTAGAGAGCAATAAGGTCTCCCTTCAGCCTCCTTTTCTCCAGGCAAACAACCCCAGTTCCCTCAGCCGCTCCTCACAGGATTTGTTCTCCAGACCCTTCACCAGCTTCGTTGCCCTTCTTTGGACACACTCCAGCACCTCAATGTCTTTCTTGTACTGAGATTTAAGGCCCAAGATAATTTTTTTACTTTTCTACATTTTACTTTTCTATATTTTTTACAAATATGTTTTTTACTTGTTGGATGCTAGCTGAAAACCAGACACCAAACATATATATCAGTCAAAGGTTGACAAGTGTCTGCAGCTTTGCTTTCAGTTATGAGAGGTTGATACTTTTGAATCCTCGCTATTAAAATGTTCTGTGTGTCTTGAGATAGTGTTACCTTGGCAAAGGTAATAAGAGTTCTTTTTAATCTTTTGGTTTCATGCTTGGGGAGTCATTTCTGCAGAGGTAGTTGCTTTAGCTCATAGAACAGAAACAATGGTCCTCCAATTGTAGAGTGATTTTGTACTTTGCAGTAAGTTTTGAAAGAATAATTCAGCACTGTTGACTTAGCCACAAATCTTCCCCACCTGATACCAGGATTCTGTCTTAGCAAGTCTCCTGCCGTTCTTCTCACACTCACATGCCCAATCCATATATTTACAACAAAATGCATCTGCAGTTCTGTTTCAGTCAAAGGGAAAATCTGATTATGTAAATTAGTTTGATAATAAGTTTGGTATTATTTCATTATGTAATAAAGCTAGTAAGAGAATGTTGCCCATACGGATATTTCAGTATATAAACTTCAGACTAACATGACCGATTTGATGGAGTACCATGGCACTTGAACAAATGCAAAAGACTTACCAGAGAGATCTTACAAAGGGTACAATTTTGACATTTTAATTAGCATGTTTATAGAAAAGATGAACAAGCCTTCAGTGTCTGTTATATGGTTTACTGGAGTTAAACCACAGATTGTGTGTGTTTGTGTGTGCTCACGTATATGTGCAGTTTATTTCATATGTATAATACGTATCTAGACAGTGAAAAAGAGAAAGATTTTATATGCCTGCAATACCTACAGATGTAGTAAAACTATTGGCATACAATAGTTTTCAGAAGGGAAAATTAAAAACTTGTAATTTTTTCTTCAAAGGTATCACTGTAATGTATTTTTCCCTTCCCATATTTCACATTTGGAGTTTATATTCTATTCTTTTTTTTTTTTCTTATTTCTTTTTGCTTATGCATTTTACATTACATTGAGTAAATTTTTACTGAGTTTTACTGGGAGTGTCACTTGCTGTATACCATAAACACTGAATGGAGTTTGAGAGAGTAGCTAGTAGGGAGCACAGTTGAGTATTACTACTGCTGTAACAGGTCAAGTTTTTTAACAAGCACGGAAATTCTGTCAGTCATATTTACAGAGCTAATATGCAAGCTTGAAAATTGTTTTAGAGTAGTATTTGCAAAGACAAACTTAGAGGTAAGTATTCCTATATTTCATTTCAGCATATGAATCACTCAGAGGTGTTTAGGTAAGAAAACAGCTTGTCCAGCTGCTTCAAAGCCCAGGACTGTGATACACATAAACACATTCCAACAGACAATGTGAAAGGATGGGGAAGCACATGGAATGTCTGTGGGTGTCTGCAGAGTAGCTAGGAGCACTTTAAAAATGCCTTTGCATATTAATCATATGAGAAGTTACATTTTGAACTGGCCACTCACGTCCAACTTAGCCTATATTTCTATTTTCAATTGAAACCAATATTTTGTTTCTTTTTGGAGCATTTTAATGATTTCTGAGATTGTCGTCGTTTGTTTCCATTCTCATTAATTGTATATATGATCCAATATTCAAAATGAAAAACAGCAAGTCCAAAACACATAGATAAAATCTACAGTTAAAATCCTAGAAGCAAACAATAGGAGAAAAGAACAAACCTGGAAAATGCGATACAGCTGAAGTTGTGTCTGGCTAGAAGCCAAGATTTTGTCTATTTGTATTCTTAGCACATAAAAACCAAGCTGTTTGAAAAGCACACACCTCTGGGTAGAAATGGAAGATATTCCATTTCCAGAACTACTCCAAACACAAGAAACAAATGCAAAACCAAAAAAGGGAAGAACCCTTCTGATGTTGTTCTTACTGTTGTGTCTTACATCTGTGTCTGAATCACAGAATCACTTGATAAAAAATTGCGAAAACAACTGGCCAGTTAAAACTGGTATTCCAATGTACTTTTGTGTGTTGTCTCATATAACAAGACCAAGTTAAAAAGGCTTCTAATTTCATTTCCTTTGCTTATAGTCTATGAAAATATTTGGTTCTTTGAAAACCATTGATAAAAACAAGAGTTACATCTCTGATCTGATCCGTAGAACTCTATTAACTTAATTATCAGGATATTTTTGTGTCTGATTATTTCATTTGTGTTGTTCTTTGTATCCACTGTTTATTTAAAGCTGTAAAGTTCAGCCCTAGCAAAACCTGCTATAGCGTGGGCCTCTGTTTTAGAAAGCAATCTTCCATTTTGACAGTTTTCGTTCTATGAGAGACTCTCTTATTAAACTTGCTAAAGAATTTTGATCATGTATGTGATTAACTCAATTTCCTCTGTTCTTACTTTTGTTTACATTAGTGCGTTTTCCCCTTCTCTGCATTCTTTTCACTATTTTCTAATTCCCTTATCATTTTTCTCAGAGACATGTATAACATTAGCTGCTTCCAGCTGCATTTTCATTTATGAGCCTGTGATTTCACAATGGAGAGAGTAAGAATCTCTCTCTCCTTAGGAGAAAAATTTAGGAAATTCACATTATCTGCTCAGTTGCTTTAAAAATTTATCAGAATAGTTATAAAATCAGCAGCATATGAGAGCTTTTCTACATTAGAAGTGATTAGTTTCTCATTTATATACCTCTCTTTTATGACATATTGTTTGACATAGAGCTCCTAAGTCACAGATAAACCCATTAAAAATCACCCTTGCTATTGTGGCAGCATTACAGTATGATATCCCTAAAATAAAGGCTTTGAAAGAGTGCCTTCATATTTTAGAAGGGATACTAAGATCTCATTCAAGGATTTAGTCTGCTTGAATTTTATGTTTGCCATCCAAAAAGAGGTTTCGATCTTTTGTACTTGTGTGGGTTGCATGTAATTACCAGTATTATAGTTCAGATGGAACATCTGGAGTGGAGGGAGAAGAGCAGGGAAACTGCTCTAACTCTAAAATTTCTCACGCAATATCAACTTGGCATATATCATCAAATGAGTTAGACTATGAGTTATAGGCAGAATTCAGCCACAGAATCCTAGGCTCTCCCTGCACCAGTTTAATGTCCAACTTGGGTACGATCAAATATACTGTGAACAGAATTATTAGTAGTAGTAGTATCATTTAACAAGTGACTGCAAGAAAAGGCTTGTTAGAGAAAAGGCCTTAAATCAAATGTCACAATATTAGTTTTTGCTAAAGTGACTTCAGTTCTAGATCTGCTCAAAGAATGATGGTGTTATAAAGTGTGACCATAGCCTAATGAATCTAGGGACACTGGGTAATGGTTTGAAGGTGATTCAGATAGGGAGGTCTTCTCTTGCATTGTGCCTTGTCAAGAAGAATATTCTCCTTTTCAAGCAGAGATGTTTAATATCTGTCACAACTCTTGATAATCATTAGGGCAAACTTCAGATAAGTTGTCATATGTGACAAGTCATCTTATCTAATGCACATACTCAGAAAACACAAAGAAACATCTGAGCCAAAATAGAGGTGGAAAAAAGAACTTGTGAAATGGGGCAGTGCAAGTCCCAGGGGATCTTCTGTACCCGTAGGAAACTACAGAGTGTGACAGGTAATAAAATCTCGTGCTGTAGAGGTGACAGGTGCAAAGCTAGTGCACAACAGTGTGTCATTCTCATAATTGTCTTCAACACAAGCATGGACTTCTTCCTGAATTAGCATTTATAGAATCATAGCCCAGTAGTAGAACATGACACTAAACAGCAAATAATAAAGAGGACAGAATACTATGAAAATCCTCCTATATTTGAAAACAAAAGGAATCTGTAACCGTATTTGTTGGAGGGAAATAAAAACTACTGTAGTCTATTTTTGAGGCATATGTTAACATTTTAAAAAATACTTGGAGACATAAGTTCTGTTTACAGGAGAACTTCAGCCTCTAGGAGCCAAAATAACATCCACTTAAATGACTTTCAACCTCCTTAATATCTAGATCATATATAGGAATTTGGGTTCCCAAGTCACTGAGAAATTTTTGAGGATTGAAATTTTACTATTAATACCCAAGAAGAAAATAATTAAATCTAATAAAGGCAGTAGATACAGAAAGATCAAAGAAAGAAGTGGTGAATGTTGAAGATGGGTCACTGTGACAGTGATATGAATCCGTTAGAAAACTGGTTATTAGTGTATTATTAATACAGCCAAGTATGAATTGATATATATAGGACTAAAGAATGTAAGTAAAATTTACAGGATGGAGGATTATATCCTGAGAAGTAAAGATTTAGGAGAAGATTTGAGAATCATAGCGAGTAATCTGTTAAATACAAGTTCTAGCATAGGTATAAAGAGCTAAGTCTCTTGTAGAATTAGGAGGTTATTTTTGACCTTACCTTGGTATTCCCAGAACAAGAAGACAACAGTATATTGTATAGAATTCAGAAGAGAACCGTTAAATTTTTTAAGCAGTTGAAAGATGGACTGTATACTCCAACAGTATCAGAACTCAGGCTGTTTAGGTCAACAAAGATATTCTTACAAGATGACTTGATTACATTCCAATAATAATGAGCCACATGGAGAATAAACTTTGAATAAAGTTTCTATTTCAGCAGCAATGGCTAGATATTCAAGTTAGACTAATCCAGACTGTAAATAAAGCATAATTTTAACAGTGAAAATAATTGTCACTAGGAAACTCTATCAAATGCTTTGATAGTCATTTCAATGCAAGATTGGATATTTATTTAAATGTGATCTACAGTTCAAACAGAAGCAAGTTCAGGGAGGTTCCCTGACTATACTAAATACCAAATCAGACAAAATTATCAAAATTATTTCTCCTGGTCGCAAATAATCTCTTAACTCTTACTTCAGAGAATTAAATTAATTTTCATGTTATACTAATGGACAATATGTAGTAGAAGCACAAACTCAGATGACCAGTACCAGCAGGAATAACACAGCAACAGTGATCTATAAAGACAGAATGCCAGTCAGAGCTTTGGCTGTTTTAATATGTGATGCTCAAATGAATTTGAAACTTTCTGGAAATTTGGACAAGATACTTCTGATTTCCTTACCTCTGAGTAATTCATTGTGTCGTTTAGAAATATCTGTAGTTTCAGTCTGCCTTCTTGGAGAACATTGTCAGAGTGAGAGTACTCTTAGAGTTTAGCACCTTGCTGGAAAAAGTTCTTGATTTTTGAGACTGCTGTCCATAATGTTGATGAGTAAACCAGAACCTGGGATCACGTCTGAAATCTGAAAGTCTTTTGTACGTCACTTCCTGACACAGTGACCCTATTTAGAGAAAAAAAGACTGACTTTGTTCTCTGGCAATGAATAGAAGAACAAATGAGGGACTGAAGCCATTTTAGGAAATGGCTGTCTTGGGAAAACTGTCAGAAGGAAATGGACATCTAAACGTATAACCTGAATAGTTTTAATATTTTTCCATTACTTCCAAACAACATTTGTACGCATCTGATCTGACAGACCCTTTCTGTGATGACCTATGAGGAGAAACCAGGCATGGATTTACAAGGTGATGAAGAGGATTTTAGATTTCATGTTAGCAGTGTCCGTGTGCATGCCTAACAGTACAACAATAGTGCTGGCCCAGTCTTCTCCTCACATACCTCAGTCAGACAGGATCTGTGTGTGCCCAGAAGTGATCTCTGAAATGATAGACTGCAGCTGCTATGTGCAGGATCGACTGGGCTGGGGCTGGGGACTGGGGAGGGAGGCTGACTTTGTTGTTGTTAACAGTCCAGCCAGCTGAAAAGAAGAAAGGGCTCAAGAGTTGCGCAATGACAATTCATGACCTGATCCATTTCAATCTTGAACATCTTAGTTTAGGGGGTTTTTTTAAAAGAGACATTTATAAATCTTCATGTCAAATGAAGATTTTTTACATTTTACATTTAATTGACCTACATTTAAGAGTACAAAAATCGTAGATTTCGGCTTATTTCATATTTCTGTTACAAAGGACACTATCTAAAAATTATTTCTTCCCAGTGAAACTGACTTGGAAGAAGTATATGTAAAAGGAAATGCTGTCTTCATAAAATAGGAATTCATAGCAAAACATTAATTGTTTTAAGTAAGGTCCTGATAGCAGTAACTTTCTCAGTTTTTTTCTAATCCTGCCTCTTGGAGCAGGGTAGCTGGGTATGAAGCTTCTCATGAATGAAGTGGCATCTTTATTGACTATGGAGATATAAAATTAGGATAAATACAGCCCTTTCCCCCTTGTAGGCAAGAAGGTGACATTTAATATGCCTTGAGATCCATTTCCTGAATAAGAAGCTAGAAAGTGTGAGTAAAAATGTTTCAGTGGGGCCCATCTCCAAATATTTTCCAATTATCTGTGGTCCTCCTTCCAGTATGTCAAGGTGTTTAACACTTCATTTTGCTTTGTCTGGAAGTCAAGAGTAAAGAAGTTTCTCCACAGACTGCAAGGAAAGATGAACTACACATTGTTGGCATGCCCAGTTGAGCCTAAATCCTTCCATAACTTCACTCTTCAACCTTGTGAGAACCTGTCCAAATTGTAACAGAAAGATGTTCCCGTGCACTCCCTTTCTCTCCCGTTGGCTGGCCTTGCAGAGGGGAAGCATTTCCCATTATGATTTTGAATATTCAGAGCCACCAAGGGGGACACAGCTGGGCACAGAGCATCCCTTTCACCCCAGGAGCCTCTCTCCTTCCCTGGCTCTTTATTATACCCCTTCTGCTTCCTTTACCCTCAGGAAGCCAGATGTTTTTAAAGAAGAAGGGACACAGAGCTTCCAGAACACTGCGGAGACAGGCCTACCAGATTGGTGAGCACTGTTTTTAAAACACTTGGGACGCTGAGGCACATGCATGCTCACAGGCAGGCTCGACTAGGTGTCTGTCGGTGCAGAGCTTGGCGCACAGATTCTACCAATGGTTGCCATACAGAAGCAAATGGTGTTTTATTCTGTCCATTAAATAACACTGCCTTGTCACTTAAGTTCTTATGCACTAGTGCACTGTAGATGTACATGGCTCCACAACGTTGATAAAATTAAAATTCTGTTAATACCAAGAATGTTTACATTACTTGTCGGTAGCAGCAAACATCTTTATCCATCAAGCCTTTTCCCTTTTAAAAATAGAGCAAATTAGGAAGAAACTTGCTTGAAGGTAGTAGTGGAGTACAACTCTAGGGAAGTCACTGTTATGACTCTTCAGTCCTACCTGTGTACTTGTTTTTCCATTACCATGCTGATCATCTCTAAAGCAGGCTAACTGGAATGTTCATGAAATCTCTAAACCTTCCACTACGCTTTCTTTCCAAAATACATGTACAATTATATACTAGGTCTTATTTAGGGGGATGGCTTAATAATATAGATTAATTTACAGAACTTACCTCCTGTCACAGACAGGCCAAAGGGGCAGGAGTGATAACAGAGGGAGAGTAAACTACCTGTCATTTTCTCCATTAAGAAACAGAAAAATTAGTTTCTATAGTTTGATTTTTGTAGGAATTAAAAATAGGCAGAAAAGGAATGAAAAACCTATCGAGGGCTAGTACCTGAAAACTTCAGTCATGTGAGGATCCTCACTGAGGTTAGTGGGTCTATTTGTATTACAAAAGGTTGGAGGATTGAGTTACAGCTTATCGTTCGCTTTGCATACTGCAAAAACAAGTTTCTGTATGCATTACTGAATCAATCTGTCATATCCTCAGCCTTCAAAAGACTTGTTCTTGTTTAGCATTTGGTTGTTCATGCTGAAGCCAGGTTGTCATAAATCTAGGTTTTCCTCATTAAATTGGCTCAAGAGATCAACCCACTAGAATCTTACGCTATACTCTACACATCCCAAAAAACTTAACTGCAATTAGCTTACAAGAACCTGCAGTCTTTAAAACATTTTAAATTAATGTGAAGAACACAATATAGACTATCTGCTTTATCAGAAATTGCTGAGAAGCTGGAATCTACCAGCAGGTGATCAACTTGGAATACCTCATACAAGTCAGTTCACATATCATTGCTAACAGCCTAAATCTAGAGGACACATTAAATGAGCCTTTGGGCTCTTCTAAGCAGTGCTGGGGCAAGCATCAACAAAAAACAGCCCCTAGAATAAAGCCTTGCTACCCAAAGCATGAGTAATAAGAAAATGCTTCTGCTCCCAGAGCAGGAGAAACTGCAAGGTGCATTTTCTTACACTGAAAACATCTTTGTGCTCGAAGGAATACAGTCCAGTATTGCAGAGACAAATGAAGTTCTAGTTCCTTCCACTGACTAACAGCTGTCAAGAAATTGATTTGCTGGTCTCAAACAGGATACGTTTCTCTTTCTGTTCCTTCTCTTCACTTATTTCTAATAAACTGTAGTTTACTCTTCTTGGAGAATTTGTATTATCTTTTAGTAAAAAATAATTGATGTCATATTTCATTTCACATTTTCTAAAAAATAACTACTTGTTTTAAGACATAGCTGATGACAGAGAATTTTAAAAGGCCTTTTTATATTGTCTCTGACCACTGGCTTCCAAGTCATTTTTCTTCTGGAGACAGACATTTTTCCAAGTGACTAAGTTATTATTCTGTAAAAGGTAGAGCTTTACAGAGAAAACCTTAATTTTGAGGCATTGCCTTTAGGGGCTGCATTTCTACTTGTCATAGAAACATCCATACTGTAGTTCAATACTAGTTACACTAGTTTACGGGGGGGATGAATTTACTTAAAATTCACTTAAAATTTATTTAAAATTTACTCTTACTTAAAATTGAAGCTAAAGCAAAATGAAGGGGTAAGAAATTCTGTGATAACAATACCGTGTCACCATGTGTCAGATTGTGTAATACTATTTGCTTTATATAAGCAACTGGCACTAATTACATCAATCATAATATTTTACTTTCAGTTATGTCAGTATAAGCCAGTTCTCATATTTCATGAGTGCTTTGAAAGAAATAACTGCAGAACCATGTTTACCCTTCAGACTCACCAGTGCAGTCATCTTTACTGATGAGCAATGTCTTTGGCATTGATTATTGTATTGTGTGGTGTAATCTTCAGTCATATTATTCCAACCCAGCTACAACTGTTGAATATTTTCCACTCCAAAAGTGAAAACCTTTCAGTGAATCCATATAGATTCACTTCCTTCATAAGAAGGAAGATAAAATGGGAGCTATTATCTTTACCAGTGGAATCCCATCCAACTTCTTGGAAAAACTAATGGATTTCTGGTAAGTCTTGGGATAAAGTTCATTGTCCTCAGACAGTAAAATAGCCAGGGATAATTTATTAATTAATGGAAACCAGCTGTTCTCAGGCTTCTTACATTCAGTGGACACACACTAGCCTGGATTTAGAGTGCTCCCGGGTTAGTACAATGGCACAGCACCTGAAGACAACTGTTATCAGAGCTTTGGTCCTGTTCTTTCAGCATTGATGAACAAATCACTACAATTCACAAGCAAATGCTTGCAGATGAATGTACATGAGCAGCAGACAAGAATGCGATACAGGACCCAACCATCCACAGTGTAATGCCTTCATGTAGGAATGTGCTCCGTAGTACATAAGCACCTGGCTTCTACAACATGGGACCTTTTCCTGGTGCACTCCCATGGCTGTCTCTTTTTCTGACCTCTCTGCTCTTTTGTAATTCTGGCATATATATGAGTGGGAGGCTTCTGAAACAGTTCATGAAAACAGTGGAGTAAAATATGTTATCCAGATACAGAGAAAAGTTGAAGGCATTAGGTAGATCTCATGGTAACTTCAGCAAAGGAGTTGAAGACCTCTAATCAAAGTCTTTTTGAGTTCATAAATGTAACATGAAAAAGAATACTCTGCAAAATAGTGTTCTTATTTGCAGCAGCATCAATTAAAGGAGCAGCAAAAAGTAACAAAGGCAGATTCTTTTATGCTGCTATCAGACAAAACTTACATTGTCATGTTGAACAAGCCAAAAGGTACTGTAATTATTCCAGCTTTCCTTACAAGCTGGCTTAGGGAAAACATATTGCATCTGTTCAAAGTGATCCAGGGAAATACCACAGAAGGTAGAAGGAAGAAACATTATGAGAACATGATGAAATACACTGGAGAATTTTGAAACAAATACAGTTTCAGAAGAGTGCCCATATGTTCCTACATACATCATCAAAATCGGATCTTCTGCTTTAGAATACCATGCTAGTCAAAACACAGAATTCCTATTACATTCAAATATTCATCCACTGAATTACATTCATTGAAATACACTGAAATACATTCATCGAATTACATTCAATATTACATTCTACAGAAGCTGGGTTTTAGTTGGCTAAACCTAATATGGCATCTGTTCACTATTCTGCATCCTGCAAATTACTGATATGCAAAATATTCCTCTTGGCCATGAGGTGAGAAGTGGGTGACAGACTTTGTCTTTATGCCTAGCTGCATTCATCTATTCATTTTGAAATCTGTCACCTCAACTGAATGAGCACAAGAAGAAAAATGAGAGTTAATCATAAAGGATCAAATCCATATCCCATATTTCCTCAAACAGAAATGTCATTGAGCTTGATGAGATCTCCGTCTGAGTACATTACGTACAGTCTCTTGTTTTTTTGATGAAAGTTCTACTTCGGTAAATTCTTTGTTGTTTTGGAGGTGTTTCTTCTTTTTTTTTCTGCTGTAGAACTAGAAGCTTGATTGGGGTCTTTGCATACAAGGGGAATTTCTAGCAGGTCCTTGTACCTTAGTTAAATCTTTTCTTCTTCTGGGAGATCTGTTTGGCAGAAAAGAGACCTCATAAGATGCAAAACTAGCACAAACCACTGTTCTCAGTTTGTGTGGGCATGGCCAGAATGTGCGAAACTCAGGGTACCTACAGACGGCACATAGCCTTTTGAAGTTTACAGTCAACTGCTGTAGTTTAGAGGAGCAGCTGGTCTACTTTGGTCTTTAGCATGATTGGTGTAGGATCACCGCTAGCACTTCGGTTTTCACTATGTGTCCAGGAATCTGTAGCTCCTCTGAACCTGTGAGGAATCATGTCTGAAGGGGTAATTATTTCAGCATGTAACTGAAATACTTGAGATGCTTTCAAATAAAGTAAAACAGTAGGCAAGAAAGGTTACCCAGCTCTGCTTTTGTATTCACAATAGACACTTCTGCATGCGTCTGGTGCATTATGATGCACACATACCTTTCTGTTTCTGTGTCCAGTATATCTGTAAAGCACGCAGGTTTAAGGTGCTAACTGTGATGGTTTGCATGCACAAATTTTGCAAGTACAGGTTTCCAGAAGACCTGGGTTTATAAAAGCCTAGGCTGATGCACAGAAGAGTACAACAATCACAAGTGTTTCTATTAGTCACCCAACAGTAATAGCTGTATATGGCAATGAACAACAAGGACTGGAAATGACTGTCAGGTAATGAGGTTAATTTGAATGAATGAGACTACTGTGGCAAAGAACTTGGCGGAAATTGTCCTGGAGATGAGTAATGAACTATGGATTTTGTACCATGACAATGGCTTGATAAGTCAGTCCTATCTCATTCGATTTTACAGGGATCACTCATTTTACTGCAGAGTGGTAGGCAATGCAGATCATCATTTGTTGTTATTTGTTTTCTAAATTAAATTATAAAACTGAGCAGTTTAATTGCATGTATCAGACTGCTGGTGTTAAGGGTTGTATCACAGAAAAGGCTGACAGATTTATAATTAATGTGAAGTGAAGCACAACAATAGGATCAACAGAAGTGAATTAACAGACGTTGATTTCTATTTGAAAGAGAAAATTACACTGTAATTTAGGGTACTTCAAAATGGCACTTAAAACATCGAGAATTCTTTGGTCTTGACTGTACTGTAGCTATTTCTTTTGTGAGATAAGGGAAAAAATCTTCTACATGGCTGATGTCTATTTTAATGAGGCTTGCATCATTTTCTTGTTCAAGCTCTTAAGCTTCTGTGTATCTGTCTTTTCAGTTCAAAGACAGCTCAGTAATCAAGTGCTGCATAACAGTTTTCCACAAACTAGCTTCGATAATCAGAATTTTTCATTAATCCAGAAGGTGTTCCTATTCTGGTATACTGCCATCCTGTGAGCCCTCTCTTCAAATTAATGAAATCAAGTGGCATGTCAGCTGCAATGTCATGCATCTGCTTACTGGATTCTACCCATGCTGCTGCCACTATACAACAGATACCCTCCAACTAATTTCCAGATTGTACTGCTCATTCTGTTCCATAAAATTGAATAAACAGGGTCAGGAAATTGAGGTAGTAAAGTAGATACTCTTGTTTATCAGACTGGCAAAATTAGCAGAGAATATAAAGATATACTTAAAAGTACAGGGACTCTTTATGCAAAGCATTATGTCTACAGCTTCGAAAGTGTATGTACAATACACACAATGCTTGTGCAGACACAATCTGCTGCAGATGGGGATTTCTACCGTTGAGAGAAAGTTTGGATTTGTGCTTACTTACCCATATGAATAGTTTTGTAAACTGTGTGTAATCCTTAAAGAACAAATTTTCTTAGTTGTATTTACAGGAGATGCTAGGATGTGGTCTGAAACATAGAGCATAATTTTTTTAATCAATTGCAGCACATTAGAAAAGCACACCCCCTTCTTGTGCACAATGTCACTCTGACTTTGAAAATCACCAAATGAAACAGAATAGTTTTGCCATCTGGAAATGAGACTTCCCATCAAAATCTACTTTACACTGATTAAGGTATTCACCATTATATTTGTGCACCTGAAAAAAAATCCAAGAATAGCACTTTCACAAGACATTTTAAAGGATTTATCATAGTAAATTACACCGTTAGTCTAGCTAATCCAGTATCCTGCACCTAGCAATGGCCAGGGCTTCAGAATATAGCTTCTGATTTGTACCTGCTCAGACAGTGAGTGTTATTTCTCACCTTCATGGTGATTTGTCACAGGCCTTTTAGAACAATCTTGTCCTGTTATGCTCAGATGCCAAAGTTATTTTGTCTATTCTTTCAGAAGTTAATAGTCTTCAAGTATTTATTCCCTTTCTATATCAATCAAAAGGAGAAACTGCTTATTGTTATACAACAAATGAAACAAGAAATAGTATCTTGTTATCTGATTTATATCAAATATGTGTCAATATGCAATTTGAATGATAACTCTCTGCATTAAATCCACTAAAGGCAAGGAGAATGTTTGCTACAGTGTTGATTGAAGATTACAGCAGGTGACTCGTGTAAGGAGTGTTTTGTGTTAATTGTAGAGTCATGGAACTACCAGCCTCAAATAGGATAGAAAGTTAGACACACCTGAGTGACAAAAAGAAATGTGCCAAATATGGCAAAAAGAGAGAGGCCTTCTGCAAAGGCAAGGGAGGGAATTCTGTAAATGTCTCCTTTCTTCAGAATAAAAATGAAACTAGCATAATTATTCAGGTTATTACAATAAAATTTCTATCACATCTTTCATTTTGGAAGAATTCGATGCATTTTGCAACTATCTAAAGATTATATGCAGTGCTATTGGTTGGATAAAGTTTTAGTGGTAGAATTTTTAAGTGTCTTGCATTATACAGACGGTCAAGAAAGGGATATACTATACATGTCATTCTACTGGAAATGTTAAAAAAATGCACCAAGTCCAGTAATCTTCAACTTTTTACATGACATGTAATAAAAAACTGTATGATGAGCTACTCCAGTGGTATGCTACCCTCATAAACAAATGTGTGAATTGAGTCCACACCTGGTTTGAGTTTGGGCTTATTTGGGGTTTGGGTTTTTTTTTTCTTTGTTAAGTAATTTTTTATATATATACATACACATAAATATATTCAGTATGTAAGTAGGAGCACTTCTACTCTATTTAACTTTAACAACAGTTAAACATAGCCTTGTTTGCTTTTTACTGTTCCTTCCATTATTCTCAAACCACAACCAAAAGCAAGCATATTTCATAATCCAGAATTAGGATGTTCCCAGGCAGGTGGTCTTGCTACCTATGAATAACTTTTAAATAATTAAGCAAGATAAAATGAAACAGCCTGGAGCAAGCTCCAGATAAGGTCCTCAGCTGCATCACAACCTAATGAGAAAAATATACTGAAAGCAGTCTTAGCCTAGTAATAGTGGCATGAGTGTCTGACTGTCATCCAGCTTCAGGAAGGCCTATATCGACCTGTGTAACGAATACATATTCCTCGCTGCATTCCAATCTGCACCCTCATTGCCAAGGATTAAGGAATACTTAGATCTTGAGAGACTTTTCCTATTACAAACTCTGTAATAATCTTAAGCAATATCTTACTATATACAGACTACTAGTTAGACAATCAATATGAAACAGTTGGTTCTGAAGAAGACATTGACAGTAGCCAACAACAGACTTGCTTCTTTCCTTTTGCCTTCAACAACTAGTGAAGACTTGTGCTGGTTTTTGGATAAAATGATCCTGAGATTTCCGAAGGGGCAGCTGAGAAAACGTCTCTGTTTCCTAAAGAACAAAGGAGATGGTTTTGCTTGAGTCCGTATGTTTTACATTTTCTCCAAAAGAAAACAGAGTTCAGCCATTCATTATAGGCCATTTAGAGTATCCAAGATACCCAGTACCCTCAACAAAAGTCATGGAGGCATGCGACAATATCTGCAGCCACCGTTTCCTTTAAAAAAAAGGTAGTGTATAATTCTGTCTGATTGATTACAGCCTGCACTATGGCACCAGCAATCTGTCCTTCTTTCTGCTGTAGTTTGTTGCCTACGTTTTACAAAGCAATATGACCATAAAGAGTGGATGTAACCCAAGACAAATGGAAAAGTTTTGCAGGATAACCCCACTGTGATGCCAAAGAAGATGCTGCATCAGTCACTGGACATGGTGGAGAAAGGGTCTTAAGTCTTTCTGCCTGTAAGGCATAACCAGGGTAGAGGACACTTGAGGGCTCTCTGGTGAGGAGATGAGGAGTGTGCAGGCTTGCATGCCTTTGAGATATCTACTCAGTGAGGGAGTGCGGTCTTTCTTGCATCACATAAATTGTAGTGTACACAGCACCACGTCGTGCTAAGTGCTGCTTATATTTGACTAAATAACGGGCAAAGACAGGATGCTCAGAGGAAAGGATTTTTCTTTCTGAGACCTTTTGAAACACACAGTTTCTGTTAGTCTCTGAAAGGTCAACCAGGACTTGCATAGTATTTCTAATTTTCCTGTTTCCAGTTTGAAGCCCAAAATAACTGCAGTGATTCTTTCTTTTCATGAAATATAGCCAAAGTTCCCAAAGGATAGCCCACATGCCATTTGCAGCCTGCAAAGCCTTGATAACCCATAATGGCATTTTGTAATTGTAGTGTGGCGTTTAACTGAAGTGCTGTATTCCAGGTGAAGTCCTTTATACAGTCACTAGCATTATTGCCCTTTCGTTCAATTGCATTCTAAGAAGGAACAGCCTCCCATGAAAAACTTTCAGCATCATAAAAATAAAAACATACCATTGAAGGAACATTATATACAGTCATAGCAATCAGTCAGCTTCTGGTCAGTTCACAAATGTTAAATGCAAAGTATGCATTTAATATATTGGAAATTCTTTTGGATTCCTTTGGTCTTGTGTAAGTTGTATTACCGAGTTTCTCCACTGCATGCCTTGAAGCTCTGTGTTAGCATCAGTACTGCTGTTAGATAGCTAATGCCCACTTCAAAGTTTCCAGTTTAGATTTAAAAAAAAAAAAAAAAAAGAGTTAAGACACCAAAACTGAAATATACTCCGCTTCTATCCTTCACCTTTGCAGTTATACTCTGTATGGAGGAACATCACAGCTCACCTTACACTGTTTCTCATGAAGGTAAATAGGCAGTTGAACAGGATGGATTGTGTTTTTTCAAGATGAAGTGGATGTACAACTGGCTTTGCTGCAGAGCCCTCTAATGGAGAAGACAAAGAAAGGATTTACTCCCACTTTTCACTGACCGAAGTTTGAAGTGGAGCCTTATCCCCATTTTTGCACACATCAAATAAGCTAGACAGGTAGCACTGCAGCCAGCTTGGTGGCCAGTAATTTTCATGTGTCAGGCCCCTTTATATAGCCCTGTCAGTTCACCCAAATCATAATTTGTATTGCTACCTACTGTGCAAATTACATACTTTTAGACGCTTGTATTAGCGTTCTTCAGTCCCAACCTAAAGTATCCCACTGTTCCTGTTGCAAAGCCCTTAGACAGAAAGGTGCCAAACAGTGTGGTGTTCACTTAATGAGATTCAGTTCTTGACTTGAATAAAGCAGTGTGGAGTCTTAAGAAGGAAAAGATATTATCCTAGAGCTATATCTCTTTCTTAAGATACATGCGTGTATATACATCTGTATGTGTGCACACAGACACTTACACTACAACTCGTAATAGTTCCATGCCACTAATCTGCTTGCCTGTTCTTTTCTGTAGCCCAGATGATTTACTGAATGCACTGAATGAGGGTATCAGCCGTGCTGATGTGATCATTACATCAGGAGGTGTATCTATGGGGGAAAAGGTATGCTAAATTTAAGTATGACTTGCTACAATATATGTAAGAATTTCAAACCAGAGTCTGTCGTCAGAGCTTCTACCTTTGTATTAATGTTTATTAAAAAGGGATCTTACTTTTTTTGGAACACTTAAATGTGAATTAATTAAGAAAATAGTCTTCAATGCTATCCTTATTCTCTTTGTTCTTATTACTCTACTATAGTAGACATAGTACAACAGGGAAGATTTTAATTCTTGATGTGATTTGCAGATGTGTTTTTATTTAAGGAATGATTTACGTAGTTATGATGAGGAAAGTGCTTGGTTTATACCACATGAAGGCAACAGACTTCTTTTTATTCTTAGAGCAGGTAAAATGTAGATAGAATAAAGCTACTTTGAAAGTACTTCGAAAAGCAACCTGAGTATATAAATAGCTCTTTCTTACTCAGCAGATCTATTTCCTGAACATGCCAAAGCTATATCTGTTACAAAAATAGTTTTAACACATTTTGTGCCTGATAGTCCTACAGAGGCAATACATACGAGACACAGTGAGCTGATATATTTGCCTTTTGAATCATTAACAGAATTGTTGATTGAGTTCCTGTTGGTAATCCCTGTGCCAAAACCATCAAAGAAAATAGGGATACACAGATGCTGGTGGGGCGTAGATGAACCTGCAGGACATTTATTAATCATGACTTATGCGAAGGAAAACTCAGATTACTTTTTGATCCCAGGCTGAATCTGTGAGTTTGGCAGGTAAAAGAAACATCTCTCCTTTTATAACTAACAGATACTAAAGACAGTCATTAGGAGATGGCAAACATGAGTGCTGTTTTTGTCACTTTTCTGAGTAGAAATCATATTGCTGGATACATCATGAAAATGGATAACTAGTTAAACCAGTGCCAATTACATTCAATCCCATTATTGTCCTCAGTATTCCTAGAAAAATAATCAAGGACAAGTGCTGGTCTTTAAATTGGGAATGTGGCAACATAGTGCAGACCCAGGAGCACTAGGAAGTGACTGGACTGCTAAATGGTCTTACAGGCATTTATGCCTTCTGGCTAATTTCTCCCCAGTCTGAATTTGAGGCAACAGCATAAAGTCAGTAGGCTCTATATTCCACTGATGGTTAGCCCGCTGATACTGAGCTTTCAACAGTTTTAATGAAATAACCGTGAACATCCAAAAAGTAAATAGAAAGTAAAAACGGGGTTAATGCAATCAATAATTGAGAATTCATGCCTGGCTGAAAAAAGTTGCTGCTTTCCAAGTATTTGAACACACACACACACACAAAAAAAGAGAAAGATGGGAAAACTGCAAAGGAGCTTCAGATTTACGGCTTCCAAAATCTCTCTTCACAGATGACTGTTATGTCCTGTGTCTTCAGTCTCACTAAACACAGCAGACAGGATACTACATCTTTGAGCACAGCAATTTTCAGTAAAGACTAAACAAGTAATTCAATTTGTTTTAATAAATGGATCGATTGTGTTTATGCAAAATCATTTAACTTAACTAACGCACAAGCCACCCACAGTTTTTCCTTTCTAAGGACTGTTAAACCCAACCACTGTGAATTAGACCATGTCCCCAAGAAATTACGATAATTACAGTATCCTGGAAAACTATGATTTCTACAGTGCAGTAATGATTTCAAAAGTACTAGGAGATCTCTGACTCTACTGCTAGATAGCTTCCATGGCAAAAGTTAAATAACTTGATGATTTTAAGTCTTAACTTTGAACCATAAAGGCTTTTTTCCATCTTTGACATAGAGAATGTTTCAGTAGTAGGTATTTGTGGGGTCCTCTAAGATTCTGATGCTGCAGCTGACTTTTAAGTAAATATATTACTATGTCCTCATGGAGTCAGGTTTGGCACCTAAAATGAGTCTGTTCTTCACCTCTTCTTTTTGAAAATACTTTCTTTCAAATACTGGAAATTCCCCACTGGACTGTAGCGCTTTCGAGATACAAAAAGTCTTTCATCTTCACTTGATATTAATTAATTGCTTTGAATGCTTAGATGATGTAAGCCACTTTGATGTTACTTAATCGATTTTCTTTTTTGAATTGAAACAGGACTATCTTAAACAGGTGCTGGATATTGATCTTCACGCACAGATTCACTTTGGCAGAGTTTTTATGAAACCAGGGTAAGAAATCTTTCTCCTTAGGCAGCACAGATGGAGGCTATATTGGGCCAAATATCCTATATAAGTGCTTCAGTCGATTTCAGTTTTCCAAATATACTATAAACCACATGGTAGATATATATGGGAAAAGAAGCAAAATCAGTCCTATTCAGATCAGTCATCATCTTCATGAGTGAAATTAACTGGAACAGAGAGATTACTTTTTATCAGTAAGAGATATTTTGCTGATAACTGTTGCAAATCAGGTTTGGGGTTTGGGGGGAAACCAGCATGGTATATAAACATGGCCACAGTCTTCACTGTGATCACAGAGCTCAGATATTGACATTGTTACGAAATAACTGGGGAACATAAGGACATTTAACTGCTGGTTTGCTTAACGAGCATCTCATTTCACTTCAAAATTTGCATAAGTCATTCCTACAAACAATTTCTTGAGAAAGGTGGAATGACAGCTAATTTACAAAGTTTTATCTACTTGGCATATTGAACATTGTAATTTTAAAGTAAACACAATCCTTTATGTGTTTAGTTTGCCTCAGAAAGCTGTTTCAGCATTGCTTTCCTTTACTGTAGCACTGCTAATTAATGAGTCTGGAATTGTGCTTTGTAGAGAAAATGAAAACTACATGTGTTGAAAATAGAGAGTTCCCTTTCACAGTCCAGTAGCGGAATGATGTCTCCAGCTCTGCCCCACTAACCATGGAGTGCGATTTGTTTGCAAGCTAGGTTGGCACGGTCCAGTAGCACAAGGCCAAGTGCAGCTTGGAGGACTGATTCCCTCTAGCCCATAACTGTTGCCAGGGAGCAGAACAGAAAGTGGGCGTTTGCTGTGAAAACAGACAAATACTTTTACTGTCTCTGCATACAATCCAGTAAAGAACTGCATGTGGGTTTGGTGCTTGTGCTGCTACTACCACCACCTCCTTTCCGTAAAAGGAACAAGTGAGCTGAAAGCATGTTTCTTCCCATGCTGGATGTAGCCCAGGCGTGGAAATTGCTCACTGCTTCTGTCATACTGCTACAACCAACGTGGGGAAGTCCCACAAGTGGGATCGGCACTCCAGCCTCTGCTGCTGACAAGAATGGATAACCTGATTTAGAGAATTCAGAATATTAAATTCTGGTTCTGGCTTATCTGAAAGCAAACGTAATTCTTTCTTCTGGTGATCCCTCTGTAGGCTTGTAGCAATAAACTTTTAATAACTAGCCAGAAAACCTTTAAGAAATCTTATTTTCCCCAAACATCCGTTTTCATTTTATGCCTGTCATTTCATTTAACCCCAGTCAGCAACTAAACACCACACAGCTGCTCACTCACTCTCCCCCTCACCGTGGGATGGGGGAGAGAATTGGGAAAAAAAAAGTAAAACCCGTGGGTTGAGATAAAGACAGTTTAATAGGACAGCAGAGGAAGATAAAATAATACTTATCATCATCATCATCATAGAATGTACAAAACAAGTGATGCACAATGCAGTTGCTCACCACCCACTGACCAATGCCCAGCCCGTCCCCAAGCAGTGATCGCTGCCCCCCGGCCAATTCCCCCCAGTTTCTATACTGAGCATGACGCCAGATGGTATGGAACAGCCCTTTGGCCAGCTGGGGTCAGCTGTCCTGGCTGTGCCCCCTCCCAGCTTCCTGTGCCCCTGGCAGAGCATGGGAAGCTGAAAAGTCCTTGACCACTGTAAGCACTACTTAGCAACAACTAAAACATCAGTGTGGTATCAACATTATTCTCATCCTAAATCCAAAACATAGCACTATGCCAGCTACTAGGAAGAAAATTAGCTCTATCCCAGCTGAAACCAGCACAATGCCATAAGAAAGGTATTTGCTGCTACCAAAACATTTGGTCATCTAATCTTACTGAGAATGTAAGCGCTCTCATTTTCATTGGCTGTAGTGCAACAGTAAATACTGTGTCTTAGTTTTTACTACTTCTGTCTTAAAAGGCCTTAGATATGAATTGTGATTACTGTATTGGGAAAAATTCCCTTGAGTAATTTCCAAGAGCAAAGCCAGAATTTGCTTTGTATGCCTGCATTTTGATGTGCTACATGTCTGCAGAGTGATGCCTGGGATTTACCATTCCTCCACTTGATCTGAAAGTTGCTGAGCTAATGTAAGGTTGTATCTTGTCTAGCAGCACTGCCAGAAGAAAGTACTGGAAGACTTTACCAATGATGCTGTTGAATTCTCATATGGGAATTCAGAGTTTCCAGTAAATATGAATTAGCAATTAGATTTTTTGGTACCTCAGTCTGTGCACTGGTTATAAGATTTGGAGGTCTGGCACATAGTTCCCATTACATTTGAGGCGTTTTAAAACAGAAACTTCAAACATCAACTTCCCCTGGTAAAAGAGGATATTGATTAGTCCTAGCAGATACACAACTAGGTAGTAATGATCAACCTCTGGCAAATCTCCAAAGTTGCTGCTGGTCAGCAACTATCATCTGCTGACCAGGTGATAGTTGTTAGCTCAAGATGAAGCAAAGGAACTCAGCCTAATTATTGTTCCTATAAAGTATAATTTCTAATGTTTAAAAGGATGATATTAACATAGGTATATAGAAAACTTTTTTTAATGGATGAGTCCCTTTTCTTTGCCAGCCACATTCTTGAGCCATCACATTACTGTCCTATTTGTATAACTAATAGCCCGGATGACAAGTCACTAAAGATCACTCAGGAGCAGCTCTGAAAGGCAGAGCGAGCTCTTTACAGATAGACCAAGGTCTTACCAGCAGGTGCTCATGAACTGCTGGGGGAGAGAGAGAGATCCTGTTTTTAATTTTCTGAATGTTTTAAATAATAACATAATAATATTATGTGCAGATATTAAATAGCTTTCCTTTTCCATAGCCTGCCAACAACTTTTGCAACTCTGGATATTGATGGCGTAAGAAAAATAATCTTTGCGCTCCCAGGTAAGATGTTTTGTGGATTACTTTTGTTGTTGTGCATAGATGACAGACATGAAAAAGAATAGTGACGTTTCACAGCACCTATGTCTGGTGTTGGCATCCCTAAGAAAGGTACCTGTAAGGTTTTCCCAGAAATTTCCAGAAGAGATGGACTTATAGGGGCATACTAAGGAGTTCTTTCTTGTTCCTGACCTCAGAATTTGCTGGTGTACAGGCCTTATGATTTCTTCCATCCACCAATTTCCTTGGGTTTTGTAAGTGGTACTATACAGGGGTGGTTTTTTCCTACAGCTCCCTCCACCTTCACAGTAAATGCTCTGTGCATGTAAGTCAGTGCATCCACTCTGAAGTATTGAAAATAGAGAGAAAACCGAGGGAGTGCTAAGGAACATGTCACAGAATATTTTTTTTTATCATGATCGCACTGTGGAACCAAAAGAGGGCAGCCCCACCGCACCTCCTGCACGCTGCGTCGCCTTGGGAGATCACCGTGTTCGGAATAAACATTTCCTTAGGGCTCTGGCTACAAACCTCTCTCCTCCTAAATCAGGAGGAATTTATTTTATTCTTATTGCTCTGACTTTACATGGATTTCTGACTACACAAGGTATCCTGTTCTTGATAAGCTGGTGGTTTTCAGATGTATCTCTAGTGCTTTTTCTCTCTCTTGTTTTAGTTGCTGCAGTACATTTTCTTCCAGGGGAGAGATCAATGGAGCATCTGTCTGATCCCAGTATTTATTTTAGAACTGTCATCTAGGGAAGTCCAGATGTGTAAGACAAGTGGTGTTTGACAGATGTTGGTCATACACCTCTCTTGTGAGTCAACAGAAAACGTATAAATCAGTGGGATTCTCCTCAGAATTTGTACTAAAGCATTTTGCCACTCTGTTAGGGAATTGAAAGTTATTTTTCCGTAGGTCTTAGAAACCTTCATCATGAATCAAGAGCCCTATCAGCTAGGACCTATACTTGTGCACAATAAACCCTGCCCTAGCCCCAGACAAAGCTAGGCATAAGACAAAGGGCAACGGAGGAACAGAGGCAAATGGTGGGGCCTGAGGAACATGGAGCAGTTCTGGTCAGGGCAGGATTTCAGCACACCATCAGCCAGAGTGTAGCTTTCAGCAGGTGTACTTGCCACATGCCACTCCAGTCTTGAACGAAACGTTTCCTCTACGTAGCATGAAAAGCTTTTTAGAGTCCTCTAGAGTGTAATTGCTATAAAAACATGAGATCACTTTCAGCATTTCACAGAGTAAATCAAGAGGGAGTCACCAGCAACTGTTCTTTGTCCTACAGGCAACCCTGTGTCAGCTGTTGTCACCTGCAATCTCTTTGTTGTTCCTGCACTGAGGAAAATGCAGGGTATCCTGGATCCTCGGCCCACCATCATCAAAGCCAGGGTAAGAAGCTTGTCCCCTATTTAAAAATTCTCTCAAGATGTTGAAGCACAGCTCTTTGGGCTCTGAAAGGCTGTCTTGTTTGGGGAATCTGAGCCCTAGACGGATTCTGGCAAGTTGAAGGGAGTTCACACAAAACAGAGGTACATTCTCAATCTCTGTTAATGGTAATATTCAGTCCCGTAGTTTCTAAGAGTTAGATGGCCATCTAATGGAGCAAGATACACAGATGCAGAGGCTGCCATTTGCCAATCAGGGAGGCAGGATGTTTTCCTGTTTAAAAAAAACATTTGTTTTAACCCATGGTAAAAAATGCAGAGTAATCTGGGAATACCTAAAGAGTTGGATAGTTCTGTATTAGCAATAGAAAATATAAACTTTAAAGCCTTTCTGTTCTTGAGTTATTTATATAAGTAACCCACATAACCCCCACCCTAAGCAATATAAATCCCTTAAACTCTTCATTTCACTCTTATAAGAAATCATGGATATTGTAACTCTGTTTAATATAGATTCAAGGCATGTTATTATAATGTATTATTCTTCTATTTTTGATTCAAGTAAAGTACCAAGGAACACATTGCCTTTTATAGTTGTCCTAGTGTTCTTGGCTATGCACTTTTCTCTTACTGCTTATCCCATGTCTCTCTTTTGCACTTCCTCAGGCATCCAGATTTTTCTTTATCTCACAGCTAAAATATTCTGAAACACAGAGCAATTTGTAGCGACCCTCACTTTTGCATGAATTTTCCAATGTGGTCTAAATTCCATTGTGAGCCATCCCCTATATGTCTTTTCATTTCAAAGATTGGCCATTTCCCTTTTGTTAGAGCTATCAGGATTTTGAATGCGAATAAAATTTTTATCTTTATGCAGTGTAATCCAGAGACCAGAAACGATAAAGCTTTTTTCCACAGAAATACTAAGTATTTAAACTCCTAGTAAAGGAACAGCTTTGGAATATTCCACTTAATGCATGTAGACTCCATCATACACTTTGATGTTATAACATCAGAGTTGTATTTCCCTTAAGTACTGCAGTCTCTACCTTCTACAGCTTTTGATCTTGCATTAGGACACCATCTGACCTCAAAGTGCAAGTTTTTAAAACGACTGGTTTTAGGGAAAAACAATTGAGCAGATGATTCCGTTATCTTAGACAGTGCAATCTCAATGCATGACATTTTCATCCTTTCTTTGCTTCTTCTACAGTTATCATGTGATGTAAAATTGGACCCCCGCCCAGAATATCACCGGTGCATACTGACTTGGCATCACCAAGAACCACTACCTTGGGCACAGAGTACAGGTTAGTGCCCAGTCACACAGACTGACAGACACACTCACACAGGTCCTTGCCTTCCTACATATATGTCTAAAAACAGCGAAACATGTGCACGTTTTTTCATATAACCTTCCTTACGCAGCCTGATTTGCTGGCATACTTGTACACATGCATACATGTACGTTAGTATAAAATTCAGTCATGATATGACTTACCAACTTAACCATTAAAACTTCCTTTATCTGAATAACCTGCCTTTATACACACAGACACACCCACACACTACACCCGTATGCTTGCATATGTGCACACATTCCTTTTTACAAACGTCCACCTGTGCTTACTTGCACTCACAGGCACATTTGCTTACTTTTGCTCTTGTGCATGTACTCAACAAACACAAATTGGGACATAGGTAGGAACAATACAAATAAAGGAAGTGTGATTCTAGCTGAACTGGAAAAGTAGAAGAGATAGCAGAGGCTGTATATGTTCTCTTAAAGCAGATTAAGACTTTATTAGTCATGGTTGCCACCTCGGGATATTTCTGGATACCTACCTGCAGTTGAGGTAAATACTATATTTGAATACTTTTTTAGCTGTGTACTGCTAGAAGACTGACTCTGCCAGTTTCTCAAGAGATTCAGGTCCTTAAACAACTAATTGTCTTTTTGCTACATCCAAATTGTTCAATACAAAGCACTATATACAAGTCTCCACAGGACAACATTAGCTCAAATGCATCTTACTGTTTACTCAGAGAAAGTTCTTGCCATTGACTCCCAAGATCGCACAGCCTCTGACATATTTCCAGCTATAAGTCAAAGTATTGCTTACATCTGTAACACTCTATTTGGTTTAACTCTGTTTTGTTGTGCACCACTTCTTTCCTTATGCAAGCAGACTGTCTGGAATCGTTTCTCTGTCAGTCTGGAAGTTTGAAAACCAAGAAACTAAAGGGCATGGCTTTTTATTGCATTTTCATTTTTTGTCAGTACTACCAATGTGATACTGTTTATCTTCAGGACATGTTGCAAAGCTCAGTGTCCCAAAGAAACGCATTCCTTTAGGTGGTATATGTTACAGATTTACACAGCCGGCCACCATAACAGGGTCTGACCCTAGGATCCGCTGAAAAATGTAAAGTCCGAGTGAAGGCTTCCAATTCCTCTTTTATTAGTTCTCAGGTTACAGCTCAAGCTGGGTGCCTCTGAAGAGGGACCCCTACCCCAGATCGCACCCTCCAATTATACCCGTACCACCCAGCACCTGATCCCCAAGTCCAATCACTTAATTCTGGTCGGTGGTCTCTTGATTTCTTATTGATTTTCTTTGTCGCTGGGCTGGCCTTCTTCTGAAGTTACCTCATTCTCTTGGAATGGTTTCCTTGGTCCTTATCTTCATTCTGCTCGCGTCCGCTGGATTCAGACAGTTCTGTGTTAGCAGCATTAGTTTTATCAAAAAGTTTACTCTCCGTCAGCTCTTGCGGCCTAAGGCTTTGACTACTTTAGCTACGAGTGCTAAGCTACTAATGCTAAACAAGACTATACAGAGAGAAAAATACAGTTAATCAAACTTACTTTGTAACAGTATATTAAAAACATTCTAGACTGTGCTGGTTTTAGTCTTTGTACAATCGGAATTAGGTACACAAATTGAAAAATAAAGTAATTCTGACAGGATTAGAAATTCCAACAGAAAAGCAATTTACTATGATGAGATATGAGGTACAGGTAATGCGGAAGGCTGGATGGGAAAGCAAAGGGCATGAGAGTTTTGAGAGCCAGAGCGATGAGAGGCTGACTAATTCTCTACAGAGTTCTCTGTTTCCATCCACCTTGGAACAGCGAGATCCCAGCTCTATGAATAAGTTAGCAACATGAACATCTTCATAAGAACAGCTCTTGTTTCCCACGTGGTGTGTTGCAGCATTTGAAACTAATTGAAAACGTAACTGAAATTTTTCTCTCGCTCTCCTGTAGGGAATCAGATGAGCAGTCGTCTGATGAGTATGCGCAGTGCCAATGGACTGTTGATGCTACCTCCAAAGACAGAGCAGTATGTGGAGCTTCACAAGGGGGAGGTGGTGGATGTCATGGTCATTGGAAGGCTATGATGTCACCAGCAAGAGCGGAGCTTTGATGCATGTCCACATATCATTGACTGTATCCTGTAATATGCAACGGCACAGCTAGTTTTTCTGATTTGGATAAAAGTTGATCAGTATAGTCAACATCTTGAATTATATTTCAAATGGAATTTAAATAAATACCTTTTAAAAAAAACTTTAAAACAAATCTTAACAAAGAAATTTATTCTGATTATATCAAAGCAACTTTTTCCTTTCCTTGCAATTGCTTTGTGTGTTCAATGCTAGTTCTAATAGCGGTAGCTTTTAGTAGACAGCAGTAGGTGCCTGCAGAACTTGTGTTTTTTCTCATCTTTAAGATACAACTACTTATGCTCTTAAAACAAGGCTGTCTGCTTATTTATACTAGCGTAGACAACACTTGGATTTCCCTTATTAGTATGCTTCATAACCGCTTCACAGAGAGCTTCTGCTTGTTCTTTATCTTGTATCTCGTGTTGATGTGCACAGTGCCAAAAGCAGAGTGGCTGCACTGGGAACCCAATGAAGCCCCGAGGTTTTCTCACCTCGCTGCGCATTCAGGGATCTCTCTTGTCCCGGCAGCCACCCAGCTCAGTACTCTTGGGCAGTAACTGGATACCTTTTATTTCAACAAACAAAAAAATTGCTTCCTTAAGTGCTGACAGCCTTTTTAACCAATACATTTAAAAATGTACAGAACTAAAAATTAAAAAAAATCAAAGACTGATCTTGTACAGATATTAGTGTTACCAGCATTCGTGTGGAAATTAAATGAGCAAAGAAATAAAACTAATGTTAAACAACTCTGTACCATAACATTTTCTGTAATGATATTGAAACTTAAATGAATAAAAAAAATCCTCAATCATTATTTAAAATTTCACCTGTTTAGCCTTGTTGTTTGAACCAAAAAACTAGCAGTTTAAAAGGGGATTTGGGGTGGGGGAAGAGGACAGGAAGGAAGGGAAAATAGTGTATGGAATCTAGGGCCTTCCCTCATGTACAGTATCACGAGTGAACTGAAAATACAGCGTGAGCTCTCTCTCACTCATCTCCCAAGGGACAAAGTGGAAGCAGTGTTTGGGGGGTTTTACAATTGGACAACTCAAAGCTGGAGAATACTTTTTTTTTCCATCTAAATTGCATAGCAGTTGCAAACAGCCCTTGTGCTGCACTGTGTGGAATTTGATAGAGCATTCTTTTTTTTTTTCATGAGATTCTGGTTTTGATACTGGGACTATTCAGCCCTCACCAGATTATTTATTTTGGTCATTTCACATTTCATTTAGGATTAAGACCAGAGCAATGCCCTACAACACCTTGCTTCTTGTAGTTCATGGGTTACGTGCCCATCAACTACATTCATGAAGCCAGAATATTTGTCTGTAGTGGTTTTTGAAGACTTGGTCAGGGAGGACACGGAAAACTGGGTTTAAGTCCTGACTGCCACAGTGGACCAGAGCTGTAGCTCTAGGATAACCACAGAGGGCATCCCTGAGGCTGGTTTTCAAACCAAACTCTTTGTTTGCTGTGCAACAGCCTGAATAATCCCTGCACAGGCCATTGCAAAGGCTGAAGGCAGGTGGGAACACACCGTGTTCAAAGGCACTCCAGGGGCTGATCTTTCAGAAAAATAGTAACGCAACTCGCTGATCGTATTTCCTTGTTCCAGACTACATGTCCACATTTGTGATCTCTCTATGTAGCAGCAGGATGGTAGCAAATTAAATTAATGAATGCCTGTATTTTCTGTACCAATATTGTAAACCGCAGAAGAAGGAAGAGAGAAGGAGAGTTAACTCACCTCTGAGAAATAATGTAGAACACTGCCTTTTATAATCCAAAGGATTATTATATAGTTAGGAGTTATTACAGGCAGCGCATATAATGAAAATTGGAAATTTGTAAAGGGCACCAGTAACAACAGCCTAGGGGAAGATTGTTCATGCAATCGGAGATGCTAGGCAAAGATAAAAGAGAGATGTGAGGAAACCTAGCCAGAAATATCTTGGGTCTGGTTTACCTTAAAACCATTACTCAAAGCAAACGTGGCAGAGAAGAGTTGGCACAATGCTGTGTATAATGCATGGCTCTGTTTAAACCGTATCTCGTCATCATAGTACTGAACTACCATTGTAACCAATAAAGCATTTAGAGGTTAATCAAGATAATTTTTTCCAAATCACTGATAATATAAACTGCTTTAGGCACTCTACTGTCTTTTGTAATCCCTTCTGCCCAGCATTCAAAGTTTTATGCAAGACAATAAGCTTTGCAGTTTCTGAGAGAGACGCTCACAGCCCAGCCTTCATTAACACTGAAAGCCATAGCAGTATGTTGGAGAGGTAACTCTGGGAGCAGTATAATAAATCATTATTACAACTATGTCTCAGTTATCAAGCCTAAAATCTGAAGAATTTGCCTTGGTTGTTGTAATATAAATGGATATAAATGTGATATAAACAGATACATTCAAATCACTTTTTTATTTTTAACATTTCCAACTGACGGTTTCAGGGAAGGTTGGAAGCTTCAGAAAAGAAATCAAGGACAGACAGATCTTCAAGTATGTGGTTTCTTTGGTTCAAGGACTGAGACTTGCAAATGGAAACATTTTAAGGAATATTTTCACTATTTTTACTTCTCTAGATAAGGTTTTAGCACAATCAAAATAGTAACTGACTTAACGACAAGAAGCAATGCTAGCAACGACTGAAGATAAGGTTGGTATTCCAACATTTGTAGTTTTCTTCTTTTTACAGCATTTTCTTCAGCGCCTATACATGGGAATGATCATACGCAGTGGGCCTTCTGAGTCCCATTCGTCCAGCTGGGGTAATCCTACAGTGGCCTACAAATCGTACAGCAACTTCTGTACCCATACAGCTGGTACTAAAACCTTGATTGTACACCTGGATGTGAAACATCATTCAAAAATGGGCTGTATTCAATCAGATAAATAGAAGAATAGGCTGGCCCCTTCCAAATACTAATTTCAAGACTTTAATTACAGAAATTGCAATGTTAATTCTATCTTGATATTAAAATATGCTAAACATGAAATGTCTTTGATCTGTAGGTAGTTATTACAGATCTGTATGACTCCAGAGATTACTAATTAACATGGAATCTTTAGCCTTTTTGATTCTTGAGCTGAAGGGTTGCACTTAAAACATATTACAACATGGATACTGTTTAAGGACAATATGCAACTGGAATCACCCCGCAGATTCTGCCTTTGTCCTCCCCAGCTTGCCACTCCGCACCAAGTGCTAAAGGTTGTCTTCTTTGACACGTCTCAGTCCAGAAGCCGTGCTGCTTGCCTCATGCCCGGTAAAGATGGTCCTGAGGCCACAGGCAGTCTGCACATACCCTGCACTGACCACAGAAGTGCCCAGTATAGTGACTGGATCCACTTCTGCCTTCCAGTTGCCTTGGTTCCAAGTCTGTCGGTGTTGGGATGGCGCGTGCCAGCCTCGTTGCCTTTGTATGGCAGCAGTGTTCAGGGCCAGCCTCAAGTCACGCTCAGGAAAGTTCTGCAGGCTGACACCTCTGCCAGCACTTGCAGGGCAGGAACTATGTCTGAGAGTTCAGGCTTTAGTGGGACACCTTATTTTGGGAAGCAGATGCCAGGCTAAGATGGCCCAGCACTTCCTACGGCCCTCTGTTACGTTCTAATACTCAGCTTCTCAAAAATAGCACCATCACCTGAACCGACTGTGAGGTTTTGTGTTAGACAAGAAAAATATACATTAAATGAAAACAAAAGAAACGTATCACAGCTTTGCTTTCTAACATGGTAACAGCACAGAGGTGTTTCCAGGTACCTGTATTTGCAGTTGACAAAGATGAGACAAGCAAAGGGCCAGACAGCAAAAAGCCGTAAGTGTTGGTTAATGCTGAAGACACATCTCTCAGAAAGTGCATAAAGATTCATCAGCAATCAAGTTCAATAGTTGTTTTAAAGGCAGAGCCTCCTTCTTGGATACATTTATTTGGTAGATTTGGATAAATAGCTTTCTACTTCCCCTGAGGAACTAGGTGAGAGAATGTGAGTGTGTCAAATGAGGAGTCAGAGCCCAATTCAGGCTAGGTTTCAAGCAGTAGATTGGGCTGACATGTAATGATCCTTTACGCTTCCTCTTACCTGACAGGAAACTAAGAATAAGAAGGAAGAGGGTAGATGTTGGAATGCTCAAGCACAAAATTTGCCAAAATTTTTTTTTTCCTTAGCTGGAAAATTGAAGCTAGTTTTTAATATCAGAAAAAAAGCATGACAATTGTCTGTCATTTATGCTGACACTTTCCAAACATTTCTAATAGACTTTTATCCCAAATAAATTCAGGAATATATTCCCAACCTAATACTTCTTTTGTGAGGTTATTTTACGCATTTCCCAAAATACCAGGTAAGAAACGCTTCGCATAAATGCTTTATATCTATGGTAGTCTCCTTCCCGAAGCTAGTTAAAGTCAGCTGGCGTTACTCCTGTGAAAAAGCTGAACTTTAGCACTACAGGTTAGACAGGGAAGGGCATGTATGCACGTAGTCAAAGAAAGAGACATTTCTAGGAGAGGGGGACAACAAGGTGGTCAAAGCCACAACTATTGATGAAGAAAAAGTATTTGCAGTGGGGAGAACAATTGCAGCTGATGATCGTTAAAGCAGCAATCTGTTGAACAGAGACATGGTACAGCTTCCCATAGCAGTATGCGGTCAGTAGGTTGCAATTAAGTGCCTTAACCTCATGATGAAGAACATGATCTCTAGTCACTGTTTTGGCAACAAAATGGTTTGGCAACCCCTTCACCTTCCTAATGCCAGCCAGTCTCAAAAGACAAAAACGCAGCATTTGCAACCCTTCAGCATGATACTGTTCAGCAGCTGAACTTCTCTGGTTACTCAAGAGTGAAAAAATCCACGTTGTTGTTTCTTCTATGTTTTCTTCTATGGAATTTTTTTCTGTTTTTTTCAAACTTGACTTTTGTTTTCTAGTAAATATATCCCAGCCTCCACCCAGAAAGGTGAGTCCCCATGTTGGATTGAAACTCAGCATTGAAATGCAGACACTTCTTGGCTAATTCATGGGGAGGAAAAGCCTGTAGGTTTTGCAAATGTTACAGCCTCCTGATGTGCTGCTAGTTGCACGTTTTCTGAGTGGGCTTAGTGACTCATATTCAGCATTAGATTAAGACTTGCTCTGTGTATTCACGCCATATTGCACACAAGCTGACAAAGCTCTTGGAATATAAAGCTTTCAAAAGGGCAAAAGAGCTCAGTAGCTCTCTAGTTGTCAGACTGGTCTGGCTGGGGTTACTTGCTCCATCCCAGTACTGTACAGTGACATCCAGCATGCTCTGTCCTTATGCAAGGACTTCTGCATTTGCATGGACCCAATTTGAGTTTAAAAATACAGGCAGCCAACTTAATTTTTGCAGAGTTAATTCACAAGCAAAACCGAAACCTGCTTGTACACCAGTAACTCCACAGATAATCTGAAATACCAGAGAAAGCAAATGCACTGGCATGATCTTGATAACCAGGGATTCAAAAGTAGAAGTAAAGTAACTTCAAGAAAGGTGTAAGAGAAGATGGAAGGTAAGTATATATCTGTGCAAAAACTACCTTAGAAACAACAGCAGGGTAAGATCTCAAAACCCTGATTTACTCCTTTTGTAGGTGCAGAAGGAACACTGCCAAATTGAGTGCCATATCCAGATGCATTTGCTTCCATGAAAAAAAAGAAGTCATAGTGCAATACTGACATGTTACCAGCCACAGGCACACAAAAAAACTGTCCCACCGGCCTGACAAGAAAGCATGCAAAGCGGCTTTTGTCAGTACCTGACATTCTCCTCATGTGGATTTTACTGTGGCCCAAGATGGTCTGAAAGGATGCCATTACCAAACAGAAATCAGAAAGATCAGCAAGACAAATGAGAGTTAGCACAACAAGGATGTAAAGCTTTTAAAAAACAACATGTAACAACATAACACATTATTACCTGTCTGACAAGAGCATTTCCTAACTGGGACGTTTGTCTGTTGTGGCAAAGTAACCAGTGACTTCATCGTGTTGAAATGTTGTGCTGTTTGGAGCCCTAAGGGGGGCCCAGTTCTGCAACGATGTGCAGACCAGACACTGGGCCAGGAGAAGCCAACCTGGATGTTTGCAGACACAATTTCCTACACTTGCGATGGCTGGTACCAGCAGGAGAAGGCAGCTTCTGTGGGACTACTCGAGCAACTGCTGGGAAGGAGACAACATAATCCAGAAACTTCCCTGCGCTGTGCGGCCTGTGCACTTTTAGATAATTTTTTTTTTTTAAATCTCCCCCTTGCAAAATAGTGTCCAATAGCTCCCATCTCAGGAAGAAAGAGTATAAATGCATGGCAAGTAGGTAATGATCCATCTTCCAACTACTCCCCCAGCACCCACAGTGTTTGTGGCAAGAAGTCCCACACCTTCACAGTGTGAAGCAGCATCTCCTCTGTTTTCTGCCAGCTCCTAGCTGCTTAGGCTTTTGCATTGGAGCAGACAAAGAGAAGTCACCCTCACTTTGCCACCCGGAGTTCTATAGATGGCTATCATCTGGATTAAGAGTCCCAATCTATGTAGTCTGCCCTTTGTGGTCATGTTCCGTCTCCAAGGGTCCATAAATTGGATCATCCCTGTTGCTCCTCTTTGCACCCTGTTCAGTTTTACTATATTCTGTCTGAGACAAGGAGACCAGAACTGCACACAGTATTAAAAGGCATCACTATCTCATATAACCACAAAATGATGATTTCCATTTGTTCTCTACTTCCTAATAGTTATTTTTTTTTTCTTCAGTGCTTCTGACCAATGTGTTTTTACAGATCTTAAAATACAGATAACCTTAAAGTCTCATTCTTAATTGGTAGTAGTCAACCTAAAACCAGTAATTATAACAACAGCTCAAGAAAATGTTTTCCACATATGCATCATTTTACTTTTATCTGTGTTGAATTTCCTCAGCTGTTTTAACTCACTTCCACTCAATTTTGCGCAATCCACCTGCAGTTCTTGGTCCTGGTAAATGCGTATCTTCCTTTAATTTACTTGCCTTTAATTTAATCTGATAATGGAGACTGCATTGATTACTTCAGCTGAGAATCTGTTCTATACTGTGTGAAAAGACCTGCCTTGGTGGCTTGACAGCTATGCTATAATATTGATACTTCTCACCTTATTATGCCTGATCTTTTCTTGTGGTTTATTGCCAGCTGGATTGCCCACTGGTGCTGACAGGCTCTTCATCTGTGCTCTTGTTTCAGGATGCTGTTGCATTACTTCGGAGAACTGCCAGCTGACACAATAAATCCCACCTAAGGCAAGACCACCCTCTTTGCATACATGGAGAAGCTGCAGTGAAAAAAAATGGGCTTAATATTTTCCTATAGCTTTCTTATATTTGGATGAGGTTGCTGGAACAGGCGCGTTCATGGCGAAGCCTGGTGGGCAATCCCTTGGGATGTGGCTCTGCACAGTTTTACTCTGGTAGGCGCATGTGCTGTACTCGAGGGAATTAGCTCACAGGAACGTGTGGGCGAGTGAACTGGAGCCAATGCTGATTACAGCCGGTTGGTTGTGGCATACTATGCCTTTCTGCAAGCACAGCCTGTCGGGCCTTTTGTATCAGCGCTAGACAGCTAAAGGTATTGAATAATGAAAATAAAAATGGCCTGAGAGCTGCTTATCTGCCAGTCTTTCAGGAGGCGAGAGGTACACATGCAGATGCAATGGTACCTGAAGCCATCTAAGCAGAAGATAGTGAGTTGGCACTGTACATCCATGAATGACTTTTCTGTAATTTACTCCCTACTGGCCAAATCCAATCAATTTGCCCAATGTGCTATGAAAAGCCAGAGAACAGAGCAGAAGACAGGATTTAATATCCTCTTGGCAGCCTGCATTGCTAAGGAGTCATGCTGCTGCCTTCTCCATTAGCTGGAGTTTTTCTAAGAGGTGGTGGCTAGCATCAGATTAAAACAAAAAACAAAAAACCAAAAAAACCAGTCCTTTGTTTGGGGGAGTGATAAAAAAGGAGCACACACAAAGGAGCCCAGAGGGGATGGCAGGTGGGAGAACCCGAATCACGCTCTGCCCCAGCTACTCCCAGCCCCATCGCAGGAGCCGTCGGCCCATCGCAGGCCCATCACCACAAGCCCAGAGGAGCACAGGGGCACAATGGCAGGCGGGAGCCCAAGTTAAGGTCTCACAGGGGCACCCTGGCGGGGCCTGTCCCAGGGCTGTTGCGGGAGTGCCTCAGCCCCTGCCCAGGGCTGAAAGCCATCAATGTGAGGCAATGGGGGGGCTCTCACGACCACCCTTCACACTATGGGAGGTTACTGCCTGGGAGTATGGGACACCTTATGGGATGCAGGGGAAAAGCATTTTAGGATTGCACAAGATTTATGGGATGTTTAGGAGAGGAACCAAAAGTGGTGAAAGGAATGGGTGTAGGGGATTAGGGGAGGAACAGATGTAGGAAAATAGAGGGATAAAGGGATAAAAAGGGCTGGTCAGGTGTAAACAGGTACACTTGTCTGGCCATGCTCTGTGCGCTGCCCGATCACCAGTCTGTCCTGTCTTATTAAATGTCATTTCTAACTCTTTTCCGGTGAGGAAGAGGCAAGAGCTCCTCTATGGGAGGAGCTAGCTACCGGGGGGACCGGGGGAGTCCCAGATGGCTGCTGGGGACACCGTGGGGTCTGGGGGTCACACGAGACCCGTGTGTGTGTGCATAGGTGTCTCCAGGGGGGAGGCACCTGGAAAGCCCAAGGATCCAGGACCAGCTACTGGGTGGACTGCGTGTCTGAAGCCAGCTACTGCAGAGACTACAATGTATATGTGTGTGTGTGCATATGTGTGTGTGTGTCTGAGTGAGGGGTCTGTACCAGCAACAGGAGTGGGGTTGCAGCCTCAGGGCTTCATATGTCCAGGTGCCAGCAGCTGGGGAGACTGGGATCCAGGGGCCGGATACTGGACAGACCATGTCTGAGCCCAGCTGCTGAAGGAATACACATTGAATACCTGCCTGTATTTCCCACTAATGGACTTTCGTCCTGACCAGCCAGAGAGGGGAGCAGGTGTGAGTGCTGTATATACGTGTTGCGTTTGTGAGTTTGTGTGTTGTACCTACTGGGAATACATGCTCAGCCTTATTGTTGGTTGGACCTGGGGGCATGGAGCTGCAGCAGCCTCACTTCTATCAGGCTACCGGATTCACCCCTGCCCCCTCAAAAGCCACACAAAACGTCTTGAAAAACTGACAGCAATAAGTCTTACAATAGCTGATGCATTACCCTGAGACTGGGAGATTAAATACAAGTCAACACATTCGAGCGATGAGTGATGCAGAGGCACCTGAGCTAGCTAGCACTGTCCATGCCAGAACATGCACATGGCACAACAGAGCATGATATAGTAATGCTGTCTTAGGTGTGAAAATGTTATTATCCTGCACTACAAGAGTTCTTGTGGTTCTACTGCTTCCTAACACCGTCTTTGCTCAGACTCTCCTTCCTCTGGTATCTGCATACCACACTTACGGCACAGTCCAAACAAGGGCTGAGTGTATGTGTGCATTTGGGGCAGCAGACAGGACTTGCACTTTCCATGGCTCAGGCAAGAGCTGTGACCACTTGACTGTGGAGTCAGTCTCCAGCTCAGTCACTCACTCGTGGTGCTGTTCGCAATTACTTTTCCATTCCTAGAGAGGGAAAGGCAATTCAATGTTGGAAAAGGGCTTGGTGGTGGTAGTTTTGCTAGAGCAATGCTATTTATCCTTCTCCGGCCATGTATATTACCCAGCTGAAATCCAGCTGGGAAAGAAAAGCACCATTGTTTTCCACGCTGGATCACAGTTGTCTTGTATAGTGGAGAGAGCAGAAAGCATTTCTGCTGGACATTGCTATGTCAGTGCATAGTATTATCAGGCAGTCCAGAAGCTGGCCTGTGGTGGGCCCTACCTAAGGAAGGGCGGATGTGTACCTACCCAAAGGAGGCTGTCTACCTGCAAAGGAGATTGCACAACAGTTCTTCAAACGGTCAGACAACGTAACTCCCATTTTGCAGTATCGATTCTCCTTCACCCAGCCTGGTGCTCGGGCATGGCCTGAACCCTGCCCAAGCACTAGGCTGAGTTGGAAGCACCAGTGTTATCACTTAAGGTGAAAAAAAAGGAGTTAACATCATAGGTTGATTATGACATCACCTGGCTGATCTAAAAGGTTACTCTGGCAAAAGAATGTATAGAGAGAAGCTAAAATTTACAAGCCAGAGCAAGGGACGTGAATACAAGCTGCATTTTAAATCGGCTCATTAACACTTAGGCCAGGGCCCTGAGTGCACCAATAGGCCTTAACTGCCCTGACCAGCCTCACCTGGGATCTCTGCCCCACACCCCCTGCCCATGGGTCTGGGAGATGCACTTAAGCCCTGGCCTGCGTGCCTAGTCCTTGTCTGAGAGGCTATAGGTGTACTGATCACCAGCCCCAACTCCTGGGTGGACTTTCTTAGACATCTATTACAGTCCTGCCTCTAGTCCTGCCTGCTGCTGCTCCTGACTGGACTCCTGGAACAGAGTCTCAGGATGGACTCCAGCTCAGGTTCTGCACCTTGTCTTGTCTGTGCCTGTCAGTGGACCCTGTTACCACCATCCTGCTCAGCCCATCCACTTGCAATTCTGTGGGACTGGAGGACTATGCCTTGACTGTTGAAGGCAATGCCTCTGCTGAGGTCACCCTTTGCTCCCAGCTCATCGTCCCTCGTGGAGCAGACCAACTGCTGCTGTTCCCTGGCAACCTGCACTGCGTGGACAATACCTATGCAAAAAGTCTCTGATGTTATTGTGCCCTTAATGTGCCTGTGTTATGGGTGAATCCATGCTATCTGTTACCACTATGTTCTGATGCAACCAAGCAATGGAATTGCTGCCAGAGCTGGTGAGAGCACAAACCAGGTGATGTATTGTGATGCCAGCAGTGATGGGGCTGAGTTCTTCCAAACCACCCTCCCTGCCTGTTACGACAAAACTTGCTGCCTCATGTATATGCATTCACATACCACTTCTCTTCCTATCATCACTTCTTAAAGAAACTCAAGCAGGGAAACCGTATCATCGAGACCGTGCCTGATGATGCTGCCGATCATGGGTTTCTAGTGCCGGGAGAATTCCAGCGGGCTCCGCAGAAGGGACTAGCACACTCGTGTCCTCTCTTTTCTTAGACCTACTCCTCTGTGTAAGAAATGGACTGACCTAAGTGAAACAAGGTATGAATAGGAAGTAGATGTCTACATCATCTATTTTTTTTAAAACCCAGTGGCAGGGTATTTCTGTTCTTCTTGGCATTCTAACACTTAGTGAGCAGTCATGAACAAATCATTTGACTTTTGTATCTACTTAGGTAGATTTATAAAGATTTATGAAATGTAATTAATGAGTAGCCTTGATTTCCCCCCTCCCCCCCCAATGAGTCAATATTATGTTACTTATTCTCCAGCTTTTGTGTTAAAGTCAGCCTGGTCAGCTGCTGGAGACTTTCTGCTTCAGAGCATCTCCTAAGTCCTGCCCTCTTCTTGACTCCTGACGAAAACATATGTGATCCAAGAGATGCAAAGATAGAAGTCACCACCTAGCACTGAGAACAGCCCAAGGGTTTCTACTGTTATTTGCAAAGTATGTCACTATACTCATGTCAAAAAATACATCAATAAAAAAAATTATCTCAACAGTGGCAAAAATATACAAGATTACTTATAAACAAGAACATTCTAAAGTATAGAATAGCATGTGCAAACTAGTGTTTATAGATTCACAGGCCCTTTTTCCTGAAATAAATAGCAAAAGAGGAGTCAAGACCTGTGAGAAAGCCATAGTAAGTTCCCCTTTGCACTTGAGATTGCATGTTCTTAAAAATGTGTGTTTTGAGGGGAGAGGTTCTGCTCTTTAGTAGTATAATAAAGCCTATCAGGAAGGATTATTTTTGTTTTTTTTAATAATCATCAGGGGTTTTTTTAACATATAAGCCTTTTTATGTCTATTCCCTCTAACTTGTAAATTTACTTTTGTTTTGTGGATAGGCAAAATGAATAGCAAGTTTGATTTTAAGAGCATCAGTTCAAGTCAGGCGACCATTATGGGTGACCTTCAGAGACTTCTTAGCCAAGGAGAATATGCTCCCTTTACCTCTGCTCCCATCTTCGAGAGCAAGTTTGTCCAGGTAAAAAGTCATTCAAATGAAATTATTTGGCATGCTCAAGATAAAATTGCTGGCAATGACTACCCTTTTTGTTCCTCCCTCAGCTCAACAGGTATTCCTCATTCATTTATTCTCACTATTCTTAATCTCTGTTTACTACACACATATGGATATGTTTCCCTTCTCCTATAAACTCCTTCTGCTCACACTTTGAAGGCAATAGTCCAGAAACCCAGCAACAGCCATACTGCAAATTAGAGAAGGAGGACAAAGAGTGATGTTTTCACCCTTCCTTGTCAGCCCCTACTCCTTCCTGTAGCAACAGCTAGGACTGTTCTAGCAAACTTCTGGTTCTGTGCTATCTCATTAAGGTTTTTAGCCATCAACATCAGTTGAACCTAGCCTAAATGGCCGCCTAAATGGCCTTTCCCAGGCAATCTCCTCCCCGCTTGCAACTTCTAGTACCCTTGCAGGCAACATCACTGTCCTGCCTGTCACTTACCCTAAGCACTGGCCAAAGAACCCTGCAAGGCTCTGGCAATAGTCTACACTCCTACAATATGCATTCACAGTGTGTCTACAATATCTGAGTTCTATTTACATGATGTATCTCAACAGTGTTTTTCATAAGGTTTCCTTACCTCACTTTGTGGTAATTGCAACATCCTTTGGTCTTGCCATGATTAATTCAATCTTGCATTGTTGATACACCTGCAGAATGTTAATTAGCTAGGGTCTCCATTTTCAAGGTACTTTATGATTTATCCCTACTTTATTTATCAGACCTCATTTACTATCAAGGAGGCAGTTGCCCTAACCAATCAACCCAAGAAAACAGCAATATCACTGACTCATTTATATTAAAATGAAAAAAAAGCCTTTGATCTTTTTTACATACTGTCTCTCACACTTGGGAGGAGATTCTACTAGACATCCACAAATTCAATGCACTGTCTTCCCTCAAATTCCTTCTTAGGACACACTCGTTCTCTGATGCCTATCAAAACCAAACCCTGACAATGGTACATAACATGCGATTCGATCACACTTACCAACTTATTCTTATCTACCTGTATTTTCTCATTTTTCTCTTTCTGTAATTTCATGTCTTACACGTAAATTACTTGGGATCTTTTTCCATTCTGTGTTTGTACAGCACCTAGCAGGATCCTGGTTCATAACCAGGTCTCATTAATATCACAGTAATGCTGACAAAGACAGTGAATCATCAGAACAGAGTGCCTCTTCCATCATGTTTACACCAAGAGAAAATCAAGACAATGGTACTCGAGGTTTCTGACCACAGCAATCAGATACCCAATGATTTGGGCTCCACGAGAGCCAGTGATTTCCAGTCCTCCTTTATCCTTATTCAGCTTCTTTCCTTTTTTTTCATTCATATGCATTCCTGTCTCATTATTCCACATTCCCCTCTCTCCTCACTAACCCAGTATATAAGCTCTAGGGCCCCCAAGCCAAAACACCATGAAATGTATTGGTGGTATATTCTACATCATGAGAGATCATATGGCAAATGTCAGTGTTGGTGGGGCTTTTTTTTTTGTTCAGGTTAATCGAAGAGGGGAACCAATTTCTGTCCATAACCGACCCAGCTGCGTGACCATCGGCATCTGTGCTGCCAATCCCAGTTCACCAATGCCCAATGCGATGCTGGTAGCACGTGAGGTGCCCGTGTCCCCACAGGAAACTATGACAAACTTCTGGAAACTCTCAGAACAGCCATCCCACATGGAACAGCTAGCACTTACCAGGTGAATTAGCACTGAGAAGGGTTTAATATTTCTTTGAAGAGTAAATAAGAAATATTAATTATTCCCCATTTCCTTACAGTGTTTTCCTTCTTTTAAGGGTCAGTTTATTAACAGACCTCATGTTTGCAGTGACTCTTTGTCCCAGCACTAGCACAGTAAAGTTAGGAGAATCACTTAAGTACACACCTTTAGGCCCCACTCCAGTGATCATTTCAGGCCAATGCTACCCACATATAGATAGATGGTGACTACAAATACTTAATAAACCTTTCTCTAAATATATCAGACACTGAAAGCTGGTAGGAAGACTGGGGGTACAGGATTATCAGGGAATAAGGCAGTAGAATAAAGGCATTGTAGAGAAGCTGATTTCCTTTGCCTCCATTCTGTGCACCGCTGCCTAGCATTTCTTCCACAATCAGCTAGAGACACTCAGAAGAAGAGTGTCCAAATCCACTCGGCAGCTTCTTCCTATTCCAGTTTCTCACTTTCAGTCTTATTCTATCTGTAGGTCTGACAGACACAGTATCTTCTTTGAGAGGAATCTCTACTTGTGCTTAATGATGAGTTTCCACCTTTTTTTATAGGTTCTTCCCCTTGAAGTTTGTGGAACTCTCTGTCCACAGCACAGATAAGCATCACCTCATGTTAAAATTAGTAAATGGCCGTTCCTATTACCTAGAGCTCTATGCCCCGCCAGACCAGCAACAACACCTATTCCACCTGTGGCTGCAGCTCATCTCTCTCCTGAAACCCCCAGAAAATACCAGCAATACCGAAGCTGATGTAAAATGCAAGGATTTTGGCATGCGTCACAAGAAAGCTCCCAGCCCAAACAACCCATCAGAAAATGTGAGTCTTTAGCAAATAGACATCAAAAGTTCAAGCTGACCCATCAGAAAGTATCACTTGTGCCAATATTCTTTACTATCTCTCAAGGCAAAGTTTTTGTGCGTTTTGAAGGAGCTACAGTTCTGTTTATCAAAATAACTGGCTTGTTGTAAACTCCCTACAGAGTTTCAGGGCAATGGAAGTGAGGATGCTAGGCACACCATAGCCCTGGTAAATTTCTGCGAATCAGTAGATAGCATAGTACTTATTATTTGGTGTTTAGCTTTCCCTCATAGTTGGGGTTATGTTCTTTAATGGTTCTTTTTGACTGAAATCCACAACCCACTGAAAAAAATCAGAGAAGGAAAGGCATGGCACAGCTGAGGCCCATGCAGGAACTGGCAACTAATAAGCAAAGAGGGCAAAAGCATTTGATCCATTCAAAGGACAGAAAGAGAAAGTTCTTGAGGGAAATGCTACAGCAGGCAGACAGATGGGCAGAAGGCAGCTGCTCGCTGTAGCTAAGAGAAACATGGAGAACAGTGAGGGTCAAGCAAAAATGCTTCAGAAGGTCCTAGAGAGAATATCACAAACAGAAATTTCACTGAAGCACAGAAGGGACCTGTTCCCTCAGAGTCACACTTAGGAAGGAATGTGGATGGTTAATGGTTAAAGCTAAGTTCCAAGCAAACAACATTTTTTCAGCACAAGCACTGATGGGTCTTTAGTTCCCACTCAAGCCAACCCAGCTCTCTGCCACGCAGAGGCACATTCACAGGGAGAAGCAAAAACCACAATCACATGGCCAATGCTCAGTACTGCATGTACATCTTTTCTCTGTGCTCAGGAGCTCCCATCTTCTCCCTGGCCATGGGTAGCAGAGAGAAGGAACACCTCTGTGTATATACAGCAGAAAAATTACAAGGGGACTGGAAAAGATAGAATTTTGGAGAGAGGAGAGAACTGTGAGAGGTTATTCTTTCAAGAAAAATCAGTGATGAGGTAAAGGGATGACTGAAGAAAATCTACGGGAAAAACTAACATATTCAGATTAGATTTCCAAAAAGTATAGGACTCAGCCTATACTGAAAAATCTGCACAGCCACATCCCACAACCATGTTGGTTAAGTCAAGAATGCATAGGTTGTTAAGAGAAAGTAAGTATAGGATTTATAAAATTTCTTAATCGATACTTTCCTGCTTCAACTGTCCCTACATAGCCACCTTTCTTTTGGGTTTTCTGGTTTCTCTCTTATTTGATGTCAAAGACTAAATCCTTGTACAACTTTCTGGACATAAGCTGGCCTGACATGAATGTCAGCTCCTGCGTGTACAGCAGATGTTACTAGTGATTCAATATACTAAAATCATGCTCCAGACCTAGAATCTCTATTTTTCTTTGCAGAATAGATGTCTTATTTTTCCAGTCACACGTTCATCAGTGTTTCAATACCTGGAGGTGTTGGCTGTCATTTACTATTGACTTTTCTTTCTACCGACAGTTTTTAAGTTTGGATTTTCCTTTTCATTGTTACGTGCTCTCTGCTCCCTGCTCTCTGCATGTTTAGACAGAAAGCTGACTGCACATGAGAGGCTTACAGGTATCCCTGCCTCAGCTACTTGCAAGCAGGAGGCTTAGATTTTAGCAGGGACAGATCTCAAAATCTGGACAGGACGGAGAGCAAAGATCTTATCTCAGCTTCCAAATATGAGAAAAAAAGAGGAGACTAACCTGGAGATAAAGGAGTTCTGGACATGAATCAGAAGCAGAGAACTTGGAGGTGAAGCCACAAACAGCTCTCAGAGGTTAAGCTTTGGGACCTGTTATCCCTTGAAGGGCTGTATAGTCACCTCGAGCCAAAGCTCTTGGCCAATAATCGCCAACAAACTGATAATGTAGGAGAAACAGTAGTCTCTCTGGGTAAATATATCACATTTCCTATGGATGGTCTGTCTGACACCACTTTATAGCAGAATATTCAGTATATAGGGGACTACTATACAAGAAATTATCACAAAGTTCCAGTTGGGCTGATCAGCTCCGTGCAGAGCTCTTTTTTTATGTCAGTTGTTACTGTATCTGTTAATCTTTCCTTTTTCCTTCAAGAGGGATCACCCACAAGATGTACCTAACCCCAAAACAGAGGAAGAAGAAGTTACTAAACAAACCTCCTCCAACCAGGTTCCCCTCTCAGGTACAGTGGGTCCCACAGAAGAGAGTGGAAGGAAAGGGGAAGCCTTCCACAGCTCCCTGAAACCAACCAGGCAAGAAACCACCCTGAAGTCAAAGAATATAGATCCTCTGGATACAAAGAAGAGCAAAAACACAGAAAAGAGGAAAATTAGGTAGGTATGTTTGGAAAACGATTCTAATATACTTAGTTTCTGCTCCTGACTTTGAAAAGTAAAATGTGTCATATTTTTGTCTTCAGAAAATTTATTATTGCAACACCTTTTCAGGGTTACCGTGATTTTCCTAATGCTTTAATGGATTAGGAAGCTGAAGAATACAGGGTGGGGTTTCCAAGTATCCAGATTTTGGTTTCTCAGATGTTTTGGTGCCTCTGAAAGACCATTCCCTCTGCCCACCCTCACACCCCCTGGGTTCACAAAGATGTGCAATCAAGCAAAAGTGCATGAATGTTCAGTGACTTAAGTGCTAGTGGTCTCCTTGAATGCTGAAGGATCTGCACACAGGCAGCTTTGATTTAGACGCCCAGTGTATGACAGAATCATATAGCATGGGGCAGACTCAGTGTTTCCTTTCTGCCCAAAATCATCAACATGTCCTGGCACCAGAAATCTGTGTTTTCTGTATCTCCTTCACTGCCATATCCATCCCGGCTTGTGCAGAAAAGGAACAGGTTTTTGTCAGTGGCGTTGCACAAACTAGGCAAGCAAAAGTTAGATGGCAGAAGGAAATGAAAACTGTCACTTACATGAGCATCTGCATGACAACAAAGAACAAGACTTCAACATAACCACTTCTCAAGCTACACCTAGGCCCTAAGTGATGTATTCAGATGTGCACTACTTTCAGATGTCATATGTAAGTGCAGTCTATAACATTCAAATATCTGTACATGTTAGTGTGCCTGCACTTCAAAACAAGGCTTACTACATCATTTAGCAACACATGTTTCTACTGCAGACAGAGATTAAAATACCAGCCATTTAATACTAATCTTGGTACATAATGATATTACTAGGGTAAGACTTTTTCCTGAGTTTGGCAATTGCATAATGTTTTTTCCTGAACTTTTTTTTAGGACAAATACAACAAAGCAAAAAAGTGGAAAAAATTTACAGCCTTCAGGTATGACAGTTTTTCTGATATTTACTCACTTCCCCATTGCTATTCCTACTTCAATAATAGATGAGAGAAGCTGAAACTTCATGAGCTGGGAGTTCTTTAGAACAAATATTCCTATGTCCACATTGCCAATAGATCAGCACTTGTATGGCCATATTATTAGAATGTACCCTGTGCTCATTCCCTGCTGTGATCATATCTCACCTTCCAGGGTTCAGTGACAGGTTTCTTCTAGAAAGGCCTTAATGTTTGACTTGTTTGGCTGATGGCAGCCATTGCAATTTCACTGCAAAATCAGGTAGAATACAGGATGGTGGAAAGGGTGAGAAAGCTGCATGCCTAGGACAGCACAAAGAGATAATGTTGGCCCATACCTCCTCTTCCAGTGTGCTGTAAGGCTTCCCAAAAACCTACGTCTGAGCATTAATTTACCTCCAGATAGTGTGTCTGCAGTGTCCTCAAGCATGAGGTCCGGACTCATGTTTCAAGTAGAATGTGGACACGTTTTGGAGCGCTCTCCCCAATGTCATGTTGGGATTAGCATTAGCGTCTTTTCTGAAATCCTGCATGTCTGCACAAATCTCTACAGAATATCCAGCTGGAACAAGTAGGCACCTAAAGACAGTCTTTATTAATGTTCACAGTTCCCCTTGTTTATATGTCTCCGCTTCTTGTCAGTGATTAAACACCATTATCTATGCCTGCCAAGGAATGACAAAAACTGGAGCCACTTAGCTTATTGATGCCCCTTACTTTGTCTAAACTCGTGATCATTCTGCATGTGAGTGAATCAGTCTGTTGAACAAAAGCTTTTATGGTCTTCCTCCGCATACATCTCCATTTTGCTAAGTCACAAAAGTTTGAATGAGCTCTTGTTCAATCAACCTCATTTTTTGTGAACATGATGCTACTGTGTGCTCCTCTTTGTAGCTGGCTGGCGGGCTGTGTGCAGTTCATTGTCCTAATTATCAGTTGGTGATCTTAAAGTGATCTACATAACCTGGAAGGAAAAGTATTTTGTTTTATGATGTCCTCCCATTTAACCACTTTCCTCAATTTTTCTGTGTGCACACATCTCTCCATCCACTAACATGTCTGTCTGAAAATCTCATTGCATCTCTCTCTACATACACTTCAGTACATGAATCGTTTTTAATATCTCATTGTTATGTTCTTTTTCACTCTCTTCCTCTTAACAGCCATTAATTTAGAAATGGGGGTACTGACAGAGAGCAATGGGCTATGAGGAGATGTAAATTAGTACATGCTCAAGAACTTATTTCAGCACTCCACATTACATGCAGACAAATAATGACACATATTTAATCGGCAATAACAAATTTGTGCAAAGTACTAGATTAATTATATTCTAATTTCAAATTAATTTCTTGCACTTTAAAATAGTCTGTGACATACATATAGTGTTCAAACATGTAAATTATATTTTCCTGGGGCTTAGTGCTACAATATTGCATTTCTTGTGATTTTATTGTGAAAACTGTAATAATAGAGAAATAGTGAAGCAATCAGAACAGAAATGCTTCATATATTTTCCTATTACACACATAGAACCGTAATATCATTCGGGGAAAAAAAACCCCTGCCTTGACAAATCCAGCATTTAGATTTGTTGCACTGAGGGAAGAGGACCTGCCTATTTATTTCAGTCACTTCCCCTCTAGAGTTTTGTCCCCATTTTCTATTCTATATAAACAATTATTTTTAGATATTAATTTTGTAGTAACATATTTGCAGCATATTTTCTATAGGGAAGAAAAAATAGCTGATTGTATTTCCCATTGTTTTCTTTGTTACCATCTTTGCTTCTTTCTCTGTGTCTAACTGTTCCTTTTTCGCAGTCGCTCACAGCTTTTCAGCCTTCCCTCTGATCAGCTTTCCTGTTCCTTTTCCTACTAGTTCTAGATTATTATTTCTCCCACTTTCCATGTTCTTTCAACTCTACTCTGTGCCTCTTCCTCTTTTTAAATGGTACCTTCCTCCAAAGATGTACTCCTCATCCTGTGCAATTGTGTCTCCCCTCTTTTCCTTCATTTTCTAATCATGCTTCTCCCAGTCTGCATTCTACTATCAATTCCCAAATTTGCCATATTGAGGCAAAGACAGCATGTGTTCTTCCTGGACTTACTTAGACCTACAGCCTCTGTTGTCTCCTCAACCTGCTGATCAGCTTTCAGTAGAGAATGGAAATGATCTTCACATACTCTCAGGCAGCTGAGAAGTATGACGCTAGCATGTCAACTGATACCAGCTATGCACAGGCTTTTCACACCTCTCGGGTGTTCTGCAAGGACTAAAGATGATTTCTGCTATGAGGTGAGTAGGTGAGACAGCTTGCAGGAGTGATTGAAGGAGAATAGCATGGGAGAGACTGGGGAAAGGCCAGTTTGGAATACAGAGCACAAATTCTAGTAAACTCCCCACAAAGGCAAATCAATTCCCTCTGGTCGATCTTTCTTCCTTTGTGGTTCTTGGTGTATGTTTATCTTCTCTGTCCTTTTCTCTCTTTTGATTCCTTGTGCTTCTTTTCATTCTCTGCTTGCCTGTGCTGTTTTCCTCATGCTCATCATGTTTCTTTTCAGGAAATCAAAAGAGTGGCAGTAAGTCAAGTAGGCTGCTTCAAGTAATATCCCAGGTGATTAGTCAGTAAGAAGGAATAAAAGAAAACAAAAAGCAGCATCCTGGACATCAGAGGCAGTTGGAACAAGGAAAGATGTACACACTGAAGAAAAAATTCCCCTGCAGATTTCAATTCCATTCATAACCTCTTACTATTGTCCAACTAACTTACTGAAATACAAACTCTGTATTAGTTCACAACTAGCAACAACAAATAAACTTTGATCCTTGGCAGTGGAATCTACATTTTTCAGTAACTGAGACTATTTTTCAGGGAGTAGACTTGTAGTTTGCAGCTGAAGGCAAAGAAATAGACATTTGAATTAACTTTATAATACCTGACTATGTCTTATACTTTTATATAGGGTGAGGAAAGCTTCTCATGCATGCAACTTTCAGAACATTGCAGGGGGACAAGTGATAGAAAGCAATATCATGTAGTGGGCACAAAATCATACTAACACAGGTTTTATTTCTGCCAGTGAACTTCTAGATGAATGTGGGCAAATCACTTTTCCTTTTTGTTCCTCAGCTTCTTCATTTGTGGAATGAGGATAGCCAGACATCTTTTGAAAATCACCATGCAATGTACTAATGAGAACCATTATATAAGGATTTGGTATTGTTGTTACTGTTAGTATTATTTAGACACTATAAACATTGCTATCCTATTGGAATATGTACCAGCACTTTTGCAAGAATATACTTGCTGCACTACAAAGCATTTCGCATTAAGCAAACTAAGTATCTGCTGCTGTTCTTGCTACCTGTCACTGAGACATTTCTGTGTAGTTCACAGCACGTGCACTATTTTACTGGAGTGTTGAAGCGTAAGTTCTGCACAAGCATAGCTAAGCATGGGAGATGGAAGACTCATCTTATATTCCTTGAGAATATAAATTAACTGAATACTCTTTGAGCGCAGCCCATGTGTAATCAGATTCCAGCCTAGGATGCCATAAGAAGCAAGTGGTGGCAAATTCAAATTCTAGATGTCACCCAAAACATGAAGAAGAGTGAAATACTATTCAATATAACTGGAAATTCCAATGTTATTTTCCATGGTGAAAATTTCTAGATTCTATTTATCAAAATGAGCAAAGTAGCAATTACTGTCAAGGAAGAAACTTTTAGGTGGTCCCTGAGAAAATGGTTCTACAGCATATTTTCTGCTCAAGGGACAGTAAGTACTTGAATGATACACAATTTATGAAGTGCTGCTGTCCACTGCAAGAACAAATGTAAAATACTGCAAAAATAAGGATCAGTAACAGTATCTTCACTATCATCTACACACAGACTGGCTGCAGATGCTTACCATGGGTGACTTCACACTAAATTTACACACTAAAAGTGAAGAAGATGAAATTAAAATTGTAGAACACTGGAAAATTGATGATACATATTTTGAATATTCTTAAATAGAGTATACTGCATTCAAAAGCTGTTTGCATTAATCAAAAACAATCATTTTGCTAGCACAGAGGTAACCACTATGACTGATTTCATATCAAGATATGCTGCATATACTAGGTAACATAGAATGGAATGCAATAAATGAAATATTTAATTAGGAATACCTCCCTCATAAGCTAAATACCATGTCTGGAGAAGCACTGCACACTGCCTCTGATGATAAAGAGAAATTTAGTTTGCACACAAACAACCTGCAATGCATAAGGCCACCACAGATAACCTAGTCCTAAGGAACAAGTTAAAATCCATCAAAACAAAGGAATTGGATGTCCAAGCACATTTTGAGAAGCGTGATTTTCAGATGAGAACCAACATAAGGGAGTTACACACTCTTGAATTCTCAGAGCCAAATTGTTGTTAAGTAAATGTATTTGCCCCAGTTACATGCATTTGTCATAACAGAAGACAGGCTGATGAGCCAGGATGGAAGAATTAACAAAATACATCCACAAAACTTACTTTATGCTGTGGTAAATGGGACAAAGATGCCCACTAAAGCTCATGACAGTTGTTCTGAAGTTATTAATGTGGCAATGTGACAGTAGAATAATTACAACTCTTGAGCATTGTGTTTCTCTTCACTGACTGAACAGGTATAGTCCTTTACCTGCAGAAACCAGGATCAGTCTGAGACAATACATTGTACTGCCAAAAATAGCCACTCTTACATGCATAGTACCCTAACCTGTGGCCACGCTGACAGACCTTGAAGAGACAGGGTGTGACAAAGGACTGCTGCACCATGCAAATTGAACTACTATTCAGCCTCAGTTTACTGGCATCCAATCTAAAATGCTCTCAGTCAATGCTGCAAAGAACAAGCAACTTCAGAGTATTGTGTTTCCCTGACTACAACACTGGGAAGAAGGCTGAATTGCCTACATTGCAAATGCAGTAAAAAATACCTCTTAATTGCTGTGCCTGGAGCAAAGAAAAATAACTCAGCATGGATGCTTGCTGGGTTACATACCAAAACAGTCTTATACTGAGCTGATTCAGTAGACTGGTATGCAGTGTTGGCTCAATGAGCCAATACAGTCTGTCAGCTCCTCTGAAAGAAAAATTACTGCTGGGAGAATGACAGTCACTGAAGATCCTGCAAGCAGTAGAGCTACCAAGCATAATGTGTTTGACTACACTTTTTAGGAAATACTTCAAAATAAAGTGGTATTCATGCAATATATTCCAAAATAGTTTTTGCAACTTTCTGTCAAGATGCAGATTCATTATAACAGTATAGAATTGGCACTGCAACTTATAGATTTATCCAAGGATAATGAAGGCCACCCATACAGCTCCATATAGCTATATGGAAATGATTATTCTGTTAGTATCAGAACAATTTTTTTCTTCCTTAAAGATGATTGTGTAGCTGCTACTGCTTTCTTGGGAAAGGTAGTTAAGTGTACCTGCTTTGGTTATGACAACACATGACAAGTGTATTTTGGTGCTATCCTTTATAATTCATTCTCACAAATCAAGCAACTATCTGAAATATGCTCCATTGCTCAAGAGGTGGCAATAGAAATCTATTGGCATCTTATGTCTGTAAGGAAGACATAAGGTTGGGATCAGCATGGACTTCTACAAAGGGACTGGATGCCACACCTGAATTTCCTCTGTGCCATGCCACTCCAGGTTTACGCATATGATGAAATGACATATAAAGGATTTTTCTGAGCATGTTTCTCAGATAAAAAAAATGTAGGTCTCTTTTAATTTTAGTTTCAGAATATTTCCAATAAAACTTATGCAGTTATGGATTCAAATAAAATAGGTTTTAAGCATTGCTTTAAATGCTGGGGAACAACAGACATGCTGGCTGACAGTTAACTGCTCCAGATGTTGTTTATAATCTGCTGAAAGTAAGCTCAAAAACTAGGGGAATATTCAAATGAAAGTTTTAAGAATAGTTTTGAAAGTGATTGTGCCTCATGTCATATTCAGACATCCATATGGATAAAGGTACAGTACTGGCCACAAATCTTTTTGTGGGAGTAACTGAAGCATAAACAGGGATGCATAAGCTGAAAACCTACACCAAACAAGACTGGTAAATAAAGCATAGTGTGCAAGATTATTTCAGTGAAAATTCAGAAAAAGGGAACAAGAAGGAGAATTTTGTTGTTTATGTATGTCTTACAGTATCTCACTTATGTAAGTCTTACTGTAGTAAGACTTACTACTGCTTTGCTATTTATAACAATTATTAATTTGTATCAAAATCCACTCTGTTCTTCCCTGACTTGCCACTTACAGGCTGGATGTATCTTAAAGCCCAAAGTCAAGACAGGATTTTTTTTTTATTTTAGTGATAACCTGCCTTAGTGTGAACTTGCATGTCATTTTACTGAGTTTTGCTTTCAAGAGAATGATTTACTACATTTCTGGTTTACAGCATATGTGAACAATATACTGTAGTGTCATACTTTTGACTGATAAATACATAAAGCTTAAGCTTTACATTGCAGCATTATCAGATAGGAAGGTCTCATCATTAACATAATTACCACTACAAAGCTGCCTTTCAGGAAAGATTATCATACCTGGGAAGAATCTAAAACCAACACATGTCTTATTTCATTAGGATTTACCACCTAAGTATTTTCCTTAGGTGGTATCAACTGTTGAACCTGTTGTTGGTTCTTCCCCTATTTTCTCACAGATCCGTGAGTTCTCTCATAGACTTTTATTTCTTTACAAATACATTTATGTACATTTATGTACATAAAAGAAGCTCCACAGAGTAAAAAGAGTAGAAATGAAAAGTGGCTTTTGCCCTCTATTCACAGATTTTTAAAAAGTAATTAAAACAAAGTAAAACTCAGTAAAAATATGTGCAAGTTCACACTAAGGCAGGTTAGCACTAAAATCCAAATAAAATCCTGTCTTGACTTTGGGCTTTAAGATACATCCAGCCTGTAAGTGGCAAGTCAGGGAAGAACAGAGTGGATTTTGATACAAATTAATAATTGTTATAAATAGCAAACCAGGATTTTGTTTTCCATCCAGAAAGACTTAAATATGTACTTTAGATCCTTATAGATTTATTCAAGATCAAACCAAAGACGGAGAGTTGTGCAGAGGAAGGCACACAGATGACTGAAACAATATAAAAAAGACAGAGAGATATATGATCATAAAGAGAGTAACATACAAAAATAAGGAGAAACTACTCAAGGAAGAACAAGAAGCAGCAAACAGATATAAAGAGACAGATAAGGTAATCACTAATTTGAGTATAATTTAATAAGGCAAGGGAAAACAGTGGCAAGAAAGATTATTTTTATTAACCACTATTTTTCTGGACTAAAAATAGTGCCCCAAACTGTTACGTTAACAACCTCACTTCCAGATTTACTTTGGGGCATCCATCTTCTGGGAATGATTCCTATTTCTGGGCTTAAGATCCCTCACTGAGAGATGAGTAGTACTCCCAGACTTGAGACCTCTCTTCTGGAAATTAACCTCTTTCTACAGCTGACCTTCTGTTGGGTTTATGACCCTATTTGGAAATACTGTGACCTTACTTGGAGTTGTGCAATTTCGGATCTGAAGGATTAAGGAGTGGCAGAGGTCGCTAGAAGCCAGAGGAAGATGTTTCAGCCACCCAGATAAACATGAATGCAAAATGTAGTTATTGGATAGGAAGTAAGGAATAGTGCTAGATGCTATCAAGGAGAAAAACATGACCATATTTGAATCCTTGGTATTTGTTGTCCTAGTTCAAGGAAGGCTGAAATTAAATTGGATTGCTGCATTGCTTTCAAAATTCAGGGTTTCTGTTGCTGGGTTGTGGAGGCCGAGAAATTTTTTTTTCTTGCTTAATGCACAGTTTAGCTTCTAGACTTTTGTATTTTTCACTCTTCTTTGAAACACTAGGTATTGAACACAGCTAGCCCTACAGGTGGACTAGTGCTGCTGTTACATTCTTTCAGATGGCTGGTGCATGTGTCCTACTTAGGGTTAAAACAATCACCAGATTTGTAGTCAAATCAAACTGGAAAGACCACTGTGAGATATTGTCATTTCCCCAGCAACAGTGGGAGAATATATAGGCAAAGTCTGAGCAGGAGGGAACTCGCTTTCATTCATATTCAGTTAAAGGTGACATTTAAATTATCCAAGATATAAGCTATCAGTATCTAAAGGCCAAGGGAAAAATCCCTGTGAAGTTCTCAGAGACAGGAGAAAAAGAGTCTATTTAAATAGACGCCAGGCATGAAAGTAGAGAGATAAAAAGAAGAAGAGAACACAATTTCTCGAAACCTTGCAAGAATAAAAGATCAAGAAGGAAAGGGTAATGAAGATCATAAAAAAGCCACAACAACAACAACAACAACAAAAACAAACAAAAAACCCAGCAGAAAGGTCAAGAAATAAGATGGAATACAGACTCTGACATCAGGCTCTGACATCAGGCAGGCAAGAATTCTTTAGGGATTGCATAAAAAAATATTTTGGCAAATAAAGAGGGATGACACCAGCTTGGAAGGGATCCAAGATGAAGTTGGAAGAGAAAGTACATCTGTTGTAGAAGGGATGTTCAGTGAGTTTAGAGATAAAGAGTTTAGAGATAAAGGGGAGGAGAGTAATGGGGCAGACAGATGGGGATTAGTTCTCCTCCAGCCTTCACCGACATAAGCACTGTGGCCACTGTGGCTCTTCCAACAGAGCATTCCTTTTTGCATCAGTCTGTAGAACTACTCCTGGACTGTAAAGCATAAATTCAGTTACACAGTGACAGAAAAGGAAATTTTTACCTAATCCTTCTGTGATTTTTCATTCCCCCTCCAGAGGGCAATGGTTTCAAAGAAAGCGTTTTGTCCTATTTTAGGCTGATGCCTCAGCTTGAGTCAGAATTTTTTTTCTTTTCCATTGATTACGATCAACCAGATTTAGAGTGATCAACGGTTATATCACCACCTTGCTGCAAACAGTGACACTAATTCATGTCAAATTCAATTAATCAAGGATGAACATTTTCTTTGTTAAAAAATATTTGTCTGTGGAATTGATGCATCAACCTTAAAAAGAAGGTTCTTCAATAATAGATTAAGTTGCCTAAATACATTGGTTCTGTAGCTGCAAACATGCTTTAATGTTCCCATAATCTCTGATAGTAAAATCATTTAAAAATCATGTCTAAAATCAAAATGTTCTAAGATCCAAGCTCACAAAACGTATCACTTGGATATTTCTTTCCAGTTCCTTTCTGCTTAAAGATAATTGAAAACTTTGAACAAGAGATGGAACAGCAAGATTTACAGTACTTTGGTAACTTTCTCATTTCTTTTAAGAGCTGTCTTAGTAGATCTTCATAGGAAAGATTAATTAGCTAAGACAAAACAAAGAACGACTAAAAGCTTTGATCTTCCCAATCATCTTTCCATTGTCCTTCCTCATCCTCCTATTTGCCTTCTTTCTCTGTATCTATTCTTTTTAATTTGCATGTTTTGTTAAATTCAAGCCAAAATGTTGATTTTCTCACAGCAATTTTTGTGTTCTCTGCATACGAACAGAGAGCACCCACAAGGCAAAATGAACCATCAGACCTGTCCATTTAAATTGCCAACCCAATGATTTAAAAAAGAAAGGTTATCTGGGTCTTTACAAATAATGCTGCTGATCCTGTGCTCTATTGTGAAATGTTTTCAGGTATGACAACTTCTTGGCCTGACAGAATATTTTAATCTGTTGGATAGAATTAGCCAAGCACGCCTCATTCAAGCATCTTATGAATGGATTTGCCAGCTGGGCAAGGTCTAATATTAGGGTTTGTGAAAGCCAGAGGGAGATTGGTTACCAAAGAAACATACAGATCTTTAAGCAGATATATCCAAGAGATATTCCAAGCTCAGTCTTAACCTGGTGTGGTAACCCCTTCTGGCAAAAGATTAAAACTTCAGCTACAGATACAAGAGAGTAAAGGAGGGAAACAGAAACTCTAGAACTGGTGTGAATCCTTCCCTGCTCTATGACAAATTGCACAACATATTGAAGAAAATTCCCTTATCTTGGTTTAAAAACTGGCTACAGGGCAACATGGAAACTGGAGGCAATGAGATTTTCTGTGAGAAGAAGGAGAAATGCTATCAGTTGAGGGAAACTATAACCAGAATTGGGGGGGGGGGGGGATGTTGTCTGATCATCCCAACCTTAGATGTAGAAAACAGTAAACTAGCAATCAGTTTGGATGAGGATGACAACAGTGAACAGCCAACTGGAGAACCTAGCTACTTTTTGCAGCCATTTTATCTTCTAGGTAAGTATCATATTTTGAAATAGTCCTTTCTGATTCTCAGGTCCTTCACCGAAGCGGACTGTAAAAAAAGATTCATGTCAACTTTCACCATTTTCATATGAAGGTGGAAAGAACCACGCTTGGTGCTGCTCAGCCACGAATTACCAGTGTCATGTTTTCCCTCCATTTTTATTTGCCAAGTAAATAATTTTGCAGTCCACTGATATTTGTATTTCTTGCGGTGCTGCCGTTTTGCTCACTTGATACAAACACCCTTGTTAATGGTCAGAACAGAAATAGCTGGTTAAGTGCAGTTACAAGGCATTGCTGCCCTGAAAACAGCAAACAAAAAGACATCCTGGGGAGTTTGAGCCACAGTGTGAAAAGGTAGAATGCTTTCAGAGTTTCCTCTGCAGGTAGGTGGGCAGGATGAACATTAGTATCAGGTCATCTGGCCTTTTCATACAGTAAGAAAAGAAAACCACGGGATCTGGTTTTGGGACTCATAAAATCAGACTGTGTGTCTATCTTTAGAACAGATCCAAAGAAAACATAGTATAGGGTATAATTATATGAAGTTGAAAGTCTGTATCTGGATTTCACTATGGAGAATGATACAGAGTTAAATGACACAGATTTATAAATGGTTAAACTGAAGCAAGGAGAGATGGGCTAAAGCAGGTATCTCTTTAGGACTTTTTAGTGATCTAAGAAAGCCTTTTTTTCTGGTCTTGTTAGTGGAACATTTCTTCTATTGCCTCAGGTAATGATCTAGGCAGGACAGCCTGAAAAACCAAGGGTGGGAACACAGTTTTTAGCTCAAACTAAACTGCAGTGCTGAAGATTATGTTTCTCTGGTCCTGTAAAACACAGCCATGGATACAAACAACGTGGTAAAACTACTTTCAATGCTCTGTTTCCTTCATTCTTCCAGACATTGTCTTCTGGGCACCTCCTGTGCCTCAGCCTCTCTCTGCTCTCCCAAAGCCGGACTCTCAGATGACAGTAAACATTTTCCATCCCACAACAGGCCCCAGCCTGGCTGGGGCTTTCAAGCTTGGGTTGCAGCTTCAGCAGCAGTACAAGGAGAATGAGGGGATGATGAGGAGGGTAGAGAAGGAAGGGGCTGCAGTGGAACGGAGTGCCCAGGGCACACGCCAGCCTCAGCAGGCAGCAGGAGTGGGCAGGAGGAGGCAGCTGGAGGTGGGAGAGGAGGAAGGAGCAGGCCGCAGCCCGGACAGACAAGCCAGCTCTGTTCAAGCCACAGGGGCTCCCGTGGAGGTGCCTCTCCGGGATGCAGAGAGCGATGTGGTAGAGCGATGGGACATGACTGCGGGACCACAGAGACACGAGAACACGGCCACGTCTTCTGCGCCCTCCCCAGCCCCTCAACGAGAGCTGAGGAAACCCCGCGCCCGCCACCCGCGCCCGCCACTGCGGCCGTTGGGGCAGCCCCGCCCCGCCCGGGCGGCAGAGGGCGCGCGCGCTCAGCTCGCCCCGCCCCGCCCCCGTCCAGTCGGGCGGCCGCTGCGTCCCCGGCGGCGGCTGTGGGGGCGGCCCTGCGCCTGCGCGGCTCGGCCGGGCTCGGCGGGGCGGGGCCTGGCGGCCGGCGCTGGGAGCAGGGAGGGGGCAGGGCCGGGCCGGGCTTGGCGGCGGCTGCGCAGCTCTGCGGGGGCTGTGGCCGGGTGGCTCCGCGGGCTCGGCGGGGAGGCGCCGCGGGGTGCGGGCGGCCGTGACTTCCAGCCGGTGGCTGGGCCGGAGCGTGTCAGCGGCGGCGAGGGAAGGACGGTGAGCGCAGCCCCCGTTCCCGCGCGCGGCGTGCGAGCAACAGGTCCCGCTGCGGAGTCGCCAGCCTCGACTCGCCGGGGAGCGTCCCCCGCGGCCGCGGCGCCCGCGCAGGCCTGGGGGTCCGGCCGGGCCGGGGCCGGGGCCGAGCGGGGCGGCGAGGCGAGGCTGAGCCAGGCTCGGCGGCTCTCGGGGGACCGCGTCGGTGCCCGCGCCCTGTCCGGCGACGGCCCGGGCTGTGCCCCGGCCGGGAGGGGCGGCTTTGGCCGCTGCGGCTACAGGTGCCTGCGCCGCGGGGTGTCCGGAGCCGGCGCCGCTGCCGGGAGCGTGGGGGGCGGGGGGCGGCCAGCCGGCCTCCGGAGAGCGGCTCCTGCAGCTCCCCTCCCTCGGGGTGCCTCCCGGGCGGGCGCTGCGAGCTTAGGCCCAGAAGTTGTAAGAAAACCCTCCCGTATGTGGCTGTGCGCTTTCTCTGCGTGATTGTAGGGGGTGTGTTTGTGTTTTAATGAGGGGAGAAACTTGAGGCTTCCCCCTTCTGCGCTTCTGATCTGGCGGTTCTGTGAAGAGGTCGCGTTGTACTGATTTATGAAGCTTTGCAGGGTTAAGTTAGAGTAGGTTGAGTATGAGCGACTTCCAGTGTATTTTATAGTCAGCAATAGTTAACGCGCACACTGGCTCGGAACTACGTCGTTTTCGGAAAGCCTGTACTGATAAAATTCTTGCGGTGGCGGTGCTTTCCTGACTGAGGGACCGAGGCAGTGTTGTGGTAGAAACTGTACAAGCAAGCAACAAAGAACACTTTGAGCTTCGTAAGGCAGACTGCACAAGAAAATTAAATTGACTTGTATTTGACCTTTTTGAAAAACACTGGTATTAAAAAAAACCCAAAACCTGTTTAAAATAATAATAATCTGAGATGTATCACGTGAGACAGATCCCTGAAAAACAACGAGGAATATTAAAGGGGTGAATGTCAGCTAGTGGTGTGACAGTTTTTTCTTTTAAAAGGTACTTCTTAAAGCCTCTACAATGGAATTATTTGGGCATAAACTAGCTCTATAGGTCACTTACTAGAACGAAATATTTGTGTTCTATGGAAGTGACGATATATTGATGACTGCAATTAAACTTCTAGGTGACTGGTGGTGGTCTTTTTCTAAGTGGCTGTTGCTTCAGTGCACAGCTTCATATGCTGTAAAGGGACCTGTCTGTCTTTTTGGAGGATTGAGGTGCTTTTCCTGAATTTGTCAAATATAGTATATCTTTGAATTGTCTTTAATTAGGCATCCGAGCCAGCAATCTTTTGTTTTTATTCCGTCCTCTGAATTTTCACAAACAGTACATCTTTTTTTCTTATAATCGTCTTAGAGCTGTTATTACACCTCTAAGTGTCCAACACTTTAGAGTCTGTCTGTTTTATACACACATGAACTGTTTTCCAACATGCTGTGATCCAAAAAAATTCGGTATTTCACATGTTAAAAGCTTAACTAATGGTTAGTATTGTAGATGGTTTAAAAAGGCATCAAATATTTATATTGCAGCACTTTGTGAAGCAGTGTGCTAGAATGTTAAATTTAATTAACATTACTGTTAACAAAGTAGTACAGAGTTAAATGTTGATATATGATCACTCAACTCTTTTCAAAGTAGTTCCTTCAGATTTTACATCCTTCTGATGTGTGTGTCATGTTGCCTTGCAATGGTGGATGGTAATTTTTGCTATATAGAATTAGGTGATGGTAAAGATGGTAGTTTTACTTAGTTTTTATTAAATTTCCTTTCAAAAGATCTGAACTTACTGAGAAAGGTTAAATAAAAGTATTTCTTCACTAGACTGATATAGCCACCTTAGGAATCTGCAGGAGTTACTCAGGCCATTGAGGGGTGTCAGACATCTTTTGTTACCACAGCAATATGTGATGTGAAGTAGTAAAAATGCAGTGTAGAGGTTAGCATTCATACCGAGGGTTATGGACACAGAAAGCTTAATGTAGGCTGAAGTTCATATGCAACCATATATGTTCCCATGTAAATAATTATATTTTCATAACACTTCCGTTTGCTGCTTTTAATTAAAATCTCTTGCTGTAGTTTGAAGTTGCAGGCTTTAAGAAATGCTGCAGCATTTTTAGATGCAAATTCTGTTATGATGTCTCCTCAAAGGCTGGATCTTAACATCAAATGCTAACAGTTGTAACTATCTGTTTCAGCTACTCTTTTTTTTTTTTATAGTTTGCACTTTTGATTAAGTGCATTCCTGTTAGTGTTAGGCTTTTAGAACACTGAAGGCTAAGATTTCAAACAACTTGCTACTTCTTAAGTAACAGGATTCATATTTGTATTCATATGTCATGTTTAAAATTCTTAAATGTTCTAGCAACTGGCTTTTTTTTTTTTATGGTACTTTCTTAATGTGACAGGTAGTGTTGCAGAAAGGCTTGACATTACGGTATTTGGAACACTAAATTACTGCTGTGGTCATTCATCAGAAAACCTCAAGACTTTTTGTAAATATTAATTAAATACTGCTGTATTGTTTTCCTTTTATTAACAGGCAAAGAGAGGCATTTGTGTATTTGAAAAGGTTTGCTGGTGTGTCTGTGATAGACAGCTCATTTGGTGGAAACAGTTTATACTGTGGTTTAAAATAAGGTATGCTGGCAAAATTATTTTTCTAGTGTAATTATCTACTTTTGGAGCTTTCTTCAATACAGCAATTCTGACAAAAGAAGTATTTCATGTACTGATCTTCCTTTCTGCATTCCTAATATAACTATATGACAAAATGTTTTAAGTATAGTTCAGACTAAAGTATGAAGCAGAACTCTAAACAAAAAGAGGAAATTATAACAACATAAGTAGTTTATATATCAGGCTATTTTAATGTAACTTTTGGGTTTTGTGTTTGGTTTTTTTTAACCAGAGGTGATAAATTGTGTATGTCTACTGGTAAAGACTTGTTTTATGCTGCAAAGGTATCTAATTGCATACTAATCCATAGCTGTGTGGGAAGAAAAAAATGCTGTAACCCTCAAAGCTTGCATCAGTTAAATTAGAAAGCAAACAGAGATACCATTAGTAATGCACAATTGTACAAGGGATACTTCTGTTCTGTGAAGCAGGAAACACAAAAAGGCCTAATCTTGCACACTTCTTTTTTGGCAGAAGAAGGATGTGATGATGTATTTCTTTACAGATAGGTAAATGGTTTGAGTACTTGTCCAGTATGTTGAGATTTGGGTTCAAATCCCTCTGCTTTTTGGGAGAACTTGAAGCCCCATCTGTCAGTTGCCAAAGGGAATGCCTTAACTGCCAGGCTGCTGTGTGTTTGGGTGTGAGGTGCTTCCAGACACCAGCCAGTTTCATTCTTGAGGAGTAATGTTCACTTGGGAAGGGAGTGAATGGGGTATGTAGCCCAGGGACTGGCTGGCAAGAAGCATGATCAAGTACAAATTGATGATTTGAACCCAGGTCTCCTTGTTGCAGGCCAAGTGTTGAAAGAGTAGATGAAAGGGATTTTTATTTTTCCTAGCATGGTGTGAAGTTCTGGAGACTTAAACCTCTGATCTTTTTCTTTATGTTTATTCTGAGCTGACTTGGCCAGTTCCTACTTATGTAGAGTATTAGACATTTGAACAGTACCTGTAACGTGCCCTTTTCATTGTAGAGCAGAGCTTGGTTGCTTACCTGTGGGTTGTGGAGGCTAATAGGTGGCATGGCATTTAGATTCTCTTGTGGATCTAATTCTGCTTTCTTACAAGATGCCACATAATTAGATATAAAAATGTAATTGTTTCAACATATCTGTAATTATTATGTTATATAAACATCACCTCAGTGCCTTGTATTTCCTTAAGTGATTTGCCTTTTGCATCATATATCTGTTCTGGTTGGCCATAATTGTCTTGTAAAGAAAAAGAATGAGTAAGAAATAGTTAATGTGATTTTATGTTATCATTTTTAATACCTGATTTTGCCTCTAGTCTTTCATTTTTTAAATTTCTTTCCTGGGATTAGAGAAAAGGCTTGACAGTTGATACATGTGACAGTGCAGCTCATGGTTGTTAATCATAAACTTTAGTATCTGAATTCACTATACTTTATCAGCATAGAAAATAAACTCCTCATCACCTGCAAAGTTCTAACAAAAGAATAGATGATAGAATAGATAGAAATTCTGGAAAAAGTTCTTAAGAAAAATAAGAGAGAAACCAAACCATAAGTTTAATTCTTCTTGTGGCTTGCATCGGGATTCATCTTCTGGGGAAACTCTTGGAAGGTCATACTTGGTTATTTGGCCATAACAGATGATTCAGAAGACTCTCAAATGATTTTTTTTTTTTTTGGGGGGGGGGGAGTAGTTAAGAGCCAGGAACAATTTCTGGTGAGGATATATTAAAAGTGACAGGACAATTAAGCGGTCCTTTATAAAAGGTATTAGGAGTACTCAAGTGTGGTAATAGCATGTTAGCATCTAAAGCACATACCTGTGTATGTGTATCAACCGTTATATGAATAGTCAGTGTGAATTGTCTTATTTTCATTGTGAAAGTTGTTTAGTGGTATCTTCAAGCTCTCTAGAAAGTTGAATTCAGCAAAACTAAAAACCTTTGATAACTGGGAAGTGCAAGTGCAACCTCATCAGCTGCTCTTTGACCTGGCAATAGTGCTGGGAGGTGGCTGTATGCATTCCCAGTCTGTTTCCAAGGATAAGTGTATATTTTTAAAGTTAGGAAGGAGAGGGTGGAAAATAAGTATTCATTTAGGTACCAGTAGTGTTGAGTGGAGTTCTGAGTACAAACGTGTGTGATCAAAGGAGGACAGTGTATAGTAGTGCCTAAAAGAGTCACTTCTTATTTCAACAGTATATTATAAAGGTTGCCAGTGATATGTGTGAGCTGTTGGTAGCAGTGTGATGGCATAGGATTGACTTGCGTTTAATGAGGTGTATATGAGGGAGTAGTGAAACTTAAAAAGTTCACCTTGTTCAAGGCTGAAGGCAGGTAAAATATAACTGATATGATGCCTTGGTAAAAACACTATTGAGAGAAATTACTTTGCTTTTGATGTTTCCCATCACCTGTCCATTTCCCTGGAGCCAAACCTTGATCTTGGTTTGGGTGGCAGAGAGATCAGCAGAGTCAGCTCTCACCTGAATATTCAAATGTAAACCCAAGTGTTCTTTTAACTGGGATGATCTTCACAGTTAAGGTCAGTGAAGGTAGTATGCTTTGGTAATGCCTTCTCTATTAATCAGTTATTTAGAAGCTGGTGTTCAGTGTGCCAGAGGAGAAATCTAGGGAGGGAAGCATGTTTTTCTGCATGGTGGTTGTATACTGAGTTAAATTCTTCAGCACAGCAGATATCATGACAACTTTTTCTTTATGCACCTGTGCATAAAGCTAAGGCTTGACCTTAATATCAGATCATGCAGTGTCGTGGTTGAGAACTTGTGGTAGCCCTTGCTTGTCTTGTTTTGTCAAATTGCCATTGACTTGTCAGCTGCTGTTAATGGAACTTGAGACAGATTAATCATGGATTAATGCAGTGCACCTTGGCTAGGAAAATTAAAGTTTATTTTGTAGAAAACCTGTGTTATGCATTGTGTGCCATAGAAATTAACTGCATGTCTTGTATTGGCTAAGAGAACATGTTGCTAATTCCTCTGGTATGTCCTATTTTCTAAATGTTCTCTCATCTCTGAAGGCAAAGCTCATGCTTTCGGGTTAAGCATCCAGAGATTTCAAACAGATGAGGGTCTGGATTGTATTAGTTTGTATTATATTGATTGTACTTCTTAAATATGTATATCCTTGTTTTCAGAGAGCAAATCTCTTCTTCCCGATGTCTGAAAGGGCATATGATGTCAGCAGACAAACAGTCCTGTGTTAGTGGGAGAATATAGCATTAGTGGACATCACGTGCTTTCTGCAGAATCAGTTCCTGTAGGATCAAGCAGTGATGGAATTGCTTAGTGCCACTATGCAGTGGCATTTACATTTTGTTTGAACGGTATTAGACGTTCTCAAATGCAGGAGAGAAGGGAAGTGCGTTGAAATGGAACTGGATATACATATTTAAAGGTGGTGATTGTTGTTGTAGGATAATTAAAACCAACATAATGCAAGCTCTTACCATTTCATTTTTTTCCAGTAATCAAGATGTGTTCTAAATTAGTAACCTAATTACTGTGAGGAATTAGCATGGTGTCTTAAAGTGAGGTAAAAGCTGATCAGCTCGGCATTGTCTTGTTGGGCTGACTGACTAAATGACTTATGAGCCCAGCAGTACTGGGTTTGGTTTTGACCAGTGGAATAGTCTGTTTCACATCTTTATTTTTTTGAAGAGTATAAAGAGCACTAAAAATCTGTTTGAGCCTAAGTTCTTGTTAGATTTGTAGACTTTTTCTACTGAATTCTCAATTTACTGCTTGCCTGTTCATAGAGTATTCATCTAGCGTGTGTTGTGATCTTCTCTCAAGACTTTAACTATTGTCATCAACCACTTCCTGACAAAGCTTGTTGCTTCAAGCTGATATGATGAGGGCTAGCTAGAACTCTGAAGAGGCAACTTACTTGGCTTCAGTGGAAAGAGGAGGAAAGTGACAGTCAGAGGATTCTACAGTCAGGTAGACACTTTTCTACCTTTTAACCTACTTAAATTTATTCTTTCTTGGCTCATCAGGCGAGATGTAAAGCTTAAGGACTGGAAGTGTATCCCAAGGAAAGCTAGGAATCCAAAAAGTAAATGTCACTTGTCCTTCCTCCCAAAAGAAAAAATCCTGAGGATGGTTTTAAGATAACAGAACAGTCAAAGCTATTCAAGACTCATTATGTTGACATATTTTGTAGGTCATTACTTTCTTTAAGCTTTTGCCAATTTTCAAGTGAGGAGAGGTCAAAATGAAGTGCAATGAAGAGCTATTTCTTCTTGACTGAAAGAGAGAACTCTACATCTAATTATATGATGTTTTGAAGCAGCAGTTAAGAGTTATTTTGGCTTATTGCTTATGAATTAGTTTTTAGGTTAAACTACTTATTTGATATCAATGTCTTGTTTAGACTAGTAAGCTTATTGCTATTAAGGAGTAGTCATATGATCAATTTTGAATAGTCATTATATATTGTTTTTCCTTAGATCTTTCCTGGTTTAGTATGGACTTCTTACATTTTTGCCGCTGCTTTTTCTGGCAACTCCTGTTGCTTGTTTTCTTGCATTCTTTCCTTCTGCAGACCTTCAAACATGAATCTTTCTCAGTCTGCTCTCTCTGAATAGGGAAGATGAACAGTATTGGGAAGGAAACAAAGGTGCTTTGTGTCGGATCACACCATTCCTATACTCTGTTAAGTCTTATGACCTTTTGCTTTCTCTTTCCCATCATTTTATTGCCTTGTGTCTTAAGGTTGGATTGGCTTGTAAAACAGTACCTGTACTTAGCATTTCTTTCATTTTGCAGTACTGTCCTGGTTCTCCTTTATATCTTCTGGTACTTGTGTTCTCTTACCTCTCATTACAGCTTTGATATATTTGAAGATACCCTTTCTATTTCAGTGGGAAATTTTTCTGTAATAAGAGTGAAGTTAAGCAGGAATCTTGCTTTTTATGGGACATAATGATGACTATCTAGTAGTATGCAAAGCAGAGTAGTTCAGTGCCAGGAGCTCAATAAATAATTTTTAGCAAGTGTGTGATGGAATGATTAGATGTCTGTGAAGTGTAATAAAATTGGACCAGACTCCTAGTTTCTGTAGAACTGTCGAGAAGGTTATCTTTAACCATAGTATCGGTTTGCTGTGCTTTCTGTAATGTGAGTGGCAGCCAGAAAGCCAACAAAATGCTAAATGTATCAGGAAAGGCATTAAGATGACAGAAGATGACATATTGCAGCTATGCAAAACCCTGCTGTCGTCACTGTTGTGTACAGTTTGAGTCTCTGCATTTAAAGGTACATAGCAGAACTAAAAAAAAAATAGAAAAGGGCAATAAAAACAATCAAGGGATGGAGCCTTACAAGAAGAGACTAGAAAGACTGGAACTCTTCAGTTGGAAGGGGATGTGATGGAAATTTTAGAAAAAGAAGTCATGGAGGCTGTGGATTTTACAAATGCAGGATACAGTTGATTAAAATGGTAGGTTTGAAACCGATAAAGGAAGCTCGTGCTTCAAATACTGGGTGGTGAACTACTGGCATTTATTGCCATAGGAGTTTGTGGAGGGCAACCAATATCAGCATGTTCAAAAAAGGAGCTATACAGATTCCCAGACAGCAGATCCGTGACAGATACATTTAATGGTTCAATAATTGAATAGTCAGGGATGTACCATCTGATGTCCTTTAACAATTGAACTTCTGGATGCAAAAGTTATCCCTAAACAGCATGTCTGGTTGCCACTGTCAGATGGAGAGTTCTGGGTTTGATGGACCATTGGTCTGACTCAGTAGGGCATTTCTATGTTACTGTCCTAAACAGCCAGAAACCATGTTTTACACCTTACTGAAATTTGTTCTGGAAGAATGTGGCAGATTATCTCAACCAGATACTGTGTTGCGCTGGGCTACAAGCATGTAACAAGCTGGTTTTTTGGAGGTTGGTTGGCTTTGTTTTTATAAGAGGGGGAACTGAAGAGCTGGAAAATCTCAGCACAGGATTAACAAAATAATAGAACAACAATATAATAATACAATAACAATGAACTCCTCACTACAAAAATGTCATATTTAGTCTCACTTGTGTTGATGGCTCAGTTTTGATCAGTGGACAATGTGCAAAGCTGGGTGGGGCCCTCTGTTATAAATGCATCTGCTTTATGCTGAACTTGCAGTTTGTATTATGTACTTGTTTGGAAAAGCAAAGGAATCTTAGAAGCTAAAAACCTCAGTTAATAGTGGGTGGGAGAAAACAATCTGTGGAAGTGAACAGTTCAGCCTGCTTATTATGTACGAGCTCTTTTTGAAGCCTTGAGTGTGGTTTCCATGGCTGATCAGTGGTGGTTCTTAATTTGTAAGCCTTACATGAAGTAAAGTGTTATATGTGTTTAATACTAATAAAAAGTACTAGGGTGGTAACTGCACAATACAAATTTCAATAATTTTTACTTAATGGGTTGTATAAAATCTGAAATACCACTTCTGTACTACTAAAGTATTAAATATTTGCATATGGTTTTTTCAAATTTAACAACTTGAGTTGCAAGCTTGAATTTATATATACTTTGTCCCCTCAGCCACTTGCTGACTTGTATTGGTGACAACTTCATACAGTTTGTCCTTCCGTCAGTATTTTTAAAGTCTTTTCTATACAAATATTTAATGAATGCACCTGCATACCTAAGTGGCTGGGTCATAAATGTAGGCTAGTTTGTGTTCCCTCTTAAGTGCACACTCTTGTCAAATCTTAGAAAGATATTTAATGCTGTTCTTTTGGTATTAAGTGTGTTAGTGCTCCTTATAACTTCTGTAGTTGGGACTTCATGTGATAATTAAAATTCCATGCAAAACCTCAGTTCTTGATTTCTTAAAGCTAATTTGAAATTGAGTATTCAGCCTTTAAGGTACATAAGGTGACTAATCAGTGCCTGTTAATGACTAATTGTTTAACAGTTCCCATTGTATTTCTGACACTTTCTGGCAAGAGTGAGTTCTTTTATTCTTGGGTGGATTTGTGACAAGTGGCACATCTGATTCTGGCTACTTTAGAAGAAATTTAGATTGCAACTATAACTCTGGGAAATCTTGCCAGATTTGGTGATGTCAGTTTTTTACCTTTCCCTGCTCAGTTCCTCTGCTCTAGTTCATCATTTGCAGAATTAGCAGAAGTGCTTGTTCCTCGGTCATTTAAGTTCACAGTGTAATAGCTGACCTAAACCAAGATGTTAGTCTTAGCACTGAAGTGGCTGAGGTGTCAGCACATGTTCCCTTCTACCAACTGTGCTTCTGGGATCAGTAACTTCTGACGGGAGCAGAGTCTACAGCTGAGGATAGTAACTTAATCTGCTACAACAAGATTTGCTAGAGCTTGTCTATCAACATCTTTAAATTAAGCTTGCTGTCCTTTCAGCTCAGCCTCTTATGCAGCCTTATTTTCTTCTTTAATTGAAAAAAATAACACAAGGATAAATAATAATTTGCCTTATTCTATGATCTCTTTGCATCAAATTCCATGTCTAACTTCTGACTTGTGCTTTGAGAAACCCATAAACACAATCAAACATGTTATTGCTGACCATTACACCATTGTAGGTATCAAGGATTCATATATCATTATATGAGTATACTCTTACAGGTGTATTTCTGAAAATTTTTATTTAGCAGCTAAAATTTTTGCTGGCTTTGGTGTCCAGACTTGCAGTGTAGAACCATCCAGAAATGCGCTGCATCAATTCAATATACACAACCACATGGTATACAGAACCAAAAGCAAAATAGAGACACTGGTAAAAAATGGTAAGACCTATTATTCAAAGTCAAACTGAAATGCACGGGAGCTATTTGAATGGGTGCTTAAAGTTTAGAGGAATAAGAAAGCATTAGAAGTATGTTTATGGGTTTAGCTTGTTAAAACTTAAAGTTCTCTAATAAATACCCAAGTTTGCATTCAGAATTCCAGAACTGGTCTTGAAAGAAAACAGGTGCATGCTTAGAATGATTTGAGTTAGTGGAGTGTGAAGATATTCATAAATCTCATCGACCTCAAATAATAGGTTCTGATTTCAATACTTAATTTGTTAGGGGTTTGTTTGTTTTTTTTCTGGAACTCAGCATATTTTTTAATCTGTGAATGTTGACTAAATATCTGGAAATAGTTATATCTCTTCTCATAAATGTAGGATTTATCAAGAACAAAAGGTTATGAATGCTGATTCTGTTGGATGTTATTCTGTAGATAAATCTGAGTAAATATTTTATATTGGAAGAGAAAACTGTCAGCTAGCTTCAGGTTGAAAATACATACCAGATAGATAAATATCTTCCAACCTATGGGTCAATTGGGAAAGGGCATGTGAAGCTTTTGGTTCAAGTTCCAAAACTCCTGGAAGTGGTGGATGAAGTCTGACCATCTGTGGGATACCTAAAACTTCCTAGTTTTGCTCTATTATTTCTGCTTTGCAAAAATAAATTTTGTTATTACAGGCATTGTAGCCTTGGTAGTGCTGAAACAAAATTCTCTGCCTGCATTGCTGACATGATTTGAAGTCTCTGGGGACCAGAGAACTAGAACTCCTCTCAAATGCTTTCTTTAAATTGAGTGGAATAAAACCATTTTATTTAACAGTGTCTCTGGTAAACAGATCTGTTAGAAGGCTAAAATGGTTGCTTTGATTTCAAAAGTTGTAAATTTCTGCAGCTTTAAAGCAAAGATTGTAGACTTGACTTGGAAAATTGAATGCATTATTGTAAGTATTGGGGTTCCTGGGTGATTAGTCTGTTGTCTCCACTGACAATCACTAATGGCTGCTGCATTGATTATTTTCAAATGGATTTAAGGTATAACCTGACCTAAATTCCATTGTAATAATTCAATTTGAAGTGACAACACAGAAATAATGGACAACAGATAATCTACATCCCAAAGTTTGTTTGTTTCCTAAGGAGTTGATGGTAAAAAGTAATGATAAAATTTAGAAACTTTGTCAAGACTCACAGAAAATCAGATATACCTGCTTTGATTTGCTTCACTAACATGGTTGATTTGACACTAAAAATCAAACCCAGTGACCAGACTTGCCAGTTGATTGCTCTCAGTAATTGGCATGTGAACATGCTGCCTCCTTGTTCAGGAGGTCAGTATTTTTCTGAAATTACTTGAAAAAGTGACTGTTGTTTTATATGCTCAGGTTCCAAACAAAATGGTAAAGTCACTGTAGTGTTGTTGGCTTGTTCAAGAAAAGTCTCTGGGTTTTTTGGTTGGTGGTTCCCCCCCCTGAAAAAATCTCGGTTCTAAATGCTTCCTTAGGGCAAGAACCTATGTTCTCACTCTGCAAAATTAGAAAGCATAATCTTGGAACCTTGTTTTTTTTTTCCTAGCATCACACAGAGTGCATGTAACAAGTGCTCAGAGGGCTGGCGGAAAAGAAAGTAACATGCAGAGCTGCTAATAAAATCCCTCTGTCTGAGGCATTAATACAATCATCAGAGGAGCTGCTTTCCAGTAAGGTACCAGTGCTGTTCACCATGTACCTGCTGGGTTAGAAGTTGGGCTAACCTGTTGGGCTTTTAGAAAACTAATAGTGTATCATATCTTTGCTACCCTCTTTTGATTTCTAGGCTTCGATGAACTCTAAAGCACAAAAGACTTGCTTTTGTACATCTGACAAATGGAAAATACAGGATTGCAGTATCTGATGTTACTTTTTGAACTTTCTTACTAAAACAAAATTAAAATATTTCCAAAATTTATTTTACTGGCCTAGAATGTGACATTTCAATTCCAGTTAAAATTCTGTATTAATAGTATTTTCAGACTACTCAACTTTGCCTGAAAGACCATATTAAATGACTTCATAATTAAACTATGTGGTATCTGTAGGAACAACAGTTGCATGTTCTAGTGAGTAAAAGAATTTAAGGTTGGTGCCCAGACAGTAGCCTACCACCTGGCCAGGACCCTGCAGAGCCATACTGTGGGATGAGCTGGAGTGTCAGGGAGGGAGCAATCTGTTGTGCAAGAGCCCTGTTCTCTTTACTCGTGATTAAAATGCAGGTATCTGAGCTAATAAGTCGTCAAGAACTTGGAGAGCCTGGTTAGCATGGCACAGACAGAAATTAAATTTAGCATTGTTTATTAATTTCAGGCCACTGCCAGTTGTGCCGGACCCAGGACCCCACAGTGTCACTTGATTTTTTTTTTTTTGTCTGTCTTGTCCTCTAGAGTCTCATCTGCGGGCTTTGCTGTTATGCAAAGTTTCCCAGTCTCTTACTGCTCACTGGGAATGTTGACTGAGATATTTTAATTGCAGATTTAAAATGTATTTTGTTGCAGCTATTATACTGAGTGATACTTTGGAAATTGTGCTAGAAAACTGTTTTTAATTGACCCGTGATCATGTCAGGCCTCTTGATTATACTCACTCACCCAGTCCTGTGGTGAAAAATAGTTACTGGTTGAAAAAAAATGGTTGAGACAATCTGAGGTCCTAACACCTCAGAGTTAGGACCTTGAGCTGAGGAATGGAGGGAGCCAGCAGCACTGCCCTAATAATACTATTTAGCTGCTGTAGCTGTATGATGGGTTGACTAGAATTATATCCTTCTATTTGGATGTCTTTTTCAGTTTACACAGCTATTTGGATCCTTTTGTGCACAGCCCTTAATAAAATCTTAAAGTAATGACTTTTGTAAGTTGTTTATTTTTGTAAGGAAACCATTTTTTTGCTCTAACTTTTGTTGAATAGCCTGTTGTTCTTTTAATTAAAAAATGCATTATTTAACTTCTGCAGGCTGTTCCTTATCTGTACATCCTTTTGTGTGTTTCCTTACTTTGTTTCATGTGTAAACCTTGGTGTGTGTCTATAATTTTCACTACTGAAATTGACTACTTGAAAGACCCTTCTGGTTCTTTTAAGAAAATGAACAAAAACTATTCTGGATTAAGGTATGCATTGTTTTCTTTGCATACGAGAAAGCTGAAGCTCCCTAACTTCCATAAATTATGTTGCTTGATTTATCTTAGAGACTAGTCTAGTTTCGTTTTTAGAAGAAAGGATCAAGTATTTTCCTCATAATGTGACCTAATACATCTGAAGAAAATGCCACTAATGACAGATAATTTAAAATAGTCTGCAACAATTCAGGTAGACATCAAGAAAATACTGCTTAAATCGTAGCCTTATTTGCATTGGGTGACATTATTGGATTGTGTTCTAATGATTCTATAATTCTCATTTTTTGCCAGACCCCAAAAGCTCCCATTTGTAAGTGGGACTCAAAAAATCCTAATCCTAGTCCTAAATCCACATTTGTAAATTTCTTCTGAAATTGAGAAAGCAGATAGCATTCACTGCCATCTTGGTTTTTATCTGACATGCAGGGTAAGTGTGTGTCTCAATTTCCCTCTGTTACCTTTGGGTACTTCTCTGTTCCTGAATCATTTGTTGCTGATCATGCAGCACCATTCTGGAGTGGTTTTGGATTTTATTTGTTCTTTCACTTAAACACACAAGCACATGGAATTTTCTTGTACACATTTTGTCTGATTTTTTTAGGTATAAACTGGGTCTTCCATACCAAATAAGAGTTGGTAACAATTTAGCTTTTAAGAATCCGTAACTCATCAAAAATTGCAATCGTTTTTGTGATTGAGAGACCACTGTTTTATGTGCAGATCGTCTCACATTAGAGCTTTTTGCTACTGAGAGTGGGAGTTATCTTTCTCCTGGGTTTGTTTTCTGCCGTTTTATTCCACTAAGCTGGCTCGTGGAGAGCTCTAGTGATGCCAAAGCCAGTGTAAAATAAGTGAGGAAAGGGGTTTGGAATAAGGTGAAGGTTGTCTCCATCTTGCAGAGTCATATCCTAAGCTCAAGTGGGAAAACTGGTAGGTAGAAGTAGAGGCTGTAATTCGAGATTGTTCAGAGACATGGATATATATGTGTGTGTTGAGGCATGGGTGGGATGTATTGTTGCATCCTGAAGTTTTTCCGCTGTGCTGCTCCAGTGCATTGTGAGAATTTGCTGCTGTGAAAACTTGAAAAAGTATGTTTAGGAAAACTAGTTTTCCGTTTCAGCTGGTCAAGTCTCCTCAGGTTGCTAAGCAAGAGAAGGACCAAGTATTTTCAAGCTTTGCAGTGACAAAGCATGGAGATACAGTAACTAGAGTTCTTGCTGCCTGTCAGACACTAGAGATGTGTATGGTTAGGGTCTGGATGAAGCTTCTCAACTGAAACCCCTTCTGTAAACCTGGCTGTTTCTTAGGGTGACTGCAGTGAAGACATAAGTGTTGTGTTGTTGTTACGGCTCTGGTGCTTCACGGTGATGTTTGGAGTTTTCTCTGCAAAACTTGCTGCTTTTTCCTGTTGCTTACAAGGTAGATGTGCCAGTCTAGATTGTTAAAATTTCTCCATACATAACCTTTTCAGTTTAATTTTCATCACATTTCTTATACCTGAATCAGAGAAAATACTCTTTCTTTCCATGCCCCTGTCTTACAGAGGAAACAGTTTATGTCTTCCAGTGGACCACAGCTTTCACTTTTTACTGTTAACCGTTTGGCTGACCTCTTTGATCTGAAAAACTTCATGTAAAGTCAGTGTCAGCTTCCTGAGCAGCGTATAGAAATGCTGATATTGGCACCGAGCCCCATATCCAGTTAGTGCTCTTGCTGTCTGTTCTGTCATCTTAGCCTTGCCCTTTGACACTGGATTCTGCTTTTCATACAAGCAGGGAATTTATAGTAATTCAACTTTGCTATTCTTTTGATTAGTGCTTGAATGCAAAATTACTAGTTATGAGCCTCTGTTCGTATCATTTAGTTCTAGACTCTCTGCTTTTTCCTCCCTGCATTTTCATTCCCTTCTCTGGCTTTTCTCAGGGAATAACAAGATCCATCCTCGCTAGCATTCATACTGTATGCAACTTCTGGTGGTGGTCTGTGGAGCAGCAGTTGAAGTCTTGACACCAGGTTTTGCAACAGGGTGAGGCTGCCAGTTTTGGGGCAGAAGTGCTGAGAATATTTCAAGCTGTCCTGACTGCGTCACCGATGGTGAATGCCAGTATTTCTGGCACATTTTAGTAATCAGTTTTGCTTGGGATAACTTCATAATTGTAACACTGTTTTCTGGAATGCTTCAGTATCATAGAGTGTTACCAATGCAGTCTTGTACATAAAACTGGTGTTAGATTACTGATTTGTCTCCACCTCTACAGAAAAACACCTGTCTGCGCAGTCTCTGCATGAGAGGGCAGCATCCAGGACCATCATTTTGCTGAAGGATTTACAAAGTAATACTTCGACTTGAAAGTTCCTATTTTTACAGTTATGTAAATGTGAATTTAAGAAAGTACCTTATGCCCAGAGTGTTATGGTTCTTTTTATTCAAAGGATTAGTATAGTAAAACCTGTTAAAGGCTAATTTACTGAAGGCTTTATTCTTTAGCCCAAAGTAGAACTGCGAAATATGCAGCTTACATTCTTAGATAACCTTAATTATGGGAATTTGGCTCTAGGGTTTTGAATTTAATAGCAGTTTATCTTCAGCTGGATGGTATCAGCGTGTTCTTATGGAGCTCAAACTTCTAAGAATTTTGTTCCAAAGGAGTCAATACTATGGTTCTTTTGGAATAAAACTAAACAATGATTAGTGAAGACGCTACTACCTAAAGTGGCTATAAATGGCACTGTTTAAAGTTTATGTGATCGGGATTATTTTGGGACACCAAGTTCTTACTTTCTGATTCAGAAGTACTTGATGACTGAGTTCTAAATATCAGGACAATAAAGTGTTGTGATGTTTTCTTTAAAGAGATTTGTCAGCTAGGTTGGTATAATGTATATAAGCATGTTCGCATCACTGGTATGTCGAACTCGTACAAACTTAATCTTTAGGTATTTGTTTAAGGGGTTGGGGGTGTGATTGATTCTTCTAAGTATTGCTCAATGACTTTTGTGAATGTATTCTTAATGTTCCGTGCCCTTTTGTATAATACCTATACAATTTACTTCACTAAGTGGTGAAATGCAAAGATATCCTGCATTCATCAGTTGAAGGTGTTCTTCCTCTCTTCCCATTTCCCATTACAAAATACCTGAATTGCCGAGATCTGACATCAGCACCAGGAGGAAAACTTTGTCTGTTGTAGAGAAGTTTAATTATCTTGCGTCCATTAGATTTTTATTTAACTTAATTTTTATGCACACTCATATCAGATAAAAGTGATGTCCAAATATCTTATCTTTTCTACTTTTCTGTTGAGAAACTTGTTTCAGGTTTTATAACAGTAAAAAAATATGCATGAAAAGTAAAGGGGGACAAACTAGTGAATTTTGAACTTGTACAGAAAGCTAGGAAAACTGTCTATTCCTGGACTGTGACTTCCATTTTCTATTGCTGTTACAATTTTCTTTATTGTAGTGGGTAGTAGTAGGTAATACGAGTTTATGGAACTACTTTTAGTTGTCAGATACTTCAGAAAGTTCTAATGACAGAGCAAAATTTATTTGGGGGTTTTTTTTGAAGGAGTGATTGTGTACTCGTTAATGCAAGCAAGTGTAAAGTCTAGGTTAATATACCTTTCACTGTTCATTCATTTCACTGGCACGCATTCAAGATGGTTGACAAATTTTTGTGTAAGAAGGAAAAATTCAGTATTCAGCTCTCAATGCTCAAATTAGGGGAGGGAAGAAGGCTTTAAAGATGCTACCAAAGAAGGAGAAGGTTGATTTTAAACAAAGTTTTTAACGCCACTGTTTGAAGAGTCATCTTCAGCTTGATTAGTGTAAGAATTGAGAGGAAACACTTCCTCAAGTTCAAATGCTGTATTGGAAGTTCATTGCACTAGAAGATTCACTCCATGATCTTAGGCAAAGAGAGGTTTCTGCTGAATTCCAGCTTCCTAGGTGTTGAATCTTTATTCCTTTGTGTGGTTTGAGAGTTCTGTGGAGAGACTTAACGTAATTTAGCTTACCAGTGTTTTTCCCTGACTTGTATGGTGATGTTTAATATCCTAGTTCAACAGCTTAAGTGATGACATGGTTTTCTGGACAGAATTATTGCACTGCTACATACGAAATAAGTTTGCCTCTCTTCACATAGAAGAGAGTCTTATGTTCCTGTGAGTTTATCACAATTTTCTAATGTTTTCTTAATAAAAAGAACATCTGCTTTAACAAGGTTTCAGAAAGTGAATGTACTTTCTTTAATTTAGCAAAAGAGTTGAACTGTGAAAGAGCTCTGCAGCCACAGTGCTTATGTTCTTGAATCCAATTTGCAGAAGTGAGTATGTTCCTGTCAGGGTTTTATCTTAATTTGTGTAACTGATTGCTAATGTTAGGCCCAAGAGTCCACTTACATTTAATAGGAGAGAGAGAGACTCTTTTTATAAGGTACAGAAGGTCTCTAATGTTATGTCTTTATAGCCTTTGTGAAGCTTTCTCATGTGTTTTTTATTAAGTCCAGTAATGTAGGTTATTTACAAAGCACTTGATTTTTCACATCCTGTAGTGAAATTTTGGTAATACTTTATGTAAAGTATTTTTCTACAGGTTTTCCTTGTGACCTGTGTTTTAAGTTACTAGGTGGTATAGGTTTGTTCAGCAGTCTTGCCTTATAGTACGACCAAGGAATCGGCATGAGTTCTTCAGTCATGGTTGGCATTATTCCCATAAGTTTAACAGACCTTTGTGGTAAATGGAAGGTTTGAAATAAGGGTGATTTCTAATTTTCGTCCATTTCCAAGTGGTTACTTATATGTGAATTCCATTATATAGGTATATGTATGCCTGAGGTAGTAGTACTTTTATTTCCATTAGTGTTCAACCAGTAGGTGTACCATTTTATGCCTTCTGCTGCAAGCGCTCAGAAAATTACCTTCTCTGTTATTGCTGTCCACTGTAAAAAAAAAAAAAAAGCTTTTTTCTGAGTTGTGGATTCTCATCTATTGTGTTTATAATATTTACACAAAGATAATGGGTTGAGAATACTCGAGTATCTTCAAGTAATGAATATGCAGAGATGTTCAGACTATTCAGTAGGACCTCCTTTAATAATGCTTTCAAGGCATGGGTGTTCAATTTACCATTTTTGTCTGGGAGGAAATACGCTCAAAGAGAAATGCAAGTTTTGCAGTCCTTTACACCTGCGGTGTCTCAGGTTATGCCTTTTAAGATAAACCAATAGGTTATTTAACTGTCCTGTTTACATCATCAGGAAGAGATGCAGGTGGTTGAGGTGTGTGTTTGGTTTTTTTTGTGGTGGGGGGTGTTTTTTGTGGCTTTTGCTCGGCTCTTTTAGGATGAAAAGCTCTTTCAAAATCAATAGTTGTTGATGAGATTTTTTTTTTTGCAGGGGAAGTGGGTGAATTCACAGAATATGGTTCCATGACATGACGTTCCATTGGAGTTGGCGCTCTGCTGCTGGCAGGGGGAGTTTCTGCTTGTGTCTGTCCTCACCTCTTTACCTCCTTGGTCTCAAGCACTTGCTCCTGCCCCTTGTGCCAGTCCTGTCACCATTCAGATTATTGTGAGCTGTTTTAGCATGCCCTTAGACCAAAACCAAACAAAAATATTTTGTAACATTCTACAGTCTTGTTGAATTAAGGTGACTCACAGGGAGATCTGACAAGCTTCAAAGCTACCAGAGAAGGTATTTGCTCTATAATCCAAAAGTGGAGACAGTAAGGGAGCAGTGAAGAGAAAGACTTATGAGACTGCAGTCTTTGGGAGCAGCAAACTAGCCCAGCTTAACATACTGACAGTCAGTCTCTTTTTCTGGTTCTTGTCATAAATTCATGAACTACGGGATCTCTGTTTGGAAGGATACAAAAGTAGGGCACACTTGAAAGTCTAGTCAGCTTTGTTCTATGCTAGCAGTTGGGGAGTTAGCTATGCACAAACATACAAATTATGTGATTTCCCTGAAGAAATTACTGAAATGTTCTGCAAATATTAAGTAGCGTGACTGACACAGTATAAAGAAACTACAATATTTTGCAAATTCTGAACAGTTGTTTCAGTCTGCAAACTTTTGAGTTCTGACTTTGCTACTTGTCTTCAACTTCTCAGGAGTGAGAAACATTGCAGCAGATTCCATGTACGTTAATTAACTTGAGCATAATCCTTCTCTGCAAACTGCGACTGTGACCAAATATTTCTTTGGTGATATATTCACCATAGCTATCCATGGTGTTTATTGTGGTTGAAGATGGTTTCTTTCTTCTATAGTAGCAAGGGCTTCTGTCTTCTTTGTCTAACAGGACATCTCAGCATAGTAGTAACACTGAAATGGATATTGTAGAAAATACAGGTGATGTTAATTAGAAAGAGAAAACCTTAGGGAATTATGCCCATGAAGTGAAAATCCTTCAGAAGGAAACTTCTAAAATTTATGCAGCAATTTTCTAGGGATTTGCTCAGTGGAACAGTCAGCACAATCTCAGATGAGTTTAGCAATGAAAAACTTGTGACATCAGAGACCTGAGTATCTAGAACAAATAGTTTGTGGTCTGTCCGTGTGTTGTCATCCCAGTGTCATCTGTCCCTTCCCCCCCCGCCCCGCAAATTACTAGAGAAGAGCTCAAATGACATGTGGTGGTTCTGAGTTTGTGGTGCATAAGTGACTGTGAGTTCTGTGAAGCGCAGAGATCATCAATCATACAATTTTGTGTTTTATGTTCTATATTTCAGAATTTCAGTCTTCAGAAGTCTCAACTCATTTTTGTGGTCAGAAAAAAAAAGTCAGAAGATCCTTACCCTCTCCTCCCCCACATACCTATGAGTAATACAGTGATAGAGCTAATCAGGTTAAATCATTAAGGACAATAATAATATTTAAAAAAAAAAAAAATTGCTTTGCTGTCACCCATTCAGATAATATTGCAAAAAAGAGTTGACAAGAGAGCCCAAGGAGGAAGGCCACATAAGAGGCTAGCACATATATCTTTGTTACATGATGTTGTGAGGCTTTGCTTTTTGAACTTGCAAAGCCTATAGCTCAATGATATGAAGTTGAAAGACAGTCTTGGTCCCTATATCTAGCATCTTTGAAGACTGTTGAATTAAATAGCTAACATTTCAGCATTTTTGGATGAAAGCCTGCAACGAATGTCTGCCCCTTTTCTTTAGATGTTCCTAAATGTGTTTATCAGACTCAGCAGGTATTGGAATATTAAAATGTAAGGAAGGAAGAAATTTCTCTTTTCCCAGAATATTGTAAGTATGGCTTAAGAACAACTTGCTGTGGAGGACTAAACTAATGCCATTTTGTATGAATTTAAATGTCAGATGAGATGTAAATTATGGAACACTGTATCTTCAATTTAATTTGGGATTAGTTAGTATAGTTTTGGTTCAATCACCTCTGAAGTGGAAGTGTCATTTACATATTAGTACTCATGAACACTTACTGTTAAAACTATGTTTTACATAGTGAAGCAGTGGCCAGCATTGACATTAAAAATAACATGCTAAAAAATACAGGGATTAAAATGAGACCAGGGTGCAAGAGCCCAAGCCAAAAAGGATAGAATTTGAAGGGGATGGGGGAATCTTATTAGAGAACTAAAAAAGCGGCAGTATTTTTAATTTCACAAAGAATATGACCACTGTTTAAAACAAGGACAGGCGTGTTTACTTTTAAGACAATGAAATCTGAAGTCTTAACTGCCTGTGAATAGGTGATAAGAAATGACTGTCTCGTTATCATGCTTCTGGCTGTCCTGTGAGATCTGTTAACATCCCCTGGAATTCTAGGAATTTCTTTACTCTTCATTTGTTATGCTTGAAGGTTTCTAAATGTTTGGAATAACTGCTAAATTAAGGTAATTCTTTTTTTCTTTCACTGTTCTGTCATCTTTTCATTGCAGCCCGTAGACATCTGTGTTATCCACTCATATCTATGTATAAAATAAATGTTTCTTGTTGAGCAGGGATTGTTGGTGCTAAAGACTTGATTAGAGCTGGGTATTCAAATGTATGCATAGTTGTAGCCTATTAATCCAAGCCACAGTGGGATGCTAGGGTAGTAAATCTATGTGCTGGTTTAGGGTAATGTGGGTGTCAGACCATTTAATGAGCTATAGCGTTGGTTGTTTCTGTGGGCTCCTTTTTGAAAGTGAGCGTGTTTTCTTTTTTTCACGTTTTCATTAGTTGGTGTAAAGGCTGCCCTCTGCTGTGCTCGTCACCTAAAGTAGAATTTAGGTCTTGTCAGCACTAGGAGTTGCTCATAAATGTTCAAAAGACGTTAAACTATGTCAGAGCTTTATTGATACAGATGGCAAAATGCAAGCAAAAGTTAAATACTATATTATTGAACTTAAAAATATGCTCAAATGACCTCGGCAAAAGTCTTACATTTTTCTATCTAGATGTGATTTTTAGCAATATAAGCTTCTTGAAGTCTACTCTGATTTGTTTCTGTTGTTGTTCCCTCTCCCCAATACATCTGTAGTCACCCCAACTGAAACTTTATTCCCCCTCATGTCTATTTTTCATTTGGTCTAAAAAGTAGAAATTAAATCATGCTGATGTAAGTGGTGGTGTATATTTAAAACAAAGGGAATTGTGGCATACAAGAAAGATGTTTATCCTTAGTGTTTTCAACAATTGTTTTTAATCTTGGTCAACTTTGGAAGCATTTTAATTATTAGTGTAACCGAGAAAAAAAGCATTTATACTTTTGGTAGAAAGTCAGATTTGTTAGGACTAAAGAACGCTTCTTGTGCAGTGGTTCTGCTTGACCTGTGCTATCACTTTTAACTGAATAAAGGGTCTTGTTATTGAGATACTAATCAAGGAAGATTGCTTCTAATAGAGCATGCAACGTGTTTTTCACAGAGAGATTGGTAAGAATTTAAATGAGATTTAAGTGTTCCTCCCTCTTTATATGACTTCTCTGTTATGTCTGTTATAAAAATCAGCCTGTTCAATTTCTTAAAGCTTAGATCATGCTTATTCTAAAGGGCATTAATTTATTTAGACCTAAAAGAGCTAAAATATGTTATCAGAAGTAATCTGCTCCGGTGTGTCCTACGTATCTCTTCCACTGATTTCACTTACCTGAATCATTGAGGCTGTGTGTTTTCTAATGATCGCTGTGAACAGTACAGTTGAAGGTGCTGTACTTCAGAGGTTTTATTGGCCTCGCTACTGCTGCGTATTGAGAGTTTTTAGCCATCTGCTGACCGAGCTTGAGAGAACTCAAAGTGTTTTTTCGCTTCTGCATTTGGGTAATCATCTCTATTTCTAACAGGGCTGGAAGGCTGCCACGGTCTCAAAATCTGGGGAGAAGCGGCAGAGCGAGCTGAGGAGCAGCGTCGCATGGCTGGTGTGTCATGTAAGTCCAGCAGCTCCGGGAGCTGACAGAGCTGTCACCATGGGAGCCAGCAGCGGAGTCCTGCAAATGGGGGGCGGCTGCTGCTGCCTGGGGAGCCCTGGCACCAGGGGAGCCAGAGAGGGAGTAAACATCACCTCCCTGGGCCAGATGAGTGACCCACTGCTCTTTTGGACATTTGGCAATGAAGAGGAGTACTTTGATTAGGGATAACAATTACAAATCTTGCATTTCTGCTTTTAATTTTGAGGCAGCGAGAGCTGTTTATCCAGACTCCGTTGTCTGTCACACTGGGTAATTAAATTAAACGTGGCCTCTTTTAGAAATATATCTAGTAGTCTGATGGGACTAAAAGTTACAACAGTGAATGAAATAAGAATGGAGTGTTGTATTACACTGAATATTTATATAAAACAATCTTTGGATGTACCTTAGAAAGCAATTTATGCTTCTGCAGTGAAACAGGTTAAAACCCACTCTTGTTTGTCATGTGCAAATACACAATGAAATTACGATATAGACTCTGTGTGTGTCATAATTTCATATAGTTTGTGCACGGAAATTGCAAAGGTATCTTGCATATATTTTACTGCAAGGGTGCAGTTGCTGAAGAGAGGTCTGAGTGATGTGGCTGTTGATTGACATGATGTACTCTTACTGGTCCATGTTTTTCATGGAAAACACTTTGTTCATATCTGTTCTGTAGGTAGTAGCCCTGTATCTTTTGAAGTTGATAGTGTAGACTGGCCAGTTCTTGAACTGTGACTGTTTTGATTGTTGCCACTGCATCAACAGATAAACAAGCCTAATAAAATTAAATGTGTGTTAAATAGACCACAGTTCTTAAATGTAATACCAATGCGATTCAAAAATGTGCTTACAATTTCCCCTGTTTGCACGCCAAGCAATTTGTTTATACGATTTATAAAACTGGAATCTAACCTTAGCATCTGAATTATCAGTTTCTGTGTGCTTTAATGTTGCAAGTTAACATTGTTCTTCCTCCTATACAAATGTAACCTAGAAAGCACTAACAATGAAAATTACTTTCCTTTTGAGGGTTTAGCCCTTTTTGCTGTTGATCCACATATCTTGCACATTTAAGTGAGCATGGAATGTTAAAACCTCTTGGCATGTCTGAAAGCCCTTTGAAATACGCATGTTGAACTGAGTTACTGTGCTTGACAGGTTTTATAATGAACTCTGGTCTGAAATTATTAGAAATAAGTGTCAGCTGGGTATTAAAGGAAGAGTTTTCTTCCATTACCAAGACTATGCTAGAGCATCTGATTAGAGGACATAATGTCAAATATTGTAGACTAAAATACCCAAACAAACCATACCAGAAGTCGTGGTGTTGAATGTGTTGCAAAGCTAGTGTAAAGAGAATTCTTTTTTTCTATTGCAGAATTTTTAAAATTAAGAAAAATAGTATCAAGTTGTCATAGGTTTTGTAACTTTTACTTGCTCTTGAAAAACATCAGGCTGCTCCAGTCTGTACCGGGTATTTCAGGTGCTATTAAGCTCCATAGGAGATATCTGTGAAGTATTTTCTACCATAAACTCCAATCTTTAACTCTCATCAAGTAGTGGTTAATTTTATGCTGTGCAACATGGTTTGTGTTGTGTTTTCCTTTATGTAATTGGCTTCCAAGTCTCTTAATCTTGCAGGTTTGCTGAAATACTGTTGAAGAAACAAATGATGCTTGGGAGATGATGCAGGGAAAGCTGGGAATTTTTTTTTCCTACACTGAGCTTCCATTTGTGGAGTTACTTAAGCGTTTTACTGTGTTGTTTTGCGATTCTTATGACTTAGGTTTTGCTTAGAAATCTGAAGTGCTGAGTAAAAATACTAGAAGACCCACTGTTGTGTGAGCTGTTAATAATACACAGTAGAGAGATCTAGCATAATTTTATGCTCATATTTTGTTAGTAATTCAGATATCAGGAAGCATCTTGTATGTGATTTTAATCTAACTTTTAATTCACTTCAGCAACCTAGTCTTCTTCCAGTTGTTTTTAATGAATATTTTAATATACCGTGTCTGTCACAGTATATGGCTTTCAGCTGATGATAAATCCTTTGCACTGTGCCTGATGTTAAATATGTATTTCTTGTGTTTATAATATAATTACAGATATAGGTTGGGCTTTTATACTCTCAGCTGTGCTAAAACTAATGAATTTCAGTTGGAGGTGAGCACTGAACTCCCTTGCAGTCATTCAGAATTTGCAGCTTTAATGAATTTTAAAAAGGGAACTATCAAGTCTAATCGTACTTCTAGCATTGAAAGAATTTTAAGCACCACTGAAATGTAACACAAAACCTCAGCCTCCAGAAAATGTCATTTTTGCTCTTTGGAAGTTGCTGAAGCAAAACAAATTTAAACACTGTACAGAATTTAGTTGTTAAAGCAATTAGGATTGCTGTGCAGACCAGCCACAGTCCCCAGGAAGCAAGTGAAAACTTAAACCACCTTACAGCACTTCTGTTTCTGTCCCTATCAGTATGTGTTTTATACTAGCATCTGCCTTGCACACCAACATGATTGCATTTATGTATGTTTATTCTTTGACAGAGCTTTTGGGGTCTGTGCTTTGTTTAGTGTATTCAGGGTGGTTAAAGAGATGATAGAAGCCTGATGTTGTTAGGGGTCAGTATGAAGAATGATGTGTGACTTGTAAAATACAGTAAGTATAGTTAGCAAGAGAGTAGTTGTGTGTTTTCTTGAATTTTGCTGTTTTGAACTTGCACCAGAAATACAGTTTGTTTGCTGTTCATAATTCCTTAACAGTTAAATTCTTGTGTGATGCCTGATGGTGATCAGAGTGACTGAAATGCTCTTTCTCAATAGTGGTACTTATGTTAGCAGTTTATACAAACTGTCCTCTGTAGGGCAAAAATTTGAATAGTAAAAGTAATCTGTGAAGAAGAGACTTTCATATGTGCTCTACAGAACCATATTAGTAAGACTTGTGATATGAAGTTGGACAGAAAACAGTCATAAATCTGCTTTATTTGGAAAGATCTACGTGTCATGTGGAAATGCTAAGGTTCCCCTGTTAGGTATCAGCAGTTCAAAGGAAGACAGTCGAAGCCAGAATGTAACCCTCTTAAACTCTGAGCAACCAAACTCTGTGTAACACAGACTTGTACATATCTAAAGAGTATAAAAACTGCTAATACCAAGTTCTAAAGTGGAAAAGAATTCTGTTAATTCCAAATATTATTCTATATATTTTACATATGATGTAGTAAAAATCAGTATTATTGAGTACGTCTAAATTTTCCTCCTTAGTATAAGAATTAATGTGCAAAAATAAGCTCCTCTTGGGCTGAAAAGCTGGTTTGTTGGATGATCCACAACTTGCAGAGAACAGACTGTATAACAACCTTCCCTTACTGTTGTTATCTTGGTATTTTTAAAATCGCAGAAGAAACCTTCAGAAAGAAAAGCCAAGAAAACTGTTTCTGAAATTATTCATCATAAGACTTTTGATGCCATGCTTATTGGTCAGAGTAAAATTTTGCATTCCTGGTGCCTGCCTCAAGCTGAATCTTACTTTTAACCTCAGCTACACCACACCTTAGTTTGAGGACTGAGTTAACATTTTATCAGTGTCATATTTTACATTTTAAATTCCTTAGGACCATTGTGGAGAGGGAATTCAGAGGTGATCTGAATTTTTTTCCTTATGTACTTATTTCTTTTGTTGCAATTGGGCAGTACCATTTTTCCAAAACTGTTGGAGATGAGGATTTGTGATTTCTGAAGCAGCTTTGAGACAGCAGAAAGAACAGTGGGCTTAGGTTTGGAAGGGGTCACCCGTTATCAGAAGTTCTTTGATTAAAGGAAGTTGTTCTAGCATTCCAGACTCGCAGCATACCTTTGCTTTTATGGATACCAACTAGTTTTATCTGGGGGGGGTGGGTTTTTGTGGAGTTGGTTTGATATTTCAGTAACGTCAAATTTTAGGCTGCCCTATAAGTGATATTTTGTATTATCTTTCGTATTATCTGAGTGTGATTACTTTGCCTGTACTGTTTATTGCTTGCTTCAGAGACATCTAACTTTCTGGGATATCAAAAATACTTTCTATTTAAAATGCTCCTAAAACTCTCTTAAATGTTGAAGCCAGTTTTCTGAATATTGCTGTTAGTGTGACTGCAGGAGAACTCTTAATTTTCTGTAACTTTTGTTTCTTTCTTAACTGACTTAACTCAGATCTTAAATACTGAAAGTGAGCAGCTATTATCACAGGCCACTTAAATGTCTCGGTTACTCTGTTCCAAGAATTTATACGCCCTTTGCATCTTGCATGGAGCTTGTACTGAAAATGTAAGCAGTGCTACTAATGGTTGCCTATTACTAATATTTATCTCAGACTATATTTTTGTTTCTCTGGTCTTCAGTGCTTATTACTAAACTAAAGAGATTTTAAAACTTCTCATTCGATGTACAGGTACATGAGTTTTTGTTGTGCCCTTTTTCTGACTTAACCTCAAAAGATACTCTTTGTCTTAGGTAGCTAGTACTTTTAAATTTGATGGAGGAAATGTAGCTAATCCCACCTTAAATATTTTTGATCAGTTATTAAATACTGGCCATCAACTTCATTTTCTGATGTGTAGATTCTTTAGTGAGCATTACATTATTTACCTTACACATGATTGAGAGTTATGGTATCTTTAAAGTTGCATTTTACTTCTTGCATATCCTCAGATAGTGGTTTTGACTTCTTTAGTGCTGAGTAAATGGATATTGTTCATTCCCTCAAATTGTTTTGACACCTGTTAGTTGTACCATATGGACTGAGGAATGTGAGTGTTCTTTCAGCTTGTCAGAGTTGAAAAAAGATGAATGTAACTTTCAAAAGGCTCAGTCTTCAGACAAGCTATGGCCAATACAATGTGGATGAAAGAGAATTTGAACTATCTTCCACCCACAGTTGAATTAGTTCTCTTTGCAATCTTATTGTACCCAATGAGGCTTCCTTTTTTGGGGTTGGTATTTCTGTACAATGAAGTTGCCTTTACAGAAGGGGAAATGGGGCTTTCTGAGGATCATTTTGCTAAGTTGTTATCTACCTTTCTCTGAATTTCAGAGACCATTTTTTGATATGGTGCTTTATATAACCCTGTCTGAATGCTAACTTTATGTGTCTTTATTCTTTGAAAAGCTGTTCTTTTTAAGTTGGGCACTAACTGAAAGTGTTACAGGTGCCAAATAATTGTATGGTACTTGCAGTGCTAGCCCCACTACTGTCCAGCTTTTGATGGGCTTTTTTGTTGCCTGCATTTTTTCTGAATGTGGGAATGTTGAGCATTGAAATCATTTTTATGTATCAGTGTAGTGCAAGTAAGTATCTTTTAAAGGCAAAAAAGAATTTTTACTACCATAGAAATGCTTTAATATTTACTTCTTGGAAGATCTTAGTTATAACTGGTACGAGTGGCTAGACAGGAAACAAGTAAAGAAAATTGGTTTGGTGTTGCTGTATGTAGCTGTATACTACTCCTTGTGACAATGAAAAGCTGTACTTATTTAGAATTGCAAGCTGGCAGAAACTTGTGTAGGAGTTTCTATTGCTGCTCCTCCAAAACAGTACTATTGATATTTAATTTTCAACTTAATTATAACGTAAGCATCTTTCCCTTCCTCCTCCAAACACAAACATTTGGTTTAAGAAAGTTGGTTGGGTTTATGTTTGTTTTTTTTTTTTGTCTTGGTGCTTCCAGTGTGTAATAAAACTTTGAGATATGTTGTAGTATTGCCTTTCAGTAAATTTTTTTTAAAAAAAAAAAGATAAAAAAGAACTTGAAAAATTAAGTGTATTGGTAATACTGTACACAACTATTTATTAATTTTATGACCTTTTAATGGGATATATTGAGGGTAACGTATCATTGGCTTTGTGATACAGAAAGGCAATGTGGTATAAAACACGTTGTTATATGTATTATATTTAAGAGCTGACTGGTTATGTTTATCAGGACACTTAAGTTCTTTAGCCTGAATCATCAGGAATGAGAAAGCAGATTAAGGTGTAAGGAGTATAGTGGAATGTCACTACTTGACTGTAGAAATTAATTATTTTTCTCTGTCAAATCTATACCTCTGTATGCCCACACAAGGATTTTTGCTCTTGTATTTAATCCTTTCTGCTTTAATGCATATCTATAGGAAGTATTAAGAGTAGCTGCTAACCAGAACTGTCCAACCCTTATCCTAGGACTCTATATCTACTTGGAATTGTGTAAGTGCAGCTCCAGACTGCTTTAGATAGTATCTGTTGGAAGAACTCTGTGCCAGACCTGTCTTCTCTGAACCTGGGAAGCAATGTTTACATAAAAATGCCTCAATTTATGAACAATAAATGCAAATATCTTTTCTTGTGTTTAACTTATTAAACTTCTTGTGAATGTGTTGTTTATAACAAGTTATTAATATTTAGTGTTTGTAGGATCATAAGCATGATTTGTGTTGGATTTTTTAAGACTGAAATGATAAATTAAAACTGAGTGGGAATGTTCAGAAAACTGATTTGCAGTTGTGTGTGTTAAGTGCAGAATCTCCACTGCTTTGACCGGGAAATGTAAGAGACTTTAGCATTAGTTTGAACAGTACTCCTTTTCTAACATTGGCATGTGAAGTTTACTAAAATGTGTGAAACAGATTTGTGAGGGTTCTGTAGTTCTTAGTAGGGGAGGAAGCACTATGTAGATGTGGAGGAAAAGTTCCATTGTTCTGATGCCTGGGGACCTGGAGAACAGTCTTAGGTGTTTCCTTATTGATGCAGTTATTCACTAACTTCTTTTTAATATCTTTCATTAGATTTTCTTCCTGGATGTTTCTTCAGCTGTCTTGTGATGGAAGGGAAATATTTTTGAAGTTATAATGGATTTTACGCAACATCATAACAAAAACTGGCCTAATAGCAGCATTTCTGTTTGAAGAGAATAGGCATAATTACAAATAATCATGACAACTTCCCATATGAATGGACATATCGCAGAAGATTCTGACAGTGAAGCAAAAAATGTGGATCTTGCATCTCCTGAGGAACCTCAGAAGCACAGAGAAATGGCTGTTGATTGCCCTGGGGATTTGGGCTCCAGGATGATGCCCATTCGGCGGAGTGCTCAACTTGAGCGAATCCGTCAGCAGCAGGAGGACATAAGGCGCAGACGGGAAGAAGAGGGAAAGAAACAAGAACTGGACCTTACTGCTTCCATGAGGCTAAAGAAACTAGCACAAATTCCTCCTAAAACTGGAATAGATAACCCAATATTTGACACAGAAGAAGGAATTGTTTTGGAGAGTCCTCATTATACTGTGAAGACACTAGGTAGGTAAAATGCAATGAATGGGCTAATGGAGAAAATATTTAGTTGATATTAATGTTCTTTTAGGCCACTGAAAACCTAATTTAGCTAATTCTTCTGATACAGATTTGAAGTCTTCTGGTCCTTTGGATTTGTGGTGGTTTGGGTTTGTTTATTTAGTCAAGCATCAGGCTATGTGCCTCAGCAAGTGGCTTTTCAAAACCAATCTGTTTGGGGAATAGTTAAATACCCTGTAGATAACTAATGAATTCAGTGGATATGTCTATCCTCTTTAGACTGGGGAAAACCATGCAAGTAATACCCAATTTTATTTTGTTTGATGAAGCACAGACCAGAATAAGCAATGAATAAACACTTATCGTCATTTAAAATTAAAACACAAGAGTTTTTAATATTTTAAAGAGAAGCATGCTGGTGATGGCTTCTTATTCTGGCTGTCTTGCATTATCAATTGTCACCTAATGTAATTTACATTTTCTCTAAAAGTATTGTCATTGATAGTGAAAATCTAAATTTTGAAAATCTAAATCTTACCTTGGCACTTTAGACATTGAAAATGTAATGTTAGTTAATTTTTGAAGAAATAGATTCTGAAATTGTTCATTTCATAACTGTCATTGCTTTAACTATGCTTGTGTAGAAAAAGTTTCTAAGTTTCTTCCTCAAACCTAAGTATCTATTTATGTAAAATGTGGTGTGTCGCTGGAGTGAAAAAGAGGCACTGGGAGTTTGTAGAAGTCCAGTTCAAATTTCCAAATCTATACCTGTTCTGAGATACAGATTGCTTTAAAAAGGTGCCTTTTTTGGGGCTGCACTAAAAATTCTTGCTGCTATTTCCTATTGGCTGGTAGTTCAGAGCACAGAGTGAAAAATAGCTATGAAATTGTTAATTTTTTTTTTTTGCTTCATCTTTAGTATTTGTGTGCCTGAGCAACATTTCTGCTAAATACATGGCTCTATTCCATAACCTCTGGTAATCCTTATTGTACAAATCCCTCTAGGAAAATTTAGGTTGAAAGGGTCATCAGGAAGTCATCCTGTCCAACCTCCTGCTGAGAGCAGGATCAGTTATGATCAAGGCAGGTGTACCTTGTTTTAGTGCAGGGCTTGTCAGCTTCTGTCCAAGAGATCTCTTTGTAAGAAGCAGATTCTATACTTTATGAAGTGTTAGATATTTGATTGTGAAATTCTCTTCTCAGAGGGAACACAAAACAGAAGATGCAAAGATTGACATCAAACAGCAGAAGTGACTTCTTAGAAGTGACTTCTGAAGTAGAAGTCACTTCACAGTAGAAGTGACTTCTGAAGCATCTTAGCCACAGTGGCTAAAAGCTCTGAAGACTGATTACAGGAGGAGCTGGAAATTGGAACTACAGAAGGGAGGAAAGAGTGTGACTTGGAATTGGAAAGCTGAGGCTAGGTTTCATGCCAGAGATGCTGAGAACTTGGAAGGAGGTCTAGGTGGTAACCAATGGGCAAAGATGCTAGGCATGGAAGCTGGTAGGAAAGAGAGAAATGAGTAACAAGTATGGATCTGAGAAGCTTGAGAACAAATAAGGAGGTGGTGGAGACTGAAGCTGTTTGAACAGGAGAGACAATGGTGGAGAAATTACTGTGATGATGAAAGGCTATTTTGAAAATCTCTCAGTGTGGGGATAAAACGGGTACAAGCTGTGGGGGAAGCTGAGAGATTGGCAGAGAAAGTATTTATGAAAAGCTGGAAGGAGGAAACTAGGTTTGGCTCAGCAAGAAGAGAAGGGGGGGAAATTGGTGTGAATGGAAGCTAGGATTGTATGAATACTTGATGTAAGAAGAAAAACACCAAACACTGGAGACGAGAATGTAGAGATGTGTATGTGGAAAGGGGTAAATTAGAAAATAGCAATATATGGTATAAGATGTATCTTGAAGGAAAATGACTAGATGATTTTGTCCACAAGGATAAACTCCTCCCCACTTTTGTAATCGAAGCTTGGGTCTTGTTGTTGTTCTGCTGTCAGCATATTTCTGTAAAAACACAGTAGTAAATTGCATGATTTAACTAAAGCTATTCCCCTCAGTGTTCAGATACCATGAAAATGAAAAAACTAACTATGTCTCTGAATTGCAGTAAATAAGGCTTAAAAGTATGTGCATAGAGCAGAAGTATTGACTAGTGAGTGAATATGGTCTCTTTGAGCTAGAGGAGCAAGGAGGTTTAAGAGATGTATTTAGACTAAATCATGATGTATCCATATATGCACCAGGGAGCTGAATTAGGGCTTCATAGGTGTCTATTTCAATCGGAGAAGTCATGACAATATTGACAGACATACAAACATAATACCATTATTTCCTTGTCAGACAGAATTATAGTAACAATTTGGATTAGGTAGCCTTAAGATTTAAGAAGAGAGGATATATAATAGTTTAGTTTAACACTCCTGTTCTGAGTAGTGCTTTTGATTATACTCAACTGTGATGTTAAGTTGTTGCAAACTTAAAAAAAAGTTCTAAATGAAATAGCATGATCTCTTAGCTTATATAGTCTGTAAAGAATCTCTGTTCAGTCATTAGTGCTGTCAAAAACTGAGTCATAATTTTAAATTTAACAAAGTGCTTCTGCAGTAGCTTGGCCTCTTGCAGAATTTTCCTCCACTATTAAGCGTGTCCTTTTTCCAGTTTCTGGATTAATCATTCTAACATCTGACACTTCTGCTGAATTTCAAAAGAAGAATTTTTTTTATTATTCTGAAAGCTATTTGTTCCTGATTAGTATCAGGGCTAGGGATGTTGCCATGTGAATATATATACACACACACACTTAAATAATATGGTTTCATAGAAAGGATTTGAGTCCACTATCGTTAATACTTTTTATTGAATACCTGAATTGGAGAGGCCAGATTCTTTAAAATTTAAACATACAACTTTTTGGTGTCCAAGAAACTTGCTAGCCCATGGTTTTGTCCTAAAAATAACTGCTAGTATGTGGCATTTTTTGCAGTTGGTCTGTTTGGTTATACTGAATTTCTGATCTACACTGCTCCTGACTCTTTCCATCTTTCCACTTTTGCTGTCCAGGTGAGAGTGCTTAGTCACTTTCACAAGTCTCTAAGCTTTGTTAGGAGAAACCGAAATAAAACTGGGCAGGTGCTAGTGAATTAGAGATGTTTAAACTACCCTTATTCAGTCTTTTTTAAAATACTGATTTTAGTTTTTCTTTTTTGTAGTAGTTTTTGTGTGTGTGTGTGTTAATCCATAGAGCCTCTGCTAAAGATATGTGTTTTAAATAAGAATATTGACCTGATTGTCTGTATTTTTAGTTTTGAAAATGTTTTATAAATGCCAATGTCTAATTTGACCGATCTTTGCCAAGTCTTTAATCTTTTCACCTTTAAAAAAAAAAGCAGACTAGATTAAAAAAATTGGATTTTATTTATAAAAATAAAACAGTACACTTAAAACAATTTTAAAGGGCGTGTTTGTTGTCAAAACAGTATATGATTTAGACAGCTGTCTTGATGGAAATTACTTTCTGCGCACTTAGAGTGCGCAGAAAGTGTAAAAGTACTTACATTGCTGTGAAAAAGCCAGTTACTTCTATAAAACACAGAAAAATTTTTGCTTGCTACAGTTCATTCAGCTAATTTAGTTAATTTAGTTAAACAAGTTAACTGACATTTCATGTAAGTAAACCTTTTGTGGCTACAGTGAAATTTTTTTTTTTTTAGGGGAAAGCTGCCTATTTTTTGTTTTTATACCTTGGGCAAAACTTATTTATAAATATATTATAAATAAACTTTCAGAAATAGTTTTGGATAAAACAATACTTTTCTTAGCCCTGTGATTCAAGTAATATTAGAGTGCTAGTACCAGCACATAGAGTACTCTAGAGATCTATAAAAAAAGCTAGGAATCAAGATATTGGTGCTGACATATAATAAAGCCAATTATATCTTCTTAAGTTTGCAGTTCATAACTTTTTGTGTAAGGTGATAAACAGCAACTGTTTTCTTTTCTTCTTTTTCTAATCTAACATGTTAAGCTGTGACCATAGGTCCTCCCCTGCAGTTGCATACTTTTGCCCTGGCAGTCTTTTGATTAATGCGTATATTGCACCATGCTCAGTCACATTCCAGCCATTTCATAGCCTAATGGAAAAAAGGCTGCAACACTTCTTTTACAAGAAGACTTTAAAAAAAAGTAGTCGATTGCTAATTGAACTGCGATTAAAAAATGGACTTGTTCTGCAAAAGAACCCTGACATTTTTCTGTGAGTAAATGCAGATGTTAGTCTTTTACTGAACTTTTTTCCCTCAAGACAACCTTTTCAATAGGAAATATCTAGAGATTGAATCTCTTGTTACCTGGCATATTTTTTTTTTAAGACTGGAAAACAAAAAAAAAACCTGCACTGAAATCTAATCTGTGATTTAGAATTCAGAAAGAGGAACCTAGAGAGAGTTAGGCATGCGTAAAGCTAGATTTGTATGTGGTTTTATGTGTACGGTTTTTTTATTGAACAAGTGACTAGGAAATGGATTGCTAGCTTTTGGGGAAGATTTCATTTCACTCCTTTCAAGCATTATTTGTCTTCTAGAATTGTGATGAGGCAGGTATTTGTTTGCTGTTTCATGGTGGAGGGAGATCGTTTGGTATAGGGCTTTTGCATCCTGCACAGATGAAGATTCAATGTAGAAGGGAATTACATGGAGAGGAGAGTACTGTGGTAGTTTGTAAGAAAGGGTGACACAAAAGGAACTAGCAAAGTGCTGAAAAGAGAATATGTAGAGGCATCTAGGAACAGGACGTCTTTATATAGATACAGAATAAGATGTCTATCTTTCTGTATGTATTTATATCTTATATGGAATATGTCAGAGAGAATTGTGTGTGTACATATGTGTGTATGTATTTGAGTTCTCATATATAGGGGCAGATAGACAATTCAGAAATAATTGAATGAAATTTATGCATAGGAAGAGTTAGAAGTTGTTAGGTTCTTCTCTAATGCCTCACTGGTTTTTGAATCCAGTAACAGTAACAAATAGCAGAATTTTGGGTTGGTGTGTGTTTTAACTGAGCAGGTATCAGTAGGAACTTTACAATAACATCTGACTGTTTTACACTACTTTTCCAGCATTTAAAAGAAAAAAAAAAAAAGTAGTGCACTTCCTCCCACTTGGGAGAATCAGTTGCTGAGATGCTTTGGTGGTCTGCATACTCCACTAGGCAAGCCATTTGCCAGCTGACAACATCCTGTTTAGCAAATATTCTTGCTTGTAGTGTTCTTTAGCCTTCTCTCCAAATGGCATTTCCCCCTGTGTGATAGGCAGTATATTGTGTATACAGGTTCCTAGTGAGACATTGGCTGCCTTAATTAGTGTTGTGAGCTGTACTGGATTTCACCTGTGGAATATCCTGTACAGCCGGTATCAGAGCTTTCTGTGCAGCTTTTGTACTACTACCCTTTGTTTCCTTGGTGGTTACAGGAAGAAGCCCTTGACCTTTGGTGGGTAGGATGTTTTTAGCATGTGTGGAATGGTTTTGGAGGGGTTTTTTTTGATTCTTTTTTTATTGTCCTGCAGACAGTAAAGTCCAAGAGTAGTAGCTCTGGATTGTTTCATTTCCTTTTATTATACAGAAGACTGACTTGCAAACTCAAAATTGAAAACGTGTATGTAGGTATGCTTTGTCCAAAATTAAAGTCATTAAACTTGTTTTAAATGCGTATTTTATTAGGCTTTATGATTTTCATGTGCCCATTTATCAACCATTTTAATCTTGTGCTCAACAAGTTTCAGTCTAGCGTTGTGTTCAGTGTATTGGTGAATCTGAGCTTAAAAACAGGTAAAGGAAACTTCTTGACAGAATGTTTCCATGTTAGTGATCAGTATCTACTGTGATTTTTTCATGTAAAAAAATGCAAATTAGCTGATGTCTTGATAGCATTCCTATTTTAATGGTATTTCATTAGCTCATAATGAATAAATGAAGGTTGCTAAAACTTAAAAATAGTTCTTAAAGATGATATTTTAATACCAGGAAGGGAGATTGACCTCAGTATTGACAGTTTAAAATTTGGGATTTTCTTTGTTGTTCATTTTTTAAAAATACCAGGATTCAAAATTCTAGCTTACTTGAATTTATTAAAATAAAAGATAGCTCACCAGCCTCTTGTGACTGAACAGATTTTTTTTCAGGTAAAGTATGAGAATGCATACATTATTTCAGGCTCAAAACACCCACTGGTTTTTTTTGGTCTGCTTGAGGATTTCTTACCTGGGTTTATGCTCATTATAGTTATGATTCATATTCCTTGTTTTAGGTAGTTTCTTAAGTACTTAATATTGAGAAGTGGCATTTTGCAGAAATTCGGATTGGTTTAAAAAAAATGTAAATTTGTTGACAGTCTTTAAAAAGCACCCCTAAAGCATCAGATTAGTTCTTGAAGCTCAAGAATGTAGTACACGTACAGTATTCTGCAAACAGGTAAAAACTGGTTATTAACATATGTTAAAAATATTTTATGGTCCAAGCAGAACTCATAATCTCATAGGTAAAAGATGTGAACGTCCTTCTGGTGCAGATGACTTTCAAAAATCTGACCATAGGTGGTATTTTTTTTTCATCCTTACCTTCTTATTTTAATGTGCTAAGACTGAGCACAATTTTATATTTAGAAATTGTGTAGTTTACTTATCAAACACTTATTCTATAAGTAAGCAATATTTAGTTGAGGGAGATATATCTGCCGTATGTGGCAGATATAGATAGAAAGATGTATCAAAATAACAGTGAATATTCAGTACATCAACATTAGTTTAGCAAAGGAGTTATTTTCATATAGCAAAATAGTCCCTCTTTCCCATTTAGCTATACATGAGCTGCAGTTATTGGATCTTTCATGTCCTGGTGATTTCTTTCAGAGAAGAACTGCTTCTGCAATAGGAATTTAAATTTAAACAGTGTATCAGCTTTTTTATTTCTCATTTTACCAACTTGGGGTGCTTTTTTGATTCGGATATGTTCTGACAGTAAAAGTCAGAGTGAATAATTGATAACTACTAAATTTGCATACATCATTGCTGATTAAAAACTGAACAGCAAAATATTTTTTTGTAACAATCTTAATATAAAAATTAATTTTGAATCTTGTTAACTCATACCTTATTTGTATTTTGTTATTTCCTACCTAGAAGTGGAAGAACTGTTAACTTCTCTTAAGCATATCCAGCACGTTTTGGTAGACCATCAGAGCCAAGAAGATCTCTCTCTCATTTTACAGCTTGTTCAAAATACTGATTTTCAGAATGCATTTAAGATACACAATGCTGTTACAGTGCACATGAACAAAGCCAGCCCTCCATATCCTCTCATCTCCAATGCACAAGAACTAGCGCAAGAGGTATGTACAGCATGCATCTCTGTGATATGTATGAAACCTATAATCATAGCTGCTGTTGAAATATGTACTTGTCAAGCTTGTCTGAGTTATTGAATGTTGAATACGAAGGGGATTATAATAGTCACTGATTGCTATATCCGGTTTCTCCAGGTTTCTGAACAGTAACCAGAAAAATATTTTTGGGGATAAGAACTCCATTTTTAGCATTGATAGATATGTAACAGAAAAGGTACTATGCTTAAACATAGGAAGAGGGAGCAGTTATGAAAATCGAACTCTTTTACCTTCAGTATTCTTTATTCCAAGCATTCAGGAATTTAATTACAGTTCTCTATTATTGTGACTTTCCTCTGAATTGAGCCATGGTTCTTAAATTGGGAGGCATCTCTGAAAATACAGCCATACTGGAAAGAAGCATTCTGCTTTAAAGTGAGCAACAGATCCCTTAATACTTAATTTCAATGTTTTAATTACTGCTGTGATGGTCAGATTACACTTAATTTTTGTCTGAGAGATGACAGATCTTTTATAAGATCTGATATGTCTTCCTGAAATTTTTAAAGTATACTTTTAGAAATTTACTTGAGCAAGATTTTTTAACTTTAATCTTTTCAGTCAGATCTTAAAGTTTGAAATACTTTTACAGTTTCAGCCAGGTTGACTACTCTCTTTGAGGCTTATTCACTTGAATATAGGTGGACAATACCTGTATACAATAGTTTTAAAACCATTAGTACTAATTTACAGAAAACTCATCAGATACAAAGTTGCTGTGAACAGAATGAGTTTTCACATGCAGCTGGATGCAGCGAAGACCCTCTGAGGGGTTGCTCAATAACTTAATCTTCATTTTCCATGGCCTGGTGCATGTGTATATTGCAGTGAAGTGTGGCTACACCTTATATGGATACACACTTATTAACTTTAAATGAGCTAGCTTGAATACCAATATCAGTGCAAGCGTAGCACTGTAGTCTTCAGCAAAGCCAGATCCAGAGGCTGGGTAAATGCTCCAGCATTTAGCACCCAATGAACCAAACTTACCTGTTCAAAACTGGCTCAGGTACACCAGTTGGAGTACCTGAGCCAGTATATAGCCATTCTCTAGTTGCTCAAAGGCACATTACTCCAATTTCAGTATGGCAGCAAGTTGATTTTTTTCTAAGTATCTGGTTTTCTTTCTGCCTGAAGCAATTTTTTTTAACAGCTCTTTCCACTCTCCTTCCTTTTTCTAGACTTTAACCTTGTAAGTCAAGGAAAACAGCATTATAGCAAGCTTGAAGTTCTTTTGCAGAAGAAATTACAGATTCTTGAGGGACGTCATTCAAATGTTATCTAAAGGTGCAGTGTGCTGATTAAACTGCAGCGCAGGATTTTCCTGTTTAGGTTTGTCAGTAAGACTGTGCCAAAACCAGGTGGGAGTATTTTACAGATTAGCTTCCCTCTGGCTTATTCATCAGCCTGTAGGCTGCTATAGGATCCTCGCTAGGCTTCTTCGATGTCTGTGAGCGTGAAGGAACCTTTTCAGTTAACTTCTGTTTGTAAACTACTTCTCCAAACACCCACTTTACACAGGCCTAGTTTGGGACTTCTTTCAAATACAAGCCAGAGTTTTTGAATCTTCATTCATAACAAAGGATGTTACAGATTTATCTCATAAGAAAGCTGTTTTTTCCCCTTCGTGGATATGATGTCCTTTCATTTGCTGCTTAATAGAAGTTTCCAAGAAGAAAATATGCCTAGGAAAATTCTAGGTCTGTTTTCAAACTTTCATGTTCCTCTCTATCTTCCCTACCACTCACCTTCCCAACACATTCCTCTCTTTTTCAGGTGATTTGGTAAATCCTAAAATCGGAAGGTGGTGCAAAGCCAGTTTTGTGTCTCTTAGCAATCCATGAAGAAGGTTAAGCATAAAGAAAATATTTCTTTAATCTAAAATTTTTAAACCAATGGAATTTTGTCATCACCCAGAAGACTATTACATAAAAGCAAACATATTCGTGCACTCATTTTGATTCTTCATCTCCCATCCCTGTCTTGTCCAGCCTTGAAATTCCTGAAAAGTCAATATATTGCATATGTCTGTTCCCATTTTCAGATGTAATCTAGTTTCTCGGTGATTCAGCTTCTGGTGTATTTAAGTGCCTTGTATTTTGCAATATGTTAAATAGTATCCTGAAATGATCGAGCTGGAAATTCAGGACAAATATTTCTGTGACTGACAGAAGTGTCTCAACAGGAACACCTTGAGGCCTCCATTCACATCATTCTGTACGTCCTAGTCTTGCCCGAATAGAAGATCTTATGCTTGTTTTTCAGATCCTTTATTCCTTTTGGAAAGGCTTCTGTATTTGTTATGGTAGCAGTATGGGAGAAAATTATTTCTGCTTTAGGAAAAGTTGGGTTTGGTTTTATTTTTGTTTTTTTTTATCCAAAGTGTTTATCTTGCATGTCCAGATTTTTTCTTGTACTGTGATTTTTGGTTGTGTCTTTTGCCTTTTCCATCCCTAACCCTAGGCACGGGAAGCTCCCCCGGAAAGCAGTTCGTTTACTTACTTCAGGGTGTTTTTGAAAAGACACTTTCAAAAGCCTGGATTTAAGATACTGATAACATCTTGATGATAAAAGCCATAAGACATTACAAGAAAGAAAAATAGCAGATACATGCATAACATTAATTTTAAATGGCAGGTAACGCTAATGTGCATATTTTAGTGCACAAGTCATCAGTGACAGTGTACAACTCTCAAACTGTTTTGGAGTGTATGTCCTAACTTAAAGCTACAGATGTGTTTTGTTTGAGGCTTTATGCTATGGAAGAGAACCTGTTCTAGAGCTCGTGCTTCTGTAACTAACAGGAAAAGACAGTTTGCCACACAATTTCATATTGCAGCATGAAACATCCTCCCTTTAAAAAAAAAAAGTAAAAATTAATATTTAAATAAACTGCACTTTTGGAAGTGTGTTTGGGGGGAATTATCATTTGCTACACTGAACTTAATTAAAAAAATCTGTTTTCATTTACTCTTTAATTGATTACTTGCTTTTATAAAACAATGTGTATGAACAGTGTGTTGTGAAAACTTTTTTATTTCGAATTTTTTAACCACTAACAATACATGAGTGGAACAGTATGTTTTAAATACATTTTATTTTCTAGTAGTCTGAACCAACAACTCAAGATTTTTCCTTTTTTTTTAAGAAACTTTAATTGAATTAAAAAGGTGGAATGAAGCACTTGAGCTGAAGGAATTTATTTTAGAGAGCTAATCTTCATGTAATGTGGTATACTCCAAGTCTTAAATAAAAATAGCCAGTAAACATCAAGCGTAATTAAATTCATTTTAAATCCATTTAAACTTGACCAAGATGGGGGCAAGGATTATGGGAATATGGTCTGAATCTTGACCTTGTAAGAATATTTGATGCAGCATTCAAGACAGTTTGTAATTTTTGGCCTGTAACAGCACATATCAAATACCTTAAAGATGTTCTTGCTATTAAATATACTTAATAGGCTCAATTTATATAGGCTATGTTTCCAGAGGTTTTGAACTTGCTACTGTTCACTTCAAGTGCAGGCAATTAAACTAGATCAGTAGTTTTGAGAGGATGCACTGGAAGCTTGTAACTTCTGGTATAAGTGCATTACAATGTGTATGTATATTCCCTCTGACAGCGCTGCTCACCTGAGAGTAAACAACAACAGGATCTTGCAGGTGCAGTTAAATTCTGAATGTTTAATATCACTGCAGTGTGTGACTCCACAGTACATGCCTCCAAATTGTGGTGTGTATAATGAAAACGAATTGATAGCTTTTGGGGGGCTGCTTGAACTAAGGTTAACATAATTAACAATAAAAACTAAGCTGAAGAGTTAAGAAAATATTGTTATTGCCACATATTTAGTGTGGATTGCCTATGCTATCCATAATGTCACTTCTGGAAAGACAGCCTACATTCAAATTTCTTCAGCTGATAAAACTGTGGGATTCATTACCATGAGTAACAAAGGAATCTGGCATATGGCAGTACTGCTGTAATAAGTGGTGTAAATAGCAGCCTGAAGCTTTCCTAGCACTTCATTAAATAAGCAAATAATAAATGTATCTTTCTCTTAAAGGGGGAGGGGAGGCGCTATCAAAGTTTTGAATAATTAAATTATTCAAAGCAGAAATTCAACTTGAAGGATATTCGCAACACACAGAATGACTGGTTGGGCCTGGTTGCTTTCTTTTCCCCTATCAAATCCCCAAACTCTGATCTTGCATTCAAAAGGTTGTCTTGCTTGCAGGGCTTCTAAGTTGCTTTCTGAGTAGGTTTTCCTGTGAAGGAGTCATAAAGATTGGATAAATAAGGCTTTAAAGCTTCTTGTAGCTTCTTCAAGAAAGTCCCTTGAAAGTCAGAGACCTTAAATAAAATCATATGAGAAAGTCTTTTGTATAGAAGAATCTCTTCTTTCAACACAGAAGAGAAGTTTGTTAGTGAAATACATCCTTTACAGTGCTCTGTCTGCTATATGGCATCCTAAAACTCAGGCTAAGACAGGGAAAATAGCTTCCTGGCCAATTCAGAGGTACGACTGAGGTCAGGCCTATATGAAGCTGAATTCTTTCTGTTCTCTGGGGTTTTAAAGAAATCGGTTAAAAACTTAGTTAAATCTGGCTTCTTGTTTGACTTCTGTAAGCTAGACTAGGTTTGTTTGCCGTGAGGCATGTTCTAGGGATGTCAGAAGGAAGGCTTTTGGAGGTTGTGCCAGGTTTATTGCTAAGCCCAGGATCTTGTTCCATGTGACAGTGTTTGGTTGGCAATGTAAGGATCTTGCTCCATGGGAACAGTTCATTTAGTGGCTTATGCTAGAATTTAAAAGTATCTTTGCTGTTTTCAGTGCAGTCATCTGGTAGCATCCAAGAGAGTTGTTAGCATTTCTGTAGATAATTGCTTATAGATAGAGGCTCTTCAGACATTTAGATATTGTTAGATCACACAAAAAGCTTAATTATTTTCACTTTGGAACTTGTGGCTTCATGATTCTCTGTTATGACACATTACCTCATCCTTAAGAGTAAAAAGCTCTTGAAAAAAATGTTTTCCATCCCACTGAAAGCTGCTGCTCTGTTAAGTATAACCTACTCTTGATGTTTCTGGATTGATTTGTGCTTTTGGATTTGTGTGTGCCTTTGGTCAGATTAGGCCAGAGGATAATGACTATGGAAAGTATCTTCTTCAGCCTCACCTTTAGATAAGAGGGACTTCCCTTTTCCTGGCTTTCTCTATAAGCATACCAGGATTTTCTAGTATTTGCAAGAGATGCTGGCAATGTATGTTTGGTAACTGTATGAGAAGGCAAACCTTTTTAGGAAACTGAAGCTGCTAACTTGAGCAAAAACTGTCCTTGTGTTAATGTGGATTATTTTGGAACCAACCAAAGAAACCTGGTTTCCTGCGACCTTTTGAAGTTCTGACTCGTACACTTCCTGGGGCAGGGGCTACAGGATGTATTGCAAAACCTGTCTTGGAATCTTTAGTCTTGCTGTTGGTGGAAATAGCTTGGGTAAAAATAAACCATATGCTGTTAAGGAAAAGGGAGGCTAGTCATGTTAATGAGAAATTAGCCTGTTTTAAAAGACCCAGCGTATTCACATAATAGAGTTCATTGTGACTGATTTCAGTAGCATGTTCCTTTCTAGAGTTTAATTTTTTTGTGTGCATCTTTGTGGTAGCTGAGCTCATTGCCAGTCTCTGGTATTGACAAATCTGTGTGATGCACTGGATACCAGCTTAGATTTGGTAGAGAATTACTGAGGCAAGATATTCTGGAGTATTCCTTTGGTCTCATTGCATATTTTCTTAATGTGTACCAGATTAAGTTCAGTCCGTCAGTGTAACAATTATGTGTATATAATTTACTTTCAGTGAAATGAATAATTGCAAGTAGGGGTTTATGCTTGAGTAGGGGACGGAGAATTGATAAATCACTGGGTAGATTAAGAGTTTGACTACTTGATTTCTTTTTAGGTACAGAGTGTTTTGAAACCCAGTCACCATAAGGATGGGCAGGAGCTTAATGCTTTGCTGAATGCCCCTCACATGCAGGTAAAACGAAATGGAACTTTTAACCTATGGAATGTGTTTCTTGATGCTGTTTTCAATTTAACTTATTTTTTGCAAATGTTTTGGGCTGACTGGGCAAGGATGGATTTTATTCTTCAACTCTGTGCAAATCTCTTAATATTTTTCTAGCATGAGAAGTTTCTAATTTCCAGCAACTAATGGAAGCTTCTAGTTAAGTGTAGTGCATGATTGTATGCAGCCCTTGCTACATTCTACATGTATTACATGGTAATTTGCACATAAACAATGTAGCAGTAGATCAGTAGGGTCAGGGCAACACATGAGCTGCTTTCCTTATCTATGTTTTTTTTTTCTTTGGCAGCTGTTTCATGTTACCATAGGGTGCATAAAGGAAATTTTGTCCTGTGGTGGTGATGTAAATCCATGAGTAGTTTTCACTGCAGTAACTTCTTATGCCTGTATCCTCACTTACATAGTAAACCAATGTCTAGTTTTTTAGGAAGGGGAAGCTGTAAGTACAGTCACAGTTGTGTGTTCAAAATTGCTTTTTTATTCTTTTGCAATCTGAAAGGAAAGTTTTGGAAAGTATGTAGCAGTAGGTGCTACATAGCTGTGATAGATGATTTTTTTGTTTTTTATTGCTTGAGTCAGTTTGCAGTATTCCATAATCTGCAAGGACTATTCAAATTGCAGAATTTAATTGAACTCTACTATTTTGTATACATATAAAGTGTGAAATTTTCTGTAACTGAGCTGATTTTGTTTAACACTAGGCACTTTTACTGGCTCATGATAAGGTTGCGGAACAAGAAATGCAGCCAGAGCCTCTGACAGATGAAAAAATTTATGAAAATGTTGGCGTGTACGGAGGAGAGACGGTTAAAATAGTTCGCATTGAGAAAGCTCGGGATATTCCATTGGTAAGTACTGGTACTCAGTTATATATAAAGGAGGTAAGCGCTTTTTGTCCTTTGAAGATTGCTATGAAAGTTTTGGAATTTTGAATGTGGAGGTGATGTTTAACTTGTAAACACTCTCCCTCCCTCCAAAATGAGAAATATTCGTAGATGATAAACTTGTGTGTATCTTCATATAGCAGTAGCCGTACTACCATTTAGAATCTATGCAACTTCTGTCAACTTGGATTTGGACAGGACTTCTTGACAGAGGTTGCTATCCCAAGCTTTGCTGCAGGGGAGTTTATAGCTTTGTGCCAACCACGTTGTTTTTTGGGGTTTTTTTTGGTTTTTCTTTTTTTTAGTAACTCTCATCTTCTGTTTTGTATCTTTTGAATAAGTGTTTGCTTAGGAAAATGTTTTTTAAAAAATCATTTAATGAATCTTATGGTATGGAGCAATTCAATTCTTCAATCTTTAGTGCAGTTTAAAGAAATTAAGCGGTGTGTTTTTAAACTGGAGCATTGTGCGTATGCATCTGAGCTGTTACTTGCATCATTTTTCAATATAGAAATGTTTCTCCACTGGCTTGGAATATATACAATAGATGGCTTTGAGTTTCATATATATATATAAATTCAGAATGTGTTGCTACTACGCAGGGTGCTACTGTTCGCAATGAAATGGATTCTGTTATCATTAGTCGAATAGTGAAAGGAGGTGCTGCAGAGAAGAGTGGGCTGTTACATGAAGGGGATGAAGTTCTGGAGATTAATGGCATTGAGATTCGTGGAAAAGATGTTAATGAAGTTTTTGACTTGTTGGTGAGTTGGACACTTCTTGTTTTCCCTGCAAAAAATACTCATTTTATAAGACAGAAGCCTCTTGGCTCTCCTTGTCATTTGTACTCATGTTTAGCATTAGTTTAAAAGTATTTTCATTGTCATAGCTAGTGTTTATATGTGGAGGGCCATTTCAAGTTTTCTTTCTGATGCATAGTATGATATTAATAAGTATAATGGCAGTTATCTGCAAAAATAAAGCCTACAAATGTGGAAGAGTCCAGCTATCATCCTGAGACTTGCTTTTAATGATTTCTAAGAAAAAGTTTGTTTAGCGCTGAAAAGCCATGATTTTTCATCTTTGTCTCTGGTTGAGTCTGCAATTAATAAATGTGTGGCTGTGTGATTGTGGTAGTGTCTGACTGGGAAGGAGGTAATTTTCTTCATAGCAGCTTATATGCTGCTGTGTTTTAGGCTGGCCTTAGACTGAAACAGTGTTGATAATGCACCAGTGTTTTAGCTATTGCTGAACAGTACCTACACAGTGTCAAGGCCTTTTCTGTTTCTCACTCTATCCCCCTCCTGCAAGTAGGCTGGGGGTGAGCAAGAGGTTGGAAGGGGACACAGCTGACCCAAATTGACCACAGTGATATATCATGCCATATAACATCATGCTGAGCAATAAAAACTGGGTGGTGAGTGATTGCCTTTGCATCACTTGTTGGGTTAGGTTTTTTCCCTTCACTTATTAAACTGTCTTTACCTTGACCGATGACTTTTTCTTGCTTTTGGTCTTCCAATTCTCTCCCCAATCCTGCTGGGGAAAGGGAGTGAGTGAGGAGCTGGTGGGTGCTTAGTCGCTGGCCAGGCTTAACCCACCACAAATTATATCACACGGGACCTTTACACAACTAGACTTCTTATCTTTCCCTCCTGATAAAAACTCTTTTGTCTAGCAGTTTACCAGCATAGACATTTTTCTGTTTATTATACTTTTACCATTCATGACAAAATTATACATCAGTTCAAAAGCAGCTAGTCAAAACAACAGGCAAGAAATCCATCAGGAACTAGTAAATGCAGAGGTATTCTCTCTCTCTCTCTCAAAGGCCCTGTGAGGTAGAATGTCAAAAGCTGGGAATTACCAGTATTTTCTGTTGCCCAGTACTGCTCTTTTCTCATGCTTTTCTCTGGCACCTGCTGTTGATCAGTGTCCAAGATGGGACACCTGGAACCTGACTGAATCTTTGGTCTGATTGCAGCAGGCAAGACCATTCTGTCAAAACAGATGAAAACGACAATTTTTTAAAAAGTTAATTTATAATGTTGATACAAAACATTGGAAATATCCACTAGCACTTATTTAATAGGGTCTTTGGGGAAAAAATGAGAAATATATCTAGTAAATCTTTGAATTACTTAGATCTATGCTCTATAGATGAATCAAAATCAGGACAGAGACCTGAGTTCTGCTGTAGGTTGCATTATTGTAGGAAGAATAGGCAACAATATCCATAGAGGAAGTTGTCTCATGCTACAGTAAGACTGTAGTTTTTAATGGACAATTTCCACCTTTAGTTGGATCTTTTCTGAAATTTGCTGTTAAAATGTTTCAGCTAATGCAAGAATGAGGTTAAGTGGAGGGAAGTAGAGGCAGAAATGTGTGGGCTTTTGTGGTTTGTTTTTTTTTTTTAAGGCATTTTAAAAGATTCTTAGTTATTTGGAAAGCCTTCAGTCTCCGTGTGTTTTTTGGATCTGAGATTCTTCATGCCCTGTAATTGTCTCCATTGCCATCTGTGTTTTTTTTTTTTTTTAAAGCCTTATTTAGCTAAGTCCTATGCTTCTGAAAAGAGCGTTTTGTAGATGCTTGACAGATAATTCAACTCTGGCAGTTTAGCTCTCTGCAGAGAGCTTGTTCTGCTCTTGAGCAGCTCCTGCAACCTAGTTACAGAATAAAAGATTTAAAACTACAATACATTAACATAAGAGCAAATTACTTGCTGAAAATTAAATAAAAATTTTAAAAAAAGAACAAAACCCACAAACCCTTAAAGTGTTTTTTTAATATATTTTTAAAATCATTAATTTAAAATCATATTTTTAATTCTTTATATGTTGTCTTTTGTATTTTGTAATGTGGAAGTGAAATTTTAAAATGCTTCAGTCCCGAAAAAATACTTAAAACAAGCACAGGAGAAGGACATTACTTTCCTTCTTAATTTTACCTCACCACTTGCTACTCAAGTGATAATGAACTGCGCATGACTTTAGACAAGACTATTCACACAATCACTGTGAAATTCTATGCATTCCTCAGAACTATGCATGCTGACTGAAAATTGTGGATTTTCCTTTCCTGCAGCCTAATCATGTTATGCTCAGTTATGGTTACTTTATTTAAGCCTTAGGTCTGAATTTTTTGAGATACATGCATATGCTTTGGTTTTATGCAACATAAATTGTTGTGTTATGATTCATGGAATGATGTGTAGGAAGTGAGACATGTAGACCTTGTCACAGGTTGGCACTTGCATTTTATCTACATATTCGGTATGTGTGCAAACACACTCTGTATACAAGAGTATGCAAACAAATAAGAATTCTTTAAAGCCAGGACACTTATGATGTTTTACTTTCTCAGTATGGTGATTGCATTATGGATATTAAGTACCTTACGGATGCAGGATTTGAGTGTGTTAAATTTTTAAACAATGTTTTGTATACTTCAATAATGTTAACAGCATTAAATCATAGTAGAAATGTTTAGATTTGAAAACACTGTTCCACTTAAGCAATTTTAGAAAAATAATAATAATATTTTATGTGTTTTTTCTTCCCAGAATAGATCCACTTGTTGGTACTTTTTAATAAAACAAGAGAATGTTATTCTCTTTCTCCTAAGTCTCTGCTTGACAGAATTGCAGCTGCTCCATTTCAACTAGAAATAGTTTATGTATAATCAAGAATGTTAGGCTTTTAAAATCTGAATATCAACAATTTGGCTTTCTGGCCTGTCACTGAATCACTGCATCTGTATCTGTACTATATCTTTTAAACCAGTTAAAGGGTAGATGATAAGCTGTTAGAAACTGCCTTTTATGGGAATTTTTGAAGTATTTTCTAAAATATGTTATTTATTAAAATTCTTAACCTTAAGCCATATTTTGGTACTGTATATGAAGAGTCTATTTTTCATCTCAGGCTGACATGCATGGTACTCTGACCTTTGTATTGATTCCCAGTCAGCAGAGCAAGCCACCTCCTGCGAAGGAGACAGTTGTAAGTAGCTCTACATAAGTTCTTGAGCTTGGTGATACATGCTGTGTTTTTCCAGTAATGCGTAGAAAGTTCTTCTGTAGGTCATTGACATTGTGAAACAAAACCAAAACTTAATTGTTTAAATTGGTTTAATTGTTACTGGACTAACACCTGAATTAACTATTGAAAATGATTGATGGTGTTAAGCTGAAACTCTTAGTATGATTTTAACTCAGTTTCTAAAATAGTAAGAAATTATAAAAGTAGAACTGCCTGTGCTTCTGAAATTCTATTTTGGAATTCTCAAACTCTCTATTTTTCTTTTTTTTTTTTTTTTATGATGGAACTTACAAATATGCTTTGGGAGGAAAAGTTTGTATACTGGAAACTGTGTTCATTGTCTTTTTAGCTAACATACTTTTCTTGAGACAGCTTTAACAAGTTGAAGAAAGAATGCACAGATTATATCAAAACCAAACAAAAACATTAATGGTTGGTGACAAAGTAAAATATTTTACAAGTGAAACCACCTAAAGCTGAGCAAATGGGTTTCAGTCTGTGTATTTGTTAGGTATTTTAAACAAATCAGAATATCTCTGATACTTTTTGAATGCAAAGAACTGAAATCAGTAGCTCAGGGGTTTTTGCCTCCTAAAATGGTGAGGAAATTGCATAGATTTAGAATTAACAAGAGTTAAATTCAGGCCTTCATCTCCAACCTGGTACAACTGTGTCTTTCCCATTGCTAAGCTAGGTAATGATTCCATTCCAGTGTCTCCTGTATGCCCCAGATAAAGTTTCCATTTTATAGGATCTCGGTGTTTTTATATATCAGAGCTCCACTGCAGTCATGGGAAGATAGGGTCTAATTCTTCAGAAGTCACAGGTGTTTTTTCCTCTGTTTCTACATTTGATCTTCCACAGATACATGTGAAAGCGCATTTTGACTATGATCCCTCTGATGACCCTTACGTCCCCTGCCGAGAGTTAGGCCTATCTTTTCAAAAAGGAGATATACTCCATGTGATCAGCCAAGAAGATCCAAACTGGTGGCAGGCTTACAGAGATGGAGATGAAGATAATCAGCCATTGGCAGGCCTTATCCCTGGTAAATAAAGCTCTAGAAAAAGCTTGACAGCCAGTTGTTCCCATAGCCATAGGGGCAACATTCTGGTTTTCAGACTCGTATACTCTTAAATATCCATTGCCTTGAATATCTGTGACTTTGAACCTTTTGCAACAGAGCTCTCTGTTGGTTATGTCATTCACTTACTTAAAAGGTTGACCTTTTAGAGGCATCTCCATGTATAGGTGTTAAATGCAGAGTAAAGCTACCGTTTCCACTGCAGTTCACCTTTCAAGAGTGACTCCTCTTCCTTTATTCCTCCACCTTGGGGACTCTGGATTCAGAGTTCCCTCTGCTGGCTACGGCAGAAATGTAGGATTTCAGCCTGTTTGTTCTCTGGAGATGGGAGCAGCTGTTAGGTTTCTTCCTGTATCAAGTAGTACATTTGAAAAGTGTATCTTTTTTGTGGTAACTCTTCTGCATTTTTTTCTGTTAAGTTCTCACTTAGCAAAGAGCTTCAGTTACTTGTAACAGTCATGCTTCCTTTCTAACTGTTGGGGGCCTTTGAGTAATAGGATTTTCAGACATTGAAGTCCATATATAATTTTTGCATTGAAGTATGTACTGCACTCTATTCCATTAAAGATCTGCTGATCTGTTAAACACGATGAGCAAAAGACTTCAAATTCCATGGAATATCACACTGATACTTTGACATTTGAGTAAGGTGAGAGCAACACTGACTTAAATATAGGCTAATCTTTTTCAAGCTGAAGTTCAAAAGATTTAGTATAAATAGAACATGTTTAACACAAAAAAAAAAAATTAGAAAACCATATTATCATAGTGGGGAAATGGAGTCTTTCCAGTAGTTTCAATTTTCCAGGCAAAACTGTCCAGAATAGTACAAATGCTCTGCAAGTCTTTCTTGATGAATATATTTTCGAAGCAATAAACAAGCTTCGCAGCAATTCTAGTTTATCTTTGTAAATTTTAATTTCTCTTCTCAAATTTTTCTTATGTCATATTCTACTAGAACCTTCAGACATGTGAAAGCTTAGGAAAAAGTAAAATGAGTAAATCATTACAAAAAAAGTATGGAAATGGTTTCTAAATATTAACTGCTTTTGTACTTTTTTTTTTTCCAATGCATTAAGGAAAAAGTTTTCAGCAACAAAGAGAAGCAATGAAGCAAACCATAGAAGAAGACAAGGAGCCAGAAAAATCAGGTTGGATATATGCTTTCCAAGGAAAAAAAGTCTAACTCTTACAGAGACGTGCTAATTAGTGATATCTGGAACCTTGTCACTGTAGAGTTGTAGAAAATTCTTCATTTTTTGTAATGCAAGTGGGATGATTCTTTGAAATTCTTTGTTTCAGAAGAATTCGTGAAAGCACTTCGTTGTATAAACCACATGTCTTTTTCATCACTGTGTGCAATATAATTAGGATGACATAGGGGAATTTGGAAAGCCCCTTTTTTTCTTAAAGAATGTTATCTGCCATGAGTCAGTTGAAGTCCTTGGCATGCCACATTTGCTTAATACACCAAACTGTTATAATGAACTGAAGAGTATTACGCCTTTTCAAAACTGCAGAATAAATTCTGCACTTTAAAGATGCAGATAGTGGGTGGGATAGGAAGCTTTTTACTGCATGGGTATTTGATTGTCATGATTTTTATTTTGGTTAGGAAAACTCTGGTGCGCGAAGAAAAACAAAAAGAAACGGAAAAAGGTTTTATACAATGCAAATAAAAATGATGGTAAGCAACATCTTTTGCACAGTGTGTGCACTTATAAGCAACTATAAAAGATTCCTCAAATAGCCTTGTGAAAAGAATGCTGAAATTCAGGATATGATGTTAGAAATATTGCCTGATGATGTTCTGTTTGGGAGCAGTAGTATGGTTTGTAATAGCATTTAGTGAAAGATATAAACGAGGTGGCAGAATTTGTAGGGTCATTTAGTGTCTTTAATAAAGACCAGATGATAGGGGTAAAAAAAACAGATAGCTTTTTAGGCATGGAAGCACTCATAATTTTACAATTATGAACCAATTTATTATGGTTTTGTAATATCATCTCACTCTGCATAACTAAGTTTAGTAAACGGAAACTTTCTCCACAGAGAGTTTGTAGGCGGCTGATACTGTATTCTTACAAAAGTACTTTGGGATTGGGATGATGATTTTTGTTGTTGGGCATAAAGTGTTATTCTTGTACTAGAAACTTGTTCCTTGGCAAGAAAGTTGTTTCCTGAGTTTATGCTACTACTTATATCAGTAGTAAGTGGAAACACATATTCTTTCTCCAGAAAGGGGGGAAAAAAGCCTTATCTTACTGAGCAAGTGATGATCTTTGGGGTTCTGTTGCTTTGGTGACTCGCAGTTAGATGCTGGGCAGAGAGTCAGGAGCTGCCTGAAACTTGATACTGCATGACAGGCAATACATGCAACTAGCAGTAAAGTATGTTGTGACTATTTTATTGTTTCTCTCTCAAGATTATGACAATGAGGAAATTTTGACTTATGAGGAAATGTCACTGTACCATCAGCCAGCAAATAGGAAACGGCCTATTGTTCTGATCGGCCCACAGAACTGCGGCCAAAATGAATTGCGGCAGCGACTTATGAATAACGAAGTGGATCGCTTTGCCTCTGCAGTTCCCCGTAAGTTTGACAGGCAGATACGATTGCTTATTCTGAATATTGTCTGCAGGCAAATCCTCTTGTGTTGAAAATAGCAATTAGGAGTTTGGAGGTTTTAAGCAGGATATAGTCAGCTCTTTGATAAAGGACAAATAAAGTTACATATTGTGTGGCAAAAAGTAGCTTTGGTAAGTCAATGCAAATCCAGTGTCCCAACACAGTGTTATAGAGCCATTATAAGACATGTATATATTTCAGTTTGAATAAAATTGGAGTGAGTTACAGAAGTTTAAAAAAGAAACTGGTACATCAGTCAAATAATTTTTAACCTACATATCCTGCATAAATTTAAATTTAGGTGGGTTTAGTGCCTTCCCAAACCACTTATATTTCCCTAAATTTTATATTTTTAATGTCTAATGTACCCTAAATTAGGTTTACAAACAGCTTAACAGTATAACTTGTTATAAACAGCTAACAGCTGTTTTCACATCCAGAATGCAGCTGCACAGGTGAAACTTCCTTTCCTCAATGACTATTTTTTTTTCCTCTAGATAATGTAAACAAGACCTCTGTATGTAGGTTTGGCCTTTAGCAACTTAATCTGTCCAGGGTTATTTATTGTAGAAAATAAAATATTTGCATTTCTTTATCTCAAATGCCTTCTTTTGCTTGGTTAGCAGTGTCTCTCCTAAGAGGAATACTTCTTTCTCCTCTTCAATTCTACAGGTGTATCACTGTCTCAGTTTCTTTTTTGTTGCTCTTGTTTGTAGATACTACTCGGAGCAGGCGAGAGACTGAAGTAGCTGGCAGGGATTACCATTTCATTTCCCGACAGGCATTTGAGAGTGACATAGCTGCAGGGAAGTTCATTGAATATGGGGAGTTTGAAAAGAATCTCTATGGTACTAGCATAGACTCCGTGCGGCAAGTAATCAACTCTGGCAAGATATGCCTTTTAAATCTTCATACCCAGGTATGGTAAAGATGTTGCCTGTCGTATTTTAATTGCAGAAGCTACTGTGAAAATCTAGAGAGCTGTATTTGGCTTATATATAATTAACGTGTTTTCAAGGTCCATTTTCATATTTATTCCAAGTTTTCTTTCAGTGGTGATGAGTTAACTCTAGTGTGTTACGAATACAGCCTTCTTGTTCCTTGTTTGGAAAAACACACATCTTCTTTATCTGTGCTAAAGGTAATAGGGGCCTTGGTTTCCAGATAATTAAAGCTGGTGCGAACTATCTGAATTGAAAAATTAACTAAAATAAGATTTGTGTGTCTCAGTCTTCCAATTACTCTGTGAGCTCTGAGGTTTTTGAAGATGGAGAGGAAGTTGGTTGTGATTATACATGGAAAACTGCATTTTGGGAATGTTTATGCAGTTCCATAACAGACAGGATTAAAGTACATCACATCAACAATATTGAAAAGCTCTTTAGCTGTGACCTTATGATTATGGAGAAAGAAGAGACAAACTATGCATACAGACTTCAACTTGGAAATTTAGTCAAATGTGGGAAGAGGCAGAGTCCTGGAACACAGCCCATTTCTAATACATACGTTATGTATGAGGTCTACTGCTGTTACAGATGCTGCAAACGAAGCCCTAAAGCTCAGACACATCAGTAAAGTCTGGTAGTATTGAAGCTATAATTAGCCATCACCAGTTGGGACCCTGTGATATTTTACTAGAATAGCTCATGGGTATCACAAAGCATGTAATAAGTTGAAAATTTGTAACGCTTTGAAAATTGATCTAATTCTGTGGTTATAAAAATACATTTCGGAGACAAGTTGTTTGTCCCGAGACACACAGAAGGAACCTTTTAGAAAAATCAAACTACAGTTTGGTTCTTTTTGTTTCCTGTCTCTTAATATAAATGTAACCTGCCAAAAAAAAAAATGCTAAGCATACAGTAGTAGTGCATCTGATACCTTGTATTTTAATTTTCAAAACAGAAAAGGTTAAACTGTAGTATTTAAAGACTCTTATTCCTTAGCATTGTAAGGAAACTTGCTTCAATGTAGGTGACTTTTTTCTTCCTGCTTTTGGATACCAAAAGATATGTTCCTTCAGTTTAGTTATGAAGAATATTCTTGAACAGAAATAAATGTTTGGGTTCCATGAAGCTGAAAAATGTTGGAATATCAATTTTGTAGGAAATGGTGACTGAACTTGTGAGTGGTGATGATAATACTGTTATGGTTATTTATACTGCTGTTAATATATTGTACAATTGTCATTGTGTTTGAAGAGTATATTACCAATTATAGCATGTGAATAATGCATTATTAAATGCCCTTTTCATGTGTGGAACTGTTAAACATTTAATAAATCTTATTTCTGCAGTCACTTAAGACACTACGTAATTCTGACTTGAAGCCATATATTATATTTGTTGCACCACCCTCACAAGAGAGATTACGTGCTTTATTGGCCAAAGAAGGGAAAAACCCAAAGGTAATGTGTCTAACACTTCTTCTGAAACCATACTGCTTTTTATTTACAGATCTGGAATGCTTTTGGTAAACAAATTCATATACTCTTTGTTTAGAATTGGGAGATGGTTAATGATACTGACAATATATGGGAAGTGGTGTCGTTGAGATCTGTGTGCTCCAGGTTAGTAGGCAGGGGAAGGGCTGCCTACTAAGGGAAGGGCTCAGGATGCTTTTGCCTAATGGAATGTGAGAGGTATGAGGCAAGGGAATCCACTGCTAATTTAATCATCCTGGGGCGTGATGTCTCAGTTGTGGTCCCTGCATTTGGGTACAAAAATATGACCCTTTTATTTCAAAACTGTAGAAAACCCAACTTTGTCTTCAAGTAAACCTGAGGGTAATTTTAGGGAGCAAATGATTATTGTTTTTCTTTTGAGAACTTATCTGCCCTTGGAAAAGCATTTATTTGAAAATGTACTCCAAAACTCTTCAGATAAAGTTATTTTAATCTTGATCCTGTAGGTTCACTTCTTGTGTTTCAGCCAGAGTCATGTCAAGATCTCAGCTTATCCAGTTCAGATTGTTTAGTTAAAGAGAAGTTAGTTCTGCAGAACGGAAATGAAACCCATAGATAAAACCAGGATGTCTGAAAGCTCAGAAAAGGTCCTTATCAGCTTATGAGATACCAAGTGCTTATTGCTAGGATAATGAAGTATGTTGATCTTCAGCTTTTTAACTGAAATCTACCCTACAGTGGTCAGTGGGAGCACTTTGCCACCATAGTATCTTCAAAGTACTAACTGAACATAATGCAGTTCATACTGAGGAAGAGCAGTCTTCCAGCATAACTCAAAGGGACTCCTGATATGGCTGTTGGTCAGGAATTGTACCTCACTCAGTTCTATGGCTTTGTTTTGCTCTCCTTGTTTGGTGCAAGTGTGATGTATTGCCTGGGTGGGAGATCTAAAAAAAAGTCCATTAAAGTCCAAGTCTTAAAACAGTGGGATTTTTCTTTTTTCTTTATTTGCCTGAGTCAAGTATAATCATAGTCTTTAAATGGGCATGTGTCCTCCTTCATGGTTATGCAATGCATGAAACTTTATTTTACATAAATACTTCATCTTGCGTATGTCCTGGTTTTTTAATCGCAGTAATCAAGGAATCCATTTGCAATAAAAATTAATACACTGTTATTGGTGTTAAACTATACCTGTTTTCTTTCTGGTTAATCATATTGGAATTGTATTTATTTCAGTTGGGTAAATGCTACTGTGTTAAACCCCTTCCCCTGATAAAGAAAAGGGTATTTCTTGCATGTGTGCCTGTATGTGACTTTAATTTTCTTAAGTGTATATAATGCCTAGGAAAAAAAATCTTGAAAGCCTGAAGTCCCTTTTGAACATATCCTCTTTAGAAAATTATCCCAAAAATTATACCTGAAATACCTGAATATTCCTTTATATAATAAAAAAATAAGATGCAGAAGAGAAAAACAAACATACTTTTAGAATCCAAGTGTAAAAAAATTCTGCAGTAAAACCACTTCTACTTCTCCCTTTGCATCATTTATCAACATCTGCAGTATTCTTGCTTTTGACATACTCCCTTCCAGCTCCCAAGTCATGTTTTCCATTTGTCTGCCGTATCATTTACCTGATGCTATGGTGATTCAATCAAGTTAAGTGTATAGCTCTCACTGTGGTTCTCATTGCTGTTTATTGGTGAAAATATTTCAGTGATAGCTGTTGCCTTTGGCTGTTTGGTGTTTGTAGTGCTACATCTTCAGAGGAATGTTGTGTTGTTCTACACCACTCAAACTTATTCTCACGCTATCTCTGCCATCGCCAGTCTTTTTCAGAAGGATAAGGGGCTTAGCAACCCAACTTATTTTTCAGAAACATGATTTAAGAGCCTCAGTAAGATGAATGTCATAAAATGAACAGTGCTAGATCTTTGTTTACTTCAGTCTGGGACAGTTATTTACTGGTTTGCCACTTATAGCCAATCAGAAAGGATTGTCTTGAGTGCCCTTAGCTTCCAAATATGTATCATGGTTCAATGTTGTTGTAAACTTTTAAATATCTGATAGCAATACCATGAAAATTTGTGTAAAAGACTTTTCTGAGTTGTGTTGTTACCTTTCCCTACTCTGTTGTGGGGGAGAGGTTTACACGTGTATACTAATTCTCTGGTTTTGATTGCAGCCAGAAGAGCTGAGAGAAATCATAGAGAAGACGAGGGAGATGGAACAGAACAATGGCCACTACTTTGATACAGCAATTGTGAATTCTGATCTTGATAAGGCATATCAAGAGTTACTTCGGTTAATAAACAAACTTGACACAGAACCCCAGTGGGTGCCCTCTACCTGGCTACGATGAGAGAGCAATTCCAAGGGACAAATGGACTTCAATCTAGTAATCTTTCCAAGGAGACTGTGTGTAGGTCTACTCAATTCTAGTATAAATGCGTGTGAGCTCTAGACCTCAGTGGCTGCATCCTTTGCCAGTGAAATTGCGTATTATTGAAAAAATACGCTAATCAGCTTGTGAGCCAATTTAACTGATCTAAAGATTGTCCAAGTTTTCTTTCTCTGTGGTCCAGAAATTGAGACCTTGTCAGTACTAAATTCTAAAGCTTTAGATAGATTTTTCTAGCAACTACTTTTATACATAAATCCACCTTTTTTACCTAGAATCACCCTTATGAAATCAAAGATTTTAAGAGTGTGTGTGTGTGTGTATATATACAGTCCATGCTGTCACATAGTTATAAATATGAATGTTATTTAACACTTAACTTAATGACTTTGTGGGACATGATGGTAGTTCAGGAGCATAATTCTACAGATCATTGGGCAGAGAAATAATCTACACATGAAAAACATTAATATTAATGAGGAATCTCTCCTGTTCAAAAAAAAATACATGGACTGAAGATGCCGCTCTGGTCTGGAGCTGCCCTGGGAGGCTTGAGTTAATATTTTAATTCTCAAACATTCCACTTCAATAGCACTGTAATTGGAAAATGTGTATAATATAAATATTTCAATCCTTGTGTCTTTTTTAGTCAGACTTTTTAAATCAGATTTGACTGCACATTAATTTTAGGTCCAATCAAAGATGAGTATTATATTGATCTTTTAGATGTGATATTTTTACGGAATTTTCTTTAAAACATATTGACTGATTGGAGCCGCTGTTTTCCACAGATCTGTAGAGATATTTAGAAAGGCAGAGGTTATATTTTTGTGAAAAAAATATAGTTATAGGACATGCTGCTTAAAAGTCAACTTAAGTTCTCATGTTTTATAACAGAATACTGACTAAAATAGACTGATATGCTGAACATTGGAAGATAGTGGGGTTTTTCAATCTCTGCAAATGGTTCATCTTGTGGCTGTTGGTCTAATGGATAACTAACTGGAATTAAAATCACTGAATGTAGCTGCTGTGTTATAAATGAGTATTGTAATTCACTAGCCAACATATTGTCCTGCATTTGCTCAGTACTGCAGTGAAAGTATGTGTAAAACACTGGTAACTGACTGAGAAGTCAGGAGAAAGGGGAATATTTGAAACAAGCTAACAAAAGGCAAGGTCTGACTGTATCCTAGTGTGTTGCAAAGCAGATCGGAACATCTCTGCATCCTCAAATGATTCTGAGCTGTGAAGGTTTAACTACTAAGGCTATGCATCTGCAGCAGGGCTGTTCTATCGCTGAAGCTAACGGAATAATAGTTTCTTGGTTGTTTTGGTTTTGGGTAGCACAAAGAACCTTGACTGTGAATATATCTTAATTGTAGCCATAGTGTTTCTTTGTTCCTACAGGTAAAACACTGGAGTTACGTCAATGTGTAGTTCACTCCTGTCTAATGTTGAAGGATGAAAAAGTAGTTGATTTCTTCCATTCTGTCTTGCGTATCTTCTTTCTTCAAATGTTAATGGAATAAATTCACACCCATAGTTAAATAGAAAGCTCAAAGTATACAGCAGATATAAAGAAACTGTCAGATAACTATCCTAGTTACTGAACTAACATTCAGTACATTTTTGTATTGAAAAATGGAAGTATAGAGTGCATTCCTGTCTTGTTAGAAAGCAAAATTATTTGCTGGTTTAATTAGTATATAGGGCTGCAAAGCAATTAAGCAGTTAGTGGGGATAAGTAATGACCCTTCAGAAAGAAAAGAGGTTGGAAACTTTAGTATCTTTAGTTCAATTCAGTGTTAGAAATAACCACGTGCTAGCTGTTGGCCTAAGAGCTGGATATTCAAAATAATGGCTTTTTGCCTCACATTGCAGGCACGTTCTCAGTTTAATCCATAGTTTGACAACTACAATGTTCAGGTATATTGGATAGTCACTGTTTCATAGATGACAATAGTGTATCAATTCTACCCTTTTTTAAGATGATTATAGATATATTGGGCTTTTTGGTATTTACTGTTTCATAGTTGGACAAGAAGGTGAAAAGCAGTGAAATGTCTTTGTTAAGGGTAACCTAACTCAGCTACATAGGTACTGTCCAAATTCTTGCAGTCACAATCAGCTCAAGATGGTTGCTGAACCCCCTTAGGTATTCAGTGTTCATAGGCAGCGTCAGTCACAGTAAATCATGCCATTAATGTATTTAACTAACGTTTGTCTCCCCAGTTTTTCTGAAATGGTGTACAGAAGCTGTTTTTATACAAATAAGCTTTTGAATGTAGACTTAAAGAATGTTGCTTGAAGTTCAGCTCTACTCTCTTAATTCCCAAGGCACACAGTACTCGCTGACATCCACATAGAGAGGTGCTATGATAGTTTACAACCAATGTTAGCTTTGTCTCCTGCTGAAAGGAAAGGCTAGAGCAGCACTGAGAAATGTACCTGACTGTCCATCCGCTGCCAGTTTGGACCTGGAACTACTTTGTGTAAGAAATTATTCTGCCTTCTTTAATGAAGAAGGTGTGTCAATTCCCTTGAGAGTAAAAGAGACTATGCAAACTTCACTGGTGAAACTCTTCAACCTGATCACAGGCTTTGTAGTGAGCTGTATCAGACTAAAATGAGGGTATCTGCATTTTTACCAGTCCAGATTTAAATAAAAATAAATGTTACCTGAATTGCATAAAAGAATTTTTGAATGTAATTATATGTGACTTTTTAAAACATAAGATGGGGGATTCAATGCCTTAAATAATTAAGGTAACTTTACTGAGACCTGTGGTTAGCCCCACATTGTACTTTTAGACACATATCTGCACTCTGTATTTTCAGACATCATGAACTGCACACTAATGTAAAAATGTAAAATATTTCTAGATTTTAAATAAATCACTGTACAATTTTACTTCTTGTAGTAGATCTTGGGAGTCGTCTTTCTGCCATTTTGCTGAATGTGTGAAAGATGCTGTGACCCATCAGTGCCCTAGAGGATGTTCTCTGTTCCTTCTGACACTGTGCATCAAGTGGGAGAGGTAACAGCATGTCCTCAGATCTACAGTTTCTCTCTTTCATGCTGGACCTGTATCTTACAACAGAGTATGGAATTATTATTCAGCTGTGCTGCCTTCAGCTTCAAAACAAAAAGAAATGCCCTTGTGCTTCATACAATTATAAAATGACTTTTTAAAGGTGTTAATAGAAATTAATTTCCTTGCATTTACCCTGCATCTGCATGTTTAAAACAAGATGCTTACCTTGAAGACACTATTAGTACTAGAGACAATGTACTAGTATTACTGCTATGGCATGTGTTCAGTTTGCCGATTGCAAACCAGTGTCCTTAGGAAAACAGCCTTTCAAACTGAGCAGCATTCAGTGACAGCCTGCTGGTCAGCCACTCTCCTAGACTCCCCTAATCAGCAAAGGACATGAAGAATCACAGCAAGGATGGACTACTGTACATTCAACCCTGCTTTGCTTGCCAACCTACTGGTTGCAATGATGTTGTGGAGCAACACGTAACTAGATAGTTGAGAAGAGTTTCTATGTGTTTGTGTCAGGAGGGAGCCACTTCTCCTTGGTTACTTATCTAAAGCAGTAAAGTTTAAGTGAATGTGGGCACAGGCTGAAAAGAGATATGCCCAGTGCAGACTCTTAAGTTGGGGGTAGGGGATGAAGCGGAAGTTTTATTTTGAAATCAACATGACAAGCTTTTAAGACCACCACCTTCTAGCAACCTGAGCCAGACACCAGATATTTAACGTTTAAAATTTTTACTTGTTTCTAGCACAGACAGTACACAAGTTGGCAGAACCTCTAATTAAAACCACAGATGTTTTAGGCCAATGGTAACAATCGTGCAACAAAAATGAATCACAGAAGACTGTGGATTTCATCAACAGGTTAGAAAACTAGAGTTGCCTTTACTGACATTTGACTTCAGCTGTGCCAATACCTGCTTTAAGCAACTTGAACATTAATAGTTCAGCAGTAAAGAACATTACATGCACCTCCCTCCCTAAATAACATTTTCCTTTGCTTGCACTAGGGAGGGGAGCAATTAAAGAGGAACCTGATTAGGCAAATCCAGAACCATCCTGCAAAAACACACAGCTATGGACAGTTATTCCTACGAAGTGAAGAAACAGGCTGAACATGCACTAGAAGGCTTTCCTGATAGTAGAGCACCTGACTCATCTCTCCTTTTCCTCCTATGCTGCAGTCAAGTTCCCAGATTTCTAATCTCCCAGGAGAAATCCACAATCCATTCAACTCAAGACTTATACACCAACTGAGAAGCCACGTAAGTATCATCGAGGCAACATGTCCTGAATTATACTGCAAATGGATGTTCTGTATTCTGGGTCCCCTGCTCCATATACAACAACTGTGCTGGGTTACTCAAAGAGAAGGTCTTCATCCTTCTCTTCTGCTAAGAGATTGGCTGGTTCACGTTCCCCACCAGCAGCCCTCCGCAGCTCCCGTTCTTTTTCAGATTTTTCTTTCAATACTTTTTTCTTTTCCTGGATCTTCTTTAACCTGTGAAGAGAGATGTTGCTTATCTGTGAAACAAATACGTTTTCATAAAACAGGCTAGCAGCAAAGATGCCATACAACTTGGATATGATACAGCTGCCTGGAGAAGTTCCCCAGGAAACAAAAATCCTGTAACAAATGGCAAAAGGCTTTTATTGCTAGCTGCTGCCATTGAGAAACTTCATCTCTGCAGATTAACTCATTTCTTCATCCAAACTATAAATTATATTCTTGACCTTAAACACTGCATTATACTACTCTGCTTGTCTTTAATGAAGTTAATTCTCCTTTAATTCATTTCAGGTTTGACATTTTTGCTTCAGGTAGCCCAGAACACTGACCTCTATGGCAGAGGTGTCCTTAAAGCAGAACCACCTCAGTGTACTGTATCCCACCATTCCCTCTGGAAGAATGATAATGAGTTATGTACAACCTAGTGGTAGGGATTCATTTGTAACTTTCAGACAAGTAATTGCAGATCTCCAAGTGCCCAGCTCTGGAAACTCAATATGCAGTAAGAGCCAGGTCATGTTTAACAGTGTTTGCTGCCAGATTTGGTGCACAGTTCTCAGTCCCTTCTGAGAAATGGTCTATTTGAGACAAAGAGACCAGTCTAGTCTTATTTTCAGATATTTACCTGTAGAATTCCTCTCGTTCTCGTTCATCCAGTTCTGTGATGATATAAGAAAGCGTACGCTCGATCCTGGGAATAATCACTAAAAAAACATAAATAAGGAAGTTGTTGGACTGCTGTTATATTAGCCAGGAAGTTATCTAATGCAGTGCACAGATGGTTGTTTAAAGTCAATCTAGTAATTCTTTTGGCTAGGGGGAATTTACGTGTCTTTTGTGGAAGATCATACTATCTCATATGGACAAGTACACAAAATGGTTTTCTTCAGTAAGTCCAGGACTACGCTAGGAGTCTGAACACCACAGAATCTCCCATAGCAAGTTCTTTTGAAAGATGCAATGGAATCAGTAAGCACTGATCCCTGATTGTTTGTAAGGTCCTTTTCCCCCATGGAAATGGTTAAAAAAAAAACCCTACAAGAGGTGGGCAAGATTTGAATTAAAACTATGTTCTTCCATCACATTCTTTCAGAAATTTCTGTTCACCATAGCACTTTTACTCACAGAATTATGATCTTGGTTTGAAAAAGCCATAATGAAAAAATATTCAAATACAGCACCATCACAAGGGAAGAGGTGAGACATTAAACAACGCTTTAATGCCCAACTGGGCAAGCTATGCGTCAGACTCACTTTTTGAAAGGAGAAAGCTATTATCAGCACTACCAAAGTTATTTGGAAGGCTGCAGAGGAAACCTTTTCTACAGTCAAATTTGCAGAGTGATAACCTGCAGATAAGGCCTGCACTTTCAAAGGAACAAGTCTATGAAAAACAGTACTGAAAAGGACAGTTTAGAATCATGTACTGAAATAAGTTATTGCATACATGCAAAGATCATGCAACCTGAGCTATCAACAACTCAGAAAGGAACTTGAAATAATCAAAGCACCCTGGATACTGCAGCAAAAGGAATCACAGCAATATTGTGCATAGGTAGTACTTAAGAAATTGCAAGAAACAAATCTACAAACAAGAATGTGAAGGATAAGGAATTCGGATGAAAGAAAAATACCAGAGTATTGACATTAGAACTGTACCATTTCCTGTAACACAAACCTTAATAGGTCACCAAGATTCCTCTCTGGATGCCTACTCTGCAATCCCATCCAAAACCAACAAAAAAAGCCACCAGCTCTCCACTGGACACCACCATTACAGTTTTAAAAGCTATTATGCTAGCTATTAGAACATCTTAACACACAGAAACATCCTGTCTTTTGTTTCTAGTCAACAGACTTCACCAAAAAGTCAAAGTCACTAGCAGAGACTCCAGAATGTGTTTGTGAAATCTTTGTTCTATAGGTTCTCAACACAACTTCCTGATTACTTTCTCACATTTGCATATTCATTTATCTCTATGTACTCCAGTCCATTCCACTGGGCTTTTAATTTTTGTTCTTACTTGCAATATGTTTCATTGTAATGCTTTCTGAAGAGTTCTTGAACTGGTTAGAAATCCTACTAACAAGAAAGCAGTCAAAAGAAGAGTGGCTTCCATCACCCTGCTCCTCATCTTGCATAGAGACAGAAAAATACTATGCATCCCAAATGGAAAAATACTCACCATGTTCAATTGCATTCACACGTCTGTTTGTTATTTTAATGGCTTCATCCAAAGTAACAAAGGATGTCTGATGGAATGGGATTAAATAATTAATACATAACAAGACAAATTCAGCATTTCCATCAATTCTATACACAAAACCAAATAGCACTTGAAAGCCAAAGCCCAGTCTGTAATGCAGCTTCACAGACTACGTTCTTGATAGAAGCAGAACTTTTTCTACTAATGTCAGTAGCATGCTGAACACTGCATGTTAGCAGTTACAAATAACTCCCCAAAGAAAGTTTCTTCTTACCATTAAGGAATAAGGACTTCTTTGAAGCAGTAATATAACTCTGTTTTATGGCTGGAAAAGGTTTGCAACTTTGTACAGCACTGGGACTAAAGGAGTATAGTACAGCTCAAAGTATTAAGCTACAATAACTGAGACTACGTTGCTTTTGTTTCAGAACAGTGAGAAACCAACAATCCCCTTATTTTTTTTTCCTCCTACCAACCTGTAAGGAGGCCAGTTCCACAAGCAGCTCCACAGCTTTGGCATAGTTCCTCTTCAGCTTAGCCAGCTGTTCTCCACCTCTGGCCAAGCCAGTCAGCTCATAGCCTGGGGGAAAAAAAAAAAGAATCATCAAATAATATTTGTTGCTATTGCTACTGTGGTGTTTTCTTACTAGATGCAAATTAGTACTTTACAAACTACAAGGATACAGAGAGCTCAGCAAGTGACAGGCTAAAGCCTTTGCCCATTAACAAATTCTTTATAGTGGTTTATGTTACTACAGATCATTGGTGTGCATGTCCACAGTAAGACCTACCAGTCTCAAAACCGGGTAATTCAAGACAAGCCTTCTCCTCATCTGAAACACTCACTGATTTAGGAAATTGAAGTCCCCTATAGTCCCCAATAATCCCTCCATGTCACAGGAACAGGGCAAAGCATCATAGAGGAAGTAAGTACACCTATGCCTATGATGTAAACTGACTTATCAGCAAGACATGACAAGTATTTTTGTGTTAGCATAGAATAGCCATAAGTACATGTAAGATAGAAAATACTTGGTTTGTACTTACTGTCCCCTCCTTCCTGGTAATGCTCAAAAACCGGCAAGGTTACACCTGACAAAAGTGAACAAGAATGTGTATAAGAGACATAAAGGGTTATAGATTTATTAAGTACAGCTCACCTTTACCCCATTTGCTTCTAATACATTATGTAAGTAAGTTCAGAAGCTTTGTTTCCAAAATCTTTCTATATCGCTTGGAACGATTAAGTCATGCTGGTTCTGACATCTTAATATGGAACTTCAGAATTGTATTGAGATCACAGAGATCTAGACACATGAAAAATTTAGGGAGGTATTCTGGTTTATACAGTGTTCAGTTTTATTATGTTTCTATTTAGTAATATATTCCCTGTACTTAAGGAATATCTTAAGCATTCAATCCTGATTTATCTTTCCTGTTTTCTTCATAGACAACTACTGGTATTTAATTTACTGAAACATTTAATTTTTGATACTTAATTTCCTGATCTATTTTTCAGTAAAGCTCTATGGAAGTTATGCTTTGTCCAAAGATCTGAACTGCAGTTTATGCACACTCATTTAATTTTATCAGAGGTAAATAACTAAATATAAAAATTATATGCTGTATGTGAAAAAAACCAGCAAATTACAAGTGTTCCTACTGTGAGATGAATAAGAGAAATAAAGAGGAGGAGACAGTGTTTGGATACATTCCTGCATATTTTAGAGTCTCCTCCCACAATTCCCTTAAGAGTTTAAATACTCGTAGTCTGGAAGAGAGTCACCTGCTACGTTGTCTTTTTTAGCTCTGATCTTCACTTGAGCTTTGTTCACGTTTTGGATCACAGTGGTACTGTAAGGAAGAAAACATACATCTTAATCAGGAAAGCTGAAGTGGTTCATTAAGTCATCATTATATACAAGGTGAAGTAGTTATCAAATAGCTGTAAAGATTTGGAAGTTGTCTTCAGTTCAGTTCTCTATGCAATTCATTGCACAGACTTCGAAGCTAACACAGAAGCTTTGAAAGAAATAGGTTTCCAGCAATGTTTGGAAATGTAAAAGACACAGAGTCTGTGAAAGGTAACTTTAGAAACGTCTTAGACCAAGTATACAAAGCATAGCTAAAAACTAGCCAGTTATCTGGCAAATTACTTTAAAATATTTTAATAACATTGAGCCCAATCAACCTGTGAGACTTTTTTCCTAATGAAAGTGAAGGAATTTCAAGGCTTTAATGCAGACCAAGGCCACAACATTTTGTTCATTTGAGTTTGTATGTATTTGTTCTTTTGGAACATTTATGAGTTTGTTTACCCACTAATTCTATCATATTAACAAACTTAAGCTTGTACAACAATTCATCTTGAAGAATTCTAGAGTGTCTTCAGGTCTTCCAAGAACAGGCCATTATAGCCAACTCTTCTATTGAAGTACAGTTTGCTTACAGGGTGGAATATGACTATTGTTTATAGCTAAACACTGCGACTGGTTAGGACAGGAAACAGCACCATATCCAAATGAAAGGGCAAAAAGACGTTTCTGCAGCAGCACACAGATTACTACTGTGTCTGATCACTTAGTTCTTCCCCATTAATTAGCAGTACCGTCAGCTGAATCATTAACACTTCCCCAACGTTATTCCACAAGATCTATGCACACTTAAATGAATTACACAAACACCCTAGTTAGAACTGTAATTTATTAAAATACAATTTAAAAATATCCTACTGGAAGAAAAAGATTTATTTCCCCCTCTCACATACAGACCTCACTAGCCCTAGTGAGACAAGAGGTCAATGAGATAGGAAGTTAGAACAATTAGTAAAATTTCTGTATGATTTACTGGGAGAAAATAACACACGTTACATGTGGCCCTCAAATTCACAAGAAAGATCAAAATAATAAATAGTCAATACTCTGCTTTAAATTCTTGTTTCCCTACATTTTAGATTCCAAGCTGCAAAAAGCAACACCTTCTCAAATTAAGGATTTGTACGTAAAGTAAATTCTGTTAATCTTTCCACTTTGTTTAGCTTCCAATGGAGTATACATTTCATTATGCAAATCATCTCTC